>NC_053039.3:360535788-363216122 GCF_002575655.3 Aegilops tauschii subsp. strangulata
TGACGTTCAGAGGAATGAAGCGAGAAAATCCACGACTACTGCTCTAAGGCCAACCAGACAGTTTCATTCAAGGGACAAGGACTTTACATACCGTCCAAGGGTCACTTGCTATGCTTGTGGAGAGGAAGGGCACTATGCCAAACAGTGCCCAAAACCAAGAACTCGCCCCCCAAGCCGAACAATGGTGGGAACAATCCAGCCCCCAAGCGTAACAATTTCAATCCCAACATCAATCACAGGAATGGTCACCTGAACCATGTGACCAAGGAAGAAGCGCAGAATGCCCCAGACATCGTACTCGGTACGTTCCCTGTCAACACAGTACCTGCCACGGTTTTGTTTGATTCTGGAGCTTCTCACTCGTTCATTTTGAAGAGTTTCGTTTTACAACATGGTTTTCCGATACTTCCTTTGGAAAAATCTATGATTATCAAGTCCCCCGGGAATAAGTAGATAACTCAGAGTTACTGCCAAGGAGTGATTATTGAATTCGAAGGACTAAAGTTTCAGGCTAATCTCATCGTGTTGGAAAATAAAGGACGGGATGTTATCCTAGGGATGGACTGGTTGACCACCAACAAGGGATTTATTGACTGTTTCAATCGGACTGTGATTCTCACTCATCATCACGGCAAGACAATAAAAGTTACAGCTCAAGAGAGACCACGGTCACGGCAACCAAAGTTGAACAAAGTGGACATTTCAGAATTGAGAAAAGTTCCAGTGGTGTGCGAATTTCCCGACGTATTTCCAGAAGAACTACCAGGCATGCCACCAGATCGAGAGATAGAGTTCAGCATTGAACTAGCACTTGGCACCACCCCCATTTATAAGAAGCCTTATAGAATGGCACCATCCGAGTTGGTAGAATTGAAGAAGCAAATAAAGGAATTACTGAACAAAGGATTTATTCGAGCCAGCTCCTCACCTTGGGGTTCGCCAGTATTATTCGCCAAGAAAAAGGATGGGACACTGAGATTGTGTATAGACTATCGAGCTCTCAATATGGTCACCATCAAAAACAAATATCCGATGCCACGGATAAATGATTTGTTTGACCAGCTCGCACAAGCCAAGGTGTTCTCAAAAATTGATTTAAGATCGGGATATCACCAATTAAAAGTATGGACAGAAGACATCCCTAAGACATCATTCACCTCCAGATACGGATTATATGAGTTCACAGTAATGCCGTTTGGACTGACGAATGCCCCCGCATATTTCGTCCACCTCATGAACAAAGTGTTTATGAAATTTATGGACAAATTTGTTGTGGTGTTCATTGATGATATTCTGGTATACTCAAGGACACCAGAAGAACATGCTGAACATCTCAAAATTGTATTGGGAGAATTAAGGAAACATCAATTGTACGCCAAATTTAGCAAGTGTGAATTTTGGCTGAGACAAGTTGGTTTTCTAGGCCATATATTGACCCAAGAAGGCGTGGCCGTAGACCCAGAAAAAGTCAAAGCCATACTTGACTGGAAATCCCCAGCCAACGTAACTGATGTACGGAGTTTCCTAGGAATGGCTGGATATTACCGATGATTTATTGAAGGATTCTCCACTGTGGCAAAACCAATGACACAGTTGCTCAAGAAAGACAAGAAATTTGTATGGATCGAAGCGTGCGAGAAAAGCTTCCCAGAGCTCAAGAAGAAACTAACAACAGCACCGGTTTTGATTGTGCCAGACATACACAAGAATTTTGAAGTGTATTGTGACGCATCCCGGAAGGGTCTCGGGTGTGTATTGATGCAGGACGGCAAAGTTGTCGCGTATGCTTCCAGGCAACTACGGAAGCATGAGGAAAATTATCCTACTCATGACCTGGAGCTAGCAGCAGTCATCCATGCACTCAAAGAGTGGAGGCACTTTCTGTTGGGAAATCGTTGTGAAATATATACGGACCATAAGAGCCTTAAATATATTTTCACACAACCAGAGCTAAATTTACGACAACGACGCTGGTTGGAATTGGTCAAGGACTATGATGTCGGCATTCACTACCATCCAGGGAAAGCAAATGTAGTGGCAGATGCTCTTAGTCGAAACCCCAGCTCGGGCAACGACAGTCCACAGAACTTGAGGCCTGAATTTCAGCAGGAGTTTGCTAAGCTCAACATGGTATTAGTCTCTGAGGGCAGCGTATCAAATCTGGAGATACATCCCACCCTAATGGAACAAATTAAGAAGGCTCAGCATGGACATCCCAGCATCGAAGGTATAAAAAGGAAAATGAGCCTTGGCAAGGCTTCAAAGTTCGTCACAGACAATGAAGGAATATTATGTTACGGGGACAGACTTTGTGTACCAAACATTGAGGAACTCAAGCAACAAATCCTAACCGAAAGCCACACCGCCCCATATTCGATCCACCCTAGAGGAACCAAAATGTACAAGGACATTCAGGAAAGATTTTGGTGGCACGGTATGAAAAAGGGATATAGCCGCATTCATTGCTTGTTGCGATTCATGTCAGCGCATAAAAGCCGAGCATCAAAAGCCAGCAGGGCTGCTACAGCCAAACCGGATACCTGAGTGGAAATGGGATGAAATTGGAATGGACTTCATCGTCGGACTACCTCGATCACAACGCGGAAATGACGCCATATGGGTCATCACAGATAGGCTAACCAAGGTAGCACACTTCATTCCCGTGAAGACGACCTACTCCACTCAAAGGCTAGCTAAGCTTTATCTCTCCCATATAATTTGTCTGCATGGAGTCCCAAAGACTAAAATATCCGACCGAGGCACTCAATTTGTCTCTAAATTCTAGGATCACTTAAAACAAGCTCTGGGCACTCAACTAGCATTCAGTACAGCGTACCACCCTCAGACTGATGGAAAAACGGAACGTGTGAACCAAATCCTAGAGGACATGCTGAGAGCCTGTGTGCTCACATATGGATCCAGCTGGGAAGAAAGTTTGCCATATGCCGAGTTTGCTTACAACAACAGTTACCAGGCCAGCTTACAAATGGCACCTTTTGAAGCATTGTACGGACGGAGGTGTCGTACCCCATTAAATTGGTCAGAGACAGGTGACAGTCGTATCTTCGGCCCAGACATGCTCAAGGAAGCCGAGGAGAAAGTTAAACAGATCAGGGACAGACTCAAGACAGCTCAAAGCCGACAAAAGAGCTATTACGATCGAAAACATCGTGAGGTCAGCTTTGGACCCGGTGATTACATATACCTACGAGTGTCTCCTATGCGAGGCCTGCAATGGTTCAAAATTAAAGGGAAGCTAGCCCCGAGATTTATTGGACCCTTCGGTATAGTTGCACGAAGAGGCACCGTAGCCTACCAGCTAGACCTACCCAAAGAGCTGTCAGACGTCCACGACGTGTTCCACGTCTCACAATTGAGGAAATGTGTGAGCAACCCGGAGAAGCATGTATCTCATGAGAGCATTGATGTGCAACCAGACCTCACCTACAGAGAGCGGCCAGTAAAGATATTGGAAGAGTCTGAAAGGAGGACCCGTCAGAAAACAACTAAAATTTTCAAGGTTCAGTGGAGCAATCACACCGAGGATGAAGCTACATGGGAAAGAGAAGATTTTCTTCGGGTAGAGTACCCACATCTATTTGAGGATCAGCTGAAATCTCGGGGACGAGATTTTTCCTAAGGGGGGAGGTGTTGTGACACCCAAAAATTTTATCTGGCTTTTTCAAACTTTTATCTTGATTTGAGGGATGTTATTTAAAATTTTCTTCTAAAGGACTCTCCCTCTCAAAAACTTTCTTTTATGACAAGTGTTTTGTTTGGATTCACCCAAGACTTGATTTTTGGTCTGGGAGGTTTTTCCATCTTATGTGGACTCAACAACAAATGTTTTTCATTTTGGAAAAATTATTTTTGAAAATCTTTTTTAAATAGCCCTATGGCATTTGGAGTGATCTTTTTCCCCTTTCAAAAATCACCTCTTGCCATGACATGAGTGGAAATCCCCTCCCAAAAGCCTTTCCCCATCTTTGTGTCAAGATATACTTCAAATCCAGCAAGTTGAACCTCCCCATGAATTTTCTTCCATTTAATTTACAAAGGGACTACCATTTCTACTTTGAGTTTGGCCTCCAAACAAATTTCCCTGGCTTGTCCTTAGAGCCCTCAACCAAGGTCCATGATGATCCACTGGTCTCCAGTTCAAATATTTCAAATTGTGCTTTCTGCAAGTCTGGACCATATTTGCCAAATTTGATGAAATTCAATTGTTTTCTCCTCCTAAAAATCTGAGAAAATCCAGGCAGCCTCTGGATGCATTGAGAGGTCACCTCACCAAGTCCCAGCTCCAGAATTTTTTTTCTTCATGCCAAATCATTTCGTTGAACACCTGAAGGGCACTGTTACTGTCAAGTTCAGAAGTTTAGTAAACAGTTTCAGTGAGCCACTGTCGTTTTCTTCAGAACCCCTTCTCGATCTCGCCAGTGGCCGCGGTGGCGCCGTGCGCCCTATGCTTCCTTCTTATCCCTGCACCGCACGATCGCCTGGAAGCATGCGGGCGTCGGCGATGAGCAGGAGGAGGTGCGCCACCCCGTGAGCGACGGCAGCAGCACCCTTTGCGGCCGCCAGAGAGGCGCAGCGTTGGACGGCGCCGTCCAGCGCCGCCCAAGCCACCAGAGGCCACCGCGTGGCCATCCACTCACCCGTGCACGCTGCAGTCCATCGTCGTGAACTGGTAGGTGCGGAGCGCGCTCCCTGCTGCCACCGTGCCCGTACGGCCGTTCCGTCGGGGACCGGCGTATTACACCAAGCCCGACCGAGGTTTAGCGGAGGAATGGCACCAGTGATCCTCCACGGTGATGCCTAGCCACCTAAACCCCCTTCCCAACCTCTACCTCGCCGTAATTGCTCGCCGGAGCTATCCCGTTCATGGCCACCCCTTGGATCGCCTATAAAAGGAGGCCCCGAGCTCGAACTCGAACCCGCACCACCTCTGCACACCACCAGTACCACGCCAAGCCACTGAGCAGCCCCCGAGGGAGTCTTCTTCCCCAACTCCGGCCGCCTCGACCCGCTTCGGGACCCAGCTCGATTCACCCCCGTGCGTGCACCCCTACCCCTCAGCTCTTGCCAGCAGCCTCCCAGTACATCCACTCTTCTGACCCGCGCATCAATTTGGAGTTTGCAGCACCCACTGGAGTACTCCACCATCGCCCGAACCACCGTCCGCCGGAGATAGTGTCGCCGTCGACGTGGTGCTCTCCGACAGCCAAGTCCACCACCCACCGACGCGGAAGATCACCCTGAACCTGTTGGTACCCTCCGATCTCTCTGCCTCGCCGTGGTTCAACGCCGGCGACCACCGCAGCCTTCGGGTGCCGGCGAACTCCGTTGGGAGTTTTAAACCCGACGGGTGGGACCACCCCGTCAGCCTCTCTCTTTTCTCCCTCGAACCGTTTTTCTGAAAGCGCCTTCGGGCAAAATGTGTTTTCCCTTTGGACTGGCGCATTTCATACCGAACCATTTTCTGTTTTCTCAAACAAGTCCCTGGATCTTTTCTGTTTCATCACAGATGAGCCCTTGGACTAAAACCCTTATATCTTTTTAATAAAAGATGATTTTTGATTGATTCTTTTTCTGTCAGTCTTATATTTTTGTCTAGTTTTTTGTAGTATTTATTTGGAATATTTTTGGAACAATTTTTATTCACGCAATGATTTTCACGTTAGTATACGGTTTCGTTATACCGTAGGTTCCGGAGGAGGTGACGGAGCCGCGAACTTCGCTGAACTAGACTCTGACTTCTCCGAACCAGGCAAGCATGTTTGAACCTTTGATATGATAGGTGTTTTGCATGTTTTCTTGAATGGTTTGTGCATGGCATATGAGCATCGGTGAGTATTACGTTGCATGCAAGGCAACTAACCCTGTGTTTCGAAGTTACTGTGATCTTTGATGAGGGATGACCTTATCATGTGGTGACATGATAGGTAGTAAGATGGTATTGTTGTAGCATGCCAGTCTTACGTCATCCGGTAAACTCCGACGTTAACGTGGACTGAGCCACGTTACCGTTCTTCCCCTTTTGTGCTGCCACATGTTTTCTGCAAAGAATACAGTTTAGTAAGTTGTTAACCTCTTTCCTTGTACACACCAAATAGAGGGGCCGGGATGAGGGTTCCATGGCCCTGGATTAAAGCCAGTCATCCGGTCAGGGGGCATGGGTGTTTCCGGTTGGGACCGAGAGGGGGGCACCCCTTAGAGCGCGCGGTATAAATTTGATCCCATGCTACGCGAGGTTGTAGCCTCCCCGTCTCAAAGTTTTTCTTGAACGTTGCCGAGGGTGATTCCTGGCATCGGAATGTTGACTGGGTGTGTACTGGTTAGATGTGTTTCTCCTAAAACACCGTAAACAGAACTAGTCCCTTGTGACTACTGAAATCCATTGGCTGTGGTTAAATAGTACAAACTCTGCAGAGTCAAATCCTTCCGAGTCATCGTGTCCATGGTCAAGGACCATGGCCAGTATATCCTTATCCATGTCAGTCCCTATGTCAGTCTCCGTGGTATATCCCCGGTGAACAAGCTCGAGTGGTAAACCCGGTTAAATTGTTATTCCTGTGGATGGACTAATCTTTTATTTATCTCGTACCTGAAATGATTTAAATCCATGAGCTACTGAAATATTAAGTTATGAAATATAAGCCCTTTATGTGATGTCGCTCAGACGTCCGACTGTGGCACTCTTGTCATTTACTTTCAATATAAGCCCTTTATGTGATGTCGCTCAGACGTCCGACTGTGGCACTCTTGTCATTTACTTTCAATATGAGCCCTTTATGTGATGTCGCTCAGACATCCAACTGTGGCACTCTTGTCATTTACTTTTGATATAAGCCCTTTATGTGATGTCGCTCAGACGTCCGACTGTGGCACGCTCGTTATTTACTTTGATATAAGCCCTTTACGTGATGTCGCTCAGACGTCCGACTGTGGCACGCACTGTCATTTATTTTCCATTATAAGCCCTTTATGAGGTGTCGCCTTGACGCCCGACTGCGGCATTGTTATTTCACTTGTATCCTTTCGAGGGGTCATTCAGACACTCGATTGGCCTTCAGTATTACTTTGGGATTTCGGGAGGACTACCGCCCGACTCCCCTTGTATTTCCCATGGATGGCTATCTCATTGTCTGAGTGCGCTCTATTAATCGTTCATATGCATCATGTTTACATTTGTTATATCTTATGTCCAAACTATCTTGCGAGTACTTTCATAGTACTCACCTGGCTTGTTGATTTGGCCAGATGTTGACGAAGGCGATCTCATGGATGAAGAGTTTGATAGTGAGTTCGACGCCTAGAGGAGTCCCAGTCAGTCCCGTGCGATCCTGGATATTGGTCACTTGTATTATATACGCTTCCGCCACCCACAATAAGAATCCTCGAGCCTCACTCCGACGCTCGAAGAGCTGTTAGATTCAGGAGTCATGTCACCCATTTCACTGTGATATACCCACCACCGCTTTTATTGTGAGTCAGTAGTTATGCCACCCTATCCGCCTTTATGTGTAATATCGGAGTGCTTGTAATAAATTGTTGAGCAGTCTCCGCTCAACCTTGTATTATATTTAGTACTCCTGGTTTTTCTTCTGTGATCAAGAAATTGTCTACCAGTGAGAAGGATTCTTCTCTACTGGTCCGTAAAAGGGATCGGTTTCTCAATAAATATTATTATTGGAAAACCGGTCGTGACACTAATTGCATAATTTCCAGCTTCAAGATCGAGATTACCTCATTCATGGCAGCCACACCATCTCTTTCTGCCTCTAGTAGAGCCTCAAGAACTATAATATTTGTGCTCAGACTGCTCTCCGGTGGTGTTGCCTCTGAACTGCTACCATCTGGTAACATGGATGGCGCACTGCTTCCACAAATAGATTCTGGGGTTGTACATTGTGTCCTAGTGTGAACGGCATCCTGAAAGGTTTCCGCTGGACATAAGTAAGAGATAGTTGTCGCATGATCCAGGCAGTAAGCTTACATGGTAAACGACATACGAATTATTGCCGAGCATGGCAAGCTATATTTAAATGGTTCGAAGCAGCATCAGCCGAAAAGAAATTAAAATGGTAAGAAGAAACTAGGGATGTAAGTGGCAAATAAACGACATCCGTCAGTCCCATCTAGTTAGTTTTTGCTAGCTCCCTGGTTCATTTTCCTCAAAAAACAAAAACTCTTTTGAACTATCATACCACTAGTGGACTTTAATCGGGATTAAATGGGACCCAGTTGACATCCCTAGTTGAAAGGGAGTGTACCACCGCTATATTTAAGTTGCCAAGGCATCTAAGCAGCTGAAATAATCTGAGAAAGCACTTAACAGTGTGGCCTCATATGAACTATGTAGACAGTCTTGTGATGAAGTTCAGAGGAAAAGATAAGGACTCAAATGAACTAGGCATGCATTTCTTTACGATAGTACAACAGGCACTGCTGACATGTTGGCCAACTCAGGTATAGCGTAACAAGTAACAAACAAGCATTCGAATCAAGCAATATAGCAAAGCAGACAACTGAACTATTTGTTATTCTGTAGGATTACAGGTTGAGGGCACAAGCCAAGAAAGCAACCCACACACATTACATTTCACATGTACTAAAACACACTGGCTTACCATATGTTGCTATGAAGCCTCGCTGCTATTGCAATCTTCTTTGAAGATATCGTCAGCATCCCGTGGTTGCAAATCTACTTGTTGTAGTTTATTCTGCACCGTCTATTTAGGTAAAATTAATTTTAATCGCATGCACTGGTTCGAATTGATCATCAATGGTTCATCTAAACTAATGAAAGAAGGGTGTGTGCATACCCGACAATATATCTGCTTCCCTTTATTTTTATGCTTGTTCGAGGTGCTAGCCCCAAAAGAACAAATATTTTGCTTGATGGGGTTGGCAGCTCCATAATTAGTAGAAGCATCAAATTAGTCATGCAACTTGGGAAGATCAAGAACACACAAAAAAGTAATGAACAGAGGCTCGGAGCAGTGATGTAATAGCTAGCATCAGAAAATGTAGGGTAAAACAAACAAAAACCAGCGGAACGACATGCTAGTTTGTTGATGTGTAATTAAGCATAGAGAACATGAAGCAGTCTGATGGAACCAACAGGTGGCATCAGAAAAACACCATGATCATAAATATAGCATGGAAGAAGCAAAATAGTAGGCAGTGATATCTAGGAAGACAGTAATTCTTAGGACAATACTAAAGCATATTAACTTTATGTGCATTGGTATGTAATTTAGCACATGTAACATGTTCACTGCCAGAAGTATGGCCCTACAGGTGCAAGCAGAATAACGCGTCTCATGAAATACTGAATGATGCCCTGAAGAAATTCAAAGGTGCGGTGCTTATGCTAAGAAAGTGAATGTAGGCGACGGCCGTTGGATAATAGTACCTGATTCTCAGCGGCGTATGGGTATCGTTGGCATACTTGATAGCTAAGGATCGTCGATGGTGCTCGTGTTGTGGTTGAGTTTGGGCCGGCTCTCGCCGTCGCTGAAGCGGCTCCGGTGCTACGGTTGCGGCACCTGTCGACATACAAGAAAGCTCATCTGTGGTAAGTGAACAGTTGCACGATAAATAGAAAAACTGAAGGAGTACAAATCGAAATAACCTGATGAGGCTGCGGCGTCGGTAAAGCAGGGTTGGTGGAGTTGAATATGGCATCCGTGGAGCGGGTCCGGTGCAGTGGACGAAGGCTTCGGCGAGCGCGTTGTACAGTGCTTTCGGTGAGGCCGATCTGTTGCGGCGGACGAGGGCTTGTATGAAGGGCCAGCGAAGGGACGGACGAGGGAATCATTGAAGGGACTACACTGGGGTGGATGAGGGCGCTGGTTAAGCAGATCCGGTGCGGTGGACCATGATGGCGGTCAAGGAGATCTGGAGCGGTGGACAAGACAGTCGCTGAAGCGGCTCCGGTGAAGTGGTGAGTTGGCAGTTGGGGGTTCCAAGGTGCGGAAGGTAGATCCGTCGGAGTGTGAGGTCCACCGCTGCGGCGGAGGACTAGATTCGGTGGCTTGCTGTGGTTGGGGGGAGGGGAAGGGGTGGGGCTCTAGGGAATAATTTTGGGGGCAAAGAGGGGAAAACAATGGAGTTACCAAAGCAGCCCTTTTCCGTTCATGTGGCAGGGGTAAAACAGGAATATCGCACAGCTAAACTTTCGGGGGCGAGATATTTTGATGTGAGCGGGAAGTTTGAAAGCTTTTGGTGCCTGAAATTATATTCTGGTCTTGTACGGCCGACTATGATATCATGGCCGAGAATTTGTTTGTTTTGCATGCAAAAAAGTGCAAGTTTTGAAAATCAATGTCTCCAACTCAAAACTTAGATTGTCCATTCAATTCAAATATGGATCATTGAGCTACTACAAGCAAATACCATCATACAGTCCAATTCAAATGAAATTCCAAATGTGTTTATCCTAAATATGATGACAAAAGCAAAAATGTGTATGTGTATGAATAAAGTGGATGATTATAATGTTTGAACATGCCCGTATGTGTATATCTCTAGGTTTGATATATGAATTTGAAATCACGAAATCCCGGCTTAAAAATGTACCTCCGTTTAAATGAATTACAAAAGCTAATGATGGAGTCGAATTCCAAAATTCCAATCTTAGGTTTGTAATTCTGGTACATCAAGGTATATCATGCATGTTCAAAAGTATCGTTATCTCATAGTCCAAACTGTGAAACAAATTGATCAACCATGAGTGCACACACTATTGACAATGTATATCTCAATTACGCTAAAGTCCATCAAATATAGACACCTCACTCTTTATCTGAAGCCAACCCCCCCCCCCCCCCCCCCCGCTCGTCGCCCACCCCCACCCCTCATCGCCCACCCCCCCACACACACAGAGAGAAGTCGTTCTATCCCCCAAACACCAACACACGAGCACATTAACACCCCTCTCTCTACTAAAGTCCGGACCCCAATATAGGTCTCTATCACTTTTTCTCTTGGGCATGCACACATCTCTTCCCCCACTCTCTAGCTAGGTCTCCTGGCATCTCTCTTTCCCAAGCACACGCACTATGTAGAGTGTATCTTTCCCATACACAAAAAAACCCCAAACATCTATCTCCCTAGTTATGTGGTTCTCACACACTCACATCACACACCATCCCCACTTCAAAACAAGCACACTTTGTCTCCTTGTGCACCACTCTCCTCTTTCTATCTCTCCCACAAGCAGACCCGCCCCAGCTCCTCCCTGTATACATATATGTCGTGACTCTTTCCATAGCTCCCTAATGTATCATCATTCTCGATCTCGTACATTGTTCTCTACACCATCTATTCTAGATCTCTCATGAAGTCCCTATCACACACACGATGACTCGCTTCCCTTGCGTCTCCGTACATAGGCCAATTTCAAACAACATCAACATTGTCTCCCTATCTATACACCATTTATGGACACAAACGCCCCCTCTCTCGCCCCCTCTCTTCCTCTCTCTCTCTCTCCGTTGCTAGCTCTCTCTCTCTCTCGCTCTCACACCCCTCTCCCACACACACTCGATGTCTCTTCCAAATAGTCTGCTCCCCCGCCCGCACCCATGCTATCCCGCTACTACACATGTCACACCATTCCCCCTTCCCTTATACTAGGTTTACATCATTAGTGGTCTCTCTACTCCACATACACACACTCCCTCTCACACACAAACACGCGCACAAACACACACAGACACGCACAAACACCCATTAATTTGGATCCTCATCTCTCCCCATGTCCGCATGTGTATCTCACACACTCACTCTCTAATTATGTATATGTGTCTCCACGTTACACAACACAAAGCCCCATGTACATGTCTCTCTCTATCCTCCACACACATAGACACAACGAATCTGTTATCATTGCCTCTGTCTCTAGACATATCACACATGCACACTGTCTCTCTCTCTCGCAAACACGCTCAACAACGGTTTCCCCGTGAATACCTTACCGTCTATTCATCAACAGTCATGGCAGTACAGCGAACACGAGACGTGAAAAAGAATAAATCTACACGTGCTTAGACCACCTAGTATGACTACTAGGACTAGAGCAAGCAAAAAGCGCGCCGCCATCACCCCCTCCTTATTGGCGACAGGAAAACCTTTGTTTTACACAGTCGATAAGTCATTGTGCTAAGGCCTCACATGCTAAGGCATTGAATAGAATGTAGATGCTAGTTTACGGAAACAAGTATCGATAATACGTTTGTATCTCCATACTTATATTTCTTCTCTTATAAAAAACCGAGTTGGTGATGATGGTACGCGTGCCATCTTGCAATATAGACCGTCTGATCTATACCTGACTGATGGAAATTAAACTAAAAGATACCCGCACCCCTCTCCACATTTGCAGACAAGGCCTTCCCTCGTTCATCCTTATCTCCAACAACCTCATTGTTGAGCAATTAAGAAAGGAAGCCTCTGGAACAAACTGGCCTGGTGGCCGCTGCCGGCGTCGTCAATCCCCATGCCTCCGCTCAGTCCGACCGCCAATCACCACCACGCCCCACTCCTCTTAACCTCATCTCCTATTTCTCGAGATATCATTAGTTTTTACACATGGGATTACTCCCGCATGGGTCAATCACAATGAGCGTTTTTATAAAAAAAATGCATCTTGATGTTCCGCGCAATGCACGGATCTTGCTAGTACTCCTACAGAAGACTAAGTTGGTGATGATGGTGTGTCTACCATCCGTCGTTTGTGACCATTAGATCTACATCTAACGACTGTGAGGTAAGTTGTTGCCTTTTCTCACCAACATCCCACTTGTCTACCAATTTGCAGAAAAACCCATAATTAGTATCTTAAAACCAACCACATCCCTCCCTGACCTCACCAAAACAGCCCAAGGAATATATTCTAATTGAAACACAATATATCTCTAGTGATATATGTACATCAAAATTAGAGTGTTTTGTATCAAGTTTGTGAATAAGTATTATTCTAATTATGATTCGTTGCAACACACATGAACATTGCTAGTATTTCCAACCATGCGATTTTTTCCCTAGTATTCCATAGTTTCGAGTTTTCCATCAAGATATTAGTCACTCATGGTTGATATTTACTTTCAATCATGTACACATATGCACTATGTAACTAGCCTTGCTTATTGGGTTCCAAAGCTTAACTTTCACTCCTACTTACAATATGTAGAGTATTTAACAAAAAACTACCACTTTCAACCAGCCCTAGGAAGAATCTATTGTACAAAAAATAGCAAAAACATACCCAAAATTTCTTAATCCATGCCAAAAACTACTACCTACTGATTAGGTTAGTTTAAACACAATTATGACAGGGTTGGCCCACACGTCCGTGCTGACGAGGCAGCTTAAACCAACACATTTTGTTTGACCATTGACACGAGGGACCCACATCTGACCTTCTATCATGTTATTCCCCCTCAAGTCATTATTTTTCCTGAACATTACTTCAAGCAGTACTGATGCATGTTCGTCGGTGGCGCCGGTGATGAGCGAGTTGGCCTCCGCTCTGCCGGACGGACTGGACGCCACGCTGGCCTCCGCACGGGTTGGCAGGCTGGCCCGAGCGTGACTCACGAGCGAGCAAGCCGCCACGCTGGCCTTCGCTCGAGCTAGATGGCTGGCCTTAGCGCAGCGCGCGCGAGCAAGCCACCACACCGCCGTGCCAATCTAGCCAGCAAACCTTGCAGACAAACAGCTGGATGGAGCTATCTTGGCTAGCTAGCGGCCACGAGCGTCGGACGGAGCTGGCATCTAGGCTGCCGCAAGATGGGCTATGCATCGCCGGCGGTTTTGACCTCGCCTTCTGCCGGCGGCGGTAGCTGCGCCCATGGCCGAGGATGACTAGGTGGACGGGCCAGAGGTAGGAGGTCACTCGGGGATTTTTGTGCAGACTAACATGTAGGTCCCACAGGTCATAACGCCCGGTCGAATAGAAGGCGTTGACTTAATGGGTGACATGGGCCCTATTTGGATACTCTAAGTTAGAGGTTAGATTCTAACCCTGAACTAACTCTAACCAAAGTGGTGTTTGGATGGCAGGGTTAGATTGACAACAAATGTATCCAAACAGGGCCATGGGTTGAAACATGCCTATAACGGCACTTTGTAGAGTAGTCGTTTCTTGGTAGGGATGGTTGGAGCATGTACAATGGTTGGTAAGGTAGTCTTATCTTAAGTCTGCCACGTATGCAAGTGGTAGTAGTTTCTTGGCATTATTAGTGGTTTCTTGCATTATTAGGGGTTTCTTGTAAGGAACAATGTACTACTAGCGACAAAAGGCGATTCTAGGTTGCGTTCTACTCCAACGAGTACAACAAGTGGTTGCGGGAGTGTATACCTCGTTTTGTGGGTTCGATCCTGGCAGAACGCATGGCGGCCTTTTTTTAAAATAGTAACTTCGCTGCGAGCCAATATTTTACACGGGTAGTTTGAGTTTTGAAGTCAAACGGACGCGCGGCACCACAATCTGGGTGCACTGGATAGCCTAGCCACGTGAACGGGTTTTCCTTCCCAGCATCTCGTGGCTCACGTGCTCGCCCTAGCCGCACCTCGCTTGCAGCTTCCTCATCAGCTAGTAACATATTTAAACTAGCACCTCCCAATTAAGCCCGAGGAGCCAGAAAAGCCTGGTGGGGCATTGGGAACTGTGCAATATGGCTCTGTACGTAAAGTGCTCTACTACTACTCTGTAGCTTGTGGTGTTGCACGCATGGACTTCACTCCATTATCGGCTCTACTATAAAAGAAATTCCTCTTGGCGTGTTTTTTTTGAAACGGAGGCAAAAGCTTTGCTTCATGTCATTCATAAAGAAGGAACTACTAACAAAGTTTGACGAGATCCATTACACCTCCACAAATGGAAGCGAAAAGCCTAGTCTCGGTGTATCAAATAACTCAAATGTTCTGCCCCCGCAGTAACCATCGCTGATAAACAGGCTGCTAGTGTGTGCGTGAGAGGAGCGGCTGAGTAGGCCAGCTACGTGAGAGGAGCGGCTGAATAGAGCATCGAGAGTACCCACTAGGCCACTACGCAGGTGTACATTCCCTGCATTGATAGTACATCGATGGTTCTAGAGAATAGTAGTGCCCTCCACTTCCAACTGTAGCTCCTTGGCCCTGAGATTCAAGAGTTCAAAACTGGTGCACTATACTAGAAGTACAATACATCGCACTACTAGTTGAGAAAGTAGTACTAGTACTGCTACAGTACGAGTATGTACTCCTCCGTCACATAATGTAAGGCGTTTTTTGACATTAGTTGGCGTGTACAAAAAATAGCAAAAACATACCCAAAATTTCTTAATCCACGCCAAAAATTACTAGCTAGTGCCAAACATTTCTTACTAGTGCTATTATTTACAGTATAATGCAATCCCATAACATCCCATAATGCTAGTACTAGTAGTAAATAATAGCCTCACTCCTTCACTAAGGAACGATCTACAGTTGGAAGGGACGAGGCCCTGCGGTTACTACGCTCTTATCTCCTCCTCGCCAGTTCCCCTCCTCCCAAAGAGAAGGGAGTTCGTCGCTGCTCCCATGGATTCGCCAGGCGGTTCTCCTCCTCGTCGGGGCTGGGAGACCTTGGACGATGATCCTCTGGGAGAAATCGCATGCCGCTCTGACGTCCTCACCGCCACAAGACTCGGTCCTTCCTGCACCAACTTTTTCAAGACGATGCTTAAACAGGCTTGGGAAAAGGCCATGCTTGTTGGTCTTCCATGCGTCCTCGAGGAGAAGGTTCTTCTATGGGACAATCCTTCGAACAGTCCACCGCTCCCTGGCCATGGTCGCACGTTGACTCCGCTAGAGTTGTCGACGTTGAGAGGTAGTCGGATTTTGTCCGATGAGCAGGTCAGTAATGGAGTTTGATCATGTAGTACTTAGTTATTCCATTTCCATCCCGTAATTTCTCCGCTGCCCACCGTCTTATATATAGGTCTGGGTTGGTGCCAACGAAGATTGGCTTGCATACCTCTGGCCGGATACCACCATCATTTTGCACAACATCCATAGCAGTGCGGCCGTTCCGGTAGACCCCTTCTCCAGCATTGGGATCGGCCTTCCGGACTGGCTGGGCTTGAATACGTATGATGATGCCTACATGAGATTGAAGAAGATAGCAATTGCGGACCCGCCGACAAAGCAACGCGGCTACGACGATTACTATCTCATCGCGGTGTTCGACATAAGGATTGCCATCAATGCAAGAGGCCGTAACGGCAGAGGCTGGCGCATGTTGGCGGCGGCAGATTTGTACCCCTACACGTTCGAAGACGCCGTGCGCCATCTAAGCTGCATCTTCACGGTGAGAAGCCAGGAGACTTGCTTCATCTGGTTGCCATCCTACAGTACGGGAGATTACAAACGGAATGCACAAACCATCATTTGCATCCCTAACGGTACTCCATTATTTTGCAGGGACCAGTCATCCCGCGATCAAAAGAAGATCGCCGATCCTGGATGTGCATTTGCATCCGCGATTTGGTCTAACCTGGAACCTTGTAGTTGACTTTTGCATATTGGGATCAACTATCTTAGCAGTCGTTACCCATGGTACCACTGATGTGCAACATGGTCACACAATCTACCACGATCCGACCGTCACCATCTACCCAGGTATTCCATTTTTTAACCCTCTCGCCTTCTCTTTCATTGTTGTACTAGTACTCTACTTACGTACTAGTAGGAGTACTTTTTACCTTGGAGGACGCGTATAGCTAGCTAGGCCCTTGAATACTTGAACCCACTAGCTGCCACCATTTTTGTTTTTCCATGTCTTACTATCTCATCCATGTAGCCAAGAGTGGCTATATATAATAAGCCAGTTATTTTACTTCCTCTATACCGGAGTAGTACTATTTGCTGCACAGTATTATTGACCGCCATATTTGAGCACAACATTATTATGCATGGACCTTGACTATGTACGTCACCATGTGTCCAGATCTGAGATGCCGCGTGTACCAGATGAACGGCGCCTAGTTCGACCCCAGTGATGCTACGTGGGTGCCGAGGAACACTCTTGGAGAGTACTCGCTTTTCATTGGGGACAGCTACCCCATTGTGAAGCGGATGCCACCTTCCGTGCACGACACGGAAGGCCTGCCGTTCATGAAGCATGGTTGTGTCTTCAGTGCGCACCGTCGGATGAACGACATGCTGGGACATGCTATCCCTGATTTAGGCCACTTCAGCTTGGATGAGTCTCCATCGTGTGGAACTGGACTAGAAAGCTGCGACAACGATTCCCGTTGCCCACCGCTATGGATCGTGCCATCCATGAAGAACACCTGGGACTGGAACCTGGAGGAGGACATGTAGCCCATCTATAACGTGTAAGTGGAGTACGGTAAATTGTGAACGGTAGCGCTGTGAATATATGTAGACTAGTCGTGCACAAATTTATCACATGAATTGGAGATGAACTTGTGTGGCATACTGGCATTTGTCCTTTAGAATTTATTACTAGTAAATGTGTTATGTGTACGTGCAACTTGTGTGGTTGTTGCACGGGCTCCAACACGCTCTTCGAGAAAAAAAAAGGTGGCAAAACTTTGGATATATGTGACGTGGCGACATCATACAGTAGCATCGTTCGCTATAGTTGTAGTATGCTCCTACTAGGACGACAACTCCTATAAAACCATGCGCTTGGCTCTTTGCCTCTTCGGGAGGTTCAACAGTTCGTACTCGTGTGAACCTTGCACTTGGCTCTTCGCCTCTTCGGAAGGTCCAACAATGATGATACTACAGTACATTATGCATCTGGCAATCTGATACCGATTGAACTGCTGCACGTCCGCCGCGAGGGCGAGGGAGAGGGAGAGGGAGAGGGCGCTGTAGTCAAAACCCTCTCCTCGTCCTGCGAACCACCGCGCGCATGGGCGAGGGAGAGGCGTAGTAAGCATGCTTCTCCTCGTTCGACGAGTTGACGGGACACATCAAAGCAGTACTAGTACTAGTCCATACTGTGTCCTTTCCGGTTAATATGGCTTAATTTGAAACGAGAAAAATACACTGGCGGTCAACGTATGTAACAATACGCTCTTTACGGTCACTATATATAGTTTTGCGGTGATTATACGATCACTAGCTCATCGTAGAGCACTGTATTGCACCCTACTGACCGGCCACATAGTCGATGTGGCACTTTGTTGACTGGTTAAATTGTCACCTGGTTTCTGGGTCCCACCTGTCAGTTGGCAGAGCAAAGAAATCAGCTAAAAACAAAGAGTATAGCGCATTCCAATGCATTTAGCCTTTAATCTAAATTGATATTGATTGACTAATGCACCAACTTGTGCTCTAGAATTGAGATTTAATGCACTTTCTTCCCCGTCTTCCACTCTTCTTCCTCCTCTCTTCTTCTTCCTCCTCTCTTCCCCATCGTCGGCCGCACACCATTTCCCCCCGCTCACTCCTCGCCCGCCCGCGCTATCTTCCTTGGTAGCTCGTGCGTACCATATCCCCCCGCTCACTGCTCGGCCACACGAGGAGAAGCTTCTTCGCTCGCCCGCCCGAATCCACTTCCCCGCTGGCTCGCAGGCACCGAAAACCCCAATGGTAGAACCGACTGACACGCAGAGCCGCGATTGGAATTCCCTCCCCGATGTTCTCTTGGAGCAGATCTGTAATCGTATGGACCTACTCAGCACCATCCGTCTGGCCGCATGCTCGGTGTCTTTGTACCGTCTACTCATCTGCAACCGGCCGGCTCTTTTCAAGACACCCTGCTTGCTGATGCCTGATCCTCGCAGGTGGCCCAGACACTGACTTGACGATCCTTCGGAGGTTGCCGTGGTGCCCCTCGACATGCTACCACTATCCGTCCACCTGTCCTTCATGCGCGGCCACTACTGGGCGGGCATGAAGGCCAACTGGATTGTCCTCATCCACCAATCCGGTAGTCCGTGGCGTCTCGTGGATATCTACACCCAGCGAGAGATCACCCTTCCTTATTTGGATACCGCCGCCATCAAGCCTTGCGGCCCGCCGGACACTCCTGCCTACTACGCACGAGACGCATCAAGCTTTTGGCTCGACCTCTGTTTGCTGAAGGTTGTAATCTGCAAAGTGCCCACATCATCAGAAGACTACATGGATTACAAGCTCATTGCCGTGTTCAACATGGGATTAGTCTATCTGGAATCCGGTCGCCATACATGGTTATGGCTCATCGTCGATCCTCTTCACCCAACACTTCTGTCTGATGCTATAGTGCACGATGGCATCTTTTATGCGGTCGACGCACAGATTGGCTGCCTATACTGGTGGAATCTATTGTCGTGTAATTGTTCTATCTCATCTCATCTTTACCTTAAGAATACGACTGCCTATTCATTGTTACAAATTTAGAATATATAGTATATCTATAACCACATCATTGCTATATGTTCCTCTCATTTCCTAGATTTTTATGACCACACATGTTATTGTTAGAGTTGATATGAGAACAATTGGTATCTAATGATTGTTAGAATGGATATTATGAGTATAACCTCATGATTGCTATATGTTACTCTCATTTCCAGGATTTTTATAACAACGCATGTTATTACTTAGAGTTTATATGATAACTGTAGTAAGTGCTATGGTAGAATATGAGTAGGCCTTGTCATATCTGTTTTCCTCTCATTTTTACATGATGTTTGAACCATGATATATTGCTAGAATATGAAAGCCAATGGCTTATATTTTTAAACTTGGGGTATGATTATGACCACGGCATTGCAATTCCCTGTCTATGATATGTGTCACTGTTATAATAATCTTAATTCCACACATACTCTGAACATGATTGTTTATTTTGTCCTATTGGTCTCCAATTTGAATTGTTGCAGCAGACGCAAATGCGCTGGCCTTCATGATTCCAGGACCTGGAATCATACCAGCTGATGGGTGGTGGTTTATCGCTCGTTCAGCTGACGGTGATCATTTGATGCTCATTTGCACGTACCAAATTGACCAAACCATTTCATCAAACCACATGCAGTACAATGCCTGGGGCGTTCGTGACATTGATGGCTATGGCTGCTTCGTGTTCGAGAAAGATCCCAACTCCGTTGGGCCAGGCGTATTCAACTGGAGACGGGTTTACAGCCTCGGCAACCACTCCATGTTCCTCGGGATCAATTATCCGATCATCCAACCAATCATCGATCATATCACCGGCGATGATTACCGTGCTATGCAACTTCCATTCACCAGGGGGGACTGTGTTTACACATCATACCATGGGTTTCATGAATCACCATATCCAGAGATTCGTCGACACAGCTTGTTGCCAGATAATCTTCAGTGTGTGAAAGGCATCAAGCTTCCATGCGATGGATGGCTTTTGCAAAGCCGACATGCGGCGATGTGGCTCATGCCAACAGCAAATATGCACAACTTGATTCGTACTGATATCTAGACTGAGCCATGTATTCTGCTGTAGTAGCACGACCCTCTTTTCTTGGATATTATGTGCTGTCGTTAGTTTGAAGCACTCCTCTGGTTTGAAGGATAGATACCTTTCTGGGATCAAGTGCATCCTAACTCACCTGCGCAGGATGTACTGATAATGATGATGGAGATGCTGTGTAGTATATATATATATACATATATATATCACTTAGGCTTCAAGTGCGTACTTGTTAGTTAAACCTATGGTTAAAATGTGACTCTAAATACGACTAGTAAGTAATGCAGCAGCAGTACTAGTATACGTCGGTCAAATTATTCATCATGTCCACACATTGAATTGACGTGACAACACGCTGCGCGTGAGGTGACACAAGAATCCCGACGGCGTGTTCGGGTATTCTGGACTTCAGATTAGGAGTACCACTTATCTGTCGAAATCTTTCATCATTCACTTAAAATAGTTGATTGATCATACATTGAGTACCATATAACTGGAATTAACCGATGCAAGTCGAAGAAGGATTGGCCGGTGCTGCCGGCTGGCGTCAAGCTCGATCCCCCGGATAAGGAGCTGATCGAGCACCTTGAGGCCAAAGTGAGTGCAGACAGCGCGAGATATCACCCTCTCATCGATTTGTTCATACCAACCATCGACAGCGAGCACGGCATATGCTACACCCATCCTGAGAAACTTCCAGGTAAGACACCGATGAAGGAAATATGCCCTAGAGGCAATAATAAAGTATTATTTATTTCCTTATATCATGATAAATGTTTATTATTCATGCTAGAATTGTATTAACCGGAAACATAATACATGTGTGAATACATAGACAAACAGAGTGTCACTAGTATGCCTCTACTTGACTAGCTCGTTAATCAAAGATGGTTATGTTTCCTAGCCATAGACATGAGTTGTCATTTGATTAACGGGATCACCTCATTAGGAGAATGGCATGATTGACTTGACCCATTCCGTTAGCTTAGCATTCGATCGTTTAGTATGTTGCTATTGCTTTCTTCATGACTTATACATGTTCCTATGACTATGAGATTATGCAACTCCCGTTTACCGGAGGAACACTTTGTTTGCTACCAAACGTCACAACGTAACTGGGTGATTATAAAGGTGCTCTACAGGTGTCTCCAAAGGTACTTGTTGGGTTGGCATATTTCGAGATTAGGATTTGTCACTCCGATTGTCGGAGAGGTATCTCTGGGCCCACTCGGTAATGCACATCACTATAAGCCTTGCAAGCATTGTGACTAATGAGTTAGTTGCGGGATGATGTATTACGGAACGAGTAAAGAGACTTGCCGGTAACGAGATTGAACTAGGTATCGAGATACCGACGATCGAATCTCGGGCAAGTAACATACCGATGACAAAGGGAACAACGTATGTTGTTATGCGGTCTGACCGATAAAGATCTTCGTAGAATATGTGGGAACCAATATGAGCATCCAGGTTCCGCTATTGGTTATTGACCGGAGAGGTGTCTCGGTCATGTCTACATAGTTCTCGAACCCGTAGGGTCCGCACGCTTAAAGTTACAATGACAGTTATATTATGAGTTTATATCTTTTGATGTATCGAAGGTTGTTCAGAGTCCCGGATGTGATCACGGACATGACGAGGAGTCTCGAAATGGTCGAGACATAAAGATAGATATATTGGACGACTATATTCGGACACCGGAAGTGTTCCGGAGAAGTTTCGGATAAAACCGGAGTGCCGAAGGGGTTACCGGAACCCCCCGGGGAAGTATTGGGCCTTAGTGGGCCTGAGGGGAGAGAGAGGGCAGCAGCCCAGGAGGTGGCACGCCCCCTCCCATGGGGAGTCCGAATTGGACTAGGGGAGGGGGGCGCGGCCCCTCTTTCCCTCTCCCTCTCCCTCTCTTTCCTTCCCCCTTCTCTCTTCCTAGTTGGACTAGGAAAGGGGAGTCCTACTCCTACTAGGAGGAGGACTCCCCCCCTCCTTGGCGCGCCCCAAGGGCCGGCCAGCCTCCCCCTTGCTCCTTTATATACGGGGGCAGGGGGGCACCTCTGAACACACAATTGATATACGATATTTTAGCCGTGTGCGGTGCCCCCCTCCACCATATTACACCTCGATAATATCGTAGCGGAGCTTAGGCGAAGCCCTGCATCGGTAGAACATCATCATCGTCACCACGCCGTCGTGCTGACGAAACTCTCCCTCAACACTCGGCTGGATAGGAGTTCGAGGGACGTCATCGAGCTGAACGTGTGCTGAACTCGGAGGTGCCGTGCGTTCGGTACTTGATCGGTCGGATCGTGAAGACGTACGACTACATCAACCGCGTTGTGTTAACGCTTCCGCTTTCGGTCTACGAGGGTACGTGGACAACACTCTCCCCTCTCGTTGCTATGCATCACCATGATCTTGCGTGTGCGTAGGAATTTTTTTGAAATTACTACGTTCCCCAACAGTGGCATCCGAGCCTGGTTTTATGCGTTGATGCTATGCACGAGTAGAACACAAGTGAGTTGTGGGCGATATAAGTCATACTTCTTACCAGCATGTCATACTTTGGTTCAGCGGTATTGTGAGATGAAGCGGCCCAGACCGACATTACGCGTACGCTTACGGGAGACTGGTTTCACCGTTGCGAGCACTCTTTGCTTAAAGGTGACTGGCGGGTGTCTGTCTCTCTCACTTTAGTTGAACCGAGTGTGGGTACGCCCAGTCCTTGCGAAGGTTAAAACAGCACCAACTTGACAAACTATCGTTGTGGTTTTGATGCGTAGGTAAGAACGGTTCTTGCTAAGCCCGTAGCAGCCACGTAAAACATGCAACAACAAAGTAGAGGACGTCTAACTTGTTTTTGCAGGGCATGTTGTGATGTGATATGGTCAAAAAAATGATGCTATATTTTATTGTATGAGATGATCATGTTTTGTAACCGAGTTATCGGCAACTGGCAGGAGCCATATGGTTGTCGCTTTATTGTATGCAATGCAATCGCCATGTAATTGTTTTACTTTATCACTAAGCGGTAGCGATAGTCGTAAAAGCAATAAGTTGGCGAGACGACAACGATACTACGATGGAGATCAAGGTGTCGCACCGGTGACGATGGTGATCATGACGGTGCTTCGGAGATGGAGATCACAAGCACAAGATGATGATGGCCATATCATATCACTTATATTGATTGCATGTGATGTTAATCTTTTATGCATCTTATCTTGCTTTGATTGATGGTAGCATTATAAGATGATCTCTCACCAAAATTTCAAGATAAAAGTGTTCTCCCTGAGTATGCACCGTTGTGAAAGTTCTTCGTGCTGAGACACCACGTGATGATCGGGTGTGATAGGCTCTACGTTCAAATACAACGGGTGCAAAACAGTTGCGCACGCGGAATACTCAGGTTAAACTTGACGAGCCTAGCATATGCAGATATGGCCTCGGAACACGGAGACCGAAAGGTCGAGCGTGAATCATATAGTAGATATGATCAACATAGTGATGTTCACCATTGAAACTACTCCATCTCACGTGATGATCGGACATGGTTTAGTTGATTTGGATCACGTAATCACTTAGATGATTAGAGGGATGTCTATCTAAGTGGGAGTTCTTAAGTAATATGATTAATTGAACTTGAATTTATCATGAACTTAGTACCTGATAGTATCTTGCTTGTCTATGTTAATTGTAGATAAATGGCCCGTGCTGTTGTTCCGTTGAATTTTAATGCGTTCCTTGAGAAAGCAAAGTTGAAAGATGATGGTAGCAATTACACGGACTGGGTCCGTAACTTGAGGATTATCCTCATTGCTGCACAGAAGAATTACGTCCTGGAAGCACCGCTAGGTGCCAGGCCTCCTGCAAGAGCAACACCATAAGTTATGAACGTCTGGCAGAGCAAAGCTGATGACTACTCGATAGGTCAGTGTGCCATGCTTTACGGCTTAGAACCGGGTCTTCAACGACGTTTTGAACGTCATGGAGCATATGAGATGTTCCAGGAGTTGAAGTTAATATTTCAAGCAAATGCCCGGATTGAGAGATATGAAGTCTCCAATAAGTTCTACAGCTGCAAGATGGAAGAGAATAGTTCTGTCAGTGAGCATATACTCAAAATGTCTGGGTATAATAATCACTTGATTCAACTGGGAGTTAATCTTCCGGATGATAGCGTCATTGACAGAATTCTTCAATCACTGCCACCAAGCTACAAGAGCTTCGTGATGAACTATAATATGCAAGGGATGAATAAGACAATTCCCGAGCTCTTCGCAATGCTAAAAGCAGCGGAGGTAGAAATCAAAAAGGAACATCAAGTGTTGATAGTCAGTAAGACCACTAGTTTCAAGAAAAAGGGCAAAGGGAAGAAGAAGGGGAACTTCAAGAAGAACAGCAAGCAGGTTGCTGTTCAGGAGAAGAAACCCAAGTCTGGACCTAAGCCTGAAACTGAGTGCTTCTACTGCAAGCAGACTGGTCACTGGAAGCGGAACTGCCCCAAGTATTTGGCGGATAAGAAGGATGGCAAGGTTAACAAAGGTATATGTGATATACATGTTATTGATGTGTACCTTACTAATGCTCGCAGTAGCACCTGGGTATTTGATACTGGTTCTGTTGCTAATATTTGCAACTCGAAACAGGGGCTACAGATTAAGCGAAGATTGGCTAAGGACGAGGTGACGATGCGCGTGGGAAATGGTTCCAAAGTCGATGTGATCGCGGTCGGCACGCTACCTCTACATCTACCTTCGGGATTAGTTTTAGACCTAAATAATTGTTATTTGGTGCCAGCGTTGAGCATGAACATTATATCTGGATCTTGTTTAATGCGAGACGGTTATTCATTTAAATCAGAGAATAACGGTTGTTCTATTTATATGAATAATATCTTTTATGGTCATGCACCCTTGAAGAGTGGTCTATTTTTAATGAATCTCGATAGTAGTGATACACATATTCATAATGTCGAATCGAAAAGATGCAGAATTGATAATGACAGTGCAACTTATTTGTGGCACTGCCGTTTGGGTCATATCGGTGTAAAGCGCATGAAGAAACTCCATACTGATGGACTTTTGGAATCACTTGATTATGAATCACTTGGTACTTGCGAACCGTGCCTCATGGGCAAGATGACCAAAACACCGTTCTCCGAAACTATGGAGAGAGCAACAGATTTGTTGGAAATCATACATACAGATGTATGTGGTCCGATGAATATTGAGGCTCGTGGCGGATATCGTTATTTTCTCACCTTCACAGATGATTTGAGCAGATATGGGTATATCTACTTAATGAAACATAAGTCTGAAACATTTGAAAAGTTCAAAGAATTTCAGAGTGAAGTTGAAAATCATCGTAACAAGAAAATAAAATTTCTACGATCTGATCGTGGAGGAGAATATTTGAGTTATGAGTTTGGTCTTCATTTGAAACAATGGGGAATAGTTTCGCAACTCACGCCACCCAGAACACCACAGCGTAATGGTGTGTCCGAACGTCGTAATCGTACTTTACTAGATATGTTGCGATCTATGATGTCTCTTACTGATCTACCGCTATCGTTTTGGGGTTATGCTTTAGAGATGGCTGCATTCACTCTAAATAGGACACCATCGAAATCCGTTGAGACGACGCCTTATGAACTATGGTTTGGCAAGAAACCAAAGTTGTCGTATCTTAAAGTTTGGGGTTGCGATGCTTATGTGAAGAAAATTCAACCTGATAAGCTCGAACCTAAATCGGAGAAATGTGTCTTCATAGGATACCCAGAGGAGACTGCTAGGTACACCTTCTATCACAGATCCGAAGGCAAGATATTCGTTGCTAAGAATGGATCCTTTCTAGAGAAGGAGTTTCTCTCGAAAGAAGTGAGTGGGAGGAAAGTAGAACTTGATGAGGTAACTGTACCTGCTCCCTTATTGGAAAGTAGATCATCACAGAAATCAGTTTCTGCGACACCTACACCAATTAGTGAGGAAGTTAATGATAATGATCATGAAACTTCAGATCAAGTTATTACTGAACCTCGTAGGTCAACTAGATCAAGATCCGCACCAGAGTGGTACGGTAATCCTGTTCTGGAGGTTATGTTACTAGACCATGACGAACCTACGAACTATGAAGAAGCGATGGTGAGCCCAGATTCCGCAAAATGGCTTGAAGCCATGAAATCCGAGATGGGATCCATGTATGAGAACAAAGTATGGACTTTGGTTGACTTGCCCGATGGTCGGCAAGCCATTGAAAATAAATGGATCTTCAAGAAGAAGACTGACGCTGATGGTAATGTTACTATCTATAAAGCTTGACTTGTTGCGAAAGGTTTTCGACAAGTTCAAGGGATTGACTACGATGAGACCTTCTCACCCGTAGTGATGCTTAAGTCTGTCCGAATCATGTTAGCAATTGCCGCATTTTATGATTATGAAATTTGGCAAATGGATGTCAAAACTGCATTCCTGAATGGATTTCTGGAAGAAGAGTTGTATATGATGCAACTGGAAGGTTTTGTCGATCCAAAGGGAGCTAACAAAGTGTGCAAGCTCCTGCGATCCATTTATGGACTGGTGCTAGCCTCTCGGAGTTGGAATAAACGCTTTGATAGTGTGATCAAAGCATTTGGTTTTATCCAGACTTTTGGAGAAGCCTGTATTTACAAGAAAGTGAGTGGGAGCTCATTAGCATTTCCGATATTATATGTGGATGACATATTGCTGATTGGAAATGATATAGAATTTCTGGATAGCATAAAGGGATACTTGAATAAGAGTTCTTCAATGAAAGACCCCGGTGAAGCTGCATATTTATTAGGCATTAAGATCTATAGAGATAGATCAAGACGCTTAATTGGACTTTGACAAAGCACATACCTTGACAAAGTTTTGAAGAAGTTCAAACTGGTTCAAGCAAAGAAAGGGTTCTTGCCTGTACTACATGGTGTGAGATTGAGTAAGACTCAATGCCCGACCACTGCAGAAGATAGAGAGAAGATGAAAGATGTTCCCTATGCTTCAGCCATAGGCTCTATCATGTATGCAATGCTGTGTACCAGACCTGACGTGTGCCTTGCTATAAGTTTAGCAGGGAGGTACCAAAGTAATCCAGGAGTGGATTACTGGACATCGGTCAAGAACATCCTGAAATACCTGAAAAGGACTAAGGATATGTTTCTCGTTTATGGAGGTGACAAAGAGATCATCATAAATGGTTACGTTGATGCAAGCTTTGACACTGATCCGGACGATTCTAAATTGCAAACCGGATACGTATTTAAATTGAACGGTGGAGCTGTCAGTTGGTGCAGTTCTAAGCAAAGTGTCGTGGCGGGATCTACGTGTGAAGCGGAGTACATAGCTGCTTCGGAAGCAGCAAATGAAGGAGTCTGGATGAAGGAGTTCATATCCGATCTAGGTGTCATACCTAGTGCATCGGGACCAATGAAAATCTTTTGTGACAATACTGGTGCAATTGCCTTAGCAAAGGAATCCAGATTTCACAAGAGAACCAAGCACATCAAAAGACGCTTCAATTCCATCCGGGATTTAGTCCAGGTGGGAGACATAGAAATTTGCAAGATACATACGGATCTGAATGTTGCAGACCCGTTGACTAAGCCTCTTCCACGAGCAAAACATAATCAGCACCAAGACTCCATGTGTGTAAGGATCATTACTGTGTAATCTAGATTATCGACTCTAGTGCAAGTGGGAGACTGAAGGATATATGCCCTAGAGGCAATAATAAAGTATTATTTATTTCCTTATATCATGATAAATGTTTAATATTCATGCTAGAATTGTATTAACCGGAAACATAATACATGTGTGAATACATAGACAAACAGAGTGTCACTAGTATGCCTCTACTTGACTAGCTCGTTAATCAAAGATGGTTATGTTTCCTAGCCATAGACATGAGTTGTCATTTGATTAACGGGATGACCTCATTAGGAGAATGACGTGATTGACTTGACCCATTCCGTTAGCT
The DNA here is from genome assembly GCF_002575655.3 of Aegilops tauschii subsp. strangulata. Lineage (NCBI taxonomy): Eukaryota > Viridiplantae > Streptophyta > Magnoliopsida > Poales > Poaceae > Aegilops > Aegilops tauschii. The sequence goes on from NC_053039.3 coordinate 360,564,218, forward strand.
TAGCACTCGATCGTTTAGTATGTTGCTATTGCTTTCTTCATGACTTATACATGTTCCTATGACTATGAGATTATGCAACTCCCGTTTACCGGAGGAACACTTTGTGTGCTACCAAACATCACAACGTAACTGGGTGATTATAAAGGTGCTCTACAGGTGTCTCCAAAGGTACTTGTTGGGTTGGCATATTTCGAGATTAGGATTTGTCACTCCGATTGTTGGAGAGGTATCTCTGGGCCCACTCGGTAATGCACATCACTATAAGCCTTGCAAGCATTGTGACTAATGAGTTAGTTGCGGGATGATGTATTACGGAATGAGTAAAGAGACTTGCCGGTAACGAGATTGAACTAGGTATCGAGATACCGACGATCGAATCTCGGGCAAGTAACATACCGATGACAAAGGGAACAACGTATGTTGTTATGCGGTCTGACCGATAAAGATCTTCGTAGAATATGTGGGAACCAATATGAGCATCCAGGTTCCGCTATTGGTTATTGACCGGAGAGGTGTCTCGGTCATGTCTACATAGTTCTCGAACCCGTAGGGTCCGCACGCTTAAAGTTACGATGACAGTTATATTATGAGTTTATATGTTTTGATGTACCGAAGGTTGTTCGGAGTCCCGGATGTGATCAAAGACATGACGAGGAGTCTCGAAATGGTCGAGACATAAAGATTGATATATTGGACGACTATATTCGGACACCGGAAGTGTTCCAGAGAAGTTTCGGATAAAACCGGAGTGCCGGAGGGGTTACCGGAACCCCCCGGGGAAGTATTGGGCCTTAGTGGTGTAACACCCCGCATGTAACTTGCCATATTTGTAACTCCGACTCTTGCCATTTCCGGCTATGTGCTATGTTATTTCCTCCGTGGTTGGGTTTTGTCTTTCGTTTTGTATTTTGTCATGTCATGCATTTTCATATCATGTCATCATGTGCATTGCATTTGCATACGTGTTCGTCTCATGCATCCGAGCATTTTCCCCGTTGTCCGTTTTGCAATCCGGCGCTCCTATCTCCTCCGGTGCACCCCTCTTGTTTTCTTTCGTGTGTGTGTCAAACTTTCTCGGAATGGACCGAGGCTTGTCAAGTGGTCTTATTATACCATCCGGAGACTACCGGTCAAGTTTCGTTCCATTAGGAGGTCGTTTGGTACTCCAACGGTTAACCGGGCATCCGCAAAGTCTATTTGAGTGTCCAGCAAAAACCCCCCTAAAACCAGCCCAAAACCCACCAAACTCTCTTCCATGCTCTAGGTCGTTCGATCACGATCGTGTGGGCGAAAACCGCACCTCATTTGGAGCCTCCTAGCTCCCTCTACCTATAAATATGTGGGCATCCCGAAATACATTTGCAGACGAAACCCTAGTTCGTTTTTCCCTCGCGCCGCCGGACGTGTCCGCCTCCGGCCGGACGCGTCCACTCCGCCCGCCGCCGCCACGTGTCGCGCAGCCGCCGCCGTCGCCGCCGAGGCCCGCCGGCCCACCCGCGGCCCTCCCGGCCCGTGCCCCGCCGCCTCCGCCGCCCGCCGCCGGTTCCCTTCGCCGCCGCCGCCGCGGGACACCGCCCGCTGGGTCCCGCTTCGCCGCCGTTCGCCGGCTCCGGCCGCCGCCTCCACGCCGGCTCCGGCGAGCCACCGCGGGCGACCCCGCCGGCCCTCCTCCTCCGACAAGCGCCCGCCGCCACCGCCTCCTTCCCTCTCCTCCGGCCATCGCCGGCGAGGCCGAGGACGAGCCCGAGCCCGAGCTCCTCGAGCTCCTGTAGCTTCCCCGATCCAGATCTCCCGAGCGTTGACCTTTTCTCGCCCCCCTTTTTTCTCTAAGTCCTCAGTCTTTCTCAGCAAGTGCCTCTGTTCGTATTGCTATAACTCCGTGCATGTAGCTCCGATTCGCGCGTGTAATATGTCAAATTGTTCGCCTCGTGATGATCTTCATTTTGTTCAATTGCACCATGTTCATTAGAGGTCATCTTGATGCCGAAATCTCTGTTGAAAAAGAGGGCTAGTTGTTGTTATTCTCTGGTTCTTGACAGAACTTGGAGATTTGTCTTTTTGTGTATCATTTAATCTGTGCATCTTTTGGGCATGAGATCTACATGTGTTTTGAAGTATGCCATGCCATATTTCCAGTAGTGTAGTCCATGTATTTTTGTGATCTCTGTGGTGACTAGCACAAGCATGCAAAGTAGGCCCCGTAATATTTCTGATTTCAGGGACTTAGTGAATTCTCTGTCCTTGTCTTCTGTAATTTTGTTGCCATGTAAACTTGATGCTACAGAGAGATCCATGCATATTTTGGAGATGTTCAGTAAGGATTTTTTGTAGCTATAGTTGTAATTGATCCATTACGGCAATTGTTTGCAATTATGGAGTGCCATAGCATGACTAATCTTGCTCTACTTTTACTATAAAATATTTCTGGCAGATTCTTAACATGATATGCAATCTTGCCAAGCTTATTGTAGTTGATCCATATATGATATGCAATTATTTTTGCCATGGTTAGCTTCATAAACATGCCATCTTGCTGTAGGTATGCTTGGTTTGTCATGAATTGCTCTGTAGTGAGTGCATCAAGCTCACAAAGAGGCCTACATATTATTATTTCTGCCATGCTCTGTTTTCTGCTAAGTCTGAAACCTGATAACGAAACTTGCTATGTTTACATGCTTCCATCATATCTTCTGGTCCTTTTTGGCTTATGGTCTGTAAGGGACTTTTGTCATGTGCATTTAGTACAACACTTCCATGCCTTATTTTGCTTTGTTAAGTTTCTGTAGCATGTTGATTTCGTGCTCTGAACATTGCTACCTGATGCTGTTTACTGCCATGTCCAGTTTTTCACCAAGTCTGTGAACCTGTAATCTTTTGCACTTTTGCCATGCTTGCTTGAGCTTGATATGTTGTGAAATAGCCGTAGCTCAGTGTTCATCTTTTGTCAAGCATCTTCTCTAGATTACTACCATGTGCTTTGTTGCTATGTTGGGGTGCTGTAGCATTGTTACTTGTTGCATTTTAAGAGCTATCTTGCTGTTTATCGCAGATTAGTGTCATTCTTGTTTTGCTTGCCATTTGCAAACCGTGCATTCGTTTCCAGTGATCTTTATATCAATTTCGACCGAAATCATCTCATCTTTCCAGTGGCATGCTTGGTTTGCCAAGTTACTGCCATGTTCATCATTTTCCTGCCGGAGCACGCATATGCATCGCATATCATATCTTGCATATCATACATGTTTTGCATCATGTTGCTTGTGCATTTCTCGTTGTTGATTGTGGTTCCGTTTTTTTGTGTTCTTGTCTTGGGTAGAGCCGGGAGACGAGTTCGTGAACGAGGAACCTGTCGAGTACGCTTACGAGGATCAAGCTTTCGACAACTCTGAGAATCTTGCAGGCAAGATGACCACCCCTCGAAATCACTTCTATATTTGCTTTGCTAGTTGTTCGCTCTATTGCCATGCTCCGCTACCTATCACTTGCTATATCATGTCTCCCATTTTAGCCATGTCAGCCCTAACCATCCTTTCCTAGCAACCGTTGTTTGGCTATGTTACCGCTTTTGCTCAGCCCCTCTTATGGCGTTGCTAGTTGCAGGTGAAGTTGAAGTTTGTTCCATGTCGGAACATGGATATGTTGGGATATCACGATATCTCTTATTTAATTAATGCATCTATATATTTTGGTAAAGGGTGGAAGGCTCGGCCTTATGCCTGGTGTTTTGTTCCACTCTTGCCGCCCTAGTTACTGTTATACCGGGATTATGTTCCTTGAGTTTGCGTTCCTTACACGGTCGGGTGATTTATGGGACCCCCTTGACAGTTCGCCTTGAATAAAACTCCTCCAGCAAGGCCCAACTTTGGTTTTACCATTTGCCGCCTAAGCCTTTTTCCCCCGGGTTTTCGCGAGCCCGAGGGTCATCTTATTTTAACCCCCCAGGCCAGTGCTCCTTCGAGTGTTAGTCCGAACTGAGCAGACTGCAGGCCCCCCTCCTGGAAACTCGAGGTCTGGTTTTACTCATAGGATGTCTCATCCGGTGTGCCCTGAGAACGAGATATGTGCAGCTCCTATTGGGATTTGTCGGCACATTCGGGTGGCTTTGCTGGTCTTGTTTTACCATTGTCGAGATGTCTTGTAAACCGGGATTCCGAGACTGATCGGGTTTTTCCGGGAGAAGGTTTATCCTTCATTGACCGTGAGAGATTATGATGGGCTAAGTTGGGACACCCCTGCAGGGTATTATCTTTCGAAAGCCGTGCCCGCGGTTATGAGGCAGATGGGAATTTGTTAATGTCCGGTTGTAGATAACTTGTCACTTGACCCAATTAAAAATACATCAACTGCGTGTGTAGCCGTGATGGTCTCTTCTCGGCGGAGTCCGGGAAGTGAACACGGTCTGTGTTATGAATGACGTAAGTAGGTGTTCAGGATCACTTCTTGGTCATTGCTAGATGACGACCGTTCCGTTGCTTCTCTTCTCGCTCTCATTTGCGCAAGTTAGCCACCATATATGCTTTTGCCGCTGCAGCTCCACCTTGTTGCACCATCCTTTCCTATAAGCTTAAATAGTCTTGATCTCGCGGGTGTGAGATTGCTGAGTCCCCGTGACTCACAGATTCTACCAAAACAGTTGGAGGTGCCGACGATGCCAGTGCAGATGATGGCGTCGATCTCAAGTGGGAGTTCCACAAGGAACGTGGTCGTTACTATGTGTCTTTTCCTGATGATCAGTAGTGGAGCCCAGTTGGGACGATCGGGGATCTAGCATTTGGGGTTGTCTTATTTTCATCTGGATTTTGACCGTAGTCGGTCTATATGCTTGTATTTTGGATGATGTATGAATAATATTTATGTATTGTGTGTAGTGGCGATTGTAAGCCAACTCTTTATCCCATTCTTGTTCATTACATGGGATTGTGTGAAGATGACACTTCTTGCGACAAAACCACTATGCGGTTATGCCTCTAAGTCGTGCCTCGACACGTGGGAGATATAGCCGCATCGTGGGCGTTCCAAGTTGGTAATCAGAGCCATCCCCGACTTAGGAGCCCCCTGCTTGATCGAATCGCTGGCGTTGTTGAGTCTAGAACAAAAATGTTTTGAGTCTTAGGATTATATATATCGGAGAGTAGGATTCTTTTTACTCCTCAGTCCCTTCGTCGCTCTGGTGAGGTCTCCTGACGTAGAAGTTTTGACTTTTCTCTCCTCAAATTTCACTAATTTTTTTTAGGATCACGCGGGTATCTTGGAATCGTTCCGATGGTTTTGTGACGAGAACATTGTTCTTGGTGCCTCCTGACATTTAGGGGTTGTGGCAGTGTCCCGGGGAGTTGAGCTCCGAGGTGTTGTCGTCACAATTTTATCGTTGCAGTTCTGGAATACCTGAGTTTCGCCGACATCGAAATCTCTTTTATGCAGTTGTTGGTGAGATCACCTCGACGCCACCCAGTACTAGGGCGGGAGTTCGGGAGTATTGCCATAACTTGTATAACGGATGTTTTTCGAAGGTTGAGGTAAACGATTTCCGAAGGTTTCTTGGTTATGTGTTGACGGATGGATACAGCTGGATCTAGGGATTGTTAGTTTGGGTGATATATTTTGTGTCCCCTGTATCCCCTACACCAGATTGCATAACCAGAAAGTTTCGGGAGTTTATAAGTGGGAATTCAAGTAGCCTTAGGATATCTTTCCGACAGACGCATGATATGAGATTGGGGTTCGACGTCTAGTGGTCCGCCTTTCCACGGTTGATTTTACAGTGGTCTCGTTGTGTCTTAAAGAGTCCATGGCTTTGCCGACTCGGGGACGCTTCGTATGTCATGTGCACAGCCTTGTACATGATGGTGCTGTACGATTGAGCCCGTGTGGGCCCCACCACAAAAACTTCGGACGAAATCTCTATCATATGTTTGTTCCGGCTTATTCTGCAAGCCAATACTTTGTTTTATTTTGTATTGTGGTATTCGAGTTACTTCGAATTCATATGTTCATTCCATATCTTTTTCAAGTGGCTTCTCAACTTATGGAAGTGTGATGATTTACTACGGAATTCATTCGTTCATCTTCGTTCGAATGTTTATTGTGAAGACTATATGTTGCAATTTCTATCCGTTGATTCTACTTATCTATTTGTCTATCAAGATGCTAACGGATATCACCCTCTTCAGGATGGCTTCGCCAACGCGTCAGAATCCGGATCGCAATGAAGGGAGTCAAGCGAACCCTCCGCCACCACCTCCACCTCCGGAGGCATGGCAAGCAATCATGGCAGCCACCAACGCCAATGCTCAAATGATTCTGCAATTCTTGCAAGAACGTACTCAAGGGCAAGGCAATCAAGGCAATCAAGGTCAAGGCAACAATCAGTTTCACTTTGCCACTCTCAACCAGTTTCTCGCAAATCAGCCCAAGTCTTTCAGCTACTGTGCCGAGGCCACGGATGCCGATGATTGGCTCGTGGACATCAACAAGCATTTTGAATGTAGCAATGTCAGGCCTGACGACTATGTCAAGTTCGCTTCTTTCCAGCTCAAGGACCAAGCTGCTGATTGGTTTCAGCAATACAAAGATTCCAGAGGTCGTGTGATCACTTGGACTGACTTCTGTCGGGATTTCAAAGCGCACCACATTCCACAAAGTGTTGTTGGGATCAAGCGTGAGGAGTTCCGCAATCTCAAGCAAGGCAACATGTCTGTGTATCAATACAACATTCAGTTTTAGAAACTTGCTCGCTTCGCTAAACAAGACGTTCCTGATGAGAAGAGCATGATCTATCACTTCAGAGGTGGCCTTAAAGAGGATCTGCAGTTAGCTCTCGTTCTGGTTGAGCCTACTCAGTTTGATCAATTCTACAATATGGCACTGAAGCAAGAGGCTGCTCAGCTCAAGTGTGAGGCTTCTAAGAAGAGAGTCAGAGACGCAGTTCAGTCTTCTTCTTCCTCACTTGTGACAGCTAAGCAACAGAAGTTCTAGTTGCCTCCTCCTCCGTTTCGTCAGCCTTATCAGCAGAAGAACAAAGGTGGCCATGGTTCTTCCAACTCTTCCAACTCTGGCTATCAAAACAAGTCTCAGAATCAAGCTCCTAAGTCCAATGCTCCTTATCACCGTCCACTCTCAAAGGTGACTTGCAACAAATGTCAGCAGAAAGGTCACTATGCTAACAAGTGCTTCAACCAGAGGCGTCTTCCTCCTCCTCCTCCTGTCAGATCTTCCAGCAATGCAGTGGTCAAGCATAATCCAAAGTCTGCAAAGGTGAACATGATGAATGCAGCTCAAGCGGAGGAATCTACTGATGTGATAATGGGTAATCTTCCTGTTAATGATATTCCTGCAAAAGTTCTTTTTGATACTGGTGCATCGCATTCTTTCTTGTCATACCCATTTGCATCGAAGCACAATGTTGACACAGAGATTTTATCCAAAGTTATGCAAGTTGTTTCTCCGGGTAAGCTTTTGTCTTCTAGTTTGGTTGCTGCCGATGTTTCCATCAAGATGGGCGACTATAAATTTCAGTCTTCTCCAATTGTTCTTGGTGACTCGGATATTGATCTTATTCTCGGGATGGACTGGCTTTCTAAGCACAAGGCTCAACTTGATTGTGCTGCCAGGGAAATTCAATTGACACACTCGTCTGAGGATGTGATTATTTATGCCGCTCGTGATGAAACCATTCGGTTTTTCTCTCTCAATGAGAAGGGCGAATTGAATGCCATCTCTCAAATTCCAGTCGTTTGCGGGTATCAAGATGTCTTTCCAGAAGAGCTTCCGGGTATGCCTCCTCATCGGCCAGTTGAGTTCGTTATCGAACTAGAGCCTGCACTGAACCCGTTTGCAAGCGTCCATACAAGCTTGGACCCAACGAGCTGAAGGAATTGAAGAAACAGCTCGATGAACAAGAGCGTCTGGGTTTGATCAGACCGAGTTCTTCTCCATGGGGTTGTGGTGTTCTTTTTGTCAAGAAGAAGGATGGCACGGACCGACTTTGTGTCGACTACCATCCATTGAACAAGAAGACAATCAAGAACAAGTATCCACTTCCCAACATCAATGAGCTATTTGAGCAACTCAAAGGGGCTAAAGTATTCTCGAAGCTTGACCTTCGTATGGGTTATCATCAGATTCGCATTCGTGAAGAAGATATTCCCAAGACAGCATTCAGAACAAGCTTTGGTTCTTATGAATATACTGTCGTGTCTTTCGGCCTTGTCAATGCTCCTCCGGTGTTCTCTCGGATGATGAATTTCATCTTCAACCCCTATACCAATGAATTCGTTCTGGTGTATCTCGATGATATCTTGGTCTTCTCCAAGAATAAGCAGGATCATGCCAAACATTTGCGATTGGTGCTCGACAAGCTCAGAGAGTATCAATTCTATGCGAAGTTCTCTAAATGTGAGTTTTGGCTCGATGAAGTTCTTTTTCTTGGTCACATCATCTCTGCCAAGGGCATCGCTGTTAACCCCGAGAAGGTGTCCGCAGTTGTGGATTGGGAACCTCCTCAAACTGTCAAGCAGCTCCGCAGTTTTCTGGGTCTTGCAAGCTATTGCCGAAGATTCGTTGAGAATTTCTCTAAGATTGCAAAGCCTCTTTCCAACCTCCTACAGAAGCATGTGAAATATGTCTGGTCTCCTGAGTGTGACGTTGCTTTCAACACTCTCAAAGAGAAACTAGTCACAGCTCCTGTCTTGACTCCTCCTGATGAATCCAAGCCGTATGAAGTTTTCTGTGATGCTTCTCTCCAAGGTCTCGGTGCTGTGTTAATGCAAGAGAAGAAAGCTGTGGCCTATACCTCTCGTCAGTTGAAGCCCAACGAGAAGAACTACCCCACTCACGATCTTGAGTTGGCGGCAGTTGTCCATGCATTAATAACGTGGAGACATCTCTTGTTGGGAAGACAAGTGGATATTTTCACCGATCACAAGAGTCTCAAGTATATCTTCACTCAGCCCAACCTCAACCTCAGGCAGACTCGATGGGTCAAAATGATTCAAGAGTACAATCCGAGTATTGAATATATTCCAGGCAAAGCAAATGTCATTGCAGATGCTTTAAGCAGGAAGGCTTATTGCAACAGCTTAATTCTCAAGCCTTTCCAACCGGATCTTTGTGAAGCTTTTCGCAAGCTGAATCTCCAAGTTGTTCCTCAAGGCTTTCTTGCCAACCTCATAGTATCTCCTACTTTGGAAGATCAAATTCGTGAGGCACAACTCCTTGATGCCATGGTGAAGAAGGTGAAACGTGGTATCGACAAGGGTCTTTCCAAATACAAGTGCTATCGCATTGATGACAGAGACACTTTATTCTTCGAGGACCGGATTGTGGTTCCTAAAGGTGATCTAAGAAAAGTCATAATGAACGAGGCGCACAATTCTCTCCTTTCCATTCATCCTAGGAGTACGAAGATGTATCATGACCTCAAGCAGTCATATTGGTGGACTCGAATGAAGCGAGAAATTGCTCAATTCGTGAATGAATGTGATGTCTGCCGAAGAGTGAAAGCAGAACACCAACGACCAGCTGGTCTCCTCCAACCTCTTGCTATCCCAGAGTGGAAGTTTGATCATATCGAAATGGACTTCGTGACTGGATTTCCCAAGTCCAAGCGCGGAAATGATGCTATCTTCGTTGTCATCGACAAGCTTTCTAAAGTGGCTCATTTCCTTCCAATCAAAGAATCCATCACAGCAGCTCAGCTAGCAGAGCTTTACACCTCCAGAATTGTCTCTTTGCACGACATTCCACAATTGATTTCTTCAGATCGTGGAAGCATCTTCACCTCTAAGTTCTGGGATTCCTTCCAGAAGGCCATGGGCACTAACATTCGCTTCAGTACAACTTTCCATCCTCAAACTAGTGGCCAAGTCGAGCGAGTCAATCAAATTCTTGAAGATATGCTCAGGGCTTGTGTCATTTCCTTTGGCATGAAATGGGAAGATTGTCTTCCATATGCTGAATTCTCCTACAACAATAGCTTCCAAGCGAGTTCGGGCAAGGCCCCATTCGAGATTCTCTATGGCAGAAAGTGCCGTACTCCTCTAAATTGGTCAGAGACTGGTGAACGTCAACTTCTTGGCAATGACTTAATAACTGAAGCTGAAGAAATGTGTAAAGTCATCCGTGATAATCTCAAAGCCGCGCAATCGCACCAGAAGAGTTACTATGATAGTAAGCATCGTGATTTGGCTTTCGAGATCGGAGACCATGTCTACCTCCGCGTCTCTCCAATGAAAGGCACTCGTCGCTTCGGTATCAAAGGGAAGCTTGCCCCTAGATACGTGGGTCCTTTCAAGATCATTGGCAAAAGAGGCGACCTCGCTTATCAACTTGAGCTTCCTTCCAACTTCGCGAACGTGCACGATGTGTTCCACGTGTCACAGCTCCGCAAGTGCTTCAAGACGCCTGAGCGCACTATCAACTTCGAAGAGATTGACCTCCAAGAAGATTTGTCTTATCATGAGCACCCAGTTGCTATTCTTGAAGAAGCTGAGCGCAAGACTCGCAACAAGTCCATCAAATTCCTGAAAGTGAAGTGGTCGCACCATTCCGACCGGGAAGCCACCTGGGAACGCGAGGACCATCTCCGTTCCGAATATCCGGAGTTCTTTCAGTCCTAGATCTCGGGACGAGATCCTCTCGTAGTGGTGGAGTGTTGTAACACCCCGCATGTAACTTGCCATATTTGTAACTCCGACTCTTGCCATTTCCGGCTATGTGCTATGTTATTTCCTCTGTGGTTGGGTTTTGTCTTTCGTTTTGTATTTTGTCGTGTCATGCATTTTCATATCATGTCATCATGTGCATTGCATTTGCATACGTGTTCGTCTCATGCATCCGAGCATTTTCCCCGTTGTCCGTTTTGCAATCCGGCGCTCCTATCTCCTCCGGTGCACCCCTCTTGTTTTCTTTCGTGTGCGTGTGTCAAACTTTCTCGGAATGGACCGAGGCTTGTCAAGTGGTCTTATTATACCACCCGAAGACTACCGGTCAAGTTTCGTTCCATTAGGAGGTCGTTTGGTACTCCAACGGTTAACCGGGCATCCGCAAAGTCCATTTGAGTGTCCAGCAAAAACCCCACCTAAAACCAGCCCAAAACCCACCAAACTCTCTTTCATGCTCTAGGTCGTTCGATCACGATCGTGTGGGCGAAAACCGCACCTCATTTGGAGCCTCCTAGCTCCCTCTACCTATAAATATGTGGGCATCCCGAAATACATTTGCACACGAAACCCTAGTTCGTATTTCCCTCGCGCCGCCGGACGTGTCCGCCTCCGGCCGGACGCGTCCACTCCGCCCGCCGCCGCCACGTGTCGCGCAGCCGCCGCCGTCGCCGCCGAGGCCCGCCGGCCCACCCGCGGCCCTCCTGGGCCGCGCCCCGCCGCCTCCGCCACCCGCCGCCGGTTCCCTTTGCCGCCGCCGCCGCGGGACACCGCCCGTTGGGTCCCGCTTCGCCGCCGTTCGCCGGCTCCGGCGAGCCACCGCGGGCGACCCCGCCGGCCCTCCTCCTCCCACGAGCGCCCGCCGCCGCCGCCTCCTTCCCTCTCCTCCGGCCATCGCCGGCGAGGCCGAGGACGAGCTCGAGCCCGAGCTCCTCGAGCTTCTGTAGCTTCCCCGATCCAGATCTCGTGAGCGTTGACCTTTTCTCGCCCCCCTTTTTTCTCCAAGTCCTCAGTCTTTCTCAGCAAGTGCCTCTGTTCGTATTGCTATAACTCCGTGCATGTAGCTCCGATTCGCGCGTGTAATATGTCAAATTGTTCGCCTCGTGATGCTCTTCATTTTGTTCAATTGCATCATGTTCATTAGAGGTCATCTTGATGCCCAAATCTCTGTTGGAAGAGGGCTAGTTGCTGTTATTCTCTGGTTCTTGACAGAACTTGGAGATTTGTCTTTTTTTGTATCATTTAATCTGTGCATCTTTTGGGCATGAGCTCTACATGTGTTTTGAAGTATGCCATGCCATCTTTCCAGTGGTGTAGTCCATTTATTTTTGTAATCTCTGTGGTGACTAGCACAAGCATGCAAAGTAGGCCCCGTAATATTTCTGATTTCAGGGACTTAGTGAATTCTCTGTCCTTGTCTTCTGTAATTTTGTTGCCATGTAAACTTGATGCTACAGAGAGATCCATGCATATTTTGGAGATGTTCAGTAAGGATTTTGTGTAGCTATAGTTGTAATAGATCCATTACTGCAATTGGTTGCAATTATGGAGTGCCATAGCATGACTAATCTTGCTCTAATTTTGCTATAAAATATTTCTGGCAGATTCTTAACATGATATGCAATTTTGCCAAGCTTATTGTAGTTGATCCATACATGCTATGCAATTGTTTTTGCCATGGTTAGCTTAATAAACATGCCATCTTGCTGTAGGTATGCTTGGTTTGTCATGAATTGCTCTGTAGTGAGTGCATCAAGCTCACAAAGAGGCCTACATATTATTATTTCTGCCACGCTCTGTTTTCTGCCAAGTCTGAAACCTGATAACGAAACTTGCTATGTTTACATGCTTGCCATCATATCTTCTGGTCCTTTTTGGCTTATGGTCAGTAAGGGACTTTTGTCATGTGCATTTAGTAAAACACTGCGATGCCTTGCTTTGCTATGTTAAGTTTCTGTAGCATGTTGATTTCGTGCTCTGAACATTGCTATCTGATGCTGTTTACTGCCATGTCCAGTTTTTCACCAAGTCTGTGAACCTGTAATCTTTTGCACTTTTGCCATGCTTGCTTGAGCTTGATATGTTGTGAAATAGCCGTAGCTCAGTGTTCATCTTTTGTCAAGCATCTCCTGTAGATTACTACCATGTGCTTTGTTGCTATGTTGGGGTGCTGTAGCATTGTTACTTGTTGCATTTTAAGAGCTATCTTGCTGTTTATCGCAGATTAGTGTCATTCTTGTTTTGCTTGCCATTTGCAAACCGTGCATCCGTTTCCGGTGATCTTTATATCGATTTCGACAAAAATCATCTCATCTTTCCAGTGGCATGCTTGGTTTGCCAAGTTACTGCCATGTTCATCATTTTCCTTCCGGAGCACGCATATGCATCGCATATCATATCTTGCATATCATACATGTTTTGCATCATGTTGCTTGTGCATTTCTCGTTGTTGATTGTGGTTCCGTTTGTTTGTGTTCTTGTCTTGGGTAGAGCCGGGAGACGAGTTCGTGAACGAGGAACCTGTCGAGTACGCTTACAAGGATCAAGCTTTCGACAACTCTGAGAATCTTTCAGGCAAGATGACCACCCCTCGAAATCACTTCAATCTTTGCTTTGCTAGTTGTTCGCTCTATTGCCATGCTCCGCTACCTATCACTTGCTATATCATGTCTCCCATTTTAGCCATGTCAGCCCTAACCATCCTTTCCTAGCAAACCGTTGTTTGGCTATGTTACCGCTTTTGCTCAGCCCCTCTTATAGCGTTGCTAGTTGCAGGTGAAGTTGAAGTTTGTTCCATGTCGGAACATGGATATGTTGGGATATCACGATATCTCTTATTTAATTAATGCATCTATATATTTTGCAAAGGGTGGAAGGCTCGGCCTTATGCCTGGTGTTTTGTTCCACTCTTGCCGCCCTAGTTACTGTTATACCGGGATTATGTTCCTTGAGTTTGCGTTCCTTACACGGTCGGGTGATTTATGGGACCCCCTTGACAGTTCGCCTTGAATAAAACTCCTCCAGCAAGGCCCAACTTTGGTTTTACCATTTGCCGCCTAAGCCTTTTTCCCCCGGGTTTTCGCGAGCCCGAGGGTCATCTTATTTTAACCCCCCCGGGCCAGTGCTCCTTCGAGTGTTAATCCGAACTGAGCAGACTGCGGGGCCCCCTCCTGGAAACTCGAGGTCTGGTTTTACTCGTAGGATGTCTCATCCGGTGTGCCCTGAGAACGAGATATGTGCAGCTCCTATCGGGATTTTTCGGCACATTCGGGTGGCTTTGCTGGTCTTGTTTTACCATTGTCGAGATGTCTTGTAAACCGGGATTCCGAGACTGATCGGGTTTTTCCGGGAGAAGGTTTATCCTTCGTTGACCGTGAGAGCTTATGATGGGCTAAGTTGGGACACCCCTACAGGGTATCATCTTTCGAAAGCCGTGCCCGCGGTTATGAGGCAGATGGTGTTGAGGATATAGACCTGGGGGTCACCCGCCAGGAGGGCCGGGTTACTCCAAGGATCATTACCAGAAGCCCGGAGCTAAGTTTCAGGATAATGGGCCAGAGATGGGCTGAGACCCGGATATGGCTTAAAGCCCGTAGTTACAATCATTGTTATAGTAGACTTGTAGTGTAAGGCAAGTATTGTTTTAGAGCCCGAGCCGGACACTCTTATGAGCCGGCCGGGACTCTAAGGGCTGCTGGGCGTCAGCCTCCCTATATAAAGGGACGACCCGGCAGCGGTTTGGGGGTGACAACAATCTCTCTGAGAGCCGGGATAGCGGTTTAGCTCCCCGGCGATCGTAACCCTAATCAATAACACTTCGAACTGGACGTAGGCTTTTACCTTCACCGTAAGGGGCCGAACCAGTATAAACCCTCGTGTTCTTTGTCCCGCATAACCCCTTCAAGCTTCCTAGTTGCGATGGCTCCACGACTAAGTCCTAGCCCAAGGACATCTGCCGTGACAATTCCACGACAGTTGGCGCCCACCGTGGGGCCAGCGCACGGTGGATTTGAGTTCTTGAAGGGCAGCTTCGAAGGGCTCAAGGGATACGCTGTGGGCCGGATGACCAAGAGTCGTCGCGGCAGGCTCTACATCAACGACGCGGACTGGGGCCCCGACGCCGGCTCAGTGGAGTACGGGTACCGGGTCCCCTTTGGCGGAATTCATGTCTTCATTGGCAAGGTTGGTGAGCCGGGCCCCGAGCCGGGTCTCTGCGCCGATCTCATCGAAACGGCTCAGCGCGCACGATCCGCCCGGGCCCGGCCTGCCTTAAAACGCGCTTTTGTGGGATGCATCCATGGAAGGCCCTCCGATCCATCTGGGTCTGGGGATGAGGCGGCCGCCGGCTCTGACGGCGAGTCGGCCGCTGATGAGTCAAACTCGTTGTACCAACTTCAAGATGGCAGGCTCATGAGTTATTCCGATGGCAACAGTATTCCGGACCTTTTTGAGCCGCCAAGTCAGGTCGGAGTTTTTATGGCTGGTGCGCAGCCTGTTCAGAACCCCGCTACCGGATCACAAAATCCGGAGCCTTCCCCGGCTCAGGTGCTGATGGATCTCACAGATAAGATGACGGCCCTGTTAACTGCCACGGTTGACCCGGCAGATCAAGCCCAGCATGACGCGGAGGTGGCACAGTTAAAATTGGATCTGATGAAAGCAAAAGAGGATCTTGCAGCAGAAGGGATCAGGCTGGCGGCGGAGCGGGCGGCTCTCGACGCCCGACTCAGTTGATTCAGGCGCAGTCCTTCCAACTCACGATGGATCAGAACGCGGCCAACGAGGTCATGAGAAGGAGGCATCAGAAGGCCCAGTCTCGACTCCCGCCGGTTTACGATCCGCGCAATCTATTCAACACGCCGGGCGCGGGATCCAGTAACCCACCAGGGGTCATTGCGCCCGGGTCGGGACCCCTTATTCAGCCACTAGTAATGGGGCCTCCCCAGGCGCCCCCTGCCCCGCCTCAGTATGTGCCAATACCCCCGGGTCATTACGATAACCCGCTGGAGAACATGGTAGCTGCGGCAGCACGACTAGCGGCTCTTCCCGTTGACGGCAATTCTCCGGCAGCCGTGGAAACCCACCCGGTCAGGGAACTCCTGCAGACGGCCCTAGCGCAGCAAGAGGCGTACTCCTACAGCCGGGACAGGATCCACTCAACTCCTCGCCCAGGCCAGAGCCCGAGCTACAGCCGGCACATGGTCTCGGCGACCGGCTCAAGTAATGTCCGACGCCATGGCCCGGCTCATGTTGGAACCTTCTACGCCGCAGACCAAGCACGGCAAGAGGTGGAGCAAGTGCCGCAATTGACGGCTTATCAGACCCCCCCGGCTTATCCAACGGCGTCCGTTGATGTGGGTATTTCTACCAGGACCGGGGGTGTCCCTTGTTTGGTGCCGGCCATCCGTAATGAACGTTTACCTAAGGATTTCAAGGGCCCTAGGAAGGTGCCTAACTATACAGCTGACTTACAGCCTGCGGCCTGGATTGAGAGTTATGAGATGGCTATGGAACTGCTAGAGGTCAGCGAGGCGGCCATGGCCAAATATTTCACCATGATGTTAGATGGAACTGCCCGCACGTGGTTAAAAGGGCTGCCACCGAACTCCATTGGGTCTTGGACTGAGCTGAAGGCCCGGTTCATTCAAAACTTCAAGGATACCTGTAGGCAGTCTATGTCAATTGTGGATTTGACTAACTCTAAGCAGCAGGAGGGTGAGTCCACGACCCATTGGGTTCGCCGGGTCAAGGAGATCATACATTCATTAGATAAGATGGACGCCAGCTCTGCAGTCTTGATGTTAGAACAGAACTGTCGTTTTGTGCCCCTAAAGATGAAGCTTGGGCGGCTTAAACGTGACTGCACGGATATGGGTACACTAATGGCGGCTCTTGTCAAATACGCTGATTCCGATGGTACCAAGGATCCCCCTTCAGATGATGAAAGGACAGGGAAGGGAAAGAAGAACGGCAATGGCAAGGGCCCTCAGTTTAACCCGGGGAATCAAGGAGGAGGCAAGCGCAAGGCCGATGGCAGCCTGGAGTTCGTAGCCAACACCCAAGGCAACAACCAGCGACGCAAGGGGAGGCCCCCTCCCCGAGGCGGCGGGTCAGGACCTTCTCTGGAGCAGCTGTTGAATGAACCTTGTCCGAGACACGGCTCTAGAGAGAAGCCAGCGACTCATCTGTGGAAGGATTGTGCTATCATGAAGGCCTTTAAAAACTACAATGGCCCGGGCGGCGGCCCAGGCGCAGGCGGCTCCGGCGCTGGCGGCTCTCATGGCCCGGGTGGTGGGTCAAATTCCGGTCCTCAGAACGGTCAAGGGGGCTTCAATCAACAGTCTGGTCAGGGTCATCAACAGCAACAGGGGGGTTATCAGACCAACCCGAAGCAACTTAGCGGTGGACAGTATCACGTGTTCACCACTAGTTTGTGCAAACGAGACGAGAAGCTTCACAAGAGGGCTGTTAATGCTGTTGAGCCGGCGGTTCCACGCTACTTACGGTGGTCGGAGCAGCCCATAGTGTGGAGTAGGGAGGATCACCCTCCCCGGGTGGATAACCCGGGCCACCTGGCCTTAGTAGTGGCTCCTCAGGTGGGAGGCTATAAGTTCACAAAGGTACTCATGGATGGAGGCAGCAGCATCAACATCCTCTATTATGAGACTTTCCGTCGTATGGGGCTAGTTGATAAGAACCTCAGCCAGTCAAATACTATCTTCCATGGTGTGGTACCCGGTAAGTCGGCTTATCCAGTCGGCAAGATCGAATTGGAAGTGGCTTTTGGTGATGAAAACAACTACAGGGTGGAGAAGTTGACCTTTGAGGTGGTCAAGATAAGAAGTCCATACCATGCTATATTCGGACGGCCGGCTTACGCCAAGTTCATGGCACGGCCGTGTTATGTGTACTTACAGCTCAAGATGCCGGGTCACAATGGGACCATTACAGTTCACGGCAGCCGGAAAGTGGCTCTGGAGTGTGAGGAAGGTGACGCGGCTTATGCAGAGTCTGTTTGTGCCATAGAAGAGTTGAAATTTTATAAAGACAATGTTGACCCAACAGATATGACCTCTCTGAAAAAGCCAACCACGGAGAATGAACCAGCAATGAAGTTTAAATCAGCCGATCAGACTAAACTTGTTGATTTTGTTCCAGGTGACTCGTCTCAGCAGTTCAGCATCAGTGCAAATCTGGACTCGAAATAGGAAGGCGCGCTCATCGAGTTCATCCGTGAGAATAGGGACATCTTTCCATGGAGACCTTCTGACATGCCAGGTGTACCTAGAGAACTCGCTGAGCACACTCTCAATGTGGATCCAAAATTTAAGCCGGTCAGACAGTTCCTTCGACGGTTTAACGAAGAGAGGCGGAAGGCTATTGGTGAAGAAGTGGCCCGGCTTTTGGCGGCCGGGTTCATTGTTGAGGTTTTTCACCCAGAGTGGTTGGCTAACCCGGTGCTCGTACTTAAAAAGAACGGCACCTGGCGGATGTGTGTGGACTACACGGACTTGAACAAGGCGTGTCCGGCTGATCCTTTTGCTCTCCCCCGTATCGATCAAATCATTGACGCCACGGCAGGTTGTGCACGCTTAAGTTTCTTGGATGCTTATTCCGGGTATCATCAGATTAAGATGGCAGTTAAGGACCAGGAGAAGACGGCGTTCATCACTCCCTTTGGAGCCTTCTGCTATGTGTCTATGCCCTTTGGACTCAAGTGTGCACAGGCGACTTACCAGCGTTGTGTGCAGAATTGCCTTCATAAGCAGATCGGGCGCAATGTTCACGCTTACGTGGACGACATTGTGGTTAAATCCATCAAGGAGGAAACCCTGATAGATGACTTAAGGGAAACCTTCGACAATCTCCGGGTCTATAAGATGATGCTTAACCCGGCCAAATGTGTTTTTGGTGTTCCTGCAGGCAAACTATTGGGCTTCTTGGTTTCTGACAGGGGCATTGAGGCTAACCCAGAGAAGATCAAAGCTATCACTTCTCTAGCTAAGCCGGCATGTATAAATGACGTTCAGCGTTTGGCGGGTCGCATCGCTGCGTTAAGCCGGTTTATAAGCCGTTTGGGTGAGAAGGCTATGCCCTTATATCAATTGATGAAGAAAACTGATAACTTTGTCTGGAATGATGCAGCTAATACCGCCTTCGAGGATTTGAAAAAGCAACTGGCAGAGCCCCCCGTCCTTGCTGTTCCGGTTGATAAGGAGCCCTTGCTACTGTATGTAGCGGCAAACGCACGAGCCGTCAGCGTGGCTATTGTGGTGGAGCGCAAGGAGGTGGGTAAGGAGCATCCGGTTCAGCGGCCGGTTTATTATGTCAGTGAGGTGCTCATTGAGTCCAAGCAGCGGTATCCGCATTGGCAGAAGCTCGTATATGGGGTGTTTATGGCGAGCCGGAAGCTTAAGCATTACTTTCAAGGTCATCCCATCACTGTGGTCAGTTCCGCCCCTCTCGGTGATATTATCCAGAACAGAGAGGCTACAGGGAGAATTGCTAAGTGGGCTATAGAACTTGGACCTCATGGCCTCAAATATGTGCCACGCACTGCTGTTAAGTCTCAGGTCTTGATAGATTTCATCAATGATTGGACAGAGTCACAAGTACCCGAGCAAAAGCCGGATAACACTTATTGGACTATTCACTTTGATGGGTCCAGGCAGCTGGAGGGCTCGGGGGCTGGTGTGGTCTTGGCTTCCCCTAAAGGTGACAAGTTCCATTATGTGCTACGGTTGATGTTTCCTTGCACTAATAATGCGGCTGAGTACGAGGCTTTGCTCCACGGTCTTCGGGTGGCTAAGGAGATGAGCTTAAGCCGGCTGAGGTGTTTTGGTGACTCAGACTTGGTGGCTCAACAAGTATCAGGCACTTGGGATTCTAAGGATCCTCTAATGGCGGCTTATCGCCGCGAGGTTGATGCCATTGCCGGGCACTTTCAGGGATATCAAGTGGAGCACATTGACCGCAGGAAGAATGAGGCGGCTGATGCTTTAAGCCGGCTCGGCTCTCAGCGAAAGCCGGTGCCGCCTAACACTTTCCTGGATGTCCTATATAACCCTTCGGTTAAGTTGCCTACAGAGGAGGACTTGGCTATCCCTGACCCGGAGGCACGACTGGTGGCGGCTCTTCATATCATACCAGACTGGACAATGCCATATCTGGCTTATATAACCCGGGGAGAGTTGCCTGAGGATGAAATTCTGGCCAGGCAAATAACCCGGCGAGCTAAGTCAATGATTGTTATCGATGGCGAGTTGCATCATCGCAGTGTTTCAGGGGCATTCCAGCGTTGTATCTCCCCTGAGGAAGGTCAAGAGATCTTGCACGAGATCCATGAAGGAGATTGTGGCCATCATGCCGGTTCAAAGTCTCTTGTGGCCAAGGCTTTCCGTCATGGTTTTTATTGGCTGACGGCTCACGCTGATGCAGAGGACGTGGTCAGTAAATGTGATGGCTGCCAAAGGTTCTCCCGACGGGCTCATGTGCCGGCTCAGGAATTGAGGATGATCCCGATCACTTGGCCCTTTGCGGTCTGGGGGCTTGATATGGTCGGGCCTTTTAAACGGTCCAAGGATAAGAAGACCCACCTCTTGGTGGCAGTGGACAAATTCACGAAGTGGGTGGAAGCTGAGCCAGTTAGCAAGTGTGATGCAGCCACGGCGGTTCAATTTATGAAAAAGGTGATCTTCCGCTTCGGCTTTCCACACAGCATCATAACAGACAATGGCACTAATCTGTCCAAAGGCGCTATGGAGGAGTTTTGTCAAAGAGAGCATATCCAGCTTGATGTCTCTTCAGTGGCACACCCCCAATCCAATGGTCAAGCTGAGAGAGCTAACCAGGAGATTCTGAAGGGCATTAAACCCCGGCTCTTGGTCCCTTTGCAACGGACGCCAGGTTGTTGGGTGGAGGAGTTGCCCTCCGTTTTATGGAGCATCAACACTACTCCTAACAGGTCTACAGGCTTCACGCCTTTCTTCATGGTTTATGGAGCAGAAGCAGTTCTCCCCAGCGACATCCGTCATGATTCACCTCGTGTGGCGGCTTATGTTGAGACGAATAATGAACAGGCGCGCCAAGATGCTCTGGACTTGCTGGACGAATAGCGTGATGTGGCAGCCGCCCGTTCAGCGATTTACCAACAAGACCTGCGCCGTTATCATAGCCGCCGGGTCAAATCCCGGGTCTTCCAGGAGGGCGACCTGGTGCTCCGGCTCATCCAGGATCAAACAGATGCACACAAGTTATCCCCACCTTGGGAAGGGCCTTTTGTGGTCAGTAAGAACTTGCACAACGGGTCATATTACCTCATTGATATCCGGGAGCAGAAGGACTCGCGTAAATCTGAGGAGGAGACCCGTCGGCCGTGGAACATAGCTCAGCTTCGGCCTTACTACACTTGAGCTTCCGACTCTTGTGATGTACATATTTATCTCAGCCATGTATATATTATGATAAAGCAATAAAGCAGGACCTCTGTCCTTTGCTCTCTTCCAAAAATGTGTGTTTTTACATGCTGACTTACAGAAGATCCGGCTTATGATCATCTTCGAATCTAGCTGTAAGCAGTAAAGTCGCTTGGGGGCTTCCTGTTCACACATGGGTCGTATTCGAACCAAAGAGAACATAGCTGTCGATACCCATTTGATTGGCAAAGTGCCGAGCTCATTGGGAAGTTGCCTCTGGTCATATTTGAATCATAGTGTAACCCCTCTGAGAGCCGACGTGGATCGTATTCGAATCAGCGTCGTTAAACAAATTTTCAGAATCACTTGGGGGCTTCCTGTTCAAACATGGGTCGTATTCGAACCAAAGAGAACATAGCTGTCGATACCCTCTTGATTGGCATCGCCAAACCCACTGGGGGCTATATGATCGTATCCGAAACTTAGCTTAACCCCTTTGGACCGAGTTTCTGGTCGTATTCGAACCGGAAGCCCTTAAGTTTTTATATTTTACCACAAACTTGCTTTGATCATGTCAAAGTATGTACTGCCGGGTTTCACTTGTCGGCTTAATTTTGGTTTATCTTGTTAGTTGAGCATCATGGATGTCATCAAAACAAATAAATTCGAGTTAAGGTACCAACCGTGCTACCCGGGTTATTTAACCCGGAAAGCATGCTTATAGGCTGTTAAGTGTGTCATCACAGCTATGTTCGAGTATAGTTAAGGACCAATCTTTTTTGGTTCGTATCCCGGGTTATCCGTCTCAAACACCTGATTCTCAGGGCGGTAAGCCGCCTTGCGACTTGTAATTTGCCTTTTTATGCAGATATTTGAAGGCACTTTTTAAGGTTGAGAAGGACAAAGGGATAATTACGACCCGGAGGAGCATCACAAGAATGACTTCAAAGGATTTCAGCATTCATTACGTGCACGATGGCACGGCAGAGATAAATTGTTGCACCTACTCTATTACAAAAGTCTTTCACAGTTTCAAGGATGGGGCGTTGTTTGGTGAGCCGCTAGCCGGTTTATGACGCCTGCTGAGTTGAAGTCCCCGGCTCATCTTCTGCTTCGGCTGATCCCAAGGCTTCGAAGGTCGACGACTTCCAGTTGATGCCGCTGAGAGCTTCGAACTGAGCTTCTTCGTCAATTAACCCGGCCGGGTTAATCTCCGGGGCGAAGGTGTGCTGGCGAGCCGGGGGAATCAGATTGATAGCTTCATAGCGAGGGGTTGGAATCCTCTGATTCTCCGCGTTGTATCCCGGCTGATACTTGGTTAAATCGGTGTCGTTCTCGATGATGGTGGCCACCGGGCGCACAGCCTTCACACAAGCCGCGAAGTCCTTCTGGTCGAACGCTGAGCCGTCTTCTTTCAGGCTGGGGTAACCCAGGGCGATATCTGCCGGGTCTAGCTCCGGCAAGAAGGCTTTGGCCCGGCTCAGTGCGGCGATTGCTCCGGATCTCGCGGATGCTCGTCGTAGCTCCTGGATCCGCTGCGGCAGAACTGCAAGCCGGCGCAGGACTTCGGCCAGATGAGTCGGCACTTCATTTGACAGGGCCACCACAGCTAAGGCCCGCTGTGACCCGGTGTAGAGCTGTTCCACCAGGGTGTACACGGCCTTTAACTTGGTGACCACGCTCTGGTTCAAGTTGGCGCTTCTGGAACCTGTTTAAACAACATCAGATGACCCGGTGATAAGGATGAGTTAAGAGATGTAAACATTCCAACTTGAATGAAAACCGGTGAGGCAACTTACCGAAGATGGCAGCTACCATTTGGGACACTTGGCGCTTTAGACCGGAGAGCTCAGCGGTCTTCTCAGTGAGGGCCTTCTCCGCCTGTTCTGCCCGGGTCACCAGTGCAGCTTTCTCCTCAGCCCAGGCCTTCCGCCCAGCGTCGAATTCAGTCTTCAATTTCTCCTGAGCGGCGATGCTGGAGACAAACTTGGCATTTGCCTTCCGGGTCTCCATCTCTTGTGCCTTCAGCCGGCTCTTGAGATCCGCCAGGTCCGACTCTAATTTCTTGCCAACAGCCTGCATGTATTTCCGGGTTATTAACAGTCATTCTATAAAGTCCCAAGCGCTTTCCAAGCAAAGACACTTGGCACTTGGGGGCTAATGCATATTGAACGTATCTATCTATGTACGGCCGGCTCAGTTCAGTAAGCCGGAATCTAAAGTCTACAACATATTCAAGTATAAGTCCTAGACTTGGGGGCTAGAATGGCAAGGATCACTATGCGGAAAGTAAGAGAACAGCAGAAGGTTACCTCAGATTTTTCTTGGATCTGGTTGACCATGGCGATCTCGGCGTCCCGGCTCTTGTGAACCTGGCTGATGTAGCCTGAGACGAGTTCTCCAATACTTAAGTCGGTGTAGCTGGAGAGATCCAGATTCACCCGGTGGGGTTGCAGCAACTCCCCCCTCGCGGAGCATTTGGCCAGCGCGGTCGGCCTTCCTGGCTCAACAAACTCCGTCCGGGTAATTACCACGTCCGGGTCGTTAGCTGGTGGGGCTGAGCCGGAGGCCGCCGGGTTAGCTAACGCTTCGGTCGTTGTCTTGGTGGTCGGGGCAGGGGCTTCAGGCGCCGTATCCATGGGAATGGTGGCTTCAGGGGTGGAGGCGACTGGCGGCTCTTGAGCCGTCGTATCCGGCTCAGGCAAGTCGGGCACTCCGGCTGACCTGGTCTTCTTTACTCTTTTGGTGAGCTTTGCCTGGGCACTGAAAAGGCAGAAGTGTTAGGCATACAAAGGGTAAGTACAGACAGATAATGTAAGGAGATTGTTATTACCCGGGGGCAGTCTTGAAGGCCGGCAGACTTGACTGCATGGAGTCACCCGAGGAGGGGGAGGTCTCCTGGTAATTGGAGTCAGAAGAGTTGAGTGGCTGACGGATGACACCCGCCAACGGATGAAAAGGGTACAGGTGAGAAAAAACCTCAGTGCGGCGTTTCCTCGTTGCGTCGGGTAACCCAGTGGAGAGGTCGGTGTCCTTGCGGGCCCGGGTGTGACGCCGGCTCTCGTGAACCTGCTGCTTCAAAAGAAATTGAGGGTCTCGGTGAGCTAATCGATGGGAAAAGCTTACTTTCCGGGTTACCCTTCGGACTTTCAGCTGTGGTAAAGGCTCCGAGCCGGAGGAAAGTGATGTTACCTCTTCGACCACCGGGTTACTGGCGCCGGTGTCATCCTGTCAATAAGCAAGTGTTGATAAGGCGGACAGCATCAGACAACATATACTGCAAGAATTTAAAAGATTTAAGGGTTACCTCTGACTCGGAGCTATCGCTTAATTGCAGCAGCTCCGAAGCAGTGGGTCTGTTTCCCTTTTTGCGAGGGGCGGCTCTCTTGGCGGCTTTCTTCGCCTTCCTGGCCTTCTTGGCCGCCTCGTGGTCATACTTGACCCGCCAGAATTTATCATCAGCCTGAGAAATACAGTAATGAGCTCTTAGTAAGATGACAGGTAAAACAAAATGGAAAGGTTAAAGTCAGCGGCTTACCACTGGGGCTGGATTGGTCTTGCAGAACGGGGCTAGCCCGATTCTTCCACAGTCTGCCAGGCTCTCGTTTAAAAGAGCCTTGGTCTCTTCTTCAGCAACGTCTTCTGGAAGATCATTGCGACTGTGCCTCTGCGGGTCATCCTTTCGCCCGGTGTACTCACACATTAAGCCGGGGCGGCGGCTCAATGGGATCACCCGCCATGAGATCCAGACCCGGACCAGGTCAATTCCGTTCAGACCATTGCCTAGCAGGGCTTTGATCTTGTTGATCGTTGGAAGCAGAGGCTGGCGTTCTGCGGCAGTCAGCTTGTCGGATAATGGATGAGTTGGCTCCAGGCGCGTTGGGCGAAAGCCGGGCAGCGGGCTCTCATCAGCCGGGGACGTGTCTTGGCAGTAGAACCAAGTCATGTTCCAGTCCTTGGGGTGACTTGGCGGTTCTGTGTAAGGGAACAGACAATCCCTGCGCCGTTGGATGGAGATGCCGCCTAACTCTAGACTTGGACCATTTGCGCACTCGGTTTGGCGGTTCAAATAGAACAGCTCTCTGAAGAGCAGCAGACTCGGCTCTTCTCCAAGATATACTTCACAAAAAACTTGGAAGTTGCAGATGTTGGATATGGAATTGGGTCCTATATCCTGAGGCCGAAGATCAAAGGAGTTGAGCACGTCCCGGAAGAATTTTGAGCCGGGCGGTGCGAAGCCCCGGCTCATATGGTCGGCAAAGATCACTACCTCCCCGTCTCTCGGCTGTGGCCTTTCTTCGGACGGGTCAGGGGCACGGTAGGACATCACTTCCTTCTTAGGCAGATATCCGGACTTAACGAAGTTGGCCAGGGTCTCTTCGGTGACGCTGGATTTCATCCAGTTGCAAGTGATGGGAGCCTTGGGAGGCATGGTGACGGTTGGTGGTCTACGAGGAAGAGAAAAGTGTCCGGGTTAATTATAAGCCGGAGTATATCATTCAAGTTACAATGACGGCTTATGAAGGGGACTAATGTTATGTATTGATACGGTGGGTTATCTAAGCCGTCGGGGCTTTCAGGATAAGTTGGTCGTCTACGGCTTACTGCGGTTAAGTCGGAAGATACTACAGAGCATGATTCTCTTTAAACCGGAAAGTTCTACGGCGCGTGTTTTCTCTAAGTCGGAAATATAAGCCGCCAAGATTCAAGGACTGCAGTTTTTACTAAGTGTGGTAAACAGATTTCACATATTACAGTAACTTTTTTGGATCAAAGTAGTCGGAGGAGAGAAAGTTTTCTAGACCTAAAAAACAAAAGCAGGGGAGGTTCTTGAGATGGAACCCAGTCCTTATGCAGTAAAAAGAGGTGTTCTTGCAGAAGAAATGAACCTCAGATATCTACCACGGTGGTTCTACACAAGCCTAAGGATCAACGGGGGCAGTGGCTACAGGGGTTACCGAAACTTGCGGTAACAGTGATGAACATGAAGAACACAGATGAACTCTGTCCTAGATCTATGCTAGTAAGGCAGAGGGGACTCACCGGAGCTGGAGAAGAGCGGAGGTCGCCGACGTTATCTGGTCCGAGTCAGGTTGATGCAGCGGCCGGGTTGAGGAAGACCAGGGGTGCGACGGCGGCGGCGGCGGCAGAAGCTCGGGCAGAGGAACGGCAGTGTGAGGAAGAAGAAGGAGAGTGTGAAGAAGGGAGTGCCGGGCCAGCCTATTTATAAGGCCGAGTCATAAGTGGGCGCGGGATTTGAGGAGGCCACGGCGTGGTTATCTCCCCCTCACGGCGCCTCGATTCTCGGAAGGACAGTAAAAGCAAAGATCCGTTGCGGATCTGGCGGAGTAAAAAACGGACTTAATGGAGGATGACGTCACGGCGGATTACCCGGAGTCCAGAGGATGACGTCACTCCGGGTTATGACCTTCACATGAATGATAAGCCGGAGATTTTTTCTGACTGCGGAGCTGAAGATTGACACGAGCCGGCTCAAGTCAATCTGGGGCCTAATGTTGAGGACATAGACCTGGGGGTCACCCGCCAGGAGGGCCGGGTTACTCCAAGGATCATTACCAGAAGCTCGGAGCTAAGTTTCAGGATAATGGGCCAGAGATGGGCTGAGACCCGGATATGGCTTAAAGCCCGTAGTTACAATCATTGTTATAGTAGACTTGTAGTGTAAGACAAGTATTGTTTTAGAGCCCGAGCCGGACACTCTTATGAGCCGGCCGGGACTCTAAGGGCTGCTGGGCGTCAGCCTCCCTATATAAAGGGACGACCCGGCAGCGGTTTGGGGGTGACAACAATCTCTCCGAGAGCCGGGATAGCGGTTTAGCTCCCCGACGATCGTAACCCTAATCAATAACACTTCGAACTGGACGTAGGCTTTTACCTTCACCGTAAGGGGCCGAACCAGTATAAACCCTCGTGTTCCTTGTCCCGCATAACCCCTTCAAGCTTCCTAGTTGTGATGGCTCCACGACTAAGTCCTAGCCCAAGGACATCTGCCGTGACAATTCCACGACAGATGGGAATTTGTTAATGTCCGGTTGTAGATAACTTGTCACTTGACCCAATTCAAAATACATGAACTGCGTGTGTAGCCGTGATGGTCTCTTCTCGGCGGAGTCCGGGAAGTGAACACGGTCTGTGTTATGAATGACGTAAGTAGGTGTTCAGGATCACTTCTTGGTCATTGCTAGATGACGACCGTTCCGTTGCTTCTCTTCTCGCTCTCATTTGCGCAAGTTAGCCACCATATATGCTTTTGCCGCTGCAGCTCCACCTTGTTGCACCATCCTTTCCTATAAGCTTAAATAGTCTTGATCTCGCGGGTGTGAGATTGCTGAGTCCCCGTGACTCACAGATTCTACCAAAACAGTTGCAGGTGCCGACGATGCCAGTGCAGATGATGGCGTCGATCTCAAGTGGGAGTTCGACAAGGAACGTGGTCGTTACTATGTGTCTTTTCCTGATGATCAGTAGTGGAACCCAGTTGGGACGATCGGGGATCTAGCATTTGGGGTTGTCTTATTTTCATCTGGATTTTGATCGTAGTCGGTCTATATGCTTGTGTTTTGGATGATGTATGAATAATATTTATGTATTGTGTGAAGTGGCGATTGTAAGCCAACTCTTTATCCCATTCTTGTTCATTACATGGGATTGTGTGAAGATGACCCTTCTTGCGACAAAACCACTATGCGGTTATGCCTCTAAGTCGTGCCTCGACACGTGGGAGATATAGCCGCATCGTGGGCGTTCCAAGTTGGTAATCAGAGCCATCCCCGACTTAGGAGCCCCCTGCTTGATCGAATCGCTGGCGTTGTTGAGTCTAGAACAAAAATGTTTTGAGTCTTAGGATTATATATATCAGAGAGTAGGATTCTTTTTACTCCTCAGTCCCTTCGTCGCTCTGGTGAGGTCTCCTGACGTAGAAGTTTTGACTTTTCTCTCCTCAAATTTCACTAATTTTTTTTAGGATCACGCGGGTATCTTGGAATCGTTCCGATGGTTTTGTGATGAGAACATTGTTCTTGGTGCCTCCTGACATTTAGGGGTTGTGGCAGTGTCCCGGGGAGTTGAGCTCCGAGGTGTTGTCGTCACAATTTTATCGTTGCAGTTCTGGAATACCTGAGTTTCGCCGACATCGAAATCTCTTTTATGCAGTTGTTGGTGAGATCACCTCGACGCCACCCAGTACTGGGGCGGGAGTTCGGGAGTATTGCCATAACTTGTATAACGGATGTTTTTCGAAGGTTGAGGTAAACGATTTCCGAAGGTTTCTTGGTTATGTGTTGACGGATGGATACAGCTGGATCTAGGGATTGTTAGTTTGGGTGATATATTTTGTGTCCCCTGTATCCCCTACACCAGATTGCATAACCAGAAAGTTTCGGGAGTTTATAAGTGGGAATTCAAGTAGCCTTAGGATATCTTTCCGACAGACGCATGATATGAGATTGGGGTTCGACGTCTAGTGGTCCGCCTTTCCACGGTTGATTTTACAGTGGTCTCGTTGTGTCTTAAAGAGTCCATGGCTTTGCCGACTCGGGGACGCTTCGTATGTCATGTGCACAGCCTTGTACATGATGGTGCTGTACGATTGAGCCCGTGTGGGCCCCACCACGAAAACTTCGGACGAAATCTCTATCATATGTTTGTTCCGGCTTATTCTGCAAGCCAATACTTTGTTTTATTTTGTATTGTGGTATTCGAGTTACTTCAAATTCATATGTTCATTCCATATCTTTTTCAAGTGGCTTCTCAACTTATGGAAGTGTGATGATTTACTACGGAATTCATTCGTTCATCTTCGTTCGAATGTTTATTGTGAAGACTATATGTTGCAATTTCTATCCGTTGATTCTACTTATCTATTTGTCTATCAAGATGCTAACGGATATCACCCTCTTCAGGATGGCTCCGCCAACGCGTCAGAATCCGGATCGCAATGAAGGGTGTCAAGCGAACCCTCCGCCACCACCTCCACCTCCGGAGGCATGGCAAGCAATCATGGCAGCCACCAACGCCAATGCTCAAATGATTCTGCAACTCTTGCAAGAACGTACTCAAGGGCAAGGCAATCAAGGCAATCAAGGTCAAGGCAACAATCAGTTTCACTTTGCCACTCTCAACCAGTTTCTCGCAAATCAGCCCAAGTCTTTCAGCTACTGTGCCGAGGCCACGGATGCCGATGATTGGCTCGTGGACATCAACAAGCATTTTGAATGTAGCAATGTCAGGCCTGAGGACTATGTCAAGTTCGCTTCTTTCCAGCTCAAAGACCAAGCTGCTGATTGGTTTCAGCAATACAAAGATTCCAGAGGAGGTCGTGTGATCACTTGGACTGACTTCTGTCGGGATTTCAAAGCGCACCACATTCCACAAAGTGTTGTTGAGAGCAAGCGTGAGGAGTTCCGCAATCTCAAGCAAGGCAACATGTCTGTGTGTCAATACAACATTCAGTTTTAGAAACTTGCTCGCTTCGCTAAACAAGACGTTCCTGATGAGAAGAGCATGATCTATCACTTCAGAGGTGGCCTTAAAGAGGATCTGCAGTTAGCTCTCGTTCTGGTTGAGCCTACTCAGTTTGATCAATTCTACAATATGGCACTGAAGCAAGAGGCTGCTCAGCTCAAGTGTGAGGCTTCTAAGAAGAGAGTCAGAGACGCAGTTCAGTCTTCTTCTTCCTCACTTGTGACAGCTAAGCAACAGAAGTTCTGGTTGCCTCCTCCTCCTCCGTTTCGTCAGCCTTATCAGCAGAAGAACAAAGGTGGCCATGGTTCTTCCAACTCTTCCAACTCTGGCTATCAGAACAAGTCTCAGAATCAAGCTCCTAAGTCCAATGCTCCTTATCACCGTCCACTCTCAAAGGTGACTTGCAACAAATGTCAGCAGAAAGGTCACTATGCTAACAAGTGCTTCAACCAGAGGCGTCTTCCTCCTCCTCCTCCTATCTGATCTTCCAGCAATGCAGTGGTCAAGCATAATCCAAAGTCTGCAAAGGTGAACATGATGAATGCAGCTCAAGCGGAGGAATCTACTGATGTGATAATGGGTAATCTTCCTGTTAATGATATTCCTGCAAAAGTTCTTTTTGATACTGGTGCATCGCATTCTTTCTTGTCATACCCATTTGCATCGAAGCACAATGTTGACACAGAGATTTTATCCAAAGTTATGCAAGTTGTTTCTCCGGGTAAGCTTTTGTCTTCTAGTTTGGTTGCTCCCGATGTTTCCATCAAGATGGGCGACTATAAATTTCAGTCTTCTCCAATTGTTCTTGGTGACTCGGATATTGATCTTATTCTCGGGATGGACTGGCTTTCTAAGCACAAGGCTCAACTTGATTGTGCTGCCAGGGAAATTCAATTGACACACTCGTCTGAGGATGTGATTATTTATGCCGCTCGTGATGAAACCATTCGGTTTTTCTCTCTCAATGAGAAGGGCGAATTGAATGCCATCTCTCAAATTCCAGTCGTTTGCGGGTATCAAGATGTCTTTCCAGAAGAGCTTCCGGGTATGCCTCCTCATCGGCCAGTTGAGTTCGTTATCGAACTAGAGCCTGCACTGAACCCGTTTGCAAGCGTCCATACAAGCTTGGACCCAACGAGCTGAAGGAATTGAAGAAACAGCTC
This sequence comes from Aegilops tauschii subsp. strangulata, assembly GCF_002575655.3. Classification (NCBI taxonomy): domain Eukaryota; kingdom Viridiplantae; phylum Streptophyta; class Magnoliopsida; order Poales; family Poaceae; genus Aegilops; species Aegilops tauschii. Next base: position 360,594,938 of record NC_053039.3, read on the forward strand.
GATGAACAAGAGCGTCTGGGTTTGATCAGACCGAGTTCTTCTCCATGGGGTTGTGGTGTTCTTTTTGTCAAGAAGAAGGATGGCACGGACCGACTTTGTGTCGACTACCATCCATTGAACAAGAAGACAATCAAGAACAAGTATCCACTTCCCAACATCAATGAGCTATTTGAGCAACTCAAAGGGGCTAAAGTATTCTCGAAGCTTGACCTTCGTATGGGTTATCATCAGATTCGCATTCGTGAAGAAGATATTCCCAAGACAGCATTCAGAACAAGCTTTGGTTCTTATGAATATACTGTCGTGTCTTTCGGCCTTGTCAATGCTCCTCCGGTGTTCTCTTGGATGATGAATTTCATCTTCAACCCCTATACCAATGAATTCGTTCTGGTGTATCTCGATGATATCTTGGTCTTCTCCAAGAATAAGCAGGATCATGCCAAACATTTGCGATTGGTGCTCGACAAGCTCAGAGAGTATCAATTCTATGCGAAGTTCTCTAAATGTGAGTTTTGGCTCGATGAAGTTCTTTTTCTTGGTCACATCATCTCTGCCAAGGGCATCGCTGTTAACCCCGAGAAGGTGTCCGCAGTTGTGGATTGGGAACCTCCTCAAAATGTCAAGCAGCTCCGCAGTTTTCTGGGTCTTGCAAGCTATTGCCGAAGATTCGTTGAGAATTTCTCTAAGATTGCAAAGCCTCTTTCCAACCTCCTACAGAAGCATGTGAAATATGTCTGGTCTCCTGAGTGTGACGTTGCTTTCAACACTCTCAAAGAGAAACTAGTCACAGCTCCTGTCTTGACTCGTCCTGATGAATCCAAGCCGTATGAAGTTTTCTGTGATGCTTCTCTCCAAGGTCTCGGTGCTGTGTTAATGCAAGAGAAGAAAGTGGTGGCCTATACCTCTCGTCAATTGAAGCCCAATGAGAAGAACTACCCCACTCACGATCTTGAGTTGGCGGCAGTTGTCCATGCATTAATAACGTGGAGACATCTCTTGTTGGGAAGACAAGTGGACATTTTCACCGATCACAAGAGTCTCAAGTATATCTTCACTCAGCCCAACCTCAACCTCAGGCAGACTCGATGGGTCAAAATGATTCAAGAGTACAATCCGAGTATTGAATATATTCCAGGCAAAGCAAATGTCATTGCAGATGCTTTAAGCAGGAAGGCTTATTGCAACAGCTTAATTCTCAAGCCTTTCCAACCGGATCTTTGTGAAGCTTTTCGCAAGCTGAATCTCCAAGTTGTTCCTCAAGGCTTTCTTGCCAACCTCATAGTATCTCCTACTTTGGAAGATCAAATTCGTGAGGCACAACTCCTTGATGCCATGGTGAAGAAGGTGAAACGTGGTATCGACAAGGGTCTTTCCAAATACAAGTGCTATCGCATTGATGACAGAGACACTTTATTCTTCGAGGACCGGATTGTGGTTCCTAAAGGCGATCTAAGAAAAGTCATAATGAACGAGGCGCACAATTCTCTCCTTTCCATTCATCCTGGGAGTACGAAGATGTATCATGACCTCAAGCAGTCATATTGGTGGACTCGAATGAAGCGAGAAATTGCTCAATTCGTGAATGAATGTGATGTCTGCTGAAGAGTGAAAGCAGAACACCAACGACCAGCTGGTCTCCTCCAACCTCTTGCTTTCCCAGAGTGGAAGTTTGATCATATCGAAATGGACTTCGTGACTGGATTTCCCAAGTCCAAGCGCGGAAATGATGCTATCTTCGTTGTCATCGACAAGCTTTCTAAAGTGGCTCATTTCCTTCCAATCAAAGAATCCATCACAGCAGCTCAGCTAGCAGAGCTTTACACCTCCAGAATTGTCTCTTTGCACGACATTCCACAATTGATTTCTTCAGATCGTGGAAGCATCTTCACCTCTAAGTTCTGGGATTCCTTCCAGAAGGCCATGGGCACTAACATTCGCTTCAGTACAGCTTTCCATCCTCAAACTAGTGGCCAAGTCGAGCGAGTCAATCAAATTCTTGAAGATATGCTCAGGGCTTGTGTCATTTCCTTTGGCATGAAATGGGAAGATTGTCTTCCATATGCTGAATTCTCCTACAACAATAGCTTCCAAGCGAGTTCGGGCAAGGCCCCATTCGAGATTCTCTATGGCAGAAAGTGCCGTACTCCTCTAAATTGGTCAGAGACTGGTGAACGTCAACTTCTTGGCAATGACTTAATAACTGAAGCTGAAGAAATGTGTAAAGTCATCCGTGATAATCTCAAAGCCGCGCAATCGCGCCAGAAGAGTTACTATGATAGTAAGCATCGTGATTTGGCTTTCGAGATCGGAGACCATGTCTACCTCCGCGTCTCTCCAATGAAAGGCACTCGTCGCTTCGGTATCAAAGGGAAGCTTGCCCCTAGATACGTGGGTCCTTTCAAGATCATTGGCAAAAGAGGCGACCTCGCTTATCAACTTGAGCTTCCTTCCAACTTCGCGAACGTGCACGATGTGTTCCACGTGTCACAGCTCCGCAAGTGCTTCAAGACGCCTGAGCGCACTATCAACTTCGAAGAGATTGACCTCCAAGAAGATTTGTCTTATCATGAGCACCCCGTTGCTATTCTTGAAGAAGCTGAGCGCAAGACTCGCAACAAGTCCATCAAATTCCTGAAAGTGAAGTGGTCGCACCATTCCGACCGGGAAGCCACCTGGGAACGCGAGGACCATCTCCGTTCCGAATATCCGGAGTTCTTTCAGTCCTAGATCTCGGGACGAGATCCTCTCGTAGTGGTGGAGTGTTGTAACACCCCGCATGTAACTTGCCATATTTGTAACTCCGACTCTTGCCATTTCCGGCTATGTGCTATGTTATTTCCTCCGTGGTTGGGTTTTGTCTTTCGTTTTGTATTTTGTCATGTCATGCCTTTTCATATCATGTCATCATGTGCATTGCATTTGCATACGTGTTCGTCTCATGCATCCGAGCATTTTCCCCGTTGTCCGTTTTGCAATCCGGCGCTCCTATCTCCTCCGGTGCACCCCTCTTGTTTTCTTTCGTGTGCGTGTGTCAAACTTTCTCGGAATGGACCGAGGCTTGTCAAGTGGTCTTATTATACCACCCGAAGACTACCGGTCAAGTTTCGTTCCATTAGGAGGTCGTTTGGTACTCCAACGGTTAACCGGGCATCCGCAAAGTCCATTTGAGTGTCCAGCAAAAACCCCACCTAAAACCAGCCCAAAACCCACCAAACTCTCTTCCATGCTCTAAGTCGTTCGATCACGATCGTGTGGGCGAAAACCGCACCTCATTTGGAGCCTCCTAGCTCCCTCTACCTATAAATATGTGGGCATCCCGAAATACATTTGCACACGAAACCCTAGTTCGTTTTTCCCTCGCGCCGCCGGACGTGTCCGCCTCCGGCCGGACGAGTCCACTCCGCCCGCCGCCGCCACGTGTCGCGCAGCCGCCGCCGTCGCCGCCGAGGCCCGCCGGCCCACCCGCGGCCCTCCCGGGCCGCGCCCCGCCGCCTCCTCCGCCCGCCGCCGGTTCCCTTTGCCGCCGCCGCCGCGGGACACTGCCCGCTGGGTCCCGCTTCGCCGCCGTTCGCCGGCTCCGGCGGCCGCCTCCACGCCGGCTCCGGCGAGCCACCGCGGGCGACCCCGCCGGCCCTCCTCCTCCCACGAGCGCCCGCCGCCGCCGCCTCCTTCCCTCTCCTCCGGCCATCGCCGGCGAGGCCGAGGATGAGCCCGAGCCCGAGCTCCTCGAGCTCCTGTAGCTTCCCCGATCCAGATCTCGTGAGCGTTGACCTTTTCTCGCCCCCCTTTTTTCTCCAAGTCCTCAGTCTTTCTCAGCAATTGCCTCTGTTCGTATTGCTATAACTCCGTGCATGTAGCTCCGATTCGCGCGTGTAATATGTCAAATTGTTCGCCTCGTGATGCTCTTCATTTTGTTCAATTGCATCATGTTTATTAGAGGTCATCTTGATGCCCAAATCTCTGTTGGAAGAGGGCTAGTTGCTGTTATTCTCTGGTTCTTGACAGAACTTGGAGATTTGTCTTTTTTTGTATCATTTAATCTGTGCATCTTTTGGGCATGAGCTCTACATGTGTTTTGAAGTATGCCATGCCATCTTTCCAGTGGTGTAGTCCATGTATTTTTGTAATCTCTATGGTGACTAGCACAAGCATGCAAAGTAGGCCCCGTAATATTTCTGATTTCAGGGACTTAGTGAATTCTCTGTCCTTGTCTGCTGTAATTTTGTTGCCATGTAAACTTGATGCTACAGAGAGATCCATGCGTATTTTGGAGATGTTCACTAAGGATGTTGTGTAGCTATAGTTGTAATTGATCCATTACTGCAATTGGTTGCAATTATGGAGTGCCATAGCATGACTAATCTTGCTCTAATTTTGCTATAAAATATTTCTGGCAGATTCTTAACATGATATGCAATTTTGCCAAGCTTATTGTAGTTGATCCATACATTCTATGCAATTGTTTTTACCATGGTTAGCTTAATAAACATGCCATCTTGCTGTAGGTATGCTTAGTTTGTCATGAATTGCTCTGTAGTGAGTGCATCAAGCTCACAAAGAGGCCTACATATTATTATTTCTGCCACGCTCTGTTTTCTGCTAAGTCTGGAACCTGATAACGAAACTTGCTATGTTTACATGCTTGCCATCATATCTTCTGGTCCTTTTTGGCTTATGGTCAGTAAGGGACTTTTGTCATGTGCATTTAGTAAAACACTGCGATGCCTTGTTTTGCTATGTTAAGTTTCTGTAGCATGTTGATTTCGTGCTCTGAACATTTCTATCTGATGCTGTTTACTGCCATGTCCAGTTTTTCACCAAGTCTGTGAACCTGTAATCTTTTGCACTTTTGCCATGCTTGCTTGAGCTTGATATGTTGTGAAATAGCCGTAGCTCTGTGTTCATCTTTTGTCAAGCATCTCCTGTAGATTACTACCATGTGCTTTGTTGCTATATTGGGGTGCTGTAGCATTGTTACTTGTTGCATTTTAAGAGCTATCTTGCTGTTTATCGCAGATTAGTGTCATTCTTGTTTTGCTTGCCATTTGCAAACCGTGCATCCGTTTCCGGTGATCTTTATATCGATTTCGACAAAAATCATCTCATCTTTCCAGTGGCATGCTTGGTTTGCCAAGTTACTGCCATGTTCATCATTTTCCTTCCGGAGCACGCATATGCATCGCATATCATATCTTGCATATCATACATGTTTTGCATCATGTTGCTTGTGCATTTCTCGTTGTTGATTGTGGTTCCGTTTGTTTGTGTTCTTGTCTTGGGTAGAGCCGGGAGACGAGTTCGTGAACGAGGAACCTGTCGAGTACGCTTACGAGGATCAAGCTTTCGACAACTCTGAGAATCTTGCAGGCAAGATGACCACCCCTCGAAATCACTTCAATCTTTGCTTTGCTAGTTGTTCGCTCTATTGCCATGCTCCGCTACCTATCACTTGCTATATCATGTCTCCCATTTTAGCCATGTCAGCCCTAACCATCCTTTCCTAGCAAACCGTTGTTTGGCTATGTTACCGCTTTTGCTCAGCCCCTCTTATAGCGTTGCTAGTTGCAGGTGAAGTTGAAGTTTGTTCCATGTCGGAACATGGATATGTTGGGATATCACGATATCTCTTATTTAATTAATGCATCTATATATTTTGTAAAGGGTGGAAGGCTCGGCCTTATGCCTGGTGTTTTGTTCCACTCTTGCCGCCCTAGTTACTGTTATACCGGGATTATGTTCCTTGAGTTTGCGTTCCTTACACGGTCGGGTGATTTATGGGACCCCCTTGACAGTTCGCCTTGAATAAAACTCCTCCAGCAAGGCCCAACTTTGGTTTTACCATTTGCCGCCTAAGCCTTTTTCCCCCGGGTTTTCACGAGCCCGAGGGTCATCTTATTTTAACCCCCCCCCCCGGCCAGTGCTCCTTCGAGTGTTAATCCGAACTGAGCAGACTGCGGGGCCCCCTCCTGGAAACTCGAGGTCTGGTTTTACTCGTAGGATGTCTCATCCGGTGTGCCCTGAGAACGAGATATGTGCAGCTCCTATCGGGATTTTTCGGCACATTCGGGTGGCTTTGCTGGTCTTGTTTTACCATTGTCGAGATGTCTTGTAAACCGGGATTCCGAGACTGATCGGGTTTTTCCGGGAGAAGGTTTATCCTTCGTTGACCGTGAGAGCTTATGATGGGCTAAGTTGGGACACCCCTGCAGGGTATTATCTTTCGAAAGCCGTGCCCGCGGTTATGAGGCAGATGGGAATTTGTTAATGTCCGGCTGTAGATAACTTGTCACTTGACCCAATTAAAAATACATCAACTGCGTGTGTAGGTGTTCAGGATCACTTCTTGGTCATTGCTAGATGACGACCGTTCCGTTGCTTCTCTTCTCGCTCTCATTTGCGCAAGTTAGCCACCATATATGCTTTTGCCGCTGCAGCTCCACCTTGTTGCACCATCCTTTCCTATAAGCTTAAATAGTCTTGATCTCGCGGGTGTGAGATTGCTGAGTCCCTGTGACTCACAGATTCTACCAAAACAGTTGCAGGTGCCGACGATGCCAGTGCAGATGATGGCGTCGATCTCAAGTGGGAGTTCGACGAGGAACGTGGTCGTTACTATGTGTCTTTTCCTGATGATCAGTAGTGGAGCCCAGTTGGGACGATCGGGGATCTAGCATTTGGGGTTGTCTTATTTTCATCTGGATTTTGACCGTAGTCGGTCTATATGCTTGTATTTTGGATGATGTATGAATAATATTTATGTATTGTGTGAAGTGGCGATTGTAAGCCAACTCTTTATCCCATTCTTGTTCATTACATGGGATTGTGTGAAGATGACCCTTCTTGCGACAAAACCACTATGCGGTTATGCCTCTAAGTCGTGCCTCAACACGTGGGAGATATAGCCGCATCGTGGGCGTTACAAGTGGGCCTGAGGGGAGAGAGAGGGCAGCAGCCCAGGAGGTGGCGCGCCCCCTCCCATGGGGAGTCCGAATTGGAATAGGGGAGGGGGGCGCGGCCCCTCTTTCCCTCTCCCTCTCCCTCTCTTTCCTTCCCCCTTCTCTCTTCCTAGTTGGACTAGGAAAGGGGAGTCCTACTCCTACTAGGAGGAGGACTCCCCCCTCCTTGGCGCGCCCCAAGGGCCGGCCAGCCTCCCCCCTTGCTCCTTTATATACGGGGCAGGGGGGCACCTCTGAACACACAATTGATATACGATATTTTAGCCGTGTGCGGTGCCCCCCTCCACCATATTACACCTCGATAATATCGTAGCGGAGCTTAGGCGAAGCCCTGCGTCGGTAGAACATCATCATCGTCACCACGCCGTCGTGCTGACGAAACTCTCCCTCAACACTCGGCTGGATCGGAGTTCGAGGGACGTCATCGAGCTGAACGTGTGTTGAACTCGGAGGTGCCGTGCGTTCGGTACTTGATCGGTCGGATCGTGAAGACGTACGACTACATCAACCGCGTTGTGTTAACGCTTCCGCTTTCGGTCTACGAGGGTACGTGGACAACACTCTCCCCTCTTGTTTCTATCCATCACCATGATCTTGCGTGTGCGTAGGAATTTTTTTCAAATTACTACGTTCCCCAACAACCGATCGGCCGTCTACTTGCACAATCATATTCCTTTGTTTATAGCTCTATTTTTCTTTTTAGACGCAGACCTGGTGAAGCAATTACAATTTGACAGTTAATAAAAAGTGAAACAAGTGACTGCAACATGCCAAAGATGTTATGAAAATGCCAACTACGTACACTAAAACATGTATTCGACAATACTGCAGGTATCACACTGAGTGGCCTAAGCAAGCATTTCTTCTGGCGCAATTCCAGGGCGTTCAAAAGGGGCACGTGGACGCGTCACAAGATACAGTCGGAGTGCGGCATGCACGCGTTGTGGCACAACACCGGCAATACCTTGCCGGTGATGGTCAACGGCCGGCAGACGGGCAGCAAAAAGGTTCTGGTGCTGCACACCAACAAGAACTTCGACCAGCAGAGGACCAACTGGGTGATGCACCAGTACCACCTCGGGGACCTGGAGCAAGAGAAGGAGCGGTAGCTGGTCCTCTAGAAGATTTTCTACCAGACGAACACTAGGGCTAGAAGTAAAAAGATTATAAGTTAGTTTGGTATTGGTACATGTACTACCTTGTTGTCCGCAAGTTGGTATTGTTGTTAACGATCTTTTGGTATGAACTTGGCATTTGCTTCCAACCATCATGCCGAGGGTCGACGTGGATATAAAGCTGAATCATTTGTTTTGAAACGAATTTTCAGGCACCTGATTTTTATTTGATGGGTAGCATAAGCACCTGCCATTCAAATTCGCATTTCTCCAAATTTTTCGAAACAAGTGCATGCACTTATTATCACGATGAAAAAAAAATATCCCTGCTGCATCCCACTTATCAGTCTGTACTTGCAGAATTCTCTCATTTATTGAGCACGTATATTGTTTTTTCAGGTCGAGCAAGTTTCAACTGGGCTGTAGACTGCCCAGGCTTGGTTTTGTTTTTAACAGGCCCAGCCCATGATGACAACGGGGCACGAAGATCCAGCAGGTATCTACTGGCCTCTGGCCCGCCAGCGTTAGTTATATTTTGTCTTACAACATCCGCAGGCAGTTTTTTTACTGAATCAAACACACAGCCCAGTTCTATTTTCCTCTTGAAACGCATGTCCTACATCTGTTTTCTAATCTCTACCTATAGCTTTACTAGTTCATATACACGTATCATTATATTGAAAATACATAAGAATTCCCTTTTCATATTTACATCCTTATTTTTGTTGTTGTTTTCCCTCCCAGCGCTGATTTGTTTACCACTAGTTTTCCCTTAAACCAACTCAATTGTCCCATGTCTTATTTGCTTACAAAAACATAACAATTTTTTTGGCAAATCAATAAGTTCTTAAAAAAATGTTTATCATTTCGGGATTACAAAAGTTCGGACTCCACCGAAATATGCAAAATAAGGTTGAACTTTTTGACCGTGGTCCTGGGCAAAAAATGGGCTGTAATAAATTACTTAAGAATTAGCAAATGGACTGCAAATTATTAAAAAATAGCAAATGGGCTCTATGTTTTCTGCCACAGATTTGGAGGCTAACTTGTGGGCCTACTAAGTTCATGCGTACACATGGTTTCGCAAAAAAGAAACTTAGCCAACAATCAACTCTACCAGCGTCAGACCGTTAGATGTCAATCTAACGGCATTCGTGCTTCTTCAGTCTCTGATCTTCCTGCCCCAGCCGCCCAAACCAGCGCCATCGGAACAGCCTGCTCCCGCCTCCCGTGGCAGGCTGTGCTGCCGGGCAGGCCTCACGGCCCCGTCATATACTCGCATCCCTGGCCTGTCTATCCCTCTACTCACCCACACCTCCTGTTCTTTTCCGGCGACGGCAGTCGAACCAGTCAACCCTCGTACTCTCCACCGCGTGGGCAGCCACTGCCGTGTCTTCCCCGGCTCTGTGTCATTCCCCTCGTAGGCCTCGCCGTCGCCCACCGCCCTGGTGCTCTCGGCACGGCGTGGTCAACGTGGTCAACGAACGACATCCATCGGAAGTGGACTGTACGTGGAGAGGCTGATAGCAGGGTCCACGGCCGCACACAAGGAAATGCCTCCTTATTACGTGCAAAATAATGATTCCTCCACCTGACATCTGGGACCTACCGGAAGGGCCTCTGTATTTTGCGAAAAAAACATTCCCTCCGCTGACAGGTCGGACCCACCAACTATATCTTCGCAGGCAAGGAAGTGCCTCCTTATTGCGCACAAAAAATGAATACCCCCTGCCAGCTGGGACCCACCACAGTGGGAGGCTGACTTGTGGGCCTACTAAGTTGACGGGAATGGAGGGCTTTGTCAACTTAGTCAATATATGAATGATTCTAGCTCCAGTGACCGTACGATGTCCATCCAACAGCCGTAGTGCTTCTTCAACCTCTGGTCTTCTTGCTCCAGCCGCCCAAACCAGCGTCGGTCGTGCCTCGTGCTCCTGCCTCCCGTGGCCGGCTGTGATGCCGTGGAGGCCTCACCGCCCCCTACTACTCCCACCGCTGGCCAGGCCATCCCTCTACTCACCCACACCCCTGTTATTCTGCGGTGGCGGCAGCCTCACACCGTAGCTGAACCAGTGAACCCTAGTACTCCTCTCCGCGTGGGCATCCACTGCCGCGTTGTCACATCCTAGCTAGTTCATGCATTAGAGTGTTGCATCATGTCTACATTTCACAGAAACCTGAAATGGGGATGCCAGAAACCCCCAGCACCCCCCCTGGAACAACTAGGGTTTACTAAAATTCTTTTCAATGAACCTGAAATGCCCTCCATAAATGTTCACCACCTTTGGTCTTGGCTAAAACCTCTGCCAAAAATGGTTTCATATTTTTGGAGGCCATCTTGGATTTTTGCACAAGCCATAAGTATTTCCATTTGGGCATTTTAAATGCTATAAGTATTTTCAAATGCCCAAATAATCTTGAAGGTATTTTTAGGCTGTTGGGAATAATCTCAAAGGTGCCCCAGAATATTTTCAGGATTTTTCCAAATGAAATAGTATTTTTACTATTTCAAAACACAGTACAGAAATAAATAAAAAGAGAAAAGAATAGAAGGCAGAGAAACTTAACTGGCAGCCCACCTGGCGGCCCAGCACTGTGCTGGCCCGCGCCAGTCAGCTGCCTGCTCTCGCCAGAGCAGGCAGAGAGGTGACGCCGGCGAGCGCGAGCTCGCCACCGCGCCACCTGCTTGCCGCCCTCGCCGCGGATGAGCTGGCCGACCTCCCTCGACGCGCCCCGAGCCTCTGGACACCGTCATTCTCCCCCATCGCCTCTCCCTCGCCTTCTCCCCACCATGGCCGACGCCGCTGCAGACACCTCACCGGAGTAGCCGCGCCCACCGTCGACCTCACGCCGTACCAGCGTGTCCTACAACACCGCCGTCGCCCGCTCCTTCGAGCCAGTCGAGCCCCGAGCGCTCGGTTGCCCCGAAGCTCCGTCACCGACCTCGCCTTCGCCGCTCACCGTCGGAGATCCCCTCGCCGTCGCCACTGCAACAGCTTGCCTCCGACCTCGCCGCCTGCTCTGTCGCAACCGCCGTGAGCATGGCCACCTTCCCATCCTCTCCTCTCTCTCTCTCGAGCTCTGTAGCTACCGCACGAAGCTCACCCGTACGCGCCGCCGCACGAGCTCGTCGCCGACGAGGCTCCGGCCATCCAACGGCCGCACCACCGTAGCCTTTAGCTTCACCGCAACGCCAGGAACCCGTAGCACCCTCGCACGTTCCTCGCCGTGCTCTCTAGCTACGGTTTCAACCACGCCCGTACCCCGGCAGCCGCCTGGCTCGTCGCCGGCGTCGATTCCGGCGACCCCGAGCTCCACTACCACCACCAGTCGACGCGGTTCGCCCCCAACTACACGTAGGTACTCTCCGCCGTCCATTTGGTCGCCGGAGGAGCAATCCCGCACTCCACCGCCGCGTCTGGCCGTTGCCGGCGGCTAAACGCCGGCGAGTCAACGTGGTTTGACCACGGTTTGACCCCCCAGGGTCACTGACAAGTGGGACCCGCCTGCTGATTAACCTAAGTTAGAGTTTAAAACTAATCCTAATTAACTAATTACCTAACAATGACACTGACACAGGGGACCCACACGTCAGGTTTGACCTGGACGACCCCGTTGACCTGCTGACGTCACACTGACATCAGGCTGACGCAGTAAAGCATTTACTGGAAATATTCTTATATTGGAAATTCCAGAAATTATCACAAACTTCAAAAAATCATAGAAAATAATCTATAGCTCAGAATGAAAAGATTTATATATGAAAAATGATCAGAAAAATCCATTCTATCCATCTGTACTGGTTTCATGCATGATTAAGCAAAGTTAACCTACTGTTTTATTCAGAACAAGGTAAAGCACTAATATGGGCCATTTATGAACATGGAATTTGAATCGTTGATTCAAATTAGTCCAAACCTTTCTGGCCTTAGTTGCATTAGCCCAATACATCCATTTTGCCATGTCTCATGCATGCATCATATTGTTGCACTTGCTTGGTGTTGATTGTGCTTCGATGTGTTCATTATGGTAGGTCCTGCCTCCAAGGATATTCACGAGTATCCAACTGAAGGGCAGTATCCCACCACCACTCCGTCAGGCAAGCAACCCATTGATCATTTCGATACAAACCCATCTTCTCGCTTCTGCTCTCGTTTACTGCATTAAGACAACGCGATTCAAACTGCTGTGTGTTGTGGTAGTTGAACCCACTTTCCTTTGCATGACCTGTCATTGCCATAGTAACTAGATGAAACCCACTAGCATGTGTAGGAGTTGATTGAGCCATGTTGTGTTCCTACAATGCTATGCTTGCTATGCTTAGAGTTGTGTCAGGTCTGGCTCATCAGGGTGATGAACTAGAGTGAAAGTGTGTGTGTCGGTAAAGAGAGTAAAGTGTTGAATACGATTTGGTAAAGGTATCGATGGGAGGCCATGTAGGAGTACATGGTGGGTTGTTTCATTGAGACCGTCCCTAAGAACTGAGATCTGTATGCGTGATTTAAGATTCAGCTACTACCACACATTGGGCCCGAAACCAATGGACCCCCTCGGCTTCTTATTCACCCTTGTCCTCTGTCCGGGAGTTGCACGTAGTTTCTGGTGTTTGTAGTAAGCTGGAGGCCGTGGACAGCGCTGACCAAGGGGTGGGCTGTGATGCGGTAGGCTCGTGGCCCGGTGTACCGAGTCGCCCGTTTGGTGACCGGGAACCCTGCACACATCGTTCGGGGCCGTATGTGGAAACCTCGGCCGGACTCCCTGCGGATGGAACCTGAATAGGCGATAAACCTGGACTAGAGACTCGAGTGTTTAGGTAGGCTGTGGCCGACACCCACGTTGGGCTTCCGCTTGAAGGTTGCCGAGTACACGTCGTGTAGCGACGATAAGTGGTGAGAGCGTGTGTGACGAAGTACACCCCTGCAGGGTATAAAACTATTCGAATAGCCGCGTCCGCGGTAAAGGACTACTTGGTCGCTTATGCAGTTCATAGACAAGTAAATGGATACTACTAAAAGCCTCAAGATAAGTGTGATTACCGCGGATGGCCCTCTCGTTGGATGACGAGGGAGGATCCACGGTGGAGTATTGAGATGGTGATTAGTGGACTCGTGTGCGAAAACTATTTCACAAGTGGTGTATCGTAGGATAGCTTAGCCAAGAGTCAAAGCTGGCTTGCTGCAATAACCCCACTACCTTCTTGAGAATGAACATGTATAGTAGGATCTGTTGTAAGACTTGCTGAGTACCTTTGTACTCATGTTGCTTCAAATTACTGTTTTCAGACGACAACACCGCCCCTTCTGACGGGTTCTACGTAGAACTCGACGACGACGAGTGACGCGCCACCCAGGTGGTGATCTAGGCTTGTGAAGGGCCTACGTAGATAGACAGGCTTCGTCAAGCCTTCTTTCTTTCTAGTGTCTGTACCCAGACAGTTTGCTTCCGCATGTGCTTGTATGATTGTATGACTTGAGTGTCGGGTCATGTGACCCCTATCTGTATGAACAAGTTATGTAAGGCTCTCCGGAGCCCTTTAAATAAAGTACTTGAGTTGTAGAGTTTTGTTGTGATGCCATGTTGTATTTGCACATATCGAGCATATTGTGTGTATGTTTGAAATGCTTGGTATGTGTGGGATCCGACAATCTAGTTGTTTATCCTTGGCAGTCTCTCTTATGGGGAAATGTAGTCTAGTGCCTCCTCGAGCCATAGTAGTCCGCTACAGCCCGGTTCACCGGAGTCCTGCTAGCCCAGAACTACTGCTCTGGACACTTGACTGGCCGGCATGTGAGCCATATCGTTCCTGTGTCTGTCCCTTCTGGGAAATGTCACGCGGTGACATCCAGAGTCCTGCCTAGCCTGCTACAGCCCGGATTCCCGGAGTCCTGTTAGCCCAGTGCTACAGCCCGGATTCACACGCTGCTGACCGACACGTTCGATGTGGACTCATGTATGCGTGTCCCCATACGTTAGTGCCGCTTTGGGTTCACGACTAGCCATGTCGGCCCGGGTTCTCTGTCATATGGATGCTAGCGACATTGTCATATACGTGAGCCAAAAGACGCAAACGGTCCCGGGCCATGGTAAGGCGACACCCGTGGGAGTACCGTGCGTGAGGCCGCAATGTGATATGAGGTGTTACAGGCTAGATCGGTGTGACTTGGAATCGGGGTCCTGACAGCGTTGGCATCAGAGCCGGACTGCCTGTAGGTGCGATAAGCCAAACCGGTCGATGTCGAGTCTAGAAATGCTTTAGTTATATGTAGGGGAATTGATTGTGGGAGGGAACGTAAGGTGCTTTTACTCCTTTACCTCATGCCCTCTGATCTGAGTCATACTCCTCTCATTCTACGCGGGTTAAGGACTAGGCTCTCTCCTCTCTATCAGGTTCACGTGTTACTAATCCGTAGTAACTTATAGGATTGTTGGTTCCATGCTTCGGTTCAGTTTCTACTACCCTAGTATGTTGTCAGTTGAACCAGAACCTTGACATGATGTTGTTGAGTGGTATTGCAAACTGTTGCGAATGTCTCAAATCCTTTTTTCGAGCATTTACAGCCGTTATGCTGTCCAAATTCTCCTAGAAATACTAATGCCTTGCATTATTTCGTGCTTTCAGATGGCCACCCGTTCCCAGAACCAAGTGGTTCGTCTGACCCGGTGCATCGGCGTACCTGGTCACACGGCCATGTTGGTCCGAGTGATGTTTGAGAGAGGTTATCGTTGGTATCCCGAGTATACCGTCGAGGAGCAGTTCCGAGACTTTAATCAAAGTCAATATCTTTGCACCGTCAGGATTTACCCATCCTACCCTGGAGCCACTGAACCCCTCCATTGCTCTTATGGACTTGGGGTTACTATCGAGATGTCCGTGCAGGACGCAGCTTACTCAATGATGACTATCATGCGAGCCAGGACTGCCTTGCTTCAGAACACCGACTTCTGCTATATGCCAGCAGCACTCCCTGGGGCACAGGGGTACTATCAGGCCACTTACTGTGATTCTACCCATGAGGGCTCACTACTCCGTACCACCACCGAGATGCTTGAGGACAAGGACCGTGAGAATCGTGCCTTGCGAATGGAGCTCTTTAATGCTCGTGCTGATCACTGGGCCACTCTGACACGGTTTGCACCTGCCGTGCAAGCTGGGTTTATGGACATGAGGGACATATACCCCGTGCGATCTGGTCTGCCAGAATGTATGGAATGGCGTGATGTAGGAGGCATCACCCCTCCTCGTGGACCCCGTCTGCCATCTTTTGTTAGACCAAGGCCACACCCGAGTCCCTATGAACCGCAAGCTCCACAGGACCGACTGTTTCTTGATGATCATGTTCAGCTCCCAGGACATGGCGGTGACTTCTATGAGGATTACTACGGAGACGTCTGAGTTGGTAGTAGTTCTACTAGTATTGTAACAGTTGTAATCTCCACAGCCCTGCGTGTCTTGTGGGATACGACTTGGTGTGTATCACGTTCTGGAGGTGTAGAAAAATAATGTATAGGAGCTTGGAATGCCTCTGATGAGATGTATCGTCCTTCATCGTAGTTGTACCTTGGCCTGGGCTTGTACTAAACTATGTATGGCGTGTATGACCGTTGGTATATGTATGTTGCCATGTTACCATGTCATACTGATGGTCATCTCTGCATTCCGTGTTATCCATTACATTCCGCATTTCCCTATCAAGATTTAGCCATCCCCGTCTAAACCGTTGCTTTGTTTCTCCTAGGATGGTTAACACCCGCAACAACCCTGTTGTCCAGGCGCAGGGTGAAGCCAATGCAGCCAGGGCGGAGGATCTGCCCCAACCGCCTTCACTGGCCGAAGTTATGCTGGAGGCAGAAAGAAACAAGCGTGAGACTAACCGCTTGCTAGAGCGAATTGAGCAGAATACTGCACGTCACCAGAGGAACGACCTGGTGTCCATCAATGACTTTATCAAGTTGTACCCACCGAAGTTCAACCACTCCGTCGAGCCCCTTGATGCGGATGATTGGCTTCGCAGCATCACCCATAAGCTACGTTCTGCCAACGTAGCCGAAGCTGATAAGGTTACCTACGCCGCTTATCACCTCGAAGGCCCTGCTAGCCTTTGGTGGGAGAACTTTGAGGCTATGCGCCCAGCTGGCCAAATCACTACTTGGGCTGAATTCAGTGAGGCTTTCCGTGAGCATCACATTCCGGAGGGTCTCATGGATCGTAAGCGGGAAGAATTCTGCAACTTCACTCAAGGCAGACTGACCGTGGATGCTTACAGCCGTGAGTTTGGAAATCTAGCACGCTATGCTCCTGAAGAGGTATCCACCGACGCCAAGAAGCAGGCAAGGTTCCGCAAGGGACTTAGCCCCGAGCTTCGCCGTGATCTCCGTCTGCATGAGTGCACCTCTTTCCAGAAGTTGGTCAATAAGGCCATCAGTGCCGAGACAGGACAAACTGACTATGACGCTACACGCAAGCACTCTCGTGACTTTGGTTCCTCATCTGGCTCCGGATCCCAGAAGCGCCGGGTCTGGATTCCAAATACTGCTCTGCCACCCAGGTTCACTCCGAGGCCATCCTTCGAGGCGCCTCGCCCCAACCAGCAGCATGCACCGCCCAAGGTTTATGGTGGCCCCGCTGCTAATGCTGCTCCACGCCCCAATATTGTGACATGCTTCAAGTGTGGAGAAACGGGTCACTATTTGCACGAGTGCCCCTGAAACAACCTCAATCAACCTGGACAGTCCGTTGGCCGTGGTAAGCCAGCAGGAAAGACCTACTACGCCAAGCCAGCCACCACAGCACGTGGCCATGTCAACTATGTCTCAGCTGAAGGAACTCATGAGGATCCCAACGTCGTCCTTGGTACGCTCCTTGTTAATTGCCATCCGGCAACTGTTCTTTTCGATACTGGAGCATCTCATTCATTTATCTCTGAGAGCTATGCTCGATTACACAACACCACATTTAGTGACATGCCTACTTCCATGGAAATTCAAACTCCTGGTTCTAGATGGCAAACCTCTAAGATAAGCCATGGAAATGAAATTATAGTTGACAGACTGGTCTTCCTTGCATCACTAATAGCTCTCAAGTCCTCGGACATAAACATCATCTTGGGTATGGACTGAATGTCAGCCCATTATGCTAAGATTGATTGGTGTACTAGAACTGTTCAACTCACCCATCCGTCGGGCAAGACAGTCAATGTTTTGACCCGAGTGTCTAAACGTCAGCTTTACTCATTAAATGCCAACCCCCCTTCCAGACCTCGAAGATGTGCCGGTAGTCCGTGACTTCCCGGATGTCTTCCCTGAAGAACTGCCAGGTATTCCACCTGACAGGGATGTTGAGTTCGTGATAGACCTTGTTCCAGGAACCGTCCCAATCTCTAGAAGACCCTATAAGATGGCACCCCTAGAGCTAGCCAAGCTTAAGAAACAACTCGATGAGTCCTTGAAAAAGGGTTTCATCCGTCCTAGTTCTTCTCCGTGGGCTTGCCCCGTCCTCTTCGTGAAGAAGAAGGATGGTACGGATCGAATGGTTGTAGATTACCGACCCGTCAACCTAGTCACAATCAAGAACAAGTATCCGCTTCCCAGGATCAACGATCTGTATGATCAGCTCGCTGGATCCTCAGTCTTCTCTAAAATGGATTTGAGGTTGGGCTACCATCAAATCAAAATCAAGAAGGGGGACATTCCTAAAACGGCCTTTGTTACTCGTTATGGCCAATACGAGTATACAGTCATGTCCTTCGGGTTAACCAATGCTCCAGCCACCTTTTCTCGCTTGATGAACTCGATCTTCATGGAGTACTTAGACAAGTTCGTCGTGGTTTACCTCGATGATATCCTTATCTATTCGAAGAACGAGGAAGAGCATGCCGAACATCTTAGACTTGTGTTAGAAAAACTCAGAGAGCATCGCCTTTATGCCAAATTCTCCAAGTGCGAATTTTGGTTGCCAGAAGTGACCTACCTAGGCCACGTGATCTCTGGTAAGGGTATTGCTGTTAATCCCGAGCGAGTTCAAGCCATCCTTGACTGGACTCCCCCTGAAACGGTTAAGCAAGTCCGGAGTTTCCTTGGCTTAGCGAGCTACTGCCGCCGCTTCGTCGGGAATTTCTCCAAGGTTGCTAAACCTCTAACCGAACTCCTCAAGAAAGATAAAAGGTTCGAGTGGACCCCACAGTGCGAGTTCAGCTTTCAGGAACTGAAAAGACGCCTGACATCTGCTCCCGTACTCGTACCACCAGATTTTTCTAAGGACTTTGTTATCTATTGCGACGCCTCGCGACAAGGACTAGGTTGCATACTCATGCAAGACCGTCATGTGATTGCCTACGCTTCCCGGCAGTTGCGTCCACATGAGGATAATTATCCCACACATGATCTAGAGCTTGCAGCCGTAGTCCATGCACTCAAAACATGGCGACATTACCTTCTCGGTAATCGTTGCGAGATTTTCACCGACCACCAGAGTCTGAAATACATCTTCACCCAACCGGATTTGAATCTCAGGCAAAGACGTTGGGTCGAGTTGATCTCAGACTACGACTTAGAAATAACTTACACCCCAGGCAAAGCCAATGTCATGGCTGATGCGCTAAGCCGTAAATCCTATTGTAACAACTTGATGTTACAACAAAGTCAACCACTTCTCCACGAGGAATTCTGTAAGCTTAACCTTCACATTGTTCCTCAAGGATTTCTATCCACCCTGGTGGCGAAACCTACCCTTATGGATCAGATCATTAAAGCTCAGAAGGTAGATCCGGGAATCTCCCGTATTAAGAGAAACATCAAGAAAGGATTTGGGGATTGTTTCTTCGTTGATGACCAAGGTGTTGTGTTCTTTGGAGACCGCCTAGTGGTTCCCAAGGTACGCAACCTGAGGCGATTGATCCTTAAGGAAGCTCATGAATCTCCTCTCACCATTCATCCCGGTAGTACTAAAATGTATCAAGACCTACGCCAGAGGTTTTGGTGGACTAGGATGAAGAGAGAAATTGCTCAATACATTGCTAACTGCGACGTCTGCCGACGTGTTAAAGCAGAGCATCAACGACCTGCTGGCACCCTTCAACCTCTGGCTATTACTGAATGGAAATGGGATAAAATCGGTATGGATTTCATTACCGGGTTTCCCAGGACCAAGAGAGGGAATAATGCTATCTTCGTTGTTGTCGATCGTCTTTCCAAAGTAGCCCACTTCCTACCTGTTCGTGAGAGTATAACCGCTAGCCAGCTAGCAGACTTGTACATCTCCCGAATAGTGTCTCTTCATGGTGTTCCCTTGGAAATTAACTCAGACCGTGGAAGTCTCTTCACCTCTCGATTTTGGGAAAGTTTCCAAAATGCTATGGGAACTCGTCTCTCTTTTAGCACCGCCTTTCACCCTCAATCAAGTGGTCAGGTAGAACGAGTTAATCAAATTCTGGAGGATATGCTCCGAGCTTCTGTCATCTCGTTTGGCATGGACTGGGAGAAATGCCTTCCATTCGCCGAGTTCGCTTATAACAATAGTTACCAAGCTAGCTTGGGCAAAGCCCCTTTCGAGGTTCTCTATGGACGAAAATGTCGAACGCCTCTTAACTGGTCAGAAACCGGGGAAAGACAACTCTTTGGCCCGGATATGATCCAGGAAGCAGAAGAGCAGGTTCGCATTATTCGTGAGAAATTGAAAACAGCCCAATCTCGCCAAAAGAGCCATTATGATCGCAAACATAAGGCTATGACTTTTGAGGTTGACGAGAAGGCTTACCTTCGGGTGACTCCTTTAAAGGGAACCCATCGATTCGGTATCAAACGCAAATTGGCCTCTCGCTACATTGGACCCTTTCGCATTCTTGCCAAGCAAGGAGAAGTTGCCTACCAATTGGAACTACCTCCGCATCTTTCCAATGTTCATGATGTGTTCCACGTATCTCAACTCAAACGTTGCTTCTCGGATCCTATCCGTGGAGTGGACCACGAAACGCTTGATCTCCAAGATAATCTCACATATCGGGAATATCCCGTTCGCATCCTTGATCAAGCCGAGCGTACCACTCGACGCCAAAACATCAAGTTTCTCAAAGTTCAATGGTCACACCATTCCGAGAAAGAAGCTACCTGGGAAAGGGAGGATCGTCTTCGACTTGAGTACCCCACCTTCTTTCCAACGGATCCTAAATCTCGGGACGAGATTCTTTGAGTGGGGGTGAGTTGTCACATCCTAGCTAGTTCATGCATTAGAGTGTTGCATCATGTCTACATTTCACAGAAACCTGAAATGGGGATGCCAGAAACCCCCAGCACCCCCCTGGAACAACTAGGGTTTACTAAAATTCTTTTCAATGAACCTGAAATGCCCTCCATAAATGTTCACCACCTTTGGTCTTGGCTAAAACCTCTGCCAAAAATGGTTTCATATTTTTGGAGGCCATCTTGGATTTTTGCACAAGCCATAAGTATTTCCATTTGGGCATTTTAAATGCTATAAGTATTTTCAAATGCCCAAATAATCTTGAAGGTATTTTTAGGCTGTTGGGAATAATCTCAAAGGTGCCCCAGAATATTTTCAGGATTTTTCCAAATGAAATAGTATTTTTACTATTTCAAAACACAGTACAGAAATAAATAAAAAGAGAAAAGAATAGAAGGCAGAGAAACTTACCTGGCAGCCCAGCTCTGTGCTGGCCCGCGCTAGTCAGCTGCCTGCTCTCGCCAGAGCAGGCAGAGAGGTGACGCCGGCGAGCGCGAGCTCGCCACCGCGCCACCTGCTTGCCGCCCTCGCCGCGGATGAGCTGGCCGACCTCCCTCGACGCGCCCCGAGCCTCTGGACACCGTCATTCTCCCCCATCGCCTCTCCCTCGCCTTCTCCCCACCATGGCCGACGCCGCCGCAGACACCTCACCGGAGTAGCCGCGCCCACCGTCGACCTCGCGCCGTACCAGCGTGTCCTACAGCACCGCCGTCGCCCGCTCCTTCGAGCCAGTCGAGCCCCGAGCGCTCGTTGCCCCGAAGCTCCGTCACCGACCTCGCCTTCGCCGCTCACCGTCGGAGATCCCCTCCGCCGTCGCCACTGCAACAGCTTGCCTCCGACCTCGCCGCCTGCTCCGTCGCAACCGCCGTGATCATGGCCACCTTCCCATCCTCTCCTCTCTCCCTCTCGAGCTCTGTAGCTCCCGCACGAAGCTCACCCGTACGCGCCGCCGCACGAGCTCGTCGCCGACGAGGCTCCGGCCATCCAACGGCCGCACCACCGTAGCCTTTAGCTTCACCGCAACGCCAGGAACCCGTAGCACCCTCGCACGTTCCTCGCCGTGCTCTCTAGCTACGGTTTCAACCACGCCCGTACCCCGGCAGCCGCCTGGCTCGTCGCCGGCGTCGATTCCGGCGACCCCGAGCTCCACTACCACCACCAGTCGACGCGGTTCGCCCCCAACTACACGTAGGTACTCTCCGCCGTCCATTTGGTCGCCGGAGGAGCAATCCCGCACTCCACCGCGGCGTCTGGACGTCACCGGCGGCTAAACGCTGGCGAGTCAACGTGGTTTGACCACGGTTTGACCCCCCAGGGTCACTGACAAGTGGGACCCGCCTGCTGATTTACCAAAGTTAGAGTTTAAAACTAATCCTAATTAACTAATTACCTAACAAAGACACTGACACAGGGGACCCACACGTCAGGTTTGACCTGGACGACCCCGTTGACCTGCTGACGTCACACTGACGTCAGGCTGACGCAGTAAAGCATTTACTGGAAATATTCTTATATTGGAAATTCCAGAAATTATCACAAACTTCAAAAAATCATAGAAAATAATCTATAGCTCAGAATGAAAAGATTTATATATGAAAAATGATCAGAAAAATCCATTCTATCCATCTGTACTGGTTTCATGCATGATTAAGCAAAGTTAACCTACTGTTTTATTCAGAACAAGGTAAAGCACTAATATGGGCCATTTATGAACTTGGAATTTGAATCTTTGATTCAAATTAGTCCAAACCTTTCTTGCCTTAGTTGCATTAGCCCAATACATCCATTTTGCCATGTCTCATGCATGCATCATATTGTTGCACTTGCTTGGTGTTGATTGTGCTTCGATGTGTTCATTATGGTAGGTCCTGCCTCCGAGGATATTCACGAGTATCCAACTGAAGGGCAGTATCCCACCACCACTCCGTCAGGCAAGCAACCCATTGATCATTTCGATACAAACCCATCTTCTCGCTTCTGCTCTCGTTTACTGCATTAAGACAACGCGATTCAAACTGCTGTGTGTTGCGGTAGTTGAACCCACTTTCCTTTGCATGACCTGTCATTGCCACAGTAACTAGATGAAACCCACTAGCATGTGTAGGAGTTGATTGAGCCATGTTGTGTTCCTACAATGCTATGCTTGCTATGCTTAGAGTTGTGTCAGGTCTGGCTCATCAGGGTGATGAACTAGAGTGAAAGTGTGCGTGTCGGTAAAGAGAGTAAAGTGTTGAATACGATTTGGTAAAGGTATCGATGGGAGGCCATGTAGGAGTACATGGTGGGTTGTTTCATTGAGACCGTCCCTAAGGACTGAGATCTGTATGCGTGATTTAAGATTCAGCTACTACCACACATTGGGCCCGAAACCAATGGACCCCTCGGCTTCTTATTCACCCTTGTCCTCTGTCCGGGAGTTGCACGTAGTTTCTGGTGTTTGTAGTAAGCTGGAGGCCGTGGACAGCGCTGACCAAGGGGTGGGCTGTGATGCGGTAGGCTCGTGGCCCGGTGTACCGAGTCGCCCGTTTGGTGACCGGGAACCCTGCACACATCGTTCGGGGCCGTATGTGGAAACCTCGGCCGGACTCCCTGCGGATGGAACCTGAATAGGCGATAAACCTAGACTAGAGACTCGAGTGTTTAGGTAGGCTGTGGCCGACACCCACGTTGGGCTTCCGCTTGAAGGTTGCCGAGTACACGTCGTGTAGCGACGATAAGTGGTGAGAGCGTGTGTGACGAAGTACACCCCTGCAGGGTATAAAACTATTCGAATAGCCGCGTCCGCGGTAAAGGACTACTTGGTCACTTATGCAGTTCATAGACAAGTAAATGGATACTACTAAAAGCCTCAAGATAAGTGTGATTACCGCGGATGGCCCTCTCGTTGGATGACGAGGGAGGATCCACGGTGGAGTATTGAGATGGTGATTAGTGGACTCGTGTGCAAAAACTATTTCACAAGTGGTGTATCGTAGGATAGCTTAGCCAAGAGTCAAAGCTGGCTTGCTGCAATAACCCCACTACCTTCTTGAGAATGAACATGTATAGTAGGATCTGTTGTAAGACTTGCTGAGTACCTTTGTACTCATGTTGCTTCAAATTACTGTTTTCAGACGACAACACCGCCCCTTCTGACGGGTTCTACGTAGAACTCGACGACGACGAGTGACGCGCCACCTAGGTGGAGATCTAGGCTTGTGAAGGGCCTACGTAGATAGACAGGCTTCGTCAAGCCTTCTTTCTTTCTAGTGTCTGTACCCAGACAGTTTGCTTCCGCATGTGCTTGTATGATTGTATGACTTGAGTGTCGGGTCATGTGACCCCTATCTGTATGAACAAGTTATGTAAGGCTCTCCGGAGCCCTTTAAATAAAGTACTTGAGTTGTAGAGTTTTGTTGTGATGCCATGTTGTATTTGCACATATCGAGCATATTGTGTGTATGTTTGAAATGCTTGGTATGTGTGGGATCCGACAATCTAGTTGTTTATCCTTGGCAGTCTCTCTTATGGGGAAATGTAGTCTAGTGCCTCCTCGAGCCATAGTAGTCCGCTACAGCCCGGTTCACCGGAGTCCTGCTAGCCCAGAACTACTGCTCTGGACACTTGACTGGCCGGCATGTGAGCCATATCGTTCCTGTGTCTGTCCCTTCTGGGAAATGTCACGCGGTGACATCTGGAGTCCTGCCTAGCCTGCTACAGCCCGGATTCCCGGAGTCCTGTTAGCCCAGTGCTACAGCCCGGATTCACACGCTGCTGACCGACACGTTCGATGTGGACTCATGTATGCCTGTCCCCATACGTTAGTGCCGCTTTGGGTTCACGACTAGCCATGTCGGCCCGGGTTCTCTATCATATGGATGCTAGCGACATTGTCATATACGTGAGCCAAAAGACGCAAACGGTCCCGGACCATGGTAAGGCGACACCCGTGGGAGTACCGTGCGTGAGGCCGCAATGTGATATGAGGTGTTACAGGCTAGATCGGTGTGACTTGGAATCGGGGTCCTGACAGCGTTGGCATCAGAGCCGGACTGCCTGTAGGTGCGATAAGCCAAACTGGTCGATGTCGAGTCTAGAAATGCTTTAGTTATATGTAGGGGAATTGATTGTGGGAGGGAACGTAAGGTGCTTTTACTCCTTTACCTCATGCCCTCTGATCTGAGTCATACTCCTCTCATTCTACGCGGGTTAAGGACTAGGCTCTCTCCTCTCTATCAGGTTCACGTGTTACTAATCCGTAGTAACTTATAGGATTGTTGGTTCCATGCTTCGGTTCAGTTTCTACTACCCTAGTATGTTGTCGGTTGAACCAGAACCTTGACATGATGTTGTTGAGTGGTATTGCAAACTGTTGCGAATGTCTCAAATCCTTTTTTCGAGCATTTACAGCCGTTATGCTGTCCAAATTCTCCTAGAAATACTAATGCCTTGCATTATTTCGTGCTTTCAGATGGCCACCCGTTCCCAGAACCAAGTGGTTCGTCTGACCCGGTGCATCGGCGTACCTGGTCACACGACCATGTTGGTCCGAGTGATGGTTGAGACAGGTTATCGTTGGTATCCTGAGTATACCGTCGAGGAGCAGTTCCGAGACTTTAATCAAAGTCAATATCTTTGCACCGTCAGGATTTACCCATCCTACCCTGGAGCCACTGAATCCCTCCATTGCTCTTATGGACTTGGGGTTACTATCGAGATGTCCGTGCATGACGCAGCTTACTCAATGATGACTATCATGCGAGCCAGGACTGCCTTGCTTCAGAACACCGACTTCTGCTATATGCCAGCAGCACTCCCTGGGGCACAGGGGTACTATCAGGCCACTTACTGTGATTCTACCCATGAGGGCTCACTACTCCGTACCACCACCGAGATGCTTGAGGACAAGGACCGTGAGAATCGTGCCTTGCGAATGGAGCTCTTTAATGCTCGTGCTGATCACTGGGCCAATCTGACACGGTTTGCACCTGCCGTGCAAGCTGGGTTTATGGACATGAGGGACATATACCCCGTGCGATCTGGTCTGCCAGAATGTATGGAATGGCGTGATGTAGGAGGCATCACCCCTCCTCGTGGACCCCGTCTGCCACTGTTTGTTGGACCAAGGCCACACCCGAGTCCCTATGGACCGCAAGCTCCACAGGACCGACTGTTTCTGGATGATCATGTTCAGCTCCCAGGACATGGCGGTGACTTCTATGAGGATTACTACGGAGACGTCTGAGTTGGTAGTAGTTCTACTAGTATTGTAACAGTTGTAATCTCCACAGCCCTGCGTGTCTTGTGGGATACGACTTGGTGTGTATCACGTTCTGGAGGTGTAGAAAAATAATGTATAGGAGCTTGGAATGCCTCTGATGAGATGTATCGTCCTTCATCGTAGTTGTACCTTGGCCTGGGCTTGTACTAAACTATGTATGGCGTGTATGACCGTTGGTATATGTATGTTGCCATGTTACCATGTCATACTGATGGTCATCTCTGCATTCCGTGTTATCCATTACATTCCGCATTTCCCTATCAATATTTAGCCATCCCCGTCTAAACCGTTGCTTTGTTTCTCCTAGGATGGTTAACACCCGCAACAACCCTGCTGTCCAGGCGCAGGGTGAAGCCAATGCAGCCAGGGCGGAGGATCTGCCCCAACCGCCTTCACTGGCCGAAGTTATGCTGGAGGCAGAAAGAAACAAGCGTGAGACTAACCGCTTGCTAGAGCGAATTGAGCAGAATACTGCACGTCACCAGAGGAACGACCTGGTGTCCATCAATGACTTTATCAAGTTGTACCCACCGAAGTTCAACCACTCCGTCGAGCCCCTTGATGTGGATGATTGGCTTCGCAGCATCACCCATAAGCTACGTTCTGCCAACGTAGCCGAAGCTGATAAGGTTACCTACGCTGCTTATCACCTCGAAGGCCCTGTTAGCCTTTGGTGGGAGAACTTTGAGGCTATGCGCCCAGCTGGCCAAATCACTACTTGGGCTGAATTCAGTGAGGCTTTCCGTGAGCATCACATTCCGGAGGGTCTCATGGATCGTAAGCGGGAAGAATTCTGCAACTTCACTCAAGGCAGACTGACCGTGGATGCTTACAGCCGTGAGTTTGGAAATCTAGCACGCTATGCTCCTGAAGAGGTATCCACCGACGCCAAGAAGCAGGCAAGGTTCCGCAAGGGACTTAGCCCCGAGCTTCGCCGTGATCTCCGTCTGCATGAGTGCACCTCTTTCCTGAAGTTGGTCAATAAGGCCATCAGTGCCGAGACAGGACAAACTGACTATGACGCTACACGCAAGCACTCTCGTGACTTTGGTTCCTCATCTGGCTCCGGATCCCAGAAGCGCCGGGTCTGGATTCCAAATACTGCTCTGCCACCCAGGTTCACTCCGAGGCCATCCTTCGAGGCGCCTCGCCCCAACCAGCAGCATGCACCGCCCAAGGTTTATGGTGGCCCCGCTGCTAATGCTGCTCCACGCCCCAATATTGTGACATGCTTCAAGTGTGGAGAAACGGGTCACTATTTGCGCGAGTGCCCCCGAAACAACCTCAATCAACCTGGACAGTCCGTTGGCCGTGGTAAGCCAGCAGGAAAGACCTACTACGCCAAGCCAGCCACCACAGCACGTGGCCATGTCAACTATGTCTCAGCTGAAGGAACTCATGAGGATCCCAACGTCGTCCTTGGTACGCTCCTTGTTAATTGCCATCCGGCAACTGTTCTTTTCGATACTGGAGCATCTCATTCATTTATCTCTGAGAGCTATGCTCGATTACACAACACCACATTTAGTGACATGCCTACTTCCATGGAAATTCAAACTCCTGGTTCTAGATGGCAAACCTCTAAGATAAGCCATGGAAATGAAATTCCAGTTGACAGACTGGTCTTCCTTGCATCACTAATAGCTCTCAAGTCCTCGGACATAAACATCATCTTGGGTATGGACTGGATGTCAGCCCATTATGCTAAGATTGATTGCTGTACTAGAACTGTTCAACTCACCCATCCGTCGGGCAAGACAGTCAATGTTTTCACCCGAGTGTCTAAACGTCAGCTTTACTCATTAAATGCCAACCCCCCTTCCAGACCTCGAAGATGTGCCGGTAGTCCGTGACTTCCCGGATGTCTTCCCTGAAGAACTGCCAGGTATTCCACCTGACAGGGATGTTGAGTTCGTGATAGACCTTGTTCCAGGAACCGTCCCAATCTCTAGAAGACCCTATAAGATGGCACCCCTAGAGCTAGCCAAGCTTAAGAAACAACTCGATGAGTCCTTGAAAAAGGGTTTCATCCGTCCTAGTTCTTCTCCGTGGGCTTGCCCCGTCCTCTTCGTCAAGAAGAAGGATGGTACGGATCGGATGGTTGTAGATTACCGACCCGTCAACCTAGTCACAATCAAGAACAAGTATCCGCTTCCCAGGATCAACGATCTGTATGATCAGCTCGCTGGATCCTCAGTCTTCTCTAAAATGGATTTGAGGTTGGGCTACCATCAAATCAAAATCAAGAACGGGGACATTCCTAAAACGGCCTTTGTTACTCGTTATGGCCAATACGAGTATACAGTCATGTCCTTCGGGTTAACCAATGCTCCAGCCACCTGCTGTTATTCTCCGGCGACGGCAGACGAACCAGTAAACCCTCATATAGTCATACTCCCCTCCGCATGGGAAACAACGGCCGAGTCTTCCCTGGCTCCGTGTCGTTCCCTTCCTAGGCCTCGCCGTCGTCCACCGCCCTGGTGTTCTCGGTGCGTCCTGGTTAACGTGGTCAACGACCGACATGCATCTGAAGTGGACTGTACGTGGAGAGTCTGACAGCTGGGTCCACGGCCGCACGCAAGGAAATGCCTCCTTATTACGCGCAAAATAATCATTTCTCCACCTGACATCTGGGACCCACTGAAAGGGCCTCTGTATTTCGTGAAAAAACGTTACCGCCGCTAACAGCACGGACCCACCAGTTATATCTTCGCACGCAAGGAAGTGCCTCCTTATTACGCACAAAAAAATGAATACCCCCCTGCTAGCTGGGACCCAGTATAGTGGCACGCTGACTTGTGGGCCTACTAAGTTGACGGGGACGGAGGGCTTTGTCAACTTAGTCAATATGCACGATTCTAGCTCCAGTGACCGTACGATGTCCATCCAACGGCCGTAGTGCTTCTTCAACCTCTGGTCTTCTCGCTCCAGCCGCCCAAACCAGCGCCGGTCGTGCCTCGTGCTCCTGCCTCCCGTGGCCTGTTGCAATGCCGCGGAGGCCTCTCCGCCCCTACTACTCCCACCGCTGGCCAGGCCATCCCTCTACTCACCCACACCCCCTGTTATTCCGCGACGACGGCAGCCTCACACCGCAGCTGAACTAGTGAACCATCGTACTCCTCTCCACGTGGGCATCCACTGCCGCGTCTTCCCTGGCTCCACGTCGTCCCCTTCCTAGGCCTCCCCGTCGTACACCGCCTTGGTGCTCTCGGCGCGGCGTGGTCAATGTGGTCAACGGTCGACTTCCATTGGAGGAGTACTGTACGTGGAGAGGCTGACAGCTGGGTCCACGACAGCCGCAAGGAAGTCCCTCCTTATTACACGCAAAATAATTATTCCTGCACCTGACAGCGGGGACCCATCGGACGGGCAACCGTATTTTGCGAAAAAATATTTCTCCCCTGACTGCTGAGACCTACGAGCGACATCTTCGCACGCAAGGAAGTGCGTCCAGGCAAAAAAAAAACGATTCGCCCCCCTGACTGCTGGGACCCACCAGCTACATCTTCGCACGCAAGGAAGTGCCTGACAGTCGGGACCCACCTGGTCGAAGCGTACGTAGCATTGTCATTCTGGTCGCGAACGTGTACGTACATACTGGTCCATGTAGAGGCGCGCACGTGTCGTAGTAGAGGCGCGCACGTAGCATGTACACGTACGTACAACGGCCAGTGTGCAAGAAAGAAAATACGGCCACGTACGTACATACGGGCAGGGTCTCGAACGCCTACTCGCGCATACGTACGGCCAAGGCCCGTGTACATGGCTGGGTCAGAACGGAGAAACAACGTCGTCATCGCCCGCAAAAAAAACAACAACGTCGTCGTTGTGTTCATGGGGAGGGAACGGAATGCGTCGTGTTCATTGGGAGGCAACGGAACGCATGGGAGCCAACCGGCTTGGACGGAACAGACGACGGAAACGAGGCCTGGCGTACCACAGAACGAAGGAAACGGCCTTGTGTTCGACCGGCCACGTTCGAAACGGGATCCTGTTCATCGGGAGGGGTCCAGCGTACCGCAAAACAAAGGAAACGGACCTCCTATGGTCTAAATGGGGGTCCTGTTGATCAGGAGGGGTGTGGCATACCGCAAAACGGAGGAAACAGTCTTGTGTTGGAGCGCTACGGTCGAAACGGGGGTCCTGTTCATCGGGAGGGGTGTGGCGTACCGCAAAACGGGACTCCACGGGATACTGTTCATCTCCACCGTCGACCCCCTCCAGCCTCCACGGGCTACTGTTCATCCACCGTCGACCTCCTCCAGCCTCCATTTGCGACTATTCATCCACGGGCTCCAGTTCATCCAGCCTCCACCGCACGCTACTCCACCGGCTACTGTTCAACAAGCCCTCTCCACGGGCTCCTGTTCAACCACCCCTCCACGGGCTACTTTTCATCCAGCCCTCCACCATCTACTATTCATCCAGCCCTCCACAGGGTGGTCCTGTTCATCCAGCCCTCCACGGGGTCCTGTTCATCCAGCCCCAACCGGCTTGATCGATCGGGGTCCTGTTCATCCAGAGGCAACACCACGGGGTCCTGTTCATCCACCCCCACCGGGAACTGCTCATCCAACCCCCCCCCCAGCAACGCTCACTGTTCATCCAGAGGCAGCATCGAACGGCTTCAGTTAGCAGCAGTAGCGACGGAATCGCTCGATCGGGTTCAGCTAACAGCCATCGATCGATCGCTCGGGTTCAGTAACACGTAGCCTGTTGTCGGAGTAAATGGCCACGGGTAGCCTAACCGACTCCCCCTGGCTCTTCGAAAATTATCAAGCCATTCAAGCCTTCAAGCATACAAAGCATGGGGCCGCCTTCCCCCGGCCGACTATCCCAAGGGCCGACTTCCAGAAGGCGACCCAGTCTCAGAAACCTTCCCCAAGAAAGCTACGAGATGGCCGACTCCAAGAAGCCGGCCCCAAGAGGACCGACTCCCAGAAGCCGGCCATGAAGAATGCCGACTCCCAAAAGCTGACCAAGACCGCACCCACCAAGAGTGCATCCACATAACGGTGGTAAGACGGGGCGTGGCTGCAGTGCAGCCCACTACCCCCGAATCCCGGAACTGGCATGGCCACAGGGCGCTGTACGGATCAGCCATCTCCCGTCCGGCGCGGCACTGTAGCCATGTTGACCTCAACGTTACCCACGACATACGCCAGTACGGCCCGCGGGCGGCGGGCCCCTTTAGCCAGAGAGACGCTCGAAGGCGGCCCGGCCTCCCCTAGTCGGCCGGGGGCGTAGCCGGCTACCTCCTTCCCTCGAAACACGAGCCTCATTAAGGAGACAAGACGAGGTGAGGCTACAGTGAGAGCCCGCAAGGCGGCGGCGTTCTAGCCACGCTTACCTCGACAAAGCCCTCATCATCAGGGGCGAGGCAACAGTAACCAGCCGCCGACAAGACCGCCAGGCGGTGGGGCCGGCCTGTCGACCAAGAGGCCGGCAGCCGGCGGGATCGACCAGTCGGTGGGCCCCAATGGCCGGCGGAGAAGCCGGCGAACACAGACACTGATGGTTGGGACCCGCGCCCAGCCGGGTTACTATTGTACCCCTGGGGGGTAAGCCTATATAAACCCCCCGGGGCACCCATGCAAAGGGTTGGTCTCATAGAATTACACACACCACATAAAGAGAAAAGGAGAGCTAGCCTTTCCCTTCTTCTCCCTCTAACCCGACAGCTCAAGGAGCGTTTGTAGCTACTCATTTTGATCTAGTGATCATGCGGAGACCCCGCAGAGCAGGACTAGGGGTGTTATCTCCACGGAGAGCCCCGAACCTGGGTAAGATTCGCCGGTGTGCATGTCTTCGCCTCATCCCATTTCCAGGCACCGGCGATGTCTTACTGGCTCCCACAATGATAAGCCACCCGCTGGCATATGTCGCACCTACCACCCGACATTTGGCCCACCATCGGGCCAGGTGCACCGTCGTCCGGAGACCTATTCTGGACGGGAACCCTTTTCCTCCCCCGCGAGCGTAGCCAGCTTGCTGTGCCCGACGGCGTTTGCCCCGACGCGCTGCAAGGTCTCGACGGTGCCTGCGCAGCGAGCTGCCTCACCGATCTGCTCGGCGAGACTCGCATCTCCGACGAGCCCGCGTCCGACGCGGGCACGGGCTACCCCGAGAGCCACCTCGTCAGCCTCCTCGACCAACTTCACGTCTCCAGTGAGCCTGCTGTAGACTTGGAGTCGGTCGGTTCCACCGACCCGAAGCTTGTCGACTCCGACACGGCATCGCTCGACGCCTACCCCTCCGACGTGGTAGTCTTCGACGACCCTCTCCCTCGAGCTGACAGCGGCAGCAGCGCTGTCACCGAAGTGCTGGTTATCAGCCAAGTCGCCAACTCGGGCGAGAACGCCCACGACGCCCTGCAAGCGGCGATGCATGACTTATCCGTCCCCATCCCGGCTGACGCCGACGCTGAGACCCTGGAGGCACGCCGCCTCGCCCTCATTGCGGAAGGCCAGAAGATAGCCTCCATGAGATGCCTCACCGAGGCTCACTAGCGCGAAGTCGACCGCGCCGCCTTTGGCACGCCGCGTCATGGCGGGCCGAGCCAAGCCGGCCTCGTCCAGAAGCGCGGAGCGGCCATCGCCAGCATGCTGGGGGCGGACCGCCCCGTCTACACCACCCAGCTCGAGAATCTGCGAGCCGCTCAGGCGGCCGCTGAAGAGCTAAATGGGCTAGGAGCCGATGAGCTCCCCTACCTGACAAGGCGAATCCAGCAGCTGATCGACGCGGCCACAGAACGGCACGAAGCCGGCGCCCGCGCTGAGAGTCCTCCCCCGCGCCGAGAGCACGCCGCGACATCCCGGTCGTCGACTGCGAGCGGCGCCCGCGCAAGGAAAGACAAGGAGTCGGCTGCTAGCCGCAGCCGGACTCGGATCACCATCGAGCGTGACGCGGCAGGCCGCCCTCGAGCAGTGGAGCGCCAAGGAAATCCGCCTCCTCCCCCGCCTCGAGGCGAGAGATATCCCACCCCGCCGCCTGTCACACATCCAACTCTTGGTGGCCGACTAGGCCACCGCGAAGGAGTCGGCGAGAACGACGCCCGCCACCGGATCGACCGCCTGGCTCGATCCCTGGTGCTAGAATAAGAAGACGATGTCGGCCCGCCATGCTTTGGCCCCCGCATCCGTGACGAGCCCTTCCCCAAAGGGTTCTCG
This sequence comes from Aegilops tauschii subsp. strangulata, assembly GCF_002575655.3. NCBI lineage: Eukaryota > Viridiplantae > Streptophyta > Magnoliopsida > Poales > Poaceae > Aegilops > Aegilops tauschii. The sequence continues at coordinate 360,627,673 of NC_053039.3, forward strand.
CTCCCCAGAGACACGCCCAAGTACAACGGCTCTGTGCAGCCGGAAGATTGGCTCATCGACTACTCTACTGCTGTCAGCATAGCCAATGGCAACAGGCGCGTAGCCGTGAAGTACGTCCCCCTCATGCTACAAGGCACGACGCGCACCTGGCTCAACAGCCTCAAGCCCTACAGCGTCAACAGCTGGCTGGACTTCACGGAAGTCTTTGTCCGCAACTTTACCAGCACGTACAAGCGGCCTCCCAAGCCTCGCCAGCTCTCCCTATGCGTCCAAGGGCCCAACGAGTCGACCCGCGACTACCTCACGCGGTGGGCCGAGCTCCGCAACTCCTGCGAGGGGGTGCACGAGGTTCAGGCCATCGAGTACTTCACCGCCGGGTGCCAAGAGGGCACCCTCCTCAAGCCCCGACTCCTCTGCGATGAGCCGGCTACCCTCGACGAACTGCTGATCATCGCGGACAAATACGCCACGGCCGACTCCTCGATGAAGATCGAGCTCCGAGTGGACGCTTCTGGGAAGGTGCTCGCTCCGGCTCCCAAGACGCCGGCTGGCGACTCCAATCGGCGCCCCTACCAGAACGACCACAAGCGCAAGGCCCCCATGCCGCCTTCCACCAGTCGGCAGGTGGCCATAGTCGAAGATGAGCAGCCCGAAGAACGGCCCGCTCCCAAGAAGAAGGGCGGCAGGCCGGCTTGGCAGCCGGCCTTCTCCGACGAGCAGACTCTCGATGCCCCCTGCAAGTTCCAAAGTGGCGCGAAGCCGTGCAACCACACGACCCGAAAGTGCCACTGGCTCACACGGATCTCCAAGGGCAAGGGGCTGGTGCCGCCTCCGCCTCCCGGCCCGCCGCCTCCAGCCCCCAGCAGTCGGCTGCTCGACCAGCAGTCGGAGCCATTCAAGATGAGTTCCCTGAAGAGCACGCCACCTACGTCGTATTCACAAGCCAAGTTGAAGACAAGCGTAGTCGGCGCCGACAGCACCAAGAGGTCAACGTAGTCGCCTCCAGCAACCCCGAGTTCATGCACTGGTCCGAGAAGCCTATCAACTGGAGCTGGGCCGACCACCCAGAGGTGATGCCGTCCCCTGGCTCCTACGCATTAGTATTAGATGTCACCCTCGCAACGGAGAGGCGAGCTGCCCGACTCTCCCGCGTTCTGATTGATGGCGGAAGTAGTATCAACATACTGTACCGCGATACCATGGAGAAGCTGAACATCAAGGCAAAGCAGCTCATGCCAAGCCGGACTGTGCTCCATGGCATCTTACCCGGCATGTCCTGTTCCCCGATCGGCAAGATCAAGATGGATGTTCTCTTCGGAGACAAAGATCACTTTCGCCGAGAAGCAATCTGGTTCGAGGTAGTAGATCTGGAGAGCCCTTACCACGCCTTGCTTGGACGACCTGCCCTGGCCAAGTTCATGGCTGTGCCCCATTACGCCTACCTGAAGATGAAGATGCCGAGCTCGAAGGGGATCATCACTGTAGCCGGCGACTACAAGAAGTCCATCGAGTGCGCTGCAGCCAGTAGTCGGCTGGCCGAGTCCCTCGTGGTGGCAGAAGAGAAGAAGATACTGGAACGAGTTGTGGCCATGGCCGGCAAGCAGCCGGCCTTGTCCCCCAACCCCAAGGATTATGATGTGCAGGGCTCCTTCCAGCCGGCCAAGGAGACGAAGAAGATACCTCTGGACCCGGAAAGGTTTGCAGTCATTGGTGCAAACCTGGACAGTAAATAGGAAGGCGAGCTCGTCGACTTCCTCCGTGAGAATCGAGACATCTTCGCATGGTCCCCAAAGGACATGCCGGGTGTTCCGAAGGATTTCGCCAAGCACAAATTGCACGTCCGAGCCGACGCGAAGCCGGTCAGGCAGCCCCTCCGCCGACTGTCAGAAGAGAAGTGAAGAATCATAGGAGAAGAGATAGCCCGGCTCCTTGCTGCCGGCTTTATTATGGAAGTATTTTTCTGTGACACCCAAAAAATTTATTTGGCTTTTTCAAACTTTTATTTGATTTGAGGGAGGTTATTTAAAAAATTTCTTCCAAAGAACTCTCCCTTCAAAAGTTTTCTTTTATGACAAGTATTTTGTTTAGATTCACCCAAGACTTTATTTTGGTCTTGAAGGTTTTCCCATCTTTTGTGGACTCAACACAAATGTTTTTCATTTGGGGAAAGTTTTTGAAAATCTTTTAAAATAGCCTATGGCATTTGGAGTGATCCTTTTCCCTTTCAAAAATCTCCTCTTGCCATGACATGAGTGGAAATCCCCTCCCAAAAGCCATCTCCCATCTTTGTGTCAAGATATACTTCAAATCCAGCAAGTTAAACCTCCCGATGTTCTTCCTTCCATTTATTTCTTATCAAAAATAATTTCTGCCCTCTACTTTGGCTCTTGGAGATTTACAAAGGAACTACCTTTTCTCCTTTGAGTTTTGCCTCCAAACCTTTTTCCCTGGCTAGTCCTTAGAGCCCTCAACCAAGATCCATGATGATCCACTGGTCTCCAGTTCAAAATTTTCAAATTGTGCTTGCTGCAAGTTTGGGCCATATTTGCCAAATTTGATGAAATTCAATTGTTTTCTCCTCCTAAAAATCTGAGAAAATTCAGGCAGCCTCTGGATGCATTGAGAGGTCACCTCACCAAGTCCCAGCTCCAGAAAAAAATTTCTTCATGCCAAATCATTTCATCGAACACCTGAAGGGCACTGTTACTGTCAATGTTCAGAAATTCAGTGATACAGTTTCAGTGAGCACTGTCGTTTTCTTCAGAACCCGTTCTCGATCTCACCAGTAGCCGCGGTGGCGCCGTGCGCCCTGTGCTTCCTTCTTATCCCCTGCGCCGCATGGTCGCCTGGAGGCTTGCGGGCGTCGGCGACGAGCAGGAGGAGGTGCGCCACCCCGTGAGCGACGGCAGCAGCGGCCTTTGCGGCTGCCAGAGAGAGGTGCAGCGTTGGACGTCGTCGTCCAGCGCCGCCCAAGCCACCAGAGGCCACTGCGTGGCCATCCACTCACCCGTGCACGCTGCAGCCCTTCGTCGTGAACTGGTAGGCGCGGAGCGCGCTCCCTGCCGCCGTCGTGCCCGTACGGCCGTCCCGTCGAGGATCGGCGCATTACGCCGAGCCCGACCGAGGTTTAGAGGGGGAATGGCACCAGTGATCCTCCCTGATGGTGCCTAGCCTCCTAAATCCCCTGCCCAACCTCTGCCTCGCCGTAATTGCTCGCCGGAGCTATCCCGTTCACGGCCACCCCCTCGGATCGCCTATAAAAGGAGGTCCCGAGCTTGAACTCGAACCCACACCACCTCTACACACCACCAATACCACGCCGAGCCACTGGAAGAGCCCCGAGGGAGCCTTCTTCCCCAACTCCGGCCGCCGCGACCCGCTTTGGGATCTAGCGCGATTCACTCCCGTGCGTGCACCCTCACCCCTCAACTCTTGCCAGTAGTCTCCAAATGCATCCACTCTTCTGACCCGCGCGTCAATTTGGAGTTTGCAGCACCCACCGGAGTACTCCACCATCGCCCGAACCACCGTCCGCCGGAGAAAGTGTCGCCGTCGACGTGGTGCTCTCCGACGGCCAAGTCCACCACCCACCGACGCGGAAGGACACCCTGAACCTGTTGGTACCCTCCGATCTCTCTGCCTCGCAGTAGTTCAACGCCGGCGACCACCGCAGCCTTCGGGCGCCGGCGAACTCCATTGGGAGTTTCAAACCTGACGGGTGGGACCCCCCGTCAGCCTCTCTTCTTTCCCCCCTCGAACCGTTTTCTGATAGCGCCTTCGGGCAAAATGCGTTTTCTCTTTGGGCCGGCGCATTTCATTCCGAACCGTTTTCTGGTTTTTCAAACAAGTCCCTATGTCTTTTCTGTTTCATCACAGATCAGTCCTTGGACTAAAACCCTTATAACTTTTTAATAAAAGATGCTTTTTGATTGATTCTTTTTCTGTCAGTCTTATATTTTTGTCTAGTTTTTTATAGTATTTATTTGGAAAAAATTTGGAACAATTTTTATGCACGCAACGATTTTCACGTTAGTATACGGTTTCGTTATACCGTAGGTTCCGGAGGAGGTGACGCAGCCGCGATCTTCGCCGAGCTAGACTCCGACTTCTCCGAACCAGGCAAGCATGTTTGAACTTTTGATATGATAGGTGTTTGCATGTTTGCTTGAATGGTTTGTGCATGGCATAAGAGCATCGGTGAGTATTACGTTGCATGTAAGGCAACTACCCCTGTGTTCCGAAGTTACCGTGATCTTCGATGAGAGATGACCTGATCATGTGGTGACATGAAAGGTAGTGAGATGGTATTGTTGTAGCATGCCAGTCTTACCTCATCGGATAAACTCCGACGTTAACGTGGACTGAGCCACGTTACCGTTCTTCCCCTTTCGTGCTGCCACATGTTTTCTGCAAAGAGTACGGTTTAGTAAGTTGTTAACCTCTTTCCTTGTACACACCAAATAGAGGGGCCGGGATGAGGGTTCCATGGCCCTGGATTAAAGCCAGTCATCTGGTCAGGGGGCATGGGTGTTTCCGGTTGGGACCGAGAGGGGGGCACCCCTTAGAGCGCGCGGTATAAATTTGATCCCATGCTACGCGAGGTTGTAGCCTCCCCGTCTCAAAGTTTTTCTTGAACGTTGACGAGGGTGATTCCTGGCATCGGAATGTTGAATGGGTGTGTACTGGTTAGATGTGTTTCTCCTAAAACACCGTAAACGGAACTAGTCCCTTGTGACTACTGAAATCCGTTGGCTGTGGTTAATAGTACAAACTCTGCAGAGTCAAATCCTTCCGAGTCATCGTGTCCATGGTCAAGGACCATGGCCAGTATATCCATCTCTATGTCAGTCCTCGTGGTAAATCCCCGGTGAACAAGCTTGAGTGGTAAACCCGGTTGCATTGTTATTCCTGTGGATGGACTAACCTTTTATTTATCTCGTACCTGAATATGCCCTTGAAATGAATTAAATTCATGAGCTACTGAGATATTATGTTTTGAAATATAAGCCCTTTATGTGATGTCGCTCAGACGTCCGACTGTGGCACTCTTGTCCTTTACTTTCAATATAAGCCCTTTATGTGATGTCGCTCAGACGTCCGACTGTGGCACTCTTGTCCTTTACTTTCAATATAAGCCCTTTATGTGATGTCGCTCAGACGTCCGACTGTGGCACGCTCGTTATTTACGTTTGATATAAGCCCTTTATGTGATGTCGCTCAGACGTCCGACTGTGGCACACTCGTTATTTACTTTTGATATAAGCCCTTTACGTGATGTCGCTCAGACATCCAACTGTGGCACGCACTGCCATTTATTTTCCATTATAAGCCCTTTATGTGGTGTCGCCTTGACGCCCGACTGCGGCATTGTTATTTCATTTGTATCCTTTCGAGGAGTCATTCAGACACTTGATTGACCTTCAGTACTACATTGGGATTTCGGGAGGACTACCGCCCGACTTCCCTTTTATTTCCCATGCATTGCTATCTCATTGTCTGAGTGCGCTTTGTTAATCTGTTCATATGCATCATGTTTACATTTGTTATATCTTATGTCCGAACTGTCTTGCGAGTACTTCCATAGTACTCACCTGGCTTGTTGATTTGGCCAGATGTTGACGAAGGCGATCTCATGGATGAAGAGTTTGATAGTGAGTCCGACGCCTAGAGGAGTCCCAGTCAGTCCCGTGCGATCCTCGATATTGGTCACTTGTATTATATACGCTTCCGCCACCCACAATAAGTATCCTCGAGCCTCACTCCGACGCTCGATGAGCTGTAAGATTTAGGAGTCATGTCACCCGCTTCACTGTGACATATCCACCACCGCTTTTATTGTGAGTCAGTAGTTATGCCACCCAATCCGCCTTTATGTGTAATATCGGCGCGTTTGTAATAAATTGTTGAGCAGTCTCCGCTCAACCTTGTATTATATTTAGTACTCCTGGTTTTTCTTCTGTGATCAAGAAATTGTCTACCAGTGAGGAGGATTCTTCTCTACTGGTCCGTAAAAGGGATCGGTTTCTCAATAAATATTTTTATTGGAAAACCGGTCGTGACATTTTCCCAGAGTGGCTTGCCAACCCAGTCTTGGTGTTGAAGAAGAACAACAAATGGCGTATGTGTATAGACTACACCAGCCTCAACAAGGCCTGCCCCAAAGATCCGTTTGCTTTGCCACGGATTGACCAAGTGATTGACTCCACGGCCGGATGCGAGCTGTTGAGTTTTTTGGATGCCTACTCAGGATACCACCAGATCAAGTTGGACCCAGCAGACCGCCTGAAGACTGCCTTCATCACACCATTCGGAGCTTTCTGTTACGTGACTATGACATTAAGCTTAAGGAATGCCGGTGCCACTTTTCAGTGTTGCATGCAGAAATGCCTCCTCAAGCAACTCGGCAGAAATGCCCACGTCTACATAGACGATATTGTGGTGAAGACAGAGAAGCGCGGCACCCTGCTGGAGGACCTCAAAGAAACATTTGCCAACTTGCGCCGATTCCAGATCAAGCTCAACCCCGAGAAATTCATGTTCGCAGTACCAGCCGGCCAGCTTCTAGGCTTTCTGGTCTTCGAACGCGGCATTGAGTGCAACCCTGTGAAGATCAAGGCCATTGAGAGAATGGAGATTCCCACCAAGTTGTGGGACGTGCAGAAGTTCACTGGGTGTCTGGCCTCTTTAAACCGCTTTATCAGCCGGCTAGGAGAGAAGGCTCTCCCCCTGTACCGACTCATGAACAAATCCACTCATTTCGAGTGGAATGACCAAGCAGACCAAGCCTTCCATGAGTTGAAGAGGATGCTGACAACTCCACCTGTCTTGGCGGCGCCGACTAAGAAGGAGCCCATGCTCCTCTACATTGCCGCGACTAGCCGAGTGGTCAGTACAGTTGTCATGGTCCAGCGCCCGGAAGAAGGCCGAGCCCAGCTAGTCTAGAGGCCGGTGTATTATCTAAGCGAAGTACTATCCAGCTCAAAGCAAAACTACCCGCACTACTAGAAGATGTGCTATGGAGTGTACTTCGCCGCCAAGAAGCTGAAGCCCTACTTTCAAGAGCATCCCATCACGGTTGTGTGCACCGCCCCGCTTGCCGAGATCATAGGCAGCCGGGATGCATCCGGCCGGGTGGCTAAATGGGCCATCGTGCTGGCACCCTACACAATCTTCTACCAGCCCTGCACCGCCATCAAGTCCCAAGCATTGGCCGACTTCCTCGTCGACCGGGCCGAGACCCAGTACCTACCGCCGGCTCCCGACTCTACCCATTGGCGGATGCACTTCGACGGGTCCAAGATGCGCACCGGCTTGGGAGCCGGCATCGTCCTCACCTCTCCCAAAGGCGACAAACTTAGATACACGCTGCAAATCCACTTCGCCGCCTCCAACAACGTGGCCGAGTACGAGGCACTCATACACGGGCTCCGGCTAGCCAAAGAGCTTGGCATACGCCGGATCCTGTGCTATGGTGACTCAAACTTGGTGGTCCAGCAGTCATCTGGCGACTGGGACGCCAAGGATGCAAACATGGCGAGCTATCGATTCCTCGTCCAACAGATCAGTGGGTACTTCAAAGGGTGCGAGTTCCTTCACGTACCACAGGCCGACAACGACCAAGCAGATGCCCTGGCGCGGATCGGCTCTACCCGACAGGCTATACCGACCGGTGTCTCTCTCCAGCGCCTCCTCAAGCCGTCCATCAAGCCGTCTCCAGAGTCGGACTCTATCTTCGTACCGCCTGCCCCTGATGCAGCCGGATCCGACTGGAGGAACCCAGTAGCCGGCGCGGGGACTTCGACAACCGGCCCGGGGACTGCCGTAGTCACACCCGGCTCGGGGACTTCAGAACCCGGCCCGGGGACTGCAGCAGTCGGCCCGGGGACTGTAGCAACACAAGAAGCGGTGGCCGACTCCAATCCCACGCCACCCAACCCACTCACCGGAGTCATGGTGGCCGTACTGACAGTAGAAGAAGTCACAGCTCCATCATGGGCCCAGCACATCCTCAACTTTCTAGTCAACAGAGAGCTGCCGGCTGATGAGATCTCGGCAAGACTAGTGCAACGTCGAGCCGGAGCATATGGAATAATAAACAGAGAGCTTGTCAAGCGCAGCGTCACTGGAGTCTTCCAGCGCTGCGTCGAGCCAGAGAAAGGAGTGGCAATCCTCAAGGATATCCATCAAGGCGAATGCGGCCACCACGCAGCCTCAAGATCACTTGTGGCCAAAGCTTTCCGCCACGGTTTCTTTTGGCCGACTGCTTTGGAAGATGCCAAAGAGATAGTCAAGAGCTGCAAAGGATGCCAAGTCTTCAGTTCCAAGCAACACCTGCCAGCTTCTGCACTCAAGACCATCCCCCTCACCTGGCCCGTTGCCGTCTGGGGGCTGGACATGGTGGGCCCATTCAAGACAGCCCGCGGCGGCTTGACACATCTGCTTGTCGCCGTCGACAAATTTACCAAGTGGATCGAAGCAAAGCCGATCAAGGAGCTGAACGGGCCGACTGCCGTGACGTTCATTGCCGACATCACTACTCGGTACGGCGTGCCGCACAGCATCATCATCGACAACGGCACAAACTTTGCCAAAGGAGCACTAGCACGTTTCTGCGCGACGCAGGGTATCCGACTGGACTTAGCGTCCGTTGCCCACCCGCAGTCAAACGGCCAGGTCGAGCGAGCAAACGGACTCATCCTCTCTGGCATCAAGCCCCGACTGGTCGTACCACTGGAGCGATCGGCCGGCTGCTGGCTCGATGAGCTGCCGGCTGTCCTCAGGAGTCTGCATACTACCCCTAACAAGTCGACCGGCTTCACTCCATTCTTCCTTGTATATGGTGCCGAGGCTGTCATCCCAACCGACATCGAGTTCGACTCGCCTCGGGTCACCATGTACATGGAGGCGGAGGCCAAGGAAGCACGAGAAGACGGCGTCGACCTGCTGGAAGAAGGCCGGCTGTTAGCACTCAGCCGGTCCGCCATCTACCAGCAGGGGTTGCGCCGTTACCACAACCGCAAGGTCAAGCCAAGATCTTTCCAAGAGGGCGACCTTGTGCTTTGGCTGATCCTGCGAACAGCCGGCCAGCACAAGCTCTTGGCCCCTTGGGAAGGCCCTTTCGTCATCAGCAAGGCACTAGGCAACGACTCCTACTACCTGATCAACGCACAAAAACCAAGAGCACACAAGAGGGATGATTCTGGCAAGGAGTCGGAGCGACCATGGAACGCGAACCTCCTGAGAAGATTTTACAGTTGAAAGCAGTATGTATCATGCTACCCTTTTGTATTAAGTACGAAACAACAGGCCCCCCGAGGAGCACTCGGGGACTGCCTTCCTTTATCTATGAATGACGAGTGTCATATTCATGAATGTATTATTACATTTGATTTTCTGTCTGGCACCGGGTTCGACTAGCCGACCCGGGGACTGACCGCCTTAAGTTATATTAAAGTTCTACCTGAAGTCAGACAACTAGTGTGCCGGCTCCCGAACCTTCTCTTGTTGAAAGTCGCAGCTCGAAGAACCGACTGTCCGACTAGCAAGAGCCAAAGGCCGAAAGGATGCCCACACGAAAAACGGCTAAGGACTAACGAACTTGTATAACGAAAAGACGGCCTCCAACCACGCTTGCCGACTGTCAAAACAGCCGGTTGGCCGGCCTCCCAAACACTTCGCTATAATCCAACAAAGCTAGAGTACTTGCCCTCCCAACTGGCCAAGCACTTCTCCAGCCACAGATTGCAGAAGCAACTGTCCGACTGGGAGGCGGCAACCAAGGGAGGGCGGCAAAGGAAACAGCTTAAGGATGAAAAGCAAAGAACAAGGGAAAGCCAAACACATGCATATTCATATTTACACATAAGGCCCCCAGCAGGCCGGCAATCAACATAGTTCGAATAAACCCCCAGTGGGTGGAATTGTGCAAACTTAACAAAATATTGTTCCAAGAGTGATATGACAGGAAAATAAAGACAGCAGACTAGACTAAGGGCGCGGTGTGGGAGCCGGGTTGGTCCGTGGAGACGGCGCCACCGGCTGGAGGAGTGACCGGCTGGCGGGTCTCGGCTTGATCATCGCCGGCTGCAGGCGGTGCACCCGCGCGTGCCTTGTTGCTGGAGGCACGGTCAAGCTGAGGCTGACCGGCCGCTCCACCATCTGGCCCGGCGTCTTCACCTTCCTCCTCCTCCTCCTCGCCCTCGTCGCTGGAGTCGATCTCCTCCGCCGAGTCTTCGCCGTTCGCCGGGTTCAGCCCGAACCACTCCTCCGGCTGGGCAACACCATTGCCGTCCACCTCAGGAGCGAAGGCGCTGGTGTCGGTGTAGTCGGCGATTGCCGAAGCCCGCCGGATGATAGCCGGCCGCGCCGGCTCTAGCTCCGTGTCGGCCTACTTCCGCCAGGTGGCCAGCTGGTCCAGACTCAGCCTGGGATACCAGGCCTTGGCGAACTCCAGCGCCCGCCTGGCGCCGGACCGAGCCGCCGAAGCCTTCCAGGCCTCAAAGCGGCCGACCGCCACCTCCAGCCAGTCGGCAGTCCGACTGGGGGTGCGGGGAATCACTTCACGAGGCCAGAGAGCGGCCAACACCTACGCCCCGACACGCTGAAGCCGGCGGAGCAGGCGATGGGCCGGCTGGAGGCGGGCTTGGATCGCCAAGAGCTGCTCCTCCAGCGACCGGCGAGCGTTTGGTGCGATCTCGGCGCCAGCCTGCCTCTGTGCCTCGCGGTGGGCCTCGAGGATCTGGTTGGCGGCAGTAGAGTAGCCAGGGAAGTACTCTGCGCAAAGAAGAAAGAGAAAGAAGAGAAAACCACCAAGTCAGAAAACGAGCTAAAACGGCAAGCGGCAAGAAAGGACGATGAGGAAGGCGGCTTACCGTCGACCAGTTCTTCGATCTGGCCATAGCCGTTGATCAGCGACTGCTTCGCTTCGGCCTAGCTGGCCGCTTCTGTTTCATACTCGGCTTGGAGGGCGGCCTCGCTGTCCCGCACCGCCTTCAGGGCCGCCTTGTGGCTCTCCTCCTGGTCGGCCAACCTCTTGGCCAGGCGGTCACGCTCCTGTGCCAAGGTGGCAAACTCGGCCTCCTTAGCGCGGAGGGCGGCCTGAGTCCCTCCCAGCTCCTCCCTTAGACTGGCGTTGGCCGCTGCAGGGATGGCAGAGAAAAAAGAAGCAATAAGAAGAAGTCATCAAGGAAGATCCGACCCGACTGCTCAGCAGTCGGCCCGAATCTCGGGGACTACACCCAATGGGTGCACTAACGCGCCCCCACGTGAGATAAAAGACGATGCACTTACCCCGGCTCTCAGATAGGTCAGCAGTCTTCTGGGTCAGCTCCCGAGCCTGGGAGTTGAAGGCAGCCATGCGGAGGTTGTGGTAGTCCTGCAAGACAGGCAGAAGAGCGAATGAGAACAAAAATAGCAAAACAAGGCCCGCTAGGAAGTTCCAAGCCGCCTGCTCAGCAGCCGACTCGGAACTCGGGGACTACACCCAGTGGGTGCGCTGACGCGCCCCCACGGAAGAAACCAAGATAAAAAAAGCAAAGACAAGAAGACTAACCCGGATGGCCGCCCGCGTCACAAGGAACTCGTCGTTGTACTTCCTCAGCGTTGTAGCCTGGGCCTGAAGCCGATTCCGGACATCCTGCGCGGCCACGTTCATCATCGCCGTCCCTCCACCCGGCGTCCACCCCGAGATGGCGCTGGCCGCCTCCATGTCCTGGGCCGACGAGCTGGAGCCCGCGGCCTGCTGCGGCTCCGATGCAGCCTTCTGCGGCTCTGATGCGGCCTTCCCCGCGCGCTGGCGTGACGGCGTCCGGACCACCAGATCAGTCCTCGCGGCCGGCTCGCCTCAGGCCGATTGCGCAGGCGGCAAGTTAGGCCAGCCATCTTGGGTCGCCCCAGTCGGCGGGGCCGGTGCCGCCTCCCTCTCCAGGACGACAACGTCGTCCTCCCTCTCCAGTCCCGGCTGGTCGCCGCCGGCTTCTTCTGGCGGGGGCTCTAGGGCCTCAGGCGCCGCGACGCACAGAGGGGTGACTAGCAAAGCCCCCTCCGCCATCGCCGCGACCACAGCCTCCGCTTGGGCCTTGGCCGCCGCATCGGCACGCACCTTCGCCGCCTCCTCCTCCTGCGCCGCCTTGGCGGCGGCCGCCTTCAATGCCTCCACCTCCTGCTCCTCCCGCACCTCCCGCGCATTCCGCTCCGTCGCCGCCTGAAGATCGGCACGGGGGTCCACGCCGCGAGTGGTGCTCCCGGATCCTCCCGGCGATCCAACGACGGAGGCGGCAGCAACCCGCTCGAGCGACAATGGAGCCCTGATTTCTTGATAAAGGACAAGGATTCATGAACTACCAGAGAAAAGAAGAAAGAATACATGAAGGAGTATATACTTACGCCAACACCGTCTACGGCTGCTTCACCACGTTGCGGAAGCGGGCCGCCTTTGCGGCCGCCACTTCCCGCCTGGTCGCCGCTGGCCCGCCCTTGGGCTTCTTCGGCGGTCTGCCGAACAAGCCCGACGCGGCACGACGCTTCTGCACGCCGCCCCGAGCAGGCGGCGCGGCGGAGGAACTTGCGCCGTGGCCAGACGCCGGCTGGCGGCGTGGGACGACTTCCGCCTTGTCGTCATCCGGCCAGTCGTCGAAGCTGACTCCAAGCCCAGAGCCGCCTGCCTTGCCGCCGGCTTGGCCGCCGCCCGCCTCGGTGTTGTCATCCATGGCGGCCGCCCCCAAGTCGGGGTCCTCCAGATCGTGCTCCGTTCGGTCGGGGACGAATCGGCGCTCCGCCTCCGACCCACCTGCAGGCCGAAGGAGAGGGCTCTGTCGAGACATGCCGACTAGTCAGAGTCGGCCGAAAGGAACTCGGCGACAAAACTAAGAGAAGAAAGGGAAAAAGAGAACATACCGTGGGCGGCGGGTGAGCTCGGCAATATGGCTCCTTGCCAAACTGCCACTCTGCGGAGAGCTTGTAGTTCGCAAGGTAGTTCACCATGTGGGCCACTTCGTCGTGCGGCATGTCTTTGGTGCACATCCGACTCGGATCGAGCTGGCCGCTCATCTGACAGATCAGATGAGGGCGGCTCTGGAGCGGAAGCACCCGGCGCGTGATGAAGGCGGCCAGCAAGTCGAGCCCAGATAGGCCCTCCGACTGGATCATCACCCGCAGTCGGGCGACAGCTGCGGATCCAGCCGGCGTCAGCGTCACGGCCCGATAGGACCACTGGGGCCGCCTACCCGCCGGCGGGCCGGCTATATAAGCCGGCAAATTGACGTAGTCGCCTTGCGGGGCGACGTTCTTCATGTAGAAGTATGACTTCTGCCAGAGCTTCACCGACTGGATCAGCGTGATGACGGGGAAGGGGTTGTCGGCTGTCACCCTCCACAACGCGATGAAGGCGCCACTCTGAGCCGACACGCCCTGCATACGCGTGCCCAGCTTGGACTGGAAGAACCCCCCCAGAGCTCGAGGGTGGGGAGGACGCCGAGGTAGCCTTCGCACAAGGTGACGAAGGCGGACAGTAGCACCACCGTGTTTGGGGTGAGGTGGTGCGGCTGGAGTTGGTAGAATTCAAGAAAAGAGCGGAAGAAGGCGCTCGCGGGCAAGCCGATGTCGCGCAAGAAATGCGAGCGAAAGACCACCCGCTCGCCCTCCCCCGGCTCCGGTGTGATCTCCTTATGAGGCGCGAGGCGGACCCGCACCTTATCCGCGTCGGGCAGCCGCCGCGTCTTGCGGAGGAACTCGACGTGGTCCTCATGGACGTTGGAACCGTCCCAGTCCCCGCCGTACTGCATGGCGGCGTGAGGCCGGCGAGAATGAGCGCGGCGGTGGAGAAAAGGATGGTGGGACGGCGCGGCGGAGAGGCGCTGCTGTGAGGGAGAGCAGGAGGAAGAAGATGGCGGAGAGGAGGGGAGCGTGCGAGCGCCTGCCGCTTCCCCTCCTCCCCCTACTTATAGCCTCGTGCGGCGAAGCCGAGGAGGCGAGGCATGGGGTGGGACGTGGGATTAACTGCACCCACTCCCCCACGTCTCGCGATTACTGCGCCCTAAAGGCGTGTCGAAACTGCCGCAGGAAGACGTGCGGATGGCTTTGGGCCGCAAAGAATCCGTGCCCGGGCCCGGGCGTAGGAGTGGTGGGCCCCCGACCTGCAGCGACGTCTTGTTGCGTGCGTGGGCTGGCAGGCTTTTCAGCCAAGGGATGCCACGTGGTTCGCAGGCGGCGAGTGGCCGGCCCGCAGCCCGGCGCTCGCGCCAACAGACTCCCGCCCCCCGACTTCAAAAAAATTTCGCCAAGACGGCGCGCCCAACCGAAGCCGGCTCCCAGCTGCCGGCTCGTCATGATAAGAAGCTGCCCGCGCTTCTCGACCTCCCCTCAACCTCGAAACCCAACCTGCTTCGGGGACTACTCTCGGAGTAAATGGCCACGGGTAGCCTAACCGACTCCCCCTGGCTCTTCAAAAATTATCAAGCCATTCATGCCTTCAAGCATACAAAGCATGGGGTCGCCTTCCCCCGGCCGACTATCCCCAGGGCCGACTTCCAGAAGGCGGCCCAGTCTCAGAAACCTTCCCCAAGAAAGCTACAAGATGGCCGACTCCAGGAAGCCGGCCCCAAGAGGACCGACTCCCAGAAGCCGGCCATGAAGAATGCCGACTCCCAGAAGCCGGCGAAGACCGCACCCACCAAGACCGCACCCACCAAGACTGCATCCACATAACAGTGATAAGACGGGGCGTGGCCGCAGTGCAGCCCACTACCCCCGAATCCCGGAACTGGCATGGCCACAGGGTGCTGTACGGATCAGCCATCTCCCATCCGGCGCGGCACTGTAGCCATGTTGACCTCAACGTCACCCACGACATACGCCAGTACGGCCCGCGGGCGGCGGGCCCCTTTAGCCAGAGAGACGCTCGAAGGCGGCCCGGCCTCCCCTAGTCGGCCGGGGGCGAGCCGGCTCCCAATAGCCGGCTACCTCCCTCCCTCGAAACACGAGCCTCATTAAGGAGACAAGACGAGGTGAGGCTACAGTGAGAGCCCGCAAGGCGGCGGCGCTGTAGCCACGCTTACCTCGACAAAGCCCTCGTCATCAGGGGCGAGGCAACAGTAACCAGCCGCCGACAAGACCGCCAGGCGGTGGGGCCGGCCTGTCGACAAAGAGGCCAGCAGCCGGCGGGACCCACCAGTCGGCGGGCCCCAATGGCTGGCGGAGAAGCCGGTGAACACAGACACTGACGGCTGGGACCCGAGCCCAGCCGGATTACTATTGTACCCCTGGGGGGTAGGCCTATATAAACCCCCCGGGGCACCGATGCAAATGGTTGGTCTCATAGAAATACACACACCACATAGAGAGAAAAGGAGAGCTAGCCTTGCCCTTCTTCTCCCTCTAACCCGACAGCTCAAGGAGCGTTTGTAGCTACTCATTTTGATCTAGTGATCATGCGGAGACCCCGCAGAGCAGGACTAGGGGTGTTATCTCCACGGAGAGCCCCGAACCTGGGTAAGATTCGCCGGCGTGCATGTCTTCGCCTCATCCCGTTTCCAGGCACTGGCGACGTCTTACTGGCTCCCACAATGATACGCCACCCGTTGGCATATGTCACACCTACCACCCGACACCTGTAGTGCAATCACTCGGGTTCAGTTAGAGCCCAACGCCTTGCTCGGGTTCAGTTAGAGCCCAACGCCTCGCACCCACGCATGTGCGTGTACGAGAGAAACGTGCATCGCTCGGCCCCGACCACCCACCGTAACCGGAAACACCCCTATATTCTCCTCGCCCTCGCTTCTACCACGGTTTTCTCCGTCATGGACGGCCCAAAGAATGTCATGCAGCTACATCTCCGGCTCGCCCAGGACGAAAAGCCCATTTTCTGTCATGATTTTTTGTCATAGAAGTAGGAGCCCACCACATCTATGATGATACCGGGTTTTGTCACAATTATCGTCATAGAAGTGTCATAAGTATTACAGGAAAAAAATTCGTTCGGCCCAAAATGTCACGGATGTGTCTTTTTGTGCATGGAGAACCTGAAGCACTTATCACACGGTTAGACCAACAAAGGGTTGTCATCATCATCCAAAACACAAAGTAGGGAAATGGCCTTACAATTAGGAACAATAGTAATACCTCCCTTCTTAGGGACACAATGGACAGGACTTAAACAGTGACTATCAGCAACGTGATAAATTATACCTGCCTCCAGAAGCTTTAGTAATTCATTTCTTACCACTTCTTTCATCTTAGGATTTAACCGTCATTGGTGATCAACAACCGGTTTAGCGTCTTTCTCCAATTTTATTTTGTGCTGGCATAGAGTGGGACTAATACCCTTAAGATCATCAAGAGTATATCTAATAGCAGCACGGTGCTTTTTCAGAGTTTTCAATAATTTCTCTTCTTCCTGCTCTGAAAGGTTAGCACTAATAATAACAGGATATATCTTGTTTTCATCAAGATAAGCATATTAAGAGTATCAGATAATGGTTTAAGCTCAAACACGGGATCACCTTTGGGTGGAGGAGGATCCCCTAGAATTTCAACAGGTAAGTTGTGTTTCAAAATATGTCCCTGTTTAAAGAATACTTCATCTATTTCCCTTCTTTCATTCATAAACATATCATTTTCGTGGTCTAGCAAATATTGATATAAAGGATCAGTAGGAGGCACGGCAATAGAAGCAAGACCAATATTTCATCTATACTAGGCAATTCTTTATCATGAGGTTGTCTACAAAATTTAGCAAAATTAAAATCATGAGACATATCTCCTAAACCAACAGTAACAATATCCTTTTCGCAGTCTATCTTAGCATTAACAGTATTCAAGAAGGGTCTACCAAATATAATGGGACAAAAGTCATCTTGTGGGGAACCAAGAACAAGAAAATCAGTAGGATATTTAACTTTCCCACACAAGACTTCAACATCTCTAACAATCCCAATTGGTGAAATAGTATCTCTATTGGCAAGCTTAATTGTAACATCTATATCCTCTATCTCAGCAGGTGCAATATCATGCATAGTTTATTTGTATAGGGAATGAGGAATTGCACTCGCACTAGCACCCATATCACATAAGCCATGATAGCAATGATCTCCTATTTTAACAGAAACAACAGGCATTCCTACAACAGGTCTATGTTTATTTTTAGTATCGGGTCTAGCAATTCTAGCAGCTTCATTACAGAAGTAAATAACATGCCCATCAATATTATCGACCAAGAGATCCTTAACCATAGCAATACTAGGTTCAACATTAATTTGCTCAGAGGGTGTTGATGTTCTAGCATTACTCTTACAAACCACAGTTGAAGCTTTAGCATGATCCTTTATTCTAACGGGGAAAGGTGGTTTCTCAATATAAGCGGTAGGAACAATAGGATCAACATTATAAGTGATAGTCTTTTCTTCAACTTTAATAGGTTCAACTACATTTACTTCAATGGGAGGATGATATTTAAACCACTTCTCCTTAGGAAGATCAACATGAGTAGCAAATGATTCACAGAAAGAAGCTACTATCTCAGAGTCAAGTCCATATTTAGTGCTAAATTCACAAAAAACATCGGTATCCATAAAAGATTTAACACAATCAAACTTAGGTGTTATACCTGAGTCCTTACCTTCGTCGAGTTCCCAATCTTCAGAGTTGCATTTAATTCTTTCCAATAAATCCCATCTGAATTCAATAGTCTTCATCATAAAAGAACTACTACAAGAAGTATCGAGCATGGAGCGATTATTGAGAGAAAGCCGAGCATAAAATTTTTGAATAATAATTTCTCTTGAGACTCATGATTGGGGGATGAATATAACATTGACTTAAGCCTCCCCCAAGCTTGAGCGATACTTTCTCCTTTGCGAGGCCAAAAATTATATATATAATTATGATCACAATGAACCAGATGCATAGGATAAAACTTCTGATGAAATTCCAATTTCAATCGGTTGTAGTTCCATGATCCAATATCATCACATAGCCTAAATCATGTCAATTCCTTTCCCTTCAAAGATAAAGGTAAGACCTTCTTCTTGATAACATCCTCGGGCATACCTGCAAGCTTAAATAATCCACAAACTTCATCCACATAGATTAGGTGCATATCGGGATGTAATGTTCCATCTCCTGTAAAAGGATTAGCTAGCAGTTTCTCTTTCATACCCGAAGGAATTTCAAAGTGAACATTTTCAGTAGGTTCAGTAGGTTGAGGAGAAACTCTTTGTTCTACTGGTCGGGGTGAAAATACCTCGCACAAGCCCCTCAAAGGATTATTTTCCATAGTAACAAGTGACAGTAAATTTCAGCACACTATAAATTTTTTTCCTTACCAAATTCCACCCACCAATGGCGCTTCACTCCCCGGCAATGGCGCCAGAAAAGAGTCTTGATGACCCACAAGTATAGGTGATCTATTGTAGTCCTTTCGATAAGTAAGAGTGTTGAACCCAACGAGGAGTAGAAGGAAATGACAAGCAGTTTTCAGTAAGGTATTCTCTGCAAGCACTGAAATTATCTGTAACAGATAGTTTCGTGATAAGGTAATTCGTAACGGATAACAAGTAACAAGAGTAAAAAATGTGCAGCAAGGTGGCCCAATCCTTTTTGTAGCAAAGGACAAGCCTGGACAAACTCGTATATAAAGGAAGACGCTCCCGAGGACACATGGGAATTATCGTCAAGCTAGTTTTCATCATGCTCATAGGATTCGCGTTTGTTACTTTAATAATTTGATATGTGGGTGGACCGGTGCTTGGGTACTGCCCTTCCTTGGACAAGCATCCCACTTATGATTAACCCCTCTCGCAAGCATCCGCAACTACGAAAGAAGAATTAAGGTAAACCTAACCATAGCATGAAACATGTGGATCCAAATCAGCCCCTTACGAAGCAACGCATAAACTAGGGTTTAAGCTTCTGTCACTCTACCAACCCATCATCTACTTATTACTTCCCAATGCCTTCTTATAGGCCCAAAAAATGGTGAAGTGTCATGTAGTTGACGTTCACATAACACCACTAGAGGAAAGACAATATACATCTCATCAAAATATCGAACGAATACCAAATTCACATGACTACTTATAACAAGACTTCTCCCATGTCCTCAGGAACAAACGTAACTACTCAAAAATCATATTCATGTTCATAATCAGAGGGGTATTAATATGCATAAAGGATCTGAACATATGATCTTCCACCAAATAAACCAACTAGCATCAACTACAAGGAGTAATCAACACTACTAGCAACCCACAGGTACCAATCTGAGGTTTTGACACAAAGATCGGATACAAGAGATGAACTAGGGTTTGAGAGGAGATGGTGCTGGTGAAGATGTTGATGGAGATTGACCCCCTCCCGATGAGAGGATTGATGGTGATGACGATGGTGACGATTCCCCCTCCCGGAGGGATGTTTCCCCGGCAGAACAGCTCCGCCGGAGCCCTAGATTGGTTTCGCCAGGTTCCGCCTCGTGACGGCGGCGCTTCGTCCCGAAAGCTTGCTTATGATTTTTTTCCAGGGCAGAAGACACCTTATACCAGAAGATGGGCATCGGGGGGCTGCCAGGTGGCCCTCGAGGCAGGGGCGCGCCCAGGGGGGCAGGGCGCACCCTCCACCCTCGTGGACAGTTGGTGGCCCCCCTCTGGTGCATTCTTCGCCTGATATTTTTAATATATTCCAAAACTGACTTTCATGGAGTTTCATGACTTTTGGAGTTGTGCAGAATAGGTATCTAATATTTGCTCATTTTCCAGCCCAGAATTCTAGCTGCCGGCATTCCCCCTCTTCATGTAAGCCTTGTAAAATAAGAGAGAAAAGGCATCAGTATTGTGACATAATGTGTAATAACAGCCCATAATGCAATAAATATCGATATAAAAGCATGATGCAAAATGGACGTATCAAGGGCCGCCAGACCGTTCGTACCCCTCCCGCCAAAACGAATCTCTAGAGGGGCTAGCACACTAGCCCGCACCACCGCTGTGACGCTGAGGCGCCCCAATGCCAGGCACCGCCGCATGAGTTCCCATAAGCCGCCAAGCCCACCTCGAACATAATTTTCGTAGCCACGCCACCGGCATAGCAGATCAGGCCAGAACCGGGCGGATTTGACCGGAGCCCAACAAGCACCCACCACTCGATCAGGATTCACATGCAGTCACCGCACTGCACGTTGGGGCCCAAGACGCCAACGCGCCATCATTAGAGGACCATGTCGCCGCCCCAGCTCTCCACTGTCGTACCGTAGGGCCCCAGGCGAGCCCAGCACCTCCACACGCCCGGTTGTTTTACACCAGCCTCTCAAACATGCAAAGGGGGAAGAGAGGGCCCGTGGCCACCACTACCAACCAGACTTCGCCTAGCGGCCACAAGGGAGAAGGACCGGAGGAAGGGTGGAGAAGCGCAGGCGGCTAGGATTTCCGCCCGAGGCACACGCGGGAGCATCGCGGGTGGGGGGTGGAAAGACTTTCTCTAGTAAAAGAGGACTTCGAGTCTTAATCCTAACTTTAGCTACATTTGGTCAACAAAGTACTCTCTTCTTTCTAGTTTAGAGGGATCAATTCAAAAATCTCACCAACCAAGATAGATGGTGAGTGGTGGAATATTTTTTATAGTTTGCAAAAGTACTCAACCAACGAGCTTGTTTTCCTCAAAAATTAGTTATAATGCATGCATGTGTGACTAATAAATGATCATAAACTTTTACATGTATTGATGAATTTTCTTGTAAATCTTGCATACAATGATTTAATGCACCTTAAGATCTGGACATGTAACGGGGAGCAATAAAAAATGAGACTTATAAAATGGAAAAACAAAATATTGGAGAGAAGCTCTATAAACCAGATGGCAGGTAGGAGTATATTGAATTGGTAGTAGAAAGAAGTTTGCAGTGGTATACTTTTAATGTCGTACTAATTTATTTACCCCCTCCGTTTCTTTTTAGTCTACATATAAAATTGGTCGAAGTCAACTTTGTCAACTTTTACTAAGTTTATAGAAAAAAATATCAAGGTTCACAATACAAAATCAATATTGATAGATGCATCATGAAATTAATTTCCATACCATATAGCTTTAGTATTGTAGATGTTGATATTATTTCCTACAAAGTTGATCAAACTTTACAAAGTTTGACTTTGACCAAATATTGTATGCATACTAAAAAGAAACGGAGGGAGTATGTTGGTAGCCAAATTTATTATCAAACTTAGACTCAAATTTCAAGGGCTGTATATTTTAACAAAGGGTATTACACACATGTGCACCACACGAGCATAACCATGTTTTCCAACTATATGACAAAATGACAAAGCTTAGGGGGTTCTTACAGAACAACAATAAAATTTACTCATTGTTATCAACTTTATCATGTAACGTGATAAACCTAGCAAAGAGGACCAATATGTCCCAAACATGCCACGCCATTAGTTTTTACCGACACATCATCCATAATGTAGGGGCGAGCTCACCGATGACTCCTTCACATGTGTCATCCTAGTTAGAAATTTCCATTTAGTCATATTGAATATATTTATGAAGTTCAGTGAGTTAGGAAAACATTTCAAAGTCAGATGACAAAAATTAGATGCATTATGCGAGTTGAGTGGTCACATTAGACTCCTCCCAAATTGCTAATCATATACCCCAAAGAGACCATATGTCCAATTCTCGTAGAGATTTTCCTAAAAAAATTGTATTTCCGAGTTTCATCATTGTGTCCCCATTCCAAACAAGCCATATACCACATAATGTGTTGTTTTCTACCGGAGACAAAATGTTTGAAGCCACATTCTATATCGATATTCAAATGATTGGACTTGGTCGATCCTAACAAAGAAATACTTTGGCACTTTTACATCACTAAAGTTTCAAACCATGCTCAAATTAAATCAAAACCATCTATAGCATGGAAGTTCTAGTTCAGAATTACAAGAGTTTAACTTTGATATTTATTTAGTAACAAAATAGATTATGTCACCAAATGAAAATTTCTGCAATAGGAAATATAACCAAAAAAATTAGAGGCCATAGATGCAACGTCTGACACTAAACTCTTCAAATACATGTGACATCAGGAAAGGATGTTAGGCATGGAGATGACTATCAAAGACCGACAAAAGAAAGTTTGTACCCCCCCCCACCTATACATAGAACTCATGGCGTCCAAACTTCTTTATGAAATTCAGGCTCAATTGAGAGGACACGTAGCTGGTTTACTTCCTAGAGTTCCCTAATAATTTTTGTTTTAGACATTGACATGGTCTAAATTAGAATTTGACCACTAAGTTTTATAGTAAATCTATTTATAAATCTCACATGATTACATATTGAGTAATGATTTACACATATGACTTTCAAGAATCCAGTCTGAATACTCAGAAGAATGATGTTAATCAATAGTTGATAGTTTTACTCTAGTTATGTCTAAAACGTCAACTATCGTCGAACTAGAGTGGGAGTATAAGTGTTTTCCACAAAAAAAAGAGGGAGTATAAGTATAAGAGTGGGCCGAGCGCCAATCTTTTAGTTTGACTACTCTAAAGTATGATGTTACTGTTGGGAATCGTTGCATGGAAAACAAAAAAAATTCTACGCACACGAAATGATCTATCCATGGAGATGCATAGCAACGAGGGGAGAGTGTGTCTACGTACCCTCGTAGACCGTAAGCGGAAGCGTTTCTCAATGCAGTTGATGTAGTAAAACTTCTTCGCGCTTCAACCGATCAAGTACCGAACGCACGACACCTCCGTGTTCTGCACATGTTCAGCTCGGTGATGTCCCTCGCCTTCTTGATCCTGCAAGACGTCGAGGTAGTAGATGAGTTCCGTCAGCACGACGGCTTGGTGACGGTGATGGTGAAGTGGTCCTCGCAAGGCTTCGCCTAAGCACTACAAAGATATGACGGTGGGAGTAAACGGTGGAGGGGGGCGTCGCACATGGCTAACAATTGTCTGGGGTGTGCTAGGGGCACCCCCCCCACATGTATATAGGTGGGAGGGAGAGGGGAGGCAACCAAGGAGGCGCCCAAGTAGGCCGAATCCTACTTGGGGTCTCCCCATGGCCGGCGCCCCCTTCCTTATCTGCCGGAGGGGGAAGGAAATAGGAGGGAGGAGGGAAGGAAGGGGGAGGCTGAATCCCTCCCCTTTCCTTCTCCTCTGGTTCGGCCCATATGGGGGGCGCACCAACCCCTAGTGGCTGGTGTGTTTCCCCTCTTGGCCCATTAGGCCCATATCTTTTGCCGAGGGTGCCCAGAACCCCTTCCGGTGACCCGATATGTACCCGGTACCCTCCGGAACACTTCCGGTGTCCGAATACTATCGTCCTATATATATTAATCTTTACCTCTCGACCATTTAGAGACTCCTCGTCATGTACGTGATCTCATCCGGGACTGCGAACAACATTCGGTCACCAAATCACATAACTCATATAATACAATATCGTCATTGAACGTTAAGCGTGCGGACCCTACTGGTTTGAGAACATGTAGACATGACCGAGACACCTCTCCGATCAATAACCAATAGCGGAACCTGGATGCCCATATTGGCTCTGATACGTCCATTTTGCATCATGTTTTCCTACTGATATTTATGATGTTTTTATGCATAATAATGCTTTTTGGAGTAATTCTAATGCCTTTTCTCTCATAATATGCAAGGTACAAACAAAGAGGGAGAATTCCGGCAGTTGGAAACATGGACCTGGAAAAGCTACGTCAGGCTACCTATTCTGCACAGCTCCAAACAAGCTGAAACTTTACGGAGAATTTTTATGGAATATATGAAGAATATTGGAGCAAATAAGTACCAGAGGGGGCCACCCTGTTGAGCACAAGACACCGGGGCGCGCCTGGGCCCGCGCCCTGCTGGGTTGTGCTCACCCAGGCCCACCTCCGGTGCCCATCTTCTGGTATATAGGTCATTTTGACCTAGAAAAAATAGAGGGAGTACTTTCGGGACGGAGCGCCGCCGTATCGAGGCGGAACTCGGGCAGGAGCACTTTTGCCCTTCGGCAGAGCGATTTCGGCGGGGCAACTTCCCTCCTGGAGGGGCAAATCATCATCATCATCACCAATAACTCTCCCATCTTGGGGAGGGCAATCTCCATCAACATCTTCAATAGAACCATCTCATCTCAAACCCTAATTCATCTCTTGTGTTCAATCTTGTTACCGGAACTATAGATTGGTGCTTGTGGGTGACTAGTAGTGTTGATTACATCTTGTAGTTATTACTATATGGTTTACTTGGTGCATGTGGACATGTTTTTCGATTTTTGTTTTCGCTTGAGGACAAGCGAGGTCTAAGATTGGGGGAGTTGATACGTCCATTTTGTGTGATCATGTTTTGCTTGTGAGAGAAGTTTAGTCAACAGGTCTGTCACATTCAGATCCATATGTATATTTGCAAATTTCTATGTCTACAATGCTCTGCATGGTGCTACTCTAGCTAATTGCTCCCACTATCAATATGTATCCATATTGAAACTATGAGTCATCCGAATTGGTGTCAAAGCTTGCATCGGCGTAACCCTTTACGACAAACTCTTTATCACCTCCATAACCGAGAAATATTTCTTTAGTCCTCTTAGGTAACTAAGGATAGATTTTGACCGCTGTCTAGTGATCTACTCCTGGATCACTATTGTACCCCCTTGCCAAACTCATGGCAAGGTACACAATAGGTCTGGTACACAACATGGCATCCTTTATAGAACCTATGGCTGAGGCATAGGGAATGACTTTCATTCTTTCTCTATCTTCTGCCGTGGTCGGGTTTTGAGTCTTACTCAACTTCACACCTTGCAACACAGGCAAGAACCGTTTCTTTGACTGATCCATTTTGAACTTCTTCAAAATCTTGTCAAGGTATGTGCTTTGTGAATGTCCTATTAAGCGTCTTGATATAGATCTTGATGCCCAATATTTAAGTAGCTTCACTGAGGTCTTTCATTAAAAAATTCTTATTCAAGTATCATTTTTATGCTATTCAGAAATTCTATATCATTTCCAATCAATAATATGTCATCCACATATAATATCAGAAATGCTATAGAGCTCCCACTCACTTTCTTGTAAATACAGGCTTCTCCGAAAGTCTGTATAAAACCATATGCTTTTGATCACCTCATCAAAGCATATATTCCAACTCCGAGATGCTTGCACCAGTCCATAGATGGATCACTGGAGTTTACACACTTTGTTAGCACCTTTAGGATCGACAAAACCTTCTAGTTGCATCATATACAACTCTTCTTTAAGAAATTCATTAAGGAATGCAGTTTTGACGTCCATTTGCCAGATTTCATAATCATAAAATGCAGCAATTGCTAACATGATTCTGACAGACTTAAGCATTGCTACGGGTGAGAAGGTCTCATCGTAGTCAACTCCTTGAACTTGTCAAAAACCTTTCGCGACAAGTCGAGCTTTGTAGATAGTAACATTACCATCAGTGTCAGTCTTCTTCTTGAAGATCCATTTATTCTCTATGCACTACTGCAGGATGGTCCAAACGCGACACTACGATCAGAGACCCTTCGACGAAACTGTGTGTGATGCCATAATCGCAAATGGTGGTGTAAAAAACATCAAAAAGGTGCAAAACGTTTGCGATGACGGATGCATCAAACACGGTTCAAATTTTAGTTGCGTGTACAATGCAGGGCATACGGTTCAGTTCAATTAACTATTTGGGATAAGGAGGAACAAAAGAAACGGGCAGCCAGATGAAGGCGTGTGCGATATATAGCATACAGTTCACCAGGATGAACTGTGTGTGATTAGGCAACACAATGGAAATGGTTCAACTAAATAAGATGTGTGTGACACGTGGCAAACAGGTCCGTATTCAGAAATGTGTGCGAAGACCAATAATAACAGAGACGATTGCTGCTAATAAGCCGTGTGATTTGCTTTGTCTACAGTAGAATAATATGTGTGTGTGTATATATATATATAAACTGAAATAAACATCCTATTACATAAGTGAGTATACAGATCATTCGCACACACCTCAATAAACAATTGCATGCATTCTAAAGTAGGAAAAACGATCGTCTAGTCATCTACTTCTTGTGACGCTCCCGCCACTGCTCTGTGGCCTGATCCCTCGTCTGGGGCAGGAAGAAGACACTTCCTCACGTCAATGATCCGCCTGTACATCTCGTAGCTTGTGTACGCGTCCATGGCCGCGTACTTGACATGTTGCTCATCCAGTCTCTCATGCCACACACTGTGCCAGGCGTTCTTGTCCTTATTGCTCTCATTCTTCATCTTCATGTAGTAGAGGTCGATGATGGCCGAGGCGAGGTCAACCAGGGAGTTCAGTTTGTTTTTGTCGCTGCCCCAGACCTTGTAGTGGTGCTCGATGTTGAAAAGATTCGGGCATTTCATGTCCAAAACCTTGAGCGCTTTTAGATCGTTGGTGGTGTCCACCGTAGCAAAACTGTAGTCAGAGCTGTTGATAAACCTGGAGAAATGCTCGCAAGGCCTTGTGTGGCAAGGTGGTAGTGGTAGACGAGGATGTCATGTCGCACGCACAACTGGGCAACGGCAACCTTCTGATCGTGCCCGCACGACCGATGGTGTACTCGAGGTCGAAGCCGACCACTCGGTACTTGTCCTCGGCAAGGAACTGCTCCATAGTTTGGATGGAGCTTTCCACCGAGACCGGATCGTTCGTGTACACCACCAAGAGGGCCTTCCACCTCACGTGGGTGTCCACTACATGATGCGTGGTGAACTGCCCGCCGTTGTCATCGTCGGCCGCTGCGAGTGCCATTGGAGCCACGGGGAGTACCATTGGAACCGCTGGATGTCCTCTCTGTATGTGTCATCGTGGGTGTGCTTATTGTGTCGTGTGACGCGAGAGATATAAGGTAAATGGCCGCAGGAATAAATGGGAGCCGGGCGGCCTAGATTCTCTGCGTGTCCGCATGGCAGTTTTTGCAGCGGGTAACTGCATCGTCGCGCCGCGCCCGACGCAACCGCATGCACACGAACGTGCGTGATCGTGCGCCGGCCCCAAACACTGGCAGCGTGCATGGAGGGACGAGGGCAGAGCACCCGGAGGAACGCGAGAGCAGAGCGCGCGCGATGGGACGCGAGCAGAGCACGCCGCAGCCGCCTGAACCGCAAGCAACCACACGCATAGAGCAGTTGAACACGCAGGATATGGTCGCCTACAAGCCGGTCGACAGTTGCGTTGCTGCGTAGAGAGTGGCCGTGTGCTACTACCTCTGTCTAGTCTATAGTCCCCTTTATATTCTGTGCCATACTTTGCCCTCAAATTTAACCAACAAAATGCTAATGCATGTTATAAAAATTATATAATTGGAAACTATGTTCAAGTACGAATCCAACTATATAATCTTTGGCAGCATGCATTCGTATTTTATTAGTTAAATCATACTTATAAACCAGGACAGGGGTATAGTAGGTAATTAAATCGCAAACATTTTTTATTAACCGTATGTGTACGTGGCCATTCGTCCTCCTCTCGCACGTCTTGTCACCCCGCTGCCGCAGACGGCTTGCAGCGCAAGCTTGTGCAGCGCGCGGGGGCGTTCTTTTGGCCAAATGATGGCGCCAATAAATCGTCGGTAAGCCCATTCCCGCGCAACCTCACAGGTTCCCGCGCAAGCTTCCCGCCCGACTCGGTGACATCCCCCAAAATCCCAATGCTTACCGGCCTGCTATAAAAACCCTCACGGTCGGCGAGTCCTGCGTCGCATTTTCCCCTCCCTCCCTGTAGCTTATCTCGTCTGCTTCTCCCACAATCGCCAATGGCACTGGTCCATCATTGTCGCTCAGCCACTCCATTGTCATCAGAGGACAGCTCTAGCTGGGAGGCTACACCACGGCGGCGCAGTCCCCGGCGTAGTGTAGTGTGCGTGGCGTCCCTGTTGGGTGTGCGCGGAACACCCACCACACGCTCCGTCGCCGATGCCCGTCGGCAGCTGTTGCCGGCCGCCGTTACCGCCACACCACCGTCGAAAGCCAGGGCCATCGCCCGCTCCACTGTCGCGGCCCGAAGGCGGGGGGTGGCCGTCGTGGCCGCCACCCCACTGTCGGCCACCATGGCCATCACCTGCTCCGCCACCGCGGCCCGAAGGCGGGAGGTGGTGGTGGTGGCCGCCACCCCATCGTCGGCCGCCGTGGTCGCCAGCCCACCGTCGACCGCCGGGGTCATCACCCACTCCGCCACCGCCGCCCGAAGGCGGGAGGCGGAGGTGGATGCCCGCACGTGCGTCATCGACCTTGCGTGCTACACCGAGTTCCTGTGGGAGGAGAAGGAGCGCCTCGTCGAGCACGCAAAGAGCCTTACCGCCGCTGCGGCCGCGGCACATGCCGCCTTAGAGGCGAGGAATCAGGAGATCTACGCGGAGAACCACCGCTTCGAGAGGGGTCGTCTGGAGCGGCAGAGGGTGTTCGAGGTGAGCGTCGCTGAAGCTGCAACAGTGGCAGGCACCGTATTGCGGTTGCCCAGCTCGTCAGTAGGCTCCTCCTCCTCCTCCGCCTCTTACTGAGCGCGCTCGGCAGAGGAGAGGCAGCCGGAAGTAGTACAGAGCCCCTCTGTAGTAGTAGTAGTAGTAGTAGATTTGGTGGAACTGTACAACGTACTTAAAATTAGCTAGTATATATAGCTAACTAGCTATTTCAGTACGTGGTTGGTAACAATTGTTGAAAATTTTGGTCGGTTCAGCTGTCGAGTTGAACTGTTTGTATAAATTAAGAACGACTGCTTAATCTATGAGTGAAATCTATGCTTAATTACTGAATTTTAGTTGCAAAAATTAGATACTACTAGTGATTTTTAGCTTCATATTTTGACAAATCGCAGTGTTACAAGGTTGACAAATGGCAATGTTACTAGATCAACAAATGTCAATCTTTCCAGTTTGCCAAATGGCAACATACCCAATATGACAGATGCAAATCTTAACAAATTATTTGTAAGTGGTTGCACACGGGTCATCCAAAAGAACCATTTGAGTTGAAGAGATGCACAAATCCTGCTCGACACATTTTCCCTTGGCTTCCTGGGGAAGTTCCTGGTTTGCATACATGTGTTCTAACTAAAACGTTTGCGATGAGTGTTTTATATTTAAAAACCATTGAATTTTTTTCAAAAGAAAATCTTTTGATAAGTCTGTACATTAAGAGAGAAAAATGCAAGTTCGCTCAAACCATATCTTTCATTCAGACAAACTGCGAATTTATATTCATATGATCGAGATACAGTATTAAACCCAAGAAAAAAAACTATTTTCGGCGGCGACGGAGCCGGCGTGCCGCGCCGTCGTTGTCGTTGTCGTCCTCTGAGACGCCGTTGTCGATGGCGGCATCCCATGCGGCTGAGGGGGGCGCGCGCGCGGAGAGGAAGGCGGGAGGCCATGGAAGTCAAAGGGCTCGCTTCCCAGTGAGCCTGCGCAGCGTACAGCTCGCATGCTTCCCGGTGAGTCTGCACATTCGAGGAAAGCTTGCACGCCTCTCGGTCAGCCTGCACACCGGACTACGCTCGCACGCCTCCCATTTAGTCAAGGTCAAGCAGCTGTCTGCATGGCACCTCCTACAGCCATTAAAACCAAGACACGTGGCATCACGTGAATGGTTAACAGAACGCACACGGTTTGAATTATAGAAACGTTTGAGATATTAAAGTGGCGGCTATTTTTTCAAAATGCCTTTGTTTGTTGTCATTATTCGTGTGCGCCTTCTCTCAAAATGGACACGAAAAATACCACAGCATGCCGGGTGCCATTCTATGACAGCATGCCCAGTTTCATGAATTTCAGACGAGTTCTGGATTTACTAGAATTTATAAATAAAGTATCTCAACATTTTTCCGGCAATCAACGGTGCACTGGTGTTTGAAATTCATTCCCATTTCTTGCATGGGACCTAAGCATGCACCCAAGGACACAGATTTGATTTTTCAACTAATTTATATGCACTGGAGCATGTGCATGTAGTTCAAATTTGAATTATGCACATAAATGCATTGAAAACTCAGTTAGTGCATAAAAATGTCCAAACGAACCCCGAAAAATCAAAAAAATTGACACAACACTCCTGTTGTTCTATGTTGACACGAGAAATTTTTTGAAAGCAATAAGAGCCAACGGATATCGTTTCGTCCCGGGGGCCATGATAGAAATAGCTAGTTGATAGGAACAATGATCGAAATATCTAGTTGATAGGAACAAATTTTTTGAAAGCAATAAGAAACAATGATAGAAATAGCTAGTTGATAGGAAAATAATATGATCGAAAATAGACCCGGGGGCCATCACTAGTGGCTTCTCTCAAGATAGCATATTCTACGGTGGGTGAACAAATTACTGTCGAGCAATTGATAGAAAAGCGCATAGTTATGAGAATATCTAGGCATGATCATGTATATAGGCATCACGTCCGTGACAAGTAGACCGAAACGATTCTGCATCAACTACTATTACTCCACACATCGACCGCTATCCAGCATGCATCTAGAGTATTAAGTTCATAAGAACAGAGTAACGCATTAGGCAAGATGACATGATGTAGAGGGATAAACTCAAGCAATATGATATAAACCCCATCTTTTTATCCTTGATGGCAACAATACAATACGTGCCTTGCTGCCCCTGCTGTCATTGGGAAAGGACACCGCAAGATTGAACCCAAAGCTAAGCACTTCTCCCATTGCAAGAAAGATCAATCTAGTAGGCCAAACCAAACTAATAATTTGAAGAGACTTGCAAAGATATTAAATCATGCATATAAGAATTCAGAGAAGAATCAAATATTCTTCATAGATAATCTTGATCATAAACCCACAATTCATCGGATCTCGACAAACACACCGCAAAAAGAATTACATCGAATAGATCTCCAAGAGAATCGAGGAGAACTTTGTATTGAGATCCAAAGAGAGAGAAGAAGCCGTCTAGCTAATAACTATGGACCCGAAGGTCTGTGGTAAACTACTCACACATCATCGGAGAGGCTATGGTGTTGATGTAGAAGCCCTCCGTGATCGATTCCCCCTCCGGCAGAGTGCCGGAAAAGGCCCCAAGATGGGATCTCACGGGTACAGAAGGTTGCGGCAGTGGAAATAGGTTTTCGTAGTGCTCCTGGATGTTTTCAGGGTATATGAGTATATATAGGCGAAAGAAGTAGGTCAGTGGCGCCACGAGGGGCCCACGAGGGTGGGGGGCGCGCCTACCCCCCTGGGCGCGCCCTCCTACCTTGTGGCCGCCTCGTTGCTTCCTTGACGTCTACTCCAAGTCTCCTGGATTGCGTTTGTTCCAAAAATGATCCCCGCGAAGGTTTCATTCCGTTTGGATTCCGTTTGATATTCCTTTTCTGCGAAACACTGAAATAGGCAAAAAACAGCAATTTGCACTGGGCCTTCGGTCAATAGGTTAGTCCCAAAAATAATATAAAAGTGCATAGTAAAGCCCATTAAACATCCAAAACAGATAATATAATAGCATGGAACAATCAAAAATTACAGATACGTTGGAGACGTATCACACAACAGTTGTCCGTTCCACAGCGGCGGCCTTAGCCCTGATGGAGGCCACCCGCACGCTCAGCTCATGGCGGTCACCGCACAAATCGAATGAAGCTTCTCCGACAACGGTCAGCAACCCACGGCCGAAGAGTTGGCAATCGCCGAGAGCGTTCGAGCAGCCGTTCGTTCCTCCGCCGCATACCTTGCGACGACGGAGCCCGTCCAAGCCCAGATCGCAGCCGCCCACACCCAGCTCATGGCGGCCTTTTCCAAAGAGATGGCGGACGCAGATGACGAGATGCTTGCCGAGTATGGTGTGATGGATGCCATGGAGCCCCTTCCCCAGGAGACCGTCGGGCGCGAGCCGGACATGGAGGCGGCGGAGGAGATCGATGAGCACCAACCGTAGTACTAGTACTCTTTGTTTTGTTTAATTAAGAGCGCCGGTATTTAATTTGTTAGAGCAATGTTTAGCTCAGCTAGCTCTGTTTAATTGCTGAACTTGCTCGATTAAGAAGTGTGGGTGTGCTGTAGTCTCCTTTGTGTACCCAATTTATGCATTGACGTGGATGACCACTGTAACCAGGGAAATTCGAACCAAAATTTTTGATGTTCAAACTCATCACACACGGGTTAAGCTATCTGAATCATGTGTGATGTTCACATATCATAGACAGTTCTGAATAAGGGACCGTGTCTGATGACACTTTGCGAGCCAGTTTTTTCGCTGAAGCGATTCCAAATTTTCGGCTTCCGCGGAAATATCTACCTCCCCGCCCCCTCCCCCTTACCAAAAGCCACATTTCCCCTGTTTCCGCCTTCCTTTCCAAGTTGAAACCTTCACTCCTGGCTTGCAGCGCCACCTCCTCGCCGGCGACCCTCCTTCACGCTGCTCCGCCTCGTCTATCCAGGCAGGTAATCCACACCCGACCCCCATCCTCCTCCTCCTTCCACATCCCACATGCCCCAACCGCCGGCGTGAGCGCGAAACTTTCCACCCAAATCACCGACCCCTCCACCAAATAAGCACCACCCTAAGCCATGGTGCACACAGTATAGCCAGGATCTCAAGGAGCATTTGGCAGCGGAGAAGCAAATCGCGGTCGCACACGCGGATGAGGTCGCGATGGCTGTCATTCGTGCCAACCCCAGATCTTGGAGGAGCACCTTGCCATTTGCTAGCTACGCCGGTTAAGCATGCTCGGTTTACCCGTTGCATGTGCTGCTCCTGCCTTTCCTTCACAAATTCTAGTGAATTGTGCTATCTAATTTTACCATGCAATCTATTGCTCTAGTGTATATGTTCTATATGTCGTGCAGTGTGGTGCTCACTTATTAACTGTTTTGTTAATTAGTTGTCGTCTTCAGTTAACTGTTTGGTTCAATTCTGCAAATGTGATGTTCAATTCTTCAGGCTGCAATTTTGTATTGTCTTCCATGTGAGAAATAAATCGAAATTATCTTTACAAAATACATGAGAAACGAATACAATTGCTATATTTCCAAGTTGTCAAGCATGCTTGGTTTGGTTATACATTGTGCAATGTGGTGCTCAGTTAATGTTTGTTTCATTTGTGTTGTGGTGTTTAGTTAACTGTTTGGTTCAATTCTGCAATGCGATGTTCAATAGTTGTGGGTGCATTCTGTTATTGTATACCATGTGAGGAATAAATTGAATTTGGCTGTAGTAAATACATGAGAAACAAATACAATTGCTATATTTCCACCTTGTTAAGCAAGCTTGGTTTGGTTAACCGTCTGATCTTCTATTAGGAGCAGGTTATATTGTGCAATGTGGTGCTCAGGTAATGTTTGGTTCATTTGTTGTGGTGTTTAGTTAACTGCTTGGTTCAATTCTGTAATATGATGTCCAATTGTCGTGGGTAGAATTTTGTATTGTTGTGATGTGAGGAATAAATCGAATTTGGCTGCACTTAATACATGAGAAACATATACAAGTGCTATATTTCCTAGTTCTTAATCATGCTTGGTTTGGATAAATGTGTTTTCCATGTGGCTTGAATTAATCTGATGAATCTGCAATGTGCTTATTTTTCATCAACATATTTTACTAATAGCATGCGAACCCTTACTTAACTTGATGACTAACTACCTTATATGTGTTGCAGTAAAATAATGGGAAGCACTAAGGTTTACAATCGAGGTTAGCACGTGCGTGGTCCGTTGTCTAATAGCACATTATTGTGCAATTGCAGGAACCATTCTAATATTTAGGTTTTTAACAATTTGGTCTTCCACATGTAGGTCCTGCTGTCAGAGGTTTTGACCCACTGTTCGACCCTTTTTGCATATGAGGAAATGAGTTGTCCATGAATATCAACCAAATCAAGAAACTCAGAAAGATTGTTAGGATAATGAAATTAGCGACAAAAAACAGCAAGATCTTTGACTGCACAATAAACAAGACATCAGTTCACTACAAGATGGTACTAACTATTATACCTTGCCTTTTTTTTATTCCTTTGCCCCATTTCTAATATAGAGAAGATATTTATGCACATCCTTGTTTTCAGGCCTTTCCAAAGCAGTTCACTGATGATTACCTCTCAAACCACCTCTATGGTCAGGAGGCGAGGAAGGTTTTCATACAACACCCATGGTTCAATATTGAAGTGTTTCTGAAGAGGATGAAGGACGGACGGTCAATCATCCACAGGCACTGGCCTAAAGTTGCAAAGACCTTCAACATGAATGAAATATCAATATTCGCCTTCCGCTTCAGCAGTTTTCCAGATGAGATGCATCTCTCTATATACCGTCTATTGTGCTAATTTTGAAAGGTTCTACATGTTGCATGTGAAACTTGGTGCTGGTGCAGTTGTGTAATGGGGTAGCTGAGTGCTGAAGCTATATCATGTTGTACTCTGATGTATATCAATTATGAAATTCTGCTTCCTTAATATGGAAATGAAATATATTATGTGCTTAATATGAATGTCAATTAGATTAATAAATGGATTATTAATAATAGGGCAATTAGCCTGCTAATTGGGTTTTGCTATTGCAAACGGTTATTGAAAAAATACCGTGGGCGATGACCTCAGGCAACACACACAGTTTCTAGGAATAAACCGTGTTGGATCAACGAACAATCATACACGACTTTCTCTTGAAAACTGTTTGCATTAGGCCACCTTGCGCAAATGTTTACCACATAAAAACTGTGTGTGATGGACAGCCTTTGCCACACAGTTTCTTCTACGGACTGTGTGTGATGCATTCAATAACACAAATGATAAAATTGTTAATATCGTGTGCAATGGCAACGCTATCACAAACGATTTAACGGGAAAAATTGTGTGTGATGTACCTGTGAACGGAAACGTTTACCTTGGAGCGACTGTGTGGGATGTACATACGAACGTAAACGTTTGGCAGGGACTGACTGTGTGGGATGTACTTGCGACCGGAAACAATTTCGCCCGTATAATTGTATTTTGTTAGCTCTAATGTATGTATTTCCATATTTGAGCACTCGCCAGTCGCACACGACCTCATTTTGCCGAGCGTGTGTGCCAGGAGGGCATATCCCCGATGATTTCTGGGTTGTGTGGGAAGGACCACCCTATCGCCCACGCTCACTAGGTGACGGTTCCAAATGTCGTCGCAGGAAGGGATTAAAAACCGTTTGTGTAGCACCGACGCGTACTAGTGATGGCTCACCTATCATCGGGCAAGTCCACCAAAGTCCACACTTTGTTCTCATATATGGATCCTATCTCAGATTTCATGGCCTCAAGCCATTTATCGGAATCTGGGCTCATCATAGCTTCTTCATAGTTCATAGGTTCGCCATGGTCTAGTAACATAACATCCAGAACAGGATTACTATACCACTCTGGTGCGGAACGTGCTCTGTTCGACTTACGAGGTCCAGTAGTACCTTGATCTGAAGTTTCATGATCATCATCATTAGCTTCCTCTCTAGTTGGTGTAGGCATCACGGGAACGGATTTCTCTCATGTGCTACTTTCCAATTCGAGAGAAGGTACAATTACCTCATCAAGTTCAGAACTTTCCTCCCAGTCACTTCTCTCGAGAGAAACTCCTTCTCTAGAAATGTTCCATTCTTGGCAACAAAGATCTTGCCTTTGGATCTGTGGTAGAAGGTGTACCCAATTGTGTCCTTAGGGTATCCTATGAAGACGCACTTCTCCAATTTGGCTTCGAGCTTATCAGGCTAAAGCCTTTTGACATAAGTGTCGCAACCCCAAACTTTAAGAAACAATAGCTTAGGTTTCTTGCCAAACCACAGTTCATACGGTGTCGTCTCAACGGATTTAAACGGTGCCCTATTTAATGTGAATGCAGTTGTCTCTAATGCATAACCCCAAAATGATACTGGTAAATCCGTAAGAGACATCATAGATCCCACCATATCTAATAAAGTACGGTTATGACGTTCGGACACACCATTACGCTGTGGTGTTCCAGGTGGCATGAGTTGTGCAACTATTCCACATTGTTTTAAATGAAGGCCAAACTCGTAACTCAAATATTCGCCTCCACGATCAGTTCGTAGAAACTTTATTTTCTTGTTACGATGATTCTCCACTTCACTCTGAAATTCTTTGAACTTTTCAAATGTTTCAGACTTAGTGTTACATGAAGTAGATATACCCATACCTACTCAAATCATCTATGAAGGTCAAAAAGTAACGATACCCACCGCGTGCTTCAACACTAATCGGACCGCATACATCGATATGTATTATTTCCAATAAGTCATTAGCTTGCTCCATTGTTCCGGAGAACGGAGTTTTATTCATCTTGCCCATGAGGAATGGTTCGTTAGTATCAAATGATTCATAATCAAGTGATTCCAAAAGTCCATCTGCATGGAGTTTCTTCATGCGCTTTACACCAATATGACCTAAACGGCAGTGCCACAAGTATGTTGCCCTCTCATTATTAACTTTTCATCTTTTGGTATCAATATTATGAATATGTGTATCACTACGATCGAGATTCAATAAACCATTCACTTTGGGTGTATGACCATAGAAGGTTTTATTCATGTAAACAGAACAACAATTATTCTCTGACTTAAATGAATAACTGTATTGCAATAAACATGATCCAATCATATCAATGCTCAACTCAAACACCAAATAACATTTATTTAGGTTCAACACTAATCCCGAAGGTAGAGGGACTGTGCGATGGTGATCGTATCAACCTTGGAATCACTTCCAACACATCGTCACTTTGTCTTTAACTAGTCTCTGTTCATTCTGCAACTCCTGTTTTGAGTTACTAATCTTAGCAACTGAACCGGTATCAAATACCCAGGGGCTACTACGAACACTAGTAAAGTACACATCAATAACATGTATATCAAATATACCTTTGTTTACTTTGCCATCCTTCTTATCCGCCAAATACTTGGGGCAGTTCCGCTCCCAGTGACCAGTCCCTTTGTGGTAGAAGCACTCAGTTTCAGGCTTGGGTCCAGCTTTGGGCTTCTTCCCGGGAGTGGCAACTTGCTTTCCATTCTTCTTGAAATTCCCTTTCTTTCCCTTTCCCTTTTTCTTGAAACTAGTGGTTTTGTTAACCATCAACACTTGATGCTCTTTCTTGATTTCTACCTTCGCTGATTTCAGCATCGCGAAGAGCTCAGGAATTGTTTTCGTCATCCCTTGCATATTATAGTACATCACGAAGTTCTAGTAGCTTGGTGATAGTGACTAAAGAACTCTGTCAATCACTATCTTATCTCAAAGATTAACTCCTACTTGATTCAAGTGATTGTAGTACCCAAAAATTCTGAGTACATGCTCACTGGCTGAGCTATTCTCCTCCATCTTATAGGCAAAGTACTTGTCAGAGGTCTCATACCTCTCGACACGGGCATGAATCTGAAATACTAATTTTCAGCTCTTGGAACATCTCATATGCTCTGAGTTTGCAGCACCCACCGGAGTACTCCACCATCGCCCGAACCACCGTCCGCCGGAGAAAGTGTCGCCGTCAACGTGGTGCTCTCCGACGGCCAAGTCCACCACCCACCGACGCGGAAGGACACCCTGAACCTATTGGTACCCTCCGATCTCTCTGCCTCGCAGTAGTTCAACGCCGGCGACCACCGCAGCCTTCGGGCGCCGGCGAACTCCATTGGGAGTTTCAAACCTGACGGGTGGGACCCCCCGTCAGCCTCTCTTCTTTCCCCCCTCGAACCGTTTTCTGATAGCGCCTTCGGGCAAAATGCGTTTTCTCTTTGGGCCGGCGCATTTCATTCCGAACCATTTTCTGGTTTTTCAAACAAGTCCCTGTGTCTTTTCTGTTTCATCACAGATCAGTCCTTGGACTAAAACGCTTATAACTTTTTAATAAAAGATGAGTTTTGATTGATTCTTTTTCTGTCAGTCTTATATTTTTGTCTAGTTTTTTATAGTATTTATTTGCAAAAAATTTGGAACAATTTTTATGCACGCAACGATTTTCACGTTAGTATACGGTTTCGTTATACCGTAGGTTCCGGAGGAGGTGACGCAGCCGCGATCTTCGCCGAGCTAGACTCCGACTTCTTCGAACCAGGCAAGCATGTTTGAACTTTTGATATGATAGGTGTTTGCATGTTT
Source organism: Aegilops tauschii subsp. strangulata (assembly GCF_002575655.3). Classification (NCBI taxonomy): domain Eukaryota; kingdom Viridiplantae; phylum Streptophyta; class Magnoliopsida; order Poales; family Poaceae; genus Aegilops; species Aegilops tauschii. The sequence goes on from NC_053039.3 coordinate 360,665,777, forward strand.
GCTTGAATGGTTTGTGCATGGCATATGAGCATCGGTGAGTATTACGTTGCATGTAAGGCAACTACCCCTGTGTTCTGAAGTTACCGTGATCTTCGATGAGAGATGACCTGATCATGTGGTGACATGAAAGGTAGTGAGATGGTATTGTTGTAGCATGCCAGTCTTACCTCATCGGATAAACTCCGACGTTAACATGGACTGAGCCACGTTACCGTTCTTCCCCTTTCGTGCTGCCACATGTTTTCTGGAAAGAATACGGTTTAGTAAGTTGTTAACCTCTTTCCTTGTACACACCAAATAGAGGGGCCGGGATGAGGGTTCCATGGCCCTGGATTAAAGCCAGTCATCCGGTCAGGGGGCATGGGTGTTTCCGGTTGGGACCGAGAGGGGGGCACCCCTTAGAGCGCGCGGTATAAATTTGATCCCATGCTACGCGAGGTTGTAGCCTCCCCGTCTCAAAGTTTTTCTTGAACGTTGCCGAGGGTGATTCCTGGCATCGGAATGTTGAATGGGTGTGTACTGGTTAGATGTGTTTCTCCTAAAATACCGTAAACGGAACTAGTCCCTTGTGACTACTGAAATCCGTTGGCTGTGGTTAATAGTACAAACTCTGCAAGTCAAATCCTTCCGAGTCATCGTGTCCATGGTCAAGGACCATGGCCAGTATATCCATCTCTATGTCAGTCCTCGTGGTAAATCCCCGGTGAACAAGCTTGAGTGGTAAACCCGGTTGCATTGTTATTCCTGTGGATGGACTAACCTTTTATTTATCTCGTACCTGAATATGCCCTTGAAATGAATTAAATTCATGAGCTACTAAGATATTAAGTTATGAAATATAAGCCCTTTATGTGATGTCGCTCAGACGTCCGACTGTGGCACTCTTGTCCTTTACTTTCAATATAAGCCCTTTATGTGATGTCGCTCAGACGTCCGACTGTGGCACTCTTGTCCTTTACTTTCAATATAAGCCCTTTATGTGATGTCGCTCAGACGTCCGACTGTGGCACGCTCGTTATTTACGTTTGATATAAGCCCTTTATGTGATGTCGCTCAGACGTCCGACTGTGGCACACTTGTTATTTACTTTTGATATAAGCCCTTTACGTGATGTCGCTCAGACGTCCGACTGTGGCACGCACTGCCATTTATTTTCCATTATAAGCCCTTTATGTGGTGTCGCCTTGACGCCCGACTGCGGCATTGTTATTTCATTCGTATCCTTTTGAGGAGTCATTCAGACACTCGATTGACCTTCAGTACTACATTGGGATTTCGGGAGGACTACCGCCCGACTTCCCTTTTATTTCCCATGCATTGCTATCTCATTGTCTGAGTGCGCTTTGTTAATCTGTTCATATGCATCATGTTTACATTTGTTATATCTTATGTCCGAACTGTCTTGCGAGTACTTCCATAGTACTCACCTGGCTTGTTGATTTGGCCAGATGTTGACGAAGGCGATCTCATGGATGAAGAGTTTGATAGTGAGTCCGACGCCTAGAGGAGTCCCAGTCAGTCCCGTGCGATCCTGGATATTGGTCACTTGTATTATATACGCTTCCGCCACCCACAATAAGTATCCTCGAGCCTCACTCCAACGCTCGATGAGCTGTAAGATTTAGGAGTCATGTCACCCGCTTCACTGTGACATATCCACCACCGCTTTTATTGTGAGTCAGTAGTTATGCCACCCTATCCGCCTTTATGTGTAATATCGGCGCGTTTGTAATAAATTGTTGAGCAGTCTCCGCTCAACCTTGTATTATATTTAGTACTCCTGGTTTTTCTTCTGTGATCAAGAAATTGTCTACCAGTGAGGAGGATTCTTCTCTACTGGTCCGTAAAAGGGATCGGTTTCTCAATAAATATTTTTATTGGAAAACCGGTCGTGACATTTTCCCAGAGTGGCTTGCCAACCCAGTCTTGGTGTTGAAGAAGAACAACAAATGACGTATGTGTATAGACTACACCAGCCTCAACAAGGCCTGCCCCAAAGATCCGTTTGCTTTGCCACGGATTGACCAAGTGATAGACTCCACGGCCGGATGCGAGCTGTTGAGTTTTTTGGATGCCTACTCAGGATACCACCAGATCAAGTTGGACCCAGCAGACCGCCTGAAGACTGCCTTCATCACACCATTCGGAGCTTTCTGTTACGTGACTATGACATTAAGCTTAAGGAATGCCGGTGCCACTTTTCAGTGTTGCATGCAGAAATGCCTCCTCAAGCAACTCGGCAGAAATGCCCACGTCTACATAGACGATATTGTGGTGAAGACAGAGAAGCGCGGCACCCTGCTGGAGGACCTCAAAGAAACATTTGCCAACTTGCGCCGATTCCAGATCAAGCTCAACCCCGAGAAATGCATGTTCGCAGTACCAGCCGGCCAGCTTCTAGGCTTTCTGGTCTCCGAACGCGGCATTGAGTGCAACCCTGTGAAGATCAAGGCCATTGAGAGAATGGAGATTCCCACCAAGTTGTGGGACGTGCAAAAGTTCACTGGGTGTCTGGCCTCTTTAAACCGCTTTATCAGCCGGCTAGGAGAGAAGGCTCTCCCCCTGTACCGACTCATGAAGAAATCCACTCATTTCGAGTGGAATGTCCAAGCAGACCAAGCCTTCCATGAGTTGAAGAGGATGCTGACAACTCCACCTGTCTTGGCGGCGCCGACTAAGAAGGAGCCCATGCTCCTCTACATTGCCGCGACTAGCCGAGTGGTCAGTACAGTTGTCGTGGTCCAGCGCCCGGAAGAAGGCCGAGCCCAGCTAGTCTAGAGGCCGGTGTATTATCTAAGCGAAGTACTATCCAGCTCAAAGCAAAACTACCCCGCACTACTAGAAGATGTGCTATGGAGTGTACTTCGCCGCCAAGAAGCTGAAGCCCTACTTTCAAGAGCATCCCATCACGGTTGTGTGCACCGCCCCGCTTGCCGAGATCATAGGCAGCCGGGATGCATCCGGCCGGGTGGCTAAATGGGCCATCGTGCTGGCACCCTACACAATCTTCTACCAGCCCTGCACCGCCATCAAGTCCCAAGCATTGGCCGACTTCCTCGTCGACCGGGCCGAGACCCAGTACCTACCGCCGGCTCCCGACTCTACCCATTGGCGGATGCACTTCGACGGGTCCAAGATGCGCACCGGCTTGGGAGCCGGCATCGTCCTCACCTCTCCCAAAGGCGACAAACTTAGATACACGCTGCAAATCCACTTCGCCGCCTCCAACAACGTGGCCGAGTACGAGGCACTCATACACGGGCTCCGGCTAGCCAAAGAGCTTGGCATACGCCGGATCCTGTGCTATGGTGACTCAAACTTGGTGGTCCAGCAGTCATCTGGCGACTGGGACGCCAAGGATGCAAACATGGCGAGCTATCGATTCCTCGTCCAGCAGATCAGTGGGTACTTCAAAGGGTGCGAGTTCCTTCACGTACCACAGGCCGACAACGACCAAGCAGATGCCCTGGCGCGGATCGGCTCCACCCGACAGGCTATACCGACCGGTGTCTCTCTCCAGCGCCTCCTCAAGCCGTCCATCAAGCCGTCTCCAGAGTCGGACTCTATCTTCATACCGCCTGCCCCTGATGCAGCCGGATCCGGCTGGAGGAACCCAGTAGCCGGCGCGGGGACTTCGACAACCGGCCCGGGGACTGCCGTAGTCACACCCGGCTCGGGGACTTCAGAACCCGGCCCGGGGACTGCAGCAGTCGGCCCGGGGACTGTAGCAACACAAGAAGCGGTGGCCGACTCCAATCCCACGCCACCCAACCCACTCACCCGAGTCATGGTGGCCGTACTGACAGTAGAAGAAGTCACAGCTCCATCATGGGCCCAGCACATCCTCAACTTTCTAGTCAACAGAGAGCTGCCGGCTGATGAGATCTCGGCAAGACTAGTGCAACGTCGAGCCGGAGCATATGGAATAATAAACAGAGAGCTTGTCAAGCGCAGCGTCACTGGAGTCTTCCAGCGCTGCGTCGAGCCAGAGAAAGGAGTGGCAATCCTCAAGGATATCCATCAAGGCGAATGCGGCCACCACGCAGCCTCAAGATCACTTGTGGCCAAAGCTTTCCGCCACGGTTTCTTTTGGCCGATTGCTTTGGAAGATGCCAAAGAGATAGTCAAGAGCTGCAAAGGATGCCAAGTCTTCAGTTCCAAGCAACACCTGCCAGCTTCTGCACTCAAGACCATCCCCCTCACCTGGCCCGTTGCCGTCTGGGGGCTGGACATGGTGGGCCCATTCAAGACAGCCCGCGGCGGCTTGACACATCTGCTTGTCGTCGTGGACAAATTTACCAAGTGGATCGAAGCAAAGCCGATCAAGGAGCTGAACGGGCCGACTGCCGTGACGTTCATTGCCGACATCACTACTCGGTACGGCGTGCCGCACAGCATCATCACCGACAATGGCACAAACTTTGCCAAAGGAGCACTAGCACGTTTCTGCGCGACGCAGGGTATCCGACTGGACTTAGCGTCCGTTGCCCACCCGCAGTCAAACGGCCAGGTCGAGCGAGCAAACGGACTCATCCTCTCTGGCATCAAGCCCCGACTGGTCGTACCACTGGAGCGATCGGCCGGCTGCTGGCTCGATGAGCTGCCGGCTGTCCTCAGGAGTCTGCATACTACCCCTAACAAGTCGACCGGATTCACTCCATTCTTCCTTGTATATGGTGCCGAGGCTGTCATCCCAACCGACATCGAGTTCGACTCGCCTCGGGTCACCATGTACATGGAGGCGGAGGCCAAGGAAGCACGAGAAGACGGCGTCGACCTGCTGGAAGAAGGCCGGCTGTTAGCACTCAGCCGGTCCGCCATCTACCAGCAGGGGTTGCGCCGTTACCACAACCGCAAGGTCAAGCCAAGATCTTTCCAAGAGGGCGACCTTGTGCTTCGGCTGATCCTGCGAACAGCCGGCCAGCACAAGCTCTCGGCCCCTTGGGAAGGCCCTTTCGTCATCAGCAAGGCACTAGGCAACGACTCCTACTACCTGATCAACGCACAAAAACCAAGAGCACGCAAGAGGGATGATTCCAGCAAGGAGTCGGAGCGACCATGGAACGCGAACCTCCTGAGAAGATTTTACAGTTGAAAGCAGTATGTATCATGCTACCCTTTTGTATTAAGTACGAAACAACAGGCCCCCCGAGGAGCACTCGGGGACTGCCTTCCTTTATCTATGAATGACGAGTGTCATATTCATGAATGTATTATTACATTTGATTTTCTGTCTGGCACCGGGTTCGACTAGCCGACCCGGGGACTGACCGCCTTAAGTTATATTAAAGTTCTACCTGAAGTCAGACAACTAGTGTGCCGGCTCCCGAACCTTCTCTTGTTGAAAGTCGCAGCTCGAAGAACCGACTGTCCGACTAGCAAGAGCCAAAGGCCGAAAGGATGCCCACACGAAAAACGGCTAAGGACTAACGAACTTGTAGAACGAAAAGACGGCCTCCAACCACGCTTGCCGACTGTCAAAACAGCCGGCTGGCCGGCCTCCCAAACACTTCGCTATAATCCAACAAAGCTAGAGTACTTGCCCTCCCAACTGGCCAAGCACTTCTCCAGCCACAGATTGCAGAAGCAAAAGCAAAGAACAAGGGAAAGCCAAACACATGCATATTCATATTTACACATAAGGCCCCCAGCAGGCCGGCAATCAACATAGTTCGAATAAACCCCCAGTGGGTGGAATTGTGCAAACTTAACAAAATATTGTTCCAAGAGTGATATGACAGGAAAATAAAGACAGCAGACTAGACTAAGGGCGCGGTGTGGGAGCCGGGTTGGTCGGTGGAGACGGCGCCACCGGCTGGAGGAGTGACCGGCTGGCGGGTCTCGGCTTGATCATCGCCGGCTGCAGGCGGTGCACCCGCGCGTGCCTTGTTGCTGGAGGCACGGTCAAGCTGAGGCTGACCGGCCGCTCCACCATCTGGCCCGGCGTCTTCACCTTCCTCCTCCTCCTCCTCGCCCTCGTCGCTGGAGTCGATCTCCTCCGCCGAGTCTTCGCCGTTCGCCGGGTTCAGCCCGAACCACTCCTCCGGCTGGGCAACACCATTGCCGTCCACCTCAGGAGCGAAGGCGCTGGTGTCGGTGTAGTCGGCGATTGCCGAAGCCCGCCGGATGATAGCCGGCCGCGCCGGCTCTAGCTCCGTGTCGGCCTACTTCCGCCAGGTGGCCAGCTGGTCCAGACTCAGCCTGGGATACCAGGCCTTGGCGAACTCCAGCGCCCGCCTGGCGCCGGACCGAGCCGCCGAAGCCTTCCAGGCCTCAAAGCGGCCGACCGCCACCTCCAGCCAGTCGGCAGTCCGACTGGGGGTGCGGGGAATCACTTCACGAGGCCAGAGAGCGGCCAACACCTACGCCCCGACACGCTGAAGCCGGCGGAGCAGGCGATGGGCCGGCTGGAGGCGGGCTTGGATCGCCAAGAGCTGCTCCTCCAGCGACCGGCGAGCGTTTGGTGCGATCTCGGCGCCAGCCTGCCTCTGTGCCTCGCGGTGGGCCTCGAGGATCTGGTTGGCGGCAGTAGAGTAGCCAGGGAAGTACTCTGCGCAAAGAAGAAAGAGAAAGAAGAGAAAACCACCAAGTCAGAAAACGAGCTAAAACGGCAAGCGGCAAGAAAGGACGATGAGGAAGGCGGCTTACCGTCGACCAGTTCTTCGATCTGGCCATAGCCGTTGATCAGCGACTGCTTCGCTTCGGCCTAGCTGGCCGCTTCTGTTTCATACTCGGCTTGGAGGGCGGCCTCGCTGTCCCGCACCGCCTTCAGGGCCGCCTTGTGGCTCTCCTCCTGGTCGGCCAACCTCTTGGCCAGGCGGTCACGCTCCTGTGCCAAGGTGGCAAACTCGGCCTCCTTAGCGCGGAGGGCGGCCTGAGTCCCTCCCAGCTCCTCCCTTAGACTGGCGTTGGCCGCTGCAGGGATGGCAGAGAAAAAAGAAGCAATAAGAAGAAGTCATCAAGGAAGATCCGACCCGACTGCTCAGCAGTCGGCCCGAATCTCGGGGACTACACCCAATGGGTGCACTAACGCGCCCCCACGTGAGATAAAAGACGATGCACTTACCCCGGCTCTCAGATAGGTCAGCAGTCTTCTGGGTCAGCTCCCGAGCCTGGGAGTTGAAGGCAGCCATGCGGAGGTTGTGGTAGTCCTGCAAGACAGGCAGAAGAGCGAATGAGAACAAAAATAGCAAAACAAGGCCCGCTAGGAAGTTCCAAGCCGCCTGCTCAGCAGCCGACTCGGAACTCGGGGACTACACCCAGTGGGTGCGCTGACGCGCCCCCACGGAAGAAACCAAGATAAAAAAAGCAAAGACAAGAAGACTAACCCGGATGGCCGCCCGCGTCACAAGGAACTCGTCGTTGTACTTCCTCAGCGTTGTAGCCTGGGCCTGAAGCCGATTCCGGACATCCTGCGCGGCCACGTTCATCATCGCCGTCCCTCCACCCGGCGTCCACCCCGAGATGGCGCTGGCCGCCTCCATGTCCTGGGCCGACGAGCTGGAGCCCGCGGCCTGCTGCGGCTCCGATGCAGCCTTCTGCGGCTCTGATGCGGCCTTCCCCGCGCGCTGGCGTGACGGCGTCCGGACCACCAGATCAGTCCTCGCGGCCGGCTCGCCTCAGGCCGATTGCGCAGGCGGCAAGTTAGGCCAGCCATCTTGGGTCGCCCCAGTCGGCGGGGCCGGTGCCGCCTCCCTCTCCAGGACGACAACGTCGTCCTCCCTCTCCAGTCCCGGCTGGTCGCCGCCGGCTTCTTCTGGCGGGGGCTCTAGGGCCTCAGGCGCCGCGACGCACAGAGGGGTGACTAGCAAAGCCCCCTCCGCCATCGCCGCGACCACAGCCTCCGCTTGGGCCTTGGCCGCCGCATCGGCACGCACCTTCGCCGCCTCCTCCTCCTGCGCCGCCTTGGCGGCGGCCGCCTTCAATGCCTCCACCTCCTGCTCCTCCCGCACCTCCCGCGCATTCCGCTCCGTCGCCGCCTGAAGATCGGCACGGGGGTCCACGCCGCGAGTGGTGCTCCCGGATCCTCCCGGCGATCCAACGACGGAGGCGGCAGCAACCCGCTCGAGCGACAATGGAGCCCTGATTTCTTGATAAAGGACAAGGATTCATGAACTACCAGAGAAAAGAAGAAAGAATACATGAAGGAGTATATACTTACGCCAACACCGTCTACGGCTGCTTCACCACCTTGCGGAAGCGGGCCGCCTTCGCGGCCGCCCCTTCCCGCCTGGTCGCCGCTGCCCCGCCCTTGGGCTTCTTCGGCGGACTGCCGAACAAGCCCGACACGGCACGACGCTTCTGCCCGCCGCCCCGAGCAGGCGGCGCGGCGGAGGAACCTGCGCCGTGGCCAGACGCCGGCTGGCGGCGTGGGACGACTTCCGCCTCGTCGTCATCCGGCCAGTCGTCGAAGCTGACTCCAAGCCCAGAGCCGCCTGCCTTGCCGCCGGCTTGGCCGCCGCCCGCCTCGGTGTTGTCATCCATGGCGGCCGCCCCCAAGTCGGGGTCCTCCAGATCGTGCTCCGTTCGGTCGGGGACGAATCGGCGCTCCGCCTCCGACCCACCTGCAGGCCGAAGGAGAGGGCTCTGTCGAGACATGCCGACTAGTCAGAGTCGGCCGAAAGGAACTCGGCGACAAAACTAAGAGAAGAAAGGGAAAAAGAGAACATACCGTGGGCGGCGGGTGAGCTCGGCAATATGGCTCCTTGCCAAACTGCCACTCTGCGGAGAGCTTGTAGTTCGCAAGGTAGTTCACCATGTGGGCCACTTCGTCGTGCGGCATGTCTTTGGTGCACATCCGACTCGGATCGAGCTGGCCGCTCATCTGACAGATCAGATGAGGGCGGCTCTGGAGCGGAAGCACCCTGCGCGTGACGAAGGCGGCCAGCAAGTCGGGCCCAGATAAGCCCGTCGACTGGATCATCACCCGCAGTCGGGCGACAGCCGCGGCTCCAGCCGGCGTCAGCGTCACGGCCCGATAGGACCACTGGGGCCGCCTACCCGCCGGCGATGCCGCGCAAGAAATGCGAGCGGAAGACCACCTGCTCGCCCTCCTCCGGCTCCGGCGTGATCTCCTTATGAGGCGCGAGGCGGACCCGCACCTTATCCGCGTCGGGCAGCCGCCGCGTCTTGCGGAGGAACTCGACGTGGTCCTCATGGACGTTGGAACCGTCCCAGTCCCCGCCGTACCGCATGGCGGCGTGAGGCCGGCGAGAATGAGCGCGGCGGTGGAGAAAAGGATGGTGGGACGGCGCGGCGGAGAGGCGCTGCTGTGAGGGAGAGTAGGAGGAAGAAGATGGCGGAGAGGAGGGGAGCGTGCGAGCGCCTGCCGCTTCCCCTCCTCCCCCTACTTATAGCCTCGTGCGGCGAAGCCGAGGAGGCGAGGCATGGGGTGGGACGTGGGATTAACTGCACCCACTCCCCCCACGTCTCGCGATTACTGCGCCCTAAAGGCGTGCCAAAACTGCCGCAGGAAGACGTGCGGATGGCTTTGGGCCGCAGAGAATCCGTGCCCGGGCCCGGGCGTAGGAGTGGTGGGCCCCCGACCTGCGGCGACGTCTTGTCGCGTGCGTGGGCTGGCAGGCTTTTCAGCCAAGGGATGCCACGTGGTTCGCAGGCGGCGAGTGGCCGGCCCGTAGCCCGGCGCGCGCGCCAACAGACTCCCGCCCTCCGACTTCAAAAAAATTTCGCCAAGACGGCGCGCCCAACCGAAGCCGGCTCCCAGCTGCCGGCTCGTCATGATAAGAAGCTGCCCGCGCTTCTCGACCTCCCCTCAACCTCGAAACCCAACCTGCTTCGGGGACTACTGTCGGAGTAAATGGCCACGGGTAGCCTAACCGACTCCCCCTGGCTCTTCAAAAATTATCAAGCCATTCAAGCCTTCAAGCATACAAAGCATGGGGCCGCCTTCCCCCGGCCGACTATCCCCAGGGCCGACTTCCAGAAGGCGGCCCAGTCTTAGAAACCTTCCCCAAGAAAGCTACAAGATGGCCGACTCCAGGAAGCCGGCCCCAAGAGGACCGACTCCCAGAAGCCGGCCATGAAGAATGCCGACTCCCAGAAGCCGGCGAAGACCGCACCCACCAAGACCGCACCCACCAAGACTGCATCCACATAACAGTGATAAGACGGGGCGTGGCCGCAGTGCAGCCCACTACCCCCGAATCCCGGAACTGGCATGGCCACAGGGCGCTGTACGGATCAGCCATCTCCCATCCGGCGCGGCACTGTAGCCATGTTGACCTCAACGTCACCCACGACATACGCCAGTACGGCCCGCGGGCGGCGGGCCCCTTTAGCCAGAGAGACGCTCGAAGGCGGCCCGGCCTCCCCTAGTCGGCCGGGGGCGAGCCGGCTCCCAATAGCCGGCTACCTCCCTCCCTCGAAACACGAGCCTCATTAAGGAGACAAGACGAGGTGAGGCTACAGTGAGAGCCCGCAAGGCGGCGGCGCTGTAGCCACGCTTACCTCGACAAAGCCCTCGTCATCAGGGGCGAGGCAACAGTAACCAGCCGCCGACAAGACCGCCAGGCGGTGGGGCCGGCCTGTCGACCAAGAGGCCGGCAGCCGGCGGGACCCCCCAGTCGGCGGGCCCCAATGGCCGGCGGAGAAGCCGGCGAACACAGACACTGACGGCTGGGACCCGCGCCCAGCCGGATTACTATTGTACCCCTGGGGGGTAGGCCTATATAAACCCCCCGGGGCACCGATGCAAATGGTTGGTCTCAAAGAAATACACACACCACATAGAGAGAAAAGGAGAGCTAGCCTTGCCCTTCTTCTCCCTCTAACCCGACAGCTCAAGGAGCGTTTGTAGCTACTCATTTTGATCTAGTGATCATGCGGAGACCCCGCAGAGCAGGACTAGGGGTGTTATCTCCACGGAGAGCCCCGAACCTGGGTAAGATTCGCCGGCGTGCATGTCTTCGCCTCATCCCGTTTCCAGGCACTGGCGACGTCTTACTGGCTCCCACAATGATAAGCCACCCGTTGGCATATGTCGCACCTACCACCCGACACCTGTAGTGCAATCGCTCGGGTTCAGTTAGAGCCCAACGCCTTGCTCGGGTTCAGTTAGAGCCCAACGCCTCGCACCCACGCATGTGCGTGTATGAGAGAAACGCGCATCGCTCGGCCCCGACCACCCACCGTAACCGGAAACACCCCGATATTTTCCTCGCCCTCGCTTCTACCACGGTTTTTTCCGTCATGGACGGCCCAAAGAATGTCATGCAGCTACATCTCCGGCCCGCCCAGGACGAAAAGCCCATTTTCTGTCATGATTTTTTGTCATAGAAGTAGGAGCCCACCACATCTATGATGATACCGGGTTTTGTCACAATTATCGTCATAGAAGTGTCATAAGTATTACAGGAAAAAAATTCGTTCGGCCCAAAATGTCACGGATGTGTCTTTTTGTGCATGGAGAACCTGAAGCACTTATCACACGGTTAGACCAACAAAGGGTTGTCATCATCATCCAAAACACAAAGTAGGGAAATGGCCTTACAATTAGGAACAACAGTAATACCTCCCTTCTTAGGGACACAATGGACAGGACTTACCCAGTGACTATCAGCAACGTGATAAATTATACCTGCCTCCAGAAGCTTTAGTAATTCATTTCTTACCACTTCTTTCATCTTAGGATTTAACCGTCATTGGTGATCAACAACCGGTTTAGCGTCTTTCTCCAATTTTATTTTGTGCTGGCATAGAGTGGGACTAATACCCTTAAGATCATCAAGAGTATATCTAATAGCAGCACGGTGCTTTTTCAGAGTTTTCAATAATTTCTCTTCTTCCTGCTCTGAAAGGTTAGCACTAATAATAACAGGATATATCTTGTTTTCATCAAGATAAGCATATTAAGAGTATCAGATAATGGTTTAAGCTCAAACACGGGATCACCTTTGGGTGGAGGAGGATCCCCTAGAATTTCAACAGGTAAGTTGTGTTTCAAAATATGTCCCTGTTTAAAGAATACTTCATCTATTTCCCTTCTTTCATTCATAAACATATCATTTTCGTGGTCTAGCAAATATTGATATAAAGGATCAGTAGGAGGCACGGCAATAGAAGCAAGACCAATATTTCATCTATACTAGGCAATTCTTTATCATGAGGTTGTCTACAAAATTTAGCAAAATTAAAATCATGAGACATATCTCCTAAACCAACAGTAACAATATCCTTTTCGCAGTCTATCTTAGCATTAACAGTATTCAAGAAGGGTCTACCAAATATAATGGGACAAAAGTCATCTTGTGGGGAACCAAGAACAAGAAAATCAGTAGGATATTTAACTTTCCCACACAAGACTTCAACATCTCTAACAATCCCAATTGGTGAAATAGTATCTCTATTGGCAAGCTTAATTGTAACATCTATATCCTCTATCTCAGCAGGTGCAATATCATGCATAGTTTATTTGTATAGGGAATGAGGAATTGCACTCGCACTAGCACCCATATCACATAAGCCATGATAGCAATGATCTCCTATTTTAACAGAAACAACAGGCATTCCTACAACAGGTCTATGTTTATTTTTAGTATCGGGTCTAGCAATTCTAGCAGCTTCATTACAGAAGTAAATAACATGCCCATCAATATTATCGACCAAGAGATCCTTAACCATAGCAATACTAGGTTCAACATTAATTTGCTCAGAGGGTGTTGATGTTCTAGCATTACTCTTACAAACCACAGTTGAAGCTTTAGCATGATCCTTTATTCTAACGGGGAAAGGTGGTTTCTCAATATAAGCGGTAGGAACAATAGGATCAACATTATAAGTGATAGTCTTTTCTTCAACTTTAATAGGTTCAACTACATTTACTTCAATGGGAGGATGATATTTAAACCACTTCTCCTGAGGAAGATCAACATGAGTAGCAAATGATTCACAGAAAGAAGCTACTATCTCAGAGTCAAGTCCATATTTAGTGCTAAATTCACAAAAAACATCGGTATCCATAAAAGATTTAACACAATCAAACTTAGGTGTTATACCTGAGTCCTTACCTTCGTCGAGTTCCCAATCTTCAGAGTTGCATTTAATTCTTTCCAATAAATCCCATCTGAATTCAATAGTCTTCATCATAAAAGAACTACTACAAGAAGTATCGAGCATGGAGCGATTATTGAGAGAAAGCCGAGCATAAAATTTTTGAATAATAATTTCTCTTGAGACTCATGATTGGGGGATGAATATAACATTGACTTAAGCCTCCCCCAAGCTTGAGCGATACTTTCTCCTTTGCGAGGCCAAAAATTATATATATAATTATGATCACGATGAACCAGATGCATAGGATAAAACTTCTGATGAAATTCCAATTTCAATCGGTTGTAGTTCCATGATCCAATATCATCACATAGCCTAAACCATGTCAATGCCTTTCCCTTCAAAGATAAAGGGAAGACCTTCTTCTTGATAACATCCTCGGGCATACCTGCAAGCTTAAATAATCCACAAACTTCATCCACATAGATTAGGTGCATATCGGGATGTAATGTTCCATCTCCTGTAAAAGGATTAGCTAGCAGTTTCTCTTTCATACCCGAAGGAATTTCAAAGTGAACATTTTCAGTAGGTTCAGTAGGTTGAGGAGAAACTCTTTGTTCTACTGGTCGGGGTGAAAATACCCCGCACAAGCCCCTCCAAGGATTATTTTCCATAGTAACAAGTGACAGTAAATTTCAGCACACTATAAAATTTTTGCCTTACCAAATTCCACCTACCAAAGGCGCTTCACTCCCCGGCAATGGCGCCAGAAAAGAGTCTTGATGACCCACAAGTATAGGTGATCTATCGTAGTCCTTTTGATAAATAAGAGTGTTGAACCCAACGAGGAGTAGAAGGAAATGTCAAGCAGTTTTCAGTAAGGTATTCTCTGCAAGCACTGAAATTATCGGTAACAGATAGTAAAGGAAGACGCTCCCGAGGACACATGGGAATTATCGTCAAGCTAGTTTTCATCATGCTCATATGATTCGCGTTTGTTACTTTAATAATTTGATATGTGGGTGGACCGGTGCTTGGGTACTGCCCTTCCTTGGACAAGCATCCCACTTATGATTAACCCCTCTCGCAAGCATCCGCAACTACGAAAGAAGAATTAAGGTAAACCTAACCATAGCATGAAACATGTGGATCCAAATCAGCCCCTTACGAAGCAACGCATAAACTAGGGTTTAAGCTTCTGTCACTCTACCAACCCATCATCTACTTATTACTTCCCAATGCCTTCTTATAGGCCCGAACAATGGTGAAGTGTCATGTAGTTGACGTTCACATAACACCACTAGAGGAAAGACAACATACATCTCATCAAAATATCGAACGAATACCAAATTCACATGACTACTTATAACAAGACTTCTCCCATGTCCTCAGGAACAAACGTAACTACTCAAAAATCATATTCATGTTCATAATCAGAGGGGTATTAATATGCATAAAGGATCTGAACATATGATCTTCCACCAAATAAACCAACTAGCATCAACTACAAGGAGTAATCAACACTACTAGCAACCCACAGGTACCAATCTGAGGTTTTGACCCAAAGATCTGATACAAGAGATGAACTAGGGTTTGAGAGGAGATGGTGCTGGTGAAGATGTTGATGGAGATTGACCCCCTCCCGATGAGAGGATTGATGGTGATGACGATGGTGACGATTCCCCCTCCCGGAGGGATGTTTCCCCGGCAGAACAGCTCCGCCGGAGCCCTAGATTGGTTTCGCCAGGTTCCGCCTCGTGACGGCGGCGCTTCGTCCCAAAAGCTTGCTTATGATTTTTTCCAGGGCAGAAGACACCTTATACCAGAAGATGGGCATCGGGGGGCTGCCAGGTGGCCCTCGAGGCAGGGGCGCGCCCAGGGGGGCAGGGCGCACCCTCCACCCTCGTGGACAGTTGGTGGCCCCCCTCTGGTGCATTCTTCGCCTGATATTTTTAATATATTCCAAAACTGACTTTCATGGAGTTTCATGACTTTTGGAGTTGTGCAGAATAGGTATCTAATATTTGCTCATTTTCCAGCCCAGAATTCTAGCTGCCGGCATTCCCCCTCTTCATGTAAACCTTGTAAAATAAGAGAGAAAAGGCATCAGTATTGTGACATAATGTGTAATAACAGCCCATAATGCAATAAATATCGATATAAAAGCATGATGCAAAATGGACGTATCAAGGGCCGCCAGACCGTTCGTACCCCTCCCGCCAAAACGAATCTCTAGAGGGGCTAGCACACTAGCCCGCACCACCGCTGTGACGCTGAGGCGCCCCAATGCCAGGCACCGCCGCATGAGTTCCCATAAGCCGCCAAGCCCACCTCGAACATAATTTTCGTAGCAACGCCACCGGCATAGCAGATCAGGCCAGAACCGGGCGGATTTGACCGGAGCCCAACAAGCACCCACCACTCGATCAGGATTCACATGCAGTCACCGCACTGCACGTGGGGGCCCAAGACGCCAACGCGCCATCATTAGAGGACCATGTCGCCGCCCCAGCTCTCCACTGTCGTACCGTAGGGCCCCAGGCGAGCCCAGCACCTCCACACGCCCGGTTGTTTTACGCCAGCCTCTCAAACATGCAAAGGGGGAAGAGAGGGCACGTGGCCACCACTACCAACCAGACTTCGCCTAGCGGCCACAAGGGAGAAGGACCGGAGGAAGGGTGGAGAAGCGCAGGCGGCTAGGATTTCCGCCCGAGGCACACGCGGGAGCATCGCGGGTGGGGGGTGGAAAGACTTTCTCTAGTAAAAGAGGACTTCGAGTCTTAATCCTAACTTTAGCTACATTTGGTCAACAAAGTACTCTCTTCTTTCTAGTTTAGAGGGATTAATTCAAAAATCTCACCAACCAAGATAGATGGTGAGTGGTGGAATATTTTTTATAGTTTGCAAAAGTACTCAACCAACGAGCTTGTTTTCCTCAAAAATTTGTGTTTACCAATGCATTAGTTATAATGCATGCATGTGTGACTAATAAATGATCATAAACTTTTACATGTATTGATGAATTTTCTTGTAAATCTTGCATACAATGATTTAATGCACCTTAAGATCTGGACATGTAACGGGGAGCAATAAAAAATGAGACTTATAAAATGGAAAAACAAAATATTGGAGAGAAGCGCTATAAACCAGATGGCAGGTAGGAGTATATTCAATTGGTAGTAGAAAGAAGTTTGCAGTGGTATACTTTTAATGTCGTACTAATTTATTTACCCCCTCCGTTTCTTTTTAGTCTACATATAAAATTGGTCGAAGTCAACTTTGTCAACTTTTACTAAGTTTATAGAAAAAAAATATCAAGGTTCACAATACAAAATCAATATTGATAGATGCATCATGAAATTAATTTCCATACCATATAGCTTTAGTATTGTAGATGTTGATATTATTTCCTACAAAGTTGATCAAACTTTACAAAGTTTGACTTTGACCAAATATTGTATGCATACTAAAAAGAAACGGAGGGAGTATGTTGGTAGCCAAATTTATTATCAAACTTAGACTCAAATTTCAAGGGCTGTATATTTTAACAAAGGGTATTACACACATGTGCACCACACGAGCATAAACATGTTTTCCAACTATATGACAAAATGACAAAGCTTAGGGGGTTCTTACAGAACAACAGTAAAATTTACTCATTGTTATCAACTTTATCATGTAACGTGATAAACCTAGCAAAGAGGACCAATATGTCCCAAACATGCCACGCCATTAGTTTTTACCGACACATCATCCATAATGTAGGGGCGAGCTCACCGACGACTCCTTCACATGTGTCATCCTAGTTAGAAATTTCCACCCTCAACATTAGCATGTTTAGTCATATTGAATACATTTATGAAGTTCAGTGAGTTAGGAAAACATTTCAAAGTCAGATAACAAAAATTAGATGCATTATGCGAGTTGAGTGGTCACATTAGACTCCTCCCAAATTGCTAATCATATACCCCAAAGAGACCATATGTCCAATTCTCGTAGAGATTTTCCTAAAAAAATTGTATTTCCGAGTTTCATCATTGTGTCCCCATTCCAAACAAGCCATATACCACATAATGTGTTGTTTTCTACCGGAGACAAAATGTTTGAAGCCACATTCTATATCGATATTCAAATGATTGGACTTGGTCGATCCTAACAAAGAAATACTTTGGCACTTTTACATCACTAAAGTTTCAAACCATGCTCAAATTAAATCAAAACCATCTATAGCATGGAAGTTCCAGTTCAGAATTACAAGAGTTTAACTTTGATATTTATTTAGTAACAAAATAGATTATGTCACCAAATGAAAATTTCTGCAATAGGAAATATAACCAAAAAAATTTGAGGCCATATATGCAACGTCTGACACTAAACTCTTCAAATACATGTGACATCAGGAAAGGATGTTAGGCATGGAGATGACTATCAAAGACCGACAAAAGAAAGTTTGTACCCCCCCCCCACCTATACTTAGAACTCATGGCGTCCAAACTTCTTTATGAAATTCAGGCTCAATTGAGAGGACACGTAGCTGGTTTACTTCCTAGAGTTCCCTAATAATTTTTGTTTTAGACATTGACATGGTCTAAATTAGAATTTGACCACTAAGTTTTATAGTAAATCTATTTATAAATCTCACATGATTACATATTGTGTAAAGATTTACACGTATGACTTTCAAGAATCAAGTCTGAATACTCCGAAGAATGATGTTAATCAATAGTTGATAGTTTTATTCTAGTTATGTCTAAAACGTCAACTATCTCGAACTAGAGTGGGAGTATAAGTGTTTTCCACAAAAAAAAGAGGGAGTATAAGTATAAGAGTGGGCCGAGCGCCAATCTTTTAGTTTGACTACTCTAAAGTATGATGTTACTGTTGGGAATCGTTGCATGGAAAACAAAAAAAATTCTACGCACACGAAAAGATCTATCCATGGAGATGCATAGCAACGAGGGGGAGAGTGTGTCTACGTACCCTCGTAGACCGTAAGCGGAAGCGTTTCTCGATGCAGTTGATGTAGTAAAACTTCTTCGCGCTTCAACCGATCAAGTACCGAACGCACGACACCTCCGTGTTCTGCACACGTTCAGCTCGGTGATGTCCCTCGCCTTCTTGATCCTGCAAGACGTCGAGGTAGTAGATGAGTTCCGTCAGCACGACGGCTTGGTGACGGTGATGGTGAAGTGGTCCTCGCAAGGCTTCGCCTAAGCACTACAAAGATACGACCGTGGGAGTAAACGGTGGAGGGGGGCGTCGCACATGGCTAACAATTGTCTGGGGTGTGCTAGGGGCACCCCCCCACATGTATATAGGTGGGAGGGAGAGGGGAGGCAACCAAGGAGGCGCCCAAGTAGGCCGAATCCTACTTGGGGTCTCCCCATGGCCGGCGCCCCCTTCCTTATCTGCCGGAGGGGGTAGGAAATAGGAGGGAGGAGGGAAGGAAGGGGGAGGCTGAATCCCTCCCCTTTCCTTCTCCTCTGGTTCGGCCCATATGGGGGGCGCACCAACCCCTAGTGGCTGGTGTGTTTCCCCTCTTGGCCCATTAGGCCTATATCTTTTGCCGAGGGTGCCCAGAACCCCTTCCGGTGGCCCGACATGTACCCGGTACCCTCCGGAACACGTCCGGTGTCCGAATACTATCGTCCTATATATATATATATATCAATCTTTACCTCTCGACCATTTTGAGACTCCTCGTCATGTACGTGATCTCATCCGGGACTGCGAACAACATTCGGTCACCAAATCACATAACTCATATAATACAATATCGTCATTGAACGTTAAGCGTGCGGACCCTACTGGTTCGAGAACATGTAGACATGACCGAGACACCTCTCCGATCAATAACCAATAGCGGAACCTGGATGCCCATATTGGCTCTGATACGTCCATTTTGCATCATGTTTTCCTACTGATATTTATGATGTTTTTATGCATAATAATGCTTTTTGGAGTAATTCTAATGCCTTTTCTCTCATAATATGCAAGGTACAAACAAAGAGGGAGAATTCCGGCAGTTGGAAACATGGACCTGGAAAAGCTACGTCAGGCTACCTATTCTGCACAGCTCCAAACAAGCTGAAACTTTACGGAGAATTTTTATGGAATATATGAAGAATATTGGAGCAAATAAGTACCAGAGGGGGCCACCCTATTGAGCACAAGACACCGGGGCGCGCCTGGGCCCGCGCCCTGCTGGGTTGTGCTCACCCAGGCCCACCTCCGGTGCCCATCTTCTGGTATATAGGTCATTTTGACCTAGAAAAAATAGAGGGAGTACTTTCGGGACGGAGCGCCGCCGTATCGAGGCGGAACTCGGGCAGGAGCACTTTTGCCCTTCGGCAGAGCGATTTCGGCGGGGCAACTTCCCTCCTGGAGGGGCAAATCATCGTCATCATCATCACCAATAACTCTCCCATCTTGGGGAGGGCAATCTCCATCAACATCTTCAATAGAACCATCTCATCTCAAACCCTAATTCATCTCTTGTGTTCAATCTTGTTACCGGAACTATAGATTGGTGCTTGTGGGTGACTAGTAGTGTTGATTACATCTTGTAGTTATTACTATATGGTTTACTTGGTGCATGTGGACATGTTTTTCGATTTTTGTTTTCGCTTGAGGACAAGCGAGGTCTAAGATTGGGGGAGTTGATACGTCCATTTTGTGTGATCATGTTTTGCTTGTGAGAGAAGTTTAGTCAACAGGTCTGTCACATTCAGATCCATATGTATATTTGCAAATTTCTATGTCTACAATGCTCTGCATGGTGCTACTCTAGCTAATTGCTCCCACTATCAATATGTATCCATATTGAAACTATGAGTCATCCGAATTGGTGTCAAAGCTTGCATCGGCGTAACCCTTTACGACAAACTCTTTATCACCTCCATAACCGAGAAATATTTCTTTAGTCCTCTTAGGTAACTAAGGATAGATTTTGACCGCTGTCTAGTGATCTACTCCTGGATCACTATTGTACCCCCTTGCCAAACTCATGGCAAGGTACACAATAGGTCTGGTACACAACATGGCATCCTTTATAGAACCTATGGCTGAGGCATAGGGAATGACTTTCATTCTTTCTCTATCTTCTGCCGTGGTCGGGTTTTGAGTCTTACTCAACTTCACACCTTGCAACACAGGCAAGAACCGTTTCTTTGACTGATCCATTTTGAACTTCTTCAAAATCTTGTCAAGGTATGTGCTTTGTAAATGTCATATTAAGCGTCTTGATATAGATCTTGATGCCCAATATTTAAGTAGCTTCACTGAGGTCTTTCATTAAAAAATTCTTATTCAAGTATCATTTTTATGCTATTCAGAAATTCTATATCATTTCCAATCAATAATATGTCATCCACATATAATATCAGAAATGTTATAGAGCTCCCACTCACTTTCTTGTAAATACAGGCTTCTCCGAAAGTCTGTATAAAACCATATGCTTTTGATCACCTCATCAAAGCATATATTCCAACTCCGAGATGCTTGCACCAGTCCATAGATGGATCACTGGAGTTTACACACTTTGTTAGCACCTTTAGGATCGACAAAACCTTCTAGTTGCATCATATACAACTCTTCTTTAAGAAATTCATTAAGGAATGCAGTTTTGACGTCCATTTGCCAGATTTCATAATCATAAAATGCAGCAATTGCTAACATGATTCTGACAGACTTAAGCATTGCTACGGGTGAGAAGGTCTCATCGTAGTCAACTCCTTGAACTTGTCAAAAACCTTTCGCGACAAGTCGAGCTTTGTAGATAGTAACATTACCATCAGTGTCAGTCTTCTTCTTGAAGATCCATTTATTCTCTATGCACTACTGCAGGATGGTCCAAACGCGACACTACGATCAGAGACCCTTCGACGAAACTGTGTGTGATGCCATAATCGCAAATGGTGGTGTAAAAAACATCAAAAAGGTGCAAAACGTTTGCGATGACGGATGCATCAAACACGGTTCAAATTTTAGTTGCGTGTACAATGCAGGGCATACGGTTCAGTTCAATTAACTATTTGGGATAAGGAGGAACAAAAGAAACGGGCAGCCAGATGAAGGCGTGTGCGATATATAGCATACAGTTCACCAGGATGAACTGTGTGTGATTAGGCAACACAATGGAAATGGTTCGACTAAATAAGATGTGTGTGACACGTGGCAAACAGGTCCGTATTCAGAAATGTGTGCGAAGACCAATAATAACAGAGACGATTGCCGCTAATAAGCCGTGTGATTTGCTTTGTCTACAGTAGAATAATATGTGTGTGTGTATATATATATATAAACTGAAATAAACATCCTATTACATAAGTGAGTATACAGATCATTCGCACACACCTCAATAAACAATTGCATGCATTCTAAAGTAGGAAAAACGATCGTCTAGTCATCTACTTCTTGTGACGCTCCCGCCACTGCTCTGTGGCCTGATCCCTCGTCTGGGGCAGGAAGAAGACACTTCCTCATGTCAATGATCCGCCTGTACATCTCGTAGCTTGTGTACGCGTCCATGGCCGCGTACTTGACATGTTGCTCATCCAGTCTCTCATGCCACACACTGTGCCAGGCGTTCTTGTCCTTATTGCTCTCATTCTTCATCTTCATGTAGTAGAGGTCGATGATGGCCGAGGCGAGGTCAACCAGGGAGTTCAGTTTGTTTTTGTCGCTGCCCCAGACCTTGTAGTGGTGCTCGATGTTGAAAAGATTCGGGCATTTCATGTCCAAAACCTTGAGCGCTTTTAGATCGTTGGTGGTGTCCACCGTAGCAAAACTGTAGTCGGAGCTGTTGATAAACCTGGAGAAACGCTCGCAAGGCCTTGTGTGGCAAGGTGGTAGTGGTAGACGAGGATGTCATGTCGCACGCACAACTGGGCAACGGCAACCTTCTGATCGTGCCCGCACGACCGATGGTGTACTCGAGGTCGAAGCCGACCACTCGGTACTTGTCCTAGGCAAGGAACTGCTCCATAGTTTGGATGGAGCTTTCCACCGAGACCGGATCGTTCGTGCACCACCAAGAGGGCCTTCCACCTCACGTGGGTGTCCACTACATGATGCGTGGTGAACTGCCCGCCCTTGTCGTCGTCGGCCGCTGGGAGTGCCATTGGAGCCACGGGGAGTACCATTGGAACCGCTGGATGTCCTCTCTGTATGTGTCATCGTGGGTGTGCTTATTGTGTCGTGTGACGCGAGAGATATAAGGTAAATGGCCGCGGGAATAAATGGGGGCCGGGCGGCCTAGATTCTCTGCGTGTCCGCATGGCAGTTTTTGCAGCGGGTAACTGCATCGTCGCGCCGCGCCCGACGCAACCGCATGCACACGAACTTGCGTGATCGTGCGCCGGCCCCAAACACTGGCAGCGTGCATGGAGGGACGAGGGCAGAGCACCCGGAGGAACGCGAGAGCAGAGCGCGCGCGATGGGACGCGAGCAGAGCACGCCGCAGCCGCCTGAACCGCAAGCAACCACACGCATAGAGCAGTTGAACACGCAGGAAATGGTCGCCTACATGCCAGTCGACAGTTGCGTTGCTGCGTAGATAGTGGCCGTGTGCTACCACCTCCGTCTAGTCTATAGTCCCCTTTATATTCTGTGCCATACTTTGCCCTCAAATTTAACCAACAAAATGCTAATGCATGTTATAAAAATTATATAATTGGAAACTATGTTCAAGTACGAATCCAACTATATAATCTTTGGCAACATGCATTCGTATTTTATTAGTTAAATCATACTTATAAACCAGGACGGGGGTATAGTAGGTAATTAAATCGCAAACATTTTTTATTAACCGTATGTGTACGTGGCCATTCGTCCTCCTCTCGCACGTCTTGTCACCCCGCTGCCGCAGACGGCTTGCAGCGCAAGCTTGTGCAGCGCGCGGGGGCGTTCTTTTGGCCAAATGATGGCGCCAATAAATCGTCGGTGAGCCCATTCCCGCGCAACCTCACAGGTTCCCGCGCAAGCTTCCCGCCCGACACGGTGACATCCCCCAAAATCCCAATGCTTACCGGCCTGCTATAAAAACCCTCACGGTCGGCGAGTCCTGCGTCGCATTTTCCCCTCCCTCCCTGTAGCTTATCTCGTCTGCTTCTCCCACAATCGCCAATGCCACTGGTCCATCATTGTCGCTCAGCCACTCCATTGTCATCAGAGAACAGCTCTAGCTGGGAGGCTACACCACGGCGGCGCAGTCCCCGGCGTAGTGTAGTGTGCGTGGCGTCCCTGTTGGGTGTGCGCGGAACACCCACCACACGCTCCGTCGCCGGTGCCCGTCGGCAGCTGTTGCCGGCCGCCGTTACCGCCACACCACCGTCGAAAGCCAGGGCCATCGCCCGCTCCACCGTCGCGGCCCGAAGGCGGGGGGTGGCCGTCGTGGCCGCCACCCCACTGCCGGCCACCATGGCCATCACCTGCTCCGCCACCGCGGCCCGAAGGCGGGAGGTGGTGGTGGTGGCCGCCACCCCATCGTCGGCCGCCGTGGTCGCCAGCCCACCGTCGACCGCCGGGGTCATCACCCACTCTGCCACCGCCGCCCGAAGGCGGGAGGCGGAGGTGGATGCCCGCACGTGCGTCAGCGACCTTGCGTGCTACACCGAGTTCCTGTGGGAGGAGAAGGAGCACCTCGTTGAGCACGCAAAGAGCCTTACCGCCGCTGCGGCCGCGGCACACGCCGCCTCAGAGGCGAGGAATCAGGAGATCTACGCGGAGAACCACCGCTTCGAGAGGGGTCGTCTGGAGCGGCAGAGGGTGTTCGAGGTGAGCGTCGCTGAAGCTGCAACAGTGGCAGGCACCGTATTGCGGTTGCCCAGCTCGTCAGTAGGCTCCTCCTCCTCCTCCGCCTCTTACTGAGCGCGCTCGGCAGAGGAGAGGCAGCCGGAAGTAGTACAAAGCCCCTCTGTAGTAGTAGTAGTAGTAGATGTGG
This sequence comes from Aegilops tauschii subsp. strangulata, assembly GCF_002575655.3. NCBI lineage: Eukaryota > Viridiplantae > Streptophyta > Magnoliopsida > Poales > Poaceae > Aegilops > Aegilops tauschii. The sequence goes on from NC_053039.3 coordinate 360,689,727, forward strand.
TGGAACTGTACAACATACTTAAAATTAGCTAGTATATATAGCTAACTAGCTATTTCAGTACGTGGTTGGCAACAATTGTTGAAAATTTTGGTCGGTTCAGCTGTCGAGTTGAACTTTTTGTATAAATTAAGAACGACTGCTTAATCTATGAGTGAAATCTATGCTTAATTACTGAATTTTAGTTGCAAAAATTAGATACTACTAGTGATTTTTAGCTTCATATTTTGACAAATCGCAGTGTTACAAGGTTGACAAATGGCAATGTTACTAGATCAACAAATGTCAATCTTTCCAGTTTGCCAAATGGCAACATACCCAATATGACAGATGCAAATCTTAACAAATTATTTGTAAGTGGTTGCACACGGGTCATCCAAAAGAACCATTTGAGTTGAAGAGATGCACAAATCCTGCTCGACACATTTTCCCTTGGCTTCCTGGGGAAGTTCCTGGTTTGCATACATGTGTTCTAACTAAAACGTTTGCGATGAGTGTTTTATATTTAAAAACCATTGAAGTTTTTTCAAAAGAAAATCTTTTGATAAGTCTGTACATTAAGAGAGAAAAATGCAAGTTCGCTCAAACCATATCTTTCATTCAGTCAAACTGCGAATTTATATTCGTATGATCGAGATACAGTATTAAACCCAAGAAAAAAAACTATTTTCGGCGGCGACGGAGGCGGCGTGCCGCGCCGTCGTTGTCGTTGTCGTCCTCCGAGACGCCGTTGTCGACGGCGGCATCCCATGCGGCTGAGGGGGGCGCGCGCGGAGAGGAAGGCGGGAGGCCATGGAAGTCAAAGGGCTCGCTTCCCAGTGAGCCTGCGCAGCGTACAGCTCGCATGCTTCCCGGTGAGTCTGCGCATTCGAGGAAAGCTTGCACGCCTCTCGGTCAGCCTGCACACCGGACTACGCTCGCACGCCTCCCATTTAGTGAAGGTCAAGCAGCTGTCCGCATGGCACCTCCTACAGCCATTAAAACCAAGACACGTGGCATCACGTGAATGGTTAACAGAACGCACACGGTTTGAATTATACAAACGTTTGAGATATTAAAGTGGCGGCTATTTTTTCAAAATGCCTTTGTTGGTTGTCATTATTCGTGTGCGCCTTCTCTCAAAATGGACACGAAAAATACCACAGCATGTCGGGTGCCATTCCATGATAGCATGCCCAGTTTCATGAATTTCAGACGAGTTCTGGATTTACTAGAATTTATAAATAAAGTATTTCAACATTTTTCCGGCAACCAACGGTGCACTGGTGTTTGAAATTCATTCCCATTTCTTGCATGGGACCTAAGCATGCACCCAAGGACACATATTTGATTTTTCAACTAATTTATATGCACTGGAGCATGTGCATGTAGTTCAAATTTGAATTATGCACATAAATGCATTGAAAACTCAGTTAATGCATAAAAATGTCCAAACGAACCCCGGAAAATAAAAAAAAATTGACACAACACTCCTGTTGTTCTATGTTGACACGAGAAATTTTTTGAAAGCACTAAGAGCCAACGGGTATCGTTTCGTCCCGGGGGCCATGATAGAAATAGCTAGTTGATAGGAACAATGATCGAAATATCTAGTTGATAGGAACAAATTTTTTGAAAGCAATAAGAAACAATGATAGAAATAGCTAGTTGATAGGAAAATAATATGATCGAAAATAGACCCGGGGGCCATATGTTTAACTAGTGGCTTCTCTCAAGATAGCATATTCTACGGTGGGTGAACAAATTACTGTCGAGCAATTGATAGAAAAGCGCATAGTTATGAGAATATCTAGGCATGATCATGTATATAGGCATCACGTCCGTGACAAGTAGACCGAAACGATTCTGCATCAACTACTATTACTCCACACATCGACCGCTATCCAGCATGCATCTAGAGTATTAAGTTCATAAGAACAGAGTAACGCATTAGGCAAGATGACATGATGTAGAGGGATAAACTCAAGCAATATGATATAAACCCCATCTTTTTATCCTCGATGGCAACAATACAATACGTGCCTTGCTGCCCCTGCTGTCATTAGGAAAGGACACCGCAAGATTGAACCCAAAGCTAAGCACTTCTCCCATTGCAAGAAAGATCAATCTAGTAGGCCAAACCAAACTAATAATTCGAAGAGACTTGCAAAGATATTAAATCATGCATATAAGAATTCAGAGAAGAATCAAATATTCTTCATAGATAATCTTGATCATAAACCCACAATTCATCGGATCTCGACAAACACACCGCAAAAAGAATTACATCGAATAGTCTCCAAGAGAATCGAGGAGAACTTTGTATTGAGATCCAAAGAGAGAGAAGAAGCCATCTAGCTAATAACTATGGACCCGAAGGTCTGTGGTAAACTACTCACACATCATCGGAGAGGCTATGGTGTTGATGTAGAAGCCCTCCGTGATCGATTCCCTCTCCGGCAGAGTGAAGCTTCTCCGACAACGGTCAGCAACCCACGGCCGAAGAGTTGGCAATCGCCGAGAGTGTTCGAGCAGCCGTTCGTTCCTCCGCCGCATACCTTGCGACGACGGAGCCCGTCCAAGCCCAGATCGCAGCCGCCCACACCCAGCTCATGGCGGCCTTTTCCAAAGAGATGGCGGACGCAGATGACGAGATGCTTGCCGAGTATGGTGTGATGGATGCCATGGAGCCCCTTACCCAGGAGACCGTCGGGCGCGAGCTGGACATGGAGGCGGCGGAGGAGATCGATGAGCACCAGCCGTAGTACTAGTACTCTTTGTTTTGTTTAATTAAGAGCGCCGGTATTTAATTTGTTAGAGTAATGTTTAGCTCAGCTAGCTCTGTTTAATTGCTGAACTTGCTCGATTAAGAAGTGTGGGTGTGTTGTAGTCTCCTTTGTGTACCCAAATTATGCAATGACGTGGATGACCACTGTAACCAGGGAAATTCGAACCAAAATTTTTGATGTTCAAACTCATCACACACGGGTTAAGCTATCTGAATCGTGTGTGATGTTCACATATCATAGACAGTTCTGAATAAGGGACCGTGTCTGATGACACTTTGCGAGCCAGTTTTTTCGCTGAAGCGATTCCAAATTTTCGGCTTCCGCGGAAATATCTACCTCCCCGCCCCCTCCCCCTTACCAAAAGCCACATTTCCCCTGTTTCCGCCTTCCTTTCCAAGTTGAAACCTTCACTCCTGGCTTGCAGCGCCACCTCCTCGCCGGCGACCCTCCTTCACGCTGCTCCGCCTCGTCTATCCAGGCAGGTAATCCACACCCGACCCCCATCCTCCTCCTCCTTCCACATCCCACATGCCCCAACCGCTGGCGTGAGCGCGAAACTTTCCACCCAAATCACCGACCCCTCCACCAAATAAGCACCACCCTAAGCCATGGTGCACGCAATATAGCCAGGATCTCAAGGAGCATTTGGCAGCGGAGAAGCAAATCACGGTCGCACACGCGGATGAGGTCGCGATGGCTGTCATTCGTGCCAACCCCAGATCTTGGAGGAGCACCTTGCCATTTGCTAGCTACGCCGGTTAAGAATGCTCGGTTTACCCATTGCATGTGCTGCTCCTGCCTTTCCTTCACAAATTCTAGTGAATTGTGCTATCTAATTTTACCATGCATCTATTGCTCTAGTGTATATGTTCTATATGTCGTGCAGTGTGGTGCTCACTTATTAACTATTTTGTTAATTAGTTGTCGTCTTCAGTTAACTGTTTGGTTCAATTCTGCAAATGTGATGTTCAATTCTTCAGGCTGCAATTTTGTATTGTCTTCCATGTGAGAAATAAATCGAAATTATCTTTACAAAATACATGAGAAACGAATACAATTGCTATATTTCCAAGTTGTCAAGCATGCTTGGTTTGGTTATACATTGTGCAATGTGGTGCTCAGTTAATGTTTGGTTCATTTGTGTTGTGGTGTTTAGTTAACTGTTTGGTTCAATTCTGCAATGCGATGTTCAATAGTTGTGGGTGCATTCTGTTATTGTATACCATGTGAGGAATAAATTGAATTTGGCTGTAGTAAATACATGAGAAACAAATACAATTGCTATATTTCCAACTTGTTAAGCAAGCTTGGTTTGGTTAACCGTCTGATCTTCTATTAGGAGTAGGTTATATTGTGCAATGTGGTGCTCAGATAATGTTTGGTTCATTTGTTGTGGTGTTTAGTTAACTGCTTGGTTCAATTCTGCAATATGATGTCCAATTGTCGTGGGTAGAATTTTGTATTGTTGTGATGTGAGGAATAAATCGAATTTGGCTGCACTTAATACATGAGAAACATATACAAGTGCTATATTTCCTAGTTCTTAATCATGCTTGGTTTGGATAAATGTGTTTTCCATGTGGCTTGAATTAATCTGATGAATCTGCAATGTGCTTATTTTTCATCAACATATTTTACTAATAGCATGCGAACCCTTACTTAACTTGATGACTAACTACCTTATATGTGTTGCAGTAAAATAATGGGAAGCACTAAGGTTTACAATCGAGGTTAGCACGTGCGTGGTCCGTTGTCTAATAGCACATTATTGTGCAATTGCAGGAACCATTCTAATATTTAGGTTTTTAACAATTTGGCCTTCCACATGTAGGTCCTGCTGTCAGAGGTTTTGACCCACTGTTCGACCCTTTTTGCATATGAGGAAATGAGTTGTCCATGAATATCAACCAAATCAAGAAACTCAGAAAGATTGTTAGGATAATGAAATTAGCGACAAAAAACAGCAAGATCTTTGACTGCACAATAAACAAGACATCAGTTCACTACAAGATGGTACTAACTATTATACCTTGCCTTTTTTTTATTCCTTTGCCCCATTTCTAATATAGAGAAGATATTTATGCACATCCTTGTTTTCAGGCCTTTCCAAAGCAGTTCACTGATGATTACCTCTCAAACCACCTCTATGGTCAGGAGGCGAGGAAGGTTTTCATACAACACCCATGGTTCAATATTGAAGTGTTTCTAAAGAGGACGAAGGACGGACGGTCAATCATCCACAGGCACTGGCCTAAAGTTGCAAAGACCTTCAACATGAATGAAATATCAATATTCGCCTTCCGCTTCAGCAGTTTTCCAGATGAGATGCATCTCTCTATATACCGTCTATTGTGCTAATTTTGAAAGGTTCTACATGTTGCATGTGAAACTTGGTGCTGGTGCAGTTGTGTAATGGGGTAGCTGAGTGCTGAAGCTATATCATGTTGTACTCTGATGTATATCAATTATGAAATTCTGCTTCCTTAATATGGAAATGAAATATATTATGTGCTTAATATGAATGTCAATTAGATTAATAAATGGATTATTAATAATAGGGCAATTAGCCTGCTAATTGGGTTTTGCTATTGCAAACGGTTATTGAAAAAATACCATGGGCGATGACCTCAGGCAACACACACAGTTTCTAGGAATAAACCGTGTTGGATCAACGAACAATCATACACGACTTTCTCTTGAAAACTGTTTGCATTAGGCCACCTTGCGCAAATGTTTACCACATAAAAACTGTGTGTGATGGACAGCCTTTGCCACACAGTTTCTTCTACGGACTGTGTGTGATGCATTCAATAACACAAATGATAAAATTGTTAATACCGTGTGCAATGGCAACGCTATCACAAACGATTTAACGGGAAAAATTGTGTGTGATGTACCTGTGAACGGAAACGTTTACCTTGGAACGACTGTGTGGGATGTACATACGAACGTAAACGTTTGGCAGGGACTGACTGTGTGGGATGTACTTGCGACCGGAAACAATTTCGCCCGTATAATTGTATTTTGTTAGCTCTAATGTATGTATTTCCATATTTGAGCACTCGCCAGTCGCACACGACCTCATTTTGCCGAGCGTGTGTGCCAGGAGGGCATATCCCCGACGATTTCTGGGTTGTGTGGGAAGGACCACCCTATCGCCCACGCTCACTAGGTGACGGTTCCAAATGTCGTCGTAGGAAGGGATTAAAAACCGTTTGTGTAGCACCGACGCGTACTAGTGATGGCTCACCTATCATCGGGCAAGTCCACCAAAGTCCACACTTTGTTCTCATATATGGATCCTATCTCAGATTTCATGGCCTCAAGCCATTTATCGGAATCTGGGCTCATCATAGCTTCTTCATAGTTCATAGGTTCGCCATGGTCTAGTAAAATAACATCCAGAACAGGATTACTGTACCACTCTGGTGCGGAACGTGCTCTGTTCGACTTACGAGGTCCAGTAGTACCTTGATCTGAAGTTTCATGATCATCATCATTAGCTTCCTCTCTAGTTGGTGTAGGCATCACGGGAACGGATTTCTCTCATGTGCTACTTTCCAATTCGAGAGAAGGTACAATTACCTCATCAAGTTCAGAACTTTCCTCCCAGTCACTTCTCTCGAGAGAAACTCCTTCTCTATAAATGTTCCATTCTTGGCAACAAAGATCTTGCCTTTGGATCTGTGGTAGAAGGTGTACCCAATTGTTTCCTTAGGGTATCCTATGAAGACGCACTTCTCCAATTTGGCTTCGAGCTTATCAGGCTGAAGCCTTTTGACATAAGTGTCGCAACCCCAAACTTTAAGAAACAATAGCTTAGGTTTCTTGCCAAACCACAGTTCATACGGTGTCGTCTCAACGGATTTAAACGGTGCCCTATTTAATGTGAATGCAGTTGTCTCTAATGCATAACCCCAAAATGATAGTGGTAAATCGGTAAGAGACATCATAGATCGCACCATATCTAATAAAGTACGGTTATGACGTTCGGACACACCATTACGCTGTGGTGTTCCAGGTGGCATGAGTTGTGCAACTATTCCACATTGTTTTAAATGAAGGCCAAACTCGTAACTCAAATATTCGCCTCCGCGATCAGTTCGTAGAAACTTTATTTTCTTGTTACGATGATTCTCCACTTCACTCTGAAATTCTTTGAACTTTTCAAATGTTTCAGACTTAGTGTTACATGAAGTAGATATACCCATACCTACTCAAATCATCTGTGAAGGTCAAAAAGTAACGATACCCACCGCGTGCTTCAACACTAATCGGACCGCATACATCGGTATGTATTATTTCCAATAAGTCATTAGCTTGCTCCATTGTTCCAGAGAACGGAGTTTTATTCATCTTGCCCATGAGGCATGGTTCGTTAGTATCAAATGATTCATAATCAAGTGATTCCAAAAGTCCATCTGCATGGAGTTTCTTCATGCGCTTTACACCAATATGACCTAAACGGCAGTGCCACAAGTATGTTGCCCTCTCATTATTAACTTTTCATCTTTTGGTATCAATATTATGAATATGTGTATCACTACGATCGAGATTCAATAAACCATTCACTTTGGGTGTATGACCATAGAAGGTTTTATTCATGTAAACAGAACAACAATTATTCTCTGACTTAAATGAATAACTGTATTGCAATAAAGATGATCCAATCATATCAATGCTCAACTCAAACACCAAATAACATTTATTTAGGTTCAACACTAATCCTGAAGGTAGAGGGATTGTGCGATGGTGATCGTATCAACCTTGGAATCACTTCCAACACATCGTCACTTTGTCTTTAACTAGTCTCTGTTCATTCTGCAACTCCTGTTTTGAGTTACTAATCTTAGCAACTGAACCGGTATCAAATACCCAGGGGCTACTACGAACACTAGTAAAGTACACATCAATAACATGTATATCAAATATACCTTTGTTTACTTTGCCATCCTTCTTATCCGCCAAATACTTGGGGCAGTTCCGCTCCCAGTGACCAGTCCCTTTGTGGTAGAAGCACTCAGTTTCAGGCTTGGGTCCAGCTTTGGGCTTCTTCCCGGGAGTGGCAACTTGCTTTCCATTCTTCTTGAAATTCCCTTTCTTTCCCTTTCCCTTTTTCTTGAAACTAGTGGTTTCGTTAACCATCAACACTTGATGCTCTTTCTTGATTTCTACCTTCGCTGATTTCAGCATCGCGAAGAGCTCGGGAATTGTTTTCGTCATCCCTTGCATATTATAGTACATCACGAAGTTCTAGTAGCTTGGTGATAGTGACTAAAGAACTCTGTCAATCACTATCTTATCTCAAAGATTAACTCCTACTTGATTCAAGTGATTGTAGTACCCAGAAATTCTGAGTACATGCTCACTGGCTGAGCTATTCTCCTCCATCTTGTAGGCAAAGTACTTGTCAGAGGTCTCATACCTCTCGACACGGGCATGAATCTGAAATACTAATTTTCAGCTCTTGGAACATCTCATGTGCTCTGAGTTTGCAGCACCCACCGGAGTACTCCACCATCGCCCGAACCACCGTCCGCCGGAGAAAGTGTCGCCGTCGACGTGGTGCTCTCCGATGGCCAAGTCCACCACCCACCGACGCGGAAGGACACCCTGAACCTGTTGGTACCCTCCGATCTCTCTGCCTCGCAGTAGTTCAACGCCGGCGACCACCGCAGCCTTCGGGCGTCGGCGAACTCCATTGGGAGTTTCAAACCTGACGGGTGGGACCCCCCGTCAGCCTCTCTTCTTTCCCCCCCCCCCCTCGAACCGTTTTCTGATAGCGCCTTCGGGCAAAATGCGTTTTCTCTTTGGGCCGGCGCATTTCATTCCGAACCGTTTTCTGGTTTTTCAAACAAGTCCCTGTGTCTTTTCTGTTTCATCACAAATCAGTCCTTAGACTAAAACCCTTATAACTTTTTAATAAAAGATGCTTTTTGATTGATTCTTTTTCTGTCAGTCTTATATTTTTGTCTAGTTTCTTATAGTATTTATTTGGAAAAAATTTGGAACAATTTTTATGCACGCAACGATTTTCACGTTAGTATACGGTTTCGTTATACCGTAGGTTCCGGAGGAAGTGACGCAGCCGCGATCTTCGCCGAGCTAGACTCCGACTTCTCCGAACCAGGCAAGCATGTTTGAACTTTTGATATGATAGGTGTTTGCATGTTTGCTTGAATGGTTTGTGCATGGCATATGAGCATCGGTGAGTATTACGTTGCATGTAAGGCAACTACCCCTGTGTTCTGAAGTTACCGTGATCTTCGATGAGAGATGACCTGATCATGTGGTGACATGAAAGGTAGTGAGATGGTATTGTTGTAGCATGCCAGTCTTACCTCATCGGATAAACTCCGACGTTAACATGGACTGAGCCACGTTACCGTTCTTCCCCTTTCGTGCTGCCACATGTTTTCTGCAAAGAATACGGTTTAGTAAGTTGTTAACCTCTTTCCTTGTACACACCAAATAGAGGGGCCGGGATGAGGGTTCCATGGCCCTGGATTAAAGCCAGTCATCCGGTCAGGGGGCATGGGTGTTTCCGGTTGGGACCGAGAGGGGGGCACCCCTTAGAGCGCGCGGTATAAATTTGATCCCATGCTACGCGAGGTTGTAGCCTCCCCGTCTCAAAGTTTTTCTTGAACGTTGCCGAGGGTGATTCCTGGCATCGGAATGTTGAATGGGTGTGTACTGGTTAGATGTGTTTCTCCTAAAATACCGTAAACGGAACTAGTCCCTTGTGACTACTGAAATCCGTTGGCTGTGGTTAATAGTACAAACTCTGCAGAGTCAAATCCTTCCGAGTCATCGTGTCCATGGTCAAGGACCATGGCCAGTATATCCATCTCTATGTCAGTCCTCGTGGTAAATCCCCGGTGAACAAGCTTGAGTGGTAAACCCGGTTGCATTGTTATTCCTGTGGATGGACTAACCTTTTATTTATCTCGTACCTGAATATGCCCTTGAAATGAATTAAATTCATGAGCTACTGAGATATTAAGTTATGAAATATAAGCCCTTTATGTGATGTCGCTCAGACGTCCGACTGTGGCACTCTTGTCCTTTAATTTCAATATAAGCCCTTTATGTGATGTCGCTCAGACGTCCGACTGTGGCACTCTTGTCCTTTACTTTCAATATAAGCCCTTTATGTGATGTCGCTCAGACGTCCGACTGTGGCACGCTCGTTATTTACGTTTGATATAAGCCCTTTATGTGATGTCGCTCAGACGTCCGACTGTGGCACACTCGTTATTTACTTTTGATATAAGCCCTTTACGTGATGTCGCTCAGACGTCCGACTGTGGCACACACTGCCATTTATTTTCCATTATAAGCCCTTTATGTGGTGTCGCCTTGACGCCCGACTGCGGCATTGTTATTTCATTTGTATCCTTTCGAGGAGTCATTCAGACACTCGATTGACCTTCAGTACTACATTGGGATTTCGGGAGGACTACCGCCCGACTTCCCTTTTATTTCCCATGCATTGCTATCTCATTGTCTGAGTGCGCTTTGTTAATCTGTTCATATGCATCATGTTTACATTTGTTATATCTTATGTCCGAACTGTCTTGCGAGTACTTCCATAGTACTCACCTGGCTTGTTGATTTGGCCAGATGTTGACGAAGGCGATCTCATGGATGAAGAGTTTGATAGTGAGTCCGACGCCTAGAGGAGTCCCAGTCAGTCCCGTGCGATCCTGGATATTGGTCACTTGTATTATATACGCTTCCGCCACCCACAATAAGTATCCTCGAGCCTCACTCCAACGCTCGATGAGCTGTAAGATTTAGGAGTCATGTCACCCGCTTCACTGTGACATATCCACCACCGCTTTTATTGTGAGTCAGTAGTTATGCCACCCTATCCGCCTTTATGTGTAATATCGGCGCGTTTCTAATAAATTGTTGAGCAGTCTCCGCTCAACCTTGTATTATATTTAGTACTCCTGGTTTTTCTTCTGTGATCAAGAAATTGTCTACCAGTGAGGAGGATTCTTCTCTACTGGTCCGTAAAAGGGATCGGTTTCTCAATAAATATTTTTATTGGAAAACCGGTCGTGACATTTTCCCAGAGTGGCTTGCCAACCCAGTCTTGGTGTTGAAGAAGAACAACAAATGACGTATGTGTATAGACTACACCAGCCTCAACAAGGCCTGCCCCAAAGATCCGTTTGCTTTGCCACGGATTGACCAAGTGATAGACTCCACAGCCGGATGCGAGCTGTTGAGTTTTTTGGATGCCTACTCAGGATACCACCAGATCAAGTTGGACCCAGCAGACCGCCTGAAGACTGCCTTCATCACACCATTCGGAGCTTTCTGTTACGTGACTATGACATTAAGCTTAAGGAATGCCGGTGCCACTTTTCAGTGTTGCATGCAGAAATGCCTCCTCAAGCAACTCGGCAGAAATGCCCACGTCTACATAGACGACATTGTGGTGAAGACAGAGAAGCGTGGCACCCTGCTGGAGGACCTCAAAGAAACATTTGCCAACTTGCGCCGATTCCAGATCAAGCTCAACCCCGAGAAATGCATGTTCGCAGTACCAGCCGGCCAGCTTCTAGGCTTTCTGGTCTCCGAACGTGGCATTGAGTGCAACCCTGTGAAGATCAAGGCCATTGAGAGAATGGAGATTCCCACCAAGTTGTGGGACGTGCAGAAGTTAACTGGGTGTCTGGCCTCTTTAAACCGCTTTATCAGCCGGCTAGGAGAGAAGGCTCTCCCCCTGTACTGACTCATGAAGAAATCCACTCATTTCGAGTGGAATGACCAAGCAGACCAAGCCTTCCATGAGTTGAAGAGGATGCTGACAACTCCACCTGTCTTGGCGGCGCCGACTAAGAAGGAGCCCATGCTCCTCTACATTGCCGCGACTAGCCGAGTGGTCAGTACAGTTGTCGTGGTCTAGCGCCCGGAAGAAGGCCGAACCCAGCTAGTCTAGAGGCCGGTGTATTATCTAAGAGAAGTACTATCCAGCTCAAAGCAAAACTACCCGCACTACTAGAAGATGTGCTATGGAGTGTACTTCGCCGCCAAGAAGCTGAAGCCCTACTTTCAAGAGCATCCCATCACGGTTGTGTGCACCGCCCCGCTTGCCGAGATCATAGGCAGCCGGGATGCATCCGGCCGGGTGGCTAAATGGGCCATCGTGCTGGCACCCTACACAATCTTCTACCAGCCCTGCAGCGCCATCAAGTCCCAAGCATTGGCCGACTTCCTCGTCGACCGGGCCGAGACCCAGTACCTACCGCCGGCTCCCGACTCTACCCATTGGCGGATGCACTTCGACGGGTCCAAGATGCGCACCGGCTTGGGAGCCGGCATCGTCCTCACCTCTCCCAAAGGCGACAAACTTAGATACACGCTGCAAATCCACTTCGCCGCCTCCAACAACGTGGCCGAGTACGAGGCACTCATACACGGGCTCCGGCTAGCCAAAGAGCTTGGCATACGCCGGATCCTGTGCTATGGCGACTCAAACTTGGTGGTACAGCAGTCATCTGGCGACTGGGACGCCAAGGATGCAAACATGGCGAGCTATCGATTCCTCGTCCAGCAGATCAGTGGGTACTTCAAAGGGTGCGAGTTCCTTCACGTACCACAGGCCGACAACGACCAAGCAGATGCCCTGGCGCGGATCGGCTCCACCCGACAGGCTATACCGACCGGTGTCTCTCTCCAGCGCCTCCTCAAGCCGTCCATCAAGCCGTCTCCAGAGTCAGACTCTATCTTTGTACCGCCTGCCCCTGATGCAGCCGGATCCGACTGGAGGAACCCAGCAGCCGGCGCGGGGACTTCGACAACCGGCCCGGGGACTGCCGTAGTCACACCCGGCTCGGGGCCTTCAGAACCCGGCCCGGGGACTACAGCAGTCGGCCCGGGGACTGTAGCAACACAAGAAGCGGTGGCCGACTCCAATCCCACGCCACCCAACCCACTCACCCGAGTCATGGTGGCCGTACTGACAGTAGAAGAAGTCACAGCTCCATCATGGGCCCAGCACATCCTCAACTTTCTAGTCAACAGAGAGCTGCCGGCTGATGAGATCTCGGCAAGACTAGTGCAACGTCGAGCCGGAGCATATGGAATAATAAACAGAGAGCTTGTCAAGCGCAGCGTCACTGGAGTCTTCCAGCGCTGCGTCGAGCCAGAGAAAGGAGTGGCAATCCTCAAGGATATCCATCAAGGCGAATGCGGCCACCACGCAGCCTCAAGATCACTTGTGGCCAAAGCTTTCCGCCACGGTTTCTTTTGGCCGACTGCTTTGGAAGATGCCAAAGAGATAGTCAAGAGCTGCAAAGGATGCCAAGTCTTCAGTTCCAAGCAACACCTGCCAGCTTCTGCACTCAAGACCATCCCCCTCACCTGGCCCGTTGCCGTCTGGGGGCTGGACATGGTGGGCCCATTCAAGACAGCCCACGGCGGCTTGACACATCTGCTTGTCGCCGTGGACAAATTTACCAAGTGGATCGAAGCAAAGCCGATCAAGGAGCTGAACGGGCCGACTGCCGTGACGTTCATTGCCGACATCACTACTCGGTACGGCGTGCCGCACAGCATCATCACCGACAACGGCACAAACTTTGCCAAAGGAGCACTAGCACGTTTCTGCGCGACGCAGGGTATCCGACTGGACTTAGCGTCCGTTGCCCACCCGCAGTCAAACGGCCAGGTCGAGCGAGCAAACGGACTCATCCTCTCTGGCATCAAGCCCCGACTGGTCGTACCACTGGAGCGATCGGCCGGCTGCTGGCTCGATGAGCTGCCGGCTGTCCTCAGGAGTCTGCATACTACCCCTAACAAGTCGACCGGCTTCACTCCATTCTTCCTTGTATATGGTGCCGAGGCTGTCTTCCCAACCGACATCGAGTTCGACTCGCCTCGGGTCACCATGTACATGGAGGCGGAGGCCAAGGAAGCACGAGAAGACGGCGTCGACCTGCTGGAAGAAGGCCGGCTGTTAGCACTCAGCCGGTCCGCCATCTACCAGCAGGGGTTGCGCCGTTACCACAACCGCAAGGTCAAGCCAAGATCTTTCCAAGAGGGCGACCTTGTGCTTCGGCTGATCCTGCGAACAGCCGGCCAGCACAAGCTCTCGGCCCCTTGGGAAGGGCCTTTCGTCATCAGCAAGGCACTAGGCAACGACTCCTACTACCTGATCAAAATGACGAGTGTCATATTCATGAATGTATTATTACATTTGATTTTCTGTCTGGCACCGGGTTCGACTAGCCGACCCGGGGACTGCCGCCTTAAGTTATATTAAAGTTCTACCTAAAGTCAGACAAGTAGTGTGCCGGCTCCCGAACCCTCTCTTGTTGAAAGTCGCAGCTCGAAGAACCGACTGTCCGACTAGCAAGAGCCAAAGGCCGAAAGGATGCCCACATGAAAAACGGCTAAGGACTAACGAACTTGTAGAACGAAAAGACGGCCTCCAACCACGCTTGCCGACTGTCAAAACAGCCGGCTGGCCGGCCTCCCAAACACTTCGCTATAATCCAACAAAGCTACAGTACTTGCCCTCCCAACTGGCCAAGCACTTCTCCAGCCACAGATTGCAGAAGCAACTGTCCGACTGGGGAGGCGGCAACCAAGGGAGGGCGGCAAAGGAAACATTAGAAGGATGAAAAGCAAAGAACAAGGGAAAGCCAAACACATGCATATTCATATTTACACATAAGGCCCCCAGCAGGCCGGCAATCAACATAGTTCGAATAAACCCCCAGTGGGTGGAATTGTGCAAACTTAACAAAATATTGTTCCAAGAGTGATAAGACAGGAAAATAAAGATAGCAGACTAGACTAAGGGCGCGGTGTGGGAGCCGGGTTGGTCGGTGGAGACGGCGCCACCGGCTGGAGGAGTGGCCGGCTGGCGGGTCTCGGCTTGATCATCGCCGGCTGCAGGCGGTGCACCCGCGCGTGCCTTGTTGCTGGAGGCACGGTCAAGCTGAGGCTGACCGGCCGCTCCACCATCTGGCCCGGCATCTTCACCTTCCTCCTCCTCCTCCTCGCCCTCGTCACTGGAGTCGATCTCCTCCGCCGAGTCTTCGCCGTTCGCCGGGTTCAGCCCGAACCACTCCTCCGGCTGGGCAACACCGTTGCCGTCCACCTCAGGAGCGAAGGCGCTGGTGTCGGTGTAGTCGGCAATTGCCGAAGCCCGCCGGATGATGGCCGGCCGCGCCGGCTCTAGCTCCATGTCGGCCTACTGCCGCCAGGTGGCCAGCTGGTCCAGACTCAGCCTGGGATACCAAGCCTTGGCGAACTCCAGCGCCCGCCTGGCGCCGGACCGAGCCGCCGAAGCCTTCCAGGCCTCAAAGCGGCCGACCGCCACCTCCAGCCAGTCGGCAGTCCGACTGGGGATGCGGGGAATCACTTCACGAGGCCAGAGAGCGGCCAACACCTGCGCCCCGACACGCTGAAGCCGGCGGAGCAGGCGATGAGCCGGCTGGAGGCGGGCTTGGATCGCCAAGAGCTGCTCCTCCAGCGACCGGCGAGCGTTTGGTGCGATCTCGACGCCAGCCTGCCTCTGTGCCTCGCGGTGGGCCTTGACGATCTGGTTGGCGGCAGTAGAGTAGCCAGGGAAGTACTCTGCGCAAAGAAGAAAGAGAAAGAAGAGAAAACCACCAAGTCAGAAAACGAGCTAAAACGGCAAGCGGCAAGAAAGGACGAAGAGGAAGGCGGCTTACCGTCAACCAGGTCTTCAATCTGGCCATAGCCGTTGATCAGCGACTGCTTCGCTTTGGCCCAGCTGGCCGCTTCAGTTTCATACTCGGCTTGGAGGGCGGCCTCGCTGTCCCGCACCGCCTTCAGGGCCGCGTTGTGGCTCTCCTCCTGGTCGGCCAACCTCTTGGCCAGGCGGTCACGCTCCTGTGCCAAGGCGGCAAACTCGGCCTCCTTAGCGCAGAGGGCGGACTGAGTCCCTCCCAGCTGCTCCCTTAGACTGGCGTTGGCCGTTGCAGGGATGGAAGAGAAAAAAGAAGCAATAAGAAGAAGTCGTCAAGGAAGATCCGACCCGACTGCTCAGCAGTCGGCCCGAATCTCGGGGACTACACCCAGTGGGTGCGCTGACGCGCCCCCACGTGAGATAAAAGACGAAGCACTTACCCCGGCTCTCAGATAGGTCAGCAGTCTTCTAGGTCAGCTCCCGAGCCTGGGAGTTGAAGGCAGCCACGCGGAGGTTGTGGTAGTCCTGCAAGACAGGCAGAAGAGCGAATGAGAACAAAAATAGCAAAACAAGGCCCGCTAGGAAGTTCCAAGCCGCCTGCTCAGCAGCCGACTCGGAACTCGGGGACTACACCCAGTGGATGCGCTGACGCGCCCCCACGGAAGAAACCAAGATCAAAAAAGCAAAGACAAGAAGACTAACCCGGATGGCCGCCCGCGTTGCAAGGAACTCGTCGTTGTACTTCCTCAGCGCCGCAGCCTGGGCTTGAAGCCGATTCCGGACGTCCTGCGCAACCACGTTCATCACCGCCGTCCCTCCACCCGGCGTCCACCCCGAGATGGCGCTGGCCGCCTCCATGTCCTGGGCCGAAGAGCTGGAGCCCGCGGCCTGCTGCGGCTCCGATGCAGCCTTCTGCGGCTCTGATGCGGCCTTCCCCGCGCGCTGGCGCGACGGCGTCCGGACAACCAGATCAGTCCTCGCGGCTGGCTCGCCCCCGGCCGATTGCGCAGGCGGCAAGTTAGGCCGGCCATCTTGGGTCGCCCCAGTCGGCGGGGCCGGTGCCGCCTCCCTCTCCAGGACGACAACGTCGTCCTCCCTCTCCAGTCCCGGCTGGTCGCCGCCGGCTTCTTCTGGTGGGGGCTCTGGGGCCTCAGGCGCCGCGACGCACAGAGGGGTGACTAGCAAATCCCCCTCCGCCATCGCCGCGACCATAGCCTCCGCTTGGGCCTTGGCCGCCGCATCGGCGCGCACCTTCGCCGCCTCCTCCTCCTCCTGCGCCGCCTTGGCGGCGGCCGCCTTCAATGCCTCCGCCTCCCGCTCCTCCCGCGCCTCCCGCGCATTCCGCTCCGTCGCCGCCTGAAGATCGGCCCGGGGGTCCACGCGGCGAGTGGTGCTCCCGGATCCTCCCGGCAATCCAACGACGGAGGCGGCAGCAACCCGCTCGAGCGACAATGGAGCCCTGATTTCTTGATAAAGGACAAGGATTCATGAACTACCAGAGAAAAGAAGAAAGAATACATGAAGGAGTATATACTTACGCCAACACCGTCTACGGCTGCTTCACCACCTTGCAGAAGCGGGCCGCCTTCGCGACCGCCTCTTCCCGCCAGGTCGCCGCTGCCCCGCCCTTGGGCTTCTTCGGCGGACTGCCGAACAAGCCCGACGCGGCACGACGCTTCTGCCCGCCGCCCCGAGCAGGCGGCGCGGCGGAGGAACCTGCGCCATGGCCAGACGCCGGCTGGCGGCGTGGGATGACTTCCGCCTCGTCGTCATCCGGCCAGTCGTCGAAGCTGACTCCAAGCCCAGAGCCGCCTGCATTGCCGCCGGCTTGGCCGCCGCCCGCCTCGGTGTTGTCATCCATGACGGCCGCCCCCAAGTCGGGGTCCTCCAGATCGTGCTCCGTTCGGTCGGGGACGAATCGGCGCTCCGCCTCCGACCCACCTGCAGGCCGAAGGAGAGGGCTCTGTCGAGACATGCCGACTAGTCAGAGTACGCCGAAAGGAACTCGGCGACAAAACTAAGAGAAGAAAGGGAAAAAGAGAACATACCGTGGGCGGCGGGTGAGCTCGGCAATATGGCTCCTTGCCAAACTGCCACTCTGCGGAGAGCTTGTAGTTCGCAAGGTAGTTCACCATGTGGGCCACTTCGTCGTGCGGCATGTCTTTGGTGCACATCCGACTCGGATCGAGCTGGCCGCTCATCTGACAGATCAGATGAGGGCGGCTCTGGAGCGGAAGCACCCTGCGCGTGACAAAGGCGGCCAGCAAGTCGGGCCCAGATAGGCCCTCCGACTGGATCATCACCCGCAGTCGGGCGACAGCCGCGGCTCCAGCCGGCGTCAGCGTCACGGCCCGATAGGACCACTGGGGCCGCCTACCCGCCGGCGGGCCGGCTACATAAGCCGGCAAATTGACGTAGTCGCCTTGCGGGGCGACGTTCTTCATGTAGAAGTAGGACTTCTGCCAGAGCTTCATCGACTGGATCAGCGTGATGACGGGGAAGGGGTTGTCGGCTGTCACCCTCCACATCGCGATGAAGGCGCCACTCTGAGCCGACACGCCCTGCATACGCGTGCCCAGCTTGGACTGGAAGAACTCCCCCCAGAGCTCGAGGGTGGGGAGGACGCCGAGGTAGCCTTCGCACAAGGTGACGAAGGCGGACAGTAGCACCACCGTGTTTGGGGTGAGGTGGTGCGGCTGGAGTTGGTAGAATTCAAGAAAAGAGCGTAAGAAGGCGCTCGCGGGCAAACGATGCCGCGCAAGAAATGCGAGCGGAAGACCACCCGCTCGCCCTCCTCCGGCTCCGGCGTGATCTCCTTATGAGGCGCGAGGCGGACCCACACCTTATCCGCGTCGGGCAGCCGCCGCGTCTTGCGGAGGAACTCGACGTGGTCCTCATGGATGTTGGAACCGTCCCAGTCCCCGCCGTACCGCATGGCGGCGTGAGGCCGGCGAGAATGAGCGCGGCGGTGGAGAAAAGGATGGTGGGACGGCGCGGCGGAGAGGCGCTGCTGTGTGGGAGAGCAGGAGGAAGAAGATGGCAGAGAGGAGGGGAGCGTGCGAGCGCCTGCCGCTTCCCCTCCTCCCCCTACTTATAGCCTCGTGCGGCGAAGCCAAGGAGGCGAGGCATGGGGTGGGACGTGGGATTAACTGCACCCACTCCCCCCACGTCTCGCGATTACAGCGCCCTAAAGGCGTGCCGAAACTGCCGCAGGAAGACGTGCGGATGGCTTTGGGCCGCAGAGAATCCGTGCCCGGGCCCGGGCGTAGGAGTGGTGGGCCCCCGACCTGCGGCGACGTCTTGTCGCGTGCGTGGGCTGGCAGGCTTTTCAACCAAGGGATGCCACGTGGTTCGCAGGTGGCGAGTGGCCGGCCCGCAGCCCGGCGCGCGCGCCAACAGACTCCCGCCCTCCGACTTCAAAAAAATTTCGCCAAGACGGGGCGCCCAACCGAAGCCGGCTCCCAGCTGCCGGCTCGTCATGATAAGAAGCTGCCCGAGCTTCTCGACCTCCCCTCAACCTCGAAACCCAACCAGCTTCGGGGACTACTGTCGGAGTAAATGGCCACGGGTAGCCTAACCGACTCCCCCTGACTCTTCAAAAATTATCAAGCCATTCAAGCCTTCAAGCATACAAAGCATGGGGCCGCCTTCCCCCGGCCAACTATCCCCAGGGCCGACTTCCAGAAGGCGGCCCAGTCTCAGAAACCTTCCCCAAGAAAGCTACAAGATTGCCGACTCCAGGAAGCCGGCCCCAAGAGGACCGACTCCCAGAAGCCGGCCATGAAGAATGCCGACTCCCAGAAGCCGGCGAAGACCGCACCCACCAAGACCGCACCCACCAAGACTGCATCCACATAACAGTGATAAGACGGGGCGTGGCCGCAGTGCAGCCCACTACCTCCGAATCCCGGAACTGGCATGGCCACAGGGCGCTGTACGGATTAGCCATCTCCCATCCGGCGCGGCACTGTAGCCATGTTGACCTCAACGTCACCCACGACATACGCCAGTACGGCCCGCGGGCGGCGGGCCCCTTTAGCCAGAGAGACGCTCGAAGGCGGCCCGGCCTCCCCTAGTCGGCCGGGGGCGAGCCGGCTCCCAATAGCCGGCTACCTCCCTCCCTCGAAACACGAGCCTCATTAAGGAGACAAGACGAGGTGAGGCTACAGTGAGAGCCCGCAAGGCGGCGGTGCTGTAGCCACGCTTACCTCGACAAAGCCCTCGTCATCAGGGGCGAGGCAACAGTAACCAGCCGCCGGCAAGACCGCCAGGCGGTGGGGCCGGCCTGTCGACCAAGAGGCCGGCAGCCGGCGGGACCCACTAGTCGGCGGGCCCCAATGGCCGGCGGAGAAGCCGGCGAACACAGACACTGACGGCTGGGACCCGTGCCCAGCCGGATTACTATTGTACCCCTGGGGGGTAGGCCTATATAAACCCCCCGGGGCACCGATGCAAATGGTTGGTCTCATAGAAATACACACACCACATAGAGAGAAAAGGAGAGCTAGCCTTGCCCTTCTTCTCCCTCTAACCCGACAGCTCAAGGAGCGTTTGTAGCTACTCATTTTGATCTAGTGATCATGCGGAGACCCCGCAGAGCAGGACTAGGGGTGTTATCTCCACGGAGAGCCCCGAACCTGGGTAAGATTCGCCGGCGTGCATGTCTTCGCCTCATCCTGTTTCCAGGCACTGGCGACGTCTTACTGGCTCCCACAATGATAAGCCACCCGTTGGCATATGTCGCACCTACCACCCGACACCTGTAGTGCAATCGCTCGGGTTCAGTTAGAGCCCAACGCCTCGCACCCACACATGTGTGTGTATGAGAGAAACGCGCATCGCTCGGCCCCGACCACCCACCGTAACCGGAAACACCCCGATATTTTCCTCGCCCTCGCTTCTACCACGGTTTTTTCCGTCATGGACGGCCCAAAGAATGTCATGCAGCTACATCTCCGGCCCGCCCAGGACGAAAAGCCCATTTTCTGTCATGATTTTTTGTCATAGAAGTAGGAGCCCACCACATCTATGATGATACCGGATTTTGTCACAATTATCGTCATAGAAGTGTCATAAGTATTACAGGAAAAAAATTCATTCGGCCCAAAATGTCACGGATGTGTCTTTTTGTGCATGGAGAACCTGAAGCACTTATCACACGGTTAGACCAACAAAGGGTTGTCATCATCATCCAAAACACAAAGTAGGGAAATGGCCTTACAATTAGGAACAACAGTAATACCTCCCTTCTTAGGGACACAATGGACAGGACTTACCCAGTGACTATCAGCAACGTGATAAATTATACCTGCCTCCAGAAGCTTTAGTAATTCATTTCTTACCACTTCTTTCATCTTAGGATTTAACCGTCATTGGTGATCAACAACCGGTTTAGCGTCTTTCTCCAATTTTATTTTGTGCTGGCATAGAGTGGGACTAATACCCTTAAGATCATCAAGAGTATATCTAATAGCAGCACGGTGCTTTTTCAGAGTTTTCAATAATTTCTCTTCTTCCTGCTCTGAAAGGTTAGCACTAATAATAACAGGATATATCTTGTTTTCATCAAGATAAGCATATTAAGAGTATCAGGTAATGGTTTAAGCTCAAACACGGGATCACCTTTGGGTGGAGG
Organism: Aegilops tauschii subsp. strangulata; assembly: GCF_002575655.3. Classification (NCBI taxonomy): domain Eukaryota; kingdom Viridiplantae; phylum Streptophyta; class Magnoliopsida; order Poales; family Poaceae; genus Aegilops; species Aegilops tauschii. Next base: position 360,710,803 of record NC_053039.3, read on the forward strand.
AGGATCCCCTAGAATTTCAACAGGTAAGTTGTGTTTCAAAATATGTCCCTGTTTAAAGAATACTTCATCTATTTCCCTTCTTTCATTCATAAACATATCATTTTCGTGGTCTAGCAAATATTGATATAAAGGATCAGTAGGAGGCACGGCAATAGAAGCAAGACCGATAATTTCATCTATACTAGGCAATTCTTTATCATGAGGTTGTCTACAAAATTTAGCAAAATTAAAATCATGAGACATATCTCCTAAACCAACAGTAACAATATCATTTTCGCAGTCTATCTTAGCATTAACAGTATTCAAGAAGGGTCTACCAAATATAATGGGACAAAAGTCATCTTGTGGGGAACCAAGAACAAGAAAATCAGTAGGATATTTAACTTTCCCACACAAGACTTCAACATCTCTAACAATCCCAATTGGTGAAATAGTATCTCTATTGGCAAGCTTAATTGTAACATCTATATCCTCTATCTCAGCAGGTGCAATATCATGCATAATTTATTTGTATAGGGAATGAGGAATTGCACTCGCACTAGCACCCATATCACATAAGCCATGATAGCAATGATCTCCTATTTTAACAGAAACAACAGGCATGCCTACAACAGGTCTATGTTTATTTTTAGTATCGGGTCTAGCAATTCTAGCAGCTTCATTACAGAAGTAAATAACATGCCCATCAATATTATCGACCAAGAGATCCTTAACCATAGCAATACTAGGTTCAACATTAATTTGCTCGGAGGGTGTTGATGTTCTAGCATTACTCTTACGAACCACAGTTGAAGCTTTAGCATGATCCTTTATTCTAACAGGGAAAGGTGGTTTCTCAATATAAGCGGTAGGAACAATAGGATCAACATTATAAGTGGTAGTCTTTTCTTCAACTTTAATAGGTTCAACTACTTTTACTTCAATGGGAGGATGATATTTAAACCACTTCTCCTTAGGAAGATCAACATGAGTAGCAAATGATTCACAGAAAGAAGCTACTATCTCAGAGTCAAGTCCATATTTAGTGCTAAATTCACGAAAAACATCGGTATCCATAAAAGATTTAACACAATCAAACTTAGGTGTTATACATGACTCCTTACCTTCGTCGAGTTCCCAATCTTTAGAGTTGCATTTAATTCTTTCCAATAAATCCCATCTGAATTCAATAGTCTTCATCATAAAAGAACTACTACAAGAAGTATCGAGCATGGAGCGATTATTGAGAGAAAGCCGAGCATAAAAATTTTGAATAATAATTTCTCTTGAGACTCATGATTGGGGGATGAATATAACATTGACTTAAGCCTCCCCCAAGCTTGAGCGATACTTTCTCCTTCGCGAGGCCAAAAATTATATATATAATTATGATCACGATGAACCAGATGCATAGGATAAAACTTCTGATGAAATTCCAATTTCAATCGGTTGTAGTTCCATGATCCAATATCATCACATAGCCTAAACCATGTCAATGCCTTTCCCTTCAAAGATAAAGGGAAGACCTTCTTCTTGATAACATCCTCGGGCATACCTGCAAGCTTAAATAATCCACAAACTTCATCCACATAGATTAGGTGCATATCGGGATGTAATGTTCCATCTCCTGTAAAAGGATTAGCTAGCAGTTTCTCTTTCATACCCGAAGGAATTTCAAAGTGAACATTTTCAGTAGGTTCAGTAGGTTGAGGAGAAACTCTTTGTTCTACTGGTCGGGGTGAAAATACCCCGCACAAGCCCCTCAAAGGATTATTTTCCATAGTAACAAGTGACAGTAAATTTCAGCACACTATAAATTTTTTTCCTTACCAAAGGCGCTTCACTCCCCGGCAATGGCGCCAGAAAAGAGTCTTGATGACCCACAAGTATAGGTGATCTATCGTAGTCCTTTCGATAAGTAAGAGTGTTGAACCCAACAAGGAGTAGAAGGAAATGACAAGCAGTTTTCAGTAAGGTATTCTCTGCAAGCACTGAAATTATTGGTAACAGATAGTTTTGTGATAAGGTAATTCGTAACGGGTAACAAGTAACAAGAGTAAACAATGTGCAGCAAGGTGGCCCAATCCTTTTTGTAGCAAAGGACAAGCCTGGACAAACTCGTATATAAAGGAAGACGCTCCCGAGGACACATGGGAATTATCGTCAAGCTAGTTTTCATCATGCTCATATGCTTCGCATTTTTACTTTAATAATTTGATATGTGGGTGGACCGGTGCTTGGGTACTGCCCTTCCTTGGACAAGCATCCCACTTATGATTAACCCCTCTCGCAAGCATCCGCAACTACGAAAGAAGAATTAAGGTAAACCTAACCATAGCATGAAACATGTGGATCCAAATCAGCCCCTTACGAAGCAACGCATAAACTAGGGTTTAAGCTTCTGTCACTCTACCAACCCATCATCTACTTATTACTTCCCAATGCCTTCTTATAGGCCCAAACAATGGTGAAGTGTCATGTAGTCGACGTTCACATAACACCACTAGAGGAAAGACAACATACATCTCATCAAAATCTCGAACGAATACCAAATTCACATGACTACTTATAACAAGACTTCTCCCATGTCCTCAGGAACAAACGTAACTACTCAAAAATCATATTCATGTTCATAATCAGAGGGGTATTAATATGCATAAAGGATCTGAACATATGATCTTCCACCAAATAAACCAACTAGCATAAACTACAAGGAGTAATCAACACTACTAGCAACCCACAGGTACCAATCTGAGGTTTTGACACAATGATCGGATACAAGAGATGAACTAGGGTTTGAGAGGAGATGGTGCTGGTGAAGAGGTTGATGGAGATTGACCCCCTCCCGATGAGAGGATTGATGGTGATGACGATGGTGACGATTCCCCCTCCCGGAGGGATGTTTCCCCGGCAGAACAGCTCCGCCGGAGCCCTAGATTGGTTTCGCCAGGTTCCGCCTCGTGACGGCGGCGCTTCGTCCCGAAAGCTTGCTTATGATTTTTTCCAGGGCAGAAGACACCTTATACCAGAAGATGGGCATCGGGGGGCTGCCAGGTGGCCCTCGAGGCAGGGGCGCGCCCAGGGGGGCAGGGCGCACCCTCCACCCTCCTGGACAGTTGGTGGCCCCCCTCTGGTGCATTCTTCGCCTGATATTTTTAATATATTCCAAAACTGACTTTCATGGAGTTTCATGACTTTTGGAGTTGTGCAGAATAGGTATCTAATATTTGCTCATTTTCCAGCCCAGAATTCTAGCTGCCGGCATTCCCCCTCTTCATGTAAACCTTGTAAAATAAGAGAGAAAAGGCATCAGTATTGTGACATAATGTGTAATAACAGCCCATAATGCAATAAATATCGATATAAAAGCATGATGCAAAATGGACGTATCAAGGGCCGCCAGACCGTTCGTACCCCTCCCGCCAAAACGAATCTCTAGAGGGGCTAGCACACTAGCCCGCACCACCGCTGTGACGCTGAGGCGCCCCAATGCCAGGCACCGCCGCATGAGTTCCCATAAGCCGCCAAGCCCACCTCGAACATAATTTTCGTAGCCACGCCACCGGCATAGCAGATCAGGCCAGAACCGGGCGGATTTGACCGGAGCCCAACAAGCACCCACCACTCGATCAGGATTCACATGCAGTCACCGCACTGCACGTGGGGGCCCAAGACGCCAACGCGCCATTATTAGAGGACCATGTCGCCGCCCCAGCTCTCCACTGTCGTACCGTAGGGCCCCAGGCGAGCCCAGCACCTCCACACGCCCGGTTGTTTTACGCCAGCCTCTCAAACATGCAAAGGGGGAAGAGAGGGCCCGTGGCCACCACTACCAACCAGACTTCGCCTAGCGGCCACAAGGGAGAAGGACCGGAGGAAGGGTGGAGAAGCGCAGGCGGCTAGGATTTCCGCCCGAGGCACACGCGGGAGCATCGCGGGTGGGGGTTGGAATGACTTTCTCTAGTAAAAGAGGACTTCGAGTCTTAATCCTAACTTTAGCTACATTTGGTCAACAAAGTACTCTCTTCTTTCTAGTTTAGAGGGATCAATTCAAAAATCTCACCAACCAAGATAGATGGTGAGTGGTGGAATATTTTTTATAGTTTGCAAAAGTACTCAACCAACGAGCTTGTTTTCCTCAAAAATTTGTGTTTACCAATGCATTAGTTATAATGCATGCATGTGTGACTAATAAATGATCATAAACTTTTACATGTATTGATGAATTTTCTTGTAAATCTTGCATACAATGATTTAATGCACCTTAAGATCTGGACATGTAACGGGGAGCAATAAAAAATGAGACTTATAAAATGGAAAAACAAAATATTGGAGAGAAGCGCTATAAACCAGATGGCAGGTAGGAGTATATTGAATTGGTAGTAGAAAGAAGTTTGCAGTGGTATACTTTTAATGTCGTGCTAATTTATTTACCCCCTCCGTTTCTTTTTAGTCTACATATAAAATTGGTCGAAGTCAACTTTGTCAACTTTTACTAAGTTTATAGAAAAAAATATCAAGGTTCACAATACAAAATCAATATTGATAGATGCATCATGAAATTAATTTCCATACCATATAGCTTTAGTATTGTAGATGTTGATATTATTTCCTACAAAGTTTGACTTTGACCAAATATTGTATGCATACTAAAAAGAAACGGAGGGAGTATGTTGGTAGCCAAATTTATTATCAAACTTAGACTCAAATTTCAAGGGCTGTATATTTTAACAAAGGGTATTACACACATGTGCACCACACGAGCATAACCATGTTTTCCAACTATATGACAAAATGACAAAGCTTAGGGGGTTCTTACAGAACAACAGTAAAATTTACTCATTGTTATCAACTTTATCATGTAACGTGATAAACCTAGCAAAGAGGACCAATATGTCCCAAACATGCCACGCCATTAGTTTTACCGACACATCATCCATAATGTAGGGGCGAGCTCACCGATGACTCCTTCACATGTGTCATCCTAGTTAGAAATTTCCACCCTCAACATTAGCATGTTTAGTCATATTGAATATATTTATGAAGTTCAGTGAGTTAGGAAAACATTTCAAAGTCAGATGACAAAAATTAGATGCATTATGCGAGTTGAGTGGTCACATTAGACTCCTCCCAAATTGCTAATCATATACCCCAAAGAGACCATATGTCCAATTCTCGTAGAGATTTTCCTAAAAAAATTGTATTTCCGAGTTTCATCATTGTGTCCCCATTCCAAACAAGCCATATACCACATAATGTGTTGTTTTCTACCGGAGACAAAATGTTTGAAGCCACATTCTATATCGATATTCAAATGATTGGACTTGGTCGATCCTAACAAAGAAATACTTTGGCACTTTTACATCACTAAAGTTTCAAACCATGCTCAAATTAAATCAAAACCATCTATAGCATGGAAGTTCCAGTTCAGAATTACAAGAGTTTAACTTTGATATTTATTTAGTAACAAAATAGATTATGTCACCAAATGAAAATTTCTGCAATAGGAAATATAACCAAAAAAATTAGAGGCCATAGATGCAACGTCTGACACTAAACTCTTCAAATACATGTGACATCAGGAAAGGATGTTAGGCATGGAGATGACTATCAAAGACCGACAAAAGAAAGTTTGTACCCCCCCCCACCTATACTTAGAACTCATGGCGTCCAAACTTCTTTATGAAATTCAGGCTCAATTGAGAGGACACGTAGCTGGTTTACTTCCTAGAGTTCCCTAATAATTTTTGTTTTAGACATTGACATGGTCTAAATTAGAATTTGACCACTAAGTTTTATAGTAAATCTATTTATAAATCTCACATGATTACATATTGTGTAAAGATTTACACGTATGGCTTTCAAGAATCCAGTCTGAATACTCCGAAGAATGATGTTAATCAATAGTTGATAGTTTTACTCTAGTTATGTCTAAAACGTCAACTATCTCGAACTAGAGTGGGAGTATAAGTGTTTTCCACAAAAAAAGAGGGAGTATAAGTATAAGAGTGGGCCGAGCGCCAATCTTTTAGTTTGACTACTCTAAAGTATGATGTTACTGTTGGGAATCGTTGCATGGAAAACAAAAAAAATTCTACGCACACGAAATGATCTATCCATGGAGATGCATAGCAACGAGGGGGAGAGTGTGTCTACGTACCCTCGTAGACCGTAAGCGGAAGCGTTTCTCGATGCAGTTGATGTAGTAAAACTTCTTCGCGCTTCAACCGATCAAGTACCGAACGCACGACACCTCCGTGTTCTGCACACGTTCAGCTCGGTGATGTCCCTCGCCTTCTTGATCCTGCAAGACGTCGAGGTAGTAGATGAGTTCCGTCAGCACGACGGCTTGGTGACGGTGATGGTGAAGTGGTCCTCGCAAGGCTTCGCCTAAGCACTACAAAGATACGACCGTGGGAGTAAACGGTGGAGGGGGGCGTCGCACATGGCTAACAATTGTCTGGGGTGTGCTAGGGGCACCCCCCCACATGTATATAGGTGGGAGGGAGAGGGGAGGCAACCAAGGAGGCGCCCAAGTAGGCTGAATCCTACTTGGGGTCTCCCCATGGCCGGCGCCCCCTTCCTTATCTGCCGGAGGGGGAAGGAAATAGGAGGGAGGAGGGAAGGAAGGGGAGGCTGAATCCCTCCCCTTTCCTTCTCCTCTGGTTCGGCCCATATGGGGGGCGCACCAACCCCTAGTGGCTGGTGTGTTTCCCCTCTTGGCCCATTAGGCCCATATCTTTTGCCGAGGGTGCCCAGAACCCCTTCCGGTGGCCCGATATGTACCCGGTACCCTCCGGAACACTTCCGGTGTCCGAATACTATCGTCCTATATATATCAATCTTTACCTCTCGACCATTTAGAGACTCCTCGTCATGTACGTGATCTCATCCGGGACTGCGAACAACATTCGGTCACCAAATCACATAACTCATATAATACAATATCGTCATTGAACGTTAAGCGTGCGGACCCTACTGGTTCGAGAACATGTAGACATGACCGAGACACCTCTCCGATCAATAACCAATAGCGGAACCTGGATGCCCATATTGGCTCTGATACGTCCATTTTGCATCATGTTTTCCTGCTGATATTTATGATGTTTTTATGCATAATAATGCTTTTTGGAGTAATTCTAATGCCTTTTCTCTCATAATATGCAAGGTACAAACAAAGAGGGAGAATTCCGGCAGTTGGAAACATGGACCTGGAAAAGCTACGTCAGGCTACCTATTCTGCACAGCTCCAAACAAGCTGAAACTTTACGGAGAATTTTTATGGAATATATGAAGAATATTGGAGCAAATAAGTACCAGAGGGGGCCACCCTGTTGAGCACAAGACACCGGGGCGCGCCTGGGCCCGCGCCCTGCTGGGTTGTGCTCACCCAGGCCCACCTCCGGTGCCCATCTTCTGGTATATAGGTCATTTTGACCTAGAAAAAATAGAGGGAGTACTTTCGGGACGGAGCGCCGCCGTATCGAGGCGGAACTCGGGCAGGAGCACTTTTGCCCTTCGGCAGAGCGATTTCGGCGGGGCAACTTCCCTCCTGGAGGGGCAAATCATCGTCATCATCATCACCAATAACTCTCCCATCTTGGGGAGGGCAATCTCCATCAACATCTTCAATAGAACCATCTCATCTCAAACCCTAATTCATCTCTTGTGTTCAATCTTGTTACCGGAACTATAGATTGGTGCTTGTGGGTGACTAGTAGTGTTGATTACATCTTGTAGTTATTACTATATGGTTTACTTGGTGCATGTGGACATGTTTTTCGATTTTTGTTTTCGCTTGAGGACAAGCGAGGTCTAAGATTGGGGGATTTGATACGTCCATTTTGTGTGATCATGTTTTGCTTGTGAGAGAAGTTTAGTCAACAGGTCTGTCACATTCAGATCCATATGTATATTTGCAAATTTCTATGTCTACAATGCTCTGCATGGTGCTACTCTAGCTAATTGCTCCCACTATCAATATGTATCCATATTGAAACTATGAGTCATCCGAATTGGTGTCAAAGCTTGCATCGGCGTAACCCTTTACGACAAACTCTTTATCACCTCCATAACCGAGAAATATTTCTTTAGTCCTCTTAGGTAACTAAGGATAGATTTTGACCGCTGTCTAGTGATCTACTCCTGGATCACTATTGTACCCCCTTGCCAAACTCATGGCAAGGTACACAATAGGTCTGGTACACAACATGGCATCCTTTATAGAACCTATGGCTGAGGCATAGGGAATGACTTTCATTCTTTCTCTATCTTCTGCCGTGGTCGGGTTTTGAGTCTTACTCAACTTCACACCTTGCAACACAGGCAAGAACCGTTTCTTTGACTGATCCATTTTGAACTTCTTCAAAATCTTGTCAAGGTATGTGCTTTGTAAATGTCATATTAAGCGTCTTGATATAGATCTTGATGCCCAATATTTAAGTAGCTTCACTGAGGTCTTTCATTAAAAAATTCTTATTCAAGTATCATTTTTATGCTATTCAGAAATTCTATATCATTTCCAATCAATAATATGCCATCCACATATAATATCAGAAATGTTATAGAGCTCCCACTCACTTTCTTGTAAATACAGGCTTCTCCGAAAGTCTGTATAAAACCATATGCTTTTGATCACCTCATCAAAGCATATATTCCAACTCCGAGATGCTTGCACCAGTCCATAGATGGATCACTGGAGTTTACACACTTTGTTAGCACCTTTAGGATCGACAAAACCTTCTAGTTGCATCATATACAACTCTTCTTTAAGAAATTCATTAAGGAATGCAGTTTTGACGTCCATTTGCCAGATTTCATAATCATAAAATGCAGCAATTGCTAACATGATTCTGACAGACTTAAGCATTGCTACGGGTGAGAAGGTCTCATCGTAGTCAACTCCTTGAACTTGTCAAAAACCTTTCGCGACAAGTCGAGCTTTGTAGATAGTAACATTACCATCAGTGTCAGTCTTCTTCTTGAAGATCCATTTATTCTCTATGCACTACTGCAGGATGGTCCAAACGCGACACTACGATCAGAGACCCTTCGACAAAACTGTGTGTGATGCCATAATCGCAAATGGTGGTGTAAAAAACATCAAAAAGGTGCAAAACGTTTGCGATGATGGATGCATCAAACACGGTTCAAATTTTCGTTGCGTGTACAATGCAGGGCATACGGTTCAGTTCAATTAACTATTTGGGATAAGGAGGAACAAAAGAAACGGGCAGCCAGATGAAGGCGTGTGCGATATATAGCATACAGTTCACCAGGATGAACTGTGTGTGATTAGGCAACACAATGGAAATGGTTCAACTAAATAAGATGTGTGTGACACGTGGCAAACAGGTCCGTATTCAGAAATGTGTGCGAAGACCAATAATAACAGAGACGATTGCCGCTAATAAGCCGTGTGATTTGCTTTGTCTACAGTAGAATAATATGTGTGTGTGTGTGTATATATAAACTGAAATAAACATCCTATTACATAAGTGAGTATACAGATCATTCGCACACACCTCAATAAACAATTGCATGCATTCTAAAGTAGGAAAAACGATCGTCTAGTCATCTACTTCTTGTGACGCTCCCGCCACTGCTCTGTGGCCTGATCCCTCGTCTGGGGCAGGAAGAAGACACTTCCTCATGTCAATGATCCGCCTGTACATCTCGTAGCTTGTGTACGCGTCCATGGCCGCGTACTTGACATGTTGCTCATCCAGTCTCTCATGCCACACACTGTGCCAGGCGTTCTTGTCCTTATTGCTCTCATTCTTCATCTTCATGTAGTAGAGGTCGATGATGGCCGAGGCGAGGTCAACCAGGGAGTTCAGTTTGTTTTTGTCGCTGCCCCAGACCTTGTAGTGGTGCTCGATGTTGAAAAGATTCGGGCATTTCATGTCCAAAACCTTGAGCGCTTTTAGATCGTTGGTGGTGTCCACCGTAGCAAAACTGTAGTCGGAGCTGTTGATAAACCTGGAGAAACGCTCGCAAGGCCTTGTGTGGCAAGGTGGTAGTGGTAGACGAGGATGTCATGTCGCACGCACAACTGGGCAACGGCAACCTTCTGATCGTGCCCGCACGACCGATGGTGTACTCGAGGTCGAAGCCGACCACTCGGTACTTGTCCTCGGCAAGGAACTGCTCCATAGTTTGGATGGAGCTTTCCACCGAGACCGGATCGTTCGTGTACACCACCAAGAGGGCCTTCCACCTCACGTGGGTGTCCACTACATGATGCGTGGTGAACTGCCCGCCGTTGTCGTCGTCGGCCGCTGGGAGTGCCATTGGAGCCACGGGGAGTACCATTGGAACCGCTGGATGTCCTCTCTGTATGTGTCATCGTGGGTGTGCTTATTGTGTCGTGTGACGCGAGAGATATAAGGTAAATGGCCGCAGGAATAAATGGGGGCCGGGCGGCCTAGATTCTCTGCGTGTCCGCATGGCAGTTTTTGCAGCGGGTAACTGCATCGTCGCGCCGCGCCCGACGCAACCGCATGCACACGAACTTGCGTGATCGTGCGCCGGCCCCAAACACTGGCAGCGTGCATGGAGGGACGAGGGCAGAGCACCCGGAGGAACACGAGAGCAGAGCGCGCGCGATGGGACGCGAGCAGAGCACGCCGCAGCCGCCTGAACCGCAAGCAACCACACGCATAGAGCAGTTGAACACGCAGGAAATGGTCGCCTCCAAGCCGGTCGACAGTTGCGTTGCTGCGTAGAGAGTGGCCGTGTGCTACCACCTCCGTCTAGTCTATAGTCCCCTTTATATTCTGTGTCATACTTTGCCCTCAAATTTAACCAACAAAATGCTAATGCATGTTATAAAAATTATATAATTGGAAACTATGTTCAAGTACGAATCCAACTATATAATCTTTGGCAACATGCATTCGTATTTTATTAGTTAAATCATACTTATAAACCAGGACGGGGGTATAGTAGGTAATTAAATCGCAAACATTTTTTATTAACCGTATGTGTACGTGGCCATTCGTCCTCCTCTCGCACGTCTTGTCACCCCGCTGCCGCAGACGGCTTGCAGCGCAAGCTTGTGCAGCGCGCGGGGGCGTTCTTTTGGCCAAATGATGGCGCCAATAAATCGTCGGTGAGCCCATTCCCGCGCAACCTCATAGGTTCCCGCGCAAGCTTCCCGCCCGACTCGGTGACATCCCCCAAAATCCCAATGCTTACCGGCCTGCTATAAAAACCCTCACGGTCGGCGAGTCCTGCGTCGCATTTTCCCCTCCCTCCCTGTAGCTTATCTCGTCTGCTTCTCCCACAATCGCCAATGGCACTGGTCCATCATTGTCGCTCAGCCACTCCATTGTCATCAGAGGACAGCTCTAGCTGGGAGGCTACACCACGGCGGCGCAGTCCCCGGCGTAGTGTAGTGTGTGTGGCGTCCCTGTTGGGTGTGCGCGGAACACCCACCACACGCTCCGTCGCCGGTGCCCGTCGGCAGCTGTTGCCGGCCGCCGTTACCGCCACACCACCGTCGAAAGCCTGAGCCATCGCCCGCTCCACCGTCGCGGCCCGAAGGCGGGGGTTGGCCGTCGTGGCCGCCACCCCACTGCCGGCCACCATGGCCATCACCTGCTCCGCCACCGCGGCCCGAAGGCGGGAGGTGGTGGTGGTGGCCGCCACCCCATCGTCGGCCGCCGTGGTCGCCAGCCCACCGTCGACCGCCGGGGTCATCACCCACTCCGCCACCGCCGCCCGAAGGCGGGAGGCGGAGGTGGATGCCCGCACGTGCGTCAGCGACCTTGCGTGCTACACCGAGTTCCTGTGGGAGGAGAAGGAGCGCCTCGTCGAGCACGCAAAGAGCCTTACCGCCGCTGCGGCCGCGGCACACGCCGCCTCAGAGGCGAGGAATCAGGAGATCTACGTGGAGAACCACCGCTTCGAGAGGGGTCGTCTGGAGCGGCAGAGGGTGTTCGAGGTGAGCGTCGCTGAAGCTGCAACAGTGGCAGGCACCGTATTGCGGTTGCCCAGCTCGTCAGTAGGCTCCTCCTCCTCCTCCGCCTCTTACTGAGCGCGCTCGGCAGAGGAGAGGCAGCCGGAAGTAGTACAAAGCCCCTCTGTAGTAGTAGTAGTAGTAGTAGATGTGGTGGAACTGTACAACGTACTTAAAATTAGCTAGTATATATAGCTAACTAGCTATTTCAGTACGTGGTTGGCAACAATTGTTGAAAATTTTGGTCGGTTCAGCTGTCGAGTTGAACTGTTTGTATAAATTAAGAACGACTGCTTAAACTATGAGTGAAATCTATGCTTAATTACTGAATTTTAGTTGCAAAAATTAGATACTACTAGTGATTTTTAGCTTCATATTTTGACAAATCGCAGTGTTACAAGGTTGACAAATGGCAATGTTACTAGATCAACAAATGTCAATCTTTCCAGTTTGCCAAATGGCAACATACCCAATATGACAGATGCAAATCTTAACAAATTATTTGTAAGTGGTTGCACACGGGTCATCCAAAAGAACCATTTGAGTTGAAGAGATGCACAAATCCTGCTCGACACATTTTCCCTTGGCTTCCTGGGGAAGTTCCTGGTTTGCATACATGTGTTCTAACTAAAACGTTTGCGATGAGTGTTTTATATTTAAAAACCATTGAAGTTTTTTCAAAAGAAAATCTTTTGATAAGTCTGTACATTAAGAGAGAAAAATGCAAGTTCGCTCAAACCATATCTTTCATTCAGTCAAACTGCGAATTTATATTCATATGATCGAGATACAGTATTAAACCCAAGAAAAAAAACTATTTTCGGCGGCGACGGAGGCGGCGTGCCGCGCCGTCGTTGTCGTTGTCGTCCTCCGAGACGCCGTTGTCGACGGCGGCATCCCATGCGGCTGAGGGGGGCGCGCGCGGAGAGGAAGGTGGGAGGCCATGGAAGTCAAAGGGCTCGCTTCCCAGTGAGCCTGCGCAGCGTACAGCTCGCATGCTTCCCGGTGAGTCTGCACATTCGAGGAAAGCTTGCACGCCTCTCGGTCAGCCTGCACACCGGACTACGCTCGCACGCCTCCCAATTATTCAAGGTCAAGCAGTTGTCCGCATGGCACCTCCTACAGCCATTAAAACAAAGACACGTGGCATCACGTGAATGGTTAACAGAACGCACACGGTTTGAATTATACAAACGTTTGAGATATTAAAGTGGCGGCTATTTTTTCAAAATGCCTTTGTTGGTTGTCATTATTCGTGTGCGCCTTCTCTCAAAATGGACACGAAAAATACCACAGCATGCCGGGTGCCATTCCATGATAGCATGCCCAGTTTCATGAATTTCAGACGAGTTCTGGATTTACTAGAATTTATAAATAAAGTATCTCAACATTTTTCCGGCAATCAACGGTGCACTGGTGTTTGAAATTCATTCCCATTTCTTGCATGGGACCTAAGCATGGACCCAAGGACACATATTTGATTTTTCAACTAATTTATATGCACTGGAGCATGTGCATGTAGTTCAAATTTGAATTATGCACATAAATGCATTGAAAACTCAGTTAATGCATAAAAATGTCCAAACGAACCCCGAAAAATCAAAAAAATTGACACAACACTCCTGTTGTTCTATGTTGACACGAGAAATTTTTTGAAAGCAATAAGAGCCAACGGGTATCGTTTCGTCCCGGGGGCCATGATAGAAATAGCTAGTTGATAGGAACAATGATCGAAATATCTAGTTGATAGGAACAAATTTTTTGAAAGCAATAAGAAACAATGATAGAAATAGCTAGTTGATAGGAAAATAATATGATCGAAAATAGACCCGGGGGCCATATGTTTCACTAGTGGCTTCTCTCAAGATAGCATATTCTACGGTGGGTGAACAAATTACTGTCGAGCAATTGATAGAAAAGCGCATAGTTATGAGAATATCTAGGCATGATCATGTATATAGGCATCACGTCCGTGACAAGTAGACCGAAACGATTCTGCATCAACTACTATTACTCCACACATCGACCATTATCCAGCATGCATCTAGAGTATTAAGTTCATAAGAACAGAGTAACGCATTAGGCAAGATGACATGATGTAGAGGGATAAACTCAAGCAATATGATATAAACCCCATATTTTTATCCTCGATGGCAACAATACAATACGTGCCTTGCTGCCCCTGCTGTCATTGGGAAAGGACACCGCAAGATTGAACCCAAAGCTAAGCACTTCTCCCATTGCAAGAAAGATCAATCTAGTAGGCCAAACCAAACTAATAATTCGAAGAGACTTGCAAAGATATTAAATCATGCATATAAGAATTCAGAGAAGAATCAAATATTCTTCATAGATAATCTTGATCATAAACCCACAATTCATCGGATCTCGACAAACACACCGCAAAAAGAATTACATCGAATAGATCTCCAAGAGAATCGAGGAGAACTTTGTATTGAGATCCAAAGAGAGAGAAGAAGCCATCTAGCTAATAACTATGGACCCGAAGGTCTGTGGTAAACTACTCACACATCATCGGAGAGGCTATGGTGTTGATGTAGAAGCCCTCCGTGATCAATTCCCCCTCCGGCAGAGTGCCAGAAAAGGCCCCAAGATGGGATCTCACGGGTACAAAAGGTTGCGGCAGTGGAAATAGGTTTTCGTAGTGCTCCTGGATGTTTTGAGGGTATATGAGTATATATAGGCGAAAGAAGTAGGTCAGTGGCGCCACGAGGGGCCCACGAGCGTGGGGGGCGCGCCTACCCCCCTGGGCGCGCCCTCCTACCTTGTGGCCGCCGCGTTGCTTCCTTGACGTCTACTCCAAGTCTCCTGGATTGCGTTTGTTCCAAAAATGATCCCCGCGAAGGTTTCATTCCGTTTGGATTCCGTTTGATATTCCTTTTCTGCGAAACACTGAAATAGGCAAAAAACAGCAATTTGCACTGGGCCTTCGATCAATAGGTTAGTCCCAAAAATAATATAAAAGTGCATAGTAAAGCCCATTAAACATCCAAAACAGATAATATAATAGCATGGAACAATCAAAAATTACAGATACGTTGGAGACGTATCACACAACAGTTGTCCGTTCCACAGCGGCGGCCTTAGCCCTGATGGAGGCCACCCGCACGCTCAGCTCGTGGCGGTCACCGCACAAATCGAATGAAGCTTCTCCGACAACGGTCAGCAACCCACGGCCGAAGAGTTGGCAATCGCCGAGAGCGTTCGAGCAGCCGTTCGTTCCTCCGCCGCAGACCTTGCGACGACGGAGCCCGTCCAAGCCCAGATCGCAGCCGCCCACACCCAGCTCATGGCGGCCTTTTCCAAAGAGATGGCGGACGCAGATGACGAGATGCTTGCCGAGTATGGTGTGATGGATGCCATGGAGCCCCTTCCCCAGGAGACCGTCGGGCGCGAGCTGGACATGGAGGCGGCGGAGGAGATCGATGAGCATCAGCCGTAGTACTAGTACTCTTTGTTTTGTTTAATTAAGAGCGCCGGTATTTAATTTGTTAGAGTAATGTTTAGCTCAGCTAGCTCTGTTTAATTGCTGAACTTGCTCGATTAAGAAGTGTGGGTGTGCTGTAGTCTCCTTTGTGTACCCAAATTATGCAATGACGTGGATGACCACTATAACCAGGGAAATTCGAACCAAAATTTTTGATGTTCAAACTCATCACACACGGGTTAAGCTATCTGAATCGTGTGTGATGTTCACATATCATAGACAGTTCTGAATAAGGGACCGTGTCTGATGACACTTTGCGAGCCAGTTTTTTCGCTGAAGCGATTCCAAATTTTCGGCTTCCGCGGAAATATCTACCTCCCCGCCCCCTCCCCCTTACCAAAAGCCACATTTCCCCTGTTTCCGCCTTCCTTTCCAAGTTGAAACCTTCACTCCTGGCTTGCAGCGCCACCTCCTCGCCGGCGACCCTCCTTCACGCTGCTCCGCCTCGTCTATCCAGGCAGGTAATCCACACCCGACCCCCATCCTCCTCCTCCTTCCACATCCCACATGCCCCAACCGCCGGCGTGAGCGCGAAACTTTCCACCCAAATCACCGACCCCTCCACCAAATAAGCACCACCCTAAGCCATGGTGCACGCAATATAGCCAGGATCTCAAGGAGCATTTGGCAGCGGAGAAGCAAATCACGGTCGCACACGCGGATGAGGTCGCGATGGCTGTCATTCGTGCCAACCCCAGATCTTGGAGGAGCACCTTGCCATTTGCTAGCTACGCCGGTTAAGCATGCTCGGTTTACCCGTTGCATGTGCCGCTCCTGCCTTTCCTTCACAAATTCTAGTGAATTGTGCTATCTAATTTTACCATGCAATCTATTGCTCTAGTGTATATGTTCTATATGTCGTGCAGTGTGGTGCTCACTTATTAACTATTTTGTTAATTAGTTGTCGTCTTCAGTTAACTGTTTGGTTCAATTCTGCAAATGTGATGTTCAATTCTTCAGGCTGCAATTTTGTATTGTCTTCCATGTGAGAAATAAATCGAAATTATCTTTAAAAATACATGAGAAACGAATACAATTGCTATATTTCCAAGTTGTCAAGCATGCTTGGTTTGGTTATACATTGTGCAATGTGGTGCTCAGTTAATGTTTGGTTCATTTATGTTGTGGTGTTTAGTTAATTGTTTGGTTCAATTCTGCAATGCGATGTTCAATAGTTGTGGGTGCATTCTGTTATTGTATACCATGTGAGGAATAAATTGAATTTGGCTGTAGTAAATACATGAGAAACAAATACAATTGCTATATTTCCAACTTGTTAAGCAAGCTTGGTTTGGTTAACCGTCTGATCTTCTATTAGGAGTAGGTTATATTGTGCAATGTGGTGCTCAGATAATGTTTGGTTCATTTGTTGTGGTGTTTAGTTAACTGCTTGGTTCAATTCTGCAATATGATGTCCAATTGTCGTGGGTAGAATTTTGTATTGTTGTGATGTGAGGAATAAATCGAATTTGGCTGCACTTAATACATGAGAAACATATACAAGTGCTATATTTCCTAGTTCTTAATCGTGCTTGGTTTGGATAAATGTGTTTTCCATGTGGCTTGAATTAATCTGATGAATCTGCAATGTGCTTATTTTTCATCAACATATTTTACTAATAGCATGCGAACCCTTACTTAACTTGATGACTAACTACCTTATATGTGTTGCAGTAAAATAATGGGAAGCACTAAGGTTTACAATCGAGGTTAGCACGTGCGTGGTCCGTTGTCTAATAGCACATTATTGTGCAATTGCAGGAACCATTCTAATATTTAGGTTTTTAACAATTTGATCTTCCACATGTAGGTCCTGCTGTCAGAGGTTTTGACCCATTGTTCGACCCTTTTTGCATATGAGGAAATGAGTTGTCCATGAATATCAACCAAATCAAGAAACTCAGAAAGATTGTTAGGATAATGAAATTAGCGACAAAAAACAGCAAGATCTTTGACTGCACAATAAACAAGACATCAGTTCACTACAAGATGGTACTAACTATTATACCTTGCCTTTTTTTATTCCTTTGCCCCATTTCTAATATAGAGAAGATATTTATGCACATCCTTGTTTTCAGGCCTTTCCAAAGCAGTTCACTGATGATTACCTCTCAAACCACTTCTATGGTCAGGAGGCGAGGAAGGTTTTCATACAACACCCATGGTTCAATATTGAAGTGTTTCTGAAGAGGACGAAGGACGGACGGTCAATCATCCACAGGCACTGGCCTAAAGTTGCAAAGACC
Organism: Aegilops tauschii subsp. strangulata; assembly: GCF_002575655.3. Taxonomy (NCBI): domain Eukaryota; kingdom Viridiplantae; phylum Streptophyta; class Magnoliopsida; order Poales; family Poaceae; genus Aegilops; species Aegilops tauschii. The sequence goes on from NC_053039.3 coordinate 360,728,498, forward strand.
TTCAACATGAATGAAATATCAATATTCGCCTTCCGCTTCAGCAGTTTTCCAGATGAGATGCATCTCTCTATATACCGTCTATTGTGCTAATTTTGAAAGGTTCTACATGTTGCATGTGAAACTTGGTGCTGGTGCAGTTGTGTAATGGGGTAGCTGAGTGCTGAAGCTATATCATGTTGTACTCTAATGTATATCAATTATGAAATTCTGCTTCCTTAATATGGAAATGAAATATATTATGTGCTTAATATGAATGTCAATTAGATTAATAAATGGATTATTAATAATAGGGCAATTAGCCTGCTAATTGGGTTTTGCTATTGCAAACGGTTATTGAAAAAATACCGTGGGCGATGACCTCAGGCAACACACACAGTTTCTAGGAATAAACCGTGTTGGATCAACGAACAATCATACACGACTTTCTCTTGAAAACTGTTTGCATTAGGCCACCTTGCGCAAATGTTTACCACATAAAAACTGTGTGTGATGGATAGCCTTTGCCACACATTTTCTTCTACGGACTGTGTGTGATGCATTCAATAACACAAATGATAAAATTGTTAATATCGTGTGCAATGGCAACGCTATCACAAACGATTTAACAGGAAAAATTGTGTGTGATGTACCTGTGAACGGAAACGTTTACCTTGGAGCGACTGTGTGGGATGTACATACGAACGTAAACGTTTGGCAGGGACTGACTGTGTGGGATGTACTTGCGACTGGAAACAATTTCGCCCGTATAATTGTATTTTGTTAGCTCTAATGTATGTATTTCCATATTTGAGCACTCGCCAGTCGCACACGACCTCATTTTGCCGAGCGTGTGTGCCAGGAGGGCATATCCCCGACAATTTCTGGGTTGTGTGGGAAGGACCACCCTATCGCCCACGCTCACTAGGTGACGGTTCCAAATGTCGTCGCAGGAAGGGATTAAAAACCGTTTGTGTAGCACCGACGCGTACTAGTGATGGCTCACCTATCATCGGGCAAGTCCACCAAAGTCCACACTTTGTTCTCATATATGGATCCTATCTCAGATTTCATGGCCTCAAGCCATTTATCGGAATCTGGGCTCATCATAGCTTCTTCATAGTTCATAGGTTCGCCATGGTCTAGTAACATAACATCCAGAATAGGATTACTGTACCACTCTGGTGTGGAACGTGCTCTGTTCGACTTACGAGGTCCAGTAGTACCTTGATCTGAAGTTTCATGATCATCATCATTAGCTTCCTCTCTAGTTGGTGTAGGCATCACGGGAACGGATTTCTCTCATGTGCTACTTTCCAATTCGAGAGAAGGTACAATTACCTCATCAAGTTCAGAACTTTCCTCCCAGTCACTTCTCTCGAGAGAAACTCCTTCTCTAGAAATGTTCCATTCTTGGCAACAAAGATCTTTCCTTTGGATCTGTGGTAGAAGGTGTACCCAATTGTTTCCTTAGGGTATCCTATGAAGACGCACTTCTCCAATTTGGCTTCGAGCTTATCAGGTTGAAGCCTTTTGACATAAGTGTCGCAACCCCAAACTTTAAGAAACAATAGCTTAGGTTTCTTGCCAAACCACAGTTCATACGGTGTCGTCTCAACGGATTTAAACGGTGCCCTATTTAATGTGAATGCAGTTGTCTCTAATGCATAACCCCAAAATGATAGTGGTAAATCGGTAAGAGACATCATAGATCGCACCATATCTAATAAAGTACGGTTATGACGTTCGGACACACCATTACGCTGTGGTGTTCCAGGTGGCATGAGTTGTGCAACTATTCCACATTGTTTTAAATGAAGGCCAAACTCGTAACTCAAATATTCGCCTCCGCGATCAGTTCGTAGAAACTTTATTTTCTTGTTACGATGATTCTCCACTTCACTCTGAAATTCTTTGAACTTTTCAAATGTTTCAGACTTAGTGTTACATGAAGTAGATATACCCATACCTACTCAAATCATCTGTGAAGGTCAAAAAGTAACGATACCCACCGCGTGCTTCAACACTAATCGGACCGCATACATCGGTATGTATTATTTCCAATAAGTCATTAGCTTGCTCCATTGTTCCGGAGAACGGAGTTTTATTCATCTTGCCCATGAGGCATGGTTCGTTAGTATCAAATGATTCATAATCAAGTGATTCCAAAAGTCCATCTGCATGGAGTTTCTTCATGCGCTTTACAACAATATGACCTAAACGGCAGTGCCACAAGTATGTTGCCCTCTCATTATTAACTTTTCATCTTTTGGTATCAATATTATGAATATGTGTATCACTACGATCGAGATTCAATAAACCATTCACTTTGGGTGTATGACCATAGAAGGTTTTATTCATGTAAACAGAACAACAATTATTCTCTGACTTAAATGAATAACTGTATTGCAATAAACATGATCCAATCATATCAATGCTCAACTCAAACACCAAATAACATTTATTTAGGTTCAACACTAATCCTGAAGGTAGAGGGACTGTGCGATGGTGATCGTATCAACCTTGGAATCACTTCCAACACATCGTCACTTTGTCTTTAACTAGTCTCTGTTCATTCTGCAACTCCTGTTTTGAGTTACTAATCTTAGCAACTGAACTGGTATCAAATACCCAGGGGCTACTACGAACACTAGTAAAGTACACATCAATAACATGTATATCAAATATACCTTTGTTTACTTTGCCATCCTTCTTATCCGCCAAATACTTGGGGCAGTTCCGCTCCCAGTGACCAGTCCCTTTGTGGTAGAAGCACTCAGTTTCAGGCTTGGGTCCAGCTTTGGGCTTCTTCCCGGGAGTGGCAACTTGCTTTCCATTCTTCTTGAAATTCCCTTTCTTTCCCTTTCCCTTTTTCTTGAAACTAGTGGTTTTGTTAACCATCAACACTTGATGCTCTTTCTTGATTTCTACCTTCGCTGATTTCAGCATCGCGAAGAGCTCGGGAATTGTTTTCGTCATCCCTTGCATATTATAGTACATCACGAAGTTCTAGTAGCTTGGTGATAGTGACTAAAGAACTTTGTCAATCACTGTCTTATCTCAAAGATTAACTCCTACTTGATTCAAGTGATTGTAGTACCCAGAAATTCTGAGTACATGCTCACTGGCTGAGCTATTCTCCTCCATCTTGTAGGCAAAGTACTTGTCAGAGGTCTCATACCTCTCGACACGGGCATGAATCTGAAATACTAATTTTCAGCTCTTGGAACATCTCATATGCTCCGTGGCATTCAAAATGTTTTTGAAGTCCCGGTTCTAAGCCGTAAAGCATGGCGCACTAAACTATCAAGTAGTCATCATATTGAGCTTGCAGAACGTTCATAACGTCTGCATCTGCTCCTGCAATAGGTTTGTCACCTAGCAGTGCATCAAGGACATAATTCTTCTGTGCAACAATGAGGATAATCCTCAGAGCACGAACGCAGTCCGCATCATTGCTACTATCATCTTTCAACTTAGTTTTCTCTAGGAACATATCAAAAATAAGGGAGCTATATCGCGAGCTATTGATCTACAACATAGATATGCAAATACTATCAGGACTAAGTTCATGATAAATTAAGTTCAATTAATCAAATTACTAATGAACTCCTACTTAAATCAACATCCCTCAAGTTGTTTAAGTGATACATGATCCATATCAACTAACCCATGTCCGATCATCACGTGAGATGGGGTAGTCATCAATGGTGAACATCTCTATGTTGATCATATCCACTATATGACTCATGTTCGACCTTTCATTCTCCAGTGTTCCGAGGCCATGTCTGTACATGCTAGGCTCGTCAAGTTTAACCCAAGTATTCTGCATGTTCAGTCTTGCACCTGTTGTATGTGAACATAGAGTCTATCACACCCGATCATCACGTGGTGTCTCAACATGACGAACTGTAGCAACGGTGCATACTTAGGGAGAACACTTTTTCCTTGAAATTTAGTGAAGGGATCATCTTATGATGCTACCGCCGTACTAAGCAAAATAAGGCAAAAAAAGATAAACATCACAAGCAATCAAGATATGTGATATGATATGGCCATCATCATCTTGTGCTTTTGATCTCCATCTCCAAAGCATCGTCATGATCTCGATCGTCACTGGCTCGATACCTTGATCTCCATCATAGAGTCGTGGTCGTCTCGCCAACTATTGCTTCTACAACTATCGCTAACGCATAGTGATGAAGTAAAGCAATTACATGGCATTTTCATTTCATACAATAAAGAGACAACCATAAGGCTCCTGCCGATTGCCAGATATCTTACAAAACATGATCATCTCATACAATAACATTTATCACATCATGTCTTGACCATATCACATCACAACATGCCCTGCAAAAACAAGTTAGACGTCCTCTACTTTGTTGTTGCAAGTTTTACATGGCTGCTACGGGCTTCTAGCAAGAACCGTTCTTACCTACGCATAAAACCACAATGGTGTTTCGTCAAGTTTGTTGTTTTAACCTTCTTCAAGGACCAGCCGTAGTCAAATTCGATTCAACTAAAGTAGGAGAAACAGACACCCGCCAGCCACCTTTATGCAAAACTAGTTGCATGTCTGTCGGTGGAACCGGTCTCATGTGCGTGGACATGTAAGGTTGGTCCGGGCCGCTTCATCCCACAATACCGCCGAATCAAAATAAGACGTTGGTGGTAAGCAGTATGACTATCACCACCCACAACTCTTTGTGTTCTACTCGTGCATATCATCTACGCATAGACCTGGCTCATGATGCCACTGTTGGGAATCCTTGCATGGAAACAAAAAATTTCTACGCACACGCAATGATCTATCCATGGAGATGCATATCAAGGAGGGGGAGAGTGTGTCTACATACCCTCATAGACCGTAAGCAGAAGCGTTTCTCAACGCGGTTGATGTAGTCGAACTTCTTCGCGCTTCAACCAATCAAGTACCTAACACACGACACCTCCGCGTTCTGCGCACGTTCAGCTCGGTGACATCCCTCGCCTTCTTGATCCAGTAAGACATCAAGGTAGTAGATGAGTTCCGTCAGCACGACGGTGTGGTGACAGTGATGGTCAAGTGATCCTCGCAGGGCTTCGTCTAAGAACTACGAAGATATGACCGTGGGAGTAAACGGTGGAGGGGGGCGCCGCACACGGCTAACAATTGTCTAGGGTGTGCGATCCCCCCCCCCCCCCCACATATATATATATAGGTGGGAGGGAGAGGGAAGGCAGCAAAGGAGGCGCCCAAGTACGCCGAATCCTACTTGGGGTCTCCCCATGGCCGATGCCCCCCCTTCCTTATCTGCCGGAGGGGGAAGGAAAGAGGAGGGAGGAGGGAAGGAAGGGGGAGGCCGAATCCCTCCCCTTTCCTTCTCCCTTCCCCTCTTTCCTTCTCCTCTGGTTCGGCCCATATGGGGGGCGCACCAGCCCCGGTGGCTGTTGTATTACCCCTCTTGGCCCATTAGGCCCATATCTTTTGCCGGGAGTGCCCGGAACCCCTTCCGATGACCCGATATGTACCCGGTACCCTCCGGAACACTTCCGGTGTCCGAATACTATCGTCCTATATATCAATCTTTACCTCTCGACCATTTAGAGACTCCTCGTCATGTCCGTGATCTCATCCGGGACTCTGAACAACATTCGGTCACCAAATCACATAACTCATATAATACAATATCGTCGTCGAATGTTAAGCGTGCGGACCCTACGGGTTCGAGAACTGTGTAGACATGACCGAGAAACCACTCCGATCAATAACCAATAGCGGAATCTGGATGCCCATATTTGCTCCTACATATTCTACGAAGATCTTTATCGGTCGAACCGTTATGACAACATACGTTGTTCCCTTTGTCTGTCAGTATGTTACTTGCCCGAGATTCGATCGTCAGTATCTTCATACCTAGTTCAATCTCGTTACCGGCAAGTCTCTTTACTCGTTCCATAATACATCACCTTGTGACTAACTCCTTAGTCGTTTGCTTGCAAGCTTATGATGTGTATTACCGAGAGGGCCCAGAGATACCTCTCCGATACTCGGAGTGGCAAATCCTAATCTCGATCTATGCCAACTCAACAAACACCTTCGGAGATACCTGTAGAACATCTTTATAATCACCCAGTTACATTGTGATGTTTGATAGCACACAAGGCATTCCTCCGGTATCCGGGAGTTGCATAATCTCATAGTCGAAGGAATATGTATTTGACATGAAGAAAGCAATAGCAGTAAAACTTAATGATCATAATGCTAAGGTAACGGATGGGTCTTGTCCATCACATCATTCTCCTAATGGTGTGATCCCTTTATCAAATGACAACTCATGTCCATGATCAGGAAACCTTAACCATCTTTGATCAACGAGCTAGTGAAGTAGAGGCTCACTAGGGACACGGTGTTTGTTTATATATATTCACACATGTATTTAGGTTTCCGATCAATACAATTCTAGCATGAATAATAAACCTTTATCATGAATAAGGAAATATGAAATAACAACTTTATTATTGCCTTTAGGGCATGAACAATAAGTATATACTACTATTTAGCTGAGGGAGTATAAATATTGGTTTGAATAGGACAAACATCAATCTTTCAGTTGCGGGAGTATAAGTATTCAGTTTGAATGGTGCATTAATCTTACGGTTACATTGCGTTATGTTCAACTACAGAGCAACCCAAAGTTCATATTTTTGGGGCTGTAGCATAACAATACGTCTAGGCTGCAAAAGGTAGATTTGCCGCTTGTACACGACCCGACGCCTACTGGCAAGGCGAGACGGGTTACCCTACTTTGGTTTTTTTCTCCCTATTTTAAGTTTTTCTTGGCTTTTTATGTTAGTTTTTGGGTATTTTTTCCTTTATGTTTTTGGTTTTTTCTGTATATTTTTCCTTTTCTTTCTCTTATTTTTTCAAAAATTCTTAATTTTTTAACCATATATTATAAAAAGGTTCATTAGGCATTATAAAAATATCCATGGTATAAGAAAAAGTGTTCAGCGTATATTACAAAAATCTTAAGTGTGTATTTAATTTTTTAGTGTATAATACAAAAAGTTTGTGCTATTAAAATAATATTCACCATATATTGAAACAATGTTAGTGCGTATTTGAAACAATATATTATCAGAATGTTTATAGTACAAAAAATATATAAAAAACAAAAAATAGGAAGAAAATGTAAAAATGAAAAAAACGATCTGTTTGAGTGAACCTGCTGCCACAGTCCCTGGGTTTTTTACAGTAACCGACTGCTTTAGTGGGCCACCAGCAACAACGAATGCTTACTAGGGGTCGGCCCATTGTGCTTGCCAATATGCCGTCGGCTGAGCTGTTTTACTCCTAATGCCATCGAACAAGAGCTCATGCCACAAACCAAATTCCACCTTCAAGGGAGCTCCTAAAGACCTAAACTGTGCCCTCAGCGGCGCTCTCAACGCCTGTTTAGACTCCTGGCGCTGGAAGGCAATGCGAGTGGGCCAGCACATAAAATCAATGAGCACCCCGAATAGACGATCGGGTGAACGAGACGAGCGACGACTGCTTTGTCTGGTTGACTCGTAGCGATGACTGTATCATGTTTGGTACCCCTCAAAAAAACAACTGGCACTTCTGAAAAAGAAACAATTTTGAAAATCGACAAATATTCATGAATTCAAAAGTGTTCATGGATTTTCAAAAAAAGTTCACAAACTCTAAAAAGTTCATGAATTTGGAAAAAAAGTTTGTTGATTTGAATTTTTTATCAAATTTAAAAAAATCATCAATTTTCAAAAAAATCTTTGATTTTGAAACGTTTGTAAATTCAAAAAAATCATCAATTTTGAAAAATAATACATTGATCCTGAAATTTTTATTGATTTTGAAAAAGTTCATCGATTGCGAAAAAAATATCACAAAAAAATGAAAAATTTCATCGATTTTGAAAAAAAAAGTTCATCAATTCAGATAAAAGTTCATTGTTTTTTGAAAAAAAATTATTCGTGCATTTGGAAAAAAATGTAAAGAAATGGAAAAACCAAGCAAAACGGGTCAAAAAAATGAAAATGAGAAAAGCTAGCTTGCGCGAACTAAAGAAAGAATAAGAGGGAGAAAACGGAGTAAGTGGTCACAAGTGTTAAAGAAGTCCTAGTGGTTACTCGATTTCTCCATGAAAGAAGAGGTCATCAATTTGAATCTGCTCGCACACTTTTTTGGAATTTAACAGAAAAAAGGAAAAAAGCGTAAATGAACCGGCCCATGCATCATCAATTGGGGGGGGGGGGGGGGGGGGGGGGGGGGGGTTGCGCCGATGCATGTAATGGGCGTCATATAGGAAATGCCCATCTTCAAAGCGTTGTCCAATGGAGTTCCTGTATCCCCAATGCACCAAAATGATGGCGCAATGGCTAGGCGAGCATCGCCTACAGAAGTAGTGGGGCTGACCGACCCATTTTCGAAGGTATTCCAGTTTTTTCGTTCTTGATTCTCTAGCTCCTGGTTTTTCCTGTCTTCTATTTCTCTTTTTTTGCTTTTGTATTTCTGAGTTTTCCTGTCTTTTTTCATTTTCCTTTTTCTACTATTTTCTATGCTTCATTTAAATATTATTATGTTGCTTTTGCTTTTTTTCTTTCTTTTCTTCTTTATATTTTTTTCTAATTTTCCTTTTTCCGGCTTCTTTCTTAAAATTATAAATATTATTGGAAAAATACGTGAACACCATTTTAAAACATGATAATTCTTATAAATACACATTGAATAATTTTAATACATGGTTGCCATTTTAAAAGAATAATTTTTAAAAAGATGAGATAAACATCTAAAAACTACACATTGGATTTTTTTAGCACAATGAATGCTTCTTAAACACACACAATGAACACTATTTAATACACAATGAATCTTTTTTAGTGCACGATGAACATTTTGAATTACATGATAAACAATTTCTAATACACACTAAACATTTTGTGTACACGATGACCATTTTTAAGTACACAATGAACACATTTTTGTAATTACAGTTTTTTTAAGATTATGTGAACACATATTTAATTACATGAAAACTTTTTAAGGTATGGAACACTTATTTAGTTATATGAATAATGCGAACGTTTTCCAATTACATGAATAGTTTTTAAAATACACAAGTTCCTTTCAAAAATTTAACAAACAATGCATTTTCTTTTTAAAAAATATTTATGAAATAATGTACGGTATATAAGAAATCTTATGCTTAATAAAAATGCGAAAAATAATAATTGTACCTATATGTAATGCGCCGTGCTAGTGGACGTCCTATTACTGTTCCCTTCACACGATGAGAATGCAATTAGACCCTTATTATATTTAGGTTTGATGGTATGATAAAGGACTAATACCGGTTTGTCAAGTTTATCTTGGGACATTGGTCTCTTTGTGATATATTATGGAGATGGTTGAGCCCCCATTTCAAAAAGAAAAAAGTGTCGGTTATCCGCAGACTTGAAGAGTTTTTTAGTTCTCTTTGAGTCATAGAAAAAGCACACTATTAAGGGGGTTGAGGTGTTAGAGAAAGTTTGGGGATCATACAAAACTCATACTCTAAGGCATCTGTGTGCCTAAGGAATTTTGGGTTAAAACCCCAGCCAAAGAAGACAGTTACTAGGACTCCCTGGGCCCTCCCCTCGCCCATCATCTTCATCAACCTTGCTGCCACCATGATCATGTGGGAGTAGTTTTTTTGGAATACGGGTCCATAGCAGTAGCTAGATGACATCTTCTCTACCTAGTTTCAATACAAGGATCTCATGAGCCGCCCTACATGATTGAGATCAATCTGATGCAATTCTCGGTGTGTTTATTGCGGTACGATGAATTGTCACTTTATGGTCACATATATTCATGAATTCTTTTGAGATTCCTTTGGTTTATTTGATGCACGCTTCTTGTACATATATGCTCCCAGAATTATTAGTTTTGCACTTGCCATGTTTAGATGAATAATCTCCAAGAGGTAGTTGTGTATGTCGGTTGGGTTCGATCTTCCAAATAATCTACCACACTGACAAAAGTGGAAAAGACATGTATTGTATTGTATTGTTGTCACTAATTATAAACAGATAGTTGCGTAGTTATCCCGGTGATGAACACACCGCAAAAGAATTACATCATATAGATCTCCGAAGAGAACATTGTATGTAAGATCAAAAAGAGAGAGATAGAGCCATCTAGTTACTGCTATGGACGCGTAGGTCCTGTGAGGAACAACACACGCATCATCGGAGTGGCAGCAAGGTTGATGTAGAGGCCGTCCGTGATCGATTTCCCCTCTAGCAGAGTACCGAAAAGGCCTCCAGATGGGATCGTGGAAGAACAGAGACTTGCGACGACAGAATAACTGTTTCGGGACACGCTCTGGGGGGTTTCGGAATATTTGGAAATTTATAGCGTTGGAATTAGGGTAGGCGGAGCCACGAGGAGCCCAAAAGGGGCACGCTGCGCCTAACCCTTGAGCGCACCATGCTACTGCTTGCCATCTCCTCGTCTATCGTCTGGACTCCCCCCGAAGCTACCAGGGTCCCTCCTGGTCCAGAAAAATTCGTCAAAAGGTTTCGTCATGTTTGGACTTCGTTTGGCAGGGATTTTCTGTAAAACTAAAAACATATAGAAAATAGCTACTGGCACTGGGCACTTGGTTAATACGTTAGTTCCCAAAAATGATATAAAATGACATATAAAGCATACAAGGTTGATAATATAATAGAATGAATCAATCAACAGTTATAGATACACTGGAGACGTATCACACCTACCCGAGATATGTTGGAATTAACTCCATCATTGGTGGCCCACGTAGATCCCCACTAAGTAGCTGTAGAGGTTCGATGGGGATCAAGATGAGCGAGCAGATCGGCACCGGCATGACCTTCATGACAGGCCAAATCTTTGTCTTCAGCAGTATCACTCTTTTTACTGAGTCGACCGACCACCTAGTTCTGGTCAAGACCTTTGCTCCAGGCCAGATCGTCAGATTCGGCAACCTGGAGTACACCGCAGACTCTTGCGTGGAGCTAGCCTTCTCAAGCTGGGTGTCAGGACACATTGAGGAGTAGCAAGACACACTTTTCCCGATGCCAATTTTAAATCAGGCTCAGGACATCTGTGAGGATCTCTTGTCGGATCTGGGCATAACTCGAGATACGACGACACACACCGTAGGTCAGATAGCGGATCTGGCCCCGTGCGAAGAGCCTGGATCCATGCCAGATTGGATCTTGGGGAAACTTCCCCTAGCACCGATGTCAAATCAATCCCAGGAAGAACACAATGAATCCCTCCTGAATGAGATGTTAGATCAGATTCAGAGGCTCACGATATCATAAGTCCAGCCCTCGGTCTATGATCAGATCTCGAAGTCACCTGAAAAGTTGGATTTTTACCCACCCACCATCCACCTTGCCGCTAATTGATACCTCTCCAACATATCTACAATTTTTTATCATTCTTACATACTTTATATGCACTTTTATATCATTTTTTTGGGAACTAACCTATTAGCCTAGTGCCTAGCAGTGCCATTTTCTATTTTCTGCTTGTTTTTAGTTTTACAAAAAATCCATAACAAACAAAGTCCAAACACGACGAAACTTTTTGACAATTTTTCTAGAACATAAGAGACCCTGGAAGCTTCGGAGGGACTCCAGAAGAGAAACGAGGAGACGACAAGACAACAGGGCATGCTCTGGGGGGTAGGTGCGCCCTAATGTCTTGTGGGACCCTCATGGCTCCATTTGACCTAATTCTAATTCTATAGATTCTAAAATATTGGAAAACCCCAGAAGCACCAACGAAACAACTTTTCCGCCGCCGCAAGCTTTCGTTCTTTCGCATTCCCATTTGGAGGCCTTCGCCGGTACTCCACCGGAGGGGGAATCCATCACGGAGGGCTTCTACATCAACCTTGCCGCACCTCTAATGATGTGTGAGTAGTTCCCACAGGACCTATGGGTCCATAGTGATTAGCTAGATCTCTCTCTCTCTCTCTCTGATCTTCAATACATTGTTCTCCTCGGAGTTCTAATCGATGTAATCTTCTTTTGTGGTGTGTTTGTTGGGATCCGATGAATTGTGGGTTTATGATCAGATTATTCACTGAAAGTAACTGGGTCTTTTCTAAACTTTATTATGTGTTGTTATAGCTATGTAATGCTTTCCGATCTATGAGTTTTCTTTGGCGAAGTTGATGAGTAGATCTTCAGTGGAAGTGGTGTATAGTAGTAGGTTCAATCTTGCGGCGTCCTCACTCTGTGACAGGAGGGGTAGCGGGGCACGTATTTGTATTGTTACTGCTAAGAAGAAAACGGCGAGGTTTAATCATATTGATTGATTTATCTGTCTATATTATGTCATCTTGCTTAAAGAGTTACTTTATTTGTCATGAACTTAATACCATAGATGCATGCTAGATAGCGGTCGATTGGTGGAGTAATAGTAGTAGATGCAGGCAGGAGTCAGTCTGCTTGTCATGGACGTAATGCACATGTACTGATCATGCCATGAATAACGTCATAACTATGCGCTTTTCTATCAATTGTCCGACAGTTATTTGTTTACCCACCGTATGCTATTTTCTTGAGAGAGATGCCTCTCGTGAAAACTATGGCCCTCGGGTCTATTTTAATCAAATTAATAAAACCAAAAATATCTTGCTGCAATTTATTTACTTCCATTTACTTTGCAATTTATCTATCTACTACTATCAGATTTGATCCTTGCAATTAACGAGTACAAGGAGATTGACAACCCTCTTGTCCGTGTTGGGTGCAAGTATTTGCTCTTGTGTTTGTAGGTACTGTCGACGGTTGTTTGCGTAGATCTCCTATTGGTTCGATAAACATTGGTTCTCTACTGAGGGAAATACTATCCGCTAGTATATTGCTGCACCCTTCTTCGGGAAATTCACAACACAGCTCACATGTAGCAGCAAGAATTTCTGGCACCGTTGCCGGGGAGATATCATCAAACAACTCAAGGTCCCGTCATAAACATTATCATTTACTTGTTCTACTTTTTATTTGCCTTTATTTTCTTTTATTAGTCTCATTTAGAAAAATAAAAAACACAAAAATATTTTATTTTGCTTGCTTGCTTGAGTTGCAACTATGTCTCAAGAAAAAGTTAATGTTGGTCCCGCCACTAGAGAGGAACCTTATGATCATCAAGCTGTATTACTAAATCTTGTAAGAGATGGAAACCTTAAAATAAGCTTTCATGAGGTTGGCAGTGATAAAGTTCATAAAGAAGTATTTTAGGATCTTGCCGATGATGATCCTAGTAGTAAAAATGAAACCACTATTATGCATACAAAAAGACTCCGAATAGGTAGCGGTGATATTATTGGAAGGAGTGCTATTCAAGAGCTATTCAAGACTTCTTTACCTGTGCTGGTTGTTTACCTATGATAAGGGGGGTCTATTCTCACTAGAACTACTAGTTTTCTGGATGCTATATCATTACTCATAGTAGAATTTGAAAGGCAATTTGTGCATTTGCATCCTTCTAAACAAAGAGTGCTACTAGAATTCTCCAATATTCATGATCCTTCAGTAAAACGTCTAGCTACAATATTTCTAGTTCATGAATTTGATCACTTAATGAAGGAGGCAAGAGAGATATTTGCTTACTACAGAATAAGTAGTGAATGCCCACCTATAGAAGAAATCCTTTATGATCAAGATGAGATAACAAAACTAAAATCTATGGATTATGCTGCTTATAACGAGAATCATAGGAAAAAGGTTCCCCAACATGCTTTGATTCAAAACCTTTTCGAAAACAATGATAAATTTTCTATAGGAAATTTGGCTCTAGGTTGTGGACTTAAAGAAAAATTACGAGAATACCTTTATAGAAACTTATACAATGAAGAGATGACTATCACTTATGAAGGGCCAAAGGAAGAACCTCCTCCTCCCAAACTTGATCTTGTGGATCCGGATCCTATCAAATTTATCCCTTTTAATTACTTTTGCTTGCCTATTCGAAAACTTGCTGCCGAGAGAAGGGAGTATGAGACGAACATGAATGATCTCCCTTATGGTTATAACAATACTTGAAACTACGCATTATGCCTAGCTAGGGGCATAAAACAATAGCGCTTGTTGGGTGGCAACCCAATATTTATCTTATTTGCAATTTTAACTTTCTGTTTTGGTGTGATGACATGATTATTGTTACTGTAATGCTTTTTTTATCTTTTAATTAGTGTTTGTGCCAAGTAAAGCCTTTGGGATGATTTGGATGATAGTTGAGTTGATTCCGTGCAAAAACAGAAACTTTTGCGTCTAGTGCAGGAATTTATTATTTTTACTAGAATGTGATCTTGGTCTGAAATTTTACATAGTATTTATATAAAAAATCTATGTTTTCCTAATTTTTTGGAATTTTTCGAGTTACAAAAGTATAGTTTTACTTCAGATCATTACAGATTGTTTTGTTTTAGACAGATTTTGTTTTTATTGCATAGTGTGCTTGTTTTAATGATGCTATGGATTGTATCAGGGGGTATAAGTCATGGAGAAGTTAGAATATAATAGGTATTTGATAACCCACAAGTATAGGGGATCGTAAAAGTTTTCGAGAGTAGAATATTGAACCCAAATTTATTGATTCGACACAAGGGGAGCCAAAGAATATTTTCAAGTATTAGGAGATGGACCAGACGAGCTCTAGGGGGACCACAAGCCTGGGTGGCGCCCCTAGGGCGCACCACCTGAGCTTGTGGGACCCTCGGGAACCCCCTGACGTGAATCCAACGCTGAAAAATCCTATAAATCTTGAAACCCCCGAAAGTTAACCTAGATGAGTTTTCGCCATCGTAAGCCTCTATTCCGAAGCAATCTCACCCGGAGCTCTGTTTCGGCACCCTGCCTGAGGGGGAAAGTCATCACCGGAGGCCATCTTCATTATCCCCATTGTCTCCATGACGAGCGGGAGTAGTTCACCCCGGGGCTGAGGGTATGTACTAGTAGCTATGTGCTTGATATCTCTCTCTCTCTCTCTCTCTCTCTCTCTCTCTCTCTCCCTCTCGTGATCTGGATAGGGCGCGATCTTGACGTACCATGAGCTTTGTTAATATAGTTGGATCATATGTTGTTCTTCCCTCTCTATCTTTGTTGTGATGAATTGAGTTTTTCCCTTTAAGGTTTCATTATTATCAGATTGAATATTTGGATTTGAGATCACTTGATGTATGTCTTGCATGTGGATACCCATGGTGACAATGGGGTATTCTATTGAGTCACTGCATGCATGTTTTGGTAATCAACTTGCGGATTCCCATGGTGACATTGGGGTAATCTAGGCACATAGGTTGAAACACGTTTTCATCCTACTTTCTCCGATAGAAACTTTAGGGTAATCGTTGAAGTTCTTTGTGTTGGATTGACTATTATGAATCTGAAATTGTTTGACGCATATCGAATAGTTAACTCACGAATACTTGTGGTGACATTGGAGTATCTAGGTGAAATTAGAGTTGATTGATGCGTATCATATGGTGTTATTGCAGTTCGATCTCTATGGTTGTTTGTGAAACTTGTAGGGATGGCTCAATAGACTGATCAGAAAAATAACTTTGAGGTGGTTTGCTACCTACAACAATTTCATCTTATGTTCTCCACTATTAATAAGAACTTTGGAGTGATTCTTTGTCGCACGTTGCGGGATTGTTATATGGTTCAATTATGTTAGCACTACTGAGAGATTGCCCTCGTGAAAATATGAACCCTAGGGATTGTTTCTAAGCATTGCAATACCGTTTGTGCTCACTTTTATTACTTGTTACCTTGCTGTTTTTCTTAATTAAGATTATAACACCTATTCCTACTATCCATACTTCACTTGTATCACCATCTCTTCGCCGAACTAGTGCATCTATATAATTTACCATTGTATTGGGAGTGTTGGGAACACAAGAGATTCTTTGTATTTTGATTGCAGGGTTGTTTGAGAGAGACCATATTCATCCTACACCTCCCAAGGATTGATAAACCTTAGGTCATCCACTTGAGTGAAATTTGCCACTGTCCTACAAAACTCTGCGCTTGGAGGCCCAACTGAGTCTACAAGAATAAAGTTGTGTAGTAGACATCACGACCCACCCAGTCTATTTCACAAATGAAGTAATGGCACGCAAATTCCCCCCGGGTTTCAAGCTCGTAAACATTGAGCAATAGGATGGATCAACGGGCCCTTCAGTCTGGATCGAGGACTATATCCTCATTGTCCACATAGAGGATGGCGACGACCTCCATGCCATAAAATATCTGCCACTAAAGTTGAAGAGCTCAGCTCGACACTGGTTGCACACCCTACCACCGAATTCGATCGGCACATGGGACACACTAGAGGACGGATTTATGGCAATTCTAGGGCACATATGTTAAGCCTCCGGATGCCGACGACGTGGCCCTCATAGTGCAGAAGCTAGGCAAGTTCGTACACAACATCGTAGCCTCCAAGTATGGAGGTTGTGGGTGCCTCGATTGGAGCTCGCTCTAAACCCAATCCCCAGAATGGGAGGGAAGTTTTATCTTCTTTTGTGTGGCATGGGTGGGTTTCGAAGCTCCTTGAGGCCCGTACACGCACAACGCACACAAATAATCACCGGTGAGGGGGTGACTACTAACCACCTGTTCCATTAATGACGCGGCCGCTCCCTCGGATTCCTATGCTGGTCTGTCGGATTGACGGCACACAACGTCAACACCTTGCCATCCCCGGCCATAAAAGCTCGGGGCAAGCCTTCGTATCATGAAAACCCTAGCCGCCGCCTCCTCCCCTAGCCAGCCCCCTTCTCACAGCGACAATGTCATCGCGCAGGAACGCAACCATTTGGATGAACGTGCTGGCGGCCTAGAACCTCTCGTACAAACCGTCGGGCATCGATGGTGCAAACTCTCTCCACGACACACGAGTTGTGGTGGGCGCTCCGTCCTCCTCCAACGGCGTACGTGGCGCTGGCGGCGGCTGCGAAGGATCTGGCACTTCCCATGGGGCTGACAGCTCCAAGCACGACGGGCGCTGTTATTCTGGCACCTTGGGCGCCATCGTCCCTGCTAACAACACCGTCATCGGCCCCGCTGCCCCCCTTGTCTCGTTCGTCCCTGTCCCCATCGAGGCCCAGCCAGAGCTAGAGCCGGAGATCGAGCCCAAGGACCCACTCTGGGTTGTGATGCAGCTCTGCGAGCTCTAAGTGACCACACGCCACCATGAAGAGGAGAAGGAGGAGGAGCAACAACTCGCAGGCATTGCTCCGGGGGGGGGGGGGGGGGGGGGGGGGGGAGATGACGACTTCCTACATCGACGAGTTGTCAAACTCAGAGTAGGAAGACGAGGACTAGACAGTGGCTGCGACGGAGTAGTGTAGGTAGTTGTAGCTAGCAACGTCGAGTAGCTACATTGTATATTTTGAAAATGTTGCTTAACGACATTTTAAGTCACAAAATATATGCAATGTGATGACTTTTGCCATATAGTGGTGAAAATTATGAACTATTTGGTTGGATTAAATGTCCCTTAAACTGCAAGAGCAAGAAAAAGAATAAAATAAACTAACAAATATGGAGGCTGCCTGTTTAGAGAATCTGTGTTTGCGCACAGCCCGGCAACCTTCAAATCATTATGGAGTACGTTCCATATTACGAATAATGGTTCAAATTATGATGAATCTGTTAGAGTTGCTCTAACAAATTTATACTGTTTTTTTATGGAGGACATGAGAAAAGACAACGATTCTTAGAGTTAGAGACCACCTTTGGATGCTGAGAAGTTCCTTGGTTCACATTTTCGTACGAGGCTTACCACACTTTACTAATCTACTCGACCTACACGCTATAGACTCAGCTTGATTGTGACAAAGTTAACTTCAACTAAAACTTGTACTCATGCCATTTATTAGTACTGCATGAAGCACTCAGATAAAGGAGAAATTAAGAACTTCGTGAAGCAGACTTCATGTTGAGTGACTCGAGTCTATGGTACTCATACTAGAATATTCAAGTTGACATAGAAGTACCACTAGCACGTGGGGTACAATGTATACTACTAGTACGAAAACTCATGTACTGGCACCAATTATCCGGCTCACTATCCATTCTTGACTTCGTGAACCAATGAAATCCAATCATCTCGCACATTCTATCTTTTTCTAAATAAAAAAACCAAGTTCAACAAGCCTTAGCATTGGTCAGCCGAAATGTTGCAGATACTATATGGAGACTAACTTTTTGCAGCACCACAACAGTTCCGCACTCATCTCGGACACTAACTACACTCACCGCTGCCGAATTAAACAAAAGCTTTATGGGTCTGAAATGAACGAAGAGGATCCACCACTTTCCATAATCTGTTTCAAAACGTGTCCACTGCTGCCTTGAAGAAATTGCAGCCAGTGGTTCACATGCTTGTGCATGCCCCACTATGGATGATCCACAGACTTCCCAAACAAAATATCTAGATTTTGGCAGTGCATATTGGATTGCGCATACTGTTCGCAGCAAAAGTAGCATATGCATCCCTTGCACTCAGCATTGGGTTTTGACACCAGACCACTGTGAAGGGCGGCTCCGAATAGATTTGATGACATGCAGTTCCTATTTTTCCTATACATTAGATTTCATGTTCAGATTCACTCAATGTAGTTGTCTATTTATGTTGGCATAAATCAGAAAAGAAAAGGAAAATGATGAATGCTTACTCGCAAACTTGTGTTCTTTTTGTGCTAAAGTTGTGTTCTTTGTTATCTATTAGCACATTCTAATTTTGATGATGGAAATTTAAAGGGTGCTAGAATATCCATTTATAGATTAATCTGTAGAAAAACAAAAAGGAAATTCCAATGATTTGGTGTCCATACAGAAGAATAAGTGTATGTTACCATCGAAAAGCTGTCCCATTTTTTTCTGATAGTGATCGCCGCTAAGCTAAGTTGAAAGTGCTTCCTAAACCTAACAGGAAGAGTTATAGTAGAATCGTGCACGCATTTGACAACTTTTTTACTTAGTTTATAACAAATTAACTTCTACTATAATATAATTCAAAAAACACATCACATACATTGAAGTTTACCCCAAGCTCTCTCTCTCGCGCGCGCGCTCTCTCTCTCTCTCTCGTTTGTAGTTGCACCAAGACGGCAGAAGATAAACTTCCGAACAAATGACATGCAATTACCAATTTCAAACGGATCGATGAGATGTGGACAAATGGGAGCACTCCAACAGCTAGTGGAGGTGGGGAAAGGCAGCAAAATGGTTGGCTACTGCCCAATTCCACCCATTGGACTTTGTGAATTTCCATTACCCCTACCTTTTTGACTTTGGTACCTAGAAACGAGTGCTCTAGGCGGCATGACATGTGCCCATAAAAGGGGGGTCCAAGGCAGCAAGCACGAACACCAAACAGAGATCCCGCATATTCCATTTCCATTGAGGTTGAGGGTAGCAGTCGAGGCAGTACAACTGTTCAAGAGAAGAGAACTTAACAGCCTGGTGAGTGCAATGGGGAGCTCAGCATCCCTCTGCCTAGTTATCACCTTGCTGGCATTCTACTTCTTTGTTCCCTCCAACGCTATACCCCTCTCAAGTAAGGCACACATCTCTGTACAAAAACTGGTCCTAAGATGTTGTATCCTTATATGATCTGATTCGTTCCATTTGGGGTGTAGGAGTGCAGAGACTGGTGCCCTTGCAACATGCCGGTGAGCAGGTGCCATGGGTCGAAGAAAACACTCCTAAGCCAAAGGTATGGTAGTGTTTTTTTTTTGGGTGGAAAAGATGTATGGTAGTGAGCTTTGTTCTAGACTTCATAACATTTGAAGGGTGTTTACAGCAAAATCTTTGTACATGAAATTACGTTAAAAACGGTAATAATGTTCGTGTGAAAATGTAAATTTTAAGATATTTTTACATGACATATTGTGGAACAGAGATAGTAACTTCTATGTTCTTGTTGTTGAACAAGTGATCGTTTCTCAAGTTGGTCTGGCACCTATAGAGATTTTGTGAATTGTTTCGGTTACTTCCTGTAGCATTTGTCAAAGCGTGGAGAGTGCAACTTGGTTGTTCATGCTTCATGGAATAGCTTTTTTTTGGAAAAGGAGGAAGCTTCATGGAATAGCTAGATTTGTTAGTTCTTTGGGATTCATGTGGTTTGGTGTACTCAGCTATCAAAAGTTTGATTATGGTGATACAGCGTACTCAGCTATCAAAAGTTTGATTATACGCGTAAAAAAAAGTTTGATTATAGTGATACACTCACACTATCTCCGTTTGAAATATATTTCAGATGGACATGGGTAGAGTGATCCCAGAAGATGACGCGGTGAACGTCGGTGCAAGGATGGCTCTGGAGACGCAGGACTACGCGCCCTCTGGCCCGAACAACCACCACAAGCCACCGGGTTGGAACTGAGCTAGTGCAGCCCGGGTCACAACTTTCATAAAGTTATATCGGTGGTTTCATTTAGTTAACCAGCCGTATTGTGCGGATCTATTGTGTGATGTGATGCTCACGATCTTAATTTACGCTAGGATATGCTTGAAAGATGCCAACTTATTTTATCATTGTAAGAGTCATGTTAATTGAAATATGACAATATTAATAAAAGTTGGGCGTGGCTCAACCATGACCATTCTATCGATAAATCTATCGACCGAACGGTTTTTCTCCCTAGCGCTTCCTTCCATCCAACGTTGTCTCCCCTACTCTACATTGGGCTGCCAATAGCTTGTTGTTCGTCCATCGATGTTGTTGTCATTGACTTCTCTTATGCACTAACCATCGCTGCGGCCACCACTGATGCCACCTTCTCCTCCACCCCTAGCAGCAGTTTCCAGCGGGTGTCGATTTTAGTCGTCGGTCGATGGTACATATCTCACGCCTTTTCTTCCTCTTCTTCATGCCCCCCTCGCTTGAGTTGTATGTCTCCACCCGCCCTACAATCATACGTCACTGAATCTCTCGCCTATTAAGACCAACTGGCGAATGTTTATACATAGATTTCTTGATACTAAAGGATTAGTGAACAAAATGAGAACTTGATGACAAAGATTAGTAAAAAAATGTTGATTGCAAGGAGCTCAAAACTGTAACAAAAGCGCACACTAGTGGCCAATAAAACCGCAACCTAGTTTGCTTAAGTAGCAAACTGCATCAAGGTTTGGAGTGCCTATTTGCTGCCTTAAGCGGCAAATGCGACAGCAACTGCCCCAAGAGACCTCATAACGGGGTGGCGACTTAAGCAATCTATTATCTCATTCTATACAAAAATCCAAAAAATATATTTCCAGATAATATATTTTAAAATACTTTTAAAATTCAGTTTAAATAATGGAGACATATTTAAAAAGAAATATATTCATGTACCCAAACAAAAAATGTTCACTACATATTTAAAAAATATTCCTGCGAACAAAAATAACCATTCATGTGTTTTAAAATCATATGTTACAAAATTGTCTTCGTATATGTGGGAATATATGCTCGTGTGATCTTAAAAATGTCATGTATTTCAAGAAACAAAAAGGTAACAAAAGGTGAAAACAATAAGCAAAAATGCTATGTCCTAGTATGTGAGCACAACTAACATCATTCTAAGTCAGATAAAATATGACGTTGAATACAGCATGGTTGTTAATGGCTTTTCTTGGATTTTTTGTTTGCTTCTTTTTGGTTTTGTTTGCATAACAATCCAACTAAAAAATTTCCAGATCTAAAATGGTGAGACAGACAACTCAAAAAGGTATTTTGCGGCAAGGAGCACTCAAAAATATTTTTAATGAAAATTACTTATTAGCCAAAAGCAATTAAATTGTTTATTTGATAAAATAATATTTTTGAAATTTATAGAACAAAGGCAATATTTTCCAAAACAAAAATTTAATAACAAAATAGATTTAGTCTGATACTCTATTTCTAAATAGTCGCAACTCACTATCTAATTTTCCTCTTCATAAAACTATGCCACATCACCAAGTCAGGCATGTAGTCATAAGTTGCTTTTTCTAAAAAAGAGTCATAAGTTGCTTTATTGCATTAATTTATCCATCCAAAACATGCCACCTTTTCAACCCATGCATGCTTTTTTTAAGGGAACCAAGTCATGCAAAATAATTTTACATTAGTTTTTGTTTATTTAGCATTCATTTATGAATTTTTAACAAGATTCCCGCAGCAACATGTCTTCATGCGGCAATGTCATATCATCAAGTCATGCATGTAGCCACAAGTTACTTTTTTGCATCAATTTATTCATGAAAAACACCCCATATTATCAACTCATGCATCCCATTTTTAAGGAGGGCCAGGTCATGCAAAATACTCTTACAATAGTTGTTTTTATTTAGCATTCATGTATGCATTTTTAACAAGATTCTCACATCAATCTAAATATTTCCAACCCACTATCTATTTTTTCTCTTCAATGCAGCCGTGCTATGTCACCAAGTCATGCATGTAGTCACAAGTTACTTTATGCATTAATGTATTCACCCGAAACATGCCACCTTAGAGCATCTCTAGTAGACCCCGTAAAAGTCGGACCCGGAAAATGCGTTTACAGTTCGCTGCAGATCAGATTTGTGGGGCGAATTCCTGCGCTATAGATCAGACCCCGTATACGGAACTGTAACCTTAAAAAAAATCATTCACGGGAGAAACTTGCAACGACATTCATCATACATAGTTGATCATCATACTCGAGCTCGTGGCATTCGAACGCCGGCGGCGGCCGGCTCCCATAGTTGAGCCACTTCTGCGCCCCCCGCTTGCGTGCGGCGGCGGCGGCGCTCCGCGTCACCCCACCACTTCTGTAGCCGTCCATGGGTCGAGAAAGGCCGCTAGGGCTTTTCTTAGGCTCGCCGGCGGCGAGAAATTGGGGCAGAGGGGGAGGGGAATCGCGGCGGAGCGGTGGCGGAGGCGGATAGGGTTTGACCCGTATCCGAGCGGTGAAACCACATAAATAGCAGTGGAGAGGGTATTTTTTTCGGGCCACGGTAAACTTTTTACGAGCCAGGCCCGGGATACGTAATCTGATCTAGCAAGAAAAACGGACCGAACCCGTATGCTCACCGGAATTATATGGGTTCGGCCCTTTTACGGGGTCTGCTAGAGATGCTCTTATCAACTCAGCATGACCTTAAGGGAACCAAGTCATGCAAAATATTTGTACATTAGTTTTTTATTTAGCATTCAATTATGCATTTTAACAAGATTCCCACGACAACGCGTCTTCGTGCAATAATGTCACATCACCAAGTCATGCACATAGTTATAAGTTACTTTTTGATTATTTTATTCATGCAAAACATCCTACTTATCAACTCATGCATGCCCTTTTTTAAGAGAACAAAGTTGTCGTGGATTTTTCATGGCAGATGCCCTAGTGAAAGGACTTAGGTGTGGAGCCATCGCACTTGGTTAGCTTAAAGGAGTTGAATGGGACAAAGGACACAAGGAGTTTACCCAGGTTCGGCCCCTCTCGACGAGGTAAAAGCCTACGTCCTGCTTCTAGTTGTATTGCTTGAGTTTTGATTACAAGGGAGCCAATACGCTTGACCTAGTTCTCGATTGGTTGTCTCTTGAGTTAACCTGCCGCCGGGTCACCCCTTTATATACAGGTTGATGCCCGGAAGCTTACAAACTCCCGGTCGTCTCACATAAACATGACTGGCTCGGTTTCTAACTAAACCTACCTTACAGAACAAGTTATCATATGGCGGTTCACACCTTCAGACCTTAAGCCACCTCCGGGTCTTGGGTCTTCTCACCTTAAGCCGCCAACGGTGTGACCCGGCCCCTCCTGGGCGGTTCATACCTCGGAGTTATATCCCCAACATTAGGCCCCATGTTGATTTGAACTTGTTCACATCAATCTCCACTACTTGACTTAGCAGAATTTTCCATTATCAATTCCTTACCAACCCGCGGTAACCCGCCATGATGTCACATAGCAGAACCATTGTAACCCGCCATGACATCATACGCATTAACTCCGCACAAGGCCCAAGATACCTCAACGGATCTTTATCTTAATGGACCTCCCAAAAATCAAGGCGCCCGCTTTGCCAGCATAATCATTTTTGCCTCCTCGGTTTCTGCGCATGCCGTCTCGTCACCTCCTTATAAATAGGGACACGGGTCCTCCTTTTTACTTTTTACCCCTGCCTCCTCCTCTTCGCCTCCTTCCTCGCGAAGCCACTGCAACCCGAGCTCCGTTGCCGCTGTCTTCCTCTAGCGACGTCAGCTCCGGCCGCTGCATCGACCTGAATGGACCAGAGAAACGCGGCGCACATCCACTCTCCATCTTCTTCGCCAGGTACGCATCCCCTTCCATTATAAATCTGCATTAGGGTTTGCCGAGTTCATTTGTGTTCGTCGGCCATTCCTTGGAGTTCTTCGCAATATTTCCGCTCATGCCTTATTCGATCTCTCAATAGCATAGTAACTGCGTGATTCTTGTTTGTAACACCCACATGTACTCGTAGATGCCTCCTCTCTGTTTCAGATTAAAATTTAGTGCAGTAGTTCATCCACTATGCGCTAGGTTTAGCAATTTCCTTCTATTTTTTGAACCACAGCAGATCCAAAATCATAGAACTGATATGTGGAACTTGTTTGTTCAGTACTTAGAAAAATTTCATTTATAGATTTACAGATACCTGTGATCTGCAGCCGTACGGGTGGCTTATATGATATGCCGTAACCCACCAAACACCGTTAGGCCCACTTTAAACCACCAGTATATATTCAGAGTCTGTATAACCCGACGTTGTCTTACCGGTTTAAGCATGCCAACCTTTATAGCACGTATTCTCTGCATACGAATTGACCTTGCATGATGCACTTGCTTTCTGATCACTGGACGGCTTAACATAATAAACTTAACCCGGCAATATTTCCCTTGCTAGGCTTTTCATCGACAAAAATGACCAAAACCGTCACCTCATGCAACTGGGTCGTCTCCACTGTTACGGAGCAATCTCTTAATGAATATGTCCAAGTAGGCGTCTTAGCCGCCAAAGATGTTATTTACTGGAGAGCCCCGGGGAACGAGGCCATACCTGCCCCAAAGGAAGACGAGGTCATAGTATTTGCTGATCATATGCTCCGGGGCTCCCCCCCCCCCACCCCAGCTCAAAAAAATTCCATGACGTATTGCATTTCTTTCAACTCCACCCTCAAGACATCGGACCCAATTCCGTTTCCAATATCTGCAACTTCCAAGTTTTTTGCGAAGTATATCTTCAAGAAGAACCCACTGTGGATTTATTCAAAGAATTTTATTGCTTGAACCGCCAGACTGAGTTCACAGACGGACTCAGCCTAGAACTTGGCGGAATTTATATTCAAAGACGAAAAGAAGTTGTCTTCCCTGCAGTCGCACTTCCCAGCCATCCGAAGGACTGGAACCAAACTTGGTTTTACTGCCAAGACACATCTCCGGCTGATGAAAATCCTCTGTCGGGTTTCCATGAGAACCGTCTTAGTTCAGGACATCCCCTCCCAGACCGGATTAGCACCAAAGAACGGGCTAAATATATGTCCATCTTTTCAAAAACAAGGGCCTTAATGGCCAACGGGTTGACCGGAGTTGATTTAGTCCGGTGCTGGGTAGCTTGGAGAATTTTGCCCTTGAGCTGCCGGTCCGGTTTAATGTGCGAATACACCGGCCAAGTGCAATTGGACAATGATGCGATCAACAAGATGACCAAAACACTGCTTAATGAGAGCTTGGCAACTTGTAGCAAGACGGGGTTGAGTCCCTTTTGTACCCTTAACAAGCCTCCAGCTGTAAGTATTTGTGAGCAATTTCTAACTTACTCATTAAAATCACAAAAACTATCTTCTCATTATCACTTGATTTTTGCAGGATGACTCCTCCTTTTGGAACAAGAAACTCCAGGAAAAGCCGACCAAAAAGGTTAGGACAAAGAGCAAGGCTCCCAAAAAGCCTGCCAAGAAGAAGGCAGATGCAACCGATCCATTTACCCTGGATGATGAGTCGGAGGTAGAACTTGACTCCCTTGGCTCCTTTTTGTACATCTTATTGACACTGATTGCTGTCAGGATGACGCAGAGGCCAGCCACGCAGATGGTGAAGAGGCAACTATCATTTCCTCTGACTCAGAACCTCTGCCGAGATAGAAAGTTCGACAAGCGAGCCGGAAAGTAAGGTTTTCTCACCCTTTAGCTTACTTGGATCCTAACTTTATTTTGAAGGAACAACAGCATGAAGTTCGCCGCACAACCCAGAACAGCGGCTGTGGAAATCTTTCCTCCGGCTTACCAAACACTCTGGTTCCTCGAAAGCATCGAAATGAGGTGCCACCAACTTCAACCCTCTCCTTTCCTAAGGCGGGTCTTATCCGCCAACCACTTAATCCGTCCGACTCAAATTATCAGGGAACTTCTCACTCCTCTTCCGGTGACTCAATTGGGACTCAGATTCCCCTCTTCAAAGTCACTCCCAGGTGAGAACATTAGACTTCTTTGTTTTTACACTTATACATTGATATATTAACCTCTTCATGCGTCTTATTTCCAGTGGTATAGCCAAACCCAGCAAGAAGCTGAAGATGAATAAACCGGCGGAAGACCCCAAGGTTGCTGAGCTGGAGAAACTGACCACTTCTGAAGCCTCTCAACAAACTCCGGTGGCTGTTGCTGATGACCCGCCACTAGAGACTCACAACTTCACAGCGGATCTAATGGGTGTTGATCCGCCCAGTACTAAACTGCCAAGTTCCACCAAGCCTGCTGAAGAAGAGGTTGAAGATGTTGTGGTCACTGGGACTGGTTATGTGACGCCCCCGATTCAATCGTACACTAATCATGCACGCAAACGTGTACGATCAAGATCAGGGACTCACGGGAAGATATCACGACACAACTCTAAAACATAAATAAGTCATACAAGCATCATAATACAAGCTAGGGGCCTCGAGGGCTCGAATACAAGTGCTCGATCATAGACGAGTCAGCGGAAGCAACAATATCTGAGTACAGACATAAGTTAAACAAGTATGCCTTAAGAAGGCTAGCACAAATTGGGATACAGATCGAAAGAGGCATAGGCCTCCTGTCTGGGATCCTCCTAAATTAATCCTGGTCATCGTCGGCGGCCTGCACGTAGTAGTAGGCACCTCAAGTGTAGTAGGAGTCATCGTCGACGGTGGCATCTGGCTCCTAGGCTCCAGCATCTGGTTGCGACAACCAGGTAGAAGGGAAAGGGGAAAAGAGGGAGGAAAGCAACCGTGAGTACTCATCAAAAGTACTCGCAAGCAAGGATCTACACTACATATGCATGGGTATATGTGCAAAAAGGCAATATAGGTGGACTGAACTGCAGAATGCCAGAATAAGAGGGGGATAGCTAGTCCTATCAAAGACTACGCTTCTGGCAGCCTCCATCTTGCAGCATGTAGAAGAGAGTAGATTGAAGTTCTCCAAGTATCATCGCATAGCATAATCCTACCCGGCGATCCTCCCCTCGTCGCCCTGTGTGAGAGCGATCACCGGGTTATATCTGGCACTTGGAAGGGTGTGTTTTATTAAGTATCCGGTTCTAGTTGTCATAAGGTCAAGGTACAACTCCAAGTCGTCCTGTTACCGAAGATCACGGCTATTCGAATAGATAAACTTCCCTGCAGGGGTGCACCACATAACCCAACACGCTCGATCCCATTTGGCCGGACACACTTTCCTGGGTCATGCCCGGCCTCGGAAGATCAACACGTCGCAGACCTACCTAGGCACAACAGAGAGGTCAGCACGCCGGTCTAAATCCTATGGCGCAGGGGTCTGGGCCCATCGCCCATTGCACACCTGCACGTTGCGAGGGCGGCTGGAAGCAGACCTAGCCCCCTTAATACAAGAGCAGGCTTACGGTCCAATCCGGCGCGCGCCGCTCAGTCGCTGACGTCAAGAAGGCTTCGGCTGATACCACGATGTCGAGTGCCCATAACTGTTCCCGCGTAGTTGGTTAGTGTGTATAGGCCATTGGCCAGACTCAGATCAAATACCAAGATCTCGTTAAGCGTGTTAATTGATGTAACCGAGGATGCCGACCAGGGCCAGAGCCCACCTCTCTCCTAGGTGGTCTCAACCTGCTCTGTCGCTCCACCACAAAGTAACAATCGGGGGCCGTCGGGAACCCAGGCCCACCTCTACCGGGATGGAGCCACCTGCCCCTTCAGCCCCCATCTCCGAACAGTATCATAAGTAATGTAATAGTATAAAGTATATAGCATATGCCCGTGATCACCTCCCAAAGTTATCACGGCCCAGTAGAGTGTAGGGCCACTGATGGAACACTAGCATCCTATACTAAGCATTAGAATAGCAAGTATGGTAACAATTGTAGCAACAATGACAGGCTATGCAGAAGAATAGGATTAACCGAAAGCAGTAACATGCTACACTACTCTAGTGCAAGCAGTAGAGAGAAGGAATAGGCGATATCTGGTGATCAAAGGGGGGGCTTGCCTGGTTGCTCTGGCAAGAAGGACGGGTCGTCAACACCGTAGTCGATCGGGGTACCAGCAGAAGCGTCAGTCTCGTAGTCTACCGGAGAGAAGAGGGGGAAGAAACAATGAATACAATGCAAACAGATGCATATCGATGCATGACATAACAAGTAGCGGTGCCAGGTGTGCCCTAACGCGGTAGGAGGTGATACCGGCGAAAGGGGAAACATCCGGGAAGGTATTCCCGGTGTTTCGCGTTTTCGAACAGATGAACCGGAGGGGGAAAGTTGCGAGTTTGCTATGCTAGGGATGTGTGGCGGACGAACGGGCTGCGTATCCGGATTCGTCTCGTCGTTCTGAGCAACTTTCATGTACAAAGTAGTTTCATTCGAGCTACGGATTATTTTATATTAATTTTTAAAGATTTAATTCATATTTAGAATTAACATAACTAATTTAATTAGAAAATGCAATTATGGCGTCAGCATGATGTCAGGGTGATGTCAGCAGTCAAATAGTCAGTTGACCTAGTCAAACTGACATGTGGGTCCCACTGTCATTGTCTAAGACTAACTAAGCAGGTTTAATAGTTTAGTTAATTGATTAGGTTAATTAAACTCAATTAATTAAGTTAATTAATTTAGTTAATTAATTAATATTTTTATAATTTTTTAATATTTTTTTATATCTTTTTTAAACGTTTTGGGGGTGGGACCCCTTTGTCATAGGGCCATTGGGCCTTAGCGGGTGCGGCAGCGGGCGACGGGCGCGGTTGCGGGCGAAACGCAACCCGCCAGTAGCGAGGCGCGGCCGGCGCGGTGCGTGCTGCGGCAAGGCGGGCGACGGCGGTCGCGGGCGAGCACGGGGCCGAGCGGGCGCGGCGCTGCAAGCGCCTGACCCGCGCAAGGGCCGAGCAAGCGCTGCTGGGCGCTAGCGCGGCGTCGGAGGTAGCCGCGGGCACGGTGGAGCGAAGCAGCAACGCGGTTGGGGCGGCGGAGCCGCGGCAGCATGACAAGGAGGAGGCGGCGCGTCGGAGGCAGGCGCAGGTGGCTGCGGTGGCCGGCGGCGGTGGCCGCGGGCGGTTCCGAGTGGAGGCACCGAGCGGGGCAAGACTGGGCTGCAGGGGGAGAGGCCGGAGGCACGGGCACATGAAGGGCGCAGCGGCGGCAATTGTCGATCGGGGCGGCAGCCGGAGCTAGGGGCGCGGCGGCGAAGCAATAGCAGGTAGCAGCGGTTAGTAGTGGCAGACGGCAGCGGAAAGCAGAAGCAGCGACAGCCGGCGGTAGCCGTCTCGGTGCGTGGCGCGGAGTGGGCAGAGGCAAGGCCCAAGGGAATGCACCTGAGCGCGCACGAGGCGGCAATGCGAGCAGCTTCAGGCGCAGGCAGGGAGAGCGTGGCGCGGCCAGATGCGGGCGGGGCAGACTCGGGCGTGGCCATGGCGACCAGCGTCAGGCACGCACGCGCAAGTGGATGTAGGCACGGGCGGTGCGCAAACGTGTGTGGGAGTAGTGCTCCAGTCACGACCACGGGAGGAAACGGGCGGCGACTGAACAAGGGGGAGGCAGGGAGGTTTGAAGGGGAGGCTCACAGCGGATTCGGATGAGGTGCTCGGGAAGCCAGGGGTGCCGGAGTCGAGGGGGTCGACGGCGAGGTTCCGGTGGCCGCGGGCGTTGACGGAGACGACAAGGTCGATGCGCTGCTCCCCGACACGATGCAGGGCGCCAGCTCGACGGAGGTGAGCGAGGCAGAGCTCGTGGACACGAGCTGCAGTCGAGGAAACGACGGTGGCCGCGGGATCTCGGAGTGCACGGCGACGGCAGCATCCAAGGAGGAGAGAGCGCGCGAGTGAGAGGGGAACGAGCGGGGGGAGGAAAAGATCTGGGGGTGCTGACGAGGCCGAGAGACGGGGGGGCTTGGTCTTATCCCCACAGCTGCGTCGGTTGGCTCAAGTGGGCCGAGGCCCACGAGAACAGGGAAAGGGATGGGGTCTTTCTTTTTTCTGTTTTGTTCTTTTCTTTTTATTTAATCTTTTGTTTCTATTTTCTTTTAGTTACACATTAATTTTAGTTTTAGTAAAATATGACAATAGCCCCTAAAATAATGTTCCAGAATAACCCACTGACATAAAAAAGTTTTACCACGAATTAAAATAGTTTAGCAATTTATAAAATACCAAAGGCATTTATATAATTGTTTTTGCTACGGTTTAAATCATTTTAGAGTATTTAAACATTTTATAAAAGTGTGGTTTCTCCGCCATAATTACCTATGCATTATTTGGCTCACACTGAACATTTTAGTTTTAATATTTGAAAACTTTTATTGTTTGCCTTTAATTAAAATTTGAATTTGAATCGTTTTTAACTAACGCGAGTTTATTAATAGAAATCGAGGTGATGTGGCATCATTAGTAGAGGGTTACTGTAGCTTAATTATCCGGGCGTCACAGGTTATACATAGCCAGGCAATCCCACCGTGTTATCAAAACACAGTGCCAAGGAAGAATTCTCCACTGCTGACAAAGGAAAATGGAAATTGTATTTGGAGAGCTACGCCAGTTTCAGCGCCAGCGAGATTCATTCGGGCTATTTAAGCCGCCTGCATACCAGCCGAGACATGGAAGCCGGCTTAGTCAATCTGATGAAAGGATGCTTCAAGGTAACCAATGGAACCCTTCTCATATTAATATCTAGGTCAACCGCCAAGTCTATAGGATACGAAAGAATTTGAGAATACTGTAGACTTGAATGACAGCCTACTTGCAATTCTTCAAAATTATCATATCTGCATTGGATCCAAACTTGTAGCCCCCAAGGGCCGGCTTAAGCTGAACAGCTAAGCGGGGACTTAACATCATGTTTGTAAAGAAATCCAAATAGGTAGCCCCCATGAGCCGGCGTAATTTGAAGAATCTAGTCGAGTCATGAAGAATTCATTTTGAAAGAGAACAACCTACATTAGCCCCC
The DNA here is from genome assembly GCF_002575655.3 of Aegilops tauschii subsp. strangulata. Taxonomy (NCBI): domain Eukaryota; kingdom Viridiplantae; phylum Streptophyta; class Magnoliopsida; order Poales; family Poaceae; genus Aegilops; species Aegilops tauschii. The sequence goes on from NC_053039.3 coordinate 360,759,922, forward strand.
AAGTGCCAAGTAGAATACTCTGTAATGTGCTTGGGACTTCAATAGAATGATTATCATAATTCCTGAGTACTGCTTGATTTATCCTTGCAGGATGAGCTAATCATAAAGGAGTCTCAGGTGATCGATCCGCGGAAGAACATCACCTTACAACAATCAGAAACATCGAAGGCCAAATCAAAACTGAAAGTCGCCTTAGAAATATCTGAAAAAATGAAGACATAGTTCGACACGCAGAGAGCCGGCTGGGAGACCAAAAAAGCAGCTCTTCTGAAAAGAGTTGAAGATGCTAGAGCTGCCCTTAAACCGGTGACTGAAGAGTTATCCTGTTTAAAGCGACATGTAAATCAAATGACAGTCGCCATCTTTGGTAAGTGTTATTGCATTGCAATTTTGCACCAGTAACTTTCATTAACCCGCCTAGCGACTTATCATATGTTATGCATGTAGGCCCCATAAGCTCTAACATTAGCCAAGACATGTTGGTAAAGCCGAAGGCGGTTTATACTCTGGTGGAACAGCTTTACACAGGCACGCAACGATCCTTATTAGTTATCTCGCATAATAAGCAGCCGCCTTCACTTATCAAGGATGTATTAAACAAGTTATCTGTCATGCCCAAGAGGATTGAAGAGATCAAGCGATCCGCAGCTCGAGCCGGCGCTATCACTGCTTTGAGTCGGGCCAAAGCATGGCAGGCGGAGCTAGACCCGGAGGAGCTGGCTACTGGCTATCCGAGCTTGAAAGAGGATGGGTCTCCCTTCCATGCCAGCGACTTTACCAAATGCATAAAGGATATGCACCCTTTGGCAACCAAGCTGGCCGAAGAAACTGATTTGTCTAAGTACCAGCCGGCTTACACAAAGGAGAACGCAAAAGTGAAAACACCGGCTTATGAGATTGTAGAGCTCATTCCTCTGATACGTAAGCACACCTTTGCTCCTGATGTTGATCCGTCTGATCTTATAGATGATGAAGCTGAATTCAACGCTTTAACCAATTGACTGGACATCATCTGACTTCCAGACAACGGAGGGAGAAGAAGAAGAACCGATGCAGGATAACCCGGAAGCTTCAACTCGCCAAGGCCAGGACAACTGATCCACGGGGCGGCTCCCAAACTGCAGCATGGCGTTTCTTCTTGAGAAAACTATTAATCATTTGGGCTGTAGAAAGCCTTGTAATAGGCTAGTTTAAAACCATGATTTGCCATGCCATCGTGCATGTTTAACCTTGAAACTGCTGAAATATGTTTATCTGCCGCTTGATGAGCTTTGCAGGAAATATCATATTGTTTTTCAATTTCCTGCACACATAGTAAACAACATATACCCTGGCGGTTTACGCTAGGGCGGGTCATAATGTCCAATATAATATGTTCTGGTGACTTAAAGTCTATAACTAGAGCGGGTTAGAAAAACCCGAAGTTTTTATTCAAATATGAAGTCATACCTGTAGACCAATATCATAATGATGCTGTAAGGATGTAAGTCTGTAAGCCAGATGCTTTACAGTTCCAGAAGAGTCTAGCTCTTTTTTTTGAACAAAAATCAGTTTTACTTCAAAGAGGTTTGGCATGAAAACCTTTTTATCCCGTAAGCCGGCTCTCACGTGACATAAATCTGTCGTTTTAACCTTAACTAGTTCAGGATCTTATTGAAAAGATTGACTGTTAAGAGTACGAACAGGCCACATAGCGGAGAGACTACGACAGCAGGTGAGTTTATCCTAGCTCTCTGTAAGCCAGCTCTCACGTGACAAAGGCCGCCATTTTAACCTTGACAAGTTCAGGGTCTTATTAAAAAGAGGAACTGTCAAGAGTTCGGTAGGTCACCTGGTGGAGTAGCATCTTGCAAACAGGCAGGTTTAACTCAAATTCGGCTTGTAAACCGGATCAAGAGGGTGTGAACAGCAATGCTCGGTGAGCAGGAAGCCCCCAAATGACCTTATGAGATGGCTTGGAAACCGGATCAAGAGGGTGTGAACAGCTATGATCAGTGAGCAGGAAGCCCCCAGGTGACCTTATGAGACGGCTTGGAAAACGGATCAAGAGGGTGTGAATAGCTATGCTCGGTGAGCAGGAAGCCCCCAAGTGACCTTATGAACAGACAATAAAGACTCACATACTTTGAAATGAAACGACAAAGGCCCTGGTTTATCAGGGATGCCGGCTTTATTATACTAATCAAAATATATACATTGATGAAGGTATGTACAGCACAAGAGCCGGTGGCTCAAGTGTAATATGGTCGCATATGAGCAATGTTCCACGGCCAGTGGGTCTCCTCCTCTGATGTGCGCGAGTCTTTGTTTTCTTGAATATCAATGAGGTAGTATGACCTGTTGTTCAAATTCTTGATGGCCACAAAAGGTCCTTCCCAAGGTGGGGATAACTTATGCATATCTGTTTGATCTTGGATGAGCCGGAGCACCAACTCGCCTTCTTGAAAGGTCTGAGTCTTAACCCGGCGGCTATGATAACGACGCAAATCTTGTTGGTATATCACTGAACAAGCCGCCGCAAGGTCACGCTCCTCATCCAACACATCAAGAGCATCCTGACGCGTCGTTTCATTGTCAGCCTCAACATAAGCCGCCACCCGGGGCGAGTCATGACGGATATCGCTTGGAAGAACCGCATCTGCCCCATAAACCATGAAGAAAGGCGTGTAACCTGTTGATCTGTTGGGGGTGGTATTTATACTCCAAAGCACTGAGGGTAATTCCTCAACCCAACAACCCGGCCTCCGCTGCAAAGGGACCATAAGCCGGGGTTTGATGCCTCTCACATTTTCTTGATTGGCCCTTTCAGCTTGACCATTGGATTGGGGGTGAGCCACTGATGAAATATCGACAAATATGCTCTCGTTGACAGAATTATTTCATAGCGCCCTTAGAAAGAGTAGTGCCATTATCAGTTATGATACTATGCGGGTAGCCAAAGCGGAAGATCACCTTCTTAATGAATTGAACCGTCGTTGCCACATCACACTTGCTGACCGGCTCTGCCTCAACCCACTTTGTAAACTTATCAACCGCCACCAAAAGGTGGGTCTTTTTGTCCGTGGATCTCTTGAAAGGTCCAACTATATCCATGATACGTCCATTTTGCATCATGTTTTCTTACTGTTATTTATAATGTTTTTATCCACAATAAAACTTTTTGGAGTAATTCTAATGCCTTTTCTCTCGTAATTTGCAAGGTACACACCAAGAGGGAGAATTCCGGCAGCTGGAAATCTGGACCTGAAAAAAGCTACGTCAGGCTACCTATTCTACACAACTCCAAACAAGATGAAACTTCACAGGGATTTTTTATGGAATAAATAAGAATTACTCGAACAAATAACCACCAGAGGGGGGCCACCAGGTGGACACAACCCACCTGGGCGCGCCAAGCCCCCCTGGCGCGCCCTGGGGGTTGTGGCCTCCTCGGCCCACCTCCGGTGCCCATCTTCTGGTATATAGGTCATTCTGACCTAGAAAAAAAATAAGAGGATGATTTTCGGGATGAATCGCCGCCGCCTCGAGGCGGAACTTGGGTAGGAGCACTTTTGCCCTCCGGCGAAGCGATTCTGCCAGGGGAACTTCCCTCCCGGAGGGGGAAATCATCATCCTCATCATGACCAACAACTCTCCCATCTTGGGGAGGGCAATCTCCATCAAAATATTCAACAGCACCATCTCATCTCTTGTGTTCAATCTTGTTACCGGGACTATAGATTGTTGCTTGTGGGTGACTAGCAGTGTTGATTATATCTTGTAGTTGATCACTATATGGTTTATTTGGTGGAAGATTATATGTTCAGATCCAATACGCTATTTAATACTCCTCTGATCATGAGCATGTTTATTATTTGTGAGTAGTTACCTTTGTTCTTGAGGTCACGGGAGAAATCATGTTGCAAGTAATCATGTGAACTTGATACTTGTTCGATATTTTGATAGTATGTATGTTGTGATTCCCTTAGTGGTGTCATGTGAACGTCGACTACATGACACTTCACCATATTTGGGCCTAAGGGAATGCATTTTGGAGTAGCAATTAGATGGTGGGTTGCGAGAGTGACAGAAACTTAAACCCCAGTTTATGCGCTATTCCGTAAGGGACCGATTGGATCCCAAAGTTTAATGCTATGGTTAGAATTTATTCTTAATACTTTACTCGTAGTTGTGGATGCTTGCGAGAGGGTTAATCATAAGTAGGAGGTTTGTTCAAGTAAGAACAACACCTAAGCACCGGTCCACCCACACATCAAATTATCAAAGTAGCGAACACAAATCGAACCAACATGATGAAAGTGACTAGATGAAATTCCCGTGTACCCTCAAGAACGCTTTGCTTATCATAAGAGACCATTTTGGCCTGTCCTTTGCCTCAAAATGATTGGGATACCTTGCTGCACTTTTGTTACTACTGTCGTTACTTGCTCGTTACAAATTATCTTGCTATCAAACTACTCCGCTACTTACAATTTTAGCACTTATAGACACTACGTTACTGAAAACTAATTGTCATTTCCTTCTGCTCCTCGTTGGGTTCGACACTCTTACTTACCGAAAAGAGCTACAATTGATCCCCTATACTTGTGGGTCATCAAGGCTATTTTTCGGTGCCGTTGCCGGGGAGTGAAGCGCCTTTGGTAAGTGGAATTTGGTAAGGAAACATTTATATAGTGTGCTGAAATTTATCGTCACTTGTTACTATGGAAAACAATCCTTTGAGGGGTTTGTTCGGGGTATCTTCACCTCGTCCGGAACCACAATTAATTACCCCTCAACCTACTGCACCTGCTGAAAATATTGAATATGAAATTCCTTCGGGTATGATAGAACAACTGCTATCTAATCCTTATGCAGGAGATGGAACCGAACAGCCTGATATGCACTTGATATATGTGGAACAAATTTGTGGATTGTTTAAGCTTGCAGGTTTACCCAAGGCTCAAGTTATGAAAAAGGTTTTCCCTTTATCTTTGAAGAAAAAATCATTGGCATGGTATAGGCTATGCCATGATATTGGATCATGGAGTTGGAATCGTTTGAAATTGGAGTTCCATCAAAAAAATTATCCTATGCATCTTGTTCATCGTGATCAGAATTATATATATAATTTTTGGCCTCGTGAAGGAGAAAGTATCGCTCTAGCTTGGGGGAGGCTTAAGTCAATGTTATATTCATGCCCCAATCATGAGCTCTCAAGAGAAATTATTATCCAGAATTTTTATGCTCGGCTTTCTCGTAATGATCAAACCATGCTTGATACTTCTTGTGCTGGTTCTTTTATGAAGAAGACTATTGAATTCCGGTGGGATCTTTTGGAAAGAATTAAACGCAACTCTGAAGATTGGGAACTCGACGAAGGTAAAGAGTCAGGTATTAAAATTAAATATGATTGTGTTAAATCTTTTATGGATACCGATGCTTTTCAAAAGTTTAGCACTAAATATGGACTTGACTCTGAGATAGTATCCTCCTTTTGTGAATCATTTGCTACTCATGTTGAACTCCCTAAAGAGAAGTGGTTTAAATATCACCCACCTATTAAAGAAGAAACTAAAGAACCGGTACCAATTAAAGAAGAAACTATACTTTATAATGTTGATCCATTTGTTCCTTCTACTTATATTGAGAAACCACCTTTCCCTGTTAGGATAAAGGAACATGCTAAAGTTTCAATTGTGGTTAAAAAAAGCTACATTAGAACACCTAAACCTGATGAGCAAATTAAAGTTGAACCTAGTATTGTTATGGTTAAAGATCTCCTAGAAGAAGTTGTAGATGGGCATGTTATTTACTTCTGTGAAGAAGCTGCTAGAATTGCCAAACCTGATAAAAAGGATAAACATAGACCTATTGTTGGCATGCCTGTCATCTCAGTTAGAATAGGAGATCACTATTATCATGGTTTATGTGACATGGGTGCTAGTGTGAGTGATATTCCTTACACTTTATATCAAGAAATTATGAAAGACATAGCACCTACAGAGTTAGAAGACATAGATGTTACTATTAAACTTGCTAATAGAGACACCATATCACCATTTGGGATGGTTAGAGATGTTGAAGTCTTGTGTGGGAAAATAAAATACCCTACTGATTTTCTTGTTCTTGGTTCCCCACAAGATGACTTTTGTCCCATTATATTTGGTAGACCTTTCTTGAATATAGTTAATGCTAAGATAGATTGTAAGAAACAAACTGTTGGTGTTAGCTTTGGTGATGAGTCTCATGAGTTTAATTTTTCCAAGTTTAGTAGAAATCTTCATGAAAAAGAATTGCCTAGTAAGGATGAATTAATTGGTCTTGCTTCTATTGCAGTTCCACCTACAGATCCTTTAGAACAATATTTGCTAGACCATGAAAATGATTTACATATGCATGAAAGAAATGAAATAGATAAAAAATTCTTTGAACAACGTCCTCTGCTTAAACACAATTTGCCTATTGAAACTCTAGGAGGTCCTCCTCCACCTAAAGGTGATCCTGTGTTTGAATTAAAACAATTGCCGGACACTTTGAAATATGCTTATCTTGATGAAAAGAAGATATATCCTGTTATTATTAGTGCTAACCTTTCAGAACATGAAGAAGAAAGATTATTGAAAGTTCTAAGGGAGCACCAGGCTGCTATTGGATATACTCTTGACGATTTAAAGGGCATTAGTCCCACTCTATGTCAGCACAAAATTAATATGGAACTGGATGCTAAACCCGTTGTTGATCACCAACGTCGGTTAAATCCAAAAATGAAGGAAGTGGTAAGAACGGAAATCTTAAAACTTTTGGAGGCAGGTATAATCTATCCCATAGCTGATAGTAGATGGGTAAGTCATGTTCATTGTGTTCCTAAGAAAGGAGGTATTACTGTTGTTCCTAATGATAAGAATGAACTAATTCCACAAATAATTGTTACAGGCTATAGAATGGTAATTGATTTTAGAAAATTAAATAAAGCAACTAGAAAAAATCATTACCCTTTGTCTTTTATTGATCAAATGCTTGAAAGATTATCTAAGCACACACACTTTTGCTTCCTTGATGGATATTCTGGCTTCTCACAAATACCTGTTTCTCAACCTGATCAAGAAACGACCACTTTTACTTGTCCATTTGGAACCTATGCTTATAGACATATGCCTTTTGGTTTATGTAATGCACCTGCTACCTTTCAAAGATGTATGACTGCTATATTCTCTGACTTTTGTGAAAAGATTGTTGAGGTTTTCATGGATGACTTTTCTGTTTATGGGAAGTCTTTTGATGATTGAGCGAGTTTTGCAGAGATGTGAACAAACAAATCTTGTCTTGAATTGGGAGAAGTGCCACTTTATGGTTAATGAAGGCATTGTCTTGGGTCATAAAATTCTGAAAGAGGTATTGAAGTGGACCAAGCTAAGGTTGATGCAATTGAGAAAATGGCATGTCCTAAAGATATAAAAGGTATTTGTAGTTTCCTAGGCCATGCTGGTTTCTATAGGAGATTTATCCAAGACTTTTCTAAAATTTCTAGGCCTCTCACTAGTCTCTTGCAGAAGGATATTCCTTTTGTTTTTGATGATGATTGTTTAGAAGCCTTTGAAACACTCAAGAAAGCCTTAATTTCTGCACCTATTGTTCAACCACCTGATTGGAACTTGCCTTTTGAAATTACATGTGATGCTAGTGATTATGTTGTTGGTGTTGTTCTAGGACAAAGAGTTGATAAGAAATTGAATGTTATTCATTATGCTAGTAAAACTCTAGAAAGTGCCCAAAGAAATTATGCTACTACTGAAAAGGAATTTTAGCATTGGTGTTTGCTTGTGATAAATTTAGACCTTATATTGTTGATTCAAAAGTAACTGTTCACACAGACCATGCTGCTATTAAATATCTTATGGAAAAGAAAGATGCTAAACCTAGACTTATTCGATGGGTTCTCTTGTTGCAAGAATTTGATTTACATATCATTGATAGAAAAGGAGCTGAGAACCCAGTAGCTGATAACTTGTCTAGGCTTGAAAATGTGCTTGATGACCCACTACCTATTGATGATAGTTTTCCTGATGAGCAGTTAGCTGCAATAAATGTTTCTCATAGTACTCCTTGGTATGCTGATTATGCTAATTACATTGTTGCTAAATATTTACCACCTAACTTTGCATACCAACAAAAGAAAAAATTCTTCTATGATTTAAGACATTACTTTTGGGATGACCCACATCTTTATAAAGAAGGAGTAGATGGTATTATTAGACGTTGTGTACCTGAGCATGAACATGGACAAATCCTACGGGAATGTCACTCCAAGGCTTATGGAGGGCATCATGCTGGAGATAGAACTGCTCACAAGGTATTGCAGTCTGGATTTTATTGGCCTACTCTCTTCAAGGATGCCCGTAAGTTTGTCTCATCTTGTGATGAATGTCAAAGAATAGGTAATATCGGTAAGCGTCAAGAAATGCCTATAAATTATTCTCTTGCTGTTGAACAATTTGATGTTTGGGGATTTGATTACATGGGACCTTTTCCTTCCTCCAATGGGTATACACATATTTTGGTTGCTGTTGATTATGTTACTAAATGGGTAGAAGCTATTCCAACTAGTAGTGATGATCACAACACCTCTATTAAAATGCTTAAGGAAGTTATTTTCCCAAGGTTTGGAGTCCCTAGATATTTCATGACTGATGGTGGTTCACACTTTATTCATGGTGCTTTCCGTAAGATGCTTGCCAAGTATGATGTTAACCATAGAATTGCATCACCCTATCATCCTCAGTCTAGTGGTCAAGTTGAACTTAGCAATAGAGAAATAAAATTAATTTTGCAAAAGACTGTTAATAGGTCCAGGAAGAATTGGTCTAAGAAATTAGATGATGCACTTTGGGCTTATAGAACAGCATATAAAAACCCTATGGGTATGTCTCCATATAAAATGGTTTATGGAAAAGCTTGTCATTTGCCTCTTGAGTTAGAACATAAAGCATATTGGGCAGTTAAAGAGCTCAATTATGATTTCAAACTTGCTGGTGAAAAGAGGTTATTTGATATTAGCTCTCTAGATGAATGGAAAACCCAAGCTTATGAAAATGCAAAATTATTTAAAAAAAGTTAAAAGATGGCATGACAAAAGAATTCAAAAGCGTGAGTTTAAATTTGGAGAATATGTTCTTTTGTACAACTCCCGTTTTAGATTCTTTGCAGGAAAACTCCTCTCAAAATGGGAAGGCCCATATGTCATCGAGAAGGTTTACCAGTCTGGAGCCATCAAAATAAATAATTCTGAAGGTACTAACCCGAAGGTTGTCAATGGGAAACGAATAAAGCATTATATCTCAGGCACTCCTATTAATGTTGAAAGAAATATTATCCAAACTTTGACACCGGAAGAGCACATAAAAGAGTCCTTCTGGAACACTCCAGAATCATGAAATTAAGGAGGTACGTGATATGGTAAGTAAACGGACTCCGAAAATCCGCAAAAATATTTTCTATCAGTTTTGGAATATTTAAGAATTTTAGGAATAAAGAAACTTCCAGGAAGCGTACCCTGGTGGGCACAATATACCAGGGCGCTCCAGGCTTGCCTGGCGCGCCCAAGTGGGTTGTGCCCACCTGGGACACCTTCCATACTCCGTTTTTCTTCCGTATGCTTGCCCTCCAAGATAAAAAATCTATATATACTTCCCGAACCTATTGATCACTGTATCGCGGAGAAATCCTCTGTTCTCTTTTCTTGTTGTTTCCGGTCAGATTCATCAAACCAGGCATCATGTCTTCTTGCTCCTCCAACAACATGGAAGAAGATGCTTGGCTCATGAAGATCGAGACAAAGCGGGAGGAGCCCACGGACGCCATCAAGGGAGACAAGGGCAAGAAAGCTACCTTAGATCCATCCCCGGTGGCAGCACAAGCGCTGCTGGCCGAGGAGGAGGAAGAGGATATCCTTAAGCCCTAGCTTACTCATCTTACTCCCGCTGAGATTGAAGTCATTGAAATAGTTCGCATACAGAATAAGTATCTCACTCGCGAAAATATTCTGCATCAAGAGCATATCATCCATCTCCGGAGCGTTATCCGTTGGTTGGAGAACCTCTTGATTCTTAAGGATAGGATCGCTTCATCACCACCACCATCTTCTTCACCACCAAAGGAGAACTGAGTATCGGGTATGGGCACTCCCCTTGGCTTCCGCCAAGCTTGGGGAGGTGCCCCGGTATCGTATCATCCCACTATCTTATTGCTTTTACTTATTTTAGTTCGGTCTTTTGCATTAGATGAATAAAAGTTTAGTTCGATCCTTTCTTCTTTGAGAGTTTGCTTAGTGATCAATCCTTGTAATCGTGTGCAAGTTATATAATAAAGTTTAGTTTGAGTTTTTGCTTTCTTTACTTTCATGTTGCAAATAAAAGAAAAGAAATAAAGAAATAAAAAGAGAAAGGGAATAAAAAAGAGAAAGGAAATAAATCAATAAGATTATATACTAATCCTATGGTAGGTGATGGCACCACATAAGGAAAAGTATAAGTATAAAAATTTATTAGAGGTTGACAAACATAGCATTAGTCAATGATGCAACTCATGAAAGAATTAATAAGGGAAGAGAAGATTCACATATAAATATACTATCCTAGAAATCTTTTGTGATTGTGAGCCCTCATCAAAATATTATATGCTAACATTGTTGACGTTGGACAAGGAAGACAACTTAATGGTTTATGTTTGTTTATATCCACATAGAAGTCATATTGTCATAGATCCTTCAACATGTGGTGCTTGCCCCCTATCTTTGCTAGCCAAAAATTCCGCACTAAGTAGAGATACTACTTGTCCATCCAAAAATCCTTAAACCCAAATCTTACTTTCAAGTGTCCACCATACGTACCTAGGGATTGAGCAAGATCCCTCAAGTAAGTTGTCATCGGTGCAAAAAGGCAAGAAAAATTGTGTCTAAAAGTGTGAGATCATTTAGTGTAAGAGAAAATTGAGCGTTCTACGAACTTGGATGACAAACAATAAAAGCGACAGACTGCATAATAAAGGTTGTCATATTAAGGGGCAATACAACATGACGTTCTTTTGCACTAAGGGATTGAGCATACAAACAAATAAGCGCATGGCAACCTCTGCTTCCCTCTGCGAAGGGCCTATCTTTTACTTTTATGTATTTACTTTTATGCAAGGAGTCAAAGTTTTCCTTCTATTCCTTTTATTTTTCTCCTTTGGCAAGCATCATGTGGTGAGGAAAGATCTAGGCACATATGTCCAGTTGAATATAGATAGCATGAGTTATTATTGTTGACATCACCCTTGAGGTGAGTATGTTGGGAGGCGAAACTATAAGCCCCTATCTTTCTATGTGTCCGGTTGAAATGTTTTGCTCATGGGTACGAGGTGAGTGTTAGCAATCATAGAAGAATATATGATGGTTGAGTATGTGGACTTTCCTAAAGGCTCCAATACGTGACCCTTCCTGAAAAGATGATGAATTGTAGTTGCAAAGTTGACTGAGAACATAGTTTGTTGGTTTCTAATAGAGTTTTTGCTTTATACTTCGATTGTGTGATAAACTATTACTTATTCATGAGAACAATATGATAAAAGTTCTATGATAAAAGTCCTATGTTTAATTTTGTTGCTGTTATAATAATCAACATGATGCTTCTATGTCCGTATTTTGTTTTTATCGACACCTCTCTCTCAAAACATGTGGACATGTTTTTCAATTTTGGTTTTTGCTTGAGGACAAGCGAGGTCTAAGCTTGGGGGAGTTGATACGTCCATTTTGCATCATGTTTTCTTACTGTTATTTATAATGTTTTTATCCACAATAATGCTTTTTGGAGTAATTCTAATGCCTTTTTTCTCGTAATTTGCAAGGTACACACCAAGAGGGAGAATTCCGGCAGCTGGAAATCTGGACCTGAAAAAAGCTACGTCAGGCTACCTATTCTGCACAACTCCAAACAAGCTGAAACTTCACGTGGATTTTTTATGGAATAAATAAGAATTACTGGAAAAAATTGTTGGGGAACACAGTATTTCAAAAAAATTACCTACGATCACGCAAGATCTATCTAGGAGATGCATAGCAACGAGACGGGAGAGTGTGTCCACGTACCCTCGTAGACCGAAAGCAGAAGCGTTTAGTAACGCGGTTGATGTAGTCGAACATCTTCGTGATTCAACCGATCCTAGCACCGAACGTACGGCACCTCCGTGTTCAGCACACGTTCAGCTTGATGACATCCCTCGAACTCTTGATCCAGTTGAGGCCGAGGTAGAGTTCCGTCAGCACGACAGCGTGGCGACGGTGATGATGAAGTTACCGGTGCAGGGCTTCGCCTAAGCACTACGACAATATGACCGAGGTGTGTAATTGTGGAGGGGGGAACTGCACACGGCTAAGAGAAGACTTAGTGTGCCTTTGGGGTGCCCCCCTCCCATGTATATAAATTGGGGAAGGAGAGGTGGCCGGCCCAAGGGGGGCGCGCCAAGGGGGGTGATACGTCTCCAACGTATCTATAATTTTTTCGTTCCATGCTATATTATATTCTATTTTGGATGTTTAAGGGGCTTTATTATACACTTTTATATTATTTTTTGGGACTAACCTATTAACCGGGGGCCCAGCCCGAATTGCTGCTTTTTGCCTATTTCAGTGTTTCGAAGGAATGGAATATCAAACGGAGTCCAAACGGAATGAAACCTTTGGGAACGTGATTTTCTTAACAAATGTGATCCAGAGGACTTGGAGTGGACGTCAAGCAACCGATGAGGAAGCCACGAGGCAGGGGACGCGCCTACCCCCCAGGGCGCGCCCTCCACCCTCGTGGCTCCACCGACCTACTTCTTCCTCCTATATATATCTACGTACCCCCAAACCATCAGCAGAGGAGCCAAAACCCTATTTCCACCGCCGCAACCTTCTGTACCCATGAGATCCCATCTTGGGGCCTTTTCCGGCGCTCCGCCGGAAGGAGCATTGATCACGGAGGGCTTCTACATCAATACCATAGCCTCTCCGATGATGTGTGAGTAGTTTACTTCAGACCTTCGCGTCCATAGTTATTAGCTAGATGGCTTCTTCTCTCTCTTTGGATCTCAATACAAAGTTCTCCTCGATTCTCTTGGAGATCTATTTGATGTAACTCTTCTTTTTGCGGTGTGTTTGTCGAGATCCGATGAATTGTGGGTTTATGATCAAGATTACCTATGAACAATATTTGAATCTTCTCTGAATTCTTTTATGTATGATTGGTTATCTTTGCAAGTCTCTTCGAATTATCAGTTTGGTTTGGCCTACTAGATTAATCTTTCTTGCAATAGGAGAAGTGCTTAGCTTTGGGTTCAATCTTGCAGTGCTCGATCCCAGTGACAGTAGGGGAAACGACACGTATTGTATTGTTGCCATCGAGGATAAAAAGATGGGGTTTATATCATATTGCATGAGTTTATCCCTCTACATCATGTCATCTTGCTTAAAGTGTTACTCTGTTCTTATGAACTTAATACTCTAGATGCATGCTGGATAGCGGTCGATGTGTGGAGTAATAGTAATAGATGCAGGCAGGAGTCAGTCTACTTGTCACGGACGTGATGCCTATATACATGATCATACCTAGATATTCTCATAAGTATGCATTTTCCTATCAATTGCTCGATAGTAATTCGTTTACCCACCGTAATACTTATGCTATCTTGAGAGAAGCCACTAGTGAAACCTATGGCCCCCGGGTCTATTTTCCATCATATTAATCTCCGGACAACTAGCAATTTCTACTACCGTTTATTTTGCTTTCTTTACTTTTAGTCTTTACCATAAAAATACCAAAAATATTATCTTATCTCCTCTATCAGATCTCACTGTCGTAAGTGACCGTGAAGGGATTGACAACCCCTTTATCGCGTTGGTTGCGAGGTTCTTATTTGTTTGTGTAGGTGTGTGGGACTTGAGCGTGGTCTCCTACTGGATTGATACCTTGGTTCTCAAAAACTGAGGGAAATACTTACGCTACTTTACTGCATCACCCTTTCCTCTTCAAGGGAAAACCAACGTAGTGCTCAAGAGGTAGCAAGAAGGATTTCTGGCGCCGTTGCCGGGGAGTCTACGCACAAGTCAAGACATACCAAGTACCCATCACAAACTCTTATCCCTCACATTACAGTATTTGCCATTTGCCTCTCGTTTTCCTCTCCCCCACTTCACCCTTGCCGTTTTATTCGCCCTCTTTTTCCATTCGCCTCTTTTTTCGCTTACCTCTTGTTTGCTTCTGTGTTGGATTGCTTGCTTGTCACGATGGCTCTACCTAGATTTGGTGGTCTTCACCTTAAAAGGTTAGAAGAGATTGAAAGCAACGTCAGAAGTTTTATGACTTTAGAATTTGAGCATAATATTTTTTTTAGAAACGAGCTTAAGGAACCAAAAAAAGCTTTATGGGGTACATGAATAAAGAGCTCGATGATATGTCTAAGGAATTTTATGGTTTGAAATCTCAGATTGCTTAACTTGAAAAATTAATAGCAGAAATCTCGAATAAGCAGGCCACCTTAGTTAATAAGATGGCCGCTAAACCGGAAATTTTTTATGAGAATAAAGATGAAGATCTAAAAGTTATTGATGTGTCTCCTATTAAATCTTTGTTTTGCAATATGAATCTCGATAATGATGGAACTGGAGATGAGTCAACTTTAGTTAGAAGGCGTCCCAAAAATTCGGAGTTTTTAGATCTTAATGCAAAATTTGGTAAAAGTGGGATTGAAGAGGTTAAAACTTTAGATATCAATGAACCCACTATCTTGGATTTCAAGGAATTTAATTATGATAATTGCTCTTTGATAGATAGTATTTCCTTGTTGCAATCCGTGCTAAATTCTCCTCATGCTTATAGTCAAAATAAAGCTTTTACCAAACATATCGTTGATGCTTTGATGCAATCTTATGAAGAAAAACTTGAGTTGGAAGTTTCTATCCCCAGAAAACTTTATGATGAGTGGGAACCTACTATTAAAATTAAAATTAAAGATCATGAATGCTATGCTTTGTGTGATTTGGGTGCTAGTGTTTCCACGATTCCCAAAACTTTGCGTGATTTGTTAGGTTTCCGTGAATTTGATGATTGTTCTTTAAACTTGCACCTTGCGAATTCCACCATTAAGAAACCTATGGGAAGAATTAATGATGTTCTTATTGTTGCAAATAGAAACTATGTGCCCGTAGGTTTTATTGTTCTTGATATAGATTGCAATCCTTCATGTCCTATTATTCTTGGTAGACCTTTCCTTAGAACGATTGGTGCAATTATTGATATGAAGGAAGGAAATATTAGATTCCAATTTACCTTAAGGAAAGGCATGGAACACTTTCCTAGAAATAAAATAAAATTACCTTATGAATCTATTATGAGAGCCACTTATGGATTGCCTTCCAAAGATGGCAATACCTAGATCTATCCTTGTTTTTATGCCTAGCTAAGGGCGTTAAACGATAGCGCTTGTTGGGAGGCAACCCAATTTTATTTTAGTTTTTTGCTTTTTACTTCTGTTTAGGAATAAATCTTTGATCTAGATTCTGGTTAGATGTGTTTTTATGTTTTAATTAGTGTTTGTGCCAAGTTAAACCTATAGGATCTTCTTGGATGATAGTTATTTGCTCTTGCTGAAAATTCCAGAAACTTTCTGCTCACGAAAACAGTTATTAAAAATCACCAGAACGTGATAAAATACTGATTCCAATTGCACCAGATCAATAAACAAATTATCTAGGTCTTCCTATTTTGATAGATTTTTCTGAGTTCCAGAAATTTGCGTTAGTTACAGATTACTACAGACTGTTCTGTTTTTGACAGATTCTGTTTTTCGTGTGTTGTTTGCTTATTTTCATGAATCTATGGCTAGTAAAAGAGTTTATAAACCATAGAGAAGTTTTAATACAGTAGGTTTAACACCAATATAAATAAATAATGAGTTCAATACAGTACCTTGAAGTGGTGTTTTGTTTTCTTTCGCTAACGGAGCTCACGAGATTTTCTGTTAAGTTTTGTGTTGTGAAGTTTTCAAGTTTTGGGTAAAGATTTGATGGACTATGGAACAAGGAGTGGTAAGAGCCTAATATTGGGGATGCCCAAGTCACCCCAAGGTAAATCCAAGGACACCAAAAAGCCAAATCTTGGGGATGCCCCGGAAGGCATCCCCTCTTTCGTCTTCGTCCATCGGTAACTTTACTTGGAGCTATATTTTTATTCACCACAAGATAAGTGTTTTGCTTGGAGCGTCTTGTATGATTTGAGTCTTTGCTTTTAGTCTACCACAATCATCCTTGCTGTACACACCTTTTGAGAGAGACACACATGATTTGGAATTTATTAGAATACTCTATGTGCTTCACTTATATCTTTTGAGCTATATAGTTTTTGCTCTAGTACTTCACTTATATCTTTTAGAGCACGGCGGTGGATTGTTTTATAGAAACTATTGTTATCTCATGCTTCACTTATATTATTTTGAGAGTACTACAAAACAGCATGGTAATTTGCTTTAATTGAGAAATTAGTCCTAATATGATAGGCATTCAAGATTAATAAAAACTTTCTTATAAGTGCGTTGAATACTAAGAGAAGTTTGATGCTTGATAATTGTTTTGAGATATGAAGATGGTGATATTAGAGTCATGCTAGTTGAGTAGTTGTGAATTTGAGAAATACTTGTGTTAAAGTTTGTGATTCCCGTAGCATGCACGTATGGTGAACCGTTATGTGATGAAGTCGGAGCATGATTTATTTATTGATTGTCTTCCTTATGAGTGGCGGTCGGGGACGAGCGATGGTCTTTTCCTACCAATCTATCCCCCTAGGAGCATGCGTGTAATACTTTGTTTTGATAACTAATAGATCTTTGCAATAAGTATGTGAGTTCTTTATGACTAATGTTGAGTCCATGGATTATACGCACTCTCTCCCTTCCACCATTGCTAGCCTCTCTAATACCGCGCACCTTTTCGCCGATATCATACACCCACCATATACCTTCCTCAAAGCAGCCACCATACCTACCTATCATGGCATTTTCATAACCATTCCGAGATATATTGCCATGCAACCTACCACCGTTCCGTTTACTATGACACGCTCCATCATTGTCATATTGCTTGCATGATCATGTAGTTGACATCGTGTTTGTGGCATAGCCACCATTCATAATTCTCATACATGTCACTCTTGATTCATTGCATATCCCGGTACACCGCCGGAGGCATTCATATAGAGTCATATTTTGTTCTAAGTATTGAGTTGTAATTCTTGAGTTGTAAGTAAATAAAAGTGTGATGATCATCATTATTAGAGCATTGTCCCAAGTGAGGAAAGGATGATGGAGACTATGATTCCCCCATAAGTCGGGATGAGACCCGGACGAAAAAAAAAGATAAAAAAAGAGGCCATAAAAAAAGAGAAAAGGCCCAACAAAAAATGAGAGAAAAGAGAGAAGGGACAATGTTACTATCCTTTTTCCACACTTTGCTTCAAAGTAGCACCATGATCTTTATGATAGAGAGTCTCCTATGTTGTCACTTTCATATACTAGTGGGAATTTTTCATTATAGAACTTTGCTTGTATATTCCAATGATGGGCTTCCTCAAATTGCCCTAGGTCTTCGTGAGCAAGCAAGTTGGATGCACACCCACTTAGTTTTCATTATTGAGCTTTCATACGCTTATAGCTCTAGTGCATCCGTTGCATGGCAATCCCTACTCACTCACATTGAAAATATTAATGGGCATCTCCATAGCCCGTTGATACGCCTAGTTGATGTGAGACTATCTTCTCCTTTTTGTCTTCTCCACAACCACCATTCTATTCCACATATAGTGCTATGTACATGGCTCACGCTCATGTATTGCGTGAAGATTGAAAAGGTTTGATAACACCAAAAGTATGTAACAATTGCTTGGCTTGTCATCGGGGTTGTGCATGATTAAAATACTTTGTGTGGTGAAGATAGAGCATAGCTAGACTATAAGATTTTGTAGGGATAACTTTCTTTGGCCATGTTATTTTGAGAAGACATAATTACTTGGTTAGTATGCTTGAAGTATTATTACTTTTATGTCAATATTAAACTTTTATCTTGAATCTTTCGGATCTGAATATTCATACCACAAATAAGAGAATTACATTGAAAATTATGCTAAGTAGCATTCAACATCAAAATTCTGTTTTTATCATTTACCTACTCGAGGACGAGCAGGAATTAAGCTTGGGGATGCTTGATACGTCTCCAACGTATCTATAATTTTTTATTGTTCCATGCTATATTATATTCTATTTTGGATGTTTAAGGGGCTTTATTATACACTTTTATATTATTTTTTGGGACTAACCTATTAACGGAGGCCCAGCCCGAATTGCTGCTTTTTGCCTATTTCGGTGTTTCAAAGGAAAGGAATATCAAACGGAGTCCAAACGGAATGAAACCTTGGGGAACGTGATTTTCTTAACAAACGTGATCCAGAGGACTCAGAGTGGACGTCAAGCAACCGACGAGGAAGCCACGAGGCAGGGGGCGCGCCTACCCCCTGGGCGCGCCCTCCACCCTCGTGGGCCCCTCGTGGCTCCACCGACCTACTTCTTCCTCCTATATATATCTACGTACCCCCAAACCATCAGCAGAGGAGCCAAAACCCTATTTCCACCGCGGCAACCTTCTGTACCCGTGAGATCCCTTCTTGGGGCCTTTTCCGGCGCTCCGCCGGAGCGGGCATTGATCATGGAGGGCTTCTACATCAACACCATAGCCTCTCCGATGATGTGTGAGTAGTTTACTTCAGACCTTCGGGTCCATAGTTATTAGCTAGATGGCTTCTTCTCTCTCTTTGGATCTCAATACAAAGTTCTCCTCGATACTCTTGGAGATCTATTTGATGTAACTCTTATTTTTGCGGTGTGTTTGTCGAGATCCGATGAATTGTGGGTTTATGATCAAGATTATCTATGAACAATATTTGAATCTTCTCTGAATTCTTTTATGTATGATTTGTTATCTTTGCAAGTCTCTTCGAATTATCAGTTTGGTTTGGCCTACTATATTGATCTTTCTTGCAATAGGAGAAGTGCTTAGCTTTGGGTTCAATCTTGCGGTGCTCGATCCCAGTGACAGTAGGGGAAACGACACGTATTGTATTGTTGCCATCAAGGATAAAAAGATGGGGTTTATATCATATTGCATGAGTTTATCCCTCTACATCATGTCATCTTTCTTAAAGCGTTACTCTGTTCTTATGGAGTTAATACTCTAGATGCATGCTGGATAGCGGTCATTGTGTGGAGTAATAGTAGTAGATGCAGGCAGGAGTCGGTCTACTTGTCACGGATGTGATGCCTATATACATGATCATACCTAGATATTCTCATAATTATGCACTTTTCTATCAATTGCTCGACAGTAATTCATTTACCCACCGTAATACTTATGCTATCTTGAGAGAAGCCACTAGTGAAACCTATGGCCCCGGGGTCTATTTTCCATCATATTAATCTCCTGACAACTAGCAATTTCTATTACCGTTTATTTTGCTTTCTTTACTTTTAGTCTTTACCATAAAATACCAAAAATATTATCTTATCATCTCTATCAGATCTCACTCTCATAAGTGACCGTGAAGGGATTGACAACCCCTTTATCGCGTTGGTTGCGAGGTTCTTATTTGTTTGTGTAGGTGCGTGGGACTTGAGCATGGTCTCCTACTGGATTGATACCTTGTTTCTCAAAAACTGAGGGAAATACTTACACTACTTTACTGCATCACCCTTTCCTCTTCAAGGGAAACCAACGCAGTGCTCAAGAGGAAGCAGGGGGGAGTCCTAGTAGGATTCGGCCCAAGTAGGATTCGGCCCCCTCCTTTCCTTTTCGGAGAAGGGGGGGCCCCCAACCCTAGTCCAATTCAGTTTGGACTTGGGGGCCACGCGCCTCCACCTGGCCGCCGCTTCCTCTCTCCACTAGGGCCCATGAAAGCCCATTAACTCCCCGGGGGGGTTCCGGTAACCCCCGGTACTCCAAAACTTATCCGAAACGACCCGAACCATTCCGGTGTCTGAATGTAACCTTCCAATATATGAATCTTTACCTCTTGACCATTTCGAGACTCCTCGTCATGTCCGTGATCTCATCCGGGACACCGAACAAACTTCAGTCATCAAATCACATAACTCATAATACAAATCGTCATCGAATGTTAAGCGTGCGGACCCTACGGGTTCGAGAACTATGTAGACATGACCGAGACACATCTCCGGTCAATAACCAATAGCGGAGCCTGGATACTCATATTGGCTCCTACATATTCTACGAAGATCTTTATCGGTCAAACCGCACAACAACATACGTTGTTCCCTTTGTCACCGGTATGTTACTTGCCCGAGATTCGATCGTCGGTATCATCATACCTAGTTCAATCTCCTTACCGGCAAGTCTCTTTACTCGTTCTGTAATGCATCATCCCATGACTAACTCATTAGTCACATTGCTTGCAAGGCTCATAGTGATGTGTATTACTGAGAGGGCCTAGAGATACCTCTCCGATACACGGAGTGAGAAATCCTAATCTCGATCTATGCCAACTCAACAAACACCATCAGAGACACCTGTAGAGCATCTTTATAATCACCCAGTTACGTTGTGACGTTTGATAGCACACAAGGTGTTCCTCCGGCATTCGGGAGTTGCATAATCTCATAGTCTGAGGAACATGTATAAGTCATGAAGAAAGCAATAGCAGAAAAACTAAACGATCATTATGCTAAGCTAACGGATGGGTCTTGTCCATCACATCATTCTCTAATGATGTGATCCCATTTATTAAATGACAACACATGTCTATGGCTAGGAAACTTAACCATCTTTGATTAACGAGCTAGTCAAGTAGAGGCATACTAGGGACACTCTGTTTGTCTATGTATTCACACATGTACTAAGTTTCCGGTTAATACAATTCTATCATGAATAATAAACATTTATCATGATATAAGGAAATATAAATAACAACTTTATTATTGCATCTAGGGCATATTTCTTTCACAAATAACCACCAGAGGGGGCCACCAGGTGGGCACAACCCACCTGGGCGCGCCAGGCCCCCCTGGCGCGCCCTGGGGGGTTGTGGCCTCCTCGGCCCACCTCCGTGCCCATCTTCTGGTATATAGGTCATTCTGACCTAAAAAAATAAGAGGAGGACTTTTGGGACGAAGCGCCGCCACCTCGAGGTGGAACTTGGGCAGCAGCACTTTTGCCCTCCATCGGAGCGATTCCGCCGGGGGAACTTCCCTCCTGGAGTGGGAAATCATCGTCCTCATCATCACCAACAACCCTCCCATCTTGGGGAGGGCAATCTCCATCAACATTTTCAACATCACCATCTCATCTCAAACCCTAGTTCATCTCTTGAGTTCAATCTTGTTACCGGAACTATAGATTGTTGCTTGTGGGTGACTAGTAGTGTTGATTACATCTTGTAGTTGATCACTATATGGTTTATTTGGTGGAAGATTATATGTTCAGATCCAATATGCTATTTAATACTCCTCTGATCATGAGCATGTTTATTATTTATGAGTAGTTACTTTTGTTCTTGAGGTCACGGGAGAAATCATGTTGCGAGTAATCATGTGAACTTGATACGTGTTCGATATTTTGATAGTATGTATGTTGTGATTCCCTTAGTGGTGTCATGTGAATGTCGACTACATGACACTTCACCATGTTTGGGCCTAAGGGAATGCATTGTGGAGTAGCAATTATATGGTGGGTTGCGACAGTGACAGAAACTTAAACCCCAGTTTATGCGCTATTCCGTAAGGGACCGATTGGATCCCAAAGTTTAATGCTATGGTTAGAATTTATTCTTAATACTTTTCTCATAGTTGCGGATGCTTGCAGGAGGGTTAATCATAAGTAGGAGGTTCGTTCAAGTAAGAACAACACCTAGGCGCCGGTCCACCCACATATCAAATTATCAAAGTAGCGCACACAAATCGAACCAACATGATGAAAGTGACTACATGAAATTCCCGTCTACCCTCAAGAACGCTTTGCTTATCATAAGAGACCATTTTGGCCTGTCCTTTGCCTCAAAAGGATTGGGCTATCTTGCTACACTTTTGTTACTACTGTCATTACTTGCTCATTACAAATTATCTTTCTATCAAACTACTCCGCTACTTACAATTTCAGCACTTGCAGACACTACCTTATTGAAAACTACTTGTCATTTCCTTCTGCTCCTCGTTGGGTTCGACACTCTTACTTATTGAAAAAAGAGCTAAATTTGATCCCCTATACTTGTGGGTCATCAATCCAGTCCCCAGACTGCAAACGTTCAAGTGATTGGAATCATCCTTAGTTCTTGAGCCGGCACATGAGCCCGTCTGGAAAATCTCTGACAGCCGTCACACTTGCTAACCAGATCTTCTGCATCAGCATGAGCAGTCAGACAATAAAACCCATGACGAAAAACCTTAACCACGAGATACTTAGAGCCAGCATGGTGGCACAATCTCCTTCATGAATCTCTCTTATAATCTCACGGCCTTCTTCAGGGGAAACACAACGCTGGAACACACCTGTGACACTGCATCGGTGCAACTCGCCATTGACAATGGTCATCGACTTAGACCTCCGGCCTCGCCAAAGTTCCATCCTCGGGCAACTCTCCCTGGGTCATATAAGCCAAATAAGGAACCGTCCAATCAGGAATAGCATAAAGAGCTGCCACCAACTGTGCATCCGGGTCAGGGATTGCAAGATCCTCTTCTGTCGGTAGCTTAACCGAAGGGTTATGCAATATGTCAAGAAAAACATTGGGTGGTATCGTTTTACACTGAGACCCCAGCCGGCTTAAAGCATCAGCCGCCTCATTTTTTCTACGATCAATGTGTTCCACTTGATAACCTTTGAAATGGCCAGCAATACTGTCAA
The DNA here is from genome assembly GCF_002575655.3 of Aegilops tauschii subsp. strangulata. Taxonomy (NCBI): domain Eukaryota; kingdom Viridiplantae; phylum Streptophyta; class Magnoliopsida; order Poales; family Poaceae; genus Aegilops; species Aegilops tauschii. The sequence goes on from NC_053039.3 coordinate 360,782,870, forward strand.
CCGCCCGGCGATAAGCCGCCATGAGCGGGTCCTTGGAATCCCAAGTTCCTGAAACCTGCTGAGCCACCAAATCTGAGTCGCCAAAGCACCTCACCCGGCTTAAGTTCATCTCTTTAGCCACCTGAAGGCCATGGAGCAGAGCCTCATACTTAGCTGCATTATTAGTACAAGGGAACATTAATCATAGCACATAACAAAACTTATCACCACGTGGGGAAGTCAAGATAACTCCAGCCCCCGAGCCCTCCAGCCGCCGTTACTCGTCAAAGTGAATCGTCCAGTAAGTGTTATCTGGCTTTTCCTCTGGGGTCTGCAATTCTGTCCAATCGTTGATGAAATCCACAAGAGCCTGCGACTTGATAGCTGTCCTTGGCATATACTTCAACCCATGAGGACCAAGCTCAATGGCCCACTTGGCCACCCGACCTTTGGCTTCTCGGTTTTGAATAATTTCCCCTAAAGGAGAAGAACTGACCACTGTAATAGGATGAACAAGGAAATAATGTTTCAACTTGCGACTGGCCATGAACACTCCATAAACTAGCTTCTGCCAATGTGGCTACCTCTGCTTAGACTCAATTAACACCTCACTAACATAGTAAGCCGGCCTTTGAACCGGATATTCTTTGCCTGTTTCCTTCCTCTCCACAGCAACCGCTACGCTGACGGCTCTGCTGTTAGTAGCCACATATAAGAGCAAGGGCTCCTTCTCAACAGGAGCTACAAGAACCGGCGGCTCAGCCAACTATTTTTTAAGCTCCTCGAACGCCTGATTGGCAGCATCACCCCAGACAAAGTGATCTGCTTTCTTCATCATCTGGTATAGAGGAATGGCCTTTTCTCCCAGGCGGCTTATAAACCGGCTTAAAGCCGCAATACGACCCGCCAAATGCTGGACGTCATTAATACACGCCGGCTTAGCCAAAGAAGTGATAGCCTTGATTTTCTCTGGGTTAGCTTCAATGCCTCTCTCAAAGACCAGGAAACCCAAGAGCTTGCCTGCTGGTACACCAAAAACACATTTGGCCAGATTAAGCATCATCTGGTAGACCCGAAGGTTGTCAAAGGTCTCTTTTAAATCATCTAGCAAGGTGTCCTTCTTCCTGGATTTCACAACGATATCATCCACATAAGCATGAACATTGCGTCCTATCTGGCTGTGAAGGCAATTCTGAACACAACGCTGATAAGTCGCCTGGGCACTCTTGATCCCAAAAGGCATAGATACATAGCAGAAGGATCCAAAAGGAGTGATGAAAGATGTCTTCTCCTGGTCCTTAATTGCCATTTTGATCTGATGATAACCAGAATAAGCATCTAAGAAACTCAAACGCTCACAACCCGTCGTAGCATCAATGATTTGATCAATACGAGGAAGAGCAAAAGGATCAGCCGGACAAGCCTTGTTAAAGTCTGTGTAATCCACACACATACGCCAAGTGCTGTTTTTCTTAAGTACCAGCACCGGGTTAGCCAACCACTCAGGATGAAAAACTTCAACAATAAACCCGGCCGCCAAGAGCCGGGCCACCTCTTCTCCAATGGCCTTGCGCCTCTCTTCATTAAAACGACGAAGGAATTGCTTGACCGGTTTAAACTTTGGATCAATATTGAGTGTGTGCTCAACGAGTTCCCTCGGTACATCTAGCATGTCTGAAGGCTTCCATGCAAAGATGTCCTGGTTCTCACGGATGAACTTGATGAGAGCGCTTTCCTATTTCAGATCCATGTTGGCACTGATAACGAACTGCTGAGATGAGTCACCAGGGACAAAATCAACCTATTTGGTATCATCCACTGACTTAAACTTTAACAAAGGGTCATGTTCTGTAGTTGGCTTCTTCAATGGAGTCATATCAGTCAGGTCAACGTTGTCTTTGTAAAACTTAAGCTCCTCCGTGGCACAACCAGACTCGGCATAAGCAGCATCACCTTCCTCATATTCCAAGGCTATCTTCCTGTCACCATGAACCGTGATGGTTCCCTTGCGACCCGACATCTTAAGCTACAAATACACATAACAAGGTTGTGCCATAAACTTGGCATAATACGGTCGTCCAAACAAAGCTTGATAGGGGCTTTTGATCTTAACCACTTCAAAATTCAATGTCTCGGCCTTGTAATCATGTTCATTGCCAAAAGCCACTTCCAAGGCTATCTTCCCCACCAGGTAAGCCGACTTACGAGGCACCACCCCATGAAAGACTGTAGACAATGCTTGAGATCTTTGTCAGTTAAATTCATCCGGCGAAAAGTATCATAATAAAGGATATTAATGCTGCTGCCTCCGTCCATAAGCACCTTAGTGAACTTGTAACCTCCAACCTGAGGAGCAACCACCAAAGCTAGCTGACCCGGGTTGCCAATCCGGGGCGGGTGATCCTCACGAATCCATACAATGGGCTGCTCTGACCATCGTAAGTATCGAGGGATTGCCGGCTCAACCGCACTCACCGCTCGTTTATGAACCTTCTGATCTCGCTTGCATAGGTTTGTGGTAAAAACATGATATTGACCACTATCCAGCTGCTTTGGATTACTCTGATACCCGGACTGCTGCTGTTGATTACCTTGACTGGGCTGCTGATTAAAATTGCCTTGATTGCCCTGACCTTTAAATCCAGAGTTTGAGCCGCCACCTCCAAAGCCGTGCCTGTGAGGGCCGGAGCCTGACCCACCGTGCGGGCCGTTACCGTTATTGTGGTCCTGGTGAAAACTGGAATTCTTATACTCCCTCATGATATTACAATATTTCCACATGTGAGTAGATGGTTTATTGGGACGACTATGTTTTGGCCAAGGTTGGTTCAATATCGCCTCTAAATTGAGCTTCGGCCCTCCAAACTGGGGTTGGAATTTTCCCTTACGACGGCGATCACCGCTCTGTGTATTAGTGTTGGCCACAAAGTCTGAGCCGCCGTCAGTGTGCTTGCGCTTACCATTGTTACCTTGGCTCTGACCTATCGTATTCTGCTGCTGCCCCTTGCCGTTTTTCTTCCCCTTACCAGACTTTTCCTCATCTGAATCAGGATCCTTAGTGTTGTCCGAGTCGGCGTATTTGATAAGAGCTGCCATGAGCTCTCCCATGTCATTACAATGACGTTTAAGCCGACCTAGATTCTGTTTGAGGGGAATAAACCAGCAATTTTTCTCCAAAATTAAAACAGCAGAACCAATGTTGATGCTATCCGACGAGTGGATAATAGCTGAGACCCGGCGAACCCAATGGGTGGTCGACTCATCCTCACGCTGGATGCAAGTGTCTAGGTCGATAATCGACAGTGGTTGCTTACATGTATCTTTAAAATTCTGAATGAAACACATCTTTAATTCAGTCCATGAGCTGATGGAATTAGGGGGCAATCCCTTTAGCCAGGTGCGAGCCAGCCCATCCAACATCATGGTGAAATATTTGGCGCACACAGCATCGTTAACATCCAACATCTCCATAGCCGGTTAGTATCTCTCAATCCAAGCATCCCGAGCTAATCCGCAGTGTAATTGGGTACTTTTCGAGGGCCCTTGAAATCCTTGGGCGAACGCTCATTGCATAGAGCTGGCGCTAAACACGGCACACCCACTATCCTGGAAGTCATCTCGGCTTCTATAGACGCTGACAGATTACGTTGGAGTTGCTGAAGAGCCGCTAACTGAGCCGCCAGCTCTACCTCTTGACGTGCCCTGGCCTGATCTAATAAGGCCTGAACATTATTATCTCACACGGTGGGTCATGCCCACGCGGCTGGTTCTGATGCCGCTCGCTGCTAGAAACTGCTAGCGACTCAATACGCCTGCTATAACTTCGACTTTGACGAGGAGTTGAATGAATCCGATCATGACTGTATGAGTAAGTCACCTGCTGAGCTACCGCTGTCTGAAGAAGCTCCACGGCCTTCCGTGCCTCAACTGCGGCAGGACACTCGCCTTCAACGGGAAGAGCCGCCAATCGCGAAGCCGCAACAATCATATTATCCAGAGGGTTGGAAAAATGACCCGGCGGTGTCAACACCTGTTGAGGCGGGGTTAAATGCAAACAAGGTGGGTCTGTTACCCGCGGTTGAGCCGTCACCCTGGCCCCGGGTGCCTCGGTGACCCGGGTCACGCCGGGCGGGTTACTCATTCCTGCTCATGGCGTATTGAAAAGATTCCTTGCCTCGTACTCTAGGGGCAGACAGGTCTGAAACCTTCTTCAGATGACGGCATTTGAAGCGTTTTGATCCAGATTAAGCCGGAAAGATTCTGCTTGGATCCGCTGCAACTCAGCTTCCACCGCAGCTCGCTCTGTTGCCATCCTAGAATTCTCAATGTTGAGTGCCTCCTTAGCCTGAGCTACCTCATCCCGTAACTTTGCAACATCCACCTTATGTTGTGCCGAATTCGCCGGGGTTACCTCTGTAGCTAAGAGAGTCGCTAGGGCATCCAGGAGTTTCGACAAAACTTGAGCTAGCGGGCGTACAAGGTCGCTCACCCCCGGCCGTCGCAGCAGCCGTTGAGCCGAAGGTCATAGCCGCAGCGGTCGATGAATTCACCAGCTGTTGCGTTCCAGCCATAAAAACAGTAGCCCAGCTCGGCGGCTCATAGGAGTCTGGAATACTGTCGCCATCGGAACAGCCCCCAAGCCGTTGTAAGGGCATATTTATACCTAAGTAGTTTTGGTGATTGATGACAATGCTTTTGCGGACTAATCATGTGCATTAAGCAATTCAGATATATCATGTCTAGGCACAAGACGATTTGGTGCCCCTCAAAGCCTATAGAAGACGGTGTTTCTCTACGTTTCTTTTTGGTGGATTTGAGTCATAGGAAAACCATACTTTTAAGAGGGGGTCCGCTTTGGAAAGGTTTGGGTGGAATCATCACGTACACGTCTGTTCCTTTTGCACCACCTTTCATTTGGCTCTTTGGAGCATCCTCCGTTTTTCCGTGTCTCTGCAAAATGAAGGACTCCTAGTGTTCTTGTGCTCGGGCGTAGTACCGGCCAGGGGTACGGTAGTACCGCAGGTCCTTACGGTAGTACCGCTCCATGGGCGCGGTAGTACCGTGGCCTCAGGCCAGGCACAGCAGCACGAGCGGATGTAGGGGCAGATGTAATTTTTTACATCCGCGCCCTACGCGGTAGTACCGCTCCAGGTTTGCGGTAGTACCGCGTCGGATTTTTGCACAGATCGAAACTTAGCGGAAGTAGTCACTGATGTAATTTTTTATGTCCGTGCCTTCCCAGCCTAGACAATCTGTGCCTTGCGGTAGTACCGCAAGGGGGAGCGGTAGTACCACTCCAGTGGTTCTACTGCTCTTTGCTTCATCGCATCAGGGCTCGTCTAGCCCCTGCCGCACATATGGTAGTACCATGGTGCCTCGCGGTAGTACCACAGGCCCTTGCGGTAGTACCGCATGTCTGGTGCGGTAGTACCGCAAGTCACGGGCTAAGTAAGTGGATACCGGTTGGATTTGTCCTTTCACTATAAAAGGGGGGTCTTCTTCTCCGAGTTGACCACCTCTTCCATCCCTAAGCTCCATTGTTGCTCTAAGCTCCATTTTCGCCCGATCTCTCTCCCTAGCCAATCAAACTTGTGGATTTCCTAGGGATTGGTTGAGAAGGCCTCGATCTACACTTCCACCAAGAGAAATTTGATTCCCCCACTAATCCCTTGCGGATCTTGTTACTCTTGGGTGTTTGAGCACCCTAGACGGTTGAGGTCACCGTGGAGCCATATTCCATTGTGGTGAGGCTTCGTGGTGTCGTTGGGAGCCTCCAATTAAGTTGTAGAGATTGCCCCAACCTTGTTTGTAAAGGTTCGGTCGCCGCCTCCAAGGGCACCAATAGTGCACGGCATCTCGCATTGTGTGAGGGCGTGAGGAGAATACGGTGGCCCTAGTGGCTTCTTGGGGAGCATCGTGCCTCCACACCGCTCCAACGGAGACGTACTTCCTCTCAAGGGAAGGAACTTCGGTAACACATCCTCGTCTTCACCGGCTCCACTCTTGGTTATCTCGTACCTTTACTCGTGCAAGCTTACTTTGTGTTACATTCCTTGCTTGCTTGTATACTTGTTGTTGTTGCATCATATAGGTTTCTCACCTAGTTGCATATCTAGACAACCTACTTTGATGCAAAGTTTAAATTGGTAAAGAAAAGCTAAAAATTGTTAGTTGCCTATTCACCCCCCCCCCTCTAGTCAACTATATCGATCCTTTCAATTGGTATCAGAGCCTCGTCTCTTTATTAAGTACCTTGCCGACCGAAGAGTATGGTTGACAGCGTAGACGGTGAGGAGGAGCACTCCGGTGTGATTCCGTCCTCGTCTACGGCCGATGGGGGAACCTCGGTCTCACGTGAGGAGTTCAATGTGGCTTTGGACACATTGAAAACCTCCATGATGGCCGAGGTCAAAGGCATGCTTAAGAACTTTCTTGATGGTCTCAAATTATCCACCGCACCGTTGGAAGTGGTCGATCCCACTAACAAGGTGACGGATGCTAACTCCGACAAGGGGGAAGCTACTAGTGAGAAAGTTCCTTTGTCTAGTGGTAGAAATGGTAGTTGCATCTTTGCCCATGTGGAACCTCCTCTTACTTATGGAGGACCGATTCCCTCCACTCATTTAAATCATTCCGGCTCTCCTCCTAAGATTGTGAAAAATGAGGATTTTGACGCTTGGGTATATCGCTTTAAACGTCATTTAAATTATGTAAATACTAATCTTTGGAGAATCATTGAGCAAGGTTTCTATCCGCATGACCCAAGCAACTTCACCCCTCGAGAAGCCGTGGATCATCAATTCAACGAGAATGCTCTCTTCATCATCCAAGATGCAATTCCATCCGAAGATATTGCGCATCTTCGACCCTTCACCGTGGCCAAGGAAGCATGGCACCATGTCGTTTCCCTTTACAAGGGAAGCGCAAGAATTCAACGCTCCAACTATGAAGTGGTGCAAGATGAAGCTGATGAGTTTGCAATGAATGAAGATGAAGAACCTCGTGAGCTCTACCGGAGATAAACCACTCTCGCCGTCTCATTCCGAGATCATGGGAGCAAGGATACGGATGAAAATTGGATCAAGCGCAAGTTTCTCAAAGCCATGATGCCTTACCATAAGGCCATGTCCTCCGTCATCCGTCAAAGGCCGGACTTCCACACCTTGTCCTCAAGTGAAGTGTTGGATGAGTTTGTGGCAATGAGGATCTTGGACAAGACCGTCGACAATGCGGTGTTGTGTTCTCAAAGAGCAAAGAAGCCCAACCTTGCCTTGAAGGCCAAGGCTAGTATGGAAGAAGAGGACGAAGAGGAAGAAGAAGACAGCAACCCTGAAGATACGAAATATGCTTATCATGAGCACATGGCTCTCGCTTCAAGGCAATTTTGGAGCAAGAAGAACACAAGGCCCAACTTCAACAAGAACAACTCAAGTGGCACGAAGGGCAAGCAACGTGTGAGGACTTGCTACAATTGTGGCAATGTGAGCCATTTTGTTGCGGAGTGCCCATACGGGAAGAGAGAAGACAATGGTGGCAAGCTCATCCGAAAAGACAAGGCCAAGTCCTTCCCCAACAAGAGAAACTTCACCAAGAAGACTCCTCCCAAGGGGTTAGTGGCATAAGAAGAGTACAATGAGGATGATGATGATGATGATGATGATGATGACGGTGAGACGGTTTCCATGGCCTCCGTCGCCATTGCAACAACTCCACGGATGCCCCTCTTCGACTCACCCAACGAGAACATCACCGCCAAGTGCCTCATGGCCAAAGCCACCAACAAGGTAACCCCCAATATCAAAACTACCATCACTACTAATCCCTCTTTGACGGATTGCATTAATGAAAGTGAGGGGTCTAATGAAGAAGAAAATGAATTTGAGTCTTTTATGAGTACGCTCAAGGGTAAATCCAAGAAGCATTTTGTTGCTCTCTTGGAACAACTTGGTGAACCCAATGACATGATCGAGGCTCACGAAGACACCATCTCTAAGATGGAGGGACATAGTCGTGACTATGCCGATGAGATATCGGATCTCTCTAATGCTCTTGAAGAAGAGCGTGGTCACCATTTGGCTCTTGAGGAGTCACACAATGATGATCATGCTAAATTAAAGAAAGATCTTGATCATGCTCTTGTTGTATCTCGTGTGCTCAATTCTGACAAGGCCAGACTTGGGGTTGATCTTGCTAGACTCAAGGAGGAGTTTGATATACTTGACAAGGCTCACAAAGCCTTGAAGGGTGCTCATGCTAGCCTCAAAGAGTCTCATGATCAACTCCAAGTGAAGCTAACTAAGGAAAAGGCCACTTTTCCTCATATGGTTTTAATTGGTAATGCAAATGCTACTAACCCATGTTGTGAGCATGTGCATCTTGTGGAGGAGAATGCTAAGTTGAAGAAGCAACTGGAGAAAGGCCTTGTGTCATGCATACAAGGTGAGAAGAACCTCAATGACCTTTTGAACAATCAAAAGGAAGTTGTGGCCAAGGAGGGAATTGGGTTCACACCCAAGCCCAAGAACAAGAAGAAGAATGACAAGGCCAAACGACCTCCTCCTCTCAAGCAAACTTTTGTGAAGGAGGGAGAGGGTGCTTCCAAGGAGAAGAAGAACAATGTGAAGGGTGGTGGTGTCAAGAAGGGCAATGCCATTCCTTCCAACAAAGCCGGCGACTTTAACCCTTCTTATGTGTTGTGTCGTGCTAGTGATGGGCATGTCTATGCCAAATTTGTTGGTTCTCCTTATGAGTACATTGAATGGTCTATTTGGGTTCCTAAGACCCTTGTTACTAACATCAAAGGACCCATTACAAAATGGGTACCTACAACCAAGCATTGATCTCTTGTAGGTGTTTGCTTCCGGTGGGGGATCATGGTTGCTTGATAGTGGAGCCACAAATCATATGACCGGAAGCAAGGACTTGGTGGTGGATGTGCAAACGATTCCATCTATTCCCACCAATGTCGAGTGGGTGATGCCTCGTCTTCTAAGGTATTGGGACTTGGCACGGTTGTCATTTCTCACGATCTCACGATCGAGAAAGTCATGCTTGTTGAGTCCCTTGCATACAATTTACTTTCCGTTCATCAACTTGCACTCATGGGCTTTGCCACTTTCTTTGATATTGATACCGTGGCCCTCCTGTGGAGCAAGACTCTTAAAGTAGCCTTTGTTGGGCATGTCGAGAATGGTCTCTACGTGATTAACTTCTCGAAGCGACCCACTAAGACCGCGACATGCCTAATGGCTAAAGTTGACGTGGGATGGCTTTGGCATCGCCATTTAGCCCATGTCAATATGAGATCTTTGCAAAGTCTTCTCAAGGGGGACCATGTCCGTGGAGTAACAAATGTTAGTTTTGCCAAAGATCGTGCTTGCAGTGCTTGTATCGAAGGAAAGCTACATGAGAAGGCTCACCCTCCCACGACTATCATTTACTCGAAGAGGCCTTTGGAGCTCCTTCACTTGGATCTCTTTGGGCCTCCATCTTTTGATAGTCTTGGGGGTAGAAAGTATTGCTTGGTGATTGTGGATGATTATTCAAGATACACTTGGGTATACTTTTCCAAGAGGAAGAGTGAGACCCAACAAACCGTCATTGATTTTGCAAGTGAAGCTCAACGCCAACACAATGCAAAGATCTTGATGATAAGAAGTGACAACGGCACCGAGTTCAAGAACTACACCTTGGATGAGTTTCTTAGTGATGAGGGGATCAAGCATCAATATTCCGCACCATACACTCCTCAACAAAATGGTGTAGCAGAGAGGAAGAACCGGACGTTGATGGATGCGGCAAGGACCATGATGGCGGAGTTCAAGTCTCCATACAACTTTTGGGCCGAAGCCATCAACACCGCGTGTCATGCATCCAATCGGCTCTATCTCCGCAAAGGCTTGAACAAAACTCCATATGAGATACTCACCGGTAATAAGCCCAACCTCAAGTACTTTCGGGTGTTCGGGTGTAAGTGTTTCATTCTCAAGAAAGGTGTTCGTTTGTCTAAATTTGAGGCTAGAGCTCAAGAGAGCATATTTGTTGGTTATGCTACAAACTCTCATGCTTACCGTGTCCTCAATAAGCCCATGGGACTTATTGAGGAGACGTGTAACATGGAGTTTGATGAGAATAACGGCTCCCAAGTGGAGCAAAGTGGCACTTGTGATGTAGGTGATGAAATTCCTCCCCAAGCCATAAGAAGAATGGGTGTTGGTTTTATCCTACCCATGGAGGAACCCCTTGTGGCCGAAGGAGAAGGAGAATGTTCTACTCAAGTGGAACCATCACCAACCCAAGGCCCACACGCTTCCAAAGAACAAAGTGAAGGCCCTCAACCTCATGAACAAGACCAAGGGCAAGATCAACCTCAAGATGGTGTTGAACCACCAAGTGATGCCCAAGGTCAAGTTCTCTCCTCCGAGCAAGTTCAAGATCAAGAGCAAGCTCAAGATCTAGAACAAGCTCAAGACGACGCTCAAGATGATCAAGTGACCGCTCCTCAACTCTCTCCTGAGGAGGAATTGGAGCGTCGTGCCGCCAAGATTGCATCCAAACTCTCTTCCAAGGGTCATCTCATGACGAATGTGCTTGGAAGCATACGGAAGGGGGTAAGCACTCGTAGACAATTGGCAAACTATTGTGAACATCACGCGTTTGTCTCTTGTGTTGAACCCCAAAAGGTCTATGAGGCGCTCGAAGATCCGGATTGGCTTAATGCCATGCATGAAGAACTCAACAACTTCGAGCACAACAAGGTGTGGAGATTGGTGCCAAGGCCAACGGGGAACTATAATGTCATTGGAACCAAGTGGATATTCAAGAACAAGCAAGATGCTCATGGAATTATTGTCCGCAACAAGGCTCGCTTGGTAGCACAAGGCTACTCCCAAGTCGAGGGTATCGACTATGGTGAAACCTTTGCTCCCGTTGCTCGCCTTGAATCTATTCGTTTGTTGATTGCTTATGCTTCTCATCATAACTTCAAGTTGCAACAAATGGGTGTGAAGAGTGCTTTTCTTAATTGTCCTGTTAATGAGTTGGTGTATGTCAAACAACCCCCGGGGTTTGAGGATCCCTATTCCCCCAATCATGTGTACCAACTCGATAAGGCACTCTATGGCCTTAAACAAGCCCCACGTGCGTGGTATGACCACCTTACCGAGTTGTTGCAAGATCGTGGGTTTGAAATTGGGAAAATCGACCCCACTCTTTTTACTAAGAAGGTCAAAGGGGAGTTGTTTGTGTGCCAACTATATGTTGATGATATTATCTTTGGTTCTCCTAACAAAGCTTCCAATGAGGAATTTGCCGCTCTCATGACCTCAAAGTTCAAGATGTCCATGATGGGAGAGTTGAAGTTCTTTCTCGTGTTCGAAGTCAAGCAACGAAGAGAAGGAACCTTCATCAACCAAGACAAATACACTCAAGACATGCTCAAGAGATTCAAGCTAAGTGATGTCAAGCCGGCTTCCACTCCAATGCCCGTCAAATGCCAACTTGACATAGATCCCAATGGTAAAGCGGTGGATCAAAAGGTATATCGCTCCATGATTGGCTCCTTGCTTTACCTTTGTGCATCTAGACCGAATATCATGTTGAGTGTGGGAATTTGTGCATGGTTTCAAGCCGCGCCTAAGGAAAGCCACTTTGTGGCGGTCAAGCAAATCTTTCGATATTTGGCTCATACCCCAAACTTTGGCTTATGGTACCCAAGAGGAGCAAACTTCAACCTTGTAGGCTATTCGGACTCCGATTGGGTGGGAGACAAAGTGGATAGGAAGTCAACTTCCGGAGGATGCCAATTCCTTGGTTGCTCTTTGGTGAGTTGGTCTTCTAAGAAGCAAAGTTGTGTGTCTCTCTCGTCCACCGAAGCGGAGTATGTGGCTGTCGGTAGTTGTTGTGCACAACTTCTATGGATGAGGCAAACTTTAAAGGAGTATGGTGTCATTTGTGACAAAGTGCCTCTTTGGTGTGACAATGAAAGTGCCATCTCAACCCGGTGCAACACTTCAAGACGAAGCATATTGAGATTCGGTATCACTTCATCCGGGATCATATTACGCGAGGGGAGATCGAGCTCAACTATGTCAACACTCATGATAACCTTGCAGATATCTTCACGAAGCCTTTGGATGAAGCAAGATTTCGCGAGTTAAGGCATGAGCTAAATATCATTGATTCGAGCAATGTGGCTTGACCCCTTGCACACCCCACCATACTAAAATTGATGTCTTGTTTAGGTGTAGGCATGGACATAGGGGGGTGTTGTTCTCTCAATGAACTCTCCCCCCCCCCATTATGCATAAATTGATCAACTCTTTCTCATTAGCCATTTTTTATGGTACTTGTGCTTCAAAGACGAGTTTTGGTCATGGGCCCAAGGATAATTCTTCGCGGTGCCATACCAATTGACTCAAACATAGGTGGCTCTGGCCACCGCCCTCTCTTTGGAGAGGTTGTGTTTTGTGTTTGGTCCTTGTTGTCTTTTGCTTTCCTCTTTGTGACGTGCGTGTGTTTGAGTTGCCTCTTGTGTTCGCCTCTTTTGTGTGTTCGGTTGCTTGAAGGTTGCATTGCAAAGGCTGTTTTCCTCTCTTTTTGCGAAACTTGCACTTTCTTGGGGGTACGGTACTACCGTGGCAAGCCAAGGTACTACCGTAGGAGGTGGGCTTCTCTGTGCGTGCACAGATGCATCCTAGGCACGGTACTACCGCTTCCATCGCGGCAGTAATTTTTTACTGCCGCTGGAAGAGCAGTACTACCGCCCAGCGAGCGGTACTTCCGCCCGGGCGGTACTACCGCGAGGACCCGCGGTACTACCGCGCCATCACGAGCGGGTGGGGGTTAAGGGCGAGGTAGGGGGAGTTCCAACTCCCCCATACCCATTCATCTCTTTTCCCCACCCCGTCACTCTCTCTCTCTCTCCTGCCCAAAGAACAGTGCCAGAGGACCTCGCCAGATCTCCATCTCCGGCCGCTCTCCTCGCATTCCCCACCTCGCCCTCTTGCCATGGACCTCGGTATTTCCCCAAGTCCTTCCCTTTTTGTTCTGTTCTTGTGCTTCTAGGTCTTGGGGAGATGTTGTGACACCCAAAATTTTATTTGGTTTTTTTTTCAAGATTTTGATTTGACTTGAGGGAGGTGATTTAAAATTTTTCCTTCAAAAGAACCCTCCCTTTCAAAATATTTTTTTTGGCAAGGGTTTTATTTGGATTCACCCAAGACTTGATTTTGGTCTTGGAGGTTCTTTCTTTTTATTTCGACTCAAACCAAAATGCTTTTCACTTGGGAAAAATGCCTTTTGAAAATTCCTTTGAAATTGCCCTATGGCTTTTGGAATGATTCTTTGCCCCTTTCAACAAACCTCTCTTGCCATGACCTTAGTGCAAATCCACTCTCATAAACCTTTCCTCATCTTTGGATCATGATTTACATCAAATCCAGCAAGTTGAACCTCTCCATATATTTATTTTCCCATTTATTTATTATCAAAACAATTTCTGCCTTCTATTCTAGCTCTTGGAGATTTACAAAGGAGCTACCCTTTCTGTTTTGATTTTTGCCCCCAAACCAATTTCCCTTCCTAGTCCTTTGAACCCTCAGCCAAGATCCATGAAGATCCACTGGTCTCCAGTTCAAATTTTTCAAACTATTCTTGCTGCAAGTTTGGACCAGATTTGCCAAATTTGATGAAATTCATTCAAATCTTTCTCCAAAAATTCTGAGAAAAATCAGGCAGCCTCTGGGTGCATTGAGAGGTCACCTCACCAAGTCCCAGATCCAGGAAAAAATTTCTTCATACCTAATCATTTCATCGAACACCTTCAGAGCACTGTCAATATCAGGTTCAGTCAAATTCAGTTAACAGTGGCTGAAACCACTGTCGTTTTCTTCAGTGTTCGATCTCAATCTCGCCAGTGCCCCGGTGTCGCCTTGCTCCCCGTCCCCTCCCCCTTGTTCCTGCGCCGCACGATCCCCTAGAACCTTGCGGACGTTGGCGACGAGCAGGAGAAGGTGCGCTGCCCCGTGACCAACGGCAGCGGCGGCTTTGCGGCCGCCAGAGAGGGACGCAGCGTAGACGGCGCCACCTAGCGCCGCCCAAGCCACCGGAGGCCGCCGCGTGGTCTTCCACTCCCTAGTGCGCGTTGCCACCCTCGTCGTGAACCGCTGGGCGCGGAGCGCGCTCTCTGCCGCCGTCGTGCTCGTGCGGCCACCCCACCGTGGACCGGCACCATTACGCAAAGACCGGCCAGGATTAGCGGGGGAACGGCACCAGTACACCTCACTGATGCTGCCTGGCCACCTAAACTCCTTGCCAAGCCGCTGCCTCGCCGTAATTGCTCGCCGGAGCAACCCCGTTCACGGCCACCCCTCGAGCCGCCTATAAATAGAGGCCCCGAGCTCCAGCTAGTACCCGCGCCACCTCTACACTCCACCAAGACCCTGCCTAGCCACTGGAAGAGCCCCGAGGAAGTCTCCTTCCTCAACTCCGGCCGCCGCAACCCGCCACGGGATCCAGCTCGATTCGCTCCCGTGCGTGCACCCCTGCCTCCCATCTCTTGCCAGTAGCTCTCTAGTGCATCCCTCCTTCTGACCCGCGCTTCAATTCGAAGTTTGCAGCACCCACCGGAGTTCTCCACCATCACCCGAGCCGCCGTCCGCCGGAGAAAGTGTCGTCGTCGACGTGGTGATCTCCGTCGGTCGAGTCCACCACCCACCGATGTGGAAGGACACGCTGAAGCTCTTGGTACACTCCGATCTCCCTGTCTCGCCGTGGTTCGACGCCGGCGACCACCGCAATCTTCGGGCGACGGCGAACTTTTTAAACCTGACATGTGGACCCCCCCTGTCAGCCTCTATTCTCTTCTCCCTCGAAACGTTTTCTGTTGGCGCCTTCGGGCAAATACGTTTTCCCTTTGAGCTGGCGCGTTTCTATTCGAACCGTTTTCTGTTTTCTCAGTTAAGCCCCTGGAACTTCTCTGTTTCATTACAGATGAGTCCCTGGACAGAAACCCTTATAACTTTTTAATAAAAAGTGATTTTTGAGTGATTCTTTTTCTGACAGTCTTATAATTTTGTCTAGTTTTTTATGGGATTTATTTGGAAAAAATTTGGAAAAACTTTTATGCACGCGTTGGTTTTCACGTTAGTATGCCTTTGCGCTATACCGTAGGTTCCGGAAGAGGTGACGGAGCTGCGAACTTCGCCGAGCTAGACTCCGACTTCTCCGAACCAGGCAAGCATGTTTGAACCTTTGATATGATAGGTGTTTTGCATGTTTGCGTGAAAGGTTGTGCGTGGCATATGAGTATCGGTGAGTATCTCGTTGCTTGTGAGGCAACTACCCGTGTGTTCCAAAGTTACTGTG
This sequence comes from Aegilops tauschii subsp. strangulata, assembly GCF_002575655.3. NCBI lineage: Eukaryota > Viridiplantae > Streptophyta > Magnoliopsida > Poales > Poaceae > Aegilops > Aegilops tauschii. The sequence continues at coordinate 360,798,215 of NC_053039.3, forward strand.
ATTTCTGATGAGAGATGGCCTAGTCATGTGGTGACATGAAGGGCAGTAAGGTGGTACTGTTGTAGCATGCCAACCTTACGTCATTCGATAAATTTTGACGTTAACGTGGACGGAGTCACGTTATCGTTCTTCCCCCTTCCGTGCTACCACTTGTTTTCTGCCAGAATGCGGTTTAGTAAGTTGGTAACCTCTTTCCGTGTACACACCAAACAGAGGGGCCGGGATGATGGTTCCATGGCCCTGGATTAAAGCCAGTCATCCGGTCAGGGGGCATGGGTGTTTCCGGTTGGGACCGAGAGGGGGGCACCCCTTAGAGCGCGCGTATAGAAATTTGATCCCATGCTACGCGAGGTTGTAGCCTCCCCGTCTCAAGGTTTTTCTTGAACGTTGCCGAGGGTGATTCCTGGCTTCGGATTGTTGAATGGGTGTGTACTGGTTAGATGTGTTTCTTCCAAAACACCGTAAACGGAACTAGTCCCCGTGACTACTGAAATCCGTTGGCTGTGGTTAAAGTACAAACTCTGCAGATTCAAATCCTTCCGAGTCATCGTATCCATGGTCCAGTAACGTGATCAGCGTATCCATGTCTATGTCGTAACCTCGTGGTATATTCTTCTTTCCGGTAAGCGAGCAAGAGTAGTAAACTTAGCTGAACGTTATTCCTGTGGATGGACTAACCCTGTTGTTTATCTCATGTCTGATTATTCTCTTGATATGATTTAAGATTCATGAGCTACTAAGTTATGAATATAAGCCCTTTATGTGATGTCGCTCAAACATCCGACTGCGGCATGTTTGTCTCTTACTTTCAATATAAGCCCTTTATGTGATGTCGCTCAGACGTCCGACTGTGGCATGTTTGTCTCTTACTTTCAATATAAGCCCTTTATGTGATGTCGCTCAGACGTCCGACTGCGGCATGTTTGTCTCTTACTTTCAATATAAGCCCTTTATGTGATGTCGCTCAAACGTCCGACTGTGGCATGTTTGTCTCTTACTTTCAATATAAGCCCTTTATGTGATGTCGCTCAGACGTCCGACTGTGGCACGCACTGTCTTTTATTTTCTGTTATAAGCCCTTTATGTGGTGTCGCCCCGACGCCCGACTGCGGCATTATTATTCTTGCAGTTTCCTCTCGAGGAGTCATTCAGACCCTCGTTTGGCACCCAGTATTTATTTTGGGATTTCGGGAGGACTACCGCCCGACTTCTCTGTTATTTCCCCATGCATTATTGTCTCTATGTCTGAACGCACTTGTTATTCTGTTCATATGCTTCATGTTTACATTTTTTATATCTTATGTCCGAACTGTCTTGCGAGTACTTTCATAGTACTCACCTGGCTTGTTGATTTGGCCAGATGTTGACGAAGGCGATCTCTTGGATGAAGAGTTTGATAGTGAGTCCGACGCCTAGAGGAATCCCAGTCAGTCCTGTGCGATCCTGGATTTTGGTCACTTGTATTATATACGCTTCCGCCACCTGCAATAAGTCTCCTCGAGCCTCACTCCGACGCTCGAAGAGTTGTTAGTTTTCAGGAGTCTTATCACCCACTCCGCTGTGATATTTCCACCACCGTTGTTATCGTGAGTTAGTAGTTATGCCACCCTATCCGCCGTTATGTTTATTCGGCGTGCATGTAATAAATTGTTGAGCAGTCCCCGCTCAACCTTGTATTATATTCAGTACTCCTGGTATTCTTTTTCTGTGACCAAGATATTGTCTACCAGTGAGAAGGAATTCTTCTTTACTGGTCCGTAAAAGGGATTGGTCTCTCAATAAATATTTTATTGAAAAACCGGTCGTGACAGATGCATGTGTAAGTTCGTGTGATTTTTGGCTAAATCTTTGCAAGAGGGGATTGTAGGAGATTGCTAGTGCAGTAGACATGCCTTTTGGAATGATACAACAACATAGTTTGATCAACGGTAGTACCGATCTAGTGCTGCGGTTGTTGTGTTCCAGATCCGCATCCAGATCTGTTGTTCATGTGGCTGACGAATTCGTGCGGTACTACCGCTCCGCCTGGAGCAGTACTACCACACCTCACCCATGAACTGACCTCGACGCGGTACTACCGATTCCTGGAGCGGTACTACCGCCCGGGGCGCGGAAGTAAAAAATTACTTCCGCTCCAGGCGCGGTACTACCGTGCCACCCCGACACAGTACTACCGCGGCTGGAGCGGCTGTAACTTTTTAGTTCCGCAAGCCTGTCCGGTACAACCGTAGTATTGCAAACTTTGCTGTTTTGTCCTTCCGAATCTCGTGTTTGCTTGTTTCATTTGGTTTTGGCCCTCGCCCATGCAATAATCATTCTCGGTTCCTCTCGTGTTTGTGTTGTGTGTCATAGGTGGTGGCTCCGGTTCCAATGTCCGTCGTTCGCATCCCAGCCGTGACACAGGCTCCAGAGGGCTCCAATGCCCCCCAACACGGAACCAAGACCACCGCCACCAAAACCAGGGAGCCATCAATGGGCATGGATGATATACCTCTGGCTGAGTTTGTCACTCGCAGGAAGATCAACCCCTATGTGGATCCCCGTGCGAATTTCAGGGGGAATGATTTGTTCTGGACCAAGCAGCAGAATCTTATATATCTGGATGTGATCAAGGCCAAGCAGAACATCTATGTGGACGTGCACTGGATTGACATGGATCATATGAGGAAGGATCAACACCGTCCATATTTGGGTGAGGCTTTGGACCTGGTGGAGCAATTTGGCATTGAGCACTTGCTCACTTTCCACCTGGACTTTGACCCTGAGATTGTCGTCCAGTTCTTTGCTTCGGTCCACTTCCATACTGATGAGGAACGGACCATGACATGGATGACCAATGGACAGAGGATGACTACTAAGTGGAAGGACTTCATGGATCTGCTACAGGTTTGTGATGAGGGGCTCAACAAGCCCGTTGGTGTTCGCCCTCATGCCAACCCCGAGTCAGCCAACAAAAACAAGCTTCAACCCTACTATGTTGAGAAGGAGCTTCCCAGTGGCAAGAAGACATGGGTGTTGAACTCATTCCTTGCCATCATGCACCGGATCTTCCACAACTCCCTCTTTTCGCGCATTGGTGACAAGGATAAGGTGCATGCTTATCTCGTGGATATGATTCTCATCTGTGAGGAGGCGCGTATTGCTCAGACGCAACCACTTGATGTCTCTCATATCATGTGGTGTGAGCTGCAGTTTGCGGTGTTCAACCGTAAGGTACCCATCTATGGACCTTACCTGTTTCACTTGATCTCGAGGACTTGGGAGCAGCTCTATCCCAATGATGAGTTTGTTGCCCCCAGCTGGATTCGTCCTGAGCCCATCAAGCTCCGCATCAAGACCAGTGGGCTAACACCACTACCCGTGTTGAGGCAGCGGCTGCTAAGATGGATGTGGATGAGGATGAGATTGAGGAGGAGGAAGCATATGAGGACAGCTCTGCTGGCTACTCGCCTTCATCTTCTGAGCCCTCTTGGGCTAAGAAGCTGAAGAACAAGATGAAGGCTCTGTTCTACATGCATGCCAAGGGACACTACAGGTCCCATGTTGCTCAGAAGGAGAGTCGCCGTCGCGACAAGAGGATCTTGAGGACGTTCGGTGAGGAGATATCAAGCGGATCTGAGAAGCACATCACCCCAGAGGCTGAATGGATGGCGAAGCAGGGCTACCAGTGGACTGAATCTGAGGAGGAGACCATTCCCGCTGCCGAGACCGACGAGGAGCGTGACGAGTGTCGTAGGTGTCCTCTTTGCCTTTTTGGTGTCTCGATGCCAAAGGGGGGAGAGTGTAGGATTTGCGAGTCGTGTGTCGTGTTGTTTCGCTTTGTCGCTTTGCTTTTGTTGTGTTGAACCTCATTTGCTTTGATTTGGTTTGTGCTCGTGTGACCAAATTCTCTATCATATGGTGTAAGACATATGCACTCTAGCGTACATTAGTGTCTTTCTTGCTTAGTAACCCGTGAGCCTATGCTATCTTGTGCCCTTTACTTTATGCTCATATTCATTACCTTGCCTCCTTACTTAGTGTTAGTTGTATTGTTGCAAGATATGTCTCGTCTATAAAATATAGGGGGAGTGTTGATCCTAGTATGTGTGTCGTGCAGTCCAAGGCACTTCTCTAGAGTGCACACATCTAGGGGGAGCCCGTCTATATTTTATAGATGTTGGGTTTGCCTATGTTTCATTTTATATCCCTATGTGCAAATCCCGTATTGCCAACAATCCACCAAAAAGGGGGAGATTGTAAGGCCATATTTATCCCTAAGTAGTTTTGGTGATTGATGACAATGCTTTTGTGGAGTAATCGTGTGCATTTATCATTTCAGATATGTCATGTCTAGGCACAAGACGATTTGGTGCCCCTTGAAGCCTATTGAAGACGGCGTTTCTCTATGTTTCTTTTCGGTGGATTTGAGTCATAGGAAAGCCGTACTATTAAGAGGGGTCCGCTTTGGAAAGGTTTGGGTGGAATCATCACGCACACGTCTGTTCCTTTTGCACCACCTTTCCTTTGGCTCTTTGGAGCATGTCGGGTGGTTGGTGCGACATATGCCAAAGGATGGCTTATCATTGTGGGAGCCAATAAAACGTCGCCGGTGCCTGGAAACGGGATGAGGCGAAGACATGCACGCCGGCGAATCTTACCCAGGTTCGGGGCTCTCCGAGGAGATAACACCCCTAGTCCTGCTCTACGGGGTCTCCGCATGATCACTAGCTCGATAATGAGTAGCTACAATCGCTCCTAGAGCTGTCGGGATCAAGGGAGAAGAAGAACAAGGCTAGCTCTTGCTTCTCTCTATCTATGGTGTGTGTGCGTGTGCTATGCTTGGGAGCCAAGCATGCAGAGGTGCGAACCAGAAGCCAACTATGCTCAGTGGCCAACTATGCTCAGTGGCCCACTATCCTTGGGTCGAACCCTTTGCATGGGTGCTCCGAGGGGTTTATATAGGCCTACCCCCCGGGGGTACAATGGTAATCCGGCTGGGATCTGGTCCCAGCCGTCAGTGTCTATGCTCGTCGGCTTCTCCGCCGGCTACTGGGTCCCGCCGGCTGCCGGTTACTTGGTCGACAGGCCGGCCCCACCGCCTAGGGCTTTGTCGGCGGCTGCTTACTGTAGCCGCGCCTCTGATGATGAGGGCTTTGTCGAGGTGAGCATGGCTACAGTGGGCCGCCTCGGGGGCCATCACTGTAGCCTCACCTCGTCTTGTCTCCTTAATGGGGCTCCTGCTTCGAGGAAGGGAGTAGCCGGCTTCCGGAGGCCGGCTATGCTCCCGGCCGACTAGGGAAAGCCGGGCCGCCTTCACGCCTCTCTCTGGCTGAAGGGGCCCGCAGTCCTTGGGCCGTACAGGAGGGGGTCGTGGATGACGTCGTAGCTGGCGTGGCTACAGTGCCGGGCCGCACGGGAGACATCCCTCCCGTACGGCCTCCTGTAGCCATGCCCGCCTCGGGCTTCGGGGGTCGTGGGCCACACTGTGGCCATGCCCCGTCAGGTCGTCGTTATGTAGGAGTGGTTGTGGTCTTGGCCGGCTTCTAGGAGTCGGCGTCCTTCTTGGCCGGCTTCTTGGAGTCGGTGGGGCTGGGTCGCCTTCCGGGAGTCGGCTTTAGTGGTAGCCGGCACGGGAAGGCGGCCCAAATGCTTGGAGTGCTTGAAGGCCCAAAGGCCTGAGAAATTTTCTGAAGAGCCAGGGGTAGCCGGTTTAGCTACTCGTGGCCACTTACTCCGACAGAGCATCCTCCATTTTTCCGTGTCTCTGCAAAATGAAGGACTCCTAGTGTTGTTGTGATGGGGCATGTAGTAGTACTGCTCTTGGGAGCGGTAGTACCGCAGGCCCTTGCAGTAGTACCAGCCAGGGGCACGGTAGTACCGCTCCATGGGCGCGGTAGTACCGTGGCCTCAGGCCAGGCACAGCAGCACAAGCGGATGTAGGGGCGGATGTAATTTTTTACATCCACGCCCTACACGGTAGTACCGCTCCAGGTTTGCGGTAGTACCGCATCGGATTTTTGCATAGATCGAAACTCAGCGGAAGTAGTCACGGATGTAATTTTTTATGTCCGTGCCTTCCCAGCCTAGACAACCCCTGCCTTGCGGTAGTACCGCAAGGGGGAGCGGTAGTACTGCTCCGGCGGTTCTACCGCTCTTTGCTTCATCACATTAGGGCTGGTCTAGCCCCTGCCGCACATACGGTAGTACCGCGGTGCCTCGCGGTAGTACCGCAGGCCCTTGCGATAGTACCGCATGTCTGGTGTGGTAGTACTGCAAATCGCGGGCTGAGTAAGTGGATAATGGTTGGATTTGTCCTTTCACTATAAAAGGGGGGTCTTCTTCTCCGAGTTGACCACCTCTTCCATCCCTAAGCTCCATTGTTGCTCTAAGCTCCATTTTCGCCCGATCTCTCTCCCTAGCCAAGCAAACTTGTTGATTTCCTAGGGATTGGTTGAGAAGGCCTCGATCTACACTTCCACCAAGAGAAATTTGATTTCCCCCACTAATCCCTTACGGATCTTGTTACTCTTGGGTGTTTGAGCACCCTAGCCGGTTGAGGTCACCGCGGAGCCATATTCCATTGTGGTGAAGCTTCGTGGTGTTGTTGGGAGCCTCCAATTAAGTTGTGGAGATTGCCCCAACCTTGTTTGTAAAGGTTCGGTCGCCGCCTCCAAGGGCACCAATAGTGGAATCACGGCATCTCGCATTGTTTGAGGGCGTGAGGAGAATACGGTGGCCCTAGTAGCTTCTTGGGGAGCATCGTGCCTCCTCCACACCGCTCCAACGGAGACGTACTTCCTCTCAAGGGAAGGAACTTCGGTAACACATCCTCGTCTTCACCGGCTCCACTCTTGGTTATCTCGTACCTTTACTCATGCAAGCTTACTTTGTGTTGCATTCCTTGCTTGCTTGTATACTTGTTGTTGCATCATATAGGTTGCTCACCTGGTTGCATATCTAGAAAACCTACTTTGATGCAAAGTTTAAATTGGTAAAGAAAAGCTAAAAATTGTTAGTTGCCTATTCACAACCCCTCTAGTCAACTATATCGATCCTTTCACATGTCGTCTTGCAATTGATAGATTGATTCAGTTTCGCCGGTTGAGGACTCATCACCTGAGTAGATGGTTGTCTCTCCACCTGACATGGAACCTTCTTCGAGATCCGCCCCATGAACAAAACCAACAAAGGCAGGCTTCCTGGCGGGTTGGAACTTGGCGGGTCAGGCGCGTTGAGCCGTCTCGATCGTGTCGGTGCAGATGTCCAGCTCAGGCCCAGACTCCCCAATCTTGCTGATGAAGACATGAATCCCGCCGAAGGGGACCCGGTACCCGTACTCGATTGAGTCGGCCTCGGCACCCCAGCCAGCGTCATCGATGTAGAGCTTGCTGCGGCGACTCTTGGTCATCCGACCCATGTCGTATCCCTTGATCCCTGCAAATTTGCCCTTCAAGAACTCGAAACCACCGTGCTCGGGCCCCACGGTGGGCGCCAACTGTCATGGATTTCTCACGACAGATGCCCTAGTGAAAGGACTTAGGTGTGGGGCCATCGCACTAGGTTAGCTTAAAGGGGTTGAATGGGACAAAGGACACAAGGAGTTTACCCAGGTCCGGCCCCTCTCGACGAGGTAAAAGCCCACATCCTGCTTCTAGTTATATTGCTTGAGTTTCGATTACAAGGGAGCGAATACGCTTGACCTAGTTCTCAATTGGTTGTCTCTTGAGTTAATCCGCCGCCGGGTCACCCCTTTATATACAGGTTGATGTCCGGCGGCTTACAGAGTCCCGGTCGGCTCACACAAATGTGACCGGCTCGGTTTCTAACTAAACCTGCCTTACAGAACAAGTTATCATATGGCGGTTCACACCTTTAGGCCTTAAGCCACCTCTGGGACTTGGGCCTCCAGACGTCTTGGGCCTTCTCACCTTAAGCCGCCAACGGTGTGACCCGGCCCCTCCTGGGCGGGTCATACCTCGGAGTTATATCCCCAACACAAGTCATGCAAAATACTCCCACATGAGTTTTTGTTTATTTAGCATTCATTTATGCATTTTAAGCAAGATTCTCGCGGCAATGTGTGGGGTATCGTCTAGTAATGTATTAGACCATCTCCCATGTCAACATAATTTTTTATATGTAAGTAACTATTTTTTGGCTTTTCTAAAATAGCCGAACCATGTGAAAATATTAGTACATGCATATATCTTTCACTGAAAAACTCAAAAATCATTCAAGGTACTCCCTCCGTCCGAAAAAGCTTGCCCCAAACTTGTCTTTCAAATAGATGTATCTAGCACTAACTTGGTGCTAGATACATCCATTTGAGGGACAAACTTTTCCGGACGAAGGGAGTAGGTTTTAGTGTTCTAAACCTGTGTGGAAATTTGCCATGGTCAAGCTAAAAATATTCTAAACATCCCCGAATGATTATTGATTGTTCCTAGGACCTATCTACACCTTTTTAAAAAACAACTTGAACTTTATTCATTAGTAATAATGGTTACATCTTCTATCAAGAGAGTTACAAGATTTTCCATGGGCTCCTCTATCCAATCCCTAGTCATGGAACATTTTGCTAATCTAGCAAGCTCATGAGCTACTTTATCCGCTTCCCTGTTACAATGTTCAGAACTGGTTTGAGGAAAATCACAGGCCATAAAAAACAATCCTCAAAAATTGCAACAGCCGCTCCCGTAGACTGTCCTCCGTTGTTCATTGTGTCAATGACCTCCATATTATCAGAGTTGATAATTAGACGATTGCATCCCGTCTTTTGTGCCAATAGTAAGCCAAATCTGAGTGCTACCGCCTCCGCTGTCAGAGCATCCGCACAGTACTGAATCCTCCAGTTACCACCTACTATGAAGTTTCCTTTGTCATCTCTCATAACAGCACCCACTGTGCCTCTTAGCTGATCATGATCAAAAGAAGCATCCACATTCAATTTAACAAACCCCCTAGGAGGTCTGCACCATCCTTCATTCTTTCTCTTTGCTTTAGGAGAGTGGGCATTTACATAGTTCGCTGTTATAGCCCTAATCCCCATCGAGGTTTGGGATGCCTCTTGAGACTTACCCTCATGGACTAGTTTCCGTCTATTCCACCATAAATACCAAGCAGCTATAGCGATTAGTTCCCCTGCATTCCGGGAGCCCAAGATGTGTAGTTCCTGATCAGGCATAAGGAGAAAGAATTCAAGGACTGCCTCTCCTGCACGATCAATGACGCAGGCTTTTTGTCACCACTTCATACAACCCCAAATATTCCCACACTTCCTTTGCCTTCTGGCACAGAAATAATATATGTTTTGTGTCCTCTGGCCCGTCCAAACATGCTGGGCATATTGGCTGAGTTTTTATATGTCTGTTGGCCAATGTAACGCGACACGGTAGGGTCCCGTGAAGCGTCCGCCAAATAAATTTTTTAACCTTTGCCGGACAAGCTAATTTCTAGATCTTACCCCAAATAGGATTGACGTTACTTCTGCCCATGCCATTCGAGTATTCCAACTTCCTCCCATGTTGCTTATTCCATTCCTCCACATAAGCTGATTGTACAGTGAATAAACCGTTTTTTGTATAGCTCCATGCAATAAAATCCGACATATTATGCATAGGGATCGGGATCGCTAGTACTCTACGGGCATCAATTGGCCATAAAGTTTGTCTCACCAACTCTTCATCCCGACCGTTTGTGACTGGGTTAATAAGATCAGAAACTTTCGTCAGTAGATTCCCCCTTCTAGGTGTAATAATTTTCCTGTCTGCACAATTTGGGACCATGCATCTCTCCATATGTCAATATTTTCTCCCGTTCCCACTCTCCATATATAGCCGTTCTTGAGAGAGTCCACTCCCGCCATAATGCTTTGCCAAGTAAAGGAGGCGCCCTTTTTAATACTGCGCTCATCAAATCACCTTCGGGGAAATACTTGGCTCTTAGGATTGTTGCACATAACGATTCAGGATTATCCACGAGACGCCACGCTTGCTTGGCTCTTAGGACCTATCTACACCTAGCAGACAAGGTTTCTCATGTCAAACAGGAGCCATGCTCAAAAGGGATATTCTTACAATCTTTGAAAAAACATAGAAATCTCTCTCTCTCCCCCTCTCTCTCCCAGTAGTACAAGAAATTATTCACATATGTACGAACTATTCTGTTACCATTCACAAAATATTATTCTGTTAACGTCATCGAGTTGCCCCCGCTTCAGCACGTGAACTACATCCAACAAACCATTGAACTTTCACGTTTTTCACCAATAAGGCATGTAATAAACTGTTGGAAAGCTCTTGACAAGGCGATCACTTTTCATCTTGAACATTTTTGCAGAATCCTCGTGGTTTAAGAGCAGCTTTGAAATGCGTGTTCTTTTATATTTAAAAATGAGAATCAAACTTTTAACCTCATATAAGGCGGAATTTTTCAAAAGAAAATTTTAGAAGTTTCTCGGAATGGGACAAATGATATGTCACTAGAAAACTATTGCAAGTGCGAAAAAGATTCATGTTGAACATTTTCTCCACTTTGAACCATCTAGGAGATATTTCGAATATGACGAGATCGGACCTGCGATTTTTCCGTCCCGAAACAGAGTACTCGAACTGCACTCTATGAGCATTGAACTGGGCATGTTTCAAAGATCCAAACTTCACTCTGTTTTTCAGTGTGCTTTTACTCATAACTCTTCAGCTGTTTATGATAATTGAACAAATGATATACCATTGAAAAGCAATCGACAAGGTGCAACTTTTTCATGTTGATTTTTTTTTGAAATTCGCCACAAATTAAGACCAGTTTTGAATGAGGTAAAAAATATCGAACAACATACATCTATCTTTTGAATCGTTTGTCGAAATGAAGCATATAATATACCAATGGAAAACTGTTGAACGTGAGCAACTTTTTCATGTAAAACATTTTTCCATATTCATGCGGAACGGGCTAGCAGTAGGGGAGAAATTTTTGCAGGGGAGGATTAAGTCAGGTGTTATTTGCGTCGGCTATGGACGAGACAAGAATGCCATTCACCGATTCTGGCGTTGTTCATACTCTATATAGTTTTTGATGCTTTTAGTGGAGGTTTTTGATGCGCCCCTGCCTCGAACCGCTGAAGATAGATTTACACGAACTCATGCGCAACGGGCTCCTTGACTGGTTGGGCATGTCGGGGCACAAGAGAAGGTGGTAGTGCTATGTGGACTGTATGAATGGAATAATGCGAAGGAAACCCATACGCTAGAGGATCTTGTTGTCACCAAGGAATAGGTGTTGCGTCTGTTGGAGGAACGGAGGTCGATCCACGAGGACTCGGGCGATGATAGTGTAGAAAACCATTAGATCCCTCGGTAGGGTACCTTGCATAGCTGGAAGTCACAGATCAGAGCTGATGAGGACATGACTACCTTGGATACGACCAAAAATATTGCATACATGCATATTTGTCAGGTGATTTCTAGTGCAAAGTATTCAATAATCTATTTATGTTATCCAGAACAAAAATACTTCACACACTTTTGTGTTTTGTCTAATTGCAGGTGTATGGGACATTTGTACAATCCACATATGAAGATAAGGGAAAAGGAGAAGTTTAGGTTCTGTTCAAAAAGTCCTCTCGCGTCACTTTTGGGCCAAGAGAAGATAGAGTCCAAGTCTCTCACGTTCTGCATTCAGATTCGGACTGCACAGACATACCTGACTCAAAACGCCAACAACTTTTTCATACGGACTCCGAATTGGGTGATTATTTTTTTTGTTGGAAAGTAGATTTCGTGCTCTTTCCAACCCAATTGGATTCACCTTCAAATTCGTTCGGAGCATTGAGGTATTGAAGAAACAATCTGACGCTGCAGCAGAATCCGAGTCAAACAACAAGTCCAAAGGTGTTGCATCACCTTCACTTGAGCCCATGAGCCTTGTACGACCTAGGGTTGGTTTTAGGATGCCTTGGGACGTCTTCCCACCTCCTTGCCGCCACCCCTTACTCCTATATAAGTAGATCCATCTAGTAGCTTTTTGCTTGGGATTTGTTTAGTTAAAAGTTAGCCATTGCAACTTCGTGTACTTCGTTTGTGTCCAACGACCAGACCAAGACCGCTTTCGGATCCCCACCTTTATCAATACTTCATCTATATTCGCAATATTCAGATTGCATTATCATATTCTTGCTTGTTCTTCGATTGCGTGCAGGAATAGACCTTCGTGGTCATGTTGATCGTTCTCCGGCATGGTCAATAACCTCTCGAAGTTGGTTTAGCGATTGCTAAGGCGCAACGTCGTGCACGTTTGTAGTCGGATCGTCAAAGTCGACTCCACCAAATCGATAGTTATCATCTCATCAAAAGATCGGGACACCCTCGCCTCTATCAAGTGGTATCAGTTTTCAGGTTGCTCGGTGAGAATTTCCAGTTATTTCTAAATTAGATTTATTTTCTTACCTATTGTCCAAGAAAAAGCCACAAAAAAGTTAGATCTATTCATCCTTTGTCCTAGCCAGTCTGAGGCTTTGCAATTTTCTTTTCATTGTTTGCATTATTGAATTATCGCTTGCATCGCCGTGTCAAGTTGCTGGTCTTAGTGTCTAGTTCATTTAGAGTTTTGAGTTCTGTTCACATTACTCACGTCGCCGCTGCATCGTTATCCCTTTTGCTGTCCACCACACCATCCATCAATTTCCACTACGTCCTACCCATAGTTCATTGTCATAATCATAGTTGAGATCGTTCACATCTTCGCTTGATCCCATCTGCATCTTATCTAGTTTGTTTTGGAAAGAGGGAGAGAGAGAAAAAAAGACAGAGAAAAAAGTAAAAAAAAGTCAGAAAAAAAGAGAGAAAGAAAAGAAAAAAAAGTGAGGAAAAAAAGAGAAGAAAAAAAAACAAAATTCGGATCTATTTAGACTCAATCTCGTAGTTGAATTCGGACTGAAATCTGTTTTGTGCACTGTTCAGTAAAACAGACATAACTTCCTCATACGAAGTCCGTTTTGGCTCCGCGAGTACTCAAACGAAAGCTAGCAACGAGCCGCATCTAAATAGTTGCAAAAACTAGTTTAATATTTGGCACCTCAAAATCGGCTTCTAAATAGGTATTTTTTCCCTCCGAAGTTCGCGAACACAGCTTATTCCAGTTTTTCAAGCTAGTTTTAGAATTTTTTGACTCCTCATATCAACTCGGAATTGAGTGATTCTTTTTGCGTTTGAAATCTTGAGTCAGTGCCATTTTGAGAAAAAATATTAGAAAATTAGCACAAACTGTTCCAGAGAAAAGTTGGAGAGAAAGTTGTTGATATATCCTGCTTGGCTGTGGTTTCACATCATTATCTTTACTGCTATTGTGATCTTCACTTATATCTTGCTGTCCAGAGCTACTTCATATCCTTTATTGATGCTAGTTGTGCTACGCCGTGACCTCATTAGTGTTGTAGGCTCGCGTCTCTAGTTCTGGTCTAGCCTAGGACCAGCATAGTACCGTCGTTGAGCGTTTATTCAACATTGCATCTCTGAATTGATTATTGCTAATATTTTGCTACCATATATAGCCAACCCAGCTCCACATATTTCTACACCGTGTATACGTACGTTCCCCTGTCAATCGCTTTACACAATCTTCGGAGTTATTTGACACCGCTAGTTGCCTGTCACCACCTGCCACATGGTAAGAACTTGTAAGATATTGATATTTGCTTTACTGTGAGCACTTTACAACCATATCCTAGTAGTTCATCGGAACATTATTCTCGAATTTTGTTTCTTGTTTATACTAATCATAAGAGGTTCCGGAGATAGAAGTTCTTGGACGACGGACACATCTTCACCATCACGAGAGTTGGGACAACGCACATAAGCACATGGTCAGGTTATCTCTTTACCGTCATTTGAGGGTAGATTTAATCCTGCTATTTATCTAGCTTGGGAGCTTGAAGTAGAACAAGTTTTTAGTCACCATGACTTTTCTGAACTTGGGCGAGTACGAGCTGCCACTAGAGCATTTACTGGTTTTGCTTCTGTTTGGTGGAGTGTGCATTGTAAGAAAAACATTGACAACCAACCCACAACTTGGAAAGATTTGAAAGATGTAATGAGACAACAGTTTTTCCCTCCTTACTATCGTCATGAATTGCTTCGCAAATTTGAACAATTTAAACAAGGCAACAACACTGTTCATGCTTACTACCAAGAGTCCAAATCTTATATGCATTATTGTGACATAGAAGAATCTGAGGATGATACAATGAATAGATTTTTTGGTGGTTTGAATCATGATATTCAGGCAAGATTCCAGTATATTCCTCGTTGCATTACTGGTATGTATGTTCGTGCTTGTACCTTTGAGAGACAGTTACAGGAGGATGCATTGGGTGACTACAACAACTACTATTCCAATTCATGCTCACTACCATCGGTTGATTCCTCCACCGTTGCACCTACTAGAGCAGCCACACCTCAGATTGTGAGTGCGACATCATCTCAACTGTATGGTACATTGTCATTGTCCATACCTAAATCAGTTACGTCTTTGCGACAAAGTAACAGTAAAGGTATTGATGATATAACTTCACATGAGAATGATGCATGCCTAATTAACTTAAATACATCATGTGTTGAGTTACCTGTTTATTTGAGGACATCACCTATTTTAGAGAATCATATTACTGTCATGAATGCATCATGTGATCAAACAACTGAAATACCAATAATTTTGAGTGCGCCCATTGAATTAACTGTTGATGTCAAAGAACCATGTGAATCAGGAAATAAATTAGATTTGAATCAAATACATTTTAAAATAATTGTGCCAATGTTTAATCATTTTGATATGACCTCTAATCTTGGTGATCATTCCGTGTCAAATGACTTATTGCATGTTTTCTTATTTAAGCATGTTGTAGCATGTAAATTTGATGCACGTAAGGTTTATTCACCAATGTTGGGATGATTTAATGATGAATATTGTGAATCTTTTGATATGAATAAGAGCTTCACTTATATGTGCAAACTGAGTTGCAATATTTTTTCATGCCTTCTACTTATGATAATATTTTGGCTTTATATTTTATGATCTATGAAAATTACTCATGTATACATGTGTCTATGTGCAAAAATCAAGGGAAGTAAAAATTGATGACATATACATATACAACATGTACACCTTGTCTCTTTTGTTAGCCACATTTCAGATTAAGCAACACCGAGGATGGCTTTGTTTTCAAGAAGGGGAGGATGATGAGGACATGACTACCTTGGATACGACCAAAAATATTGCATACATGCATATTTGTCAGATGATTTCTAGTGCAAACTATTCAATAATCTATTTATGTTATTCAAAACAAAAATACTTCACACACTTTTATTTTTTGTCTAATTGCAGGTGTATGATACATTTGTACAATCCACATATGAAGATAGGGAAAAAGGAGAAGTTTAGGTTCTGTTCAAAAAGTCCTCTCACGTCACTTTTGGGCCAAGAGAAGATAGAGTCCAAGTCTCTCACGTTCTGCATTCAGATTCGGACTGCACAGACATACCTGACTCAAAACGCCAACAACTTTTTCATACGGACTCCGAATTGGGTGATTCTTGTTTTGTTGGAAAGTAGATTTCGTGCTCTTTCCAACCCAATTGGATTCACCTTCAAATTTGCTCGGAGCATTAAGATATCGACGAAACAATCTGACGTTGCAGCAGAATCCGAGTCAAACAACAAGTCCAAAGGTGTTGCATCACCTCCACTTGAGCCCATGAGCCTTGTATGACCTAGGGTTGGTTTTAGGCTGCCTTGAGACGTCCTCCCACCTCCTTGGCCGCCACCCCTTGCTCCTATATAAGTAGATCCATCTAGTAGCTTTTTGCTTGGGATTTGTTTAGTTAGTTAGCCATTGCAACTTCGTGTACTTCGTTTGTGTCCAACGACCAGACCAAGAACGCTTTCGGATCCCCACCTTTATCAATATTTCATCTATATTCGCAATATTCAGATTGCATTATCATATTCTTGCTTGTTCTTCGATTGCGTGCAGGAATAGACCTTCGTGGTCAGGTTGATCGTGCTCCGGCGTGGTCAATAACCTCTCAAAGTTGGTTTAGCGATTGCTAAGGCGCAACGTCTTGCACGTTTGTAGTCGGATCGTCAAAGTCGACTTCACCAAATTGATAGTTATCATCTCATCAAAAGATCGGGACATCCTCGCCTCTATCAGAAGCTCACATGGGGGTTTCGCCAGGTTCGAGCCTTCATGGTGGAGTAATACCCTACGTCCTTCTTGTTGTTTGTTAATGGTGGGTATACCTCGTGCGAGGTATAATTCTACAGAGAGTTGTTTCTACATGAATAGATGGGAACGAGAGCCCCTAGCCTCCCCTTATATACACGATGGAGACTAGGGGTTTACAAAGAGAGATCACTACTATCATAATCTTGGGACCAAGATGATCCGAGGACGTCTATCCCTTCCCTCGAGCTCCCTCCTGTCGTTTTGTATAAGGTGGGCCTACCGGCAGGCCTGCTGCCGGGCTCCTTGTCGCCTCGACTGCGCCGACTTTGATGTCCAACATTCCTGACCCCCATAACGCCCGCTCAGCTACCTCGCCTCCATACTGCTGCAGCCAGATACGACGAGCTGCTCCCGCAGCCGATTTGCAAGAAAGTGCTAGGCCTCTCATCGATGACGCCAGACTCCCCGTCCTATCATGTCGTCGTCTATGGCACGCTTCCTCCCACCCACCGGCGACCACCGCGTCTGCCTATTCCTGCACGAGGACGCGATGCCCCCAGAGTTAGTCGTGACCGCTTCGATTATGTTCCTCGACTTGCCAGCCGACCTCGTTGACGTGGACATTGCCGCCGCTGGCAGGATCTTGCTCGAGTGGCAACGAGAGTGGACCGGCAGCGGAGGTGCTCTCCTGGAGTGGCCGAAGTGGTCGTCGGTTTGCAACAGGGATCGAGTTGCGGTCCAGCCTTCTGAAACAGTGTCGAGTTGCTAGAAAATGGAGTAGGTGGAGTTTATGGACCGACCACTGGGGCATTTCACTCCAGCCCAGCCCAGCCCAGCCCAACAAAACCAGCCGCGGTCTACCTGCGCAAACGGCGTGACGGCGCCGAGCACGAGCACTCCATGGCATGGCCACTTCCCTGTTCGCTCTCATCGCCGCCGCCGCCACCGTGCAGCAAATACGGCAGCTCCACGCCAACCTCCTCACTTCAGGCCGCCTCCCCTCCCTCGGTCCTATCCTCCTCCGCCGCCTCATTTCCCTGCCCTCTCCCCACCTCCACCTCGCGCAGCGCCTCCTCCTGTCCCTCCCCTCTCCGCCCCTCGCGCTCTTCAACCTCCTCCTTCCCCCACTCGCCTCCTCGCCCGATCCCGCCGCAGCGACCCGCCTCTTCGTCCACCTCCGCCGCAGCGGCCTACGCCCTGACGCGCACACGCTCCCGCACGTTCTCAAGGCCCTCGCGCGCCTCGCGCCGGGATCCCTTCCACTCGCCGCCTCCACCCACGCGGAGGCCGTCAAGGACGGCTTAGACTGCGCCGTGGTGTACGTACGGAACGCCCTAATGGCCGCCTACTCGGCCTGTGGCCAGCCGGCGCGCGCCATGCAGGTGTTCGACGAAATGCCGCGCCGGACCGTGGTGTCCTGGAACACGGCGCTCACTTCCTGCGTGGACAACGACTGCCACGACCGGTGCGTTGGCCTGTTCTCTGCGATGGTAGAAGCCGGCTTCGAGCCCGACCAGACCACGCTCGTGTGCATGATGTCCGCCGCCGCTGAGCTTGACAACTTGCCGCTCTGCAAGTGGGCGCATGGGCAGGTCGTCGCCCGGCGGCTGGACATGACGCTTCAGCTTGGCACGGCGGCAGTGAACATGTATGCGAAGTGTGGCTTGATAAGTTATGCCTGGCGCTTGTTTGAGAGGATGCCTGCGCGGAATGTCTGGACCTGGAGCGCAATGATCCAGGGGTTTGCACATAATGGATTAGCCGGGGAAGCGCTCAAGCTGTTCGAAAGGATGAGGGGTGCTTCAGTTGCGCCCAATTATGTCACATTTCTCGGGCTGCTCTGCGCATGTAGCCATGCTGGGCTGGTCGACGAGGGACGTCAGTTTTTCCATGAAATGCGGCATGTATACAAGATCGAGCCAATGATGAAACACTACAGCGCCATGGTTGATGTCCTAGGGCGTAACGGTCGCCTCCAGGAAGCTTATGACTTTGTTATGGACATGCCTCTCGAGGCTGACCCAGTTGTATGGAGGACATTGTTGGGCGCCTGCCAGATGCACAGCTCCAAGGACTGCATTGACATTGTCAGCAAGGTGCAGGAGAGATTGCTTGAGTTGGAGCCCAAGAGAAGCGGGAACTATGTGATGGTCGCAAACATCTACTGCGATGTTGGATCGTGGGACGAGGCGGCGAAGGCGAGGAGGGTGATGAGGGAAGGGGGGATGAAGAAGATGGCAGGTGAGAGCTGCATCGAGGTTGGGGGGCTGGTGCATCGCTTTATCGCTGGGGATGATTCTTGCCCAGAATATGATCGGGCTTGTAGCCTTGTCCATGAATTGAATCTCAACATGAGAAAATTTGAACTTATTGACGGGAATTCGCTTATTGATGCTGAATGATTACATAGTTTGCATTCTTTACCTGATGATACGTTTCCATCTGTTGATTGTGCCGTGTCTAACCATTGATGAAATGAAATTGCTTTGCGTCCAACATTTTCAGTAGAATCTCAGTACAATAATACAATCATGTGTACTCGTGTAGGATATTGGTCTGGTCATTCCATCGGAGGGTGATGGAATAGTGTAGTACGAAAATTCCTCGAATGCACAGTAATCTCTTGATGCAATTATGCTGATAACTGAACAACCAAGTTTTATTTAATTTTCTGGAATTTCCCCTCAAAACAGAAACTTACCCAAATTTCTTATTTCTAAACTTAAATGGACACTGTTAAGTCAAGGTAGCCAATGAACGTGCATAAATTGTGTATCTTAATTATCGGAGACTCCACATCCCACATCAACAATCTGATCACCAACAATGGCCAGAGTTGGGGAGATTATCTGTTTATCTGGATCTCCTTGGCAGCAGTACTGTTTGTGAGAAAAGAAACTATGTGGGATTTATTTTTAACCATCTTCAACGGATGTCACTCTTGCAAAATGATTGCCGGGTAAAGAAAAAATCAGATAAGAACTCATTGAAGAAAACACATGGACAGCTTGAGGTAAAAAACTGAAGGAATAAGAAAAATGTAGGTTTACAATATCATGTTCACTTGAATTTGACATGATCGATTGATCTGAAATTTGTTTGGCTGTATCGTCGGGGAAAAAATTTGTTCAAATATTTCTGACTCAAATTGGGGGGGGGGGGGGGGGGGGGGGGTAATGTTTCCAAATATAGTATGAAGAATCCTCAAGAAAAATTTGTGTACAATTCAATTATACAAATCAAACAATTTGCATAAAATAATTTTAATCCTTTAATTGTGATTACTTTAGAGAATTAGGAAGTTACAATAATTATATCTTTCTTATCTTTATTACTCCCTCTGTCCCATAATATAAGAACGTTTTTGACACTAGTCAAAAACGTTCTTATATTATGGATCGGAGGGAGTATTTTTTTGCGAGGTCTTATATTATTTATTATATTCATAAGAAAGCTACAGTTATTTTCACGCAGGGCTCAAATGGCCATAAGAAAGCTACAATATACTAGCTTTCTTATATTTCGTTTACTCCACATGTGTTTTTTCCCCCTGATTTATCAAAACATAGAAACACGATTTTCACTGAAGTTTTTAGAAAGTGATTTCACACGGGCCTAGGTTCTGTTGAGCAATTTCTCTCAATTTGTAAACCAAACTTGTGATTGGATGGTTAGGAGAACAGTGGTATCCCAGCCCACCAGAGTTCAAGTTCTAGACGTGACATTGGTGCTTGCATTATTTCTGAATTTATTTTAGGCCTTCTGGCAATGTGCGTTCAGTCGGAGTAGACGTTCCCGTCGACTACGAAGTCCTATGTGGCGATTTAGTCAATCTCAAGATGATGTGCCGGCTCCGTTTCTCGAAGCTGCTCATAGGGGCAGGGAGTGCGTGCGTTCATATATGTGAGTGTATACTCGTGTATGTGAGCGACTTCGATTGTGCTGTGTTGAAAAAGGTCCCTCAAAATTTTTTTTGAACGGAAAAAAGTCCCTCAATTTGATGTATTTTCACATTAAAGAACGGCGTCGCACCGACAAAATAATCCTAACGAATGTACATTTGAATGGAGACAATCACAAATTCAAACATCATTATTTCCCTTGCAAAAAATAGAACCGTGGCATCCTCATAATAGCATTTTTACCCAAACGTGTCCATGAACCAATGCTATTGCAGGGACGCGCCAAGAAAAGCCTGGGCATGTGGTAAACATGTTGTTCTCTCCCAATATTGGCTCCTACCTCCCAGGGGCTGCCCGCCCCCCCTCGCCATTTACAAGGGAGCGCCGGTGCCTGCCCGGGTGAGCCCCAAACCTACCCAATAAAAATAATTTCTCCCACGCCTTTGCTCTCTTTTCATACCGCATATGAATAATTTTTTCTAGTGTATTTTATTCGTTTCTTGTTGAACGACGCCGCACGGCCAGGGCGCCGTAGGCTGTGGCTGGCTGGCCGCTCTCGCTGGCAGGTAGGGCCGGGCCGAGCGTCGCGCTGTGTGGAAGGCGACCTACCCGCCCGTGGGCCCCGCGGCGCAGCCCCCCGTCGTGATTGCCGGCATATATTGGCAGCGCCCACCGCACGGGGCGAGATCGAGGAGGAGGAGGAGGCCGGAGCCCGCACCAGGCCGCTGGGAGTTCTACCCTCGGTAACGAAATTCCTTCCCCGCATCCATTCCCCCCGATTTTACTCTCTCGAATCGGCTGCTGCGTCGCGTTGCGCTGGGATTCTGGCGTGGGGGGAGGCGAGATTCGGTCTCGCGGTCTCCCCGTAGCCGCGTTAATTCGCGCGGGATCGGTCGTCGGCGCGGGCATTTCGTGGCGGGGAGAGGTGAATTCGGGCGGAGGTTTCGGCGAATTCGACGCGATAGCGGTCGATTGTGGCGCTGGGGCTCCGCGATTGGGGATTCGGAGTCTGTCGGTGCGTTTCGCTTCGCTCGAATCCGTGCTTGGGTCTGATGGTTTAGGCGACATTTCGCTGTCTAAAGGGCAAAAGGCGTTCGAGGGAACTGATTCCGTCGCTGCAATTTTGATTGGGGGCGCGCGCTCTGCTCTACGCAGTTGGTATAGATGAGTATTACTGCATTAGATAGTGTTTCCTTGGGAGACATGATTATTGGTGTGTTAGTCTTTTCATCCCTTGTCTTGCATACTGTAAGATTGAGGACGGTGGTGGGAGCATCCTCAAGTTCTCATCAACCCAGATTGAGCGAAACAACATTGTCTTGCATTCCGCCGTTTTAAATGGCACTTTTCATCTGTTTTTAGCCATAGTAATTTGATAGGCTTCAAGCTGATTTTCATTGGCACAAGCGGTGCATATGATACATTTGTATAATTGTTGTGCTAGGAATGTGGTTCTGTGATTAGAATTTGGGAGGATTGAAATGCTATGCTTTTAATTTCTTTTGCTATTATCCATTATTTTACTAGTTTGGTTTCCACTGCCTATGATTTATATGTGAGGCCATCTTGAAGTGCCAATCTTTGTGGAACATGTGTATATCTTCAAAATGTTGGGATGGACACTGCTATTTGGAGAACAAAGTTGTTTTGCATATAGTAAGCGGTTTAAAGTGTTTGTGGAAAGTAGAAACATTATTTATAAACTCGCCGATTGCTTCATTTTGAGTCTTGTTGTAAGTCAATAGTTCCTGTTGTTACTGAAAGCATAACTTTCGTGCAGAAAGGTGGACCTCGAATATTTGGTGCCTCTTATCTCTCACCAAGGACGCTGGTCCCTCATTGTGGAAATAGGAAAATTTCTTCATCCGCTTCATAATTGTTGAATTGTAGGTTTTCAGCTGTTACATGCCTATTCTTTTGTGACTGTTTTTTATAAGAAATCATGTCATTTGTTGACTCCTTTTTTTTCTCTTCCTAGCAGGACGCTAAGATTTATTTAGCAATCAGATTCCGGACTCTGAGCAGATCTAACAGGATCTTTAAAAGAGTTCTTTTGTTTGAAAATTTGTTACTTAGTAGAAATGGTGAAGGATCATCTAATGCTCAATGTTGATCGCCTAATGGTGCCTGAACCCATTGAGATCACTGGAGCACCCAAGAGCTCCTCATCGAGGGACACCACTGCACTGCCCATTACAGGGCATTCCTTTTTTGCAGTTGGAGACAGCATGGTTCCTGAAGAAGAACCTCTTCTGCAGATTACGGAGTGCCGTATTTGTCAGGAGGAAGATGACATTAAGAACCTGGAGAGCCCCTGTGCTTGCACCGGCAGTGTTAAGGTTCACATCATTCAATAAACTCTGGTTTTTGTTACTTGAAGTTTTTATTGTTATTAATTCACATTTGATCAATTTATCTGGAAGCATATGTGATTTGACAAGATTAACTTGTCGCACCAGTGTTTACCTATATGTCTATCTGGTATGCTCCTTAGAGCATTTGTTTGGTTAGGGAGTTTATATGTGGTTCTCTGTTAGTCAATCTGGCCTTCTTATTTGTTTGATTAGGGGTCAACACTATCCTTTAAATGTCGGCTATTACTTGGGACACTGATTTGATTAACTTTCCAAAGACATTTGAAAAAAAAACTCCAAAATATTGTGCTCATGTTACCACCACAAGCAGCATAATTCTCATAACATTTCAGTTATCTCATTGTTTGCAGCTTTATCAATTTAGCAGGTACTAAGTATATCTTGTTAAACAAGAACTGACTAAAAAATCATTGTTTTTCCTATCTCAGAGCTTAGTTCATTGCGTAGTTATATTGTTGTACTGTTTATCCTTCATGACATAGTTCTCTTGGCGTCCATATTTTGTTGAATATTCCTCTTGGTGTTCTCTAACCATCATGCTTTGGAGCATATTCATTTGATGTGCGTATGGACCAGTTAAGATAGACAATAGGCAATTTGCAAATGTGATTCATCCTGGATTGATATGTCACGATTCTTTGAAATCTGAACGAGATTGGATGTTTCTACTTAGTAGTGCTCTATTCTTTGTGATCTCCCTCCCAGTAAATCATACATTTTTCTTATATTTGTACCTGAAAAGTGGAATCAAGCTTTCTCTCTGTTCCATCTGTGTCCACGCCAGTCCTTATGTCCTTAGCTGAATAGATCTCCAAGTTGATTCTTGTTGGCTTGTTGCCATGCTTTTCCAATATGTTTATGAAGCTAATTTTCTTTATCTTTTTTATATGAAATTTGGGTCTCTCCCTAGGTAAAGTGCATGGATAATGTTCTGACATATTTTATTTTGTGCAGTATGCGCACAGGGCTTGTGTACAAAGATGGTGCAATGAGAAAGGAGATGTCACATGTGAAATCTGCCATGAGGTGAATTTATTTTTAGATGTTTTATAAAGTATGCGCCTCCCCCAGATACGACCCTGAACTGTTGTTGGAAATTACCTTACTGCAGCCGTATGAACATGGGTACACTGCACCTCCCAGGCCCCATCCTGATGAAACTACCATCGATATAAGGCATGTCATAATTTTGTATCATTCAAGACATAGATATTTGATTCTACTTCATAAGTTATTTTATTCTGTATGTCTGGTGTCATGTTTATGTATACTCCCTCTGATCCAAAATAAGTGTCGTGGTTTTACTAGAAATTTGAACTAAAACCGACACTTATTTTGGATCGGAGGGAGTAGTATTCAATTGTTGTTTACTCCTTTTTTGCTGTGTGCAGTGGTGGCTGGACCATTACTGGTACAGCATTTGACTTGCGTGATCCTAGGATCTTGGCAGTAGCACAAAACCACATTATGGAAGCTGAATATGATGATTATTCAGCCACGAATGCCAGCACTGCTGCCTTTTGCCGGTCTGCTGCTCTTGTCGTGAGTTCCTGCACTGCAGTCTGCAGATTTATTTACCTTTATTGAACATGTAACAGAATGTTTGTTGCCTACTTATTTACGTTTTCCCCTGTGTTCAGTTAATGGCTCTCCTACTACTGAGGCATGCATTGACTCTAACTGATGAAGACGATGATGACACTTCAGCAATGTTTTCAGTAAGCGAAATACTCTTTTTAAGACATGCCATAGGCACCATCTCTCCGCACATTATCATCAGTATTCATATCTGTGGTTCATTATTTGGCAGCTTTTCTTACTGCGTGCGGCTGGTTTTCTTCTCCCATTCTATATAATGGCTTGGGCAATTAGTATATTGCAGCGTCGCAGACATCGACAGGTTAGTACATCAGCGCAATCATATGCATCTTTCTTCTTTGCTGCTTCTACATTTGTTTGGAACATCTCATAATTGCTGCATTGCCATGTTCCTTGAGCTCTGATTTCAGTTAGACCTGCTTTGTTATCCTATATGAGTTGTTTGAAGTTGAGTTACCAAATCTCGTCTTTCTTATTTGATGTGTGCCTTGTCAAAGAAGTGATGAACATAGTTATGACATTGATGTCTGAGTAATGAATCTCGTCAACACTGTAAAAGGATTTCAGTGGCTGTACTCATTTTCTTTGCATTCAACTACTTTGGGAGCTGTTTAGATTATAAAAAGACATCAACTTCGAAATGCTCTAATCAAAGCAGTATGCAAGGGATCTTCCGACAAATCATAATTCGTGTTTGAGCCTTTTGTAACCACTAACTTGCTCGGTGTTTTGTACGGTACTTATGTTCAGGAGGCAGCTGCGTTGGCAGCAACTGAGGTGGCATTCATCCTTCAGTCTGGACAAGGAAGAGGAGTGCATTTCACCATAGCACCAGATTCTCCTGCCACGCCCCAGCACGAACCACAACCTTGAAGATGTCCGCCAAAGAGCGACCGGCTGGCGGCTGCGGCGACATCGGATTGCTGGCTTGCGCGAATCACCAAAGGAGTTATGGTTTGCTGCCACTGCAGAGCCATGTTATTTACGTACTTTACGTCATTGCCCTGAGTGTAACGTTCTGAGACGTGTCCCAGTTTGTGCTTCCGGATTCTGTTAGGGTTGGCGTTGGCCAGGGAGTCTCGGTGAGTGGTGTGTATAAAGTAAGAAAGCCATTTGGACCGTGCATGTCGGTCCCAACTGTTAACTTAAAAATATAGCCGACAGACGGCTTTTCTGAAGGCCACTGTTTTACCTGTAGTCTTCACATGCTTGTTGTTTTTTACAAGAAAAATATGTGCTCTTGCTAGAATTGTGTTATTAGTGTCCTGAGTAACATGATGGTAGTGCTTCTGCGCATGATCTCGGCTCCTCAACTGCAAAATCTAGCGGCGCATGATCTCATTGCTAGGGTAGTGCTAGGGTAGACAGTGTTAGTGGGTCTGGACGGTGCGTAGAGCAACTTCAACGGGCCGACCCAAATGATGCTTTTGTCCGTCTTTTATCCGTTTGGGTTGGCCGCCAGTCCGGCGTCCGCCTTTTTTTAGATTTGGGTCGGCAGTGTCTTAACGCGCCGACCCATTTCATGACCGCGCGCGCTTTAGATCATGCCAGCGGCCATGTCGTTGCCCTGGTTTTGACGCTCCAGCGCGCGGGAAAGGTTCGCGTGCGTGGGGGAAAATCGGCCTAGCGCGCGGGTAAGGTTCGCGCGCTTGTTTTGGCGCGTCGCGGCCGGCGCTCGTTACAAGAAGGTACTCCCTCCACACTCCCGCCGCCCACTCGTCTTGCCCCCTCTCACTAGCCTCGCCGCCTCTGCGCCGCTTGGGTGCTCGGATTTTCGCGGAGTCCGCGAGCGCCGCTCCGGCGCCTTCTCCTCCGAGATCTGGTTTGGCGAGAAACGCCTCATCCTCGGCACCTTAAACACTGCAGAAGAGGCGGCCCGCGCGCACGACGTGGCGGCGTGGCGCCTCTTGAGGCCTCGTCGGGAGATGAATTTTCCCGATGCGTCGAGCCAGCGGGCGCAGGATCTCGCGCCTCTCCCGCGGCTTTTCACCGACGAGGATCGTCGTGTCCACCGGAGGCGGCAGCGTCGCCTCGCCATCGCCGAGATGGACGTGGAAGCCATGGTGGTGTGGTGCGAACGCTTCCTGCAGGACATCGTTGACGAGCGCCAGTTCTACAAGCAAAGGAGGACGGAGAGGGAGGCGAGGAGGACGGAGCGAGCCGCCTATCGGGAGGACAAGCGTGCGCGGAAGCAGGCCGCTCAATTGAAACTGAAGCTACGAGAAACGTCGGGTTGGGACTTCAAGGACGAGCGGTATGCTGACGCCTACATTCAGACGTCGGAGGAGGACATTGCCGAGTCGGAGTCGGAAAGCGACGAGTAGTTGATCTTTTCTTTTATCTGTGTACGCTAGAACTATCTATGTATCCTTTTTCTATCGGAAAAAATGGCCGGCGGCGTCGGCGACAAAGCAGGCGGGCGAGGGTGTGCTGTTGAATGTGGAGAGGCCAATGTGCCACCGACCAGCGGGCCCGGGAAGGAGAGAGGGCGAGCGCGTGCGCGTCCGTCATGTGTCCGCGCGGATGCAAATCCGGCTCAAAATGGGCCGGAAATGGGTCGGCAGGCGGACGAAAGCGGACGCGCGTCCGTTTGGGTCGGCGCGCTGGGCCGACTTTTCTGTCTGCGCCGACCCAAACGGACGGCGGCGGACGAAATGGATCAGCTCATTGGAGTTGCTCTTATACTCTCCCGAAATGAAATTTTTGCGACCCCCATGCAACTGGGCCATGTGTTGCCGGCACTTATGTGGTGACACTCCTGTGACGTTAGTGACCGTATTTTGGGTATTCCTGAGCAGGGGCGGAGCTTGACAAGAATGCATGTGGGGGGTTTAACCACTGCAATAAACTAGAACGGGTAGCCTGAAGGCAAAATAATATTCATATTACCTATATTGGTGGCAAATTACATATATAGTAGTTCAAAAAAGAACTAGATCAAAACATACATCTCGGGCGTCTTTGGTTGCCTGCATATGGCCCAGCCTGGCCCGCGCGGGAAGAAATTGGCCCGTTTGGTTGCCTGCGTTTACTGTGCGGCCCGCATAGCATGAAACTTAAAGCACCTCCAGGCCAGGCCCAGGGGAAACGCCCGAATCGGCAATAGCTCGCGAGCCTGGCTCGGGCGACGCAGGGGAGGGCGACGCGCTTCTCTCCTCGTGCGACCAGGGAGATGGCGTGAGCTCGCCCGCGTCGCCAAAAAATCGGCGGGAGGATTTCGGCTCACCTCCCGCTGAGTCCGCCCCTATTTAGCCCCCTCCCTCACCGCCCTAACTCCCACCACCATTCTCCCTCCCTTCGAGCTTTCTCGCCGATGCGCATCGGCACCGACGAGCAGGTAAGCGGCGCATCTTCATCTGCCGGCGGTCCACGGCGTCGGCGGTCCTTCACCGGCCGGCGGTGATCTTCTACGACCGTTCCCCCTCGTTCTCGAGCTGCAGCCATGGCCTTTGTGAGTTCAATCCCCCTTTCTCTCTGTTCCTTCTAGCTAGATCTGAGCTGCAGCTAGGGTTTGATGTAGATGCATGGTTGATTAGTGCTCTTATCTGTGAGCTCATATGGTTGATTGCTATGCCGCGGTTGCAATTTGTGGTAGGGTTAGATGTTCAAGCATGTGGTAGGCTAGATTAGTAGTAGAGTTTGAAGTTGAACCTTGTGCTTGTGTTGATTTGTGCTTAGATCTGTGATTTGTAGCATGTTGTTTGTTGTAGATGTTTGTTCCTGCTCATAGATTGTCCGATATGCTTAGTATGATAGCGATGAACCATGTGCTTAGTATGATAGTGATGAAGCATGTGCTTGGTATGATAGTGATGAAACATGTACATGTATGCTCCTGCCTTCATGGATTGTCCGGTATGTTGTGTGCTATGCTTACTGTCAATCTGTGCTACAATTGTAGGACACGACCACACAGGCGCAAGATCTTAGTCAGGCCCTTGTCCTGTCCGATAGCCAGTTTCCTCCATCGTTTGTCGAGAACTCGCAGCCTATGTCTGAGATGGCACCTGATTCAGAGGTGTTCGCGTCTGATTCTGTCTATGTGCCAGTAGTGCTTGTTGAGCAAACTCCTCCTACTGCTGCTGCTGCTGCTGCCGTTGCCGCTGCACTCAAGGTAGCAACAGCAAAGGCAAAGAAGGATGGTAGGTCGAACAACATGAAGTGGTAGCCGTTTATGTCCACGTTCGTGTTGAACAAGATGTGTGAGCTCATCTCTAGTGGAGTTAGGACTGACAAGGGCTTCAAGGAGGTGCACTTGAACACTGTTGCGAAGCAGGTGTTCGAGTTCTGTGGGCAGGAGGTGTCCGCCACCCAGGTGTACAACCACCTGAGAAAGTGGAGAGGTCGATGGATCCAAGTGTTCAAGCTGAGAGATCTTAGCGGCGCCTCATGGGATGAGAACACTTGCTCCATAGTTCTGGAGGCAGAGCACTACACCGGCCATGTCGCAGTTAGCTCACAACGCTCTTCCTTTTCATACTGTCCACCATTGCCTACTCCTAATCACAACTAACAACACTTGTGTTTCATTCTTAGGACCACCCAAGGGACGCTGAGTTCCTCAACACACCCATAAGAACTACAGCCATATGCAACACATTTTCTCCTTCGGGCTGGCAACTAGGAAGCATGCCATGGGCTCGGGGGAGCCTCTTGGTTCTCCCATGCCAGACTTCCCTGGGACCCTGGACGTCGAGGTCCTTGATGGCCCTGACAAGCCCTTTGAGAAGCCATTCGACAAGCCCTTTGACCCCGTCCATGATAGGAAGAGGAAGAGAGGAGGTCTGATGGAGAAGGAGATCAATGTCTTTTGCAGCATGACTAAGGCGGTGAAGAAGGTGGCAACAACCATCAGGGAGTGCAAGCCCCTCGATGTCCACCCTGACCTATATGGCGTTGTCATGACCCAGGGTGGCTTCAGCGATGAGGCTCTCATGGCAGCTCTCAGCCACCTGCTTGACAACAAGGCCCAGGGTGTTGGGTTCGTTGCCATGGCAGACGCTCATAGGGTGCTGTGGCTCAGGAGCTGGCTGGGAAAGCACTACTACTAGAGTAGTGCTGCCTGTGAGCGTGCATGATCCCCGACGGCGATGGCGATGGCGACGATGATGACGATGACGATGACAACGTACATTTTGTGTAGCCAGGGCTGGAAAACTATTTGATGGTCTGTATATTTTGGTGAGGTGGTACATACTAACCCCTCATGATGATGGTGAACTTGCGGTGGTAGGACGACACCCGCTTTTGGGTGTGGTGGTAGGATAACACCATGGTAGTGCTCGGTAGAACTTGCTATGCCGTATGATCATGCATGCTTTACTTCTTCTCTTCTGCACCATTGTTGTTTGTGTGCTACTTTGCTTGCTACTTGTGTGCTCCATTGATTTGCTGCCTCAACTCTTGCTCTTGTGCATTGCTAGGGAAAGTGGTATGACGTGTTCATCGGTAAGGCTCCAGGGGTTTACAGTTCATGGGAAGAAGCCAGTGCACAAGTGGCATCATATAGCAACAACAGCCATAGAGGGTTCAAGACTAGGCAGGCAGCAGAACAAGCTTACTCCAACTGGGTGCGAAAGCACGGAGGCAACAGTGTTGACAGTGGCAAGGTTGGAGGTGTCAAAGTGGAAGGTGCTAAGGTGGATCGTCAGTTTGGGCTGAAGCTGAAGAACTTCATCATCTTCGCTCAGTTCATCGCCATTGTTGTGTTGTGGTGTTGGTGTGCTAGGTGTGATCATTGTGGGTAAGCTCACTGATACGTCCATTTTGCATCATGCTTTTATATCGATATTTATTGCATTATGGGCTGTTATTATACATTATGTCACAATACTAATGCCTACTATCTCTTATTTTACAAGGTTTACATGAAGAGGGAGAATGCCGGCAGCTGGAATTCTGGGCTGGAAAAGGAGCAAATATTAGAGACCTATTCTGCACAACTCCAAAGGTCATGAAACTCCACAGAAGTCATTTTTGGAATTAATAAAAATACTAAGCGAAGAAAGTACCAGAGGGGGGCCACCCACCATCCATGAGGGTGGGGGGCGCGCCCCCTGCCTTGTGGGCCCCCTGGCAGGCCTCCGGTGTCCATCTTCTGCTATATAAAGTCTTTTACCCTGAAAAAATCATAAGCAAGCTTTCGAGAAGAAACACCGCCGCCATGAGGCGGAACCAATCTAGGGCTCCGACGGAGCTGTTCTACGGGGAAACATCCCTTCGGGAGGGGGAAATCATCGCCATCGTCATCACCAATGATCCTCTCATCAGGAGGGGGTCAATCTCCATCAACATCTTCACCAGCACCATCTCATCTAAAACCCTAGTTCATCTCTTGTATCCAATCTTTGTCTCAAAACCTCAGATTGGTACCTGTGGGTTGCTAGTAGTGTTGATTACTCCTTGTAGTTGATGCTAGTTGGTTTATTTGGTGGAAGATCATATGTTCAGATCTTTTATGCATATTAATACCACTCTCATTATGAACATGAATATGATTTGTGAGTATTTACATTTGTTCCTGAGGACATGGGAGAAGTCTTGCTATAAGTAGTCATGTGAATTTGCTATTCGTTCGATATTTTGATGAGATGTATGTTGCCTTTCCTCTAGTGGTGTTATGTGAATGTCGACTACATGACACTTCACCATTGTTTGGGCCTAGAGGAAGGCATTGGGAAGTAATAAGTAGATGATGGGTTGCTAGAGTGACAGAAGCTTAAACCCTAGTTTATGAGTTGCTTCATAAGGGGCTGATTTGGATCCATATGTTTCATGCTATGGTTAGGTTTACCTTAATACTTCTTTTGTAGTTGCGGATGCTTGCAATAGAGGTTAATCATAAGTGGGATGCTTGTCCAAGGAAGGATAACACCCAAGCACCAGTCCACCCACATACCAAATTATCAAAGTATCGAACGCGAATCATATGAGCGTGATGAAAACTAGCTTGACGATAATTCCCATGTGTCCTCGGGAGCGCTTTTCTCTATATAAGAGTTTGTCCAGGCTTGTCCTTTGCTACAAAAAGGATTGCGCCATCTTGCTGCACCTTATTTACTTTCATTACTTGTCACCCGTTACAAATTACCTTATCACAAAACTATCTATCACCGATAATTTCAGTGCTTGCAGAGAATACCTTACTGAAAACCGCTTGTCATTTCCTTCTGCTCCTCGTTGGGTTCGACACTCTTACTTATCGAAAGGACTATGTTAGATCCCCTACACTTGTGGGTCATCACTCACCAACTAGGGTACAAGGTAAGCACACCATGTACGCCGTATGCAACCAAATGCCGTGTTCATGTGCCGCTTGGGCCAATGCAGGTAACCAAACAAAGTGCACTTACGTATTACCTAATGTAGGGACCCTAGATGCAGACAACCAAATAACTTGCAGATGACACATTTGGGGCTGTTTTTGCTCAACCAGACTGGGTTGAGAAGTGTATGCAATGCAGCTACTGTTCAAAACTTGAACCAAACACGCCCCTTGTCTACTTGCTTACATATATCACTGAACCCTTGAAACTTCAACGAGTCACTACCAAACCATGGAGGTACTACTGCCCATCAGCTTTTCATTCTCCTTTTTAGTCCCAATTCAAGTAACTAGGGGCGTGTTTGGTTGCCGTACGCTACAGTGCCCGCATTGCATACACTTCTCCACCCAACCTGTCTATGCAAATGCAGCCTCAAATGCACCATTTGCATGTTGTTTGGTTGCCTGCATGGCCTCTTACCTGCATGGGCAGAACCACACTGTCTGGTGTTTGGTTGCCTGCATGTTAGTGGACAAACCCAAGGCATGGTGTTTGGTTGTATGCAACACATGGTGTGTGGTAACCTCTTTGGCTAGTTGGTGAGGTTACCACCACACTTCGGCAGCACACATCATAAGCACAACAGAGTATAAACAGAGCATCAACTAGCATAATTCAGATATAAGCAGTACCACACTTCATAACAGTTCAACTCATAAACTATAAACATGTTCAAAGCAGACTCGATAGTACGTTGGAAAGAGGTGGCTGATGACGGGAAAATGGCGGGTGTGAAAACACGCGTCCACGTTGAAAGAACATGCGGTGCCCCCATGTTTGGTTTTGGTAATTGATGACAATCTCTATGGACTAATGGTTGCCTTGAGTTATATTTGAAGGATTTGTCCATAGGCATTTCTTGAAGTCCATGTGTTGGTTTCAAGGAGTTTATGTGGTGACCAAGGTGTTATTAAGGAATTATCCAAAGATTGGTCATGTGAGAGTTGAGCTTATTGCAAGCATGTCTTGAAGAAGAAGATTGTGTGATCATTCATGTTTACCTTCAAGACATCATCCAAATGAAGAGAGTTGGAAAGAGTCAAGGTTGATCAAGACTAAGTCAAGAGTGAATCAAGTTGATCAACACACAAAGCGCACAAGATGTACCGAGAGGGATCAAGCGATCCCATGGTGTGGTGAGCATTGTCAATTACGCTTTGTGTACTAACCCATGATCTTCGTGAGAGTTCTTTGTGGGGTTAGGTTGCGGTGTGCAAGTTCAAGTGAAGCATCATGAAGAGATCAAATGCTTGAAGCTTGCCGTCCATTGTGGTGACAATGGACTTGTGAAGATGTTGCGGTGTGCAAGTTCAAGTGAAGCATCATGAAGAGATCAAATGCTTGAAGCTTGCCGTCCATTGTGGTGACAATGGACTTGTGAAGATGTGTGGAAGAGTGGCTCACCCATAGTGGAGCATGGGGGAGCAATCAACTAGTCTTCATCGAGCCAACGCAACCAAGAAAGGTGGTCCAACTTGAGGGAGTCAAGATCGTCATCATCTAGCTCAAGTGGACCATGTGCAAGGCAAAGGTTTGCTCTTGATAGGTTTTTTATTTTACCGGTCTCATGATGGTAGGTGGGAGACCGGGTTATAGGATCGATTGCCGTACTATCAAGGGGGGCTCTCGATGAGTAGCTTGATCGTATCGTTCATAGAGAGCTCAAACCATTGCATCCTTGCATCATCTTTATTGGTTCTTGTTTGGTTCTTCTCTTTGTGAGTTTTGGAGCTTATGGTCATCTTGATGACAAGCTCGAGTTCATCGAAAACGGAGTTCACTCGCATCTTCTATGATGTTTTCGATGTTGGAGGTTATGCCGGTTCTTCTCGGTTGGAGGTTTCACTCCTCTATTTGTTGGCATACCTCCCCTGCCTCTTCTTACTATGACCGGTTGGAGGTTTCACTTCTCGGTTGGAGGTTTCACTCTTCTCGGTTGGAGGTTATGCCGGTTTTCGATGTTGGAGGTTATGTCGTTGTTTTGATGCTACTCGTCTTCCTCTATCCAACAAGCTTGAGTTTGCTCAATTCGGAGCTCATATGCAGAAGTTATGGCAGTTTTGGTTTCCTAGCGGTAGTACCGCGGGCCGGAGCGGTAGTACCGCTTGGGTGCTA
This sequence comes from Aegilops tauschii subsp. strangulata, assembly GCF_002575655.3. Taxonomy (NCBI): domain Eukaryota; kingdom Viridiplantae; phylum Streptophyta; class Magnoliopsida; order Poales; family Poaceae; genus Aegilops; species Aegilops tauschii. Next base: position 360,831,735 of record NC_053039.3, read on the forward strand.
CAAGCGGTAGTACCGCTCCCGAGCGGTAGTACCGCTGGTAGCCCCCAGCCGTAGTACCGCTACGGTCTCGTGCTAGTACCGCCTCGATTCGAGGGGTCTTTTTTCGTGTCGGGTTTTACGGTACTAGCCACGGCAGTGGGGGCCGTTATACCGCTCGTATGCGGTAGTACCGCCCTGCCACCGCGGTAGTACCGCTCTGGGCCCAGCGGCAGTACCACGAGGGGGAGCGGTAGTACCGCTTATAGGGGCAAGCGGTAGTACCGCTGGCCAAGCGGTAGTACCGCTCTCTGCGGGGCTGAAGTGGGGGTAACGGTTGGATTGTTCCCCCCACTATATAAGGGGGTCTTCTTCCCCAATGAACCTTATCCTTTGAGCTCGTGTTCTTCCCCCATTGTTGACCTTCTTCGAGCTTGCTAACTCTCAATCCCTCCATGGATTCTTGCTAGTTTTTGAGGGAAAAGAGAGAGGAGATCTAGATCCACATTTCCACCAATCACTTTCTCCTCTATGTGAGGGGAACCCATTGGATCTAGATCTTGGAGTTCTTGGTGTTCTCCTTCTTGTTCTTCCTCTCATTTTCCTCCCTAGCATTAGTTGCTTCGGTGGGATTTGAGAGAGAAGGACTTGGGCACTCCGTGTGCCCTTGCCATTGCATTTGGTGCATCGGTTTGAGTTCTCCACGGTGATACGTGGAAGTTACAAGTTGAGAAGCTTATTACTCTTGGGTGCTTGGTACCCTTGAGCTTGTTCCTCTTGGGTGCTTGGGCGCCCTAGACGGTTGGTGGTGTTCGGAGCTCAATCATTGTGGTGTAAAGCTCCGGGCAAGCGTCGGGGTCTCCAATTAGGTTGTGGAGATCGCCCCGAGCAATTTGACGGGTTCCGGTGACCGCCCCCAAGGGTTGCCAATTTGTACGGGTTCGGTGACCGCCCCCAAGGGTTGCCATTTGTACGGGTTCGGTGACCGCCCTCAAGGGTCCCTTAGTGGAATCACGGCATCTTGCGTTGTGCGAGGGCGTGAGGAGATTACGGTGGCCCTAGTGGCTTCTTGGGGAGCATTGTGCCTCCACACCGCTCCAAACGGAGATTAGCATCCGCAAGGGTGTGAACTTCGGGATACATCATCGTCTCCGCGTGCCTCGGTTATCTCTTACCCGAGCCCTTTACTTATGCACTTTACTTTGTGATAGCCATATTGTTTCTTGTTATATATCTCGCTATCACCTAGTTGTTTATCTTGCTTAGCATAAGTTGTTGGTGCACATAGGTGAGCCTAGTTATTGTAGGTTTTGTGCTTGACAAATTAACCGCTAGGTTTATTCCGCATTTGTTCAAGCCTAAACCGTAATTATTTTAAAGCGCCTATTCACCCCCCCTCTAGGCAACATCCACGATCTTTCACACGTCATTGATACAGAGTGAATAAATTTAAATGCGTAAATAAAATGGAGATCAAACATTGGAGGTACATTATTTCCAGAGCTCTTATATTTACATAAAAGATCTGTTAATTACATCTCCGAAGAGAAAACCCCTGATTAAGAGTTCCAACATATCTATTACATAGAATTGCAACACATGACTACTACAAAATGATAAAGAAAAATCGCTCCTCCTCGCTGTCGTTGACGCCGGTGTGCTCGGGGGAGCATCCTCGATCTTCTTCAAGTTATCACGTGTCTTGTTCATTTATATTTTTACCCTTGTACTATTATGAGTAGTACGTAGAGTACGAGTGCAATGTGTGCTTTTTGCATCGGACACCTAATTTGTGTAGTCGACTTAACCAACATATGCTAGTATGACCATGCGGCTATCTTAATCAACTTTCGGGTCATTTCATTTTAACGAGTGATGAGTCGACTAGCAGAGTATCCACTCAATACATGCATGCTACATCTTTTTTTGATGCATATATGACCATGCATGAGATGATGGTATATGATTTACTCCATGTTAGCCTCTGCGCATGCATGGAAATTTAAGAAAAGGGGGGTTCCAATATCATAACCATCCCATATGTTATCTTGTTTGATTTGATATGTTTGATGATAGCATCTACTAAGCGAATCAGTCTGTTTTTGTTAGGACTAAAGCGAGCTAGATGCAATATCCTTTATTTTTTTATGGGTCACATGCATATACTAAAATAATTTTAATTTTACTTTGGCCAAAATTGCTGTCAACAGTGGCCCGGCCCTACTGCTTGGCGGCGAAGGCTTCGTCGAGCTTCCCGCACTTGTTGACGACCTCAATGCCATCCTCGTCGAAGATGATGACCTTGAGGGTGTCAGGAGTGAGGAGCTTGAACGTCACCACGTAGCCGATCTTGATCTGATGAATGGCTGCGTAGGTGGCCCAACCCTGATCCAGGGTCACCCTGCCATTCATCAGCTTGACCGTCACCTTCCAGGAGCAGCCGGTGTTGTTCCTGAGCTTGAACTCCGTCGGCACCGCGACGAAGTGCTTGGTGAAGTCCAGGGGCATGGGGATGCACTCAAGCTTCGGTGCAAGGATGACCTTGCAGAAGTGAGTTGGGCCATCCTCCTGATGATAATGGCCATAGTTGCAGCGCTTGTTGCTGGGGGCCTCCTCCATGCCCTCGTCGTCGCCACCCTCAGGCGTATTCGGGTCTTCCTCGACGGTGGGCGGCAGCACAACCTCGTCAGGCATTGGGTGAAGGGGATGCTTGCCCTTGTTGTCAAGGGCCGGGAGCACCTCCATGCCCATCTCATTACTTGTAACACCCGGGAATCATGCTACAGTGATCTCCCCTTTAATGATGCCACGTCGTCATGTTTTTAAACTAAATTGCCACTTGATGAAAATCAAAGCCAAATTCCATTTGAAATACAAGTAAAATATTTACTTCTTCTATCATGCAAAATAAAATGTTCAAAGTGTTGCAAATATTCCATAATTAATTATGGTGGTGAGCCAACATTTTTGTAAAGTCTTTAATTGCTCCTAAGTACATTTACCAGTGGCTAAAAAAGTAATTAAATGCCTTTTATAAATTATAAAATATTAAAATAAATTGTTTAGGTGCCAGACTTTTTGTGGCAGTGCTCAAAATTTTCCTAGTATTTGTTTTGTCCAGGTCCACATTTTTTTGCAAAGTCATTTGGTGGCTTATTTAAATACAAATGGAGGCTGTTAAAAGAAAACAAAATAATAGAAAGAAAACTAAAAAAAGAGAGAGCACGTGCCCCCACTGGGCCTCACCCAAGTCGGCCCACCTAACCCCCCGGTCGTCTTCTTCTGTTCACGACCGTGCCCGAACACGGGCGCGTCCCCGCCGAACCACCTCGCCGGCCATGCCGCGGGAGGATAAGGCCTCCACCGAGGCGCCCCTCCCCTAGATATTTTCTTCCCACTCGCCTCACTTCTCCTCGGCGCCCTCCCTCCCAGATCCACCTCTCCCCTCTCCTCTCGCTCGATCCCGAGCTCAGCCGCGCGAGCTCGTCGCCACCGATCGCCGTCAACGTGGCCACCGTCCACGCCACACTTTGCCAACGCGTTCCCGAGCACCGCCGTCATCGACTACATCATATGCTCTGACCAGTGCAAGCCGGGAGCCACTGCAGCGAGCCCGGCAACCTCTTCTTCCCCTACGGCCGTCTTCGCCTTCGTCGCCGATTCGTCGCCGTCGATCTTCCCCGAGCCCACCTGAGCACACCTACAGGACCAACGTGAGCACGCGCCTCTTTCCACTCTCTTCCCCGCGCGTTTCCGGCACCGTAGCTCCTCCTCCCCGTCGTGCCCGAACGCGGCTCCGCCTGACCTCGTCGCCGACGATGCTCCGGCGACCAAATGGCCTCGGCCCCGTGCGCAACTCGCTCGCCACTTCGCCTAGATCCCAACGCACACACGCACGCGACTCGCCGTGCCCCGCAACCCCCTGTTCGCCGCTCACCGGAAACCCACCACCACCCGACTCGCCGTCGGCGACGTTCCCGGCCGTCCCCGGCCACGCCACCACCTCCATTCGACGGGGTGTGGACGGGCCGTTCGAACGGGCCAAACCACAGCCCCGGAGATGCCCTGTGGGCGAAACCCAAAGCTCACCCGCGCCTCGCCGCCGCGGAGAGCTCATCGGCGCAACTCCGGCGCCGGCCACCGACGTGGCACACCTGGGGCCACCCCCTGGGTCACTGCCAGTGGGGCCCCTGGTCCCTTGTTGACCAGTTGACCTGGTCAACTGTGCTGACTGGGCAGGCCCCAGCCACTGACGTGCGGGCCCCACCGCTTTTTCCTCTAACTAAAATGTTTCAATAAATAAAACTAATTAGTTTAGCTAATTAGTCTATGACAGGTGGGGCCTACCTGCTAAATATCTTTGTTTAGTTAGTTTTAAAACTCTGTTAGTTCTCTATCTGTGACATGTGGGTCCCACTGGTCAGGTTTGACCTGGTCGGCCGCTTTGTTGACTGCTGAGGTCATCAAGACATCATGCTGATGTCATATTTCATTTCTGTTAATTTATTTAATTCCAGAAAATGTTTAAACCTTTAGAAATTCATAGTATTTAAACCGTAACTCCGATGAAAATGTTTTCTACATGAAAGTTGCTCAGAAAAATCCAATGAATTCGGATACGCGGTCCGTTTACCTGTCAGATGCCTCTAACTATCTGAACATGGAACATTCCCCCTCCACTCATCTGTTTGACACAGGTCAGGAACCGGGAATACCTTCCCGGTTGAATTCCCACTTCACCTTTATCGTGTAGCCATACGTTAGGTCACACCCCGCACATCATATTGCCACGTTATGCTTTGTGATGCTATGTTTGCTTTATATTTACTGTTTCTTCCCCCTCTTCTATCCAGTAGACCCCGAGACCGATGCTGCCCCTGTGATCGACTACGTCGACGACGACCCCTCCTTGCCAGAGCAACCAGGCAAGCCCCCCCTTTGATCATCCTGATATCGCCCATTCCATTCTCTCATGCGTGCATTAGATTTTGCTATTGTTATTGTTTGCTCCTATTCTGATGCCTAGCCTGCTTTTGTAACCTGCTTATCGTTACCTACCTGCTTATCCTAAACTGCTTAGTATAGGTTGGTTAGTGATCCACCAGTGACCCCCACCTTGTCCTTGTTGCCCCTGCTTCATCATTGAAGACCCGACCAACGGGATCGAAGACCAGGCCCCGGCACCGCACGTCACTTTCCCCTTAGTTGCTCGACACTACTGGGTTACTATCGAGTGTCGAGGGTGAGACCTCTACATCACTTCTGTTGTTAACCCTGTAGTGTAGCTATTCGGTCGTGGTCATCGGGGGTGATTCCGCCTTAACCACTCCCGATACGACTCTGTCGTGCAACCCCTCAAGTGTGAACCTCGGGGGTGGTTCCTCTTACGTTCACCTTGATGATTACATCGAGTGGAATTCACCGGGGGTGATTCCTCGGGTTTTCCCCTTGATGTTTAGACACACGGATACTTGGACTTTACAACTGTTTCTTGGAAAGGCGGGTCGACCCTGAGGGGTACCCGCGAGTGATGTGGAGACGGGTTGACCTGGAGGGTGCCCGCGAGATAATTACGAGGCGTGGCCGGGCATTCCTAGCCCTTGCCGCAAGTCCTCGAGATGGGGCGACGGGGTCACATCTTTCGTGAGTCTCTGCTTGTTACCGCGCGTTCCTAATCCACTACGGTTTGGATATTTGATCCGAGGGGCCTCTGGCCTGATAGCACTAACCATCACGTGGGCATAGTATGGGCGTTCTGCGTCGTATACATCAGCCGAAGCTTAATAGACGTCAGCAACTGAGCAGCGCGCGCCGGGTTGGACTGCGTAAGCACCTGCCTTTTTGAAGGAGGTTGCTAGGTCTGCTCACCGGCCGCGTACGCAACGTGCAGGAGTTCCCGGGGCGATGGCCCATGACCCCTGGGGGCATAGGTTTAGTCCGGCGTGCTGGCCTCTCTATTAAGCCTAGGTCGGGTTGCGGCGTATTGTTTGGCCGAGGCCGGGCATGACCCAGGAAAGTGTGTCCGGCCGGAGTTAATCGAGCGTGGTGGGTAAGTTGGTGCACCCCTGCAGGGAAGAAAACATCTATCGATAGCATGTCCTACGGTAACGGACACTTGGAGTTGTATCCCGATCGATACAACTAGAACTGGATACTTGAGATGAGACATGGATATGAGGTGATAACTGGATAGTATGGCTCTGGGATTGTTTTCTCGCAGGGAGTCGAGAAAGGATCTCTGGCCGAGGTTGATAACAGTACTACTACTTTAGTTATGCTACTCTACTCCCTCCTGTTGCTACAAGATGGTGGTTTCCAGAAGATGCTAGTCTTTGATAGGACTAGGCCTTCTCTCTATTCTGGCATTTCTGCAGCCAGTCCACATATACAGCCTTCCTTTGATAATGTTGCATATGTAGTGTAGATCCTTGCTTGCGAGTACTTTGGATGAGTACTCACGGTTGCTTTGCTCCCCCTTTTCCCCCTTTTCTTCTTCTTTCCGGTTGATGCAACCAGATGACGGAGCCCAGGAGCCAGATGCCACCGTCGATGCCTACTACTACGTGAAGGCCGACGACGACCAGGAGTAGTTAGGAGGCTCCCAGGCAGGAGGCCTTGCCTTTTCGATCGATGTTGCTTTTGTGCTAGCCTTCTTATGGCAAACTTGTCTAACTCATGTCTGTACTCAGATATTGTTGCTTCCGCTGACTCTTGTGTATTCGAGCTTATGTATTCGAGCCCTCGAGGCCCCTGGCTTGTAATATAAAGCTTGTATTATTTTAATTTGTGTCTAGAGTTGTGTTGTGATATCTTCCCGTGAGTCCTTGATCTTGATCGTACACATTTGCGTGTATGATTAGTGTACGATTGAATCGAGGGCGTCACATCACTCTCCTCGATCTGCACACAATTCATGGAGTCAAGCACAACACCGAGTTCATGGCTAATTGAAGAGCATGTAGTTAAAACAACATGACTGTCACTCTTCTCCTCTCCGTCCCTCCTATATTTACTCACCATGCCCACCACTACTTACCAACCCCCTCTTTTCTCTCACTGTCAACCTTCCTCCTCCCCATCGCCATGAGCTCTAGCTCTAGCTCCAACGCCAACCCCTTCCTTTGGGGTATTGGCTGGAGGGCCTTCTTCCTCGGGTGGTCGGCTAGTGACCGCACCAAGTTCGAGAGCACCATGGAGGTGTGCTCGAACTTCGGCTCCATGCCGGACATGCAGAACGAATCTAATGCAGTGCTCATGAAGGCCGCTAAAGAAGAGCTGAAGACGCTGATTCCTGACCTAGCGAAGGGCGCGATGGCAGTTGACATCATTCGCTGGGCCATGAATCAGCCCGTCTCCGACGACGCTAAACAGAGGAAGAAGTGGTGCAAGTAGAAGACCTACTGGGCTCCTAATGACCGCCATGCCGCAGTGTACTGGGAGACGGCTATCGCGCCGCCGGCGGTCATCGCTGGGGAGCCTAAGGAGGAGGAAGAAAAAGCAGTGCACATGCCAGCGAGGGCGCCGGAGCCAGGCCGTCGTACCTGGCAGATCGACCTCAACTTCGCCGAGGACGACGACGACAACCTGCCGGTCCGCACGAGATGAAGAAGAAGGTGAAGGCCAGCGGCTCGACCAGCCGCTCCGCACGCCGGTGACGGCCGCCGCAGTCAGCCGGTTTCCGTTGTGCACCTCCTATCCCCCTATCCCCCAATCCCCCTTCTGCATTCCGATCTTGCATGTATGAACTCGTATGAACTGCTATGAACTAGTATGAAGTACCCCTATGCTTATCTACCTCTATTCCCCATTCCCCTCCGCCGTGGATCGAATCTATCGCCGTGGATCGAATCTAGCGTGCATGTCGAAGAGAGAGAAGTGCTTACCACCATTGATGGAGTCCGGTGGTCTTCTTCCTCTGCTCCGATCCACCGCCGCCGGTGATGGAGTCCGGTGGTCTTCTTCCTCTGCTCCGATCTGCCGCCGCCGGTGAGAGTTGGGAGAGTGGGGAGAGGGAGCGGTGAGGCTAATAACTGCCGGCGCTTCGGGAAGCAACGCGGCTTCTCGAGCGTGGCCGCGCGCTTGCAGCCGCCGCCGCCCACGTGCACCGCTCGGGCCTGGCCCTGGAGAAACTGCCGATTCGTGTGTTTCCAGTGAGCCAGGCCCAGAGGTGCTTTAAGAAGCGTGCGATGCAGGCCCAATAGTGTATGCGGGCTATCAAACAGGCTGATCACTTTTCGCGTGGGCCTGGTCGAGGCCTATGCAGGCAACCAAACACGCCCTAGCTGAACATTCCACGGAGAAAAAAAACAAGTAACTAGTTGACAAAATCTGCCAACAAATAGGACTGAGTCAATAGCAGTACTAATTAAACTCATACAGGGAACCAAACGGCAAAAGAACTGGAGGAGTGGCCGGCCAGCCGGCTGTTCATGCAGATGCAGGCAACAGCATTGGCAGCAACGAATTAGTGGCTAGGACACAGAGCTCCCTGTCGTTGGCTGCGTGTGTGGCCCAGAGTACAGAGGTGGAGATTTTGCGCGAGTCAGCGTGGAGCCTGTGTGGCGGCAATCGCACCAGATGAGATGGAGCAGCCTAGGGCTTGAGTAGCAATGCCGGGTGAGATGAAGCAACCGAGCAGGCGAGCAGTTGAGTTGTGCATGCATGAAGATGATGGGCCTGTGCGTGCATCAGAACATGGGACAAAGTCATACTCTCCCTATTCCACAATGTAGTGCGCCCGCACTTTTCGAGATTCAAAGTTTGACCATAAATTTAACCAACAAGACCGACTGTGGGGGAGACAAAAATTATATACTGAATTCATATCGAAAATACGAATTCAGTGATATAATTTTTGCCCCGCCGCAGTCGGTCCCGGTATTAAATTTATGGTCAAACTTGAATCTCGAAAAGCGGGGGCGCACTACATTGTGGAATGGACTGAGCCCAGCGACCAAATTTCAGGTTCACAGGAAGGAAAATAGACTTAAGGTCAACATGACCAATGGTCTGATGCTTCGTCGACCCATGCGATGAACCCGGACTGAATGGCAGATTAGGATATGTATGCAGTATCAAGTATGAACTTGTCTAACGGTAGGTGTTATGCAGTAACTGAAACTTGGTACTATCAACTTTCGGGTCCAACTAAATATGAAGATCATCTAGCTTGTATTTTGTGGCCTACTTGGTATGTAAATGTACACATATGTAGCCTGTAGTTTAACCACCCTGCCACCCTCCTTAAAAATGTACTGCCTTGGAAATCAGCACTGCGATGTCGTTGTTTAATATTCACTATACTAAGGGCTACAATACACTCAACTCATTTCGCACCTTAATATGAAATGTGCTATGCTGAGATGCTAAATCAAATTTCCAATCCAACATTTATATTTGGACTAGAATTTTGACCAACACTTAATATCTGGTCATAAAAATAATGACTACAATGTCAAAATGAGTGTTTCTTTTTTTAGTAGAATTCCGAAATGATGCAATTTCCTGAAAAGAAAATTTAACCTTTTTCATATGGATTACATGCTAGTTTCATATCTTGAATGTAAGGTTTCTGTTATGACCGGAATTTCACCAAAATTATGAATTTTGCGCGTTAAATATTGATAAAATTTATGAAAATCAGTATGCTATTGTGAAATTCAAAAAAGAGGGTTCTGTTTTGACCAAAACGGTGAATTTTCTATGCAAAAAATTACATATTGTTTAAAGTGAACATGCTTATTTCATAAGTGAAATTCAACATTTTTCAAGAAAGCATGATTTCAGAATATCACCCATTTTTCATATTTAAAAAATGAGGTTTCTATTTTCACCACCATGTTTTTAAATCTCGAAAACGAGGGTTCTGTTTTGACCAAAACGCTTAAAATCCAGCGCAGAAAATATTGAACATGCTTATTTTATATTGGAAAATCAAAAAAAATTCAAGAAAGCATGATTTCAAAATACCTTTCGTTTTTCATATTTCAAAATTGAGGTTTCTATTTTAACCACCATATTTTAAATCTTGAAAAAGAGATTTATGTTTTTTTTACTAAAACGCTTAAATTTTAGCGCAAAAATATTATAAATTGTTTCAAATGAACATGCTTATTTCATATTTTAAAATCAACATTTTCAAGAAAGTGCGATTTCCAAATATCACACATTTTCATATCTTGAAATGAGGTCTCCATATTGACCAGCATTTCATCAAAATTATTAATTTTGCATGTAAAATAATTAACTTTTTTTAAGGAAATCAACATGCTATTTTTCATTTTAGAAAATGATGTTTCTATTTTGAAATTTTGAAAAAAAACGTAGTATAATGACTCTAATCATGACACGCACATTTTGAGTTAATAAAAGTGTTTTTTTAAAATCTGGTTGGTTCTATCAATCTAATGTAAATCAAATTTGAGTAAAAAAAAACCTAGTAGTAGTCGAATGACTCTAATCATGACTGAAGATAGATACTGAATCGACAATGTAAGCATTAAGCCGATCACTTTTTATAAGCGACTGAATGGCAGATTAGAACAGAACCACTTCAAGGAAAACAAATCAAATCCAATGGCTTAAAACCCCAGATTGTATATATGTATGTCAATACATGCATCCTTCAACTAGTACAGTACTAGTTAACAAGCTCCAAATACAAGAGTTCGTCAATCACCATTGTGACCATCCGCCTCATCATCCTCATCATCACCGTTGGCAGGTACCTCTACCCAGGCCATCCTGCGCATCCATTCGCTGTACTCCTCCTCGTCATCCGCCTCCTCCTGGTCGTCGTCATCCTCCATCGTCTCGACATCCACACCGATGGTGAGACTGAGGAAGACAAGCTCGTCGCCCCCGGGTGGAGCCTCGGGTACGATGCAGAAGCCGCAGTCGGGCAACCCGCTAGAGAGCGACGAGGTTAGGATCGTGTCCAGCGTCGCGACCTGGGTCTGGCCCCTGAACCAGGAGAAGCTCGCGATGCACCCGATCTCGTACTCCGGCGCGTGCGCCTGGACGCGGACCAGTGAGACCACTTTCAGCGTGGTGTCCGGGGGCCCCACGCGGAGCAGGAAGAGGTCGCTGTCGTCGTCTTGGTCTTCTTCGTATTCTTTGCTGCCGTGGAGGACGTGCATGCCGGCCTTCACGGGCACGTCGAACGGCTCGAAGTATTTGAACGCCGTGACCGGCCACTCGTGCTCGGCGGCGAAGTGGTCCAGGAGCGCCTCCGTCGTGCCAGCGAAGCCGCAGCCTTGCTCCGGGCAGAAGCATGGCGCGTGCGGGCACGCCTCTGTTGGCGCATAAGCCATGTCCCCGCGAGGTGACCGGTGTCGGGCGTGCCAGTCCGGTCCGTGGCCGCGTCGAGCCCATATTTAGGCATAGTCTGACCTTGGTCTGGCCATGGTCCGACTAGTGTATGGCTTGCGTGCGTGCGTGTGTGTGGCGCGGGGTGTGCGTCTGTGTGCGCACCTGTTGCGTGGGTAGTTGGCGATAGTGGCGGGGTGACCGCGGCGTTCTGTTGGAGCCCGGCCGCGTTGATCGCGTTGGTGCCCGACGGGTGCGTGAGCCAGGGCGTGTGGAGCGTGCGGGCGTGGAGGAGTGGGGAGCGCGGCGTCGTGTGGGCGCGCCCGTGTATAAAGCTCCACCCCGCGTACTGTTGTTTGTGTGGGGCTCGAGTTCGTGTTCGAGGAAGACGCCGTTCGTGCGGCAGGCGTTCGTGCGTCGGAACCACCGTGTCTTGTGTCTCCCTTCTTTCTTCTTCCTCTGATCGTTCTAGCGAGAGTACAGAGAGAGAGTTCCGGTGAGAGGGAGGGCTAGGGCTAGACACCCAACACTTAGCATCAGAGCTACAGGTTTGCGGCCGTGGCGCGCGGTGGCGCGCGCGGCGAGCGCGTCGGGCATGGAGGCTGCAGCGCGCGGCGAGCGCGTGGCGACCGCGACGCGCGGCGACTCCACGGCGGTGCGGACTGATGTCGTGCACGCGAAGAGCACGGCAGTCGCGGAGACGAGGAGGTCGCGGAGGAGCTGTGTGGTGGCGCAGAAGTCGCGGCGGCTCGGCGCGACAACCGTGGGGGCACGGAAACGCGGCGCGACGGTGCACGGGACTGCGGGCTGCTGCAGCGGCAGTGGGCGTCGGCTCGCGCTGGAGGCACAGAGGAGACGACGACGACGAGTCAGGCGATGTCATGGCTTAGGGGGTGATTGTTGGCGCATAAGCCATGTCCCCGCCGAGGTGACCGGTGTCGGGCGTGCCAGTCCGGTCCGTGGCCGCGTCAAGCCCATATTTAGGCATAGTCTGACCTTAGTCTGGCCATGGTCCGACTAGTGTATGGCTTGTGTGCGTGTGTGTGTGGCGCGGGGTGTGCATCTGTGTGCGCACCTGTTGCGTGGGTAGTTGGCGATAGTGGCGGGGGTGACCGCGGCGTTCTGTTGGAGCCCGGCCGCGTTGATCGCGTTGGTGCGCGACGGGTGCGTGAGCCCGGGCGTGCGGAGCGTGCGGGCGTGGAGGAGTGGGGAGCGCGGCGTCGTGTGGGCGCGCCCGTGTATAAAGCTCCACCCCGCGTACTGTTGTTTGTGTGGGGCTCGAGTTCGTGCTCGAGGAAGACGCCGTTCGTGCGGCAGGCGTTCGTGCGCCGGAACCATCGTGTCTTGTGTCTCCCTCCTTTCTTCTTTCTCTGATCGTTCTAGCGAGAGTATAGAGAGAGAGAGAGAGAGTTCCGGTGAGAGGGAGGGCTAGGGCTAGACACCCAACAGCCTCCTCGCGCTCCGCCTTCTCGCCGCTGGCCATCATGGCGGTGCACCCGTGCGCGGCGTTGGAGCACGGCACGACGATGGATTCGACGACGCGCTCCATGGCATGGCATCGTCTGGAGACGGCCTTAGAGCACACGCTGCAGGCCTTCTTCTTCTTCCCCGGGAGCTTGTCGCGGCAGGGCGAGCAGACCAAGTGCCCTAGTTTGCACTGCATGCGTGCATGCAGAGAATCAACCGGACATGGTTCAGAATATATACATACAAGAAAATCAATATGATTACCTGGAAGATGGGAGGGCTGAGGGGGTTGGAGCAGACGGGACAGTCCAACACGTCCTTCTTGAGGACGAGGACGCCCTCTCCCTCCTCTTGCCGATCATCTCCTCCTTCCTTGTATGTCGGAGATTAGCCATGCCTCCGCTACCGCAGGTTTATTTCGGCGATTAGCAACGAACAAGCGACAATGCAACCTTCCCAACAAAATCGGCAATTTCTTGGGTGGCGAAACGAGAGTTCAATCAAAATTTGGGGGACTCCCGGCTGTGACGATTACAAGGGCGGATCTATGTATCTGTATATAAAGGGCCAAAGTTATCCGTTCCCTAGTAGCATACGTGCAGCCTCTGTTCGAGTCAGACTCAGATAGGAGGTGTTTTCGTTTCTAGTAGTGTCTGAATCCGGCTCGTATAGAAGTCCGGCAAGACTCCGTGTGCTGGGTCGCTTCGAGCTGAACGCGCATGTCAGTCCGAAGATGCTTTGGAAACTCTTTTCAGACAGATATAATCATATGAATCAGTGCTAATTAACTTATATTTTGTTCAAACCAAACAGGCTCAAACCGGACACACCTTTTTGTCACCAAAATGTACCCCTTTTTCAGTTTATTAGGCTCATCTAAATATTCTGGGATTTTCATTCTGTAAGGCCCATAATAAGTCGAAGTTCTGGCAAGTAAAAATGATCAAATTAATTGCTCATACGATCGAGACATGTGCTAGAAGAGGTGCCACCGATCTATCAAGCATGGGTGACAAGACTGCTACGGCAATGGTGAAAGGATCGATATGGTTGACTAGAGTGGGGGTGAATAGGCAACTACCAATTTTTAGTTCTTTTAATCAAATTAGGCTTGACAATAAAATAGGTTGTCTAAAAATGCAACTAAGGGGACAACCTATATGACAAGCACAACAACAAGCTCACAATCAAGCACAATATACAAACGCAATATTCTCGAATACGCACAAGCATGCGTATCATTCATTATAGAAGAGAGGGAAAGACTCCCCAAAGTGATCGTCTGTACAGATATTTACAGTTAGGCCTTGCCCAACTCCACCCAACTCACGCACCTAACTACTCAGGGGCCACCCATAGTAAGCCCTCCGCCTCTCGGATCAGGCCAGCCTTCACCCACCAGCTTCCCTCCTCTTTGATCTGTCTGATGCAGGTCGCCAGAGGCGGCGTTGCTCCGTTAAAAACGACGTCGTTGCGGTGTTTCCATATCATCCACATGCCAAGTAGGAATTTGGCACGCGTGTGGTTCTCCGGTGTTCCGTCTTGCTCCTGCCTGATGCACCACTCCTCCAACGATTCGTCAACCCTAGGGGTGAAGCCTTGTCTACCAGTACCCTCCGCGAACCAATGCCATACCTGTCGTGCGAATGCGCAGTTGATTAGTAGATGTTGTATGGTCTCCTCCTCTTGATCGCAAACGGGCATGCATCTTGGCGTGGGAGCCCTCGTCACACGAGTCTATCTGATGTCCAACAGCTATTCTTGAAGGCAAGCCAGGTGTAGAATCGGCACTTGAGGGGTGCTAGCGATTGCCAAGTGAAGGCCGCCGTCGGCGAGGCCTCCAGTCCCATGAACCTCGCGGGGTAAGCAGAACGTGTCGAGAACTGTCCATGCTTCTCCCAAGCCCAGCGCTGTCCTCAGAGTCCTCCGTGAGCTGGATGGTAGATATCTTGTACCATAGTCTTAGGAATTCCTCGAGCTCACCGGCCGTGAGGTCTGGTCCGACGTCCCTGGCCCATGCATTGTTAGTTATCGCTGCCAGAACAGTCCGTGTCCTTCGCGTATGCCTCGAGACCCTCTCATGTACTGCCGGAGCAAGCTCACATATTCTCTGCCCATCTATCCATCTTTCCTCTCAGAATAGCGTTGTCCTGCCGTTTCCCATTGTGACATGAGTTGTTGCGCGGAATAGGGCCATGGATTCCTTCGGCACCGGTATGTTGAACTCTGCCCACGGCCTAGAGCTGTCGATGGAGACGAGGATGTGTTACCGAAGTTCCCTCCTTTTAGGGAGAGGTGCGTCCCTGTTGGAGTGGTGTGGAGGCACAATGCGCCCCAAGAAGCCACTAGGGCCACTGTATTCTCCTCACGCCGTCGCACAATGTAAGATGTCGTGATTCCACTAGTGGTGCCTTTGAAGCCGGCGACCAGACATTTACAAACAAGGTTGGGGCTCTGTCTACAACTAAATTGGAGGCTCCCAACACCACCATGAAGCTTCACCACATTGGAATGTGGCTCCGAGGTGACCTCTTCCGTCTAGGGTGCCCAAACACCCAAGAGTAACAAGATCCGCGAAGGATTAGTGGAGAAAATCAAATATATCTTGGTGCAAGTGTAGACCGAGGCCCTCTCCTCCAAACCCTAGAATATCAACAAGTTTTGATGGCTAGAGAGAGAGATGAGGCGAAAATGAGCTTTAGGGCAACAATGGAGCTTGGGGAAAAGAGTTAGGTCTTCTTGGGTGATACGTCCATTTTGCATCATGTTTTCCCACTGTTGTTTATGATATTTTTATGCATAATAATGCTTTTTGGAGTAATTCTAATTCCTTTTCTCTCATAATATGCAAGGTACACACAAAGAGGGAGAATTCTGGTAGCTGGAAATCTGGACCTGGAAAAGCTATGTTAGGCCACCTATTTTGCACAACTCCAAACAAGCTGAAACTTCACGAATATTTTTTATGGAATATATGATGAATATTGGAGCAAATAAGTACCAGACGGGGCACACCAGGTGGGCACAACCCACCTGGGCGTGCCCTGGTGGGTTGTGCTCACCCAGGCCCACCTTCGGTGCCCATCTTCTGGTATATAGGTCATTTTGACCTAGAAAAAAATAAGGGGAGGACTTTCGGGATGGAGCGCCGCCGTCTCGAGGCGGAACTTGGGCAGGAGCACTTTTGCCCTCCGACGGAGCGATTCCGCTAGGGGAACTTCCCTCCCGGAGGGGGAAATCATCGTCGTCATCATCACCAACAACTATCCCATCTTGGGGAGGGAAATCTCCATCAACATCTTCAACAGCACCATCTCATCTCAAACCCTAGTTCATCTCTTGTGTTCAATCTTGTTACCAGAACTATAGATTGGTGCTTGTGGGTGACTAGTAGTGTTGATTACATCTTGTAGTTGATTACTATATGGTTTATTTGGTGGAAGATTATATGTTCAGATCCAATATGCTATTTAATACCCCTCTGATCTTGAGCATGATTATATTTGTGAGTAGTTACTTTTGTTCTTGAGGTCACAGGAGAAATCATGTTGCAAGTAATCATGTGAACTTGATATGTGTTCGATACTTTGATAGTATGTATGTTGTGATTCCCTTAGTGGTGTCATGTGAACGTTGACTACATGACACTTCACCATATTTGGTCCTAAGGGAATGCATTGTGGAGTAGTAAGTAGATGATGGATTGCGAGAGTGACAGAAGCTTAAACCACAGTTTATGCGCTATTCCGTAAGGGACCGATTGGATCCAAAAGTTTAATGCTATTGTTAGAATTTATTCTTAATACTTTTCTCGTAGTTGCGGATGCTTGTGAGAGGTTTAATCATAAGTAGGAGGGTTGTTCAAGTAAGAACATCACCTAAGCACCGGTCCACCCACATATCAAATTATCAAAGTAGCGAACACAAATCGAACCAACATGGTGAAAGTGACTAGATGATATTCCCGTGTACCCTCAAGAACGCTTTGCTTATTATAAGAAACCATTTTGGCTTGTCCTTTGCCTCAAAAGGATTGGGCTACCTTTCTACACTTTTGTTACTACTATCGTTATTTGCTTGTTACAAATTATCTTGCTATCAAACTACTCTGCTACTTACAATTTCAGCACTTGCAGACATTACCTTGCTGAAAACCACCTGTCATTTCCTTCTCCTTCTCGTTGGGTTCGACACTCTTATTTATCAAAAAGAGCTACAATTGATACCCTATACTTGTGGGTCATCAAGGCTATTTTCTGGCGCCGTTGCCCGGGGACTGAAGCGCCTTTGGTAAGGAAACATTTATATAGTGTGCTGAAATTTATTGTCACTTGTTACTATGGAAAACAATCCTTTGAGGGATTTGTTCGGGGTATCTTCACCTCGACCGGAACCACAATTGGCTACCCCTCAACCTACTGCAACTAAAAATATTGAATATGAAATTCCTTCGGGTATGATAGAACAACTGCTAGCTAATCCTTATGCAGGAGATGGAACCGAACATCCTGATATGCACTTGATATATGTGGAACAAATTTGTTGATTATTTAAGCTTGCAGGTTTACCCAGAGATGAAGTTATGAAAAAGGTTTTACCTTTATCTTTGAAGGGAAAAGCATTGGCATGGTATAGGCTATGCGATGATATTGGATCTTGGAAGTGGAATCGATTGAAATTGGAGTTTCACCAAAAAAATATCCTATGCATCTAGTTCATCGTGATCGGGATTATATATATAATTTTTGGCCTCGTGAAGGAGAAAGTATCGCTCTAGCTTGGGGGAGGCTTAAGTCAATGTTATATTCATGCCCCAACCATGAACTCTCAAGAGAAATTATTATCCAGAACTTTTATGCTCGGCTTTCTCGTGATGATCAATCCATGCTTGATACTTCTTGTACTGGTTCTTTTATGAAGAAAACTATTGAATTCCGGTGGGATCTTTTGGAAAGAATTAAACGCAACTCTAAAGATTGGGAACTCGATGAAGGTAAAGAGTCAGGTATTAAGCTTAAGTATGATTGTGTTAAATCTTTTATGAATACCGAAGCTTTTCAAAAGTTTAGAACTAAATATGGGCTTGATTCTAAGATAGTAGCCTCCTTTTGTGAATAGTTTGCTACTCATGTTGATCTCCCTAAGGAGAAGTGGTTCAAATATCATCCACCTATCAAAGAATAAGTTAAAGAAACGGTACCAATTAAAGAGGAAACCATAATTTATAATGTTGATCCAGTTGTTCCTACTGCTTATATTGAGAAACCACCTTTCCCTGTTAGGATAAAGGAACATGCTAAAGTTTCAACTGTGATTAACAAAAGTTATATTAGAACACCTAAACCTGGTGAACAAATTAAAGTAGAACCTAGTGTTGCTATGATTAAGGATCTCCTGAAAGAAAACGTAGATGGGCATGTTATTTACTTCTGCGAAGAAGCTGCTAGAATTGCCAAACCTAATAAAAATGATAATCGTAGACCTGTTTTTGGCATGCCTGTTGTCTCAGTTAAAATAGGAGATCACTGTTATCATGGTCTATGTGACATAGGTGCTAGCGTAAGTGCTATTCCTTACACCTTATATCAAGAAATTATGAATGATATAGCACCCGCAGAGATAGAAGACATAGATGTTACTATTAAACTTGCTAATAGAGACACTATATCACCAATTGGGATTGTTAGAGATGTTGAAGTCTTGTGCGGGGAAATAAAGTACCCTACTGATTTCCTTGTTCTTGGTTCCCCACAAGATGACTTATTTCCCATTATCTTTGATAGACCTTTCTTGAACACCGTTAATGCTAAAATAGATTGTGAGGAACAAACTGTTGGTGTTAGCTTTGGTGATGAGTCTCATGAGTTTAATTTTTCCAAGTTTAGTAGAAAGCTTCATGAAAAAGAATTGCCTAGTAAGGATGAAATAATTGGTCTTGCTTCTATTGTTGTGCCTCCTACTGATCCTTTAGAACAATATTTGCTAGACCATGAAAATGATTTACATATGCATGAGAGAAATGAAATAGATAAGATTTTCTTTGAACAACGTCCTCTGCTTAAACACAATTTGCCTATTGAAACTCCAGGAGGTCCTCCTCCACCTAAAGGTGATCCTGTGTTTGAATTAAAACAATTGCCAGACACTTTGAAATATGCTTATCTTGATGAAAAGAAGATATATCCGGTTATTATTAGTGCTAACCTTTCAGAACATGAAGAAGAAAGATTATTGAAAGTTCTAAGGAAGCACCGAGCTGCTATTGGATATACTCTTGATGATTTAAAGGGCATTAGTCCCACTCTATGTCAGCATAAGATTAATATCGAACCTGATGCTAAACCCATTGTTGATCACCAACGTCGGTTAAATCCGAAAATGAAAGAAGTGGTAAGAACGGAGATATTAAAACTTCTGGAAGCAGGTATAATCTATCCTATAGTTGATAGTAGATGGGTAAGTCCTGTTCATTGTGCTCCTAAGAAAGGAGGTATTACTGTTGTTCCCAATGATAAAAATGAACTCATTCCACAAAGAATTGTTACAGGCTATAGAATGGTAATTGATTTTAGAAAATTAAACAAAGCAACTAGAAAAGATCATTACCTTTTGCCTTTTATTGATCAAATGCTAGAAAGATTATCTAAGCACACACACTTTTGCTTCCTTAATAGATATTCTGGTTTTTCACAAATACCTGTTTCTCAACCTGATCAAGAAAAGACCACTTTCACTTGTCCCTTTGGAACTCATGCTTATAGACATATGCCTTTTGGTTTATGTAATGCACCTGCTACCTTTCAAAGATGTATGACTGCTATATTCTCTGACTTTTGTGAAAAGATTGTTGAGGTTTTTATGGATCACTTCTCTGTTTATGGGAAGTCTTTTGATGATTGTTTAAGAAATATTGATCGAGTTTTGCAGAGATGCGAGCAAACAAATCTTGTCTTGAATTGGGAGAAGTGCCACTTTATGGTTAATGAAGGTATCGTCTTGGGTCATAAAATTTCTGAAAGAGGTATTGAAGTGGACAAGGCCAAGTTTGATGCAATTGAGAAAATGCCATGTCCTAAAGATATCAAAGGTACTCGTAGTTTCCTAGGTCATGCTGGTTTCTATAGGAGATTTATCAAAGACTTTTCTAAAATTTCTAGGCCTCTTACAAATCTTTTGCAAAAAGATGTTCCTTTTGTTTTTGATGATGATTGTTTAGAAGCTTTCGAAACACTCAAGAAAGCCTTAATTTCTGCACCTATTGTTCAACCACCTGATTGGAACTTGCCTTTTGAAATTATGTGTGATGCTAGTGATTATGCTTTTAGTGTTGTTCTAGGACAAAGAGTTGATAAGAAACTGAATGTTATTCATTATGCTAGTAAAACTCTAGATAGTGCACAACGGAATTATGCAACTACCGAAAAAGAATTCTTAGCAGTGGTGTTTGCTTGTGATAAATTTACATCTTACATTGTTGACTCTAAAGTTATCATTCACACCGATCATGCTGCTATTAAATATATTATGGAAAAGAAAGATGCTAAACCTAGACTTATTCGATGGGTTCTCTTGCTACAAGAATTTGATTTACACATCACTGATAGAAAAGGAGCTGAGAACCCCGTAGCTGATAACTTGTCTAGGCTTGAAAATGTGCTTGATGACCCACTACCAATTGATGATAGTTTTCCTGATGAGCAATTAGCTGCAATAAATGTTTCTAATAACACTCCTTGGTATGCTGACTATGCTAATTACATTGTTTCTAAATATTTACCACCTAGCTTCACATACCAACAAAAGAAACAATTCTTCTATGATTTAAGACACTACTTTTGGGATGACCCACATCTTTATAAAGGAGTAGATGGTATTATTAGACGTTGTGTACCTGAGCATGAACAGGGACAAATCCTACGGAAATGTCACTCCGAAGCTTATGGAGGGCATCATGCTGGAGATAGAACTGCTCACAAGGTATTGCAATCTGGATTTTATTGGTGTCGGAGTAAATGGCCATGGGTAGCCTAACCGACTCCCCCTGGCTCTTCGAAAAATTATCAGGCCATTCGAGCCTTCAAGCATACAAAGCATAGGGCCGCCTTCCCCCGGCCGGCTATCCCCAGGGCCGACTCCCGGAAGGCGGCCCAGTCTCAGAAAACCTCCCCCAAGAAAGATACAAGATAGCCGACTCCAGGAAGCCGGCCCCAAGAGGACCGACTCCTAGAAGCCGGCTATGAAGAAAGCCGACTCCCAGAAGCCGGCCAAGACTGCACCCACTAAGACTATACCCACATAACGGTGATAAGATGGGGCGTGGCCGCAGTACAGCCCACTACCCCCGAATCCCGGAACAGGCATGGCCACAGGATGCCGTACGAGCCAGCCATCCCCCGTCCGGCGCGACACTGTAGCCATGTTGGCCCCGACGTCACCCACGACAGGTGCCAGAACGGCCCGCGGGCGGCGGGCCCCTTTGCCAGGGAGACATCTGGAGACAGCCCTGCCTCCTCTAGTCGGCCAGAGATGTGGCCGGCTCCCAATAGCCGGCTACCTCCCTCCCTCGAAGCATGCGCCCTATTAAGGAGACAAGACGAGGTAAGGCTACAGTGAGAGCTTGCAAGGCGGCGACACTGTAGCCATGCTTACCTCGACAAAGCCCTCGTCATCAGAGGTGAGGCAACAGTAACCAGCCGACGACAAAGCCCCCATGCGGTGGGGCCGGCAGCCGGCGGGACCCACCAGTCGGCGGGCCCCAATGACCGGCGGAGAAGCCGGCAAGCATGGACACTGATGGCTGGGACCCGCGCCTAGCCGGATTACCATTGTACCCCTGGGGGGTAGGCCTATATAAACCCCTCGGGACACCCATGCAAAGGGTTGGTCTCATAGAATTACACACACCACATAGAGAGAAAAGGAGAGCTAGCCTTGCCCTTCTTCTCCCTCTAACCCGACAGCTCAAGGAGCACTTGTAGCTACTTGTCTTGATCTAGTGATCATGCGGAGACCCTGTAGAGCAGGACTAGGGGTGTTATCTCCACGGAGAGCCCCGAACCTGGGTAAGATTCGCCGGCGTGCATGTCTTCGCCTCATCCCGTTTCCAGGCACCGGCGACGTCTTACTGGCTCCCACAATGATAAGCCACCAGTTGGCATATGTCGCACCTACCACCCGACATTTGGCGCCCACCGTGGGGCCAGGTGCACTGTCGTCCGGAGACCTGTTCTGGACGGGAACCCTTTTCCTCCCCCGCGAGCGCAGCCAGCCCGCTGCACCCGATGGCACTTGCCCCGACGCGCTGCAAGGCGTTGACGACGTCTGCGCAGCGAGCTGCCTCGCCGATCTTCTTGGTGAGGCTCGCATCTCTGACGAGCCCGCGTCCGATGCAGGCACGGACTACCCCGAGAGCCGCCTCATCAGCCTCCTCGACCAACTTCACGTCTCCAGCGAGCCTGCTGTAGACTTGGAGTCGGTCGGCTCCACCGACCCGATGCTTGTCGACTCTGACATGGCATCGCTCGACGCCTACCCCTCCAACGTGGTAGTCTTCGACGACCCTCTCCCTCGAGCTGACAGTGGAAGCAGCACTGTCACTGAGGTGCTGGTCATCAGCCACGTCGCCGACTCGGGCGAGAACGCCCACGACACCCTGCAAGCGGCGATGCATGACTTATCCATCCCCATCCCGGCCGACGCCGACGCCGAGACCCTGGAGGCACGCCGCCTCACCCTCATCGCGGAAGGCCAGAAGATAGCCCCATGAGACGCCTCACCGAGGCTCACCAGCGCGAAGTCGACCGCGCCGCCTTTGGCACGCCGCCTCCTGGCGGGCCGAGCCAAGCCGGCCTCGTCAAGAAGCGCGGCGCGGCCATCGCCAGCATGCCGGGGGCAGACCGCCCCGTCTATGCCACCCCGCTCGAGAATCTACGAGCTGCTCAGGCGGTCGCTGAAGAGCTAAATGGGCTGGGAGCTGATGAGCTCCCCTACATGACAAGGCGAATCCAGCAGCTGATCGACGCGGCCGCAGAACGGCACGAAGCCGGCGCCCGCGCTGAGAGTCCTCCCCCGCGCCGAGAGCACGCCGCGACATCTCGGTCGCCGACTGCGAGCGGCGCCCGCGCAAGGAAAGACAAGGAGCCGGCTGCTAGCCCCAGCCGGACTCGGATCACCATCGAGCGCGATGCAGAAGACCGCCCTCGAGCAGTGGAGCGCCAAGGAAATCCGACTCCTCCCCCACCTCGAGGGGAGAGATATCCCACCCCGCCACCTGTCACGCATCCGACTCTTGGTGGCCGACTAGGCCACTGCGAAGGAGTCGGCGAGAACGACGCCCGCCACCGGATCGACCGCCTAGCTCGATCCCTGGCGCTAGAAGAAGAAGGCGATGTCGGCCCTGTTGGGGATCGTAGCAGAAATTTAAAATTTTCTACGCATCACCAAGATCAATCTATGGAGTCATCTAGCAACGAGGGAGAGGAGTGCATCTACATACCCTTGTAGATCGCGAGCGGAAGCGTTCAAGTGAACGGGGTTGATGAAGTCGTACTCGTCGTGATCCAAATCACCGATGACCGAGCGCCGAACGGACGGCACCTCCGCGTTCAACACACGTACGGAGCAGCGACGTCTCCTCCTTCTTGATCCAGCAAGGGGGAAGGAGAGGTTGATGGAGATCCAGCAGCATGACGGCGTGGTGGTGGAAGTAGCGGGATTCCGACAGGGCTTCGCCAAGCGCTACGGGAGGAGGGAGATGTGTCACGGGAGGGAGAGGGAGGCGCCAGGGGCTGTGGTGCGGCTGCCCTCCCTCCCCCCTCCTATATATAGGCCCCTGGGGGGCGCCGGCCCTAGTAGATCTGATCTCCAAGGGGGGGGGGGCGGCCAAGGGGTGGCTTCCCCCCCAAGCCAAGTGGGGGGCGCCCCCACCCCTAGGGTTTCCAACCCTAGGCGCAGGGGAGGCCCAAGGGGGGGACGCACCAGCCCACCAGGGGCTGGTTCCCCTCCCACTTCAGCCCATGGGGCCCTCCGGGATAGGTGGCCCCACCCGGTGGACCCCCGGGACCCTTCCGGTGGTCCCGGTACAATACCGGTGACCCCCGAAACTTTTCCGGTGGCCGAAACTGGACTTCCTATATACAATTCTTCACCTCCGGAACTCCTCGTGACGTCCGGGATCTCATCCGGGACTCCGAACAACTTTCGGGTTACCGCATACTAATATCTCTACAACCCTAGCGTCACCGAACCTTAAGTGTGTAGACCCTACGGGTTCGGGAGACATGCAGACATGACCGAGACGACTCTCCGGTCAATAACCAACAGCGGGATCTGGATACCCATGTTGGCTCCCACATGTTCCACGATGAACTCATCAGATGAACCACGATGTCGAGGATTCAATCAATCCCGTATACAATTCCCTTTGTCAATCGGTACGTTACTTGCCCGAGATTCGATCGTCGGTATCCCAATACCTTGTTCAATCTCGTTACCGGCAAGTCACTTTACTCGTACCGTAATGCATGATCCCGTGACCAACCACTTGATCACTTTGAGCTCATTATGATGATGCATTACCGAGTGGGCCCTGAGATACCTCTCCGTCATACGGAGTGACAAATCCCAGTCTCGATCCGTGTCAACCCAACAGACACTTTCAGAGATACCTGTAGTGTACCTTTATAGTCACCCAGTTACGTTGTGACATTTGGTACACCCAAAGCACTCCTACGTCATCCGGGAGTTACACGATCTCATGGTCTAAGGAAATGATACTTGACATTGGAAAAGCTCTGCAAACGAACTACACGATCTTTGTGCTATGCTTAGGATTGGGTCTTGTCCATCACATCATTCTCCTAATGATGTGATCCCGTTATCAATGACATCCAATGTCCATAGTCAGGAAACCATGACTATCTGTTGATCAACGAGCTAGTCAACTAGAGGCTCACTAGGGACATGTTGTGGTCTATGTATTCACACATGCATTACGATTTCCGGATAACACAATTATAGCATGAACAATAGACAATTATCATGAACAAGGAAATATAATAATAACCATTTTATTATTGCCTCTAGGGCATATTTCCAACAGTCTCCTACTTGCACTAGAGTCAATAATCTAGTTACATTGTGATGAATCGAACACCCATAGAGTTCTGGTGTTGATCATGTTTTGCTCTAGGGAGAGGTTTAGTCAACGGATCTGCTACATTCAGGTCCGTATGTACTTTACAAATATCTATGTCTCCATTTTGAACACTTTCACGAATGGAGTTGAAGCGACGCTTGATATGCCTGGTCTTCCTATGAAACCTGGGCTCCTTGGCAAGGGCAATAGCTCCAGTGTTGTCACAGAAGAGAGTCATCGGGCCCGACGCATTGGGAATCACTCCTAGGTCGGTAATGAACTCCTTCACCCAGATTGCTTCTTGTGCTGCCTCTGACGCCGCCATGTACTCTGCTTCACATGTAGATCCCGCCACGACGCTTTGCTTGCAACTGCACTAGCTTACTGCCCCACCATTCAAAATATACACGTATCCGGTTTGTGACTTAGAGTCATCCAGATCTGTGTCGAAGCTAGCGTCGACGTAACCCTTTACGACGAGCTCTTCGTCACCTCCATATACAAGAAACATATCCTTAGTCCTTTTCAGGTACTTCAGGATATTCTTGACCGCTGTCCAGTGTTCCTTGCCGGGATTACTTTGGTACCTTCCTACCAAACTTACGGCAAGGTTTACATCAAGTCTGGTACACAGCATGGCATACATAATAGACCCTATGGCTGAGGCATAGGGGATGACACTCATCTTTTCTCTATCTTCTGCCGTGGTCAGGCATTGAGCCGTGCTCAATTGCACACCTTGCAATACAGGCAAGAACCCCTTCTTGGACTGATCCATATTGAACTTCTTCAATATCTTGTCAAGGTACGTACTTTGTGAAAGACCAATGAGGCGTCTTGATCTATCTCTATAGATCTTGATGCCTAATATATAAGCAGCTTCTCCAAGGTCCTTCATTGAAAAACATTTGTTCAAGTAGGCCTTTATACCTTCCAAGAATTCTATATCATTTCCCATCAACAATATGTCATCCACATATAATATGAGAAATGCTAAAGAGCTCCCACTCACTTTCTTGTAAACACAGGCTTCTCCATAAGTCTGTGTAAACCCAAACGCTTTGATCATCTCATCAAATCGAATGTTCCAACTCCGAGATGCTTGCACCAGCCCATAGATGGAGCACTGGAGCTTGCATACCTTGTTAGCATTCTTAGGATCCACAAAACCTTCCGGCTGCATCATATACAATTCTTCCTTAAGAAAGCCGTTAAGGAATGCCGTTTTGACGTCCATTTTCCATATCTCATAATCATAGAATGCGGCAATTGCTAACATGATTCGGACGGACTTCAGCTTCGCTACGGGTGAGAAAGTCTCATCGTAGTCAACCCCTTGAACTTGTCGATAACCCTTAGCGACAAGTCGAGCCTTATAGATGGTCACATTACCATCCGCGTCTGTCTTCTTCTTAAAGATCCATTTATTTTCTATGGCTCGCCGATCATCGGGCAAGTCAGTCAAAGTCCATACTTCGTTTTCATACATGGATCCTATCTCGGATTGCATGGCTTCAAGCCATTTGTTGGAATCCGGGCCCGCCATCGCTTCTTCATGGTTCGAAGGTTCACCGTTGTCTAACAACATGATTTCCATGACAGGGTTGCCGTACCACTCTGGTGCGGAACGTGTCCTTGTGGACCTACGAAGTTCAGCAGTAACTTGATCTGAAGCTTTATGATCATCATCATTAACTTCCTCCCCAGTCGGTGCAGGCACCACAGGAACATCTTCCCGCGCTGCGCTACTTTCCGGTTCGGAAGGGGTGACTATCACCTCATCAAGTTCCACTTTCCTCCCACTCACTTCTTTCGAGAGAAACTCTTTCTCCAGAAAGGACCCGTTCTTGGCAACAAAGATCTTGCCTTCGGATCTGAGGTAGAAGGTATACCCAATGGTTTCCTTAGGGTATCCTATGAAGACGCATTTTTCCGACTTGGGTTCGAGCTTTTCAGGTTGAAGTTTCTTGACATAAGCATCGCATCCCCAAACTTTTAGAAACGACAGCTTAGGTTTCTTCCCAAACCATAACTCATACGGTGTCGTCTCAACGGATTTCGACGGAGCCCTATTTAAAGTGAATGCGGCAGTCTCTAAAGCATAGCCCCAGAATGATAGCGGTAGATCGGTAAGAGACATCATAGGTTGCACCATATCCAATAGAGTGCGATTACGACGTTCGAACACACCATTACGCTGAGGTGTTCCAGGCGGCGTGAGTTGTGAAACAATTCCACATTTCCTTAAGTGTGTGCCAAATTCATGACTCAAATATTCCCCTCCACGATCTGATCGTAAGAACTTTATTTTCCTGTCACGTTGATTCTCAACCTCACTCTGAAATTCCTTGAACTTTTCAAAGGTCTCAGACTTGTGTTTCATTAGGTAGACATACCCATATCTACTCAAGTCATCAGTGAGAGTGAGAACATAACGATAGCCACCGCGAGCCTCAACACTCATTGGACCGCACACATCAGTATGTATGATTTCCAATAAGTTGGTTGCTCGCTCCATTGTTCCGGAGAACGGAGTCTTGGTCATTTTGCCCATGAGGCATGGTTCGCATGTGTCAAATGATTCATAATCGAGAGACTCTAAAAGTCCATCAGCATGGAGCTTCTTCATGCGCTTGACACCAATGTGACCAAGGCGGCAGTGCCACAAGTATGTGGGACTATCGTTATCAACTTTACATCTTTTGGTATTCACACTATGAATATGTGTAACATCACGTTCAAGATTCATTAAGAATAAACCATTGACCAGCGGGGCATGACCATAAAACATATCTCTCGTATAAATAGAACAACCATTATTCTCGGATTTAAATGAGTAGCCATCTCGCATTAAACGAGATCCAGATACAATGTTCATGCTCAAAGCTGGCACTAAATAACAATTATTGAGGTTTAAAACTAATCCCGTAGGTAAATGTAGAGGTAGCGTGCCGACGGCGATCACATCGACCTTGGAACCATTCCCGACGCGCATCGTCACCTTGTCCTTCGCCAGTCTCCGCTTAATCCGCAGCTCCTGTTTTGAGTTACAAATATGAGCAACCGCACCGGTATCAAATACCCAGGAGCTACTACGAGTACTGGTAAGGTACACATCAATTACATGTAATATCACATATACCTTTGGTGTTGCCGACCTTCTTGTCCGCTAAGTATTTGGGGCAGTTCTGCTTCCAGTGACCACTTCCCTTGCAATAAAAGCACTCAGTCTCAGGCTTGGGTCCATTCTTTGGCTTCTTCCCGGCAACTGGCTTACCGGGCGCGGCAACTCCCTTGCCGTCCTTCTTGAAGTTCTTCTTACCCTTGCCTTTCTTGAACTTAGTGGTTTTATTCACCATCAACACTTGATGTTCCTTTCTGATCTCCACCTCCGCTGATTTCAGCATTGAATATACCTCAGGAATGGTCTTTTCCATCCCCTGCATATTGAAGTTCATCACAAAGCTCTTGTAGCTTGGTGGAAGCGACTGAAGGATTCTGTCAATGACCGCGTCATCCGGGAGATTAACTCCCAGCTGAGTCAAGCGGTTGTGTAACCCAGACATTTTGAGTATGTGCTCACTGACAGAACTGTTTTCCTCCATCTTACAACTGAAGAACTTGTCGGAGACTTCATATCTCTCGACCCGGGCATGAGCTTGGAAAACCATTTTCAGCTCTTCGAACATCTCATATGCTCCGTGTTGCTCAAAACGCTTTTGGAGCCCCGGTTCTAAGCTGTAAAGCATGCCGCACTGAACGAGGGAGTAATCATCAGCACGTGACTGCCAAGTGTTCATAACGTCTTGGTTCTCTAGGATGGGTGCTTCACCTAGCGGTGCTTCTAGGACATAATCTTTCTTGGCAGCTATGAGGATGATCCTCAGGTTCCGGACCCAGTCCGTATAGTTGCTGCCATCACCTTTCAGCTTGGTTTTCTCTAGGAATGCGTTGAAGTTGAGGGCAACATTAGCGTGGGCCATTTGATCTACAAGACATATTGTAAAGATTTTAGACTAAGTTCATGATAATTAAGTTCATCTAATCAAATTATTCAATGAACTCCCACTCAGATAGACATCCCTCTAGTCATCTAAGTGAAACATGATCCGAGTCAACTAGGCCGTGTCCGATCATCACGTGAGACGGACTAGTCAACATCGGTGACCATCTTCATGTTGATCGTATCTTCTATACGACTCATGCTCGACCTTTCGGTCTTCCGTGTTCCGAGGCCATGTCTGTACATGCTAGGCTCGTCAAGTCAACCTAAGTGTATTGCGTGTGTAAATCTGGCTTACACCCGTTGTATTCGAACGTTAGAATCTATCACACCCGATCATCACGTGGTGCTTCAAAACAACGAACCTTCGCAACGGTGCACAGTTAGGGGGAACACTTTCTTGAAATTATTGCGAGGGATCATCTTATTTAAGCTACCGTCGTTCTAAGCAAATAAGATGTAAAACATGGTAAACATCACATGCAATCAAATAGTGACATGATATGGCCAATATCATTTTGCTCCTTTTGATCTCCATCTTCGGGGCGCCATGATCATCTTCGTCACCAGCATGACACCATGATCTCCATCATCGTGTCTTCATGAAGTTGTCACGCCAACGATTACTTCTACTTCTATGGCTAACGTGTTTAGCAATAAAGTAAAGTAATTTACATGGCGTTGTTCAATGACACGCAGGTCATACAAAAATAAAGACAACTCCTATGGCTCCTGCCGGTTGTCATACTCATCGGCATGCAAGTCGTGATTCCTATTACAAGAACATGATCAATCTCATACATCACATATATCATTCATCACATCCTTTTGGCCATATCACATCACACGGCATATGCTGCAAAAACAAGTTAGACGTCCTCTAATTGTTGTTGCAAGTTTTTTACGTGGCTGCTATAGGTTTCTTAGCAAGAACGTTTCTTACCTACGCTAAAACCACAACGTGATATGCCAATTTCTATTTACCCTTCATAAGGACCCTTTTCATCGAATCCGTTCCGACTAAAGTGGGAGAGACAGACACCCGCTAGCCACCTTATGCAACTAGTGCATGTCAGTCGGTGGAACCTGTCTCACGTAAGCGTACGTGTAAGGTCGGTCCGGGCCGCTTCATCCCACGATGCCGCCGAAACAAGATAAGACTAGTAGTGGCAAGAGAATTGACAACATCTACGCCCACAACAAGTTTGTGTTCTACTCGTGCATAGAAACTACGCATAGACCTAGCTCATGATGCCATTGTTGGGGATCGTAGCAGAAAATTAAAATTTTCTACGCATCACCAAGATCAATCTATGGAGTCATCTAGCAACGAGGGAGAGGAGTGCATCTACATACCCTTGTAGATCGCGAGCGGAAGCGTTCAAGTGAACGGGGTGGATGAAGTCGTACTCGTCGTGATCCAAATCACCGATGACCGAGCGCCGAACGGACGGCACCTCCGCGTTCAACACACGTACGGAGCAGTGACGTCTCCTCCTTCTTGATCCAGCAAGGGGGGAGGAGAGGTTGATGGAGATCCAGCAGCATGATGGCGTGGTGGTGGAAGTAGCGGGATTCCGACAAGGCTTCGCCAAGCGCTACGGGAGGAGGGAGATGTGTCACGGGAGGGAGAGGGAGGCGCCAGGGGCTGTGGTGCGGCTGCCCTCCCTCCCTCCTCCTATATATAGGCCCCCTGGGGGGCGCCGGCCCTAGGAGATCTGATCTCCAAGGGGGGCGGCGGCCAAGGGGTGGCTTCCCCCCAAGCCAAGTGGGGGGCGCCCCCACCCCTAGGGTTTCCAACCCTAGGCGCAGGGGAGGCCCAAGGGGGGGGACACACCAGCCCACCAGGGGCTGGTTCCCCTCCCACTTCAGCCCATGGGGCCCTCCGGGATAGGTGGCCCCACCCGGTGGACCCCCGGGACCCTTCCGGTGGTCCCGGTACAATACCGGTGACCCCTGAAACTTTCCCGGTGGCCGAAACTAGACATCCTATATACAATTCTTCACCTCCGGACCATTTAGGAACTCCTTGTGACGTACGGGATCTCATCCGGGACTCCGAACAACTTTCGGGTTACCGCATACTAATATCTCTACAACCCTAGCGTCACCGAACCTTAAGTGTGTAGACCCTACAGGTTCGGGAGACATGCAGACATGACCGAGACGACTCTCCGGTCAATAACCAACAACGGGATCTGGATACCCATGTTGGCTCCCACATGTTCCACGATGATCTCATCAGATGAACCACGATGTCGAGGATTCAATCAATCCCGTATACAATTCCCTTTGTCAATCGGTACGTTACTTGCCCGAGAATCGATCGTCGGTATCCCAATACCTTGTTCAATCTCGTTACCGGCAAGTCACTTTACTCGTACCGTAATGCATGATCCCATGACCAACCACTTGGTCACTTTGAGCTCATTATGATGATGCATTACCGAGTGGGCCCTGAGATACCTCTCCGTCATACGGAGTGACAAATCCCAGTCTCGATCCATGTCAACCCAACAGACACTTTCAGAGATACCTGTAGTGTACCTTTATAGTCACCCAGTTACGTTGTGATGTTTGGTACACCCAAAGCACTCCTACGGCTTCCGGGAGTTACACGATCTCATGGTCTAAGGAAATGATACTTGACATTGGAAAAGCTCTAGCAAACGAACTACACGATCTTTGTGCTATGCTTAGGATTGGGTCTTGTCCATCACATCATTCTCCTAATGATGTGATCCCGTTATCAATGACATCCAATGTCCATAGTCAGGAAACCATGACTATCTATTGATCAACGAGCTAGTCAACTAGAGGCTCACTAGGGACATGTTGTGGTCTATGTATTCACACATGCATTACGATTTCCGGATAACACAATTATAGCATGAACAATAGACAATTATCATGAACAAGGAAATATAATAATAACCATTTTATTATTGCCTCTAGGGCATATTTCCAACAGGCCCGCCATGCTTTGGCCCCCGCATCCGTGATGAGCCCTTCCCCAAAGGGTTCTCGCTCCCCAGAGACACGCCCAAGTACAACGGCTCTGTGAAGCCGGAAGATTGGCTCATCGACTCTCTACTGCTGTCAGCATAGCGAACGGCAACAGGCGCGTAGCCGTGAAGTACGTCCCCCTCATGCTGCAAGGCACGGCACGCACCTGGCTCAACAGCCTCAAGCCCTACAGCGTCAACAGCTGGCTGGACTTCATGGAAGTCTTCGTCCGCAACTTCACCAGCACGTACAAGCGGCCTCCCAAGCCCCGCCAGCTCTCCCTATGCGTCCAAGGGCCCAACGAGTCGACCCGCGACTACCTCACGCGGTGGGCCGAGCTCCGCAACTCCTGCGAGGGGGTGCACGAGGTTCAGGCCATCGAATACTTCACCGCCGGGTGCCGAGAGGGCACCCTCCTCAAGCACCGACTCCTCTGCGACGAGCCGGCTACCCTCGACGAGCTGCTGATCATTGCGGACAAGTACGCCACGGCCGACTCCTCGATGAAGACCGAGCTCCGAGTGGACGCCTCTGGGAAGGTGCTCGCTCCGGCTCCCAAGACGCCGGCTGGCGACCCCAATCGGCGCCCCTACCAGAACGACCACAAGCGTAAGGCCCCTATGCCGCCATCCACCAGTCGGCAGGTGGCCACAGTCGAAGATGAGCAGCCCGAAGAACGGCCCGCTCCCAAGAAGAAGGGCGGCAGGCCGGCTTGGCAGCCGGCCTTCTCCTACGAGCAGACTCTCGATGCCCCCTGCAAGTTCCACATCGGCGCGAAGCCGTCCAACCACACGACCCGAAAGTGCCACTGGCTCACACGGATCTCCAAGGGCGAGGGGCTGGTGCCGCCTCCGCCTCCCGGCCCGCCGCCTCCAGCCCCCCAGCAGCTGGCTGCTCGACCAGCAGTCGGAGCCATTCAAGATGAGTTCCCTGAAGAGCACGCCGCCTACATCGTCTTCACGAGCCAGGTTGAAGACAAGCGCAGCCGGCGCCGACAGCACCAAGAGGTCAACGCAGTCACCTCCAGCAACCCCGAGTTCATGCATTGGTCCGAGAATCCTATCAACTGGAGCCGGGCCGACCACCCAGAGGTGATGCCGTCCCCTGGCTCCTACGCATTAGTATTGGATGTCACCCTCGCAACGGAGAGGCGAGCTGCCCGATTCTCCCGCGTCCTGATTGACGGCGGAAGCAGTATCAACATACTGTACCGCAATACCATGGAGAAGCTGAACCTCAAGGCAAAGCAGCTCATGCCAAGCCGGACCGTGTTCCATGGCATCGTACCCGGCCTATCTTGTTCCCCGATCGGCAAGATCAAAATGGATGTTCTCTTCGGAGACAAGGATCACTTTCGCCGAGAAGCAATCTGGTTCGAGGTAGTAGATCTGGAGAGCCCTTACCACGCCTTGCTTGGCCGACCTGCTCTGGCCAAGTTCATGGCTGTGCCCCACTACGCCTACCTGAAGATGAAGATGCCGAGCTCGAAGGGGATCATCACCGTAGCCGGCGACTACAAGAAGTCCATCGAGTGCTCCGCCGCCAGCAGTCGGCTGGCCGAGTCCCTCGTAGTGGCCGAAGAGAAGAAGATGCTGGAGCGAGTTGTGGCCATGGCCGGCAAGCAGCCGGCCTTGTCCCCTAACCCCAAGGATT
Source organism: Aegilops tauschii subsp. strangulata (assembly GCF_002575655.3). Lineage (NCBI taxonomy): Eukaryota > Viridiplantae > Streptophyta > Magnoliopsida > Poales > Poaceae > Aegilops > Aegilops tauschii. The sequence continues at coordinate 360,865,283 of NC_053039.3, forward strand.
ATGATGCGCAGGACTCCTTCCAGCCGACCAAGGAGACGAAGAAGATACCTCTGGACCTGGAGAACCCGGAAAGGTTTGCAGTCATTGGTGCAAACCTGGACAGTAAATAGGAAGGCGAGCTCGTCGACTTCCTCCGTGAGAATCGAGACATCTTTGCATGGTCCCCAAAGGACATGTCGGGTGTTCTGAAGGATTTCGCCGAGCACAAATTGCACGTCCGAGCCGACGTGAAGCCGGTCAAGCAGCCCCTCCGCAGACTGTCAGAAGAGAAGCGAAGAATCGTAGGAGAAGAGATAGCCCGGCTCCTCGCCGCCGGCTTTATTATGGAAGTATTTTTCCCAGAGTGGCTTGCCAACCCAGTCTTGGTGTTGAAGAAGAACAACAAATGGCGTATGTGTATAGACTACACCAGCCTCAACAAGGCCTGCCCCAAAGATCCGTTTGCTTTGCTACAGATTGATCAAGTGATAGACTCCACGGCCGGATGCGAGCTGTTGAGTTTTTTGGATGCCTACTCAGAATACCACCAGATCAAGTTGGACCCAGCAGACCGCCTGAAGACTGCCTTCATCACACCATTCGGAGCTTTCTGTTACCTGACTATGACATTCGGCTTGAGGAATGTCGGTGCCACTTTTCAGCGTTGCATGCAGAAATGCCTCCTTAAGCAACTCGGCAGAAATGCCCACGTCTACGTAGACGATATTGTGGTGAAGACAGAGAAGCGCGGCACCCTGCTGGAGGACCTCAAAGAAACATTTGCCAACTTGCGCTGATTCCAGATCAAGCTCAACCCTGAGAAATGCGTGTTCGGAGTACCAGCCGGCCAGCTTCTAGGTTTTCTGGTCTCCGAACGCGACATTGAGTGCAACCCTGTGAAGATCAAGGCCATTGAGATAATGGAGATTCCCACCAAGTTGCGGGACGTGCAGAAGTTCACTGGGTGCCTGGCCTCCTTAAACCGCTTTATCAGCCGGCTAGGAGAGAAGGCTCTCCTCCTGTACTGACTCATGAAGAAATCCACTCATTTCGAGTGGAATGACCAAGCAGACCAAGCCCTCCATGAGTTGAAGAAGATGCTGACTACTCCACCTGTCCTGGCGGCGCCGACTGAGAAGGAGCCCATGCTCCTTTACATTGCCGCGACTAGCCAAGTGGTCAGTACAGTTGTCGTGGTCCAGCGCCCGGAAGAAGGCCGAGCCCAGCTAGTCCAGAGGCCGGTATATTATCTAAGCGAAGTACTATCCAACTCAAAGCAAAACTACCCGCACTACCAGAAGATGTGCTATGGAGTGTACTTCGCCGCCAAGAAGCTGAAGCCCTACTTTCAAGAGCATCCCATCACGGTCGTGTGCACCGCCCCGCTTGCCGAGATCATAGGCAGCCGGGATGCATCCGGCCGGGTGGCTAAATGGGCCATTGCGCTGGCACCTTATACGATCTTCTACCAGCCCCGCACCGCCATCAAGTCCCAAGCATTGGCCGACTTCCTCGTCGACTGGGCCGAGACCCAGTACCTACCGCCGGCTCCCGACTCTACCCATTGGCGGATGCACTTCGACGGGTCCAAGATGCGCACCGGCTTGGGAGCCGGCATCGTCCTCACCTCTCCAAAGGCGACAAACTCAGATACACGTTGCAAATCCACTTCGCCGTCTCCAACAACGTGGCCGAGTACGAGGCACTCATACACGGACTCCGGCTAGCCAAAGAGCTCGGCATACGCCGGATCCTGTGTTATGGCGACTCAGACTTGGTGGTCCAGTAGTCATTTGGCGACTAGGACGCCAAGGATGCAAACATGGCGAGCTATCGATTCCTCGTCGAGCAGATCAATGGGTACTCGAAGGGTGCGAGTTCCTTCACGTGCCATGGGCCGACAACGACCAAGCAGATGCCCTGGCGCGGATCGGCTCCACCCGACAGGCTATACCGACCGGTGTCTCTCTCCAGCGCCTCCTCAAACCGTCCATCAAGCCGTCTCCAGAGTCGGACTCTATATTCGTACCGCCTGCCCCTGATGCAGCCGGATCCGACTGGAGGAACCCAGCAGGCGGCTCGGGGACTTCGACAACCGGCCCGGGGACTACCGTAGTCGCACCCGGCTCGGGGACTTCAGAACCCGGCCTGGGGACTGCAGCAGTCGGCCCGGGGACTGCAGCAACACAAGAAGCGGTGGCCGACTCCAACTCCCCACCACCCAACCCGCCCACCCGAGTCACAGTGGCCGTACTGACAATAGAAGAAGTCATAGCTCCATCATGGGCCCAGCCCATCCTCAACTTCCTAGTCAACAGAGAGCTGCCAGCTGATGAGATCTCCGCAAGACTAGTGCAACGTCGAGCCGGAGCATATGCAATAATAAACAGAGAACTTGTCAAGCGCAGCGTCACTGGAGTCTTCCAGCGCTGCGTCGAGCCAGAGAAAGGTGTGGCAATCCTCAAGGATATCCATCAAGGCGAATGCGGCCACCACGCAGCCTCAATATCACTTGTGGCCAAAGCTTTCCGCCACGGTTTCTTTTGGCCGGCTGCTTTGGAAGATGCCAAAGAGATAGTCAAAAGCTGCAAAGGATGCCAAGTCTTCAGTTCCAAGCAACACCTACCGGCTTCTGCACTCAAGACCATCCCCCTCACCTGGCCCTTTGCCATCTGGGGGTTGGACATGGTGGGCCCATTCAAGACAGCCCACGGCGGCTTGACACATCTGCTTGTCGCCGTGGACAAATTTACCAAATGGATCGAAGCAAAGCCGATCAAGAAGCTGAACGGGCCGACTGCCGTGACGTTCATTGCCGACATCACTACTCGGTACGGCGTGCCGCACAGCATCATCACCGACAATGGCACAAACTTTGCCAAAGGAGCACTGGCACGTTTCTGCGCGACGCAGGGTATCCGATTGGACTTAGCGTCCGTGGCCCACCCGCAGTCAAACGGCCAGGTCGAGCGAGCAAATGGACTCATCCTCTCCGGCATCAAGCCCCGACTGGTCGTACCACTAGAGCGATCGGCCGGCTGCTGGCTCAATGAGCTGCCGGCTATCCTCTGGAGTCTGCGTACTACCCCTAACAAGTCAACCGGCTTCACTCCATTCTTCCTTGTATATGGTGCCGAGGCTGTCATCCCAACCGGCATCGAGTTTGACTCGCCTCGGTTCACCATGTACACGGAGGCGGAGGCCAAGGAAGTGCAAGAAGACGGCGTCGACCTGCTAGAAGAAGGCCGGCTGTTAGCACTCAGCCGGTCCGCCATCTACCAGCAGGGTTTGCGCCGTTACCACAACCGCAAGGTCAAGCCAAGATCTTTCCAAGAGGGCGACCTTGTGCTCCGGCTGATCCAGCGAACAGCCGGCCAGCACAAGCTCTCGGCCCCTTGGGAAGGCCCTTTTGTCATCAGCAAGGCACTAGGCAACGACTCTTACTACCTGATCGACGCACAAAAACCAAGAGCACGCAAGAGGGATGATTCCGGCAAGGAGTCGGAGCGACCATGGAACGCGAACCTCCTGAGAAAATTTTACAGTTGAAAGCAGTATGTATCATGCTACCTTTTTGTATTAAGTACGAAACAATGGGCCCCCCGAGGAGCACTCGGGGACTGCCCTCCTTTATCTATGAATGACGAGTGTCGTATTCATGAATGTATTATTACATTTGATTTTCTGTCTGGCACCGGGTTCGACTAGTCGGCCCGGGGACTGGCCGCCTTAAGTTATATTAAAGTTCTACCTGAAGTCAGACAAGTAGTGTGCCGGCACCCGAGCCCTCTCTTGTTGAAAGTCGCAGCTCGAAGAACCGACTGTCCGACTAGCAAGAGCCAAAGGCAGAAAGGATACCCACATGAAAAACGGCTAAGGACTAACGAACTTGTATAACGAAAAGACGGCCTCCAACCACGCTTGCCGGCTGTCAAAACAGCCGGCTGGCTGGCCTCCCAATCACTTCGCTATAATCCAGCAAAGCTAGAATACTTACCCTCCCAACTGGCCAAGCACTTCTCCAGCCACAGATTGCAGAGCAACTGTCCGACTGGGGAGGCGGCAACCAAGGGAGGGCGGCAAAGGAAACAGCTGAAGGATGAAAAGCAAAGAACAAGGGAAAGCCAAACGCATGCATAATTATATTTACACATAAGGCCCCCAACAGGCCGGTAGTCAATATAGTTTGAATACACCCCCAGTAGGTGGAATTGTGCAAACCTAACAAAATACTGTTCCAAGAGTGGTAAAACAGGAAAATAGAGGCAGCAGACTAGACTAAGGGCGCGGTGTGGGAGCCGGGTTGGTCGGTGGAGACGGCGCCACCGGCTGGAGGAGTTGCCGGCTGGCGGGTCTCGGCTTGATCATCACCAGCTACAGGCGGTGCACCCGCGCGTGCCTTGTTGCTGGAGGCACGGTCAAGCTGAGGCTGACCGGCCGCTCCACCATCTGGCCCAGCGTCTTCACCCTCCTCCTCCTCCTCCTCCTCGCCCTTGTCGCTGGAGTCGATCTCCTCCGTCGAGTCCTCGCCGTCTGCCGGGTTCAGCCCAAACCACTCCTCCGGATGGGCAACACCGTTGTCGTCCACCTCAGGAGCGAAGGCGCTGGTGTTGGTGTAGTCGGCGATCGCCGAAGCCCGCTGGATGATAGCCGGCCACGCCGGCTCCAGCTCCGTGTCGGCCTCCTGCCGCCAGGTGGCCAGCTGGTCCAGACTCAGCACAGGATACCAGGCCTTGGTGAACTCCAGCGCCCGCCTGGCGCCGGACCGAGCCACCGAAGCCTTCCAGGCCTTGAAGCGGCCGACCGCCACCTCCAGCCAGTCGGCAGTCCGACTGGGGGTGCGGGGAATCACTTCACCAGGCCAGAGAGCGGCCAACACCTGCGCCCCAACACGCTGAAGCCGGCGGAGCAGGCGATGAGCCGGCTGGAGGCGGGCCTGGATCGCCAAGAGCTGCTCCTCCAGCGACCGGCGAGCGTTTGGTGCGATTTCGGCGCCAGCCTGCCTTTGTGCCTCGCGGTGGGCCTCGACGACCTGGTTGGCGGCGGTAGAGTAGCCAGGGAAGTACTCTGCACAAGGAAGAAAGAGAAAGAAGAGAAAAACACCAAGTCAAAAAACGAGCTAAAATGGCAAGTGGCAAGCAAGGACGAAGAGGAAGGCGGCCTACCATCAACCAAGTCTTCGATCTGGCCATAGCCGTTGATCAGCGTCTGCTTCGCTTTGGCTCAGCTGGCCGCCTTTGTCTCATACTCGGCTTGGAGGGCGGCCTCGCTGTCCTGCACCGCCTTCAGGGCCGCCTTGTGGCTCTCCTCCTGGTCGGCCAACCTCTTGGCCAGGCGGTCACGCTCCTGTGCCAAGGCGGCAAACTCGGCCTCCTTAGCGCGGAGGGCGGCCTGAGTCCCGCCCAGCTGCTCCCTTAGACTGGCGTTGGCCGCTGTAGGGATGGCAGAAAAGAAAGAAGCAATAAGGAAGAAGTCGTCAAGGAAGATCCGACCCGACTGCTCAGCAGTCGGCCCGAATCTCGGGGACTACACCCAGTGGGTGCGCTGACGCGCCCCCACGTGAGATAAAAGAAGAAGCACTTACCCCGGCTCTCAGATAGGTCAGCAGTCTTCTGGGTCAGCTCCCGAGCCTGGGAGTTGAAGGCAGCCGCGCGGCGGTTGTGGTAGTCCTGCAAGTCAGGCAGAGGAGCGAATGAGAACAAGAATAGCAAAACAAGGCCCGCTAGGAAGTTCCAAGCCGCCTGCTCAGCAGCCGACTCGGAACTCGGGGACTACACCCACTGGGTGCGCTGACGCACCCCCATGGAAGAAACCAAGATAAAAAAGAGCAAAGACAAGAAGATTAACCCGAATGGTCGCCCGCGTCGCAAGGAACTCGTCATTATATTTCCTCAACGCCGCAGCCTGGGCTTGAAGCCGGTTCCGGATGTCCTGCGCGGCCACGTTCACCACAGCCGTCCCTCCACCTGGCGTCCACCCCGAGCTGGCGCTGGTCGCCTCCATGTCCTGGGCCGACGAGCTGGAGCCCGCGGCCTTCTGCGGTTCCGATGCAGCCTTCCCCGCGCGCTGGCGCGACGGCGTCTGGACCACTAGATCAGTCCTCGCGGCCGGCTCGCCCCCGGCCGATTGTGCAGGCGGCAAGTTAAGCCGGCCGCCTCGGGTCGCCGCAGTCGGCGGGGCCGGTGCTGCCTCCCTCTCCGGGACGACGACGTCGTCCTCCCTCTCCAATCCCGGCTGGTCACCGCCGGCTTCTTCTGGCGGGGGCTCTGGGGCCTCAGGCGCCGCGACGCGCAGAGGGGTGACTAGCAAGGCCCCCTCCGCCATCGCCGCGGCCGCAGCCTCCGCTTGGGCCTTGGCCGCTGCATCGGCGAGCGCCTTCGCCGCCTCCTCCTCCTGCGCCGCCTTGGCGGCGGCCGCCCTCAACTCCTCCGCCTCCCGCTCCTCCCGCGCCTCCCGCGCATTTCGCTCTGTTGCTGCCTGAAGCTCGGCACGGGGGTCCACGCGGCGAGTGGTGCTCCCGGATCCTCCCGGCGATCCAACGACGGAGGCGGCAGCAACCCGCTCAAGCGACAGTGGAGCCCTGATTTTTTGAGAAAGGACAAGGATTTAGGAACTACCAGAGAAAAGAAGAAAGAATACATGAAGGAGTATACACTCACGCCGACACCGTCTGCGGCTGCTTCACCGCCTTGCGGAAGCGGGCCGCCTTTGCGGCCGCCTCATCCCGCCTGGTCGCCGTTGCCCCGCCCTTGGGCTTCTTCTGCCGGCTGCCGAACAAGCCCGACGCGGCACGACGCTTCTGCCCGCCGCCCCGAGCAGGGGGCGCGGCGGAGGAACCCGCGCCGTGGCCAGACGCTGGCTGGCGGCATGGGACGACTTCCGCCTTGTCGTCATTCGGCCAGTCGTCGAAGCTGACTCCAAGCCCGGAGCCGCCTGCCTCGCCGCCGGCTTGGCCGCCACCCGCCTCGGTGTTGTCATCCATGGCGGCCGCCCCCAAGTTGGGGTCCTCCAGGTCGTGCTCCGTCCGGTCGGGGAGGAATCGGCGCTCCGCCTCCGACCCGCCTACAGGCCGAAGGAGAGGGCTCTGCCGAGACGTGCCGACTAGTCAGAGTCGGCCAAAAGGAACTCGGCGACAAAACTAAGAGAAGAAAGGGAAAAAGAAAACATACCGTGGGCGGCGGATGTGCTCGGGAATATGGCTCCTTGCCAAACTGCCATTCTGCGGAGAGCTTGCAGTTCGCAAGGTAATTCACCATATGGGCCACCTCGTCGTGCGGCATGTCCTTGGTGCACATCCGACTCGGATCGAGCTGGCCGCTCATCTGACAGATCAGGTGAGGGCAGCTCTGAAGCGGAAGCACCCGGCGCGCGACGAAGGCGGCCAGCAAGTCGGACCCAGTCAGGCCCTCCGACTGGATCATCACCCGCAGTCGGGCGACGGCCGCGGCTCCAGCCGGCGTCAGCGTCATGGCCCGATAGGACCACTGGGGCCGGCTACATAAGCCGGCAAATTGACGTAGTCGCCTTGCGGGGCGACGTTCTTCACGTAGAAGTATGACTTCTGCCAGAGCTTCACCGACTGGATTAGCGTGATGACGGGGAAGGGGTTGTCGGCTGCCACCCTCCGCATAGCGATGAAGGCGCCACTCTGAGCTGGCACGCCCTGCATACGCCTGCCCAGCTTGGACTGGAAGAACTCCCCCCAGAGCTCGAGGGTGGGGAGAACGCCAAGATAGCCTTCGCACAAGGTGACGAAGGCGGACAGCAGCACCACCGTGTTCGAGGTGAGGTGGTGCGGCTGGAGTTGATAGAATTCAAGGAAGGAACGGAAGAAAGCACACGCTGGCAAGCCGATGTCGCGCAACAAATGCGAGCGGAAGACCACCCGCTCGCCTTCCTCCGGCTCCGGCGTGATCTCCTTCTCAGGCGCGAGACGGACCCGCACCTTATCCGCGCCGGGCAGCTGCCGCGTCTTGCGGAGGAACTCGACGTGGTCCACATGGACGTTGGAGCCGTCCCAGTCCCCGCTGTACTGCATGGCGGCGTGAGGCCAGCAAGAATGAGCGCGGCGGCGGGGAAAAGAATGGTGGGACGGCACAGCGGTGAGGCGCTACTGTGAGGGGAAGCAGGAGGAAGAAGATGGCGGAGAGGAGAGGAGTGTGCGAGCGTCTGTCGCTTCCCCTCCTCCCCCTACTTATAGCCTCATGCGGTGAAGCCGAGGAGGCGAGGCGTGGGGTGGGACGTGGGATTAACTGCACCCACTCCCCCACGTCCCGCGATTACTGCGCCCTAAAGACGTGCGGAAACCACCGTCGGAAGACGTGCGGACAGCTTTGGGCCGCAAAGAATCCGCGCCTGGGCGTAGGCGTAGGAGTGGTGGGCCCTTGGCCTGCGGCGGCGTCTTGTCATGCGCATGGGTTGGCAGGCTCTCTTCAGCTAGGGGATGCCACGTGGTTCGCGGGCGGCGGGCGGCCGGCCCGCAGCCCGGCGCACGCGCCAACAGTCTCCCGCCTTCCGACTTTAAAAATTTCGCCAAGACGGCACGCCCAACCGGAGCCTGCTCCCAGCTGCTAGCTTGTCAAGATAAGAAGCTGCCCGAGCTTCTCGACCTCCACTCAACCTCGAAGCCCAATCAGCTTCGGGGACTACTGTCGGAGTAAATGGCCATGGGTAGCCTAACCGACTCCCCCTGGCTCTTCGTAAAATTATCAAGCCATTCGAGCCTTCAAGCATACAAAGCATAGGGCCGCCTTCCCCCGGCCGGCTATCCCCAGGGCCGACTCCCGGAAGGCGACCCAGTCTCAGAAAACCTCCCCCAAGAAAGATATGAGATAGCCGACTCCAGGAAACCGGCCCCAAGAGGACCGACTCCCAGAAGCCGGCTATGAAGAAAGCCGACTCCCAGAAGCCGGCCAAGACTGCACCCACTAAGACTGTACCCACATAACAGTGATAAGATGGGGCGTGGCCGTAGTACAACCCACTACCCCCAAATCCCGAAACAGGCATGGCCACAGGACGCCGTACGGGCCAGCCATCCCCCGTCCGGCGCGGCATTGTAGCCATGTTGGCCCCGACGTCACCCACGACAAGTGCCAGAACGGCCCGCGGGCAGCGGGCCCCTTTGCCAGGGAGACATCTGGAGACGGCCCTGCCTCCTCTAGTCGGACAGGGATGTGGCCGGCTCCCAATAGCCGGCTACCTCCCTCCCTCGAAGCATGCGCCCTGTTAAGGAGACAAGACGGGGTAAGGCTACAGTGAGAGCTTGCAAGGCGGCGACACTGTAGCCATGCTTACCTCGACAAAGCCCTCGTCATCAGAGGTGAGGCAACAGTAACCAGCCGCCGACAAAGCCCCCATGCGGTGGGGCCGGCGTGCCGGCCAAGAAGCCGGCAGCCGGCGGGACCCACCAGTCGGCGGGCCCCAATGACCGGTGGAGAAGCCGGCAAGCATGGACACTGATGGCTGGGACCCGTGCCTAGCCGGATTACCATTGTACCCCTGGGGGTAGGCCTATATAAACCCCCCGGGACACCCATGCAAAGGGTTGGTCTCATAGAATTACACACACCACATAGAGAGAAAAGGAGAGCTAGCCTTGCCCTTCTTCTCCCTCTAACCCGACAGCTCAAGGAGCACTTGTAGCTACTTGTCTTGATCTAGTGATCATGCGGAGACCCCGCAGAGCAGGACTAGGGGTGTTATCTCCACGGAGAGCCCCGAACCTAGGTAAGATTCGCCGGCGTGCATGTCTTCGCCTCATCCCGTTTCCAGGCACCGGCGACGTCTTACTGGCTCCCACAATGATAAGCCACCCGTTGGCATATGTCGCACCTACCACCCGACAATTGGCCTACTCTTTTCGAGGACGCCCGTAAGTTCGTCTTATCTTGTGATGAATGTCAAAGAATAGGTAATATCGGTAAGCGTCAAGAAATGCCTATGAATTATTCACTTGCTGTTGAACCATTTGATGTTTGGGGATTTGATTACATGGGACATTTTCCTTCCTCTAACGGGTATACACATATTTTGGTTGTTGTTGATTATGTTACTAAATGGGTAGAAGCTATTCCAACCAATAAGGAAGTTATTTTCCCAAGGTTTGGAGTCCCTAGATATTTAATGACTGATGGTGGTTCACACTTTATTCATGGTGCTTTCCGTAAAATGCTTGCCAAGTATGATGTTAACCATAGAATTGCATCACCCTATCATCCTCAGTCTAGTGGTCAAGTTGAACTTAGTAATAGAGAAATAAAACTAATCTTGCAAAAGATTGTCAATAGGTCCCGGAAGAATTGGTCTAAGAAATTAGATGATGCACTTTGGACTTATAGAACAGCTTATAAAAATCATATGGGTATGTCTCCTTACAAAATGGTTTATGGAAAAGCTTGACATTTACCTCTTGAGTTAGAACATAAAGCATATTGGGCAATCAAAGAACTCAACTATAATTTCAAACTTGCCGGTGAAAAGAGGTTATTTGATATTAGCTCATTAGATGAATGGAGAACCCAAGCTTATGAAAATGCCAAGTTATTTAAAGAAAAAGTTAAAAGATGGCATGATAAAAGAATCCAAAAGCGTGAGTTCAAAGTCGGAGAATATGTTCTTTTGTACACTCTCTTTTCAGATTCTTTGCAGGAAAACTCCTCTCCAAATGGGAAGGACCCTATGTTATCGAGGAGGTTTATCGGTCTGGAGCTATCAAAATAAATAATGTCGAAGGTACTAACCCGAAGGTTGTTAATGGGCAACGAATAAAACATTATATCTCGGGTACGCCCATTAATGTTGAAAGTAATATTATCCAAACTTTGACACCGGAAGAACACATAAAAGAGTCCTTCCAGAACACTCCAGAATCGTGAAAATAAGGAGGTACGTGATATGGTAAGTAAATGGACTCCGAAAAATCAGCAAAAATATTTTTTTGTCAGTTTTGGAATATTTGGAAAATAAGGAAAATAAGAAACTTCTAGGAAGCGTACCCTGGTGGGCATAAAACACCAGGGCGCGCCCAGGTGGGTTGTGCCCACCAGGGACACCTTCTGGACTCCGTTTCTCTCACGTTTGCTTGTTTCCCAAGATAAAAAATCTTTATATACCCCCCGAACCTATTGACAGTCGTATCACGGAAAAATCTTATGTTCTCTTTCCTTGTTGTTTTCTGACAGATCGAATCTACCATGGCCGCTCCATGCTCCTCCAAGGGCAAGTTCTTCGAGAACGTCATCAACCCATATCTATGGGAGGTGATGCAGCACCCTCAGGCTATCCAGATGCATGAGGGGGTGCTGCACATCCGTGATGTGCAAGGTCCCAAGGGGACGGGAACCGTGGAGGCCAGGCTTGAGGCTATGGAGTAGGAGGTCTTCCGATGCAAGGGGATGGTGGAACATGGACTCAATGCCAATCACCTCATGATCGCGGACTACACCCGTGATCTCAAGATGGATGGCAAGTCTTTGAAGGACATCGTCTTCACCCTCAACGAGCAAATCAACTTCCTCCAAAGCCAGATCTATGATCTTCAAAACCAAGTCTTTGAATATGAGGCAAGGTTTAAAGGTATGAGTTTGGCTGCCAGTTTCAGGACCCGTGAGACTCACTCCTCCTCTTATAATGGTGAGCCTCTGCCATGGAAACCCGAGGACAAGATATCTTCATCACCACCTCCTTCTTCTTCATCACCAAAGGAAAATTGAGTATCGGGTATGGGCACTCCCCTTGGCTTCCGCCAAGCTTGGGGGAGGTGCGCAGGTATCGTATTATCCCCACTATCTTTTTGCCTTTACTTATTTTAGTTCGATCTTTTGCTTTAGATGAATAAAAGTTTAGTTCGATCCTTTCTTTTCGAGAGCTTGCTTAGTTATCTATCCTTGTAATAGTGTGGAAGATATATAATAAAGTTTAGTTTGAGTTTCTGCTTTCTTTACTTTCATGTTGCAATAAAAAGAAAGGATATAAATAAAAAAGAAAGGAAATAAAAGAAAAAGATCATATGCTAACCTTATGGTAGGTGATGGCACCACATAAGGAAAAGTATAAGTAGAAAATTTTATTAGAGATTGACAAACATAGCATTGGTCAATGATGCAACTCATGAAAGAATTAATAAGGGAAGAGAAGATTCACATATAAATACACTATCCTAGAAATCTTTTGTGATTTCGAGCCCCATCAAAATATTATATGCCAAAAACTGTTGACGTTGGACAAGGAAGACAACGTAATGATTTATGTTTGTTCATATTCACATAGAAGTTATATTGTCATAGATCCTTCAACATGTGGTGCTTGCCCCTATCTTTGCTAGCCAAAAATTCCGCACTAAGTAGAGATACTACTTGTGCATCCAAAAACCCTTAAACCCAAATCTTATTTTCAAGAGTCCACGATACCTACCTAGGGATTGAGCAAGATCCCTCAAGTAAGTTGCCATCGATGCAAAAAGGCAATAAAAATTGCTTCTAAATGTGTGAGATCATTTAGTGTAAGAGAAAATTGAGCGTTGCACGAACTTGTGATGATGAAGAATTAAAGCGATAGACTGCATAATAAAGGTTGCTATCACAAGGGGCAATGCAACGTGATGTTCTTTTGCACTAAGGGGTTGAGCATACAAACAAATAAGTGCACGGCAACCTCTGCTTCCCTCTGTGAAGGGTCTATCTTTTAATTTTATGTTTTTTTTACAGAATACTTTTATGCAAAGAGTCAAAGTTTTTCCCTCTATTCCTTTTTTATTTTTCTTCTTTGGCAAGCATCATGTGGTGAGGAAAGATCTAGGCACATATGTCGAGTTGAATATGGGTGGCATAAGTTATTACTGTTGACATCACCCTTGAGGTGAATACGTTGGGAGGCGAAACTATAAGCCCCTATCTTTCTATGTGTCCGGCTGAAACGTTTTGCTCATGTGTATGCGATGAGTGTTAGCAATCATAGAAGACTATATGATGGTTGAGTATGTGGACTTGCCTAAAGGCTCTGATACGCGACCCTTCCTAAAAAATGATGAATTATAGTTACAAAGTTGACTAAGAACATAGTTTGTTGGTTTCTAATAGAGTTTATGCTTTATACTTCGATTGTGTGATGAACTGCTACTTATTCATGAGAAGTCTATGATAAAAGCTCTATGATAAAAGTCTTGTGTTTAAATTTGTTGCTGTTATAATAATCTACATGATGCTTCTATGTCTGTATATTATTTTTATCGACAACTCTCTCTCTAAGCATGTGGACATGTTTTTCGATTTTGGTTTTCGCTTGAGGACAAGCGAGGTCTAAGCTTGGGGGAGTTGATACGTCCATTTTGCATCATGTTTTCCTACTGTTATTTATGATGTTTTTATGCATAATAATGCTTTTGTAGTAATTCTAATGCCTTTTCTCTCATAATATGCAAGGTACACACAAAGAGGGAGAATTCCGGCAAATGGAAATCTGGACCTGGAAAAGCTACGTCAGGCCACCTATTCTGCACAACTCCAAACAAGCTGAAACTTCACGGAGATTTTTTATGGAATATATGATGAATATTGGAGAAAATAAGTACCAGAGGGGGCCCACCAGGTGGACACAACCCAGACGGGCGAGCCAGGGAGCCCATGCGCGCCCTGGTGGGTTGTGCTCACTCAGGCCCACCTCCAGTGCCCATCTTCTGGTATATAGGTCATTTTGACCTAGAAAAAATAAGGGGAGGACTATCGGATGGAGCGCCGCTGTCTCGAGGCGGAACTTGGGCAGGAGCACTTTTGCCCTCTAGCGGAGCGATTCCGCCGGGGGAACTTCCCTCTCGGAGGGGGAAATCATCGTCATCATCATCATCAACAACTCTCCCATCTTGGGGAGGGAAATCTCCATCAACATCTTCAACAGCACCATCTCATCTCAAACCCTAGTTCATCTCTTGTGTTCAATCTTGTTACCAGAACTATAGATTGGTGCTTGTGGGTGACTAGTAGTGTTGATTACATCTTGTAGTTGATTACTATATGTTTTATTTGGTGAAAGATTATATGTTCAGATCCAATATGCTATTTAATACCCCTCTAATCTTGAGCATGATTATCATTTGTGAATAGTTACTTTTGTTCTTGAGGTCACGGGAGAAATCATGTTGCAAGTACTCATGTGAACTTGATATGTGTTCGATATTTTGATAGTATGTATGTTGTGATTCCCTTAGTGGTGTCATGTGAACGTCGACTACATGACACTTCACCATATTTGGGCCTAAGGGAATGCATTATGGAGTAGTAAGTAGATGATGGGTTGCGAGAGTGACAGAAGCTTAAACCCCTGCGCTATTCCGTAAGGGACCGATTGGATCCAAAAGTTTAATGCTATGGTTAGAATTTATTCTTAATACTTTTCTGGTAGTTGTGGATGCTTGCGAGAGGGTTAATCATAAGTAGGAGGCTTGTTCAAGTAAGAACGGCACCTAAGCACCGGTCCACCCACATATCAAATTATCAAAGTAGCGAACACAAATCAAACCAACATGGTGTAAGTTCCCGTGTACCCTCAAGAATGCTTTGCTTATTATAAGAGACCATTTTGGCATGTCCTTTGCCTCAAAAGGATTGGGCTACCTTGCTGCACTTTTGTTACTACTATCGTTACTTGCTCGCAAATTATCTTGCTGTCAAACTACTCTGCTACTTACAATTTCAGCACTTGCAGACATTACCTTGCTGAAAACCACTTGTCATTTCCTTCTGCTCCTCGTTGGGTTCGACACTCTTACTTATCGAAAAGAGCTACAATTGATCCCGTATACCTGTGGGTCATCATTGGGGAATAAGACCTCCTTTGTATAGTGGTGGGGCGAATCCAACCATTACTTGTTCTGCCCGCACCCAAGCGGCAAATCCAACCGTTACTTTGTACTACCTCTAGGGGTGATTGTTCTAGCTGACGCCTGCGAGTACAAGAGTACAAAGGCGATAGTGTCGCCGAAGTGGTACTACCGTTCCCATATGCGGTACTGCCGCGAGGGGTCACAGGACACAGATGCCAAGGCAGAAGTACCGCACGAAGTGGTAGCTTAGTACAGCCGCTCTAGTACCGCTAAAATAGTCTGGGCAACAGAAGCCCTAAAATAAGCGGTACGCGTCAGTAGAATGCGGTACTGCCGCAATAAGCGGTACTACCGCTCTACTACCATTAATTATGGGGAGGCCTAAAACAAGAGGTATTGGGTACGGTACTGGTCTGCGACAGTACCGCCAAGCGATGCTATCGTGGACCAGCGCGATACTACTGCTTGAGTGCTTCAACTTTGCCAAGTAAAAACGGTGAACTCCTACATGTTGCCGGAATGGTTAGTGGGTGCATATGTGTAAGTGTACGTGTTGATTTCACCCAAACCTTTTCAAAGCGAATCCCTTCTTAATAGTACGGTTTTCCTACGACTCATGTCCACCAAAAAAAGAAACGTCGGAAAAACCGTCTTCACTCTTATTGTCACCAAGGGGAATAAATTCGTCTTGTGCCATATATAAGAATATCTAAAATGCTCAATGTGAACGGTTAGTCCGTAAAACACATTGTCATCAATCATCAAAACCATTAGAGAGAAATATGCCCTAACAAATGGAGAGGAGCTTGTGTTGGAGATCATGGGCCGACTGCATGTCAAGTCGCCGTCGCTGTTTAGGTGCATCTGCAAGGCCTGGTGCAACACTATCTCCATTAACGCACTAGCGCGCCGTTTTGCCTGGTCCATCTCCATCCCCAGATGCCATGCTTACTCCTCTCGACCAACACTAAAGAAGACCATACGAACAAGGTCACCACCATCTGCAGGACCTTGTAAATGTAAAAAGATGGAAAGCGAGTATTATTCATGCGCATATATATATTTTGTTCTATATCATCTTGGTGTGTGCATATATCCAATATTTTTTGTGAAGGCAAGATGGACAATAGATGTCAAGCCAGCGTTTCGTTCTTCGAGGACTGCAAATACGCATGTATGGTCTGAGCACATGAATAAGTACCAGAACTATGTAACATGGCTAGTGAAGCTTTATTCACGGCCGCAGCTAGCGAATCACAGCCAGAAGAGATGATGGAGTTCCTCAAGAGTATATTGGTTGACAAAGAAAAAACTGATTGGGATCATGGTCGGAAATCGTTTGTTTCTTTGTCGGCCTACTTCTTTTCTGCTCGCGAATGCTACACCGATGAAGTCGAAGACCCAAACCCAATAGTTTCAAAAGGGAGACCAACTACCAAAGAATCCAACAAGAGGATGTAATCTAAGCGCGAGAGGTTGAGAGGCAAAAAAAAGCTAATGAAGTTCATGTACATGTTTACCTCTTTGTTCATTTTCATATGTGTTTACAGTGTAATTTACTCCCTTGGAGAGTGTTAAAATATTTTTCTTCAATTTTGCCAGGAAAGCAAAAGGCACTAGGTAGAGGCGGAGAAAAGAGAAAGATTCAGATGCAGAAGATGGATCATTGGAGGATGCAGAGAAGAGAAAGATTCAGAATGCAGAAGATGATAAGGTGGCGAGGGGCAAGAAGAGACCATTGAAGGATGCAGAAGAAGATTGTTCAAAGCCAAAGAAGTGAGTATTTAGCATTGTGATGTGTAGTGAAACATGTTTAGTTTGTTGGTAGTCTATTCATCTATTTGGAAACGGAAGTGTGTTGGAAAGGTCAAAAATGGAAGCCTCGATAGGAATTATGAACACATCGACGGATTGAAATGTGGAAACCATCAAATAATGCATTTTTAGTGATGTAGGTTTTTCGTAATTTTATCATTTTTTGACGTGCAGTTTTTTGAATTTTGATTAAATTATAGTCAAATTTCATACTTGTTATCAAAATAAAGTCAAATCAAAAGCCTCATTTTGAAACATGAAATTCAGCGTTAGTTTTCAAATTTTCAAAATAGAAACCTTATTTTATAAAATTAAAAATAGCGTGTTCATTTTCTTTAAAAATAATAATTATTTTACACGCAAAATTAATATTTTTTATCAAATGCTTGACAAAATAGGAATCTCATTTTTGAAACATGGAAAATGGGTGATATTTTGAAATCATACTATCTTGAAAAATGTTGATTTTGAAATATGAAATAAGCGTGTTCAACAATATATAATATGTTTGAGCTGAAATTTAAGCGTTTTGGTCAAAACAGAACCCTCGTTTTTTAGATTTGTAAATAGCATGCTGGTTAAAATAGAAATCTCATTTTTGAAATAAAAATGGGTGATATTTTGAAATCATGCTTTATTGAAAATGTTGATTTTCAAATAATAAATAAGCATGTTCATTTTAAATAACATATGATATATTTTGTGCTGAAATTTCAGTATTTCGGTCAAAACAGAACCCTCATTATTAAGATTTGAAAATGGCATGCTGATTTTCATAAATTTTATCATTTTTTACGTGCAAAATTCATAAATTTGATGAACTTCTGGTCAAAATATGAAACTAACATGTAGTCCATATGAAAAATGGTTACATTTTCTTTTCGGGAAATTGCATCATTTCAAAATTCTACTAAAAAAAGAAACACCATTTTTACATTATAGTCATGTTGGGCAAAATTCTAGTCCAAATATAAATGTTGGATTGTAAATTTGATTTAGCGTCTCAACATAGCATATTTTATATTTTGGTGTGAAATGAGCTGAGTGTATTGTAGCCCTTTGTGTAGTGAATAAAAAATAGCAAAATCGCAGTACTGATTGCCAAGCTAGTACAATTTGAAGGAGAGTAGTAGGATGGTTACACTAGAAGCCACATATATGTACATTTACATGCCAAGTAGGTCACAAAATAGAAGGTGGATGATCTTCATATCCAGTTAGACCCAAAAGTTGATACTACCAAGTTCATTACCGCATAACACCTACCATTAAACACATAAGTTCGTACTGTATACTACTACATACATATCCTAATCTGCCATTCAATCAGGGTTTATCACATGGGCCAATGAATCATCAAACCACTGGTCATGTTGACCTTATTGAACCTGAACACAGCCATTTCAACTTCTTTCATCATGGTGTCCTCGACAACTTTTCACCAGTTCTGCCTCATGATCGCACGCCCGTCACTCTTACCCATCATAAACCGGATCTTTTTAGAACCTTCAAAATACACATCGGTGACAGACACAACCATGCGTTTATACAGATAATCCTTTTTATCTCAGAGTTATTGGCGTACCGTGATGCTATGTGACTAACTATGGACAAATTGTTATCTCATGTAATAACTGAGTCTGATTGTCAAAACCTTTGCAACTTGTGGATGCAAGGCGATGACAGGTCCGTAGGATGGCAAGTTTTCAGAGAGATGTAGTCTTATGTCTGGAGTTTTCAGGGATTCAAACTTGTCTACACTTATAGGGAGGCCAATGTGGCGGCTCACCTTTGTGCTAGATACCCCTTTTCCTTACATGTTAATCAGTATACTTTCGATGTAATCCCTGAGTTTCTGATTGAGCATATGATCCGCTTGAAGGAATAAAATGCCTGATGGGCAGTTCTCAAAATAAAGGGCAGACAATGCAAGAGCTTGCCTGTAAAGTATCCAGTGAAATTCAAGAAAGACATGGCGTAGTTGATGTTTTCCAAATGCCGTTTTAAAGTGCAAAATTGTACAGATAGCACTACAGAGTTCGCTGATTCAGAACATACTTCGGCCAGAACAAGGCAACATTACTGATAAAATACTTGGATTTAGGGTCATAATTTTTTTTGCCTCAGTGCTCTTGACCTTGTACTTTATAGGTTCAAGACCCCACAAAGCCTATCCGGCCTGACAACTTTAGTTGAATGATCTGATCCCGAAGCAAGCCTTTCCAAAATACCTCTAGCTGGAAACTTGACCAGACCACAATCCAACCCGTATGAAATGGGATAATTAAGTACAATGTGAAGGCACTCGAGCGCATCAAAATTCGCAGCTAAAGCTCAATCAAAATCAAGGGAGCACTCGTAGTCATCACCTTCACGAACTTGACCGAAGGAACTGTACGCGAGATGATCACCCTTCTTCATCTTGCCACCAAGAAAGCTCTGGGGATCCTTGTCATCATGCTGCACCCTTCCGGTTACCTCCAGGCACAAGCCATTCTTTCCGAGTTTCTTGCTCTGTTTTACCCTGTCGGTTCTCGGCTTCACAGGTCCTGTTTCAACGAAGACTGGTTGCTCTCTGATCGAGGGGCTGGGCTGTATGCGTTGAACCTGATGCATCTGTTCTAGTGGTCTCATGATCCCTTGGTCAGATTCCGACTCTGCGGCATCATCCTTGTTCAAAATTACCTGCAGAAGATACTTGCAAAATTATATCGGCGTCGAAATGTTTCTTTTCTTATTGAAAGCTTCCAAACTGTGAACCGAGCCTGCAGGAACGAGTTACTACCTTACGGCCCACCAAATCAAATGTGACCGTCACTTTCCCCTTTTGTTTTTCAGCTGCATCCTGAGCTTCGTCGTGCACCTTCTTTAGGTTTGTCTTCTCCTGAAGCGAGAAAAATAGAGAACTGCAATAAATGTCTTTGTATATATCATCCAATTAGAACAACTTGCCTTTCAATATCCTAAAAAACAGTCACACAACATCCTATCATTGTCTAATCCATCAAATTACATCTTTTATCATATATACTCATAAAAATAGATGATATATGCATAATTTTTAGGAGTAAAGAGTTGATTGCTGAAATGGGCTGATTCTGAGCACCAAAGAAAAATACATTGCATAAATAAATCCTATAATAAATATAAACATAAATTTTCACATTATGGCTAGGTGTTGTATGCAAATTTCGGTTAATAGCTAAAAGTCTTTCCTTACGACTTAATCACTAAAATAAAGGACAGTGAAGATCAACAAATGGGAAAGAATCGGAATGAGTGGATATATACGAGTATGAGCCACAAGGGATGAGATGGATGGAACAATGAAATAGAAACAATCAAACGTCGATTACCTTAGATGAGAGCCAACTATTTCCTTCCATTTCAAAATAGTCACTTTGATCATCATAAACTTTAGTTCTTGCCGCAGAGTTTCTGTCATAGTCAACAAGCCTCTTTGCATAAGCTTCAGCTGCAACTTCTGTGTCCGAAAGAGGAACTCCAACATCACTTAAACCCGCATATGTACTACCTTCCATCAAGACAAGTGAGCCACAGAAACTACATGGTCCCTCGCCCTCTTGTTCACACACAATTTTTCCACATGATAAGCAGTTGCTAACAAGATTGTGCAGCCGTGCTTGGCATGAACAAGGTTTCCCCTGCTTGAAGACAATAGAACCCTTTGCTGCCTCAGCAAGGGAGATGGCCTTTCCTCCCTTCTTTTTTGGACCTCTCTTGGAGGCAGCAGGGGTCTCAGCAGCATCTGATTGACTCTTGGAACTCTGACTAGAAGAAGATGCTGGATCTTTTTGTGTACGTGTATGTTTCTTTGTTTGGGCAGTTGCTGCATCAGCAGATGGCTTCAAATAAGGCTGAAGGTTAGACGACTGCGAGCTTCCAGCTCCTTTTGAGGGATCAATGTAGCCCCTCCTCTGCAAGTACTCCTGAATGAGGTCCTGCGCGGCTTCTGCTCCAACAATATTCTGCAGAATTGTACACATAGAATGATCAACATTTTACTTCACCTAAGTAACAGTAGTTTCCACAATTCATGGCGTGTGCATAATATAGAACATGATAAGCTGATAAACAGTGGTGTCACTCAGAAGAAGCAGTCTGGAGTATGTACAAGTACAACTCCAAACGAATTAAAAAAATGGAACTAGAGCTCCTTTATAACACAAAATGGCCACACATAAAATTTGAGAAAGCCATGCACAATGCCCAATTGAGAAAGGTTAATGCAAAACTACAGTGACACGGATGTCAAGAGCACACATTAGTTTCATCATGATGGTATTTGGGCTGAATGTGCCCAGGTCATCCTTTCAACTATATTCGAGATGCTCCGCAAAAGATATGTAGACACACTGCCAAACCAATAGTCAATGTACATGCTCACAAGAAAGCAAATCATTTTCATCACAATCCACAATACTTGTGTCGATCAGATCAGCAAGACAAGGGCAGGCTAACTATGCACTAGTCTAAGTTTCCCTTAAAGATGTAACTACATCTCAAGCTCTAGATTGCCAGCGAACATGCACATATGCATATATTAAGTAATAGAACAGATAAGATGCTCAAAACATACTGACAAAACATTAGGTTACAAAATGGGATTCATGATGATATGATTCTTTTTTCATTTTTTTCTCTTTTCTTTTGAAAGAATGATGATATGATTCTTTAAGCACCATGTTCTCCACTGGCCGCATACAAGTCTAACATGACACGCTTTGATCATTCATCAGTTTAAAACTAACAGACAACCCTCAACCAGAAATAGCAAACTGCCAGTGGCACAATGCAGCAACCAGACTATTGAAACTACTAGTGACAATTATCATCAAGCTCTGAAGGTTGATCTGACGTGAAACCGATCCTAACGTCAGCCAAATTTACTAAAAACCGCACAAACCCTAAATCTGAGAAAACCCCCAACCGGATGCAGATCAGGCCGCCGCGCCAAACAAGCACACACGCGCAGCAAGCTCAAATCAGAAGGCCGAGCGCGACGCGATATGGATCATGTGCTGCAAGCTATCGTTCCGATGACGGAGGGGCGTGTGGTGGGGGTACGGACCGCGAGGTAGTCGGCCGCGTCGGGCGGAGGCGCGAGCTCGCAGAAGGAGACGAGGCCGGAGATGAGGCCGTCGTCGAGCTCCAGGGCGCTCCCCGTGCGGCCCCTCAGTTCCTGCAGGGCGCCCTTCAGCCACTCGCCGGACGTGCTCGCCGACGTCGCCATCGCCGCCGCCGTTGCCACGAGCGCGGAGGCGTCTTGCTCCTAGGAGAAAAGAACGGGTGTGTGTCACTTTGCAATTTGGACCCCAAGTTATACGACAAATAAACGAAAGGGTCTCCCGTCTACGTTTTCTGGCTTTGCGCTTGCATTTTATCTGATTTACAGAAAGGTCCCCACCTTATCCCCACGAGGCCGTGAGGCTTTCTTCCCCAGCGAGCAGAGAGAGCAGAGAAGTGAGAAGCGCGCGCCCTTTCCGATGGCCTCCACGTCGTCGTCTCCGCTCTCTCTTGTCCTCCTCCGGCCGCTCCCATGCAGATCCCTCCTCCTCTCCAAGCACGGGAGGCCATTTCCCACCCCAAGAACCGGCCGCCTGGCAGCGTCAGCCGCAGCAGGAGCTCAGCAGCGGTTGCTGCGGCCGCCGGAGACCGGCCGCTGGAGCAGGAGCTCGAGGAGCGGCAGAGACTTCGCGTGCTTATCCTACAACAACCCGCCACCGCCTTCCAGTAAGGTGATGCGCCACCGCTCCATTTCTTGATGCCCTACCCTACTGAGGCTAGCAGCAGTGCTTCTTGTTGCTTGGTGCAGAATTTAGGTTCTTGAAAGAGCAGAAGAACTTGTGTTGAAATTTGAAACACGTCCAGTGCATCAATAGAAAAATGTGGCCGGTGCATTGGTGAACTATCAATCTATGTGCAACGATATTATCTAGCCATGGAAACTTACTGAACTCTAGTTGGACTGTGAATATTCCTGTCTTTCTGGTGTTGCCCTGCTGACAATCAGACTTTGTTGCGTTATTTGGATGTAAGCAGGATTCGAACGAGTGGCCCGTCCTTCGCCGATGGGATGTGCCATGGGAGTGGCAAACTGTTGTCCTCAGCATGGTGGGCTGTGGAGTAAGGTACTCTTATCCTGCACACCGGATGGTTATTTTCGCAGAAGTATCTTTGTATATGCATGCTGGCTGTGGTTGGTGATGCCTATTTGCAGTTTTAGGCATGGTTAACGCTAAGAAAGTGTCCTGAGCGTTCTTTAGACAGCTTTGCTCTGACAGGATTGGTTGAGCAGTCGATACTGCAATACGTAGGGTTTTCAGCCGCGGGGGCAACTATAGATGAGAAGGCAGAAATACTGTTCCTCGGACAACTGTATGGATCTATTCTTACTCGATACTTTTTCTGGTAGTGTGTACATAAAGGATGGATATTGCCCATTTCAAAATATCCAATTCTGTTTACTTTTGTTGTCTTATGCAGTAGCGTGACTGCTGTTGTGCTTGGTGTTATATTTAGCATCACCAATACCTTCCGACCATTCCCTGAGGATGTCTTCCGTTACGGTCAGGACATGATCTTATTAATATGCTTACTTTTAGTTCATTTGATCTTGTGCAAAGAGAGTGGTGCATTCTTTCTTGTAGACTAATGTTTTCAACTGTCAGAAGTGCTGTCGGTTATTTACTGCAACTGGAGTTTCCTTGTAACTATGAATTTAGGGGTTCCTCTTTTTCATGAATGCTGCTTTTAACACTTTAGTCAAGGTCAAAGATTATTTTTGTGATTTTCTGTTAGGAAGTAAGTTGACACTGTGTTTGGGACTAAAGGCTTTGTTGTTGTTGAAGTACATTGACATTGTAATTTTGACCTTTCAGATGTCAAAGAACCATTCAAGCTGCAAAATGGCTGGCTTCTGTGGGCTGGTATTGGCCTCTTTGGTGCAGTCATTTCCATTGCTTTAGTTGGAGCTGCCATGACCTATCTGAATGGTGCACCTCCAGAGAGAGAGGTCAGGCTCTGTTATACTCCCTCCGTTCCTAAATATTTGTCTTTCTAGAGATTTCAACAAGTGACTACATACGGAGCAAAATGAGTCTTTACAGACTTACACTAGTCTGCTCCTTACACTTCTGTCACCTTACAGACTTACACTAGTCTGACTCCATCCACCTTTAATTTGCACCCCGATTTGTTCATTGAAAAGTAATATGGTAAATAAAGCATTTTGTTGGACAGTTCAGAATATGCCAAATGTAAAAGTTCTTCCTAAGAATCTGTTTTGTTTTCATATGGCCAATCTTTTGACGTATCTTAAGCCCACTTGAGCCTAGCTTTATGTAATCACTTTTACTCATGCAAGACTAACTCAATATATTCATAACCTGAGACTGTTCTATATGTTCTCTGTCAAAAAAGAAAGACTGTCCTATACTTTGGAGTTAGTACGAAATGATTGTCAAATCAAACGATACATTTGCCAGAACAGAGAGCTATGTTGTTAAACATTTGGAAACATAGATTCTCTTATTTTTGGTTGGCAATTGATTTCTCTGAGATGCCTTATAATTTTGGATGTTCAGAATTTTTTATACCTATCCTATATGTTGTACAACTACTGCAGTTAACCCATTTAATGGGTACTACTACATGACTACTGATCTATTTCTGGACTCTCTCTTTGTTATTGCAGAAGGACTCGCTGGTCCTTTTACTGCCACTAATTGGCTCATCAACTCTCAGGTAGCATCTCACTAGCTTTTGTGTTTTACTTGCCGGCTGTCACACCAGCTATCAGAACTTTATTTATTTTTCAAATTTTAAAATTGGTAGCACTGCCTATTTGGTGGGGATTACTGGAGTTCTAGCACCAATTCTGGAGGAGACTGTGTTCCGAGGATTTCTAATGGTGTCCTTGACTAAGTGGTAAAAGTTGATATTGTATTTATTTTTCTAGAGCTTGCAGTTTTGCATGTCGGTGTATTGAATAGTTTGCTTTTGGTACAGGTTTCCTACTCCAGTCTGCGTGATTCTCAGTGCTGCTGTATTTGCCTTCGCCCATTTGACACCTGATCAATTCCCACAACTGTTTGTACTTGGTAATTTTCTAGGAGATTCAAAACTAATGTGGAAAACCAATTGAATTCCATTTTTGCCATCTGTGCATGAACATACTTAGTTGCCGACAAACTTTGCCATATGGTTCATGTTGCTGTAGGGGATGCTGCTGTTGGGACTTCCCCATATTGGGGCAAACCAGCAGCGCATGGCACCCTGCCACCAGTAGCGAGTCCAGTGCGCGCATCTTTAGGGAAGCTTCATGTTAGAGATAAAGTCCCCATATCAGTCTATCTGGTAGCAGGAAATTGGTGGTGAGGCAGCAGTTCAGGATAATTAGGAAAGACGTAGTATAGGACTTGAATTAGTTCCCAGTTAGTCCCGAATCTTAGGGATCAGATTAGGTGGTAGTTATCCTTATTTGAACAATATTCAACATCAGCTGTTGTGTTTGTTACATCTGGTGTAACCGTTATGTGGTATGTTATAATTGTGGTCTTCTCTTCTAAAGAAAGAAGCCAAAACTGGCTACAGAAATATGACAGACAAAGCTGTTGCGATGAAACAAAGAACAGGCACAACATGCAACATTTTGTGTAATTCGGTCTGAGGACTACAATCTGTCAGTGGTGTCTTCTTCAGGACAAATTATCAGTTTTACCATTATGTTGATACAAATTTTCTGAATGTTCCGCAGGTGTTGCACTGGGGTTTACATATGCTCAAACTCGCAATCTTCTAGCTCCTATTACAATACATGCATTTTGGAACTCGGGAGTTATACTACTGCTAACCTTTCTTCAGGTACGTCTTATCATCTGTGTCAGTAATTTGCTGGATGAAAATGCTAAGGAAATTATGATTTGATTAACATGCAGAATATTGCACATGAGCAGGGGCAGCTAATTCATGTTCCCTTCTTCCTATGTAACTGACATATGATCTTTTATTGCTTCAGTTGCAAGGGTACGATATCAAGGAGCTATTGGGGGCGTCTTGAAGTCTTTATAACCGTCCGGATTTTAGCTTTGTGCATATCCTTGAGTAACTTCTGCAAAAAGATCTGGAAGAACAATGAGCTTTCCTTTATTCGACTGCTTAGTGTATGATCTTACTGGGTAAGGCACGCAATGTATGGTCTACAAGATGTCTTACAAAATATGATTATGTATGGTTCTTTCCATACTACTGCCAATCTTCGTGGTGGAAAATGTCCAATCATACAAATATACAATACGGTTATTGCTATAAGAAATGCATTGTACTTGTACGTAGCTTTCAGGTTGGCTCAATGATTCTTCCTCGCAAGTGGGCAATGGATGTTCATACCATGCTAGCATTAAGTAAAACTTATACCAATAAATCTATCTCACTGGGATTTTCTATTATTTTTCCTATGGATGTACTGTGTGAATGGAGGGAACTGCAGGTATGCACCAAGTTGTTCTTTCTTTGCTACATGATTGACATGCTCTGGCTTGTCCTATGTAGTAACTTCTTTTGAGTAAAGAGGTTGATGTTAACGGCTTCATTATACTATCGGGAGGTCAGATGTTGCTTTCTGGGCCAGTCCATTTCAGCCACAAAAAAAATTAGGCCGTGCAATGTAAGTTCTGTAGTGTGCATGGGCAAACAAATTATGAGGATGCATGAAAAATGCTCCTTTTAAGATAGTAAATTAGCAAGATATGTGTTGCTGGCACCACATATTTGCTCAAAAGGGTTGTAGGAAAAGGAATGCATAAAAATTGGAGTTGATTTTTCATTTCCTTTCTAAAAACTATCTGATTCATGGCAGCTCTAATGACTCGTATTTAACCAGCTTTGCAAATGCGAATGTAATCCAGGGCCAGAGTTGTTAAGATGAAATGGTCAAATTTCCTCTCACATTTCACAGTAACTCAGTAAGTATCTATTTTTATATGCTCCTAAGATATAAGATATGGAACATCTGTAAGCTCCCCGATGGCATGCTTTGGCTGCAAATTTCCAGCACTATAGCTTGACGCACATTTGGCTCGATAGTCCCAAAGACTCAAAAGCTGGGACTCCTTTTCTTATCAAACAAACAGAAGATACAACCCTCGATACAAAATCTAGCACAGGTTGGAAGATATGGTACCATAATGTAGATTGCAGAGTCCTAAACATGCATTTGTTGGTGTGTGTGCTCTATTTTTAGCAAGTTCACAAAAATTGGAAAAGGAAAAAACCAACCCGCAAATTAGGCAATAAAACAAAGATAATGCCCATTTGGCAAGAACGTTCTGGTGCTCCAAGAACTACAAACCAAGAATGCGACAAGGACATCGAGAAGGTATGCGTTTGAAGAGTTCAACCCAAACCATCTCCCAATGTGGATCATGGTAGAAGACAAGAGTTGTGAACGTGATCATGTTTTGTTTTCAAAAACATGGAATTGATTGGGTGGTAATATCCTGCCTGGAATTGGGGAGGCATGGGAAATTTCTGAGTTCTTTTTGGTACTAAGTTATTTGTACGTTGTAACATGGCCAAAATCTTGTCTTTAAGCCGTTGGCATGATTATTATGTCAGCTGATTCAGCGCAGGAAAGATGATACAGAAAGTAGCATGGCAAAAAAAAATCGGGATACCTTTGACAGAAAGAGAGGCTGTACAAGATCATGTATGACCAAGTAATCATATTTAACTATGCTAACTGTGATACTTAAAAACAGGATCTTATAAAATAATGAGCAATGAACTGTGTACAATTGGTGATGGACCAGAACATACGATAAAGCACTCAAGCAAGCTGAGATTGATTCTACGACAATGACTGATTGTGAAATAAAAGTTGATATATACCAATATATGTGACAACAGTTTGCAGTGAGTTATACGATTCTTGGTAGAAAACTGAAGGCAATTACACTGCTAAGGCTATCATTGTCAGGAGATGACGATGATTATTTTTTAATGACATTAACTGGGATGAAGGTTTCTCCACACTGCAGTTTTTAAACAGTTACCCCGCCTTTTCAGTTAAGCTATTGCACAGGTTTAGAACAAAAAGTAGCAATCACAAATTCATAGGTACGTGTACATCTGTTGTCACATCAACTTTCATCCAAGTTTCCATCAATGATGTTAGCAGTAGAAATAAGCTAACCGTTGCTTTAGTACGTGCAAAATGGATCGTCCTAGTGAGAACAAATTAGACAGTGGTGAGAAATGATCCCGTAAAAGAGAAGGAATTCTTTATGCAAAGTAAATCTCGAATGCAACCAGAAGCGTAATAGTGTATATGTACTGAAAATGATGTGTAGTAAGAAGAGATATCCTTTTCTATATACAAGGGATTTTCTAAACCAGAGAATGGAGGAATATGTATTGGTATTCTTCAAGAAAATTAATGTAGCAAGAATAAATCCTGGATATTGTGGTGTTGATGTATTTGAAAGTGTTTAGCTTCCAAAGCGTACTCACTCCGTTCACAAATATAAGATGTTTTGGATATTTCAATATGGACTACATATGGACTGAAATGAGTGAACAAATACACTAAAACATGTCTGTAGACATCCAATTCACTAAAAATCTAGAACATCTTATATTTGTGAACAGAGGGAGTACTAAAGAAACTGTTCAAACCATACCTGATTTCTATGAAACTGACAAATATATAAAAGAAATGGTGCTACTACTGTTTATGAATATTTTTTAGGGGTTGCTTAGGGTGTCCTAGATCACAATTTAGGTGTGAAGTGAAAGGGACAAATAATCCCCATATATGTTGACATGCTTGTCTTCATTGAGATACTAATCCTTGATTAAATAAATCTGATAGATTCAAAAGGAGACTGAATAAAATATTATCTTATTGCAAGGGGCGCTTCAGAGTTGTGGGCCTCATCTAGTCATGTTTAAGCAGCTGTAATTTCTTTCATAAAGGGTATGTTAAACTCCCCTTGCCGACTATCGTTTATGACCCGGAATACAAGGCATATAATAGGAGCCTAGAAATCTAACAGAAAAACAGTTAATCTTACACAGTAGTTATATAAGTACTAGTTTCCTACCTCATGTCCTCAAGTTACACATGATACCTGCGTCTTGTATTCATTCTTTCCCATATATTTAGGTCCATCAAGCCATCTCTGTATTTTTTTCTGGGTTGATAAATTCCTGTACCATATTAGATAACTGTCAGTAAGAGTTTTGCCACCTTTGCACAAGCACAAAGCCACAAACAAGGGATATAAATAGTAGACCGTGCATAGTTGATAAGTCCTTGCACTGTATTAGAGAGACAGATTCGTGAGTTTGTCTTCACCTAGCCAACTTCGACCCTAAAACCATACACTACATCCATATAGGTAATACAAGAGCAGTGCAACCTGTATCAGGCTTCACCCTTGTTAGTCATGGATGAGAGAAGTGATATGGACAAGTCAGAGGAGGTACTTCTGCCTGGTTTCCGGTTTCATCCGACAGATGAAGAGCTGGTAGGTTTTTATCTCAAGCGAAAGATTCAGCAGAAACCCCTTTCAATTGAGCTCATCAGGCAGCTGGACATCTACAAATATGACCCATGGGATCTCCCAAGTAAGCTGCTACCTTCTCTGTATTGTTCTTATTTGATTTGTTCTTATTTGTTACTGAATGGAGCAACAAGGAACTTTGATCTTGTAAAGGCTTTAGCTTCAAATAACCAAATAAATGCCAGCATATACAATTTTGCATTTATGTATCAATAGAATGAATGGAAGACATCTCTCTCTAATAACATGCAGACACCAGATATTATGCCCCACGTTAGAGATGAGATAGAATTTCAAAATTATTCCACACTCACCATCTTGTTTCTGCCGAATGCATGGAAGATAAACTCATAGCCTCCTTACTTTTGGGGAACTACAGCGCAAAGATACAGTCTTCATAGTTAACCTATATGAAAGTTAAGACGAACAAGAGAGAGAACTCGTGATTTCTGATCCACTTCAGTTCAAAGTTTTACTCTTAATACAAGTTGGGCAAATCTTCTAGCAATATTTCAAGCAATGGGTAAACTAGTGGTCATGGTAAATAAGGCCATATCATACTCAGACAGAGCACAGAAGATCCAAGATTGTGCATATCCATTATGTATGCATGCAACGTGTTCAAAATATAATAGTAACCATAATTATAGCAAAAGTCGCACAAAACATAGACTTTATTTTCATAATATAAGAGCATTTTTTACACTAATAGTTAAGAACCTTCTCATCAGAAAACCAAACTAAATATAGTTATCCTCCTTAAATATCTGCAAACATTACTTCATTGCATTGAATTATTCACCTTTACTTTCTCTAATATTTTATTCATTACCTTGCCCTCACTTAGAACTTGCAAGTTCTGGGGAAAAAGAATGGTATTTCTACTGCCCAAGGGACCGGAAGTACCGTAATAGTGCTAGACCAAACAGAGTCACAGGAGCTGGATTCTGGAAAGCAACAGGAACAGATAGGCCCATTTACTCCTCCGAGGGAACCAAGTGCATAGGCCTGAAGAAGTCTCTTGTCTTTTATAAAGGGAGAGCAGCAAAAGGGATCAAGACTGACTGGATGATGCATGAGTTTAGGCTTCCTTCACTAACTGATCCATCACTTCCTAAAGTACCAATAGACAAAAACATTCCAGCCAATGTAAGCCTCTTATTCAAAACATACTTATAGTGCTAAAATTCCAAAAAATATCTCGATATATGATATATATCTTCTGATGACAGGATGCCTGGGCTATTTGTAGGATATTTAAAAAGCCTAGTTCTATGGCACAAAGAGCACTATCCCACTCCTGGGGTCCTCAGTCAACTGCAACAATAGAGCCAGATCTCTTATCTGCCCTGCAATCCATACAAGCTTCACATTTTGCTTTCGAAAGCTCCCCTTGCTCAGCAGAAGTTGCAATACCTGTGAGTCGGCTCAATAGCCAGCATTACTTTCATGAGCAGCAGCAGCAGAAGCCCAACAGTTCACAAAATGGCTCTTCATGTAAAGTCATAAATTTCAGCCGTGGTCCGTCTTTAACTCATATATCAGACAAAGACATCCATAGTGGTCCAATCATCTTTCCATTTGAAACACAGACCCTCCAGAGGTCATCAGATGCCATGCTTTTCAGCATAGCCCCTGGAATAATCAATAGCATGAATGAAGCCTCGCCAGAGATAGAGTTTGAACACCCTGAACAGTGCAACGGGTATGCAGTTGATTGGGTTATAGACACAAATGAAGGTATTGGAAATAGGGACGAAGATCCATATACAAGAAAACCTGACAATGGACACAATACAGGCAATGAGTATGGAGTTCCGCCCAAAGTAAAATTCCCCTTTGATTTGGGGGTACATTCTTCAGATGATTGGATATCCAATGTGCCATGTGAATCTCTCAATTGTCCCCCTGCCTCTCCGAGAGATGTCCAATAGCTGCTCGAAGGAAAAATATATACATAGTTAGATAATACAAGAAGAAGAGCAACCTTCATTTGCTAGCATTTCTGTTAGCAATTGCCCTTGTACATTTTCTGCTCAGTGTATACTTTGTGAATCCTACCCACCTGTACAAAAGATAGGCTAATAGAGAGAGAAATAGATTTGGTTGTATGTATTGAGTGCTTCAGTATTATGAATACATATACTTTCCCTGAGAATTATAAGTGTGCCCTACATGTCAAATATCATAAAGTGAATGAAGAATTAAGTTCAGCAAAGAGCCTGACTCAGTTGTATTGTCGGTGCAAATTTAGAAAGGCATCAAGTCTTCCCCATGATCAGGAACAAATGTCACTAATCAGATGCCTAACAGGTTTAGAACAACTACCAATGCAAAATGTGCTGAACAGTGTAAAAAGGCTCAACAGTTTATCCAATATACCAATGATATCCATTGCACATTGCTTACATGTAACCAACTGGCGCTCTTCTCAGAACTCCCCGAGATGATGTCATTATTTCATCTCAGTCAATGTACTGTGCTGCATTCCTGTTTTATTTATAGAACTCTTTGACCATTTCACTTTACACCATACTCAATCCAGGCTCTTTCTTGCTGCTCTTTAATGATTTTCTGACTCTCGCTACTTCCTCCCAGTCTCCAGAGTTTGCTAGAATGTTTGACAGCATTGCAAAAGAGCTTGGGTCATAATTATCTTCACGTATCTTATTTTCTACAAATCGTCCAAGTACAGCATCCTCATGAACTCTGCAAGCAGCAAGCAGTGTGCTCCATACCATCAAGTCAGGCTTCATAGGCATACTCTCAATAAAACTTTTTGCCTCTGCAAGCCTCCCAGATCGACCAAGTAAATCAACCATACAACAGTAGTGATGTAACACAGGCTCAAGCCCATACACGTTTCTCATAGATTTAAAGTAGTTAAAGCCTTCTTCAACTAAACCGTTACGGCTGCAAGCAGATAAAATACTCACTAGTACAACATTATCTGGTTTCACTCCACGCCTAATCATCAAATCAAACATCTCCAAAGAATCCTGACCGCTTCCATGCTGAGCATATCCATCAATTATAGCTGTCCAAGTAACTAAATCCGGGGAATTTATTTCGTCAAAAACTTTACGAGAATCATGCAGGTTGCCATTTTTGGAGTACAGCTTCACAAGTGAACTACTTACTGATAGATCAGACAGTATTCCTGCCTTAGTTGCATACCCATGTAATAGTTTTCCATAGAGCGGTCTTGCTATGTTAGCACATAGGCTAAGGATAGATGAGCATATGAACCTATCTATCTGAAAACCAGCTGCCATCATAAGCTGAAATAGTGAGATTGCCTCGTCAGTGCAACCATTTGTAGAGTATCCAGATACCATTGAAGACAACATGACCTGATCTTTGCATGGAGTTGCATCGAAAATTCTTCTAGCTGTTTGTACTTCTCGACATTTGGAATACATGGAAACCAAACAAGTGCTAACAGACGTAGTTTCTCCATAGACACGAAGAATATGTCCATGAACTTCCTTCCCTTTAAGCAAGTATTCTGGTCCATTACAAGCTGAAAGAATGGCAGATAACGACACATGGTCAGGCTTTAGATTATCAAGAATCATATTCCTGAACAGTCGGAATGCCTCATCTGAATGGCCATGAGATGCAAAACCAGCAATCATTGCAGTCCATGAGACTTCATCCCGTTCCTGCATTTCTTCGAAGACCTTGCAGCTATCTTCCATTTCACCACATCTAGAGTACATGGTGGAGAGTGCACTGCCCACAAGGACACCATGAACAAACCCATCTTTTATAACCAGCGAATGCAGCTGCCTTCCAAGCTCAGTTGAGTCCACAGAACTGAAAATAGAAGCATAGCATTTGTCGTTTGGTCTTAGACCCTGACGAAACATCCTCGTTAATAGCTGAATTGATCTCGGTAGGTTATGGCTACTAATCCCAGATATGAAAGTTGACCAGATACTTTTGTTGCTTACTCTGCCAACTTCTTCGAACACCTTCTCGGACAAATCAATAGCCCCAATATTAGCGTATGTGCAGATCAAAGCCTCCTTGACAACGTAATCCAAGTACAGCTCTGTCTTTATGATCATTCCATGGATCTGGCTAGCCTCTCGTATCATGTGCATCTGGGAGCAGGCGAGCAAGATGCTAGTAGCTGTGTATTTGTTGATAGACACGCCGCCCCGGACCATGTCTCTGAGCAGCCGAACAGCACCTAGTGGCTCCTCCTGCTGCACGAAACCAGCGATCGCGGTGGTCCAGGAAACCACATTCCGGACGGGCATCCTCCAGAACTCCCTCATGGCAGCGACCATATCACCCGACTTCGCGTACATGTTGACGATCGCCGTCCCAATGAACACATCGTACTCGGGGTCACGCCGAAGCACCAGCCCGTGCACTGCCTTCCCGACGCACAGCTCCGCGCCCGCCGCACAGGCACTGAGGACCCCGGAGTAAGTGAACGAGTTGGGCTCGCAGGAGCCCCACGCCATGTCGCCGAACATCTCGACGGCGAGCCCGTGCTCGCCGTTGCGCGCCGCCCCGGAGATGACCGCGTTCCAGCAGACCGCGCTCCCGCGGTCGCCGTCCGCGAACGCCCTGAGCGCGTCCCCGAGGCGGCCGCTCTTGGCAAGCAGGTCGACCATGCCGCTGCAGACGTAGGCGTCGCCCGCGAGCCCGTCCTTCCAGGCGGCGCAGTAGAGCTGCTCCGCGAAGGCGACGCTGCCCGCCCCGGCGGCCGGGGTGCAGGCCGCGAGCGCGTTCCCGTAGGCGAACTGGCTGGGCGTGTGCCCCGCGGCGCGCGAGCGGACGAAGCCCGCGAGCTCGGGCGGGAGCCGCCCGAGGCGGTCCGGGCGCGGCACTCCGTCGAGCAGGTGGGGGGCACCGGCCCGGGCGGCGGATGCCGGGGCGGCGGAGAGCGTGCGTATGTGGGCGGAGAGGGCGGGGGAGGGGAGGCGTGGAGGCATCGAGACGGTGGAGGGCAGAGACGGCGTGGAGTAGGGATGCAATCGGAGTGAGCGAGCGCTGTCGCCGCCTCGCCGGTGAACTTTTGCACTTGAATTTTTCACGGCGATGGGAGTCGGCTTGCTAGTGTTCTATGTGATGTTGCACACAAAGTCACAAACATTGTGGTTTGTACTCGTAGCTGTTAACCCATGCAAGTCTAGCCTACCTTAGAATGGTAGCCCTCATTGCTTCCTACAAAATGTTTAGCTTGATTGCAGAAGAGAGCCATCAAGTCAAGATGGCCGAGTTGGTCTAAGGCGCCAGTTTCAGGTACTGGTCCGAAAGGGCGTGGGTTCAAATCCTACTCTTGACATACAATTTTTTATTTTGTAAGCTTTTGAAAGCTAATTATATATGCCCTCATCCTAGTTTGATCTTATTGTAAGAGCATCTCTAACAGCCGCCGAACGCGCCGCGGGCTAAAAACTACTTTGTCGCGCACCCATCGCCTAATTTGACGTGGCGTGCGCAGTGCGCAAAAATGCAGCGCGCGCGACTCTCGCACAAACAACATATGCATTCCAAAACAGAAGCAAAAAGATCAAACATAAACAAAAATAAATCGAAATAAATAGTTCAATTTCATTTACAACTCAAACAAACAGTTTATCGTTCAATACAACAAATAGTGCAATAAACACAACAAATAGTTCAACAATACAATATCGAACGCACAAATCATGATGCTCTTTGTCGTCCATTCCATGCCCACCACTCCTCAATGAGATCCTTCTGAAGATCATTATGCGTTGTGGGACGTCGAATGGCATGATAGGAGGCAACAAAACGGGCCACCCTTTCAGCCCTCCGTCGCACTCGCACGGGATGTCCCAAGAGCTCATACTGATAGTAGTCTACATCTTGGCAACGCTCATTCTCGATGATCATGTTATGCATGATCACACAAGCGTGCATGATGTACCAAAGCATTTTCTGATCGCAAAATCTAGCCGGTCCTTTCACAATAGCAAATTGGGCTTGCAAAATCCCAAAAGCTCTCTCTACATCTTTTCTAGCCGCCGCCTGAGCATCGTGGAAATCAAGATTTTTCTTATCTTCCGGCTTTTTCAACGGCTTCACAAAGGTTTGCCACTTTGGATAGATGCCATCCGCTAGATAATAGTCATAGTTGTATGTACGGCCATTTGCTACAAACTGCACCGGTGGCAAATCACCATTTGCAATCTTATGCATCAGTGGAGACCGGTTGACAACATTGATGTCATTCAAAGATCCAGGCATTCCAAAAAATGCATGCCAAATCCAAGTCTCTTGATCGGCCACCGCTTCAAGGATTATAGTGGAACCCTTTTTTTGGCCATGGAATTGCCCATGCCATGCCTTTGGACAATTTTTCCAACTCCAATGCATGCAATCTATTGAGCCAAGCATACCAGGAAAGCCGCGAAATTTGTTCATCTCCAATAGCCTTGCGGCGTCTTCTGTTGGGAACGTAGCAGAAATTTAAAATTTTCTACGTATCACCAAGATCAATCTATGGAGTCATCTAGCAACGAGAGAGAGGGGAGTGCATCTACATACCCTTGTAGATCGCGCGCGGAAGCGTTCAAGAGAACGGGGTTGATGGAGTCGTACTCGTCGTGATCCAAATCACCCATGATCCTAGCGCCGAACGGACGGCACCTCCGCGTTCAACACACGTACGGAACGGGGACGTCTCCTCCTTCTTGATCCAGTAAGGGGGGAGGAGAAGTTGATGGAGATCCAGCAGCATGACGGCGTGGTGGTGGAAGTAGCGGGATCCCGGCAGGGCTTCGCCAAGCGCAAGCGGGGAGGAAGAGGTGTCACGGGAGGGAGGGAGGCGCCAGGGCTTGGGGTGCTGCTCCCATGCGCCTCCCCACTATATATAGGGGTGGAGGGGGCTGGTTTCTTGCCCTCCAAGTCCACTGGGGCGTTGGCAAAGGTGGGGGAAAGAAATCCCATCATTTCCCTTCCCCACCGATTGTTATCCCCCTTTTTTAGGGATCTTGATCTTATCCCTTCGGGATATGATCTTATTCCTTCTAAGGTGGGATCTTGGTGCGCCTTGACCAGGGGTGTGGGGCCTTGCCCCCACTACCCACGTTCATGTGGGTCCCCCCATGCAGGTGGGCCCCACTTCGGAACCTTCTAGAACCTTCCCGGTACAATACCGAAAAATCCCGAACATTTTCCGATGGCCAAAATAAGACTTCCCATATATAAATCTTTACCTCCGGACCATTCCGGAACTCCTCGTGACGTCCGGGATCTCATTCGGGACTCCGAACAACTTTCGGTTAACCGCATACTAATATCTCTACAACTCTAGCGTCACCGAACCTTAAGTGTGTAGACCCTACGGGTTCGGGAGACATGCAGACATGACCGAGACGACTCTCTGGTCAATAACCAACAGCGGGATCTGGATACCCATGTTGGCTCCCACATGTTCCACGATGATCTCATCGGATGAACCACGATGTCGAGGATTCAATCAATCCCGTATACAATTCCCTTTGTCAATCGGTACGTTACTTGCCCAAGATTCGATCGTCGGTATCCCAATACCTTGTTCAATCTCGTTACCGGCAAGTCACTTTACTCGTACCGTAACGCATGATCCCGTGGCTAACTCCTTAGTCACATTGAGCTCATTATGATGATGCATTACCGAGTGGGCCCAGAGATACCTCTCCGTCATACGGAGTGACAAATCCCAGTCTCGATTCGTGCCAACCCAACAGACACTTTCGGAGATACCTGTAGTGTACCTTTATAGCCACCCAGTTACGTTGTGACGTTTGGTACACCCAAAGCATTCCTACGGTATCCGGGAGTTGCACAATCTCATGGTCTAAGGAAATGATACTTGACATTAGAAAAGCTCTAGCAAACGAACTACACGATCTTGTGCTATGCTTAGGATTGGGTCTTGTCCATCACATCATTCTCCTAATGATGTGATCCCGTTATCAATGACATCCAATGTCCATGGTCAGGAAACCATAACCATCTATTGATCAACGAGCTAGTCAACTAGAGGCTTACTAGGGACATGTTGTGGTCTATGTATTCACACATGTATTACGGTTTCCAGTTAATACAATTATAGCATGAACAACAGACAATTATCATGAACAAGGAAATACAATAATAACCATTTTATTATTGCCTCTAGGGCATATTTCCAACAGTCTCCCACTTGCACTAGAGTCAATAATCTAGTTCACATCACCATGTGATTAACACTCAAAGTTCACTAGAGTCAATAATCTAGTCCACATCACCATGTGACTAACACTCAATGTGTTCTAGGGTTTGATCATGTTATGCTTACGAGAGAGGTTTTAGTCAAGGGTCTGCAACATTCAGATCCGTGTGTGCTTTACAAATCTCTATGTCATCTTGTAGATGTAGCTACCACGCGCTACTTGGAGCTATTCCAAATAACTGCTCTACTATACGAATCCGGTTTACTACTCAGAGTCATCCGGATTAGTGTCAAAGTTTGCATCGACGTAACCCTTTACGACGAACTGTTTT
This sequence comes from Aegilops tauschii subsp. strangulata, assembly GCF_002575655.3. Lineage (NCBI taxonomy): Eukaryota > Viridiplantae > Streptophyta > Magnoliopsida > Poales > Poaceae > Aegilops > Aegilops tauschii. Next base: position 360,902,999 of record NC_053039.3, read on the forward strand.
ACCACCTCCATAATCGAGAAAATTCCTTAGTCCACTAGATACTAAGGATAAGTTCGACCGCTGTCATGTGATCCATTCCCGAATCACTATTGTACCCCTTGACTAACTCATGGCAAGGCACACTTCAGGTGCGGTACACAGCATAGCATACTGTAGAGCCTACGTCTAAAGCATAGGGGACGACCTTCGTCCTTTCTCTTTCTTCTGCCGTGGTCAGGTCTTGAGTCTTACTCAATACTCACACCTTGTAACACAGCCAAGAACTCCTTCTTTGCTGATCTATTTTGAACTCTTTCAAAATCTTGTCACGGTATGTATTCATTTGAAAGTACTATTAAGCGTTTTTGATCTATCCTTATAGATCTTGATGCTCAATGTTCAAGTAGCTTAATCCAGGTTTTCCATTAAAAACACTTTTCAAATAACCCTGGATGCTTTCCAGAAATTCTACATCATTTCTGATCAACAATATGTTAACAACATATACTCATCAAAAATTCTATAGTGCTCCCACTCACTTCTTTGGAAATACAAGTTTCTCATGAACCTTGTATAAACCCAAAATCTTTGATCATCTCATCAAAGCGTTCATTCCAACTCCGAGATGCTTACTCCAATCCTTAGAAGGATTGCTGGAGCTTTGCATACTTGTTAGCATCTTTCAGGATTGACAAAACCTTCTGGTTGTATCACATACAACCTTTCCTCAAGAAAATCGTCGAGGAAACAATGTTTTGACATCCTATCTGCAAGATTTCATAAATAATGCAGTAACTGCTAATATAATTCTAACAGACTCTTAGCATCGCTACGAGTGAGAAAGTCTCATCGCAGTCAACTCCTTGAACTTGCCGGAAAACATCTTAACGACAAGTCGAGCTTTCTTAATGGTGACGCTTACCATCATTGTCTGTCTTCCCTTTAAAATCCATCTGTACCCAATAGCCTTACGACCATCAAGTAGTTCTTTCAAAGTCTATACTTTGTTTTCATACATGGATCCTCTCGGATTTTATGGCCTCAAGCCATTCGTCGGAATCCGGGCCCACCATCGCTTCTCCATAGCTCGTAGGTTCATTGTTGTCTAGCAACATGACTTCCAAGACAGGATTACGTACCACTCTGAAGTAGTACGCATCCTTGTCGTCCTATGAGGTTTGGTAGTGACTTGATCTGAAGTTTCATGATCACTATCATAAGCTTCCACTTCAATTGGTGTAGGTGCCACAGGAACAACTTCCTGTGCCCTGCTACACATTAGTTGATGTGACGGTTCAATGACCTCATCAAGTCTCCACCATCCTCCCACTCAATTCTTTCGAGAGAAACTTTCCCTCGAGAAAGGACCCGTTTCTAGAAACAATCACTTTTGCTTCCAGATCTGAAATAGGAGGTATACCCAACTGTTTTGGGTATTCTATGAAGATGCATTTATCCGCTTTGGGTTTGAGCTTATCAGCCTGAAACTTTTTCACATAAGCATCGCAGCCCCAAACTTTTAAGACACGACAGCTTAGGTTTCTCTAAACCATAGTTCATACGGTGTCGTCTCAACGGAATTGCGTGGTGCCCTATTTAAAGTGAATGCGGTTGTCTCTAATGCCTAACCCATAAACGATAGTTGTAATTCGATAAGAGACATCATGGTATGCACCATATCCAATAGGGTGCAGTTATGATGTTCGGACACACCATCACAATATGGTGTTCCAGGCGGTATTAGTCGTGAAACAATTTCCACAATTTCTTAATTGTGTGCCAAACTTGTAACTCAGATATTCATCTCTATGATCATATCACAGACATTTTATCCTCTTGTCACGACGATCTTCAACTTCACTCTGAAATTACTTGAACCTTTCAATAATTCAGACTTGTGTTTCATCAAGTAAATATTCTCAGCATCTACTCAAATCATCTGTGAAGTAAGAACATAACGATATCCACTGCGTGCCTCAGCACTCATTGGACTGCACACATCAAATGTATTACTTCCAACAAGTTGCTCTCTTGTTCCATCTTACTGAAAACGAGGCCTTTCAGTCATCTTGCCCATGTGGTATGATTTGCATGTCTCAAGTGATTCAAAATCAAGTGAGTCCAAATGATCCATCTGTATGGACTTTCTTCATGCATATATACTAATAGACATGGTTCGCATGTCTCAATCTTTTCAAAAACGAGTGAGTCCAAAGATCCATCAACATGGAGCTTCTTCATGCGTTTTATACCAATATGACTCAAGTGGCAGTGCCACAAGTATGTGGTACTATCATTACTATCTTATATCTTTTGGCATGAACATGTGTATCACTACGATCGAGATTCAATAAACCATTCATTTTAGGTGCAAGACCATTGAAGGTATTATTCAAATAGACAAAGTAACCATTATTCTCCTTTAATGAATAACCATATTGCGATAAACAAAATCCAATCATGTCTATTCTCAACGCAAACACCAAATAACAATTATTCAGGTTTAACCCCAATCTCGATGGTAGAGGGAGCATGCGATGCTTGATCACATCAACCTTGGAAACACTTCCAACACATATCGTCATCTCACCTTTAGCTAGTCTCCGTTTATTCCGCAGCTTTTATTTCGAGTTACTAACACTTACAACCGAACCGGTATCTAATACCCTGGTGCTACTAGGAGTACTAGTAAAGTACACATTAATATAATGTATATCCAATATACTTCTGTCGACCTTGCCAGCCTTCTCATCTACGAAGTATCTAGGGTAGTTCTGCTTCAGTGACCGTTCCCCTCATTTCAGAAGCACTTAGTCTCGGGTTTGGGTTCAACCTTGGGTTTCTTCACTAGAGCAGCAACTGATTTGCCGTTTCATGAAGTATCCCTTCTTGCCCTTGCCCTTCTAGAAACTAGTGGTTTTACTAACCATCAACAATTGATGCTCCTACTTGATTTCTACTTTCGCGGTGTCAAACATCGCGAGTTGCTCAAGGATCATCATGTCTATCCCTGATATGTTATAGTTCATCACGAAGCTCTAATAGCTTGGTGGCAGTGACTATGGAGAACCATCACTATCTCATCTGGAAGATTAACTCCCACTCGATTCAAGTGATTGTAGTACTCAGACAATCTGAGCACATGCTCAACGATTGAGCTTTTCTCCCTTAGTTTGCAGGCTTAAGAAACTTGTCAGAGGTCTCATACCTCTTGACGTGGGCACTAGTCTGAAATCCCAATTTCAGTCTTTGGAACATCTCATATGTTCTACGACGTTTCAAAACCGTCTTTGGTGCCACAATTTTAAACCGTTCAACATTACGCACTGAACTATCACGTAGTCATCAAAACGTGTATGTCAGATGTTCGCAACATCCACAAACGACGCTCGAGGTTCAGCACACCGAGCGGTGCATTAAGGACATAAGCCTTCTGTGCAGCAGTGAGGACAATCCTCAGTTTACGGACCCAGCCCGCATAATTGCTACTATCAACTTTCAACTAAATTTTCTCTAGGAACATATCTTAGTAGAACTAAAGCGTAAGCTATGACATTATTTGCAAAGACCTTTTGACTATGTTCATGATAATTAAGTTCATCTGATTATTTAATGAACTCCCACTTAGATAGACATCCCTCTAGTCATCTAAGTGATACATGATCCGAATCGACTAGGCCGTGTCCGATCATCACGTGAGACGGACTAGTCATCATCGGTGAACATCTCCATGTTGATCGTATCTACTATACGACTCATGTTCGACCTTTCGGTCTCTTGTGTTCCGAGGCCATGTCTGTACATGCTAGGCTCGTCAAGTCAACCTAAGTGTTTTGCTTGTGTTCCGAGGCCATGTCTGTACATGCTAGGCTCGTCAACACCCATTGTATGCGAACGTTAGAATCTATCACACCCGATCATCACGTGGTGCTTCGAAACAACGAACCTTCGCAACGGTGCACGGTTAGGGGGAACACATCTCTTGAAATTTTAGTGAGGGATCATCTTATTTATGCTACCGTCGTTCTAAGCAAATAAGATGTAAACATGACAAACATCACATGCAAATCATAAAGTGACATGATATGGCCAATATCATCTTGCGCCTTTGATCTCCATCTTCGAGGCGCGGCATGATCACCTTCGTCACCGGCATGACACCATGATCTCCATCATCGTGTCTTCATGAAGTTGTCTCGCCAACTATTACTTCTACTACTATGGCTAACGGTTAGCAATAAAGTAAAGTAATTACATGGCGTTTTTATTGACACGCGGGTCATACAATAAATTAAGACAACTCCTATGGCTCCTGCCGGTTGTCATACTCATCGACATGCAAGTCGTGATTCCTATTACAAGAACATGATCAATCTCATACATCACATATATAATTCATCACATCCTTTTGGCCATATCATATCACATAGCATACCCTGCAAAAACAAGTTAGACGTCTTCTAATTGTTGTTGCATGTTTTACGTGGCTGCGATGGGTTTCTAGCAAGAACGTTTCTTACCTACGCAAAAGCCACAACGGTGATATGCCAATTGCTATTTACCCTTCATAAGGACCCTTTTCATCGAATCTGATCCAACTAAAGTGGGAGAGACCGACACCCGCTTGCCACCTTATGCATCAAGTGCATGTCAGTCGGTGGAACCTGTCTCACGTAAGAGTACGTGTAAGGTCGGTCCGGGCCGCTTCATCCCACAATGCCGCCGAATCAAGATAAGACTAGTAACGGTAAGCAAATTGAACAAATCGTCGCCCACAACTACTTTGTGTTCTACTCGTGCATAGAATCTACGCATAAACCTGGCTCATGATGCCACTGTTGGGGAACGTAGCAGAAATTTAAAATTTTCTACGTATCACCAAGATCAATCTATGGAGTCATCTAGCAACGAGAGAGAGGGGAGTGCATCTACATACCCTTGTAGATCACGCGCGGAAGCGTTCAAGAGAACGGGGTTGATGGAGTCATACTCGTCGTGATCCAAATCACCCATGATCCTAGCGCCGAACGGACGGCACCTCCGCGTTCAACACACGTACGGAGCGGGGACGTCTCCTCCTTCTTGATCCAGCAAGGGGGGAGGAGAAGTTGATGGAGATCCAGCAGCACGACGGCGTGGTGGTGGAAGTAGCGGGATCCCGGCAGGGCTTCGCCAAGCGCAAGCGGGGAGGAAGAGGTGTCACGGGAGGGAGGGAGGCGCCAGGGCTTGGGGTGCTGCTCCCATGCGCCTCTCCACTATATATAGGGGTGGAGGGGGCTGGTTTCTTTCCCTCCAAGTCCATTGGGGCGTTGGCAAAGGTGGGGGAAAGAAATCCCATCATTTCCCTTCCCCACCGATTGTTATCCCCCTTTTTTAGGGATCTTGATCTTATCCCTTCGGGATATGATCTTATTCCTTCTAAGGTGGGATCTTGGTGCACCTTGACCAGGGGTGTGGGGCCTTGCCCCCACTACCCACGTTCATGTGGGTCCCCCCATGCAGGTGGGCCCCACTTCGGAACCTTCTAGAACCTTCCTGGTACAATACCGAAAAATCCCGAACATTTTCCGATGGCCAAAATAAGACTTCCCATATATAAATCTTTACCTCCGGACCATTCCGGAACTCCTCGTGACGTCCGGGATCTCATTCGGGACTCCGAACAACTTTCGGTTAACCGCATACTAATATCTCTACAACTCTAGCGTCACCGAACCTTAAGTGTGTAGACCCTACGGGTTCGGGAGACATGCAGACATGACCGAGACGACTCTCCGGTCAATAACCAACAGCGGGATCTGGATACCCATGTTGGCTCCCACATGTTCCACGATGATCTCATCGGATGAACCACGATGTCGAGGATTCAATCAATCCCGTATACAATTCCCTTTGTCAATCGGTACGTTACTTGCCCGAGATTCGATCGTCGGTATCCCAATACCTTGTTCAATCTCGTTACCGGCAAGTCACTTTACTCGTACCGTAACGCATGATCCCGTGGCTAACTCCTTAGTCACATTGAGCTCATTATGATGATGCATTACCGAGTGGGCCCAGAGATACCTCTCCGTCATACGGAGTGACAAATCCCAGTCTCTATTCGTGCCAACCCAACAGACACTTTCGGAGTACCTGTAGTGCACCTTTATAGCCACCCAGTTACGTTGTGACATTTGGTACACCCAAAGCATTCCTACGGTATCCGGGAGTTGCACAATCTCATGGTCTAAGGAAATGATACTTGACATTAGAAAAGCTCTAGCAAACGAACTACACGATCTTGTGCTATGCTTAGGATTGGGTCTTGTCCATCACATCATTCTCCTAATGATGTGATCCCGTTATCAATGACATCCAATGTCCATGGTCAGGAAACCATAACCATCTATTGATCAACGAGCTAGTCAACTAGAGGCTTACTAGGGACATGTTGTGGTCTATGTATTCACACATGTATTACGGTTTCCAGTTAATACAATTATAGCATGAACAACAGACAATTATCATGAACAAGGAAATACAATAATAACCATTTTATTATTGCCTCTAGGGCATATTTCCAACATCTTCGGCATTAGGAGATCTCAAATACTCCTGGCCAAACACTTGCACAATTTCGACTGCGAAGCGCTTGACACACATGATGGCTTGGCTCTCACCCATAGCCAAGTGATCATCAACTAAATCAGCCGGGATACCGTATGCCAACATACGCAAAGCGGCTGTCACCTTCTGAGAGGTGCTATGCCCGAGCTCTCCGGCTGCATTCCTCCTTTGCTGAAAAAACCGGTTATGGCTCGCTAGTTTCTCTGCAATGCGCCTGAACAACTCGGTGCTCATCCTAAACCGGCGACGAAAGTACGACTCCGGGTATGTGGGATTCTCCATGAAATAGTGCCTCATCAATCTGTTATGGGCATCAATCCTATCCCTCCAAATTTTCTGCCGACCCATAACCGAACCACCGTGCTTCGGTTTTTTATTGATGTGCATAGCTAGGATCATTGCAAGATCCTCCTCCTCTTCCATATCAAATTCTTCTTCGGAAGAATCATACGGCGAACTCATCTACAATGATCAATACCAGGCTATAAAAACTACAATCAACATGCACCAAATTCATGAAGTTTGAGCAATACATACTTTGCAGGCGTTTTGTCGAACACCTTGCGGGCGCCGAGAGGCAGCGAGCGCCCAGGCGCTGTTCGTCGGAGGACGGACGCGCGCGAGGGGCAGTGATACATCTCCATCGTATCTACTTTTCCAAACACTTTTGCCCTTGTTTTGGACTCTAACTTGCATGATTTGAATGGAACTAACCCGGACTGACGCTGTTTTCAGCAGACTTTCCATGGTGTTATTTATGTGCACAAACAAAAGTTCTCGGAATGATCTGAAACTCCACGGAACATCTATTTGGAAAATAAGAAAAATACTGGTAGAAAAAGCCACGTCAGGGGGCCCACACCCTGTCCACGAGGGTGGAGGGCGCGCCCGCTACCTCATGGGCCCCCTGACGCTCCACCGACCTCAACTCCAACTCCATATATTCACTTTCGGGGAGAAAAAATCAGGGAGAAGGATTCATCGCGTTTTACGATACAGAGCCGCCGCCAAGCCCTAAACTCTCTCGGGAGGGCTGATCTGGAGTCCGTTCGGGGCTCCGGAGAGGGGACTCCGTCGCCGTCGTCATCATCAACCATCCTCCATCACCAATTTCATGATGCTCACCGCCGTGCGTGAGTAATTCCATCGTAGGCTTGCTGGACGGTGATGGGTTGGATGAGATCTATCATGTAATCGAGTTAGTTTTGTTAGGGTTTGATCCCTAGTATCCACTATGTTCTGAGATTGATGTTGTTATGACTTTGTTATGCTTAATGCTTGTCACTAGGGCCCGAGTACCACGATTTCAGATCTGAACCTATTATGTTTTCATGAATATATGTGAGTTCTTGATCCTATCTTGCAAGTCTATAGTCACCTACTATGTGTTATGATCCGGCAACCCCGAAGTGACAATAATCGAGACCACTCCCGGTGATGACCGTAGTTTGAGGAGTTCATGTATTCACTATGTGCTAATGCTTTGTTCCGGTACTCTATTAAAAGGAGGCCTTAATATCCCTTAGTTTCCATTAGGACCCCGCTGCCACGGGAGGGTAGGACAAAAGATGCCATGCAAGTTCTTTTCCATAAGCACGTATGACTATATTCGGAATACATGCCTACATTACATTGATGAATTGGAGCTAGTTCTGTGTCACCCTATGTTATGACTGTTACATGATGAACCACATCCGGCATAATTCTCCATCACCGATCCAATGCCTACGAGCTTTTCACATATTGTTATTTGCTTATTTACTTTTCCGTTGCTACTGTTACAATCACTACAAAACCCAAAAATATTACTTTTGCTACCGCTACCGTTACTTCCATATTACTTTGCTACTAAATACTTTGCTGCAGATACTAAGTTATCCAGGTGTGGTTGAATTGACAACTCAGCTGCTAATACTTGAGAATATTCTTTGGCTCCCCTTGTGTCGAATCAATAAATTTGGGTTGAATACTCTACCCTCAAAAACTGTTACGATCCCCTATACTTGTGGGTTATCAAGACTATTTTCTGGCGCCGTTGCCGGGGAGCATAGCTCTATTCTTTGAGTCACTTGGGATTTATATCTGCTGGTCACTATGAAGAACTTGAAAGACGCTAAGACAACAATCTATCCCTCAACTACGAGGGGAGGTAAGGAACTGCCATCTAGCTCTGCACTTGATTCACCTTTTGTTTTGAGTAAGCTTGCGACACCTAAACCCGCTTCTGCTATTCATTCTGATATGTCGCATGTTATTGATGATGCTACTTCTGCTATGCATGATACTTAATTATGATGAAACTACTACTATGCTTGATACTACTGTGCCACTTGGTGAATTTCTTGAAGAACAACTTGCTAGGGTTAGAGAGAAAGAAATTATTGAAACTGATAATATTGATGAAAGTGATGATGAAGACTCTCCTGTTATTCCTGAGGGTTATGTTTTTGAAAAAGAAGTTGCTTTAGCTATTTTAGCTTGCAACGATAGATACGAGCTCAAGAGGTTATTAGCTAAATGGAAGCAGCAATCTCTTAATGCTAGAATGAAACCTGACCCTGCTTTTGCTACTTCACCTATCTGTGTTACTGATAAGGATTATGAATTCTCTGTTGATCCTGATATAATTACTTTGGTAGAATCTGATCCTTTTCATGGCTATGAATCTGAAACTGTTGTGGCACATCTTACTAAATTAAATGATATAGCCACCCTGTTCACTAATAATGAGAGAACTCGCTACCTTTATATCCTTAAAATATTTCCGTTCTCATTAAATGGTGATGCTAAGATATGGTTTAATTCCCTTGATCCTGGTTGTGTGCGTAGTCCTCAGGATATGATTTATTACTTCTCTGCTAAATATTTCCCTGCTCATAAGAAACAAGCTGCTTTAAGGGAAATATATAATTTTGTGCAAATTGAAAAAGAGAGTCTCCCACAAGCTTGGGGGAGGCTTCTCCGATTACTTAATGCTTTGCCTGATCATCCTCTCAAGAAAAATGAAATACTTGATATCTTTTATAATGGACTAACCGATGCTTCCAGAGATTACCTGGATAGTTGTGCTGGTTCTGTTTTCGGGAAAAGAACACCGGATGAAGCTGAAATTCTATTGAATAATATGTTGACAAATGAAAATAATTGGACACTTCCTGAGCCAGCTCCTGAGCCAATCCCAGAGCCTATTCCTAAACCAACTCCAAAGAAAAGAGGTGTTCTATTTCTCAGTCCTGAAGATATGCAAGAGGCAAAGAAATCTATGAAAGAAAAGGGTATTAAATCTGAAGATGTTAAGAATTTACCTCCTATTGAAGAAATACATGGTCTTAATTTACCGCCTGTTGAAGAAACTTGTGATCTTAATCCTCCACCTATTGAAGAAACTCATGGTCTTGATAACCCGACACAGGTAGTAAAGGTAAATTCTCTCTATAGATTTGATGAAGGTGATATTCCTCACTATAAGTCTGCTAGACAATGCTTAGAAGAGTTTGATAATTTTATTGTCAAACAAGAAAACTTCAATGCTTATTTTGGTAGACAATTGAAATACAATTCCGATACGCTTGAACACTTGGGTGATTATATGTCTAGAGTTAAAGGTGAACTTAAACTCATTAGTAAACATGCTTCTATGGTTACCACTCAAGTAGAACAAGTACTTAAGGCTCAGAATGATTTGCTCAATGAATTGAATAGTAAGAAAAATGATTATGCTGTTATAGTGGCTACTAGAACTGGTAAGATGACTCAGGAACCTTTGTATCCTGAAGGCCTGTAACACCCCGGATGTAACTTTCCATATTTGTAACTCCAACTCTTGCCATTTTCGGCTATGTGTTATGATATTCCCTCCGTGGTTGGGTTTTGGCTCTCGTTTTGCATTTTGTTCATGTCATGCATCTCATATCATGTCATCATGTGCATCTCATTTGCATACGTGTTCGTCTCATGCATCCGAGCATTTTTCCCGTTGTCCGTTTTGCAACCCGACACTCCCACATGCACCGGCGCACCCCCTCTTGTCTCTTTTCGTGAGCAGTTGTTAAACGTTCTCGGAATTGACCGAGGTTTGTCAAGTGGCCTTGGTATACCACCGGTAGACCACCTGTCATGTTTCGTTCCATTTGGAGGTCGTTTGATGCTCCAACGGTTAACCGGGTAACCGCAAAGTCCTTTTCTGTGTTGCAGCAAAACCCCCCTCCAAACAGCCCAATAACCCATCTAAGTCTCCTTCATGCTCTCGGTCGTTCGATCACGATCGTGTGGGCGAAAACCGTGCCTCATTTGGACTCTCCTAGCTCCCTATGCCTATATAAACACCTCCCCCTTCCAAATTTGCGTCCAAACCCTAAAAATCGCCCTCCGCCGCGACCGGACAAAGTCGCCGCCGCCCCGCAGCCAGTGGCGAGCCGCCACGTGGCCCCTGGCCACCGCGCGCGCCGTCGGCCCGCCAGGCCCGCGCCCGGCCCCCGGAGCCCGAGTCGCCGCCCGACCGCGCCCCGCCGCCTCGTCGTCTCCGCCGCCGACTGCCGCCGCCTCCTCCGACCGCCGCCGCCGCGCCCCGACCGCTGCCGCCGCGCCCCGACCGCCGCCGCCCGTGCCGCGACCGCGCCGCCCGCGCCTCGTCGGCGTCCGCCGCCGCCGCGCCCTTCGTCCGAGCGCCGGCCCCATCCCTCCTCCCTCTCCGTCCAAGCACCGGCCGACTCCGTCCAACTCCGGCGAGTCGCCCCGCCTCGACGTCCGTGCCTGCTCCCAATCCAGATCTGGGATAAGGTTGACCCCCGAAATCCTCTAAGTCCTGAATATTTCACATTATGTTGCTCTGTTTATCATGGCATATCTCACTGCATACTGCTCTGTTTTGCGTGCATGATATATAGAAATGTTCATCACGAGATTCTCTTCATTTTGTTCCATTGTGTCATGCTCGTTTGAGTTCATCTTGATGCCTAAATCTCTGGTGTAAGAGTGCTATATGATGTTTACTGCTGTTAATTATCAGAACTTGGTGTTTTGTTATTTTGCTACATTTGATGTGTGCATCTTATAGGCATGAGCTCTACAGGTGTTTTGATCTATGACATGCCATCTTTACAGAGGTGTATTCTATGTATTTTTGTGATCTATGTGGTGGCTAGCACAAGCATGCAAACTAGGCTTCGTGATGTTTCTATTTTCAGGGACTTAGAATTTTGCTAAGTCTGTTACTACTGTTATTTTGTTGCCATGTATCCATGTGTCTACAGTGAGACCCATGCTTCTTTTGGGCATGTTCATTAAGGATGTTTTGTAGATATAATTGTGCTCTATCCATCCATGCCCCTGTTTGCAATTATGGAGTGCCATAGCATGTCTTAATCTTGCTCTACTTTTGCTATAAAATGTTCCTGGCAGAATGTAAACATGATATTCAATTTTGCCAAGGTTGTTGTAGTTGATCCATACATGCTATGAATTTGTTCTTGCCATGGTTAGCTTCATAAACATGTCATCTTGCTGTCTGTATGCTTGTTTTTTCATGCATTGCTTTTTGATGAGTGCATCGAGCTCACAAAGATGCCTTCATAATTCTGTTAATGCCATGTTCTGTTTTCTGCCAAGTCTGAAACCTGTTAACGAAACTTTCTATGTTTACATGGGTGCCATCATATCTTCTGTGCCTTTTTGGCTCATGGTAAGTAAGGGATTTTTGTTCTATGCATTTAATAGATTCATGCCATGCCTTGTTTTGCTATGTTAAGTTCCTGTAGCATGTGTTTTGCTTGCTCTGAACATTGCTACCTGATGCTGTTTATGCCATGTCCAGTATTTTCACCAAGTCTGTGAAGCTGATATCTTTTGCACTTTTGCCATGCTTGTTTGAACCTGTTCTGGTGTGATCTAGCCATAGCTCAGTGTTCATCTTTTGTCAAGAATATCCTGTAGATCACTGCCATATGCTTTGTTGCTATCTTGGGGTGCTGTAGCATAGTTACTTGATGTATTCTAAGTGCTATCCTGCTGTTAATCGCAGAATTATGTCATTCTTGTTTTGCTTGCCATTTGCAAACCGTGCATCCGTTTCCGGTGATCTTTATATCGATTTCGACCAAAATCATTTCATCTTTCCAGTGGCATACTTGGTTTGCCAAGTTGCTGCCTTCTTCATCCTTTTTCTTCCGGAGCACGCATACGCATCGCATATCATATCTCGCATATCATGCATGTAGTGCATCATGTTGCTTGTGCATTTCCCGTGATTGATTGTGGTTCCATTGCTTGTGTTCTTGCTGTGGGTAGAGCCGGGAGACGAGTTCGTGAATGAGGAACCTGTTGAGTACGCTTACGAGAATCAAGCTTTCGACAACTCTGAGAACCTTGCAGGCAAGATGACCATACCCTCGAAATCACTTCTATCTTTGCTTTGCTAGTTGTTCGCTCTTTTGCTATGCTGCGCTACCTACCACTTGCTATATCATGCCTCCCATATTGCCATGTCCAGCCTCTAACCATCTTTTCCTAGCAAACCGTTGTTTGGCTAAGTTACCGCTTTTGCTCAGCCCTTCTTATAGCGTTGCTAGTTGCAGGTGAAGTTGAAGTTGGTTCCATGTTGGAACATGGATATTTTGGAATATCACAATATCTCTTATTTAATTAATGCATCTATATATTTGGTAAAGGGTGGAAGGCTCGGCCTTATGCCTGGTGTTTTGTTCCACTCTTGCCGCCCTAGTTTCCGTCACACCGGTATTATGTTCCTTGAGTTTGCGTTCCTTACGCGGTTGGGTGATTTATGGGACCCCCTTGACAGTTCGCCTTGAATAAAACTCCTCCAGCAAGGCCCAACCTTGGTTTTACCATTTGCCACCTAAGCCTTCTTCCCTCGGGTTTTCGCGAGCCCGAGGGTCATTTTATTTAAACCCCCGGGCCAGTGTTCCTCTGAGTGCTGGTCCAAACTAGAGCCCATTGCAGCGCCACCTCGGGGAAACTTGAGGCCTGGTTTTAGTTGTACGGACTGCTCATCCGGTGTGCCCTGAGAATGAGATATGTGCAGCTCCTATCGGGATTTGTCGGCACATTCGGGCGGCTTTGCTGGTCTTGTTTTACCATTGTCGAAATGTCTTGTAAACCGGGATTCCGAGACTGATCGGGTCTTCCCGGGAGAAGGTTTATCCTTCGTTGACCGTGAGAGCTTATAATGGGCTAAGTTGGGACACCCCTGCAGGGTATTATCTTTCGAAAGCCGTGCCCGCGGTTATGAGGCAGATGGGAATTTGTTAATGTCCGGTTGTAGAGAACTTGTCACTTGACTAAATTAAAATACATCAACCGTGTGTGTAGCCGTGATGGTCTCTTTTCGGCGGAGTCCGGGAAGTGAACACGGTTTGAGTTATGCAGGAACGTAAGTAGTTTCAGGATCACTTCTTGATCATTTCTAGCTTCGCGACCGTTGCGTTGCTTCTCTTCTCGCTCTCTTTTGCGTATGTTAGCCACCATATATGCTTAGTGCTTGCTGCAGCTCCACCTCATTACCCCATCCTTTCCTATAAGCTTAAATAGTCTTGATCTCGCGGGTGTGAGATTGCTGAGTCCTCGTGACTCACAGATCCTACCAAAACAGTTGTAGGTGCCGACGATGCCAGTGCAGATGACGCAACCGAGCTCAAGTGGGAGTTCAACGAGGAACGTGGTCGTTACTATGTTTCGTTTCCTGATGATCAATAGTGGAGCCCAGTTGGGACGATCGGGGATCTAGCATTTGGGGTTATCTTATTTTCATTTGGATTTGACCGTAGTCGGTCTATGTGTGGATTTTGGATGATGTATGAATTAATTTATGTATTGTGTGAAGTGGCGATTGTAAGCCAACTCTCGTTATCCCATTCTTGTTCAAAACATGGGATTGTGTGAAGATGACCCTTCTTGCGACAATACCTACCATGCGGTTATGCCTCTAAGTCGTGCCTCGACACGTGGGAGATATAGCCGCATCGTGGGCGTTACAAGGCCATCCTAAGAGAATTGAGCAGGATTCTCAGAGAAATAATATTGATGCACCTAGTCCTTCTAAAAGGAAGAAAAAAAAATGATAGGACTTTGCATGCTTCTAGTGAACCTGTTGCTGAAACACCTGAGAATCCAAATGATATTTCTATCTCTGATGCTGAAACACAATCTGGTAATGAACATGAGCCTAGTGATAATATTAATGAAGATGTTCATGATGATGCTCAACCTAGTAATGATAATGATGTAGAAATTGAACCTGCTGTTGATCTTGATAACCCACAATCAAAGAATCAACGTTATGATAAGAGAGACTTTGTTGCTAGGAAACATGGTAAAGAAAGAGAACCATGGGTTCAGAAACCCATGCCTTTTCCTCCCAAACCATCCAAGAAAAAAGGATGATGAGGATTTTGAGCGCTTTGCTGAAATGATTAGACCTATCTTTTTGCGTATGCGTTTGACTGATATGCTCAAAATGAATCCTTATGCTAAGTACATGAAAGATATTGTTACAAATAAAAGAAAGATACCGGAAGCTGAAATTTCCACCATGCTTGCTAATTACACTTTTAAGGGTGGAATACCTAAGAAACTAGGAGATCCAGGAGTACCAACTATACCATGCTCCATTAAAAGAAACTATGTTAAAACTGCTTTATGTGATCTTGGAGCCGGTGTTAGTGTTATGCCTCTCTCTTTATATTGTAGACTTGACTTGAATAAGTTGACACCTACTGAAATATCTTTGCAAATGGCCGATAAATCAACTGCTATACCTGTTGGTATTTGTGAGGATGTGCATGTTGTGGTTGCAAACGTTACTATTTTAATGGACTTTGTTATTCTTGATATTCCCGAGGACAATAGTATGTCTATTATTCTTGGAAGACCTTTTTTGAATACTGCAGGGGCTGTTATTGATTGCAACAAAGGCAATGTCACTTTTCATGTTAATGGTAATAAGCATACGGTACACTTTCCGAGGAAACAACCTCAAGTCCAAAGTATCAATTCTATTGGAAAAATTCCATCGATTATTTTTGGAAGTTTTGAATTTCCTCTTCCTACTGTCAAGAAGAAATATGATATTCTTATTATTGGGGATGTGCATATCCCCGTTGAGGTAACATAGTGTCATTCGAAATTTCTCTGGTTCCATGTTATTCGGAATGAGTTTGTTAACAAGACTTGATCAACCTTGTTAGTGGATTCCTTTTGATGAGCATGAGATGGATGAAACTAGAAGGCACAACCTTTTGTACCCTCTCTCTACTTTCTGTTATTTAGTTGAAATAAAATAAAAATAGTATTTTTCTGTCTGTTTTCTGAATTATCCATGCAATATAAAAATACCCCGAACATAAAAGTTCTCCAAATGCCCTGAAAATGAAATATGATTTTTTCTAGAATATTTGAGAATATCGGGCACTGAGAACACAACAGGAGGGGCAAGCACATGGCCACGAGGATGGAGGGCGCGCCCTACCCCCCAGGGCGCGCCCCCCTGCCTCGTGGGCCCATGGTGGCTCCCCTCCACTTATTCCTGCACCCACACACTTCTTCCTCCTCCCAAAAAAATCACCATCCAGCTCAAGCACGAGTTCTAGCTCATTTTGCTGCGATTTTCGATCTCCTTGCTCAAAGCACCTCTCATAAAACTGCTTGGGGGGATTGTTCCTTGGTATGTGACTCCTCCATTGGTCCAATTAGTTTTTGCTCTAGTGCTTTATTCATTGCAAATTTGTGCTGCCTAGGTGACCATGTTCTTGAGCTTGCATGTCAAATTTATATGGTTCCAAGTAGTTCTAATGCATGATATAGGCTCTAGGCACTTGTAGGAGTAGTTGCTATCAATTTTGTTGAGCTTGGTTCACTTTTATTTGAAGTTACTAAAAATTTCAGAATTTTTCAGAAAATAATGAAGAGATTTTTGAGGGGCTCATCGAGCCGAAGCTCGAAGGAAAAGCAAAGCGAAGAAGCACAGAGGCCCAAATATAATTTGCCTCGCACCGCAGAGGTCCGGCCATGTGAATGGCCTTCCAATGATTTCTTGAGAGAAGCCGGGATTTATGATGATTTTTATGAATTGGCTGAGAATGCAGGCCTCACCGACTTCCTCCGCGACCAACGCAATCAGTATCTCTTACTCACCAATACTTTTGTGCAAAACTTCTACTATTGTCCTAAGGAATCACCTCCTTCAGTAGAGTTTCATTTATATGATGTTGTTAAGAAGATGCCACTAGATGAATTTTGCAAGGTTTGCAAAATACCCTTTGAGGGTAGTTTAGAGGAACTACATCGTAAAGATGTGGATGGGTTTATTGACACTATTACTGTGGCGGAAACCAGGAAGGTTTCCGATGCAAGAATCACTAGCATACATTTTCCTGTTTTACACTACTTTGCCATATTTGCTAGTCGCTGCTTAATTGGTCGCGGAAACTGTGGAAACCTTAGTGTTCCTGATATTATCATTTTGTTCCATGGTTTATTATGCAATAACACTATTAGTATGGGCGGTATTATTGGCAAACGGTTAAGTCTGAACCGTACGAAGGGGCCCATCTTTGGGGGTATTTACGCTTCACGCCTTGCTGCACATTATAACCTATTAGGCACTATGAAAAAGAAGAAAAATTGCTGCCCAATGCTTATTTAGATTATAAGAGTATGGTAGCGCATGACTTTATTGTTAAGAATAGGGAAGGAGCGGTTAAATACAAATTGTTCTTTGATAAACATCACCCTGAGACTATTACCTTGCCTGCTCCCTCCTTGTTTAATTTATCTGAAGGTCCGTATCTCGTTCCGTTGGCGGCCATTCACGCCTACCGGAACCCTACACCAGCCACGGAGCCGGAACCACAATTTGAACCTCCACGACAGTCTAACTACCAGTGGGATCCGGAGATGATTTCCAACCAGTGGCAATCGGAGTCTTCTTCATCTTAGTACGACCCCGGCTACAACTATGGATATCCGCCAGGCCATTCGTGGCAATAAACCAACTTAGGCCAAAAGCCTAAGCTTGGGGGAGTACGTATTTCTCACCGACATTACATTTATGTTCACACACACTCATTGCTAGATGTCGGTGCTCATACTCTTTCACTGTAATATCCATGCTAGTTTATTTTCTTTTTCTTGCTTTCTTCTTGTGTGTTTAATAAACCTTAAGAAAAACCAAAAAACAATTAGTTGTAACTTTTAGTTAGTTTACTTTTCTTGCTGTAGTAGTAATAATTAAAAAGAAAACCCAAAAAGATTTCATGTTCTTCTTTTGCTTGTTGGGAGCTTTCCCGTGTAAATAGTTTTATTTCTTTTCTTTTCTTTGGGGGTCGATAGGAGAAGACCATAATTAAATTGTTGAATTGGCTCTTATATGCATTATTGTTGATTTAACCAAGAGCCCATATTGCCTTGTCTTCTCCTGTTTATTGAATGCTCACAGATTCCAGCTTAGTCCAATGCACGTGCACTCTTATTATTATTCACATCGTTCGGTCGTGCAAGTGAAAGGCAATTATGATGATATATGATGGACTGACTGAGATGAGAGAAGCTGGTATGAACTCGACCTCTCTTGTTTTTGTAAATATGATGAGTTCATCGTTCCTGATTCAGCTTATTATGAATAAACATGTTTGCAATGACAATTAGAGATCATAGTTGCTTATGCCATGCTTGATTAGCTATGAGTTATAATGGTTTACCTTGCGTGCCAACATGCTATTAAAATGGTTGTGATGTGGTATAGTGGGGTGGTATCCTCCTTTGAATGATTTAAGTGACTCGACTTGGCACATGTTCACACATGTAGTTGAAACAAATCAATATAGCCTTCACGATATTTATGTTCATGGTGGATTATATCCTACTCATGCTCGTACTCAATGTCTATTAATTTTAATGCATGTTCATGACTGTTGTCGCTCTCTAGTTGGTCGCTTCCCAGTCTTTTGCTAGCCTTCACTTGTACTAAGCGGGAATACTGCTTGTGCATCCAATCCCTTAAACCCCAAAGTTATTCCAGACGAGTCCACTATACCTTCCTATATGCGGTATCTACCTGCCGTTCCAAGTAAATTTGTATGTGCCAAACTCTAAACCTTCAAATAAAATTCTGTTTTGTATGCTCGAATAGCTCATGTATCAACTAGGGTTGTCCGTATCTTCCATGCTAGGCGGGTTATTCTCAAGAGGAGTGGACTCCGCTCCTCACTCACGAGAAAATGGCTGGTCAGCGGGATGCCCAGTCCCATGCTTTATGCAAACTAAATCAAAATAATTGCAAACAAAACTCCCCCTAGGACTGTTGCTAGTTGGAGGCACTCGTTGTTTCGAGCAAGCCATGGATTGATGCTTGTTGGTGGAGGGGGAGTATAAACTTTACCATTCTGTTTGGGAACCGCCTATAATGTGTGTAGCATGGAAGATATCGCCATCTCTTGGTTGTTATGTTGACAATGAAAGTATGCCGCTCAAAATATTATTTATCTCTATTTCAAAACCGAGCTCTGGCACCTCTACAAATCCCTGCTTCCCTCTGCGAAGGGCCTATCTATTTACTTTTATGTTGAGTCATCACCCTCTTATTAAAAAGCACTAGCTGGAGAGCGCAGCTGTCATTTGCATCCATTACTATTAATTTATATTGGGTATGACTATGACTGGATCTCTTTTACCATGAATTACAATGTCTAGTCAGTCCTTGATCTTTAAAGGTGCTCTGCATTTATGTTTTGCGGTCTCAGAAAGGGCTAGCAAGATACCATCCTGTTATATCATATTATGATTGTTTTGAGAAAGTGTTGTCATCCGAGATTTATTATTATCGCTCGCTAGTTGATTATGCCATTGATATGAGTAAACATGAGACCTAAGAGTTATTGCAAATGTGGTTAGTCATAATCTTTGCTGAAAACTTGAATGCTGGCTTTACATATTTACAACAACAAGAGCAAACAGAGTTTGTGAAAGTTTTTCTTTATCACTTTCAGTTTATCAACTGAATTGCTTGAGGACAAGCAAAGGTTTAAGCTTGGGGGGAGTTGATACGTCTCCGTCGTATCTACTTTTCCAAACACTTTTGCCCTTGTTTTGGACTCTAACTAGCATGATTTGAATGGAACTAACCCGGACTGACGTTGTTTTCAGCAGACTTTCCATGGTGTTATTTATGTGCAGAAACAAAAGTTCTCGGAATGACCTGAAACTCCACGGAACATCTATTTGGAAAATAAGAAAAATACTGGTAAAAAAGCCACGTTAGGGGGCCCACACCCTGTCCACGAGGGTGGAGGGCGCGCCCCGCTACCTCGTGGGCCCCCTGACGCTCCACCGACCTCAACTCCAACTCCATATATTCACATTCGGGGAGAAAAAAAATCAGGGAGAAGGATTCATCGCGTTTTACGATACAGAGCCGCCACCAAGCCCTAAACTCTCTCGGGAGGGCTGATCTGGAGTCCGTTCGGGGCTCCGGGGAGGGGACTCCGTCGTCGTCGTCATCATCAACCATCCTCCATCACCAATTTCATGATCCTCACCGCCGTGCGTGAGTAATTCCATCGTAGGCTTGCTGGACGGTGATGGGTTGGATGAGATCTATCATGTAATCGAGTTAGTTTTGTTAGGGTTTGATCCCTAGTATCCACTATGTTCTGAGATTGATGTTGCTATGACTTTGCTATGCTTAATGCTTGTCACTAGGGCCCGAGTGCCACGATTTCAGATCTGAACCTATTATGTTTTCATGAATATATGTGAGTTCTTGATCCTATCTTGCAAGTCTATAGTCACCTACTATGTGTTATGATCCGGCAACCCCGAAGTGACAATAATCGGGACCACTCCCGGTGATGACCGTAGTTTGAGGAGTTCATGTATTCACTATGTGCTAATGCTTTGTTCCGGTACTCTATTAAAAGGAGGCCTTAATATCCCTTAGTTTCCATTAGGACCCCGCTGCCACGGGAGGGTAGGACAAAAGATGTCATGCAAGTTCTTTTCCATAAGCACGTATGACTATATTCGGAATACATGCCTACATTACATTGATGAATTGGAGCTAGTTCTGTGTCACCCTATGTTATGACTGTTACATGATGAACCACATCCGGCATAATTCTCCATCACCGATCCAATGCCTACGAGCTTTTCACATATTGTTATTTGCTTATTTACTTTTCCGTTGCTACTGTTACAATCACTACAAAACCCAAAAATATTACTTTTGCTACCGCTACCGTTACTTCCATATTACTTTGCTACTTAATACTTTGCTGCAGATACTAAGTTATCCAGGTGTGGTTGAATTGACAACTCAGCTGCTAATACTTGAGAATATTCTTTGGCTCCCCTTGTGTCGAATCAACAAATTTGGGTTGAATACTCTACCCTCGAAAACTATTGCGATCCCCTATACTTGTGGGTTATCAGGCAGCGATGACTAGAGGGGGGCGGAGGAAGCCGCCGCGGCGCGGGGATAGGCCGGGGAAGCGCCGAAACGGTCGCCGGATGGCGCGGGTGGCGGCGGCGCCGCGGCTGGAGGGGGGTGAGTTGCAAGCGAGCGCGCGAGAGTGCAGCGCGCGGGAGCGAGCGCAGCAAATAAGCAGCACGCGATGGAGTTTTGGCCCGCGCGCTGAACTAGATATGCCGCGCGCGCGCTAAAATGGGCAATTTTGCGGCGCGGCGCTAGTTTGGCGCGACTGTTGGAGATGCTCTAATCTCAGAGTTCTCTTTTCACAATCCCGTCTTCGAAAGTTCGTAACATATCTTTTCAAAAATGCTAGTACATATTTTTCAGAAGTTTTAATTTAGTTGGATATAAGTTAATACAATTTCCACATGTACAACTTCATCTCAGTGAGTCCCCGACCCTCGTGTCGCCCGAGCCGGGCGACTCGGGGGGGAACCCTACTCGCCGGTGGCCCGCCCCCACCCCGCGTCGCCGTCGCCGGAGGGCCGGCCGGCGAAGCCGCGCCGGGCCCTGGGATGGCGGCGGCGGGGCTGTTTCTCTTCCCCTCGCCCCTGCCCTCTCCTCATCCACTCCGCCCCTCCCCCAGATCCGGACCCTGGCGGCGCCGGCGGCCTCCACCGGCGGCAGGGGCGGCCTCCCCCGGTGCGTTGACTGCTTGGGTCGCCTCCCCCAGCTGCGGTTCCTCTGCTACGGTCCGCCCCAGATGGGATCTGGGCCACCCCGGCCAGTCACGGTGCCCCCCGTCTGTCCTTCATGATGGCCGGACGCGCTCAACTCGCTGCGGCTCCCCACCCCCGCTCCCCCGACCCTCCCCATCCCCTGGTTAGGCTTTGGGTCGACTTCTTCGGGAGGCGGCCATGGAGGTGCTTGGTTGTGCCCGACAGCGTCTGCTCCCTGTAGCGAGTCGGAAGTTTGGCTGCCCGTGAGTCCTCTTCACCACCCACCCTCCCCCGGCAGGGGCGGCTTCGGCCCTGCGACCATGGACCTGCGCCCCTCCTGTGTTCGTGGCCGGCCGGCGCGGCTTCGGATCCAACGAGCCTTTGAAGCTACTCTCTTTCCGGCCTCTTTGGTTTGTTGACTCCCTGGCATCTCCGCACCACCACCACCCTGATGGCGCCCTTGGTTGGCCGTCCATCCCGGCGCATCGTCGATTCCGTCACGCTTCGAGAGCTGCGTCCTCTTCCAGCTCTTTGAGCAAGACGGCGTCCCTGCTGCTCCGGTTCCGGTGGCCTAGATCTGCGCTCCCTTCCAGATTCTGGCTCACCCGGGTCTCCGGCCACCATCGCATCCCCGTCGCCTTCATTCCGCTCAGTCGCACAACCTTGCCCTTCTCCGAGGCCCGCGCATCCGGCGGCACCCGGTGCCTCCTTCAGCGTCGGGCGTGGCTCCCCTTCCTGCAGTCGCAGCTCCGGTCTATGCTAAACTTCCGCTTCTCCGATTCGTGTTCCGATGGCTTGGGATTGCTCGGATTTTGGCCAGGGAGAAATCCCTGCATCCTATGCTGGCAGCGGCGGCACCCTCGGGTGTCGTTCCCTTCTTGGAGGCACTGCCATGGTCGTTATATGTGCCCCTCTTCGAGCATCAGGGGAAACCCTAGGTCCGGGTTTCCGGATCGGACGACGACGACGTCTTGATGTCGTTCTCCTTCGTGAAGGCGTTGTCTTGTTTGCTCGTGGTGTCCTCGGTGTTGGATTTGGAGATGATGGTCGTCAAGTTGTCGGTGGGACTGCTTCTCTGGTCGGCGAGTTTAGCTATGTTATCTTTATTTGGGTCGAGCATCTCATGTCTCTTTATTTCCGGCACCATGTTCACGCCTCTTGCGTTCGTGTCATGTGTTGTACCACCTCTTGTATTCATTCTAACTTCTTCTATCAATGAAATGATACGCAAACTTTGCGTATTCGTGAAAAAAAGAGCTACTACTAGCTACTAGGATTAGTTCTGCCTTGTCTTGTACTTCAAGTTGATCATTGTACTCCTGTATATATGTGCCTACGAGGCTCAAACAATACAACAACAATTCCACCAATCCCTCTCTCTCCCTTCTAACATGGTACTAGAAGAACGCCCGTGCGTTGCAACGGGGCCACATTAACTTTTAGAGTTCAATATTAATATTCCCATACATATCAAGTGACAAGTGACATTGGCGACCTTTTTTACCATCAAATCCTCAGACACACATTCTCTCCCTCTCTCTTCCTCACTCTCTCCCTCTCTCCCTCTCTCTCTCTCTCTAACACACACATACATATCCATCTTATTGGATACGGGGCCATAATCCATCTATTTCACTATGTGTATTATATTTGCCACCACAACTGAGGGAATTAATTTCATGTAAATCGGCCAGCTACAACTCCAAGAATACGCGGAGGAGGTGGCCCGGGTCGGCGTCGGCGCCGTCCGTCGCGGGCCACGGGCCCGCTTCCAAGTGCGTCTGTGCGCCGGCCACCCACGCCGGGCCTTCAAGTGCCCCTTCCACCGCACCAACTCCCAGGGCCAGGGAAGCCGCCCTTCTTCGCCCCCTTCACCGGCCGCGGCCAACGCGGTGCCGCGGCACCCGGCCTCGCCGTCCTCGTCCTCCGGCACCGTCGCGACCCAGTGACGCAGCCCAAGCATCGGCCTCGAGAATTAAGAACGCTTGACAACGGAGAGGGAAGGGAAGATCATATACATGTAATAAGAAAGGGAGTTTATTTACTGCTCCCTCGATGTATTGTTTCCTTTGTTTGGAGATTGATTACCATCCGTGAGTTAAGGTAAGGTTAATGTGATTGAGCGATTTTTCTGAAAATCAATTATTTGTTTTCTAGTTACTGTGATTGAGTGATTTAAGGTAAGGTTAATTAATTTAGATTTGATCTTTAGAGATTGTTCGTGATTGATTCTACATTACTAAATAACTTGCGCCAGTATGAAAAGTTCTGATCTGTTCATATTTCTTTCGTTGTGTGAGAGGGTGACGCGAAAATAAACCGATGAAGTGGGAGGAGGGGACGAAAAAATCTACGAAAAAAACCAGCGAAGGTGGGAGGAGGTACCAAAAAAACCATGAGAGGTGGGACGAAAAGAAACTGGAAGCGAGACTACCAACTGCTCCATTAGGAGTAGAGATATAGTCGTGTGTTGCAAAAAATATTTTAATTGCCTAATTAATAATACTAGCTAAATACTCATGTGTTCCAATGGGAGCAACTTTATTCTACTGGTTCAACGTAGGGATTAGTTGAGATAGAGATATGTTGTGAGGAGGCAAGGGTAAGAAAAGATATGATGTGATTGAGATTTTGTACATACAACTATGTAAGTTGATTTTGTTGTTGCTTGCAAGTGATTTCTTGCTATTGGTGATTTATTTGATTGTTGTTGATTACTTTAATAGTAGAGATTAATTTGGTATTGTGGTTGTTGGTTTTTCTACAAACTTGGCCAAACATTACACCGTGAGACAATTGAGACGAAGGGAGTAATTCCAAGTGTGTAGGGCAGATTAGAACTTTCTCATGTACAACTTCATATCCATCAGTTATTTCTTTCAACTTCTACTAGAATAAAGTATTTTCTAACCGTAGTTCAAGCTATTGCAAGCTAAGCGTTCTCTGATCACAATTCCATCCACTTACTGCCATAATTCACAAGTTGATAGGCAAAGGACAAGTGGAATTTCACAAACTAGTAAGGCCAACTCCACCGCGCGATCCCAAACGAACGTCCGGTTTGACCGGATTTTGTTTCTTTGGGGCGGCAATGGGTTCGCCTATGTCCGTTGGGTCGTGGGTGCGCCCAACGCGCGGCCGCACCCCAAATCATGTCCGGGATGGACGTGATTAAAAAAATCAAAAACTTAAAATAAAATACCTAAAAAGGTAAATAAACGCAGTTAAAAAAACTTAAAACATATTTAGGGTCACGGCCATAAAACGGCCCAGTTTCACGCCGCACTTAAACGGCCCAGTTCCATAATTAACATAAAAGCAAAATAAAAAATGCCGCCCGCGCACTGCTGTCGCGCCCGTCCATGCCGTGGCCGTCACCGTCGCCACCTTCAGTGGCCACCGGTGTCGTCGTCGTCGCTGCAGAGGTCGACGTAGTCCGGCGGCGTCTAGAGATGAGCCGGCGGTCCGCGGTGCACGGGGGCGGCGGGCTGGAAGGTGGCCGGTGCCTGCACCACCTCCTCCCGAGGCGAGGCGTCCCGCTTCGGCGATCGCGGCGGCGTGGGGCACCAGTTGCCCCCCACGGCGGCCGCCATCTGCTCCGCCGTGCACGACCAGGTCCACCCCTGGCCCACCAGGCCCGGGTGGAAGGCGGCCACCGGCGGCTCCTCCGTCACCTCCTCCTTCGGCACCATCTCCAGCTCGGGGATGGCGACGTCCCAGGCCGCAGAGAGGGCCATCGTCTCCTCGAGGCCCGGCCATTGGCGCTCATCGTGCGTGTGCATGGAGTCCTCCATGACACGCGCCATGAGCCGGGCCTCCACCTCCGTTGTCATGCGAGGAGGTGGAGGTGGCGACAGAGATGGGGAAGGCGACGGCGTGGGCGTGAGGCCACGCACCCGCGTACGCCCGCGCACCTCCCGACGTGGCTGCCGCGGCCCCGACACCGTGCCGGCGAAGTAGGACGCGCGCCGCATGTCGTGCTCGTCCTAGAGCCACGTGTCCCACAGGACGGAGTCGGGGGCGTACCTCTCGTCGTCGTATAGGTCGTCGGGGAGGAGGCGGCGGCGGCGCTCGATCTCATCGCGCCGGGCATGGCCGCTCGCCGGCACCAGCGGGATGGGGACCTGGTCCGCGGAGAGGTGCCAGTTGTTGGGGAGGTGCACGTCGCTCCACGGGACCGGCGTCCTCGTCTCCAAGTACCGCCAGCACACATCCACGGCCAGGTACCGCCGGTCGCGCTCGTCGGCGGCCCTAGGAGCGATGGTGAAGGGGGCAGGCGTGGGGGCTCGAATGGAGGAGCGCGGCGGTGATGCGGGCTCCTCCTTCTTGACGGAGCCGCGGCGGCGTACCGAGGAGGAGCCGGCCTCGCGGTCGTGCTTCCCCTTGCGGCCGTAGTTCCAAAGCTCCACGGTTGCGGCCGTCCGGCGAGGTCGACGACGGGGAGCGGCTAGGGTTTCGAGGGTGTCGGTTTCGAGGGGGCGGAGAGGGGCCGGAGTGGGAAGTGTGGACGACGACCGGTCCACGGCTTCCATTTCAGAAGGACGGCAACCCTTCGCTGGGCGGATGACAGGTGGGGCCACCCGCCCGTGCGCATTGATGTTGGCGGGTGGGAGGTAGGTGGCCGCCTGCCACGCTGCCTCGACGCGAACGTTTAAAGCATCCGTTCGCTGTCTGCCGCGACCCAAACCCAACGCAAGTTTGCGCTCGAAATGGGTCGGCCCGGACACAAAACGGACCAGATGGGTCCGGGTCGTCGCGCGCTGGGCCGCCTCGTTTGTCCGTTTTACCCCAAACAGACGAGACCGGACAAAATGGGGTCGCGTGATGGAGTTGGCCTAAAAGCGGAAGGGATGCAAGCAGACGCATCCACTTTGTCCGCGACGGGCTGTTGCTTTAATAATTGTGCAGGTCTAATTATACACTTGCGGACATGATACCGTCCGCCTGCATCCCTACCAAATGTACCGTCCGCCTGCATCCCTACCAAATGCTGGAAGAAATAAACAGGCAGAGGGTAATGCTAATTTGAAGATCAACCAGCGATCACCTTGCCTTGATTGAGAAAACAACTTTCCAGATGATTTATTTTTTTGGAAAACCCTACAAAATCAGTGTTGAGTCTTAAAACAATCAATTTGCATGAAGAGCAGAAAGCCAGAAATCACATCACAAATAAGCCTTGGGAGGACAAAACATCACACAAGTATCTTTGCACAGCATAAGATCAACAATTTAACCGTTTTCCCTGGAAAGAAATTCGACAGATGGATTCCCAACATATGTTTTGTATACAGACAGTTTAACCGGATTGCCTTTCACCATAACATAAGTTACGTGATAGTGGTTACGCTAGCATACCTTCAGTGCTTGGCCAGCTAAGATGATAAAACCAGTTGATCATGAAAAGATTAATATATTGTAGAGCCCATGCAAACGCACACATTTTTCTTATAAAGGTAAACTAATTATGTTGGGATAATCTCATCAACAAAAATTATGTTGGGATAAAGAGATTGCATTTGAATTCCTAAAAATCCCAATTGGAGGGGTAAAAAAGTGGTGTCCAAATGGCAAACAAGTAGATTAAAACGAAGCACTATGTATCTTTGACCTAAGGCCTCAACAACTACAACATGCACTCTACAACTAGCATATGGGTGTCGAACAAACTCCAGTTTTTTTTACGGCAAAAGACATCATTTCTCATATTATTGTCATATTGTTTACAAGATGATGAGAAACTAATTCAGTAATATAATAAGAATCCCAAAGGCTGGAAGATCTAAATCTAAAAGAGTGTTTTGCTAACTAATCAGCAACTTGATTAGCTTCGCGGCAACGGTGCATATTAGTAGATTTTCGGAACTCCATCGCCATTTGTTCAATTATCACTGTAACATTCTGGCCCAGGTACTCGTCCATCAGTTGCAGAGGGTCCACAGCAAAACTACAGTCAGACTCAATCTCTATACTGTTGCACCCCATGTTAGCCGCCAAGAACATACAGTACCATTCTCAATTGCTATCAATTCCGCAGAATCGGCAGAGCTAACATGTGGTAGGAACCAGGTTGTTGCTGCTATAAAACCACCTTTATTATCTTGGATAACTATACCAGTAGCACCCGTATGTGTCTCTGCATGAAATGAAGCATCTTAGTTCACCTTGACAGATCATGACATGGCCTTTTCCACATATGATCAATCTTCCGGGTTGGCATCTTCGGCAAATTTGCTCTGATAAAGCTAGTGGCCAGTACCTTAATTGATAGAGCGGTTTTTTCTGGTGTTTGGAATGCACCCCACTAACAAATTGTCGCCTTTGCCGCCACCAGATAACCACAGCCTGCTCCTAGTTGCACTCATCTTTGAAAGAATCTCCATTGTGATAGAACCTGACCTAGGAGCAGGTTATCCAAAGTTGCACTCATCTTTGAAAGAATCTCCATTGTGATAGAAACACCAACCGAGCAGATCGGGCATTTTGTGGTGAATCTGGGATATGGCGCCCAGCTTAAAACCCCACTTTCCACGCCGAAGGCCCCAAGTGTTCTTCCACACCTTGTTCATATGAACACTGCCCTGTGCAAGATCTCCAATTTCATGAAGGCTACCACGCAGAGCATTTGCAGACATAGAGATTACAGCAGCCAAGAGAAAGCCGCATGTTCCACCAATCGAGCCCAAATGGGCATAATCGACCCAGAGTATCCTAGAACATATGCACTATTCACCCCTGTTGTCAGGACATATCCAACTTGATACCAAAGATCTGAAAACGACCAGAATCTTTCAGCCTTCACAAACAAAATTGTTCCTCCCGAAATTTACAGGGTTAAATTTCTCAAGTACTTTTCTGCTAAGGAGCAGGGCAACAAGGGCATGAGCGGGAGTAACCCAATGATTGTTATAGATAGATAACCACAAATGCTATGTGAAACCAAATTAACATAAGTAGATTCAACATGCATTCAGAAATGAAACTGCAAATGGGTATCAAATGTTTCACAATCTCTGATGTCACGGCAGCAGAAGGATTTCAAGTACTCTAAAACATTTAGCTAGAAGGGAACCACCAACAAAAATATTTTCCTTGTTTACAGAACACCATCTCACTTCGCACTTCCGTTTCAATCAGATTACTTTGAGGTCGTCTTGTCCTTGGTCTTCTGTATTTTCAACACCTTCTTCACGATCTTCTGCTCCTCCACCAAGAAGGCGCGGATGATCCTGAAGGAGAACGCGAATCAAATGAGACTACATAAAGGATAGGTTTGAGGTAATGAGATTAGATGGTTGTAAGGCAAAGTTTGCTCACCTTTCCCTCACTGCAGTTCCAGAGAGCACTCCACCATAGGGACGGTTCACAGTCCTGCGGTTCCTAGACAACCTTGATCTTTTGTATTCAGTAGGCCTGAGGTGGGGAATCTGGAAATGGAAGTATCAGATCATGAGCCATCAGGTTGAAATATTCTTCAACCAAAGACAAATAAAAAGGCAAATTTCAAACACAAAAATGTCCTCTAAAACAAGCATGGAAGAAGAATATCATTTCACTAATAAAAACAAGCTGAGTGAGCAAATGGAGGTGTTGAAGTCACAGAAGAACCAAATGAGCTGTGACATTCATTCCCGTTACGAGAGTTTGCTTTGCTGCTAGTAAAATCATGCATCGCTTAACCTGATCGTATAATACAATCAACACAACCGAGCAACCAAGTGTTTAAACACCACTAGAAACAAATAGGAATGATTGAACCATCAAAATAAATACAACAATTGAACTTTGTTGAAATGCAGCAGTACTACTCTGCACAACCAGCTGTCCACGTACACCATCATACCAACTGTCGGACAACCAACTCTGAATTTGATACTCATGCACTAACGCAAACCCCCAAAGGAATAACTTCTCAGGAATGATATGAGGAAACGGTCTAAACATAAATCTGATGCCCGATAAGGTCAAATCGGCATCTGCTAATTGTGCATCTGGTAAAAGCCTTAAAGGTACTCTACAAGTTGATAGCCATATACATGTGTGAGATGGAGATAAACCACATTTACCACACATAAATCATACCCAAGCAAAAGAATCCAACTCATCCACCATACAAACAGAGATATCGAATACCAATATCATGGCAAAGCGAAACAATCAAGAATTTCATATAGATGCAAAGCTTGGCGGCAACTCACCCCCTGGATCTTCTTCCCGGTCACAGGGCACTTGGGGCCGCTCGCCCTCTTCTTGGTGTACTGGTACACGAGCTTACCACCTGCAGTACACAAGGAACAAAACCGACAGATTTCAGCGGAGATCTTGGCACGAACAAATCAGAAGCGACCAAAGCATGCGAGAAAATCGTCTGGGGAAGGGGAGGAGGAGGGGATCCGGACCTGGGGTCTTGACGACCCGCGTCTGGTTGGACTTGGTGGCATAGCTGTGCCTCTTCCGGTACGTCAGACGCTGCACCATGTTTCCGTCGTCTCCGCCGCCGGCAGTAGGGGGGCTTGGGCAAAGAGTGGGGGGAGAGAGAGGAGGGCGAGCGCGTGGCGGCTGGGACGGGTATAAATGGCCTCCCCGCGTCGCCGTGACCTAGCACCGACGGCTAGGATTTGCTTGATGGGGTAAATGGGCCAGACATTCAATTGGGCCGTATGGGCTGTCTTATGAAGGCTTATGTTGTCAGTCCAATTAGTCAACGGCCTAGAGGCTCACGCAAATAGCAAGGCCCTCGCTAAAAAAATCAAAGATCGCAAATAGCAAGGCCCTGTCGAAAGAAAACGCTTTAGCCCGGCTAATATTTTGGCGAGCTAACATTATTATGGTTTAAAGTTTGATTGTAATTCTTAGTTCCAAGAGTTAGTACTTTGTATGTTTTTAATCTTGGATTCAAATCAACGTGCATGTAATGGTTGCGAGTATGAATAAAGTTACAGATGTGCCAAAAAAAAAACCTTCCTTACCATAAAGTCGTCATGCCACTTTCGAATGACGAACTCTATTCATCCTTCTTGCAAGCTATTTCGAATCTTAGAGTTCCATAATAAAAAAAGAAGTTACTGGTATATTGAAGATTCCCATTTTTTGCTAAATTCATGCGAGATTTTGTTAACAAAAAAAGAAGTTTGAATTTAAAAGAACAGGTGGCCATGATAACAAATTACCCATTTGAGGACAAGGTACCGGCAAAACTAGGAGACCCGGGTATATCTACATATCTTGTTCCATGGGTATAACCTTGCAGATGGCTGAGAAGTCCACGAAGAAACAAATAGGACTGATCGAAGATGTGCTCCTAAGATTAGATGGGCATATCATACCTACTGATTTTATTATACTTGACATGCCTGAAGATGAAAAATTATCTATAATCCTTGAGAGACCGTTTTTTAATACCACGGGTGCAACTTTGAATTGTGTAGAAGGGAAAGTCACCTTCAAAATTTATGACGAAGTAATCGTGAGATACTTCCCGAAGAAGTCTGGGAGAAAGAGAGGTATATCCCACCACCAAAGCGAATATGTGCGGTAAGTAAAGAGAACCTGAGGCCACCGGAGACCTAAAACCACCTTTTAAGGTGCAAGGTTGAGCTTAGCGACCTAAAAATCAACACTTATTGTGAGGTAACTCATCATTTTTCTAAGTTTAAAGAGTTTTATTCTAATTAAGATGCTCTCATACAAGAACTTGAATAAATAACGCTCGAGGAAGTATATTTTGACTTTGTGTTGTAGGAGAATTATCGTAGAAAGAAGAAAAAGAGAGAAAAATATTACAGAGAGAGCAGCAGAGAAAAAGTCAGCCTAACCTACGAGCGGTCGTGCTCGTACGATGCTCGCACAAAGGAGACATGCAAACGTCAAAAGGTCTAGAGAGATCGACGAGCTTTCATATGAGCGCACCCGCTCATATGAATGGTCGTGTGAAACCCTGGTCGAACGCATCAAAAGACTAGAGCCAGGCGGCCTTTTATATGAGCATATGCGCTCGTATAAGGGCTCATATGGAGCTCCACCCCGAACGGCTTCAACCTCCAAAGAAAATGATGGCCTTCCATAGGAGGCCCACACTCGTATGGATGGTCTATTGGGAAATGTAGTAGAAAACAAAAAAATGCCCTACAATCACTCAGGAACACTATGAAGATGCAATGAACGGTTTGGATCGGATCATTACCGACTCCTAGTTGCAGCGGAAGAAGACGAGTCGGTGTAGATCGCACTTAGAGTCCCTCGAACCATAGGTGAATGATCTCGCGAACCGTCCACGAATAGTCCCTTGAACGAAAGACCGAAAGCACGGCCCCTCTACGAGTTGCAACTGTACGATCTTCACGATCTGGCAGTGCTTCACCGTTCAGACCTAATCATCGCTGGAGAATTAGAGGGAGGAGACTATAACCACACTGGACTTCTAATTATGAGGTTAGACGATCCAGGTCTAGCTCTAATTAGATCAACTATGACCAGCTAGAACTAGAACTAGAGAGGACTAAAGGAGGCTCCAAAACTTGTGTGTTCAAAGGGCCAAAGCCCTCAAGTATAGATATATATGTTGGAGGGAGAGGAGAGGGCGCGCCCAAGGGAAGGAAAACCTCCCCTTTTGGACGGCCAAGGAGGGGGAATACCCTCCAATTCGTTCTCCCCTTTCCCTCTACAAGGAGAGGGCGCCTCAACCTTCTCCTTTCACCACTTGGCCTTTTAAGGCCCGTTGATATTAAATTAAATATAAAAACCTCCTAAGTATTATTAGAGCCTTTTATTATTAATTTAACGCAAAAACATTTTCCACCTATATATTATTTATCGGTAATAACTGATATTGCCCGATAAACCCCGAGACCCGTCCGGTGACCCCTAAACGCTTTTGTCCTCTCGGAACTATTCTGAATATCAATGAAACAATTCCACAAATATATTCTCATCACTCCCTTCCTACTAACACTTAGCAGATCGTGATTACCTTAAGCTTGTGACCCCGTAGGTTTGGTAACTCATAGACACGAACGAAACCATTCTCATTCAATTGACCTAAAAAGGCCAAGAGCTGGAAGAACCAATTTACGGGTTCATCAGAAAGTTTGACAAGTGGCCAGATAGCTCAAGAGTGGGATTTTCTCCTCCGACGATGGAGAGATATTCTTAGGGCCCTCTCGGTGTGATGGCATCCATCATCGTCTGGCCAGACACAGGTGACTACATCATGGGGATGCCGGAACACGACAACGAGAAAAGAGAACAAAGCCAAAATGAGGATTTTGGTATGGTGAGCATGTGTTGACTCAGGAGGATACCGATGCATCCTTGGTTTTGTAAAGCATCGTGAAGCAAAGGGAACATCACATGATAACCATAGGTTCACTCGATGCTCATAGGGATAGATATGGACGTCCATAGTCCCGCTATCGGTCATTGAATGAACAGTTTCGTTCGTGTCTATGAGTTACCGAACCTACGGGGTCACAAGCTTAAGGTAATCACGATCTGCTAAGTGTTAGTAGGACGGGAGTGATGAGAATATATCTGTGTAATTGTTTCATTGATATTCAGAATAGTTCCGAGAGGATCCAAAAGCGTTTAGGGGTCACCGGAAGGGTTTCGGAGAATATCGGGTATTACCGATAAATATATAAAGGTGGAGAATGTATCCAGGGATGTTATATTATATTATATATATAATGGTATGAAAATATTTAGAACTATTTTATATTGAATTTAATATCAACGGGCCTAAAAAGACCAAGAGGTGGAAGGCAACTTGGGCCACAAAGGCCCAAGTGGGGAGGCGCCTCGTGAAGGAGGCCGAATTGGAGGAGGGGAAGGATTCCTCCTCCCCTCCTTAGGCCGGCGCACCAAGGGGGGCTCATTCCCCCTTGGTGGCAGCCCCTCCTCTCCCCTCTTTCCTATATATACATGAGGATTTGTGCCCTTTGGGCATACAAGTTTTGGAGCCTCCTTTAGTTCTTCTACTTCTAGTTCTTGTTGGTCCTAGTTGACTAATAAGAGCTAGGCTAATCCTCTTGTCCTCATAATTAGAAGCCCTACGTGGTTCTAATCTCCTCCCTCTAATTCTCCGGTGACGATTAGCTCTGGACGGCGAAGCGCTGCTAGATCATGAAGGTTGCATGCTTATTACCAAGTAGAGAGGCCGTGCTTTCGGTCTTCGGTTCGAGGGGATGTTCATGAGCGGTATGGGAGATCGTTCATCGATGGTTCAAGGGACTCCAAGTACGATCTACACTGACACGTTCTTCTTCCGCTGCAACTCGGTGACGGTAACGATCGTGATCCCAGCCCATTATGCATCTTCATATTGATCTTGGGTGTGCGTAGGCGTGATTTTTGTTTTGTTTTTTACTACGTTTCCCAACACCCAGGGGGCATGCTACCTGAGCTTGTGGGTCCCACGCCGCTCTGTTTGACCTAATTCCACTTCTATAAATTCCCATAAATCCCCAAACCAACAAAGAGCCACCAGAAACAATTTTTTTGCCGCCACAAGCTTCTGTTCTTCCATGATTCCATATGGAGGCCTTCTCCATTACTTTGCCAGAGGGGGGTCGATCACGGAGTGCTTCTACATCATCCTTGTTGCACCACCAACGACGTGTGAGTAGTCTACCATAGACCTACGGGTCCATAGCGATTAGCTAGATCTCTTCCTCTCTCTCTCTCTTTCTCTCTCTCTCTCTCTCTAATCTTCAATACAATGTTCTCCTCGGAGTTCTATTCATTGTAATCTTCTTTCACGGTGTGTTTGTTGGGATCCGATGAATTGTGGGTTTATGATCAGATTATTCATTGAAAGTAATTGAGTATTTGCTGAACTTTATTATGCATGATTGTTATACTTTGTATTTCTCTCTGATCAATCTGTTTGGTTTGGCCAACTAGATTGATTTATCTTCAGTGGGAGAGCTGCTTTGTAGTGGGTTCAATCTTGCAGTGTCCTCACCTCGTGACAGAAGGGGTAGCGAGGCATGTATTTGTATTGTTGCTACTAAGGGTAAAACGGCGGGGTTTAATCATATTGCTTGGTTTTATTCTATCTCAATTATGTCATCATACTTCATGCATTACTCTGTTTGTTAGGAACTTAATACGTAGAGAGGCAAGCACAAAAGTGCTCTCGAAGGAGTAATAGTAGTAGATGCAGAATCGTTCGGTCTACTTGTCACCGACGTACTGCCTATATACATGATCATTGCCATGAATAATGTCATAACTATGCGCTTTTCTATCAATTGCCCAACAATAATTTGTTTACCCATCGTATGCTATATTTACGAGAGAGAAGCCTAAAGTGAAAACTATGGCCCCCAAGTCTACTTTAATCATATTACAAAAACCAAAAATACCTTGCTACAATTTATTTACTTTTATTTTAATTTCCAATTTATCTATCTAACATTATCAGATTTAATCCTTGCAAGCAATGAGTTCAAGGGGATTCACAGTCCTCTTGCCCGCATTGGGTGCAAGTATTTGCTCTTGTGTGTGTAGGTACTACTTACTAGGATTTGCTATGTTCCCCTACTGGTTCGATAACCTTGGTTCTCACCGAGGGAAATACTAACCTTGGTTTGATACGTCCATTTTGCATCATGTTTTATTACTGTTGTTTATACTGTTTTTATGCTTTATAACACTTTGTGAAGTAATTCTAATGCTTTTTCTCTCATAATATGCAAGGTTTACACAAAGAGGGAGAATACCGGCAGCTGGAATTCTGGACCTGAAAAAGCTATGTCAAAGATAACTATTCTGCACATCTCCAAATGAGCTAAAACTTTATAGAGAATTATTTTGGAATATATAATAAATATTGGAGAAAATAACTACCAGAGGGGGGCTGCCAGGTGCCCACAAGACACCAGGGCGTGCGAGGAATAGTGGGCCACGTGGCCTACCTCCGGTGCCCATCTTCTAGTACAAAAGGTCTCTTGACCTAGAAAAAATAAGGGCAGGACTTTCAGGACGGAGTGCCGCCATCTCAAGGCGGAACTTGGGCAGGAGCACTTTTGCCCTCCGACGGAACAATTCCGCCGGGGGAAATTCCTTCCCAGAGGGGGAAATAGAAGCCATCGTCATCACCAACAACCCTCTCATCTTTGGGAGGTCAATCTTCATCAACATCTTCAACAACACCTTCTCATCTCAAACCCTAGGTCATCTCTTGTGTTCAATCTTTGTACCGGAACCTCAGATTGGTACCTGTGGGTGACTAGTAGTGTTGATTACATCTTGTAATTGATGCCATATGGTTTATTTGGTGGAAGATTATATGTTCAGATCCATTATGCTATTTAATATCCCTCTAATCTTGAGCATGAATATTATTTGTGAGTAGTTGTCCTTGTTCTTGAGGCCACGATAGAAGTCATGTTGCAAGTAATCATGTGAATTTGATATTCGTTCGATATTTTGATGATATGTATGTTGTGATTCCCTTAGTGGTGTTATGTGAACGTCGACTACATGACACTTCACCATCTTTGAGCCTAAGGGAATGCATTATGGAGTAGTTATTAGATGATGTGTTGCTAGACTGATAGAAGCTTAAACCCTAGTTTATGCGCTATTCCGTAAGGGGCTGATTTGGATCCATATGTTTAATGCTCTGTTTAGATTTTATCTTAATACTTCTTTCGTAGTTGCGGATGCTTACGAGGGGGTTAATCATAAGTGGGGGCTTGTTCAAGTAAGAATAGCACCCAAGCACCGGCCCACCCACATATCAAATTATCAAAGTAGTGAACGCGAATCAAATCAACATGATGAAAGTGACTAGATGAAATCCCCGTGTGCCCTTAAGAATGTTTTACTTATTATCTGAGACCGTACTGGCCTGTCCTTTGCCATAAAAAGGATTGGGCTACCTTGCTGCACTTATTGTTATTATTGTTACTTGTTACAAATTATCTTACTATCAAACTACCTGTTACCGACAATTTCAGTGCTTGCAGAAATTACCTTGCTGAAAACCACTTGTCATTTCCTTCGGCTCCTCGTTGGGTTCAACACTCTTACTTATCGAAAGGACTACGATTGATCCCCTATACTTGTGGGTCATCAAGACTCTTTTCTGGGGCCATTGCCGGGGAGTGAAGCGCTCTTGGTAATTGGAAACCGGTAAGGAAAATATTATATTGCATGCTGAAATTTATTGCCACTTGTTACTGTGGAAAACAATCCTTTGAGGGGTTTGTTCGGGGTATCTTCACCACGACCGGAAGCACAAAGAGTTGCCCCTTAACCTACTGCACCTACTGAAAATATTAGTTGTGAAATTCTGTCGGGTATGATAGAACAACTGCTAGCTAATCCTCATGCAGGAGACGAAACAAAACATCCCAATATGCATTTGATACATGTGGATGAAATTTGTGGATTGTTTAAGCTTGCAGGTTTACCCGGAGATAAAGTTAAGAAGAAGGTTTCCCTTTATATTTGAAGGGAAAAGCATTGACGCGGTATAGGCTATGCGATGATATTGGATCATTGAACTCGAATTGATTGAAATTGGAATTTCACCAGAAGTTTTATCCTATGCATCTAGTTCATCGTGATCGGAATTATATATATAATTTTTGGCCTCGTGAAGGAGAAAGTAAGCTTGCCAAGGAGGCGGGCTCGTCGGAGATGGTGAGCTTGCCAAGGAGGTCGATGAGGCAGCTGGCCCGCGTCGGGCACAGGCTCGTCGGAGAGGCGGATCCCGCCGATGAGATCAACGAGGCAGCTTGCATCGCAAGCGGCTTCCGCGCCGCACAGCGCATCGACGCAAATGCCATCGGGCGTGCCGGGCTGGCTGCGCTCGCCAGGAAGGAAGAGGGTTCCCGTCCAGAACATGTCTCCGGACGACGGTGCACCTTGCCCCATGGTGGGCGCCAAATGTCGGGGATATCGTGCGACATATGCCAGGGGGGTGCCTTAGCATGGATGGGGACAAGAGTACGTCACCGGGCTCTAGAAGCGGGAGTGAGCGAGACCGCATACGCCTGCGAATCTTACCCAGGTTCGGGGCTCTCCTCGGAGATAACACCCCTAGTCCTGCTCTGCGGGGTCTCCGCATGATCACTATCTCAACAAGTGGCTACAAGGTTGCTCCTTGAGCTGTTTGGCTAGAGGAGGAAGAAGGGCAAGGCTAGCTCTACTCCTCTCTCTATGTGGTGTATCTGATCTCTAGGGTTGTGAACCCCTTGCACGGGGAAGCCTGGGGGGTTTATATAGGCACACCCCTAGGGGTACAATGGTAATCCAGCTGGGTGTAGGACCCGGCTGTCAGTGTCTCTGGACGCCGGCTTCTCCGCCGGCTGCTGGGGCCCGCCGGCTGCCGTGATCTCGGCCGACAGGTAGGGTCCGCTGCCTGCGGGCCATGTGGACTGCTTTATACTGTAGCCTCACCCTCGATGATGGAGGCTTTGTCGGGGGGAGCGTGGCTACAGTCCCGCCGCCTGGCGGGCGCTCACTGTAGCCACTCCCCGTCTCATCTGGTTAATGGCACACAGACTCCAAGGGGGAGAAGGGCCGCCTGCTAGGAGTCGGCCCACCCTTGTTGCCGCCTGCTTGGGGTTCGCCGCCTTCTGGTGGCTCGCGGACAGGTAGGCCCCGCCGCCTGCGGGCCGTACCGACTGCCCGTCGTGGGAGCGTGGCTCCTTCTAGCGTAGGTGATGTCATGGGCTGCGTGGCAACAGTGCCGCGCCAGGCGAGGGGTGTCCGCCTGGTACGCCGCACTGTGGCCACGATCCGCCTTGGATTCGGGGGTGGCAGGTTACACTGTAGCCACGCCCCGTCTCGTCGTGGTAATGGGGTGCAGACTTTGAGGGGACGAGGGGCCGCATGCTAGGAGTCGGCCCCCTCGTGGCCGCCTTCTGTGGTCTTGCCGCCTTCTAGCAGCCGGCCTCTTGGACCAGCCGGCCCAGGAAGGCGGCCGTGCTTCCTGGAGGCGTGAGGGGCGCAGCTTGCCCCGATGTCTTGAAATTCCATGGGGGGCTAATGAGGCTACCCGTGGTCATTTACTCCGACAATCGCTCTAGCTTGGGGGAGGCTTAAGTCAATGTTATATTCATGCCCCAATCATGAGCTCTTGAGAGAAATTATCATTCATAATTTTTATGCTCGGCTTTCTCGTGATGATCAATCCATATATACTCAATACTCCTTATGTTGGTTCTTTTATGAAGAAGACTATTGAATTCAGGTGGGATCTTTTAGAAAGAATTAAACACAACTCTAAAGATTGGGAACTCGACGAAGGTAAAGAGTCAGGTATTAAGCTTGAGTTTGATTGTGCTAAATCTTTTATGAATACCGGTGCTTTTCACAAGTTTAGCACTAAATATGGACTTGACTCTGAGATAGTAGCCTCTTTTTGTGAATCATTTGCTACTCGTGTTGATCTCCCTAAAGAGAAGTGGTTTAAATATCACCCCCTATTAAATAAGAAATTAAAGAACCGGTTATAGTTAGAGATGAAACTATCATTTATAATGTTGATCCAGTTGTGCCTACTACTTATATTGAAGAACCACCTTTCCCTGTTAGGGTAAAGGAACATGCTAAGGTGTCAACAGTGGTTCGCAAAAGTAATATTAAAGCACCTAAACCCTCTGAACAAATCAAAGTAGAACCTAGTGTTTCTATGGTTAAAGATATTTTGGTCAAAAATATTGATGGGCATGTTATTTACTTTTGTCATGAAGCTGCTAGAATTGCCAAACTCGACACTAAAGATCAGAACAAACCTGTTGTGGGAATGCGTGTTGTTTCAGTTAAAATAGGAGATCATTGCTATCATGGTTTATGTGACTTGGGTGCTAGTGTGAGTGCTATCCCTTTTACTCTATACCAAGAAATTATGAATGATATAGCACCCGCTGAAATAGAAGACATAAATTTCACTATTAAACTTGCTAATAGAGATACCATCACACCACTTGGGATTGTTAGAGATGTTGAAGTCTTGTGTGGGAAAATAAAATACCCTACAGATTTTCTAGTTCTTGTTCCCCACAAGATGATTTTTGTCCCATAATTTTTGGTAGAACTTTCTTGAACACTGTTAATGCTAAGATAGATTGCCATAAAGAAACTGTCAGTGTTAATTTTGGTGATGTGTCTCATGAGTTTAATTTTTCTAAGTTTTATAGACAACCTCATTATAAAGAATTTCCTAGTAAGGATGAAATAATTGGTCTTTATTCTATTGCCGTACCTCCTACTGATCCACTAGAACAATATTTGCTAGACCATGAAAATGATATGCACTTGCATGAAAGAAATGAAATAGATAAAAAATTATTCGAACAACAACCTCTCCTTAAACACAATTTGCCTATTGAAACTCTAGGAGGTCCTCCTCCACCTAAAGGTGATCCTGTGTTTGAATTAAAGCAATTGTCTGACACTTTAAAATATGCTTATCTTGATGAGAAAAAGATATATCCTGTTATTATTAGTGATATCCTTTCAGAACACGAAGAAGAGAGATTATTAAAAATTCTGAGGAAGCACCGTGCTGCTATTGGATATACTCTTGATGATCTTAATGGCATTAGTCCCACTCTCTGTCAGCACAAGATTAATATGGAACCTGGTGCTAAACCCGTTGTTGATCACCAACGACGATTGAATCCTAAGATGAAGGAAGTGGAAAGAACTGAAATACTAAAACTTCTGGAAGCAGGTATAATCTATCCCATAACTGATAGTAGATGTGTAAGTCATGTTCATTGTGTCCCTAAGAAAGGAGGTATTACTGTTGTTCCTAATGATAAAAGTGAACTTATTCCACAAGAATAGTGACTGGCTATAGAACGGTAATTGACTTTAGAAAATTAAATAAAGCTACTAGAAAAGATCATTACCCTCTGTCTTTCATTGATAAAATGTTAGAAAGACTATCTAAGCATACACACTTTTGTTTTCTTGATGGATATTCTGGTTTCTCTCAAATACCTGTTTTCACAACCTGATCAAGAGAAAACCACCTTTACTTGTCCTTTTGGAACTTATGCTTATAGACGTATGCCTTTTGGTTTATGTAATGCACCTGCTACCTTTCAAAGATGTACGACTGCTATATTCTCTGATTTTTGTGAAAAGATTGTTGAGGTTTTTATGGATGATTTTTCCATTTGCGGAACTTCTTTTGATAATTGCTTAAGCAACCTTGATCGAGTTTTGCAGAGATGTGAACAAACTAATCTTGTCTTGAATTGGGAAAAGTGCCACTTTATGGTTAATGAAGCCATTGTCTTGGGGCATAAAATTTCCGAACGAGGTATTGAGGTGGATAAAGCTAAAGTTGATGCAATTGAGAAAATGCCATGTCCTAACGACATTAAAGGTATTCGTAGTTTCCTCGGCCATACTGGTTTCTATAGGAGGTTCATTAAAGACTTCTCTAAAATTTCTAGGCCTCTTACTAATCTTTTACAAAAGGATGTTCCATTTATTTTTGATGATGATTGTGTAGAAGCCTTTGAAACACTTAAGAAAGCTTTAACTTCTGCACCTATTATTCAACCACTTGATTGGAACTTACCTTTTGAAATTATGTGTGATGCTAGTGATTATGTTGTTGGTGTTGTTCTAGGACAAAGAGTTGATAAGAAATTAAATGTTATCCATTATGCTAGTAAAACTCTAGACAGTGCCCAAAGAAATTATGCTACTACTGAGAAAGATTTTTTAGCAGTTGTGTTTGCTTGTGATAAATTCAGATCTTACATTGTTGATTCCAAAGTAATTGTTCACACCGATCATGCTGCTATTAAATATCTTATGGAAAAGAAAGATGCTAAACCTAGACTCATTAGGTGTGTTCTCTTGCTTCAGGAATTTGACTTGCATATTACTGATAGGAAAGGAGCTGAGAACCCCGTAGCTGATAACTTGTCTAGGTTAGAAAATATTCTTGATGACCCACTACCTATTGATGATAGTTTTCCTGATGAACAACTAGTTGTAACAAATGCTTCTCGTAACACTCCTTGGTATGCTGACTATGCTAGTTACATTGTTGCTAAATTTATACCACCTAGTTTCACATACCAACAAAATAAAAAAAAAACTTTTATGACTTAAGACATTACTTTTGGGATGACCCACAACTTTATAAAGAAGGGGTAGATGGCATTATTAGAAGTTGTGTACCTGAGCATGAACAGGAACAAATCCTATGGAAATGTCACTCTGAATCCTACGGAGGACATCATGCGGGAGATAGAACTGCCCATAAGATATTACAATCTGGTTTTTATTGGCCTATTCTTTTCAAAGACGCCCGTAAGTTTGTCTTATCTTGTGATGAATGTCAAAGAATTGGTAATATTGGCAAGCGTCAAGAAATGCCTATGAATTATTCACTTGTTGTTGAACCATTTGATGTTTGGGGCTTTGATTATATGGGACCTTTTCCTTCCCTAATGGGTATACACATATTTTGGTTGCTGTTGATTATGTCACTAAGTGGGTAGAAGCTATTCCATCTAGCAGTGCTGATCATAACACCTCCATTAAAATGCTTAAAGAAGTTATTTTCCCAAGGTTTGGAGTCCCTAGATATTTAATGACCGATGGTGGTTCACACTTTATTCATGGTGCTTTCCGTAAAATGCTTGCTAAGTATGATGTTAACCATAGAATTGCATCACCCTATCATCCTTAATCTAGTGGTCAAGTTGAACTTAGCAATAGGGAAATACAATTAATATTACAAAAAACTGTCAATAGGTCTCCTAAGAATTTGTCTAAGAAACTTGACGATGCACTTTGGGCCTATAGAACAGCTTATAAAAATCCTATGGGTATGTCTCCATATAAAATGGTTTATGGAAAAGCTTGCCATTTGCCTCTTGTGTTAGAACATAAAGCATATTGGGCAATTAAAGAACTCAATTGTGATTTCAAATTTGCTGGTGAAAAGAGGTTATTTGATATTATCTTACTAGATGAATGGAGAACCCAAGCTTATGAAAATGCCAAACTATTTAAAGAAAAAGTTAAAAGATGGCATGACAAAAGAATCCAAAAGCGGGAATTCAAAGTTGGTGAACATGTTCTATTGTACGATTCTCGTTTTAGATTTTTTGCGGGAAAACTTCTTTCCAAATGGGAAGGACCATATATCATCGAAGAAGTTCATTGCTCTGGAGCTATCAAGATTAATAATGCCAAAGGTACTAACCCGAAGGTGGTCAATGGACAAAGAATTAAACACTATATTTCAGGTATGCCTATTAATGTCGAAACTAACATTATACAAACCATGACACTAGAGGGACACATAAAAGAAACCTTCCAGAACACTC
This sequence comes from Aegilops tauschii subsp. strangulata, assembly GCF_002575655.3. Taxonomy (NCBI): domain Eukaryota; kingdom Viridiplantae; phylum Streptophyta; class Magnoliopsida; order Poales; family Poaceae; genus Aegilops; species Aegilops tauschii. The sequence continues at coordinate 360,946,045 of NC_053039.3, forward strand.
TAGAACCCTAAAAAAGGAAGAGGTATGATACGTCTCCAACGTATCTATATTTTTTAATTGTTCCATGCTATTATATTATCTGTTTTGGATGTTTTATATGCATTAATATGCTATTTTATATTATTTTTGGGACTAACCTATTAACCTAGAGCCCAGTGCCAGTTTCTTTTTTTTCCTTGTTTTTGAGTTTCGCAGAAAAGGAATACCAAACGGAGTCCAAATGGAATAAAACCTTCGCAATGATTTTTCTTGGACCAGAAGACACCCCAGAGACTTGGAGATCAAGTCGGAAGAGCCACGAGGCGGCCACAGGGGGACGCGCCTAGGGGGTAGGGCGCACCCCTACCTTGTGGGCCCCTCATGACTCCCCTGACCTAATTCTTCGGCCTATATATTCACATATATTCCCAAACCACCAGAAGTATCCACGAAAACACTTTTCCACCGCCGCAACCTTCTGTTCCCGCGAGATCCCATCTAGGGGCCTTTTCCAGCATCCTGCCGGAGGGGGATTCGATCACGGAGGGCTTCTACATCAACTCTATTGCCCTTCCAATGAAGTGTGAGCAGTTTACCACAGACCTACAGGTCCATAGCTAGTAGCTAGATGGCTTATTCTCTCTCTTTGATTCTCATTACCATGTTCTCCTCAATGTTCTTGGAGATCTATCCGATGTAATCTTCTTTTGCGGTGTGTTTGTCGAGATCCGATGAATTGTGGATTTATGATCAGCTTATCTATGAGTATTATTTGAATCTTCCCTGGATTCTTTTATGCATGATTTGGTATCTTTGTCATTCTCTTCGAACTATCAGTTTGGTTTGGCCAACTAGGTTGGTTTTTCTTGCAATGGGAGAAGTGCTTAGCTTTCGGTTCAATCTTGCGGTGTCCTTTCCCAGTGAAGTAGGGGCAGCAAGGAACGCATTGTATTGTTGCCATCGAGGATAAAAAGATGGGGTTTACATCATATTGCTTGAGTTTATTCCTCTACATCATGTCATCTTACTTAATGTGTTACTCTGTTCTTCATGAACTTAATACTCTAGATGCAGGCAGGAGTCGGTCGATGTGTGGAGTAATAGTAGTAGATGCAGAATCGTTTCGGTCTACTTGACACGGATGTGATGCCTATATTTCATAATCATTGTCTTAGATATCGTCATAACTTTGCGCTTTTCTATCAGTTGCTCGACAGTAATTTGTTCACCCACCGTCTTATTTGCTATCTTGAGAGAAGCCTCTAGTGAAACCTATGGCCCCCGGGTCTATTTTCCATCATATAAGTTTCTGATCTACTATTTTGCAATCTTTTACTTTTCGATCTATAAACCAAAAAACCCAAAAATATTTACTTTATCTTTTTTTAGTTTCATCTATCTCCATTAGATCTCACTTTTGCAAGTAACCGTGAAGGGATTGACAACCCCTTTATCGCGTTGGGTGCAAATTGTTTGATTGTTTGTGCAGGTATTGGTGATTTGTGCGTTGTCTCCTACTAGATTGATACATTGGTTCTCAAACTAAGGGAAATACTTATCTCTACTTTGTTGCATCACCCTTTTTTCTTCAAGGGAAAAACCAACGCAAGCTCAAAGAAGTAGCAAGGTACGTGATACGGTAAGTGAACAGCCTCCAAAAAATCCGCAAAAATATTTTATGTCAGTTTTGGAATATTAGAAAAAAATAGAAAAATAAGAAACAACCAGGAAGGCAACCCAAGTTCCCACAAGACACCAGGGCGTGCCTGCCCCACCTGGGGCGTCCTGATGGGTAGTGCGCCCCTCGGGCACCTTCTCGACTCCGTTTTCCTTCCGTATACTTGTTTTGCAAGATAAAAAATCTTTATATATAACCCTGGATGATTTGACAACCACATCACGGAGAAATCCCCTGTTCTTGTTTCGTGTTATTTTTTCTGTCAGATCTATCAAGCCATGCATCATGTCTTCTCCCTCCTCCAACAACGTAGAAGGCGATGCTTGGCTGCTGAAGATGGAGCTAAGGTGAGAAGAACCAAAAGAAGCTACTAAGGAGGACAAGGTCAAGAAAGTTGCGGGGGTCTGATAACCCACAAGTATAGGGGATCGCAACAGATTTCGAGGGTAGAGTATTCAACCCAAATTTATTGATTTGACACAAGGGGAGCCAAAGAATATTTGCAAGTATTAGCAACTGAGTTGTCAATTCAACCACACCTAGAGATTAATTATCTACAGCAAAGTGATCAGTAGCACAGTAGTATGCTAGTTTTGATAGTAGTAGCAACAACAATAGTAATGGTAACAGTGGTAGCAGTGATTTTGTAGCAAGTGTAACAGTAGCAGTAGTAATTTAGCAAGATCAATATGTAGGAAAATCTTCGGCATTGGATCGGTAGATTCGTTGGATGATATTCATCATATAACAGCCATAACCTAGGGCGATACAAAACTAGCTCCACTCATAAATATAATGTAGGCATGTATTCCGTAAATAGTCATACATGCTTATGGAAAGAACTTGCATGACATCTTTTGTCCTACCCTCCCGTGGCAGCGGGCTCCTATTGGAAACTAAGGGATATTAAGGCCTCTTTTTAATAGAGAACCGGAACAAAGCATTAACACACGGTGAATACATGAACTCCTCAAACTACGGTCATCACCGGGAGTGGTCCCGACTATTGTCACTCCGGGGTTGCCGGATCATAACACGTAGTAGGTGACTATAACTTGAGATCAGATCTAGAACATGGATATAATGGTGATAACATAAACGGTTCAGATCTGAAATCATGGCACCCGGGCCCAAAGTGACAAGCATTAAGCATGGCAAAGTCATATCAACATTAATCTCATAACATAATGGATACATGGGATCAAGCCCAAACAAAACTAACTCGATTACATGATGAATATCATCCAACTCCTCATCGACCAGCGAGCCTACGAATGAATTACTCACTCCCGGTGGGGAGAGCATCATGGAATTGGCGATGAGGAAGGGTTGGTGATGACGAAGATCGAAGATCCCCCCTCTTCGGAGCCCCAAACAGACTCCAGATCTGGCCTCCCAATGAAGAACAGGAGGTGGCGGCGGCTTCGTGATACGAGATAATTCTTCCTCCCTGATTTTTTCTGGAAAAATAGGTATTTATGGAGTTGGACTCAGGGTCTACGGGGCCAGCAGGTGGGCGCAACCCACCTGGGCGTGCCTGAGGGGGGGTGTCGTGGTGGGTTGTGCTCACCCAGGACCCCCCTCCGGTGGTTCTTGGCTCCAGTATTTTTCTTTTATTGCATAAAAATTCTCCACAAAGTTTCATTCCAATCCGAGAACTTTTATTTCTGCACAAAAATAACACCATGGTAGTTCTGCTGAAAATAGCGCCAGTCTGGGTTAGTTCCATTCAAATCATGCAAATTAGAGTCCAAAATAAGAGGAAAAGCATTAGGGAAAGTAGATACGACAGAGACGTATCAACTCCCCCAAGCTTAAACATTTGCTTGTCCTCAAGCAATTAAGTTGATAAACTGAAAGTGGAAAAGAAAAACTTTTACCAACTATCTTGCTCTTGTTTACATAAATAAGCTTAAGTAGCACCCAGGTTTTCAGCAAAGATTATAACTAACCATGTCAACAATAATTCTTAAAAATTATATTAACTCATATCAATGACATAATCAACTAGCGAGCAATAATGAAATATCTCAAAATAATCATGATATAATATGACAACAGTGGTATCTCGCTAGCCCTTTCTAAGACCGCAAAACATAAATGCAGAGCACCTCCAAAGTTCAAGCAGTGACTAAACATTGTAATTCATGGTAGAAAAGATCCAGTCATGATGCATCCAACATTAACTATACACAATGCATGAGGATGACAATAGTGCTCTCAGAATCTGGCGCTTATTTGAGAAGGTGACGACTCAACATAATTACATAAAATTAAATAGATAGTCCCTTCGCAGAGGGAAGCAGGGATTTGCAGCGGTGCCAGAGCTCAGTTTTTAAAGTAGAGGTAAATTAAATTTCGAGAAATGCACCATTCCTGTTTACTTCACGACCATTAGTTATCGATATCTTCCATGCTAAACACATTAGTGGCGGTTCCGAAGCGATAAAAGTAAAGGTTTACTCCCCCTCCACCAACAATCACACTCCACGGCTAGCCGAATCCTCGGGTACCGTTGATACGTCTCCAATGTATCTATAATTTTTGATTGTTCCATGCTGTTTTATTATCAATCTTGGATGTTTTATAATCATTTTATAGTCATTTTATATCATTTTTGGTACTAGCCTATTGACATAGTGCCAAGTGCCAGTTGCTGTTTTTCCATGTTTTTTACATCGCAGGAAATCAATATCAGACGGAGTCCAAATGCAACAAAACTTCACGATGATTTTTTATGGACCAAAAGGAAGAAGTTGGGCCCTGGTTGCACCTGGGGGGAGTCCCGAGGAGGGGACAACACACCAGGGCGCGCCAGGAGGCCCAGGCGCGCCCTGGTGGGTTGTGCCCACCTTGGGTGCCCCCGGACTACCTCTTTGCTCTATAAATACCCCAAAAATCCTAGAACCCTAGGGGAGTCGACGAAATATTCATCCAGCCGCCGCAGAGTCTAGAACCACCAGATCCAATCTAGACACCATCTCAGATGGGGTTCACCACCTCCATTGGTGCCTCTCCGGTGATGCGTGAGTAGTTCTTTGTAGACCTTTGGGTCCGTAATTAGTAGCTAGATGGCTTTCTCTCTTGCTGAATTCTCAATACAATGGTCTCTTGGAGATCCATATGATGTAACTCTTTTTTGCGGTGTGTTTGTTGGGATCTGATGAACTTCGAGTTTATGATCAGTTATATCTTTTTATATCCATGAAAGTTATTTGAGTTTCTTTGATCTCTTATATGCATGATCTCTTATAGACTCGTATTTCATCTCTGATATTTGGGTTTTGTTTGGCCAACTTGATCTATTTATCTTGCAATGGGAAGAGGTGCGTGGTAGTGGGTTTGATCTTATGGTGCTTGATCCCAGTGACAGAAAGGGAACCGACACGTATGCATCGTTGCTACTAAGGATAAAAAGACAAGATCTATATCTACGCAATAGATAAATGGATCTTGTCTACATCATGTCATTGTTCTTATTGCATTACTCCGTTTTTCCATGAACTTAATACACTAGATGCATGCTGGATAGCGGTCGATGTGTGGAGTAATAGTAGTAGATGCAGGCAGGAGTCGGTCTAATAATCTTGGACGTGATGCCTATGTAATGATCATTGCCTGGATATCTTCATAATTATTTGAAGTTCTATTAATTGCCCAACAGTAATTTGTTTGCCCATCGTTTTCTATCTTTCACGAAAGAAGCCACTAGTGAAACCTACGGCCCCCGGGTCTTCTTCCTCATATAATTGCTTGCGATCTATTTTTCCTTTGCATTTTTTATTCAGATCTATTAAACCAAAAATACAAAAATACTTTGCTGCACTTTATTTTATTTGCGGTCTATTATTTCAATCTACTACAATTTTCTGGCATCGTTACCCGAAAGGGATTGACAACCCCTTTAACACGTCGGGTTGCGAGGTGTTGTTATTTGTGTGCAGGTGTTGTTTACGTTGTGTTGCTTGGTTCTCCTACTGGTTCGATAACCTTGGTTTCTTCACTGTGGGAAATACCTACCGTCGCTGTGCTGCATCATCCCTTCCTCTTTGGGGAAATACCGACGTAGTCCTGGCAGACAGGAGCTTTTCTGGCGCTATAGTCAGAGAGCGATCAAAAGGAATTTCTGGCGCCGTTGCCAGGGAGGATCTTCAACATATACCAGGTTCCTAATCACAAATCTCATCTCCTCGCAATTTACATTATTTTCCATTTGCCTTTCGTTTTCCTCTCCCCCACTTCACAAAAAATTGCCGTTTTATTCGCCCTCTCTTTCGTTCGCCTTTTTCTCGTCAAATCTTTTGTTTGCTCGTGTTGCCATGTGCCTTTTATATGCTTGCATCTTTGCTTGCTAAAAAAATCTATTGTTATGGATTCCCATCCACTTGCTAATCTTTTTAAAAGATCCAATCATGATGAACCAATTGCTAGTGAGTTGAGTGCACTATATTATCTTTATGAAGTTTTGCTTGAGATTTGTGAATCTGAAAATTGTGATGAAGAAATTTATGTAGTGATTCATGCTAGCTCCTTGAATGAAAAGCATGGTTGCAATAATTTTACTATAAATTCTATTAATGTCAATTATGCTAATAATATGCAAATCCCCAAGCTTGGGGATGCTTGTTTTGTTATGTCCGCTACTTATTGCAATGATCATGATTGGGGTGATAATGTTTCTTATGATCTTGAAAATTTATTTAAGCCTCATGATGAATATGTTTGCGATAATATTGAAAGTGGGTTTGCAAGAGTGTCAACTTTAGCTAAAAATAATCCCACTATTTTGGAAGAGTGTCAACTTTGCATGCATGTGGATCATAAAGAGAAAAATTTATATGATAGTTACGTTATTTAATTTTATTATGATCTTACATATAATTATTATTAGATAGGAAAATATGGTTGTAGAAATTTTCATGTTACTAAATTACCTTTCTTCATGTTGAGATTGTCAATGATTTATTCTTCTTCCTTACATATGCTAGTTTTTGCTTGTCTTGATAATTTGTTTGCTTATAAAATTCCTATGCATAGGAAGTATGTTAGACTTAAATGTATTTGTCACATGTTTCATGATGCTCTCTTTGTGTTTCAATTATTATCTTCCGTGTGAGCATCGTCGAAATATTATGCCTAGCTAAGGGCGTAAAACTATAGTGCTTGTTGGGAGGCAACCCAATGAATAAAATTTATTTTTGCTTTCTATTCTTGAGTGTTTACACAATTATGCTACTGGTATGATTGTGTTTTTTATGTTTTAATTAGTATTTGTGCCAAGTAAAGCCTTTAGGATCTTCTTGGGTGATAGTTGTTTGATCTTGCTGAAAAAGACAGAAACTTTGTGCTCACGAAAATAATTTTCATAAATCACAGAAAAGAGCTTTTGTCCTGATTCTTTTTGAAGAAGATTAATATACAAATTACCGTGGTCGTCCTAATTTGGTAGAATTTTTTGGAGTTCCAGAAGTATTCGCTAAAGTCAGATTACTACGGACTGTTCTGTTTTGACAGATTCTGTTTTCTTTGTGTTGTGTGCTTATTTTGATGTCTCTATGGTTTTCTTTGAGGAGTTTTTGCCACAGAAAAGTTGGAATATAGTAGATATAATACAAAAACAAAATATTAATTGGTTTGATACAGCACTTATAGTAGTGGTTTGCTTTCTTATACTAACGGATCTCACAAAGGTTTTGTTGAGTTTTGTGTGATTGAAGTTTTCAAGTTTTGGGTTATCTTACGATGGATGAAAGAAGGATAGAAGAGACTAAGCTTGGGGATGCCCTGGCATCCCAAGCTATTATCCAAGAATGAGAAACCAACTAATCTTGGGGATGCCCCCGAGTGGCATCCCCTCTTTCTTCTAACGACCATCGGTATTTTACTCGAGGCTATATTTTTATTCTTCACATGATATGTGTTTTGCTTGGAGCGTCTTGTATGATATGAGTCTTTGCTTGATTTATTTTGTGTTTTAAGTCATCAATCCTTGCTGGACACACCTATTTGAGAGAGCCAAAATTATATCATGACTTGTTAGAATTGCTCTCTGTGCTTCACTTAAATCTTTTATGAGCTAGGACTTGCTCTAGTGCTTCACTTATATCTTTTGGAGCACGGTGTGCTTTGTTAATTTTGGAGGAATGCTCTCTTGCTTCACTTAGATTTATTTGAGAGTTAGTAAAATTTTGAAGAAATTCTCTCTTGCTTCACTTAAATTATTTTGAGAGAAAGAAAAATTGTTATGCTCATGATCTTCACTTATATTTGTTTGAGCTTATAAAAAGCAACACATGAAAATTAGTCCCAAAGCTGTCGATGGAAACAACACCTATGGGATCATGGGGAATCCCTTCTACAGTCGGCGGGCGCGCAGCTGTGGAAAGAGTGGTTTAAGAGATCAACATGAGAGGTTTATCCAGGTTTGGGCCGCAAGTGATGCGTAATACCCTACTCCTGCTGGCTTGCATTTATCAGGTGTTCTTGGACTAGCTACAAAGCGTGTAGGGTCCAAAAAGTCTGAATCCTCTCTCAGTACGCAGCGGGCCTCCTTTTATAGTCAAAGGGGCTGCCACAGTGGCACACAGGAGGTGGAAAGTTGTACAGTTAGTCGAGTTTATCTCTGGCACCGTAGGACAAAACACATCAAATGCGCTACTTAGGTGTCCCCCTACTTTATCGGGGACGGTAACGAAGCCCGTCCCGCCCGTCGCCCCTTCACCTTGCTCTGACACGCGTCCAGGCCAACGAGGCATGCAACGCCATGTAGGCTGGCAGGCTGCTGAGCTGGCGTGGTGGCAGGGTCTTCATGAAGATCTGCATGCCACCACGTAGGTGCTTGACTAGTTGGCTTAGGAGCCACGTACTACCACGCGGGTACCTGCTTGGTTGGTGGGTCGGCTGCTGAGCTGGAGCGGCAACGGGGCGGCAAGGCCTTGCCGCGGTCTCGCTGATATTCCCGGCAAGGGTCTTGCCGGGGTCTTGTGGGCGCCCTCGGCAAGAGTCTTGCCGGGGCCTTGTGGGTTTCTTCGGCAGGAGCCTTACCAGGGACTCATGGGCATCCTCGGCAAGGAGCCTTGCCGGGGCCTCGTGGGTATCCTCGGCAAGGAGCCTTGCTGCTGTCTTGTTTTCTGGTTCCTTCCTAGGCCTCGCAGGCCCTTTGTCTTCACAAAGATCTGCATGCCTCCATGGAGGCGCCTCCCGAGCCTTAGTCCCAATGTGGTTGATGGCGTCGGAACCCTCAGGCTCAAGGGTGGCGGCCTCGTTGGTGTTGGGCAAGTTGCCCCGGCAAGGCTCTTGCCGGGGCCGTGAAGGCTGCCCCGGCAAGGGCCTTGCCGGGGGAGTTTCACCTCGCCCCTCTGCTCTTCGTGCTTTTGGTCTTGAGCACGGCTCTGGTAGTCTTGCGTCCTTGCCTCTTCTGCCCTGCCGAGTGTGGCCACGGGCGTGTGGCTGCGACTGCCCGCGCACAAGTAAAGGGGTACAAAAAGGACCCCTACTATTGTACACCGACAGGAGCCCCCGGGCCTGGGCCACACATAAGCGCAGAGCATTGTTGGGCCAGGGCTAGAACGGTGCGCAGGTACGCGAGGCAGAGTTTTTACTGCAGTAACTCCCCTGCCAGTTGCGCTTCCCCACGACCCGCGTTGAATGCGTGACGTGGGGGTCGCGCGTGGGATGACCGCAGCATGCTCGCGTCATCCCGTGGTGAATAGTAAAGAGGCGGCTTGTGTGCCCCTTTAAAACTGCAGAGCCGCTGCTCATTTACTCTCTCTGCCTTGGAACCGTTGTTCCACGTTTCCCACTATGCCTGCCCCTTGCGCCACGTACGCCGCATGCACGACATGGGGTAGGTGACAGACGCAGGGGATATGGGAAGGCGCGCGGTGGCCGATACTTACGCGCCTTTGATTGGGCGTGGAGGGTGGTCGATGGCCTTGCTCGTTACCACTTAATGAGCCGAACCGGATCGGGCTCTTCAGAGGCGTAGAGCCAGTCTTTTAGCCTTCCCCGCTTAGCTATAAAAAGGGGACCCAGGAGGAGGAGGAGCATCTCCTCGCGTCTCCCCTTCGTCTCCATTTTCCATCCACCGCCATGGCAAGAGGGCGTGGTCGCGGCCGTTCTTCTGCGGAGGCGACCAGGTCTTCCTCCCGCCAGAGAGCTACGGTGGTCAAGGAAGAGCCGGACGCCCAAGGTGAAGGCCATGCTCGAGGAAGAGGCGCCGGACGGGGTGGCGGTCGGCGTGGCGGTTGAGGCAGAGGCGGGCGTGGAAGGGGGACACCCGCATCGTCTCCATCTCCGTCACCATCTCCTCCACCGTCTCCTCCTGCTTTGTCGAGCGGCCATGTCGGGGACACGGCGCTGGAGTTCATCCTGCAGCTGCGCGAGCCACCGCGCTGCCACCTTCGCCTCCCCGAGGTGTTTGTGAGGGTGCTGGAGATCGACCGGCCACCGAGGTTGAGGCTTCACATGAAGGGATGTTGCCACGGCGACATGTGGGTGAACACAAGGTTCCCCGCCCCTCATGTGATGCTCCTTCGTCAGGGCTGGAAAACCTTCGCACGTGCCCATTGCTTAATGGATGGGCACGTCCTCTACTTCAGGCTAGCGGAGAGCGACCTACTCTCCGTCAAGGTCTTCGGGCGCTCGGGACATAGGCTAGGGTGCTGTGCGGAGAGCTCAACCGATGACGAAAGCTCCTCCTCGGGCGATAGTGACGAGGAGGATAGCGACAACGACGACGAGGGTAGTGGGCGGGAGGATGACGGGTCCGACTAGGCGTCGGATACACCGTCCCTGGGCGACGCCGGCAGCACCATCATCTGCATCGCCAGCTCCTTGAACTTTTCGGGGCCGCTGCTTCTGGCGGTTGGCGCTGGAGGGCTGGGGAAGACGAAGAAGGCGGGTGGCGGGCCGTCAACTCGGAGTATGATGGCACCGACGCCTTCGTCGCGTATTACCGGCCCGCTGCCTCATCTTTCAGCTTCTTCCCTAGCACCATCATCACCAGCCTTCTCTTGGTGTCTTTTGCTGCTCGTACCTCGCCTAGGCGCTTCTTTTGCCCTCCTATTTGTCCTGGTCTGCTTCCTGGGGAGAGGGGCAAGAAAGGGATTACGGGCATCTTATCTTCTTTTTAGTCCTTAAGCCTGCGGGCACTTGTCAGATTTAAACCTTGTAATCCCCTTGCTCATGTTTACATTCCGTATGAATTGTACTTGTTTGCAACGTATTAATGAAGAAGGGTGCTTGCCGGGTTTTTTGTGTGTGAGCGAGGCCCATGCCAAGGAATGAATCCTTGTTATTTTTAAGATAAACATCGTTGCCCGGCAACAGGCCTTGTCGTCCTCCCACTTCATAGCTTGACCATACTCACGCTCTTGGCGGAGGCAGGGGCGAAGTAGGATTAGGCCCTTCGTTTGTTTCCTTGTCACCGCAACTACAACCAAGTTCTGGCCCAAAGAAGAGTTCTTGGGCACGGGAAAGGGGGAGCATGGTGGCCCAGGAATAAACGAGGTTTCATACGTCCAAGTCCCATACGGAAGTGCATAACAGGGGATAAAAGACTTATCTGAATCTGCAGCCCCCGGCAACCTTGGCTTGTTGTGGTCGGATACTTGAATCTGCAGCACCTTGGCAATGGCTCGCCGGGGTCGAGGATGTCGGTCCGTCTCCCTGCTCTCAAATGGTTTGGCAGAAACTCCTATGCAGCCTGCGAACCAAAGAAAGGACTGGAAAGGACAGAAAGACACACACTCGACCTCTATGCTAGGGGTTAGCTGCCGCCGAGCACTATCAACCCTAACAGAGAGGGAGACTCAACCTAGCATGCATGCTAAAACTTAGGGCACCAGTGCTTCATTTATTTATGGTCAGGGTCTACGCCTGGCTCTGTACAAAGGGTTATATGACTTGCTGGCAAGGCTTGTACAAAGGGTGGTTTGCCGGGAGGCCCAGCAACCGCGCCTCATGGGTAAAACTTATGAAGATGTTCGATGCTCCAGGAGTTGCTCACCGGAATACCATCTTCGGTCTCCAGGCGGACTGCGCCGGGCCTGGTGACTCGTATTACCCGATAAGGGCCTTCCCACTTCGGCGTCAACTTGTTGGACTTCTTGGCCGACTGAACGCGCCGAAGAACAAGGTCGCCTTCCTCAAAACTTCGGGCATGAACCTTGCGGCTATGGTAGCGGCTCAAGGCTTGTTGGTAGCGTGCAGCTCGCACAGCCACCCGAAGACGATCGTCCTCAAGGAGCGTCGCGTCATCTTGCCGCAACTGCTCTTGCTCAAGCTCATCATAAGCGAGCACTCGAGGTGACCCGTATGTGAGTTCCGTGGGGAGAACTGCTTCTGCCCTGTATACCAGTGCAAAGGGTGTCTGGCCGGTGGCTCGATTTGGCGTTGTTCTGATCGACCAAAGAACCGTCGGCAACTCATCAATCCAGCACCTTCCACACTTGCGCAGCCTGTCAAAAATCTTTGTCCTCAGGCCTCGCAGTACTTCAGCATTTGCCCTCTTCGCCTGGACGTTGCTCCGTGGGTGCGCCACTGAAGCGAAACAGACCTTGCTGCCGAGGTCCTGAATGTACAGCATTAAGGTGCGGCTTGTGAACTGCGTGCCGTTGTCAGTGATGACCCTGTTTGGCACACCAAAACGGCAAACTAGCCCCTTGAAGAACTTGACGGCTGACTGTGCTGTCACCTTCCTCACTGCTTCCACTTCAGGCCACTTTGTGAACTTGTCGATTGCGACATACAAGTACTCAAAGCCCCCGACAGCATGGGGGAAGGGGCCCAGTATGTCGAGCCCCCAGACCGAAAATGGCCAGGAGAGAGGGATTGTTTGAAGGGCTTGAGCTGGTTGATGAAGCTTCTTTGAATGGAACTGACATGCTTCACACTTGGTTACTAGTGCAGCTGCATCCTGGAGGGTTGTGGGCCAAAAGAAACCTTGCCGGAATGCCTTGCCGGCAAGAGCTCTCGACCCTATGTGGGAGCCACATATGCCTCCATGTATCTCTGCCAACAGCTCCAGTCCGTCCTCTTGAGGAAGGCACTTCAGCTTCACGCCGTTTGGCCTCCTTCTGTATAGGGTATTATCCACAAACTGGTACATGTTGGACCTACGGGCCACTCTTTCTGCTTCTTCCTGTTCCTCAGGGAGTTCCCCTGTTTGGAGGAAACGAACGGTGTGCTGTGCCCATGCCGGAGCCTGGGGCTCGACGGTGAGGACTAAAGGCTCATCTTCGGCCGTAGGGACAACTGCCTCTACGGCTAGGGCCTGAGGCCCTGCCGGAGGTGGTTGCCCCTTGGCAAGCTTGGGGTACCTAGCAACCTCCTTGCCGGCGGCTCCTGGGAGCTCGGCGGGAAGGTACTTGCCGGGGCTTGTCTTCCTTCGCTTGTTCTGCCCTGCTGATGGCTCAACGGATGGCTAAATTAACTGAAGTACAAAGGTACACTACAAAAAAAGACACATCCGTGACATTTTGGGCCGAACGAATTTTTTTCTGTCATACTTATGACACTTCTATGACGATAATTGTGACAAAACCCGGTATCATCATAGATGTGGTGGGGTCCTACTTCTATGACAAAAAATCATGACAGAAAATGGGCTTTTCGTCCTGGGCGGCCCGGAGACGCAGCTGCATGACATTCTTCGGGCCGTCCATGACGAAAAAACCGTGGTAGAAGTGAGGGCGAGGAAAATATCGGGGTGTTCCCGGTTACGGTGGGTGGTCGGGGCCGAGTGATGCGCGTTTCTCTCATACACGCACGCGCGTGGGTGCGAGGCGTTGGGCTCTAACTGAACCCGAGCGATTACACTGTAGGCTATGCGTTACTGAACCCGAGTGATCAATCGATGGCTGTTAACTGAACCCGATCGAGCGATTCCTTCGCTACTGCTGCTAACTGAAGCTGATAGATGCTGCCTCTGGATGAACAGTGAGCGTTGCTGGGTGGGGGTTGGATGAACACTTCCCTGTGGGGGTGGATGAACAGGACCCCGTGGTGTTGCCTCTGGATGAACAGGACCCCGATCGATCGAGCCAGTTGGGGCTGGATGAACAGGACCCCGTGGAGGGCTGGATGAACAGGACCACCCCATGGAGGGCATGATGAACAGTAGATGGTGGAGGGCTGGATGAACAGTAGCCTGTGGAGGGGTGGTTGAACAGGAGCCCGTGGAGAGGGCTGGTTGAACAGTAGCCGGTGGAGTAGCGCGCGGTGGAGGCTGGATGAACAGGAGCCCGTGGATGAACAGTCGCAGGTGGAGGCAGGAGGAGGTCGACGGTGGAGATGAACAGTAGCGCATGGAGTCCCGTTTTGCGGTACGCCACACCCCTCCCGATCAACAGGACCCCCGTTTCGACCGTAGGAGGTCAGTTTCCTCCGTTTTGCGGTACGCCGGACCCCTCCCGATCAACAGGATCCCGTTTCGACCATGGCCGGTCGAACACAAGGCCGTTTCCTCCATTCTGCGGTACGCCATGCCTCGTTTCCATCGACTGTTCCGTCCAAGCCCTCCTGATGAACACGACGACGCATTCCGTTCCGACCCAGCCGGTTGGCTCCCCATGAACACGACGACGATGCAGTTTCTCCGTTCCGACCCAGCCATGTACACGAACCCTAGCCATACATATGCGCGAGTAGGTGTTCGAGACCCTGCCCGTATGTACGTACGTGGCTGTATTTTCTTTCTTGCACACTTGCCGCTGTACGTACGTGTACATGCTACGTGCGCGCCTCTACTACGACACGTGTGCGCCTCTACATCGACCAGTATGTACGTACACGTTCGCGACCAGAATGACAACACTACGTACGCTTCGACTAGGTGGGTCCCGACTGTCAGGCACTTCCTTGCCTGCGAAGATGTAGCTGGTGGGTCCCAGCAATCAGGGGGGCGAATCATTTTTTTGCCCGGACACACTTCCTTGCGTGCGAAGGTGTAGCTGGTGGGTCCCAGCAGTCAGGGGGAAACGTTTTTTTTCATGAAATACGGTGGCCCGTCCGGTGGGTCCTCGCTGTCAGGTGGAGGAATAATTATTTTGCGCGTAATAAGGAGGCACTTCCTTGCTGCGGCAGTGGACCCAGCTGTCAGCCTCTCCACGTACAGTCCACGTTGGATGGAAGCCGTTCCTTGACCACGTTGACCACGCCGCGCCGAGAGCACCAGGGCGGTGGACGACGCGGAGCCGGGGAAGACGCGGTAGTGGATGCCCACGCGTAGAGGAGTATGAGGGTTCACTGGTTCGCTGCGGTGTGAGGCTGCCATCACCGCAGAATAACAGGGGGTGTGGGTGAGTAGAGGGATGCCCTGGCCAACGGTGGGAGTAGTAGGGGGCGGTGAGGCCTCCACCGCATCGCAGCCGACCACGGGAGGCAGGAGCACGAGGCACGACCGGCGCTGGTTTGGGCGGCTGGAGCAAGAAGACCAGAGGTTGAAGAAGCACTACGGCCGTTGGATGGACATCGTACGGTCACTGGAGCTAGAATCGTGCATATTGACTAAGTTGACAAAGCCCTCCATCCTCGTCAACTTAGTAGGCCCACAAGTCAGCCTGCCACTATACTGGGTCCCAGCTAGTAGGGGGAGTATTCATTTTGTGTGTGTAATAAGGAGGCACTTCCTTGCGTGCAAAGATATAGCTGGTTGGTCCAAGCTGTCAGCGGCGGTAACATTTTTTTCGCGAAATACAGAGGCCCTTTCGGTGGGTCCCAAATGTCAGGTGGAGGAATCATTATTTTGCGCGTAATAAGGAGGCATTTCCTTGCGTGTGGCCGTGGACCCAGCTGTCAGCCTCTCCACGTACAGTCCACTTCAGATGCATGTCGGTCATTGACCACGTTGACCAGGCCGCGCCGAGAGCACCAGGGCGGTGGACGATGGCGAGGCCTAGGAAGGGAACGACACAGAGGCAGGGAAGACTCGGCAGTTGTTTCCCACGCGGAGGGGAGTACGACTGTATGAGGGTTTACTGGTTCGTCTGCCGTCGCCGGAGAATAACAACAGGTGTGGGTGAGTAGAGGGATGGCTAGGCCAGCGATGGGAGTACGGTGGGGCGGTGAGGCCTGCGCGGCAGCACAGCCGGCCGCGGGGAGGAGGGAGCAGGCAGTCCCGCCGGCGCTTGTTTGAGCGGCTGGAGCAGGAAGAGCAGAGATTGAAGAAGCACGACGGCCGTTGGATGGACATCCAACACTCACTGCTTGTGCGTCAACCTTTTTTTTAGGAAAGCCTCAAATCTGTGGAAAACATCATACAGCCCATCTGCCATTATTTCTAATAATTTACAGCCCATTTGCTAATTCTTAAGGTTTTTTGGAGCCCATATTCTTTTTGTTAGCATTACAGCCCATATTGTGGCCACAGTTAAAAAATTATACGAAATTTTGCATATTTCGGTGCGGTCCGAACTGTTTTTAATCACGAAATTTCGAGTCACATTTGTCGGGTGGTAGGTGCAACATATGCCAACGGGTGGCTTATCATTGTGGGAGCCAGTAAGACCTCGCCGGTGCCTGGAAACGAGATAAGGCGAAGACATGCACGTCGGCGAATCTTACCCAAGTTCGGGGCTCTCCGTGGAGATAACACCCCTAGTCCTGCTGTGCGGGGTCTCCGCATGATCACTAGATCAACACAAGTGGCTACAAGTGGCTCCTTGAGCTGTTTTGCTAGAGGAGGAAGAAGGGCAAGGCTAGCTCTCCTCTTCTCTGTACGTGGTGTCTAAAACCCTAAGAGATCAACCCTTTGCATGGGTCCCCTGGGGGGTTTATATAGGCCTACCCCCCAGGGGTACAATGGTAATCCGGCTGGATGCGGGTCCAGGCCGTCAGTGTCTGTATCCGCCGGCTTCTCCGCCGGCCGCTGGGGCCCGCCGACTGGTGGGTCCTGCCGGCTGCTGGTTACTGTAGCCTCGTCCCTGATGACGAGGGCTTTGCTGAGGTAAGCATGGCTACAGTGCCGCCGTCCGGTGGACTCTCACTATAGCCTTACCTCATCTTGTCTTCTTAATGATGCACATACTTCGAGGGAGTGAGGTAGCCGGCTACACCCCAGGCCGACTAAAAGGGGGCTTGACCGCCTTCGAGCGTCTCTCTGGCTGTAGGGGGCCGCCGCCCGCGGGCCGTACTGACAACCCGTCGTGGGTGGCGTCATGGTCAATATGGCTACAGTGCCGCGCCGGACGGGGGATGGCCGACCCGTACGGCGCACTGTGGCCATGCGTGCTCCGGGATTCGGGGGTGGCAGACTTTACTGTAGCCACGCCCGGTCTTGTCACCGTTATGTGGGTGCTGTCCTGGAGAGTGCAATCTTGGCCGCTTGCCGGGAGTCGGTCTTCTTGTGGCCGGCTTCCTGGAGTCGGCCTTCTTGTGGACGGCTTCTTGGAGTCGGCCTTCTTGTGGCCGGCTTCTTGGAGTCGGCCTTCTTTTGGCTCTCTTCAGGAGGGTTTCAGGGTCGGGCCGCCTTCCAGTAGTCGGCCTGTGAGATGGCCGACCAGGGGAAGGCGGCCCTGTGCTTTGGGTGCTTGAAGGCTCTCTCGGCCTGATAATTTTTGAAGAGCCAAGGGGAGTCGGTAAGGCTACCCGTGGTCATTTACTCCGACAGTAGTCCCCGAAGCTGGTTGGGCTTCGCGGCTAAAAGGAGGACGAGAAGCTTAATGAGCTTCCTATCTTGAGGTGCCAGCAGCTAGGAGCCGGCTTTGATCAGGTGCGCCGTCTTGGTGAGGCCTCGAAATCTGAAGGCGGGAATCAGCTGGCGCGCGCGCCTGGTTGCGGGCCGGCCGCTTGCCGCCCGCGCACCACGTGGTGCCCTCCGGCTGGGAGAGCCTGCCAGCCCACGCGCGTGATGGGACGCCGCCGCAGGCCGTGGCCCGCCACTTCCACGCCTCGGCCCGGGTGTGGATCTTCTGTGGCCCAAAACGGGCCATTCTCCTTCCAACGGCAGTTTCCGCACGCCGTTAGGGCGCAATAATCGCGGGACATGGGGGAGTGGGCGCAGTTAATCCCACGCCCCCACGCCTCGCCTCCTCGGCTTCACCACACGAGGCTATAAATAGGGGGAGGAGGTGGAGCGGCAGACGCTCGCACGCTTGCCCTCGCTCTGCCATCTCCTTCTTCTTCTTCTTCATCGCCGTAGCCCCTCGCTGCCGCGCCGTCCCTCCAGTCTTTGCACTACCCCGCAGCTTCGCCGCCGCGGGGCCATGCTTTCGCCGTCGCCGCGCCTTTTTTCATCGGCTTCTTGCCCTCATGTCGCGCGGCGGAGACTGGGACGGCTCCAACGTCCACGAGGACCACATCGACTTCCTCCGCAAGACGCGGCGGTTATCCGGCAAGGAGCATGTGCGGGTCCGTCTTGCGCCGGTGTGGGAGATCTCGCCGGCGCCGGAGGAGGGCGAGCGGGTGATCTTCCGCTTGCACTTCCTGCACGGCCTTGGCCTGCCTGCGAGCGGCTTCTTCCGCTCCTTCCTCGAATTCTACCAGCTCTAGCCGCACCACCTCACTCCAAACACGGTGGTGCTGCTGTTCGCCTTCGTCACCTTGTGCGAGGGCTTCCTCGGCGTCCTTCCCACCCTCGAGCTCTGGGGGGAATTCTTCCAGTCCAAGCTCGGTACCGCTATGAGGGGTGTGCCGGCTCAGAGCGGCGCCTTCATCGTGATGCAGAGGCTGGTAGCCGACAACCCCTTTCCTCCCATCACGCTGATCCAGTCGGTGAAGCTCTGGCAAAAATCCTACTTTGTGAAGAACGTCGCTTCGCAAGGCGACTTCGTCAACTTGCCGGCTTATGCAGCTGTCCCGCCGGCTGGGAGGCGGCCCCAATGGTCCTATCGGGCCAGAACACTGTCGCCGGCAGGAGCCGCTGCCGTCGCGCGACTTCGGGTAATGATCCAGTCGGAGGGCCTGACCGGGCCCGACCTGCTGGCTGCCTTCATGGCGCGTCGGGTGCTCCCGCTCCAAGGCCGCCCTCATATGATTTGTCAAATGAGCGGCCAACTCGATCCGAGTAGATGTGCACCAAGGAGATGCCTCATGCGGAGGTAGCTCTCATGGTGAACTACCTTGCAAACTGCAAGCTCGCCGACGAGTGGCGATTTGGCAAGGAGCCGTACTCCCGTGCCAATCCGCCGCCTATGGTAAACTTTCTTTTTCTTCTCTTCTTTACTTTTGTCACCGAGTTTCTCTTGGCCGACTCTGACCAGTCGGCTTGTCTTGATAGAGCCCCCTCCTTCGACCGGCAGCCGGGGCAGCGGGGGTGGAGCGCCAATATCTCCCCGACCGGACGGTGCACGACTCGGACGACCTCGACTTGGGGGCGGCCGCTCTGGACGACGACATCGAGGGGGGAGGCGGCGAGGCAGGCGGCTCCGGGCTTGGAGCCAGCTTCGACGACTGGCCGGATGATGATGAGGCGGAGGTCGTTCCGCGCCGCCAGCCGGCGTCCAATCAACATGGCTCGGGCTCATCTGGCGCGCCGGCTAGCCGAGGCGGCGCGCAGAAGCGCCGGGCCACGCCGAGCCTATTCGGCAGTCGGCCGAAGAAGCCCAAGAGCGTGGCGGCGGCGACCAGGCGGGAGGAGGCGGCCGCGAAGGCTGCCCGCTTCCGCAAGGTGGTGAAGCAGCCGCAAGTGGTTTCGGCGTAAGTGTCAATTCTCTCATGTATTCCTTCTTCTTTTTCGTTGATATTCTTCTGAGTCCTTGTCTTAACTTAAAAAATATAGGGCTCCGCTTTCTCTTGAGCGGACCGCTGCCGCCTCCGTGGTTGGAGCGGCGGGTGGATCTGGAAGCGCCCGCCGCGTGGACCCCCGTGCCGAGCTTCAAGCAGCGACGGAGCGGAATGCACGGGAGGCGCGGGAGGAGCGGGAGGCGGAGGAGCTGAGGGCGGCTGCTGCCATGGCGGCGCAGGAGACGATGGAGAGGTCGGCGGAGGCACAAGCCGACGCGGCAGCCAAGGCTCAGGCGGAGGCTGCAGCCACAGAGAGGGCGGCGGAGGCCCTGCGTAACCAGCCTCCGCTGCTTGTCGTCCCCCTTCGCACTGTGGCGCCCGAGGTCCCGATGCCCCGCTGGAGGAAGCCGGTGGCGACCAGCTGGCGGTGGAGAGGGAGGAGGGCGACGTTGTCATCCCGGAGAGGGAGGCGGCACCGCCGTCGCTGACTGGGGCGGACCAAGGCAGCCGGCCTAGCGAGCCGCCCGTGCAACCGGCTGGAGGCGAGCCGGCTGCGAGGACAGACCTTGTGGTTCGGTCGCCATCGCGCTAGCGTGCCGGGAAGGCGACTTCGGCGGCGGGCCCGCAGAAGGCCGCGAGCTCTGGCTCGTCGGCCTAGGATCTGGAGGCGGCCAGCGCCAGCTCGCCGGGATGGACGCCGGGTGGTGGGACGACCGTGTTGAACGTAGCGGCGCAAGAAGTCCGGAACCGGCTTCAATCCCAAGCCACCGTGCTGAAACAGTATAATCAAGAGTTCCTCGCGACGCGGACGGCCATTCGGGTGAGTCTTCCCGCTTTTTTGTTTCTTGTTCTTGATTTCTTCCGTGGGGGCGCATCAGCGCACCCACTGGGTGTAGTCCCCGAGTTCCGAGTCGGCTGCTGAGCAGGCGGCTTGGAACTTCTTAGTAGACTTTGGTTGCTATCTTGCTCTTATTTGCTCCTCTGTCCTATTTGCAGGACTACCACAACCTCCGCGCGGCTACCTTCAACTCCCAGGTCCGGGAGCTGAATCAGAAGACCATTGATCTGACCGAGAGCAAGAGTAAGTGCTTCGTCTTTTATCTCACGTGGGGGCGCGTCAGCGCACCCACTGGGTGTAGTCCCCGAGATTCGGGCCGACTGCTGAGCAGTCGGGCCGGATCTTCCCCGGCGACTTCTTTCTTATTGCCCTTTTTTTCTTTCTTTACCATATCTGCAAAGGCCAATGCTGACCTGAGGGAGCAGTTGGGTGGGGCCCAGACCGCCCTTCGCGCCAAGGAAGCTGAGTGCAACGCCTTGGCTCAGGAGCGTGACCGCTTGGTCAAGAAGCTGGCCGACCAGGAGGAGAGCCATAAGGCGACCCTGAAGGCGGCACAGGACAGCGAGGCCGCCCTTCAAGCCAAATACGAGACCGAGGCGACGAGCTGGGCTGAGGCAAGGCAAGCGCTGAGCGACGGCTACGGCCGGATCGAAGATTTGGTTGACGGTAGGCCGCCTTCTTCTTCGCCCCTTTGCTTGCCGCCTGCCATTCTGACCTTGTGTCTTCTTCCTTTCTTCTCTTGCGCAGAGTACTTCCCTGGTTACTCTGTTGCCGCCAACCAAGTCATCGAGGCCCGCCGCGACGCGCAAAGGCAGGCTGGAGCTGAGATTGCGCCGGATGCTCGCCGGTCGCTTGAGGAGCAGTTTCTGGCGATCCAAGCCCGCCTCCAGCCAGCTCACTGCATGCTCCGCCGTCTTCAGCGCGTTGGGGCGCAAATGCTGGTCGCCCTCTGGCCCGGCGAGGTGATTCCCCGTACCCCCAGTTGGACTCCCGACTGGCTGGAGGTAGCGGTTGGCCGCTTCGAGGCCTGGAAGGCTTCTGTAGCTTGGTCAAGCGCCAGGCGGGCGCTGGAGTTCGTCCGAGCTTGGTATCCTGGGCTGGATTTGGCCCAGCTGACCACCTGGCGGCAGGAGGCCAACGAAGAGCTGGAGGCGGTGCGGCCGGCTATCATCCAGCGTGCCTCGGCGATCGCCGACTACACCGACACCAGTGCCTTTGCCCCTAAGGTGAATGATGACGGCGTTGCTCAGCCGGAGGAGTGGTTTGGGCTGAACCCAGCGGATGGTGAAGACTCGGCGGAGGAGATCAACTCCAGTGACAAGGGCGAAGAGGAGGAGGGAGCGGGTGGTGAAGACGTCGTGCCAGATGATGGAGCGACCGGCCAGCCTCAGCTTGATCGTGCCTCCAACAACGAGGCGCGTGCGAGCGCGCCGCCTGCAGCCGGTGATGATCAAGCCGAGACTCGCCAGCCGGCCACTCCTCCAGCTAGCACTGTCGTCTCCACTGACCTGCCCAGCTCGCCTATTGCACCTTTGGCCTGATCCGCCATCTTTGCTTTCCTGTTTATTGCTCTTTGAACAATATTTGTTAAATTTGCGCAGTTCCACCCACTGGGGGTGTATTCAAACTATGTTGAACGCTGGCCTTTTGAAGGCCTTTTGTGTAAATATAATCATGCATGTGCTTGGCTTCCGATTGTATTTGCTTTTCATCCTTTGGCTGTTTCCTTTGCCGCCCTCCTTGGTCGCCGCCTTCCCAACCGGACAGCTGCTCTGGAGTTTGTGGCTGGGGAAGGGCTTGGCCGTTTGGGAGGGCAAGTACTCTAGCTTTTTTAGATTGTAGCAAGGTGAATCGGAAGCCGGCTAGCCGACTATTCCGACAGCCGGTTGGCGGGGTGGGAGTCCGGCTTGTGTTATATAAGTTCGTTAGTCCTTAGCCATTTTTTGTGTGGGCATCCTTTCCTGCCTTTGCTCTTGCTAGTCGGACAGTCGATTCTTCGAGCTGCGACTTTCAACAAGAGAGGGCTTGGGTGCCGGCACACTACTTGTCCGACTGCAGGTAGAACTTTAATATAACTCAAGGCGGCAAGTCCCCGGGCCGACTGATCGAACCCGGTGCCGGACAGGAAAACAAATGTAGTAATACATTCATAGGTATGACACTCATCATACATAGATAAAAGAGGGTAGTCCTCGAGTGCTCCTCGGGGGGCCCATTGTCTTGTACTTAATACCAAAGGTAGCGTGGTACATACTGCATTTAGCTGTAAAATCTTTGGAGGAGATTGGCGTTCCATGGTCGTTCCGACTCCTTGCCGGAATCATCTCTCTTGCGTGCCTTCGGCTTCTGTGCGTCGATCAGGTAGTACGAGCCGTTGCCTAGGCCCTTGCTGATGACGAAGGGGCCTTCCCAAGGGGCCGAGAGCTTGTGCTGACCGGCTGTTCGCTGGATCAGCCGGAGCACAAGATCGCCTTCTTGGAAGGATCTTGGCTTGACCTTCCGGTTGTGGTAACGGCGCAGACCCTGCTGGTAGATGGCGGACCGGCTGAGTGCTAATAGCCGGCCCTCTTCCAGCAGGTCAACGCCGTCCTCTCGTGCTTCCTTGGCCTCCGCCTCCGTGTACATGGTGACCCGAGGTGAGTCGAACTCAATGTCAGTTGGGATGACGGCCTCGGCACCATATACAAGGAAGAAAGGGGTGAAGCCGGTTGACTTGTTCGGGGTGGTACGCAGACTCCAGAGGACGGCGGGCAGCTCGTCGAGCCAGCAGCCGGCCGAACGCTCCAGTGGTACGACCAGTCGAGGCTTGATGCCGGAGAGGATGAGGCCGTTTGCTCGCTCGACTTGGCCGTTTGACTGCGGGTGGGCTACGGACGCTAAGTCCAGTCGGATGCCCTGTGTCGCACAGAAACGTGTCAGTGCTCCTTTGGCAAAATTCGTGCCAGTGCTCCTTTGGCAAAATTCGTGCCATTGTCGGTGATGATGCTGTGTGGTATGCCATACCGGGTTGTGATATCTGCGATGAATGTCACGGCAGTCGGCCCGTTCAGTTTCTTGATTGCCTTTGCTTCAATCCACTTGGTGAGTTTGTCCACGGCGACAAGCAGATGTGTCATCCCGCCGCGCCCCGTCTTGAATGGGCCCACCATATCCAGCCCCCAGACGGCAAAGGGCCATGTGAGGGGGATGGTCTTGAGTGCAGAAGCCGGCAGGTGTTGCTTGGAGCTGAAGACTTGGCACCCTTTGCAGTATTTGACTAATTCCTTGGCGTCGTCCAAAGCAGTCGGCCAGAAGAACCCATGGCGGAAAGCTTTGGCGACGAGTGATCTTGAGGCCGCGTGGTGGCCGCATTCGCCTTGGTGGATGTCCTTGAGGATTGCTATGCCCTTCTCTGGCTCGACGCAGCGCTGGAAAACTCCAGTGACGCTGCGCCTAACGAGTTCTCTGTTTACTATTGTGTATGCTCTGGGTCAATGTTGAACTTGTGTTGCCGAGATCTCGTCAGTCGGAAGCTCTCTGTTTACCAGGAAGTTGAGGATGGGTTGGGCCCATGATGGATCTGCAACTTCTTCTATTGCCAATACGGCTACTGCGACTAGGGTGGGTGGTTTGGGTGGTGAAGAGTTGGAGTCGGCCGCCGGCTGTTGTGTCGTTGCAGTCCCCGGGCCGGGTGTGACTACGGCAGTCCCCGGGCCGCCTGTCGAAGTCCCCGAGCCAGATCCGACTGCATCAGTCCCCGGGCCGCCTGTTGAAGTCCTCGAGCCGCCTGCTGGGTTCCCCAAGTCAGATCCGACTGCATCAGGGTCAGGTGGTACGAAGATGGAGTCTGATTCTGGAGACGGCTTGACACACGGCTTGAGGAGGCATTGGAGAGAGACGCCGGTTGGGATAGCTTGTCGGGTGGAACCGATTCATGCCAGGGCATCTGCTTGCTCGTTGTCGGCCCGTGGCACGTGGAGGAACTCGCATCCTTCAAAGTATCCGCTGATTTGCTGAACGAGGAATCGGTAGCTCGCCATGTTTGCATCCTTGGCGTCCCAGTCACCAGATGATTGTTGGACTACCAAATCCGAGTCGCCATAGCACAGGATCCGGCGGATGCCGAGCTCTTTGGCTAGCCGGAGCCCATGTATGAGCGCCTCGTACTCGGCCATGTTGTTGGAGGCGGCAAAATGAATTTGCAATGTGTATATGAGTTTGTCGCCCTTGGGAGAGGTGAGGACGATGCCGGCTCCCAAGCCGGTGCGCATCTTGGATCCATCGAAGTGCATCCGCCAATGAGTGGAGTCGGGAGCCGGCGGTAGGTACTGGGTCTCGGCCCAGTCGACAAGGAAGTCGGCCAATGCTTGGGACTTGATGGCGGTGCGAGGCTGGTAGAAGATCGTGTAAGGAGCCAGCGCAATGGCCCACTTGGCCACCCGGCCGGATGCATCCCGGCTGCCTATGATCTCGGCAAGCGGGGCAGTACATACGACCGTGATGGGGTGCTCTTGAAAGTAGGGCTTCAACTTCTTGGCGGCGAAGTACACTCCATAGCACATCTTCTGGTAGTGCGGGTAGTTTTGCTTCGAGGTGGATAGTACTTCGCTCAAATAATACACCGACCTCTGGACTAACTGAGCTCGGCCTTCTTCTGGGCGTTGGACCACAATAACTGTGCTGACCACTCGGCTAGTCGCGACAATGTAAAGGAGCATGGGCTCTTTCTCAGTCGGCGCCGCCAAGACAGGCGGCGTGGTCAGCATCTTCTTCAACTCGTGAAAAGCTTGGTCTGCTTGGTCGTTCCACTCGAAGTGGGTGGACTTTTTCATGAGTCGGTACAAGGGGAGAGCCTTTTCTCCCAGCCGACTGATGAAGCGGTTCAGGGAGGCTAGGCACCCGGTAAACTTTTGGACGTCTCGCAGCTTGGTAGGAATTCTGCATTCTCTCTATGGCCTTGATCTTCACTGGGTTGCACTCGATGCCGCGTTCGGAGACCAAGAAGCCTAGAAGCCGGCCGGCTGGTACTCCGAACACGCATTTCTCAGGGTTGAGCTTGATCTGAAACCGGCGCAGTTTGTCGAATGTTTCTCTGAGGTCTTCCAGCAGGGTGCTGCGCTTCTCCGTCTTCACCACAATATCGTCTACATAGATGTGGGCATTTCTGCCGAGTTGCTTGAGGAGGCATTTCTGCATGCAACGCTGAAAAGTGGCACCGGCATTTCTCAAGCCGAATGTCATAGTCAGGTAGCAGAAAGCTCCGAATGGTGTGATGAAGGCGGTCTTCAGGCGGTCGGCTGGATCCAACTTGATCTGATGGTAGCCTGAGTAAGCATCCAAAAAACTCAACAACTCGATCCGGTTGTGGAGTCTATCAGTTGATCGATTCAAGGTAAGGCAAACAGATCTTTGGGGCAGGCTTTGTTGAGGCTGGTGTAATCTATACACATGCGCCACTTATTGTTTTTCTTCAATACGAGGACTGGGTTGGCAAGCCATTCTGGAAAAAACACCTCCATAATGAAGCCGGCTGCTAGAAGCCGGGCTATCTCTTCTCCTACAATCCTTCTCTTCTCCTCCGACAGTCGGCAGAGGGGTTGTTTGACTGGTTTTGCGTCTGCTCGGACGTGTAGCTTGTGCTCGGCGAAATCCTTCAGAACACCCGGCATGTCCTTTGGGGACCATGCAAAGATGTCCCGATTCTCACGGAGGAAATCGACGAGCTCGCCTTCCTATTTGCTGTCAAGGTTCGCACCTATGACGGCAAACCTCTCCGGGTTCTCTGGGTCCAGAAGTATCTTCTTTGTTTCCTTGGCCGGCTGGAAGGAGCCTTGAGCATCATACTCCTTGGGGTCAGGGGACACGGCTGGCTGCTTGCCGGCCATGGCCACGACTCGGTCCAACATCTTCTTTTCTTCAGCAATCACGAGGGACTCGGCCAGCCGGCTGCTGACTGCAGCACACTCGGAGGATTTCTTGTAGTCTCCGGCTATGGTGATGATTCCCTTCGAACTAGGCATCTTCATCTTGAGGTAGGCGTAGTGGGGCACAACCATGAACTTGGCCAAGGCAGGTCGGCCAAGCAACGCGTGGTAAGGGCTCTCTAGATCCACCACTTCAAACCAGACTGCTTCTCGGCGGAAGTGATCCTTGTCTCCGAAGAGAACATCTATCTTGATCTTGCCGATTGGTGAGCAGGACAGGCCGGGTACGATGCCATGGAACACAGTCCGGCTTGGCATGAGTTGCTTCGTCTTGATGTTCAGCTTCTCCATGGTGTCACGGTACAGTATGTTGATGCTACTCCCTCCATCAATCAGTACTCGGGAGAAACGGGAAGCTCGCCTTTCTGTCGCGAGGGTGGCGTCCAATACCAACCCATAAGAGCCGGGAGATGGCATCACCTCTGGGTGATCGGCCCGGCTCCAGCTGATAGGCTTCTCAGACCAATGCATAAACTCTCGGTTGTTGGAGGCAACCGCGTTGACTTCTTGCTATTGTCGGCACCGACTGCGTGTTTCTTCAGCTTGGCTTGTGAAGACGACATAGGCGGCATGCTCGTTCGGGAACTCGTCTTGAATGGCTCCGGCTGCTGGTCGAGCAGCCGGCTGCTGAGGGGCTGGAGGCGGCTGGCCAGTAGGTGGAGGCGGCACCAGTCCCTCGCCTTTGGAGATTCGTGTGAGCCAATGACACTTCCGAGTCATATGGTTGGACGGCTTCGCGCCGCTGTGGAACTTGCAGGGGGCATCAAGGGTTTGCTCGTAGGAGAAAGCCGGCTGCCAAGCCGGCCTACCGCCCTTCTGCTTCTTGGGCACGGGCCGCTCTTCAGGTTGTTCGTCTTCGACTGTGGCTACTTGCCGACTGCTGGAAGGCGGCATAGGGGCCTTGCGCTTGTGGTCGTTCGGGTGCGGGCGTCGATTGGAATCACCGGCCGGCGTCTTGGGAGCCGGAACGAGCACCTTTCCAGAGGCATCCACTCGAAGCTCAGTCTTCATTGAAGAGTCGGCCGTGGCGTACTTGTCTGCTATGATCAGCAGCTCGTCGAGGGTAGTCGGCTCGTCATAGAGGAGTCGGTGCTTGAGGAGGGTGCCCTCTCGGCACCCGGCAGTGAAGTACTCTATGGCCTGAACCTCATGCACCCCTTCGCAGGAGTTGCGGAGCTCGGCCCAACGCATGAGGTAGTCGCGAGTTGATTAGCTGGGCCCTTGGACGCACAAGGAAAGCTGGCGGGGCTTGGGAGGCCGCTTGTATGTGCTGGTGAAGTTGCGGATGAAGACTTCCGTGAAGTCTAGCCAGCTGTTGACGATGTAGGGCTTGAGGCTGTTCAACCAGGTGCGGGCCGTGCCTTGAAGCAAGAGCGAGACGTACTTCACGGCAACGCGCCTGTTGCCGTTTGCTATGCTGACTGCAGTGGAGTAGTCGATCAACCAGTCTTCCGGCTTCACGGAGCCATTGTATTTTGGCGTGTCTCTTGGGAGTGAGAACCCTTTGGGGAAGGGCTCGTCGCGGATGCGGGGGCCAAAGCAAGGCGGGCCGACATCATCTTCTTCTTCTAGCGCCGGGGATCGCGCTAGGTGGTCGATCCGATGGCGGGCGTCATTCTCACCGACTCCTTCGCGGTGGCCTAGTCGGTCGCTGAGAGTCGGATGCGTGACAGGCGGCGGGGTGGGATATCTCTCCCTCCGAGGCGGGGGAGGAGGCGGATTGCCTTATCGTTCCACAGCTTAGGGGCGGCCTTCTGCGTCGCGCTCAATGGTGAGCCGAGTCCGACTGCGGCTAGCAGCCGGCTCCTTGTCTTTTCTTGCGCGGGCGCCGCTTGCAGTCGGTGTCCGGGATGTCGCGCCGTGCTCTCGGCGTGGGGGAGGACTTTTAGCGCGGGCGCCGGCTTCATGCCGCTCTGCAGCCGCGTCGATCAGCTGCTAGCTGCGTCTAGTCATGTAGGGGAGCTCGTCAGCCCCCAGCCCATTCAGCTCGTCTACGGCCGCCTGAGCA
This sequence comes from Aegilops tauschii subsp. strangulata, assembly GCF_002575655.3. Lineage (NCBI taxonomy): Eukaryota > Viridiplantae > Streptophyta > Magnoliopsida > Poales > Poaceae > Aegilops > Aegilops tauschii. The sequence continues at coordinate 360,974,175 of NC_053039.3, forward strand.
ACACGCATGTTCTCGAGTGGTGTGGCGTAGACTGGGCGGTCTGCTCCCAGCATGCTGGCGATGGCCGCGCCGCACTTCTTGACGATGCCGGCTCGGCTCGGCCCGCTAGGAGGCGGCGTACCAAAGGCGGCGCGGTCGACTTCGCGCTGGTGAGCCTCAGTGAGGCGTCTCATGGATGCTATCTTCTGGCCCTCCGCGATGAGGGCGAGGTGGCGTGCCTCCAGTGTCTCGGCGTCGGCGTAGGCCGGGATGGGGGAGGACAGGTCGTGTAGCGCCGCTTGTAGGGCGTCGTGGGCGTTCTCGCCTGAGGCGGCGCCATGGCTGATGACCAGCACCTCAGTGACAGTGCTGCCGCCACTGTCGGCTCGAGGAAGAGGGTCGTCGATGATCAACACGTTGGTGGGGAAGGCGTCAAGCGATGCCGTGTCGGAGTCGACAAGCATCGGGTCGGTGGAGCCGACCGATTCCAAATCCATAGCAGGCTCACTGGAGACGTGAAGCTGGTCGAGGAGGCTGACGACGCGGCTCTCGGGGCAGTATGTGCCCGCGTCGGACGCAGGCTCGTCGGAGATGCGAGCCTTGCCAAGAAGATTGGCGAGGCAGCTCGCCACGCAGGCGTCGTCGGCGCCTTGCAGCGCGTTGGGGCAAGCGCCATCGGGCGTGCCGGGCTGGCTACGCTCGCTGGGAAGGAAATGGGTTCCCGTCCAGAACAGGTCTCCGGACGACAGTGCACCTGGCCCCACGGTGGGCGCCAAATGTCGGGTGGTAGGTGCGACATATGCCAACGGGTGGCTTATCATTGTGGGAGCCAGTAAGACATCGCCGGTGCCTGGAAACGGGATAAGGCGAAGACATGCACGCTGGCGAATCTTACCCAGGTTCGGGGCTCTCCGTGGAGATAACACCCCTAGTCCTGCTCTGCGGGGTCTCCTCATGATCACTAGATCAACACAAGTGGCTACAAGTGGGTCCTTGAGCTGTTTTGCTAGAGGAGGAAGAAGGGCAAGGCTAGCTCTCCTCTTCTCTCTACGTGGTGTCTAAAACTCTAAGAGATCAACCCTTTGCATGGGTGCCCTGGGGGGTTTATATAGGCCTACCCCCCAGGGGTACAATGTCTGTATCCGCCGGCTTCTCCGCCGGCCGCTGGGGCCCGCCGACTGGTGGGTCCTGTCGGCTGCTGGTTACTGTAGCCTCGCCCCTGATGACGAGGGCTTTGCTGAGGTAAGCATGGCTACAGCGCCGCCGTCCGGCGGACTCTCACTGTAGCGTTACCTCGTCTTGTCTTCTTAATGATGCACATACTTCGAGGGAGTGAGGTAGCCAGCTACACCCCAGGCCGACTAAAAGGGGGCTTGACCGCCTTCGAGCGTCTCTCTGGCTATAGGGGCCCGCCGCCCGCGGGCCGTACTGACAACCCGTCGTGGGTGGCATCATGGTCAACATGGCTACACTGCCGCGCCGGACGGGGGATGGCCGACCCGTACGGCGCACTGTGGCCATGCGTGCTCCGGGATTCGGGGGTCGCAGACTTTACTTTAGCCACACCCGGTCTTGTCACCGTTATGTGGGTGCTGTCCTGGAGAGTGCAATCTTGGCCGCTTGCCGGGAGTCGGTCTTCTTGTGGACGGCTTCTTGGAGTCGGCCTTCTTGTGGCCGGCTTCTTGGAATCGGCCTTCTTTTGGCTCTCTTCAGGAGGGTTTCAGGGTCGGGCCGCCTTCCAGCAGTCAGCCTGTGAGATGGCCGGCCAGGGGAAGGCGGCCCTGTGCTTTGGGTGCTTGAAGGCTCGCTCGGCCTGATAATTTTTGAAGAGCCAGGGGGAGTCGGTTAGGCTACCCGTGGTCATTTACTCCAACAACATTCAAACTGATTTTAAAAATAAATGTATATCAATATAAAATCCAACAAATTGTCCATGCATAAAAATCAATGCAATTTAAAATCTCGAAATGAAAAAAAGAAGTTTGAAACTAATTGCCGGTTAGCTGACCCTTCTAACTTGACTCACAAGAAGAAAATCAATATTTGACCCTGCGTCTAACTCACGGCTGAACAATAAAAGTAATAAAAAAACAACCTAACTAACTTGATCTCCACGCGTCGTGTGTGATTAGGTGGCCCCCATCCCGATTGGCAATCATTGGCGGCTTGGGATTTGGTCTGTCGGCCTAAGAACCTGGGAGGCCTTGGTGTTCTTGACCTGAGTATACAGAATGATGCCTTGTTGATTAAGCATCTTTTCAAGTTCTTTAATAAGATGGATGTACCCTAGGTATCTCTCATTTGGGACACATATTATGCCGCAGCGCCACCCCAAGTCACTCAAAGCTGCGGTTCTTTCTGGTGGAGGGATGTGCTGAAGCTGTATGATAGGTTTTGCAAGTTGGCGGTCCCACACGTGCATGCGGGGGATACGGTGATTTTCTGGCTGGATCGATGGCAGCTTGGTAACAATGCTGTTCTCATGCAACATCGGTTTCCGATGCTTCACTCTTTTGTGATTGATGACACTCTCACCATTAAGGATATGATGGAACTGTCGGACCCAACCGACAATTTTCATCTGCCACTGTCTGTTGAGGCCTTCGAGGAATTTAATCAACTTCAGGCTTTGCTGCCTTTGGTTAACCTTCAGGAGGGGGAAAAGGATGTCTGGAAATGACCATCCAAGTCTGGAGATTACTAGTCAAGGATTTATTACATGTCTTGCTTTTCGGACATTGTGGTTGATCCCATATTCAGGTGGATCTGGAAAAGTTCTTGCACCCTCAAGTTTAAGGTGTTTGGCTGGCTCCTCTTGATGGATCGCCTTAACACTAGGGACATGATGCAGCGGCGGCATTGGATTATCCAGGATGACACTTCTGTTCTGTGTCACTCTGCCTCTCATGAGGACAGAGCACACCTCTTCTTCGCTTGCAACTTCAGTCAACGGGTCTGGAATTACCTGGGCATTTCATGGATTATTCAACCTAACCAGACTACTTATGAGATGGCTTCAACTGCTAGGAAGGATTTTGGTTTCCCATTTTTTTCAGAGGTAGTCTTCACTGCTACTTGGAATATTTGGACACAAAGAAATGGGAAGATTTTCAGAAATGAGTTGCCTTCATTCAGATCCTGGAGGAGAAATTTTCTTCATGACATTTCTCTTTTAGCTCATAGAATCAAATGTAAATATAGGAATAGCCTCACTTCTTGGATAGCTGCCTTACCTTAAACTCTCTTTGTAAGTAATCTCTCCTCTCTTTCCTTGCCTTTAACTTGTAACTTTGTAAACTCTCTGGTTCATTGTTTTAATAAAGGACTGTGAGGTTGTTGCCTTGCAGTATATAGTCAAAAAAAATGGACATCCCATTTCTCATTACTGGTAGGCCATTTTCTCGGCCAGCCGAATGAAGCTCTCCTCGTCTTGAAAGATTTGCAGCCCAACAGGCCTGACAAAGCGACTTACTTGGCAAATCACAAAAAACTGGGCTGTGGCCATGGACCCAGCTATCAGCCTCTCCACGTACAGTACTCTTCCGATGGAAGTCGGTCGTTGACCACATTGACCACGCCGTGCCGAGAGCACCAAGGCGGTGGACGACAGCGAGGCCTAGGAAGGGGACGACGCGGAGCCGGGGAAGACGCGGCAGTGGATGCCCACGCGGAGAGGAGTATGAGGGTTCACTAGTTCGGCTGCGGTGTGAGGCTGCCATCGCCGCAAAATAATAGGGGGTGTGGGTGAGTGGAGGGATGGCCTGGCCAGCGGTGGGAGTAGTATGGGGGCGGTGAGGCCTCCGCGGCAGCACAACCGGCCATGGGAGGCAGGAGCAGGCGGCACGATCGGCGCTGCTTTGGGCGGCTGGAGCAAGAAGACCAGAGGTTGAAGAAGCACTAAGGCCGTTGGATGGACATCGTACGATCACTGGAGCTAGAATCGTTCATATTGACTAAGTTGACAAAGCCCTCCATCCCCGTCAACTTAGTAGGCCCACAAGTCAGCCTCCCACAGTGGTGGGTCCCAGCTGGTAGGGGGTATTCATTTTTTTGTGCGCAATAAGGAGGCACTTCCTTGCGTGCGAAGATATAGTTGGTGGGTTCGACCTGTCAGCGGAGGGAACGTTTTTTTCACGAAATACAGAGGCCCTTCCGGCGGGTCCCAGATGTCAGGTGGAGGAATCATTATTTTGCGCGTAATAAGGAGGCATTTCCTTGTGTGCGGCCTGGACCCAGCTGTCAGCCTCTCCACGTACAGTCGACTTCCGATGGATGTCGTTCGTTGACCACGTTGACCACGCCGTGCCGAGAGCACCAGGGCGGTGGACGACGGCGAGGCTTACGAAGGGAGCGACACGGAGCCGGGGAAGACACGGCAGTGGCTGCCCACGCGGTGGAGAGTACGAGGGTTGACTGGTTCGGCTGCCGTCGCCAAAAAATAACAGGAGGTGTGGGTGAGTAGAGGGATAGACAGGCCAGGGATGCGAGTATATGATGGGGCCGTGAGGCCTGCCCGGGAGCACAACCGGCCACGGGAGGCGGGAGCAGGCGGTTCCGACGGTGCTAGTTTGGGCGGCTGGGGCAGGAAGATCAGAGACTGAAGAAACACGATTGCCGTTAGATTGACATCTAACGGTCTGACGCTAATAGAGTCGATTGTTGACTAAGTTTCTTTTTTGATAAACCTTGTGTACGCATGAACTTAGTAGGCCCACAAGTCAGCCTCCAAATCCGTGGCAGACAACATAGAGCCCATTTGCTATTTTTTTAATAATTTGCAGCCCATTTGCTAATTCTTAAGTAATTTATTACAACCCATTTTCTGCCCAGGACCACGGTCAAAAAGTTCAACCTTATTTTGCATATTTCGGTGGAGTCCGAACTTTTGTAATCCCGAAATGATAAACATTTTTTTAAGAACTTATTGATTTGCCAAAAAAAATCGTTTTGTTTTTGTAAGCAAATAAGACGTGGGATAATTGAGTTGGTTTAAGGGAAAACCAGTGGTAAGAAAAATCAGCGCTGGGAGGGAAAACAACAACAAAAATAAGGATGTAAATATGAAAAGTGAATTTTATGTATTTTCAATATAATGATACGTGTATATGAACTAGTAAAACTATAGGTAGAGATTAGAAAACGGATGTAGGACATGCGTTTCAAGAGGAAAATAGAACTGGGCTGTGTGTTTGATTCAGTAAAAAAAGTGCCTACGGATGTTGTAAGACAAAATATAACTAATGCTGGCGGGCCAGAGGCCAGTAGATACCTGCTGGATCTTTGTGCCCTGTTGTCGTCATGGGCTGGGCCTGTTAAAAACAAAACCAAGCCTGGGCAGTCTACAGCCCAGTTGAAACTTGCTCGACCTGAAAAAACAATATACGTGCTCAATAAACGAGAGAATTCTGCAAGTACAGACTGATAACTAGGATGCAGCAGGGATATTGTTTTTTCATCATGATAATAAGAGCATGCACTTGTTTCAAAAAATTTGGAGAACTGGGAATTCAAACGGCAGGTGCTTATGGTACCCATCAAATAAAAATCAGGTGCCTGAAAATTCATTTCGAAACAAATGATTCAGCTTTATATCCATGTCGACCCTCGGCATGATGGTTGGAAGCAAATGCCAAGTTCATACCAAAAGATTGTTAACAACAATACCAACTTGCGAACGACAAGGTAGTACAAGTACCAATACCAAACTAACTTATAATCTTTTTACTCCTGGCCCTAGTGTTCGTCTGGTAGAAAATCTTGTAGAGGACCAGCTCCCGCTCCTTCTCTTGCTCCAGGTCCCCGAGGTGGTACTGGTGCATCACCCAGTTGGTCCTCTGCTGGTCGAAGTTCTTGTTGGTGTGCAGCACCAGAACCTTTTTGCTGCCCGTCTGCCGGCCATTGACCATCACCGGCAAGGTATTGCCGGTGTTGTGCCACATCGCGTGCATGCCGCACTACGACTGTATCTTGCGACGCGTCCACGTGCCCCTTTTGAACGCCCTGGAATTGCGCTGGAAGAAATGCTTGCTTAGGCCACTTAGTGTGATACCTGCAGTATTGTCGAATACAGGTTTTAGTGTACGTAGTTGGCATTTTCATAACATCTTTGGCATGTTGCAGTCACTTGTTTCACTTTTTATTAACTGTCAAATTGTAATTGCTTCACCAGGTCTGTGTCTAAAAAGAAAAATAGAGCTATAAACAAAGGAATATGTTTGTGCAAGTAGACGGCTGATCGGTGTCTTACCTGGAAGTTTCTCAGGATGGGTGTAGCATATGCCATGCTCGCTGTCGATGGTTGGTATGAACAAATCGATGAGAGGGTGAGATCTCGTGCTGTCAGCACTCACTTTGGCCTCAAGGTGCTCGATCAGCTCCTGATCCGTGGGATCGAACTTGACGCCAGCCGGCAGCACCGGCCAATCCTTCTTTGACTTGCATGGGTTAATTCCAGTTATATGGTACTCAATGTATGCTCAATCGACTGTTTTAAGTGAATGATGAAAGATTTCGACAGATAAGTGGTACTCCAAATCTGAAGTCCAGAATACCCGAACACGCCGCCGGGATTCTTGTGTCACCTCACGCGCATCGTGTTGTCACGTCAATTCAATGTGTGGACATGATGAATAATTTGACCGACGTATACTAGTACTGCTACTGTACTACTTACTAGTCGTATTTAGTGTCACATTTTAACCATAGGTTTAACTAACAAGTATGCACTTGAAGCCTAGGTGATATATATATATATATATATATACTGCACAGTATCTCCATCATCATTATCAGTATATCCTGCGCAGGTGAGTTAGGATGCACTTGATCCCAGAAAGGTATCTATCCTTCAAACCAGAGGAGTGCTTCAAACTAACAACAATACATAATATCCAACAAAAGAGGGTCGTGCTACAGCAGCAGAATACATGGCTCAGTCTACATATCAATACGAATCAAGTTGTGCATATTTGCTGTTGGCATGAACCACATCGCCACATCTCGGGTTTGCAAAAGCCATCCATCGCATGGAAGCTTGATGCCTTTCGCACACTGAAGATTATCGGGCAACAAGCTGTGTCGACGAATCTCTAGATATGATGATTCATGAAACCCATGCTATGATGTGTAAACACAGTCCCCCCTGGCGAATGGAAGTTGCATAGCACGGTAATCATCATCGGTGATATGATCGATGATTGGTTGGATGATCGGATAATTGAGCCCGAGGAACATGGAGTGGTTGCCGAGGCTGTAAACCCGCCTCCAGTTGAATACGCCTGGCCCAACGGAGCTGTGATCTTTCTCGAACACGAAGCAACCATAGCCATCAATGTCACGAACGCCCCAGGCATTGTACTGCATGTGGTTTGATGAAATGGTTTGGTCAATTTGGTACGTGCAAATGAGCATCAACTGAACGAGCGATAAACCACCACCCATCGGCTGGTATGATTCCAGGTCCTGGAATCATGAAGGCCGGCGCATTTGCGTCTGCTGCAACAATTCAAATTGGAGACCAAAAGGACAAAAATAAACAATCATGTTCAGAGTATGTGTGGAATTAAGATTATTATAACAGTGACACATATCATAGACAGAGAATTGCAATGTCGTGGTCATAATCATACCCCAAGTTAAAAAATAAGCCAATGGCTTTCATATTCTAGCAATATATCATGGTTCAAACATCATGTAACAATGAGAGGAAAACAGATATGACAGGGCCTACTCATATTCTACCATAGCACTTACTACAGTTATCATATCAACTCTAAGCAATAACACGCGTTGTTATAAAAATCCTGGAAATGAGAGTAACATATAGCAATCATGAGGTTATACTCATAATATCTATTCTAACAATCATTAGATACCAATTGTTCTCATATCAACTCTAACAATAACATGTGTGGTCATAAAAATCTAGGAAATGAGAGGAACATATAGCAATGATGTGGTTATAGACATACTATATATTCTAAATTTGTAACAATGAACAGGCAGTCGTATTCTTAAGGTAAAGATGAGATGAGATAGAACAATTACATGACGAAGATTCCACCAGTATAGGCAGCCAATCTGTGCGTCGACCGCATAAACGATGCCATCATGCACTATAGCATCAGACAGAAGTGTTGGGTAAAGAGGATCGACGATGAGCCATAACCATGTATGGCAACCAGATTCCAGATAGACTAATCCCATGTTGAACACGGCAATGAGCTTGTAATCCATGTAGTCTTCTGATGGTGTGGGCACTTCGTAGATTACAACCTTCAGCAAACAGAGGTCGAGCCAAAAGCTCGACGTGTCTCATGCGTAGTAGGCAGGAGTGTCCGGCGGGCCGCGAGGCTCGATGGCGGCGGTATCCAAAGATGGAAGGGTGATCTCTCGCTGGGTGTAGATATCCACGAGACGCCACAGACTACCGGATTGGTGGATGTGGACGATCCAGTTGGCCTTCATGCCCGCCCAGTAGTGGCCGCGCATGAAGGACAGGTGGACGGGTAGTGGTAGCATGTCGAGGGGCACCACGGCAACCTCCGTAGGATCGTCAAGTCAGTGTCTGGGCCACCTGCGAGGATCGGGCATCAGCAAGCAAGGTGTCTTGAAAAGAGCCGGCCGGTTGCAGACGAGTAGACGGTACAAAGACGCCGAGCATGCGGCCAGACGGACGGTGCTGAGTAGGTCCATACGATTACAGATCTGCTCCAAGAGAACATCGGGGAGGGAATTCCAATCGCGGCTCTGCGTGTCAGACGGTTCTGCCATTGGGGTTTTCGGTGCCTGCGAGCCAGCGGGGAAGTGGATTCGGGCGGGTGAGCGAAGAAGCTTCTCCTCGTGTGGCCGAGCAGTGAGCGGGGGGATATGTTACGCGCGAGCTATCAAGGAAGATAGCGCGGGCGGGCGAGCAGAGAGCGGGGGGAAATGGTGTGCGGCTGACGATGGGGAAGAGAGGAGGAAGAAGAAGAGAGGAGGAAGAAGAGTGGAAGACGGGGAAGAAAGTGCATTAAATCTCAATTCTACTACTACTACCAGGATATACCGTCCTTCGGAGTGTAAATAGTTACACCGATGACATATGTGTCTACCACAAGAGGGCCCATATGTCAGTTAATGGAGGACAGAAGCGTTCTCTACTGGCAAACATGACGGCAGTACTGGGTAAGGCTGATTTGGTAACACCAACATGCTGGTTCAGCTTATTAATTATGTGTCCCATCTGCTACGGCGTGTATTGTCACTTCACTGCGAAGACTAGTTGAATAGTTCTCTCTGACCGAGATGGGGAATAATGGATCGTGAAGACTTCCTTTATACACTATCCCTATGCCTCTACGCTCACTTCACTCATTTTGCTCCGTACGTAGTCACTTGTTGAAATCTCTAGAAAGACAAATACTCCATATTTGGGAACAGAGGGAGGATTTTACTCCGTATTTGGGAACAGAGGGAGGATTTTACTCCGTATTTGGGAACAGAGGAAGCTTGAAATATGAACATGTCAATGGGAGGGAGTAAGCCCCATGCATGCATGCATGCATGCAACATGCAACACTCACACGTACACATGGACGCACGCAACACTCACGCACCCATGCGGCACACAGCACACGACGCAACACACACGCTCACGCTCAAGTGCTCAACCTACTCCCTACGTCCGTGAAAGACTGTACATTTAGAGATTTACACATTGACCAGGGCATAATTAACACCCAAAAGTAGCAGACTTATGTGTGCATGTGACCATTGAGAGAAGAAGATTAAATGAAGGTCATTGCATGCTGTAATTAAGGATAGACATGTGGCCTATACCTAGAGCACAAGTTGGTGCATTAGTCAATCAACATCGATTTAGATTAAAGGCTAAATGCATTGGAAGTGTAGATGTACTACACTCTTTGTTTTTAGCTGATTTCTTTGCTCTGCCAACTGACAGGTGGGACCCAGAAACCAGGTGACAATTTAACCAGTCAACAAAGTGCCACGTCGACTATGTGGCCAGTCAGTAGGGTGCAATACGGTGCTCTACGATGAGCTAGTGATCGTGTAATCACCGCAAAACTATATATAGTGGCCATAAAGAGAGTATTGTTACATACGTTGACCGCCAGTGTATTTTTCTTGTTTCAAATTAAGCCATATTAACCGGAAAGGACGCAGTATGGACTAGTACTAGTACTGCTTTGATGTGTCCCGTCAACTCGCCGAACGAGGAGAAGCTTGCTTACTACGCCTCTCCCTCGCCCACGCGCGCGGTGGTTCGCAGGACGAGGAGAGGGTTTTGACTACAGCGCCCTCTCCCTCTCCCTCTCCCTCTCGCTCGCCCTCGCAGTGGACGTGCAGCAGTTCAATCGATGTCAGATTGCCAGAAGCATAATGTGTACTGTAGTATCATCATTGTTAGACCTTCCGAAGAGGCGAAGAGCCAAGTGCAAGGTTCACACGAGTACGAACTATTGAACCTCCTGAAGAGGCAAAGAGCCAAGCGCAAGGTTTTATAGGAGTTATCGTCCTAGTAGGAGCGTACTACAACTATAGCGAACGATGCTACTGTATGATGCCGCCACGTCACGTATATCCAAAGCCGTGCCACCTTTTTTTTTCTCAAAGAGCGTGTTGGAGCCCGTGCAACAACCACACAAGTTGCATGCACACATAACACATTTACTAGTAATAAATTCTAAAGGACAAATGCCAGTATGCCACACAAGTTCATCTCCAATTCATGTGATAAATTTGTGCACGACTAGTCTACATATATTCACAACGCTACCGTTCACAATTTACCGTACTCCACTTACACGTTATAGATGGGCTACATGTCCTCCTCCAGGTTCCAGTCCTAGGTGTTCTTCATGGATGGCACGATCCATAGCGGTGGGCAACGGGAATCATTGTCGCAGCTTTCTAGTCCAGTTCCACACGATGGAGACTCATTCAAGCTGAAGCGGCATAAATCAGGGATAGCGTGTCCCAGCATGTCGTTCATCCAGCGGTGCGCACTGAAGACACAACCATGCTTCATGAACGGCAGGCCTTCCGTGTCGTGCACGGAAGGTGGCATCCGCTTCACAATGGGGTAGCTGTCCCCAATGAAAAGCGAGTACTCTCCAAGAGTGTTCCTCGGCACCCACGTAGCATCACGGGGGTCGAACTCGGCGCCGTTCATCTGGTACACGCGGCATCTCAGATTTGGACACATGGTGACGTACATAGTCAAGGTCCATGCATAATAATGTTGTGCTCAAATATGGCGGTCAGTAATACTGTGCAGCAAATAGTACTACTCCGGTATAGAGGAAGTAAAATAACCGGCTTATTATATATAGCCACTCTTGGCTACATGGATGAGATAGTAAGACATGGAAAAACAAAAATGGTGGCAGCTAGTGGGTTCAAGTCTTCAAGGGCCTAGCTAGCTATATGCGTCCTCCAAGGTAAAAAGTACTCCTACTAGTACGTAAGTAGAGTACTAGTACAACAATGAAAGAGAAGGCGAGAGGGTTAAAAATGGAATACCTGGGTAGATGGTGACGGTCCGATCGTGGTAGATTGTGTGACCATGTTGCACATCAGTGGTACCATGGGTAACAACTGCTAAGATAGTTGATCCCAATATGCCAAAGTCAGCTACAAGGTTCCAGGTTAGACCGAATCGCGGATGCAAATGCACATCCAGGATCGGCGATCTTATTTTGATCGCGGGATGACTGGTCCCTGCAAAATAATGGAGTACCGTTAGGGATGCAAATGATGGTTTGTGCATTCTGTTTGTAATCTCCCGTACTGTAGGATGGCAACCAGATGAAACAAGTCCCCTGGCTTGTCACCACGAAGATGCGGCCTAGATGGCGCACGACGTCTTCGAACGTGTAGGGGTACAAATCTGCCGCCGCCAACATGCGCCAGCCTCTGTCGTTACTGCCTCTTGCATTGATGGCAATCCTTATGTCGAACACCACGATGAGATAGTAATCGTTGTAGCCGCGTCGCTTTGTCGGCGGGTCCGCAATCGCTATCTTCTTCAATCTCATGTAGGCATCATCATACGTATTCAAGCCCAGCCAGTCCGGAAGGCCGATCCCAATGGTGGAGAAGGGGTCTACCGGAACGGGCGCACTGCTGTGGATGTTGTGCAAAATGATGGTGGTATCCGGCCAGAGGTATGCAAGCCAATCTTCGTTGGCACCGACCCAAACCTATATATATAAGACAGTGGGCAGCGTAGAAATTACGGGATGGAAATGGAATAACTAAGTACTACATGATCAAACTCCATTACTGACCTGCTCATCGGTCAAAATCCGACTACCTCTCAACGTCGGCAACTCTAGCGGAGTCAACGTGCAACCATGGCCAGGGAGCGGTGGACTGTTCGAAGGATTGTCCCATAGAAGAGCCTTCTCCTCGAGGACGCATGGAAGACCAACAAGCATGGCCTTTTCCCAAGCCATTTTAAGCACCGTCTTAAAATAGTTGGTGCAGGAAGCACCGAGTCTTGCGGCGGTGAGGACGTCGGAGCGGCATGCGATTTCTCCCAGAGGATCGTCGTCCAAGGTCTCCCAGCCCCGACGAGGAGGAGAACCGCCTGGCGAATCCATGGGAGCAGCGACGAACTGCCTTCTCTTCGGGGGGAGGGGAACTGGCGAGGAGGAGATAATAGCGTAGTAACCGCAGGGCCTCGTCCCTTCCAACTGTAGATCGTTCCTTCCAACTGTAGCGAAGGGGTGAGGCTATTATTTACTACTAGTACTAGCATTATGGGACGTTATGGGTTTGCATTATACTATAAATAATAGCACTAGTAAGAAATTTTTGGCACTAGCTAGTAGTTTTTGGCGTGGATTAAGAAATTTTGGGTATGTTTTTGCTATTTTTTGTACACACCAACTAGTGTCAAAAAATGTCTTACATTATGTGACGGAGGAGTGCGTACTCGTACTGTAGCAGTACTGGTACTACTTTCTCAACTAGTAGTGCGAGGGTACTACTAGTGCTATGTACTGTACTTCTAGTATAGTGCACCAGTTTTGAACTCTTGAATCTCAGGGCCAAGGAGCTACAGTTGGAAGTGGAGGGTACTACTGTTCTCTAGAACCATCGCTGTACTATCAATGCAGGGAAAGTACACCTGCGTAGTGGCCTAGTGGGTACTCTCGGTGCTCTATTCAGCTGCTCCTCTCACGTAGCTGGCCTACTCAACCGCTCCTCTCACGCAGACACTAGCAGCCTGTTTATCAGCGACGGTTACTGCGGGGGCAGAACATTTGAGTTATTTGATACATCGAGACTAGGCTTTTCGCTTCCATTTGTGGAGGTGTAATGGATCTTGTCGAACTTTGTTAGTAGTTCCTTCTTTATGAATGAGATGAAGCAAAGCTTTTGCCTCCGTTTAAAAAACACGTCAAGAGGAATTTCTCTTATAGTAGAGCCGATAATGGAGTGAAGTCCATGCATGCAACACCACAAGCTACAGAGTAGTAGTAGAGCAGTTTACGTACAGAGCCATATTGCACAGTTCCCAATGCCCCGCCAGGCTTTTCCGGCTCCTCGGGCTTAATTGGGAGGCGCTAGTTTAAATATGCTACTAGCTGATGAGGAAGCTGCAAGCGAGGTGCGGCTAGGGCGAGCATGCGAGCCACGAGATGCTGGGAAGGAAAACCCGTTCACGTGGCTATGCTATCCAGTGCACCCAGATTGTGGTGCCGCACGTCCGTTTGACTTCAAAACTCAAACTACCCGTGCAAAATATTGGCTCGCAGCGAAGTTACTATTAAAAAAAAGGCCGCCGTGCGTTCGGCCGGGATCGAACCCACAAAACAAGGTATACACTCCCATGACCACTAGTAGTACTGGTTGGAGTACAACGCAACCTAGAATTGCCTTTTGTCGCTAGTAGTACATTGTTCCTTACAAGAAACCCCTAATAATGCAAGAAACCACTAATAATGCCAAGAAACTACTACCACTTGCATACGTGGCAGACTTAAGATAAGACTACCTTATCAACCATTGTACATGCTCTTACCAACCAGCCCTACCAAGAAACGACTACTCTACAAAGTGCCGTTATAGGCACGTTTCAACCCATGGCCTTGTTTGGATACATTTGTTGTCAATCTAACCCTGCCATCCAAACACCACTTTGGTTAGAGTTAGTTTAGGGTTAGAATCGAACCTCTGACTTAGAGTATCCAAACAGGTCCCATGTCGCCCATTAAGTCAACGCCTTCTATTCGACCGAGCGTTATGACTTGTGGGACCTACATGTCAGTCTGCACAAAAATCCCCGAGTGACCTCCTACCTCCGGCCCTTCCACCTAGTCATCCTCGGCCATGGGACGCAGCTACCGCCGCCGGTAGAAGGCGAGGTCAAAACCGCTGGCGGTGCGGAGCCCATCTTGCGGCAGCCCGGATACCAGCTCCGTCCGGCACTCGCGACCGCTAGCTAGCCAAGATAGCTCCGTCCAGCTGCTTGTCTGCAAGGTTTGCTAGCTAGATTGGCACGGCGGCGCGGTGGCTTGCTCGTGCGCGCCACGCTAAGGCCAGCCATCTGGCTCGAGCGAAGGCCAGTGCGGCGGCTTGCTCGCTCGTGAGTCACGCTCGGGCCAGCCCGCCAACCCGTGCGGAGGCCAGCGCGGCGTCCGGCCCGTCCGGCGGAGCGACGGCCAACTCGCTCATCACCGGCGCCACCGACGAACACTCATCAGTACTGTTTGAAGTAATGTTCAGGAAAAATAATGATTGGAGGGGGAATAAAAGGATAGAAGGTCAGATGTGGGTCCCTCGTGTCAACGGTCAAACAAAATGTGTTGGTTTAAGTTGCCTCGTCAGCACAGACGTGTGGGCCAACCCTGTCATAAATGGGTTTAAACTAACCTAATCAGTAGGTAGTAGTTTTTGGCGTGGATTAAGAAATTTTGGGTATGTTTTTGCTATTTTTTGTACAATAGATTCTTCCTAGGGCTGGTTGAAAGTGGTAGTTTTTTGTTAAATACTCTACATATTGTAAGTAGGAGTGAAAGTTAAGCTTTGGAACCCAATAAGCAAGGCTAGTTACATAGTGCATATGTGTACATGATTGAAAGTAAATATCAAACATGAGTGACTAATATCTTGATGGAAAACTCGAAACTATGGAATACTAGGGAATTTTTTTGCATGGTTGGAAATACTAGCAATGTTCATGTGCGTTGCAACGAATCATAATTAGAATAATACTTATTACAAACTTGATACAAAACACTCTAATTTTGATATACATATATCACTAGAGATATATTATGTTTCAATTAGAATATATTCCTTGGGCTGTTTTGGTGAGGTCAGGGAGGGATGTGGTTGGTTTTAAGATACTAATTATGGGTTTTTCTGCAAATTGGTAGACAAGTGGGATGTTTGTGAGAAAAGGCAACAACTTACCTCACAGTCGTTAGATGTAGATCTAATGGTCAGAAATGACGGATGGCAGACACACCATCATCACCAACTTAGTCTTCTGTAGGAGTACTAGCAAGATCTGTGCATTGCACGGAACATCAAGATGCATTTTTTTTATAAAAACACTCGTTGTGATTGACCCATGCGGGAGTAATCCCATGTGTAAAAACTAATGATATCTCGAGAAATAGGAGATAAGGTGAAGAGGAGTGGGGCGTGGTGGTGATTGGTGGTCAGACTGAGCGGAGGCATGGGGATTGACGACGCCGACAGCGGCCACCGGGCCAGTTTGTTCCAGAGGCTTCCTTTCTTAATTGTTCAACAATGAGGTTGTTGGAGATAAGGATGAACGAGGGAAGGCCTTGTCTGCAAATATGGAGAGGGGTGCGGGTATCTTTTAGTTTAATTTCCATCAGTCAGATATAGATCGGACGGTCTATATTGCAAGATGGCACGCGTACCATCATCACCAACTCGGTTTTTTTGTAAGAGAAGAAATATAAGTATGGAGATACAAACGTATTATCGATACTTGTTTCCATAAACTAGCATCTACACTCTATTCAACGCCTCAGCATGTGAGGCCTTAGCACAATGACTTCTCGACTGTGTAAAACAAAGGTTTTCCCGTCGCCGATAAGGAGGGGGTGACGGCGGCGCGCTTTTTGGCTTGCTCTAGTCCTAGTAGTCATACTAGGTGGTCTAAGCATGTGTAGATTTATTCTTTTTCACGTCTCGTGTTCGCCGTATTGCCACGACTATTGATGAATAGACGGTAAGTTATTCACGGGGAAACCCTTGTTGAGCGTGTTTGTGAGAGAGAGAGATAGTGTGCGTGTGTGATATGTCTAGAGACTGAGGCAATGATAATAGATTCTTTGTGTCTATGTGTGTGGAGGATAGAGAGAGACATGTACATGGGGCTTTGTGTTGTGTAACGTGGAGACACATATACATAATTAGAGAGTGAGTGTGCGAGATACACATGCGGACATGGGGAGAGATGAGGATCCAGATTAATGGGTGTTTGTGCGTGTCTGTGTGTGTTTGTGCGCGAGTTTGTGTGTGAGAGGGAGTGTGTGTATGTGGAGTAGAGAGACCGCTAATGATGTAAACCCAGTATAAGGGAAGGGGGAATGGTGTGACATGTGTAGTAGCGGGATAGCATGGGTGCGGGCGGGGGGAGCAGACTATTTGGAAGAGACATCGATTGTGTGTGGGAGAGGGGTGTGAGAGCGAGAGAGAGAGAGAGCTAGCGACGGAGAGAGAGAGAGAGAGAGAGAGAGAGAGAGAGAGAGAGAGAGAGAGAGAGAGGAAGAGAGGGGGCGAGAGAGGGGGCGTTTGTGTCCATAAATGGCGTATAGATAGGGAGACAATGTTGATGTTGTTTGAAATTGGCCTATGTATGGAGACGCAAGGGAAGCGAGTCATCGTGTCTGTGATAGGGACTTCATGAGAGATCTAGAATAGATGGTGTAGAGAAGAATGTGCGAGATCGAGAACGATGATACATTAGGGAGCTATGGAAAGAGTCACGACATATATGTATACAGGGAGGAGCTGGGGCGGGTCCGCATGTGGGAGAGATAGAAAGAGGAGAGTGGTGCACAAGGAGACAAAGTGTGCTTGTTTTGCAGTGGGGGTGGTGTGTGAGGTGAGTGTGCGAGAACCACATAACTAGGGAGATAGACGTTTGGGGGCGACGTTTTGTGTGTATGAGAAAGATACACTCTACATAGTGCGTGTGCTTGGGAAAGAGAGATGCCGGGAGACCTAGCTAAAGAGTGGGGGAAGAGATGTGTGCATGCCCAAGAGACAAAGTGATAGAGACCTATATTGGGGTCCGGACTTTAGAAGAGAGAGGGGTGTTAATGTGCTCGTGTGTTGGTGTTTGGGGGAGAGAACGACTTCTCTCTGTGTGTGTGTGGGGGGGGGGGGGGGCGACGAGGGGGGAGGGGTTGGCTTCAGATAAAGAGTGAGGTGTCTATATTTGAGGGACTTTAGCGTAATTGAGATATACATGGTCAATAGTGTGTGCACTCAAGGTTGATCAATTTGTTTCACAGGTTGGACTATGAGATAACGATACTTTTGAACATGCGTGATATACTTTGATGTACCAGAATTACAAACCTAAGATTGGAATTTTGGAATTCGACTCCATCATTAGCTTTTGTAATTCATTTAAATGGAGGTACATTTTTAAGCCGGGATTTCGTGATTTCAAATTCATATATCAAACCTAGAGATATACACATACAAGCATGTTCAAACTTTATAATCATCCACTTTATTCATACACATACACATTTTTTCTTTTGTCATCATATTTAGGATAAACACATTTGGAATTTCATTTGAACTGGACCATATGATGGTATTTGCTTCTAGTAGCTCAATCATCCATATTTGAATTGAATGGACAATCTAAGTTTCGAGTTGGAGACATTGATTTTCAAAACTTGCACTTTTTTTGCGTGCAAAACAAACAAATTCTTGGACATGATATCATAGTCGGCCGTACAAGAGCAGAATATAATTTCAGGTGCCAAAAGCTTTCAAACTTCCCGCTCACATCGAAATATCTCGCGCCCGAAAGTTTAGCCCTGCGATATTCCTGTTTTACCCCTGCCACATGAACGGAAAAGGGCTGCTTTGGTAAGTCCATTGTTTTCCCCTCTTTGCCCCCAACATTCTTCCCCAGAGCCCCTCCCCTTCCCCTCCCCGACCCCCCCAACCATGGCAAGCTGTCTAATCTAGTTCTCCGCCGCAGCGGTGGACCTCACACCCCGACGGATCTACCTTCCGCACCTTGGAACCCCCAACTGCCAACTCACCACTTCACCGGAGCCGCTTCAGCGACTGGCTTGTACACCGCTCCAGATCTCCTTGACTGCCATCATGGTCCACCGCACCGGATCTGCTTAACCGGCGCCCTCGTCCACCACAGTGTAGGCCCTTCACTGACTCCCTCGTCTGTCCCTTCGCTGGCCCTTCATACAAGACCTCGTCCGCTGCAACAGATCTGCCTCACCGAAAGCACTGTACAACGCACCCGCCGAAGCCTTCGTCCACTGCACCGGACCCGCTCCACGGACGCCATATTCAACTCCACCGGCCCTGCTTTACCGACGCCGCAGCCTCATCAGGTTATTTCGATCTGTACTCCTTCGGTTTTTCTCTTTATCGTGCAACTGTTCACTTACCACAGATGAGCTTTCTTGTATGTCGACAGGCGCCGCAACCGTAGCACCGGAGCCGCTTCAGCGACGGCGACAGCCGGCTCAAACTCAACAACAACACGAGCACCATCGACGATCCTTAGCTATCAAGTATGCCAACGATACCCATACGCCGCCGAGAATCAGGTACTATTATCCAACGGCCGGCGCCTACGTTCACTTTCTTAGCATAAGCACCGCACCTTTGAATTTCTTCAGGGCATCATTCAGTTTTTCATGAGACGCGTTATTCTGCTTGCACCTGTAGGGCCATACTTCTGGCAGTGAACATGTTACATGTGCTAAATTACATACCAGTGCACATATAGTTAATATGTTTTAGTTTTGTCCCAAGTTCTACTGTACTTCCTAGATATCACTGCCTACTATTTTACTTCTTGCATGCTATATTTATGATAATGGTGTTGTTCTAATGCCACCTGTTGGTTCCATCAGACTGCTTCATGTTCTCTATGCTTAATTACACATCAGCAAACTAGCATGTGGTTCCGCTGGTTTTTGTTCGTTTTACCCTACATTTTCTGATGCTAGCTATTACATCACTGCTACGAGCCTCTGTTCATTACTTTTGTGTGTGTTCTTGATCTTCCCAAGTTGCATGACTAATTTGATGCTTCTATTAATAATGGAGCTGCCAACCCCATGAAGCAAAATATTTGTTCTTTTGGGGCTGGCACCTCGAACAAGCATAAAAATAGAGGGAAGCAGATATATTGTCGTGTATGCACACACCCTTCTTTCATTAGTTTAGATGAACCATTGATGATCAATTCGAACCAGTGCATGTGATTAAAATCAATTTTACCTAAATAGAGGGTGCAGAATAAACTACAACAAGTAGATTTGCAACCACGCGATGCTGACGATATCTTCAAAGAACATTGCAACAGCAGCGAGGCTTCACAGCAACATATGGTAAGCCAGTGTGTTTTAGTACATGTGAAATGTAATGCGTGTGGGCTGCTTTCTTGGCTTGTGCCCTCAACCTGTAATCCTACAGAGTATCAAATAGTCCAGTTGTCTGCTTTGCTGTATTGCTTGATTCGAATGCTTGTTTGTTACTTGTTATGCTATACCTGAGTTGGCCAATATGTCAGCAGTGCCTACTGTACTATCGAGAAGAAATGCATGCCTAGTTCATTTGAGTCCTTAACTTTTCCTCTGAACTTCATCACAAGACTGTCTTCGTAGTTTATATGAGGCCACACTGTTAAGTGCTTTCTCAGATTATTTCAACTGCTTAGATGCCTTGGCAACTTAAATATAGCGGTGGTACACTCCCTTGCAACTAGGGATGTCAACTGGGTCCCATTTAATCCCGATTAAAGTCCACTAGTGGTATGATAGTTCAAAAGAGTGTTTGTTTTTTGAGGAAAATGAACCAGGGAGCTAGCCAAAACTAACTAGATGGAACTGGCGGATGTCGTTTATTTGCCACTTACATCCCTAGTTTCATCTTACCATTTTAATTTCTTTTCGGTTGATGCTGCTTCGAACCATTTAAATATAGCTTGCCATGCTCGGCAATAATTCGTATGTCGTTTACCATGTAAGCTTACTGCCTGGATCATGCGATAACTATCTCTTACTTATGTCCAACGGAAACTTTTCAGGATGCCGTTCACACTAGGACACTTGTACAACCCCAGAATCTATTTGTGGAAGCAGTGCGCCTTCCATGTTACCAGATGGTAGCAGTTCAGAGGCAACACCACCGGAGAGCAGTCTGAGCATAGATATTATAGTTCTTGAGGCTCTACTAGAGGCATAAAGAGATGGTGTGGCTGCCATGAATGAGGTAATCTCGATCTTGAAGCTGGAAATTATGCAATTAGCTGCACGCATTATGCAAGCAACCCAAGAATTGGAGGAAGTAAGAATGTTGCATTTGAAGACGGAGGAGGTCCTGCTGCTTCTGCTATCTGAAGCCCAGGGTAATCCCAGTTCTTCTTTAGATAGCAGTTGAAATTGTCATTAGATTATTGTACTTGCATGTTGTGTCATGTCTCTGAATGGATTATGTTGTAAGACCCCCTATGTTGTCCATGTGTTGTAATGATCCGAATTTTTTAGGCGAGGTAATCCTCAGTACTTGTATGATTGACATAAGGTGAACTGTTTTTCGTGTGAGCATATTGTATTGGATGAAATAACTGTTTCACTCAAAGTGTATCCAACCTACTAAATTCGAAGATCACGGCATTTCTAAATCATAATCATATATAAAGGTGGAATAAATCTTTGTTGTGGTTTTGAAGAAATAAATAACAAAACATAGAATATCTGTGGATATTCGTAATCGAATAAAAATTGGATTTGGATTTAGTTGCCAGGGCCCAGGGCAAACGTGAATGCTAATTCTCCCAAGTTTTGAACGAAGCGGCTAAACACCCACTATCATTTGTGGGCTGCCCGAAGCAAGTGTTTGCGAGATGGAAATTACTGTCTACCCCTGACACTTGACATCCTTATCGACCGGATTTACACTGCTGTCGATAGGGCTAGACTAGTAACTTCAATTAGATGTGACACGACGACCTCTGAGCCCATTCAGACACGGTGGGCGCCAAACGTGGGCGGCAAAACACATTTGATTCAAGCTCGTCCGAAAGACATGTGTCTCTCCCTCCATTTCCCCATTCATCCACGGTGGGCGGCAAAACAAACTCTCCTCGTCCGAAATCGATGTAGGCTAATATTTTAAATAGGGGCAGATGTGTAACTTCCCTCAGACGTGACACAACCACCCTACCTGTGAGCCCCGTTCATACACCGTGGGCGCCAATTGTGGGCGGAAAAACACCCTCTCCTCGCCCGAAATCGTTACCGACAAATATTTGGGAGATGCGAGATTATTGTCCTATCCCCAACCGACGTGATGTCGGAAATTTTAAACGGGGGATAAGTTCGTAACTTTGCCACATTTCAGACAAGCGCGTCCCAAAGTTTGAGATCCCCCCTCCATTTCCCCATTCATACACCGTCGGCGCCACGACAACCTCCCCACTGCAGCCAGCCTCCTCCGTCCGCCACCCCATCCTCCACCTTGCCGGAGCCGCTACCCCTACCCCGCCGTCCACTGCAAGAGATGGACGTCTCTCATCCACATCGCCGGACCAGGATCCTTTCATCGCATCGTCTCGCTTCATCGGTGCCGTCGTCCACTTTGCCATTGCCGCTCCTACGACCGCCTCGTCCACGGCAACAGGATTTATCCCCCAACCCGGTCATCTGCCATCTAAAGTCTTCTTCCCCGCCGCCGACAGCCATCGCACCCGCAGCACCCTCAACGTATCAGTAGGGGCCTACACGACATCGCAAGAGAGGTGGTACTCTTCCATATGTGCTTAAGTTATTGATCTCACCCGGAAAATATATCTTAAATTGTTTACTGTACTTTTCTTGTCCGTACCAAATCGTAGTGGCTAGTTGAATGCAAACATTGGTTGCGAAGTAGCTTTGTCCGGTTTGGACCTTCAGATCTGCCATGTCACGGTCACTATACTCGTAAAGCTTATAGTTTCCCCCCTTTATATTCACTACCATCATCGTAGGTGCTTCATTGCTTCGTGTCGTGCTAGCACTGCTCCTCAAGACCTCAACCCATCAAGCGAAACAACATGCCACTCATAATTCGAAAGCTTACATGTTGAAATACGAATCTGATATGATGCTCATATTACTAAAACAGAGAACGTTTAATTGGTCACCTAATGTTCCTATATTCGTTTTGAAAAGCATGTGCGCCACCCACTGGTGTAGCTAGTTCCACTTTCCTGATTTTACTCTTGATGCTTAGGGTTTTCCCCTTTTATCTACTCTACTATGATCTGCGTAGGTGCTTTCTGTCATACTAGCATTACTCCACCCTTCAAGCTAAACAACACAACACTCAAAATTCCAAAGCTTAGTTGTTCAAATATGATTGTGATATGATACTCATATTAGTTAACAGACACATTTAATTGGTTAGCTAAAGGTCCCACGTGAGTTTCCAAATGCATGTCGCGACGTATAGAGAGACAACAGAATTGCATTTCTTTGTCACTTGTTGACTGTACTTTCTTGTCCATACCAAATCTTAGTTGTTATTTCAAAGCAAATATCAGTTGCTAACTACCCTTTGCGCGGTTTGCAGCTTTAGATCTGCCATCCCACTGCCACGGTCAACACTATACTCATCATGCTTACGGTTTCCCCATTTTATGATGACCACGATCAGCCTACGTGGTTCGTGTCGTAATAGCACTGCTCCACCCATTGAGCTAAACAAGCTTAGTTGTACAAATTCAAATCTAATATCATGCTGATATTAGTAAAACTGAGAGATGTTTAATTGGTCAGCTAAATGTTCCTACTTTAGTTTCGAAATGCATGTGAGCCACATATGGAGAGACCGGAAGGAATAGTATTTCTCTGTGCGCTCTGGTTCATCATGGGTGTCCAACCGACATTGTATAGAAAGACTTGTAATATCTTCAATCTGCTTGCTCTTCTGCTCTTCTTTAAGATGATCCTCTTCTCTTGCGGTCGACTAGTCAGGTCGAGTTATTCTCCATTAGTATATTTTGAATCTGTCAGGTCAGGTCAACTTGTTCTTCTTTACTATATGTTGAAGCTGTCATCTGTGAAGTATCATCACTTCTGGAGCTCTCATATTTTGAGTAGTAGGCCACATTATATTAATGCACACACCAAATTACAGCATGCATGGCACCTCTTAGAAGAATTGCAGAGATAGCACAAAGGGGTTTACAGGGAGGAAGTATTGGATTAGAATCACTTCTGCATTACAAAGATAATCTCACTTGTTTTTATGTTTTCATGCATGTCAGGTATTGAACATTATCAAAATGAATATGAGAATGGGCGCACGAGAGGAATATTGCAGAACAATCCACTGGCTAACAAACTTGGCATGGTGGATGATGGCCTATCTTATTCACCCATCAAGGTGCATGCTCTAACTTGGCAAGGTTGTATTGGTCGCACATATTTTGCTTCTGACCTCTTGCATTACTTCTACTTTTTTACACCATCTGCTTAGTTTAAGCATCATATATGAGTATATGCCATACCTATCCATTTTCTGTACCTATTCCATGTGTCATCATACTATGTTTTTTCAGTCAAATGTTGTTCTTTCGTAATAGATGTCCAAAAGGAAGAGGGTGATTGCAGATCCTCAAGGAGTACAAACTAGGTATTTGGAAAAGGTAGTGATACCTGTTAAATCAGATAGATCAGCAGCCACAGAAAACACAGGCCCAACTGTAACAGACTTTACCCCTACTCTAGTGGCCAAAACCCTATTAGAACTGCTGATAGCCCAGCGTCAGGTACTGTCTATGATATCAATTCAAAATTTGAACTCCTAAATTTCTGCATGTGCCTTACCTTCTCTCTTGTATGAAAACTAATTTCAGATGAATCTCCTTGCTCAAAGGATCATAGGATCTCACGACAATACTGGCTCTGCATTGCTCTTGTCAGTACCTCTTGCCCTTTGTCAGCATACTTACACTCATTGCTGTTTGATTATGTAGCATCACTGTAAATGTTCGCTTCTTTATCCTCCCTTTGCTTGAAATTAGATCTATATTTACTCTTAGATAAATGTAGAATTAACACAATGGTTATGAAGTTTTGGATTGCTCATGTAAGTACCTGTTGTCATGTACTCGCTCTGTATTGAATTAATTGTTGATCAATTGGATGTATTTAGAACTTAATAGTGCTAGATACATCCATTTGAGCGACAACTAATAACGGACGGTGGTGGTATTATTGTACATGCATCACGAGATAGTTGATTGTCTAGCATTACTCTGCATCTTCTCTGCCTTGCCCTCCACTTTCTCCAAATTATCATATCTACATTTACTCTTACCAAAATGTTGAATAAAGCCAATGCCACTGCACACGTTGATGTCTGCATTCCTCTTGTCAGTACCTTTTGCCTTGTAACGCTGTACTTAATTAATTGCTATTTGATTATGTATCATCAGTCTGCACCTGAGCTTCATTATCCTCTATTTCTTCCAATATT
This sequence comes from Aegilops tauschii subsp. strangulata, assembly GCF_002575655.3. Taxonomy (NCBI): domain Eukaryota; kingdom Viridiplantae; phylum Streptophyta; class Magnoliopsida; order Poales; family Poaceae; genus Aegilops; species Aegilops tauschii. Next base: position 360,998,892 of record NC_053039.3, read on the forward strand.
ATTTGATCTATATTTACTCTTTGCAAAATGTAGAATAATGGCAACGCTTATAAAGAATTTACTTTGGGGAATTTATTGAATTATCTTTCCATTAACATGGAGAAGGCCTTTGTCCAGCCCGTGTTAACATGTAATGTAAGTTCATCCTTCTCAAGCCTTCAAACTTTGTTCTAGTATAGATTTGGATAGGCATCATTTCCTCCACTACTGTTTACATCTGATTGGATGTTTGCAACAACTACCAATTTTAAATTGTAGTTGTAAAAACATGTTCCTTATGCAGAACAGATCCATTTATTTGCTTATATAATTGTGAAACCTGTTACGTGTCTCCTTGTTTCTCTTTCAGAGTCGTATCTCTTATGCCAGGCAGAACTTTAGGAAAGATAGTGAGCCAAACCATCTTGAGGACAGCGAGATGACCCCAAGGTACTGTCTTGATGAAGACAGTGAGTTGAAGCTACTCACCAGCAGGTGTGAGACAACCTCTGTGTAGTCGCTGCCTCAATCAGTTCGACTTCTTCAGTCTCAACTTAAAGCGGAAAGGCTTGCTTCAGCTCAGCTCCAACTTGAAGTCAAAGATGTAATGAAGATGTCAGGGGACCGCCTTGTGCACTATGGTGCCATACAGCTAGGGATGAAGCATCTATCGTTGACACAACTGAGGTCTCATCAGCTTGTTCGGCTGCTTGCGGGGCCCAAGCTTGCCAGGTCTAGTGCCTTCTGAAGTGCTCTCAGTTTTGTATATTATTTTGTCGGCGCGTTTATATGCACTGGTGGCGACCTTTGATGCCCAGTGTATGTAATCCGCAGTCATGTTGCACTTTATTATCACCGGTAGCAAACTTTGATTCCCAGTGGATGTAATATGCCGTAATTTCTTTGTTGTATAGTCTAGGTTTATTCTTTGGTCGGTATGCTGTAATTTAGTCCAGAAGGTTTAGTGGATCTTAGTGTTGTCGGTCTTCAGGCCAGCCCGTTACTCATATAGGCCAAAACGTGGGCCTATAATCATCTTGGGCCATTAGCAGGTCTAAAACTATAGTAGTTTCCCGCCTTTAACAGGCCATGGGCTACATATTTACTGTAGTCACACTGGGCTTCCTACGGGCCGTAGTAACAATGGGCCTTCTACGAGCCGTATCATCAATGGGCCTTAGACAGGCCGTATGATCGATTGGCCAAACATGGGCCAAAAACAGACCGCATTATGGCCGTAAACGGGCTAGAGTTGGAGTCATCTGTTCATGGGCCGACCATAACGGGCTGTCGTTAATAGGCCGTATTTGATGACGCTATGAAAACGGCCCAACGTATTAACGGGCCACAAACGGGCCGACTGTAACCACGGGCTGAATTTGGCCCACAAGCAGTAAATGGCAGTAACGGTCCGTAAGTAGCCGAATGCTGGAAATGAGCCCAAGAATAAATGGGCCCTGAGAAGGCCGAAAGATAACATGGGCTACAAACGGCCCAATGGATTAATGGGCCATTAATGGGTATAAAGTGATACACTGTTCATTACGGGCCAGTTTCACCACGGGCCGTTAATGGGCCAAGAGTTACAAAGGGCCTCATATGGGCCGAAAGACTTCATGGGCCATACATGGGCCGGAACTTAAAATGGGCTGGAATCATATTGGACGGCCCAGATGACGCTACTGGGCCTGATACGTCTCCAACGTATCTATAATTTTTGATTGCTCCATGCTATATTATCTTCTATTTTGGACATTATTGGGCTTTATTATTCACTTTTATATTATTTTTGGGACTAACCTATTAACCGGAGGCCCAGCCTAGAATTGCTGTTTTTTGCCTATTTCAGAGTTTCGCAGAAAAAGAATATCAAACGGAGTCCAAACAGAATGAAACCTTCGGGAACGTGATTTTCGGAACGAACATGATCCAGAGGACTTGGACCCTACGTCAAGAAAGCCACCAGGAAGCCACGAGGTAGGGGGCGTGCCTACCCCCCTAGGCGCGCCCTCCACCCTCGTGGGCCCCACGTTGCTCCACCGACGTACTCCTTCCTCCTATATATACCTACGTACACCCAAACGACCAGATACGGAGCCAAAAACCTAATTCCACCGCCGCAACCTTCTGTACCCACGAGATCCCATCTTGGGGCCTATGCCGGAGCTCCACCGGAGGGGGCATCGATCACGGAGGGCTTCTACATCAACACCATAGCCTCTCCGATGAAGTGTGAGTAGTTTACCTCAGACCTTCGGGTCCATAGTTATTAGCTAGATGGCTTCTTCTCTCTTTTTGGATCTCAATACAATGTTCTCCCCCTCTCTCGTGGAGATCTATTTGATGTAATCTTCTTTTGCGGTGTGTTTGTTGAGACCGATGAATTGTGGGTTTATGATTAAGTTTATCTATGAACAATATTTGAATCTTCTGAATTCTTTTATGTATGATTGGTTATCTTTGCAAGTCTCTTCGAATTATCAGTTTGGTTTGGCCTACTAGATTGATCTTTCTTGCAATGGGATAAGTGCTTAGCTTTGGGTTCAATCTTGCGGTGTCCTTTCCCAGTGACAGTAGGGGCAGCAAGGCACGTATCCCTCTACATCATGTCATCTTGCTTAAAGCGTTACTCTGTTCTTATGAACTTAATACTCTAGATGCATTCTGGATAGCGGTCGATGTGTGGAGTAATAGTAGTAGATGCAGGCAGGAGTCGGTCTACTTGTCTCGGACGTGATGCCTATATACATGATCATACCTAGATATTCTCATAACTATGCTCAATTCTGTCAATTGCTCAACAGTAATCTTTTCACCCACCGTAAAATACTTATGCTCTTGAGAGAAGCCACTAGTGAAACCTATGGCCCCCGGGTCTATTTTCCATCATATTAATCTCTCGACAACAAGCTATTTCTGGCGCCGTTTTTATTTTGCTTTCTTTACTTTGCATCTTTATCATAAAAATACCAAAAATATTATCTTATCATATCTATCAGATCTCACTCTCGTAAGTGATTATGTAGGGATTGACAACCCCTTATCGCGTTGGTTGCGAGGATTTATTTGTTTGTGTAGGTGCGAGGGACTTGCGTGTAGCCTCCTACTGGATTGATACATTGGTTCTCAAAAACTGAGGGAAATACTTACGCTACTTTGCTGCATCACCCTTTCCTCTTCAAGGGAAAACCAACGCAGTGCTCAAGAGGTAGCAGGGCCTAATTCGGATAGGTCGTAACGGGCCCTGGGTTAGCGGGCTGTAAATGGGCTATATGCGAACATGCCGTTAACAGGCTTTCCGTGGGCCGGCCCGCCACCTTTTGACTACGTCAAACGGGCTGGCCTTTCACAAGAATGTGCCTCTGTTCGGCTGTGCCACATGTCGACGTATCATAGGCGCCTTCGATCCAATGAGTGGATGACATCTGTCCCAACGGTGAGCCGACACGTGTTTCCTCCAGCCAATGATGATTTTACACGTGGAAAATCCCCATTGGTCGGGGCTGTTAGCGGGTTATCGGATCCAAAACCGGACCCGATAGCTTAACGACGTTTCGTTACGGTGGATGCCACGTGTCGGTCACCCTTGACGAAAGAACTTCTGTGACGCGCGATTTATCGTCATGGAAGTGGACACTTCCGTGATGATAATTTTGGTAATGTCATGGAACACTTCTACGACAGCACATGTATGACTATCTTGATCCTGTCATAAAATTGTCATGCATGTACATGCATGACAAAAAACGTGACCTACTATGACAAACACGTACCATCACGGAAGTGTATTTTTTTGTAGTGGTACCTGGTTCCACAGGCAACTTGAGGGCAGCGCGTTTCGACAGGTCGTCGGCAGTGTTGTTCTCCGCTCGGGGAACATGCTCTGCCTGTAGGCCGTCAAAACGTTCTTCCAACTTCCTCACTTCATTCACGTAGGCCTCCATCAACGGGCTCTGGTAATCCTTGTTAACTTGCTTGGCGACGAGCTGCGAATCACCTCCGACGATGAGCTTCCTGATTCCGAGGTCTGCCGTGATCCTGAGACCGGCCAGCAATCCCTCATACTCCGCCATGTTGTTCGTTGATTTTTCCTGGGGAAAGTGCATCTGGATCACGTACTTGAGGCGCTCTCCGGTGGGTGCGACGAGTAGTACGCCGACACCAGCACCTTGGAGTGAGAAAGCTCCATCAAAGTACATAATCCACTCACTGCTTGTCTCCTTGCCGGGAAGGGTTTTCTCTTGAATCTCCTCGTCGGGCGTTGCGGTCCATTCTGCTATGAACTCTGCCAAGGATCGGCTCTTGATTGTTGAAGTACTTTCAAACTTGAGGCCAAAACTCGACAGTTCCAATGCCCACTCCACAATCCTCCCAGTTGCATCTGGGTTGTGCAAGATTTGTTGCAACGGGAGGCTGGTGACAACGGTGATCTCATGTGCTTGGAAATAGTGGCGCAGCTTTCTCGAGGCCATGAGGAGGCCGAAAAGTAGCTTCTGCATACCAGAATATCTTGACCTAGCCCCCTGCAAGAGGGAACTGACAAAATAAACTGGGTGCTGTACCATCTTCTTCTTCTGTTCAACTTTGCCCATCTGCACAGACTCCGCCTTGCCGGGACCGAGCCTTGCCGGGGGTTCCGCCTTGCCGGTGTCAAACCCCGCCGGGGAGGGCCCCAGCCCATCATCTGATGGCTCCGCCACTACTGCTGCTTCTCCCTCAAGTTCCCTCTGCGCCACTAGTGCAGCACTGACCACTTGATTCATTGCCGCTAAGTATAGTAGCAACGGCTCTTGCGGTTTAGGTGCGACTAGTATCGGTGTGGAGGAAAGGTACCTCTTCAAATCTTGCAGTGCTGCCTCTGCCTCCGGAGTCCATTTTACTAGACCCGCCTTTTTCAAAACTTTGAAAAAGTGGAGGGCGCGCTCAGCAGATTTGGAGATGAACCTACTCAGGGCAGCAACGCAGCCGATGAGCCTAGGGACGTCCCTGACTCGTTTTGGCGCCTCAATCTGCTCAATGGCTTGATCTTGTCGGGATTCGCTTCGATTCCACGTTGAGACACAAAGAACCCAAGAAGTTTGCTGGACGGGACACCGAACACACACTTCTCTGGGTTGAGCTTGAGGTTGATCTTGCACAGATTTGCAAATGTTTCTTCTAGATCTTGTACGAGCGTGGCCCTGTCCTTGTTCTTGACTACTATATCATCCATATAGGCTTCCATATTTTTATGCAGCTGGGGCTCAAAACCAATTTGGACCACCCGGGCAAACGTTGAACCAACGCTCTTCAACCTGAATGGCATTCGTACAAAACAGTACGTACCACATGGGGTGATGAACGCGGTCTTCTCTTCGTCTTCCTTCATCATGAAGATCTGGTGGTATCCTGAATAGGCGTCGAGGAATGACAGCAGGTCACACCCAGCAGTGGAGTCCACAACCTAGTCGATGCGTGGCAGAGGGAAAGGATCCTTTGGGCAGGCTTTATTGATATCCGTGTAGTCAATACACAACCTCCACTTCCCATTTGCCTTACGCACCACCACCGGATTGGCCAACCACGTGGGGTGGAGTACTCCTCTAACCAGGCCTGCCGCCTCCAACTTCGTGATCTCTTCAATGATGAACTCTTGTCGCTCCAAAGCTTGCTTCCTGACCTTCTGCTTGACAGGCCGTGCATGAGGACATACATCAAGATGGTGCTCAATCACCTCCCTGGGAACGCCGGGGATGTCAGATGCTTGCCATGCAAATACATCAACATTCGCTTGCAGGAAGGCGACGAGCGCACTTTCCTATTTGCTGTCGAGGGTGGAGCTTATAGTAAAAGCCCCGCCCGTGCCGTCCTCCTTGACGGACACCTTCTTGGTTTCCGGTGGTGCAGCCTTGATTTCTTGCTCTTGCCGGTTGAGCTCTCTGGCACGTCCTCGACGGGAGCACAACACTCTGAGGAGGTGCGCTTGCCGGAGTGGGTGCAAGAGGTCTTGCCGGAAAAGGTCTTGCCAGAGAGGGTCTTGTCGGCAGAGGTCTTGCCAGCCTTCTTCCTCCCCGGAGCTTCAGCGGCAGGACCAAGTGCCTTGGCGGCAATTGCTGCAACTGCCTCTCGGTAGAGTTGGTCGGTGTAGATGAGCGCGTCTTTCTTGTCAGAGGGGACGGTGATGATGGTCAGCGGCCCCGGCATCTTCAATGTGTTGTAGGCGTAATGTGACGCCACCATGAACTTGGCTAGCGCTGGTCGGCCAAGGATCCCGTTGTATGGCAAGGGGATCTCGGCGACATCAAAAACGATCTTCTCCGTCCTATAGTTCAGCTCGCCCCCAAACGTAACGGGCAGCGTGATTTTACCTTTTGGCTGGCTCCTTCCCGGGTTGACCCCTTGAAATGTGCCCGTCTCCTCGAGGTCTTCATCAGGAATCTGCAACCGCTTGATCACATCGGGCGAGATCAAGTTCAGTCCGGCCCCACCGTCAACCAACACTTTTGTCACCTTGAGGTTGCGTATTGTTGGCGAAACCAACAACGGCAAACACCCGACCGCAGTTGTGCGATCAGGGTGATCCTCGATGTCAAAAATGATGGGCATGTGGGACCACTTCAGTGGCTTCTGGGAGTCGAACAACGGCTCCACCGCAGTGACCTCACGTGCCCACTGCTTCAGCTGGCGGTGTGAGGTGTGCAACGATGCGCCACCACCAACGCACATGGCCTCTGTAGCCTTCTGGAACTCGTGCTCTCCGGACTCGTCGTCCTCGTCGTGATCATCATCTTCCTCCTTGTCGCAGCCCCAAGCGGGCCTCTCTTGTTGGTTATCTTTGCCGCAGCGACCTCCTTGGCCGCCACACTTCTTGCCGGACCCCTCAGCACCATCCTGACCCTTCTCCTTATCTCGCCTTTCATATTCAGCCTTCTGCTTTTCTGCAAGCAGCTCAACCTGTCGGCAGTTCTGGAGGTCATGGCCCTTGGTGCGGTGGATCTTGCAGTACTGCTTGTCGGAGCCTCCTGGCTTTTCGGCGGTCGCCAAGGCCTGGCAGGCGGCGCACCCGGCAACCTCCTTGCCGGGGTCGTCAGCTTTGGCCTTCTTGGCGGCGCCAGGGTTGCCGGATCCCTCATCAGCAAGCACAGTCTTGCCCCTACGCTTCCTGTTGCGGCGCCGGCCCTTCTTCGTCGGGGCGGCGGTGTCTTCGTCTGTGGAGTCGGTTTCCGCACCGGCGTCTTCGCCGGGGTACTTCCTCCCCTCTTCAGTTCGAGCACATCTATCGGCCAGAACATAAAGTTCGGCCACATTCTTGACCTTGTTCATTGGCAACTCTTCACGCATCTTGCGGTTGCGCACATTCTGATGGAATGCTCTGATGACAGCGGCGGGATGAACATCTGGGATGTTGTACTGCACCCGGTTGAACCTCTGTATGTACTTGCGCAGGTTTTCGCCTTCTTTCTGGGGGATGATACGCAAATCGCTTGCCTGGCCATGAGCTTGGTGGCCTCCAGTGAAGGCGCCAACAAACTCATGACACAAATCCGACCAAGAAGAAATGGAATCCACTGGAAAATGCATCAACCATGACATAACGTTGGGTTTGAGTGCCAACGGGAAGTAATTGGCAAGCACCTTGTCATCGCGAGCTCCAGCAGCTTGCATCGCGATGGTGTAGATGCTGAGGAACTCCGATGGGTGGGTCTTGCCGTTGTACTTCTCGCCAACATCGGGCTTGAACGCGCGGTGGGAGGGCCACTGGAACTGCCGCAACTCTCGGGTAAAGGCTGGACAACCCACCTCGTAAGGCAGGTTGCCGGGGCCCCCCGGCGCCGGGTGGTCCATAGTAGGCCCCGCACGCCGATCTGACTGATGGCATGTCCCCCGTCGTCGTTCGATGGTGGTTCGAGCGTCTTCTTGGGCCCGCTCCCGAAGGACTTGGCGTTGGTCGCGGCGGGCTCGCGGGTCGGACGACGCTGTGGAAACATTGTCGCAGACGTCGGCCCGATGGGCCGGTGGCTGCTGTTGCGGCCGCGGGGGAGGAGAGTGCACCGTAGTCGCAGCGTCTCCGGTCCCCCCACCGCCGGCATGCACCGGCTCGACAGAGCACCGACGTGAGGGCCCCGTTGGGAGCGGCTCGTCTTTGTTGGCGAAGCTGACGAGGCTTCAGATGGTGGCCCTCTACTCGTCGAGCTTCACCGCAGCAGGGGGAAGTCGAGGAGCAGTTGCACGCACACCAGTGCTTCTGCTGGCATGGGTGGCGGCGAGAGCTGCGTAGATCATGACGCGCTCTGACTTCTAACCAGGTTAGAAGGGGCTCTGTCATGGTCTCGCAGTCGCACGCCGCCTCCACCGGCATCCAAGCGCGCACGCCGGCCTGGTGCATCCTGCGAGTGGTGCACAGGGCTCTTTCCGCGGCGGTTCCCGGGGGCTCCGGCATCGCGGTGTCGCTCATCATGCGCGGTCGCGGCACGGGTGCCAACTGGGGCGCCGTAGAGGTTGCCGCGCCGCTCGTGGGTAGCACGGCCCCGCCCCCGGACCCAGCGGCATGCGGCTTGTCGTCTCGGGTTCAAACGACGCCCCTCGCCTGGCTCCGATCGCCAGAGTGTCAGGGATGCTCGCGGGCCACGTCTGCGGTCCCATCTGTGGCCACCCGGTCGCCTGCCTGCACTGGCGCGGATGGGCCGGCTCCGGGCAACCCGATCGCTGCTGATCCCCTTTCCCTTGGGGGCCATGGTGATGATGAAGTCGATGCGCTAACCTTCAAACCAGATTTTCATAGCTTGCACCCCCTACCTGGCGCGCCAAAGATGTCGGTGGAAACGACACCTATGGGATCACGGGGAATCCCTTCTACGGTCGGCGAGCGCGGGGCTGTGGAAAGAGTAGGTTTAAGAGATCAACACGAGAGGTTTATCCAGGTTTGGGCCGCAAGTGATGCGTAATACCCTACTCCTACTGGCTTGCGTTTATCTGGTGTTCTTGGACTAGCTACAAAGCGTGCAGGGTCCAAAAAGTCCGAATCCTCTCCCAGTACGCCGCGGGCCTCCTTTTATAGTCAAAGGGGCTGCCACAGTGGCACACAGGATGTGGAAAGTTGTACAGTTAGTCGAGTTTATCTCTGGCACCGTAGGACAAAACGCATTAAATGCGCTACTTAGGTGTCCCCCTACTTTATCGGGGACGATAACGAAGCCCGCCCCGCCCGTCGCCGCTTCGCCTTGCTCCGACACGCGTCCAAGCCAACGAGGCATGCAACGCCATGTAGGCTGGCAGGCTGCTGAGCTGGCGTGGTGGCAGGGTCTTCACGAAGATCTGCATGCCACCACGTAGGTGCTTGACTAGTTGGCTTAGGAGCCACGTACTGCCACGCGGGTACCTGCTTGGTTGGTGGGTCGGCTGCTGAGCTGGGGCGGCGATGGGGCGGCAAGGCCTTGCCGCAGTCTCGCTGATATTCCCGGCAGGGGTCTTGCCGGAGTCTTGTGGGCGCCCTCGGCAAGAGTCTTGCCGGGTCCTTGTGGGTGTCTTCGGCAGGAGCCTTGCCGGGGCCTCATGGGCATCCTCGGCAAGGAGCCTTGCCGGGGCCTCGTGGGCATCCTCGACAAGGAGCCTTGCTGTTGTCTTGTTTTCTGGTTCCTTCCTAGGCCTCGCAGGCCCTTTGTCTTCAAAAAGATCTGCATGCCTCCATGGAGGCGCCTCCCGAGCCTTGGTCCCAATGTGGTTGATGGCGTCGGAACCCTCAGGCTCAAGGGTGGCGGCCTCGTTGGTGTTGGGCAAGTTGCCCTGGCAAGGCTCTTGCCGGGGCCGTGAAGGCTGCCTCAGCAAGGGCCTTGCTGGGGGAGTTTCACCTCGCCCCTCCGCTCTTCATGCTTCTGGTCTTGATCACAGCTCTGGTAGTCTTGCGTCCTTGCCTCTTCTGCCCTGCCGAGTGTGGCCACGGGCGTGTGGCTGCGACTGCCAGCGCACAAGTAAAGGGGTACAAAAAGGACCCCTACTTTTGTACACCGACAAAAGTGATAGATATCCAAGAAGGATAAAGTAAAAAATGTCATGAAGATCATTGGACAAAATAAACTTGATTCTTAGTAATAGTTTTGGGATATGATGATGTGATATGTGAGTTATGTTGATGAGTAATTGTGCTTTAGTAAGAATATTGGTGTTATGGTTTGTGATTCCCTATGCATGCACGAAAGTCAATAATCATGCAATGAAAATTATATCCTACTTGTGGTGCATTATTCGGTGTTAATTATGCTTAATGCTTGCTTATGAGATTATTCGTTTCTTGGTTGGTCGCTTCTCAATCTTTTTGCTAGCCTTCATTTTGCACTAAGTATGACCTCTACTTGTGCATCCAAAATCCTTTAAACCAGTTTTGCCATATGAGTCCACTATATCTACCTATATGCAGTATTGTTTTGCCGTTCTAAGCAAATTTGCATGTGCCATCTCTAATTTTCAAAATATTCTTCTCTTTTGTGTGTTTGTTTCGCTCACGGAACGGTAACGGGTGGCTAATATTTTCCATGCTGGATGTGTTATTCTCATGATGAGTGTTTATTCACTTGTCATTGCACGAGAGTAAGGCAAAGGTTTTAGGGATGCCCAGTCCCGAAATGCAAAAATGAATTTAATTTATGTTGTCAAATAATAAATTCCTTGGAAAGTGTTGGTATGGAAGGCACCCATGGATACGGCTAGCCATGGAAAGTGAAAGTATGGTGGAAAAAGGAATAAAATTTTATTTCTGTTTGGGAACCACCTATGGCATATCTAGCATGGAAAGTTTTCGTAGCTCTACGTCGTTTTCATTGGTGGGATGGATACACCTCCCAAAATGTTTTTATCTCTAATTTTTTCGCTTTCAGCTCTGGCACCTCTACAAATCCCTACTTCCCTCTACGAAGGGCCTTTCTTTTACTTTATGCAATTTTTATTTTGAATTTGAGTCTCCATCTTCTCTTACAAAAGTACCAACTAGGAGGCAATATGATCGTACTTAAGTATTGGTTATAGCTAATATTCGAGTGTGTTTCATGAATGGATCAATATTTGAGCATGATGGGCTAGGGATAACTTATTTTAGTGTTGATATTTTGAAAGACATGGTTGCTTGTTGATATGCTTGAGTATCTAAATTATTATGTCAAAACTAGACTATTGCTTTGAATCACATAAAAGTCCAAATGTCCATGCTATAAAGAAAAGAATATGATATGACTTGATGAACATCACTCCACATCAAAAATTCTGTTTTTATCACTAACCTACTCGAGGATGAGTAGGAGTTAAGCTTGGGGATGATGATACGTCTCAACATACCTATAATTTTTGATTGTTCCATGCTGTTTTATTATCAATCTTGGATGTTTTATAATCATTTTATAGTCATTTTATATCATTTTTGGTACTAACCTATTGACATAGTGCCAAGTGCCATTTGCTGTTTTTTTTCCATGTTTTCACATCGCAGGAAATCAATATCAGACGGAGTCCAAATGCAACGAAACTTCACGATGATTTTTTATGGACCAAAAGGAAGAAGTTGGGCCCTGGTTGCACCTGGGGGGAGTCCCGAGGAGGGGACAACCCACCAGGGCGCGCCAGGAGGTCCAGGCGCGCCCTGGTGGGTTGTGCCCACCTCGGGTGCTCCCCGGACCGCCTCTTTGCTCTATAAATACCCCAAAAATCCCAAAACCCTAGGGGAGTCAACAAAATATTCATCCAGCCGCCGCAGAGTCCAGAACCACCAAATCCAATCTAGACACCATCTCGGATGGGGTTCACCACCTCCATTGGTGCCTCTCCGATGATGCGTGAGTAGTTCTTTGTAGACCTTCAGGTCCGTAGTTAGTAGCTAGATGGCTTTCTCTCTCTCTCTCTCTCTCGCTGAATTCTCAATACAATGGTCTCTTGGAGATCCATATGATGTAACTCTTTTTTGTGGTGTGTTTGTTGGGATCTGATGAACTTCGAGTTTATGATCAGTTATATCTTTTTATATCCATGAAAGTTATTTGAGTTTCTTTGATCTCTTATATGCATGATCTCTTATAGCCTCGAATTTTTTCTTTGATATTTGGGTTTTGTTTGGCCAACTTGATCTATTTATCTTGCAATGGGAAGAGGTGCCCGGTAGTGGGTTCGATCTTACGGTGCTTGATCCCAGTTACAGAAAGGGAACCGACACGTATGTATCGTTGCTACTAAGGATAAAAAGACGAGATCTATACCTACGCAATAGATAAACGGATCTTGTCTACATCATCTCATCGTTCTTATTGCATTACTCCGTTTTCCATGAACTTAATACACTAGATGCATGCTGGATAGCGGTCGATGTGTGGAGTAATAGTAGTAGATGCAGGCAGGAGTCGGTCTAATAATCTTGGACGTGATGCCTACGTAATGATCATTGCCTGGATATCGTCATAATTATTTGAAGTTCTATCAATTGCCCAACAGTAATTTGTTTACCCACCGTTTGCTATCTTTCTCGAGAGAAGCCACTAGTGAAACCTACAGCCCCCGGGTCTTCTTCCTCATGTATTTGCTTGCGATCTATTTTTCCTTTGCTTTTTTATTCAGATCTATTAAACCAAAAATACAAAAATACTTTGCTGCACTTTATTTTATTTGCGATCTATTATTTCAATCTACTACAATTTTCTGGCATCGTTACCCGAAAGGGATTGACAACCCCTTTAACACGTCGGGTTGCGAGGTGTTGTTATTTGTGTGCAAGTGCTGTTTATATTGTGTTGCTTGGTTCTCCTACTGGTTCGATCATCTTGGTTTCTTCACTGAGGGAAATACCTACCGTCTCTGTGCTGCATCATCCCTTCCTCTTTGGGGAAATACCGACGTAGTCCTAGCAGACAGGAGCTTTTTTGGCGATATAGTCACAGAGCGATCAAAAGGAATTTCTGGCGCAGTTGCGGGGGAGGATCTTCAACATATACCAGGTTCCTAATCACAAATCTCATCTCCTCGCAATTTACATTATTTGCCATTTGCCTCTCATTTTCCTCTCCCCCACTTCTGCTACCTCTTGAGCACTACATTGGTTTTCCCTTGAAGAGGAAAGGGTGATGCAGTAAAGTAGCGTAAGTATTTCCCTCAGTTTTTGAGAACCAAGGTATCAATCCAGTAGGAGACCACGCTCAAGTCCCACGCACCTACACAAACAAATAAGAACCTTGCAACCGACGCGATAAAGGAGTTGTCAATCCCTCCACGGCCACTTGCAAAAGTAGATCTGATAGAGATGATAAGATAATATTTTTGGTATTTTTATGATAAAGACTAAAAGTAAAGAAAGCAAAATAAACGGTAATAGAAATAACGGTAGATTAATATGATAGAGAATAGACCCGGGGGCCATAGGTTTCACTAGTGGCTTCTCTCAAGAGCATAAGTATTACGGTGGGTAAACAAATTACTGTCGAGCAATTGATAGAATTGAGCATAGTTATGAGAATATCTAGGTATGATCATGTATATAGGCATCCCGTCCGTGACAAGTAGACCGACTCCTGCCTGCATCTACTAGTATTACTCCACACATCGACCGCTATCCAGCATGCATCTAGAGTATTAAGTTCATAAGAACGGAGTAATGCTTTAAGCAAGATGACATGATGTAGAGGGATAAACTCATGCAATATGATATAAACCCCATCTTTTTATCCTCGATGGCAACAATACAATACGTTTCGTTTCCCCTACTGTCACTGGAATCGAGCACCGCAAGATTGAACCCAAAGCTAAGCACTTCTCCCATTGCAAGAAAGATCAATCTAGTAGGCCAAACCAAACTGATAATTCGAAGAGACTTGCAAAGATAACCAATCATACATAAAAGAATTCAGAGGAGATTCAAATATTGTTCAGTGATAATCTTGATCATAAACCCACAATTCATCAGATCTCGAAAAACACACCGCAAAAGAAGATTACATCTAATAGATCTCCAAGAGAATCAAGGAGAACTTTGTATTGAGATCCAAAGAGAGAGAAGAAGCCATCTAGCTAATAACTATGGACCCAAAGGTCTGAGGTAAACTACTCACACATCCTTGGAGAGGCTATGGTGTTGATGTCGAAGCCCTCCATGATCAATGCCCCCTCCGGCGGAGCGCCAGAAAATGCCCCAAGATGGGATCTCACGGGTACAGAAGGTTGCGGCGGTGGAAATAGGGTTTTGGCTCCTCCTCTGATGTTTTCGGGGTACGTAGGTATATATAGGAGGAAGAAGTAGGTCGGTGGAGCCACGAGGGGCCCATGAGGGTGGAGGGCGCGCCTAGGGGGGTAGGCGCGCCCCCTGCCTCGTGGCCTCCTTGTTGATTGCTTGACGTCCACTCCAAGTCCTCTGGATCACGTTTGTTCAGAAAATCACGTTCCCGAAGGTTTCATTCCGTTTGGACTCCGTTTGATATTCCTTTCCTTCGAAACACTGAAATAGGCAAAAAAACAGCAATTTGGGCTGGGCCTCCGGTTAATAGGTTAGTCCCAAAAATAATATAGAAGTGTATAAGAAAGCCCATTGAACATCCAAAACAGATAATATAATAGCATGGAACAATAAAAAATTATAGATATGTTGGAGACGTATCAAGCATCCCCAAGCTTAATTCCTGCTTGTCCTCGAGTAGGTAAAAACAGAATTTTTGATGTGGAATGCTTCTTAGCATAATTTTCAATGTAATTCTTTTTATTGTGGCATGAATATTTAGATCCGAAAGATTCAAGATAAAAGTTTAATGTTGACATAAAAACAATAATACTTCAAACAGGCTAACCAAGCAATTATGTCTTATCAAAATAACATAGCCAAAGAAAGCTCATCCCTACAAAATCATATAGTTAGGCCATGCTTCAATTTCGTCACACAAAATGTTCTCATCATGCATAACCCCGATGACAAGCCGAGCAATTGGTTCATACTTTTTAATGCGCTTCAGCCTTTTCAACCCTTACGCAATACATGAGCGCAAGCCATGGATATAGCACTATGGGTGGAATAAAGTATTATGGGGGTTATGTGAGAAGACAAAAAGGTAGAAAGTCTCACACTGACGCGGCTAATCAATAGGCTATGGAGATGCCCATCAATTGATGTCAATGAGAGGAGTAGGGATTGCCATGCAACGGATGCACTAGAGCTATAAATATATGAAAGCTCAACAAAAGAAACTAAGTGGGTGTGCATCCAACTTGCTTGCTCACGAAGACCTAGGGCATTTTGAGGAAGCCCATCATTGGAATATACAAGCCAAGTTCTATAATGAAAAATTCCCTCTAGTATATGAAAGTGACAACATAGGAGACTCTATCATGAAGATCACAGTGCTACTTTGAAGCACAAGTGTGGAAAAAGGACAGTAACATTGTCCCTTGTCTCTTTTTCTCTCATTTTTTTCTCTTTTTTTTGTTGGGCCTTCTCTTTTTCTTTGGCCTCTTTTTTTAATTTTTTTATTTAGTCCGGAATCTCATCCCGACTTGTGGGGGAATCATAGTCTCCATCATCCTTTCCTCACATGGGACAATGCTCTAATAATGATGATCATCACACTTTTATTACTTACAACTCAAGAATTACAACTCAATACTGAGAACAAAATATGACTCTATGTGAATGCCTCCGACGGTGTACCGGGATGTGCAATGAATCAAGAGTGACATGTATGAAAAATTATGAAAGGTGGCTTTGCCATAAATACGATGTCAACTACATGATCATGCAAAGCAATATGACAATGATGGAGCGTGTCATAATAAACAGAACGGTGGTAAGTTGCATGGCAATATATCTCGCAATGGCTATGGAAATGCCATTATAGGTAGGTATGGTGGCTGTTTTGAGGAAGATATAAGGAGGTTTATGTGTGATAGAGCGTATCATATCACGGGGTTTGGATGCACCGGCGAAGTTTGCACAACTCTCAAGGCGAGAAAGGGTAATGCACGGTACCGTAGAGGCTAGAAAATTGTGGAAGGTTGAGAGTGCGTATAATCCATGGACTCACATTAGTCATAAAGAACTCATATACTTATTGCGAAAAGTTTATTAGCCCTCGAAGCAAAGTACTACTACGCATGCCCCTAGAGGGATAGATTGGTAGGAAAAGACCATCGCTCGTCCCCGACCGCCACTCATAAGGAAAGCAATAAAAGAACACCTTATGTGTCAAAATTGTCACACAACTTTTACCATACGTGCATGCTACGGGACTTGCCAACCTTAACACAAGTATTTCTCAATTTCACAATTACTCAAATATCACACTCTAATATTACCACCTTTATATCTCAAAACACTTATCAAGTATCAAACTTCTCATGATATTCAATGAACTCAATATGGAAGTTTTTATTATGCTCATCTTGGATGCCTATCACATTTGGATTAATTTCACAATTAAAGAAAATTACCATGCTGTTTAAGACTCTCAAAATAATATAAGTGAAGCATGAGAGATCACTAATTTCTATAAAATAAAACCACCACCATGCTCTAAAAGATATAAGTGAAGCACTAGAGCAAAAACTATATAGCTCAAAAGATATAAGTGAAGCACATAGAGTATTCTAACAAATTCCGAATCATGCGTATCTCTCTCAAAAGGTGTGTACAGCAAAGATGATTGTGGTAAAATAAAAAGCAAAGACTCAAATCATACAAGACGCTCCAAGCAAAACACATATCATGTGGTGAATAAAAATATAGCCCCAAGTAAAGTTACCGATAGACGAAGACGAAAGAGGGGATGCCTTCCGGGGCATCCCCAAGCTTAGGCTTTTGGTTGTCCTTGAATTTTACCTTGGGGTGCCTTGGGAATCCCCAAGCTTAGGCTCTTGCCAATCCTTGTTCCATAATCCATCAAATCTTTACCCAAAACTTGAAAACTTCACAACACAAAACTTAACAGAAAATCTTGTGAGCTCCGTTAGCGAAACAAAACAAAACACCACTTCAAGGTACTGTAATGAACTCATTCTTTATTTATATTGGTGTTAAACCTACTGTATTCCAACTTCTCTATGGTTTACAAGCTCTTTTACTAGTCATAGATTCATCAAAATAAGCAAACAACACACGAAAAACAGAATCTGTCAAAAACAGAACAGTCTGTAGTAATCTGTATCAAACGCAAACTTCTGGAACTCAGAAAAATCTACCGAAATAGGAAGACCTAGATAATTTGTTTATTGATATACTGCAATTGGAATCAGTATTTTATCACGTACTGGTGATTTTAAACAATTGTTTTCGTGAACAGAAAGTTTCTGGAATTTTCGGCAAGATCAAATAACTATCATCCAAGAAGATCCTATAGGTTAGATCAAAGATTTATTACTAAACAGAAATAAAAAGCAAGAAAATTGAAATAAAATTGGGTTGCCTCCCAACAAGCGCTATCGTTTAACGCCCCTAGCTAGGCATAAAAGCAAGGATAGACCTAAGTATTGCCATCTTTGGTAGGCAATCCATAAGTGGCTCTCATAATAGATTCATAAGGTAATTTAATCTTCTTTCTAGGGAAGTGTCCCATGCCTTTACTTAACGGAAATTGGAATCTAATATTCCCTTCCTTCATATCATTAATTGCACCAATCGTTCTAAGGAAAGGTCTACCAAGAATAATAGGACATGAAGGATTGCAATCTATATCAAGAACAATAAAATCTACCGGCACATAGTTCCTATTTGCAACAATAAGAACATCATTAATTCTTCCCATGGGTTTCTTGATAGTAGAATCCGCAAGATGCAGGTTTAAAGAACAATCATCAAATTCATGGAAACCTAGCAAATCACACAAAGTTTTTGGGATCGTGGAAACACTAGCACCCAAATCACACAAAGCATAGCATTCATGATCTTTAATTTTAATTTTAATTGTAGGTTCCCACTCATCATAAAGTTTTCTAGGGATAGAAACTTCCAACTCAAGTTTTTCTTCGTAAGATTGCATCAAAGCATCAATGATATGTTTAGTAAAGGCTTTATTTTGGCTATAAGCATGAGGAGAATTTAGCACGGATTGCAACAAGGAAATACAATCTCTCAAAGAGAAATTATCATAATTAAATTCCTTGAAATCCAAAATAGTGGGTTCATTGCTATCTAAAGTTTTAACCTCTTCAATCCCACTTTTACCAATTTTTGCATCAAGATCTGAAAACTCCGAATTTTTGGGACGCCTTTTAACTAAAGTTGACTCATCTCCAGTCCCATCATTATCAAGATTAATATTGCAAAACAAAGATTTAATAGGAGACACATCAATAACTTTTAGATCTTCATCTTTATTCTCATAAAAACTAGAAGAACACGCCTTCACAAAGCAATCTTTCTTAGCACGTATCCTAGCGGTTCTTTCTTTGCACTCATCAATGGAAATTCTCATGGATTTGAGAGACTCATTGATATCATGCTTAGGTGGAATAGATCTAAGCTTAAAAGAATCAACATCAAGATAAATTCTATCCACGTTCCTAGCCAATTCGTCAACCTTAAGCAATTTTTCTTCAAGCAAAGTATTGAAATTCTTTTTTGAATTCATAAACTCTTTAACACTAGTCTCAAAATCAGAGGGCAACTTATTAAAATTTCCATAAGGATTGTTGTAGGAATTACCATAATTATTAGAGGAATTACTAGGGAACGTCCTAGGATTAAAGTTTCCTCTATACGCGTTGTTACCAAAATTATTCCTACCAACAAAATTCACATCCATACATTAATTATTATTCTCAATCAAAGTAGATAAAGGCATATCATTAGGATCAGAAGAAACACTCTTATTAGCAAACAATTTCATAAGTTCATCCATCTTTCCACTCAAAACATTAATTTCTTCAATCGCATGAACCTTTTTACTAGTAGATCTTTCAGTGTGCCATTGAGAATAATTAACCATAATAATATCTAGGAGTTTAGTAGCTTCTCCTAAAGTGATTTCCATAAAAGTGCCTCCCGCGGCCAAATCTAAAAGGTTTCTAGAAGTAAAATTCAATCCGGCATAAATTTTTTGTATAATCATCCACAAATTCAAACCATGAGTAGGGAAATTACGTATCATTAATTTCATCCTCTCCCAAGCTTGTGCAACATGTTCATGATTAAGTTGCTTAAAATTCATAATATCATTTCTAAGAGAGATGATCTTAGCGGGAGGAAAATACTTAGAGATAAAAGCATCTTTGCACTTATTCCAAGAATCAATACTATTTTTAGGCAAAGTTGAAAAGCAAGTTTTAGCACGATCTCTAAGAGAAAACGGAACTAGCTTTAATTTAACAATATCATTATCCACATCTTTCTTATTTTGCATATCACACAAATCAACAAAGCTATTTAGATGGGTAGCGGCATCTTCACTAGGAAGGCCGGCGAATTGATCTTTCATGACAAGATTCAGCAAAGCAGCATTAATTTCACAAGATTCAGCTTCGGTAAGAGGAGCAATCGGAGTGCTATGAAAATCATTGTTGTTGGTATTGGCAAAGTCACACAATTTAGTATTGTCTTGAGCCATCGTGACAAGCAAGCAATCCAACACACGACAAGGGTGAAGTGGGGGAGAGGAAAACGAGAGGCAAATGGCAAATAATGTAATGCGAGGGATACGAGTTTCTGATGGGTACTTGGTATGTCTTGACTTGTGCGTAGACTCCCCGGCAACGGCGCGAGAAATCCTTCTTGCTACCTCTTGAGCACTGCGTTGGTTTTCCCTTGAAGAGGAAAGGGTGATGCAGTAAAGTAGCATAAGTATTTCCCTCAGTTTTTGAGAACCAAGGTATCAATCCAGTAGGAGACCACGCTCAAGTCCCACGCACCTACACAAACAAATAAGAACCTTGCAACCAACGCGATAAAGGGGTTGTCAATCCCTTCACGGCCACTTGCAAAAGTGAGATCTGATAGAGATGATAAGATAATATTTTTAGTATTTTTATGATAAAGACTAATAGTAAAGAAAGCAAAATAAATGGTAATAGAAATAACAGTAGATTAATATGATAGAGAATAGACCCGGGCACTAGTGGCTTCTCTCAAGAGCATAAGTATTACGGTGGGTAAACAAATTACTGTCGAGCAATTGATAGAATTGAGCATAGTTATGAGAATATCTAGGTATGATCATGTATATAGGCATCACGTCCGTGACAAGTGGACCAACTCCTGCCTGCATCTACTACTATTACTCCACACATCGACCGCTATCCAGCATGCATCTAGAGTATTAAGTTCATAAGAATGGAGTAACGCTTTAAGCAAGATGACATGATGTAGAGGGATAAACTCATGCAATATGATATAAACCCCATATTTTTATCCTCGATGGCAACAATACAATACATGTCGTTTCCCTACTGTCACTGGGATCGAGCACCGCAAGATTGAACCCAAAGCTAAGCGCTTCTCCCATTGCAAGAAAGACCAATCTAGTAGGCCAAACCGAACTGATAATTCGAAGATACTTGCAAAGATAACCAATCATACATAAAAGAATTCATAGGAGATTCAAATATTGTTCATAGATAATCTTGATCATAAACCCACAATTCATTGGATCTCGACAAACACACCTCAAAACAAGATTACATCAAATAGATCTCCAAGAGAATCGAGTAGAACTTTGTATTGAGATCGAAAGAGAGAGAAGAAGCCATCTAGCTAATAACTCTGGACCCGAAGGTCTGAGGTAAACTACTAACACATCATCGGAGAGGCTATGGTGTTGATGTAGAAGCCCTCCGTGATCAATATCCCCTCCGGCGGAGCGCCGGAAAAGGCCCCAAGATGGGATCTCATGGGTACAGAAGGTTGCGGCGGTGGAAATAGGGTTTTGGCTCCTCCTCTGATGTTTTCGGGGTACGTAGGTATATATATATATATAGGAGGAAGAAGTAGGTCGGTGGAGCCACGAGGGGCCCACGAGGGTGGAGGGCGCGCCCAGGGGGGTAGGCACGCCCCCCTACCTCATGGCCTCCTCGTTGATTGCTTGACGTCCACTCCAAGTCCTCTGGATCACGTTTGTTCAGAAAATCACGTTCCCGAAGGTTTCATTCCGTTTGGACTCCGTTTGATATTCCTTTCTTTCGAAACACTGAAATAGGCAAAAAAACAGCAATTTGGGTTGGGCCTCCGGTTAATAGGTTAGTCCCAAAAATAATATAAAAGTGTATAATAAAGCCCATTGAACATCCAAAACAGATAATATAATAGCATGGAACAATAAAAAATTATAGATACGTTGGAGACGTATCAACTTCACAAATTTTTTCTGTTTTATTCGCCCTCTTTTTCGTTCACCTTTTTCTCGTCAGATCTTTTGTTTGCTTGTGTTGCCATGTGCCTTTTATATGCTTGCATCTTCGCTTGCTAAAAATCTATTGTTATGGATCCCCATCCACTTGCTAATCTTTTTAAAAGATCCAATCATGATGAACCAATTTCTAATGGGTTGTGCCCACCTCGGTGGCCTCCCGTACCCCTTATTTGCACTATAAATTTCCAAATATTCCGAAAACCCTCAGGGAAAACCTAGATCAGAAGTTCCACCGCCGCAAGGCTCTGTAGCCACCGAAAGCCAATCTAGACCCTTTCCGGCACCCTACCGGAGGGGGGAATCATCGCCAGTGGCCATCTTCATCATCCCGGCGGCCACCACGATGAGGAGGGAGTAGTCCACCCTCGGGGCCGAGGGTTTGTACCAGTAGCTATGTGTTTAATCTCTCTCTCATGATCTATATCATGGGCTTTGTTAATATAGATGGATCATATGATGTTTCTCCCCTCTATATTCTTGTTGTGATGAATTGAATCTTTACCCTTTGAAGTTTTGTCTTGTCGGATTGAATATTTAGATATGTGAACACATGATGTATGTCTTGCGGTATGAATACTTGAGGTGGCAATGGGGTATCATATTGATTCACTTGATGTATGTTATGGCACTCAACTCGCAGATTCCCGAGGTGACATTGGGGTAATCTTCGCATAGGGGTTGATGCACGTTTTTATTATCTTTTCTCCGATAGAAACTTTGGGGTCTCTTTGTAGTTCTTTGTGTGGATTGAGTATCATGAATATGAATTTGCCTTGGTGTTATTTTAGTACAAACTCTTGATTAGATCGATCGGGAAGAATAGCTTGCGTTATTTTAGTACGAACTCTAGGATAGATTGATCGGAAAGAATAGCTTTGAGGTGGTTTTGTACCCTACAAACAATTCCTATCTTTTGTTCTCCGCTAATAGGAACTCGGGAGTGATTCTTTATTGCACTTTGAGGGATAATCATATGATCCAACTATGTTAGAACTGTTGAGAGATTGCCCTAGTGAAAGCATGAACCCTAGGCCTCATTTTTAAGCATTGCAATACCGTTTTCATGACTGTTTACTAGTTGCTACCTTGCAGTTTTTATTTATTCAGATTATGAAAATGTATTTCTACCATCAATATTACACTTTTAGCACCATCTCTTCGCCGAACTAGTGCACCTATACAAATTGCCATTGTATTGGGTGTGTTGGGGACACAAGAGATTTCTTGTATTTGATTGCAGGGTTGTTTGAGAGAGACCATCTTCATCCTACGCCTCCCACGGATTGATAAACCTTAGGTCATCCACTTGAGGGAAATTTGCTACTGTCCTACAAAACTCTGCGCTTGGAGGCCCAACACGAGTCTACAAGAATAAAGTTGCGTAGTAGACATCAAATGGTAACGGTAACAAAAGTGCGACAAGGTAGCCCAATCCTTTTGAGGCAAAGAATAGGCCAAAACGGTCTCTTATGATAAGCAAAGCGTTCTTGAGAGTACACGGGAATTTCATGTAGTCACATTCACCATGTTGATTTGATTTGTGTTCGCTACTTTGATAATTTGATATGTGGGTGGACCGGTGCTTAGGTGCTGTTATTACTTGAACAAACCTCCTACTTATGATTAACCCCCTCGCAAGCATCTGCAACTACGATAAAAGTATTAAGAATAAATCTAACTATAACATTAAACTTTTGGATCCAAATCAGTCCCTTACGAAGTAGCACATAAACTAGGGTTTAAGCTTCTGTCACTCTCGCAACCCATCATCTACTTACTACTCCATAATGCATTCCCTTAGGCCCAAATATGGTGAAGTGTCATGTAGTCGACGTTCACATGACACCACTAAGGGAATCACAACATACATACTATCAAAATATCGAACACATATCAAGTTCACATGAGTACTTGCAACATGATTTCTCCCGTGACCTCAAGAACAAAAGTAACTATTCACAAATGATAATCATGCTCAAGATTAGAGGGGTATTAAATAGCATATTGGATCTGAACATATAATCTTTCACCAAATAAAACATATAGTAATCAACTACAAGATGTAATCAACACTACTAGTCACCCACAAGCACCAATCTATAGTTCTGGTAACAAGATTGAACACAAGAGATGAACTAGGGTTTGAGATGAGATGGTGCTGTTGAAGATGTTGATGGAGATTTCCCTCCCCAAGATGGGAGAGTTGTTGATGATGATGATGACGATGATTTCCCCCTCCGAGAGGGAAGTTCCCCCGGCGGAATCGCTCCGCTAGAGGGCAAAAGTGCTCCTGCCCAAGTTCCGCCTCGAGACAGCGGCGCTCCATCCGATAGTCCTCCCCTTATTTTTTCTAGGTCAAAATGACCTATATACCAGAAGATGGGCACTGGAGGTGGGCCTGAGTGAGCACAACCCACCAGGGCGCGCATGGGCTCCCTGGCTCGCCCGTCTGGGTTGTGTCCACCTGGTGGGCCCCCTCTGGTACTTATTTTCTCCAATATTCATCATATATTCCATAAAAAATCTCCGTGAAGTTTCAGCTTGTTTGGAGTTGTGCAGAATAGGTGGCCTGACGTAGCTTTTCCAGGTCCAGATTTCCATTTGCCGGAATTCTCCCTCTTTGTGTGTACCTTGCATATTATGAGAGAAAAGGCATTAGAATTACTACAAAAGCATTATTATGCATAAAAACATCATAAATAACAGTAGGAAAACATGATGCAAAATGGACGTATCAACTCCCCCAAGCTTAGACCTCGCTTGTCCTCAAGCGAAAACCAAAATCGAAAAACATGTCCACATGCTTAGAGAGAGAGTTGTCGATAAAAATAATATACAGACATAGAAGCATCATGTAGATTATTATAACAGCAACAAATTTAAACACAAGACTTTTATCATAGAGCTTTTATCATAGACTTCTCATGAATAAGTAGCAGTTCATCACACAATCGAAGTATAAAGCATAAACTCTATTAGAAACCAACAAACTATGTTCTTAGTCAACTTTGTAACTATAATTCATCATTTTTTAGGAAGGGTCGCGTATCAGAGCCTTTAGGCAAGTCCACATACTCAACCATCATATAATCTTCTATGATTGCTAACACTCACCGCATACACATGAGCAAAAAGTTTCAACCGAACACATAGAAAATATAGGGACTTATATTTCCGCCTCCCAACGTATTCACCTCAAGGGTGATGTCAACAATAATAACTCATGCCACTCATATTCAACTGGATATATGTGCCTAGATCTTTCCTCACCACATGGTGCTTGCCAAAAGAGAAAATAAAAAGGAATAGAGAGAAATACTTTTTTTTTGTCTGGGAATTGTAGGGGAAACCCCCACAGCATATCAAAACTTTATTGAGAAAAAGAGATACAGTACAAGTACAAAAGGGGGATTACAAGAGGTAATCAAAGTATCTAGGGGAAGAAGGAGAAAAAACAAGTTAAAAGATACAGATTAATGGCCTCAAGGTGGCAGGAATGAAATCCAGCGTAGAAGATCATCTTTGTAGGCAGCTTTCACTCTATATTGCATTAAGCCGATGTCATGGATGAAAGCAGATCTCCATTTATTAAATCTAGCTCTCTCATGCCTGAAGACCTTAGCATAGAGAGAAATACTTTGACTCTTGCATAAAAGTAAATACATATAAGTAAAAGATAGTCCCTTCGCAGAGGGAAGCAAAGGTTGCCATGCACTTTTTGGTTGTATGCCCAATCTCTTAGTGCAAAAGAACTTCACGTTATATTGCCCCTTATGATAGCAACCTTTATTATGCAGTCTGTCGCTTTTATTCTTTGCCATCACAAGTTCGTACAACGCTCAATTTTCACTTACACTAAATGATCCAACACTTTTAGAAGGAATTTTTATTGCCTTATTGCATCGATGACAACTTACTTGAAGGATCTTACTCAATCCATAGGTAGGTATGGTGGACTCTCAAAACAAGATTTGGGTGTAAGGGTTTTTCGATGCACAAGTAGTATCTCTACTTAGTGTGGAAATTTTGGCTAGCAAATATGGGGGGACAAGCACCACATGTTAAAGGATCTATGACAATATAACTTCTATGTGAATATGAACAAACATAAATCATTAAGTTGTCTTCCTTGTCCAACATCAACAATTTTGGCATATAGTATTTTGTTGGGGGCTCACAATCATAAAAGATGTCCAAGATAATGTATTTGCATGTGAATCTTCTCTTCCCTTATTAATTCTTTCATGAATTGCATCATTGACCAATGTTATGTTTGTAAATCTCTAATAAAATTTTCTACTTATACTCTTCCTTATGTGGTGTCATTACTTACCATAATATTAGCATATGATCTTTTTCATTTATTTTCTTTCTTTTTATTGAATATGAAAGTAAAGAAAACAAAACTCAAACTAAACTTTATTATATATCTCGCACACGATTATAAGGATAGATCACTAAGCAAACACCCGGAAAGAAAGGATCGAACTAAACTTTTATTCAACTAAAGCAAAAGATAACTGAGGATCAAACTAAGATAAGTAAAGGCAAACAATAATGGAGGTGATACGATACCGGGGCACCTCCCCCAAGCTTGGAACAAGCCAAGGGGAGTGCCCATACTCAATATTCAAGTTTCCTTTGGTGATGAAGAAGGAGGTGGTGGTGATGAAGTGGTAGCAATCTTATCCTCGGGTTTCCATGGCAAGGGCTGACCATCATAAGAAGAGGAGTGAGTCTCGCGGGTCCTGCAACTGGCAGCCAAACTCATACCTTTAAACCTTGCCTCATATTCAAAGACTTGGTTTTGGAGATCGAAGATCTGGCTTTGGAGAAAGTTGATTTGCTCGTTGAAGGTGAAGACGATGTCCTTCATGGACTTGCCATCCACCTTGAGATCACGGGTAGTCCGCGATCATGAGGTGATTGACATTGAGTCCACGTTCCACCATCCCCTTGCATCGGAAGACCTCCTGCTCCATAGCTTCAAGCCCGGCCTCCATGGTTCCCATCCTTTGGGACCTTGCACATAGCGGGTGTGGAGCACCCCTTCACGCATCTCGATAGCTTGAGGGTGCTGCATCACCTCCCGCAAATATGGGTTGATGACGTTCTCGAAGAATTTGTCCTTGGAGGAGCTCGAAGTGGCCATGGTGAATTAGTTATGTCAGAAAACAGCAATGAGAAGAAAACAGAAGATTTCTCCATGATACGGTGGTCAATAGGTTCGGGGGATATATAAAGTTTTTTATCTTGGGAAACAAGCAAACGAAAGAAAAAGGAGTCCGGAAGGTACCCGAGGTGGGCACAACCCACCTGGGCGCGCCTTGCCAGGCGTGCCCTGGTGTCTTGTGTCCACCAGGGGTGCCTTCCTGGTTGTTTCTTTATTTTCCTAATTTTTAGAATATTCCAAAACTGCCAGAAAATATTTTTGTGGATTTTTCGGAGTCCGTTTACTTACAGTATCACGTACCTCCTCTTTTTTCACGATTCTGGAGTATTCCAGAAGGTTTCCTTTATGCGTTCTTCCGGTGTCATAGTTTGGATAATATTGCTTTCAACATTAATGGGCGTACCTGAGATATAATGTTTTATTCTTTGCCCATTGACAACCTTCGGGTTGGTACCTTCGGCATTATTTATTTTGATGGCTCCAGATCGATAAACGTCCTCGATAACATAGGGTCCTTCCCATTTGGAGAGGAGTTTTCCTGTAAAGAATCTGAAACAAGAGTTGTACAAAAGAACATATTCTCCAACTTTGAACTCACGCTTTTGGATTCTTTTGTCATGCCATCTTTTAACCTTTTTCTTTAAATAACTTGGCATTTTCATAAGCCTGGGTTCTCCATTCATCTAGTGAGCTGATATCAAATAACCTCTTCTCACCCGAAAGTTTGAAATCATAGTTAAGTTCTTCAATTGCCCAATATGCTTTATATTCTAACTCGAGAGGCAAATGACAAGCTTTTCCATAAACCATTTTATAAGGAGACATACCCATAGGATTTTTATATGTTGTTCTATAAGTCCAAAGTGCATCATCTAATTCTTAGACCAATTCTTTCGGGACCTACTGACAATTTTTTGTAAAATTAATTTTATTTCTCTATTGCGAAATTCAGCTTGACCACTAGACTAAGGATGATAGGGAGATGCAATTCTATGGTTAACATCATACTTAGCAAGCATTTTACAGAGAGCACCATGAATAAAGTGTGAACCACCATCAGTCATTAAATATCTAGGGACTCCAAACCTTGGGAAAATAACTTACGTAAGCATTTTAATAGAGGTGTTGTGATCAGCACTACTAGTTGGAATAGCTTCTACCCACTTAGTAACATAATCAACAGCAACCAAAATATGAGTATACCCATTAGAGGAAGGACAAGGTCCCATGTAATCAAAACCCCAAACATCAAATGGTTCAGCAACAAGTGAATAATTCATAGGAATTTCTTGACGCTTACCAATATTACCAATTCTTTGACATTCATCACAAGATAAAACAAACTTACGGGCATCTTTGAAGAGAGTAGGCCAATAGAAAACAGATTGCAATACCTTGTGAGAGTTCTATCTCCCGCATGATGCCCTCCATAAGCTTCAGAGTGACATTTCCGTAGGATTTGTCCCTGTTCATGCTCAGGTACACAACGTCTAATAATACCATCTACTCCTTCTTTATAAAGATGTGGGTCATCCCAAAAGTAATGTCTTAAATCATAGAAGAATTTATTCTTTTGTTGGTATGTGAAGCTAGGTGGTATATATTTAGCAACAATGTAATTAGCATAGTCAGCATACCAAGGAGTGTTATGAGAAACATTTATTGCAGCTAATTGTTCATCAGGAAAACTATCATTAATAGGTTGTGGGTCATCAATAATATTTTCTAACCTAGACAAGTTATCAGCTACGGGGTTCTCAGCTCCCTTTCTATCAGTGATATGTAAGTCAAATTCTTGTAGCAATAGAACCCACTTAATGAGTCTAGGTTTAGCATCTTTCTTTTCCATAAGATATTTTGTAGCAGCATGATTAGTGTGAACAATCACTTTAGAATCAGCAATGTAAGATCTAAATTTGTCAAAAGCAAACACAACTGCTAAAAATTCTTTTCAATAGTAGCATAATTGCGTTGGGCACTATCTAGAATTTTACTAGCATAATGAACACTACTGCAGGTTGCTGCTAACGCGACACTACGATCAAAGACCCTTCGATGAAACTGTGTGTGATGCCATAACCGCAAACGGTGGTGTAAAAAAAACCATCAAAAAAGGTGCAAAACGTTTGCGATGACAGATGCATCAAACACGGTTCAGAATTTAGTTGCGTGTGCGATGCATGGCATACGGTTCAACTCAATTAACTGTTTGGGATGAGGAGGAACAAAAGAAACGGGCAGCCAGATGAAGGCGTGTGTGATATATAGCATATGGTTCACTGGGAGGAACTGTGTGTGATTAGGCAACACAATGGAAACGGTTCAATTGAACAAGATGTGTGTGATACGCGGCAAACAGGTCCGTAATCAGAAATGTCTGCGAAGACCAATAATAACACAGACGATTGCTGCTAATATGCCATGTGAATTGCTCTGTCTACAGTAGAATAACATGTATATATATATAGAACTGAAATAAACATCCAATTACATAAGTGACTATACAGATCATTCGCACACACCTCAATAAACAATTGCATGCATTCTAAAGTAGGACAAACGATCGTCTAGTCATCTACTTCTTGTGACGCTCCCGCCACTGCTATGCGGCTCGATCCCTCGTCTGGGTCAGGAAGAACACAGTTCCTCATGTCAATGATCCGCCTGTACATATCGTAGCTTGTGTACGCGTCCACGGCCGCGTACTTGACATGTTGTTCATCCAGTCTCTCATGCCACACACTGTGCCAGGCGTTCTTGTCCTTATTGCTCTCTTCCTTCATCTTCGCATAGTAGGGGTCGATGATGGCCGAGGCGAGGTCAACCAGGGAGTTCAATTTGTTTTTGTCGCTGCCCCAGACCTTGTAGTGGTGCTGGATGTTGACAAGATTCGGGCATTTCAAGTCCGAAACCTTGAGCGCTTTTAGATCGTTGGTGGTGTCCACCGTAGCGAAACTGTAGTCGGAGCGATTGATAAACCTAGAGAAACGCTCGCAAGGCCTTGTGGCAAGGTGGTAGTGGTAGACGAGGATGTCATGTCGCACGCACAACTGGGCGACGGCAACCTTCTGATCGTGCCCAGCACGACCGATGGTGTACTCGAGGTCGAAGCCAACCACTCGGTACTTGTCCTCGGCAAGGAACTGCTCCATAGTTTGGATGGAGCTCTCCACCGAGACCGGATCATTCATGTACACCACCGAGAGCGCCTTCCCCCTCACGTGGGTGTCCACTATGTGATGCGTGGTGAACTGCCCGCCGTTGTCGTCGTCGACCGCTGGGAGCGCCATTGGAGCCACGGGCAGCGCCATTGGAACCGCTGGATGTCCTCTCTGATGTGTCCTCATGGGTGTGCTTATTGTGTCGTGTGAGACAAGAGATGAAGGTAAATGGCCACAGGAATAAAAGGGGTCGGGTGGCATGGATTCTCGGCGCGTCCGCATGGCAGCTTTTGTAGCGGGTAACTGCATCGTCACGCCGCGCTCGATGCAACCGCTTGCACACGAATGTGCGTAATCGTGCGCCGGCCCCAAACACTGGCAGCGCGCGTGGAGGGACGAGGGCAGAGCACCCGGAGGGACGCGAGAGCAGAGCGCGCACGGCGGGACGTGAGCAGAGCGTGCCGCGGCCGCCTGAACCGCAAGCAACCACACGCATAGAGCAGTTGAACACGCAGGAAATGGTCGCCTAAGAGCCGACCGACAGTTGCGTCGCTGCGTAGAGAGCGGCCGTGTGCTACCACCTCCATCTAGTCTATAGTATCCTTTATATTCTGTGCCATACTTTGCCCTTAAATTTAACCAACAAAATGTTAATGCATGTTTTAAAAATTATATAATTGGAAACTATGTTCAAATACAAATCCAACTATATAATCTTTGGCGACATGCATTCGTATTTTATTAGTTAAATCATACTTATAAACCAGGACGATGGTATAGTAGGTAATTAAATCGCAAACATTTTTTTATTAACCGTATGTGTACGTGGCCTTTCGTCCTCCTCTCGCACGTCTTGTCACCCCGCTGCCGCAGACGACTTACAGTGCAAGCTTGCGCAGCGCGCGGGGGCGTTCTTTTGGCTAAACAGTGGCGCCAATGAATCGTCGGCGAGCCGTTCCCGCGCAAGCTTCCCGCCCGACTCGGTGAAATCCCCCAAAATCCCAATGCTTACCGGCCTGCTATAAAAACCCTCACGGCCGGCGAGTCCTACGTCGCATTTTCCCCTCCCTCCTTGTAGCTTATCTCGTCTGCTTCTCCCACAATCGCCTATGGCACCGGTCCGTCGTCGTCGCTCAGCCACTCCACCATCATCAGAGGACAGCTCCAGCTGGGAGGCTACACCGTGGCAGCGGCACAGTCCCCGGCATAGTGTAGTGCGCGTGGCGTCCCTGTTGGATGTGCGCGGAACACCCACCACACGCTCCGCTGCCGGTTCCCGTCGGCAGCTGTTGCCGGCCGCCGTTGCCGTCACACCACCGTTGAAAGCCAGGGCCATCGCCCGCTTCGTCGCCGTGGCCCGAAGGCGGGAGGTGGCCATCGTGGCTGCCACCCCACCGCCGGCCACTATGGCCATCACCCGCTCCGCCAATGCGGCCCGAAGGCGGGAGGTGGTGGTCGTGGCCGCCACCCTACCGTCGACCAACGTGGCCGCCAGCCCATCGTCGACCGCTGGGGTCATCACCCGCTGCGCCACCGTCGCCCGAAGGCGCAAGGCGGAGGTGGATGCCCGCACGTGCGTCAGCGACCTTGCGCGCTACAGTGAGTTCCTGCGAGAGGAGGAGGAGTGCCTCGTCGAGCATGCAATGAGCCTTACTGCCGCCGTGGCCGCGGCACACGTCGCCTCAGAGGCGAGGAATCAGGAGATCTACAAGGAGAACCACCGCTTCGAGAGGGGTTATCTGGAGCAGCAGAGGGCGTTTGAGGTGAGCGTCGCTGAAGCTGCAACAACGGCAGGCACCGCATTGCGGTTGCCCAGCTCGTCGGTAGGCTCCTCCTCCTCCGCCTCTTACTGAGCACGCTCGACAGAGGAGAGGCAGCTGGAAGTAGTACAAAGCCCCTCCGCAGTAGTAGTAGTATTTAGGGGCTATTTTGTTCAGTTCATCTGACTATAGATGTGGTGGAACTATACAACGTACTTAAAATTAGCTAGTATATATAGTTGAACTAGCTATTTCAGTACATGGTTGGCAACAATTGGGGAAAAGTTTTGTCGGTTTAGCTGTTGAGTTGAACTATTTGTATATATTAAGAACAACTGCTTAATCTATGAATGAAATTTATGCTTAATTACTGAATTTTAGTTGCAAAAAATAGATACTGCTAGTGATTTTTAGCTTCATATTTTGACAAATCGCAGTGTTACAAGGATTGACAAATCTTACCAAATTGTTTGTACGTGGTTGCACACGGGTCATCCAAAACAACCATTTGCGTTGAAGGGATGCACAAATTCTGCGGTGCTCTCACTTTGCATAAGGGTGTTTTGTCTAAAACGTTTGCGATCAAGAGATGCAGAAATCCTGCTCGGCACATTTTCTCTTGGCTTCCTGGGGAAGCTATCGGTTTGCATACGGGTGTTCTAACTAAAACGTTTGCGATGAGTGTTCTATATTAAAAAAGCGAATTAAGCTGCGGCTTGGGCGCCATTAATGGAGAGGATGCGAGCAAGGCGGGCGGCCATGGAAGTCAAAGGGCTCGCTTCCCAGTGAGCCTGCGCAGCGTACAGCTCGCACGCTTCCCGGTGAGCCTGCGCATTCGAGGACAGCTTGCATGCCTCAGTCAGCCTGCGCACCGGACGGCGCTCGCACGCCTCCCGTTCAGTCAAGGTCAAGCAGCTGTCCGCACGGCACCTCCTACAACCATTAAAACCAAGACACATGGCGTCACGTGAATGGTTAACAGAACGCACACGGTTTGAATTATACAAATGTTTGAGATATTAAAGAGGCAGCTATTTTTTCAAAATGCCTTTGTTGGCTGTCATTATTCGAGTGCGCCTTCTCTCAAAATGGACACGAAAAATACCACAACATGTCGGTTGCCATTCCATGATAGAATGCCAAGTTTCATGAATTTCAGACGACTTTTGGATTTACTAGAATTTAAAAATAAAGCACTCAACGTTTTGCCGGCAATCAACGGTGCCCTGGTGTTTGAAATCCATTCCCATTTATTGCCTGTGACCTAAGCATGCACCCAAGGACACAGATTTGATTTTCAACCAATTTATATGCACTGGAGCATGTGCATGTAGTTCAAATTTGAATTATTCACATAAATGCATTGAAAACTCAGTTAATGCATAAAAGTGTCCAAACAAACCCCGAAAAATCACGAAAATTCACACAACACTCCTGTTGTTCTATGTTGACACAAGAAAAAATTGAAAGCAGATATCGTTTCGTCCCTAAAGGTGGGACGTTCCCTACCGAAAACCATCATGCTTGTTGTGAGAAGCTCCGCTTTGTAAGAAGCATATACCCAAACCTACCCCAAATGGGACAAAATTTGTACCACAACATGTTGATGCTGCTCCATGATAGCATGCCAAGTTTCATGAATTTCAGATGAGTTTTGGATTTACTAGAATTTAAAAACTTGGCATCTCAATGTTTTGCCGGCAATCAACGGTGCCCTGGTGTTTGAAATTCATTCCCATTTCTTGCATGGGACCTAAGCATGCACCCAAGGACACATATTTGATTTTCAACCAATTTATATGCACTGGAGCATGTGCATGTAGTTCAAATTTGAATTATGCACATAAATGCATTGAAAACTCAGTTAATGCATAAAAATGTCCAAACGAACCCCGAAAAATCACAAAAATTCACACAACACTCATGTTGTTCTATGTTGACACGAGAAAAAATTTGAAAGCAATAAGAGGCAATGGATATCATTTCATCCCCAAAGGTGGGACGTTCCCTACCGAAAACCATCATGCTTGTTGTGAGAAGCTCCGGTTTGTGAGAAGCATATAACCAAACCTGCCCCAAATGGGACAAACTTTTTACCATGGCATGTTGATGCCACTCCATGATAGCATGCCAAGTTTCATGAATTTCAGACGAGTTTTGGATTTACTAGAATTTGAAAACCAGGCATCTCAATGTTTTGCTGGCAATCAACGGTGCCCTGGTGTTTGAAATTCATTCCCATTTCTTGCATGGGACCTAAGCATGCACCCAAGGACACATATTTGATTATCAACCAATTTATATGCACTGGAGCATGTGCATTTAGGTAAAATTTGAATGCACTAAAAACAATATAAATAACAGTAGGAAAACATGATGCAAAATGAACGTATCAGATACTAGCATGAGCAGGATATGAACACCATGAACATAAATATCATAGAGGCTATGTTGGTTTTGATTCAACTATGTGCATGAGCATGTGCCAAGTCAAGCCACTCGAAACATTCGTAGGATACCATATCATCATACCACATCACAATCATTTTAACGCAATGTTGACATCCAAGATAAACCATTATCCACTCCTAGCTACTTAAGCATGGCATGAGAAACTATAATCTCTAATTGTCATTACAAAAATGTTTGATCATAATATGCTGAATTATGGATACTAGGTTAAACACATTTACAAAAATAGAACAAGTTGAGTTCATACCCATTTCTCTCTGCCACAACCAATTCGCCAAATATCGTCATTATTGCCTTTCACTTGCACGACCGAACAATTTGAAAATAATAATAGTGCAAGAGTGCCATGGATTAAGCTGGAATTTGCAAACATTTTATTCAAAGGGAGAAGACAAGATAATTTGGGCTCTTTGTTAGATTAACAATAATGCATATGAGAGCCACTCAACATTTTCATTGTGGTCTTCTCCTTGGTATGACTCAATAAAAAGAAAAGAATTTCAGAGAAACACACTAAAATATTTTTGGGGTTTTTTGTTTTTCTTGAAGAAGGCAAATCAAAAGAAAAAAACAGAAAACAAGAAAAACTATTTACACAGGAAAGCACCCAACAAGCAAAAAAAGAATCAAGAAATCTTTTTGGGTTTTCTCAAAGTTCTACAAACACATAAGAAGAAAGCGAGAAAATAAATCTAGCATGGATAGTACATTGAAGAAGTGTGGACACCGACAACTGGAATGAAATGTGTAATCATGAATATAATGTCGGTGGAAATACGTACTCCCCCAAGCTTAGGCTTTTGGCCTAGCTTGGTATCACCGTCTGTAGCCTGCGTAATAATTGGAGTGATAACTCTGGGAGGCTCTTGGTGCAGCCTCCTCAGCCCGCCGAGCAGCCACAACCTCTGCGTTGTGTGTGCGAGCCTCGCTCTCAAGAGCATAATACCTTCCTTTGCTGTGATAATCAAAGAGAGCAGGAGCAGGCAAAAAGGTGTGCACCACGGGACCTTTATTAAACAACAGGTTATAAATATAATCAGTGGTCTTGCCCTTAAGGAACTTATGGCGCTTTATGGCCTCAAAATCTAAGTACTGAGTGGGCAGGATAGGGTCATTAGGCCAAGGTGATACGCCTAGCTCCCTTGCTAGATGTGAAGCATAAATCCCACCATAAAAGTATCCACTACCAGCGTTGTGTTGCAGTCTGCGTGCAACAATCGCTCCAAGGTTATAACATTTATCACCGGTGAGAGCAGTGTGTAAAAGGCTCATGTCAGGGGCACAAAGTGTGCTGCAATCCTGCTTGCCTATGATGCATTTGCCATTAAAGAGTGTGAATTATTGAATCGATGGGAAATGAATGCTCTTTATTCTACCTTGTGTCACTCCTCTAGTCTCACCATAGAAAAGGCTAGTCAAGAATGTCTCATACTCACATCTTGGTGGTTCGTCCAGCGAGCCCCAAAATGGAATTTTGCAGTAGTTAGCAAATCTCTCTAAAGGTATGGTAAATGGATTGTCATAGAGTTTAAACGAAACTCTAGACTGATGAGGATGAAATTTAAATTCTTTAGTAAATGATTCTGTGAGGCTAAGATGTTGGTTGCACTTATCTTCCATGTAGGGACTGAGCTCGACGTTGTGAACATACTGCTCAAATTCGTCTTTAATACATGCCCTCACCATAAAATTGTTGCATGACCATAGGCAGGATTTGGTAGCTACTTCCCGTATCAAACTTACGCTTGATTCAACATAAGACCTCCTCCTCGAACAACTCCTAAAGAAATCATCTTATTCCTATGAACAAAATTCTGAATTTTTTTAGTCAACAAAACTTCACAAGATTGATAGCAACTACTCATAGGCATGTATAGAGGCCATATTAAGCATTCATACTATTTAGAACTCTAAGAATTCAACACACAAGCTCATCCACAACAGCACCAAGAGTAGCTAATTATTCAAAATATAAACCGCTAAAACAAAAACTAATTGGACCAATGGAGGAGTCACATACCAAGTAGCAATCCCCAAAAACAGTTTTGGAAACGGAGCTTTGAGCAAAGAGATCGAAATCGGCGGGTTTGAGAGCAAGAACACGAGAGAGAGAGAGAGAGTAATGGTGACTTTTTCTGGAGGTAGGTGATGACATGGGCTAAAGATGTAAGTGAGGGGGCCCACGTGGGGGCCACAACCCACCAGGTGCACCCCCTCTGATGTTATTTGCACTAAAAATTCAGAAATATTCAAAAAATTGTATTAATTTTTTAGGACATTCTAAGAACTTTTATTTTTGGGTCATTTTTTATTGCACAAAAAATCTAGAAAATAGGATAAACATGGCATTTTATTTTATTTAACTAAGAAAAATAGAAAACAAAAGGCAAGGACAGAAGGTTGTTCCTACTAAGTTCATGAACTTCATACCTCTCAAAAGTGATCCATTAATAAGGTTGATCAAGTCTTATTAACAACCACCTTCGATTAGCATGAAACTGAAGAACTTTCGTAAAACACCAAGTTACCTCAACGGGATAAGCATATCCCCAACGATACGTATATCATATTTCTTTTTGGCAGAAGGTAGAGGTAGTTGAAAACTTCCAATAGTGAGTGTCGGAGATTTTTCAATAACATTTATACCATTCACTTGGAATTGTTTCTTCGGAAAGTGCACCGTATGCTCATTACCATTGATATGAAAAGTGACCTTGCTTTTATTGCAATCAATAACATCCCCTGCAGTATTTAAAAAGGGTCTACCAAGGATAATCGACATGTTGTCGTCCTCGGGCATCTCAAGTATAACAAAGTCAGTTAAGATGGTAACATTTTGTCAGGACCCCGATCCTAAGTCACACCGATCTAGCATGTAACACGTCATATCACTTTGCGGCCTCACGCACGGTATTCCCACAGGTGCCACCTTACCTGGCCCGGGACCGTTTGTGCCTTTTGGCTCACGTATATGATAGTGTCACTAGCATCCATATGACAAAGAACCCGGGCCGACATGACTAGTCATAAACCCAAAGTGGCACTAACTTACAGGGACAGGCATACATGACCCAGCAACGAATGTGTCGGTCATCAGTGAGTGAATCTGGGCTGTCGGAGCTAGGCTAACAGGACTCCGGTAGACACCGCGTGACATTTCCCCGAAGGGACAGACACAGGAACGAAGAAGGACACATGCCGGCCAGCCTAAGTGTTCCGGAGCAGTAGCAAGCTACCATGGCTCAGTGGAAGCACTAGGAGACATTTCCCCATAAGAGAGGCTACCAAGAATGAACAACTAGGTTGTCAGATCCCACACATACCAAGCATTTCAGTAACATACACACAATGTGCTCGATATGTGCAAATACAACATGGCATCACAACATAACTCTATGACTCAAGTATTTATTCATTAGGCTCCGAGGAGCCAAGTATTACAAACATGGGTCTCATGACCCAACATACAGAGCATACAAGCAACAAGCGGAAGCATAAACATGTCTGAGTACAGGCAACTACAAATGAAAAAAGGCTGAGAAGCCTGACTATCTACAAGACCCTCCCAAGGGTACAAGATCGTAGCTGAGGTAACAAGCTAAACGTCGAAGTCCATGTGAAACTACTAGTGAGTCTGAAGTCTCTCTGCAAAAACATAAATTAAGCAAACGTGAGTACAAATTTACCGAACAAGACTTACATCAGAACTAGCTACATATGCATCAATATCAATAAAGGGGCGGTGGAGTTTAACTGCAGCAAGCCAGCTTTGACTCGGTGGCTATCGTGAACTACGCCGGCAAGTAACTCTTTGAGGTGGTGCACACGAGTCCACATATTCACCATATCAATACACCACTATGGGCCCGCTCCCGTCTCCCTACAAGAACGCCATCCATAGCACTCATGCTTATCTTGCACATTTTAGGGTATCCAATTTCACTTGTCTATGAACTGTATAGGCAACCCAGAGGTCCTTTACCGCGGACGCGGCTATTCGAATAGATGATGTTAACCCTACAGGGGTGTACTTCTTCACACACGCTCTCGCCACTTACCACCATGTACACGTCATGTATCTCGACAACCTTCAAGCGAAGCCTGGCGAGGGTGTCGGCCACGACCTAACTAACCACACAAGTCCCTAGTCCAGGTTTATCGCCTATTCAGGTTCCATCCGCAAGGAGTCCGACCGAGGTTTCCACATACGACCCCGAATGATGTGTACAGGGTTCCGCGACACCAAACAGGCGCTCGGCATACCAGGCCACGTGCCTACCGCATCACAGCCCACCCCTCGGGTCAGCACTGCGCATGGCCTCCAGCAACTACAAACACCAGAAACTACTTGCAACTCCTGGACACAGGACAAGGGCGG
Organism: Aegilops tauschii subsp. strangulata; assembly: GCF_002575655.3. NCBI lineage: Eukaryota > Viridiplantae > Streptophyta > Magnoliopsida > Poales > Poaceae > Aegilops > Aegilops tauschii. The sequence goes on from NC_053039.3 coordinate 361,037,138, forward strand.
CTAATGAGTCGAGAGGGTCAATTAAGGATCCCAATGAGTGTTAGTAGCTGTTCATGGATCACAAACACAGAACTCAGTTCGTGAGGACGGCTTCAATGAGACAACCCACCATGTACTCCTACATGGCCTCTCACCGCTACCTTTACCAAATCGTGTTCACACACTTAGCTCACACACAGTAGGACATGTTCATCACCATTCCAATTCATCCCCGATGAATCAGACCTGACTCAACTCTAAGCAGTAGCAGGCACGACAAACAAGCATGAATGAGTAGGCAGATCGGGGCTCAAACAACTCCTTCTCATGCTATTGGGTTTCATCTATTTATTGTGGCAATGACATGTCATGTAGAGGAAAAGGGGGTTCAACTACCGCAGCAAGTAACAAATGAATCGTTGTTGTCCTAATGCAGTAAAAGAGAGCAGGAGCAAGAGAGTGGGATTGTATCGGAATGAACAAGGGTTTTTTGCTTCCCTCGCACTTCTGGAGATAGTATAGTTCTTCATCGGTGACATCGATCTCATCGTCGAAACCACTTCTACCGAGAGGGAACAACCACTGGCAACAGAGAAGGAACACAATCAATGCAATGCACAATATGATGCATGATCATGACATGTCAGTATGCCGTGATTTGAGCTAATGCAACTAGCAACAGGTTAAATGGAGTTGGTTTGAATCCAAGATTCAAATTCACACTCCATATGTGGATATTCAAATGCCATTTATATGATTGGTCCTAAACAGCAGCTATAAGTTGTTCTAACATCCATGAAAATGGTACAGGTGGATAGATTGGATTTTTATGATCATTTTTCATATATAAATTATTTCATTTGGAGTTATGGTTGAATTTATATGATTTTTAGAAGTTTATAACATTTTTTGAAATACATAAACCATTTAAGATTTATTTAAATTCCAGAAAAGAATTACCGCGTCAGCATGACATCACTATGATGTTAGCGGTCAATGGGTCGGTCCAGGTCAAACCTGACCTGCGGGACCCACTAAGTTGTCAGCATGTGACTCGGTTGGTTAACTGGGTTAATTGGTTGGTTAACTGGGTTAATTGGTGCTAAACTAGCCCCAACTAAGATGTCAGCAGGGCTGGGCCCACATGTCAGTGGCTCATCTAATTAACTAAGTTAATTAACACTAATTAAACCTAACACTAATTAAACAAGGGCCTGGGCCCACATGTCAGTCAGCCAGGGGAGGTCAAACCCCTGGTCAGCGGGGTCAAACCCGCCGGACTTGGCCCACGGCTCGACGCCGGAGACGACAGACACGACAGAGGGCGTCGGGTTTTGCCGTCCGGTGACCGAACGAGCGGCGGAGAGGCTCTACGCGTAGTTGGCGCTCTTCCGCATCCAACGGGACCGGAGTCAGCGGCTGGGGTGGCCGGAAACGGCGGTGGCGACCTCAATGGCGGTGGCCGGAGCTCGACGCCGATGAAAACGACGACACGGTGCACGGGAGGAGCAACAGGTGACGGTTTTGGGGTCGCGACAGCGGCTCTCGGGTGATGCGAGGGAGAGAGCCAGAGGAGGGGGAGAGGCACTGGGAGAGCGAGACAGGGTCGAGGGGGTGGCGTGGCTGCATCAGGGAAGGCCAGGGCGAAGCGGCAAGCAGGAGGTGGCCGGGGCACGTGCTTGCGTGCAGTGGCCACACGCCTCTCATCCTCCTAGCGGGAGGTTGAGGGTGACTGGCACTGCGCTGTGGGCTGGGCCGCACAGTAGCAGGCCGGCCAGGCGGGACAGGTAAGCGCCAGGTCAGTTCTCTCTCTCTCTCTTTCTCTAATTTTGTTTCTGTTTTCTTTCTCCGCTGTTGTTTTTGATTTAGCAAAAATGCTAAACCAGTTTATAAAAATGCTGAAAATATTCATGGGCACTTCTGAAATTAATTCCAACAGCCCAAAAATACTTTCAAGACTATTTGGACATTTAAAAATATTTATAGCATTTAAATGTCCAAATGCAAATACTTTATGATTTAACTCAAAGATCCAATTGTCCTAGAAAAGTGTGCACTATTTTGGGCAGAGGTTCTGGACCAATTCAAAAATGATGAACATTTAAGAAGGGCATTTTGGGTTCATTGAAAATTATTATAGTAAACCCTAGTTGAGTTAGGTGGTACAGGGGGTTTTTGCCATCCCCATTTCAAGTTTCAGGAAAATTTAAACATGATGCAAGGAAGATGCAAACACTAGGCAGTACCACAAGCTAGGGATGTGACAACTCACCCCCACTAAACAAGAATCTCGTCCCGAGATTCAAGCATAGGGTAAGATGAAGGGGGAAACACAACTAACACAATCTTCACGATCTAAGTTGCACTTCATAAGAACGTTGATCAATCATCATCTTTGTCTCGACGTCTTGCTCTGAGAACTCCAACCAACATGACAACGAGAGGAAAGGGAAAACTCTAGAAGATCGATCTTCTCGAAGATCGAACAACCGATGATCAACTCATGGAAGGAGACATAGAACATCCCCCGAGCTAAGAAACGAAGCATACATCCAAAGGGATGGGGTGAAACAGATGACGAAGGTTCACTAGGTAGGCAACAATTCCACACCTAAGAAGATGGTGGACGAAGTCAGAGTAGTGAGGAGTTAATTGCTATGATTCCATAACGGGGCACCTTAGAGAAGGTGACTCGTAGAATCCCTTAAGTGGCAAAAAGAATTACTTTTGATACATAGATCATTGAAACTCTTCATACCAGGCTAGGCAATTCACAAGCGGCCGTCGGATGGAGTTCGAAAGAGTGGCATACTCGGACTAGAATGGATGATGTGGACTACCTTGTTGCAGACAATGCGATGAGTGATATTTGCTTATCATCGGAAATGGATGGAACCCATGGTTGGACCACTTTTGAAGATGATCCTGAGCAGCAATTGCTGAGAAGGGCAAGCCATGGGGAATTGGCACAAGGCGGTGCAAGCTGGGAAAAAAATGCCAATGTCGGGAAAGTTCCAACCATCATATCTGCCTGAGATTCAGATCTGGTTGGGGTCAGGATATTCCAGACTCATCAAGTCTAGAAAGAAAAATGAAAGTTTGCAACACAAATCGATGAGATGGCGTTGCGAGATTCTCAGGGAATGAACTACGATAGCAAGCTCCAAAACATGAGCCGGTTCTGCTACACACGTGTGAACACGCTGTCCCATACAAGCATGACCACATAGTAGTCTTACAACAAAACACTACCGAGTTCTGGTTGGGGACCATCATTGCAGATAACGAAGTCCTTACATAAGTCATATGATTAGCTCTTATGCAGGAACTTCTTCTCCTTGAACAAATCAGTCAGTGGCTTGGTGTGCTAGGGACACATATAGAATGAAGGTTGCAAGTCTCCAAACCACAGAGTACTTCGCACGTATGCATGACTGACTTGGAATGATTCCAGAGGAAGCAAAACAAACTTTTTCAAATTCACGGCGGCAACTTGCATCAAATGCACATGAATTAGAGGAAGTCACTTCTTTCATCCGAACATATACTTCATGAACGGGACATGAAGATAATGCTTACAAAAGTTTCCAACGCTAACTTAGATGTTCAACATGAATCATGGACAAGATGAAAACGTTGTCAATGGGATTAACAACAATCCATCCAGGCTTACATATAGGTGGAATTCCACAATTAAGTGAACATGGTGATAGCATTGGTCAGATCCAAAAGATATAACGGTGTATGCTCGAGGAATCAACCACGAGCAAGACAACATTACGAACATCGTTGGTTCTAATTTGATTTGACGATAGCCCATACTCAAATCAAGGATTGGATAAGACAATAGCGCCGTCAACTGACCACGGGGATCAATCGATGAGGATACCATCTTTCTTCATCAAACACACAAACGCAAGGATATCCCTTTGACAATGAACTAAGTGGGATAAGCTTTCATCTTCCAACCCTCCAAGTTGTTGTTTAACTCAACCAACTAGCTCAAGGTATCCAACACAGTTCCTTGGAGAAAGGGTGGTTTATGGAAAAACCAACTTGATCACAAACTCAACATAGCGGTCAGGTGACAACCTGGTAATACTTCCGAGAAGATATTCGGAAAATCACGAACCATCGATATGTTATTAAGCTCGAGAACAATCTTCCTTTTCAAGGTAAGACAACATGATCAGAAGAGCAAGGGATTCAATCCTAACTCAAAGATTGAAGAGTGCACCAGAAATAAGGACAAGGTAGCACGATCAATCCTAGAATAGTGATTCGATAACCAACATGCTAAGAATGATATTAATGTCCATTAACTACCAAGCAACACGGTTGCTAGGAGTATTGATTTCACGCATCATGGTTCACTTGTCGGCATTCCGGTTGCGACAACACGGGACCGAGGAATGAAAAATGATGGCAAGAAGTATCACTGCGTCAAGAATTCATGAGAGATGGTGCAATTCTCATGACAATCCTGACATAAAGGGTTACTCTGAGGTAGAACAGAACAAAAGCTGGATTGACATTTTGATCTGCGGAATACAACTGCTTTGACCCAATCCTAGAAATGGATAGGGTACTGGAGTTTGTTTCTCCTAGTCATTCTGGAATAGAATGGCTTGACGAACCACAAGAATAATAGGCATCGATAACACGAATGCACAACTAGTCCTGACTATCAATTGATAGACAGAGGTTAGAATACAACTAAAGAGAGACAACTCCAAGGAACATATGGTTTTCTGAGTTGCGGATGCATAGATTTAGCATGTCAAACAAGTTCAACATATTTCTTCTAGATAATCCATGCAGAAAGGTAGGACTGGCAGATTAGCAATGCATAATGGAGAACTCATCAAGAGCACTCTGGTTGTGATCTTTTGGTTCAAAGAACTTCTGCCATAATGGTTCATGGTATTGGAAGAGCGATATACCACAGACCTCGAGGACTATCACAAAGGTTACTAATATCCTAAAGGAATGAGCAAACACTGTCAACATGAGGTAAGTAGAGTGAATCTTGGGTTCAAGAACCTAGAAATATAATACCTACATACTAAATGCCATCACGGGATGCTTTCGGGAATAATGGCCAGAATCATCACACTGGGGATATAAAGCATTGCTAGATTACTGAGTGGTTCTCTAAGACGCCTAGGGTCATAATAATGGCTTCAACATATATGCCGAGGCAACGAAGTATCTCAACTCGGCTATTAGTGTGGTTAATCTGGCCCAAAGGAACATTGAGAACGGAAAGAAGGGATTTGCAAATGCATCAGACTATTTAGAAACCTGGGATGACTTGGACAGCATAACGGCTGTAAATGCTCAAAAAGATTTGAGACATCCTACAAAATAGTGGCATGACCACTCAACATCACAATATCAAGGTTCCGAGGCCAGCTATGAACATACGGAAGTAGTAGAAACTAAACTGAGACTTGAATCCATCAATCCTATAAGTCTATGGATTAGTAACACGTGATCCTGATAGAAAGAATAGAAAGCCTAGTTCCTTAACCCCGCAGGAAAGATAGGATGACTCGGATCAGAAGGGCATGAGGTAAAGAAGTAAAAAGAGCCTTACGTTCCCTTCCACAATCAATTCCCTTATGTAACTAAAGAATTTCTAGACTCAACTTCGATCAGTTTGGCTTGGTAATCCTATAGGCAGTCAGGCTCTGATACAAAAGCTGTCAGGACCCTGATCCTAAGTCACACCGATCTAGCATGTAACACGTCATATCACATTGTGGCCTCACGCACGGTATTCCCACGGGTGCCACCTTACCTGGCCCGGGACCGTTTGCGCCTTTTGGCTCACGTATATGACAGTGTCGCTAGCATCCATATGAGAAAGAACCCGGGCCGACATGACTAGTCGTAAACCCAAAGTGGCACTAACTTACAGGGACAGGCATACATGACTCAGCAACGAATGTGTCGGTCATCAGCGGTGAATCCAGGCGGTAGCAGCTGGGCTAACAGGACTCCGATAGACATCGCGTGACATTTCCCTAAAGGGACAGACATAGGAATGAAGAAGGACACATGCCGGCCAGCCTAAGTGTTCCGGAGCAGTAACAAGCTACCATGGCTCAGTGGAAGCACTAGGAGACATTTCCCCATAAGAGAGGCTACCAAGAATAAACAACTAGGTTGTCGGATCCCACACATACCAAGCATTTCAATAGCATACACACAATATGCTCGATATGTGCAAATACAACATGGAATCACAACATAACTCTATGACTCAAGTATTTATTCATTAGGCTCCGAGGAGCCAAGTATTACAAACATGGGTCTCATGACCCAACATACAGAGCATACAAGAAACAAGCGGAAGCATAAACATGTATGAGTACAGACAACCACAAATGAAAAAAGGCTGAGAAGCCTGACTATCTACAAGACCCTCCCAAGGGTACAAGATCGTAGCTGAGGTAACAAGCTAAACGTCGAAGTCCACGCGAAACTACTAGTGAGACTGAAGTCTCTCTGCAAAAACATAAATTAAGCAAACGTGAGTACAATTGTACCCAGCAAGACTTACATCAGAACTAGCTACATATGCATCAGTATCAATAAAGGGGTGGTGGAGTTTAACTACAGTAAGCCAGCTTTGACTCGGTGGCTATCCTGAACTACGGCTGCAAGTATCTCTTTGAGGTGGCGCACACGAGTCCACATATTCACCATATCAATACACCACTATGGGTCCGCTCCCGTCTCCCTACGAGAACGCCATCCATAGCACTCACGCTTATCTTGCGCATTTTAGGGTATCCACTTTCACTTGTCTATGAACTGTATAGGCAACCCAGAGGTCCTTAACCGCGGACGCGGCTATTCGAATAGATGATGTTAACCCTGCAGGGGTGTACTTCTTCACACACGCTCTCGCCACTTACCGCCATGTACACGTCATGTATCTCGACAACCTTCAAGCGGAAGCCTGGCGAGGGTGTCGGCCACGACCTAACTAACCACACAAGTCCCTAGTCCAGGTTTATCGCCTATTCAGGTTCCATCCGCAAGGAGTCCGACCGAGGTTTCCACATACGACCCCGAATGATGTGTACAGGGTTCCGCGACACCAAACAGGCGCTCGGCATACCAGGCCACGTGCCTACCGCATCACAGCCCACCCCTCGGGTCAGCACTGCGCATGGCCTCCAGCAACTACAAACACCAGAAACTACTTGCAACTCCTGGACAGAGGACAAGGGCGGCTAATGAGTCGAGAGGGTCAATTAAGGATCCCAATGAGTGTTAGTAGCTGTTCATGGATCACAAACACAGAACTCAGTTCGTGAGGACGGCTTCAATGAGACAACCCACCATGTACTCCTACATGGCCTCTCACCGCTACCTTTACCAAATCGTGTTCACACACTTAGCTCACACACAGTAGGACATGTTCATCACCATTCCAATTCATCCCCGATGAATCAGACCTGACTCAACTCTAAGCAGTAGCAGGCACGACAAACAAGCATGAATGAGTAGGCAGATCAGGGCTCAAACAACTCCTTCTCATGCTATTGGGTTTCATCTATTTATTGTGGCAATGACATGTCATGTAGAGGAAAAGGGGGTTCAACTACCGCAGCAAGTAACAAATAAATCGTTGTTGTCCTAATGCAGTAAAAGAGAGCAGGAGCAAGAGAGTGGGATTGTATCGGAATGAACAAGGGTTTTTTGCTTCCCTCGTACTTCTGGAGATAGTATAGTTCTTCATCGGTGACATCGATCTCATCGTCGAAACCACTTCTACCGAGAGGGAACAACCACCGGCAACAGAGAAGGAACACAATCAATGCAATGCACAATATGATGCATGATCATGACATGTCAATATGCTGTGATTTGAGCTAATGCAACTAGCAACAGGTTAAATGGAGTTGGTTTGAATCCAAGATTCAAATTCAAACTCCATATGTGGATATTCAAATGCCATTTATATGATTGGTCCTAAACAACAGCTATAAGTTGTTCTAACATGCATGAAAATGGTACAGATGGATAGATTGGATTTTTCTGATCATTTTTCATATATAAATTATTTCATTTGGAGTTACGGTTGAATTTATATGATTTTTAGAAGTTTATAACATTTTCCGAAATAAATAAACCATTTAAGATTTATTTAAATTCAAGAAAAGAATTACCGCGTAAGCATGATGTCACTGTGATGTCAGTGGTCAACGGGTCGGTCCAGGTCAAACCTGACCTGCGGGACCCACTGGTCAGTGACTCGGTTGGTGTAACGCCCCGAGACCGACGCTCCAGATGCCTTCCTTGTTTTGCGAGTCAGTTGTGTTTTTTTATTTGTTTGTTGCATCTCATCATGGCATCATCCGCATTGCATCGGCACTCGTTGCCGTCATTGTTTTTTAAAACTTGCATCCGCTCATAGTTGCCGCGTCCCCCCTTGCTTTCGTTGACCGTTTCGAGACCAACCACACTTGCAATGTTGCTCCTCGTTTTCTCTCTTGTCTTCTCTGGGGCCTTTTGTCAGACACTTTGTCTTTGTCGACCCCTCTCAGACCACCCCTCGCGCGCGTCCGAAAATTGTCCCGAACCCGACCCGGGTTGTTGTTACCGATGGGTCCGGATCATCCCCTAACATCCCTAAATCATCATCGGTTTCTCGTTGGACTCTCCTACCCTATTTTTTTCAGGCCATCCGATTAAGATCGGAGGGACCAAATACCCCTATTCAAAATTCACTTGTTATTTAAAGGCTAACCCTAAAACCTAGGGAGAGTTGTCCCATCGTTCCCTCACCCGCCGCCACTACTCTCCCGCATCCACCTCGGGATCCCTCACGATCCATTCCACCCAACCAGATCGCACCGACCGCCTCCCTCGTTTTCAGCATCGAACCAACCCCAGGCCCTCGATCCACTCCTCGCCCGAGCCCCGGAGCTCCTCCATGTCGTGCTCCTCCTCGAGCCCGAGGACATGCCTCCTTTGCTCGATCCCCACCAGCCAGCAGCCCCGTCGCGCCGGCCATGCTCCTCCGCGCTGGCCATCAGCAGCGCACCCCGGCGCCCTGCTCCGGACCTCGACCTCGTCGCCCTCGACCCCGCTCGACTTGCCGGAGAGCCGTCAGCCATGGAGACCACCGCAACAAGGCCAGCCCCCCTCGCCCTTCTCCTTTTTCCTCCATCCTTCTCCACCTCCCTAATCTCTCTGCCCCCTCTCTGCTGCTATGGACAGGGCTTCGACGCCGCCGTCCTCATGCTGCATCGCCATGGCTACAACCCGGGCCTTCCTCGCTCGATCTGGACCAGGAGGGTCCCGAGCATCTCCTCCACCGCCAGGGGAGCTGTCATGGCCATGGATGCCGTCCGCCGCCTCCAGCTCGAAACTCCGGCGGGCCCAAGCCTCGGAGGTGACCGGATCCGGTCCAGATCGAACTCCCCAAGCCCTCATCGCCGGCCTCCCCTACTGCTGTTTCTGTTCTTCAGAGACGAGAGTAGTAGCGGCTCGCTCGTCCCGAGCGTTGACCACGCCCTGCCTCGCCTCGATGTGCCTCCATGGCCCGCAGCCAGCGTCAGGCCTAGCCGAAGCCAGCCAGCCTCAGCCTCTCCCTCCTCACCATCTTGGGCTTGGCCCATGGGTGAGCGCCCACAGCCCCTCCTCTGTTTAGCCCATGTTCTGTGTAGTTTCAGCCCGTTACGTTTTTTTCCTGTTTTAGCGATTTTTGCATTATCCAGTGAACGTCTGTTTTACAGAAAACCCCTAGACTTCATGCATTTAATAACTCCACAATCGTGCATCTTATGTAAATATTTTATACATGAAAAATGCTCAGAATTTTATCTAGTTTCATAATACGCTGCTTGCATCCATGTTTAAAATGTTTAAATTGCTGTTTGATTAAATTTGCTTAAATGCCATGTTAAAATGTTTTATTTCATAACTAAATAACCGTAGCTCCGATCTTAATAAACTTTATATGTAAATGGGGTAGAAAAATGCCTAGTTTAACATGGTGCACTTCATTTTGCTGTTTAACAACATTAAAATATGTTTTAGGGCAGAACAGTACCAAATCTAAAATATTGCATATGAGGATTTTCCGGAATTGTTATTTGTTGTTCCGGCCTCATTTAAACTTGCCTAAATAGCTAGTTTACTTATGCTTCACCTCTTGCCATGTTAATCAACATTTAATATTGTTGGGTACATAAACCGAGAGTGAACTAAATAATTGATGTGGTGTTTTGTCAATATGCAACTCGTTGCATATTGAGCTCCACTTAACTTGTAGTATTGTTTGTTGCACTTTGCCATGTCATGCCTCATTAAACCGGACATGCATCGTACTTGATTGTGCATCATGCCATGCTGATGCTTGTTGGTTTACTATGTTGTTTTTTTCTTTCCAGTTTGCTTCTCTCGTTAGCTTCGGTTTCGTTCCGGAGTTGTGAGGATTCGTTCGACTACGTCCGATTGTCTTCTTCATGGACTCGTTCTTCTTCCTTGCGGGATCTCAGGCAAGATGACCATACCCTCAAAATCACTTCTATCTTTGCTTGCTAGTTGTTCGCTCTATTGCTATGCCGCGTTACCTACCACTTGCTATATCATGCCCCCCAAATTGCCATGAAACCACCTCTAACCTTTGTCACCCTTCCTAGCAAACCGTTGTTTGGCTATGTTACCGCTTTTGCTCAGCCCCTCTTATAGCGTTGCTAGTTGCAGGTGAAGATGAAGATTGCTCCATGTTGGATTATGTTTATGTTTGGATATCACAATATCTCTTATTTAATTAGTGCATCTATATACTTGGTAAAGGGTGGAAGGCTTGGCCTTATGCCTGGTGTTTTGTTCCACTCTCGCCGCCCTAGTTTCCGTCATACCATTGTTATGTTCCTTGATTTTGTGTTCCTTACGCGGTTGGGTGATTTATGGGACCCCCTTGACAGTTCGCTTTGAATAAAACTCCTCCAGCAAGGCCCAACCTTGGTTTTACCATTTGCCTACCTAAGCCTTTTTCCCTTGAGTTCTGCAGACTCAAGGGTCATCTTTATTTTAAACCCCCGGGCCAGTGCTCCTCTGAGTGTTGGTCCAAACCCGTCAGTCGCCGGTGGCCACCAGGGGCAACTCTGGGCTCGCCTATCGGAAGCTTGGACAATCCGGTGTGCCCTGAGAACAAGATATGTGCAGCTCCTATCAGGATTTGTCGGCACATTCGGGCGGCTTTGCTGGTCTTGTTTTACCATTGTCGAAATGTCTTGTAACCGGGACTCCGAGACTGATCGGGTCTTCCCGGGAGAAGGAATATCCTTCGTTGACCGTGAGAGCTTATAATGGGCTAAGTTGGGACACCCCTGCAGGGTATAAACTTTCAAGAGCCGTGCCCGCGGTTATGTGGCAGATGGGAATTTGTTAATGTCCGGTTGTGGAGAACTTGATACTTGACTTAATTAAAATACATTAACCGTGTGTGTAGCCATGATGGTCCCCTTTTCGGCGGAGTCCGGGAAGAGAACACGACTTTTGGGTTATGTTTGACGTAAGTAGGAGTTCAGGATCACTTCTTGATCATTACTAGTTGACGACCGTTCCGTTGCTCCTCTTCTCGCTCTTATTTGCGTATGTTAGCCACCATATATGCTTAGTGCTTGCTGCAGCTCCACCTCACTACCCCTTTCCTACCCTTAAGCTTAAATAGTCTTGATCTCGCGGGTGTGAGATTGCTGAGTCATCGTGACTCACAGATACTTCCAAAACAGTTGCAGGTGCCGATGATACCAGTGCAGATGACACAACCGAGCTCAAGTGGGAGCTCGATGAAGCTCTTGTTCGTTGTGTTGTTTCGTTTCATATTGATCAGTAGTGGTGCCCAGTTGGGACGATCAGGGATCTAGCATTTGGGGTTGTCTTCCTTTATTTTGGTTCCGTAGTCGGACCTATGTGTGTATCTTGAATGATGTATGAACTTATTATGTATTGTGTGAAGTGGCGATTGTAAGCCAACTCTTTATCCCATTCTTGTTCATTACATGGGATTGTGTGAAGATGACCCTTCTTGCGACAAAACCACAATGCGGTTATGCCTCTAAGTCGTGCCTCGACACGTGGGAGATATAGCCGCATCGTTGGGTGTTACAGTTGGTTAACTGGGTTAATTAGTGCTAAACTAGCCCTAGCTAAGATGTCAGCAGGGCTGGGCCCACATGTCAGTGGCTCATCTAATTAACTAAGTTAATTAACACTAATTAAACCTAACACTAATTAAACAGGGGCCTGGGCCCACACGTCAGTCAGCCAGGGGAGGTCAAACCCCTGGTCAGCGGGGTCAAACCCGCCGGACTTGGCCTACGGCTCGACGCCGGCGACGACAGACACGGCGGAGGGCATTGGGTTTTGCCGTCCGGCGACCAAACAAGCGACAGAGAGGCTCTACGCATAGCTGGCGCTCTTCCGCATCCAACGGGACCGGAGTCAGTGGCTGGGGTGGCCGGAAACGGCGGCGGTGACCTCAACGGCGGCGGCCGGAGCTCGGTGCCGATGAAAACGATGACACGGTGCACGGGAGGAGCAACAAGTGACGATTTTGGGGTCCTGGCGTTGCACTGAGCACGGTGGTGTGCTCGGTCGCGGCCCTAGGTGAAAGTGGCCACGACGGCATCATGAACGGCGGCGAAGAGCTCTCGGCTCCGACGGGCATTGGCGTTAGAGGAAGAAAACGAGCCAGGGGAGAGGGGGGATCGATGCAGTGGCTCACAGCGGATCCGAAGGCGTCACCAGAGAGCTCGGAGATGCGCTGTGGACGACGAATCGGCGATGACGATCTCCAGCGGCCGACGATGAACACGACGACGCCAGTGATGTTGCGGGGCTCCCTGGCTTGCGTGAGTAAGTGTGGAGCTTCAGGACGACATGGTGGGGACGAGGGATACGTCGGGGAGGCGAGGCGGTGGCTCAGGGCGTGGCAACGGTGAGCGGCCGCGATAGCGGCTCTCGGGTGATGCGAGGGAGAGAGCCAGTGGAGGGGACATGCACTGGGAGAGCGAGAGAGGGTCGAGGGGGTGGCGTGGCTGCACCAGGGAAGGCCAGGGCGAAGCGGCAAGCAGGAGGTGGCCGGGGCACGTGCTTGCGTGCGGTGGCCACGCGCCTCTCATCCTCCTGGCGGGAGGTTGAGGGTGACTGGCACTGCGCTGTGGGCTGGGCCGCACAGTAGCAGGCCGGCCACGCGGGACAGGTAAGCGCCAGGTCAGTTCTCTCTCTCTCTCTCTCTTTCTCTAATTTTGTTTCTGTTTTCTTTTTCTGCTGTTGTTTTTGATTTAGCGAAAATGCTAAACCAGTTTATAAAAATGCTGAAAATATTCATGGGCACTTCTGAAATTAATTCCAACAGCCCAAAAATACTTTCAAGACTATTTGGACATTTAAAAATATTTATAGCATTTAAATTTCCAAATGCAAATACTTTATGATTTAACTCAAAGATCCAATTGTCCTAGAAAAGTGTGCACCATTTTTGGCAGAGGTTCTGGACCAATTCAAAAATGATGAACATTTAAGAAGGGCATTTTGGGTTCATTGAAAATTATTTTAGTAAACCCTAGTTGAGTAAGGTGGTACAAGGGGTTTATGCCATCCACATTTCAAGTTTCAGGAAAATTTGAACATGATGCAAGGAAGATGCAAACACTAGGCAGTACCACAAGCTAGGGATGTGACACATTTGCAACAACAACGGGCACATCGTCACAAATATCAATATGTATAGCAGTTGATTTATCAGCCATTTGCAAAGATATTTCAGTAGGTGTGAGTTTATTCAAGTCAAGTCTTTTGTATAAAGAGAAAGGCATAACACTAACACCAGCTCCTAAATCACACAAAGCAGTTTTAACATAGTTTCTTTTGATGGAGCAAGGTATAGTTGGTATTCCCGGATCTCCAAGTTTTTAGGTACTCCATCATTAAAAGAATAATTAGCAAGCGTTGTGGAGATTTCAACTTCCGGTATTTTTCTCTTATTAGTGATGATGTCTTTTGTATACTTTGCATAAGGGGCCATCTTTAAAATATCAGTCAAGCGAGTGCGCAAAAAGACTGGCCTAAGCATTTCAGCAAAGCATTCAAATTATTTATCATCTTTCTTTCTAGTAGATTTAGGTGGAAAGGGCATGGGTTTTTGAACCCATGGTTCTCTTTCTTTACCATGTTTTCTTGCCACAAAGTCTCTTTTATCATATCCTTTATTTTTAGGTTGTGGGTTATGAAGATCAGCAGCTGGTTCTATCTCAACATCATTATCTGGTTCTTTATCATTGTTATGTTGAGTGTCTTCATGAACATCATCATTATATTTTTCATGATCACTAGGTGAATGTTCATTACCAGATTGAGTTTCAGCATCTGAGACAGAAACATCATTATTATCTTCAGGAGGTTTCTCTACTTCAGGTTCACTAGAGGCATTCAAAGTCCTATCATTTTTATTTTTATTTTTAGAAGGACTAGGTGCATCAGTGTTAATTCCCTGAGAGACTTGTTCAATTCTTTTAGGGTGTCCCTCAGGATAAAGTGGTTCCTGAGTCAGTTTACCTCCTCTTGTCATTACTCTAAAAGCATGATCATTGATATTATTTTTCATTTCATCAAGCAATTCTCTTTGAGATTTAGCAACTTGTTCTAGTTGAGTTTGAACCATAGAAGCATGTTTTCCTACACCTCTAACATCATTAGAGATTCTAAATAACAATTCACTCAAGCGAGCAATCATATCAGAGTTGTATTTCAATTGTTTCATAACATTTCCATTGAAGTGATCTTGTTTTCTAATGTAGTTATCGAACTCATAAAGGCATTGACTAGGATGCATATTATAAGGCCTGTCCCTTTCATCAAATTTCATTAAGGAGTTTACCTCTACCACCTTGGGTGGTTGTGTAGCAAGTCTGTGTATCTCTTCAATAGGAGGTAAATTTTTGACATCTTCAGTTTTGATACCTTTTTCCTTCATACATTTCTTTGCCTCTTGCATATCTTCAGGAGTGGGTTTAGGAGGTGGTTTAGAAAGAGTCCAATCATCATAATTTTTCAATATGTTATTCAATAATTCCTCAGCTTGTTCAACAATTCGTTCCCTGAAAACACAACTAGCACAACTATCTAGGAAGTCCCTAGAAGCATCGGTTAGTCCATTATAGAAGGTACCTTGTATTTCATTTTTCTTTAGAGCATGATCAGGCAAAGCATTAAGCAGTTGGAGAAGCCTCCCCCAAGCTTGTGGGAGACTCTCTTCTTCAATTTGCACAAAGTTAAATATTTCCTATAAGGCAGCTTGTTTCTTATGAGCAGGAAAATATTTTTAGAGAAGTAGTAAATCATATCCTAGGGACTATGCACACAACCAGGAGCAAGAGTATTGTACCATATCTTAGCATCACCCTTTAATGAGAACGGAAATAATTTGAGGATATAATAAAAGCGAATCTTCTCATCATGAGCAAATAGGGTGGCTATATCATTTAATTTGGTAAGGTGTGCCACAATAGTTTCAGTTTCATAACCATGGAAAGGATCAGATTCAACCAAAGTAATTAACTCTGGGTCGACAGAGAATTCATAATCCTTATCATCAACAAAGATAGCTGAAGTTGCAAACTTAGGATCACATTTCATTCTAGCATTCAAAGATTTTTCCATCAGTTTGCATAATAATTTCTTAAGATCATCCCTATATTGCAATAAAGAAAGTATCTAGTTGTCTCCTCATCCATAACATAACCTTCAGGTATCTTAGGCATTTCATATCTAGGAGGGCTAGGTCTAATAGGTGTTTCGAGATTTTCAGTTTCAATGATCTCTTCAATTTCAGTAATTTCATTCTCTTTAGCTCTAGCAATTTGTTCATCAAGAAAATCACCTAGTGGCACACCATCATCAAGCAAGGTACTAGCATCATCATGAGTAGCATTCATAGAAGTAGCATCATCAATAACTTGCGACATACCAAGATTAATAGCATGTGGTGGTGTTGCAGGTCTACTCGAAACAGAAGGTGAATCAAGTGCAGAGTGAGATGGCAGTGTTGGGAAACGTTGCATGGAAAACGAAAAAATTTCTACACACATGCAATGATCTATCCATGGAGATGCATAGCAACAAGAGGGGAGAGTGAGTCTATATACCCTCGTAGACCGTAAGCGGAAGTGTTTAACAACACGGTTGATGTAGTCGAACTTCTTCGCGCTCCAACCGATCAAGTACCGAACGCACGACACCTCCGCGTTCTGCACACGTTCAACTCGGTGATGTCCAACGACTTCTTGATCCAGCAAGACGACGAGGTAGTAGATGAGTTCCACGGCGCGATGGTGTGGTGACGGTGATGGTGAAGTGATCTCTGCAGGGCTTCGCCTAAGCACTACGAAAATATGACCAGGGTTGTAAACGGTGGAGGGGGCGCCGCACACGGCTATGCAATTGTCTGTTGTGTGCTAGGTGACCCCTCCCACATATATATAAGTAGGAGGGAGGGAGGAGCAGCCAAAGGAGGCGCCCAAGTAGGAGGAATCCTACTTGGAGTCCCTCCCAAGCCGCGCCCACCCCTGCCTTATATAGGTGCGGGGAAAAGGCAGGGGTGGGTGGCGCCCCCCCTTTAATTTCTCCCATGAGAGGGAAAGGCAGGAGGTCTAGCCGTCCCCCCTTTCCTTCCCTTAGGGACTGCTGTCCAAAGAAGGGGCGCACCAGGGGCTGGTCTATCCCCCCTTTGGCCCATTAGGCCCATACACTTACCGGGGGTGTCTGGAACCCCTTCCGGTGACCCGATGGCTACCCGGTGTACTCCAAAACTCTTCCGGTGTCCAAATACCATTGTCCTATATATCAATATTTAACTCTCGACCCTTTCGAGACTCCTTGTCATGTCCATGATCTCATCTGGGACTCTGAACAACATTCAGTCACCAAATCATATAACTCATATAACACTATATCGTCAACGAACGTTAAGCGTGCGAACCCTACGGGGTTCAAGAACTATGTAGACATGACCAAGACACCTCTCCGGTTAATAACCAATAGCAGAACTTGGATGCCCATATTGGCTCCTACATATTCTACAAAGATCTTTATCGGTCGAACCTTATGACAACATACATAATTCCCTTTGTCCATCAGTATTTTACTTGGTCGAGATTTGATCGTCGGTATCTCTATACCTAGTTCAATCTCGTTATCGACAAGTCTCTTTACTCGTTCCGTAATACATCATCCTGTAACTAACTCATTAGTCACTTTGCTTGCAAGGATTCTTATGATGTGTATTACCGAGAGGGCCCAGAGATACCTCTCCTATACTTGGAGTGACAAATCCTAATTTTGATCTATGCCAACTCAACAAACACCTTTGGAGATATCTGTAGAGCATCTTTATGATCACCCAGTTACGTTGTGAAGTTTGTAGCACATACGGCATTCCTCCGGTATCCGGGGGTTGCATAATCTCATAGTCGAAGGAATATGTATTTGACATGAAGAAAGCAATAGCAATAAACTGAATGATCAATATGCTAAGCTAACGGATGGGTCTTGTCCATCACATCATTCTCCTAATGATGTGACCCCGTTATCAAAAGACAACACATTTCCATGGTTAGGAAACCTTAACCATCTTTGATCAACGAGCTAGTCTAGTAGAGGCTTACTAGGGACACGGTATTTGTTTATGTATTCACACATGTATTTAAGTTTCCAATCAATACAATTCTAGCATGAATAATAAACCTTTATCATGAATAAGGAAATATAAAATAACAACTTTATTACTGCTCCTAGGGCATATTTCCTTCATGCAGTTCCTTACCTCCCCTTGTCCTAGAGGGAACGATCTTGGTCTTTGTATCCTTCAGATTCTTCATAGTGATAAATAGATAATAATCCCAAGTGACTCAACAAATATATCTATGCTCCCCGGCACCGGTGCCAGAAAAAAGTCTTGATAACCCACAAGTATAGGGATCGCAACAGTTTTCGAGGGTAGAGTATTCAACCCAAATTTATTGATTCGACACAAGGGGAGCCAAATAATATTTACAAGTATTAGCAGCTGAGTTGTCAATTCAACCCCACCTGGAGATTAATTATCTACAGCAAAGTGATCAGTAGCACAGTAGTATGATAGTTTTGATAGTAGTAGCAATAGCAATAGTAACGGTAACAGTGGTAGAAGTGATTTTGTAGCAAGTGTAATAGTAACAGTAGCAATAGTAATTTAGCAAGATCAATATGTAGGAAAATCGTAGGCATTGGATCGGTAGATTCATTGGATGATATTCATCATATAACAGTCATAACCTAGGGTGATACAAAACTAGCTCCAGTTCATAAATATAATGTAGGCATGTATTCCATAAATAGCCATACGTGCTTATCGAAAGATCTTGCATGACATCTTTTATCCTACCCTTCGGTGGCAGTGGGGCCCATATGGAAACTAAGGGATATTAAGGCCTCCTTTTAATAGAGAACCGGAACAAAGCATTAACACATAGTGAATACATGAACTCCTCAAACTACGTTCATCACCAGAAAATATCCCGAATACTCTCACTTTGGGGTTTACGGATCACAACACGTAATAGGTGAATATGACTTGCAAGATCATATCTAGAACATAGATATGATGGTGATAACATAAACGGTTCAGATTTGAAATCATGGCACCCGGGCCCAAAGTGACAAGCATTAAGCATGGAAAAGTCATATCAACATCAATCTCAGAACATAATGGATACTAGGGATCAAGCCCTAACAAAACTAACTAGATTACATGATGTATCTCATCCAACTCCTGACCGACCAGTGAGCCTACGAAGGAATGACTCACTCCCGGCGGGGAGCATCATGGAATTGGCGATGAGGAAGGGTTGGTGATTACGAAGATCGAAGACCCCCCTCTCCGGAGCCCCAAATGGACACCAGATTTGGCCTCCCGATAAAGAACAAGAGGTGGCGGCGGCTCCGTATCATGAAACGATATAGTTCTTCCTCCCTATTTTTTCTGGAAAAATAGGCATTTATGGAGTTAGACTCAGGGTCTGCGGGGCCACCAGGTAGACACAACCCACCTGGGCGCGCCTGGGGGGGGGGGGGCGCCCTAGTGGGTTGTGCTCACCCAGGGCCCCCCCTCCTATGGTTCTTGGCTCCAGTATTTTTCTTTTATTGCATAAAAATTCTCCAGAAAGTTTCATTCCAATCCGAGAACTTTTATTTCTGCACAAAAACAACACCATGGTAGTTTTGCTAAAAACAACGGTAGTCAGGGTTAGTTCCATTCAAATCATGCAAATTAGAGTCCAAAACAAGAGGAAAAGTGTTAGGAAAAGTAGATACGATGGAGACGTATCAGGGACCAAGCTCAAGAAGGGGGGAGCCATGCTTGCAGCAGAGGCCGATAAAGAGGAGGACATCCTTCAACCTTACTACGATCATCTCACCCCCACTGAAATCGAAGCCTTCAAGGCCTTTGAAACGGTTTGTGTTTAGAATAAATATCTCACTCGTGAAATTAGTTTGTTGGAAGAGCAAAACATCACCCTCCGGAGCATCAGTCGTAGATTGGAGTACCTACTGAGGCTGAAGTATGATGTTCCTACTACTCAATCACCACCACCAACATCTTCATCGCCCAAGAAGGAGACTTGAGTACACGGGTATGGGCACTCCCCTTGGCTTGTGCCAATCTTGGGGGAGATGCCCCGGTATCATCACTTTTATTACCTTTACCTATCTTAGTTCGATCCTTAGCTATTTCGTGATTTAGTTGAATAAAAGTTTAGTATGATCTATTTTCGAGTGCTAGTTTCATGATCTATCTATCTATGTAATCGAGTGAGATTTATATAATAAAGTTTAGTTTGAGTTTTTGATTCTTTACTTTTATGTCCCAATCAAAATAAAGGAAAATAATGAAAAAAATATCATATACTAATCTTATGGTAAGTAATTCTAGGAACAAAGTATGTCTACCAGACACTGGTACGCGTCGGTGCTATACAAACGGTTTTTAACCCCTTTCCGCGACCTCATTTGGAACCATCGCCTAGTGAGTGACGGTGATAGGGGGGTCCTTCCCACACGACCCAGAAACCGTCGGGGATAGGGACCCTACAGTACTCCTACTCGTTTGTGCTCGCATTGCCATCGCAGTCGGTATTCTGTGGTGCTACATTTACGATGCGCGACCCATCACAAATGGTTCACTATTATAGAACGTGTATGATAAGCATACAATCACACACATTCACTTTTCCCAAACCGTATGCGATAACTAATTAAGAAGATTAGCTAATCGTCATACGAGTGTCAGACAGGATTACGAAACGTCGGACCGTCGTAACATCGTCGTACACGACAACTATCGCACACGCTATTCTGTGGTGCAACGTTAACGGTGCATACTTCATCAGAAACAGTTCATGGTTGCGAATCGTGTATGATAAGGCAACTAACACAAATGTTTAGTTTGCCCGCACCGTTTGTGATATTGTTTGACATCGCACACGCTTTGCAAACGGCAACTGTGTGCATGCTTGCACATGTTTCCTCTCTGTGAACCGTCTCGAATTATGGTGTATATCACAAATGTTTGTGTTTTACCAACCGTGTGTGCTGTAACGACCTGGAGAGCATAATTTCACCGTAATTTAATTGCTACTATTTCAAATTGTACCGGATTTGAATTTGAATTTGAATGTATGCTATAGTTTTATTCATATCCATCAGGTGCAAACAACCAATGCATTATTCGATTCATAGGTACATATGTTCAAGAATTACATAAGAACCAAATAAAGAATGATGAACCATAGTTGTATACTTGTACTATTAAAGACGGTAAAGAAAGAGGCGAAATACATTCTGGTTGCTGAACAAGGTGAAGCGGAATGCCCATATTGTGCCCTCCTCCATGTAGAAGGCACACACGACTCTAGTCCAACCCCTTGTGATGGCCGACCGCCCATCCTTCACGGTCTTCATGAAAACATCTAGATAATCATCGTGTTCTGGTAGAAATACTTTAACCTTTGTATGCCCACCAATCATGTAGTTTGAGAGGTAATCTTGAGTAAACTGATTTGGCAACCACTGGAAAGGAAAAAGATTCAGACATTGTCATCTAACACAACTCATTATGGGCAGTAAAAAGAAGGCCGCAGAGTTCTTACTTACCATCCTGCAGTTCGTTGTTGTCTTAGATAAAGTGTAAACAAATAGTTTAATTGCCATCTTTGTACCCATTTCACTAACTCTTTATCAGCTTCCTCACTTTATGCTGGTTCATCGATATCTCATTGCCCCATACGCAGAAAGGGTCAAAGCGCGGATCTTTACCAATGACATATGTACCTAAAAGCACCAAGTTAATATTAGAAGCTAAACAACAATTGCATAATGATGCAGTACAACACTCTTTTATAATATCTTATAACATCCAATATACTCCCATATTAGATGAATTAATATCTTATATTATGGGCCGGAAGGAGTTTATCGTTACAAATTATCGATTGATTAACTGCTGCTGTATCCATGGGTTACAGTTAGTTTGAGCTAGTTCGGGCTCAAATAGCCCTAAAGTATATCTAAACAAGAGGGCTAGTTTGAGCTAGTTGCATCTATAACCCACCCCAAAAAACTATCCAACCCAAGAGGTGCTAATTGGAGCTAGTTCTCCTGGTGCATTTATTGTCAATCTAACCCTTCCATCCAAACAACTCTTTGGATGGAGTTAGTTCAGGGTTAGTCATGAGCTAGAAACTAACTCTAACCTCTAGCTAAGTTGAGTATCCAAACAGGGATGTGTTGTTGTTGTTGTTGTTGTTGTTGTTGTTGCTGTTGTTGTTGTTGCTGTTGCTGTTGTTGTTGTTGTTGTTGTTGTTGTTGTTGTTGTTGTTGTTGTTGTTGTTGTTGTTGTTGTTGTTGTTGTTGTTGTTGTTGTTGTTGTTGTTGTTGTTGTTGTTGTTGTTGTTGTTGTTGTTGTTGTTGTTGTTGTTGTTGTTGTTGTTGTTGTTGTTGTTGCTGCTGTTGCTGCTGCTGCTGCTGCTGCTGCTGCTGCTGTTGCTCTTCTACGTATATCTAGACATCATCAGAACATTAATGTAACACTCTTCCTTGTTGCTATGTAGCCTAGGATTGCATATTTAGACATTAAGTACAGTGCATGTTGCTATGTAGCCTCAGATATATTACACATGGCCCTAGTTAACCTAACGATAAATGGGTTGTAGATATATTCAATTATAAGTCCGATTCACCGATTAGTCCCTTATCAGCCCCCGGCCTATATGGTACCAGCTACCGATATCGTGAACAGTGAGCATATATAAGCCATGGGATGAAACTAACCTCGATGGAAAACAACAGTCGTTCCCAAAATTGTCCTGTGTAGGTACATCGAGAAGCATGTTAAACACAACAGGCTAAACATCAACCAAAATTATCCATGGCAGACAAAATAATCTCCAAAAGATAGCTTCGGTGTGCAGGTTTAAGCACGCTAGTAGAGAAAACACTACAAAAAAAGGACACATCCTTGACATTTTGGGCCGAATGATTTTTTTTCCTGTCATGCTTATGACACTTCTATGATAATTGTGACAAAACCCGGAATCATCATAGATGTGGTGGGCTCCTACTTCTATGACAAAAAAATCATGATAGAAAATGGGCTTTTCGTCCTGGGCGGGCCGGAGACGTAGCTGCATGACATTCTTTGGGCCATCCATGACAGAAAAAACCGTGGTAAAAGCGAGGGCGAGGAAAATATCGAGGAGTTCCCGGTTATGGTGGGTGGTTGGGGCCGAGTGATGCATGGAGGTTTGCGCGTTTCTCTACACGTACACGCGTGTGTGCGAGGCGTTGCGCTCTAACTGAACCCGAGCGAGGCGTTGGGCTCTAACTGAACCCAAGTGATTGCACTAGCTACGTTACTGAACCCCAATCGATCCCTTGCTGTTAACTGAACCCGGGTGATTCCTTCGCTACTGCTGCTAACTGAAGCCGATCGATGGTGCCTCTTGATGAATAGTGAGCGTTGTTGTTGGGGGGGGGGGTTGGATGAACCGTTCCCGGTGGGGGGGGGGGGTGGATGAACAGGACCCCGTGGTAGTAGAGGCCATTGCCACTGGATGAACAGGACCCCGATTGAGCCGGTTGGGGGTGGATGAACAGGACCCCGTGGAGGGCTGGATGAACAGGACCCCGTGAAGGGCTGGTTGAACAGTAGCCGGTGGAGGGCTGGATGAACAGTAGCCCGTGGAGGGGTGGATGAACAGGACCCGGTGGAGAGGGCTGGTTGAACAGTAGCCGGTGGAGGAGTGCTGGAGGCTGGATGAACAGGAGCCCGTGGATAAACAGTGGCTGGTGGAGGCAGGAGGGGAGACACCGTGGATGAACAGTCGCAGGTGGAGGCTGGAGGAGGTCGACGGTGGATGAACAGTAGCCCGTGGAGGCAGTCGACGGTGGAGATTAACGGTATCCCGTGGTGTCCCATTTTGCGGTACGCCACACCCTTCCTGATGAACAGGACCCCCGTTTCGACCGTAGCGCTCCAACACAAGTCCGTTTCCTCCGTTTTGCGGTATGCTACACCCCTCCCAGTGAATAGGACCCCGTTTCGACCGTAGGAGGTCCAAAAGAAGTCCGTTCCTCCATTTTGCGGTACACCAGACCCCTCCCGATGAACAGGATCCCGTTTCGACAGTGGCTGGTCGAACACAAGGTCATTTCCTCCGTTCTGCGGTATGCCATGCCTCATTTCGATTGGCTGTTCCATCCAAGCTAGTTGGCTCTCGATGAATACGAAGCATTCTGACCCAGTCGGTTGCCTCCCGATGAACATGATGTTGTTTCTTCGTTCCGACCCAGCCGGTTCGCTGCCCGATGAACAGGACGCCGTTGCTGCCGTCCGTTGCCTCTCCATGTACACAAGCCCTGGCCGTCCGTATATATATGCGCGAGTACGCGCTTGACACCCCGCCCGTATGTACGTACGTGGCCGTATTTTTTGCCCTGTGGCTGTACGTACGTGTACAGGACTTAGACAGGACT
Organism: Aegilops tauschii subsp. strangulata; assembly: GCF_002575655.3. NCBI lineage: Eukaryota > Viridiplantae > Streptophyta > Magnoliopsida > Poales > Poaceae > Aegilops > Aegilops tauschii. Next base: position 361,061,222 of record NC_053039.3, read on the forward strand.
GCGTGAACTGCTATGTCGGGTGCTCTACAATGACACGTGCCGCTACTTACTCGGCCACGGTTCATAATTGCAGAGAGACCGATTGACCAGTATGTACGCACACGTTCGCGACCAGATAGACAACGCTACATACGCTTTGACTGGGTGGGTCCCAGCGGTCAGGGAGGATAAGGACACACTTCCTTGCGTGCGAAGATATAGCTGCTCGGTCCCAGCTGTCAGGGGAGGAATCATTTTTATTTTGCGAGTAATAAGGAGGCACTTCCTTGTGTTCGAAGATGTAGCTGGTGGGTCCAGCTGTCAGCCTCACCGCCTAAAGTCCTCTTTCGATGGCTCTCCTCCATTGACCGCGTTGACCACGCCGCGCCGAGAGCACCAAGGCGGTGGACGACGGCTAGGCCTAGGAAGGGAACGACGCAGAGGCGGGGAAGACGCGGCCGTGGATGCCCACACGGAGGGGAGTACGTGGGTTGACTACTTCGGCTGCGGTGTGAGGCTGCCGTCGCCGGAGAATAACAGGAGGTGTGGGTGAGTATAGAGGGATGGCATGGCCAGCGGTGACAGCACAGCCGGACACGGGAGGCAGGAGCAGGCGGCACGGTCGGCGCTGGTTTGGGCGGCTGGAGCAGGAAGACCAGAGGTTGAAGAAGCACGACGGTCGTTGGATGGACATCGTACGGTCACTGCAGCTAGAATCGTTTATATTGACTAAGCTGACAAAGCCCATGGTACGCATCAACTTAGTAGGCCCACAGGTCAACCTCCAAAACGGTGCGCCCCAGATGTCAGGGGGAGGAATTATTTTTTTGGCGGCTGAAGCAAGAATATCCGAGATTGAAGAAGAAGCACGACATCCGTTGGATGGACATCCAACGGCCACTGCTGCTAGAACTGTGTGTTGACTATAAGTTGACAAAGCCTTGCATACGCGTCAACTTAGTTTTTTTAGGGGACGCGTCAACTTTGTAGGCCCACAAGTGTGTGGCAGAGAACATATAGCCCATTTGCAATTTGTAAGAATGCACAACCCATTTTTGAATTCTAATGGAATTTACTACAGCCTATTTACAGTTTGTTAAAAGTACATCCCATTTTCTAGCCAGGACAACGATTAACAATTTCAACCAACCGCTCAAAACAGAATTCAATAAAATTTCCCACATTTTGATGGGATCCGAAATATTTTTATACCAAAATTTATAGTCAGATTAAAAATAATTTCAAAATAAATTTGTATTATGTAAACATCCAATGAAATATTGCGCGCGCAACAATTAATGAAATTAAAATTTTCAAAATCCAAAAATAATATTTTTTAAAAACTAATTACGTGTTTGGTGCATTTTTTATAGTTACTGCCCAGTTTTTATAATTACATCCCATTTATTATTTCTTAAAGCCCATTTTCTTGTTAAGCCTAATGCATCCCTCCTAGGAAAGATTTGCAGCCCAGCGAGGCGGAGAATAAGAAGTTGACCTTGCGTGGGTATTCCTCAAAAAAAATGTATAGCCGGGCTAGCCATTTTCAGCTTGGAAAAAATTAATATCTGGGCTGGATATCTGTCCTGGGCTAGACGGGCCACAGCCCGCCCAGTTAATACCCTGCTCTCCTCTGAACAACAACAAAAACACCACTCAAGAAAAAAAATCAAAAACACAAATACTGCTCGAGCTGGTTGGTCCCAGCTGTCGGCCGCTCCTTGTGCAATTCTCTCGTTTATTGACTACATAGGTTGACAATGGTGTGGGACTGTGATGTCAGGAAACCAGGAGGAAGCAACAAAAATTATAGTTGTATATAATAAGGAGGCACTTGCGTACGTGTGGCTATGGCCCTGGTGGGTCCCCACTGTCATCCTCTCCAAGTAAAGTCATCTCCTCATTCCTCATGTCCATTGACCATGTTGACAACGCGAGACGGCGGTGCCACGGCGAGCGCAACAACTCGAAGGATGACGGAGAGGGCCTCGCGGGCCCTATGGATGGTCTGATACAGCGCCCACTGCTCATTCAGGAAGCTAGGATCATAGGGCCACATGTCCGTGACGGCATTGTCGTTCGCTTGTTCGCGGTGCTTGTTGAGGAGACATAGGTTGTAGCACAGGTCCTCCTACGCTGGTTGCTCTTCCGCCGTTAGGGCGTCGAAGTGCGACCGCACCTGCTCTATGGTGAACACGGCATGAACTGGCTTGGACAGTGGCGCCGGCTTCTCGTCAGAAGCTACGTCCATCGTCTGATTGTCGTCGCTCAGCTCGGCGAGCTCGCTGGTGAGCCAGCATGTCCGACTGCTAGACCGACCCGCTGCCAAGCACGAGTCTGACCGCCCTGGCCCACCCAGACTGCCTCCCTCGCCCGTGCGCGCTTTCCGCCCGAAATGGTCAGCGCCGCCCGCGCCGCTTCTCGGTGTAGGCGATTGCTCCGCGTTCAAACAACACAAGTGCCGTCCGTCTGTCCATCTACCGCCCACATTAATGATAATCGGTTGTCGAGGCGGCTACTCCGGCGCCACCCGCCCGTCCCTCCGCCGCCCACCATTGCTATATAAACTGCTGCGCCGGCCATAGCCGTAGTCATCCGCCTCCGTTCCCTTTCTCCTGTCCACACCACTACTGCCCACCATGGCTTCCTCGTGCTCTAGCGCTCTTCGGGACGGGCGGACGACGGACCACAAGGAGATGGCAGCCATTGCTGCCGACTGGCTGGCCGGCAGGCAGCCGGAGGACGATGACGTCCCAATGGAGAACATGGTAGTTGACGATCCGACGCCAACCCCCTCCTCCGCGCCATCCTCCTCGGTGCATTGCACCATGACCATCGGCGAGGCCCGTGCCCAATACATGGACACGGTGAGGCAGAAGCGTCAGGAGCAGTTATGGGAGGCGCAGGCCGACACCGCCTACAACCACCATCTCCTCCAAGAGCACCTGCAGGCGGAGGAGCAGATCGCCGCGGAGCGGGCGGAGCAGGAGGCGCTACTCGACTCGCACTGCTCCGCCCGCGAGAGCTGCCTCGAGCGCTGGTGGTACCGCATGCGGGTGGCGGAGGCTGCGGCCCCCTACAAAGAGGGCGATGAAGCGGGCGAGGCGCTGTTTGGCGAGACCGAGGACAATGCCGGCTCCGACGAGTCCCCGCTCCGCTGGCGTCGACGAGGCCCTGCGGTGCCAACAACGAGGCAGAGGACACCACCGGCTCCGCCGATGCCCCGCCCCGCCGGCACCAAGGCAAAGGATTACGCCGGCTTCCGCAAGGCCCTGCTCCGCCGAGGCCCTGCCGCGCCAACAACGAGGCAGAGGACATCGCCGGCTCCACCGAGGCCCAGCCTCGCCGGCACCAAGGCAGAGGACCTCGCCGGCTTCGGCGAGGCCCTACTCCGCCGAGGCCCCGCCCAACCAACAATGAGGTAGAGGACATCGCCGGCTCAGCCATGGCCCCGCCCTGCCGGCAACGAGGGGGAGGATTTCCCCCGCTCCGCCGAGGCGCCGCCCCGCCGGCAACGAGACAGAGGACATCACCGTCTCCGTCGAGTCCCCGCCCCGCTGCCAACGAGGCCGCGCCACACAGAAAACAAGGAAGAGTAGAACACGGTAGGTCGCCGCCACTCGGGTCCAAGTAAGGCCACCGCTGCTACCCTCCGGTTGAAGCCAAGCTAGGCGGGTTGACCATTGATGGCTGATTAGTTTCTTGGTGGCGATGTGGAGTCGAAGAGCTGCGCTGGAGAAGAAGCTTCTATTTGGCTCAGCTGGACACGGGTGGGTAGTTTCGGTTAATTAATTATACCTCCAGCGCACCCCTTTTTAGTTGAAGAATGTATGAAATGTTTATGTGAGATCCGACCGTGTATGAATGAATTTAGTTCAATTAGTTCGAATTCTTGTATCACTGGCATTGGATGAACATGCAAAACAATACGTACTTGCATTATTCCCAGGCTGATCACCTCGTTTGCAGCAGTTTCACATGTACTCCCTCTAGTCCTTTTTAGTCTGCATATATGTTTTGTCTGAAGTCAAAGTATCTCTACTTTGACCAATCTTATAGAAAAAAGTATGAACATTCACAATGTAAAATCAACTGACTTGAAAGAAATCTAATATGTGAAGTAAAAAGGAACAGAGGGAGTACAAAGAGTTTGAGCAGCTTTTTAGCATTCCTGTACATTGCAATCAAACACACATGCCTGGCAATTCATAGGGAATATTCAAAACAATCGATGATTATGCATCTCAGCGATTCACATGTCAGAGCCAATATTTACTTCACAATTAAAGAATAAAGAAAAATCAATCGATGCTGCTGACAGCAAGGGGCGTCCCATTCGAAAATAGCAAACGCATGTCTTCTTGCTAACATCAATGAGCAAAATTTGACAAGGTTGCCTCATTCGAAAATGTCAAATGCATGTTGTTTTGCATACATCAATGAGCAAACTTTGACAAGGTTTTCCCATTCCAAAATATCAAATTCCTACGATTGTGGAATGGGTAGGGTTTGCCATCAGTTCGGACATTGACATGGCACCTCGTGCTAAATAAACCAGCTGTTCTTTTTGTGCAGTTCCACCAAAATCAACCAAATTTGCGCGTAGCTTGTATGATTTCGCCTTTATATGTTGCAATGCCTTGAACATATCGGCACCTCCTTTCTTGTGGTGGAAATGAATGATTCGATGTATTCATGAACATTTCATGCAGTTCCCATTGAAATCAAGTTGAGCACCACTGTTTGCACAAATACAAAAAAGTGATTAGTATAAAGCAAACTGTACTGTGAATTGACAGTTTAAACAGGCAACCTACATGATCCATGCAGAGCACACATTAAAAAAAATGGAAATCACCGGAAGGAATCCTAACACAACATTGTATTGGCCATCACAACAACAAAGATGGAGATCCGTGAGTCCTTCTGAGCTGAAGTTAGTTTGTTCTTGTGGGCAATAATGTAACCATCCTTCAACTGCTCCCTTCTTAAGAAGAGAGGCTTGGCTTCTTTATCCTGGCATAATTGGAACTAGGCACTTCACGTACTCCATATTCTTCTCCAGAGGAGGATGATCCTGTTGTGCAAAGACAAGAGGGCAACTAAATGCTAGCATCGTTGTTTGCTCGAAAAAAGGTAAGGAAATATTTAAGCACAAATGAAGCACTTCTCAAGGACAATACCACTTTCTCATGACAGTATCTAAACAGTAGCACAACACCAATAGAGATGACAAAGCTCAATCATATGGATGAAATCCGTGGGCGAGTACCAACCTTTGTTAGGAGGCTTATTGTGTAGAGCATACAGATCAAGCACTTCTCCGGAACCATCTGTTGTTATCTACTGTGGTTGCCATGCTTACTATATACTCCTCGATTAGTTTAATGTTTCCAACATCTTCTTGTGTAGTTCCACTAAAATATATGTTATCTTCAAAGAAGATCCATGTTTGCACAAGTAGAGATAATTACATATTACATTAAGAGTGGCATCAAATCAGTGGCAAAACAATTGCTCGTTCCAACCATAGCAATAAATTAAGATGCAGAACTATATCATTACTTGTGTCATCACAGTTCCAGTGCTTGATTACAGCACCGGGAGTTGATTTTTGTTTTTCTTCCGCTTGTTCTTCCCCTTCATCACTTGGTTTAATAACAGACAAGCTTCACCTTCAATGTAAGATTTGGCATGCCAATTAGGGAGCACAAGTATAGCACTAAACAACGACATTAATTTTCTGATCAAAGTGGCAAAATACAGGCCAACAATTGTGAAATATCCTTATCTTACCTCAATGGGATATTACGGTGCACATACAGATTGGAAGTCTTGTCTCCATTTGTGCAGTTCACTAAAATCAAGCAACATTACCGTTTAAGTAGCACAACATATGAAAGCACACTGCACAATCATGTGAAAGAAGGCTAGTACTAACCTCTCATGACGTGAAATTCAAACAACTCACAAGAAGATCTGAACCAAATCTGCCAACACGGATAGGAAGTCAGATCTCCTCTTGTGCAGTTCCACAAAGATCAAGCAATCAAGCAACATTGTCGGTGTGACATTTTGGTTGAACTACACAAAACACTCTTAAAACAAAAAAGTGTTTTGTGCAGTGCAACAAAAGGTCACAATAGCAACGAGGTGAAGTAGATAACCCTGTTTACATAGAGCTGCAAAGGAAACAACTAGTGGTCAATAACGGTGGATGACACAGAAGCCAACAAAAAGAAGCATCTAACTTATCTAAAATGGGAAAGAAAGCAAGACAGTAGCATTTCTCAAACGGTGGCATTGATTCATATTAACAGAGAGATTATATTAACAATAAAATTCATTAACCATGTAATTTGCTTTTAACTATGGCATTGCATCAATTTTCTAGCAGCATTATTAGAGGGTGTTTGTTTACAGGGACTTTTTGGTGTAGGGACTAAAAAAAGTACCTTTCAGTCCCATGTAAACCAAACAGGAGGGACTTTTAGGGACTAAAAGTGGGCATTTGGGACTAAAGAAAGAAGACCCTGAGGGCCTTTTGGGACTTTTTCCAACAGTTGCCCCTGCCCCGCATCACACCTTATCTCTATTAGTTCATTACTAGGGGTAACATGTTCTTTTAGCATGTCATTTAATAACCTCTAGTCCATGTTTAGTCCCTGGAACCAAGCAGGTAGGGGCTAGGGACTTTTTAGTTGGGACTAAAAAAAGTCCTAGGACTTTTTAACCAAACAGGGCCTTAGATTAACAACAATTAAAGAGTTGCATGGGACAGTGGATGCACCAGCACCATGTGCATCTACCGATGTATAAAGGGGTGATGCACAGTCTGTTGCAATTAAGAACAAACAACCAAGGAGCATATTTGTGTTGGTCCCAGTTTTGTTATCTTTAGACACCTTTCCCTATGTGAGGGCAGCAAATCTAGTCCTGCTCAAACTCTACAGCCTTGTCCCCCAAAACAAAAAGATCAGTTCGTTACAGATGTGCATACTGCCTTTGTCATTGTTTTCCCTTTTCGACCAACGTAGGTGCTGGATAGCTAGTTTGTACTAGTACTTTCCCCGCTTCCTTTCCTCTTTGAATCACGTCCTAGATTCATGCTATACAACTTTCCCCACTATGTTCCCCCTTCCTTTCCTCTTTGAACCACGCCCTAGATTCATGCTACAACGTTCCCCACTACTTTCCCCCTTCCTTTCCTATTTGAACCACGTCATAGATTCATGCTATACAACTTTCCCCACTACTTTCTTGTTTGATCCAACACCTAGATTCGAGTGCAGAAGTGGAAAAAGCCCACATGCAGCTAGAGAAATGCATGTGGAATAAGTAAATTATACCTTAAGGTTCTTGGAGTGTGGTTCGATGGGCAACCGGAGGCCGTTCTGCCCACACTATGTACGGCGGCGAGGAAGAAGGGTTCGGAGGCCCTCCCGCGCCGCCGTTGGGTGAAAGAGAACAGCTGCGCTGGTAGTGGATTCCCTCCCTCGCCGACGGTGACAGCGTTAAGCCTCCTTCCCTTCCCGGCGGATGGATCCTGCCGGCTCTTTGACCAGCAGTGAGGGGGAGAGAGAGAGGCCAACGAAGTCTTGTTTAGATTTGGAGAGGGTGAGAGAGTGTGAAGTGAGCAACTACAAGCGCTGAGGCTCCAGCGTGTATATATATAGTGGAGAGAGAGTTTGAATAGTGCAAACCCTAGAAAACAAGCGCCGAGGCTGCAGCGTATACGTGATGAGGTGATTATACGGTCACTGCGAGATCGTATAGCTCCGTATCCATCCATTTTGACCAGTCTAACAATCCTCCTAGCACCGGCCCAGATCACTTTCTCTCTCTATCATGTGGGGCCTACATGTCATTGGGTGGAAGAAAGAAGTCGAACAAAAACAAAATTATGCTCAAGTGCAGTTATCGAACCCGGGACCTCAAGTTTGATGAGCGAACAGGCTAACCAGCTACAGCACCCTCACGTTATGTTTAACGAGAGGAAAATAACCTTTTATACATTCCTGCATTCGTGTGATAAGCATGCCGTGTTTTTTTGCATGGGAATCATTGGGATTTAAATCATAATCATGTCATGTGGCTTTGGTGGTAAGGTCTTTTGGGATTTAAAGCAATGTTGGTAGTATAGAAATAATGCAACCTTAGTCACCTTACCTCTCTCCACGTAGTACGTTGGGTCCCACCAGTCAGAGGGTAAACAAACAAATTAATAAGAAAAATTAAAAGCCCCAGCGGTGTATCTTACCTCACACATCTCGCTACTGCTCGTGAACACTGTCCAATTGATCCCTCTGTTCGCTCACGTACTATTTTAAGTGAATCCTTATTATAACATGCACACAATACGCATGCATGCACTCGCACACTAGCACGCAGCGGGCATACACACACTAGTTAGCACACATCACACACACACCGGCGACCGGCGACGAAGTTGAGGCCGCAAGGTCGTACTTCGGTAGCCGCAAGGCAATCATGCGCACAAGGCGAGTAGAGCGACCTAGTGTGGGTGTCATCATAATCATCATTGATGGCCATGTCATCTCACGCAGATGGAGTTCGTATGCGTTGCGCCACAAGCAGCGAGAGCTCAGACTTGGCGTAGTGGTAGAGCAACGGGTCAACGACCTCAGGTGGCAGGGTCAACCACGGGAACGGCGGACAATAGGCAAGGTACTGCATGAACTTGCGGCAATAGAGGCCAGTGTGCGACTTGAGTCCGTGCTAGTGCGTGTGCATGCACTGCAAGCTGTGCGCTGCATGTGTGTGCCGCTACTAAAGGTAGAAAACAATATTTGCCACTAGTTAATCACAATTGTAGGTTGGTGTAGTTGGTTAGCCTGTTTGCCTGTATAAAGCGTGAGGTCTAGGGTTCGAACCACACCCCCGTGCTTATTTTTATTTCCGTTCAACTTCTTTTTCCGCCCAATGATAGGTAGGACCTGCATGATAGAGAGAGAAAACTGATCTGACAAGGCGCCAGGAGGATTCTTTGACTGGTCAAAATGGATGAATACAGAGCTATATGATCTCGCAGTGACCGTATAATCACCTCATCACGTATATAGTGACCGTACCGACCATATTCTTGAGTAGTGACCAAAGTGAAGTTATACGATAAGTTCAATGACCAACAGTGCATTTTACTCTTCTAATTATTTAGTTTGTACTCTTTGCTCTCTTCCAATAATTTTGGGCACTTGTTTTCGATCTAAGTCAGTGTGCCACCGTATCTCGTACTACTCCCTCCGTCTAGGTGTAAGTCACGTTAGAAGGTGCAGCTGGACCAAGGTGCAAGCAGATTGGAGGAGAAGGAGAAACTTGACTGGTCCTTCCTCCAATCAAAGCCATGATTTCTGTCTCTAAGCGCAACAATTAATCACAACAACTAAGAGATGCCGTTTTAGCTACCATGCAGGGCAACGTATTAACTCGCATGCAAGCCGACTTTGATTTCTTGACTGATTAACGCGTAGTTGTGCTCCATGCATTGGGTTTCCGAGGGAGATAATAAGGCAGAGTAAGGGAGCGTTTGGTTACATTGCTTAGTAAGGAAATTGCTCGGCTAGCCCAGCTAGCCAGCTTTCGCTTTGCCAACCTTGCCTGGTCAAACGGTTTAGTTCATTTTCTTACCAGCCTTGCCCTGTGAAAATCGTTGTCATGAGTGGGTCGCCGATTTTTCCGTGTGCGAAGTTTGCCGTCGGAAGCAAGCTGATTTGGCTCTCCTGAGCTAGCAAGGTTTTTCTACCCCACCCAAGCTAGCTGGCCCACAAAATCTAACATATTTTAACAGTTCCAAACGCCTAACCTTGCCCTGCTTGGCTATAACTGTTCTTGCTAAGGATCCAAACGCTCCCTAAGTAACAACACTCGCTAGCAACGAGGCCAGGATGGGATTGAGATGCGAAGTTAATGGACGACGCCTGAACATTTTGGGAATATCTGATTTTCGTAAGATGACTTAACACCTAGATGGAGGGAGTACTACTCCTCAGTCCAGGTTTGATGGAATATTCTTCACCTCTTCTTTTCTTGTACGTACTCAATTTGTATCTCACTTCCTGTGGCTTCGCACTCGCATGATATTCCTATTCTATGAACCTGTGTGTGCGTGCGCGTGTGCGTGTGTGTGTGTGCGTGTTCAACAGCATGTGTGTGTTAGAGAGAGCGACACATCGACCTACTCCTATAGAGAGATGGTGTGTAGTGTACGATTTAGCCACAAGAGTCGGTGCATCCTCTCGTTTCCGGGCGTCCGGTCAGGACAGCTGCCACGCCCGCTCCTGACCAGCTTGGCCCACCCAAAGCCCCTCCATCGCTCGCGCGCGCTTCCCGCCCGAAACGGTCAGCGCCGCTCCAAAGAATCGGTGCCGCTCCAAAGAATCGGTGCCGCATTCATGCCCGGGTAGAACCACTACAAAAAAAAGACACTTCTGTGATGATACGTGTTTGTCACAGTAGGTCCCGTTTTCTGTCATGCATGTACATCCATGACAAATTTATGACAGAATCAAGATAGTCATACCTGTGCTGTCGTAGAAGTGTTCCATGACATTACGAAAATTATCATCATGGAAGTGTCCACTTCCATGACGATAAATCGCGCATCACAGAAGTGCTTTCGTCAAGGGTGACCGACACGTGGCATCCACCGTAACGGAACGCCGTTAAGCTATCGGGTCCGGTTTTGGATCCAATAACCCGTTAACAGCCCCGACCAATGGGGATTTTCCACGTGTAATATCATCATTGGCTGGAGGAAACACGTGTCAGCTCCGTGTTGGCACAGGTGTCACTCATCCAATGGGCGAGATGCGCCTATCATATGTTAACACGTGGACCGGCCCAAAAGTGGCTCATAAAGTTTAAATGGGCCGGCCCAACTAAAGGCCCGCAAGATTTTGCGGACCATAATGGGCCGGCCCAGCTAAAGACCCACAAGATTTTGCGGGCCATAATGGGCCGGCCCAGGTAAAGGCCCACAAGATTTTTGCGGGCCATAATGGGCCGGCCCAGGTGAAGGCCCACAAGATTTTTGTGGACCATAATGGGCCGGCCCAGCTGAAGGCCCATGAGATTTCGCCGACATTAATGGGCCGGCCCAGCTGTAGGCCCACAAGATTTTGAGGACCCTAGTAGGCCGGCCCATTAACTGGCTGCCATGTTCTGGGCCAAATGTTGGCCCATATTTGACCCGGTCCATTAATGGTCTGCCACGTTCCGGGCCTAATAATGGCCCATATGAGATCCGACCAGTTAAAAGCCTACCACGTTCTGTGCCAAATTACGGCCCAGATCTGGTCCGGCCCTTTAAGAGGCTTTGGGCTAAATTACAGCCCATATCAGATTCGGCCCGTCAACTAGACGCTACGCTTTTGGGCCCATTTGCTAAAGGCCCATTTAGTAATTCGGCCTGATATTAGTTTCGGCCTATTAAGGGCCCGTTTAACATTTCGGCCCTATATTAATTTCGGCCTGTTAAAAGCCCGTCATATAGTTGGGCCTAACTACGGCCCGGATTGCATCCGGCCTGCTCGCTGCCGATAATCTGATTGGGCCAAACAAGGACCGAGACAATTTTGGCCTGTTATAAGCCCATGATTTGATTGGCACATTCATGGGCCGGGTCTATTTCGGCCTGCTGCCGGCCCATGAGCTGTTCGACATGTTTCAGGCCCAACCTACTTTTCAGCCTCCTAAAGGCCCATTGAGTTTTCTTGGGAAAATAGGGCCGGCGGTTTACTCGGCCTATTAAAGGCCCGAATCTACTAGTGGGCCAGTTTACATTTAGGCCTGTTAACGGACAAAGATGATGGGGCCCATGATGCGGATCATACATGTTGATTTGCATGACGGCCCGATTATGTACCGTAATTTTACGGTTTGGCCGGTTTACTGCAAAGACAGGATATATATACAGTAAAATAACTACAACATCGTGAATAAGAAAAAAACCTAGACTATACAATAAAGAAATTACGGCATATTACATCCACTGGGCATCAAAGTTCGCCACTATGATAATAAAGCACAAGCAAACAACATATTACATACACTGGGCATCAAAGATCGCCACCAGTGCAACTAAACACGCCGACAAAATAATATGCAAAACCGACAGCACTTCAATAGAGTTCAAGAAAGGTTAGCCCTGCTCGGGAGCTGCAGCGCAAGCAGCTGAGCAAGCTGGTGAGACTACACTTGTTTGACACTTATATCCTCCTCACTCTGAAAGATAAACAAGCAGACAGATGACAGGTTTTGCACATATAAGTATCAGTGCTGACAATTCATCACATTTCTTACTGACGAATAAAGTGACATAGTTTAAAATAGCATTAACACAATATGGTACTGTTCAGGTCAAGACATGGCAGGAAATGACATTGTGAAGGAGTTGGCAGCTTCACGACACCACTGGATTACAGATCAAGAACTCAAAAGTATCAATGGTTAGTGTGCTGTCAATTTATCCCATTTTAGACTGGCAAAATAAGATCACTTGCTCTGTATAGTTTAATTTACATGGTATGAAGAAGGAACTTGGTTGTACAACTGAAAACTTAAATTGAGAAGGACAAACATTTGTTTATGAACTGGAGTACATAATAAACTTTAAACATGTAATTTGATGCAAACACCAAAAATAAACAGTTGTTGCAGTCATGCCTAACCAAATATACACAACAAAGTTTGAAGGCTTGAGAAGGACAAACTTACATTATTGGTGAAGGCAGGCTCTATAAAGCCCTTGTCCATGCTGATGGGGGGGGGGAGCAATTCAAGAAGTTTACCACAGAATCTTCTTCATAAGCATTGCCTTTATTCTACATTTTGTTAAGAGTAAATATAGATGTGACAATATAAGAAAAAAATTGAGAATATTTAAGATAAGATGAAGAGTGATGCTACATAACCAAGTAGCTATAAATGTAAGTACAGCGATATAGGCAAAAGGTACAACCAAGAGCAATGCAGAGCTAAACTTCTTCAGTACCATCGGTGTTATCCAACCTTATGGTAAGAGTAAATATTGATCTTATGTGTAGAAAATGGAGGGCAAAGGAAAATAAGCTGCAGAGTGATGGTACATGAACAACTACCTGTCAATATAAGTACACTGATAAAGGACAGCAGGTACTTACAAGAACAATGCAGAGCTAAAAAATTTCATTGGCATTGGATATATTCTACACTAATGTAACCATTCATATAGATCAGATAATTTAGAGCGAACAATTGATAAGCAAGCTATCATGCATACTGCTGTCACATAATGAACCAGGTATGTATGCAAGTACAGTGATACAGGACAACATGTACTAACAAGAGCAAAGCAGCGGGCATCATATTTGTGATATCCTGTCGTTCTTTTCAAACCGGAATTCTTTTTCGAGCAGATTTCCTACAAAAAAGATCCATAAGGCACATGCGGAAAAATAGAAGTTCAAATTTTCATGCGATATCATAGACAGTACCTCATCCTCGGAATGAGACCAGTGCATAACAAGGTTTTTCCATTAAATGTCTTCTAAATTTAGCACAGGAGACTTCACCAGAAATTCGTTTATAGACTTGCCATCAAAGTGTGATTTCCTCAGGTAACACCGATACTGCTGCAACGCTTCCTTGAAAAGCGCAAGCAAGCTTTGCTCGTCATGACTATCCAGATTGACCCTCGCCTACTTACAACAATGCATGTAATGTAAATCATTGATGTGTTCAATCAGCAGAAAACAGGAAAATAATCACCATGAATAATAGCACTTAGACATAAGTGGGACAGGAAGATGTGAAAATGGTGTTTGTCTTCACTACAATCTTCCCATGATGGGAATATATGCACGTAGTCCCTAACAACTGAAACGCCCACGATGCGGCTATATCTCCCATGTGTCGAGGCACGACTTAGAGGCATAACCGCATAGTGGTTTTATCGCAAGAAGGGTCATCTTCACACAATCCCATGTAATGAACAAGAATGGGATAAAGAGTTGGCTTACAATCGCCACTTCACACAATACATGAATAAATATCATACATCATCCAAAATACAAACATATAGACCGGCTACGGCCAAAATCCAGATGAAAATAAGATAACCCCAAAAGCTAGATCCCCGATCGTCCCAACTGGGCTCCACTACTGATCATCAGGAAAAGACACATAGTAACGACCACGTTCCTCGTCGAACTCCCACTTGAGATCGATGCCATCATCGGCACTGGCATCGTCGGCACCTGCAACTGTTTTGGTAGAATCTGTGAGTCACGGGGACTCAGCAATCTCACACCCGCGAGATCAAGACTATTTAAGCTTGTAGGAAAGGAAGGTGTAATGAGGTGGAGCTGCAGCGGCAATAAGCATATATGGCGGCTAACATACGCAAGAGAGAGCGAGAAGAGAAGCAACAGAACGGTCGTCATCTAGCAATGACCAAGAAGTGATCCTGAACTCCTACCTACGTCATACATAACACAGACCGTGTTCACTTCCCGGACTCCGCCGAGAAGAGACCATCACGGCTACACACGCAGTTGATGTATTTTAATTGGGTCAAGTGACAAGTTCTCTACAACCGGACATTAACAAATTCCCATCTGCCTCATAACCGCGGGCACGGCTTTCGAAAGATAATACCCTGCAGGGGTGTCCCAACTTAGCCCATCATAAGCTCTCACGGTCAACGAAGGATAAACCTTCTTCCGGAAAAACCCGATCAGTCTCAGAATCCCGGTTTACAAGACATCTCGACAATGGTAAAACAAGACCAGCAAAGCCGCCCGAATGTGCCGACAAATCCCGATAGGAGCTGCACATATCTCGTTCTCAGGGCACACCGGATTGTCCAAGCTTCCGATAGGCCAGACCAGAGTTGCCCCTGGTGGCCACCGGCGACTGACAGTTTGGACCAATACTCAGAGGAGCACTGGCCCGGGGGTTTAAAATAAAGATGACCCTCGGGCTCTAGAAAACACGGGGGAAAAAGGCATAGGTCTTAAATGGTAAAACCAAGGTTGGGCCTTGCTGGAGGAGTTTTATTCAAGGCGAACTGTCAAGGGGGTCCCATAAATCACCCGACCGCGTAAGGAACGCAAACTCAAGGAACATATTCCTGGTATATCAGTAACTAGGGCGGCAAGAGTGGAACAAAACACCAAGCATAAGGCCGAGCCTTCCACCCTTTACCAAAATATATAGATGCATTAATTAAATAAGAGATATTGTGATATCCCAACATATCCACGTTCCAACATGGAACAACTTCAACTTCACCTGCAACTAGCAACGCTATAAGAGGGGCTGAGCAAAAGCGGTAACTTAGCCAAACAACGATTTGCTAGGAAAGGATGGTTAGGGGCTGGCATGGCAAAATGGGAGACATGATATAGCAAGTGATAGGTAGCGGAGCATGGCAATAGAACGAACAACTAGCATAGCAAAGATAGAAGTGATTTCGAGGGGTGGTCATCTTGCCTGCAAGGTTCTCAGAGTTGTCGAAAGCTTGATCCTCGTAAGCGTACTCAACAGGTTCCTTGTTCACGAACTCGTCTCCCGGCTCTACCCAAGACAAGAACACAAACAAACAGAACCACAATCAACCACGAGAAATGCACAAGCAACATGATGCAAAACATGTATGATATGCGAGATATGATATGCGATGCATATGCGTGCTCCGGAAGGAAAATGATGAACATGGCAGTAACTTGGCAAACCAAGCATTCCACTGGAAAGATGAGATGATCTCGGTCGAAATCGATATAAAGATCACCGGAATCGGATGCACGGTTTGCAAATGGCAAGCAAAACAAGAATGACACGAATCTGCGATTAACAGCATGATAGCACTTAAAATGCAACAAGCAACAATGCTACAACACCCCAGCATAGCCACAAAGCATATGGCAGTAATCTACAGGATATGCTTGACAAAATATGAACACTGAGCTATGGCTAGTTCACAACATATCAAGCTCAACCAGCATGGCAAAAGTGCAAAAGATAACAGGTTCAAAACTGGACATGGCAGAAAACAACATCAGGTAGCAATGTTCAGAGCACGAAATTAACATGCTACAAGAACTTAACATAGCAAAAGAAGACATGGCAGTGTTCTACTGAATGCATATTACAAAAGTCCCTTACTGACCATAAGCCAAAAAGGATCAGAAGATATGATGGCAAGCATGTAAACATAGCAAGTTTCGTTATCAGGTTTTCAGACTTAGCACAAAACAGAGCATGACAGAAATAATAATACGTAGGCCTATTTGTGAGCTTGATGCACTCACTACAGAGCAACGCATGACAAAACTAGCATACCTACAGCAAGATGGCATGTTTATGAAGCTATCCATGGCAAGAACAAAAGCATAGCATGTATGGATCAACTACAATGAGCTTGGCAAAAATGAATATCATGTTAAGAATCTGCCAAAAATATTTTATAGCAAAAGTAGAGCAAGATTGCGTCCTGCTATGGAACTTCATAATTTCAAACAATTGCAGGAATGGATCAATTACAAGAATAGCTACAAAACATCCTTATTGAACATCTCCAAAAGATGCATGGATCTCTCTGTAGCATCAAGTTTACATGGCAACAAAATAACAGTAGACAAGGACTTAGAGAAATCACTGTCCCTGAAATCAGAAATATTACGGGGCCTACTTTGCATGCTTGTGCTAGTCACCACAAAGATCACAAAAATACATGGACTACACCACTAGAAAGATGGCATGGCATACTTCAAAACACATGTAGAGCTCATGCCCATAAGATGCACAAAATTAAAGATGCAAAAATGACAAATCTCCAAGTTCTGAAAAGAACCAGAGAATAACACCAACTAGCCCTCTTCCAACAGAGATTTGGGCATCAAAATGACCTCTAATGGACATAGTTCAATTGAACAAAATGTAGAGCATCACGAGGCGAACAATTTGACATATTACACGCGCGAATCGGGCTACATGCAAGGAGTTATGGCATCACGAACATGGCAAGATGCTGTGAAAATTGCAGGACTCGGAAAAAATAGAGGGGGCTCGGGGGAAAAGTCAACGTCGGTTATACCGTTCGGATCTGGCGATGCTCGTGCTCGGGGCTTCGGCCGCCGGAGTGAGGAGGCAGAGGCCGGAGGGCGCCGGTCGAAGGGGCGGCGCGAAGGGCGGCCGGAGGGCGCGGGCGGCGCCGGCGTCGGGCAAGGCGGCGGGGACGGCGGCGAGTGGCGGCGGAGCATGGCGTCGAGGCGACGGCGTCGGCCGGCGAGGAGAAGGCAGCGGCGCGGTGAGGAGAAGGCGGCGGCGCGGGCAGGCGCTGGTGCGGGAGGCGGCGGGCGGCTCGTGCCCGGGAGGGCCCCGAACGGGCCGGCGGGCCGCGGCGTACGGGCGCGGGGACGGCGACACGTGGCGGCGCGGGAGTGGCTGCGGTGGGCGGCGCGGTTGTCCGGCGGGCGCTGGACGCGTCCGACCGCGGAGAGGAAATTTTCTAGGGTTTGATCTGTGATTCGTTTTCGGGGGAGATGCAAATAAATAGGTAGAGGGAGCTAGGACACTCCAAATGAGGTGTGGTTTTTGCCCACATGATTGTGATCGAATGACCTAGAGCATGGAAGAGAGTTTGGTGGGTTTTGGGCTAGTTTTTGAGGGGTTTTTGCTGGACACTCAAATGGACTTTGCGGATGCCCGGTTAACCGTTGGAGTACCAAACGACCTCCAAATGGAACAAAACTTGACCAGTGGTCTCCGGGTGGTGTAATAAGGCCACTTGACAAGCCTCGGTCCATTCCAAGGAAGTTTGACACACGCACACGAAAGAAAACAAGAGGGGTGCACCGGAGGAGATAGGAGCGCCGGATTGCAAAACGGACAACGGGGAAAATGCTCGGATGCATGAGACGAACACGTATGCAAATGCAATGCACATGATGACATGATATGAAATGCATGACATGACAAAATGCAAAACGAAAGACAAAACCCGGCCACGAAGAGAATATCATAGCACATAGCCGAAAATGGCAAGAGTTGGAGTTACAAATATGGCAAGTTACATCCGGGGTGTTACAACACTCCACCACTACGAGAGGATCTCGTCCCGAGATCTAGGACTGAAAGAACTCCGGATATTCGGAACGGAGATGGTCCTCGCGTTCCCAGGTGGCTTCCTGGTTGGAATGGTGCAACCACTTCACTTTCAGGAATTTGAATAACTTGTTGCGAGTCTTGCGCTCAGTTTCTTCAAGAATAGCAACGGGGTGCTCATGATAAGACAAATCTTTTGGAGGTCAATCTCTTCGAAGTTGATGGTGCGCTCAGGCGTCTTGAAGCACTTGCGGAGCTGTGACACGTGGAACACATCGTGCATGTTCGCGAAGTTGGAAGGAAGCTCAAGTTGATAGGCGAGGTCGCCTCTTTTAACAATGATCTTGAAAGGACCCACGTATCTAGGGGCAAGCTTCCCTTTGATACCGAAGCGACGAGTGCCTTTCATTGGAGAGACGCGGAGGTAGACATGGTCTCCGATCTCGAAAGCCAAATCACGGTGCTTACTATCATAGTAACTCTTCTGGCGCGATTGCGCGGCTTTGAGATTATCACGGATGACTTTACACATTTCTTCAGCTTCAGTGATTAAGTCATTGCCAAGAAGTTGGCGTTCACCAGTCTCTGACCAATTGAGAGGAGTACGGCACTTTCTGCCATAGGGAATCTCGAATGGGTCCTTGCCCGAACTCGCTTGGAAGCTGTTGTTGTAGGAGAATTCAGCATATGGAAGACAATCTTCCTATTTCATGCCAAAGGAAATGACACAAGCCCTGAGCATATCTTCAAGAATTTGATTGACTCGCTCGACTTGGCCACTAATTTGAGGATGGAAAGCTGTGCTGAAGCGAATGTTTGTGCCCATGGCCTTCTGGAAGGAGTCCCAGAACTTAGAGGTGAGGATGCTTCCACGATCTGAAGAAATCAATTGTGGAATGCCGTGCAAGGAGACAATTCTGGAGGTGTATAGCTCTGCCAGCTGAGCTACTGTGATGGATTCTTTGATTGGAAGGAAATGAGCCACTTTAGAAAGCTTGTCAATGACAACGAAGATAGCATCATTTCCGCGCTTGGACTTGGCAAATCCAGTCACGAAGTCCATTTCGATATGATCAAACTTCCATTCTGGGATAGCAAGAGGTTGGAGGAGACCAGCTGGTCATTGGTGTTCTGCTTTCACTCTTCGACAGACATCACATTCATTCACGAACTGAGCAATTTCTCGCTTCATTCGAGTCCACCAATACGACAACTAGAGGTCATGATACATCTTCGTACTTCCAGGATGAATGGAAAGGAGAGAATTGTGCGCCTCGTTCATTATGACTTTCCTTAGATCACCTTTAGGAACCACAATCCGGTCCTCGAAGAATAAAGTGTCTCTGTCATCAATGCGATAGCACTTGTATTTGGAAAGACCCTTGTCGATACCGCGTTTCACCTTCTTCACCATGGCATCAAGGAGTTGTGCCTCACGAATTTGATCTTCCAAAGTAGGAGATACTATGAGGTTGGCAAGAAAGCCTTGAGGAACAACTTGGAGATTCAGCTTGCGGAAAGCTTCACAAAGATCCGGTTGGAAAGGCTTGAGGATTAAGCTGTTGCAATAAGCCTTCCTGCTTAAAGCATCTGCAATGACATTGGCCTTGCCTGGAGTATATTCAATACTCGAATTGTACTCTTGAATCATTTCGACCCATCGAGTCTGCCTGAGGTTGAGGTTGGGTTGAGTGAAGATATACTTGAGACTCTTGTGATCGGTGAAAATGTCCACTTGTCTCCCCAACAAGAGATGTCTCCATGATATTAATGCATGGACAACTGCCGCCAACTCAAGATCGTGAGTGGGGTAGTTCTTCTCGTTGGGCTTCAACTGACGAGAGGTATAGGCCACAACTTTCTTCTCTTGCATTAATACAGCACCGAGACCTTGGAGAGAAGCATCACAGAAAACTTCATACGGCTTGGATTCATCAGGAGGAGACAAGACAGGAGCTGTGACTAGTTTTTCTTTGAGAGTGTTGAAAGCAACGTCACACTCAGGAGACCAGACATACTTCACATGCTTCTGAAGGAGGTTGGAAAGAGGCTTTGCAATCTTAGAGAAATTCTCAACGAATCTTCGGCAATAGCTTGCAAGACCCAGAAAACTGCGGAGCTGCTTGACATTTTGAGGAGGTTCCCAATTCACAATTGCGGACACCTTCTCGGGGTTAACAGCGATGCCCTTGGCAGAGATGATGTGACCAAGGAAAAGAACTTCATCGAGCCAAAACTCACATTTGGAGAACTTCGCATAGAATTGATACTCTCTGAGCTTGTCGAGCACCAATCGCAAATGTTTGGCATGATCCTGCTTATTCTTGGAGAAGACCAAGATATCATCGAGATACACCAGGACGAATTCATTGGTATAGGGGTTGAAGATGAAATTCATCATCCGAGAGAACACTGGAGGAGCATTGACAAGGCCGAAAGACACGACAGTATATTCATAAGAAGCAAAGCTTGTTCTGAATGCTGTCTTGGGAATATCTTCTTCACGAATGCGAATCTGATGATAACCCATACGAAGGTCAAGCTTCGAGAATACTTTAGCACCTTTAAGTTGCTCAAATAGCTCATTGATGTTGGGAAGTGGGTACTTGTTCTTGATTGTCTTCTTGTTCAATGGACGGTAGTCGACACAAAGTCGGTCCGTGCCATCCTTCTTCTTGACAAAAAGAACACCACAACCCCATGGAGAAGAACTCGGTCTGATCAAACCCAGACGCTCTTGTTCATCGAGCTGTTTCTTCAATTCCTTCAGCTCGTTAGGTCCATGCTTGTATGGACGCTTGCAAACGGGTTCAGTGCCAGGCTCTAGTTCGATAACGAACTCAACTGGCCGATGAGGAGGCATACCCGGAAGCTCTTCTGGAAAGACATCTTGATACTCACAAACGACTGGAATTTGAGAGATGGCATTCAATTCGCCCTTCTCATTGAGAGAGAAAACCGAATGGTTTCATCACGAGCGGCATAAATAATCACATCCTCAGAAGAGTGTGTCAATTGAATTTCCCTGGCAGCACAATCAAGTTGAGCTTTGTGCTTAGAAATCGAGTCCATCCCAAGAATTAGATCAACATCCGAGTCACCAAGAACAATTGGAGAAGACTGAAATTTATAGTCGCCCATCTTGATGGTAACATTCGGAACCATGGAACTTGCATTCATGCATTTTCCCGGAGAGACAACTGCTAACGGTCTAGGCAATCCTTGGAAATGCAATTCATGCTTGGATGCAAAAGGTCTTTATATGAAAGAAAGCGATGCACTAGTATCAAAAAGAACTTTTGCGGGAATATCATTAACAGGAAGATTACCCATTATCACATTAGTAGATTCCTCCGCTTGAGCAGCATTCATCATGTTCACCTTTGCAAACTTTGGATTATGCTTGACCACTGCATTGCTGGAAGATCTGACAGGAGGAGGAGGAGGAAGACGCCTTTGGTTGAAGCACTTGTTAGCATAGTGACCTTTCTGCTGACATTTGTTGCAAGTCACCTCTGAGAGTGGACGGTGATAAGGAGCATTGGACTTTGGAGCTTGATTCTGAGACTTGTTCTGATAGCCAGAGTTGGAAGAACCATGGCCACCTTTGTTCTTCTGCTGATAAGTCTGGCGAAACGGAGGAGGAGGAGGCAACCAGAACTTCTGTTGCTTAGCTGTCACAAGTGAGGAAGAACAAGACTGAACTACGTCTCTGACTCTCTTCTTAGAAGCCTCACACTTGAGCTGAGCAGCCTCTTGCTTCAGTGCCATATTATAGAATTGATCAAACTGAGTAGGCTCAACAAGAATGAGAGCTAACTGCAGATCCTCCTTAAGGCCACCTCTGATGTGATAGATCATGCTCTTCTCATCAGGAACGTCTTGTTTAGCGAAGCGAGCAAGTTTCTGAAACTGAATGTTGTATTGATACACAGACATGTTGCCTTGCTTGAGATTGCGGAACTCCTCACGCTTGCTCTCAACAACACTTTGTGGTATGTGGTGCGCTTTGAAGTCCCGACAGAAGTCAGTCCAAGTGATCACACGACCTCCTCTGGAATCTTTGTATTGTTGATACCAATCAGGAGCTTTGTCCTTGAGCTGGAAAGAAGCAAACTTGACATAGTCCTCAGGCCTGACATTGCTACATTCAAAATGCTTGTTGATGTCCACGAGCCAATCATCGGCATCCGTGGCCTCGGCACAGTAGCTGAAAGACTTGGTCTGATTTGCGAGAAACTGGTTGAGAGTGGCAAAGTGAAGCTGATTGTTGCCTTGACCTTCATTGCCTTGATTGCCTTGCCCTTGAGTACGTTCTTGCAAGAGTTGCAGAATCATTTGAGCATTGGCGTTGGTGGCTGTCATGATAGCTTGCCATGCCTCCGGAGGTGGAGGTGGTGGCGGTGGGTTCGCTTGACTCCCTTCATTGCGATCCGGATTCTGACGCGTTGGCGGAGCCATCCTGAAGAGGGTGACATCCGTTAGCATCTTGATAGACAAATAGATAAGTAGAATCAACGGATAGAAATTGCAACATATAGTCTTCACAATAAACATTCGAACGAAGATGAACGAATGAATTCCGTAGTAAATCGTCACACTTCCATAAGTTGAGAAGCCACTTGAAAAAGATATGGAATCAACATATACTTCGAAGCAACTCGAATACCACAATACAAAATAAAACAAAGTATTGGCTTGCAGAATAAGCCGGAACAAACATATGATAGAGGTTTCGTCCGAAGTTTTCGTGGTGGGGCCCACACGGGCTCAATCGTACAGCACCATCATGTACAAGGCTGTGCACATGACATACGAAGCGTCCCCGAGTTGGCATAGCCATGGACTCTTTAAGACACTATGAGACCACTGTAAAATCAACCGTGTACAGGCGGACCACTAGACGCCGAACCCCAATCTCATATCATGCGTCTGTCGGAGAGATATCCTAAGGCTACTAGAATTCCCACTTATAAACTCCCGAAACTTTCTGGTTATGCAATCTGGTGTAGGGGATACAGGGGACACAAAATATATCACCCAAACTAGCAATCCCTAGATCCAGCTGTATCCATCCGTCAACACATAACCAAGAAACCTTCGGAAATCGTTTACCTCAACCTTCGAAAAACATGCGTTATACAAGTTATGGCAATACTCCCGAACTCCTGCCCCAGTACTGGGTGGCGTCGAGGTGATCTCACCAACAACTGCATAAAAGAGATTTCGATGTCGGCGAAACTCAGGTATTACAGAACTGCAACGATAAAATTGTGACGACAACACCTCGGAGCTCAACTCCCCGGGACACTGCCACAACCCCTAAATGTCAGGAGGCACCAAGAACAATGTTCTCGTCACAGAACCATCGGAACGATTCCAAGATACCCGCGTGATCCTAAATTTTTTTTAGTGAAATTTGAGGAGAGGATAGTCAAAACTTCTACGTCAGGAGACCTCACCAGAGCGATGAAGGGACTGAGGAGTAAAAAGAATCCTACTCTCCGATATATATAATCCTAAGACAAAACATTTTTGTTCTAGACTCAACAACGCCAGCGATTCGATCAAGCAGGGGGCTCCTAAGTCGGGGATGGCTCTGATTACCAACTTGAAACGCCCACGATGCGGCTATATCTCCCACGTGTCGAGGCACGACTTAGAGGCATAACCGCATAGTGGTTTTGTCGCAAGAAGGGTCATCTTCACACAATCCCATGTAATGAACAAGAATGGGATAAAGAGTTGGCTTACAATCGCCACTTCACACAATACATGAATAAATATCATACATCATCCAAAATACAAACATATAGACCGGCTACGGCCAAAATCCAGATGAAAATAAAATAACCCCAAAAGCTAGATCCCCGATCGTCCCAACTGGGCTCCACTACTGATCATCAGGAAAAGACACATAGTAATGACCACGTTCCTCGTCGAACTCCCACTTGAGATTGACGCCATCATCGGCACTGGCATCGTCGGCACCTGCAACTGTTTTGGTAGAATCTGTGTGTCACGGGGACTCAGCAATCTCACACCCGCGAGATCAAGACTATTTAAGCTTGTAGGAAAGGAAGGTGTAATGAGGTGGAGCTGCAGCGGCAATAAGCATATATGGCGGCTAACATACGCAAGAGAGAGCGAGAAGAGAAGCAACGGAACGGTCGTCATCTAGCAATGACCAAGAAGTGATCCTGAACTCCTACCTACGTCATACATAACACAGACCGTGTTCACTTCCCGGACTCCGCCGAGAAGAGACCATCACGGCTACACACGCAGTTGATGTATTTTAATTGGGTCAAGTGACAAGTTCTCTACAACCGGACATTAACAAATTCCCATCTGCCTCATAACCGCGGGCACGGCTTTCGAAAGATAATACCCTGCAGGGGTGTCCCAACTTAGCCCATCATAAGCTCTCATGGTCAACGAAGGATAAACCTTCTTCCGGAAAAACCCGATCAGTCTCGGAATCCCGGTTTACAAGACATCTCGACAATGGTAAAACAAGACCAGCAAAGCCGCCCGAATGTGCCGACAAATCCCGATAGGAGCTGCACATATCTCGTTCTCAGGGCACACCGGATTGTCCAAGCTTCCGATAGGCCAGACCAGAGTTGCCCCTGGTGGCCACCGGCGACTGACAGTTTGGACCAATACTCAGAGGAGCACTGGCCCGGGGGTTTAAAATAAAGATGACCCTCGGGCTCTAGAAAACCCACGGGAAAAGGCATAGGTCGCAAATGGTAAAACCAAGGTTGGGCCTTGCTGGAGGAGTTTTATTCAAGGCGAACTGTCAAGGGGGTCCCATAAATCACCCGACCGCGTAAGGAACGCAAACTCAAGGAACATAATCCCGGTATATCAGTAACTAGGGCGGCAAGAGTGGAACAAAACACCAGGCATAAGGCCGAGCCTTCCACCCTTTACCAAAATATATAGATGCATTAATTAAATAAGAGATATTGTGATATCCCAACATATCCATGTTCCAACATGGAACAACTTCAACTTCACCTGCAACTAGCAACGCTATAAGAGGGGCTGAGCAAAAGCGGTAACTTAGCCAAACAACGGTTTGCTAGGAAAGGATGGTTAGGGGCTGGCATGGCAAAATGGGAGACATGATATAGCAAGTGATAGGTAGCGGAGCATGGCAATAGAACGAACAACTAGCATAGCAAAGATAGAAGTGATTTCGAGGGGTGGTCATCTTGCCTGCAAGGTTCTCAGAGTTGTCGAAAGCTTGATCCTCGTAAGCGTACTCAACAGGTTCCTCGTTCATGAACTCGTCTCCTGGCTCTACCCAAGACAAGAACACAAACAAACGGAACCACAATCAACCACGAGAAATGCACAAGCAACATGATGCAAAACATGTATGATATGCGAGATATGATATGTGATGCATATGCGTGCTCCGGAAGGAAAATGATGAACATGGCAGTAACTTGGCAAACCAAGCATTCCAATGGAAAGATGAGATGATTTCGGTCGAAAACGATATAAAGATCACCGGAATCGGATGCACGGTTTGCAAATGGCAAGCAAAACAAGAATGACACGAATCTGCGATTAACAGCATGATAGCACTTAAAATGCAACAAGCAACAGTGCTACAACACCCCAGCACAGCCACAAAGCATATGGCAGTAATCTACAGGATATGCTTGACAAAATATGAACACTGAGCTATGGCTAGTTCACAACATATCAAGCTCAACCAGCATGGCAATAGTGCAAAAGATAACAGGTTCACAGACTTGGTGAAAAACTGGACATGGCAGAAAACAACATCAGGTAGCAATGTTCAGAGCACGAAATCAACATGCTAGAAGAACTTAACATAGCAAAAAAAGACATGGCAGTGTTCTACTAAATGCATATGACAAAAGTCCCGTACTGACCATAAGCCAAAAAGGATAAGAAGATATGATGGCAAGCATGTAAACATAGCAAGTTTCGTTATCAGGTTTCAGACTTAGCAGAAAACAGAGCATGACAGAAATAATAATACGTAGGCCTATTTGTGAGCTTGATGCACTCACTACAGAGCAATGCATGACCAAACTAGCATACCTACTGCAAGATGGAATGTTTATGAAGCTATCCATGGCAAGAACAAAAGCATAGCATGTATGGATCAACTACAATGAGCTTGGCAAAAATGAATATCATGTTAAGAATCTGCCAGAAATATTTTATAGCAAAAGTAGAGCAAGATTGCGTCCTGCTATGGAACTCCATAATTTCAAAAAATTGCAGGAATGGATCAATTACAGGAATAGCTACAAAACATCCTTATTGAACATCTCCAAAATATGCATGGATCTCTCTGTAGCATCAAGTTTACATGGCAACAAAATAACAGCAGACAAGGACTTAGAGAAATCACTGTCCCTGAAATCAGAAATATTACGGGGCCTACTTTGCATGCTTGTGCTAGTCACCACAAAGATCACAAAAATACATGGACTACACCACTAGAAAGATGGCATGGCATACTTCAAAACACATATAGAGCTCATGCCCATAAGATGCACAAAATTAAAGATGCAAAAATGACAAATCTCCAAGTTCTGAAAAGAACAAGAGAATAACAGCAACTAGCCCTCTTCCAACAGAGATTTGGGCATCAAAATGACCTCTAATGGACATGGTTCAATTAAACAAAATGTAGAGCATCACGAGTCGAACAATTTGACATATTACACGCGTGAATCGGGCTACATGCAAGGAGTTATGGCATCACGAACATGGCAAGATGCTGTGAAAATTGCAGGACTTAGAAAAAATAGAGGGGGCTCGGGGGAAAAGTCAACGTCGGTTATACCGATCGGATCTGGCGATGCTCGTGCTCGGGCTCGGGGCTCCGGCCGCCGGAGTGAGAAGGCAGAGGCCGGAGGGCGCCGGTCGACGGGGCAGCGCGGAGGGCGGCCGGAGGGCGCGGGCGCGCGGGCGCGGGCGGCGCCGGCGTCGGGCAAGGCGGCGAGTGGCGGCGGAGCATGGCTTCGAGGCGACGGCGTCGGCCGGCGAGGAGAAGGCAGCGACGCGGCGAGGAGAAGGCGGCGGCGCGGGGAGGCGCTGGTGCGGGAGGCGGCGGGCGGCTCGGGCCCGGGAGGGCCCCGAACGGGCCGGCGGGGCGCGGCGTACGGGCGTGGGGACGGCGACACGTGGCGGCGCGGGAGTGGCTGCGGTGGGCGGCGCGGTTGTCCGGCGGG
Source organism: Aegilops tauschii subsp. strangulata (assembly GCF_002575655.3). Lineage (NCBI taxonomy): Eukaryota > Viridiplantae > Streptophyta > Magnoliopsida > Poales > Poaceae > Aegilops > Aegilops tauschii. The sequence goes on from NC_053039.3 coordinate 361,088,536, forward strand.
CGCTGGACGCGTCCGCCCGCGGAGAGGAAATTTTCTAGGGTTTGATCTGTGATTCGTTTTCGGGGGAGATGCAAATAAATAGGTAGAGGGAGCTAGGAGACTCCAAATGAGGTGCGGTTTTTGCCCACACGATCGTGATCGAACGACCTAGAGCATGGAAGAGAGTTTGGTGGGTTTTGGGCTGGTTTTTGAGGGGTTTTTGCTGGACACTCAAATGGACTTTGCGGATGCCCGGTTAACCGTTGGAGTACCAAACGACCTCCAAATGGAACGAAACTTGACCGGTGGTCTCCGGGTGGTGTAATAAGGCCACTTGACAAGCCTCGGTCCATTCCGAGGAAGTTTGACACACGCACACGAAAGAAAACAAGAGGGGTGCACCGGTGGAGATAGGAGCGCCAGATTGCAAAACAGACAACGGGAAAAATGCTCGGATGCATGAGACGAACACGTATGCAAATGCAATGCACATGATGACATGATATGAAATGCATGACATGACAAAATGCAAAACGAAAGACAAAACCCGGCCACAAAGAGAATATCATAGCACATAGCCGAAAATGGCAAGAGTCGGAGTTACAAATATGGCAAGTTACATCCGGGGTGTTACAACACTCCACCACTACGAGAGGATCTCGTCCCGAGATCTAGGACTGAAAGAACTCCGGATATTCGGAACGGAGATGGTCCTCGCGTTCCCAGGTGGCTTCCCGGTCGGAATGGTGCGACCACTTCACTTTCAGGAATTTGATTAACTTGTTGCGAGTCTTGCGCTCAGTTTCTTCAAGAATAGCAACGGGGTGCTCATGATAAGACAAATCTTCTTGGAGGTCAATCTCTTCGAAGTTGATGGCGCACTCAGGCGTCTTGAAGCACTTGCGGAGCTGTGACACGTGGAACACATCGTGCACGTTCGCGAAGTTGGAAGGAAGCTCAAGTTGATAGGCGAGGTCGCCTCTTTTGCCAATGATCTTGAAAGGACCCACGTATCTAGGGGCAAGCTTCCCTTTGATACCGAAGCGACGAGTGCCTTTCATTGGAGAGACGCGGAGGTAGACATGGTCTCCGATCTCGAAAGCCAAATCACGGTGCTTACTATCATAGTAACTCTTCTGGCGCGATTGCGCGGCTTTGAGATTATCACGGATGACTTTACACATTTCTTCAGCTTCAGTGATTAAGTCATTGCCAAGAAGTTGGCGTTCACCAGTCTCTGACCAATTGAGAGGAGTACGGCACTTTCTGCCATAGAGAATCTCGAATGGGTCCTTGCCCGAACTCGCTTGGAAGCTGTTGTTGTAGGAGAATTCAGCATATGGAAGACAATCTTCCCATTTCATGCCAAAGGAAATGACACAAGCCCTGAGCATATCTTCAAGAATTTGATTGACTCGCTCGACTTGGCCACTAGTTTGAGGATGGAAAGCTGTGCTGAAGCGAATGTTTGTGCCCATGGCCTTCTGGAAGCAGTCCCAGAACTTAGAGGTGAAGATGCTTCCACGATATGAAGAAATCAATTGTGGAATGCCGTGCAAGGAGACAATTCTGGAGGTGTATAGCTCTGCCAGCTGAGCTACTGTGATGGATTCTTTGATTGGAAGGAAATGAGCCACTTTAGAAAGCTTGTCAATGACAACGAAGATAGCATCATTTCCGCGCTTGGACTTGGGAAATCGAGTCACGAAGTCCATTTCGATATGATCAAACTTCCATTCTGGGATAGCAAGAGGTTGGAGGAGACCAGCTGGTCATTGGTGTTCTGCTTTCACTCTTCGACAGACATCACATTCATTAACGAACTGAGCAATTTCTCGCTTCATTCGAGTCCACCAATACGACTGCTTGAGGTCATGATACATCTTCGTACTTCCAGGATGAATGGAAAGGAGAGAATTGTGCGCCTTGTTCATTATGACTTTCCTCTTAGATCACCTTTAGGAACCACAATCCGGTCCTCGAAGAATAAAGTTTCTCTGTCATCAATGCGATAGCACGTGTGTTTGGAAAGACCCTTGTCGATACCGCGTTTCACCTTCTTCACCATGGCATCAAGGAGTTGTGCCTCACGAATTTGATCTTCCAAAGTAGGAGATACTATGAGGTTGGCAAGAAAGCCTTGAGGAACAACTTGGAGATTCAGCTTGCGGAAAGCTTCACAAAGATCCGGTTGGAAAGGCTTGAGGATTAAGCTGTTGCAATAAGCCTTCCTGCTTAAAGCATCTGCAATGACATTGGCCTTACCTGGAGTATATTCAATACTCGGATTGTACTCTTGAATCATTTCGACCCATCGAGTCTGCCTGAGGTTGAGGTTGGGTTGAGTGAAGATATACTTGAGACTCTTGTGATCGGTGAAAATGTCCACTTGTCTCCCCAACAAGAGATGTCTCCATGATATTAATGCATGGACAACTGCCGCCAACTCAAAATCGTGAGTGGGGTAGTTCTTCTCGTTGGGCTTCAACTGACGAGAGGTATAGGCCACAACTTTCTTCTCTTGCATTAATACAGCACCGAGACCTTGGAGAGAAGCATCACAGAAAACTTCATACGGCTTGGATTCATCAGGAGGAGACAAGACAGGAGCAGTGACTAGTTTTTCTTTGAGAGTGTTGAAAGCAACGTCACACTCAGGAGACCAGACATACTTCACATGCTTCTGAAGGAGGTTGGAAAGAGGCTTTGCAATCTTAGAGAAATTCTCAACGAATCTTCGGCAATAGCTTGCAAGACCCAGAAAACTGCGGAGCTGCTTGACATTTTGAGGAGGTTCCCAATTCACAATTGCGGACACCTTCTCGGGGTTAACAGCGATGCCCTTGGCAGAGATGATGTGACCAAGGAAAAGAACTTCATCGAGCCAAAACTCACATTTGGAGAACTTCGCATAGAATTGATACTCTCTGAGCTTGTCGAGCACCAATCGCAAATGTTTGGCATGATCCTGCTTATTCTTGGAGAAGACCAAGATATCATCGAGATACACCAGGACGAATTCATTGGTATAGGGGTTGAAGATGAAATTCATCATCCGAGAGAACACTGGAGGAGCATTGACAAGGCCGAAAGACACGATAGTATATTCATAAGAAGCAAAGCTTGTTCTGAATGCTGTCTTGGGAATATCTTCTTCATGAATGCGAATCTGATGATAACCCATACGAAGGTCAAGCTTCGAGAATACTTTAGCACCTTTAAGTTGCTCAAATAGCTCATTGATGTTGGGAAGTGGGTACTTGTTCTTGATTGTCTTCTTGTTCAATGGACGGTAGTCGACACAAAGTCTGTCCATGCCATCCTTCTTCTTGACAAAAAGAACACCACAACCCCATGGAGAAGAACTCGGTCTGATCAAACCCAGACGCTCTTGTTCATCGAGCTGTTTCTTCAATTCCTTCAGCTCGTTAGGTCCAAGCTTGTATGGACGCTTGCAAACGGGTTCAGTGCCAGGCTCTAGTTCGATAACGAACTCAACTGGCCGATGAGGAGGCATACCCGGAAGCTCTTCTGGAAAGACATCTTGATACTCACAAACGACTGGAATTTGAGAGATGGCATTCAATTCGCCCTTCTCATTGAGAGAGAAAAACTGAATGGTTTCATCACGAGCGGCATAAATAATCACATCCTCAGAAGAGTGTGTCAATTGAATTTCCCAGGCAGCACAATCAAGTTGAGCTTTGTGCTTAGAAAGCCAGTCCATCCCAAGAATTAGATCAACATCTGACTCACCAAGAACAATTGGAGAAGACTGAAATTTATAGTCGCCCATCTTGATGGTAACATTCGGAACCATGGAACTTGCATTCATGCATTTGCCCGGAGAGACAACTGCTAACGGTCTAGGCAATCCTTGGAAATGCAATTCATGCTTGGATGCAAAAGGTCTTTATATGAAAGAAAGCGATGCACCAGTATCAAAAAGAACTTTTGCGGGAATATCATTAACAGGAAGATTACCCATTATCACATCAGTAGATTCCTCCGCTTGAGATGCATTCATCATGTTCACCTTTGCAAACTTTGGATTATGCTTGACCACTGCATTGCTGGAAGATTTGACAGGAGGAGGAGGAGGAAGACGCCTTTGGTTGAAGCACTTGTTAGCATAGTGACCTTTCTGCTGACATTTGTTGCAAGTAACCTCTGAGAGTGGACGGTGATAAGGAGCATTGGACTTTGGAGCTTGATTCTGAGACTTGTTCTGATAGCCAGAGTTGGAAGAGTTGGAAGAACCATGGCCACCTTTGTTCTTCTGCTGATAAGTCTGGCGAAACGGAGGAGGAGGAGGCAACCAGAACTTCTGTTGCTTAGCTATCACAAGTGAGGAAGAACAAGACTGAACTGCGTCTCTGACTCTCTTCTTAGAAGCCTCACACTTGAGCTGAGCAGCCTCTTGCTTCAGTGCCATATTATAGAATTGATCAAACTGAGTAGGCTCAACAAGAACGAGAGCTAACTGCAGATCCTCCTTAAGGCCACCTCTGAAGTGATAGATCATGCTCTTCTCATCAGGAACGTCTTGTTTAGCAAAGCGAGCAAGTTTCTGAAACTGAATGTTGTATTGATACACAGACATGTTGCCTTGCTTGAGATTGCGGAACTCCTCACGCTTGCTCTCAACAACACTTTGTGGAATGTGGTGCGCTTTGAAGTCCCGACAGAAGTCAGTCCAAGTGATCACACGACCTCCTCTGGAATCTTTGTATTGTTGATACCAATCAGCAGCTTGGTCCTTGAGCTGGAAAGAAGCAAACTTGACATAGTCCTCAGGCCTGAAATTGCTACATTCAAAATGCTTGTTGATGTCCACGAGCCAATCATCGGCATCCGTGGCCTCGGCACAGTAGCTGAAAGACTTGGGCTGATTTGCGAGAAACTGGTTGAGAGTGGCAAAGTGAGGCTGATTGTTGCCTTGATCTTGATTGCCTTGATTGCCTTGCCCTTGAGTACGTTCTTGCAAGAGTTGCATAATCATTTGAGCATTGGCGTTGGTGGCTGCCATGATAGCTTGCCATGCCTCCGGAGGTGGAGGTGGTGGCGGTGGGTTCGCTTGACTCCCTTCATTGCGATCCGGATTCTGACGCGTTGGCGGAGCCATCCTGAAGAGGGTGACATCCGTTAGCATCTTGATAGACAAATAGATAAGTAGAATCAACGGATAGAAATTGCAACATATAGTCTTCACAATAAACATTCGAACGAAGATGAACGAATGAATTTCGTAGTAAATCATCACACTTCCATAAGTTGAGAAGCCACTTGAAAAAGATATGGAATCAACATATACTTCGAAGCAACTCGAATACCACAATACAAAATAAAACAAAGTATTTGCTTGCAGAATAAGCCGGAACAAACATATGATAGAGGTTTCGTCCGAAGTTTTCGTGGTGGGGCCCACACGGGCTCAATCGTACAGCACCATCATGTACAAGGCTGTGCACATGACATACGAAGCGTCCCCGAGTTGGCATAGCCATGGACTCTTTAAGACACTACGAGACCACTGTAAAATCAACCGTGTACAGGCGGACCACTAGACGCCGAACCCCAATCTCATATCATGCGTCTGTCGGAGAGATATCCTAAGGCTACTAGAATTCCCACTTATAAACTCCCGAAACTTTCTGGTTATGCAATCTGGTGTAGGGGATACAGGGGACACAAAATATATCACCCAAACTAGCAATCCCTAGATCCAGCTGTATCCATCCGTCAACACATAACCAAGAAACCTTCGGAAATCGTTTACCTCAACCTTCGAAAAACATGCGTTATACAAGTTATGGCAATACTCCCGAACTCCTGCCCCAGTACTGGGTGGCGTCGAGGTGATCTCACCAACAACTGCATAAAAGAGATTTCGATGTCGGCGAAACTCGGGTATTACAGAACTGCAACGATAAAATTGTGACGACAACACCTCGGAGCTCAACTCCCCGGGACACTGCCACAACCCCTAAATGTCAGGAGGCACCAAGAACAATGTTCTCGTCACAGAACCATCGGAACGATTCCAAGATACCCGCGTGATCCTAAAATTTTTTTTAGTGAAATTTGAGGAGAGAATAGTCAAAACATCTACGTCAGGAGACCTCACCAGAGCGATGAAGGGACTGAGGAGTAAAAAGAATCCTACTCTCCGATATATATAATCCTAAGACTCAAAACATTTTTGTTCTAGACTCAACAACGCCAGCGATTCGATCAAGCAGGGGGCTCCTAAGTCGGGGATGGCTCTTATTACCAACTTGAAATGCCCACGATGCGGCTATATCTCCCACGTGTCGAGGCACGACTTAGAGGCATAACCGCATAGTGGTTTTGTCGCAAGAAGGGTCATCTTCACACAATCCCATGTAATGAACAAGAATGGGATAAAGAGTTGGCTTACAATCGCCACTTCACACAATACATGAATAAATATCATACATCATCCAAAATACAAACATATAGACCGGCTACGGCCAAAATCCAGATGAAAATAAGATAACCCCAAAAGCTAGATCCCCGATCGTCCCAACTGGGCTCCACTACTGATCATCAGGAAAAGACACATAGTAACGACCACGTTCCTCGTCGAACTCCCACTTGAGATCGACGCCATCATCGGCACTGGCATCGTCGGCACCTGCAACTGTTTTGGTAGAATCTGTGTGTCACGGGGACTCAGCAATCTCACACCCGCGAGATCAAGACTATTTAAGCTTGTAGGAAAGGAAGGTGTAATGAGGTGGAGCTGCAGCGGCAATAAGCATATATGGCGGCTAACGTACGCAAGAGAGAGCGAGAAGAGAAGCAACGGAACGGTCGTCATCTAGCAATGACCAAGAAGTGATCCTGAACTCCTACCTACGTCATACATAACACAGACCGTGTTCACTTCCCGGACTCCGCCGAGAAGAGACCATCACGGCTACACACGCAGTTGATGTATTTTAATTGGGTCAAGTGACAAGTTCTCTACAACCGGACATTAACAAATTCCCATCTGCCTCATAACCGCGGGCACGGCTTTCGAAAGATAATACCCTGCAGGGGTGCCCCAACTTAGCCCATCATAAGCTCTCACGGTCAACGAAGGATAAACCTTCTCCCGGAAAAACCCGATCAGTCTCGGAATCCCGGTTTACAAGACATCTCGACAATGGTAAAACAAGACCAGCAAAGCCGCCCGAATGTGCCGACAAATCCCGATAGGAGCTGCACATATCTCGTTCTCAGGGCACACCGGATTGTCCAAGCTTCCGATAGGCCAGAACAGAGTTGCCCCTGGTGGCCACCGGCGACTGACAGTTTGGACCAATACTCAGAGGAGCACTGGCCCGGGGGTTTAAAATAAAGATGACCCTCGGGCTCTAGAAAACCCAGGGGAAAAGGCATAGGTCGCAAATGGTAAAACCAAGGTTGGGCCTTGCTGGAGGAGTTTTATTCAAGGCGAACTGTCAAGGGGGTCCCATAAATCACCCGACCGCGTAAGGAACGCAAACTCAAGGAACATAATCCCGGTATATCAGTAACTAGGGCGGCAAGAGTGGAACAAAACACCAGGCATAAGGCCGAGCCTTCCAGCCTTTACCAAAATATATAGATGCATTAATTAAATAAGAGATATTGTGATATCCCAACATATCCATGTTCCAACATGGAACAACTTCAACTTCACCTGCAACTAGCAACGCTTTAAGAGGGGCTGAGCAAAAGCGGTAACTTAGCCAAACAATGGTTTGCTAGGAAAGGATGGTTAGGGGCTGGCATGGAAAAATGGGAGACATGATATAGCAAGTGATAGGTAGCGGAGCATGGCAATAGAACGAACAACTAGCATAGCAAAGATGGAAGTGATTTCGAGGGGTGGTCATCTTGCCTGCAAGGTTCTCAGAGTTGTCGAAAGCTTGATCCTCGTAAGCGTACTCAACAGGTTCCTCGTTCACGAACTCGTCTCCCGGCTCTACCCAAGACAAGAACACAAACAAACGGAACCATAATCAACCACAAGAAATGCACAAGCAACATGATGCAAAACATGTATGATATGCGAGATATGATATGCGATGCATATGCGTGCTCCGGAAGGAAAATGATGAACATGGCAGTAACTTGGCAAACCAAGCATTCCACTGGAAAGATGAGATGATTTCGGTCGAAATCGATATAAAGATCACCGGAATCGGATGCACGGTTTGCAAATGGCAAGCAAAACAAGAATGACACGAATCTGTGATTAACAGCATGATAGCACTTAAAATGGAACAAGAAACAATGCTACAGCACCCCAGCATAGCCACAAAGCATATGGCAGTAATCTACTGGATATGCTTGACAAAATATGAACACTGAGCTATGGCTAGTTCACAACATATCAAGCTCAACCAGCATGGCAAAAGTGCAAAAGATAACAGGTTCACAGACTTGGTGAAAAACTGGACATGGCAGAAAACAACATCAGGTAGCAATGTTCAGAGCACGAATTCAACGTGCTACAAGAACTTAACATAGCAAAAGAAGACATGGCAGTGTTCTAATAAATGCATATGACAACAGTCCCTTAATGACCATAAGCCAAAAAGGATCAGAAGATATGATGGCAAGCATGTAAACATAGCAAGTTCCGTTTTCAGGTTTCAGACTTAGCAGAAAACAGAGCATGGCAGAAATAATAATATGTAGGCCACTTTGTGAGCTTGATGCACTCACTACAGAGCAATTCATGACAAAACTAGCATACCTACAGCAAGATGGCATGTTTATGAACTATCCATGGCAAGAATAAAAGCATAGCATGTATGGATCGACTACAATGAGCTTGGCAAAAATGAATATCATGTTAAGAATCTGCCAGAAATATTTTATAGCAAAAGTAGAGCAAGATTGAGTCATGCTATGTTACTCCATAATTGCAAACAATTGCAGGAATGGATCAACTACAACAATTGCGACAAAACATCCTTACTGAACATCTCAAAAATATGCATGGATCTCTCTGTAGCATCAAGTTTACATGACAACAAAATAACAGCAGACAAGGACTTAGAGAAATCACTAAGTCCCTGAAATCAGAAATATTACGGGGCCTACTTTGCATGCTTGTGCTAGTCACCACAGAGATCACAAAAATACATGGACTACATCAGTGGAAAGATGGCATGGCATACTTCAAAACACATGTGAGCTCATGCCCATAAGATGCAGAGAATTAAAGATGAAAAAATGACAAATCTCCAATTTCTGAAAAGAACCAGAGAATAACAGCAACTAGCCCTCTTCCAACAGAGATTTGGGCATCAAAATGACCTCGAATGAACCTGGTGCAATTGAACAAAATGTAGAGCATCACGAGACGAACAATTTGACAGATTACACGCGCGAATCGGAGCTACACTCAAGGAGTTATGGCATGACGAACATGGCAAGATGCTGTGAAAATTGCAGGACTTGGAAAAAATAGAGGGGGCTCGGGGGAAAAGTCAACGCCGGTTATACCGATCGGGCGACGCTCGTGCTCGGGCTCGGGGCTCCGGCCGCCGGAGTGAGGAGGCAGAGGCCGGAGGGCGGCGGTCGACGGGGCGGCGTGGAGGGCGGCCGGAGGGCGCGGGCGCGCGGGCCCGGGCGGCGCCGGCGTCGGGCAAGGCGGCGGGGACGGCGGCGAGTGGCGGCGGAGCACGGCGTCGAGGCGACGGCGTCGGCCGGCGAGGAGAAGGCAGCGGCGCGGCGAGGAGAAGGCGGCGGGTGGCTCGGGCCCGGGAGGGTCCCGAACGGGCCGGCGGGCCGCGGTGTACGGGCGCGGGGACGGCGACACGTGGCGGCGCGGGAGTGGCTGCGGTGGGCGGCGCGGTTGTCCGGCGGGCGCTGGACGCGTCCGCCCGTGGAGAGGAAATTTTCTAGGGTTTGATCTGTGATTCGTTTTCGGGGGAGATGCAAATAAATAGGTAGAGGGAGCTAGGAGACTCCAAATGTGGTGCAGTTTTCGCCCACACGATCGTGATCGAACGAACTAGAGCATAGAAGTGAGTTTGGTGGGTTTTGGGCTGGTTTTTGAGGGGGTTTTTGCTGGACACTCAAATGGACTTTGCGGATGCCCGGTTAACCGTTGGAGTACCAAACGACCTCCAAATGGAACGAAACTTGACCGGTGGTCTCCGGGTGGTGTAATAAGGCCACTTGAGAAGCCTCGGTCCATTCCGAGGAAGTTTGACACACGCACACGAAAGAAAACAAGAGGGGTGCGCCGGAGGAGATAGGAGCGCCGGATTGCAAAACAGACAACGGGAAAAATGCTCGGATGCATGAGACGAACACGTATGCAAATGCAATGCACATGATGACATGATATGAAATGCATGACATGACAAAATGCAAAACAAAAGACAAAACCCGGCCACGAAGAGAATATCATAGCACATAGCCGAAAATGGCAAGAGTCGGAGTTACAAATATGGCAAGTTACATCCGGGGTGTTACAACAACATTGAAAGGATTGTCTTTTAAACTGGGTATAACTGGAATGGGGTTCCAATCTGTAGGAATTGGCCGTCTCTGCAGTTGGGATAGGTCTTCGGCCGGTGGACTTGCTGTACTTTTTGCTCGAGTGGGATTTTTCTGTGGTACGGCTGGTGCTATGGCAACTGAAATCGGCATACCTTTTGCTGGAGTGCAGGTCCTATGTGGTGCGGCTAGTGGTGTGGCCAGTGAAGTATGGGTACAGTATGCTGGAGTCGGTCCTACGTTTTGTGTCACTGGTTGTACAACCAATATAAGTGGGGTGCTGTCTGATTTCTCTGGCACAACCACGTTTTTCAAGGACTTTGCTGGTGCTCCTTCAGGTTCGGCAATCACCCTCTTCCTTTTTGATGTATGATGCACAAGAACATCATTTGAGTGGAAAAATATGGTATGATGACAGATGGAATATGTATTGGTAATGGATGGGCATGGCATCTCGACATATATGATGAGTAAACTAAGCAGATTGCGGTGCAACAAAGTAGAAGAAATGCAAGACAACATATGCAAGATACGCGCAATCAATAAAACCTTGCCAAATTAGAATAGGCACCTTGATGGGTGAACAGGACAGGCTATCTGCCTTTGACTCCCCGAGGTTAGAATAGTCATTAGGATCATATTCTGAACAAGAACCAACAGGTGGTGAGCGTATGAGTTTCATTGCATCTAGAATGGCACTCAATGCCTTGGTGCCAATTTTGTAAGTCATTGCAGTGTTTAGCTTCAAGAGTGGACTGCTGCTAGTGCAACACAAAGCAGCTACACAGATCATAGTGCAGATATAACGTTAAAACCGTAAGTATCAGAGTAAAATCAGCAAAGTGGAACTTGCTGGAATATATGTGCTAGTATTGCCGGTACGGCTAGAAAGCCTTCGGATACCAGCTCTCTTCAACTGAAGGCGTGGTACTGTTAATATCAGTGTAACTCTCAAAGGTGACACAGCTCCCCGCATTTCCTTGCTATTCTTATAGGATTCAAGTGGGCAGGCCACTACAAATCCTATTCCCATGTTTACAAAATCCTACGAATCAAAGAGGCCCGACGAGTTCAAAGTGTCCATACCAACCGACCATATAGACCTCTACACTGCAAATTTCCCTGCTCATATTCACTACAAGGAACATACTGTACTACTATCATACTCCCACTGTTCCAAAATATAAGTCTTGGTAGAGATTTCCACTATGGATCACATACAGATGTATCCAGATACATTTTAGAGTGTAGATTCACTCATTTTGCTCCATATGTAGTCCATGGTGGAACCTATACAAAGACTTGTATTTAGGAACGGAGAGAGTACTTATTAAAGAAGAACGGAAGAGGAACATGGTAAAGAAGAGCAAGCAGATTTTGGATAATAAAATGTTCGTTGCGCAGTGTCCACACATGATGAACCAGAGCGCATTAAGAAAGCAACTCCCTGTTGTCTCTCTATATGTGGTGCACGTGCTTTTTCGAAAGTAAAGTAGGAACATTAGCTGACCAATTAAATGTTATCTGTTTTAGTAATATCAGCATCATATCAGATTCATACTTGAGCAACAAGTTTGGAATTATGAGTGGCACGTTGTTTAGCTTGATGGATTCAGGAGCAGTGCTAAGCAGGTACGATGATGGTACTAAATATAAAGGCATGTCTGCATTTGGGTCAGTCGACCATTTCAGGCGGTTGGATGAAGATCCTACGTCTCCTAACCCTTCTTCTTCCTCGTCTCTGATTCTTCCCATACAAAACACCGCACGGGCCGCCGGCCGGACCATCGGCCCCCACCGCATGTGTTCCTCCGCCACCCCCACCCCCACCCCCGCCCCCACCCGCGTCGATTTTTCTTCGTTCAATGAGGCCCCACCACCGCCCCCCAACCAAAGTCCCCACCCGAGCCCCTTCGTTCGCACCGGCGAACTCCGGCGAGCTCTGAAAAATCGACTGACCCAATTTTCAAATTTAGTCTACTGTGATTTAACTAGTGTGGAATATAAAAGGGGAAAACCATAAGCATTGGGAGTATAGTGTTGAGCGTGCCATGGCGGATCTGAAGGTTCAAACCGGACAAAGGCAACTTCGCAACCAATGTTCGCTCTCAACTAGCAAGTAAGTGATGGACAAGAAATCAGAGTAAAGTAGTGGCGATCTATTTTCTTGCTGCGATAAATAAGTTGAGCAGATACGAAAGAGTACCGCCTCTGGTGTGGCGCCATGTATGTATCTGCTGAGAATTTGACGGTGTTGCGGTAGCGATGGCTGTCGGCGGCGTGGAAGCAGATCTAGGATGGTAGACGGTGGCGGCGGGGTGCGGTGGATGAGACGATCGTAGGAGCGGCGCCGGCAAGGTGGACGACGGCGGGGATGAAGCGAGAGGACGGTGTCGTGGAATTAACACGTCAGATGTCCTAGGTGTAAGGACTTAGTCGTGAGGCCAGCGCATCTATGTAGTAGCTTGAGAGGGGTTGATTGGGATGAGAGACGTAGGGTGGATCAACACACAAGACAAGGGTTTAGACAGCTTCGGGCCCCGGGAAACATCATCCGGTAACAACCCTACGTGCTGTTTGAGGCTAGGTCTCATTATGCTTATGAGAGTCGCCGGTAAGCCGACTCTTTGTGTCTAGCCCTAGAGATTGTTTCTTGTTGCTCGTCCCTCTTTGGGGTGCCCTGCCCCTCCTTATATAAGTTGGAGAGGCGGGTTACATGTGGAGTCCTAGTAGGACTAGGACTAGTCTATCTTTTCTTACAAGTTAATTACAAGTCCGGGTCTTGCTTCCTCGTAAAGGAAATATTCGTCATCCCTTTCTTCTTAAACCGGCCCACCATCATATGAGCCGGCCATCTGGGCCTTGGGCCTAGTCTTCTATCTGACCCGCCGTCGGGGTCATCCGTGAGTCATCAGGCTCGTGAGTCGTCTGACAGTGAGCCGCCAGACCCGTGAGCCGCTAGTCCTCTGGCGGGTCAAGGTGAAGCGCCAAGTCCGGCCGGGTCATACTTCCGGCCGGGTCATACCGCGAGGTATATCCCCGACATTAGCCCCCAGTTTAATTTGGATTCATCCATGTTAAACTAATCTGCAATATAAACACAAGAACAAATTTGACAGGTTGTGTTCCGGGTTAAATATTCTTTGTAAGCCGGCACTTGATCATCCTTAAGTCCTTGTCATCTTCCTTCTTGATATGTATCCATAATCTCATAGCAAATCTCTTTAGCGGATATGCTCAAATTTTGCCAATGCAAAAAATCCAGATACTTCCTTTGAAAAAATCCGGGTCAACAGGCCAGCTTCAGTGTCAATTTGCTGACATTGGTCTTTTGTTGAGAAATATTGTAAGAGATAATCCACTTGAATCGGTTTCCAAAGCACCGGCTTTAAAAGATATTGGTCTTGAAATACTCATCTGACTTTCAGCCGGCTTGAAAGAGGTAAAAATTGCCGGTTTATCATAACCAAAATTGTCGGTTTGTAAATATTGATAGCACCGGGTCATAACTGTTACTGACGCCGGGTCATAATTATTTGGTCACACCGGATCATGATTGTTGCAAACACCGGGTCAACTTGATCTTCTCCAAACTGAGAATTTTGAAGATTTTCCCCCTTATATATATCACTCGTAGCCCCCAAGTGCCGGCTTAGTAAGATAATACTAAGCTGGGACTTTGTATATAATTTATTGATAATAACATCATATAATATAATCTCCACCATGGGGCTTGAACCCACGTCCACAAGGTTAAGAGCTTTGTACTCTACCAACTGAGTAGTGGACCGTTCAATATAATGGATTAATGCTTGTGTACCTTGAATTTTTGACAGGACCAATTGGTAGCCCCCAAGGGCCGGCTCATTTAGAATGTGATGAGTCGGGTCTTGAATAAGTTGAGCAAAAAATGACTTTGCATTAGCCCCCAAGTGCCATGGTGCATGCTAGCAGTGACATGGGACTTGCATATTTGATGTAATCTCAACTTGAATAATGTAGCCCCCAAGTGCCGGGTTGTAAGCCTGCAGCGACTCGGGACTATTCCTTCCGTTGTAGAATAAATCATATCCATTGATAAAATAATTGCGCTGAAGCGACTTTGAAAACCTCAACCATAATATTAGTTTCTTATCTGTTGACAAGTAAATCCAGAGTTTTAAATACCCTGCGGCTCTTGGCCGATGGCGATTTATTACGCCTCCATTGTAAGCCGGAAATTTTATAACCCGGCTATTTATAGCCTTTCGAGAAAATCAAGAATTGATAACCCTTTAGAGACACCAATGTCAATCTTTCGATGACGGGCTTGGACTTAAACCTTTATATAAGTCATAGTTCTGCAAATCCTGCATAGAGTTTAAACAACATATGCCCTGACGACTTAACGTCAAAAGCCAGGGCGGGTAACCACCCAAATGTAGTCTTATCCTGCACACAAGTAGATCACAAGACACCTTGGCGGTTTACCGCAGGGCGGGTCATAATATCTCACATATAACCACTGTGATATTGATTTTGTACTGCCGGTTTATATGACCTGTGCAGTAAGGGTGATAACCCAATCCTTAGAAGCCAATGCTTCCACATAGATGATGATTGTCATAAGCTGGCGATTTACCATTGAAAATCAAGCCGGGTTAAATAACAACCACTCATATACACTTTAGATATGAAAAAGAGCTTCAAATAAAATCCAAAAATTGTTTGCAAAAAAAGACTTCAAAATTTTTGAGGCTTCTGATTCGAATACAATCAGAAAACCGTTCCAAAGGTGTTAAGCTAAGATTCGAATACGATCATATAGCCCCCAGTGGCTTTGGCGTTGCCGATCAAGAGGGTACCGACAGCTATGTTCTCTTTCGTTCGAATACGACCTATGTTTGAACAGGAAGCCCCCAAATGACCTTGAGAGTTGTTTAACGACGCTGATTCGAATACGATCCTCGTCGGTTCCCAAAGGGGGTTGAGCTATGGTTCAAATATGACCAAGAAACTCCCCAATGAGCTCGGCAGTGTGCCGATCAAAAGGGTATCGACAGCTATGTTCTCTTTGGTTCGAATACGACCTATGTTTGAACAAGAAGCCCCCTAGTGATCATGAGAATATTTAACGACTCTGATTCGAATACGATCAGGGTCACACCAAAAGGGTTAAGCTAAATTCAAATACGATCAGCTCCCAATGGTCCTTAAAGCAGGGTACCTATATTTGAGTTGTGCTTTGTAACAGACTCTCTTTGGTCCCTTTAATTTTTCCTGAGAACTCGAACTTTGCGAGAGATAACCTCTTTTTGAACCGGAAATTTGTAAACCGGATATTAAGAGCTTCAAAGCTTTATAAGATATAAATTTACCTTGAGCCGGACGTTTGAACCGGATTTGAGAACTTCAAAACTTTGCGGGAGAAAGATATCTCTTGAACCGGATTTTAAACCGGAATCTTTATTTGAACCGGCAACTTTCTGACGGCCTTTAAAGTTTCATCAATATGGTAGCAGCCTCCGAAACCGGGTTATCATTCCCTTCAACGACCCGGGGTTCCCGAGTCATGCCACTGTAGCCCCCGAGTCTCAAGATGACTCGAGGAGTTGGCTTGAGATTCTCCATATTTAACCGTGATATAAGCCGGCATAACTTGTATATCATTGGTGTTGATAACACGATGTGTATCCACAGAAGGTTAAGGTGACTGTGGCGGGTTATAAATGATCCCGTATGAGCTGTGTCAGCAACTCGGCCAATGGTTCCTTCCAACTAGCTGTTTGAAGTTTAACCAAACTGTAGTGACGGCGACTCGTGCGCCTGCCCATTGAACCATCCAGTGCAGACGACGGCTGATAATGTATGATAATTTGCCTCCAGTTTGTTGGAAGAAAACCGGGCTTCCCAAGTAGTGACTTGCTCATAATCAATAAACAACTCATCCAGACAAGTGCGGCCTGGTGTGTTGATATAGATCAGGCCGCGAGAGACGGACGGTAAAGACGACCGTAACATCAGAGGCGGCACAGACAGATGAGTCGGCCGTGGCATTGTAAACCGGTGCGGACGGGTGAGTTGTCCTCCTTGTTGTAAGCCGGCGTGGTCGCGAGAGACGGCCACGGCGTGGTAAGCCGGCGCGGTCACGAGAGACGGCCACGGCGTTGTAAGCCGGTGCGAGGGTCCGTTGAATAACGAAGACCACCTGTGCCAAAAGATGTTGGCGTGCCTCCATCTCCGCAGTATAATATCACTTTCTGTCATAAATAATTGCCCTGTATAAGCAATATTGCAGACGAAGGCAAAGATAAACTATTCTTTGACAGAAATAATATGTACTAAAAATATATTTTAGATGGATATCACCTGATGTGTTTAGGCCGAAAATAATCCGCCATGAAGTTGATGATCCCTAGGTGAAACTGGAATCCTTCACTGGTGAATCGGCCGCGGGAGCAGACAGATAAACCGGCCACGGTGTTTGTGAGCCGGTGCGGACGAGCAAGTTGTCCTCCGCGTTGTAAGCCGGCGCGGATGCGTGAACCGGCCGCGAGGGCGGACGGGCAAGTCGTCCGCGGCGTTGTAAGGCGGTGCGGACGGGCGAGTCAATCACAGGGACGGTTCCGATGAGTTGAAGTAGTCCGAGCCGCAAGGGTGGTGGCTTGCGCGTCCATTTACCGGGAAACGAGGCACGGACGAACACCGGGCGCAATGTTGCAAGTACGTGCTCCGTACCCATGGTATAAACCACAATTGTCCTGCGTACAAAACATACAACAGGGCGGAGTAGTTTTTTGTCGAAGGAAATCAACATGTACCTAACAATATATGTAAGATAAATATCACCTGATTTTAGGTGACAGATGATCACCATATGGCATCCGTAGATAACCAAGAATTTTTGTGTTGATCCTCTCAAAGGCCTTGCCAGAGTTCACCGCAGTTTGTATAATCTTCACTGCGTGCAAATTGTAGTATACTCTTTGGCCGGTTCAGAGGTGTGAAGGCCGTAGATGAAGTCGCTTTGGCCGGGGTGGCTCAATGCAACTTGGTCGGGGCGGCTCGCAACACTTGGAAGCCGGGTGTTTGGGAGGCTTGGGGGCCGGCGGCTCAAAGCAGCAGCGGCGGCACCCTAGGGTCGATGACGGTGGTAGAAGATGACCCAGTGCAGCGATGGTTCAGAAGTGCAGCAGCGGCGACGGCAGGACCCAGTCCGGAGGCGCGACGATATCTTGATGATCGCTAGGAGGCGAGGCCGACTCCATGCGACCGAGTTCTCCTCCGGGTCATGCTTGGTTTGACCCATCAGTTTGACTAGTGCCTTCATACGTCATAGTGGATGATGGAGTAGTAGTTGATGACTAGATTTTGGTCTTTATGCACAAAGCAGCAGCGGCAGATCGTAGTGGAGGTGCAGCTGTAGCGCTCGTAGAAGGAGCAGCAATGGCGAGGCGTGCAGGAGAACAGCAGCTTGGCCATCTCGAGGCAGCAACACAGCCATGGAGCAGCGTCGAGGTGTGGGCCGAGGCAGAGGAGGCACATCGGAGGCAGCCCCGGCTAATGGTGAAGGCGGTGATTTGGCGCGGGCGAGTCAGATGTCCGCTCGGCCGGCTCACAGGCAAAAGCTTGAGCATCGTAGGACAGGGCCGAATCTGCGGCCACGTCCCTGTCTTTCTCCAGGTCGTACTTTGACTCGGCAACCCCACGCCCGTTTCTTTCTTTCTCGAGTGCAGCGCTGTTGATTGGACGGCTCTGCTCATATTTCCTTGTACATCCTGCCTCCATGTATGTATAGCTATCCGAGATAGCAATTCTGAGAATTAAACTAGCACTCAACCCACGTGAGCAGCATAGATCCTGTTTTGTCCTTTGTACGATAACATGCAGCAGTAGTTGGCACGATTGATGGACGTTCTATGACTTGGAAGTCGCCTGTAGCGACAAAACACCTCGGGTCTGGGTGCGTCAGAAAAAACGTGTTGTAGCAGGAAAACACGGCCTGGCGACTTGCGATTCAACTGCTCCCCAATCATACTGCGAAAAATTTCTCTTGCACTCCTGCTGGCCCCTGTGATGTGATCCTTGCATTGCTTGATCTCGAACACATCTCTAACTTGCGGCGGCGATAGTACATCCGACGCACTCTTAATCTTCTGGAACGTAAACCTTCATCTGTCTACTCGCGAGCTCTTCGATCCCTGAAGAGATCCCTCCAAGAACTCAACACCACCGTGCGCCTAGCCCCACGGTGGGCGCCAACTGTCGTGGAATTAACACGTCAGATGTCCTAGGTGTAAGGACTTAGTCGTGAGGCCAGCGCATCTATGTAGTAGCTTGAGAGGGGTTGATTGGGATGAGAGACGTAGGGCGGATCAACACACAAGACCAGGGTTTAGACAGCTTCGGGCCCCGGGAAACATCATCCGGTAACAACCCTACGTGCTGTTTGAGGCTAGGTCTCATTATGCTTATGAGAGTCGCCGGTAAGCCGACTCTTTGTGTCTAGCCCTAGAGATTGTTTCTTGTTGCTCGTCCCTCTTTGGGGTGCCCTGCCCCTCCTTATATAAGTTGGAGAGGCGGGTTACATGTGGAGTCCTAGTAGGACTAGGACTAGTCTATCTTTTCTTACAAGTTAATTACAAGTCCGGGTCTTGCTTCCTCGTAAAGGAAATATTCGTCATCCCTTTCTTCTTAAACCGGCCCACCATCATATGAGCCGGCCATCTGGGCCTTGGGCCTAGTCTTCTATCTGACCCGCCGTCGGGGTCATCCGTGAGTCGTCAGGCTCGTGAGTCGTCTGACAGTGAGCCGCCAGACCCGTGAGTCGCTAGTCCTCTGGCGGGTCACGGTGAAGCGCCAAGTCCGGCCGGGTCATACTTCCGGCCGGGTCATACCGCGGGGTATATCCCCGACAGACGGGATGCAAGGATCCCGGTCCGAAGCCGTGGATGAGAGAGGTCGATCTCTTGTAATGGACGGCAGCGTCGGGGTATCAGCTCCGGCATGGTGGAGGAGGACGGCGGTGGATGGGGTGGCGTACGGAGGAGGCTGGGGTGGAGAGGGTGTTTTGGCGCCCACGGAGTACGCATGGGGAAATGGAGGTGGAGAGGAAGGGGGGAACATGACTTCAGGGCGCGCTTGTCTCAAATGCGAGGAAATTTACAAACTTAGCCCCCGTTTCAAATTTCCTACATCACAGCAATATTAGTCGGTTGGGGATAGGACGGTAATCTCGCATACACCGTATATTTGCCGACGAGAGTTTGTTTTTGGCGCCCACCGTGTATGAATCGGGGAGGGAGTCGATTTCGGCCGAGGACACACTGTGTTTTGGCGCCCACCGTGTATGAATCCGGGTGAGAGGCGGTTATGTCACGTTCGAGTGAAATTACAAACCTACCCCTATCGAAACCTATAGAAATCGAGCAGATAGGCTTTGCGTGGCGGGGATAGGCAGTAGTAATTTCCATCTCGTAGATTTTGGTTTCGGGCGGTTACTGCGACTTTCCCCGCTTCATTCAAATTTTGTAGAGTGCACGTTTACCGTGCCAACTCAATTTGAATCCCATTTGTATTCTATTTTTTTCGGGCGGGATCCATTTTCGATTGGAATAAAATTCTATATACATCATTTTTTAATATATACTTTCAAAAGCACAACAAAGAATTCTGCTCCTTTATATGTATAATATGATTTACAAATACAATGATCTCAAAATCATAAGGTTGAATTCAAAAAATTAAACCAAATTATGTTCTACTAAAATGTATGGATCAGTAATATCTACATATTAAATAACATAGATGCGCGTGAATTCATATGAGTATGCATGTTTGATAGATCAATTTTGGTTAGAGTATGGATTACATGTGTCATCATCTCGAATTCAAATATCTGAATCCCTTTTATGTTCACTCCTTTCATGCCCATCTCTCTCGCATGCATGCTCCTTCATGTAGCTATCACTCTCTTTTCTCCAGCTCACCCGCATGCTCACTTCATGTTTCTCTTATCCTCGCAAACATGGTCTCTCGACATCTCCCTTGAGAAGTGTCACACTCTCCCTATCATTATACATTACACGGTTTTCATTATCTCTCACGTCTCTACCGTTCTCTCGTATCACTAGGTACCTAAGCTTTCTTTTTCACCGCCACACACACAGTCTCCACTCGTCTTTCACTTTGTCTTTCTCTCTATGGGATTCTCTCACACACCCTATATGTCTCTAGATATGAATCATACCACTAAAATTACTCTCTCTCTGTCTCTCCTGTAGACACAACATTTGTTGCGGTCTCCTTTTCATCTCCATCCTAGACTGACATTATTCATTTGTTTACCGATCAGACACACTCCCCCCCTCTCTCTCTCTCTCTCTCACACACACACACACACAACTCCTGCTTCCACTCCCCTTCCCGACTACCGTCTCTCTCACACAAAACTCTCGCTTTCGCACCCCCGTCTCGTATTTCTCTCACAAACATTTATCGACTAGCCTCTAGATAGGTTTATACACCCGCACACTCGTGCTTCCACTATCGCATACATGTCTCTCTCCCGCTCCTTGTATCTATGTAGATTTTTCTTCCCTTCTTGAGACACGCCCTCTCGATCGTGCACACACACACACACTATCGCCTCATTTTAAGCTGATACCTCTCGCACACACACACTCTTTGTGTCTTTGTCACACATTCACTCCGTCCTCCTCCTCTCTCCCTCTCTCTCTCACACACATGGGCTTTTTGCAACAACTAGCAAGATGCCCATGCATTGCACAGAACATGAAGATGCATCTGTATGAGTAGTTTATCTTGTGGGAGAAAAGGATGAACAAGGGAAGGCCTTATTTGCATGTGTGGAGAGGGGTGTGGGTATCTTTTTGCAAAATTTCCATAGTTTCCTTCCTATCCGTCAGATATAGATCAGACGGCCTATATTGTAGGATGGCAGGCACACGATCATCACCGACTATGCTTTTTATAAGAGTAGGGATAAAAAACAGAGTTGGTGATGATGGTGGGCCCGCCATCCTGCAATATAGGTCATCCGATTTATATCTGACGGATAGGAATGAAACTATGGCAATTTACCCGCACTCCACTCCACATTTGCAGATAAGGCCTTCCCTCATTCATCCTTTTCTCCCACAAGATCTTGATGTTCCGTGCAACGCACGGGCATCTTGCTAGTAAGAGTAGAAATTAGACATATGCCACTTCTCGAATCTTGAAACCAACAACATTCCTCCCTTATCTCATCAAAACTGCTAAAGGAATATATTTTGAGTGAAACATAACATTTTTTTAGTGATATACGTATTTCAAAACTAGACTTTTTTCTATCAAATCGGTGAATATGTATTAATCTACTCAGATCGTGTGGCAACGCATTGGCACATTGCTAGTAGTTATTATAATTTTGTGGACACCAGACAAACGGTGGAGTACATATACGAAGAGAAGAGGCGCACACACGCAGTCGGTCTCTCGCTGTCTCGCACACATGAGTGTTACGTAAAGGCAACGTTAACAAATAAACCCTAAAACCCTAGGTGCACGATTGCTGCATTCGCGGGTACCGGGTACGTGGTGGAGCGCACCTTTGTAGGAATAGACAGCTCGCGTGATAATTTGATCCGTAGGAGTTGATGGTCGGGACCACAGGTGAACGACTTGGAGGCGGTGGCTCGCCAGTTGCCACAGATCGAGTAGCCACGTTTAAAATATCATTTTTTTAGCGGGGTTAAGAGTTCCGATTTTTAATGGCGCGTTATAAGTACTAAGTACTCCCTCTGTCCCAAAATATAAGAACGTTTTTAACACTACACTAATGTCAAAAACGTTCTTATATTATGGGACGGAGGGAGTAGTTTTTAGAACAATTGGTATGGAGCGAAAATGTAATTCATAGTACTACCTACTACGTACCTCCTTGGCGTATGGTTGTATGGGTTTATGTTATGAGATGTTGAACCTGGTAGTTCTAGGGAAAATACTATGTTTAGATTTAGATGTTGGTTTTCAGTAATGAAAATCGGAAGGGGGAAACCCTTCTTTGATTAAAAAAACTACTACCTCCGTTCTGGTTTACTAGTCCCCATCGTTTTTTGGGTCAAAGTTTGTCCATGAATTTTACTTATAAATGTGAATGGAAAATGAGATTTTGTTATACGCAAACAAAAAAGGACTGGAGGGAGTGATTGCTCTGACACGGACGCGACCTCTCATAGCGCAGGCATTGAACTGGTGCGCTGGCCAAGAGGGCCCCACTCGCTGCAGGCCCGGCTGAACATGCCTCCTCGCCGCATGCAACCGGCTTCAGACTGCCCCGCCCGCCTTCATTGAATCCGCGCGTGTGCCGGCAACACGTCCTTCCGCGAGCCGGCCGGCATTTTAGAACACAAAAAGTGACCAAAATATAATTAATTACGCATGGTCTTGACTTGTTGTGCTCGACTGGTAGCAGGAACTAGAGGTTTTTCTTTATTCTAACTCTCCTAATTTTTTTGGCTTTGAAGTGAATCGTGGTTGTGGACATTATGTATGAATGTGGAGATATCTGTGAACATGAGTTTGATGTGGAAGTTGAACTTGGAATGTCGGGCTTGCGCGTGAACTATACCATGTCCAATGCTTTGTCTGTTATTGTTTGGAAAGTAATTGCAGTTATTACATGACCCGAAAAAATATATTTTGTGCCACATCAGTAGATGCACAAACATCACAACAGGCATGCTGACTGGATAAACATTTGAACCTAGCTACTATGAAGGAAATTTTGTATTGACAATAGTTTTAGATAGCAGGAGACGCCTAGCCTGCTTTGCCTCTGCTAGCTTATTTCTGGCTTCTTCCATCTCTTCTTTGGCATGGGTGAAGAGAGCATGTGATTTCTCTTTTCGCTTCTTCAGGAACTCAGCTACATTCTCAAGGGCTGCTGCACGCTTTCTTTCAGCCTTTACTAGAGCCACGAGGACACGAACAGCTGACGACTCCACCTGGCTTGTGTGTAATCCAGCATCATCTGGGAATTTGCACCTTGTGTCTAATCCAGCATCATTAGGGAACTGGCACCTTGTGTGTAATCCAGCCTCATTCTGGAAACAGGATCTCGAGGTTGACCATACTTCCCTCCTCGCAGGAACTGCATCCTGACATGAAGTTACTTCTTTTTTAGATAATTACTCAGAGCAACCCAGATCCATTTAGTAGAAGCCAGATAAACAGAACTGGGAGAAGTGAATTCAAAAGGAAAAAAATTATAAAAACAGACTACAAGGTGAGAACACCCACTTCCTACATCAAGCTAAAAATGAAAGCATTAGGACGATTAAGAATCTTCTTATGACACATCGAAGAACACGAGGCTTAAGAGAAACAGAAACTACAACATATACACATCGAAGAACACGAGGCTAAACGAAAGTAATTGAAAGGGTGCTACATACCAAAGCTCGTTTTACAAGTTCGGTGCAGCTCCTCTTTAACTTGCCATGCTCCTTGAAGATGTCCCCAATATCCCGTGTTTGGTCTTCATTGCTCCTCTGCATGTTCGCACTCATGGTTTTAAAATCTCAACATGGCAAGAAAAATATACTACTAGTAATACTCGCGCATCTTGTGGGCAACATTAAAGCACTCGTCTGCCATGTTAGAGCATCTCCAACAGAATCGCAACGCGCTACGCTTTAAAAAAGCGTTTACAGTGCTAAGATCGAGAAGTAGAGATAGAGAGTAGAGGATAGTTCTCAGCATAGATAGATAAAAAAATAGATTATTCAACTACTCCTCGTCGTCCGACTCCTCCTCGGTGATGTCCTCCTCCGACGTCTGACTGTAGGCGTGAAGATACCGATCGTCGTCATATTCCCAGGGCGACGCTGCTCCTAGCCTCATGTTGAATTGAGCGTCCTCTTTTTGCCTACGCTTGTCCTCGCAATAGGCGGCTTGCTCCGCCCTCCTCTTATCCCTCTCCGCCCTCCTTTGCTCGTAGAACTCGCGCTCGTTGATGATGTCCTGCGGGAAGCGTTGGCGCCACAACGCCATGGCTTCCTCGTCCATCTCAGCCCTGCCGAGATGGTGCTCCCGCCTCCGGTTGTCGCGACGATCCTCGTCGGTGATAAGCCGCGGCAGAGGCGCGAGCTCCTGTGCCCACTCCCGCGTCGGCACGTTGGGGAAGTTCATTGTTCTATGAGGCCACCGGAGGCGCCACGCCGCTGCGTCGTACACGCGGGAAGCCTCGTTGGCGGTGTCGAAATTGCCGAGGCCGAGGCGCATCCCGTGGAACCGGATCTCGGCGGAGAAGCCGCCAGAGGGGCGCGCGCGGACGCCGCGGTATCCCCAAGTTTCCCGGCGACGCGGCGGCATGGTGGCGCGGCGGCGGTGAGGCGAGAAAGAGCGGGGAGAGAGTGGTGGTGAGGCACAAAGCGGGGAGAGAGCGGTGGCAAGGCACAGAGCGGTAGGAGGGCGTTGGATTTTATAAAGCGCACCGGACGCCGCGCGCCAAAACTAGCGCACACCCGGCCGCTTCCCCCCCCCGCGCAATCCTTTCTCTACTCTCTTCTCTACTGTTATATTTATTTTATATTTAATATTTATCTCTACTTCTCTACTCTCTATTTTTTGTCTACTTTTTCCCTACTCTTATAAAAAACAGAGTTGGTGATGATGGTGTTCCTGCCATCCTGCAATATAGGCCATCCGATTTATATCCAACAGATAGGAAGGAAACTGTGGCAATTTTGCAAAAAGATACCCACACCCCTCTCCGCATTTGCAAATAAGGCATTCCCTCGTTCATCCTTTTCTCCCACAAGTTAAACTACTCATACAAAATGCATCTTGATGCGTGCAACGCATGGGCATCTTGTTAGTTCTAAAAAACTATCCATCATTTGCCACACTACTGGTTGCAGATGAAATACCTACCCAAGCACAACACGATACAGGAGCGACGCACAATTACAAGCTGATATTCTGTTGGACAATGGAGGCTATAACCAATTACTTTTACGGGAACAATAGCACCCAGGAAATTTGAAGGGTAGGTATGAACAAAATTGGAACTGCACATGTACTGCTAAGTGATTCAATACACACATTACCAATCGAGGAGGAGAACGATGGTCGCGGCGGCCTCTGTGAGTCATGGTCGGCAACGGGAGTCAGTTCATTGTCCATGATGGTGGTGCTTCTGTGCTTGGCGTCAGCTTCTGGGAAGCAGATCCGAGACCGTGGAAGACGGTGCTGGGAAGAGGCTCCGTGTACCGGCTCCAGTGCGGCGTACGAGGTAGTCGATGAGGCAGATGCGCTGCAGTGGACGAGTGCGCCGATGTAGAAGGGGAGGAGCACGAAGGTCGCGGTGCCGTGGAGAAGTCTATTTTACGTTGGGGGTAGAAAGTGGGGAGTATTCAGGTGTACTACTCTGGGTGCCGGGGTGGGGTTGGCTGGGTAGGGTGAACCTGAAGTTACAAAAATAGCCCCCTACCAAACGTCATCCGTAGGCCTGTTACGAAGGCTATGATGGTAACTTCCCACTGCTCGAATCAGGGTCGCGGGGGATTTTCCCGCCGACCTCAAAATTTTGTGACACTGAACTCCCCGTGTAGCGTGTTGGGTGATTCAGCTAAGCAACTAGCGAGTAGTACTAGTAAACTCTGCATATTAGGTTTGACCGAAGTCAAACTTCCTAAAGTTTGACCAAGTTTATAGAAAAATATAAACATTTACCATAACACATATGTATGATGTGAAAGTACATTCAATAATGAATCTAATGGTATTTATTTGTTATTGTATATGTTAATATTTTTGTTATAAACTTTCTGAGAGTTTACAAAACTTGACTTTGACCAATGCTAATACGCAGACTTAAATAAAAACGGAGGTGTACACATTTGTTTTCTTAGTATGTAGTGAATTAATCATTTGTTGAAATTGTGAAATAAATATATTAGGCTAATGACTTCGAATGTAATGGTCTATACAATTCAATAGTTACAATCATTGTCGAATTCCAAGATGTATACGAGGTCTATAGTACTTCACAACATGCTCAAACTCGCATAATCCCAGTCAAATGACAATCAAAATGCATTTCATAGTTATTACTTTGCAGGATGCAACAAAACCAACAATAACTCTACATCAGCCATTATAAAAGCAACATTTTGAACATATCCCAATGTGTGAATGAAACATGCAGAGAGAGCTTGCGATGATGGAGCAGATAGGGCGGGAAAGATTGTATGTATGTGGACGAGAGAGTAGGAGACAAACCTAACGAAATAGAAAGAGGGAGATAGAGAGAGAAAGAGAGAGGAAGAAGTTAGGTTTGTGAGAAAGATGGAGACATGTAACATATGTGAGATCCGTGTGCATCCGGATTCTATACACGTGGAAGGAGAAGAGACAATAGGTTTGATGAGAGAGCTGGAAAAACATGGACGAGAGGGGAAGGATCTCGTGGGTTGAGGGATTGATAAATTTGTGCGGGGGAGAGAGTGATTGGTAATTTTGTGCGAGAGAGAGGGTGGGGGGAGGAGTCAGTCAGCCGTCGTCACATCATCCTGCTTCCAAATGGCCCCGCATTCTCTAGCATAGTGTGGTCGCCGTCTTCGATCTCCTCGATGCCCTCTTTGAAGATTGAGGTGTTGTGCATGCTGGGGTGCAAAGAAGCACAAGTGAGAGTGGTCGCCATATAACCTTGGATGGGGATGAATTGTGTGCTCGGGGGAGGGGGTGTGTGTGTGATGTGTGCTGTCTCTCTGTGTGTGTGTCAGTATTGAGAGAAAACAAACCTAAGGAGAGAAATGTGTGTGTATGTGATGAAAAGCTACTTGCTAAACAGGGTATTCACGAAGAGATTGTGCGTGCAAGATAGAGAGCGATGTGCGGGCCTTGAGGTGGGCAGGGGCCGGGTGAGGGTGTCAAAATGTGCGCGTTGATGCATGTGTTACATGCGATCGTGCGAGGGACGGACGAATCGAGAGAGATGGTTGTTGTGTTACGGATGCTCCTCTCTCTCTCTCTCACACACACACACACAAGTAAAATAGAAGACCGTTCTCTTATGTATACACAACATATCGGCATCTGTCTATGTCTCACTCATGCATGATCATTTGCACATTCACACCTCTCTATGTCTCTATCACACGCACACCATCTCCACATTGCCCTTCCGCCACAACACACATATGGACACATACACACGTTCTCTCTCAGTCACACACACAGGGGCTGTTTGGTTTGAGACTAAGGGGCTATTTGGTTTGTGACTAACTTTGCCAAAGATTGCCACACCTAAGGTTAGGCAAGTTTGACCAACTTAGGCGAGTGTTTGGTTCAAGCCACACCTTAGGCAAGCCACACCTGGGTCCCACATGGCATACCCATAAAAAGTGTGGCAAGATTCTCTTAGGCTTGCCAACTTGTGGCTCTCATTTTGATGAACTAACCTTAGGCAAGCTTGGCAAAAATGTGTGGCAAAATGTGGCAATGCTAGGCCTAGAACCAAACAGCCCCTAAGTTTGCCTAAGGTTGCCACACCTAAGGTTAGGCAAGTTTCACCAACTTTTGTGGGTGTTTGGTTCAAGCCACACCTTAGGCAAGCCACATTAAGGTCCCACATTACATACACTCAAAAAGTGTGGCAAGATTCCCTTAGGCTTGCCAACTTGTGGCTCTCATTTTGAAGAACTAATAACCTTAGGCAAGTGTGGCAACATTGTCTCTATGACAAGTGGGCCATAGGGGAAATAAAGTGTGGCGAGCCAAAGTGTGGCAAAAACCAAACACATGCCAACTAAACTATGGCTGCCAAATTTTGGCTTGGCAAACGGTGGCTGGGAACCAAACAGCCCCAAAATCAGTATTAAAAAAACTAGGGCGCACCTAAAACGTCCAAATCCAAATAAACACGAACTGGAGCTAAATTCAAATATATGAAAATATTGTAGCGTCAAGAACTTTCCCGGGAAAAAAACTTGAGTAATATTCGGCGATTGTTTTCACACACACAAAAAGGTTCGGTGGATGTCCTTCGAGCGCGACATGGTGACGCACCGTTCGATCGACCGCGCGGCCGCGGTTCACGCGCTTGCACAGGATTCCGTATCATGGCTGTGGTAACTAATAAAAGCGCTGCCTAAGTCTAATGTTTACGTGTACTAGTATGGTTTTCTTTTAAGTTTGACCAACCCTATATAAAACTAAACTAAGCTCCCATACGCACACTCATCAATATGCCGCCGCCGTTGCGCATGCCGGCGCCCGCCTGCTCCGGTCAACAATTTCTCGCCCATCACCGCCGTGTCACCGCCAAGCCGAAGGCTCGCCCGCTCATGTCGTCTGCAGTCCCTCCTCGCGATGCCACCGCACTGCCAAGCACGCGAGCAGCTGGTGGAGCCGCGTCTATGCACGCAACGTACGAAGAGGAGGATGAGCGCGTGCTCCAGCACGCCGTCGAGGAGGAACTAGCGTGTCATTGTCGTCTCCGCCCGCGCGGAGGAGGCGCGCATGGTGGCTGTCGCGGCGGAAGCTGGTCGCGCGCGCGTCGAGCCCGCAAACCGGGTGCGGACGCGGAATCTACCTTCGAGACCTTGAATGCCACGTGGATCCTGCAATCTGAAGGAGCAATTTGGGTCAGTCGACTCTTGTGAGCCGTTTGATGCAACATGGATGGCTAGAAGGGCTTCTTCAACCTCCGAAATAGATGCACGGTTCATCTTCTCAGCCCGCCACACGCCTAACCGCCTGCTGCCGCCGTCGCGCCCTCCCTTGAACCGCCTGCCACCGCCATGCTCCCCCCCACTCCCGCCATCCATTTAACCCCGGGCATGATCCATTTTCCCGGCGAACTGCATTCCACACCCAACACTCATAAGATAGATCATGGGCACCCTGCTATCTTCTTCCTTCACTCCGTCGAACTTCTTTCACAAATCGGTTGACCCAAATTATACTACTAGTACGAACATATTAACTACAGTAGGAACACGAAGATACGAGCAGTAGTACCAACTGCAAGAAGAACAGTAGTAAGACATAGTACTAGTACTACTCTACGTACTAAAGAGTTCAAATAACGAGAAAGAACATAAACATAGTTCTGCTAGGGCCTCAGCACAACACACCCTTGAAAATAAACTAAGCAACTAGTCCGCTTGACACTGCAGTAGAACCAGCATGAGCGACGGCACTGCCACCTACTCGGAGTCCGAGTCCACGTCCTCGACTTCGTCCTCATCCCTCTTCCTCTTCGCCGACGCTTCTTTGCTTGAACCGGACACCGGACTCTGCTTCTTCATCCAACCCTTGTAGATATTTAAACAAAGGTAGGCATCCATTGCTGCGTACAGGATGTGATCTTCATCTAATGTCTTCGACTCCCATGCATGATGAAACTCGTGATGAGGTTTCTTCAGTTTAGCGTACGAACGATCAATCATGGCTGCTGCCAGGGTCAGCATTGAAGGCTCAGAGGATGACACCAACCCTTCCTTCTGGAGGTCGAAGGGGTCGCCTACAACGAGGCCTATCCGACCTAGGATTTCCTTGTCGTTCCTAAGGTCTACATTAACGAATTTGACTCGGCCGCCCTTGAGGAACTTCTTAAATTCCTCGCACTCAACATTGGCATGGCATATGTGGTAGACCAAGCATAAGTCATGCACGCAAATCTGGATCACGGCGGGCTTCTTCTTCTCTGCCTCCTTTAGTTTCTTCTCGCTTCCCAGGACTGTGGTGTACCCAACATCGAGCCCAGCGACCCACTCATCATTTGAGTTTTCGAACATGCGTTTGAAGCGAGCAAGGCATTCTTTCACCGTTGCAGAAGAACGGGTGTAGATGACGTCGAACTCATCGCCGGTGATGGTTCTAACGTTGTACTCACCGCCGATTATGGAGATTTGGGACGCCATGGATTTGGGAGGAGGGTTAGGATTAGTGGAACTACCGTAATGTGAAAGGACGGGACGACTGGGAGCGAACTGTTGTAAGGTACTGTACTAGTAGAAGACGGGGACGAGTAGGGCGTGCGAACGGCGTGGGGTTGCTGGCTTGCCCGGTGGATAAACGGCCACAAGCCCCCAAAGAGTTCTCGAGAACTATGCGGGACCCACTAGATGTCATGTCTACTAGACCCATATCGTAGGCCTGACGGTATAGCTTCTGCCTGTTCGCACGCCATGCCGGCTTGTGTGTAACTTCAATTAATTCCATCAACCGTCGCGCTTCCCACGACCTTCGCCTCCCTCGCGCGGTCGCGCCCTTTGAGACTTCGACCGGCTATAAATGAGCAACTTTTTTGCCTACTCCTCATGCATGATACTCCCTCTGGTCCGTTTTACTTCCATCAACCATTTATACTAAAAATATCAATATCTACAATACTGATTATAATGAGTATAAAGCACCTCTTGGGTGGGTTAGATTTTTTTGGGTTAGTTGAGTTCAAACTAACCCAAACTAACTCTAACACATGGATCCAAATAGGACCAAGGCTAGCTATTAGAGTACTACTACCTCCCTTCTAGTTTAAAGGGCTCGATTCAAAAATTTGACCTACTCTTAGCAAGATAGAGGCGGTGGAATAGTTTTTGTAGTTCTTCACAAAAAATGTGTTTACCAATGCATGCAAGAACACTAGTTACTCTAACCCCCTCTCTTCTTTAATTCTTTGCCACATCAGCATGTTTGCTATTCCCGTGTGCATGATACCATCTAAGATACCACCATTATGGCTAGCCTTAATCATCGCATGCAATAATTTAGTGCACCTTGAAATATGAACATTTGTGTTATACCTAGCCCGACATGCAAGATGAGATTTATTATGCACCGTTCCCCATACCTGCAGGAAGCCCATTCGTCTCCAAATCTTTTCCTCTCCATGTGTGGAAACAATATGCCTGCCAGACTCTCCTTCTCCCTCCGGCGGTCCCACCACTCCACCCCGTGTGGAAAAACACTGCATGCATGACTCTCCTCCCCCCGCGCTCGTCCAATCCGTTGTGACTAGCAATATTTCCACCCCTTCCCTCCCCCGTAATTTACTCCAACAAATATGCCCACGTAGCTGTTACTTAACTGCAGGTGCATTGGGTCACTGACATATGGGCCCAGCAGGGGTCTGGCCCACATGTTAGTGATGCAACTGGACCTGCAATTAAATCAGTGCAGCTCAGTCCATATCTTACGTAGGTGTGCCATTGCTCTCTATAAATACTACGCCTCCCATGACATCGCTATCTCCTCCCCCTCATGTTCACGTTCATCGCTATCTCCTCCCCCTCACGTTCACATTCATCGCTATGTCCTCCCCCTCACGTTCACGTTCATCGCTATCTCCTCCCCCTCCCTGGCTCCCTCTCACGTCGACCACCATGGCATCGCCCCTCCCAAGCCCTAGGCGCCCCTCGCTGCACCGCGCGGACGGTCACACGTCGCTGTTCCGTTCCTCGCCGCCACTAGTCGAGGAGGACGCGCCGGTGTTCTGCTCCTCGCTGCGACGCGACGCGTCGCCGTTCCGTTCCTCGTCGCCACTAGTCGAGGAGGACGCGTCGGCGTTCCGCTCCTCGCCACGACGCGTTGAGGTGGACGCGTCGGCGTTCCCAATCTCGCCAGCACGTGCGTCGGAGGACGCGTCGGCTCCCCGCTACGAGGAGAACGCTGTGCCGCCCGCCGATCCCCCAGCCTTGAGGAGCTTTGGAAAGAAATGGATGTCGCCTTGTGGGAGGCTTTGCCTCCAGCGGAGCGCGCCAAAATAGAGGCAGAGAAGAAGGCTGAGGAAGAGAAGTGCACCACGGAACAAGCTGCCTGGGAGGCCTATGTCGCGTCCGAAAGAGTCAGGCAATTGGCTCTTTGGCAGAAGGCTCGTGCGAGGGCCGTGAGGGTGGCGGAGGACGCCCGTGCCGACGCCCTGTGTGCAGTCGGGCCCAAGCGCCTCATCTACGCTTGGCAGTACGTGGACCGGGTGCAAAAATGCTCGTTTGATTGTTTACTTTTAGCTTCCTTCTCTGTGGTTATTTCTCTGTCGTACTTTGTATGGAGTATCTCACTGGTTGGAAAGGCATGCAAATTCCCAAACCGCTTCCTACACCCTCTATCGAATTTTTTGCCTAACAAGTTGTGCCGTGCAATTGGAATTCCAACTTGAGTACTACTACTAGTAGGAGTACCAGGGGCCAGTTCTTTTAGGCTTCTAGATTAGTAATCCCATAACTACTACCTCCGTCCTGGTTTATTGTTCCCCATTGTAATATGTGTCAAATTTTAATCATAAATTTAACTAATGAAATGTTAGTGCATGTCACATGCACTAACATTTTATCAGTTAAATCTTTGGTCAAAATTTAGCACAAATTACAATGGTGAGGAATAAACCAGGATGGAGGTACTGCTAGTAGTAGTTTAGAAGCCCAAATAAATGAGTGAGGCGCCTTAATGTTACTCTCCACTATGACTAGTCTTATGGGAAAAGTTGGGGAAGCCGCCAAAAGAACTGGCCCTAGGAGTAGTAGCTAGGGATACTAGGAGTAGTAGCTAGGGATACTAGGAGTAGTAGCTAGGGATCAAGTGTGGGAGATGAACTGGAGAAAGTAAATGCAGAGAGATGAAATGCAAAAAAGACAGAGGGATGCGATGGTTGCTTGTCCGTTTATTTTACCAGGCCACTTATTACTGGGAGTGGTTGGGTTTTGTGATATGACGGCTTTACTGCCGCGCCACGAGCGGGGTGAGACTCCCGTGCAGCGCCACCCTCTACACTAGTACTACTACATCGGTCGTGGTTTATCCCCCATTGAATTTGACTGAAGATTTAACTGACAAAATGTTAGTGCATGTCAACAAAAACAATATCGTTGGATTCGTATTTGAACATAGTTTTCAATGATATAATTTTAGGTGACATGCATCATCATTTGTCGTACTATACATAATGTTAGTTCAATTTTTGGTCGTACTAATCTATAGTAAGGTGCCCGTCCATTGCACGGAAGAGTGAAATGCATTGATCGGGGAGTTGTTTATTTTGACAAAGGATGTGGGGGTCATCTCATGTGTAACGGGTATCGATAGGTTTGTTCGGATATTATTTCATCTCTAGAGCTCACAAACATCCGGGAGGAATCGAGGCCCAGCCCGGTAGCGATGCCTCTCACCCGGATGGGAAAGATCTCATTTTTGCTACCGCTCTCCCTCTTATGAGTCTCTGTCAGCCGTTTGAAATAAATAAATAAAGTATCTTTTGCAAACAAAAGCGTTCAATTGTTCAACCTGCATCCAAAACTTGTGAAGAAATAACTCTTATTGTGCTTTGCAGGAAATGATCTTCAAGAATTAGTTTTTGAGTATCCATTGATATACATGTTGGCCACAGATGACATGGCACTTTCTTATAGTCAATAGTTGGCTATACTATTTAAGTATTAACCATGCCCTTATACACCTAGACGGAGGGATTAAATCAGGATGACTTGGACGCGGGTAGAGGATATGTAAGAAATGGTTCATCATAAGTCTTTCACCAGCACTGTAGTACAAATTCATACATGGAAGATTCTAGACTAAACCATAAATGGATACACTTTTATCCATGCGCGATACTCCAATAGAGCAAGATCATGCATGGATGTCTCCACATGCTTAGACAACGGATTACATTGAGAGAAGACTAATGATCAACATTTAAGTTGAATATGAAAATGTCCAGGTGAACCTCCTTGGAGTCCCCGTGCACATTGTTGGGGGTCAAATAACACCATGCATCTTCCATGTCCACATCGGCGGGAAAGTCCCAGCTCGGCAGAGTCCAAGTATGCTTGGCGTAGCCAGCGTCGCCGCCCACGGACCTCTGAGGGGTAGTAATAGTGAGCACGCACTCATACATCAGCCTCATGTCAGTGTCAGCGTCAGCGGCGTCGCCCCTGACGCACACTACAGAGATGTGGCAGTGGCCTGCGCGGGCCTCGCCGGTGGCCACGATCAAGAGGAAGACGCTGCCGTCCTCCTCCGAGACTAGCAGGCGGCGCTGACCCTCCAGCGACTCCGGCACGATGAACGGTAGCACGTCTCGTACTTGATGTTCTTCGCCAAGGGACAGTAGTGATTGCCGTACGCCTACGTCAGGTGATGCACGATGTCCGCCGGCGAGCCCCAAAACGGCACCGGGCACTCATAGCAGTAGACGAAGGGCTCCTTGGAGGCATCGACCAGGCCGTCCATGAAACGGGAGTGGCTGTAGGGGACGTTCCGCCAGTTGAATATATAAGCAAGTTACTACGAGATTTAGTCCGAATAAGCACAAAATAAATCATGACGGCTATAACAGAGATTAAACTAATCATGCGGACTAGCATAGTAGATGAACAGATCGAATCTAGGACACAGACTAGAAACATGAATTCTACCACGATTTCGAACAGGAAGGACAGAAACACATACGGTGCAACGGGAGCAGTACCATTGGCGTTGAGGTTGTCGCCCATGTCGTTGAGGAAGAGGTTGCCGAGGTCGAGGAAGAAGTCGTCGTCGGTGAAGTCGTCGCTGCTAGCAGTCGCGAGAGTGCGCTCCCCAAATTTCAACAGCGCCCGCCGAATGGAGCACAGGAGGGAGTGGCTGTAGGGGATGTTGCGGCCGCCGAATGGAGCGTAGGAGTAGCCCACGAAGCAGTAGATGGTGCTCCTCCCTAGTCTCTATTCTAATCTCTATCTCTACTACTCTTCTTTGTTTTTTTATAATATACTAGTTGTAGTTGTCAAATCGAATAGTACTGCGCCGTCCACTGCACGCCCGGCTGAACATGCCTCCTCGCCTCGATCAAACCCCTCCGTTAAACCTGCATGCAAACTGAGAAACCTACTCCGGCCTGCGGGAGGAAATTTGCTGGTTGCCATTGGAGAATAATAGAGTCACATCCAATCCATTTGAGTTAATTGCGTGTGTGATTCTCCCTCTATAAAAAGTTAATTGCATCCTTAATCTTGTATTCTAAGTACTCTGTGGGTTCCACTGTCAGTACAGTGTACATGACTTGCAGGCTGGCTATAGATTCGTACAGAATGTTAAAAAGAAACAAATCCATGACTTGCAGGATTGGAGTTAGCACCGATGGCAGTTCGTAGTCGTTCCACGCTCGGGCATTGAAGTTTGTAACTATTTTAGATTAGAACATACTACTCCTCCGGTGCTAGTAGTAGAGCAGAGTCCTACTCCACTACTACTCTACTCAAGCAAGTTAGGGCATAGTAGCAGGTACTGTAGGGAGTACCAGTACTGTGATCACTCAAGCAAGTTGTCTGACTTCGATATGACCCTATGCTGCTGGTATGTGTATCGTAAGTCAAGCGGCGTGCTGTAGTCACCATCACATGTCCACTTCCCGCAGCACATATTCGCTTCTCCATCTTTGTCCGCTCTTCCATCCCCGCTAAGGCGCCTCCCCCCCTCGTCCGAAACCCAAGCACTAACAATGGCAGAACCGAGCAGCGTCCGCCGAAAGAGTGGCTGGAATTCGCTCCCCACAGAGGTAATCAAGCTCATTATTTTGCGTGTGGACAATCTTAGTACCATGCCGCTCGCCGCATGCTCGTCGGGGCTGTACCGTTTACTCAAAGCCCTCAGGCCGGAGCTTTTTAAGCCAGCTCCTTGCTTGCTGATGCCGCCTGATCTTCAGAAACGGCGTGTCACGTAGTATAACGATCGTAGGGTGGCGAGCATCAACCCCCTTGACTGCGATCCGATCCCCGTCACCCTCAACTACATTAAAGGTATGTACTGGGTCGGCATGAACACATCTTGGATGGTGCTCGTCGACGGTCGCGGCAGCTGGATGCTCGTGGAGGTCTACACCCGGCGATTGATCCCCCTTCCTTCGATTAACACTGCACTGCTTTGGCACCGCGGCCCAGAATACTCGAAATCTTACAGTAGCCAACATGATACCAAGTTTGATTTGCTCAAGGTTGTAATCTGCCAAGTGCCCACAAGATCTGTGAATTATAAAGACTTCAGGCTAATTGCGTTCTTCAACCGCGGTCTCGCCTATCTGACATGTCACTGCGGTAAGTGGATAAATCTGCACGTCCATCGCAGGATCATACGTCCTCCATGGTTCTCTGATGCCATTGAACACAAGGGCTTCATTTACGCTGCCGACTCCTTCTATGGCTGGACGTATTGCTGGCCTACTCCAGTCATCGCTACAAACGGCTATTACAACAGTATGTTACTTTCCTATGATATCATGATGGCTTGCTTATATTACTGTCAACATTTACCGAAAAAACATTCATGCTCATAACATGTGGTTCTTAAGATTGACTACATCAAGAGCCCTTTTTTATTTGACTCCAACTTTTTTTGAGGGTTATTTGACTCCAAGTTGATATGATGTTGTAGGCTGCCTGGTGTCCCTACCCTTCCTAATCCCAGAACCTTTCAAAGAAAAGCGGCATGGTAGTTGCAGGTGGTTCCTGGCTCGATCAGACGACGGCGAATGATTGATGATCGTTCGCACGTACCGGACGTGTTGTTTCGCGGAACACAATCACCGTCACTGCAAGGTCTTTGAGCAGGATCCCAGCTTCGCTGGGCCTTCAGGAATTTTTGACTAGAGGTTGGTAAGTAGCCTTGGTAGACGCTCTCTGTTTGTCGGACTGAATTATCCGATTAACCAGGAGATAACCGACGGCAAGGATCATGATGGCAGCGCGTTTCGTTCATCAGGTAAAACTATGTGTACACAGCGTACCATGCGTCTCTGCATGCACCATACCCTGATATGTGCCGCCACGCTCTGCAGCCCAAAGTAGGAGAGAGGGTCGCAAGTATCAGACTTCGACCTGCTGGCTGGAGTTTCCCCCGTCAGGCACCCATCTGGTTCAAGCTGTCAGCCAATCTCCACAGCTTAATAAATAGTAACGTCTAACTGAGCCAGTTAGTTAGATGCGTACACTTGGTGTAGTAGGATCTTTACTTAGTTTGATGCATACACTTGTTCTTTTTTGGTAGCCCTTTTGTAATGATGGCTGATGTTTGGTTTGGAAGAGAGAGCGGCGTCTTCATTCTTCTGGCCTGCTTACTGCTTCTGTTGCACCCCCAGCCCTGGTTGCTGCTGCTGCTGTTTTCAATGTACAATCAGTAGTATATTTTGTCTGTTGGTTGAATAAATGTGTTGTTAGAATGACAAGCACAATGTTTTGGAAGTCGTTGCACGGTTCGATCCTGTAGTGCCCCGTACCGTACGTAGCACATACTATTTTTCATACGGAACACATTTTCCACTTGTTGATAACATGCAGCCCACTGATGAAGGCCCAATAGAGAAGCCCATAATTAACTGGAAGGGAGGCTCTCACATGAATCCGGCCTAGGTACATGCTCATGGTCCCCTAAACATAAATAAGTAAATAAATAAATAAAGCTAAATGCTCATGCACCAGTTCTTTAAATTCACGATTTAACACGAGGATATTATTTCCTATGATAGTGTCGTTACATTCAGTCGATATTATTCTTCGGCAAAGATAGCGACCAGTCTTCTTTCTCCCAGCATTTTCTTCCTGCAACCAGCGGACCCATGCAAATCATAGTCAACGTCGTAAATAGATCCGGTCCATTTTTATTTTTCAATAAGAATGTCCAACCCAGCCCAGCACATGGCGACAGCACTTTATCCTCCGCCTTGGTGCGCTCACCGGGCGCCGCCGTCCGGCCCTGTCAACATAGTTTTTTTGAACCAGTCCCTGTCAACATAGTGAATCGGGAGAGGACTGTTGTTGTGAGTATGACAGTACGAACCCAACAGGTCCACTCCCGAACACAAGCAAGCGCCTCTTTTACAACTCAGATGAACCCCTTGTTTTTTTTTTACTTTAATCCACCCTGCTGATATCTGGGACCCACATCATTTTCAACGTATAGTCAATTAACGACAGAATTGCACAACTTTTTTTAGTAGTAATTCAGAGGAGCAGGCTATAAAGTGGGTTGTGCGGTCTCTGTGGCCCGTCTAACAACATGACCAGCCCAGCAGTTTTTTCTTTGGGAAAATAGGTAGCCCAGTATTTCTTTTTGAAGAATACCCAAGCTAGGCCTATTTGTTTTCTCTGACTTACTGGGC
Source organism: Aegilops tauschii subsp. strangulata (assembly GCF_002575655.3). Classification (NCBI taxonomy): domain Eukaryota; kingdom Viridiplantae; phylum Streptophyta; class Magnoliopsida; order Poales; family Poaceae; genus Aegilops; species Aegilops tauschii. The sequence goes on from NC_053039.3 coordinate 361,127,147, forward strand.
TGCAAATCTTTCAAGATGAGGAGGGATGCATTCCGGCCTGGCCAAAGAGTATGGTCAGTGTCTATTAAAAGTAATATCAAAAGGGGTTGAAAATTCCAAAAATAATTATAGCAAATGGGATATTAGTTTCTTTTTTTGTTTTTGTTCTTCAGTGATATCTTATACGTATTTCATTGTATTTAACATGACATAGTACTAATTTATCTTTAAATTTGTTTGAGTATGGCTACTAATTTTTGGATTAAGAATATTTTGTTCCCCAGCAAAAATTTGCGAATTTTCAAAATTTCCCACATATTTAGTTAATTTTTTAACCCTGGTATTGACCAGAAAATGGGCAGCATTTCTAAAAATGGAAAACGGGCTGCAATAAATTCCATATGAATTAGAAAATGAGTAAAAATTATAAAAATAATAGCAAATGGGCTGTACATGCCACAGATTTCGAGGCTGACTTGTTTACGCAAGGCTTTGTCAGTCAACACATGATTCTAGCAGCAGTGACTGTTGGATGTCCATCCAACGGCCGACGTGCTTCTTCAATCTCTGATCTTCCTGCTCCAGCTGCCTAAACTAGCGCCGGCGGGACTGCCTGCTCCCTCCTCTTTTGGCCCGCTGTGATGCCGCGCAAGCTTCCCCGGCCCACCCTACTCCCTCCGCTGGCCTGGCCGCACGCAATCAACTGCCTCCTTATTACACGAAAAAATGATTCCTCGCACTGACATCTGGGGCGCACCGGTTGGGAGGCTGACCTGTGGGCCTACTAAGTTGATGCGTACGCAGGGCTTGTCAACTTAGTCAACAAACGATTCTAGCAATAGTAACCGTTGGATTTGAATTGAACGGTCCTGTTGCTTCTTCAATCGCTGCTCTTCTTGCACCAGCCGCCAAAACCAGCGCCGGCAAGACCGCCTGCTCCTGCCTCCAGTGGCCGACTGTGCTACCGTTGAGGCCTCATCGCCCCTACTACTCCCACCGCTAGCCAGGCCCTGCGGCGACGGCAGCCTCACACCGCAGCCGAACCTGTGAACCCTCGTACTCCTCTCCGCGTGGGCATCCACTGCCGCGTCTTCCCCGGCTCCGCGTCGTCCCCTTCCTAGGCCTCGCTATCGTCCACCGCCTTGGTGCTCTCGGCGTGGCATGGTCAATGTGGTCAACCACCGACTTCCATAGGAAGAGTACTGTACGTGGAGAGGGTGACAGCTGGGTCCATAGCCACATGCCAGTTTTTTTGTGATTTGCCAAGTAAGTCACTTTGTCAGGCCTGTTGGGCTGCAAATCTTTCAAGACGAGGAGAGCTTTCATTCGGCTGGCTGAGAAAATGGCCTATCAGTAATGAGAAATGGGCTATACATTTTTAAAACACATCAAACCGGCAATTAGTTTCAAATTTCCTTTTTTTTATTTCGAGATTTTAAATTACATTAATTTTTATGCGTGGATAATTTGTTGGATTTTATATTGATATACATTTATTTTTAAAATCAGTTTGAATGTGACTCAAAATTTCTGGATTAAAAACAGTTCGGACCGCACCGAAATATGCAAAATTTCATATAATTTTTTAACCGTGACCACAATATGGGCTGTAATGCTAACAAAAAAATATGGGCTCAAAAAAAACCTTAAGAATTAGCAAATGGGCTGTAAATTTTTAGAAATAATGGCAGCTGGGATGTATGCTGTTTTCCACAGATTTGAGGCTTTCCTAAAAAAAGGTTGACGCACAAGCAGTGACTCTTGGATGTCCATCCAACGGCCGTCGTGCTTCTTCAATCTCTGCTCTTCCCGCTCCAGCCGCTCAAACAAGCGCCGGCGGGACTGCCTGCTCCCTCCTCTCCGCGGCCGGCTGTGCTGCCGCGCAGGCCTCACCGCCCCACCGTACTCCCATCGCTGGCCTAGGCATCCCTCTACTCACCCACACCTGCTATTATTCTCTGGCGGCGGTAGATGAACCAGTAAATCCTCGTACAGTCATACTCCCCTCAGCGTGGGAAACAACTGCCGAGTCTTCCCTGCCTCCGTGTCGTTCCCTTCCTAGGCCTCCCGTCGTCCACCGCCCTGGTGCTCTCGGCGCGGCCTGGTCAACATGGTCAATGACTGACATGCATCTGAAGTGGACTGTACGTGGAGAGGCTGACAGCTGGGTCCACGGCCGCACGCAAGGAAATGCCTCCTTATTACGTGCAAAATAATGATTCCTCCACCTGACATTAGGGACCCACCGAAAGGGCCTCTGTATTTCCTGAAAAAAACGTTACCGCCGCTGACAACTCAGACCCACCAGCTATATCTTCACACGCAAGGAAGTGCCTCCTTATTACAGACAAAAAAATGAATACTCCCCCTGTTAGCTGGGACCCAGTATAGTGGCATGCTAACTTATGGGCCTACTAAGTTGACGGGGATGTAGGGCTTTGTCAACTTAGTCAATATGCACGATTCTAGCTCCAGTGACCGTACGATGTCCATCCAAAGGCCGTAGTGCTTCTTCAACCTCTGGTCTTCTTGCTCCAGCCACCCAAACCAGCGCTGGTCGTGCCTCGTGCTCCTGCCTCCCGTGGCCGGCTGCGATGCGGCGGAGGCCTCACCGCCCCCTACTACTCCCACCGCTGGCCAGGCCATCCCTCTACTCACCCACACCCCCTATTATTCTACGGCGATGGCAGCCTCACACCGCAGCAAACCAGTGAACCCTCGTACTCCTCTACGCGTGGGCATCCACTGCCGCGTCTTCCCCGGCTCCGCGTCGTCCCTTCCTAGGCCTCGCCGTCGTCCACCTCCCTGGTGCTCTCGGTGCGGCGTGGTCAACATGGTCAAGGAACGGCTTCCATCGGACATGGACTGTACGTGGAGAGCCTGACAGCTGGGTCCACGGCCGCAGCAAGGAAGTGCCTCCTTATTACGCGCAAAATAATTATTCCTCCACCTGACAGCGGGGACCCACCGGACGGGCCACCGTGTTTCACAAAAAAAAACATTTCCCCCTGACTGCTGGGACCCACAAGCTACATCTTCGCACGCAAGGAAGTGCATCCGGAAAAAAAACGATTCACCCCCTGACTGCTGGGACCCACCAGCTACATCTTCGCAGGCAAGGAAGTGCCTGACATGTCGGGACCCACCTGGTCGAAGCGTACGTAGCGTTGTCATTCTGGTTGCGAACGTGTGCGTACATACTAGTCGATGTAGAGGCGCGCACGTGTCGTAGTAGAGGCGCGCACGTAGCATGTACACGTACGTATAGCTGCCAGGGTGCAAGAAAGTAAATACGGCCACATACGTACATACGGGCGGGGTCTCGAACGCCTACTCGCGCGTACGTATGACCAGGGCTCGTGTACATGGCTGGGTCAGAACGGAGAAACAACATCATCATCGTGTTCATGGGGAGGCAACGGAATGCGTTGTGTTCATCGGGAGGCAACGGAACACGTGGGAGCCAACCGGCTTGGACGGAACAGCCGATGGAAACGAGTCATGGCGTACCGCAGAACGGAGGAAACGGCCTTGTGTTCGACCGGCCACGTTTGAAACGGGATCCTGTTCATCGGGAGGGGTCTGGCGTACCACAAAACGGAGGAAACGGACCTCCTACGGTCGAAACGGGGGTCCTGTTGATCGGGAGGGGTGTGGCGTACCGCAAAACAGAGGAAACGGACTTGTGTTGGAGCGCTACGGTCGAAACGGGGGCCCTGTTCATCGGGAGGGGTGTGGCGTACCGCAAAACAGGACTCCACAGGATACTGTTCATCTCCACCGTCGACCCCATGCAGCCTCCACGGGCTATTGTTCACCACCGTCGACCTCCTCCAACCTCCACCTGCGACTATTCATCCACGGGCTCCTATTCATCCAGCCTCCACCGCGCGCTACTCCACCGGCTACTGTTCAACCAGCCCTCTCCACGGGCTCCTGTTCAGCAACCCCTCCATGGGCTGCTGTTCATCCAGCCCTCCACCGTTTACTGTTCATCCTGCCCTCCACAGGGTGGTCCTGGTCATCCTGCCCTCCACGGGGTCCTGTTCATCCAGCCCCAACCGGCTCTACCAATCGGGGTCCTGTTCATCCAGAGGCAACACCACGGTGTCCTGTTCATCCACCCCCACCGGGAACCGTTCATCCAAACCCCCCAGCAACGCTCACTGTTCATCCAGAGGCAGCATCGATCGGCTTCAGTTAGCAGCAGTAGCGAAGGAATCGCTCGATCGGGTCCAGTTAACAGTCATCGATCGATCGCTCGGGTTCAGTAGCGCGTAGCCTGCATTGCAATCGCTCGGGTTCAGTTAGAGCCCAACGCCTCACTTGGGTTCAGTTAGAGCCCAATGCCTCGCACCCATGCGTCCGCGTGTACGAGAGAAACGCGCATCGCTCGGCCCCGACCACCCATCACAACCGGGAACACCCCGATATTTTCCTCGGCCTCGCTTCTACCACGGTTTTTTCCGTCATGGACGACCCAAAGAATGTCATGCAGCTGCGTCTCCGGCCCGCCCAGGATGAAAAGCCCATTTTCTGTCATGATTTTTTGTCATACAAGCAGGACCCCACCACATCTATGATGATACCGGGTTTTGTCACAATTATCGTCATAGAAGTGTCATAAGTATGACAGAATATTTTTCGTTCGGCCCAAAATGTCACGGAAGTGTCTTTTTTTGTAGTGAACGGAGGCGACCTCTCACTAGCGCCTGTGTTGAAGGGAGAAGCGGATTCAAGAGTGATGGTTGCTTCGTCCGTCCAACGTACTGCTGTGTCTATGTGATTTGAAGGCTCATTGGTCATTATTACTGAGGTGGTACGACTGCTGGATGTCCCACGCTTCGGCGAAAGGAGGTTATGATTACAATTTTCTCCATTCTTACAGCGAAGGAGTGCGAAAGCAGTGAAAACATGCAGGTTCAGTGATTACATGGCCCACCTCACACTATCACCATATTTTCTGGACACCGTGCGACACCTAACTCTTTAAATAGTACTAGTATAGTACGTACTGTAATTTCTCAGCGAGATAAATTTGTACAATGCTAGGCTTCCAGCTTCTGTTTCATGTATCTTGCGTCCAAGGTTGCCCCGTTGCAACATTTCATCAAATACAAAGGAGACTAACATGCATGCTATTGCATCTCAATGATTAACAGATCATAGCCAATATGTACTCCCTCCATTGACACTTATTTTGGAACAGAGATAGCTAAAGGAAAAAAATGATCCATGCAGTCCCTAGCCCTTGAACCGTAAACCCTAACCAGGCTTTAATTTGCTGGCAACATTGAAGCTTCTAAAGAAATGAAGTTTGCAACCCTTTGACCAACGGATCATTTTGTGCAGTTTCACCAAAATCGAGATGAGCATCCCTGTGGCAAAGAAATTGAAGAAGCGTGATTAGAATAAGATTACTGGGACTAGTTGATGAGACATAAACTCATCACAAATAGGGTACATGGAAGCCAGTAGAGGTATGTGCGGGGCAAAGAAGTAGAGAAATATCCACATGGAGTGATGTGGGCAGCTGGGGCAGTGGTGCAAGCCGGCTGTAAGGAAGTTGTACCTGAGGGATATCGGGACGTAGCTCAACCTAGAGGAGGGCGACGGGAGGCGGTAACTTCCCATGTCACCGCAGTGAGCAAGGGACGAAGGCAACCTCACCGGCTTTGTGAGAGAGAACGGTGGGGACCCCTGATCGGGACGTGCTGACAGTGGGTTTTCATCGTCGGCGACGGCGACCGCATCTACACTAAGCATCCAACCCTTCCCCCGGCGGACGTGATCCACCCGGATGTTAGAGATGTGGCCACAGTCATTTTTTGCGAGAGAGTGTGAAGAGAGCAACCCCAGCAAGCAACCGTGTAGGCTCATCCGGGCTATGTATATAGTGGAGCGGTTTCCTTTTCTCTCCATATGAACCTATTTATGTTGCGTACGCGGCACCGTTCATGCGTGGTTCCCAACCCTCCATTATTTATTAGTAAGTAACTACTACTAGATGCGTCAAATTATCACGTGGGCTGCATCATCTTATAGAAATGAGCTCCACCGTGTCATGTGTGTGGTTGGGGAAGACGCAAAAGGCGCAAAGAGTGCTACTAGTACACTACGTGCGTGGGTGCATGCACCTCTTCTCTTCGAGCATGGTTATTAAAAGTATAGCCCACTACTATACTACCACGCGGTTATTATATATGGGCAAAGAGTATAGCAGTAATAATGACTAATAAGCCGTGAAATCACGAGGCCCACCTTTCTCTATGTTTGACCGAGGAAGCAGCCATCATTTCACTCCTCGTTGAATATCCATCCGCTGCTACCTCCGCGAATAAATAAAAATCCGCTTCTACCTCCGTAGCATGGTTAATAATATAGCCCAGTCAATCACGACGTAGAAATATCATTCATTGATACAATAGGGCTGGATCTAAGGCTGGTGATATTTTTTTACGTTGTCTCTTCCTCTTTTTGTCTCATTTACTCATTTTACATAGGGGCACGTGTAGAGGATGGATATTCCTTTCGATGGGACTTCTTCATGGGGTTTAAGACTAAGCAGCTCCGAATTATGCCTGCTGCCCACCACTCTAAATCTTGCCATCTATGATAGGGAGTAGTCCCATTGCAACAATGAGGTCCACTAGGTCCAGCATGTCCTGTAAGAAGAGACTGTCACGCAAAACATACATCTTGTTGCCTTCTTCCTCGTAGTACGTACCACTGGTACGTACTCCTAGTACTAGTACTGCTCGTTCTCCTATAAACCTTGCGCTTGGCATCTCCAAAATATTAACCTTGCGCTTGGCTCTTCGCCTCTTCGGGAAGTCGAGCAATAATGGTACTGCAGTATATATCGTTCTGGCTATCTGAGACCGAATGAATTGTTGCACGTCCACCACGTGGGCGAGGGTCGAGGGGCGAGGGAGAGTGCATACTATTATGTCTGTTTCAGTATGGACCACTCCCTCCGTCCGGTGAAGAGTGTACATCCAGAAATTTTAGGACAAATTATGAAGTTGAGTAAAAAATGCATTGGAAAGGTGCAAGCCATCATCTCTCTCCTCTTTAATTACCCAACCCCCAATGAGCTAAGTGCATGTAGAAATTAAGAAGACCATGTGTAGATTGCTATTGGTCTTGATTACCATGTGATGAGAGAGAAGTATTTTTCCCACTTTAAAGTGCATTGGGAAGATAGAAGTACACTCTTTTGTGGACAAATTTTGAAGCTAGATGTACACTCTTCATTGGACGGAGGGAGTACATACGGAGCAAAATGAGTGAATCTACACTCTAAAATACGTCTATATACATCAGTGTATGGAGTATGTACTAGTAGTTCATATTGAAATCTACTAAAGGACATATATTTCAAACAATATGATAATCTCTCTAACCAAGGTAGGGACGAGGAGTAAACGGAGGGAGTAGTAAAATTTTCTCCTCGTCCTGCGAGCCACCGCACGCGTGGGCGAGGGAGCGAGCGTAAGGCATAGTAAGCAAGCTTCACCTCATCCTACGAGCCACTGCGCCCGTGGGCGGGGGAGACGGCGTAATAAGCAAGCTTCTCCTCGTTTTGCGAGTTGATGGGACACATCAAAAGTAATACGTATAGAGCATCTCCAGTGTATAGAGCCTTGCCTCTAAGGTAGGCCCCACATGGTTTGCCTCTTTTTAAGATAACGTGTCAAGTCGCAATTTGTTTGTCCACCCATGGTGGATGATCCTCCATCAAGTGGACAACCAGTACACGTGTCAAATTACCACGTGGGCTGCCTTTTCGTATAGAAATGAGATCCACCGACTACCCACGCGGGTGTGGTTGGGAAAGAGACAGGAGTACGTGCGCCATGCGTGCACCTCTTCTCTTCGTGCACGCCCCCCACCTACGTGGGTGTGTGAGAGAGAGAATCAAACCTAGACAGATGTCGTGTGCGTTCGTGAGTGTTTTTTGTGGGGGCGTGTGATTTCGTGAATGTATTTGTGGGAATATGTGTCGATGATACCTCAAACAAAAATTTGACACATGCAATGTGTGTGAAATAGAGGCCTATCTATATCATATATAGAGGGGGCAATCCACGAGAAGAGAGGGAGGGGTCATAGATATTGATAGAGTCAAAGAGAGGATCAAGTGGGTGGGTGCAAGATCGATGAAGAGAGCCATCGAAATTGTGTGTGTGCAAGTCAAAGATATAGGGCGACTGACTAGAGAGGTAGAACGACTCGTATATGTGTGTGGCAGGGTGACATGACTACATCGCTCGATGTATGGGTGTGTTGGGGGGGGGGAGGGGGAGGCAGAGACCTAACTAGAGAGGTAGAATGACTCGTATATGTGAGCGACCCAGCTGTGTCTTGAGGGACATCAGTCGACGTCCGTACATAAGTGACGGACGGGAAATAGGTTGGGACACACACACAGAGAGAGAGAGAGAGAGAGAGAGAGAGAGAGGAGAGAGAGAGAGGGAGGGAGGGAGAGGGGTAGAGTGCTGGATGGGTGATGGAGTTGCTTCTCTAAGATGGTGGGAGAGGCCTACTAGACAAACTGAGGGTAGAATAGCAATATTATCCATAAGAGTGGGGATGTGTTTCTGTGTGTACGTGTGCGTGATAGATGTGTCGGGACGAATGCATGGATGATGAAGGGGGACCATGTGTTTGGTAAGCAAACCTAACTAGATCGGTAGATTAATTATTGTTTGTCAGAGGAAGGAGAGACATAACTAATGAGGTAGATCGATCGACGCGTGGGGAAAACCGAGTTATAATGACCTATAGCTATATGTATAGCGGGAGATCGGTCGGTGTACATCCATTTGTTAGAGGCAAATAAGGCCCAGCGAGACGGATAGAAAGAGAGAATGGAGCTAGGAGGTGGTGCGAGAGGCCTATCTACTAGCTAGATAGGGGGAGGAGTGTGCGATTGTGAGATCGATGAAAAGAGGGGCGAGAGTTTACACGTGTGTGGGATCGTATGAGAGACACGAGGTATGGACACAGAAAGGAGGAGATGGAAGGTGCATGTGTATGTTGTAGGCAGACATCGCTGGAGAGGTTTATCGATCGGTGTGTGTCGAAAAGGAGTTGTGGAGACTGTGGGAGAACGACCTAAAGAAAAAACATGAATGTGCACGATGGATAGAATGCTGAGGGAGGGGGAGGGCGAGGAGGGCATGCGCATGCATGAGAGAAAGTTAGTGATAGCTACAAAGGTTAGAGGATTGTGTGGGTGTAAGAGACTAACAAAGATCATAATTTGATATGAAAGTGGATTCATATATTTGAATAGGATATCATAGTGTTGTAAACATATGCATGCATGAATATAGCGGTGATACGCGTGCTGTGGTTTTGCACATGTTATACCATAATGTGATAATGCATCATGTTTGCAACTCACAGCTAAATATCGAACAATCTAAACCATACTATACATCGAACAATCTCACATTTTATTTGAATTTCTGATAATGTGTAGCGTTTGCAGCTTACAACTAAATATCGAACAATCTAAACAATACTATATATCGAACAATCTCACATTTTATTTGAATTTGTGGTCATGTGTGGCGTTTGCAACTCACATCTAAATACTTGTAGGCGTAGGGGGCGGGGCACCATACATTATGTGATAAATACATTATACATATGAGACATGATTTAGATTATGAAGATTTAGCTAGAGCTTTAAATGTACTATGATTTGAAATCAACATAAAGTGGATTCAAAAAATCGAGTTCGAGTTCATATAGTACACATAGTTCATATCTAACTCGACAATAATCATGTGGTGTGCTGTGAAGATAATACACAAACGATGGTTTAACTTGACAATAATGATGATTGTAGATCTTATTAAAATGGAGAAACGAAATCAAATTTAGTTCATATTGAAGTGGTAGTATATACGTTTGGAATGCACTAAAACGTTCATTTGAGTAGTATGTTGCATGCATTATACACGTAGCGAAATATTTTAATTGAACATTACAAGAATTCAAAGTTTTGAATGGCATTTGTAGTGTGAACTGATTTGGTACAGTACACGGGACTAGACTTTCTTGTGTGGTGCGAACTGATTTCTTTTTGTTTTTTCGTAGACGGAAGTGCGAATTGATTTGGTACAGTACACGTTATACTTGTCCGGAAATTTCAACCCGCGCCTTGTTACCCCGAAATATTTAAGATATATCTTTGTCTCGTTGTGCTCCGAAAACTCCCTCCATCTCAACCCGCGCCTTGCTATCCCAAAATTACAATGCACGCGAAAACTCCCACCTCCTGTGAAATTCCGACACGCGAAATGCCCGTGATACCCCTGAACCGAAAGAACCGCCTAGCTCAAATCGGTGGGGGTACTTTCATAACTTACCGCACATTTCGGACAAGCGTGTCCCTAAGCCATGGTTCCCCACTCCCATCCCATCCGCCCACCCATTCGTACACCAAGGCCGCGAAAACTCGCAAAGCCCCACACCCTCCTCCGTCCGCCACCCAGCCGGTGCCTCTTCCCCGACGACGTCGTCCACAACAACACCTCGGCGTCCCTCATCCACCGTACCGGATGAGGATCCGTCATCGATCTCGTCGTCTCGCCGGTTCAGCCACCCCGTCCTCCACCTCCAAGGAGCTACGCCGATGTTCCCCTCGTCTTTCGCGCCACCTCCATTCCCACACTGCCATCTTCACCAGCACCACCGAAAGAGCAGCATCATCACCGTTTCCTCGGATGAAGCTGAGGCCTAATCGGCGCCACCAAAGAGGTTGTACACTAATCGCCGCATTTTCTTCTTGATTCGATCTCACGGTGATGCCAGCACTCGGTCCCGAGCCGACATGGCGCGACTCCATCCACGGCGGCATCACCGGCCACTTCCTCCACAACGTCGCTCCCTCGGCGGCGACGTCCACATCAGTAGGAGCTGCTGCTGCTGCTTTATCTCTGGCTCGCGCTGCTGCTCTGCTCTTGCTCTTGGTCCCCTGCCTGGTTTGCTCTTGCTCTTGCTCGCGCTGCCGCTCTCGCTCTTGCTCTTGTTTGTGATGCTGCTCCGATTTAGCTACACTTCAGTCGACTGAATTGACTTTTGGGTCAGTCAATTTTCAGGGGGTGGGGGGCTCGCCGGAGTTAAGGAAGAACCAGCCGCAGCGGGAAGGGGGGCTCGCCGGAGAGGTACCCCACTATCTATCTTAGGGTTCAGGGTGGGGGTGGTGTTCCCCGGCGGTGGTGGGGTAGTGGCGTGGGGATCGCCGGAGAAAAGCTCGGCACGGGGGGGGGGGGGGGCTAGAGGGATGGCCGAGGCGGCGGCGGACCGGCGGTGGGGAGTGGTTTCGGGGCGGGCAGGGCGGTGACCCGCCGGTCGTGAGCGGCGGGGGGCGGCGGTTTGGCCGGTGGTGGCTGGCGGCTCACGGGGGTGGAGGTTGAAGATGAATTGCAGGCCCTTGATTTCGTATCCAACGGCTAAATCGACTGACCAGAGAAGAAAATATCAGTTGACTGACGTGTAGCCTTACCCTGATATTGCTACACGACCAGCTACCCCAGCTCTCGCACGCGCTGCTACTGCTACTGCTTTTCTGCTACTAGTGTGTTCAGTTTCGACAGTAAAATTCAGTTTTGACAGCAAAATTCAGTTCCGACAGTTAAGTTCAGTTTTGACAGTTAAATTCAGTTTCGACAGGTAAGTTCAGAGATGAGCGGCTGGTGTATATTACATCTAGCACTTTGTGGTTATGTATTTTACGTCATCTATTGGAGATGCTATTAGAATTCCACTCAGGTTAACATTGTCTCTCTTGTCCTGCTTCAGCCTCGGCGTCGTACAACTCACCGGAGCTGCTCCAACGACGAAACCCTCCAACACAGCGGAGCAGTACCCCGGGCTCCATCTCCAGACGCCTAAGATCCTCTTCCCCTCCTCCGACAGCCAAGTCAGCCGGAGCATCCTCACCGACCAACCCAATCATGCTGAGATCGACATGGCTTCGCCAAAGAGGTTGTACACTTGTTGCATCTCTTTTTTACTCTACATGTTAAATATTTTGTCCACTGAGCACATGTAGTAACGTGAAATACGATTAGTTTGTCCTACTATATGACAAGTAGTGAGGTACCAGGCAACTTAGCTACCTATGATGGACTCTCTTGAACGCCATCATTATTTATCTCTGCGCGTTTGAGATGTGCATTTGTCGATGGGCCTGGGAGTTGAGCTAGTAGGGCAGTGGCCTGGGTCCAAAGTAGCATAAGTAGCACAAAAACATTTTTTGAGTGTAGGCTTTTCCTTGCTCAAGCCTACCTACTAGAATCGCCAGTGCTTGAAAGGAAAAGTGAAGGAAAAACATAGGAATTGGAAGGTTTCCTATGGTACAACTATTCATGCATTTGGTTCAAAGGAATGGAGCAAAGGAAAACTATAGGATTTGTTCCTTTAGTGTCTCCTTGAAAGAAAAACCATAGGAATTTTAATATCCACTTGTCCTCCTTTTCAAATTCCTATTCATGAAGCACAAGACTAAGAGATAGTAGCATAATAGCATTATCACAGTACATTTTCTTGTGGTTTGACTTAATCTCACCATGCTGCTTTGCATCCTGTGATCTTCCAATTATTGTGAACCAAACAACCAGATTGGCAGAAATCCTGTGTTTTTAAATTCTCTGTTTTGCACGTGCATTCCTATCCTATTACTGTGTATTTCCTATCCCTGCGTTGTTAGAATCCTCCAATTCAGACGAGCCCTTACAGAATTACTTCTCTTACAGATAGTTGTCAAAGAAAACCTTGTGTGGTTTGTCCTGCTCCTGCCGCGCCATCGTCCACCCTAGCTCAGCTGCTCTAACGACAGAAGGGTCCAACACAGCAGGGATCCGGCCTCCAGACTGTCTTTTGCCACCTCAGATCTTCTTCCCCGCCGCCGGCAGCCACGGCAACTGCATTACCATCATCAACCGAGCAGATGACCTCGAGGACTACACGGGTCCGCAAGAGAGGCCGCACTCTTTCGTGTCTACTTACGTTATGCACCGCTTAATATTACATGCTACTTTATTGCTAAGTTCACCGATTAGACTCTGAGTCAGCTCCAAACTAATGGTCAAACTTGAGATTTTAAATGGTTGTGGGGTACATATCAGGGCCGCAATCAATAGTATCTATCTACTATCTGGTTAATCTCTGGTGTCTACTATGCATGTCAGTTATTGTACACAATGGAACTGAACATGTAGAGCAAAAGAGACGAGCCTTGCGTGGCAATAAAATTTCATGCAAACGTCGCTCCATGGTAGGCGCAAATGCAGCCCCCCTCCACCCATTTCAGATTGTAATCGAGAGGAAGATAACTATTCTGAGGGGGGGTTCAGAAGGAGAAGACCACTCCTATTTACCCCCTCAGGTCTTCACTCTAACTTGGCATGCTGATGTTGGTTATATCATGCATATGGTGCCTTGCATTGCTTAGTTTATACATCAAATATGTCATCTTCTTAGTTTAGACATGCTTTGTGTGAATGACATATGTTTATTTCTTCATCGTATATGTGAATTATGCAACGCCATCTTGTTTAGCTAGGCATCATATATGTGAATTTTGCAATGCCATCCTACTTAGCCAGTCATCTTATATGTGAATTATATCAGGCCATCCTTTTTTCATTACATATTACATTTGTCAACAATGTTAGTACATTCAACTACTCTTTGTGTGCATCAGCCATTTGAGACGATGATGGAAAATTCTGGAGTGAAAACAAGTTCTTCAGAGCAGACTATGCTATCTGACGAAGCGCATATCTTGCTGGTTACAGATAGCTCCTCAGAGGAGGATTCAGAGACAGATGACCAGTCCTATTTCCCCCCGAGGTGTATGCTCTAACTTGGCAGGGTTATGTTGCTCATATCGTGCGTATGGTGTCTTGCATTGCTAGGTCATTTGATTTTTAGACATGCTTTGTGTGAATGCCACCTGGTTAGTGTCTAATTACCATATATGTGAATTATGCATTGCCATCTTGTTGCAAGACATTATATATGTGAATTATGCAATGCTATCTTGTTGCAAGGCATTATATATGTGAATTATGCAATGCTATCTTGTTGCAAGGCATTATATATGTGAATTATGCAATGCCATGATGTTTAGCCAGTCAACATGTATGTGAATTATATCATGCTATCATTTTTTGTATTACGTGTTCCATTTGTCGACAACGTTTGTATATTCAATTACTCTTCCTGTGCATCGGCCATTTGAAGCGGTGATGGAAGTATCTGGAGTGAAAACAAGGTATTCAGAGCAGACAATGCTACCTGATGAAGCAGACATCTTGCTGGTTATAGAGAGCTCCTCAGAGGAGGATTCAGATATTTATGACCAGTCCTATTCCCCCCTGAGGTCTATGCTCAAACTTGGCAGGGTTATATTACTCATGTCATGCATGTTGTCTTGCATTGCTTAGTTTTTACATCATATATGGATTGCCATCTGCTTAATTGCTTACTATATAAATCATATTGAAATATATCATGCCATCATGTCTACATACACAGCATCTATCTGAATTATGGCATGGCAACCCATTTAATAAAGACATCATATAGTTATATCATCTCATCCTGTTTAGTGTTTACAGTCATCATATTTTGAATTATGTCATTCTATCCATGAATTATATCATGTTATCATGTTTCCATAGGTGGCATATACGTGAATTATGGCATGCCAACCTATTTAATAAACACATTATATAGTTATATCATGTCATCCTATTTACATAGTCATCATATTTTGAACTATGTCTTTCCATCTTTTTTAGTTAGCCATCATATATGTGAAATTGTGTCATGCTATCATGTTTAGTTAGCCATCATATATGTGAAATTGTGTCATGTTATCCTGTTTGGTTAGACAACATAAATGTGAATTATTTCATGCCCTCTTTTATTCCCCACTATCCATTGCACCTGCCTATCATACAATGTCTGTACATTCAATTACTTTTCTTGTTTATCAGCCATTTGAATTGGAGAGGGTGATGGAAGTATCTAAGGGAGTAACAACACGGTCTTCAGAAAAGTTAGTGCTACTAGTTGATGCAGAGAGAACCACAGTTGTACTTTCCCAAGAACCAGCCCCACCACACATAACCAAGACTCTCGCAAATTGTACCCCTACCTAGTTGGACAGAGAACCATCTACACCCCTTCTAACCCCAACCCCAACAAATAGTTACCCAGTTCCAGTTGACACAGCACCGTCTCCACCACAGAGCACCCAAACACGAGCAGCTAGTATGGGAACTGTAGTGCCCAAAGCACGAGGACCACCACTCCGAATCCCAACTCAACGCTTAAAGCAGAAGAAGCATTGTTCTCAGGTCAGGTTCTGTAGCTATGGTTCTTACTCCTTTGCTCTTGCACCACTGTATTTACTCATACCAACTATTTTCAAATGTGAAGGATGGAATTGAAACTCCAATGGCGCAACAAGTATGTTTTAAACCTATTTCTTTAACTGGTTTGCTGTTGTAACTTGCTCTATGTTGATTTCAGTTTCAATTGAATAAACAGTTATGTTCTCATGTCATGCACATTACAAGTGTTGTTATTGCTCTGTAGTTTCCCACAATTATATTCTATCTATTCTGCTTTTTCTTGAACAAATATTATTTGAACCATGTCTCTATCTTGATTTGGCAACAAAAACTAGAATGATATAGACCATAAAGTGACCATGGTACATAGATATATGTTTGTTTCATGCTGTTATCCTGTCCACTTTACTACTGAACTGATTTACCAAAATGAGTTTCATATACAACATGGTAAACCTGTGATGTGTCTGCTTGTTTCTCTTTTAGAATGCAGACAAAATATTGGAGAACAGTACCCCGTTATGCAATGGTAAAGGAAGTAATGCAGATAAGGTTCAAGATAGTGAGACATCCCTGTTGGTCTCCAAGAAAGCTGATAAAAACTATCTTGACGACAGTGAGAGAACACAAAAGTCCTGTCTTGATGTAGTGTTCGAGTTACTGGCCACTACCACTACAAAAAAAAGACACATCCATGACATTTTGGGCCGAACAAATTTTTTTTTCTGTCATACTTATGACACTTCTATGATGATAATTGTGACAAAACCCGGTATCATCATAGATGTGGTGGGCTCCTACTTCTATGACAAAAAATCATGACAAAAAATGGGCTTTTCGTCCTGGGTGGGACGGAGACACAGCTGCATGAAATTCTTTGGGCCGTCCATGATGGAAAAAACCATGGTAGAAGCGAGGGCGAGGAAAATATTGGGGGAGTTCCCGGTTACGGTGGGTGGTCGGGGGCCGAACGATGCGTCTTTCTCTCGTACGTACGTGCGTGTGTGCGAGGCGTTGGGCTCTAATTGAACCCGAGCGAGGCGTTGGGCTCTAACTGAACCCGAGCGATTGCACTAGCTACGTTACTAAACTCGAGTGATCAATGCCTTGCTGTTAACTGAACCCGAGTGATTCCTTCGCTACTGCTACTAACTAAAGCCGATCGATGCTGCCTTTGGATGAACAATGAGCGTTGTTGGGGGGTTTGGATGAACAGTTCCCGGTGGGGGGTTGGATGAATAGGAACCCGTGGTAGTAGAGGCCATTGCCGCTGGATGAACAATACCCCGATCGATCGAGCCGGTGGATGAACAGGACCCCGTGGAGGGCTGGATAAATAGTAGCCGGTGGAGGGCTGGATGAACAGTAGCCCGTGGAGCGGTGGTTGAATAGGACCCCGTGGAGAGGGCTGGTTGAACAGTAGCCGATGGTGGAGCGCGCGGTGGAGGCTGGATGAACAGGAGCCCTTGGATGAACAGTCGCAGGTGGAGGCTGGAGGAGGTCGACGGTGGATGAACAGTAGCCTGTGGAGGTAGTCGACGGTGGATGAACAGTAGCTCGTGGAGGCAGTCGATGGTGGAGATGAACAGTATCCCGTGGAGTCCTGTTTTGCAGTACGCCACACCCCTCCTGATGAACAAGACCCCCGTTTCGACCGTAGCGCTCCAACACAAGTCTGTTTCCTCCGTTTTGTGGTATGCCACACCCCTCCCGATCAACAGGACCCCGTTTTGACCGTAGGAGGTCCGTTTCCTCCGTTTTGCGGTACGCCAGACCCCTCCCGATGAACAGGATCCTGTTTCGACCGTGGCCGGTCGAACACAAGGCCATTTCCTTCGTTCTGCGGTACGCCAGGCCTCGTTTCCATCGGCTGTTCCGTCCGAGCCGGTTGGCTCCCGATGAACAGCACGCGTTCCGTTGCCTCCTGATGAACACGACGCATTTCGTTGCCTCCCCATGAACATGATGACGGCGTAGTTTCTCCGTTCCGACCCAGCCATGTACACGAGCCCTGGCCGTACGTATGCGCGATTAGGCGTTCGAGACCCCGCCCGTATGTACGTACGTGGCCGTATTTACTTTCTTGCACCATGGCCGATGTACGTACGTGTACATGCTATGTGCACGCCTCTACTACGAGACGTGCGCGCCTCTACTATGACACGTGCCCTTCCTTACACGGCCACGGTTCATTGCTGCAGCCTGCAGACAGACCGATCGTATGTACGTACACGTTTGCGACCAGAATGACAACACTACGTATGCTTCGACCAGGTGGGTCCCGACTGTCAGGCACTTCCTGGCATGCGAAGATGTAGTTGGTGGGTCCCAGCAGTCAGGGGGGAAACATTTTTTTTCATGAAATACGGTGGCCTGTCCAGTGGGTCCCTGCTGTCAGGTGAAGGAATCATTATTTTGCGCGTAATAAGGAGGCACTTCCTTGCTGCGGCCATGGACCCAGCTGTCAGCCTCTCCACGTATAGTACTCTTCTGATGGAAGTCGTTCGTTGACCACATTGACCACGCCGCGCCGAGAGCACCATGGTGGTGGACGACGGCGAGGCCTAGGAAGGGAACAACACGGAGCCGGGGAAGACACGGCAGTGGATGCCCATGCGGAGAGGAGTACGAGGGTTCACTGGTTCGACTGCGGTGTGAGGCTACCGTCGCCGCAGGGCCTGGCCAGCGGTGGGAGTAGTAGGGGGCAGTGAGGCCTCCGTGGCAGCACAACCGGCAACGGGAAGCAGGAGCAGGCTGCACGACCGGCGCTGCTTTGGGCGGCTGGAGCAGGAAGACCAGAGGTTGAAGAAGCACTATGACCGTTGGATGGACAAATCTTACGGTCACTGGAGCTAGAATCGTTCATATTGACTAAGTTGACAAAGCCCCCTATCCCCGTCATCTTAGTAGGCCCACAAGTCAGCCCCCCACTATGGCGGGTCCCAGTTAGCAGGGGGAGTATTCATTTTTTTGTGCGTAATAAGGAGGCATTTCCTTGTGTCCGAAGATATAGCTGGTGGGTCCGAGCTGACAACGGGGGGAACGTTTTTTTCAAGAAATACAGAGGCACTTCCGGTGGGTCCTAGCTGTCAGGTGGAGGAATCATTATTTTGCGCGTAATAAGGAGGCATTTCCTTGCGTGCGGCCATGGACCCAGCTGTCAGCCTCTCCACGTATAGTCCACTTCCGATGCATGTTGTTCATTGACCACGTTGACCACGCCGCGCCGAGAGCACCAGGGCGGTGGACGACGGCGAGGCCTAGGAAGGGAACGACACGGAGCCAAGGAAAACTCGGTAGTTGTTTCCCACACGGAGGGGAGTGCGAGGGTTTACTTGTTTGTCTGCCGTCACCGGAGAATAACAGCAGGCGTGGGTGAGTAGAGGGATGGCTAGGCCAGCGATGGGAGAACGATGGGGCGGTGAGGCCTGCGCGGCAGCATAGCCGGCCGCGGGAGGAGGGAGCAGGCAGTCACGCCGGCGCTTGTTTGAGTGGCTGGAGCAGGAAGAGCAGAGATTGAAGAAGCACGACGACCGTTCGATGGACATCCAACAGTCACTGCTCTCATGTGTTGGCTAAGTTGACACGACATTGCGTGTGCATCAACCTTATTTTTTAGGAAAATATACGCGTCAACCTATAGTAGGCGCACTAGTCAGCCTCAAATTTGTTGAAAACAGCATACAACCCATCTGCCATTATTTCTAATAATTTACAGCCCATTTGCCAATTCTTACGAATTTTTTTGGAGCCCATCTTCTTTTTGTTAGCATTACACCCCATATTTTGGCCACGGTATATACGAAATTTTGCATATTTCGGTGCGGTCAACTGTTTTTAATCCTGAAATATCGAGTCACATTCAAACTATTTTGAAAAATAATTTATATAAATATAAAATCCAAATAATTGTCCACGCGTAAAAATCAATGGAATTTAAAATCTTGTAATTAAAAAATTGAAACTAATTCCTGGTTTGATGTGTTTTAAAAATGTACAGCCCATTTCTGGGCAAACCGAATGAAACTCTCCTCGTCTTGAAAGATTTGCAGCCTAGCAGGGCTGATAAAGCAAGTAGGCCTCGTTTGGGCATTTCTTTTTAAAAAATAGAACTAGGCTAGCCATTTTCAGCAAGAAAAAAACACAACTGGGCTCATGATGTGGTAAACATAAATAAAACCCTGGCTAGACGGGCCACAGCCCCCGCACAGCCCCGTTGTTACCCTGATCCGTCGCTAAAACTAGTATAAATAACAACTGCTTGTTCCTAAAAAAGTAAATAACAACTGCGCGACCTGCTGGGTCCCTGGTGTCAGCCGCTCCTTGTGTAATTCTCTCGTTTATTGACTACGTTGACAATGGCGTGAGCCCCAGATGTCCAACCATTAGGAGTAACCATTTTTTTGGGCTTATAATAACGAGGCACTTGCTTGTGTACTGCCATGACACTGGTGGGTCCCTACTGTCATCCTCTCCACGTACAGTCATATCCTTGTTCCTCTCGGTTGTTGACAGCATTGACAACGCAAGAGGGCGACGCATCGCGCACGGCGAGCGAACCAAGGCCGAGGACGACAGCGAGGCCTCGGACGGAACGAACACGAGCCGTGGAAGATGCCTCGGTCCAGTTGTAGGCGGAGGGGAGTACGAGGGTTGGCTGGTTCGCGTGCGGGTGCGTGTTGGGGCTGACGTCGCTGGAGAATAACAGGACGTGTGGGGGAATAGAGGAAGGGACTGGCCAACGTTGGAGGGTACGGTAGGGCGGCGGAGGCGCATCCAGCCATGGGAGGCGGGAGTAGGCGGAGCCGACGGGGTGTTTTGGTTTGGGCGGCTGGAGGAAGAAGAATAGAGACAGAACATACTCGACAGATGTTGGATGTCAATCAAACGGCTGGTAGGCAGAATCGTTTGTTGACTAGCTAGTAAGTCGACACCACCTTGGATAGGCTATTTCCTCGTGGGTCCCAAATGTCAGAATCCAAATCTGTCACGGTCATGTAGCCTTTCCTATGAAAATTTACAGCCCATTTGGTGTGCTAGTTTGAAATAAGTTTGTGGGTGCGGGTGGGGGCTAATCACTTGGCTTCTGTAATGCACAGTGAGCTCAAGCAGGCGGCGAGAGTGATGTTATTTCCCCTGGTTGGGATTTGTTATAATATTTCACTCTAAATTAAACGAATGGCAAGCCATTTGCCTTGTTTCAAAGAAAATATGATAGTCACAGCCGAGTTTAAAAGGGCAAGAACATCTAACTCCAGCTTACAAACTATACAAAAGCATGAGGGTTAATTGTTCATCAGGTTTGGACAAAACCCAGGTTGAAAAGGGCAACAACATCTAACTCCAGCACTGTTTTCGGCAGTCATAGTCAAATGGATTGGTCGGGTCCATAGAATGAACATCCTGGGTCGTAAAATTTACTGGATTATGACCACAATATGTTGTAAATAGAAGCCCGACACGTTCAGAAGCTCTTTTGCCCACCTGAAACTCCTTTTTTTGCTCTTCGACACACCCATCCGTCAAAACCATGCTGCTGATAAACTTAAGCCTGATGGACAATACTAACCTCGCATTCAGCAGGAAGAATGTGACAAATCTAGTGTTTGCAAGGTTGGCTACATATCGTTCTAGCATTATTGTCTTCAATCGAATGTCATGAGAAGTGAGAAAATCCTGGTGCTTACGAATCCACCGATTGGTTATAACTTTCTTACCCCATCCTGTTGCCTAAATAGACATGAAGATTGAAAATAGTTAAGGTCTAAAAAAAGAGTGTGGAAAGAGTAACAGCTGAATGGTTAATTCTAGTACACTATATGCGGGCTTCCAATCTACGTGAAATTATCCCCTTTATATACAACTTCTCCAGACATGGAAAGCATTGCAGCAAGCCAATAATCTTGTCCAGATCAAAACTATTCATTTGGATATATAAGATCTTGACAGAATCCAACACCATTGATAGGCTATCCATGGAGAAACTCTTCATTGAGCATAGAACATAATATTAGTACAAAATATGTACTCTAAGATGATATATAACTTATGTGCAGAAATTTACAAGTGTAGATGATAATATAAAGTACCTGAAGAACTGTGGAGCCAAACACCATCTTGAAATGAGCACATAGATCATGTATTACACCCAAGGTCTCCAGTTTAGGCGTAGAGAGGACGGTTATTTGCGACGGTGAATAACTAGAATCAAGGATCAACCTTTGAAGTGAAGGGGCATCTTGGATGATGAGTTGCCTTCCGTCAAAAGAAATTCCAATTCTTACAAGGTTAGGCGATGTTATTTGGAGACAACCGATTCTAACTGTGAAAACAAGCACCAAGCACTCCAGGGCATGGTAACTAGAGTGGACGCTGCTGTGTAATGAGGCCTCCGATATAAGAACCCGCACAAGTGAAAGTTTCTTGAGAAATGGGAGTCGAAGGTTTAGTACCAGATTGTCTGGTAGGTAGCACAGCGCAAAGATGGCGGTTTGGAGAGAGGAGGAAAACCGCGAGATGGACATCGGTGCTGAGGGCACAGGTAGATGGCGTTCGGTATCTGGTAGGTGATTTCCAGGGGAATAGTAGAACTCAAGCAGCTGTAGTTCTGTGAATTCAGGGGATTTCAGCCAGGCGTCCACCGTGCAGGGCATGGTATGCTTGCTCAGGTAGCATGATGGGATGCAGAGGCTTTGAATGGAGCCTTGGTGGGAGGAGATGATGGCTCTGGGATTTCAAAATCATTGAAGAGAGATAGCTGACGACAGTCGAGATTAAGGGGCACGGCGCGCCATAGAGGGCGCCACCAAACTGAGAGGACTTGGGTGCGGCAGCAATCCTTGGTGGGGAGAAGCAAGATGATCTCCCCAAGGACGGCGTCCGGGAGATCGCTGATGCGATCCACCCGAGATTCTACGGGTTGCTGGGATTCGGTGGGGCGGGGTCGCCGCTTCTCCTCATCCTACCGGGTGCGGGATCTACAACAGGCGTCGCCGCTGGCTGGAGCCTCATCTTCTTGGTGCTGGGGTCAGCCGACTCCATTTTCCTCAAGGGCATCGCGTCGCGCTCACGGATTTGACCAGAGTAACGAATGACGAGCCTAGTTGTAGTGCGAGTGAAGAAGAAGGGCAGCTGGGTTTTTCTGTAGTAGTGAGGAAGAAGGGGAGCTGGGGTTTTCTGTAGGAGTGAGGTGAGGAATTTGGGGTACGAGTGGAGCGAGCTGTCGTGAGGTGGGTGGGAGTGAGGAGGAAGAAGAGCACCCAGGTTTTTTTGGGGGGCGGTGTGCTGGGCGTGGGTAGCGCCTCTCATTAAGTAAATATATGGGCTTTTGAATTGATTTTATTATTTACTAGGGTGGATGGGCTGTTTTGTCTTGGGCCCAGAGAAACAATTACTACTAGTACAGTGGAGACACTCTACAGCTACCAGAAGAACAATTACTACTAGTACAGTGGATACACTACCTCTTCTGGCTCCTCCTAGGTCATCGAAACGTCTCCCTCTACTGAATGTCGTTTTACTTTTGTTCACCGACATGCAGTCCATGCCGTGCGCGGGCCCAAATGCCATCCATCAAATTAGAAGGCAGTATGCAGGCGGAGAGTCACCCCAGTCGTAGCGCGGCAGTAATGAGCCGTCGTATCACAAAACCCCACCTCCCCGCAGTCTAAGTTTGACGGACGAAGCAACCATCATTTCACTCTTCGCTGAATCCCCTTCTCCCTCATTGTCGGGGATATACCCCACGGTATGACTCGGCCGGAAATATGACCCGGCCGGACTTGGCAGCTCACCAGAGACCCGGCTTATACTTGGCGACTCATCGGAAACCCGCTGAACCTCCACAACTCATTGGTAACCCGGCGGGCGAATCAGGCGATCGACAAGACCCAACGGCCCGAAAGGCAGCTCGTGGGGAGGCCGGCTCATGTTATGGTGGGCCGAATTAAGAGGAAAGGCATAAGGAGTTTTCCCTTAAAGGGGCAAGACTAGGATTCCGCTTGTTATAGAATAGTCCCAGTCCTACTAGGACTCCACATGTAACCCACCCCTTCAACTTATATAAGGAGGGGCGGGGCACCCCAAGAGGGACAAGTTCCACAAGTTTGATAAGTTAGGGTTAGATAAACAAGTCTATAGCTCTCGAGTTAGAGCACCCGTGTAATTGTGATCATCATCATCAATATCAATGAAGCATGATGTACGCTTTTACCTCCACTGTGAGGGGCCAAACCTGGGTAAAACCTCGCGTCTCTCGTCCTGCTCAACCCCTCTCAAGCTACCACATAGATGCGTTAGCCTCGCGACTAAGTCCTTTCAATGAGGACATCTGCCGTGACAACACCACAACAGTTGGCGCCCATCGTGGGGCCTGCGCACGGTGGTGATGAGTTCTTGGAGGGATCTTTCCAGGGATTGAGGAGCCTACAACTTTTTGGATGAAGATTTTACAGTCCATGAGATTGAAGTCAAAGAAGAGAAATTAGGGTTGCATGATGTGCGCCTCTATGATCAAACAATCCGTCGAAACCGGATCAACTTTCACTGTCGCTGATATGGACAGAAGTTTTCCCGTGCTATGCCTCACACGCGGCTACCAAGTCGCTTCAAGTCATATTCGTATTTTCTTTGGGAAGGAAAGAGAGACGGTTACGACTGGGAGTCAACAACCACGACTCGGATTCACCGTGTTGAGCCGCCCTGGGATCTCCACTATTCTGATCCGCCCGCCGTGAGCCGCCTGCGGCCTCACGCCGAGACCACCTGATGACAAGCCATTGCCTTGCGCTGTCCATCTACCTTGCGCTGCTTCTGAGTGGCTCGCCTCCACACCAAGCCGCGACTGATCCAACCTCGATCTGCCATCGCACCAACCATCGTTTTCACATCTGACGGGTTCGACTTCGCCTCCAAGCTACTGAAGACCACCGCCGTCTCGCCTCGTTGCTGAGGATTCACCTCTGCCGCAGAGCCGACCCTGTCGTGTCCGCGGCAGCGTGTTGACCCGGCCTGTCCTGCTGAGCCGCCGGCCGCACCCAACCTCCTCTGCTGGCCGCGAGTTACATTGGGGATCGGGGTGTGCTGCTAGCTACCGTTACGACTCGGAGATCAATGACTACGACCCAGACACGGATCAGGACTCCGTCGGTGCCTCACCGGCCGTTGCTGCTTCCGCTGTTGTGTCTCCAGCCGCTACTGTGGCTAGGGGCCCGCCCTTGCCGGCTCACTGTTGCTGCTCCTGTTGGTTGCTCCCGTGCCGGTTCAACTCTGCTAGTCTCGCTTTTGAGCCGTCGCACGGGCGAGCTGCAGCTTCAGCCTTTTCTTGTAAGATGTCAACACCTTTCACTCCAACGTCAAAGTCAAAAGCACCAGTCCATCATACTGTCAAAGAGAGATGCAGGAAATAGACTGAATACTCTGAGAAGGAGATTAGTTTCCCTGAGCGCCTGCCGCCACGGGAGAACCCGAGCACCTCCTTTTGTTCGAAAACTCGCCTTGGCTCCACCTTGAGCCGCCGTGACCTTTGCCGCAAGCCGGCTCTACATCAAGTTGCCAAGATAGCCTCGATCCACTCCAGGCCCTATTGATCAAATACAACGGTACTGCGATGCAACCTGCTGAATATGACATCATGGGTTGGACAAGAGAAACGAGACTACAAGTCTATAATTGTTGGAATGTGGCGTTCACCCAACAGGACATCAGGTGATATCTTTTCTCTGTATTTAATCAACATATTAATTCATCTGAGAACAATCACTCTGGTCTGTGGTATTTTTTTCGTAGGACCATTATTCATTATAAAGGTGTCGCAAAGGAACGTGCGCCAATATTGTTTTTTGCACTAGCGCTTGTCCGTGTCGTGCTGTTGGACGGATACGTGCGCAAGTCGCCGCACCCACTACATCAACACATGTGACTAACTCATCGTCCACGTCCGTGCCCGACTCGCCCACGTCCGACCCGTTTCCAAAGTCGTGGCCGAACTCTCTCGTCCGCGCCGGTTTTTACAACGCTACGGCCGACTCATCTGTCTGCTCCCGCGGGCGACTCGTCCGTGATTGATTTTAGCTTCACCATGGTGATCATCAACTCCACGGCAGATAATTTTCGACCTAACATATCAGGTGAAATCCATCTAGTATATTTTTACATATTAATTTCTTTAAAAAAGAGCAATTACTTTGGCTTGCGGTATCTTTTGATGCAGGACAATTGTTCACTGCAAAAGCGATGGTCATGTCATGGATATCATGCACTAGCATCTGACCCGCAATAATGATCAATGAATATATATGCAAGCCACGGCCTATGCGGCCCTGTCTACATCAATACGACGCGACTAAACATGCCCGTCCGCGCAGCTTACCACGCTTACGATTGACTCGACCGTTCGCGCCGGCTTACGATGCCGCGACCGACTCATCTGTCTGGACCGCCTCTGATGCTACGGTCGTCTTTACCGTCTGTCTCTCGCGGCCTAGTCTATATCAGCATACCGGGCCACACCTGTCTACGTGAGCTGTTTATTGAGTATGAGCAAGTCACTGCTTGGGTAGCCCGGTTTTTCTTCCAACAATTTGGAGGCAAATTGTCATATATTATCAGCCTCCGTCTGCATTGGATGGCTCAATAGGCAGGCGCACAAGTCACCGCCACTATAGTTTGGTTAACTTCAAACAACCAGTTGGGAGGAACCATTGGCCGAGTTGCTGACATGGCTCATATGAGATCATTTATAACCCGCCGCAGTCACCTCAACCTTCTATGGATTCACATCGCATTATCAACGCCAACAATACACCTCTTATGCTATGGTCAATATGAAGAATCTCAAGCCAACTCCTTGAGTCATCTTAAGACTCGGGGGCTACAATGACATGACTCGGCAAAATTGGACAGTATCAGTGAATCAAGAACTCCGGGTCATTGGAGGGAAAAATAACCCGACCCCGGAGACTACTGCTATATTGATAAAAATTTAAAGGCCGTCAGAAAAAAAATCGGTTTAAAATGAAGAATGCCGGTTTAAAATCCGGTTCAAGGGAAATATGTTCTCCCACAAAGCTCTAAAGCTCTCAAATCCGGTTTAAAATTCCGGCTCAAGAAGAATATTTACCTCTCCCAAAGTTCGAGTTCTCAGAAAAGATTGCCAAAGAGAACTTGTGGCCATGATGCACATTTCAAACATGGGTATCCGGTCCGGTTTACACGCCTTATTACAAATCACTTGGAGGCTTGACGCCCAAATTACAGGGATCAAAGAGAGTTGAATGCACAACACAGCTCAAACATAGGTCCCTGATGAGCACGACTTGTCAGTATGTCACTTGGGGGTTTCCTGTTCGAACATAGGCTTATTCGACCAAAGAGAACATAGTGTTACTACCCTCTTGACCAGGTTATCTTGCCCAAACATAGGCGTATTCGACCAAAGAGGACATAACCTTTCCGGGTCATCCTACCTGTAGCCAGCTGTTTCAACTCCATCGGGTAATCCTGATTGACCCGCCAAACTCTTAACGATCAATCTTTTACGGCGTATTCGACCGAAGATCCTGAGCTTGTTAAGGTTCGAATGGTGGTTTGTCATGCGAGAGCACGGTTTACAGACAGTCAGGATAGATCCAGGCTTCATAAGCCGCCTTCCTTAAAACTTGGATAAATCGGCCTGTGATGTATGTTGTTACTCTGACCCCGCATACTCCTGGTAAGTCTATAAAGCAAGACCTGACTTTATCTGGGTTCAAATGTCGATTGGGTACTGTGAGTCAGGCTCACGGAAAGCACGTACCTTCCAGTGGCTCAGGCTAGTTTCATTGAAGTGTTCTGTCATCATACAAATACATCATCATATATTTGCATCATACATTGCATCATCACATACATCATCATAGCATGCATCATATATGCATAGATATACTGGTTTATATTGCAGGAACTGGTTTTCAAATCAGGTTATATTATTCAAATCTTTAATAGCCAAACATGGCTGGATTTTTATTATGGTTATCAATAACCAGTATTATGATTGAGGTTTTCAAAGTCGCTTGCGCGCAATGGCTATTATCTAATCAATGGATATGATTTATTCTACAATGAAAGGAATAGTCCCGAGTCACTGCAGGCTTACGACCCGGCACTTGGGGGCTACATTATTCAAATTGAGATTACATCAAATATGCAAGTCCCATGTCACTGCCAGCATGCACCATGGCACTTGCGGGCTAATGCAAGGTCATTTTTTACTAACTTTAGTGAAGTCCCAACCCATCACATCGTAATGAGCCGGCCCTTGGGGGCTACCAATTGCTCCTGTCAAAAATTCAAGGTACACAAGCTTTAATATATTATATTGAAGGATCCACTACTCAGTTGGTAGAGTACAAGGCCCTTAACCTTATGGACATGGGTTCGAGCCCCATGGTGGGGGTTACATCATATGATGTTGTTTTTGATGAAGTCCCAGCTCAGTATTATCTTACTGAGCCAACCCTTGGGGGCTACATATTGCTGCTCAAATCTAAATGATCATACATACAAAGTCCCTGCTCATTATTGCATAATGAACCGGCCCTTGGGGGTTACACTGGTTGAAGTTTTTATGAGCATAAGGCAATTTCAAGTCCCAGGTTGCTGCAAGCATGACAACCCGACACTTGGGGGCTACATATGTGGAATACTCAGTTCTGAATAGTGATTGAGATGAACAAACATGGATTTCTTCAAAGTGGTAATATTTATATTGAAGCAAGTCTGAAGTCATCACTTTGCTCTGCTCAAGACTTGGGGGCTACAGGTAATATGGATATAAGGGAGAAATATCTTCAAATTATCAGTTTTGAGTAAACCAGATTGACCCGGTGTCTGCAACAATCATGACCCGGCGTCACCAATAATTATGACCCGACGTCGGCAACAATTATGACTCGGCATCATCTGTTTATAACCCGGCAATTTTGGTAATCATAAATTGGCAAAATCTACATCTTCAAGCCGGCTGAGAAATCAGATGAGTATTTCAAGACCAATATTTTTGTTAAGCATTGGGAACTGAGTCAAATGAACTATTCTTCACAATATTTCTGTGAGAAACCAATTGATTATGAAGCTGGTCT
Organism: Aegilops tauschii subsp. strangulata; assembly: GCF_002575655.3. NCBI lineage: Eukaryota > Viridiplantae > Streptophyta > Magnoliopsida > Poales > Poaceae > Aegilops > Aegilops tauschii. The sequence goes on from NC_053039.3 coordinate 361,155,630, forward strand.
ATTGACCCGGATTTTCCAGGAGAAGAGAAGGACAAGGACTTAAGGATGATCGGGTACCGGTTTTGAAAAACTTTAAACCCGGAGCACAACCTGTCTGTTTTGTTCTTGTGTTTTTGCAGGATCAGTTTAACATGGATAAACCCAAAATTAAACTGGGGGCTAATGTCGGGGATATACCCCGCGGTATGACCCGACCGGAAATATGACCCGGCCGGACTTGGCGGCTCACCAGAGACCCGGCTTATACTTGGCGACTCACCAGAAATCCGCTGAACCTCCACAGCTCATTGGTAACCCAGCGGGCGAATCAGGCGATCGACAAGACCCAACGGCCCGGAAGGCGGCTCGTGGGGAGGCCGGCTCATGTTATGGTGGGTGATGTCTACTACGCAACCTTCTTCTTGTAGACGTTGTTGGGCCTCCAAGTGCAGTAGGATAGTAGCAAATTTCCCTCAAGTGGATGACCTAAGGTTTATCAATCCGTGGGAGGCGTAGGATGAAGATGGTCTCTCTCAAGCAACCCTGCAACCAAATAACAAAGAGTCTCTTGTGTCCCCAACACACCCAATACAATGGTAAATTGTATAGGTGCACTAGTTCGGCGAAGAGATGGTGATACAAGTGCAATATGGATGATAGATATGAGTATTTGTAATCTGAAAATATAAAAAACAGCAAGGTAGCAAGCGATAAAATTGAGCGTAAACGGTATTGCAATGCTAAGAAACAAGGCCTAAGTTTCATACTTTCACTAGTGCAAGTTCTCTCAACAATAATAACATAATTGGATCATATAACTATCCCTCAACATGCAACAAAGAGTCACTCCAAAGTTACTAATAGCGTAGAACAAACGAAGAGATTATGGTAGGGTACGAAACCATCTCAAAGTTATTCTTTCCGACCGATCTATTCAAGAGTCCGTAGTAAAATAACATGAAGCTATTCTTTCCGTTCGATCTATCATAGAGTTCGTACTAGAATAACACCTTAAGACACAAATCAACCAAAACCCTAATGTCACCTAGATACTCCAATGTCACCTGAAGTATCCATGGGTATGATTATACGATATGCATCACACAATCTCAGATTCATCTATTCAAACCAATACAAAGTACTTTCAAAGAGTGCCCCAAAGATCAGACGGAACCCGCAAGTTGATCACCAAAACATACATCAAGTAAATCACGTGATATCCCATTGTCACCACAGATAAGCACATGCAAGACATACATCAAGTGTTCTCAAATCCTTAAAGACTCAATCCGATAAGATAACTTCAAAGGGAAAACTCAATCCATCACAAGAGAGTAGAGGGGGAGAAACATCCTAAGTTCCAACTATAATAGCAAAGCTCGCGATACATCAAGATCGTGCCAAATCAACAACATGAGAGAGAGATCAAACACATAGCTACTGGTACATACCCTCAGCCCCGAGGGTGAAGTACTCCCTCCTCGTCATGGAGAGCACCGGGTGATGAAGATGGCCACCGGTGATGGATCCCCCCTCCGGTAGGATGCCGGAACAGGGTCCCGATTGGTTTTTGGTGGCTACAGAGGCTTGCGGCGGCGGAACTCCCGATCTAGGTTATTTTCTAGAGGTTTCTGTATATATAAGAGGTTTTGGCGTTGAGAACAAGTCAGGGGGGTCTCTGGTCTGTCCACGAGGTAGGGGGGCGCGCCTCCCACCCTCGTGGGCAGCCCGGGACTCTTCTGGCCCAACTCTTTTACTCCATGGCCTTCTTCTGGTCCAAAAATAAGATCCGTCAAGTTTCAGGTCAATTGGACTCCGTTTGTTTTTCGTTTCCTGCGATACTCAAAAACAAGGAAAAAACAGAAAATGGCACTGGGCTCTAGGTTAATAGGTTAGTCCCAAAAATCATATAAAATAGCATATAAATGCATATAAAACATCCTAGAAGGATAATATAATAGCATGAATACTTCATAAATTATAGATACGTTGGAGACGTATCAGCATCCCCAAGGTTAATTCCTGCTCGTCCTCGAGTAGGTAAATGATAAAAGAAATAATTTATGAAGTGTGAATGCTAGCAAGTGCATAAGTTTGATCAATGATAGTTCCACTCACTTTTTCTAGCATCATTATATATCATAAAAGTAGCTCATATCATAAAGCTTCTCATGCATGATCAAGTAAAAAACTATTCACATGTTAAAGTATAGATCATAAACTTTCTTGAAAAGTAACAAACTGTTCTCAGTCATCAAACAATTGCAATTCATCTTATTTTCAGGAAGGGTCTATGTAAGAGCTTTGATTTAGCAAATCCCACATACTCAACTATCATATAGTCTTTCATGATTGCTACCACTCAAAGCATATTTTTAGAACAAATAGCATCCATCGAACACAGAGAAAAGATAGGGGCTTAATGTTTTGCCTCCCAACTTACTTATCATATAGATAATTGTCAACAATAATAATTCATGATCAAATATATTTGAATGGCCATATATGCTTAGATCTTTCTCCACCACATGATGCTTGCCAAATAAAAAGTAGGTTGGAATGAGAAGGAATACTACTGACTCTTGCATAAAAGTAAAAGATAGGCCCTTTGCAGAAGGAAGCAGGGATTTGCAGAGGTGCCGGAGCTCGAAGCTAAAACAGAGATGAAAATAATTTTGAGAGGTATGCTTTCATTGTCAACATAACGACCAAGAGTTCCCAATATCTTCCATACTAGATACATTATAGGCGGTCTCCAAACAGAAAGGTAAAGATTTTACCCCCCCCCTCCACCAACAATCACACTCCACAGCTTGTCCAAAACAACGGGTGCCGTCCAACTATCAACAATCCTGAGGGAGTTTTGTTTAAATTATTTGCGATTTTGTTTTTGATCTTTTGATCATAGGACTGGGCATCCTAGTTACCAGCCATTTTCTCGTGAATGATGAGCGGAGTCCACTCATCGTGAGAATAACCCACCTAGCATGGAAGATACTGACAGCCCCTAGTCGCTACATGAGCGATTCGGGCATACAAAACATATTATTATTTGAAGGTTTAGAGTTTGGCACATGCAAATTTACTTAGAACGGCAGGTAAATACCGCATATAGGTAGATATGGTGGACACTCATGGAATAAACTTGGTTCAAGGAATTTGGATGCACAAGCAGTATTCCCGCCTAGTACAGATATTTTGGCTAGCAAAGGATTCTAAATAGCAAGCACCACATGTTAGAGGATCCATAACAATATAACTTCTATACAAATATACCCAAGCATAACTCATTATGTTGTCTTCCTTGTCCAACTTCAACTAATTTGCTCAGGTTTGAAAATAATTAATGGGGCTCACAATCATGGAAGATGTCCAAGATAGTATATTTATATGTGAAATCTCTCTTCCTTCAATATTCTTTCATGAATTGTTCAAGTGACCAATACAATGTTTGCTAACCTTCAAAAACTTTACCACCTCTACTTCTTATATGTGAAGGCATTACTCCCCATGGGAAAGGCATATGAAACATATATAATTTCATATTTATGACATTCAAAATAATTCAACCATTTACTCATAGGATATAAGTGAAGCACACGAGTAAATGACAAACTACTCCAAAAAGATATAAGTGAAGATCAATGAATAGTTAAATAATTATGTAGCTTTGTGAAGACTCTCTCTCATTTAAGAATTTCAGATCTTGGGATATTATTCAAACAGCAAGCAAAACAAAATAAAATGATATTTCAAGGATAGCACTCATCATGTGAAGAAGCAAAAACTTAGGCTCAACCGATACTAACAGATAATTGTTGAAGAAGAAAGGTGGGATGCCTACCGGGGCATTCCCAAGCTTAGATGCTTGAGACTTCTTGAAATATTATCTTGGGGTGCCTTGGGCATCCCGAAGCTTGAGTTTTTGTGTCTCCTTAATTCCTCTCATATCACGGTTTCCTAAATCTCGAAAGCTTCATCCACACCAAACTCAACAAGAACTCGTGAGATAAGTTAGTATAAACCAATGCAAAAACCTTATCATTTTCTACTGTAAAAAATCACTAAAATTATTATTCAACATTGCATACTAAATGCCTCTGCATATTTAATACTCCTATCCTCAAATAGAATCATTAAACAAGCAAACAATGCAAACATAACAGCAATCTACCAAAACAGTACATTCTGTAGAGCATGCAAGATTCATCATACTTCCCTAACTCCAAACAGTATGAAATTCTACCACACTGTAGAAAATTTATCAGAGCTTATTATGCAAAAAGTTTCAATATTTTATCATATTCTGGCTTTTCTAGGGAATTTTTGCAACAGCGATAAACTTTCTGTTTTGAAACAGCAACATGTATACTTGCAAAATAAGCATGGTAAAGGCTATCCTTGACATTTTTATTGAAAATAGAGATGCAAAACATTATTCTAAATAACAACAAGCAAATACTAACAAAATAAAATGACGCTCCAAGCAAAACACATATCATGTGGTGAATAAAAATATAGCTCCAAGTAAAGTTACCGAAGAACGAAGTTGAAAGAGGGGATGCCATCCGGGGCATCCCCAAGCATAGGCTCTTGGTTGTCCTTATTTCATAGTCCATCGAGTCTTTACCCAAAACTTGAAAACTTCACAACACAAAACTCAACAAAAAATCTTATGAGCTCCGTTAGTATAAGAAAATAAATCACCACTTAGGTACTATTGTGAACTCAAACCAAATTCATATTGGTGTAATATCAACTATATTCCAACTCCTCTATGGTTCATACCCTCCTATACTACACATAGATTCATCAAAATAAGCAAACAACACATAGGAAATAGAGCCTGTCAAAAATAGAACAGTCTGTAGTAATCTGCATCAAACGCAAACTTCTAGAACTCGGAAAAATCTGCCAAAATAGGACGAGCTGGATAATTTGATTATTGATCTACTTCAATTGGAATCAGTACTTTCTCATGATTTTTAACAATTGTTTTCATGAGCAGAAAGTTTCTGTCTTTTTCAACAAGATCAAATAATTATCATCCAAGAAGATCCTATAGGTCTTACTTGGCACAAACACTAATTAAAACATAAAACCACATCTAACTAGAGGCTAGATGAATTATTTATTACTAAACAGGGGCAAAAAGCAAAGAACAAAAATAAGATTGGGTTGCCTCCCAACAAGCGCTAACGTTTAACGCCCCTAGCTAGGCATGATGATTTCAATGATGCTCATATAAAAGATAAGAATTGAAACATAAATAGAGCATCATGAAGCATATGACTAGCACATTTAAGTCTAACCCACTTGCTATGCATAGGGATTTTGTGAGCAAACAACTTATGGGAACAATAATCAACTAGCATAGGAAGGCAAAACAAGCATAACTTCAAGATTTTCAACACATAGAGAGGAAACTTGATATTATTGCAATTCCTACAAGCATATATTCCTCCCTCATAATAATTTTCAGTAGCATCATGAATGAATTCAACAATATAACTATCACATAAAGCACTATTATCACGATGCACAAGCATAGAATTTCTATTACTCTCCACATAAGCAAATTTATTCTCATCAACAGTAGTGGGAGCAAACTCAACAAATAACTATCATGTGAAGCATAATCCAATTGAAAATTAAAATCATGATGACAAGTTTCATGGTTATCTTTATTATTTATAGCATACGTGTCATCATAATAATCATCATAAATAGGAGGCATTCTTTCATCATAATAAATTTTCTCATCAAAACTTGGGGGACTAAACATATCATCTTTATCAAACATAGCATCCCCAAGCTTGTGGCTTTGCATATCATTAGCATCATGGGTATTCAAAGAATTCATACTAACAACATTGCAATCATGTTCATCATTCACATATTTTATGCCAAGCATTCTATGTGATTCTTCTTCTAGTACTTGAGCACAATTATTAGAATCCTTATTTTCACAAAAGACATTAAAAAGATGAAGCATATGAGGCATCCTCAATTCCATTTTTTTGTAGTTTTCTTTTATAAACTAAACTAGTGATAAAACAAGAAACTGAAAGATTCGATTGCATGATCTAAAGATATACCTTCAAGCACTAACCTCCCCGGCAACGGCGCCAGAAATTAGCTGCACTACAAAAAAAAGACACATCCGTGACATTTTGGCCGAACGAAAATCTTTTCTGTCATACTTATGACACTTCTATGATGATAATTGTGACAAAACCCGGTATCATCATAGATGTGGTGGGGTCCTACTTCTATGACAAAAAATCATGACAGAAAATGGGCTTTTCGTCTAGGGCGGGCCGGAGACGCAGCTGCATGACATTCTTTGGGCCGTCCATGACGGAAAAAACTGTGGTAGAAGCGTGGGCGCGGAAAATTTCGGGGAGTCCCCGGTTACGGTGGGTGGTCAGGGGCCGAGCGATGCGCGTTTCTCTCGTACGTACGCGCGTGTGTGCGAGGCGTTGGGCTCTAACTGAACCTGAGCGAGGCGTTGGGCTCTAACTGAACCCGAGCGATTGCACTACAGGCTACGCGTTACTGAACCCGAGCGATCGATCGATGGCTGTTAACTGAACCCGATCGAGTGATTCCTTCGCTACTGCTGCTAACTGAAACCGATCGATGCTGCCTCTGGATGAACAGTGAGCGTTGATGGGGGGTTTGGATGAACAGTTCCCGGTGGGGGTGGATGAACAGGACCCCGTGGCGTTGCCTCTGGATGAATAGTGAGCGTTGCTGGGGGGTTTGGATGAACAGTTCCCGGTGGGGGTGGATGAACAGGACCTCGATCGTTCGAGCCGGTTGGGGTTGGATGAATAGGACCCCGTGGAGGGCAGGATGAACAGTAGACGATGGAGGGCAGGATAAAAAGTAGCCCGTGGAGGGGTGGTTGAACAGGAGCCCGTGTAGAGGGCTGGTTGAACAGTAGCCGGTGGAGTAGCGTGCGGTGGAGGCTAGATGAACAGGAGCCCGTGGATGAATAGTCGCAGGTGGAGGCTGGAGGAGGTCGACGGTGGATGAACAGTTGCCTGTGGAGGCTGGAGGGGGTCGACGGTGGAGATGAACAGTATCCCGTGGAGTCCCGTTTTGCGGTACACCACACCCCTCCCGATGAATAGGACCCCCGTTTCGACCATAGCGCTCCAACACAAGTCCGTTTCCTCCGTTTTGCGGTACGCCACACCCCTCCCGATCAACAGGACCCCCGTTTCGACCGTAGGAGGTCTGTTTCCTCCGTTTTGGGTACGCCAGACCCCTCCCGATGAACAGGATCCCGTTTCAAACGTGGCCGGTCGAACACAAGGCCGTTTCCTCCGTTCTGCGGTACGCCAGGATGCGTTTCCATCGGCTGTTCCGTCCAAGCCCTCCTCATGAACACGACGACGCATTCCGTTCCGACCCAGCCGGTTGGCTCCCCATGAACACGACGGCGACGCAGTTTCTCCATTCCGACCCAGCCATGTACACGAGCCCTGGCCGTACGTATGCGCGAGTAGGCGTTCGAGACCCTGCCCGTATGTACGTACGTGGCCATATTTTCTTTCTTGCACCCTGGCCACTGTACGTACGTGTACATACTACGTGCGCGCCTCTACTACGACACGTGCGCGCCTCTACAACGACTAGTATGTACGTACACGTTCGCAACCAGAATGACAACGCTACGTACGCTTCGACCAGGTGGGTCCCGACTGTCAGGCACTTCCTTGCCTGCGAAGAAGTAGCTGGTGGGTCCCAGCAGTCAGGGGGGCGAATCGTTTTTTTTTGCCCAGACGCACTTCCTTGCGTGCGAAGATGTAGCTGGTGGGTCCTAGCAGTCAGGGGGAAACGTTTTTTTCGCGAAATACGGTGGCCCGTCCGGTGGGTCCCCGCTGGGTGGAGGAATAATTATTTTGCGCGTAATAAGGAGGCACTTCCTTGCTGCGGCCGTGGACCCAGCTGTCAGCCTCTCCACGTACAGTCCACGTCCGATGGAAGCCGTTCCTTGACCACGTTGACCACGCCGCGCCGAGAGCACCAGGGCGGTGGACGACGACGAGGCCTAGGAAGGGGACGACGCGAAGCCGGGAAAGACACGGCAGTGGATGCCCATGCGTAGAGGCGTATGAGGGTTCACTGGTTCGCTGCGGTGTGAGGCTGCCGTCGCGGCAGAATAACAGGGGTTGTGGGTGAGTAGAGGGATGACCTGGCCAGCGGTGGGAGTAGTAGGGGGTGGTGAGTCCTCCGCCGCATCGCAGCTGGCCACGGGAGGCAGGAGCACAAGGCACGACAGGCGCTGGTTTGGGCGGCTAGAGCAAGAACACCAGAGGTTGAAGAAGCACTACGGCCGTTGGATGGACATCGTACGGTCACTGGAGCTAGAATCGTGCATATTGACTAAGTTTACAAAGCCCTCCGTCCCCGTCAACTTAGTAGGCCCACAAATCAGCCTGCCACTATACTGGGTCCTAGCTAGCAGGGGGAGTATTCATTTTTTTGTGCGTAATAAGGAGGCACTTCCTTGCGTGCGAAGATATAGCTGGTGGGTCCAAGCTGTCAGCGGCGGTAACGTTTTTTCGCGAAATACAAAGGCCCTTTCGGTGGGTCCCAGATGTCAGGTGGAGGAATCATTATTTTGCGCATAATAAGGAGGCATTTCCTTGCGTGCGGCCATGGACCCAGCTGTCAGCCTCTCCATGTACAGTCCACTTCAGATGCATGTCGGTCGTTGACCATGTTGACCAGGCCACGCCGAGAGCACCAGGGCGGTGGACGACGACGAGGCCTAGGAAGGGAACGACACGGAGGCAGGGAAGACTCGGCAGTTGTTTCCCACGCGGAGGGGAGTACGACTGTACGAGAGTTTACTGGTTCGTCTGCCATCGCCGGAGAATAACAGCAGCTGTGGGTGAGTAGTGGGATGGCTAGGCCAGCGTTGGGAGTATGGTGGGTCGGTGAGGCTTGCGCGGCAGCACAGCCGGCCGCGAGGGAGGAGGGAGCAGGTAGTCCCGCCGGCGCTTGTTTGAGCGGCTGGAGCAGGAAGAGCAGAGATTGAAGAAGCACGACGGCCGTTGGATGGAAATCCAACAGTCACTGTTTGTGCGTCAACCTTTTTTAGGAAAGCCTCAACTATGTGGAAAACATCATACAACCCATCTCCCATTATTTCTAATAATTTACAGCCCATTTGCTAATTTTTAAGGTTTTTTTGGAGCCCATATTCTTTTTGTTAGCATTACAACCCATATTGTGTCCACGGTTAAAAAATTATACGAAATTTTGCATATTTCGGTGCGGTCCGAACTGTTTTTAATCCCGAAATTTTGATTCACATTCAAACTGATTTTAAAAATAAATGTATATCAATATAAAATCCAACAAATTGTCCACGCATAAAAACCAATGCAATTTAAAATCTCGAAATGAAAAAAAGAAATTTGAAACTAATTGCCGGTTTGATGTGTTTTAAAAATGTACAACCCATTTCTCATTACTGATAGGTCATTTTCTCGGCCAGCCGAATGAAGCTCTCCTCGTCTTGAAAGATTTGTAGCCCAACAGGCCTGACAAAGCGACTTACTTGGCAAATCACAAAAAACTGGGCTGTGGCCGTGGACCTAGCTGCGGCCGTGGACCCAGCTGTCAGCCTCTCCACGTACAGTACTCTTCCGATGGAAGTCGGTCGTTGACCACATTGACCACGCCGCGCCGAGAGAACCAAGGCGGTGGACGACGGCGAGGCCTAGGAAGGGGACGACGCGGAGCCGGGGAAGACGCAGCAGTCGAAGCCCGCGCGGAGAGGAGTACGAGGGTTCACTAGTTCGGCTGCGGTGTGAGGCTGCCGTTGCCGCAGGGCCTGGCGCGGTGGGAATAGTAGGGGGCGGTGAGGCCTCCGCAGCAGCACAGCCGGCCACGGGAGGCAGGAGCACGCGGCACGACCGGCGCTGCTTTGGGCGGCGGGAGCAACAAGACCAGAGGTTGAAGAAGCACTACGGCCGTTGGATGGACATCGTACGGTCACTGGAGCTAGAATCGTTCATATTGACTAAGTTGACAAAGCACTCCGTCCCCGTCAACTTAGTAGGCCCACAGGTCAGCTTCCGAAACGGTGCGCCCCAGATGTCAGGGGGAGGAATCATTTTTTGGGCGGGTGAAGCTAGAATATCCGAGATGAAGAAGAAGCACGGCATCCGTTGGATGGACATCCAACGGCCACTGCTGCTAGAACCGTGTGTTGACTATAAGTTGACAAAGCATTTCATACGCGTCAACTCTTTTTTTTAGGGGATGCGTCAACTTAGTAAGGCCACAAGTGTGTGGCAGAGAACTTATAGCCCATTTGTGATTTGTAAGAATGTGCAGCCAATTTTTGAATTCTAATGGCATTTACTACAGCCCATTTACAGTTTGTTAAAAGTACAACCCATTTCAACCAACCGTTCAAAACAGAATTCTATAAAAAATTCCCACATTTTGATGGGATCCGAAATATTTTTATCCCGAAATTTCTAGTCAGATTAAATACAATTTCAATATAAATTTATATTACGTAAAAATCCAATGAAACATTGCGCACGCAACAATTAATGAAATTAAAATTTTCAATATCCAAAAATATTATTTTATAAAGTAATTACCTGTTTGGTGCATTTTTTATAGTTACTGCCCAGTTTTTATAATTACATCCCATTTATTATTTCTTAAAGCCCATTTTCTTGATAAGCCTAATGCATCCCTCGTAGGAAAGATTTGCAGCCCAGCGGGGCGGAGAATAACAACTTGACCTTGCCTGGGTATTCCTAAAAAAAAGTATAGCTGGGCTAGCCATTTTCAGCTTGAAAAAAATTAATATCTGGGCTGGATATCTGGCCTGGGCTAGACGGGCCACAGCCCGCCCAGTTAATAGCTGCAGCGATGTTTTCGTTGTTGTTCAAAGGAGAAAAATTAATATCTGGGCTAAACATCGCTCAAGAAAAACTCTGCAGTGCACCTCAAAAACACAAATACTGCTCGAGCTGCTTGGTCCCAGCTGTCGGCCGCTTCTTGTGCAATTATCTCGTTTATTGAATACATAGATTCACAATGGTGTGGGATCGTGATGTCAGGAAACCAGGAGGAAGCAAAAAAAATTATAGTTTTATATACTAATAAGGAGGCACTTGCTGTCATCCTCTCCAAGTAAAGTCATGTCCTCATCCTCATGTCCGTTGACCATGTTGACAACGCGAGACGGTGGCGCCACGGGGAGCGCAACATCTCGAAGGACGACGGAGAGGGCCTCGCAGGCCCTACAGATGGTCTGATACAGCGCCCGCTGCTCATTCGGGAAGCCAGGATCATAGGGCCACATGTCCGCGACGGCATTGTCGTTCGCTTGTTCACCGGTGCTTGTTGAGGAGACGGAGGTTGCAGCACAGGTCCTCCTGCGCTGGTAGCTCTTCCGCCATTAGGGCGTCGAAGTGCGGCCGCACCTGCTCTATGGTGAACACAACATGAACAGGCTTGGACAGTGGCGCTGGCTCCTGGTCGGAAGCTACGTCCATCGTCTGATTGTCGTCGCTCAGCTCAGCGAGGTAGCTGGCGAGCCAGCATGTCCGGCTGCTGGATCGACCCGCTGCCAAGCACGAGTCTGACTGCCCTGGCCCACCCAGACCACCTCCCTCACCCGCGCGCGCTTTACGCCCGAAACAGTCAGCGCCGCCCGCCCCGCTTCCCGGTGCATGCGATTGCTCCGCCTTCAAACGACACAAGTGCCGTCCGTCCGTCCTTCTGCCGCCCACAATAATGATACACGGTTGCCGAGGCGGCTACTCCGGCGCCACACCTCCGTCCGTCCGCTGCCCACCATTGCTATATAAACTGTTGCGCTGGCCATAGCCATAGTCATCCGCATCCGTTCCTATTCTCCTGCCCACACCACTACTGCCCACCATGGCTTCCTCGCGCTTGATACGTCTCCAACGTATCTATAATTTTGATTGCTCCATGCTATATTATCTTCTGTTTTGGACATTATTGGGCTTTATTATTCACTTTTATATTATTTTTGGGACTAACCTATTAACCGGAGGCCCAGCACAGAATTGCTGTTTTTTCCTATTTCAGAGTTTTGCAGGAAAAGAATATCAAACGGAGTCCAAACAGAATGAAACCTTCGGGAACGTGATTTTCGGAACGACCATGATCCAAAGGACTTGGACCCTACGTCAAGAAAGCTACCTGGAAGCCACGAGGTAGGGGGCGCGCCCAACCCCCCTGGGCGCGCCCTCCACCCTCATGGGCCCCACGTTGCTCCATCGACGTACTCCTTCCTCCTATATATACCTACGTACCCGCAAACGATAAGATACGGAGCCAAAAACCTAATTCCATCGCCGCAACCTTCTGTACCCACGAGATCCCGTCTTGGGGCCTGTTCCGGAGCTCCGCCAGAGGGGGCATCGATCACGGAGGGCTTCTACATCAACACCATAGCCTCTCCGATGAAGTGTGAGTAGTTTACCTCAGACCTTCGGGTCCATAGTTATTAGCTAGATGGCTTCCTCTCTCTTTTTGGATCTCAATACAATGTTCTCCCCCTCTCTTGTGGAGATCTATTCGATGTAATCTTCTTTTGCGGTGTGTTTATTGAGACCGATGAATTGTGGGTTTATGATCAAGTTTATCTATGAACAATATTTGAATCTTCTGAATTCTTTTATGTATGATTGGTTATCTTTGCAAGTCTCTTCGAATTATCAGTTTGGTTTGGCCTACTAGATTGATCTTTCTTGCAATGGGAGAAGTGCTTAGCTTTGGGTTCAATCTTGCGGTGTCCTTTCCCAGTGACAGTAGGGGCAGCAAGGCACGTATCGTATTGTTGCCATCGAGGATAACAAGATGGGTTTTTTTTATCATATTGCATGAATTTATCCCTCTACATCATGTCATCTTGCTTAAAGCATTACTCTGTTCTTATGAACTTAATATTCTAGATGGATGCTGGATAGCGGTCGATGTGTGGAGTAATAGTAGTAGATGCAGGAAGGAGTTAGTCTACTTGTCTCGGACGTGATGCCTATATACATGATCATACCTAGATATTCTCATAACTATGCTCAATTATGTCAATTGCTCAACAGTAATTTGTTCACCCACCGTAAAATACTTATGCTCTTGAGAGAAGCCACTAGTGAAACCTATGGCCCCCCGGGTCTATCTTCCATCATATTAATCTTCCAACACTTAGTTATTTCTGTTTTTTTATTTTATTTTTCATCTTTATCACAAAAATACCAAAAATATTATCCTATGGCCCCCGGGCCTCTTTTTTGCTTGCTTTTTGTTTGCTCGTGTGTTGGATTGCTTGTTTGTCATGATGGCTCAAGATAATACCAAATTATGTGACTTTACCAATACCAACAATAATGATTTCCTTAGCACTCCGATTGCTCCTCTTACCGACACTGAATCTTGTGAAATCAATGTTGCCTTGTTGAATCTTGTTATGAAAGATCAATTCGCCGGCCTTCCTAGTGAAGATGCCGCTACTCATCTAAATAGCTTCGTTGATTTGTGTGATATGCAAAAGAAGAAAGATGTTGACAATGATATTGTTAAATTGAAGCTATTTCCTTTTTCGCTTAGAGATCGTGCTAAAGCTTGGTTTTTGTCTTTGCCTAAAAATAGTATTGATTCTTGGAACAAGTGGAAGGATGCTTTTATCTCTAAGTATTTTCCTCCCGCTAAGATGATCTCTCTTAGAAACGATATTATGAATTTTAAGCAACTTGATCATGAACATGTTGCACAAGCTTGGGAGAGGATGAAATTAATGATACGTAATTGTCCTACACATGGTTTGAATTTGTGGATGATTATACAAAAATTTTATGCCGGATTGAATTTTGCTTCTAGAAACCTTTTAGATTCGGGCATGGGAGGCACTTTTATGGAAATCACTTTAGGAGAAGCTACTAAACTCCTAGATAATATTATGGTTAATTATTCTCCATGGCACACTGAAAGATCTACTAATAAAAAAGTGCATGCGATAGAAGAAGTTAATGTTTTGAGTGGAAAGGTGGATGAACTTATGAAATTATTTGCTAGTAAGAGTGTTTCTTCTGATCCTAATGATATGCCTTTGTCTACTTTGATTGAGAATAATAATGAATCTATGGATGTGAATTTTGTTGGTAGGAATAATTTTGGTAACAACGCGTATAGAGGAAACTTTAATCCTAGGCCTTATCCTAGCAATTCCTCTAATAATTATGGTAATTCCTACAACAATTCTTATGGAAATTTTAATAAGATGCCCTCTGAATTTGAGACTAGTGTTAAAGAGTTTATGAATTCGCAAAAGAATTTCAATGCTTTGCTTGAAGAGAAATTGATTAAAGTTGATGAATTGGCTAGGAACGTTGATAGAATTTCTCTTGATGTTGATTCTTTGAAACTGAGATCTATTCCTCCTAAGCATGATATCAATGAGTCTCTCCAAGCCATGAGAATTTCCATTGATGAGTGCAAAGAAAGAACCGCTAGGATGCGTGCTTAGAAAGATTGCTTTATGAAAGCGTGTTCTTCAAATTTCTATGAAAATAAAGATGAAGATCTAAAAGTTATTGATGTGTCCCCTATTAAATCTTTGTTTTGCAATATGAATCTTGATAATGATGGGACTGAATATGATCCACCTTTACCTAGAAGGCGTTCCAAAAATTCGGAGTTTTTAGATCTTGATGCTAAAATAAATAACAGTGGGATTGAAGAAATCAAAACATTAGATGTTAATAAACCCACTATTTTGGATTTCAAGGAATTTAGTTATGATAATTGCTCTTTGATAGATTGTATTTCCTTGTTGCAATCCGTGCTAAATTCTCCTCATGCTTATAGTCAAAATAAAGCTTTTACCAAACATATCGTTGATGCTTTAATGCAATCTTATGAAGAAAAGCTTGAGTTGGAAGTCTCTATCCCTAGAAAACTTTATGATGAGTGGGAACCTACTATTAAAATTAAGATTAAAGATCATGAATGCTATGTTTTGTGTGATTTGGGTGCTAGTGTTTCCACGATTCCAAAAACTTTGTGCGATTTGTTAGGTTTCCGTGATTTTGATGATTGCTCTTTAAACTTGCACCTTGCGGATTCCACCATTAAGAAACCTATGGGAAGAATTAATAATGTTCTTATTGTTTCAAATAGGAACTATGTGCCCGTAGATTTTATTGTTCTTGATATAGATTGCAATCCTTCATGTCCTATTATTCTTGGTAGACCTTTCCTTAGAATGATTGGTGCAATTATTGATATGAAGGAAGGGAATATTAGATTCCAATTTCTACTAAAGAAAGGCATGGAACACTTCCCTAGGAAGAAAATAAAATTACCATATGAATCTATTATGAGAGCCACTTATGGATTGCAAACCAAAGATGGCAATACCTAGATCTATCCTTGCCTTTATGCCTAGCTAGGGGCGTTAAACGATAGCGCTTGTTGGGAGGCAACCCAATTTTATTTTTAGTTTTTTGCTTTTTGCTTCTGTTTAGGAATAAATACTTGTTCTAGCCTCTAGTTAGATGTGTTTTTATGTTTTAATTAGTGTTTGTTCCAAGTTAAACCTATAGGATCTTCTTGGATGATAGTTATTTGATCTTGCAGAAAATTCCAGAAACTTTCTGTTCACGAAAATAATTGTTAAAAATCACCAGAGTGTGATAAAATATTGATTCCAATTGCTGCTGATCAATAATTTTTTTTTCTAGGTTGTCCTTTTTTGGCTGATTTGTTGGAGTTCCAGAAGTTTCCGTTAGTTACAGATTACTACAGACTGTTCTGTTTTCGACAGATTCTGTTTTTCGTGTGTTGTTTGCTTATTCTGATGAATCTATGGCTAGTAAAAAGAGTTTATAAACCATAGAGAAGTTGGAATACAGTAGATTTAACACCAATATAAATAAATAATGAGTTCATTACAGTACCTTGAAGTGGTCTTTTGTTTTCTTTCGCTAACGGAGCTCACGAGATTTTCTGCTAAGTTTTGTGTTGTGAAGTTTTCAAGTTTTGGGTGAAAGATTTGATGGATTATGGAAAAAGGAGTGGAAAGAGCCTAAGCTTGGGGATGCCCATGGTACCCCCAAGATAATCTAATGACACCAAAAATCCAAAGCTTGGGGATGCCCCGGAAGGCATCCCCTCTTTCGTCCACTTCCATCGGTAACTTTACTTGGAGCTATTTTTTTATTCACCACATGATATGTATTTTGCTTGGAGCATCTTGTATGATTTGAGTATTTGCTTTTTAGTTTACCTCAATAATCCTTGCTGTACACACCTTTTGAGAAATACACACATGATTCGGAAATTATTAGAATACTCTATGTGCTTCACTTATATCTTTTGAGTTATATAGTTTTTGCTCTAGTACTTCACTTATATCTTTTAGAGCACGGTGGTGGATTTGTTTTATAGAAACTATTGATCTCTCATGCTTCACTTAGATTATTTTGAGAGTCTTAAATAGCATGGTAATTTGCTTAAATAATCCTAATATGCTAGGTATTCAAGATTAGTAAAAACTTTCTTATGAGTGTGTTGAATACTAAGAGAAGTTTGATGCTTGATGATTGTTTTGAGACATGGAGGTAGTGATATCAAAGTTGTGCTAGTTGAGTAGTTGTGAATTTGGGAAATACTTGTCTTGAAGTTTGCAAGTCCCATAGCATGCACGTATGGTAAACATTATGTAACAAATTTGAAACATGAGGTGTTCTTTGATTGTCCTCCTTATGAGTGGCAGTCGGGGACGAGCGATGGTCTTTTCCTACCAATCTATCCCCCTAGGAGCATGCGCGTAGTGCTTGGTTTTTGATGACTTGTAGATTTTTGCAATAAGTATGTGAGTTCTTTATGACTAATGTTGAGTCCATGGATTATATGCACTCTCACCTTTCCATCATTGCTAGCCTCTTCGGTACCGTGCATTGCCCTTTCTCACATTGAGAATTGGTGCAAACTTCGCCGGTGCATCCAAAACCCGTGATATGATACGCTCTTTCACACATAAACCTCCTTATATCTTCCTCAAAACAGCCACCATACCTACCTATTATGGCATTTCCATAGCCATTCTGAGATATATTGCCATGCAACTTTCCACCATTCCGTTTATCATGACACGTTCATCATTGTCATATTGCTTTGCATGATCATGTAGTTGACATAGTATTTGTGGCAAAGCCACCATTCATAATTCTTTCATACATGTCACTCTTGATTCATTGCATATCCTGGTACACCGCCGGAGGCATTCATATGGAGTCATACTTTGTTCTAGTATCGAGTTGTAATCATTGAGTTGTAAATAAATAGAAGTGTGATGATCATCATTTTCTAGAGCATTGTCCCAAGTGAGGAATAAAAAAAGAGAAAGGCCATAAAAAAGAGAAGGCCCAAAAAAATGAGAGAAAAAGAGAGAAGGGACAATGTTACTATCCTTTACCACACTTGTGCTTCAAAGTAGCACCATGATCTTCATAATAGAGAGTCTCTTGTTTTGTCACTTTCATATACTAGTGGGAATTTTTCATTATAGAACTTGGCTTGTATATTCCAACAATGGGCCTCCTCAAGTGCCCTAGGTCTTCGTGAGCAAGCAAGTTGGATGCACACCCACTTAGTTTCTTTTGTTGAGCTTTCATATATTTATAGCTCAAGTGCACCCGTTGCATGGCAATCCCTACTCCTTGCATTAACATCAATCGATGGGCATCTCCATAGCTCATTGATTAGCCTCGCTGATGTGAGATTTTCTCCTTTTTTGTCTTCTCCACATAACCCCCATCATAATATTCTATTCCACCCATAGTGCTATGTCCATGGCTCACGCTCATGTATTGCGTGAAGGTTGAAAAAGTTTGAGATTACTAAAGTATGAAACAATTGCTTGGCTTGTCATCGGGGTTGTGCATGATGAGAGCATTCTTGTGTGATGAAAATGGAGCATGACTAAACTATATGATTTTGTAGGGATGAACTTTCTTTCGCCATGTTATTTTGAGAGGACGTAATTGCTTAGTTAGTATGCTTGAAGTATTATTATTTTATGTCAATATTGAACTTTTATCTTGAATCTTTCAGATCTGAATATTCATACCACAATTAAGAAGAATTAGATTGAAATTATGCCAAGTAGCATTCCACATCAAAAATTCTGTTTTTATCATTTACCTACTCGAGAACGAGCAGGAATTAAGCTTGGGGATGCTTGATACGTCTCCAACGTATCTATAATTTTTGATTGCTCCATGCTATATTATCTTCTGTTTTGGACATTATTGGGCTTTATTATTCACTTTTATATTATTTTTGGGACTAACCTATTAACCGGAGGCCCAACCCAGAATTGCTGTTTTTTTGCCTATTTCAGAGTTTCGCAGAAAAAGAATATTAAACGGAGTCCAAACGGAATGAAACCTTCGGGAACGTGATTTTCGGAACGAACATGATCCAGAGGACTTGGACCTTACGTCAAGAAAGCTACCAGGAAGCCACGAGGTAGGGGCGCTCCCAACCCCCTAGGGCACACCCTCCACCCTCATGGGCCCCACGTTGCTCCACCGACGTACTCCTTCCTCCTATATATACCTACGTACCCCCAAACGATCAGATACGGAGCCAAAAACCTAATTCCATTGCCGCAACCTTCTGTACCCACGAGATCCCGTCTTGGGGCCTGTTCCGGAGCTCCGCCGGAGGGGGCATTGATCACGGAGGGCTTCTACATCAACACCATAGCCTCTCCGATGAAGTGTGAGTAGTTTACCTTAGATCTTCGCGTCCATAGTTATTAGCTAGATGGCTTCCTCTCTCTTTTTGGATCTCAATACAATGTTCTCCCCTCTCTTGTGGAGATCTATTCGATGTAATATTCTTTTGCGGCGTGTTTGTTGAGACCGATGAATTGTGGGTTTATGATCAAGTTTATCTATGAACAATATTTGAATCTTCTGAATTCTTTTATGTATGATTGGTTATCTTTGCAAGTCTCTTCGAATTATCAGTTTGGTTTGGCCTACTAGATTGATCTTTCTTGCAATGGGAGAAGTGCTTAGCTTTGGGTTCAATCTTGCGGTGTCCTTTCCCAGTGACAGTAGGGGCAGCAAGGCACGTATTGTATTGTTGCCATCGAGGATAACAAGATGGGGTTTTTATCATATTGCATGAATTTATCCCTCTACATCATGTCATCTTGCTTAAAGCGTTACTCTGTTTTGTGAACTTAATACTCTAGATGCATGCTGGATAGCGGTCGATGTGTGGAGTAATAGTAGTAGATGCAGGCAGGAGTCGGTCTAGTTGTCTCGGGCGTGATGCCTATATACATGATCATACCTAGATATTCTCATAACTATGCTCAATTATGTCAATTGCTCAACAGTAATTTGTTCACCCACCGTAAAATACTTATGCTCTTGAGAGAAGCCACTAGTGAAACCTATGGCCCCCGAGTCTATCTTCCATCATATTAATCTTCCAACACTTAGTTATTTCCGTTGCTTTTATTTTATTTTGCATCTTTATCACAAAAATACCAAAAATATTATCCTATCATATCTATCAGATCTCACTCTCGTAAGTGACCGTGTAGGGATTGACAACCCCTTATCGCTTTGGTTGCGAGGATTTATTTGTTTGTGTAGGTGCGAGGGACTTGCATGTAGCCTCCTACTGGATTGATACCTTGGTTCTCAAAAACTGAGGGAAATACTTACGCTACTTTGATGCATCACCCTTTCCTCTTCAAGAGAAAACCAATGCAGTGCTCAAGAGGTAGCAGCGCTCTAGCGCTCTTCGGAATGAGCGGACAACGAACCACAAGGAGATGCAGCCATTGCTGCCGACTGGCTGGCCGGCAGGCAGCCGGAGGACGATGACGTCCCAATGGAGAGCATGGTAGTCGACAATCCGGCGCCAACCCCCTCCTCCGCGCATCCTCGCCGGTGCATTGCACCATGACCATTGGCGAGGCCCGTGCCCAATATATGGACACGGTGAGGCAGAAGCGTGAGGAGCAGTTCAGGGAGGCGCAGGCCGACGCCGCCTACAACCACCATCTCCTCCAGGAGCACCTGCAGGCGGAGGAGCAGATCGCCGCGGAGCGGGCGGAGTAGGAGGCGCTGCTCGACTCATACCGCTCCGCCCGCGAGGGCCGCCTCGAGCGCTGGCGGTACCGCATGCGGGTGGCGGAGGCTGCGGCCGCCTACAAAGAGGGCGATGAAGCGGCCGAGGCGCTGTTTGGCGAGACCGAGGACGAGGCAGAGAACAATGCCGGCTCCGACGAGTCCCCGCTCCGCTGGCGTCTACGAGGCCCTGCTCTGCCGAGGCCCCGCGGCGCCAACAACGAGGCAGAGGACACCGCCGGCTCCGCTGAGGCCCCACCCTGCCGGCAACGAGGGGGAGGATTTTCCCCCGCTCCGCCGAGGCACCGCCCGCCGACAACGAGACAGAGGACATCGCTGGCTCCGCCGAGGCCCCGCCCCGCTGCCAACGAGGCCACGCCACACAGAAAACAAGGAAGAGTAGAACAAGGTAGGTCGCCACCGCTCGGGTCCAAGTAAGGCCACCGCTGCTACCCTCCGGTTGCTGGCACTGAGCTGTACATCATGGAGCAATTCTATGATTACAGGCTGATTGAAGAGTGCTCCGTTGTTGAGCCAGCTCATGAGATACAGTCATTTGCTAGAGAACTTGAGCACTTAGTTGTATGCTACCGGACAATGTGCGAAGTAAAAAGGAATAGAAGGAGTACAAAGAGTTTGAGCAGCTTTTTAGCGTTCCTGTACATTGCAATCACATCGATTCACATGTCATAGAGAACATTCAAAACAATTGATGATTATGCATATCAGCGATTCACATGTCAGAGCCAATATTTACTTCACAACTAAAGAATAATGAAAAAATGGATCGACGCTGCTGACAGCAAACGGCGTCCCATTCGAAAATATCAAATGCATGTCTTCTTGCTAAAATCAATGAGCAAAATTTGACAAGGTTTTCCCATTCCAAAATATCAAATGCCTACGATTGTGGAATGGGCAGGGTTTGCCATCAGTTCGGACATTGACGTGGCACCTCGTGCTAAATAAACCAGCTGTTCTTTTTGTGCAGTTCCACCAAAATCAACCAAATTCGCGCGTAGCTTGTATGATTTCGCCCTTATATGTTGCAACGCCTTGAACTTATGGCACCTCCTTTCTTGTGGTGGAAATGAATGATTTGATGTATTGATGAACATTTTGTGCAGTTCCCATTGAAATCAAGCTGAGCACCCCCATTTGCACAAATACAAAAAAGTGATTAGTATAAAGCAAACTGTACTATGAATTGATAGTTTAAACATGCACCTACATGGTCCATGTAGAGCACACTTTTACAAAAATGGAACTCACCGGAAAGAATCCTAGAACAACATTGTACACGCGCATCACGGCAAGAAAATGGAGATTTGTCAGTCATTCTGAGCTGAAGTTAGTTTGGTCTTGTGGGGGGTAATGTAACTATCCTTCAACTGCTCCTTCTGATGAGAAGATAGACATGGCTTCTTCATCCTGGCATAATCGGAACTAGTCACTTCACGTACTCCATATTCTTCTTCAGAGGAGGATGATCCTGTTGTGCAAAGACAGGAGGATAACTAAATGCTAGCATCCCTGTTTCCTCGAAAAAAGGAAAGGAAATATTTAAAACAGCATAGATGAAGCACTTCTCAAGGACAATACCACTTTTTGATGACAGCATCTAAACAGTAGCACAACACCAATAGAGATGACAAAGCTCAATCATATGGATGAAATCAGTGGGCGAGTACCAACCGTTGTTAGGAGGCTTATTGTGTAGAGCATACAGATGAAGCACTTCTCCGGAACCATCTGTTGCTATCTACTGTGGTGGCCATGCTTACTATATACTCCTCGTTTAGATTAATGTTTCCAACATCTTCTTGTGTAGTTCCACTAAAATATATGGTATCTTCAAAGAAGATCCCTGTTTGCACAAGTAGAGATAATTACGTATTACATTAAGAGTGGCATCAAATCATTGGCAAAACAATTGCTTGTTCCAGCCATAGAAATAAATTAAGATGCAAAACTATATCATTACTTGTGTCATCACAGTTCTAGTGCTTCATTACAACACCAGGAGTTGATTTTTTTTCTTCCGCTTGTTCTTCCCCTTCATCACTTGGTTTAATAACAGACAAGCTTCGCCTTGAATGTAAGATTTGGCATGTGAATTAGGTTGCACAAGTATAGGACTAAACAATGACATTAATTTTCTGATGAAAGTAGCAAAATACAGGCCAACAGTTGTGAAATACCCTTATCTTACCTCAATGGGATATTACGGTGCACATACAAATTGGAAGTCTTGTCTCCATTTGTGCAGTTCACTAAAATCAAGCAACATTACCGTACAAGGAGCACAACATATAAAAGCACACTGCAGAATCATGTGAAAGAAGGCTAGTACTGACCTCTCATGATGCGGAATTCAAACAACTCACAAGAAGAAGTTCTGAACCAAATTTGCCAACACGGATAGGAAGTAGGATCTCCTCTTGTGCAGTTCCACTAAGATCAAGCAATCAAGCAACATTGTCGGTGTGACATTTTGGTTGAACTGCACAAAACACTCTTAAAACAAAAGTGTTTTGTGCAGTGCAACAAAAGGTCACAATGGCAACGAGTTGAAGTAGATAACCCTGTTTACACAGAGGTGCAATGGAAACAACTAGTGGTTAATAACGGTAGATGACACAGAAGCCAACAAAAAGAAGCATCTACCTTATCTAAATGGGAAAGAAAGCAAGACAGTAGCATTTCTCAAACGGTGGCATTGATTAATATTAACAGAGAGATTATATTAACAATAAAATTCGTTAAACATGTAATTTTCTTTTAACTGTGGCATTGCATCAATTTTCTAGCGCATTATTAGAGGGTGTTTGTTTACAGGGACATTTTGGTGGAGGGACTAAAAAAACTCCGTGTTAGTCCCATCTAAACCAAACAGGAGGGACTTTTAGGGACTAAAAGTGGGCATTGGGACTAAAGAAAGAAGACCCCGAGGGAGTGTTTTTGGGAATTTTTCCAACAGTTGCCCCTGCCACGCATCGCACCTTGTCTCTATTAGTTCACTACTAGGGGTAACATGGTCTTTTAGCATGTCATTTAATAACCTCTAGTCCATGTTTAGTCCCAAGAACCAAGCAGGTAGGGACTAGGGAGTTTTTAGCCAAACAGGGCCTTAGATTAACAACAACTAAAGAGTTGCACGAGACAGTGGACGCACCAGCACCATGTGCATCTACCGATGTACTAGTGTGATGCACAGTCTGTTGCAACAAAGAACAAACAACCAAGGAGCATATTTGTGTTGGTCCCAGTTTTGTTATCTTTAGACACCTTTCCCTATGTGAGCGCAGCAAATCTAGTCCTGCTCAAACTCTACAACCTTGTCCCCCAAAACAAAAGGTCAGTTCGTTATAGATGTGCGTACTGCGTTTGTCATTGTTTTCCCTTTTCGACCAACGTAGGTGCTGGATAGCCCAGTCTGTACTAGTACTTTCCCCACTTCCTTTCCACTTTGAACCACGTCCTAGATTTATGCTATACAACTTTCCCCACTACTTTCCCCCATTCCTGTCCTCTTTGAACCACGTCTTAGATTCATGCGATACAACTTTCCCCACAACTTTCCCCCTTCCTTTCCTTTTTGAACCATGTCCTAGATTCATGCTATACAACTTTTCCCACTACTTTCCCCCATTCCTTTCCTCTTTGAGCCACGTCCTTGATTCATGGTATACAACTTTCCCCACTACTTTCATGTTTGATCCAACACCTAGTTTCGAGTGCAGAAACGGAAAAAGCCCACATGCAGCTGGAGCAATGCATGTGGAATAAGTAAATTATACCTTAAGGTTCTTGGGGTGTGGTTCGGTGGGCGACCGGAGGCCGTTCGACCCACACTATGTACGGCGGCGAAGAAGAAGGGGTCGGAGGCCCTGCCGCGCCGCCGCTGGGTGAAAGTGAACAGCTGCACCGGTAGTGGATTCCCTCCCTCACTGATGGCGACAGCGTTAAGCCTCCTTCCCTTACCGGCGGACGACTCTTTGACCAGCAGTGAGGGGAGAGAGAGGCCAGCGAAGTCTTGTTTAGATCTGGAGAGGGTGAGAGAGTGTTGTAACACCCCGCATGTAACTTGCCATATTTGTAACTCCGACTCTTGCCATTTTTGGCTATGTGATATGTTTTCCCTCCGTTGTCGGGTTTTGTCTTTCGTTTTGTATTTTTTCATGTCTTGCATTTTCATATCATGTCATCATGTGCATTGCATTCGCATACGTGTTCGTCTCATGCATCCGAGCATTTTCCCCGTTGTCCGTTTTCCAATCCGGCGCTCCTATCTCCTCCGGTGCACTCCTCTTGTTTTCTTTCGTGTGCGTGTGTCAGACTTTCTCGGAATGGACCGAGGCTTGTCAAGTGGTCTTAATATACCACCCGGAGACTACCGGTCAAGTTTCGTTCCATTCAGAGGTCGTTTGGTACTCCAACGGTTAACCGGGCCTCTGCAATGTCCATTTGAGTATCCAGAAAAAAACCCCTCCAAAACAAGCCCAAAACCCACCAAACTCTCTTCCATGCTCTAGGTCGTTCGATCACGATCGTGTGGGCGAAAACCGCACCTCATTTGGAGTCTCCTAGCTCCCTCTACCTATTTATAAGTGGGCATCCCGAAAAACGGAATCGCAGTCTAACCCTAGCAAAGTTCCCTCGCGCCGCCGGACAGCGTCCGCCCGCGCCGGCGGACGAATCGCCCGTCGCCACGTCAGCGTCCGCCGCCGCCGTTCCCCGCCGGCCCGCGGGCCCGACCCCGGCCCCCGCGGCCCACGCCCGCCGCCGCGCGCCTGACCCGCCGCCGGGCGCCGCCTCCGCGCCGACCGGCCCGCCGCCGCCGCCATCGCCACCGGCCGCCGCCACGAGCTCCCCCGCCGGCCCCGCGCGCTCGCCGCCCGCCGCCGGCCACCTCCCCCGCCGGCGCAGCCCCGCCGGCCGCGTCCCTCCGCCCGAGCCCGCCGGCCTCTCCTCTCCTCCCGCCGGCGAGTCCACTGCCCGAGCCGGCGAGCTCCTGTAGCGAGGCTTCGATCCAGATCTGGTTCTCTCTCTCTCTGCCCCGTTGACTTTCTCGCTCTAATATTTTTTCAAGTCCTGTTAATTTTTCAACATATGCACTTGTTCCTGATGCGATAACTTTGTGCATGTAGCTCCGATTCGCGCGTATAATATGTCAAATTGTTCGTCTCGTGATGCTCTTCATTTTGTTCAATTGCACCATGTTCATTAGGGGTCATCTTGATTCCCAAATCTTCGTTGGAAGAGGGCTAGTTGCTGTTAATCTCTGGTTCTTATCAGAACTTGGAGATTTGTCATTTTTGTATCATTTATTCTGTGCATCGTTTGAGCATGAGCTCTACATGTGTTTTGAATTATGCCATGCCATCTTTCCAGTGGTATAGTCCATGTACTTTTGTGATCTTTGTGGTGACTAGCACAAGCATGCAAAGTAGGTCCCGTAATAATTCTGATTTCAGGGACTTAGTGATTTCTCTGTCTTTGTCTGCTGTAATTTTGTTGCCATGTAAACTTGATGCTACAGAGAGATCCATGCATATTTTGGAGATGTTAAGTAAGGATGGTTTGTAGCTATAGTTGTAATTGATCCATTCCTGCAATTGTTTGCAATTTTAGAGTACCATAGCATGACTCAATCGTGCTCTACTTTTGCTATAAAATATTTCTGGCAGATTTTTAACATGACATGCATTTTTGCCAAGCTTATTGTAGTTGATCCATACATGCTATGTAATTGTTCTTGCCATGGATAGCTTCACAAACATGCCATATTGCTGTAGGTATGCTTGGTTTGTCATGCATTGCTCTGTAGTGAGTGCATCAAGCTCCCAAAGAGGCCTACATATTAATATTTCTGCCATGCTCTGTTTTCTGCTAAGTCTGGAACCTGATAACGAAACTTGCTATGTTTACATGCTTGCCATCATATCTTCTGGTCCTTTTTGATTTATGGTCAGTAAGGGACTTTTGTCATGTGCATTTAGTAGAACACTACCATGCCTTGTTTTGCTATGTTAAGTTTCTGTAGCATATTGATTTCGTGCTCTGAACATTGCTACCTGATGCTGATTTCTGCCATGTCCAGTTTTTCACCAAGTCCGTGAACCTGTAATCTTTTGCACTTTTGCCATGCTTGTTTGAGCTTTATATATTGTTAACTAGCAGTAGCTCAGTGTTCATCTTTTGTCAAGCATCTCCTGTAGATTTCTGCCATGTGCTTTGTTGCTATGATGGGGTGCTGTAGCATTGTTACTTGTTGTATTTTAAGTGCTATCTTGCTGTTTATCGCAGATTAGTGTCATTCTTGTTTTGCTTGCCATTTGCAAACCGTGCATCCGATTCCGGTGATCTTCATATCGATTTCGACCGAAATCATCTCATATTTCCAGTGGCATGCTTGGTTTGCCAAGTTACTGCCATGTTCTTCATTTTCCTTCCGGAGCACGCATATGCATCGCATATCATAACTTGCATATCATACATGTCTTGCATCATGTTGCTTGCGCATTTCTCGTTGTTGATTGTGGTTCCATTTTTTTGTGTTCTTGTCTTGGGTAGAGCCGGGAGACGAGTTCGTGAACGAGGAACCTGTCGAGTACGCTTACGAGGATCAAGCTTTCGACAACTCTGAGAATCTTGCAGGCAAGATGACCACCCCTCGAAATCACTTCTATCTTTGCTATGCTAGTTGTTCGCTCTATTGCCATGCTCGCTACCTATCACTTGCTATTCCATGTCTCCTATTTTAAGCCATGTCAGCCTCTAACCATCCTCTCCTAGCAAACCGTTGTGTGGCTATGTTACCGCTTTTGCTGAGCCCCTCTTATAGCGTTGCTAGTTGCAGGTGAAGTTGAAGTTTGTTCTATGTCGGAACATGGACATGTTGGGATATCACAATATCTCTTATTTAATTAATGCATCTATATATTTTGGTAAAGGGTGGAAGGCTCGGCCTTATGCCTGGTGTTTTGTTCCACTCTTGCCGCCCTAGTTACTGTTATACCGGGATTATGTTCCTTGAGTTTGCGTTCCTTACGCGGTCGGGTGATTTATGGGACCCCCTTGACAGTTCGCCTTGAATAAAACTCCTCCAGCAAGGCCCAACCTTGGTTTTACTATTCGCTACCTAAACCTTTTTCCCCCGGGTTTTCGCGAGCCCGAGGGTCATCTTATTTTAACCCCCCCGGGCCAGTGCTCCTTCGAGTGTTGGTCCGAACTGAGCAGACTGCGGGGCCCCCTCCTGGAAACTCGAGGTCTGGTTTTACTCGTAGGATGTCTCATCCTGTGTGCCCTGAGAACGAGATATGTGCAGCTCCTATCGGGATTTGTCGGCACATTCGGGTGGCTTTGCTGGTCTTGTTTTACCATTGTCGAGATGTCTTGTAAACCGGGATTCCGAGACTGATCGGGTCTTTCCGGGAGAAGGTTTAACCTTCGTTGACCGTGAGAGCTTATGATGGGCTAAGTTGGGACACCCCTGCAGGGTATTATCTTTCGAAAGCCGTGCCCGCGGTTATGAGGCAGATGGGAATTTGTTAATGTCCGGTTCTAGATAACTTGTCACTTGACCCAATTAAATACACCAAGTGCATGTGTAGCCGTGATGGTCTCTTCTAGGCGGAGTCCGGGAAGTGAACACAGTCTGTGTTATGTTTGACGTAAGTAGGTGTTCAGGACCTCTTCTTGGTCATTGCTAGATGACGTCCGCTCCTTTGCTTCTCTTCTCGCTCTCTGTTGCGCAAGTTAGCCACCATATATGCTTTTGCCGCTGCAGCTCCACCTCTTTGCTCCTCCTTGTCCTATAAGCTTAAATAGTCTTGATCTCACGGGTGTGAGATTGCTGAGTCCCCGTGACTCACAGATTCTACCAAACCAGTTGCAGGTGCCGATGATGCCAGTGCAGATGATGGCGTCGATCTCAAGTGGGAGTTCAACGAGGAACGTGGTCGTTACTATGTGTCTTTTCCTATTGGTCAGTAGTGGAGCCCAGTTGGGACGATCGGGGATCTAGCATTTTTGGTTGTCTTATTTTCATCTGGATTTTGACCGTAGTCGGTCTTTATGATTGTATTTTGGATGATGTATGAATAATAATTATGTATTGTGTGAAGTGGCGATTGTAAGCCAACTCTTTATCCCATTCTTGTTCATTACATGGGATTGTGTGAAGATGACCCTTCTTGTGACAAAACCACTATGCGGTTATGCCTCTTAGTCGTGCCTCGACACGTGGGAGATATAGCCGCATCGTGGGCGTTACAAGTTGGTAATCAGAGCCATCCCCGACTTAGGAGCCCCTGCTTGATCGAATCGCTGAAGTTGTTGAGTCTAGAACAAAAATGTTTTGAGTCTTAGGATTATATATATCGGAGAGTAGGATTCTTTTTACTCCTCAGTCTCTTCGTCGCTCTGGTGAGGTCTCCTGACGTAGAAGTTTTGACTACTCTCTCCTCAAATTTCACTAAAAAAAATTTTTTAGGATCACGCGGGTATCTTGGAATCGTTCCGATCGATTTGTGACGAGAACATTGTTCTTGGTGCCTCCTGTCATTTAGGGGTTGTGGCAGTGTCCCGGGGAGTTGAGCTCCGAGGTGTTGTCGTCACAATTTTATCGTTGCAGTTCTGGAATACCTGAGTTTCGCCGACATCGAAATCTCTTTTATGCAGTTGTTGGTGAGATCACCTCGACGCCACCCAGTACTGGGGCGGGAGTTCGGGAGTATTGCCATAACTTGTATAACGGATGTTTTTCGAAGGTTGAGGTAAACGATTTCCGAAGGTTTCTTGGTTATGTGTTGACGGATGGATACAGCTGGATCTAGGGATTGTTAGTTTGGGTGATATATATTTGTGTCCCCTGTATCCCCTACACCAGATTGCTTAACCAGAAAGTTTCGGGAGTTTATAAGTGGGAATTCAAGTAGCCTTAGGATTTCTTTCCGACAGACGCATGATATGAGATTGGGGTTCGACGTCTAGTGGTCCGCCTGTATACGGTTGATTTTACAGTGGTCTTGTTGTGTCTTAAAGAGTCCATGGCTTTGCCGACTCGGGGACGCTTCGTATGTCATGTGCACAGCCTTGTACATGATGGTGCTGTACGATTGAGCCCGTGTGGGCCCCACCACGAAAACTTCGGACGAAATATCTATCATATGTTTGTTCCGGCTTATTCTGCAAGCCAATACTTGGTTTTATTTTGTATTGTGGTATTCGAGTTCCCTTCGAATTCATATGTTCATTCCATATCTTTTTCAAGTGGCTTCTCAACTTATGGAAGTGTGATGATTTACTACGGAATTCATTCGTTCATCTTCGTTCGAATGTTTATTGTGAAGACTATATGTTGCAATTTCTATCCGTTGATTCTACTTATCTTTTGTCTATCAAGATGCTAAAGGATGTCACCCTCTTCAGGATGGCTCCGCCAACGCGTCAGAATCCGGATCGCAATGAAGGGAGTCAAGCGAACCCTCCGCCACCACCTCCACCTCCGGAGGCATGGCAAGCAATCATGGCAGCCACCAACGCCAATGCTCAGATGATTCTGCAACTCTTGCAAGAACGTACTCAAGGGCAAGGCAATCAAGGTCAAGGCAACAATCAGTTTCACTTTGCCACTCTCAACCAGTTTCTCGCAAATCAGCCCAAGTCTTTCAGCTACTGTGCCGAGGCCACGGATGCCGATGATTGGCTCGTGGACATCAACAAGCATTTTGAATGTAGCAATGTCAGGCCTGAGGACTTTGTCAAGTTCGCTTCTTTCTAGCTCAAGGACCAAGCTGCTGATAGGTTTCAACAATACAAAGATTCCAGAGGAGGTCGTGTGATTACTTGGACTGACTTCTGTCGGGACTTCAAAGCGCACCACATTCCACAAAGTGTTGTTGAGAGCAAGCGTGAGGAGTTCCGCAATCTCAAGCAAGGAAACATGTCTGTGTATCAATACAACATTCAGTTCCAGAAACTTGCTCGCTTCGCTAAACAAGACGTTCCTGATGAGAAGAGTATGATCTATCACTTCAGAGGTGGCCTTAAAGAGGATCTGCAGTTAGCTCTCGTTCTTGTTGAGCCTACTCAGTTTGATCAATTCTACAATATGGCACTGAAGCAAGAGGCTGCTCAGCTTAAGTGTGAGGCTTCTAAGAAAAGAGTCAGGGACGCAGTTCAATCTTCTTCTTCCTCACTTGTGACAGCTAAGCAACAGAAGTTCTGGTTGCCTCCCCCTCCTCCGTTTCGTCAGCCTTACCAGCAGAAGAGCAAAGGTGGCCATGGTTCTTCCAATTCTTCCAACTCTGGCTATCAGAACAAGTCTCAGAATCAAGCTCCAAAGTCCAATGCTCCTTATCACCGTCCACTCTCAGAGGTGACTTGCAACAAATGTCAGCAGAAAGGTCACTATGCTAACAAGTGCTTCAACCAGAGGCGTCTTCCTCCTCCTCCTCCTGTCAGATCTTCCAGCAATGCAGTGGTCAAGCATAATCCAAAGTCTGCCAAGGTGAACATGATGAATGCAGCTCAAGCGGAGGAATCTACTAATGTGATAATGGGTAATCTCTCAGTTAATGATATTCCTGCAAAAGTTCTTTTTGATACTGGTGCTTCGCATTCTTTCTTGTCATACCCATTTGCATCGAAGCACAATGTTGACACAGAGATTTTATCCAAAGTTATGCAAGTTGTTTCTCCGGGTAAGCTTTTGTCGTCTAGTTTGGTTGCTCCCGATGTTTCCATCAAGATGGGCGACTATAGATTCCAGTCTTCTCCAATTGTTCTTGGTGATTCGGATATTGATCTTATTCTCGGGATGGACTGGCTTTCTAAGCACAAGGCTCAACTTGATTGTGCTGCCAGAGAAATTCAATTGACACACTCGTCTGAGGATGTGATTATTTTTGCCGCTCGTGATGAAACCATTCGGTTTTTCTCTCTCAATGAGAAGGGCGAATTGGATGCCATCTCTCAAATTCCAGTCGTTTGCGAGTATCAAGATGTCTTTCCAGAAGAGCTTCCGGGTATGCCTCCTCATCGGCCAGTTGAGTTCGTTATCGAACTAGAGCCTGGTACTGTACCCGTTTGCAAGCGTCCATACAAGCTTGGACCAAACGAGCTAAAGGAATTGAAGAAGCAGCTCGATGAACAAGAACGTCTGGGTTTGATCAGACCGAGTTCTTCTCCATGGGGTTGTGGTGTTCTTTTTGTCAAGAAGAAGGATGGCACGGACCGACTTTGTGTCGACTACCGTCCATTGAACAAGAAGACAATCAAGAACAAGTATCCACTTCCCAACATCAATGAGCTATTTGAGCAACTCAAAGGTGCTAAAGTATTCTCGAAGCTTGACCTTCGTATGGGTTATCATCAGATTCGCATTCGTGAAGAAGATATTCCCAAGACAACATTCAGAACAAGCTTTGGTTCTTATGAATATACTGTCGTGTCTTTCGGCCTTGTCAATGCTCCTCCGGTGTTCTCTTGGATGATGAATTTCATCTTCAACCCCTATACCAATGAATTCATTCTGGTGTATCTCGATGATATCTTGGTCTTCTCCAAGGATAAGCAGGACCATGCCAAACATTTGCGATTGGTGCTCGACAAGCTCAGAGAGTATCAATTCTATGTGAAGTTCTCTAAATGTGAGTTTTGGCTCGATGAAGTTCTTTTCCTTGGTCACATCATCTCCGCCAAAGGCATCGCTGTTAACCCCGAGAAGGTGTCCGCAGTTCTGGATTGGGAACCTCCTCAAAATGTCAAGCAGCTTCGAAGTTTTCTGGGTCTTGCAAGCTATTGCCGAAGATTCGTTGAGAATTTCTCCAAGATTGCAAAACCTCTTTCCAACCTCCTACAGAAGCATGTGAAGTACGTCTGGTCTCCTGAGTGTGACGTTGCTTTCAACACTCTCAGACAGAAACTAGTCACAGCTCCTGTCTTGACTCCTCCTGATGAATCCAAGCCGTATGAAGTTTTCTGTGATGCTTCTCTCCAAGGTCTCGGTGTTGTGTTAATGCAAGAGAAGAAAGTTGTGGCCTATACCTCTCGGCAGTTGAAGCCCAACGAGAAGAACTACCCCACTCACGATCTTGAGTTGGCGGCAGTTGTCCATGCATTGATTACGTGGAGACATCTCTTGTTGGGAAGACAAGTGGACATTTTCACTGATCACAAGAGTCTCAAGTATATCTTCACGCAGCCCAACCTCAACCTCAGGCAGACTCGATGGGTCGAAATGATTCAAGAGTACAATCCGAGTATTGAATATACTCTAGGCAAAGCAAATGTCATTCCAGATGCTTTAAGCAGGAAAGCTTATTGCAACAGCTTAATTCTCAAGCCTTTCCAGCCGGATCTTTGTGAAGCTTTCCGCAAGCTGAATCTCCAAGTTGTTCCTCAAGGCGTTCTTGCCAACCTCATAGTATCTCCTACTTTGGAAGATCAAATTCGTGAGGCACAACTCCTTGATGCCATGGTGAAGAAGGTGAAACGTGGTATCGACAAGGGTCTTTCCAAATACAAGTGCTATCGCATTGATGACAGAGACACTTTGTTCTTCGAGGACCGGATTGTGGTTCCGAAAGGTGATCTAAGGAAAGTCATAATGAACGAAGCGCACAATTCTCTCCTTTCCATTCATCCTAGAAGTACGAAGATGTATCATGACCTCAAGCAGTCGTATTGGTGGACTCGAATGAAGCGAGAAATTGCTCAATTCGTGAATGAATGTGATGTCTGCCGAAGAGTGAAAGCAGAACACCAACGACCAGCTGGTCTCCTCCAACCTCTTGCTATCCTAGAATGGAAGTTTGATCATATCGAAATGGACTTCGTGACTGGTTTTCCCAAATCCAAGCGCGGAAATGATGCTATCTTTGTTGTCATCGACAAGCTCTCTAAAGTGGCTCATTTCCTTCCTATCAAAGAATCCATCACAGCAGCTCAGCTGGCAGAGCTCTACACCTCCAGAATTGTCTCTTTGCACGGCATTCCACAATTGATTTCTTCTGATCGTGGAAGCATCTTCACCTCTAAGTTCTGGGACTCCTTCCAGAAGGCCATGGGCACAAACATTCGTTTCAGCACAGCTTTCCATCCTCAAACTAGTGGCCAAGTCGAGCGAGTCAATCAAATTCTTGAAGATATGCTCAGGGCTTGTGTCATTTCCTTTGGCATGAAATGGGAAGATTGTCTTCCATATGCTGAATTCTCCTACAACAACAGCTTCCAAGCGAGTTCGGGCAAGGCCCCATTCGAGATTCTCTATGGCAGAAAGTGCCGTACTCCTCTCAATTGGTCAGAGACTGGTGAACGTCAACTTCTTGGCAATGACTTAATCACTGAAGCTGAAGAAATGTGTAAAGTCATCCGTGATAATCTCAAAGCCGCGCAATCGCGCCAGAAGAGCTACTATGACAGTAAGCATCGTGATTTGGCTTTCGAGATTGGAGACCATGTCTACCTCCGCGTCTCTCCAATGAAAGGCACTCGTCGCTTCGGTATCAAAGGGAAGCTTGCCCCAAGATACGTGGGTCCTTTCAAGATCATTGGTAAAAGAGGCGACCTCGCCTATCAACTTGAGCTTCCTTCCAACTTCGCAAACGTGCACGATGTGTTCCACGTATCACAGCTCCGCAAGTTCTTCAAGACGCCTGAGCGCACTATCGACTTCGAAGAGATTGACCTTCAAGAAGATTTGTCTTATCATGAGCACCCAGTCGCTATTCTTGAAGAAACTGAGCGCAAGACTCGCAACAAGTCTATCAAATTCCTCAAAGTGAAGTGGTCGCACCATTCCGACCGGGAAGCCACCTGGGAACGCGAGGACCATCTCCGTTCCGAATATCCGGTGTTCTTTCAGTCCTAGATCTCGGGACGAGATCCTCTCGTAGTGGTGGAGTGTTGTAACACCCCGCATGTAACTTGCCATATTTGTAACTCCGACTCTTGCCATTTTTGGCTATGTGATATGTTTTCCCTCCGTTGTCGGGTTTAGTCTTTCGTTTTGTATTTTGTCATGTCTTGCATTTTCATATCATGTCATCATGTGCATTGCATTCGCATACGTGTTCGTCTCATGCATCCGAGCATTTTCCCCGTTGTCCGTTTTCCAATCCGGCGCTCCTATCTCCTCCGGTGCACTCCTCTTGTTTTCTTTTGTGTGCATGTGTCAAACTTTCTCGGAATGGACCGAGGCTTGTCAAGTGGTCTTAATATACCACCCGGAGACTACCGGTCAAGTTTCGTTCCATTCGGAGGTCGTTTGGTACTCCAACGGTTAACCGGGCCTCTTCAATGTCCATTTGAGTATCCAGCAAAACCCCCCTTCAAAACCAGTCCAAAACCCACCAAACTCTCTTCCATGCTCTAGGTCGTTCGATCACGATCGTGTGGGCGAAAACCGCACCTCATTTGGAGTCTCCTAGCTCCCTCTACCTATTTATAAGTGGGCATCCCGAAAAACGGAATCACAGTCTAACCCTAGCAAAATTCCCTCGCGCCGCCGGACAGCGTCCGCCCGCGCCGGACACGTCCGCCCGCGCCGGCGGACGAATCGCCCGTCGCCACGTCAGCGTCCGCTGCCGCCGTTCCCCGCCGGCCCGCGGGCCCGACCCCGGCCCCCGCGGCCCACGCCCGCCGCCGCGCGCCTGCCCCGCCGCCGGGCGCCGCCTCCGCCGCCGCCTCCGCGCCGACCGGCCCGCCGCCGCCGCCATCGCCACCGGCCGCCGCCGCCACGAGCTCCCCCGCTGGCCCCGCGCGCTCGCCGCCCGCCGCCGGCCACCTCCCCCGCCGGCGCAGCCCCGCCGGCCTCGTCCCTCCGCCCGAGCCCGCCGGCCTCGTCCCTCCGCCCGAGCCCGCCGGCCTCTCCTCTCCTCCCGCCGGTGAGTCCACTGCCCGAGCCGGCGAGCTCCTGTAGCGAGGCTTCGATCCAGATCTGGTTCTCTCTCTCTCTCTGCCCCGTTGACTTTCTCGCTCTAATATTTTTTCAAGTCCTGTTAATTTTTCAGCATATGCACTTGTTCCTGATGTGATAACTTTGTGCATGTAGCTCCGATTCGCGCGTATAATATGTCAAATTGTTCGTCTCGTGATGCTCTTCATTTTGTTCAATTGCACCATGTTCATTAGGGGTCATCTTGATGCCCAAATCTTCGTTGGAAGAGGGCTAGTTGCTGTTAATCTCTGGTTCTTATCAGAACTTGGAGATTTGTCATTTTTGTATCATTTATTCTGTGCATCTTTTGAGCATGAGCTCTACATGTGTTTTGAATTATGCCATGCCATCTTTCCAGTGGTATAGTCCATGTATTTTTGTGATCTTTGTGGTGACTAGCACAAGCATGCAAAGTAGGTCCCGTAATAATTCTGATTTCAGGGACTTGGTGATTTCTCTGTCTTTGTCTGCTGTAATTTTGTTGCCATGTAAACTTGATGCTACACAGAGATCCATGCATATTTTGGAGATGTTAAGTAAGGATGGTTTGTAGCTATAGTTGTAATTGATCCATTCCTGCAATTGTTTGCAATTTTAGAGTATCATAGCATGACTCAATCGTGCTCTACTTTTGCTATAAAATATTCATGGCAAATTTTTAACATGACATGCATTTTTGCCAAGCTTATTGTAGTTGATCCATACATGCTATGTAATTGTTCTTGCCATGGATAGCTTCACAAACATGCCATATTGCTGTAGGTATGCTTGGTTTGTCATACATTGCTCTGTAGTGAGTGCATCAAGCTCCCAAAGAGGCCTACATATTAATATTTCTGCCATGCTCTGTTTTCTGCTAAGTCTGGAACCTGATAACGAAACTTGCTATGTTTACATGCTTGCCATCATATCTTCTGGTCCTTTTTGATTTATGGTCAGTAAGGGACTTTTGTCATGTGCATTTAGTAGAACACTACCACGCCTTGTTTTGCTATGTTAAGTTTCTGTAGCATATTGATTTCGTGCTCTGAACATTGCTACCTGATGCTGATTTCTGCCATGTCCAGTTTTTCACCAAGTCCGTGAACCTGTAATCTTTTGCACTTTTTCCATGCTTGTTTGAGCTTGATATGTTGTGAACTAGCAGTAGCTCAGTGTTCATCTTTTGTCAAGCATGTCCTGTAGATTTCTGCGATGTGCTTTGTTGCTATGATGGGGTGCCGTAGCATTGTTACTTGTTGTATTTTAAGTGCTATCTTGCTGTTTATCGCAGATTAGTGTCATTCTTGTTTTGCTTGCCATTTGCAAACCGTGCATCCGATTCCGGTGATCTTTATATCGATTTCGACCGAAATCATCTCATATTTCCAGTGGCATGCTTGGTTTGCCAAGTTACTACCATGTTCTTCATTTTCCTTCCGGAGCACGCATATGCATCGCATATCATAACTTGCATATCATACATGTCTTGCATCATGTTGCTTGCGCATTCCTCGTTGTTGATTGTGGTTCCATTTGTTTGTGTTCTTGTCTTGGGTAGAGCCGGGAGACGAGTTCATGAACGAGGAACCTGTCGAGTACGCTTACGAGGATCAAGCTTTCGACAACTCTGAGAATCTTGCAGGCAAGATGACCACCCCTCGAAATCACTTCTATCTTTGCTATGCTAGTTGTTCGCTCTATTGCCATGCTCGCTACCTATCACTTGCTATACCATGTCTCCTATTTTAAGCCATGTCAGCCTCTAACCATCCTCTCCTAGCAAACCGTTGTGTGGCTATGTTACCGCTTTTGCTCAGCCCCTCTTATAGCGTTGCTAGTTGCAGGTGAAGTTGAAGTTTGTTCCATGTCGGAACATGGACATGTTGGGATATCACAATATCTCTTATTTAATTAATGCATCTATATATTTTGGTAAAGGGTGGAAGGCTCGGCCTTATGCCTGGTGTTTTGTTCCACTCTTGCCGCCCTAGTTACTGTTATACCGGGATTATGTTCCTTGAGTTTGCGTTCCTTACGCGGTCGGGTGATTTATGGGACCCCCTTGACAGTTCGCCTTGAATAAAACTCCTCCAGCAAGGCCCAACCTTGGTTTTACTATTTGCTACCTAAACCTTTTTCCCCCGGGTTTTCGCGAGCCCGAGGGTCATCTTATTTTAACCCCCCCGGGCCAGTGCTCCTTCGAGTGTTGGTCTGAACTGAGCAGACTGCGGGGCCCCCTCCTGGAAACTCGAGGTCTGGTTTTACTCGTAGGATGTCTCATCCGGTGTGCCCTGAGAACGAGATATGTGCAGCTCCTATCGGGATTTGTCGGCACATTCGGGTGGCTTTGCTGGTCTTGTTTAACCATTGTCGAGATGTCTTGTAAACCGGGATTCCGAGACTGATCGGGTCTTTCCGGGAGAAGGTTTAACCTTCGTTGACCGTGAGAGCTTATGATGGGCTAAGTTGGGACACCCCTGCAGGGTATTATCTTTCGAAAGCCGTGCCCACGGTTATGAGGCAGATGGGAATTTGTTAATGTCCGGTTGTAGATAACTTGTCACTTGACCCAATTAAAATACACCAAGTGCGTGTGTAGCCGTGATGGTCTCTTCTAGGCGGAGTCCGGGAAGTGAACACGGTCTGTGTTATGTTTGACGTAAGTAGGTGTTCAGGACCTCTTCTTGGTCATTGCTAGATGACGTCCGCTCCTTTGCTTCTCTTCTCGCTCTCTTTTGCGCAAGTTAGCCACCATATATGCTTTTGCCGCTACAGCTCCACCTCTTTGCTCCTCCTTGTCCTATAAGCTTAAATAGTCTTGATCTCGCGGGTGTGAGATTGCTGAGTCCCCGTGACTCACAGATTCTACCAAACCAGTTGCAGGTGCCGACGATGCCAATGCAGATGATGGCGTCGATCTCAAGTGGGAGTTCGACGAGGAACGTGGTCGTTACTATGTGTCTTTTCCTGATGGTCAGTAGTGGAGCCCAGTTGGGACGATTGGGGATCTAGCATTTGGGGTTGTCTTATTTTCATCTGGATTTTGACCGTAGTCGGTCTTTATGATTGTATTTTGGATGATGTATGAATAATAATTATGTATTGTGTGAAGTGGCGATTGTAAGCCAACTCTTTATCCCATTCTTGTTCATTACATGGGATTGTGTGAAGATGACCCTTCTTGCGACAAAACCACTATGCGGTTATGCCTCTAAGTCGTGCCTCGACACGTGGGTGATATAGCCGCATCGTGGGCGTTACAAGTGTGAAGAGAGCAACTACAAGCAGACCAACAGTGAGGGGAGAGAGAGAGAGGCCAACGAAGTCTTGTTTAGATCTGGAGAGGGTGAGAGAGTGTGAAGTGAGAACTACAAGCGCTGAGGCTCCAGCGTGTATATATACTGGAGAGAGTGTGAAGAGTGCAAACCCTAGAAAACAAGCGTCGAGGCTGCAGCTTATACGTGACGAGGTGATTATACGGTCACTACGAGATCGTATAGCTCCGTATCCATCCATTTTGACCAGTCAAAGAATCCTCCTGGCACGAATTATGCTCAAGTGTAGTTATCGAACCCGAGACCTCAAGTTTGATGAGCGAACATGCTAACCAGCTACACAACCCTCCCGTTATGTTCAACGAGAGGAAAATAACCTTTTATACATTCCTGCATTCGTGTGACAGGCATGCCGTGTTTTTTTGTGTGTGGGAGTCATTGGGATTTAAATCATAATCGTGTCATGTGGCTTTGGTGGTAAGACTATCCACAGTGGTGCAGAAATAATGCAGCCTTAGTCACCTTACCTCTCTCCATGTAGTACGTTGGGTCCCACCAGTTAGAGGGTGAAACAAACAAATTAATAAGAAAAATTAAAAGCTCCAGCGGTGTATCTTACCTCACACATCTCGCTACTGCTTGGGAACACTGTCCAATTGATCCCTCTGTTCGCTCACGTACTATTTTTAAGTGAATCCTTATTATAACATGCACACAATTTTGGGCACTTGTATTCGACCTAAGTCAGTGTGCCACCGTATCTCGTACGACTCCCTCCGTCTAGGTGTAATAAGTCACGTTAGAAGGTGCAGCGGGACCAAGGTGCAAGCAGATTGGAGGAGAAGGAGAAACTTGACCGGTCATTCCTCCAATCAAAGCCCTGATTTGTGTCTCTAAACACAACAATTAATCCAAACAACTAATAGATGCCTCTTCTCTTCTTGTACGTACTCCATTTGTATCTCACTTCCTGTGGCTTTGCACTCACACGATTTTCCTATTCTATGAACCTGTGTGTGCGTGTGCGTGTGTGTGTTTAACAACATGTGTGTGTGTTTGGGAGAGTGACAGATCGACCTACTCCTACAGAGAGATGGTGTGTAGTGTACGATTTTAGCCGCGAGAGTCGGTGCATCCTCTCGTTTCCGGGCATCCGGTAGGGACAGGCGGACAGCTGCCACGCCCGCTCCTGACCAGCCTGGCCCACCCAAAGCCCCTCCATCGCCCGCGCGCTTCCCGCCCAAAACGGTCAGCGCCGCTCCAAAGAATCGGTGCCGCATTCATGCCCGGGCAGAGCGGACACGAACTCTCACTGGCGCCTGCGTTGAAGGGAGAAGCGGATTCAAGAGTGATGGTTGCTTCGTCCGTCCAACTTACTGCTGGGTCTATGTGATTTGACGGCTCATTGTTCATTATTACTGAGGTGGTAGGACTGCTGGATGTCCCACGCTTTCGGCGAAAGGAGGTACTACTAGATTACAATTTTCTCCATTCTTATGGCGGAGGAGTGCAAGAGCAGTGAAAACACGCAGGCTCAGTGATTACATGGCCCACCTCACACTATCACCATATTTTCTGGACACCGTGCGACACCTAACTCTTTACATAGTACTACTTGTATAGTACGTACTGTAATTTATCAACGAGATAGTACAATGCTATGAAGCTTCCAGCTTCTGTTACATGTATCTTGCGTCCAAGGTTGCCTGTTGCAACATTTCATCAAATACAAAGGAGACTAACATGCATGCTATTGCATCTCAATGATTGACAGATCATGGCAAATATGTACTCCCTCCGTTCCAAAATAAGTGTCTCAACTTTATGCTACATACGGAGCAAAATGAGTGAATCTACACTCTAAAATACGTCTATATACATCAGTGTTTGGAATATGTACTAGTAGTTCATATTGAAATCTACTAAAGGACATATATATTCCAAACAATATGATAATCTCTCTAACCAACGTAGTAGGGACGAGGAGTAAACGGAGGGAGTACTAGTAAAATTTTCTCCTCGTCCAGCGAGCCACCGCGCGCGTGGGCGAGGGAGCGGGCGTAAGGCGTACAATACTACTACTACTCATGCAGTCCCTAGCCATTGAAACAGACAGCTAAAGAAAAAAACGATCCATGCAGTCCCTAGCCCTTGAACCGTAAACCCTAACCAGGCTTTAATTTGCTGGCAACGTCGGCGCTTCCTAAGAAATGAAGTTTGCAACCCTTTGACCATCGATCATTTTGTGCAGTTTCACCAAAATCGAGATGAGCATCCCTGTGGCAAAGAAATTGAAGAAGCGTGATTAGAATAATATTACTGGGACTAGTTGATGAGACATAAACTCATCACAAATACAGTACGTAGAAGCCAGTAGAGGTATGTGCGGGGCAAAGAAGTAGAGAAATATCCACATGGAGTGATGTGGGCAGCTGGAGCAGTGGTGCAAGCCGGCTGTAAAGGGAGTTGTACCTGAGGGATGTCGGGACGTAGCTCAACCTAGAGGAGGGCGGCGGGAGGAGGCAACTACCCACGTCGCGGCAGTGAGCAATGGACGAAGGCAACCTCACCGGCTTTGTGAGGCAGAATGGCGGGGACCCCTGATCGGGACGTGCCGACAGTGGGTTTTCGCCGTCGGCGACGGCGACCGCATCTACACTAAGCATCCACCCCTTCCCCCGGCGGATGTGATCCGCCGGGATGTTAGAGATGTGGCCACAGTGGTTTTGTGCGAGAGAGTGTGAAAACTGAAGAGAGCAACCCCAGCAAGCAACCGTGTAGGCTCGTCCTGCCTATGTATATAGTGGAGCGGTTTCCTTTTCTCTCCATATGAACCTATTTATATTGTGTACGTGCCACTGAAGAAAAAAAAACTTTATTTATAAATGATGCGGCGCCTACTACTCGTTCTCCTATAAACCTTGTGCTTGGCATCTACAAACTATTAACCTTGCGATTGGCTCGTCGCCTCTTCGGGAAGTTGAGCAATAATGGCACTGCAGTATATATCGTTCTGGCTATATGAGACCGAATGAATTGCTGCACGTCCACCACGTGGCGAGGGTCGAGGGGCGAGGGAGAGTGCGTACTATTACGTCTGTTTCAATATGGACTACATACGGAGCAAAATGAGTGAATCTACACTCTAAAATACGTCTATATACATCAGTGTTTGGAGTATGTATTAGTAGTTCATATTGAAATCTACTAAAGGACATATATATTCCAAACAATATGATAATCTATCTAACCAAGGTACTAGGGACGAGGAGTAAACGGAGGGAGTACTAGTAAATTTTTCTCCTCGTCCTGCGAGCCACCGCACGCTCGGGCGAGGGAACGGGCGTAAGGCGTAGTAAGCAAGCTTCACCTCATCCCGTGAGCCACCGCGCCCGTGGGCGGGGGAGATGGCGAACTAAGCAAGCTTCTCCTCGTTCTGCGAGTTGACAGGACACATCAAAAGTACTCCAGTGTATAGAGTCTTGCCTCTAAGGTAGGCCCCACATGGTTTGCCTCTTTTTTTAACATAACACGTCAAGTCACAATTTGTTTGTTCACCCGTGGTAGACGATCCTCCCTCCACCAAGTGGACAACCAGTACACGTGCCAAATTACCACGTGGGCTGCCTTTTTCGTACAGAAATGAGCTCCACCGTGTACCCGCGCGGGTGTGGTTGGGAAAGAGACGGGAGTACGTGCGCCGTGCATGCACCTCTTCTCTTCGTGCACGTCCCCCACCTACGTGGGTGTGTGTGAGATATACAAACCGCGTTCGTGAGTGTTTTTTGTTTTGGGGTGGGGGTGGGGTGGGGGGTTGATTTCATGAATTATTTGTGGGAATATCTGTCGATGACATCTCAAACAAAATTTTGCATGCAATGTGTGTGAAATGGAGGCCTATCCATATCATACATAGAGGGTCGGGCAATCCACGAGAAGAGAGGGAGCGGTCATAGCTATCGATAGAGTCGAAGAGAGGATCAAGTGGGTGGGTGCGAGATCGATGAAGATAGCCATCGAAATTGTGTGTGTGTGCAAGTCAAAGATATAGGGCGACTGGCCTACCGGAACGTTAGAGGGCATATGTCAAGTTTGTGTGTGGCAGGGAGACATGACTAGAGTGCTCGATGTATCGGTGTGTGTGTGGGGGGGAGGGGGATGGGGGGAGGGGTAGGCATAGGCCTAACTATAGAGGTAGAACGACTCGTATATGTGTTGAGAAGGAGAGACCCAGCTATGTCTTGAGGGAGATCGGTCGACATCCAAACATAACTGAAGGACGGGAAATAGGATGGGACAGAGAGAGAGGAGTGAGAGAGGGAGGGAGAGGGTAGAGTGCTGGATGGGTGATGGAGTTGCTTCTCGAAGATGGTGGGAGAGGCCTACTAGACAAACTGAGGGTGGAACTGCAATATTATCAATAAGAGTGGGGATGTGTTTCTCTGTGTGCCTATGTGTGATACATCTGTCGGGACACATCCAAGGATGATGAAGGGGAACCATGTGTTTGGTAAGCAAACCTAACTAGATCGGTAGATCAATTGTTGTCTGTTGGAGGAAGGGAGAGACATAACTAATGAGGTAGATCGATCGACGCGTGGGAAAAAACGAGTTATAAGGACCTAGCTAGCTATATGTATAGCGGGAGATCGGTCGGTGTACATCCATTTGTTAGAGGCAAATAAGGCCCGACGAGATGGATAGACAGAGAGAATGGAGCTAGGAGGTGGTGCGAGAGTCCCATCTACTAGCTAGATAGAGGGAGGAGTGTGCGGTTGTGAGATCGATGAAAAGAGGGGCGAGAGTTTACACGTGAGTGGGACCGTATGAGAGACACGAGGCAAGGACACATAAAGGAGGAGATTGAAGGTGCGTGTGTATGTTGTAGGCAGACATCGCTGGTGAGGTTTATCGATCAGTGTGTGTCAGAAAGGAGTTGTGGAGACTGTGGGAAAACGACCTAAAGAAGAAGAAAATGAATGTGCGCGATGGATAGAATGCTGAGGGAGGGGGAGGGCGAGGAGGGCGTGTGCATGCACGAGAGAAAGTTAGTTGTAGCTACAAAGGTTAGAGGATTGTGTGGGTGTAAGAGACTAACAAAGATCATAATTTGATATGAAAGTGGATTCATATATTTGAATAGGAGATCATAGTGTTTTAAACATATGCATGCATGAATATAGCGGTGATACGCGTGTTGTGGTTTTGCACATGTTATACCATAATGTGATAATGCATGGCGTTTGCAACTCATAGCTAAATGTCGAACAATCTAAACCATACTATACATCGAACAATCTCACATTTTATTTGAATTTGTGATAATGTGTGGCGTTTGCAGCTTACAACTAAATATTGAACAATCTAAACAATACTATATATCGAACATTCTCACATTTTATTTGAATTTGTGGTAATGTGTGGTGTTTGCAACTCACATCTAAATACTTGTAGGCGTAGGGGGCGGGGCACCATACATAATATGATAAACACATTATACATATGAGACATGGTTTAGTTTGTGAAGATCTAGCTAGAGCTTGAAATGTACTATGATTTGAGATCAACATAAAGTGGATTCAAAAAATCGAGTTCGAGTTCATATAGTACACATAGTTCATATGTAACTCAAGACTAATCATGTGGTGTGCTGTGAAGATAATACACAAACGATGGTTTAACTTGACAATAATGACGATTGTAGATCTTATTAAAACAGAGAAA
Organism: Aegilops tauschii subsp. strangulata; assembly: GCF_002575655.3. Taxonomy (NCBI): domain Eukaryota; kingdom Viridiplantae; phylum Streptophyta; class Magnoliopsida; order Poales; family Poaceae; genus Aegilops; species Aegilops tauschii. The sequence continues at coordinate 361,199,711 of NC_053039.3, forward strand.
CGAATTCAAATGCTTTGACTTCACAACAATCATTATTGTAGATCTTATTCAAATAGAGAAACGAATCCAAATTTAGTTCATATTGACGCGGTAGTATATACGTTTGGAATGCACTAAAACGTTCATTTGAGTACTAGGTTGCATGCATTATACACGTAGCGAAATATTTTAATTCAACATAACATGAATTCAAAGTTTTGAATGACAATTGTAGTGCGAATTGATTTGGTATAGTACACGTTAGGCTTGTCCGGAAATTTCAACCCGCGCCTTGTTAGCCCGAAATATTTAAGATATATCTTTGTCTCATTGTGCCCCGACAAGTCCCTCCATCTCAAACCGCGCCTTGCTATTCCAAAATTACAACGCACGCGAAAACTCCCACCTCCTGTGAAATCCCGACACGTGAAATGCCAGTGATACCCCTGAACCGAAAGAACCGCCTCAAATCGGTGGGGGTACTTTCGTAACTTACCCCACATTTCGGGCAAGCGCGTCCCTAAGCCATGGTTCCCCACTCCCATCCCATCCGCCCACCCATTCGTACACCGACGCCGGGAAAACCCACGAAGCCCCACACCCTCCTCCGTCCGCCACCCAACCGGAACCTCTTCCCCGACGAAGTCGTCCACAGCAACACCTCGACGTCCCTCATCCACCGTACTGGATGAGGATCCGTCGTTGATCTGCTGATCCCGCCGGTTCAGCCACCCCGTCCTCCACCTCCAAGGAGCTGCCCCGACGTTCCCCTCCTTTTTCGCGCCACCTCCATTCCCACAGCGCAGGCTTCACCTACACCACCGGAAGAGCATCAGCATCACCGTTTCCTCGGATGAAGCTGCGGCCTAATCGGCGCCACCAAAGAGGTTGTACACTAATCACCGCATTTTCTTCTTGATTCGATCTCATGGTGCTGCCGGCGCTCGGTCCCGAGCCGACACGACGCGGCTCCATCCACCGCGGCGTCGCCGGCCACTTCCTCCACGACGTCGCTCCCTCAGCGGCGACGTCCACATCAGTAGGAGCTGCTGCTGCTTTAGCTCTCGCTCGCGCTGCTGCTCTGCTCTTGCTCTTGGTCCCCTGCCTGGTCTGCTCTTGCTCTTGCTCTTGCTCGCGATGCTGCTCTCGCTCTTGCTCTTGCTTGCGATGCTGCTCCAATTTGGCTACACTTCAGTCGACTGAATCGACTTTTGGGTTAGTCGATTTTCAGGGAGTGGGGGGCTCGCCGGAGTTAAGGAAGAACCAGCCGCAGCGGGGAGGGGGGCTCGCCGGAGAAGTACCCCACTATCTATCTTAGGGTTCAGGGTGGGGGCGGTGGTCGCCGGCGGTGGTGGGGCGGTGGCATGGGGATCGCCGGAGAAAAAGCTCGGCACGGGGGGGGGCCTAGAGGGATGGCCGGGGCGGCGTCGGACCGGCGGTGGGGAGTGTTTTCGGGGCGAGCGGGGCGGCTGTTTGGCCGGTGGTGGCTGGCGGCTCAGGGGGGTGGAGGTTAAAGATGAACTGCAAATCCTTGATTTCGTATCCAACGGCTGCAAAATCGACTGACCAGAGATGAAAAAGTCTGTCGACTGACGTCTAGCCTCACCTCTAGTGCGTTCAGTTTCGACAGTAAAATTCAGTTTCGACAGCAAAATTCAGTTTCGATAGTTAAGTTCAGTTTCGACAGTTAAATTCAGTTTCGACAGTTAAGTTCAAAGATGAGCGGCTGATGTATACATCTAGCACTTTGTGGTTATGTATTTTACGTCATCTATTGGAGATGCTATTAGAATTCCACTCAGGTTAACGTTGTCTCTCTTGTCCTGCTTCAGCCTCGGCGTCGTATAACTCACCGGAGCTGCTCCAACGATGAAACCCTCCATCACAGCGGAGCAGTACCTCGGGCTCCATCTCCAGAGGCCTAAGATCTTCTTCCCCTCCTCCGACAGCCAAGTCAGCTGGAGCATCCTCACCGGCCAACCCAATCATGCTGAGATCGACATGGCTTCGCCAAAGAGGTTGTACACTTCTTGTGGTTTGACTTAATCTCACCATACTTCTTTGCATCCCATGATCTTCCAATTCTTGTGAACCAAACACCCAGATTGGCAGAAATCCTGTGTTTTTAAATTCTCTGTTTTGCACATGCATTCCTATCCTATTCCTGTCTATTTCCTATCCCTGCATTGTTAGAATCCTCAAATTCAAACAAGCCCTTACACAATTACTTCTGTTACAGATATGTGTCAAAGAAGACCTTGTGTGGCTTGTCCTGCTCCTGCGGTGCTATGTTCCACCCCAGCTCAGCTGCTCCAATGACGGAAGGGTTCACCACGGCAGGGATCCGCTCTCCAGACTATCTTTCGCTGCCTCAGATCTTCTTCCCCGCCGCCGGCAGCCACGACAACTGCATTACCATGATCAACTGAGCAGATGACCTTGAGGACTACACGGGTCCGCAAGAGAGGTCGCGCTCTTCCCTGTCTGCTTACGTTAGGCATCGCTTAATATGATGGCATGCTACTTTATCGTCGTGTTCACCTATTAGACTCCGACTCGGGTTCAAACTTATGCTGAAACTTGAGTTTTTAAATGGTTGTGGGGTACATATTGGGGCAGCAATGAGTACTATCTGTCTACTATCTGGTTAATCTCGGGTGTCTACTATGAGTTTCATGTTGGGTGCAAACAAACATTAAAGGAGCCATTATCTGTATTTTTTAACTAAAGCTATTATCTGCCTGCTATCATTGGTTTTGGGTCTATCTGCTGTTTGCTACCATCACTCTGGATTTATGCATGCACTCCTTACATAATGTCACTATGTTTTATTCCTATGCATGTCAGTTATTGTACACAATGGAACTGAACATGTAGAGCAAAAGAGACGAGCCTTGCGTGGCAATAAAATTTCATGCAGACGTCGCTCCATGGTGGGCGCAAAGGCAGCCCCCCTCCACCCATTTCGGATTGTAATCAAGAGGAAGATGACTGTTCTGAGGAGGATTCAGAAGTAGAAGACCACTCCTATTTACCCCATGAGGTCTTCGCTCCAACTTGGCATGCTGATGTTGGTTATATCATGCATATGGTGCCTTGCATTGCTTACCTTATACATCAAATATGTCAACTGCTTAGTTTAGACATGCTTTGTGTGAATGTCATCTGTTTAGTTTATTCATCGCTTATGTGAATTATGCAATGCCATCTTGTTTAGCCAGGCATCATATATGTGAATTTTGCAATGCCATCCTGCTTAGCCAGTCATCTTATATGTGAATTATATCAGGCCATCCTTTTTTTCGTTACGTATTACATTTGTCAACAATGTTAGTACATTCAACTACTCTTCGTGTGCATCAGCCATTTGACACAGTGATGGAAAATTCTGGAGTGAAAACAAGGTCTTCAGAGTAGACTATGCTATCTGACGAAGCGCATATCTCGCTGGTTACGGATAGCTCCTCAGAGGAGGATTCAGAGACAGCTGACCAGTCCTATCCCCCCCCCCCCGCGAGGTGCATGCTCTAACTTGGCAGGGTTATGTTGCTCATATCGTGCGTATGGTATCTTCCATTGCTATGTCATTTGCTTAGTTTAGACATGATTTGTGTGAATGCCACCTGTTTAGTGTCTAATTACCATATATGTGAATTATGCAATGCCATCTTTTTGCAAGACATTATATATGTGAATTATGCAATGCTATCTTGTTGCAAGGCATTATATATGTGAATTATGCAATGCCATGCTGTTTAGGCAAGCATCATATATGTGAATTATATCATGCCGTCCTTTTTTTTGTATTTCTCATTGCTTTTGTCGACAATGTTTGTATATTCAACTGCTCTTCCTGTGCATCAGCCATTTGAATTGTTGTTGGAGAAATCTAGAGTGAAAACAAGGTCTTCAGAGCAGACAATGCTACCTGGGGAAGCAGATATGTTGCTGGTTATAGATAGCTCTTCAGAGGAGGATTCAGAGGCAGATGACTGGTCCTATTATCCCCCTGAGGTGTATGCTCAAACTTGGCAGGGTTATATTACTCATATCATGCATATGTTGTATTGCAATGCTTAGTTTTTACATCATATACACGATGTTGAATGCCATCTCCTTAGTTGACACATCATATATGCGACTGCCCTCTGCTCACTTCCTTAGTATATAAATCATATATTTGAATTATATCATGCCATGATGTATACATAGATATCATGTATCCGAATTATGGCATGCCAACCCATTTTCTAAAGACATAATATAGTTATATCATCTCATCCTGTTCACATAGTCATCATATTTTGAATTATGTCATTCTATCCATGAATTATATCATGCCATCATGTTTCCATCGACGGCATGTTTGTGATTTACGGCATGCCAACCACTTTAATAACACATCGTATAGTTATATCATGTCATCCTGTTTACATAGTCATCATATTTTGAAGTATGTCATTCTATACTGTTTAGTTAGCCATCATACATGTGAAATTGTGTCATGCTATCCTATTTAATTAGCCATCATATATTTGAAATTATGTCCTGCCATTCTGTTTGATTAGACAACATAAATGTGAATTATTTCATGCCCTGTTTTCTTCCCTACTATCCATTGCACATGTCTATCTTACAATGTCTGTACATTCAATTACTTTTCTTGTTTATCAGCCATTTCAATTGGAGGGGTGATGGAAGTATCTGTGGGAGTAAAACACGGTCTTCAGAAAAGATCGTGCTACCTGTCGATGGAGATAGAACCACGATTGTACTTGCCCAAGAACCATCCCCACCACACATAACCCAGACTCACGCAGATTGTACTCCTACCCAGTTGGATAGAGAACCAGCTACACCCCTTCTAACCCCAACCCCAGCAGATAGTAACCCAGTTCCCGTTGACACATCACCGTCTCCACCACAGAGCACCCAAACACGAGCAGTTAGTAAGGCAACTGCAGTGCCCAAAGCACGAGGACCACCACTCCGAACCCCAAGTCAACGCTTAAAGCAGAAGAAGAATTGTTCTCAGGTCAGGTTCCGTAGCTATGGTTCATACTACTTTGCTCTTGCATCACTGTATTTACTCATACCAACTAATTTCAAATTTGAAGGATGCAATTGAAACTCCAATGGCGCAACAGGTATGTTTTAAACCTGTTTCTTTAACGTGTTTGCTATTGTAACTTGCTCTATGTTGATTTTAGTTTCAATTGAATAAACAGTTATGTTCTCATGCCATGCACATTACAAGTGTTCTTATTGCTGTGTAGTTTCCCACACTTATATTCTGTCTATGCTGCTTTGTCTTAAATAGATATGATTCGAACTGTATCTATCTTGATTTGGCAACAAAAACTAGAATGATATGGACCATACAGTGACCATACTACATAGATATATGTTTGTCTCATGCTGTTATCCTGTACACCTTACTACTGAACTGGTTTACCAAAATGAGTTTCATATACTACATTATAAACCTGTGATGTGTTTGTTTGTTTCTCCTTTAGAACGCGGATAAAATATTGCAGAAGAGTACCCCATTATGCAATGGTAAAGGAAGTAATGCAGATCAGGTTCAAGATAGTGAGACATCCCTGCTGTTCTCCAAGAAAGCTGATAAAAACTATATTGAAGACACTCAGACAACCCCAAAGTCCTGTCTTGATGTAGTGTTCGAGTTAGTGGCTACTACTGCTGGCACCAGCTCTTCGTACTCGCTGCCTGAATCAGTTCGGCTTCTTGAGTCTCAACTTCAAGTTGAAAGACATCGATCAGATGTTATGCGACAGGAAGACGAAGGACTGAGGAAGTCCCTGCAGAATTCAGATGCATACTTTCTGGTGCAATAGCAAGTGCTGGAGGATTTAAGCGCCAAACAAGAGAAAGTTAATAAGTTTGCTAAGCATCTTGCTAGCATTATGGGTACCCAGGATATTGTTTCTTGAGCTCTTCTGAAGTGGTTTCAGTTCTGGACTTGTTTTGCTGCGGCGTTTATATGCTGCTTTGTTCCCTATATCTGCACTAGTGGCGAACTTTGATGCCCAGTGGATGTAATATGTGTAATAGCCGTGATAGCCTAGCGTAAGTTACTTGCTTATTTATTTCCGTTGTCTTGTTTATTTGTTTCTTGTAGTCAGTGCAGTTCTTTTTCTGCGGTTTGCTAGTGGCCAGAGTAACCTATTTTTTTAAACTAGGCCACATTAACAATGGGCTACATATTTACTGTAGGCCTCCTACGGGTCGTAGAAACAATGGGCCTTCTAAGGGCCGTAGACACAATAGGCCTTCTAAGGGGCGTAGACACAATGGGCCTTCTACGGGGCGTAGACACAATGGGCCTTCTACGAGCCGTATCATCAATGGGCCTTCTACGGGCCGTATGATCGGTTGGCCAAACATGGGCCAATAACAGACCACATTATGGTCGTAAATGGCCTAGAGTTGAAATCGTCCGTTCATGGGCCGACCATAACAGGCCGTCGTTAATAGGCCATATTTGATGACGCTATGAAAATGGCCCAACGTATTAACGGGTCACAAACGAGCCAATTGTAACCACGGGCTGTATTTGGCCCACAAGCTGAAAATGACAGTATCGGGCTGAAAGTAAACGAATGCTGGAAATGAGCCCAAGAATAAATGGGCCCTAAGAAGGCCGAAAGATAACATGGGCTGGAAACGGCCCAACGGAATAATGGGCCATTAATGGGTATAAAGTGATACACTGTTCATTACGGGCCAGTTTTACCACGGGCCGTTAATGAGCCGAGGGTTACTAAGGGCCTCATATGGGCCAAAAGACGTCATGGGCCATACATGGGCCGGAAGTTAAAACGGGCTGGAATTATATTGGACGGCCCAGATGACGCTACTGGGCCTAATTCGGATAGGCCGTAAACGGGCCCTGGGTTAGCGGGCTGTAAATGGGCTATATGCGAACATGCCGTTAACAGGCTTGCCGTGGGCCGGCCCGCCACCTTTTGACCAAGTCAAACGGGCCGGCCTTTTCACAGGAATGGGCCTCTGTTGGGCCGTGCCACGTGTCGACGTATCATAGGCGCTTTGGGTCCAATGAGTGGATGATGTCTGTCCCAACGGTGAGCTGACACGTGTTTCCTCCAGCCAATGATGATCTTACACGTGGAAAATCCCCATTGGTCGGGGCTGTTAACGGGTTATCGGATCCAAAACCGGACCCGATAGCTTAACGGCGTCCGTTATGGTGGATGCCACGTGTCGGTCACCCTTGACGAAAGCACTTCTATGACGCGCGATTTATCGTCATGGAAGTGGACACTTCCGTGATGATAATTTTGGTAATATCATGGAACACTTCTACAACAGCACATGTATGACTATCTTGATTCTATCATAAATTTGTCATGGATGTACATGCATGATAGAAAATGTGACCTACTGTGACAAACACGTATCATCACGGAAGTGTATTTTTTTGTAGTGTTGATGTCTACTATGCAAACTTCTTCTTGTAGACGTTGTTGGGCCTCCAAGTGCAGAGGTTTGTAGGACAATAGCAAATTTCCCTCAAGTGGATGACCTAAGGTTTATCAATCCGTGGGAGGCGTAGGATGAAGATGGTCTCTCTCAAGCAACCCTGCAACCAAATAACAAAGAGTCTCTTGTGTCCCCAACACACCCAATACAATGGTAAATTGTATAGGTGCACTATTTCGGCAAAGAGATGGTGATACAAGTGCAATATGGATGATAGATATGAGTATTTGTAATCTGAAAATATAAAAAACAGCAAGGTAGCAAGCGATAAAAATGAGCGTAAACGGTATTGCAATGCTAGGAAACAGGGCCTAAGGTTCATACTTTCAGTAGTGCAAGTTCTCTCCACAATAATAACATAATTGGATCATATAACTATCCCTCAACATGCAACAAAGAGTCACTCCAAAGTTACTAATAGCGTAGAACAAACGAAGAGATTATGGTAGGGTACGAAACCATCTCAAAGTTATTCTTTCTGATCGATCTATTCAAGAGTCTGTAGTAAAATAACATGAAGCTATTCTTTCCGTTCGATCTATCATAGAGTTCGTACTAGAATAACACCTTAAGACACAAATCAACCAAAACCCTAATGTCACCTAGATACTCCAATGTCACCTCAAGTATCCATGGGTATGATTATACGATATGCACCACACAATCTCAGATTCATCTATTCAAACCAACACAAAGTACTTTCAAAGAGTGCCCCAAAGTTTCTACCGGAGAGTCAAGACGAAAACGTGTGCCAACCCCTATGCATAAGTTCACGAGGTCACGGAACCCGCAAGTTGATCACCAAAACATACATCAAGTAAATCACGTGATATCCCATTGTCACCACAGATAAGCACATGCAAGACATACACCAAGTGTTCTCAAATCCTTAAAGACTCAATCCGATAAGATAACTTCAAAGGGAAAACTCAATCCATCACAAGAGAGTAGAGGGAGAGAAACATCATAAGATCCAACTATAATAGCAAAGCTCGCGATAGATCAAGATCGTGCCAAATCAAGAACACGAGAGAGAGAGAGAGAGAGAGATCAAACACATAGCTACTGGTACATACCCTCAGCCCCGAGGGTGAACTACTCCCTCCTCGTCATGGAGAGCACCGGGATGATGAAGATGGCCACCGGTGATGGATCCCCCCTTCGGCAGGATGCCAGAACAGGGTCCCCGATTGTTTTTTGGTGGCTACAGAGGCTTGCGGCGGCGGAACTCCCGATCTAGGTTATTTTCTGGAGGTTTCTGTATATATAAGAGGTTTTGCCGTCGAGAACAAGTCAGGGGGGTCTCCGGGCTGTCCACGAGGTAGGGGGGTGCGCCCGGCGGGGTGGGCGTGCCTCCCACCCTCGTGGGCAGCCTGGGACTCTTCTGGCCCAACTCTTTTACTCCATGGCCTTCTTCTGGTCCAAAAATAAGCTCTGTCAAGTTTCAGGTCAATTGGACTCCGTTTGGTTTTCCTTTCCTGCGATACTCAAAAACAAGGAAAAAACAGAAACTGGCACTGGGCTCTAGGTTAATAGGTTAGTCCCAAATCATATAAAATAGCATATAAATGCATATAAAACATCCTAGAAGGATACTATAATAGCATGAATACTTCATAAAATATAGATACGTTGGAGACGTATCAGTGGGCCGGCTTAAGAGGAAAGGCAGAAGGAGTTTTCCTTAAAGGGGCAAGACTAGGATTCCGCTTGTTATAGAATAGTCCTAGTCCTACTAGGACTCCACATGTAACCCGCCCCTTCAACTTATATAAGGAGGGGCGGGGCACCCCAAGAGGGACAAGTTCCACAAGTTTGATAAGTTAGGCTTAGACAAACAAGTCTATAGCTCTCGAGTTAGAGCACCCATGTAATCGTGATCATCATCATCAATATCAATGAAGCAGGATGTAGGCTTTTTACCTCCACCGTGAGGGGCCGAACCTGGGTAAAAACCTCGCGTCTCTCGTCTCGCTCAACCCCTCTCAAGCTACCACATAGATGCGTTGGCCTCGCGACTAAGTCCTTTCAATGAGGACATCTGCCGTGACAACACCACGACACTCACCGTCTTCAAGAAAGCCAACACTCGCATCTGCCACTGTTCTTCTCTCCCAACGAAGGGAAGGTAAGCGGATCCGTGATATTGGTATATTTTCATTCAGAGAAAAAAAGAACTTTTGCAAAGCAGTAACCGATCCTCACTCTCTTTTTGTTTCATTGTCATTGCGATTGTGTTTTCCTTTCAGTGGTCTCCTAGTATTCGTTAGTTTCATGATGGACCAAGGAGAACCAGGCAAAGATCTGCCGATATTGGAGCAGACGCGGGAGGATGATCCCCACGGGACAGAGAGCTCCAAGAAGATGGAGGCAGCCACCGAGCCGACCCAGTTACGCTCACGGCCACTACTGAGATGGTCAATGCCCCGTGTGAGGTTACAGCCCCCGTGGCACTACAGGAGCAGTTTTCCCCCTTCGAGGATGTGTCCCCCCCCGCTGAGCTGCCCAAGGTGATTTTCTTCTTTGCCGATCTCGATTGTGGTTTATCATCTAAGTATGTGGTGATGAATAATGCAAAATTTTATTAGCTTCGGTGCCATGCTATACATAGTGGTTTAAATAACTTGTGTTTCTTATACTGGAAAGTAATTCAGAATTTGTTTCTGTTTCAATTAGAGCCCTGATGCAGACAAGGATTGTGTGGTTGTACATGTCACTCGCTATGAGGCGGATGACCTGAATATACACACTAGGAAAATAGTGTTCTTAGGCTTTTGGATCCTGGAAGCCATTTGCGCTTATACCGATGTCGAGTTGTATTCCAGCCTCACTGTTGTCAGACGTGTTGTCTAGGGTGTACTTAAGCACAAGAAGTTCAAAGCTACTCCTTCGTTTGTGAGGCATGCTGGTCTTGTCAAGCTTACGAAGGAAGATGGCGTGGCATGCCTCCACAAACAAGTTTATGAGTGGCAAGGCCACAAGGTTATCTTCATGAAGGTTCACAGGATTGAGCCGCTGCCGGACGTCCTCAATGAAGTTCATGGCAAGGTCCGTCTTGTGTCCATCCCAAATTAGATCGAGGCATGAAATAGTTGCCCCGGCTAGTGTTTAATACTAGTTTGGATTGTGTCTACTTATCCGAACCTTGCCTATTATCGAGCCCTCTGGGGCTAGTACTCTGTTTGAATCTGTCTATGGGAACTGCTGCTACTTCTGTGTGCCCGTGAATCATGTGAGAACCATCATAATTGTTGCCGAAACAGATGCGTCCTCACTAGTTTTTTCATGAATATGGCATGGTAAGACATAAGTTGTCACGGTTTATCATACGAGCAGTGTGTGTGTTTGATGAAATAGAGTACTCGTTCGAGAAATGTGCGCCGACGTATACATAAGTACTTGTAAACACTATTGGTGCTACCCCACTTGTAAGAAGTTGTGCAAAACACGGCACATTGGCTCAGCTTGCTTCAACACTAGGCTATCGACCAGCTAACAATCAATATTCTGTTGTCTGACATATAAGCAACTACTCCTACGTATCTTGTTGCAGTGGTTCATGCAGTTAACTGAGGCCACAATGTAAATTCCAAACATTCACACGCTAGTCTAGCGTTCATGTGTAACACTCACATTAAACTCGTCTTCATAAAAAACTTGAAAGGCATAAGTTAAGCAATTTTATACATCTCAATGATTCATAGCACATAACAAACATATACTAGTTCACAACAAAAGACAAAGTTGTGAGAAGGTTTTCAAATCAGGAAAAAACAAGCAAGGCTTAAATTTCCTGGAGTTCACTCTAGTTTTTTCTTGTTGCCACCATCCAGAGTTAGGTTCTCTCATTCCAGAATAACCAATTATAATTGTGTTCTCAGCTGGAATGCTGAACTGAACCATGTAGTGTACTGACCAGCTGAAATTCTTGTGCATTCCACTAAATTTAAGCATCGCTATTTGTAGAAATAAGCAGACCACAATGCCTCTTGTCGGCGCACCTGTCCCAAAAACCTCCGTGCAGCCGTGCCAGCTAGTCCTCGGTCCATGGATCACCTCATAGAAAGTGCATTCCGGACTAGGATGCAGTTGTTTTCGCTCATCCCTACACTGCAATTAGGAAGTAAAACATACGAATCAGCTAGGAAGACTGGTGGTTATTCTACCTAGTTACGTTGGTCATTCTACCTAGTTACTACCAATATAGTAATACCTGGAAGATTGGTGGTTAGAGGACGGCAGCTAGGAATAGCCATCTCATTTTGTGCAGTTGTACTAAAACTGAGGTGTGTACTTTTGATTGCGCAGATAGAAATGATATGGAGACAGACATCCCTGTTTGCGCAAATATGAAATACGGTTATTTAAACAGTGACAGATATTTGCAGTGGTGTACGATTAACAACAGGATCTATTGTGTTATAATTGGCACTAGACTGACAGTATGAAAGTGCCCTTAAGTAAGTAGCATCACATCACATCAACACTGCCACTAAATTAACATGCAGAACAATATCATTAGTATTACTGTCATGTCACATCCTAGCTAGTTCATGCATTAGAGTGTTGCATCATGTCTATTTTTCACAGAAACCTGAAATGGGGATGCCAGAAACCCCCAGCACCCCCCTGAAACAACTAGGGTTTACTAAAATCCTTTTCAATGAACCTGAAATGCCCTCCATAAATGTTCACCATCTTTGGTTCTGGCTAAAACCTCTGCCAAAAATGGTTTCATATTTTTGGAGGCCATCTTGGATTTTTGCACAAGCCATAACTATATGCATTTGGGCATTTTAAATCCTATAAATATTTTCAAATGCCCAAATAATCTTGAAGGTATTTTTAGGCTGTTGAGAATAATTTCAAAGGTGCCTCAGAATATTCTCAGGATTTTCCCAAATGAAATAGTATTTTACTATTTCAAAACACAGAACAGAAATAAATGAATAAAAGAGAAAACAGAAAGCAGAAGGACTTACCTGGCAGCCCACCTGGCGGCCCAGCACTGTGCTGGCCCGCGCCAGTCTGCTGCCTGCTCTCGCCAGAGCAGGCGGAGAGGTGACGCCGGCGAGCGCGAGCTCGCCACGGCGCCACCTGCTTGCCGCCTCGCTCGTGGATGCGCTGGACGAACCCCTCGACGCGCCCCCGAGCCTCTGGACACCTCCATTCTCCCCCATCGCCTCTCCCTCGCCTTTCCCCCACCATGGCCGACGCCGCCGCTGCCACCTCGTCGGAGTAGCTGCGCCCACCGTCGACCTCGCACCGTTCCACCGTGTCCAACAGCTCTGCCGTCGTCCACTCCTTCGAGCAGGTCGAGCCCCGAGCGCTCGCTTGCCCCGAAGCCTCTGCTCCGACCTCGCCTCTGCCGCTCACCGTCGGAGATCCCCTCCTCCGTCACCACTACAACAGCGCGCCCCCGACCTCGCCGTCCGCTCCGTCGCAACCACCGTGAGCATGGCCACCTTCCCATCCTCTCCTCTCTCCCTCTCGAGCTCTACAGCCACTGCACGAAGCTCACCCGTACGCGCCGCCGCACGAGCTTGTCGCCGACGAGGCTCCGGCCATCCAACGGCCGCACCACTGTGGCCATTAGCTCCACCGCAACGCCAGGAACCCGTAGCACCATCGCATGTCCCTCGTCGTGCTCTCTAGCAACGGATTCGACTACGCCCGTACCCCGGCAGCCGCATGGCTCGTCGCCGGCGTCGATTCCGGCGACCTCGAGCTCCACCACCACCACCAGTCGATGCTGTTTGCTCCCAGCTACACGTAGGTACTCTCCGCCGTCCATTTGGTCGCCGGAGGAGGGATCCCGCACTCCACCGCCGAGTCTGGACGTCGCCGGCAGCTAAACGCCGGCGAGTCAGTGTGGTTTGACCACGGTTTGACCCCCCCCAGAGTCACTGACAAGTGGGACCCGCCTGCTAATTAATCTGAGTTAGAGATTAAAACTAATCCTAATTAGCTAATCACCTAACAGTGACACTGACACAGGGGTCCCACACGTCAGGTTTGACCTGGATGACCCCGTTGACCTGCTGACGTCACACTGACGTCAGGCTGACGCAGTAAAGCATTATCTGGATTTAAGTTTATATTGGAAATTCCATAAATTATCACAAACTTCAAAAAATCATAGAAAATAATCTATAGCTCAGAATGAAATGATTTATATATGAAAAATGATCAGAAAAATCCATTCTATCCAGCTGTACTGGTTTCATGCATGATTAAGCAAGTTAACCTACTGTTTTATACAGAACGAGATAAAGCACTAACATGGGCCATTTATGAACTTGGAATTTGAATCTTTGATTCAAAATAGTCCAAACCCATCTGGTCTTAGTTGCACTAGCCCAATACATCCATCTTGCCATGTCTCATGCATGCATCATATTGTTGCACTTGCTTGGTGTTGACTGTGCTTCGATGTGTTCATTGTGGTAGGTCCTGCCTCCGAGGATATTCACGAGTATCCAACTGAAGGGCAGTATCCCACCACCACTCCGTCAGGCAAGCAACCCATTGATCATTTCGATACAAACCCATCTTCTCGCTTCTGCTCTCATTTACTGCATTAAGACAACGCGATTCAAACTGCTGTGTGTTGCGGTAGTTGAACCCACTTTCCTTTGCATGACCTGTCGTTGCCACAGTAACTAGATGAAACCCACTAGCATGTGTAAGAGTTGATTGAGCCATGTTGTGTTCCTACAAGGCTATTCTTGCTACGCTTAGAATCGTGTCAGGTCTGGCTCATCGGGGTGATGAACTAGAGTGAAAGTGTGTGTCGGTAATGAGAGTGAAGTGTTGAATACGATTTGGTAAAGGTATCGATGGGAGGCCATGTAGGAGTACATGGTGGGTTGTTTCATTGAGACCGTCCCTAAGAACTGAGATCTGTATGCGTGATTTAAGATTCAGCTACTACCACGCATTGGGCCCGAAACCAATGGACCCCCTCGGCTTCTTAACCACCCTTGTCCTTTGTCCAGGAGTTGCACGTAGTTTCTGGTGTTTGTAGTAAGCTGGAGGCCGTGGACAGCGCTGACCAAGGGGTGGGCTGTGATGCGGTAGGCTCATGGCACGGTGTACCGAGTCGCCCGTTTGGTGTCCAGGAACCCTGCACACATCGTTCGGGGCCGTATGTGGAAACCTCGGCCAGACTCCCTGCGGATGGAACCTAAATAGGCGATAAACCTGGACTAGAGACTCGAGTGTTTAGGTAGGCTGTGGCCGACACCCACGTTGGGCTTCCGCTTGAAGGTTGCCGAGTACACGTCGTGTAGCGACGATGAGTGGTGAGAGCGTGTGTGACGAAGTACACCCCTGCAGGGTATAAAACTATTCGAATAGCCGCGTCCGCGGTAAAGGACTACTTGGTCGCTTATGCAGTTCATAGACAAGTAAATGGATACTACTAAAAGCCTCAAGATAAGTGTGAGTACCGCGGATGGCCCTCTCGTGGGATGACGAGGGAGGATCCACGGTGGGGTATTGAGATGGTGATTAGTGGACTCGTGTGCGAAAACTATTTTCACAAGTGGTGTCTCGTAGGATAGCTTAGCCAAGAGTCAAAGCTGGCTTGCTGCAATAACCCCACTACCTTCTTGAGAATGAACATGTATAGTAGGATCTGTTGTAAGACTTGCTGAGTACCTTTGTACTCATGTTGCTTCAATTACTGTTTTCAGACGACAACACCGCCCCTTCTGATGGGTTCTACGTAGAACTCGACGACGGCGAGTGACTTGCCACCCAGATGGTGATCTAGGCTTGTGAAGGGCCTACGTAGATAGACAGGCTTCGTCAAGCCTTCTTTCTTTCTAGCATCTGTACCCAGACAGTTTGCTTCCGCATGTGCTTGTATGATTGTATGACTTGAGTGTCGGGTCATGTGACCCCTATCTGTATGAACAAGTTATGTAAGGCTCTCCGGAGCCCTTTAAATAAAGTACTTGAGTTGTATAGTTTTGTTGTGATGCCATGTTGTATTTGCACATATCGAGCATATTGTGTGTATGATTGAAATGCTTGGTATGTGTGGGATCCGACAATCTAGTGGTTTATCCTTGGCAGCCTCTCTTATGGGGAAATGTAGTCTAGTGCCTCCTTGAGCCATAGTAGTCCGCTACAGCCCGGTTCACCGGAGTCCTGCTAGCCCAGCACTACTGCTCTGGACACTTGACTGGCCGGCATGTGAGTCATATCGTTCCTGTGTCTGTCCCTTCGGGGAAATGTCACGCGGTGACATCCGGAGTCCTGCCTAGCCTGCTACAGCCCGGGTTCCCGGAGTCCTGTTAGCCCAGTGCTACAGCCCGGATTCACACGCTGCTGACCGACACGTTCGATGTTGATTCATGTATGCCTGTCCCCATACGTTAGTGCCGCTTTGGGTTCACGACTAGCCATGTCGGCCCGGGTTCTCTGTCATATGGATGCTAGCGACATTGTCATATACGTGAGCCAAAAGGCGCAAACGGTCCCGGGCCATGGTAAGGCGACACCCGTGGGAGTACCGTGCGTGAGGCCGCAATGTGATATGAGGTGTTACAGGCTAGATCTGTGTGACTTGGAATCGGGGTCCTGACAGCGTTGGCATCAGAGCCGGACTGCCTGTAGGTGCGATAAGCCATACTGGTCGATGTCGAGTCTAGAAATGCTTTAGTTATATGTAGGGGAATTGATTGTGGGAGGGAACGTAAGGTGCTTTTACTCCTTTACCCCATGCCCTCTGATCTGAGTCATTCTCTTCTCATTCTACGTGGGTTAAGGACTAGGCTCCCTCCTCTCTATCAGGTTCACGTGTTACTAATCCGTAGTAACTTATAGGATTGTTGGTTCCATGCTTCGGTTCAGTTTCTACTACCTTAGTATGTTGTCGGTTAAACCAAAACCTTGTCATGATGTTGTTGAGTGGTATTGCAAACTGTTGCGAATGTCTCAAATCCTTTTTCGAGCATTTACAGCCGTTATGCTGTCCGAATTCTTCTAGAAATACTAATGCCTTGCATTATTTCGTGCTTTCAGATGGCCACCCGTTCCCAGAATCAAGTGGTTCGTCTGACCCGGTGCATCGGCGTACCTGGTCACACGGCCATGCTGGTTCGAGTGATGGTTGAGACAGGCTATCGTTGGTATCCCGAGTATACCGTCGAGGAGCAGTTCCGAGACTTTAATCAAAGTCAATATCTTTGCACAGTCAGGATTTACCCATCCTATCCTGGAGCCACTGAACCCCTCCATTGCTCTTATGGACTTGGGGTTACCGTCGAGATGTCCGTGCAGGATGCAGCTTACTCAATGGTGACTATCATGCGAGCCAGAACTACCTTGCTTCAGAACACCGACTTCCGCTATATGCCAGCAGCACTCCCTGGGGCACAGGGGTACTATCAGGCTACTTACTGTGATTCTACCCATGAGAACTCACTACTCCGCACCACCACCGAGATGCTTGAGGAAAAGGACCGTGAGAATCGTGCCTTGCGAATGGAGCTCTTTAATGCTCGTGCTGATCACTGGGCCACTCTGACACGGTTTGCACCTGCCGTGCAAGCTGGGTTTATGGACATGAGGGACTTGTACCCCGTGCGATCTGGTCTGCCAGAATGTATGGAATGGTGTGATGTAGGAGGCATCACCCCTCCTCGTGGACCCCGTCTGCCACCGTTTGTTGGACCAAGGCCACACCCGAGTCCTTATGGACCGCAAGCTCCACAGGACCGACTGTTTCCAGATGATCATGTTCAGCTCCCAGGACATGGTGGTGACTTCTATGAAGATTACTATGGAGACGTCTGAGTTGGTAGTAGTTCCACTAGTATTGTAACAGTTGTAATCTCCACAGTCCTGCGTGTCTTGTGGGATATGACTTGGTGAGCATCACATTCCGGAGGGTCTCATAGATCGTAAGCGGGAAGAATTCTGCAACTTCACCCAAGGCAGACTGACCGTGGATGCATACAGCCGTGAGTTTGGAAATCTAGCACGCTATGCTCCTGAAGAGGTATCCACCGACGCCAAGAAGCGGGCAAGGTTCCGCAAGGGACTTAGCCCCGAGCTTCGCCGTGATCTTTGTCTGCATGAGTGCACCTCCTTCCAGAAGTTGGTCAATAAGGCCATCAGTGCCGAGACAGGACAGACTGACTATGACGCTACACGCAAGCACTCTCGCGATTTTGGTTCCTCATCCGGCTCCGGATCCCAGAAACTCCGGGTCTGGATTCCAAACACTGCTCTGCCACCTAGGTTCACTCTGAGGCCGTCCTACGAGGCGCCTCGCCCCAACCAGCAGCATGCACCGCCCAAGGTCTATGGTGGCCCCGCTGCTAATGCTGCTCCACGCCCCAATATTGTGACATGCTTCAAGTGTGGAGAAACGGGTCACTATTTGCGTGAGTGCCCCCGAAACAACCTCAATCAACCTGGACAGTCCGTTGGCTGTGGTAAGCCAGCAGGAAAGACTTACTACGCCAAGCCAGCCACCACTGCACGTGGCCATGTCAACTATGTTTCAGCTGTAGAAACTCATGAGGATCCCAACGTCGTCCTTGGTACGCTCCTTGTTAATTGCCATCCGGCAACAGTTCTTTTCGATACTGGAGCATCTTATTCATTTATCTTTGAGAGCTATGCTCGATTGCACAACACCACATTTAGTGACATGCCTACCTCCATGGACATTCAAACTCCTGGTTCTAGATGGCAAACCTCTAGGATAAGCCATGGAAATGAAATTCTTGTCGACAGATTGGTCTTCCTTGCGTCACTAATAGCTCTCAAGTCCTCGGACATAAACATCATCTTGGGTATGGACTGGATGTCAGCTCATTATGCTAAGATTGATTGCTCTACTAGAACTGTTCAACTCACCCATCCGTCGGGCAAGACAGTCAATGTTTTGACCCGAGTGTCTAAGCGTCAGCTTTACTCATTAAATGCCAACCCTCTTCCAGACCTCAAAGATGTGCCAGTAGTCCGTGACTTCCCGGATGTCTTCCCTGAAGAACTGCCAGGTATTCCACCTGACAGGGATGTTGAGTTCGTGATAGACCTTGTTCCAGGAACCGTCCCAATCTCTAGAAGACCCTATAAGATGGCACCCCTAGAGCTAGCCGAGCTTAAGAAACAACTCAATGAGTCCTCGAAAAAGGGTTTCATCCGTCCTAGTTCCTCTCCGTGGGCTTGCCCCGTCCTCTTCGTCAAGAAGAAGGATGGTACGGATCGGATGGTTGTAGATTACCGACTTGTCAACCTAGTCACAATCAAGAACAAGTATCCGCTTCCCAGGATCAACGACCTGTATGATCAGCTCGCTGGATCCTCAGTCTTCTCTAAAATGGATTTGAGGTTGGGCTACCATCAAATCAAAATCAAGAACGGGGACATTCCTAAAACGGCCTTTGTTACTCATTATGGCCAATACGAGTATACAGTCATGTCCTTCGGTTTAACCAATGCTCCAGCCACCTTCTCTCGGTTAATGAACTCAATCTTCATGGAGTATTTGGATAAATTCGTCGTAGTATACCTCGATGATATACTCATCTACTCCAAGAACGAGGCAGAACATGCCGAGCATTTAAGGCTAGTACTGACGAAACTTCGAGAGCACCGCCTTTATGCTAAATTCTCTAAGTGTGAATTCTGGTTGCCAGAAGTGACTTATCTAGGCCATGTAATCTCTGGTAAAGGTATTGCTGTCAATCCCGAGCGAGTTCAAGCCATCCTTGACTGGACTCCACCCGAATCGGTCAAGCAAGTTCGGAGTTTCCTTGGCTTAGCGAGCTACTGCCGGCGCTTCGTCGAGAATTTCTCCAAGGTTGCTAAACCTCTAACCGAACTCCTCAAGAAAGATAAAAAGTTCGAGTGGACTCCATAGTGCGAGTTCAGCTTTCAGGAACTGAAAAGACGCCTGACATCTGCCCCGTACTCGTACCACCAGGTTTTTCTAAGGACTTTGTTATCTATTGTGACGCCTCGCGACAAGGACTAGGTTGCATACTCATGCAAGATCGTCATGTGATTGCCTACGCTTCCCGACAGTTGCGTCCACATGAGGATAATTATCCCACACATGATCTAGAGCTTGCAGCCGTAGTCCATGCACTCAAAACATGGCGACATTACCTTCTCGGTAATCGTTGCGAGATTTTCACCGACCACCAGAGTCTGAAATACATTTTCACCCAACCGGATCTGAATCTCAGGCAAAGACGTTGGGTCGAGTTGATCACAGACTATGACTTAGGAATAACTTACACCCCGGGCAAAGCCAACGTCATGGCTGATGCGCTAAGCCGTAAGTCCTATTGTAACAACTTGATGTTACAACAAAGTCAACCACTTCTCCATGAGGAATTCTGTAAGCTTAACCTTCACATTGTTCCTCGAGGTTTTCTATCCACCCTGGTGGCGAAACCTACCCTTACGGATCAGATCATCAAAGCTCAGAAGGTAGATCCGGGAATCTCCCGTATTAAGAGAAACATCAAGAAAGGAGTTGCGGATTGTTTCTCCGTTGATGACCAAGGTGTTGTGTTCTTTGGAGACCGTCTAGTGGTTCCCAAGGTAAGCAACCTGAGGCGATTGATCCTTAAGGAAGCTCATGAATCTCCTCTCACCATTCATCCCGGTAGTACTAAAATGTATCAAGACCTACGCCAGAGGTTTTGGTGGACTAGGATGAAGAGAGAATTTGCTCAATACATTGCTAATTGCGACGTCTGCCGTCGTGTTAAAGCAGAGCATCAACGGCCTGCTGGCACCCTTCAGCCCCTGGCTATTCCTGAATGGAAATGGGATAAAATCGGTATGGATTTCATTACCGGGTTTCCCAGGACCAAGAGAGGGAATAATGCTATCTTCGTTGTTGTCGATCGTCTTTCCAAAGTAGCCCACTTCCTACCTGTTCGTGAGAGTATAACCGCTAGCCAGCTGGCAGACTTGTACATCTCCCGAATAGTGTCTCTTCATGGTGTTCCATTGGAAATTAACTCAGACCGTGGAAGTCTCTTCACCTCTCGATTTTGGGAAAGTTTCCAAAATGCTATGGGAACTCGTCTCTCTTTTAGCACCGCCTTTCACCCTCAATCAAGTGGTCAGGTAGAACGAGTTAATCACATTCTGGAGGATATGCTCCGAGCTTCTGTCATTTCGTTTGGCATGGATTGGGAGAAATGCCTTCCCTTCGCCGAGTTCGCTTATAACAATAGTTACCAAGCTAGCTTGGGCAAAGCCCCTTTCGAGGTTCTCTATGGACGAAAATGTCGAACGCCTCTTAACTGGTCAGAAACCGGGGAAAGACAAATCTTTGGCCCGGATATGATTCAGGAAGCAGAAGAGCAGGTTCGCATTATTCGTGAGAAATTGAAAACAGCCCAATCTCGCCAAAAGAGCCATTATGACCGCAAACATAAAGCTATGACTTTTGAGGTTGACGAGAAGGCTTACCTTTGGGTGACTCCTTTAAAGGGAACCCATCGATTCGGTATCAAAGGCAAATTGGCTCCTCGTTACATTGGACCCTTTCGCATTCTTGCCAAGCGAGGAGAAGTTGCCTACCAATTGGAACTACCTCCGCATCTTTCCAAGGTTCATGACGTCTTCCATGTTTCCCAACTCAGGCGTTGCTTCTCGGATCCTATCCGTGGAGTGGACCACGAAACGCTTGATCTCCAAGATAATCTCACATATCGGGAGTATCCCGTTCGAATCCTTGATCAAGCCGAGCGTACCACTCGACGCCAAAACATCAAGTTTCTCAAGGTTCAATGGTCACACCATTCCGAGAAAGAAGCTACTTGGGAAAGGGAGGATCGTCTTCGACTTGAGTACCCCACCCTCTTCCCAACGGATCCTAAATCTCGGGACGAGATTCTTTTGAGTGGGGGTGAGTTGTCACATCCTAGGTAGTTCATGCATTAGAGTGTTGCATCATGTCTATTTTTCACAGAAACCTGAAATGGGGATGCCAGAAACCCCCAGCACCCCCCCTGAAACAACTAGGGTTTACTAAAATCCTTTTCAATGAACCTGAAATGCCCTCCATAAATGTTCACCATCTTTGGTTCTGGCTAAAACCTCTGCCAAAAATGGTTTCATATTTTTGGAGGCCATCTTGGATTTTTGCACAAGCCATAAGTATTTGCATTTGGGCATTTTAAATCCTATAAATATTTTCAAATGCCCAAATAATCTTGAAGGTATTTTTAGGCTGTTGAGAATAATTTCAAAGGTGCCTCAGAATATTCTCAGGATTTTCCCAAATGAAATAGTATTTTACTATTTCAAAACACAGAACAGAAATAAATGAATAAAAGAGAAAACATAAAGCAGAAGGACTTACCTGGCAGCCCACCTGGCGGCCCAGCACTGTGCTGGCCCGCGCCAGTCAGCTGCCTGCTCTCGCCAGAGCAGGCAGAGAGGTGACGTCGGCGAGCGCGAGCTCGCCACGGCGCCACCTGCTTGCCGCCTCGCCCGTGGATGCGCTGGACGAACCCCTCGACGCGCCCCCGAGCCTCTGGACACCCCCATTTTCCCCCATCGCCTCTCCCTCGCCTTTCCCCCACCATGGCCGACGCCGCCGCTGCCACCTCGTCGGAGTAGCCGCGCCCACCGTCGACCTCGCGCCGTTCCACCGTGTCCAACAGCTCTGCCGTCGTCCACTCCTTCGAGCAGGTCGAGCCCCGAGCGCTCGCTTGCCCCGAAGCCTCTGCTCCGACCTCGCCTCCGCCGCTCACCGTCGGAGATCCCCTCCGCCGTCACCACTGCAACAGCGCGCCCCCGACCTCGCCGTCCGCTCCGTCGCAACCACCGTGAGCATGGCCACCTTCCCATCCTCTCCTCTCTCCCTCTCGAGCTCTGCAGCCACTGCACGAAGCTCACCCGTACGCGCCGCCGCACAAGCTCGTCGCCGACGAGGCTCCGGCCATCCAACGGCCGCACCACTGTGGCCATTAGCTCCACCGCAACGCCAGGAACCCGTAGCACCATCGCATGTCCCTCGCCGTGCTCTCTAGCAACGGATTCGAATACGCCCGTACCCCGGCAGCCGCACGGCTCGTCGCCGGCGTCGATTCCGGCGACCCCGAGCTCCACCACCACCACCACCAGTCGATGCGGTTTGCTCCCAGCTACACGTAGGTACTCTCCGCCGTCCATTTGGTCGCCGGAGGAGGGATCCCACACTCCACCGCCGCGTCTGACGTCGCCGGGGCCTAAACGCCGGCGAGTCAGCGTGGTTTGACCATGGTTTGACCCCCCCAGAGTCACTGACAAGTGGGGCCCGCCTGCTAATTAATCTGAGTTAGAGATTAAAATTAATCCTAATTAGCTAATCACCTAACAGTGACACTGACACAGGGGAACCACATGTCAGGTTTGACCTGGACGACCCCGTTGACCTGCTGACGTCAGGCTGGCGCAGTAAAGCATTATCTGGATTTAAGTTTATATTGGAAATTCCAGAAATTATCACAAACTTCAAAAAATCATAGAAAATAATCTATAGCTCAGAATGAAAAGATTTATATATGAAAAATGATCAGAAAAATCCATTCTATCCATCTGTACTGGTTTCATGCATGATTAAGCAAGTTAACCTACTGTTTTATACAGAACAAGATAAAGCACTAACATGGGCCATTTATGAACTTGGAATTTGAATCTTTGATTCAAAATAGTCCAAACCCATCTGGTCTTAGTTGCACTAGCCCAATACATCCATATTGCCATGTCTCATGCATGCATCATATTGTTGCACTTGCTTGGTGTTGATTGTGCTTCGATGTGTTCATTGTGGTAGGTCCTGCCTCCGAGGATATTCACGAGTATCCAACTGAAGGGCAGTATCCCACCACCACTCCGTCAGGCAAGAAACCCATTGATCATTTCGATACAAACCCATCTTCTCGCTTCTGCTCTCATTTACTGCATTAAGACAACGCGATTCAAACTGCTGTGTGTTGCGGTAGTTGAACCCACTTTCCTTTGCATGACCTGTCATTGCCACAGTAACTAGATGAAACCCACTAGCATGTGTAGGAGTTGATTGAGCCATGTTGTGTTCCTACAATGCTATGCTTGCTACGCTTAGAGTCGTGTCAGGTCTGGCTCATCGGGGTGATGAACTAGAGTGAAAGTGTGTGTCGGTAATGAGAGTGAAGTGTTGAATACGATTTGGTAAAGGTATCGATGGGAGGCCATGTAGGAGTACATGGTGGGTTGTTTCATTGAGACCGTCCCTAAGAACTGAGATCTGTATGCGTGATTTAAGATTCAGCTACTACCACGCATTGGGCCCGAAACCAATGGACCCCCTCGGCTTCTTAACCACCCTTGTCCTCTGTCCAGGAGTTGCACGTAGTTTCTGGTGTTTGTAGTAAGCTGGAGGCCGTGGACAGCGCTGACCAAGGGGTGGGCTGTGATGCGGTAGGCTCGTGGCACGGTGTACCGAGTCGCCCGTTTGGTGTCCGGGAACCCTGAACACATAGTTCGGGGCCGTATGTGGAAACCTCGGCCGGACTCCCTGCGGATGGAACCTAAATAGGCGATAAACCTGGACTAGAGATTCAAGTGTTTAGGTAGGCTGTGGCCGACACCCACGTTGGGCTTCCGCTTGAAGGTTGCCGAGTACACGTCGTGTAGCGACGATAAGTGGTGAGAGTGTGTGTGACGAAGTACACCCCTGCAGGGTATAAAACTATTCGAATAGCCGCGTCCGCGGTAAAGGACTACTTGGTCGCTTATGCAGTTCATAGACAAGTAAATGGATACTACTAAAAGCCTCAAGATAAGTGTGAGTACCGCGGATGGCCCTCTCGTGGGATGACGAGGGAGGATCCACGGTGGGGTATTGAGATGGTGATTAGTGGACTCGTGTGCGAAAACTATTTTCACAAGTGGTGTCTTGTAGGATAGCTTAGCCAAGAGTCAAAGCTGGCTTGCTGCAATAACCCCACTACCTTCTTGAGAATGAACATGTATAGTAGGCTCTGTTGTAAGACTTGCTGATTACCTTTGTACTCATGTTGCTTCAATTACTGTTTTCAGACGACAACACCGCCCCTTCTGATGGGTTCTACGTAGAACTCGACGGCGACGAGTGACTTGCCACCCAGGTGGTGATCTAGGCTTGTGAAGGGCCTACGTAGATAGACAGGCTTCGTCAAGCCTTCTTTCTTTCTAGCGTCTGTACCCAGACAGTTTGCTTCCGCATGTGCTTGTATGATTGTATGACTTGAGTGTCGGGTCATGTGACCCCTATCTGTATGAACAAGTTATGTAAGGCTCTCCGGAGCCCTTTAAATAAAGTACTTGAGTTGTAGAGTTTTGTTGTGATGCCATGTTGTATTTGCACATATCGAGCATATTGTGTGTATGATTGAAATGCTTGGTATGTGTGGGATCCGACAATCTAGTGGTTTATCCTTGGCAGCCTCTCTTATGGGGAAATGTAGTCTAGTGCCTCCTTGAGCCATAGTAGTCTGCTACAGCCCGGTTCACCGGAGTCCTGCTAGCCCAGCACTACTGCTCTGGACACTTGACTGGCCGGCATGTGAGTCATATTGTTCCTGTGTCTGTCCCTTCGGGGAAATGTCACGCGGTGACATCCGGAGTCCTGCCTAGCCTGCTACAGCCCGGGTTCCCGGAGTCCTGTTAGCCCAGTGCTACAGCCCGGATTCACACGCTGCTGACCGACACGTTCGATGTTGATTCATGTATGCCTGTCCCCATACGTTAGTGCCGCTTTGGGTTCACGACTAGCCATGTCGGCCCGGGTTCTCTGTCATATGGATGCTAGCGACATTGTCTTATACGTGAGCCAAAAGGCGCAAACGGTCCCGGGCCATGGTAAGGCGACACCCGTGGGAGTACCGTGCGTGAGGCCGCAATGTGATATGAGGTGTTACAGGCTAGATCGGTGTGACTTGGAATCGGGGTCCCGACATGTCATGAGAGTAGCACATGGTCAGTAAATGTGCAATCAAATTTGTGCAGTTCCACTGGGATGAAGCAATGTTAGCGGTGTGAGATTTAAGTGTAACTGCAACAACACAATTCATGGGAAATAAAGCAAGACGGAAGCACTTCATAAAATGGTGGTGGCACTGCTTCAATTTATCGACCGCACTAGACCATTACTTATCATTAGGTGGCATTGGTTAATGCTTCATCTGATTTTACATTAATGGTAGCGATATGGGCGTAGGGACAGCAGGGGCATAAAGTGGTGAGGCAGATGTGGTTGCCGACAGCGGCAAACACTCAAGCAGCATGTCTGCATTTATCCCATTTTTATCTCCTCGGCGACATTTTCCTATGTGAGCACAGGAAATCTAGACCTGCTCATTCTCATTTGCGTTGTCCCCCAACACCCCTCACTTTCTTTCCTTTTTCAACCAAGAGACAGGTCCACATCCCCCCACCCTTCGCCATCCACCATGCTTTCTTCGCCTTTTCAACCAATAGACCGGTTGGGTAGCCAGTATCTACTACTTTCCCCCGTTTCCTCTTAGAACCAAGTCCTAGATTCATGCTACAGCTTTCCCACTTTCTTCCATGTTTGAACCAACTCTTAGATTCGACTGTATGAACTACCTTTACCTCTAATAATAGTAAAAGTCTAGGTGGCTTTGGAACAGCCGACGGAAGTAGAAAAGGATCCACACGCAGCCGCGTGGGGAGCTGGGGCAGTAGAGCAAGGAAGGTTTCGAAGGAACATATACCTGAGGGTCATCGGCATGTGGCAAAGACGGCGTCGGGAGGCCGCATCTTGGCCACAATACTGCAGGGAGGAAGAAGGGGTCGGAGGCCCTCCTGAGCCAGCGCTCTCTCAGAGAGAACGGCACGACCGCCGATTGGGACGTGCGAGCATCCGTTGGTTTCCTCCCTCGCCGCCGACGACAGCGTGAACGATGCACCTACACCCCTGCCCCGGTCGAGGTGGTCCGGCCAGATTTGTGACCAGCCGTGAGCAGAGAGAGAGAGTGTGGCCACCTATGTCTTGCTTAGATCTGGAGAGCCTGAGAGAGTGAAAGAGAGGAACCCTAGTAAAGCAAGCGCTAAGGCTCCTGCTTATATATATAGTGGAGTGATTTTGTTGTACCAGCTTCAAAAAAATGCGCTCCTACATGTACCCGCGAGTGGGTGTGAGAGAACTAGTGCGTTCGTGCACTGCTTCTTTTCGTGAGAGTACAATATACTATGCCCAAAGAATGTTCGCCACAAGAGTAATAGTATAAGTGTGTGACGTGTGAGCTAAAATAAAAGGTGTGCGACGTCTTTTGTTTTTTAGAAGTTCTGAGGGTAGGGTGTGAAGAGCACATATGTGTGTGACGTCTACCTGTAGATAGACGGTGGGTGCAAGAGGACTCGGGAGAGTCGTGACTCGTGAGGGTGCGTGTGTGCGTGAGAGAGAGGGGGCACGTATCAATGCAATGCATGTGTCCGTAAATCATTATCCGACAAACGTTCGCCACAAGCTGTTTCCTGACGAACGGCGTAAGAACCGTTAGATCGGCATCCGACAGTGTCAGTTTTGCCATGTCATTTAACAGAGCAGCCACTCCTCCTACACACGAATCTTCCACGTGAGTGTTAGCAACTGCCGTATGCTCCTCCCTCCGTTCCAAAATGCAGTGCATGTAGCTTTATTGAAAATTCAAACCTCGCAAACTTTTCCCGTGTTTTCGTGTACCAAAATGCACATATAGAATACCTAGTATATATCATTTCATTCATCTTCGAGAGGTAACTATAAAGATGGGGGAGGAGTCTACAAAGAAAGACCATCGTATCACCTGCAGCAATTTCAACCATCCTTTGGTGTGGAGGAATATCATAGGAACTCTATATGATATGATTTTTATAGGATTTTTTTCCTTTAGAGCCAATTGGTTCATAGGAATAGATTCATATACTCCACATTTCAAAGGAAATAAACATGATACCATTTTATAGCTTTAGAGCCACTTGGTTCATATGAATGGATTCCTATACTCCCATAATTTCAAAGGAAAATAAACATTAGCGTATATTCAATAGAAAAGTTCCAATGATGTGAACCAAATGACATCTGTTTTCTAATCCCTCCTCATAGGAATTGAGATACATGTCATCTCTAGATTCAATAGAAAAGTTCCTACGATGTGAACCAAATGACATCTCTTTTCCAATCCCTACTCATGGGAATTGAGATACATGTCATATCTTTCCCTACAACTTCCATGTATACATCTTCTATTCCTAAATAGCTAGTACAACCCACTAGTAGATTTTTTCCTAGACATGCAACTATGGCACAAGAACATGTCATGCATGCAAGCCATAAATCACATTGTTTTTTCTACTCTATGCATGCAAGCACCACATCATCAATTCGTGCATGTTACTCATAAGTTATTTCTTGCATTAAATTTTGCATTGTTAATGTATGTGCTGGTCACGTGCACACATATGTAGTTCACATTCATATTTTTGTTAGAAATGCCATTCTTTTAACTGCAATTCATTTTTTCTCTTTGTACTCCCTCTGTCTAGGTGTGTAAGTCATGTTCCGTAAACCAAATAATCCCAAAACACTTTCGCATGGTACATTAACTCCCTCCTCGTTTCTTGTTTTGTGACATATCAACCAATAAGAGATGTGGGCCGTGCATGCTTTCCCAAAACACAAGCACTTCTCCTTTCTTCTAGAATCTTCCGTATCATAATTGCCCAAACTTTTTTTTTGTAAATGAATTGGCATTATTTGTTTTTTACTTTATTCTTTACAATGCACAATCCCATGAATCTTAACCTTTTTATAAAACTAATTGATTTTGAATGAGATTACCTATAAGAACTAAACGAACATCTACATCATGCATATATGACTCAAAGCTTTACATGCTATAGTGTGTATTTATTCATAATTTGGTTTCCAAATCTCATGCGTTTAATGCATGTGTACCTTACTAGTTTTGAGTAGAGTAGCAAATTTCACGCGGCCGCAGGTATATCAAAATGCAGGGGCATGCATCATTGCCTTTCGGTCGAACCTACGCCCACAATTTTTTGTACGTATATCTCCACTGGTCCCCGAACCCAAAATGCTGCCTCGTTCCCGTAAAACCAAGCGGCCCACACATATTAAGGCGTCGACTCGAACTCAATCCCTCTCCCGTTTACTACGATGTGGCCCGCACGCCGTAGTACTCCTCCAAACCCTACTGCCGCACGCATCATCGGTTTTCTTCAAGAGGATGAGGGAGAAGTGGATTTGTAGTGGAGGCGCTTTCGAAAAAAATGGATTCGTAGTGGAGACCCCTACCCTAGGGTGCCCTAGGTAGCTACCGCACGCATCATTGGTTTTCTCTTTTTTATGCTCTTGCGCCCTAGAGTGAAATGATGGTTGCTTCGTCCGTCCATCTTAATGCGGGAAAGGTGGGGCTTTGTGATTTGACCCCTCATCGCTCATTTACTACTACTGCGGCGCTACGACCGGGGTGCCTCCAAGTCCAACCGCTGCTCCGAACTATAATTTGGTGCATCGCACGTGGAACAAGATGGTGGATGAGCCACATGTCGGCCAAAGGGGTCCTGTTAAGTGTGTCACCATTTCGTGTGCGGACTGACCCTGCTTGAGTTGCTACGCCAACACAACAGGAGCAGCCTACCACTTGGTTTTGCTCCTTGGTGAATCCCGACTATATTGATCTAAAAAGATATGTATTGTACTACCCTCTCCGTCTCGGTTTATAGGGCACGCACGTAGTTCTCGGTCATCCATTTGACTAACTAAATATGAGTTATTATGTCACAAAAAGTATATCATTCGATTCTTAAGTGGATGTAGTTTCTAAACATATACTGTTCATCACATATATAGCCAGTTAAATTCTCAGCCTAGAACGACGTGCATGCCCTGTAAACCGATACGGAGGAAGTTGTAAAAATGAGGTGATTTTACCGAGCGATGGGCGGGGGAGCATGGCCTGTCATGGGGTCCCACATGTCATGACGTACCAAGGCGATGCGCGTGTCCCTCTAGAGGCAGAACAATGGCAGAAGCAATACTATGTGGTTTTCTTGAAGGATATGATGGCGAAGCGAAGTGTGAAATAATGGTTGCTTCATCCATCTGGGAAGGTGTGGCATTGTGATTTGACTTCTCATTGCTCATTACTACTACTGGGGCGGTACGACTGGGGTGCGTCCCCCCTGCTGTTCTGCACTGTTATTTGGTGCATGACACGTCGACCCAGTTTCTATATGTCCCACATGTCGGCGAGAGGAAGTACAGAATTCATGAAAGCGAGCGTCGACAGAGGATTACAAGACACGGCTTGGTTTTTGCTGCTTCGCGCGATCCATCGATACAAACCCAGACTAAAAAAAGCGAGGGCGGGTCTTTGCCCGCGTGGCAGGCAGGGGAGTTTGGCATAGTCTGTTCGAGGCAACGAGGCAGGAAGGGAAACAAGCATATAAAGGCTGAGCGACTTAGTTTTGGGAAAATCTGATTTTACGGAGTACGTACCCACTTTGGGGGTAGTATACTACTTACTACTCCCTCCTTTCCGGTTTATAGGGCTCGTCTAAAAAAATCGTTTTTACGTTTTATAAGTCTCAATTCTACTACTAGTAGTAGTAGTACCATCACATGTTGGATTTCGAGGTGCGTTAAATCACCCGATGCAAGCATTGTCAAGAGAAAACTCACCAATGCATGTAGAAGTTCATGGAAATTTAGTGGTCATGCATGCATTCGTTCTAATTAATGCCTCGGTAAACTTAACTTGTTGAGAAAAACGAGCGTACATTACTTGTGCAAACTACGAAATTAATTCCACCACTCATAGTCTACCTTGGTTGGAGAGATTTTGAAACTGAGCCATAAACTGGAAAGGAGGGAGTCGTAACATAGCCTAAGGTAGCTTGCTGCACCACGAACTCCAAGGAAATTGTTGTAGTAGTACTACTCCTATATACTACTCCAAGGAAATTGAGCCATAAACTGGAAAGGAGGGAGTACTACTAAAATACATATATTACAAACAATATGATAATCTCTCTAACCAAGGTAGGGACGAGGAGAAGATGGAGGGAGTAGTAAAATTTTCTCCTCGTCCTGCGAGCCACCGCGCGCGTGGGCGAGGGAGTTGGCATAAGGCGTAGTACTACTACCTCCGTCCTGGTTTATAGGTCACCTTTGTAGTTCGTGCCAAATTTTGACCAAATATTTAGCTAACAAAATGTTAATGCATGTCAACAAAAATTATATCATTGGATTCGTATTTCAACATAGTTTTCAATGATATAATTTTTGGTAACATGCATGAACGTTTTGTTAGTTCAATCTATAGTCAAAATTTGACACAATATACAATGGGGACCAATAAACCAGGACAGAGGTAGTTTCTAGTAGTAAGAAAGCTTCACCTCGTCCTCTGAGACACCGCGCCCGTGGGCGGGGGAGACGGTGTAGTAAGCAAGCTTCTCCTCGTTCTGCGAGTTGACGGGACACATCAAAAGTTATACGTACTACAGAGCATCTCGAGTGTATAGAACCTTGCCTCTAAGGTAGGCCCCACATGATGCGTCAAGTCGCAATTTGTTTGTTCATCCGTGGTAGACAATCTTCCATCAAGTGGACAACCAGTACACATGTCAAATTACCACGTGGGCTGCCTTTTCATACAGAAATGAGCTCCACCGTGTACCCACGCGGGTGTGGTTGGGAAAGAGACGGGAGTACGTGCGCCGTGCGTGCACCTCTTCTCTTCGTGCACGTCCCCCACCTACGTGGGTGTGTGAGAGAGAGATACAAACCTAGACATAATGTGCTGTCCATCCCCATGCCTCCACCCAGTCCGACCACCAGTCACCACCACGCCCCACTCCTCCTCACCTTATCTCTCATCTTTCTCGAGATATCATTTTGTCGATGAAATTCTCGAGATACCATTTTTCCGATAAAATTATCGAGATATCATTAGTTTTTACACATGGGATTACTCCTGCATGGTCAATCACAACAGGTGTTTTGTAAAAAAAATGCATCTTGATGTTCCATGCAATGCATGGGCATCTTGCTAGTCCATGAAAATAACACATGGCAAAATTTCACGGCGAATGAGGGATTTGAATCTACTGGGAGGGGTTGTTCGAATTTTGCCCGGGGTAGCCAAAATATTGGCGACCCTTTTGTCCACCGTTGCCTTTGCCACCGATGAACGAGACATGGCTCGGGTGCTCATGCATCCTCCAGCGCGCACGTTGGAGACGAGCTCGCACGAGCTGTGCTTTTTTTGTCCCACCACGCCGCCCGAGCCGGCCGCCTACCGACCGGCGACCCGCATATTATGCCGTCCAACCGTAGCCGCACACATTCTCACAACAACTCAACCAACCGGACGAAGTTCATGCAAATGATACGTCCATTTTGCATCATGCTTTTATATCGATATTTATTGCATTATGGGCTGTTATTACACATTATGTCACAATACTTATGCCTATTCTCTCTTATTTTACAAGGTTTACATAAGGAGGGAGAATGCCGGCAGCTGGAATTCTGGGCTGGAAAAGGAGCAAATATTAGAGACCTATTCTGCACAATTCCAAAATTGTCGGGTGGTTGGTGCGACATATGCCAAAGGATGGCTTATCATTGTGGGAGCCAATAAAACGTCGCCGGTGCCTGGAAACGGGATGAGGCGAAGACATGCACGCCGACGAATCTTACCCAGGTTCGGGGCTCTCCGAGGAGATAACACCCCTAGTCCTGCTCTGCGGGGTCTCCGCATGATCACTAGATCGATAAAGAGTAGCTACAATCGCTCCTAGAGCTGTTGGGATCAAGGAAGAAGAAGAACAAGGCTATCTCTTGCTTCTCTCTATCTATGGTGTGTGTCACGACCGGATTTTGGGATATAAATTCCCAAAAAAACGGCCTGTGTGCTCACCAGCCCCAGGATTACTGTTAGCTGATGAGGCACCAACTTGATACAAGAATATCCAAGCAAGCACAAAAATATGTAGTACAAGACCATTTAGGCCTAGGAGTACAACAATTGGTTTCTAATGGTTGAGGGCGGAAGCGGTTGGGTACATCTGCGTCTATGGGACTCCATTTCCCACAAGAACAGCTGACCAGGATAACGCCTATCTTCGCGAGGCTGCAAACGTCAACACGTAGGCTCCGAGGTTGTCACCGCGTGGCTCGTCTCCGAGCGAGAAATCTGGCCAAGACAATAGCCAGGGACAAGCCCGTGAGTACGTTTGAATGTACTCGCAAACACTAGGAACACGGGTATAATATATCAAACATGCTCCGAGTTAAACTAGATAAAACACACATCTGCCACGAAATATATGAAAGGTCATGATGCACACATATGGTAAAATATACCAAAATAAAATACTGGGTGCCAAGCGAGTGTCTGAATGACTCCTCGGGCGGAAAGTGCAGAAATAATAATACTGGTGCCAAACGAGTGTCTGAATGACTCCTCGAGCGGAAAATGCAGAAATAAAAATAATGCCGCAGTCGGGCGTCTGAGCGACACCACATAACGGGCTTATAAGAAAAATAATTACAGTGAATATCCAGGAGGTAGGACCATCCCAGGGATACTCAATAATATACATAATATAAATGGTTAGTCCAAAATATAATAAAGATCACAATCCATACGTGTCATAGTCATAAACAAAATTTAGTACAGTCGTTTCTCCATCCAAAAAAAACGATAATTTAGTCAGGCCGTATCTCCATCCGAATACCGTTACAGAGTTCTAGATTAATCGTTCTCCATCCGAACACCGTTACAAGACTCAACTCAGACTGTGGTCTCTACTCAAGAACATGACTATCTGACGGGATGTATCCTCTGCAGAGGGAGTACCATTTTCCACGAGTAACGGGTTTACTTAGTCCCTCTGGACTAATTCCGTCTACGGTCTTTTGATTGAAAACACGCCCGACCTGCACACACCAGCTTAACTCACCAGTGCCTGGAATCACCCACGACACCTGCCAAGCAAAACTCTAAGTGGGGAGGCTACAACCTCGACGTAGCATGGGATCACAAAATTTATACCGCGCGCAAACTGGGGGAAGCTATCCCCTTCGGCTACAACCGAAACACCCATGCCCCCGGACCGAATGACAGGCTTTAATCCGTGGCCACGGGACCTTCATCACGGCCTCTCTGTACGGTGTGTGCTTTGGACAGGGGTTCACAACCTACTGAACCATACCCTGTCCCTGCAGGGACAAGTGGTGGTACCGACAAAGAAGGAAGCTATTGATCAAGACTTGGTCTACAACCGACTCAGGTGGTCCAGGCACCCACCAAACATATCACCACTAGTGAAATAAATCATCACTCCTCGAGCCTCACCAAGCTATGCCGGGCATACTCATCTCGACGAGGGATTAGGGACGAGCTCGTGTCTACCCAAGACCACGACTCTCCCGGCTTACTACCGGTGTGCAAGAGAAACTCACGAGGATGACCCAAATCACTTGTGTATCCACCTGCTGACCACAAAACAACTCCAAAGTGCACTTATGCACGAGACTATATCGGTACATAAAATATCACACACTCCAAGTCAAAAGGTGTTGTGATCACATCCAAACACCACAACAGAATATTATGCCAGAGTTCAGAGATGCTTGCCTTCAAAAGTATGCAAAGGATGCACTTATTGGAAGCTTTCCTTTTCCTCCAAAAATCCTATTTTTCAAAATACACAAATACAAATATTTCAAACACAGTACCAAAACTTGTCTCAAATATTTTTGAAATAAATCTTAAAATAAACTAGATGAAATTTGAGAGAGGTAGGAAAAAGAATCAACTCAGTTGGAGTTTTATTTTAAAAGTTATAGCCAGTCAAAGTTTGGTCAACTCTGTTTTTAAAATAAAACCAGAAAAAGGAAAACGCTTCGAGGGAAATACGCTTACGCAGCAGGGAAAACGCATTCGGGGTTTTGCGCCTTCACTTAACCAGAGAGAGGGCGGACGTGCGGGTCACTGACAGTGGGTCCAGAGGGCCCACTAGTCAGGTTTGACTGGTCTCCCTCTCCCTCCTTTCTCTGTGCCCGAACGGTGGCGAGGCTCCGGCGATCGCCGGCGACGAACGGCGGCTCCTCGAGGGCATCCAAGGGCGGGGATGGAACGGCCGGACCGAGGCGGTCCTCTGGGTGGTCGTTGGGTCGGCGGAGGTGGAAGGAATCGCCGCCGGCGAGCTCCGCGGCAGAGGAAAGCTACGGTGGTGAAGTGACTTTCGTGCTCTGGTGGTCTCCGATCGAGCTTGGGCAGCTGGGCAGCTCCGCAAGGCTACGGGGAGGATCTTGGTGGCGCTGGATTGGCGAATGGGTGGCCGGTTGCGACGAATCGCGCCGGGGCTTAGCGGCGGCCGAGCTGGCCGGAGTTGGGGAGGGCGGTCCTATCCGGTCAATCTACTACTAGGGGAGCTCTACGGGGTGGTTCTGAGGTCGCGTGAGTGCTCGGAGGGGCTCGGTGACCCTTTATATAGTGTGGCGAGGCTGGACCGTGGCGGTAGAAGATAGGATCGCCGGCGACAGCCGTTGCTGTAGTTGCAGGGCATCTTGGCGGCGACGAACGCGCTCCGACGAGTGGGAGGATAAGCACGGCCTGTGCTCTGAGGCAGCTGTCGTGCGCTGGTGGCTTGGGCGGCGCCTTCCGCGGCGGAATCCGCTGCCGACGCCGGCGTGCCGCCAAGGGCGCGGCCAGCGATGCAGCAGGACGCCAGAGGGATCGTGGAGCAGGGGGGCGGCTAGTGCGCGGCTCAGCGATGCAGAGGGAGCCAGGGTCGGGTCGCGTCGAGCGCGGCAGTGCGGCGTGTCGGCGTAGTGCGCGCGCGTGCAAAACGTGCGCTCTGGGCGCGCCCAGAGCACGCACGGCACCTGCTCGACGAAATGCCAGCGCGCTCTAGAGCTCGAGGGTGGAGCTGGCACTGCACAGGATGGAGGTAGGGGTAGCAAGGCATTCAGTGGACAAGGTGGATAGGTCAGGGGTTCAAGTCCACCATGCAAACCAGAGAGCTTGCCAAAAATGACTGTGCACACCAGGTGTTCGACAGAATGCCAGATGCACTTAGGCAACTCTTGGAGTGGCCAAAATCTCCAGATCAGTGTCTCCTTAGATGCAGGAGACGATGGCAAGGTTAGATTCGCAAAGACAGAAAGTTGATAGTGCAAGTTTTGCAAAACACCAGTTTTGGACAGAAAGAAAAAGGTTTTAGAACATGCACTTCAAAACCTCCAATGAGCCCAATCTCCTGGACTTAAGAGTTTGGTAGGGAGGGCTACAAGTAGGAGAAAGCTCAGGGTTATTAGGGCAAGGAAAAACATGGTTGCAGTACAAATCACCAAATTGGACCAGAATGCAAAAGAGGCTGATCCACTCAAATTTCCCAAGGAACATCATTGGGTTTTTGCTTGAGGATGAATTGTATGCATCCATTGACATCCCCAAACACTTGGGGGAAAATTTAAAGAAATATTTAAAAGGGTTGTAGTGCAAATAGGCTCCAAATGCAAAAGAAACCATTTTAAAGGAAGAAAACTTTGAAGAAATAAATCCTGCAACATTTGAATCCACTGATAAATAATTGTTTTGTCATAGAGAGCAATCAAGTCCAACCATACCTTTGAAGGTCTTTTCCCACATGAAGAAAAAAAATCCAAAATCATAAAAGGTAAAACTTGACAATTGGAAAAGTTTTATTTCCTGGCAACATTTTAATAAATAAAACAAGGCCAAATTTTTTGGGGTGTCACAACACTACCCCCCTTAAGAAAAAATCTCGTCCTCGAGATTTGTTAAAGGCTGTTTTGAACAAGAATTGTTTTGAAATAAAAAACTGTTTTTATTAAAGAAATCCTTCAACTGCACAAAACAAAACGGCTACAGTGAGAGGGCAATAAGTGGTGTAAAACCATAGTGTGGCACACTGGTGTAGTGTGGAAAAATCCACGGTTAGGGAAAAACGAGACGTTTCTATGGGGATACAGTAATTTAGAATAAATTCTAAATTACTAATATACGCTGGTCGCACCCGAGAGCACAGTGCTCTCTCTGGCGGACAGGTGGGCCCAGGGCCCACTGTCGGCCTCTTCTCCTTCCTCTGGCCCTCTCTTCTCTCTCGCGCGTTCTCCCGCGCTTCCTCCACCGGCGATGCCTAGCTCGTAGGGCATCGAGGCCGTACCGTGGTAGTGCGCGGCGTGCTAGCTGCCGGTGCAGCGTGCACTCACCTCGCGGGCCAGGGCGCTGTCGGCACTACTCGCGGGCTCGCCTCCGAACACCGGCGGCCGAGTGACGGGTGGCGCTGGTGGACCTCGCCCACCATACACCGATCTCGCGCTATAAAACGGTCGCGGTGCTCCTCTCTTCTTCCTCACACCTGGCCTCGCTCCTACTCCTCCTTCCTTCTTCTCCATAGCTGCTGGCAGGAGCTCGAGCCGAGGCTCTAATGGCGGAGGCAATGCCGGACTGGTATGTGGTCCTGGTGTGTGGGGGCTTGGCGGTGCTGCTAGGGTTCTCTGTGCTCCTATGCGCGATGATCCTGGACGATCGTCGTGATGCTGCTGCTCGAGTGTTAGCTCTTCGCGGTGGCGGCGATCATGTGGATTAGACGCGGCATCGGGGCTGACTGCTGTCGGAGTGTCGGGGCAGCTTGCGCTCGAATGAACACTCACAAGTCACTCTCACTGAGACTGTGCTCATGGTCGAGTGGTGGCTGAGAGTTTGCTGTAACGATTATGCGCGAATAATAATAATAAAAAATCTATGCCGGGAAAAAGCATATATATGCAGCAATAACTCGGGGAAAAGAGATCTTCTCGAAAAACTTGTTGCGAGAGAAGAAATAATTTAAAACAAAACTAACAACGGCAACACCGCTCACAAAACAGGAATTAAAGAAAAATTGGATCCGTTGCATAAAGGTTTTTACGACCATGCTGCAACACATAAATACAAGTACTGGGACAATAAATACATCGGAGGCGTTTACAAAGAAAAGGGTAAAGCGACAGGGTCCTGAGAAAACGCTTCTGGCACCGGGGCACACTCCTCTTCTATCGGGGGAAGCGGGTTAACCAGTCGATGAATGCGCCCTTCTTGGTCAGGCCTCAGTGGTCTGCCAATAGCGATCCGAGGATTTAAATCAGCGAGGCTTTGGAGATAACCCATTACTCGCTGAGTTAAACGCTCGTGGGCAATGACGTACTGGGCAAGGTTGGCTAGTACTGGATCCCTCTCGATGCGCCCACCGGGAAAAGATGCAACTTCTCCGGGTGCTGCACGGCTCGGAAAATAATAGTACCCTCGCTCACTGGCATAGGGCACTGCGAATCGAAGGCGGGTGAGCGCCTCGTACGCAGCAGCTTCTATGGCCATCTGCGGAGTCGGCATGGATTTCCCCACGAAGGAGACTTCCGTTGGGTCTTAGTTTGGGTAGGCGGGAGGGATGTGCACCACTGCCCAATATTTCGAGGTGGAAGGAGTGATCCTCGATTTGAGCAACTCGTACTGGGGTGGACGGGTGGCGCTCATAGTACTGCAGGTAAAGTCCCACAATAATTTGACAAAGCTACCCGGGGTTGCGTCTGGGGTTCTCAGATAAATGCTGGGAGTCGACATGGCAAGGGGCGGCTGTGGGTGCTGCGCACAAAGGTGAGGGGTGCTCGGCAAGGTCACGAAGTGGCCTTTAAATAGCACAGGGGCTGGGATATCTACCGGGGTGAAAGGTAACTGGCTGACGATCCTGCACTCGGGTCAAAGCCACAGATATACATATCACATAAAGGTGACGCATTACTGTGGGCGTTGACGGGGTTGGTCTAGGTGGCTGCGTCCGAAAAAAATAAAAAAGCAACTGCACGCCAACGTACACATGCATGGCTACTACTCCAAAAACAAGGGCGCTCAAACAGACAGCATGCAACAACAGCGATACAAGGCCACACATTACAAAGCGTAGAAAACTAAGGCTCGATACAACTTTGAGCGACTTAGTCTACTTCGTTAATGTCTAAGTGGGCTGGCCTTGCGGACGCCGATGCTTCTCCATGGCTCTCACCGTCAGGATTTGCCGGTTGAGGCTGAGGTGCTGCAGGGTCGGGGAGATGGTGATGACCACCCCGGGGGTTGTTGGCCCAAATCCCGTTGGAATGGGTTTCCAAAAGGCGACGAAGCGCTTCTGGGGTCACCAAAGTGCTCTGGTTGATGGCTGGCGCAGGCCTCAAGGGATCGATCGGGTGTCCGAACAGCACGACTGGGTTGTCGGTGTCGGGCTCCGCTTCTCTTCTCACCGGGGCTCGGTGAACCAGCTCTCCACGAGCTGCGATCAGATCAAGAGTGACCTGGTCGAAGAGTTGTTCTAGTGCGCTTACATAGCGCACCAGATGCAACAGCGCAGGATCCGTCTCGTGGTCTCCGTTGGCAACTTGAGGCGGGCTACCATACCCATCGCGACTGGGGTAGTAGTAGAATGAGCGACAGTTAACTCTGGGCGACAAGTGCCGGAGTTGAACTATAGCTTCGCGGGCTGCCAGTTGGATGGCTTGTGGCTCAAAGGAAGTTGTCCTTCCAGTGAACCTGTAGGGGCGTTCTGGCGACAGACCCCTACCGTAGATGTGCACAGTGGCCCAATACTGACGGCTTTCACCGTACATGGGTCCCTGGTACACAACATACTCAGGAGGCTCTTCTAACGCGTAGGCACGGCGGGTGAGGTTTGCGAGCACGGTCACAAAACCTCCAAGGTTGGTTGCTGTGGTCTCGTTGTGAACAATGGGGCCAGGCATCGTGGCTGGGTTTGGGGGCAAGAGGCTATGCTGTGCCGAGGCTAGCGTGCCCTTTTTATAGGAAAATTGGACGGAGTCTTCCTCCGCACGCTGGCGATAGAGACGGGTTGGGTGTCGGTCACTGGCGCGTGAGCGACGGGCTAGGCTGATAGGTTGGGCACCGTCCGCCGAAAAAGGGCGTCAGGTCACTGTGGAGATATCTTACGCGGAAAGCTTGACCGGGGTTAGGCTAAGGTCTGGTGGTTTGGTTAACCTAAGTTGTTGACCTGGCTAAGATAGGATTAGCCAATGGTCAGCCTGGCTCTAATACCAAGTCTGTCACGACCGGATTTTGGGATATAAATTCCCAAAAAAACGGCCTGTGTGCTCACCAGCCCCAGGATTACTGTTAGCTGATGAGGCACCAACTTGATACAAGAATATCCAAGCAAGCACAAAAATATGTAGTACAAGACCATTTAGGCCTAGGAGTACAACAATTGGTTTCTAATGGTTGAGGGCGGAAGCGGTTGGGTACATCTGCGTCTATGGGACTCCATTTCCCACAAGAACAGCTGACCAGGATAACGCCTATCTTCGCGAGGCTGCAAACGTCAACACGTAGGCTCCGAGGTTGTCACCGCGTGGCTCGTCTCCGAGCGAGAAATCTGGCCAAGACAATAGCCAGGGACAAGCCCGTGAGTACGTTTGAATGTACTCGCAAACACTAGGAACACGGGTATAATATATCAAACATGCTCCGAGTTAAACTAGATAAAACACACATCTGCCACGAAATATATGAAAGGTCATGATGCACACATATGGTAAAATATACCAAAATAAAATACTGGGTGCCAAGCGAGTGTCTGAATGACTCCTCGGGCGGAAAGTGCAGAAATAATAATACTGGTGCCAAACGAGTGTCTGAATGACTCCTCGAGCGGAAAATGCAGAAATAAAATAATGCCGCAGTCGGGCGTCTGAGCGACACCACATAACGGGCTTATAAGAAAAATAATTACAGTGAATATCCAGGAGGTAGGACCATCCCAGGGATACTCAATAATATACATAATATAAATGGTTAGTCCAAAATATAATAAAGATCACAATCCATACGTGTCATAGTCATAAACAAAATTTAGTACAGTCGTTTCTCCATCCAAAAAAAACGATAATTTAGTCAGGCCGTATCTCCATCCGAATACCGTTACAGAGTTCTAGATTAATCGTTCTCCATCCGAACACCGTTACAAGACTCAACTCAGACTGTGGTCTCTACTCAAGAACATGACTATCTGACGGGATGTATCCTCTGCAGAGGGAGTACCATTTTCCACGAGTAACGGGTTTACTTAGTCCCTCTGGACTAATTCCGTCTACGGTCTTTTGATTGAAAACACGCCCGACCTGCACACACCAGCTTAACTCACCAGTGCCTGGAATCACCCACGACACCTGCCAAGCAAAACTCTAAGTGGGGAGGCTACAACCTCGACGTAGCATGGGATCACAAAATTTATACCGCGCGCAAACTGGGGGAAGCTATCCCCTTCGGCTACAACCGGAACACCCATGCCCCCGGACCGAATGACAGGCTTTAATCCGTGGCCACGGGACCTTCATCACGGCCTCTCTGTACGGTGTGTGCTTTGGACAGGGGTTCACAACCTACTGAACCATACCCTGTCCCTGCAGGGACAAGTGGTGGTACCGACAAAGAAGGAAGCTATTGATCAAGACTTGGTCTACAACCGACTCAGGTGGTCCAGGCACCCACCAAACATATCACCACTAGTGAAATAAATCATCACTCCTCGAGCCTCACCAAGCTATGCCGGGCATACTCATCTCGACGAGGGATTAGGGACGAGCTCGTGTCTACCCAAGACCACGACTCTCCCGGCTTACTACCGGTGTGCAAGAGAAACTCACGAGGATGACCCAAATCACTTGTGTATCCACCTGCTGACCACAAAACAACTCCAAAGTGCACTTATGCACGAGACTATATCGGTACATAAAATATCACACACTCCAAGTCAAAAGGTGTTGTGATCACATCCAAACACCACAACAGAATATTATGCCAGAGTTCAGAGATGCTTGCCTTCAAAAGTATGCAAAGGATGCACTTATTGGAAGCTTTCCTTTTCCTCCAAAAATCCTATTTTTCAAAATACACAAATACAAATATTTCAAACACAGTACCAAAACTTGTCTCAAATATTTTTGAAATAAATCTTAAAATAAACTAGATGAAATTTGAGAGAGGTAGGAAAAAGAATCAACTCATTTGGAGTTTTATTTTAAAAGTTATAGCCAGTCAAAGTTTGGTCAACTCTGTTTTTAAAATAAAACTAGAAAAAGGAAAACGCTTCGAGGGAAATACGCTTACGCAGCAGGGAAAACGCATTCGGGGTTTTGCGCCTACACTTAACCAGAGAGAGGGCGGACGTGCGGGTCACTGACAATGGGTCCAGAGGGCCCACTAGTCAGGTTTGACTGGTCTCCCTCTCCCTCCTTTCTCTGTGCCCGAACGGTGGCGAGGCTCCGGCGATCGCCGGCGACGAACGGCGGCTCCTCGAGGGCATCCAAGGGCGGGGATGGAACGGCCGGACCGAGGCGGTCCTCTGGGTGGTCGTTGGGTCGGCGGAGGTGGAAGGAATCGCCGCCGGCGAGCTCCGCGGCGGAGGAAAGCTACGGT
Source organism: Aegilops tauschii subsp. strangulata (assembly GCF_002575655.3). Classification (NCBI taxonomy): domain Eukaryota; kingdom Viridiplantae; phylum Streptophyta; class Magnoliopsida; order Poales; family Poaceae; genus Aegilops; species Aegilops tauschii. The sequence goes on from NC_053039.3 coordinate 361,241,737, forward strand.
GGTGAAGTGACTTTCGTGCTCTGGTGGTCTCCGATCGAGCTTGGGCAGCTGGGCAGCTCCGCAAGGCTACGGGGAGGATCTTGGTGGCGCTGGATTGGCGAATGGGTGGCCGGTTGCGACGAATCGCGCCGGGGCTTAGCGGCGGCCGAGCTGGCCGGAGTTGGGGAGGGCGGTCCTATCCGGTCAATCTACTACTAGGGGAGCTCTACGGGGTGGTTCTGAGGTCGCGTGAGTGCTCGGAGGGGCTCGGTGACCCTTTATATAGTGTGGCGAGGCTGGACCGTGGCGGTAGAAGATAGGATCGCCGGCGACAGCCGTTGCTATAGTTGCAGGGCATCTTGGCGGCGACGAACGCGCTCCGACGAGTGGGAGGATAAGCACGGCCTGTGCTCTGAGGCAGCTGTCGTGCGCTGGTGGCTTGGGCGGCGCCTTCCGCGGCGGAATCCGCTGCCGACGCCGGCGTGCCGCCAAGGGCGCGGCCAGCGATGCAGCAGGACGCCAGAGGGATCGTGGAGCAGGGGGGCGGCTAGTGCGCGGCTCAGCGATGCAGAGGGAGCCAGGGTCGGGTCGCGTCGAGCGCGGCAGTGCGGCGTGTCGGCGTAGTGCGCGCGCGTGCAAAACGTGCGCTCTGGGCGCGCCCAGAGCACGCACGGCACCTGCTCGACGAAATGCCAGCGCGCTCTAGAGCTCGAGGGTGGAGCTGGCACTGCACAGGATGGAGGTAGGGGTAGCAAGGCATTCAGTGGACAAGGTGGCTAGGTCAGGGGTTCAAGTCCACCATGCAAACTAGAGAGCTTGCCAAAATGACTGTGCACACCAGGTGTTCGACAGAATGCCAGATGCACTTAGGCAACTCTTGGAGTGGCCAAAATCTCCAGATCAGTGTCTCCTTAGATGCAGGAGACGATGGCAAGGTTAGATTCGCAAAGACAGAAAGTTGATAGTGCAAGTTTTGCAAAACACCAGTTTTGGACAGAAAGAAAAAGGTTTTAGAACATGCACTTCAAAACCTCCAATGAGCCCAATCTCCTGGACTTAAGAGTTTGGTAGGGAGGGCTACAAGTAGGAGAAAGCTCAGGGTTATTAGGGCAAGGAAAAACATGGTTGCAGTACAAATCACCAAATTGGACCAGAATGCAAAAGAGGCTGATCCACTCAAATTTCCCAAGGAACATCATTGGGTTTTTGCTTGAGGATGAATTGTATGCATCCATTGACATCCCCAAACACTTGGGGGAAAATTTAAAGAAATATTTAAAAGGGTTGTAGTGCAAATAGGCTCCAAATGCAAAAGAAACCATTTTAAAGGAAGAAAACTTTGAAGAAATAAATCTTGCAACATTTGAATCCACTGATAAATAATTGTTTTGTCATAGAGAGCAATCAAGTCCAACCATACCTTTGAAGGTCTTTTCCCACATGAAGAAAAAAAATCCAAAATCATAAAAGGTAAAACTTGACAATTGGAAAAGTTTTATTTCCTGGCAACATTTTAATAAATAAAACAAGGCCAAAATTTTTGGGGTGTCACAGTGTGTGTGCGTGTGCTATGCTTGGAAGCCAAACATGCAGAGGTGCGAACCCTTTCCATGGGTGCTCCGGGGGGCTTATATAGGCCTACCCCCCGGGGGTACAATGTTAATCCGACTGGGACCTGGCCCCAGCCGCCAGTGTCTACGCCTGCCGGCTTCTCCGCCGGCTGCTGGGTCCCGCCGGCTGGTGGGTCCCGCCGGCTGCCGGCTACTCGGTCGACAGGCCGGCCCCACCGCCTAGGGTCTTGTCGGCGGCTGCTTACTGTAGCCGCGCCTCTGATGATGAGGGCTTTGTCGAGGTAAGCGTGGCTACAGTGATCCGCATCGGGGGCTATCACTGTAGCCTCACCTCATCTTGTCTCCCTAATGGGGCTCCTGCCTCGAGGAAGGGAGTCGCCGGCTTCTGGAGGCCGGCTATGCTCCTGGCCGACTAGGAAAAGCCGGGCCGCCTTCACGCCTCTCTCTGGCTGAAGGGGCCCGCAGTCCTTGGGCCGTACAGGAGTGGGTCGTGGATGACGTCGTAGCTGGCGTGGCTACAGTGCCGGGCCGCACGGGAGACATCCCTCCCATACGGCCTCCTGTAGCCATGCCTGCCTCGGGCTTTGGGGGTCGTGGGCCGCACTGTGGCCATGCCCCGTCAGGTCGTCGTTATGTAGGAGCGGTTGTGGTCTTGGCCGGCTTCTAGGAGTCGGCGTCCTTCTTGGCCGGCTTCTTGGAGTCGGTGAGGCTGGGTCGCCTTCCAGGAGTCGGCTTTAGTGGTAGCCGGCCGGGGAAGGCGGCCCAAATGCTTGGAGTGCTTGAAGGCCCAAAGGCCTGATAAATTTTCTGAAGAGCCAGGGGTAGTCGGTTAGGCTACCCGTGGCCATTTACTCCGACAGTAGTCCCCGAAGCTGATTGGGCTTCGAGGTGGAGTGGGGTACGAGAAGCTCGATCAGCTTCCTATCGTGACAAGCCGGCAGCTAGGAGCCGGCCTTGGTGCAGGCGTGCCGCCTTTAGCCGAATTCTTCTGGAGTCGGGGGGCGGGAACCCGCAGGCTCGTGCACCGGGCGGCGGGCCGGCCTCTGGCCGTTGGCGTGCCACGTGGCCGGAAAGCCTGCCAGCCCACGCGCGTGACGGGACATCGCCGCAGGGAGGGGGCCCGCCACGTCCGCGCCCCGGCCTAGGCGCGGATCCTTTGTATCCCGAAACCGCCCGCACGTTTCGTGCGGCAGTTTCGGCTCGCACTTATGCGCAATAAACGCGAGACATGGGGAGGGTGGGCGCAGTTAATCCCACGTCCCTCCCCACGTCCGGCCTCTTCGGCCGCACGAGGCTATAAGTAGGGGGAGGTGGAAGGCGGCAGACCCTCGCACGCTCCTCCCACTTCCTTCGTCTTCTCGCCTTGCTCGTTCTTGCGACAGCGCCTCGCCGCTGCGCTCTTCCTTCGCACGCTCCTCCGCCGCCCCACGTAGAGCAGCTCGGCGGGGATTGGGATGGCTCCATCATTCACAACGACCACATCTACTTCCTCCGCGACACCCGGCGTCTGCCCAGCGCGGACAAAGTGGAGGTCCGCCTCGCGCCGGAGAAGGAGGTCAGGCCGGCGCCACAGGAGGGTGAGCGGGTGGTCTTCCGCTCGCACTTCCTGCGTGGCTTCGGCCTGCCAGTGAGCGCTTTCTTCCGCTCCTGGTTGGACTTCTATCAACTCCAGCCGCACCACCTCACCCCCAACGCGGTGGTGCTGCTGTCGGCCTTCGTCACCCTGTGCGAGGGCTATCTTGGCGTCCTCCCCACCCTCGAGCTCTGGGGGGAGTTCTTCCAGTCGAAGCTAGGCACGCGCGTGAGGGGCGTGCCGGCTCAGACCGGCGCCTTCATCGCGTCGCGGAGATCAGGCGCCGACAACACCTTCCCCGTCATCACGCTGATCCAATAGGTGAAGAAGTGGCAGAAGTCATACTTCTACGTGCGGAACATCGCTCCCCGAGGCGACTACCTCAACCTGCCGGCTTACGTAGTCGGCCCGCCGGCGGGGAGGCTGCCCCAATGGTCCTTCCGGGTGGTAACGCTGTCGCAGGGAGGAAACGCCGCCATCGCCCGCCTGCGGGTGATGGTGCAGTCGGAGGGGCTGACGGGGCCCGACCTCCTGGCCGCGTTCGTCACGCGCCGGGTCCTTCCGCTCCAGAGCCGGCCTCATCTGATCTATCAGATGAGCGGCCAGCTCGATCCGAGCCGGATGTGTACCAAGGAGATGCCGCGGCCTGATGCCGCCGACATGGTGAACTACCTCGCCAATTGCCAGCTTTCAGACGACTGGCAATTTGGCAAGGAGCCATACAGCCGCGCCAATCCCCCGCCTACTGTACGCTCCCTTTCTCTTTTTCTCTTTCTCTCTCTCAGCTTTGTCGCCGAGTTCCTTTGGGCCGACTCTAACTCAGTCGGCTCGCTCTTTTTGACAGAGTCCTCTGCTTCGGCCGGCCGGCGGGGCGGACGCGGAGCGCCGCTTCGTCCCCGACCGGACCGAGCACGACCAGGAGGACCCCGACCTAGGGGCCGTCCATATGGAGGCTGCCACCGAGCTGGCTGGCGGCGAAGCAGGCGGCTCCGGGTTTACCGCTACCTTCAAGGACTGGCCAGACGAGGACGAAACCGAAGCCGTCCCGCCCCGCCAGCCGGCCCCCGGACGCGGCGCGGGCTCTTCCGGCGTGCAGCCTACTCGGGGTAGAGGCCAGAAACGTCGCGCCACCCAGGGCATGTTCGGCAGCCGGACGAAGAAGCCTAGGGGTGGGGCGGCGGCCACCAGGCGGGAAGAGGCGGCCGCGAAGGCGGCTCGCTTCCGCAAGGTGGTGAAGCAGCCGCAGACGGTATCGGCGTAAGTTCTCTCTTTCTTCGTACTGTCCTTCTCGCTTTCCTTTGATGGTTCTTGAGTCTTCGTCTTCTTTTTCAATGGTCAGGGCTCCGCTATCACTTGAGCGGGCGAACGCCGGCTCCGTCATCGAGTCGCCAGGGGGCTCTGGGAGCACCACCCGCCGCGTAGACCCCCGCGCCGCCCTCCTGGAGGCGACAGAAAGGAACGCGCGGGAGGCGCGGGAGGAGCAGGAAGCGCGGGAGGCGGAGGCACGGAGGGCAGCCGCCGCCCAGGCGGCTCGGGAGGAGGAAGCGGTGAAGGCGCTCGCCGAGGCCGCAGCCAAGGCCCAGGCAGAGGCCGAGGCCGAAGCGGCGGCAGGGGAGGCCTTGATGGTCACCCCCCTGCGCACCATGGCGCCCGGGGACGTGGATCCCTCGCCGGGGGGAGCCAGCGGTTCCCAGCCGGGGCTGGGAGGGAGCGGTGACGACGTCGTCATCTTGGGGGAGGCGCCGGGACTGACTCCTCCGACTAGGATGACCCAAGGCCGCCAGCCTGAGCCTGCGCCCGCACAGTCGGCGGGGGGCGAGCCGGCCGCGGGGGCTGAGGTGGCGGTCCGGGTTCCGCCAAGCCGGCGTGCGGGGAAGGCCGCGGCTGAACCGCAGAAGGCTGCGTCGGAGCCACAGCCGGCCGTGGGCTCCAGCTCATCGGCCCGAGACGCGGAGGCGGCCAGTGCTACCTCGGGGTGGACGCCGGGTGGAGGGTCGGCCGTGGTGAACGTCGCTGCGCAAGACGTCCGGACCCGGCTGCAGAGCCAAGCCGCGGCGCTGAGGCAGTTCACCGACGAATTCCTCGCCACGTGGGCAGCCATCCGGGTTAGTATTCTCATCTTGCTCTTTTTGAACTTGATTTCTCTCGTGGGGGCGCGTCAGCGCACCCACTGGGTGTAGTCCCCGAGTTCCGAGTCGGCTGCTGAGCAGGCGGCTTGGAACTTTTTGGAGATTTTTGTTTTTGCTGCTTTGGTTCTCACGTCGGTCTTCTGTCCGTCTTACAGGACTACCACAATCTCCGAGCGGCCGCCTTCAACTCCCAAGCTCGGGAGCTGACTCAGAAGACCGCCGATCTCACGGAAAGCCGAGGTATGTGACTTGACCTTTTTCTCATGTGGGGGCGCGTCAGCGCACCCACTGGGTGTAGTCCCTGAGATTCGGGCCGACTGCTGAGCAGTCGGCTCGGATCTTCCTTGATCATTCCTTATTGTTCTTCTTTTTCTTCTATCTCTGCAGCGGCCAACGCCAATCTGAGGGCGCAGCTGGGGGAGTCCCAGACTGCTCTTCGTGCCAAGGACGCGGAGCTCGCCGCCTTGGTGCAGGAGCGCGACCGCCTGGTCAAGAAGCTGGCCGACCAGGAGGAAGGCCACAAGGCTGCGCTGAAGGCTGCGCAGGATCGCGAAGCCACCCTCCAGGCCGAGTTCGAGACGGAGGCGGCCGGCTGGGCAGAGGCCAGGCAGACTCTGGTCTCTGGCTATGGCCAGATTGAGGACCTGGTCGACGGTAAGTCGTCTATCCCCTCATCCTTTCTTGCCATCCGCCACTTCGGCTTGTTTTTCTGATTTTGGTGTTCTTCTTTCCTTTTCTCCTTCGCGCAGAGTACTTCCCTGGCTACTCAACTGCTGCCAACCAGGCCATTGAAGCTCGTCGCCAGGCGAAGAGGCAAGCCGGCTTCGAGATCTCGCCGACCGCCGGCCGCTCGCTGGAGGAGCAGCTCCTGGCGATCCAGGCTCGTATCCAGCCGGCTCACAGGCTGCTCCGCCGGCTTCAGCGTGCCGGGTCGCAGGTCTTGGCCGCCCTCTGGCCCGGCCAAGTGGTCCCGCGCACTCCCAGCCGGACCGCCGACTGGCTGGAGGTGGCCGTCGGCCGCTTCGAGGCTTGGAAGGCGTCAGCGGCTCGCTCCGGCGCCAGGCGGGCGCTGGAGTTCGTCAAGGCCTGGTATCCCGGCTTGAACCTGGACCAGCTGTCGACCTGGCGGCAGCAAGCCGACACGGAGCTGGAGCCGGCGCGGCCGGCCATCATTCGGCGAGCTTCGACGATCACCGATTACACCGACACCAACGTCTTCGCCCTCGAGGTGGACGACAATGGAGTCGCCCAGCCGGAAGATTGGTTCGGGCTGGACCCGGCGCATGGCGAGGACTCGGCGGAGGAGATCGACTCCAGCGACGAGGGCGAGGAGGAGGAGGAGGAGGGTGGAGACGCCGAGCCGGCTGGTGGAGAAGCCGGCCAGCCTAACCGCGCCTCCAGCACTACGTCGCGTGCGAGTGCGTCTCCTGCCGCGGGAGGTGGTCAGGCCGGGACCAACTAGGCGGCCACTCCTTCAGCCGGCGAGCTTCCTTCACCGATCAGCTCGGCCTCCAAGTCGTACCTTAGTCTTCTTTCTTTTGTTTTGCTGTCTTGTTGCTTTTGAACAATGTTTGGTTAAGTCTGCACAATTCCACCCACTGGGTGTATTGAAACTCAAGTCTGTTGCCAGCCTTTAGGCGGCTTTATGTATATAAGCTATGCAATCGGTTTTTCCTTGTACTTTCGCTTTTTGTCCTTCTGCTTTTTTCCTTTGCCGCCCTCCCTTGGTTGCCGCCTCCCTAGTCAAACAGTTGTTCTACAAACTGTAGCCGGGGAGTGCCTGGCCGATTGGGGAGGGGGAAGTACTTTTAGCTCTGCTGGACTTAAGCTAAGTTTTTTAGGAAGCCGGCCGGCCGGCTGCTGTGGCAGCCGCCAGGCGTATATGGAGGCCGTCTCTTTGCTATATAGGTTAGTTGTTCCTTAGCCATTTTTAGTGTGGGCGTCTTTTCTGTCCTTCCTCTTGCTAGTCGGACAGTCAGTTCTTTGAGCTGCGACTTTCAACAAGGGAGGATTTGGGAGCCGGCACACTACTTTGCTGACTTCGGGAAGAACATTAGAATATAGCTCAAGGCGGCCAGTCCCCGGGCCGACTAGTCGGACCCGGTGCCGGACAAGAGTTCAAAATGTAATAATACATTCATGGATATGACACTCGTCATTCATAGATAAATAAAAGGCAGTCCCCGAGTACTGTTCGGGGGGCCTGTTGGTTTGTAACTTAATACAAAAGGGGTAGCGTGATACATACTGCTTTTCAGCTGTAAAATCGTCTTAGGAGGTTTGCGTTCCATGGTCGCTCCGACTCCTTGCCGGAGTCGTCTCTCTTGCGTGCTCTTGGCTTTTGCGCGTCGATCAAGTAGTAGGAGTCGTTGCCGAGTGCCTTGCTGACGACGAAGGGGCCTTCCCAAGGGGGCGAGAGCTTGTGCTGGCCGGCTGTTCGCTGGATCAGCCAGAGCACAAGGTCGCCCTCTTGGAAGGATCTTGGCTTGACCTTGCGGTTGTAGTAGCGGCGCAAGCCTTGCTGGTAGATGGCGGAGCGGCTGAGGGCCGACAGCCGGCCTTCTTCCAGCAGGTCGACGCCGTCTTCTCTTGCTTCTTTGGCTTCCTCCTCCGTGTACATGGTGATCCAAGGTGAGTCGAACTCGATGTCTGTTGGGATGACAGCCTCGGCACCGTACACAAGGAAGAATGGAGTGAAGCCGGTTGACTTGTTGGGTGTAGTGCGCAGACTCCAGAGGACAGCCGGCAGTTCTTCGAGCCAGCAGCCGGCCGATCGCTCCAGTGGTACAACCAGTCGGGGCTTGATGCCGGAGAGGATAAGTCCATTTGCTCGCTCGACTTGGCCGTTTGACTGCGGGTGGGCAACGGACGCTAAGTCCAGTCGGATGCCCTGTGTCGCGCAGAAACGTGCCAGTGCGCCTTTGGCGAAGTTCGTGCCGTTGTCGGTGATGATGCTGTGCGGCACGCCGTACCGAGTAGTGATGTCGGTGATGAATGTCACGGCAGTCGGCCCGTTCAGCTTCTTAATCGGCTTTGCTTTGATCCACTTTGTGAACTTGTCCACAGCAACGAGTAGATGTGTCAAGCCACCGCGGGCCGTCTTGAAAGGGCCCACCATGTCCAGTCCCCAGACGGCAAAAGGCCAGGTGAGGGGAATGGTCTTGAGGGCAGAAGCCGGCAGGTGTTGTTTGGAACTGAAGACTTGACATCCTCTGCAGGTCTTGACTATTTCTTTAGCATCCTCCAAGGCAGTCGGCCAGAAGAACCCATGGCGGAAAGCCTTGGCCATGAGGGATCTTGAGGCGGCGTGATGGCCGCATTCGCCTTGGTGGATGTCTTTGAGGATTGCCACTCCTTTTTCTGGCTCGACGCAACGCTGGAAGATTCCAGTGACGCTGCGCTTCACAAGCTCCCTGTTGATTATTGTGTATGCTGCGGCTCGTCGTTGCACTAGTCTTGCTGCGATCTCATCAGCCGGCAGCTCTCTGCTGACTAGGAACTTGAGGATGGGCTGGGCCCATGAGGGAGCTGTGACTTCTTCTGCTGTTAATGTGGCCACCATGACTCGGGTGGGTGGGTTGGGTGTTGTGTTGGGGTCGACCACCACTTCTTGCGTTGTTGCAGTCCCTGGGCCGACTGCTGCAGTCCCCGGGCCGGGCTCTGAGATCCCTGGGCCGGGTGCGACTACGTCAGTCCCCGGGGCAGTCGTCGAAGTCCCCGTGCCGCCTGCGGGATTTCTTGAGCCGGATCCGGCTGTTTCTGGCGCAGGCGGTACGAAGATGGAATCCGACTCTGGAGACGGCATGATGGACGGCTTGAGGAGGTGCTGGAGGGAGACACCAGTCGGTATGGCTTGTCGGGTGGAGCCGATCCGTGCTAGGGCATCTGCTTGGTCGTTGTCAGCCCTTGGCACGTGAAGGAACTCGCACCCTTCGAAGTATCCGCTCATCTGCTGGACGAGGAATCGGTAGCTTGCCATGTTTGCGTCCTTGGCGTCCCAGTCGCCAGATGATTGCTGGACCACTAAGTCTGAGTCGCCGTAGCACAGGATCCGGCGTATGCCGAGTTCTTTGGCTAGCCGGAGCCCATGTACGAGCGCCTCGTACTCGGCCACGTTGTTGGAGGCGGCGAAGTGGATCTGCAGCGTGTACTTGAGCTTGTCGCCTTTGGGAGAGGTGAGGACGATGCCGGCTCCCAAGCCAGTGCGCATCTTGGACCCGTCAAAGCGCATCCGCCAATGGGTGGAGTCGGGAGCCGGCGGTAAGTACTGGGTCTCGGCCCAGTCGACGAGGAAGTCGGCCAATGCTTGCGACTTGATGGCGGTGCGGGGTTGATAGAAAATTGTGTAGGGCGCCAAGGCAATGGCCCATTTGGCCACCTGGCCGGATGCATCCCTGCTGCCTATGATCTCGGCAAGCGGGGCGGTGCACACGACCGTGATGGGGTGCTCTTGGAAGTAGGGCTTCAATTTCTTGGCAGCGAAGTATACCCCATAGCACATCTTCTGATAGTGCGGGTAGTTTTGCTTTGAGCTGGACAGTACTTCGCTGAGATAGCAGACCGGCCTCTGGACCAGCTGAGCTCGGCCTTCCTCTGGGCGCTGGACCACAACAACAGTGCTGACGACTCGGCTTGTCGCGGCAATGTAGAGGAGCATGGGCTCCTTCTCAGTCGGCGCAGCCAGGACAGGCGGAGTCGTCAACATTTTCTTCAACTCATGGAAGGCTTGGTCGGCCTGATCATTCCACTCAAAGTGGGTGGACTTCTTCATGAGTCGGTACAGGGGGAGGGCCTTCTCTCCTAGTCGGCTGATAAAACGGTTCAGGGAGGCTAAGCAGCCAGTGAACTTCTGCACATCTCGCAGCTTGGTGGGTATCTCCATCCTCTCGATGGCCTTGATCTTGACAGGGTTGCACTCAATGCCACGTTCGGATACCAAAAAGCCTAGCAGCTGGCCGGCTGGCACTCCGAACACGCACTTCTCGGGGTTGAGCTTGATCTGGAATCGGCGCAAGTTGGCAAATGTTTCCTTCAGGTCTTCCAGCAGGGTACCGCGCTTCTCTGTCTTCACCACAATGTCGTCTACGTAGACGTGGGCATTTCTGCCGAGTTGTTTCAAGAGACATTTCTGCATGCAACGCTGAAAAGTGGCACCGGCGTTTCTCAAGCCGAATGTCATTGTCAGGTAGCAGAAAGCTCCAAAGGGTGTGATGAAGGCAGTCTTCAGGCGGTCAGCCGGGTCCAACTTGATCTGATGATACCCTGAGTATGCATCCAAAAAACACAACAGCTCGCATCCGGCTGTGGAGTCTATTACTTGGTCAATCCGTGGCAAAGCAAACGGATCCTTTGGGCAGGCCTTGTTCAAGCTTGTGTAGTCTATACACATGCGCCACTTGTTATTCTTCTTCAAAACCAGGACTGGATTGGCAAGCCATTCTGGAAAGAACACTTCCATGATGAAGCCGGCTGCAAGGAGCCGGGCTATCTCTTCTCCCACGATTCTTCGCTTCTCTTCTGATAGTCGGCGGAGGGGTTGCCTGACCGGCTTCGCATCAGCTCGGACATGTAACTTGTGCTCGGCGAAATCCTTCGGGACACCCGGCATGTCCTTTGGGGACCATGCAAAGATGTCTCGATTCTCACGGAGGAAGTCGGCGAGCTCGCCTTCCTATTTACTGTCCAAGTTCGCCCCAATCACGGCGAACCTCTCCGGGTGTTCCGGGTCTAGAGGTATCTTCTTTGTCTCTTTCGCAGGCTGGAAGGAGCCCTGCGCATCATAGTCCTTGGGGTTGGGGGACAAGGCCGGCTGCTTGCCGGCCATGGCCACAACCCGCTCCAACATCTTCTTCTCTTCGGCCACCACGAGGGACTCGGCCAGCCGGCTGCTGGCCATGGCACACTCGATGGACTTCTTGTAGTCGCCGGCTACCGTGATGATCCCCTTTGAGCTCGGCATCTTCATCTTCAGGTAGGCATAGTGGGGCACAGCCATGAACTTGGCCAAAGCAGGTCGGCCAAGTAGCGCATGATAGGGGCTCTCCAAATCCACCACCTCGAACCATATTGCTTCCCGGCGAAAGTGATCTTTGTCTCCGAAGAGAACATCCATCTTGATCTTGCCGATTGGAGAGCAAGATAGGCCGGGCACGATACCATGGAAGATAGTGCGGCTCGGCATGAGCTGCTTTGCTTTGATGTTCAGCTTGTCCATGGTGTTGCGGTACAGTATGTTGATACTGCTTCCGCCGTCTATCAGGACGCGGGAAAATCTGGCGGCTCGCCTCTCCGTCGCAAGGGTGACGTCCAAGACCATAGCATAGGAGCCAGGCGAAGGCATCACCTCTGGGTGGTCGGCCTGGCTCCAGCTGATGGGCTTCTGCGACCAGTGCATGAATTCGGCGGTGCTAGAGGCGACTGCGTTTACTTCTTGGTGTTGCCGGCGTCGGCTGTGCTTGTCATCGACTTGACTCGTGAACACGACATAGGCGTCGTGCGCTTCGGGGAACTCGTCCTGGATGGCACCGACTGCCGGCCGGGCCGCCGGCTGTTGGGGAGCTGGAGGCGGCGGGCCGGGAGGCGGAGGCGGCACCATTCCTTCGCCCTTGGTGATGCGGGTGAGCCAGTGGCATTTCCGTGTTGTATGGTTGGACGGCTTCGCGCCGCTGTGGAACTTGCAGGGGGCATCGAGTGCTTGTTCGTAGGAGAAGGACGGCTGCCAGGGCGGCTGGCCTCCCTTCTTCTTGGGAGCGGGCCGCTCCTCGGGCTGCTCGTCTTCAACTGTGGCCACCTGCCGACTGGAGGAAGTCGGCATGGGGCCCTTGCGCTTGTGGTCGTTCTGGTAGGGGCGCCGGTTTGGGTCGCCAGCCGGCGTCTTGGGAGCTGGAGCGACTACCTTCCCCGAGGCGTCTACTCGGAGCTCGGTCTTCATGGAGGAGTCGGCAGTGGCATACTTGTCGGCGGTGATCAGCAACTCATCGAGGGTAGCCGGCTCGTCGCAGAGGAGTCGGTGTTTGAGGAGGGTGCCCTCTCGGCACCCGGCAGTGAAGTACTCGATGGCCTGGACCTCGTGCACTCCCTCGCAGGAGTTGCGGAGCTCGGCCCATCGCGTGAGGTAGTCGCGGGTCGACTCGTTGGGCCCTTGGACGCAGAGGGAGAGCTGGCGAGGCTTGGGAGGCCACTTGTAGGTGCTGGTGAAGTTGCGGACGAAAACCTCGGTGAAGTCCGGCCAGCTGTTGATGCTGTATGGCTTGAGGCTGTTGAGCCACGTGTGCGCCGTCCCTTGCAGCATCAAGGGGACGTACTTCACGGCGACGCGCCGATTGCCGTTGGCGATGCTGACGGCCGTGGAGTAGTCGATGAGCCAATCTTCCGGCTTCACCGAGCCGTTGTACTTGGGTGTGTCTCTGGGGAGCGAGAACCCTTTGGGGAAGGGCTCGTCGCGGATGCGGGGGCCAAAGCATGGCGGGCCGACATCGTCTTCTTCTTCTAACGCCAAGGACCGAGCAAGGCGGTCGATCCTGTGGCGGGCGTCACTCTCGCCGACTCCTTCTCGGCGGCCGAGTCGGTCGCCAAGGGTCGGATGCGTGATGGGCGGCGGAGTGAGGCGTCTTTCTCTTCGAGGCGGGGGAGGCGGCAGGTTTCCTTGGTGTTCGACCGCCCGAGGGCGGCCATCCGCATCGCGCTCGATAGTGATGCGAGTCCGGCTGTGGCTGGCAGCCGGCTCCTTGTCTTTCCCCTTGCGCGTGCCGCTCGCAGTCGGCGAGCGGGACATCGCGGCGTGCTCCCGGCGCGGGGGATGACTATCCGCACGGGCGCCGGCTTCGTGCCGTTCTGCAGCCGCGTCGATCAGCTACTGGATCCGTCTTGTCATGTAGGGGAGCTCATCGGCCCCCAGCCCATTGAGTTCCTCTACAGCCGCCTGGGCGGCTCGCAGATTCTCGAGCGGGGTGTTGTAGACGGGGCGATCTGCGCCCAGCATGCTGGCAACGGCTGCGCCGCGCTTCTGGACGAAGCCGGCTCGGCTTGGACCGCTGGGCGGCGGCGTCCCGAAGGCGGCGCGATCGACTCTGCGCTGGTGGGCCTCAGCGAGGCGTCTCATCGAGGCTATCTTCTTGCTCTCCGTGATGAGGGCAAGACGGCGTGCCTCCAGGGTCTCCGCGTCGGCGTCGGCTGGGATGGGGATGGAGAGGTCGTGCATCGCCGCTTGCTGAGCGTCGCGGGCGCTCCCGCCCGAGTTGGAGACGTGGCTGATGACCAGCACTTCGGTGACAGCGCTGCTGCCGCTGTCAGCTCGAGGGAGTGGGTCATCGAAGACCACCACGTCGGAGGGGTAGGCGTCGAGCGACGCGGTGTCGGAGTCGATGAGCATCGGGTCGGTGGAGCCGACGGACTCCATGTCCGCAGCAGGCTCGCGGGAGACGTGAAGTTGGTCGAGGAGGCTGACGAGGCGGCTCTCGGGGTAATCGGTGCCTGCGTCGGACGCAGGCTCGTCGGAGATGCGAGTCTCGCCGAGCAGATCGGCGAGGCGGCTCGCTGCGCAGGCGTCGTCGACGCCTTGCAGCGCGTCGGGGCAAACGCCATCGGGCGCAGCAGGCTGGCTGCGCTCGCGGGGAAAGAAGAGGGTTCCCGTCCAGAACAGGTCCCCGGACGACGGTGCACCTGGCCCCACGGTGGGCGCCAAATTTCGGGTGGTTGGTGCGACATATGCCAAAGGATGGCTTATCATTGTGGGAGCCAATAAAATGTCGCCGGTGCCTGGAAACGGGATGAGGCGAAGACATGCACGCCGGCGAATCTTACCCAGGTTCGGGGCTCTCCGAGGAGATAACACCCCTAGTCCTGCTCTGCGGGGTCTCCGCATGATCACTAGATCGATAAAGAGTAGCTACAATCGCTCCTAGAGCTGTTGGGATCAAGGGAGAAGAAGAACAAGGCTAGCTCTTGCTTCTCTCTATCTATGGTGTGTGTGCGTGTGCTATGCTTGGAAGCCAAACATGCAGAGGTGCGAACCCTTTGCATGGGTGCTCCGGGGGGCTTATATAGGCCTACCCCTCGGGGGTACAATGGTAATCCGACTGGGACCTGGCCCCAGCCGCCAGTGTCTACGCCTGCCGGCTTCTCCGCCGGCTGCTGGGTCCCGCCGGCTGCCGGCTACTCGGTCGACAGGCCGGCCCCACCGCCTAGGGTCTTGTCGGCGGCTGCTTACTGTAGCCGCGCCTCTGATGATGAGGGCTTTGTCGAGGTAAGCGTGGCTACAGTGATCCGCATCGGGGCTATCACTGTAGCCTCACCTCGTCTTGTCTCCTTAATGGAGCTCCTGCCTCGAGGAAGGGAGTCGCCGGCTTCTGGAGGCCGGCTATGCTCCTGGCCGACTAGGAAAAGCCGGGCCGCCTTCACGCCTCTCTCTGGCTGAAGGGGCCCGCAGTCCTTGGGCCGTACAGGAGTGGGTCATGGATGATGTCGTAGCTGGCGTGGCTACAGTGCCGGGCCGCACGGGAGACATCCCTCCCGTACGGCCTCCTGTAGCCATGCCTGCCTCGGGCTTCGGGGGTCGTGGGCCGCACTGTGGCCGTGCCCCGTCAGGTCGTCGTTATGTAGGAGCGGTTGTGGTCTTGGCTGGCTTCTAGGAGTCGGCGTCCTTCTTGGCCGGCTTCTTGGAGTCGGTGAGGCTGGGTCGCCTTCCAGGAGTCGGCTTTAGTGGTAGCCGGCCGGGGAAGGCGGCCCAAATGCTTGGAGTGCTTGAAGGCCCAAAGGCCTGATAAATTTTCTGAAGAGCCAGGGGTAGTCGGTTAGGCTACCCGTGGCCAATTACTCCGACAAAAATTCCTGAAACTCCATGAAAGTTATTTTTGGAAATAATAAAAAATACTGGAAGCAGAATCCACGTCAGGGGGGCCTCCACCTGTCCACGAGGGTGGGGGGCGCGCCCTACCCCCCTGGGCGCGCCCCCTGCCTCGTGGGCCCCCTGTTGGCCCTCCGGTGCCCATCTTCTGCTATATGAAGTCTTTCGTCCGAAGAAAAATCATAAGCAAGCTTTCGGGACGGGACTCCGTAGCCACAAGGCGGAACCTTGGTGGAACCAATCTAGGGCTCCGGCAGAGCTCTTCTGCCGGGGACACTTCCCTCTAGGAGGGGGAAATCATCGCCATCGTCATCACCAACGCTCCTCTCATCGGGAGAGGGCAATCTCCATCAACATCTTCACCAGCACCATCTCCTCTCAAACCCTAGTTCATCTCTTGAATCCAATTCTTGTCTCCAATTCTGGGATTGGTACCTGTAGGTTGCTACTAGTGTTGATTACTCCTTGTAGTTGATGCTAGTTGGTTTATTTGGTGGAAGATCATATGTTCAGATCCTATATGGATATTAATACCCCTCTGATCATGAACATGAATATGCTTTGTGAGAAGTTACGTTTGTTCCTGAGGACATGGGAGAAGTCTTGCTATCAGCAGTCATGTGAATTTGGTATTCGTTCGATATTTTGATGAGATGTATGTTGTCTATCCTCTAGTGGTGTTATGTGAACGTCGACTACATGACACTTCACCATTATTTGGGCCTAGAGGAAGGCATTGGGAACTAATAAGTAGATGATGGGTTGCTAGAGTGACAGAAGCTTAAACCCTAGTTTATGCGTTGCTTCGTAAGGGGCTGATTTGGATCCATATGTTTCATGCTATGGTTAGGTTTACCTTAATACTTTTGTTGTAGTTGCGGATGCTTGCAATAGAGGTTAATCATAAGTGGGATGCTTGTCCAAGTAAGGACAGCACCCAAGCACCGGTCCACCCACATATCAAATTATCAAAGTACCGAAAGCGAATCATATGAACGTGATGAAAACTAGCTTGATGATAATTCCCATGTGTCCTCGGGAGCACTTTTCTTTATATAAGAGTTTGTCCAGGCTTGTCCTTTGCTACAAAAAGGATTGGTCCACCTTGCTGCACTTTATTTAATTTTGTTACTTGTTGCTCGTTACAAATTATCCTATCACAAAACTATCTGTTACCTATTATTTCAGTGCTTGCAGAGAACACCTTGCTGAAAACCACTTATCATTTCCTTCTGCTCCTCGTTGGGTTCGACACTCTTACTTATCGAAAGGACTACGATAGATCCCCTATACTTGCGGGTCATCAAGACTCTTTTCTGGCGCCGTTGCCGGGGAGTGAAGCGCCTATGGTAGGTGGAATTTGGTAAGGAAAAATTTATATAGTGTGGTGAAATTTACTGTCACTTGTTACTATGGAAAGCAATCCTCTGAGGGGCTTGTTCGGGGTATTTTCACCCCGACCAGTAGAGCAAAGAGTTGCTCCTCAACCTACTGAACCTACTGAAAATGAAAATGTCTACTTTGAAATTCCTTCGGGTATGTTAGAAAAAATGCTAGCTAATCCTTTTGCAGGAGACGGAACAAAACATCCTGATGAGCGCCTAATATATGTGGATGAAGTTTGTGGATTATTTAAGCTTGCAGGTATACCCGGTGATTTTATTAAGAAGAAGGTCTTCCCTTTATCTTTGAAGGGAGATGCATTGACATGGTATAGGCTATGTGATGATACGGGATCATGGAACTACAAACGATTGAAATTGGAATTTCATCAGAAATTTTATCCTATGCATCTTGTTCATCGTGATCGCAATTATATATATAATTTTTGGCCTCGCGAAGGAGAAAGCATCTCTCAAGCTTGGGGGAGGCTTAAATCAATGTTATATTCATCCCCCAATCATGAGCTCCCAAGAGAAATAATTATTCAGATTTTTTATGCTCGGCTTTCTGATAACAATCGCACCATGCTCGATACTTCTTGTGCTGGCTCTTTTATGATGAAGACTATTGAATTCAAATGGGATTTATTGGAAAGAATTAAACGCAACTCTGAAGATTGGGATCTCGACGAAGGTAAGGAGTCAGGTACGACACGTAAGTTTGATTGTGTTAAATCTTTTATGGATACCGATGTTTTCCGTAAATTTAGCACTAAATATGGACTTGACTCTGAGATAGTAGCTTCTTTTTGTGAATCTTTTGCTGCTCATATTGATCTCCCTAAGGAGAAGTGCTTTAAATATCATCCTCCCATAGAAGTAAAAGTAGCTGCACCTATTAAAGTTGAAGAAAAGACTATCACTTATAATGATCCTATTGTTCCTACTTCTTATGTTGAGAAACCACCTTTCCTTGTTAGGATAAAGGATCATGCTAAAGCTTCAACTGTGGTCCGTAAAAGCAATATTAGAACTTATACACCTCCTGAGTAAATTAAAGTTGAACCTAATATTGCTATTGTTAAAGATCTCTTGTCTGATAATATTGATGGGCATGTTATTCATTTCCGTGATGAAACTACTAGAATTGCCAAACCTTGTGCTAAAGATAAACATAGAGCTGTGGTAGGCATGCCTGTTATTTCTGTTAAAATAGGAGATCATTGTTATCATGGCTTATGTGATATGGGTGCTAGTGCTAGTGCAATACCTATTGACTTATACAAAGAAATTAAGCATGAAATTGCACCTACTGAGTTAGAAGATATTGATGTCACAATTAAACTTGCCAATAGATATACTATTTCACCAATGGGAATTGTTAGATATGTTGAAGTCTTGTGTGGGAAAACTAAATATCCTGCTGATTTTCTTGTTCTTGGTTCCCCACAAGATAGCTTTTGTCCCATTATATTTGGTAGACCCTTCTTGAACACCATTAATGCTAGGATAGACTGTGAAAAGGATGTTGTTACTATTTTTTTGGGTGATATGTCTCATGAGTTCAACTTTTCTAAATTTCGTAGACAACGCCGTGAAGAGGAATTGCCTAGTAAGGATGAAATAATTGGTCTTGCTTCTATTGCCGTACCTCCTAGTGATCCTTTAGAACAATATTTGCTAGACCATGAAAATGATATGTTTATGAATGAAAGAAGGGAAATAGATGAAGTATTCTTTAAATAGGAACCCATCCTGAAACACAATTTACCTGTTGAAATCCTAGGGGATCCTCCTCCACCCAAGGGTGATCCCGTGTTTGAGCTTAAACCGCTACCTGATACTCTTAAATATGCTTATCTTGATGAGAAAAAAGATATATCATATTATTATTAGTGCTAACCTTTCAGAGCATGAAGAAGAGAGATTATTGAAAACTCTGAAGAAGCACCATGCTGCTATTGGATATACTCTTGATGATCTTAAGGGCATCAGTCCCACTCTATGTCAACACAAAATAAATTTGGAGAAAGAAGCCAAACCAGTTCATGATCACCAGCGACGGCTGAATCCTAAGATGAAAGAAGTGGTAGGAAAGGAAATACTAAAGCTCCTTGAGGTAGGTATTATTTATCCCGTTGCTGATAGTCAGTGGGTAAGTCCTGTCCATTGTGTCCCTAAGAAGGGAGGTATTACTATCGTTCTTAATGATAAAGATGAATTGATCCCGCAAAGAATTATTACAGGTTATAGGATGGTAATTGATTTCCGCAAATTAAATAAAGCTACTAAAAAGGATCATTACCCCTTACCTTTTATCGATCAAATGCTAGAAAGATTATCTAAACATACAGATTTTTGCTTTCTAGATGGTTATTCTGGTTTCTCTCAAATACCTGTGTCAGCTGATGATCAATCAAAGACCACTTTTACTTGCCCTTTCGATACTTTTGCTTATAGACGTATGCCTTTTGGTTTATGTAATGCACCTGCTACCTTTCAAAGATGCATGATGGCTATATTCTCTAACTTGTGTGAAAAGATTTGTGAGGTTTTCATGGACGACTTCTCCATTTATGGATCCTCTTTTGATGATTGCTTGAGCAACCTTGATCGAGTTTTGCAGAGATGTGAAGAAACTAACCTTGTCTTGAATTGGGAAAAGTGTCACTTTATGGTTAATGAAGGTATTGTCTTAGGGCATAAAGTTTCTGAAAGAGGTATTGAAGTTGATAAAGCCAAGGTTGATGCTATTGAAAAGATGCCATGTCCCAAGGACATCAAAGGTATAAGAAGTTTCCTTGGTCACGCCAGTTTTTATAGGAGGTTCATTAAGGACTTCTCAAAAATTTCTCGGCCTTTGACTAATTTATTACAAAAAGATATACCATTTGTCTTTGATGATGATTGTGTAGAAGCATTTGAAATACTTAAGAAACATTGATTTCTGCACCTATCGTTCAGCCACCTGATTGGAATTTACCCTTTGAAATTATGTGTGATGCTAGTGATTATTCTGTAGGTGCTTTTCTAGGGCAAAGAGTTGATAAGAAATTAAATGTTATTCAATATGCTAGTAAAACCCTAGACAATGCTCAAAGAAATTATGCTACTACTGAAAAGGAATTCTTAGCAGTCGTATTTGCCTGTGATAAGTTCAGACCTTATATTGTTGATTCTAAAGTAACTATTCACACGGATCATGCTGCTATTAAATATCTTATGGAAAAGAAAGATGCTAAACCTAGACTTATTAGATGGGTTCTCTTTCTACAAGAATTTGATTTGCATATTGTTGATAGAAAGGGAGCTGAGAACCCCGTTGCAGACAACTTGTCTAGGTTAGAAAATGTCCTTGATGACCCACTACCTATTGATGATAGCTTTCCGGATGAACAACTAAATGTCATAAATGCTTCTTGTACAGCTCCATGGTATGCTGATTATGCTAATTAGATTGTTGCTAAATTTATACCACCTAGTTTCACGTACCAGCAAAAGAAAAAGTTTTTCTATGATTTGAGACATTACTTTTGGGATGACCCACATATTTATAAAGAAGGAGTAGATGGTATTAATAGACGTTGTGTACCTGAGCGTGAACAGGAACAGATCCTACGCAAGTGTCACTCCGAGGCTTATGGAGGACACCACGCTGGAGATAGAACTGCACATAAGATATTGCAATCCGGTTTTTATTGGCCTACTCTCTTCAAGGATGCCCGTAAGTTTGTCTTATCTTGTGATGAATGTCAAAGAATAGGTAATATTAGTAGAAGTCAAGAAATGCCTATGAACTATTCACTCGTTATTGAACCATTTGATGTATGGGGCTTTGACTATATGGTTCCTTTTCCTGCCTCTAATGGTTACACACATATTTTAGTTCCTGTTGATTACGTTAGTAAGTGGGTAGAAGCTACTCCAACTAGCAGTGCTGATCATAACACTTCTATTAAAATGCTTAAAGAAGTTATTTTCCCGAGGTTTGGAGTCCCTAGATATTTAATGACTCATGGTGGTTCACATTTTATTCATGGTGCTTTTCGTAAAATGCTTGCTAAATATGATGTTAATCATATAATTGCATCTCCTTATCACCCACAGTCTACTGGTGAAGTAGAATTGAGTAATAGAGAGCTCAAATTAATTTTGCAAAAGACTGTTAATAGATCTAGAAAGAATTGGTCCAAGAAACTTGATGATGCATTATGGGCCTATAGAACTGCATATAAAAATCCTATGGGTATGTCTCCATATAAAATGGTTTATGGAAAAGCATGTCACTTACCTCTCGAACTAGAACATAAGGCATATTGGGCTATTAAAGAGCTCAATTATGATTTCAAACATGCCGGTGAAAAGAGGTTATTTGACATTAGCTCACTTGATGAATAGAGAACCCAAGCCTACGAGAATGCCAAGTTGTTTAAAGAAAAAGTTAAAAGATGGCATGACAAAAGAATACAAAAGCGTGGGTTAAACGTAGGTGATTATGTATTGCTATACAACTCTCGTTTAAGATTTTTTGCAGGAAAACTTCTCTCTAAATGGGAAGGCCCTTACGTTATCGAGGAGGTCTATCGTTCCGGTTCCATAAAAATCAACAACTTCGAAGGCACAAATCCGAAGGTGGTGAACGGTCAAAGAATCAAACATTATATCTCAGGTAATCCCATAAATGTTGAAACCAATGCTATTGAAACCGTAACCCCGGAGGAATACATAAGGGACACTTTTCGGAAAGTTTCAGACTCCGAAAAGGAATAGGTATGTGGTACGGTAAGTAAACCGACTCCAAAACAGTTTTTATGGCAATATTTCTCCGTTTTGGAATATTTACAAAAATAGAAAAATAAGAAACAGTCCGGGAAGGACACGAGGGCTCCACGAGGGTGGAGGGCGCGCCCTACCCCCTGGGCGCGCCCCCTACCTCGTGGGCACCTCATGTGCTCTCCAGACTCCGTTTTCTTGCTCGATACGTATTTTGGTCGGTAAAAATTCATTATATATTCTCCCGAAGGTTTTGACTCCTGTATCACGCAATTATCCTCTGTTCTTGTTGCGAGCTGTTTCTCTGAAAGATCTAGATCATCATGACGTCTCCAAGCGCCCCCAAGGACAAGTTCTTCGAGAAGGTCATCAACCCCTACCTCGCGGAGGTGCTGCAACACCCTCAAACCATTGAGATGCGTGATGGGTTGCTGCACATCCGCGATGTTGAGGGACCACGGAGGACCGGAAGCGTGGAGACAAGGCTTGAAGCAACGGAGCAACATGTTTTCATGTGCCAGGAGATGGTGGAGCGTGGATTTGACTCCAATCACATAATGATCACGGAGTTCACCAACAACCACAAGCTAGATGCCAAGGACATTGGGGAGGCCATCTTCAAGCTCCACGAGAAAATCGAGCACCTCCAAGCCCAAATCTATGACCTGCAAAACCAAAACTGTGAGTATGAATATAGATTCAAAAGGATGAGTTTGGCTGCAGATTTAAGGATCCCGGAGACTCGATCATCTTTCTATGATGGTGAGCCTATGCCTTGGAAGATGGACGACAAGCCTACATCATCAGCAATCCCTTCACCAGCAAAGGAGATATAATCACATGGGTATGTGCACTCCCCTTGGCAACTGCCAAGCTTGGGGAGATGCCCCGGTATCGTATCACCATCACACTCCTATCTTTACCGTTTTTCTTAGTTCGATCCTTTTAGTAATATCTTGATCTAGTAGAATAAAGTTTTGGTATGATCTAGTTTTGAGTTTTGCTTTATGATCCCTCTTTGTAATCGAGTTCGTGAGCTATATAATCAAGATTAGTGTTGAGTCAAGGGCTTGATTATTTTGCCATGATCTTGAGTGAATAAAAGAAAAGAGAAAAAGAATAAAAAGAATAAAGAGATCATATTGATCTTATTGAGAGCAATGACTTCACATAGAAAGAGTATGATGATTAAAAATTGTTGAGAGTTCACAAACATAGCTTTGGTCATCGTTGCAATTAATAGGGAGTAATAAAGAAAGAGAGGTTTCACATATAAATATACTATCTTGGACATCTTTTATGATTGGGAGCACTCATTAAAATATGACATGCTAAAGAGTTGATGTTGGACAAGGAAGACAACGTAATGGGTTATGTTTTTCTTATATCTGAGATAAAGTATATTGTCATGGATCATCCAACATGTTGAGCTTGCCTTTCCCCCTCATTCTAGCCAAATTCTTTGCACCAAGTAGAGATACTACTTGTGCTTCCAAAAACCCTTAAACCAGTTTTGCCATGAGAGTCCACCATATCTACCTATGGATTGAGTAAGATCCTTCAAGTAAGTTGTCATCGGTGCAAGCAATAAAAATTGCTCTCTAAATATGTGTGATTGATTGGTGTGGAGGAAATAAGCTTTATACGATCTTGTGATGTGGAAGAAATAAAAGCGATGGACTGCATAATAAAGGTTCATATCACAAGTGGCAATATAAAGTGACGTTCTTTCGCATTAAGATTTTATGCATCCAACCCTGAAAGCGCATGGCAACCTCTGCTTCCCTCTGCGAAGGGCCTATCTTTTATTATTATCTTCTACCTTATGCAAGAGTCACGGTGATCTTCACCTTTCCTTTTTACATTTTATCCTTTGGCAAGCACATGATGTTGGAAAGATCCTGATATATATATATATCTAATTGGATGTGGGTTAGCATGAATTATTATTGTTGACATTACCCTTGAGGTAAAAGGTTGGGAGGCGAAACTATAAGCCCCTGTCTTTCTCTGTGTCCGATTAAAACTCCATAACCACAAGTATTGCGTGAGTGTTAGCAATTATGAAAGACTAAATGATTGTTGAGTATGTGGACTTGCTAGAAAGCTCTGACGTAGACTCTTTCTTATGTTATGATAAATTGCAATTGCTTCAATGACTGAGATTATAGTCTGTTAGTTCTCAATAAAGTTTCCGATTCATACTTTGCATTGTGAATAGATTATTACTTAAGCATAAGAAATCATATGACATTATCCATATATGTTGCTGTTATGAGAATAATCATGATGCCCTCATGTCCGTATTTTATTTTATCGACACCTCTACCTCTAAACATGTGGACATATTTATCGTTATCAGCTTTCGCTTGAGGACAAGCGAGGTCTAAGCTTGGGGGATTTGATACGTCCATTTTGCATCATGCTTTTATATCGATATTTATTGCATTATGGGCTGTTATTACACATTATGTCACAATACTTATGCCTATTCTCTCTTATTTTACAAGGTTTACATAAGGAGGGAGAATGCCGACAGCTGGAATTCTGGGCTGGAAAAGGAGCAAATATTAGAGACCTATTCTTCACAACTCTAGAAGTCCTGAAACTCCACGAAAGTTATTTTTGGAAACAATAAAAAATACTGGAAGAAGAATCCACGTCAGAGGGGCCTCCACATGTCCACGAGGGTGGGGGCGCGCCCTACCCCCTGGGCGCGCCCCCTGCCTCGTGGGCCCCCTGTTGGCCCTCCGGTGCCCATCTTCTGCTATATGAAGTCTTTCGTCCGAAGAAAAATCATAAGCAAGCTTTCGGGACAAGACTCGCCGCCACGAGGCGAAACCTTGGCGGAACCAATCTAGGGCTCCGGCAGAGCTGTTCTGCCGGGGACACTTCCCTCCGGGAGGGGGAAATCCTCGCCATCGTCATCACCAACGCTCCTCTCATCGGGAGAGGGAAATCTCCATCAACATCTTCACCAGCACCATCTCCTCTCAAACCCTAGTTCATCTCTTGTATCCAATTCTTGTCTCCAAGTCTGGGATTGATACATGTAGGTTGCTAGTAGTGTTGATTACTCCTTGTAGTTGATGCTAGTTGGTTTATTTGGTGGAAGATCATATGTTCAGATCCTATATGCATATTAATACCCCTCTGATCGTGAACATGAATATGCTTTGTGAGTAGTTACGTTTGTTCCTGAGGACATGGGAGAAGTCTTGCTATTAGTAGTCATGTGAATTTGGTATTCGTTCGATATTTTGATGAGATGTAAGTTGTCTATCCTCTAGTGGTGTTATGTGAACGTCGACTACATGACACTTCACCATTATTTGGGCCTAGAGGAAGGCTTTGGGAAGTAATAAGTAGATGATGGGTTGCTAGAGTGACAGAAGCTTAAACCCTAGTTTATGTGTTGCTTCGTAAGGGGCTGATTTGGATCCATATGTTTCATGCTATGGTTAGGTTTACCTTCACACATTTGTTGTAGTTGCGGATGCTTGCAATAGAGGTTAATCATAAGTGGGATGCTTGTCCAAGTAAGGACAGCACCCAAGCACCGGTCCACCCACATATCAAATTATCAAAGTACCGAACGCGAATCATATGAACGTGATGAAAACTAGCTTGACGATAATTCCCATGTGTCCTCGGGAGCGCTTTTCTTTATATAAGAGTTTGTCCAGGCTTGTCCTTTGCTACAAAAAGGATTGGGCCACCTTGCTGCACTTTATTACTTTTGTTACTTGTTGCTCGTTACAAATTATCCTATCACAAAACTATCTGTTACCTATTATTTCAGTGCTTGCAGAGAACACCTTGCTGAAAACCGCTTATCATTTCCTTCTGCTCCTCGTTGGGTTCGACACTCTTACTTATCGAAAGGACTACGATAGATCCCCTATACTTGTGGGTCATCAGCAAACACGGCGATATTTCTCATAAACAATACTGGAATTCATATAAAATACCGGATTTTCATACAAACATGACGGATTTCATTACATTCAAATCAACTAAGCGGTGCTAGTTTTGGACAGCACAGGTATATAATACCTGGCCTAAATGGTCGCCCGCCGATCCATTTGTGTTCCTCATGTCCGGCAGCACGATCATCGGACTGCCGGGAGCCCCGGAGGTATATGCTTCAGCGCAAAGGACGGCTCGCTTTCCCGCTGCCCAACTGATATGGTTTGCTGATGCCCAAGATGATGGTGGAAGGGGGCTTCTCCGCTTCCGTGGAGCCATGCGGGGTCGATGAAGGTCCTCGCAACAAAAGGATCCGGCAAGACACCTATTGTGTACGCCGGCGTCGCCTCCGCGGTGGCCTTCATGGGACCCAAGTGGCGGCAGCCTCCCGTGTTCTACTTCTCCTCGATGATGGCGGCGGACGCGGAGGCGCTGGCCACCGACTTGTCGCTCTCCGCGCACCCGGCTTCTGTCTCTTGATTGCATGGCGCGACCGTCGGCATGGGAGTCTCGACCACAGAAACGGGAGACGCGGTCGCAGACACGGGAGGCGCTGTACGAGGCGGCGGTGTGGACGGCAGCGACGACGCCCATGCGCCGCTCCCCGTCGAGCTGGCCTGGAGCGGCGAGTTGCTGAACCGCGCGCTGGCGAGGGGAGGGAGGTGGATCAGCGAGCTGCATAGCTCGTATCCGGCGGGCTCGGCGGGCCACCCAGCCGGCTTGGATGTGGGATAACTACTCTTCGTAAGCCATTGTAAGAGTGGACAAAATGGTGAAGGAGGAGATAGGGGAGCGGCGGAGGGGTGCGATTCTTGGCCGGCGTTTGGCCTCGTTTAAATAGGAGATTAAATAGACGGCGGACGGGAGGAGCTCGGCCAGCGTTGCGTTTAATGCCGGCCCGGTCATGAACGGACGTGTGTACAGAGTGGGTTTCTCGGCTTCCACACGGGTTTCATGGAGGCGTTTGAATGCGGCAAGGAGGCGTGTTCAGCCAGGCGTGCATCGAGTGGCGCCCTCGACTTTGACGTATGACACCGCGCCATTCTTCCACTGACGTGTGGGCTTTTTGGGTACATGGCCTGCATGTCAGTGACCAACGCAGGCAGCGCATGACAGAGGAACTTTTGGTGGGCCAGGGCGGTCAGAAGCGGGCATTTCATAAACCGATGATTATTCATTGAGTGTGACGTCATCTATTTCATCTAGATAAGCCTAGAATATAATGTAAGAGAATCTTAAAATTTTCATATATACGTTGATAGCCCGTTCGATACATTGTGATTCATAAAGACCACTGCAAACATCAATGTTCTGCTTATCACAGATAAGATTGATTAAACCTTGCAATAAACAAGATAAGATTGATTAATACCCGTAACAATCCATGTCCTTAACAAAGGGTGCATACACGTATAGGTTGAGCGTGTGTCTTGCATCGTGTGTGGTGTGCATGCAGGCGTGCGAGTGTTGCGTGTGTGCATGTGTACATTTCAATGTTGCATGCATGTCTGCATACGTGCGTGTGTTCGTGAGTGCATGTGTACGTGTCAGTGTTGCACGCCTACATGCATGCGTGTGTTCGTTATGTGTATGTGTCAGTGTTGCACGCCTGCATGCATGCGTGTGTTCGTGCGAGTGTTGCATGTGTGCATGTGTACGTGCGGGGTGAGGCTACACGTCAGTCGACTGACTTTTTCATCTCTGGTCAGTAGATTTTCCAGCCGTTGGATACGAAATCAAGGGCCTGCGGTTTATCTTCAACCTCCACCCCCTGAGCCGCCAGCCACCGCCGGTCCACCGCCGCCCTGCCATCCCTCTAGCCCCCCCAGCCCCTCCCCCCCCCCCCCCCCCGCGCCGAGCTTTTTCTCCGGCGATCCCCACACCACTGCCCAATCACTGCGCCCCCACCACCGGCGACTGCCAACCAAAGGTCTCACGACTTCGAATCCCCACCGACCACTAATTTATTACCATTTCTGTCCTTCATATACACGCTGATGGGTGGGCCCTATGGTAATGTGCGCTGCTGAATGTGGACCGTTTGACTGGTCAATTGATTGTGTCATCAACAAATTACGGAGCTGTATGGTGAGCCAATGACCATATGATCACCCTAAAATGTATTTTATTAACACAGTACATACTCAAACTCCATTTCTTTCTTTCATATACGCGCTGACAGGTGGGCCCCATGGTTACGCGCCCCGATGGTGCAACACTAGTTGCGCCACGTGGAACGTTTGACTGGTCAATTGATTGTGTCATCGACAAAATACGGAGTTGTACGGGTGAGCCAGTGACCGTATAATCACGACATATATTTTTTAACACGGTACAGACGCAAGCGTTCATATATACGCGCAAGCACTCACCGCTATAAGCGCGCACATGCAGACCCTACCCCTATGAGCACCTTCGAGAGAGTGAGCCAGCATATGATCTTAAGATTTTACGAAGTCACCATAGGTGCCTCATAGTCGAGTGGAACGTCTCCTCCCACTGAACGCACATCGCCGGAAAAATACTGAAATTAACCCAGGATAAATGCGAGCACCAGGACTTTAACCCTGGTGGGCTCGAGAAACCACTGTCCTCCTAACCATCCAACCACAGGTTGGTTAGCACCACAAAATGTATGTGCTGACCGTGATGAGCTTATTCTGAAGTCCAGTGACCATATCGTGCTTTTGCTTCAAATACAATGACCGTAAGTGTCGTCAACAAAATACGGAGCACACATCAAATACAATGTCCATTAGTGTCATCAACAAAATATGGAGACGTATCGTGAGCTAGATACCGTATGATCACCACAAGAATATATACGGTGACCGTAATGAGCATATTCTGAAGTCCACTGACCGTATAGTGCTTTCTCTTGAAATACAGTGATCGTCACGCGTGAATGTGTCATGGGCATGCATACTTTTAGAGGGCTGAGAGGTAGTTTGTGTGCGTACGTGAAAGTGGTGTACAAAGAGGGGGTATCCGGTGGAGACAAGGAGAAATATGCCCTTTGTTTCTCTTTCCCGTGACTAATATTTTAGGAGAAAATATAAACATTCACAATGCAGAACAAATATTTTTGGATGCACCATGAAATTAACTTTCATGTATAACATTGTACTATTGTATATGCTTATTTTCTTAGTGGCCGGTTGCGTGTGTGGTGTGGTGGGAACATCATTTCTAGTTGGGGTGGGCACATCATTTCTAGTTGTGGTGGGTTAACATGAGGACTCATGGGTCGGTTCCAACCTGCGCCACATAGGTTGGACCGAGACGCATTATACGAAGACCCATGTGGAGGACTCGGTGTACAACACAAAGCTACCAGAGTCGTGGAGGACTCTATCCCCACTGGTGATAAGCCGACTATATATGATTTGTAACCCTAGGCCCCGGGTACGTTATAGAAGCCTGGGGGCTAGTTCGTCGATAGTATACACACACGCACAATGCCTGGTATTCACGTGTACTTTGTACACACCCCTATCACTAATATACAGTACCAGGAGTAGGCTTTTTCCTCAACTGCAAGGGTCCGAACTTGGGTAAAACTTTGCCTCGTATTACCATCCAGCCTAACAGTCAGGGATATCCTACCGAATGATCTGATGGAATCATATCTGCCAACTACTAAGAGAGAGGTGTGTTTGTGGGGGGGGGCAATGTGTGCGAGAGAGGCCTAAAGATAATGTGCGTGCGGGAGACACGTAGGCACATATATGTGCATATAGAGGGCTAGTAGAGACTGTGCGTGTGTATATATGCATGTGAGAGAAATAGTTTTTTCCAACTGAGATTAGTGAAAAGAGTGGTACATAGTAGTCATAAAGAGAGAGAGAGATACAGAGAGAGTGTGTGCGTGAGACACCCCGACACCCCGGGAGAGATTGTGAGCATGTGTGAAAGAGAAATGCCGATGTATATAAAGTGTGTGCACTTATGCGTTAGATAGAGAGATATATAGCACGTTTGTGAGAACGGGCCGAGGCATAGTGCATCTACGTGTAAAAGGCGGTTCTACGCATTAAATTAAAATATAAATGGCATTATTATTTTTGGATGAGATCATGAATTTTGCAATTTACGTATGAACGAAAAACGGTCTATCAGACACTCATACTCTATTGAATTCTAACATGTGCCCGTGTTTATTTCATATTATCGATCCATAGAGTGAGAGCGGTTTGAAATACAGGCAATGCATTGCTTTTGCAATTCATATATAAACATTAATTAGTGCACTCCATGTTGTTAGTGTGAAGCACTTTATACATTTGTCACTTACATGGATACATTCCAAATTGCTAGCTACGAAATAGAATACATGTTGAATTCAACATAAAGGGGGTTTCGAAGATTCGAATTCATAGGAAGTGCATTCATCTATTTGAACCCGAGATAATGGCATTTGTAAATCAGATCTAAAAGGGGGCATCAATCTTTGTTGTGCGTTTGAACATGCTATATATTCATACGCATGTCTAACTATTTTTTTGCAACCAAGGAGATTATATCTGGAACCATGCATGAACTGAGGTAAGTTGCATATTTTTTAATATATACTCGTGTACAATGTATATTCAAATGTACCCCCTCCATTCCAAAATAATCGTAGTTTTAGGATTTTCAAGAGTAAAGATTTGTGAAGTTTGACAAATCCTGAAAGTTCATTTCAATAGACCCGAAAACGTTAATGCTTCTACTCCCAAATATCGAATGAAGCGCCAAATAAGCCTCTGGTCACCCGAAACCGCATGAGACTAATGTTTGGTGGTAGGAAATTACTGTCCTGACTCTGGCACGTGTAGCCTATCGGCCTGATGTCCAAAGGTCTAAACCGGGGTAGGTTTGTAACTTCACCAAGACGCCAGTCTCAACTGCCTCCGAGAAGCATTCATACGCCGTGGGCGCCTAAACATGCGCTCGGCCGTAATCTACCCCGCCCACCATTTGGGACACCTCAGATTACTTTCCTACCCCCAACCCGCAATATGTCCGAAATTTTAGATGGGGCAAAGTTTGTAACTTTCCCCAAACTTCAAACAAGCGCGTCCCAAACCGAAACATTGTTCACCCGTAGTCCCCCTCCCTCCGTTTCCCCATTCATACTCCGCGGGCGCCGAAACGCCCTCTCCACCAGCCGCGAAACCCCAGCCTCCTCCGTCCTCCACCTCATCGCGCCCAATCCACCGCCGCCCTCCTCCATCACGCCAGAGCCGGTACCCCGACGTCGTCCTCCAATGCCACTGCAACCGCAACATCCTCAAGGACTTAGCAGCTGAAGCCGAGGCAGAGCTGCCTCCATGATGCCGACGCCGACGTGAGCTCTACCAGAACCACTTCGACCACGCCGTCCTGCGCCTCACCGCTGCCGCTCCACTGTCGCAACCGTCCACCGCACCAGAGCTGTTCCCGCTACGCCGTCATTCGCCGCCTCGGATTTGGTTCCCCGCCGCCAACAGACGGCCACCACACCACACTCAACAACTTGGCCATGGGATCATCCAAGGCTCCACCGTCCTCCACAACTTCTCATTTCCAGCGAACAACAAGAAGATCGTTGAAAAAACAGAAGGAGGACACAACACTGCCAGCAGAAAGAGGTACTCCTCTTCCCTTATTCGTGCAAATCTTACGTCTCTGCTCACACCGTATTCATCCCACGAAACAAACTAGTTGAGCGCTTCGTACAGCATCTTCTTCATGATAGTAAATGCACAAGTTTTCCTCCCATTTACTATTTCACCTTTGCTAGAGGTCAGTAGCCTGCCTGGATTTCAATTCAGGGTCAGTCGAATCGAAATTAAAAGAAGCAGCACCCGCTTAGGCGCGCGGAGTCCGCCTGTTCGCCGGGGAAGCTGCGCATCAGTGTCTATCATAGGTGTGTGGGGCGCAGGAGCTGCTTGCGCTCGATCTGGAGGTTGGCGGGGCTTGAAGGGATGGCCCGGGCGGTGCCAAGCACGGCAGTGCAGTGAGGTCGAGGGGAGGGCGGAGGTAGGGGATTGGACCAGTGCTCGCTGGCGTTTCGAGGAAGATCATAACACTGACTGGCTGGAGGTAGATGAAGGCGATCTGCCCGTTCTTTGTACAGACGGTGCAGAAAAAATAGACTGACCTATTTGTTTCCAGTCGACTAGTATTTTCATAGGACCCCACCTTGTGGTGTGCTGGAGGAGCATTTGCATTTCCCAGCCATCCCTGTGCTCATATGTCAAAATCCTAGAATCTAGTAATTTCGTGTGCCATGCATGTTGTAGAGCTATCATATGTCTCCCGTCATTTATTTCTCACCGACCTGCTATTTGCTACCTTTAAAATGTACTACTTATGCACACACTTCACCCATAATCACACTATTTTTTTATGCATGGGTATTTCAGACTCTGACGCAGTGTTGATGAATACAAAAAAGAAAAGACAGAAGTCGCTCCAGTGTAATTCGAAGATAAGCACTAAGCGTCTCAGCGCTCTAAAGGGTGCAGTGCCAGCAAATGGAGACAGTAAACGTAGCTCTGCAGTTGATGATTTCAATTTCCACACACAACCATCCCATGTGCTTGCTTTAACTTCGCGCTGTCAAATGTGGTTGCATGTTGCAAATGGTGTCTAGCTTGTATTGCTTCCAATTTGGTTAAATTGCATCAGCTTACTTTACACATTATACCTTTGATAATGACATGACTTCCTGTTTTTGATACATACTACATATGTCTATTAACCATGTTTGTACATCAAACTAGTGCTCTTTTGTATCCCTCATCAATCACTTATGACGAGACAGTCACCCCAGTGGGTTACTGTGAGACGCGCTACTCGTTTAAAGAGTGCAGTGTCATCCTCCCCACATGATTCTCAAGAAATAGCAAGGCTAAATGAAGATAGTCAACGTAGCTATCTAGTTGATGACCGCAATTCCCCCACACCACCATCGCAGGTGCTTGCTCTTACTTGGCAGTGTGATATGTGGTTGCATGTTGCATATGGTGTCTACCTTGTAATGCTTCTAATTAGGGTAAATTGCATCTGCTTAGTTAACACGTTATACCTGTGAATATGACATGTGTTCCTGTTTTTGGTACATATTACATCTTTCTATTAACCATGTTCTTAATCAAACTACTTTTCTTGTGTATCCCTCATCAATCACTTCTGACGAGACACCTTCAAGTTGACAGTGTAATATTGGTTGCATCTTGCATATCATTTCAAACATGTATTGCCTCTAATTTGTTGAAGTGCCACTTATAATGAGACACATCTAACTTGGTAGACTGATTTTGGTTGGATCTTTCATATGGTGTCTAGATTGCATTGCTTCCAATTTGTTGAAATGCCTTCTGCTTAGCTTTTTCGTACATATTCCATCCTCCTACAATGTGGTTGCCATACATAAAAGTTGTGTTCGTCAGTATCATGCATCAATGAATTTGGAAGTGCGAATTTCATTCCTTTTTCTTGCGTGTTTACTTGACAAGGAAAAATCTAAAAGGACGAAGGCACAGAATGATGGTGGTCCTCTGGAGCAACCGAAACAGATGATCTCTGCAGATTCTCCTGCTACTCCTACTGCAGTCACTACAAAAAAAATACACTTCTGTGATGATACGTGTTTGTCACAGTAGGTCGCGTTTTTTCTCATGCATGTACATCCATGACAAATTTATGACAGAATCAAGATAGTTATACCTGTGCTGTCGTAGAAGTGTTCCATGACACTACCAAAATTATCATCACGGAAGTGTCCACTTCCATGACGATAAATCGCGCGTCACAGAAGTGCTTTCGTCAAGGGTGACCGACACGTGGCATCCACCGTAACGGAACACCGTTAAGCTATCGGGTCGGGTTTTGGATCCGATAACCCGTTAACAGCCCCGACCAATGCGGATTTTCCATGTGTAAAATCATCATTGGCTAGAGGAGACACGTGTCGGCTCATCGTTGGGACAGATGTCATCCACTCACTGGACAGAAGGCGCCTATGATACGTCGACACGTGGCACGACCCAACAGTGGCCCATTCCTGTGAAAAGGCCGGCCCATTTGACTTGGTCAAAAGCTAGCGGGCCGGCCCATGGAAAGCCTGTTAACGGCTTGTTCGCATATAGCCCATTTACAGCCCGCTAACCAAAGGCCCGTTATGCCCTATCCGAATTAGGCCCAGTAGCGTCATCTAGGCCATCCAATATGATTCCAGCCCATTTTCACTTCTGGCCCTTGTATAGCCCATGACGTCTTTCGGCCCATATGAGGCCCTTTGTAACTCTTGGCCCATTAGCAGCCCGTGCTGAAATTGTCCTGTAATGAACAGTGTATTACTTTACACCCATTAACGGCCCGTGGTGAAACTGGCCCGTAATGAACAATGTATCACTTTATACCCATTAATGGCTCGTTATTCCGTTGGGCCGTTTCCAGCCCAAGTTAACTTTCGGCCTTCTGAGGGCCCATTTATTCTTGGGCTCATTTGCAGCATTCGGTTACTTACGGCCAGTTACTGTCATTTTCTGCTTGTGGGCCAAATTCAGCCCATCGTTACAGTCGGTCCGTTTGTGGACCGTTAGTCTGTTGGGCCATTTTCATAGCATCACCAAATACGGCCTATTAAGATGGCCCGTTATGGTCGGCCCATGAACGGACGATTCCAACTCTAGCCTGTTTACGGCCATAATGCGGTCTGTTTGGCCCATGTTTGGCCAATCGATCATACGGCCCGTATAAGGCCCATTGATGATATGGCCCGCAGAAGGCCCATTGTTTCTACGGCCCATAGAAGGCCCATTGTTTCTACGGCCCGTAGAAGGCCCACTGTTTCCACTGCCAGTAGGAGGCCCAGTGTCACTACACTAAATATTAGCCCAGGGTTATTGTGGCCTAGTTTTAAAAATAGGTTATTGCAGCCACTAGCTAACCGCGGAAAAAGACCTGCAATGACTACAAGCAAACAAATAAACAAGACAACAAGGAAATAAATAAGCAAGCAACTAACGCTAGGCTATCACGGCTATTACACATATTACATCCACTTGGCATCAAAGTTCGCCACCAGTGCAAATATAGGGAACAAAGTAGCATATCATATACACTGGTTGTCAAAGTTGGCGACCAGCGCAAATAAACACCGCAGCAAAACAAATCCAGAACTGAAACCACTTCAGAAGATCTCAAGAAACAATATCCTGGGTACCCATAATGCTGGCAAGATGCTTAGCAAGCTTATTAACTTTCTCTTGTTTGGCGCTTAAATCCTCCAGCGCTTGTTGTTGCACCAGAAAATATGCATCTGAATTCTACAGGGACTTCCTCAGTCTTTCAGCTTCCTGTCGCAGCACATCTGATCAATGTCTTTCAACTTGAAGTTGAGACTCAAGAAGACGAACTGATTCAGGCAGCGAGTTCGAAGAGCTTGTGCCAGCAGTAGTGGCCAGTAACTCAAACACTACATCAAAGACAAGACTTTTGGGTTCCCTCACTGTCGTCAAGATAGTTTTTATCAGCTTTCTTGGAGACCAACAGGGATGTCTCACCATCTTGAACCTTATCTGCATTACTTCCTTTACCATTGGATAACGCGGTACTGTTCCCCAATATTTTGTCCGCATTCTAAAAGAGAAACAAGCAGACACATCACATGTTTACCATGTTGTATATGAAACTCATTTTGGTAAATGAGTTCAGTAGTAAAGTGGACAGGATAACAACATGAAACAAACATATATCTATGTACCATGGTCACTTTATGGTCTATATCATTCTAGTTTTTGTTGCCAAATCAAGATAGAGACACAGTTCAAATAATATTTGTTCAAGACAAAGCAGAATAGACAGAATATAAGTGTGGGTAACTATAGAGCAATAACAACACTTGTAATGTGCATGACATGACAACATAACTGTTTATTCAATTGAAACTGAAATCAACATAGAGCAGGTTACAACAGCAAACCAGTTAAAGAAACAGGTTTAAAACATACCTGTTGCGCCATTGGAGTTTCAATTCCATCCTTCAAATTTGAAAATAGTTGGTATGAGTAAATACAGTAATGCAAGAGCAAAGGAGTATGAACCATAGCTACAGAACCTGACCTGAGAAAAAATCTTCTTCTCCTTTAAGCGTTGAGTTGGGATTCGGAGTGGTGGTCCTCGTGCTTTGGGCACTGCAGTTCCCTTACTAACTGCTCGTGTTTGGGTGCTCTGTGGTGGAGACGGTGCTGTGTCAACTGGAACTGGGTTACTATCTGCCGGGGTTGGGGTTAGAAGGGGTGTAGCTGGTTCTCTGTCCAACTAGGTAAGGGTACAATCTGCGAGAGTCTGGGTTATGTGTGGTGGATCTGGTCCTTGGGCAAGTACAACCGTGGTTCTATCTGCATCAACTGGTAGCACTATCTTTTCTGAAGACCGTGTTGTTACTCCCTTAGATACTGCCGTCACGCTCTCCAATTCAAATGGCTGATAAACAAGAAAAGTAATTGAAAGTATAGACATTGTATGATAGACAGGTGCAATGGATAGTGGGGAATAAAAGAGGGCATGAAATAATTCATATTTATGTTGTCTAACCAAACAGGATAGCATGACACAATTTCACATATATGATGGCTAACTAAACAGGATAGCATGACACAATTTCACATTATGATGGCTAACTAAAAAAGATGGAAAGACATAGTTCAAAATATGAGGCTATGTAAACAGGATGACATGACATAACTATATAATGTGTTTATTAAATAGGTTGGCATGCCATAATTCACATACATTCACGGATAGAATGCCATAATTCAAAATATGATGACTGTAAACACTAAACATGATGAGATGATATAACTATATGATGTCTTTATTAAATGGGTTGCCATGCCATAATTCAGATAGATGATGTGTATGTACTATGTAAACATGATGGCATGATATAATTCAAATATATGATTTATATAGTAAGCAAGTAAGCAGATGGCAATCCATATATGATGTAAAAACTAAGCAATGCAAGACAACATGCATGACATGGGTAATATAACCCTGCCAAGTTTGAGCATAGACCTCAGGGGGAAAATAGGACTGGTCATCTGTCTCCGAATCCTCCTCTGAGGAGCTCTCTGTAACCAGCAAGATGTCTGCTTCAGCAGGTAGCATTGTCTGCTCTGAATACCTTGTTTTCACTCCAGATACTTCCATCACCGCTTCAAATGACTGATGCACAGGAAGAGTAGTTGAATATACAAACGTTGTCGACAAATGGAACACGTAATACAAAAAAATGATAGCATGATATAATTCACATACATAATGATTGGCTAAACAGCATGGCATTGCATAATTCACATATATAATGCCTTTGCAACAAGATAGCATTGTATAATTCACATATATAATGTCTTGCAACAAGATGGCAATGCATAATTCACATATATGGTAATTAGACACTGAACAGGTGGCATTCATACAAAGCATGTCTAAACTAATCAAATGACATAGCAATGCGAGACACCATACGCACGATATGAGCAACATAACCCTGCCAAGTTAGAGCATAAACCTCGGGGGGGGGGGGGAATAGGACTGGTCATGTGTCTCTGAATCCTCCTCTAAGGAGCTATCAGTAACCAGCGAGATATGCGCTTCGTCAGATAGCATAGTCTGCTCTGAAGACCTTGTTTTCACTCCAAAATTTGCCATCACCGTGTCAAATGGTTGATGCACACGAAGAGCAGTTGAATGTACTAACATTGTTGACAAATGTAATATGTAACGAAAAAAAAGGATGGCCTGATATAATTTACATATAAGATGACTGGCTAAGCAGGATGGCATTGCAAAATTCACATATATGATGCCTGGCTAAACAAGATGGCGTTGCATAATTCACATAAAGGATGAATAAACTAAACAGATGGCATTCCCACAAGGGATGTCTAAACTAAGCAGATGGCATGTTTGATGTATAAAGTAAGCAATGCAAGACACCATATGCATGATATAACCAACATCAGCATGCCAAGTTAGAGCGAAGACCTCAGGGGGTAAATAGGAGTTGTCTTCTCCTTCTGAATCCCCCTCAGAACAGATATCTTCCTCTCGATTACAATCCAAAATGCGTGGAGGGGGGCTGCCTTTGCGCCTACCATGGAGCAACGTCTGCATGAAATTATATTGCCATGCAAGGCTCGTCTCTTTTGCTCTACATGTTCAGTTCCATTGTTTACAATAACTATCATGCATAGGAATAAAACGTAGTGAGATTATGTAAGGAGTGCATGCAGAAATCCAGAGTGATGGTAGCAACCTGTGGATAGACCCAAAACCAATAATAGCAGGCAGATAATGGCTTCAGTTAAAAAATACAGATAATGGCTTCTTTACTGTTTGTTTCCCACCCAACATGAAACTCATAGTAGACACCGGAGATTAACCAGATAGTAGATAGATACTATTGATAGCGGCCCCGATATGTACCCTACAACCATTTAAAAACTCAAGTTTGACCATTAGTTTGGAGCTGACTCAGAGTCTAATCGGTGAACAGGACGATTAAGTAGCATGTAATATTAAGCGATGCATAACGGAAGCAGACACGAAAGAGTGCGACCTCTCTTGCAGACCCATGTAGTCCTCGAGGTCATCTGCTCGGTTGATGATGGTAATGCAGTTTTCATGGCTGCCAGCGGCGGGGAAGAAGATCTAAGGCGGCGAAAGACAGTCTGGAGGCCGGATCCCTGTTGTGCTGGACCCTTCTGTCGTTGGAGCAGCTGAGCTGGGGTGGACGACGGCGCAGCAGGAGCGGGACAAACCACGCAAGGTTTTCTTTGACAACTATCTGTAAGAGAAGTAATTCTGTAAGGGCTCGTTTGAATTGGAGGATTCCAACAATGCAGGGATAGGAAATAGACAGGAATAGGATAGGAATGCACGTGCAAAACAGAGAATTTAAAAACACAGGATTTCTGCCAATCTGGGTGTTTGATTCACAACAATTGGAAGATCACAGGATGCAAATAAGCATGGTGAGATTAAGTCAAACCACAAGAAAATGTACGGTTATAATGCTATTATGCTACTATCTCTTAGTCTTGTGCTTCATGAATAGGAATTTGAAAAGGAGGACAAGTGAAAATTAAAATTCCTACGTTTTTTTTTCTTTCAAGGAGACACTAAAGGAACAAATTCGTGTGCTCAGTGGACAAGATATATAACATGTAGAGTAAAAAAGAGATGCAACAAGTGTACAACCTCTTTGGCGAAGCCATGTCGATCTCAGCGTGATTGGGTTGGCCGGTGAGGATGCTCCCGCTGACTTTGATGTCGGAGGAGGGGAAGAAGATCTTAGGCGTCTGGAGATGGAGCCCGAGGTACTGCTGCGCTGTGATGGAGGGTTTCGTCATTGGAGCAGCTCCGGTGAGTTGTACGATGCCGAGGCTGAAGCAGGACAAGAGAGACAACGAACAATGTTAACCTGAGTGGAATTCTAATAGCATCTCCAATACATGACGTAAAATACATAACCACAAAGTGCTAGATGTAAAATACATCAGCCGCTCATCTCTGAACTTAACTGTCAAAACTGAACTTAACTGTCGAAACTGAACTTAACTGTCGAAACTGAACTGAACTATCGAAATTGAATTTCGCTGTCGAAACTGAATTTTGCTGTCGAAACTGAACACACTAGCAAGGTGAGGCTACACGTCGGTCGACTGACGTTTTCATCTCTGGTCTGTCGATTTTGCAGCCTTTGGATACAAATCAAGGGCCTGCAGTTCATCTTCAACCTCCACC
This sequence comes from Aegilops tauschii subsp. strangulata, assembly GCF_002575655.3. Lineage (NCBI taxonomy): Eukaryota > Viridiplantae > Streptophyta > Magnoliopsida > Poales > Poaceae > Aegilops > Aegilops tauschii. The sequence goes on from NC_053039.3 coordinate 361,280,742, forward strand.
CCCCTGAGCCGCCAGCCACCACCGGCCAAATAGTAGCCCCCCGCCGCCCGCGGCCGGCGGTGCGCCACCCTGCCCGCCCCGAAAACACTCCCCACCGCCGCCCCGGCCATCCCTCTAGGCCCCCCCGTGCCGAGCTTTTTCTCCGGCGATCCCCACGCCACTGCCCCGCTAACGCCCCACCACCGCCGGCGACCACCGCCCCCATCCCAAACCCTAAGATAGATAGTGGGGTACCTCTCCGGCGAGCCCCCCTCCCCGCTGCGGCTGGTTCTTCCTTCACCCCGGCGAGCCCCCCCCCCCACCCCCTGAAAATCGACTGACCCAAAAGTCGATTCAGTCGACTGAAGTGTAGCTAAATCGGAGCAGCATCGCAAGCAAGAGCAAGAGCGAGAGCAACAGCGCGAGCAAGAGCAATAGCAAGAGCAGACTAGGCAGGGGACCGAGAGCAAGAGCAGAGCAGCAGCGCGAGCGAGAGCTAAAGCAGCAGCAGCTCCTACTGATGTGGACGTCACCGCCGAGGGAGCGACACCGTGGAGGAAGTGGCCGGCGAAGCCGCCATGGATGGAGCTGCGCCGTGTCAGCTCGGGACCGAGCGCCGGCAGCACGGTGAGATCGAATCAAGAAGAAAATGTGGCGATTAGTGTACAACCTCTTTGGTGGCGCCAATTAGGCCGCAGCTTCATCCAAGGAAACGGTGGTGATGATGCTCTTCCGGTGGTGCAAGTGAAGATGGCGGTGTGGGAATGGAGGTGGCGCGAATGATGAGGGGAACGTCGGGGCAGCTCCTTGGAGGTGGAGCACGGGGTGGCTAAACCGGCAGGACGATGAGATCGACGATGGATCCTCATCCGGTACGGTGGATGAGGGACGTCGAGGTGTTGCTATGGACGACGTCGTCGGGGAAGAGGCTCCGGCTGGGTGGCAGACGGAGCAGGGTGTGGGGTTTCGTCACGGATTTTCACGGCCTCAGTGTACGAATGGGTGGGCGGATGGGATGGCAGTGGGGAACCATGGCTTAGAGACGCGCTTGTCCGAAATGTGGGGTAAGTTACGAAAGTACCCCCACCGATTTGAGGCGGTTCTTTTGGTTCAGGGGTACCACGGGCATTTCGCATGTCGGGATTTCATAGGAGGTGGGAGTTTTCACACGCATTGTAATTTCGGAATAGCAAGGCGCGGGTTGAGATGGAGGGAGTTGTCGGAGCACAACGAGACAAAGATATATCTTAAATATTTCGAGCTAACAAGGCGCGGGTTGAAATTTCCGGACAAGCCTAACGTGTACTGTACCAAATCAATGCGCACTACAAATGTCATTCAAAACTTTGAATTCATGTTATGTTCAATTAAAATATTTCGCTACGTGTATAATGCATGCAACCTACTACTCAAATGAACGTTTTAGTGCATTCCAAACGTATATACTACCGCTTCAATATGAACTAAATTTGAATTCGTTTCTCTATTTGAATAAGATCTACAATAATGATTGTTGTGAAGTCAAAGCATTTGAATTCGTTTCTCTGTTTTAATAAGATCTACAATCATCATTATTGTCAAGTCAAACCATCGTTTGTGTATTATCTTCACAGCACAGCACATGATTAGTCTCGAGTTACATATGAACTATGTGTACTATATGAACTCGAACTAGATTTTTTAAATCCACTTTATTTTGATTTCAAATGACATTACATTTCTAGCTCTAGCTAGATCTTCATAATCTAAACCATGTCTCATATGTATAATGTGTTTATCACATTATGTATGGTGCCCCGCCCCCCTACGCCTACAAGTATTTAGATGTGAGTTGCAAACACCACACATTACCACAAATTCAAATAAAATGTGAGAATGTTCGATATATAGTATTGTTTAGATTGTTCGATATTTAGTTGTAAGCTGCAAACGCCACACATTATCACAAATTCAAATAAATGTGAGATTGTTTGATGTATAGTATGGTTTAGATTGTTCGGCATTTAGCTGTGAGTGGCAAACGCCATGCATTATCACATTATGGTATAACGTGTGCACAGCACGTGTATCACCGCTATATTCATGCATGCAATGTTTAAAACACTATGATCTCCTATTCAAATATATGAATCTGCTTTCATATCAAATTATGATCTTTGTTAGTCTCTTACACCCACACAATCCTCTAACCTTTGTAGCTACCACTAACTTTCTCTCGTGCATGCACACGCCCTCCTCCCCCTCCCTCGGCATTCTATCCACCGGGCACATTCATTTTTTTCTTTAGGTCGTTCTCCCAGAGTCTCCACAACTCCTTTTCGACACACACCGATCGATAAACCTCTCCAGCGATGCCTGCCTACACCATACACACACACCTTCAATCTCCTCCTTTATGCGTCCTTGCCTCGTGTCTCTCATATGGTCAGACACACGTGTAAACTCTCGCCCCTCTTTTCATCGATCTCACAACCGCACACTCCTCCCCTATCTAGCTAGTAGTTGGGCCTCTCGCACCACCTCCTAGCTCCATTCTCTCTGTCTATCCATCTCGCTGGGCCTTATTTGCCTCTAACAAATGGACGTACACCGACCGATCTCTCGCTATACATATAGCTAGCTAGGTCCTTATAACTCATTTTTACCCACACGTCAATCGATCTACCTCATTAGTTGTGTCTCTCCCTTCCTCCGACAAACAACAATTGATCTACCGATCTAGTTAGGTTTGCTTACCAAACACATGGTTCCCCTTCATCATCCATGGATGTGTCCCGACAGATCTATCACGCACAGGCACACACAGAAACACATCCCCACTCTTATTGATAACATTTCAGTTCCACCCTCAGTTTGTCTAGTAGGCCTCTCCCACCATCTTCGAGAAGCAACTCCATCACCCATCCAGCACTCTACCCCTCTTCCTCCCTCTCCCTCCCTCTCTCTCTCCTCTCTCTCTCTGTCCCATCATATTTCCCGTCCTTCAGTTATGTATGGATGTAGACCGATCTCCCTCAAGACATAGCTGGGTCTCTCCTTCTCAACACATATACGAGTCATTCTACCTCTATAGTTAGGCCTATGCCTACCCCTCCCCCCATCCCCCTCCCCCCACACACACCGATACATCGAGCGCTCTAGTCATGTCTCCCTGCCACACACAAACTTGACATGTGCCCTCTAACGTTCCGGTAGGCCAGTCGCCCTATATCTTTGTCTTGCACACACACACAATTTCGATGGCTATCTTCATCGATCTCGCACCCACCCACTTGATCCTCTCTTCGACTCTATCGATAGCTATGACCGCTCCCTCTCTTCTCGTGGATTGCCCGACCCTCTATGTATGATATGGATAGGCCTCCATTTCACACACATTGCATGCAAAATTTTGTTTGAGATGTCATCGACAAATATTCCCAAAAATAATTCACGAAATCAAACCCCACCCCACCCCCACCCCAAAACAAAAAAGCTCATGGACGCGGTTTGTATCTCTCACACACACCCACGTAGGTGGGGGACGTGCACGAAGAGAAGAGGTGCATGCATGGCGCACGTACTCCCGTCTCTTTCCCAACCACACCCGCGCGGGTACACGGTGGAGCTCATTTCTGTATGAAAAAGGTAGCCCACGTGGTAATTTGGCACGTGTACTGGTTGTCCACTTGGTGGAGGGAGGATCGTCTACCACGGGTGAACAAACAAGTTGCGACTTGATGTGTTATGTTAAAAAAAGAGGCAAACCATGTGGGGCCTACCTTAGAGGCAAGGCTCTATACACTGGAGTACTTTTGATGTGTCCCGTCAACTCGCAGAATGAGGAGAAGCTTGCTTAGTACGCCGTCTCCCCCGCCCATGGGCGCGGTGGCTCGCAGGATGAGGTGAAGCTTGCTCCGCCTTACGCCCGCTCCCTCTCCCATGCGCGCGGTGGCTCGCAGGACGAGGAGAAAAATTTACTACTCCCTCTGTTTACTCCTCGTCCCTACTACCTTGGTTATAGAGATTATATCATATTGTTTGGAATATATATGTCCTGTAGTAGATTTCAATATGAACTACTAGTACATACTCCAAACACTGATGTATATAGACGTATTTTAGAGTGTAGATTCACTCATTTTGCTCCGTATGTAGCACTCTCCCTCGCCCCTCGACCTTCGCCCACGTGGTGGACGTGCAGCAATTCATTCGGTCTCATATAGCCAGAACGATATATACTGCACTACCATTATTGGTCGACTTCCCGAAGAGGCGAAGAGATAATCGCAAGGTTAATATTTTGGAGATGCCAAGCACAAGGTTATAGGAGAACGAGTAGTAGGTGCCGCGTCATTTATAAATAAAGTTTTTTTTCTTCAGTGGCACGTACGCAATATGATAGGTTCATATTGAGAGAAAAGGAAATCGCTCCACTATATACATAGTCAGGACGGGCCAGCCTACACGGTTGCTTGCTGGGGTTGCTCTCTTCACACTCTCTCGCACAAAACGACTGTGGCCACATCTCTAATATCCCGGGGGATCACTTCCGCTTGGGGAAGGGGTGGATGCTTAGTGTAGATGCGGTGGCCGTCGCCAACGGCGAAAACCCACTGTCGGCACGTCCCGATTAGGGGTCCCCGCCGTTCTCTCTCACAAAGCCGGTGAGGTTGCCTTCGTCCCTTGCTCACTGCCGCGACGTGGGCAGTTGCCGCCTCCCGCCGCCCTCCTCAAGGTTGAGCTACGTCCCTCAGGTACAACTCCCTTTACAGCCGGCTTGCACCACTGCTCCAGCTGCCCACATCACTCCCTGTGGATATTTCTCTACTTCTTTGCCCCGCACATACCTCTACTGGCTTCTACGTACTGTATTTGTGATGATTTTATGTCTCATCAACTAGTCCCAGTAATCTTATTCTAATCACGCTTCTTCAATTTCTTTGCCACAGGGATGCTCATCTCGATTTTGGTGAAACTGCACAAAATGATCCGATGGTCAAAAGGTTGCAAACTTCATTTATTAGGAAGCTCGAACGTTGCCAGCAAATTGAAGCCTGGTCAGGGTTCACGGTTCAAGGGCTAGGGACTGCATGGATTGTTTTTTCTTTAGCTGCCTCTGTTCCAAAATAAGTGTCAACTTTAGTAGTAGTACAACTTTGTACTAAAGTTTGCACAAAGTTGAGACACTTATTTTGGAATGGAGGGAGTACATATTTGCTATGATCTGTCAATCATTGAGATGCAATAGCATGCATGTTAGTCTCCTTTTATTTGATGAAATGTTGCAACGGGCAACCTTGGACGCAAGATACATGTAACAGAAGCTGGAAGCTTCATAGCATTGTACAAATTTATCTCGCTGATAAATTACAGTACGTACTATACTAGTACTTCCTCTGTTCCTAAATATAAGTCTTTGTAGAGATTTCACCATGAACCACATGCGGATGTATATGGATGCATTTTAAGTGTAGATTCATTCATTTTGTTCCGTATGTAGTGGAATCTCTACAAACACTTATCTACTAGTAATAGCTAGCCCCCACTACTAGGAATTCTCTATCCTCTCCTTGAGCCACATCATCAAAATTGATGTAGCTATTAGATGAAGTAAATCAGTACATAATAGCCGTCTGATCTAGACGTTGAGAGGCTCCGCACTAAGCCACATGCAAGCATGCAGAAATACCGTGGCACATGCATGTGAGTGGGTTTTAAATCACATCAACATGTCTGCATGCAAGCATGCACCGGTAGCATGCAAGCATGCACCGGTAGCATGCATGTAAGTGAGCTTTTAAGTCCCATTAACATGTCAAAAAGAAAAATATAATCCCATTATGCAGTAGGAGTTGGCTGATCTTTTTTCCTTACGTGGGATGATCTAAATGATGATGGGAGTTTATTTAGTTTGGCTACCACATTTGTCATGCGGTTATAGAGTTTTTTTTAGTTCTATGAAATCGATAATTTTGCGCAGAGAGATATACTGCTGTTCCGCGGCAACGCGCGGGGACTCATCTAGTAATATTTAGGAACGGAGGGAGTACTATGTAAAGAGTTAGGTGTCGCACGGTGATAGTGTGAGGTGGGCCATGTAATCACTGAGCCTGCGTGTTTTCACTGCTCTTGCACGCCTCCGCTGTAAGAATGGAGAAAATTGTAATCTAGTAGTAGTACCTCCTTTCGCCGAAAGCGTGGGACATCCAGCAGTCCTACCACCTCAGTAATAAAGACCAATGAGCCGTCAAATCACATAGACCCAGCAGTAAGTTGGACGGATGAAGAAACCATCACTCTTGCGCCAGTGAGAGGTCGCGTCTGCTCTGCCCGGGCATGATTGCGGCACCGATTCTTTGGAGCGGCGCTGACTGTTTCGGGCGGGAAGCGCGCGCGGGCGATGGAGGGGCTTTGGGTGGGCCAGGCTGGTCAGGAGCGGGCGTGGCAGCTATCCGCATGTCCCTACCGGACACGCCCGGAAACGAGAGGATGCGCCGACTCTCGCGGCTAAAATCGTACACTACACAACATCTCTCTGTAGGAGTAGGTCAATCTGTCGCTCTCTCTAACACACACATGCTGTTAAACACACACACACACACACACGCACACGCACGCACCTTGGTCCCGTTGCACCTTCTAACGTGACTTATTACACCTAGACGGAGGGAATAGTAAGTATACGAGATACGGTGGCACACTGACTTAAGTCAAATACAAGTGCCCAAAATTTGTGTGCATGTTATAATAAAAATTCACTTAAAATAGTACGTGAGCGAACAGAGGGATCAATTGGACAGTGTTCCCGAGCAGTAGCGAGATGTGTGAGGTAAGATACACCGCTGGCGCTTTTACTTTTTCTTATTAATTTGTTTGTTTCACCCTTTGACTGGTGGGACCCAACGTACTACGTGGAGAGAGGTAAGGTGACTAAGGCTGCATTATTTCTGCACCACTGAGGATAGTCTTACCACCAAAGCCACATGACACGATTATGATTGAATCCCAATGACTCCCACACACACACAAAAACACGGCATGCTTGTCACGCGAATGCAGGAATGTATAAAAGGTTATTTCCCTCTAGTTGAACATAACGGGAGGGTTGTGTAGCTGGTTAGCATGTTCGCTCATCAAACTTGAGGTCTCGGGTTCGATAACTACACTTGAGCATAATTTGTGCTGGGAGGATTCTTTGACTGGTCAAAATGTTTTCTAGGGTTTGCACGCTTCACACTCTCTCTCCAGTATATATATATACACGCTGGAGCCTCAGCGCTTGTAGTTGCTCTCTTCACACTCTCTCGCCCTCTCCCACTGGAGCCTCAACGCTTGTAGTTGCCCTCTTCACACTCTCTCGCCCTCTCCAGATCTAAACAAGACTTCGTTGGCCTCTCTCTCGCCTCACTGCTGCTCAAAGAGCCGGCAGGATCCGTCCGTCGGGAAGGGAAGGAGGCTTAACGCTGTCGCCGTCGGCGAGGGACTACCGGCGCAGTTGTTCACTTTCCACACAGCGGCGGCGCGGGAGGGCCTCCGACCCCTTCTTCTTCACCGCTGTCCCGTCGCCCACCGAACCACGCCCCAAGAACCTGAAGGTATAATTTACTTACTCCACATGCATTGCTCTAGCTGCATGTATACCATGAATCTAGGACGTGGTTCAAAGAGGAAAGGAGTGGGGGGAAGTAGTGGGAAAAGTTGTATATAGCATGAATCTAGGACGTGGTTCAAAGAGGAAATGAAAGGGGAAAGTTGTATAGCATGAATCTAGGATGTGGTTCAAAGAGGAAAGGAATGGGGGAAAGTAGTGGGGAAAGTTGTATCGCATAAATCTAGGACGTGGTTCAAAGAGGAAAGGAAGGGGCGAAAGTACTAGTTCAAAAAGGAAAGGAAGGGACAAGGCTGTAGAGTTTGAGCAGGACTAGATTTGCTGCGCTCACATAGGGAAAGGTGTCTAAAGATAACAAAACTAGGACCAACACAAATATGCTCCTTGGTTGTTTGTTCTTTGTTGCAACAGACTATGCATGACCACAGTACATCGGTAGATGCACATGGTGCTGGTGCGTCCACTGTACCGTGCAACTCATTAGCTGTTGTTAATCTAAGGCCCTGTTTGGTTAAAAACTCCCTAGTCCCTACCTACTTGGTTCCAGGGACTAAACATGGACTAGAGGTTATTAAATGACATGCTAAAGGACCATGTTACCCCTAGTAATGAACTAATAGAGACAAGGTGCGATGCGTGGCAGGGGCAACTGTTGGAAAAAGTCCCAAAAAGACTCCCTCGGGGTCTTCTTTCTTTAGTCCCAAATGCCCACTTTTAGTCCCTAAAAGTCCCTCCTGTTTGGTTTAGATGGGACTGACACGGAGTTTTTTTAGTCCCTACACCAAAAGTGTCCCTGTAAACAAACACCCTCTAATAATGCCGCTGGAAAATTGATGCAATGCCACAGTTAAAAGCAAATTACATGTTTAAAGAATTTTATTGTTAATATAATCTCTATGTTAATATTAATCAATGGCACCGTTTGAGAAATGCTACTGTCTTGCTTTCTTTCCCACTTAGATAAGGTAGATGCTTCTTTTTGTTGGCTTCTGTGTCATCCACCGTTATTGACCACTAATTGTTTCCTTTGCACCTCTGTGTAAACAGGGTTATCTACTTCACCTCGTTGCCATTGTGACCTTTTGTTGCACTGCACAAAACACTTTTGTTTTAAGAGTGTTTTGTGCAGTTCAACCAAAATGTCACACCGACAACGTTGCTTGATTGCTTGATCTTAGTGGAACTGCACAAGAGGAGATCTTACTTCCTATCCGTTAAGGCGAATTTAGTTCAGATCTTCTTCTTGTGAGTTGTTTGAATTCCGCATCATGAGAGGTCAGTACTAGCCTTCTTTCACATGATTTTGCAGTGTGCTTTCATATGTTGTGCTACTTGTACGATAATGTTGCTTGATTTTAGTGAACTGCACAAATGGAGACAAGACTTCCAATCTATATGTGCACCGTAATATCCCATTGAGGTAAGATAAGGATATTTCACAACTGCTGCCCTGTATTTTGCCACTTTCATCATAAAATTAAGTTTAGTACTATACTTGTGCTCCCTAGTTGACATGCCAAATCTTACATTGAAGGCGAATCTTGTCTGTTATTGAACCAAGTGATGAAGGGGAAGAACAAGCGGAAGAAAAACAAAAATCAACTCTCGGTGCTATAATGAAGCACTGGAACTATGATGACACAACTAATGATATAGTTTTGCATCTTAATTTATTGCTATGGCTGGAACGAGCAATTGTTTTGCCACTGATTTGATGCCACTCTTAATGTAATATGTAATTATCTCTACTTGTGCAAACAGGGATCTTCTTTGAAGATACCATATATTTTAGTGGAATTGCATAAGAAGATGTTGGAAACATTAAACTAATCGAGGAGTATATAGTAAGCATGGCCACCATCGTAGATAGCAACAGATGGTTCCGGAGAAGTGCTTCATCTGTATGCTCTACACAATAAGCCTCCTGACAAAGGTTGGTACTCGCCCACTGATTTCATCCATATGATTGAGCTTTGTCATCTCTATTGGTGTTGTGCTACTGTTTAGATACTGTCATGAAAAAGTGGTATTGTCCTTGAGAAGTGCTTCATCTGTGCTGTTTTAAATATTTCCTTTCCTTTTTTTGAGCAAACAGGGATGCTAGCATTTAGTAGTCCTCTTGTCTTTGCACAACAGGATCATCTTCCTCTGAAGAAGAATATGGAGTACGTGAAGTGACTAGTTCCGATTATGCCAGGATGAAGAAGCCCTGTCTATCTTCTCATCAGAAGGAGCAGTTGAAGGATGGTTACATTACTCCCCACAAGACCAAACTAACTTCAGCTCAGAAGGACTGAAAAATCTCCATTTTTTTGCTGTGATGCGCGAGTACAATGTAGTTCTAGGATTCTTTCTGGTGAGTTCCATTATTCTAAAAGTGTGCTCTAAATGGACCATGTATTGCCTGTTGAAACTGTCAATTCATAGTACAGTTTGCTTTATACAAATCACTTTTTTGTATTTGTGCAAACAGGGGTGCTCAGCTTGATTTCAATGGGAACTGCACAAAATGTTCATGAATACATCGAATCATTCATTTCCACCACAAGAAAGGAGGTGCCGATAAGTTCAAGGCGTTGCAACATATAAGGGCGAAATCATACAAGCTATGCGCGAATTTGGTTGATTTTGCTGGAACTGCACAAAAAGAACAGCTGGTTTATTTAGCACGAGGTGCCATATCAATGTCCGAACTCATGGCAAACCTTAGCCATTCCACAATCGTAGACATTTGATATTTTGGAATGGGATAACCTTGTCAAATTTTTCTCATTGATTTTAGCAAGACATGCGTTTGATATTTTCGAATGGGACGCCCTTTGGTGTCAGCAGCGTCGATCAATTTTTTCTTTATTCTTTAGTTATGAAGTAAATATTGCCTCTGACATGTGAGTCGCTGAGATGCATAATCATCGATTGTTTTGAATGTTCTCTATGAATTGCCAGGCCTGTGTGTTTGATTGCAATGTACAGAAACGCTAAAAAGTTGCTCAAACTCTTTGTACTCCTTCTGTTCCTTTTTACTTCGCACATTGTGAAAGTGCATACTTTTTTGTATAAGATTGGTCAAAGTAGAGATACTTTGACTGCAGACAAAACTTGTATGCACGACTAGAAAGGACCGGAGGGAGTACATGTGAAACTGCTGCAAACGAGGTGATCACCCTGGGAATAATGCTAGTACGTATTGTTTTGCATGTTCATCCAATGCGAGTGACACAGGAATTCGAACTAATGGAAATAAATTCATTCATACACAGTCGGATTTCATATAAACATGCCGGATTTCATTACATTTCATACATTCTTCAACTAAAAAGGGGTGCGCTGGAGGTATAATTAATTAACTGAAGCTACGCACCTGTGTCCCGCTGAGCCGAACAGAAGCTTCAGTGACTTAACTGCAGGTGCAGTTGCGTAACTGACATGTGGCCTGTTGGGCCCATGTGTCAGTCAGCCAACTGCACCAGCAGTTAAGTAGAAGCAGCGTTCTTCTCCAGCGCAGCTCTCCGACTCCACGTCGCCGCCAAGAAGCTAACTGGCCGTCAATGGTCAACCCGCCTAGCTTGGCTTCAACCGGAGGGTAGCAGCGGTGGCCTTACTTGGACCCGAGCGGCGGTGACCTACCGTGTTCTACTCTTCCTCGTTTTCTGTGTGGCGCGGCCTCGTTGGCAGCGGGGCGGGGCCTCGGCGGAGCCGGCGATGTCCTCTGTCTTGTTGCCGGCGGGCGGCGCCTCAGCGGAGCGGTGGAAATCCTCCCCCACGTTGCCGGCAGGGTGGGGCCTCGGCTGAGCCGGCGATGTCATCTGCCTCGTTGTTGGCGGGGCGGGGCCTCGGCGGAGCCGGCGGTGTCCTCTGCCTCGTTGTTGGCGCCACGGGGCCTCGGCGGAGCAGGGCCTCGTCGACGCCAGCGGAGCGGGGACTCGTCGGAGCAGGCATTGTCCTCTGCCTCGTCCTCGGTCTCGCCAAACAGTGCCTCGCCAGCTTCATCGCCCTCTTTGCTAGCTCTTTGTAGGCAGCCGCAGCCTCCGCCACCCGCATGCGGTACCGCCAGCGCTCGAGGCGGCCCTTGCGGGCGGAGCGGTATGAGTCGAGCAGCGCCTCCTGCTCCGCCCGCTCCGTGGCGATCTTCTCCTCCGCCTGCAGGTGCTCCTAGAGGAGATGGTGGTTGTAGGTGGCGTCGGCCTGCGCCTCCTGGAACTGCTCCTCACGCATCTGCCTCACACTGTCCATATATTGGGCACGGGCCTCGCCGATGGTCATGGCGCAATGCACCGACGAGGATGGCGCGGAGGAGGGGGTTGGCGCCGGATCGTCGACTACCATGTTCTCCATTGGGACATCATCGTCCTCTAGCTGCCTGCCGGCCAGCCGGTCGGCAGCAATGGCTGCCATCTTGTGACACCCAAGTTTTTATTGGGTTTTTCAAAAGATTTTTATTTGACTTGAAGGGAGTGATTTAAAAAATTTCTTCAAGAGAACTCTCACTCCCAAATATTTTTCTTTATGACAAAAATTTTATTTGGATTCACCCAAGATCTGCCTTTGACCCTGGGGGTTCTTGCTTTTCATTTGGGCTCAAGACAAAATGTTTTTCATTTGAGAAAATAACTTTTGAAAACCTTTTCTTGAATATGCACTATGGCTTTTGGAAAGTCCTTTGCCACTTTCAACTATTCCTCCTTGCCATGACATAAGTGCAAATCCTCTCTCCTAACCCTTCCCTCACCTTTGGATCATGATTTGCATCAAATCCAGCAAGTTGAACCTCCCCATGTATTTATTTCCATTCAAATTCTATTCAAATAAATTTCTGTCTTCTCTTATGGCACTTGGAGATTTACAAAGGAACTCCTTTTTCTGTTTTGATTTTTGCCAACAAACCTTTTTCCCCTCCTCGTCCTTTGAACCCTCAACCTAGAACCAGGAAGATCCACTGGTCTCCAGTTCAAAAATTTCAAACTACATCAGCTGCAAGTTTGGACCAGATTTGCCAAATTTGGTGAAATTCATTCAAAACCTTCTCCAAAAATTCCAGATAAATTCATGCAGCCCCTGAGTGCTTTGAGTGATCATCTCACCAAGTTACAGCTCCAGAAAATTTTTATCTCTTTACCAAACCTACTGTCGAACACCTGCATTGCTTGGTCAGGTCAAGGTTCAGTAAATTCAGAGAACACTGCAATACTCACTGTCATTTTCTTCAGAGGCGGGCGTCGATCTCGCCAGTGCCCTCGCGTCGCCTTGCTCCTCGTCCTCGCCCACTTGCTCCTGCACCGCACGAGTGCCTGGCATCTTGCGGGCGTCGGCGACGAGCAGCAGATGGTGCGCCGCCCCGTGACCGACGCCGGCGGCGGCTTTGCGGACGCCAGCGGGAGACACGGCGCCGCCAACTCCACCCAGCGCCGCCCAAATCACCGGAGCCCGCCGCGTGGCCGTCCAGTCCCCCGAATGCGCTGCCGCTCTCGTCGTGAACCGCAGGGCGCGGAGCGCGCTCTCTGCCGCCGTTGAGCCCGTGCGGTCACCTCACCGTGGACAGACGCCATTACGCCAAGAACAACCCCGTTCAGCTGCAAATCGAGTCCAGTAACATCCACTGATGCTGCCCGACCGCTCAAACCCTCTGCGAACCCACTGCTCCGCCGTAATCGCTCGCCGGAGATTCTCCGTTCACGGCCACCCCGTCGATCTGCCTATAAATAGGGGCCCCGAGCTTCAACTCGAGCACCCACCAGCCCTACACTTCCCCTAGAGCACGCCTAGCCACTGGAAGAGCCCCGAGGAGGTCTTCTGCCTCGACTCCGGCCGCCGCGATCCGCCACGGGATCCAGCCCGATTCGCCCCCGTGTGTGCTCCGCAGCCTCCATTCTAGTGCCAGTAGCTTCTCCTTGCATCAACCGTTCTGACCCGCGCCTCAATTCGTACTTTGCAGCCCTCCACCGGAGTTCCCCAACCTCACCCGAACCGCCGTCCGCCGGAGATAGTGTCGCCGTCGACGTGGTGCTCCCCGTTGGACGAGTCCACCACCCACCGACGCGGAAGAAGGCACTGAAGCTCTTGGTACCCTCCGTTTCCCCTAACTCGCCGTGGTTCGACGCCGGCGTCCATCGCCGTCTTCGGGCGCCGGCGAGCTTTCAAACCTGACATGCGGGCCCCGCGTGTCAGCCTCTGTTTTATTTTCCCCGAACCGTTTTCTGTTGACGCCTTCGGGCGAAGTACGTTTTCTCCTTGCGCTTGCGCATTTCCAAACGAACCGTTTTCTGTTTTCTCAGTTAAAACCCTGGAACTTTTCTGTTTCATTACAGAAAGGTCCCTGGACAGAAACCTTTATAACTTTTTAATAAAAAGGTATTTTTGAGTGATTCTTTTTCTGTCAAACTCCAAATTTTGTCTAGTTTTTTATGGGATTTATTTGAAAAATATTTGGCCAAGTTTCTGTGCATGTGTTGGTTTTCACGTTAGTACCCCGTTTCGTGATTGCCGTAGGTTCCGGGAGAGGGGACGGAGCCGCGAACTTCGCCGAGCTAGACTCCAATTTCTCCGAACCAGGCAAGCATGTTTGAACATTTGATATGGCAGATGTTTGCATGTTCATGTGAAAGTTTGTGCGTGGCATGAGAGTGTCGATAAGTACCTCGTTGCTTGTAAGGCAACGATCCGGTTGTTCTAAGGTTGCGATGACCTCTGATGAGAGGTGGCCTAATCATGTGGTGACATGAAGGGCAGCAAGGTGGTACTGTTGTAGCATGCCAGCCTTGCGTCATCCGACTTTCTTCGACGTTAACGTGGTTGGAGCCACGTTATCGATCTTTTCCCGCATGTTCCAAAGTTGCGATGACCTCTGATGAGAGGTGGCCTAATCATGTGGTGACATGAAGGGCAGCAAGGTGGTACTGTTGTAGCATGCCAGCCTTGTGTCATCCGACTTTTCCGACGTTAACATGGTTGGAGCCGTGTTATCGTCCCTTCCCCTTTCCGTGCTACCACATGTCTCATTGCCAGGATACGGTTTAGTAAGTTGGTAACCTCTTTCCGTGTACACACCAAACAGAGAGGCCGGGATGATGGTACCTTGGCCCAGGATTAAAGCCAGTCATTCGGTCAGGGGGCATGGGTGTTTCCGGTTGGGACCGAGAGGGGGGGCACCCCCTTATAGCGCGCGTATAGAAATTTGATCCCATGCTACGCGAGGTTGTAGCCTCCCCGACTCAGGGTTTTTCCTGAATGTTGCCGAGGGTGATCCCTGGCTTCGGATGGTTAAATTGGGTGTGTACTGGTTAGACGTGTTCCTTCCAGAACACCGTAGACGGAACTAGTCCCCGTGACTACTGAAATCCGTTGGCTGTGGTTAAGTACAAACTCTGCAGAGTCAATTCTTTCCAAATCATCGTATCCATGATCAGTAATGTAGACTTTATATCCAAATCTATCCGTGTGAAAAACTTGCCCCCGGTGAACAGCTCAAGTGGTAAATTCAATTTCATTGTTATTCCTGTGGATGGACTAACTTCATATTTGTCTCGTGCTTGTGATAAGTTATATTCCCGAACTAATGAAATGTTGTGTTACAATATAAGCCCTTTATGTGATGTCGCTCAGACGTCCGACTGTGGCATGTACTGTCTTTACTTTCTGTTATAAGCCCTTTATGTGATGTCACTCAGACGTCCGACTGTGGCATGTACTGTCTTTACTTTCTGTTATAAGCCCTTTATGTGATGTCGCTCAGACGTCCGACTGTGGCATGTACTGTCTTTACTTTCTGTTATAAGCGCTTTATGTGGTGTCGCCCCGACGCCCGACTGTGGCATTAATATTCCGCATTTTCCTCTCGAGGAGTCTTCCAGACACTCGTTTGGCACCTGTATTATTATTCCGCATTTTCCTCTCGAGGAGTCTTTCAGACACTCGTTTGGCACCCGCATTACTATTCTGCAGTTTCCGCTCGAGGCGTCATTCAGACCCTCGCTTGGCACCCAGTATTTATTATCTCTGTGTCTGATCGCACTGGTTAACTTATTCATGTGCTTCATGTTTGCATTTGTTATACCTTATGTCCGAACTGTCTTGCGGGTACTTTCATAGTACTCACCTGGCTTGTTGATTTGGCCAGATGCTGACGAAGGCGATCTCTTGGATGAAGAGTTTGATAGCACGTCCGACGCCTAGAGGAGTCCCAGTCAGTCCTGCGCGATCCCGGATATTGGTCACTTGTATCGTTTACGCTTCCGCCACCCGCAATAAGTACTCTCGAGCCTCACTCCGACGCTCGAAGAGTTGTAGTATTCTGGAATCATGTCACTCGCTTCGCGATGATATTTCCACCACCGTTATTATCGTGAGTTAGAAGTTTGCCACCTTATCCGCCGTATTATTTTATCGGCGTGCATGTAATAAATTGTTGGGCAGTCTCTGCTCAACTTTGTATTATATTTAGTACTCCTGGTATTTTTTCTTCTGTGACCAATGCATTGTCTATCAGCGAGAAGGAATTCTTCCTCGCTGGTCCGTAACAGGGATTGGTTTCTCAATAATTATTTTATTGAAAAACCGGTCGTGACACATCTCCTTGTGGTCCGTCGTCCGCCCGTCCCGAAGAGCGCTGGAGCGCGAGGAAGCCATGGTGGGCAGTAGTGGTGTGGACAGGAGAAAGGGAACGGATGTGGATGACTGCGGCTATGGCCGGCGCAGCAATTTATATAGCAATGGTGGGCGGGCGGAGGGACGGACGTGTGGCGCCGGAGTAGCCGCCTCGGCAACCGCGTATCATTAATGTGGGCGGAAAATGGACGGACGTACGGCACTTGTGTCGTTTGAAGGTGGAGCAATCGCCTGCACCGGGAAGCGGGGCGGGCGGCGCTGACTATTTTGGGCGGAAAGCGCGTGCGGGCGAGGAGATGACTTTACTTGGAGAGGATGACAATGGGGACCCACCAGGTCCATAGCCTTGCGTACGCAAGTGCCTCCTTATTATATATATATATATATATATATATATATATATATATATATATATATATAACTATAATTTATTTTGCTTCCTCCTGGTTTCCTGACATCACGGTCCCACACCATTGTCAACCTATGTAGTAGTCAATAAACGAGAGAATTGCACAAGAAGCGGCCGATAGCTGGGACCAAGCAGCTCGAGCAGTATTTGTGTTTTTGAGGTGTGAGCACTGCAGAGTTTTTCGATGTTTAGCCCAGATATTAACTTTTCTCCTCTGAACAACAACGAAAACATCGCTGTAGGTATTAACTGGGCGGGCTGTGGCCCGTCTAGCCCAGGCCAGATATCCAGCCCAGATATTAGTTTTTTTCAAGCTGAAAATGGCTAGCCCAGCTATACTTTTTCTTAAGAATACCCAGGCAAGGTCAAGTTGTTATTCTCCGCCCCGCTGGGCTGCGAATCTTTCCTAGGAGGGATGCATTAGGCTTAACAAGAAAATGGGCTTTAAGAAATAATAAATGGGATGTAATTATAAAAACTGGGCAGTAACTATAAAAAAATGCACCAAACACGTGATTACTTTATAAAATATTATTTTTGGATATTGAAAATTTTAATTTAATTAATAGTTGCGAGCGCAATGTTTCGTTGTATTTTTACATAATATAAATGTATATTGAAATTGTATTTAATCTGACTAGAAATTTTGGGATAAAAATATTTCGGATCCCATCAAAATGTGGGAAATTTCATTGAATTCTGTTTTGAACGGTTGGTTGAAATGGGCTGTACTTTTAACAAACTGTAAATGGGCTGTAGTAAATTCCATTAGAATTCAAAAATGGGCTACACATTCTTACAAATCTCAAATGGGCTATAAGTTCTCTGCCACACACTTCCGGCCTTACTAAGTTGACGCGTCCCCTAAAAAAACAGAGTTGACGCGTAAGCAAGGCTTTGTCAACTTATAGTCAACACACGGTTCTAGCAGCAGTGGCCGTTGGATGTCCATCCAACGGATGCCGTGCTTCTTCTTCAATCTCGGATATTCTAGCTTCACCGGCCCAAACAATGATTCCTCCCCCTGACATCTGGGGCACACCGTTTCGGAAGCTGACCTGTGGGCCTACTAAGTTGACGTACCAAGGGCTTTCTCAACTTAGTCAATATAAAACGATTCTAGCTGCAGTGACCGTACGATGTCCATCCAACGGCCGTCGTGCTTCTTCAACCTCTGGTCTTCTTGCTCCAGCCGCCCAAAGCAGCGCCGGTCGTGCCGCCTGCTCCTGCCTCCCGTGGCCGGCTGTGCTGCTGTGGAGGCCTCACCGCCCCCCTACTACTCCCACCGCTGGCCAGGCCATCCCTCCACTCACCCACACCCCCTGTTATTCTGCGGCGACTGCAGCGCAGCCGAACCAGTGCACCCTCGTACTCCTCTCCGCATGTGCATCCACTGCCGCGTCTTCCCCGGATCTGCGTCGGCCCCTTCCTAGGCCTCGCCGTCGTCCACCGCCCTGGTGCTCTCGGCGCGGCGTGGTCAACGTGGTCAAGGAACGACTTCCATCGGATGTGGACTGTACGTGGAGAGGCTGACAACTGGGTCCACGGCAGCCGCAAGGAAGTGCCTCCTTATTACGCGCAAAATAATTATTCCTCCACCTGATAGCGGGGACCCACCGGACGGGCCACCGTATTTCGCGAAAAAATGATTTGCCCCCTGACTGCTGGGACCCATGAGCTACATTTTCGCACGCAAGGAAGTGCGTCCAAAAAAAATGATTCGCCCCCCCTGACTGCTGGGACCCACCAGCTACATCTTCGCACGCAAGGAAGTGCATCCGAAAAAAAACGATTCGCCCCCCGACTGCTGGGACCCACCAGCTACACCTTCGCACGCAAGGAAGTGCGTCTGGGCAAAAAAAACGATTCGCCCCCCTGACTGCTGGGACCCAACAGCTACACCTTCGCACGCAAGGATGTGCGTCCAGGCAAACAAACAAAAATATTCGCCCCCCTGACAGCTGGGACCCACCAGCTACATCTTCGCAGGCAAGGAATTGCCTGACAGTCGGGACCCACCTAGTCGAAGCGTACGTAGCGTTGTCATTCTGGTCGCGAACGTGTACGTACATACTGGTCAATGTAGAGGTGCGCACGTTTCGTAGTAGAGGCGCGCACGTAGCATGTACACGTACGTGCAGCGGCCAGGGTGCAAGAAAGAAAATACGGCCATGTATGTGTACATACGGGCAGGGTCTCGAACGCCTACTAGCGCATACGTACGGCCAGGGCTCGTGTACATGGCTGGGTCGGAACGGAGAAACAGCGTCGTCGTCGTGTTCATGGGGAGGCAACGGAATGCGTCGTGTTCATGGGGAGGCAACGGAATGCGTCGTGTTCATGGGGAGGCAACGGAATGCGTCGTGTTCATCGGGAGGCAACGGAATGCGTCGTGTTCATCGGGAGGCAACAGAACGCATGGGAGCCAACCGGCTGGGTCGGAACGGAATGCGTGGTCGTGTTCATCAGGAGGGCTTGGACGGAACAGGCGATGGAAACGAGGCCTGGCGTACCGCAGAACGGAGGAAACGGACCTCCTACGTTCGAAACGGGGTCCTGTTGATCGGGAGGGGTGTGGCGTACCGCAAAACGGAGGAAACGGACCTCCTACGGTCGAAACGGGGGTCCTGTTGAAGGGGTGTGGCGTACTGCAAAACGGACGAAACGGACCTCCTACGGTCGAAACGGGGGTCCTGTTGATCGGGAGGGGTGTGGCGTACCGCAAAACGGACGAAACGGACATCCTACGGTCGAAATGGGGGTCATGTTCATCGGGAGGGGTGTGGCGTACCGCAAAACGGGACTCCACGGGATACTGTTCATCTCCACCGTCGACCTCCTCGAGCCTCCACGGGCTCCTGTTCATCTCGCCTCCACCGCGCGCTAGTCCACCGGCTACTGTTCAACCACCCCTCCACGGGCACCCCTCCACCGTCTACTATTCATCCAGCCCTCCACACCACGGGGTCCTGTTCAACCACCCCTCCACGGGCACCCCTCCATCGTCTACTGTTCATCCAGCCCTCCACCACACCACGGGGTCCTGTTCATCCAGAGGCAACACCACCGCTCACTGTTCATCCAACCCCTCCCCCCCCCCCCCCGCAACGCTCACTGTTCATCCAATCGATCGGCTTCAGTTAGCAGCAGTAGCGAAGGAATCGCTCGATCGGGTTCAGTTAACAGCCATCGATCGATCGCTCGGGTTCAGTAACGCGTAGCCTGCAGTGCAATCGCTCGGGTTCAGTTAGAGCCAATGCCTCGCACACACGCGCGTACGTGTACGAGAGAAACGCGCATCGCTCGGCCCCCGACCTCCCACCGTAACCGGGAACTCCCCGAAATTTTCCTCCCCCTCGCTTCTACCATGGTTTTTTCCGTCATGGACGGCCCAAAGAATGTCATGCAGCTGCGTCTCCGGCCCGCCTAGGACGAAAAGCCCATTTTCTGTCATGATTTTTTGTCATAGAAGTAGGAGCCCACCACATCTATGATGATACCGGGTTTTGTCACAATTATCGTCATAGAAGTGTCATATGTATGACAGAAAAAAATTTCGTTCGGCCCAAAATGTCATGGATGTGTCTTTTTTTTTGTAGTGAGTGCAAGTACCAAATCTCATCTCCCCTACTCCACAACCCCAGTTGCTTGGTCTAACATGGCAGTGTGATATCTGGTTGCATGTTGCATATCGTGCCTAGCTTGTATTGCTCCTAATTTGTTAAATTGCATCTCAGCTTACACATTATACATGTGAATATGACACGCCTTCCTGTTTTTGGTACATACTACATCTGCCTATCACACCATGTTCTTACATCAAACTACTGTTCTTGTGTATCCTGCATCTATCGCTTATGATGAGAGAGTCATGCCCGTGGGTTAGTATGAGACGCGCTACTCTTATAAAGAGTGCAGTTTCATCCTCTCCACATGATTCTCAAGAAACATCAAGCCTAAATGAAGATATTGAACGTAGCTCTGTACTTGAAGACCGCACTTCCCCTACACCACCATCGCAGGTGCTTGCTCTAACTTCGCAGTGTGATATGTGGTTGCATGTTGCATACGGTGTCTAGCTTGCAATGCTTCTAATTAGGGTAAATTGCATCTGCTTAGTTTACACATTATACCTGTGAATATGACACGCCTTCCTATTTTTGTTACACACTACATCTATGTGTTAACCATGTTCTTACATGAAACTACCTCTCTTCTGTATCCTGCATCAATCACTTACGATGAGACACCTTTATTCGTTGCATATTGGATATTATTTCTAGCCTTTTGCGATGTATTGCTTCTAATTTGGTCAAATACATTTGTTAGGCCACCCTTTTAATTTGGCAGAGTGATATTGGTTTCATCTTTCGTATGGTTTCTAGCTTGCATTGCTTCTAACTAGTTCAAACACATTGTGCTTAGTTTACACTTTATACATCATACATGTCAATATGTCATGTCGTCCTGTTTTTCATACATATTCCATCCTCCTATCATGCGGCTGTCTTACATGAAAGTAGTGCTCGTCAGTATCATGCATCAATGAATTCTAAAGAGCAAATTTTATTCCTTTTTCTTGTGGGTTTGACTTGACAAGGCAAAATCAAAAAAGAGGAAGGAAAAGAGTAAGGAAGGCAATGATGGTGATCCTCTGCAGCAACGTAAATGGAGCATATGTATGGATTCTCCTTGTACTGCTAGTGCATTACAAGTTCCAAGTCTCCGCTCCCCTACTCCACCATCCAAGGTGCTTGCTCTAACTTGGCAGTGTGATATCTGCTTGCATGTTGCATATGGTGTCTAGCTTGTATTGCTCCTAATTAGTATAAACTGCATCTGCTTAGCTTACACATGATACGTGTGAATATGACACGCTTTCCTGTTTTGGTACATACTATATCTGTCTATCACACCATGTTCTTACATGAAACTACTCTTCTTGTGTATCCTGCATCAGTCACATATGATGGGACACCTTTAAGTTGGCAGTGTGATATTGGTTTGCGTCTTGAATATGATTTCTAGCATGTAGTGCTTCTAGTTTGATGAATGCCACCTATGACGAGACAGTTTTAACTTGGCAGAGTGATATTGATTGCACCTTCCATATGGTGTCTATCTTGCAGTGCTTCTAATTTGTTGAAGTGCCTTCTGCTTAGTTACCACATCATAGGTGTGAATATGTCAAGCCGTCCAGTTTTTTGTACATATTCCATACTCGTATCGTGACTTTGCCTTTCATCAGAGTAGTGTTCGTCAGTATCATGCATGAATTAGTTCTGAAGAGTGAATTTTATTCCTTTTTCTTGTCGGTTTGACCTCACAATGCAAAATCAATAAAGCGGAAGGAAATTGGTAAGGCATTGGATGATGGTGGTCCTTCCGAGCAACTGAAACGGAGGGTCTCTATAGATTCTACTCTGCCATCCTCCCAACAAGATTCGCAAGACAACGCAAGGCTAGACAATTAACGTAGTTGTGTAGATGATGAGCACATCTCTCCTACTCCACCATCACATGTGTTTGCTCTAACTTGGCACTATTATATGTGGTTGCATGTTGCGTATGATGTCTAGCTTGTATTGCTTCTAACTTTGTTGAATTGCATCTGCTTACTTTACACATAATGCCTGTGAATATGACACGTGTTCCTATTTCTAGAACATACTATATCTGATCACACCATGTTCTTACATCAGACTACTGTTCTTGCATATCCCACATCAGTCACTTATGATAAGGCACCTTTAAGTCGCCATTGTGATATTGGTTGTGTCTTGCATATGATTTCTAGCATGTACTGCTTCTAATTTGTTGAAACGCCAGACAGTTTGAACTTGGCAGAGTGATATTGGTTGCACCTTTCATATGGTGTCTAGCTTGCAGTGCTTCTAATTTGTTGAAATGCCTTCTACTTAGTTACCACATCATAGGTGTGAATATGTCACGCCGTCCTGTTTTTCGTACATATTCCATCCTCATATCATGTGTTTTCCTTTCATCCGAGTAGTGTTCGTCAGTATCATGCATGAATGAGTTCTGAAGAGCGAATTTTATTCCTTTTTCTTATCGGTTTGACTTCACAATGCAAAATCAATACAGTTGAAGGAAATTAGTCCGGCAGTGGATGATGGTGGTCCTTCGGAGCAACTCAAATAGAGGGTTTCTACAGATTCTACTCCGCCATCCTACCAACAAGATTCGCAAGACAACACAAGGCTGGACAGTTAACGTAGCTGTGTAGATGATGAGCACATCTCCCCTACTCCACCATCACAAGTGCTTGCTCTAACTTGGCACTATTATATGTGGTTGCATGTTGCGTATGATGTCTAGCTTGTATTGCTTCTAACTTTGTTGAATTGCATCTGCTTACTTTACACATAATGCCTGTGAATATGACACTTGTTCCTATTTCTAGAACATACGTGTAGATGATGAGCACATCTCCCCTACTCCACCATCACAGGTGCTTTCTCTAACTTGGAACTGTTATATGTGGTTGTGTGTTCCATATGATGTCTAGTTTGTATTGCTTCTGATTTTGTTGAATTGCATCTACGTAGCTTACGACTTATACCTACAACGATCACTTACCCATAAGACACATTTAACTTGGGAGTGTGATGTAGGTTGCATCTTGCATTGTCTTCTAGCTTGTACTACTTCTAATTTATTGAAATGGCACTTACAACGAGACACTTTTTACCTGATAGAGTGATATTGGTTGCATGTTCATATGGTGCATAGCTTTCATTTCTTCTAATTTTGTTGAAATGCCTTCTGCTTACTGTTTTTCATACATATTCCATCCTCCTATCGTACGTCTGAATATGCAATGTTGTCTTTATTGTATATATTCCTTCCTCCTATCCCGCGCTTGCCTTACATCAAAGTAGTGTTCGTCTGTATCATGCATCAACTAGTTATGCAGAGCTAATTTTATTCATCTTCTTTTGGTTTTGACTTCATAAGGCAATATCATAAAATAGGAAGGACAAGAGTAAGTTAGGGGATGTTGGTGGTCCTCCGGACCGACGCAAACAGAGACTCTCTTGATTTGCCACTGCTACTGCAAATGAAGTTGAAGTCCCAAGTCTACATGATGAGTTCATCTCCCGTACTCCACCATCGCAGGTGCTTGCTCTAAGTTGACAGTGTGATAACTGGTTTCATGTTGCATATGTTGTCTAGCCTATATTTCTTCTATTTTGATTAAATTGCACCATCTGAGTTTATACGTTATACATGTGCATATGACATGCCTTTCTGTGTCTAGAATACACTGCATCTATCAATCATACCATGTTCTTACATCAAAGTACTGTTGTTGTGTATCCCGCATCAGTCACTCTTGATTGGACGCTTTTAACATGGCAGTTTGATAGTGGTTGCATCTTGCATTATTTCTATGTTGCACTGCTTCTAATTTTTCGAAATGCCACTTATGACAAGACACTTTTAACTAGGCAGAGTGATATTGGTTGCATCTTTCATATGGTGTCTAGCTTGCATTACTTCTATTTTCTTGAAAATCCTTTTGCTTAGTTTACACATCATAGTTGTGAATATGTCACGCCATCCTGTTTTTCTTACATATTCCATCCTCACACGGTTGTCTTACATCAAAGTATTGCTTGTCTGTATCATGCATCAATGAGTTCTGAAGAGCGATTTTATTCTTTTGTGTTGTGGGTATGCCTTGACATGGCAAAGTCAAAAAAGAGCAAGGAAAATAATATAGTAGGGAATGGTGTTACTCATCGGGTGAAATGGAAAAGGATCTGCCCTCGAGATTCTGCTGGTACTAATAGTGCAGTAGAAGGTCCAAGTCCACTAGCTAAATCTACAAACATAGTATCACCTGCTCCACCAGCTGCAGCATCCGCTTCAACTGTACCAGCATCTCAACGAGTTACTCATTCATTTTCTCCGGAACTGGCCAGTTCCCAAGCTGCATTCACACCTAACACTACTTCTGAAGCACTGCTGACACAACAGGACTTGGCAAGATCAGATGAACCTCATGAGCATCAACAGCAAGACGGTACCTGACCGAGTCAAGTTGCAGTTGCATGCTCCTTTATATGTACTCTCATAGTTTGATGTGCACTAACACTTTCCATATTCATTGTTGAACTAGCACCACGGCGCAAGCGGAAATAGACATCAGGGATAATGCTTGACAGATTAACAAAATCTAAAGGAGGAAGAATGGAGATCCATTTTGAGCCAGGTTTAAAAAGGCCACGTGATGCTACAGAGTCAGCCAAGTTAGTATCAAAGGCAGCCATTGTCGTTAGGTGTCATGCGCTACCTCTTGAGCACTGCGTTGGTTTTCCCTTGAAGAGGAAAGGGTGATGCAGTAAAGTAGCGTAAGTATTTCCCTTAGTTTTTGAGAACCAAGGTATCAATCCAGTAGGAGGCCATGCTCAAGTCCCTCGCACCTACACAAACAAATAAAAACCTCGCAACCAATGCAATAAAGGGGTTGTCAATCCCTTCACGGTCACTTACGAAAGTGAGATCTGATAGATATGATAAGATAATATTTTTGGTATTTTTATAATAAAGATGCAAAGTAAAATAAAAGGCAATAAAAATAGCTAAGTGTTGGAAGATTAATATGATGGAAAATAGACCCGGGGGCCATAGGTTTCACTAGTGGCTTCTCTCAAGAGCATAAGTATTACGGTGGGTGAACAAATTACTGTTGAGCAATTGATAGAATTGAGCATAGTTATGGGAATATCTAGGTATGATCATGTATATAGGCATCACGTCCGTGACAAGTAGACCGATTCCTGCCTACATCTAGTACTATTACTCCACACATCGACCGCTATCCAGCATGCATCTAGAGTATTAAGTTCAAAAGAACAGAGTAACGCTTTAAGTAAGATGACATGATGTAGAGGGATAAACTCATGCAATATGATATAAACCCCATCTTGTTATCCTCGATGGCAACAATACAATACGTGCCTTGCTGCCCCTGCTGTCACTGGGAAAGGACACCGCAAGATTGAACCCAAAGCTAAGCACTTCTTCCATTGCAAGAAAGATCAATCTAGTAGGCCAAACCAAACTGATAATTCGAAGAGACTTGCAAAGATAACCAATCATACATAAAAGAATTCAGAGGAGATTCAAATATTGTTCATAGATAAACTTGATCATAAACCCACAATTCATCGGTCTCAACAAACACACCGCAAAAGAAGATTACATCGAATCGATCTCCACGAGAATCGTGGAGAACTTTGTATTGAGATCCAAAAAGAGAGAAGAAGCCATCTAGCAAATAACTATGGACCCGAAGGTCTGAGGTAAACTACTCACACATCATCGGAGAGGCTATGGTGTTGATGCAGAAGCCCTTCGTGATCAATGCCCCCTCCGGCAGGACGCCGGAAAAGGCCCCAAGATGGGATCTCACGGGTACAAAAGGTTGCGGTGGTGGAATTAGGTTTTCGTGGATGCTTCTATTGGTTTGGGGGTACGGTGGTATATATAGGAGGAAGAAGTACGTCGGTGGAGCAAGTCCTCTGGATCACGTTTGTTCCGAAAATCACGTTCCCGAGGGTGGAGGGCGCGCCCAGGGGGTAGGCACGCCCCCTGCCTCGTGCTCTCCTGGTTGCTTTCTTGACGTAGGGTCCAAGTCCTCTGGATCACGTTTGTTCCGAAAATCACGTTCCCGAAGGTTTCATTCCATTTGGACTCCGTTTGATATTCTTTTTCTGCGAAACTCTGAAATAGGCAAAAAACAGCAGTTTGGGCCGGGCCTCCGGTTAATAGGTTAGTCCCAAAAATAATATAGAAGTGTATAACAAAGCCCATTAATCATCCAAAACAGAATACAATATAGCATGAAGCGATAAAAAATTATAGATACGTCGGAGACGTATCAAGCATCCCCAAGCTTAATTCCTGCTCGTCCTCGAGTAGGTAAATGATAAAAACAGATTTTTTGATGCGGAATGCTACTTGGCATAATTTTTTAATGTAACCCTCTTAATTGTGGTATGAATATTCAGATTCGAAAGATTCAAGCTAAAAGCTTAATGTTGACATAAAAGTAATAATACTTCAAGCATACTAACTAAGGAATTATGTCTTCTCAAAATAACATGGCCAAAGAAAGTTCATCCCTACAAAATCATATAGTTTAGTCATGCTCCGTTTTCATCACACAAGAATGCTCTCATCATGCACAACCCCGATGACAAGCCAAGCAACTGTTTCATAGTTTAGTAATCTCAAACTTTTTCAACCTTCAGCAATACATGAGCGTGAGCCATGGATATAGCACTATGGGTGGAATAGAATATAATGATGGGGGTTATGTGGAGAAGACAAAAAAAGAGAAAGTCTCACATCAACGCGGCTAATCACTAGTAGAAAACTGGGCTTTGGTCACAGGGCAATATTCACATTAGTCCCGGTTCAGTCACGAACCGGGACTAATCTGAGCATTGGTCCCGGTTCGTGCGGCCAGGGGCCTGCCGAGCCTCGTGGGGGCATTGGTCCCGGTTCGTTCGGACCCTTTGGTCCCGGTTGGTGGGACAAACCGGGACCAATGGGCCACGCTCCTGGCCCACCACCCTTTAGTCCCGGTTCATACCACAAACCGGGACTAAAGGGCGGGTCCTAGTTGCGGCCAGTGTTTAGTCCCACCTCGCCAACCGAAGGGCACTCACACCAGTTTATAAGCCCGTCCCTCTCTGCCTTGTTGAGCTCCTCTTAAAGTGAAAATAGATGCCCTTATATAGGGAATTTGACCTAAATTCACAGTAAATTTCATAGAAATTTATTATGAATTTAGGTTGAATTTCCTCTATAAGCGCATCTATGTTCATTTTTTATAGTAAATAAAATAAATAAACCTTAATAAAATAAATAAAAATAAATAAACCTTAATAAAATAAAATAAAATAAACTATAGTAACTAAAATAAATAAACCTTAATAAATTAAATAAAAATAGCAGCAATAAAATAAATAAAAATAGCATCAGTAAAATAAATAAAAATAAAATAATTAAAGTAAAATACATAACTAATTAGAAATAAAATAGATAAGTTTTTTGTTGTAAGTAGAAACAAAACAAAACAAATAAAGCAAAAGAGAAAACAAAAAACAGAGAAAAAAATTATGCCACCTACTGGGCCACCACGGCCTGAATACGACTTGAAACCCATCCGTGGGCCAGGATTCAGGCCCGCAGAAGGCCCAGTAGGCCCCACAGGCAAAGAGAATGGTTAGGCCCGAAAGCCTGCAGTTGAGAGCAGCTCGAGAGGGTGGGCACAACAGCGCTTATAAACCACTCTCGAGCCCTCTCAACTAGCGAGGTGGGACTAAACTTTTGACGCGGGGCAGCACAAGGCCTTTGGTCCCGGTTGGTGCCACTAACCGGGACTAAAGGGGGCATTGGTCCCGGTTCGTGGCACCAACCGGGACCAAAGGCCTTTAGTCCCGGTTGGTGCCACGAACCGGGACCAAAGAGTTCCCTATATATACCCCATCGCCACAGCAGAGCACTCCACAGTGCTATGTTTTTTCTGGCCGGCGAGGGGAGGGCATTTGGGTGCTCTAGCTCACCTCCTATGCACATGAGGTGTTCGATGAAATGTCTGAGCCACACTAGTTAATCTTTCTCCTCTCGAAACTCGACCTCCGAGCTCCATTTTCCCCGAGATTTGTCTAGGTTTAGCGGTCCGTCACGTCCCGTCCCCGTCTTCACCGCCGTCGATCACCCGCGCCAATCTCGTCGCCAGCACCACCGTGGTGAGCCTCTTGTTCTTATCTTCTTTCTGAAAGGAAAAAATTCTTACTTTAGATAGTTACATGTCTAATTTTGTTACTTTTATTATTCCTTCTTATTACATAGTGCGATGGTTTTGGTATCCGCCCCCGTCGGCCCTCGTCCTGTCTATGATTCGGATGTGGTATATATTATCTTTTTATAACTATTTGGTTCATTTATTGTTTATGACAAATATACCGACCAACGTGACATAGATTTTATTTATCTAGGAGGTGGTTGAACCGGAAATTCTAACCACCCTATTGTCGAGAGGTTAAATTTAGTTGAAGAAGAAAACAATTACTTGAATGAAAAAATAAAAAAAATTGAGGAGGAGAAGATGATATTGGAGTTGCATGTTGCGGATGTCGTCGATGATCACAAGATCAAGATGGATGCAATGCGCTTGAAGATTAGAAAGATTAGAAAATATGCCATTCATACCGAGGCTTGGTATCATTATGCTGTTGGATCAATTGTTACCTTGGTTGCGATTATGATCGCATTTGTTTTCGCATTGAAATGTTTTACATAGTTTCAATGTATGGTTTAATTAATTAGATGCTCTGGAGAGCTATATATATGTTGTTAGATGAGAACTATGTATGTACTTTGGTTTTAATGTGATGATGAACTTCTATTAATTTGGTCACTTAATTATCTATTCATGATGTTCTGTAATGGTTTTTGACACACTTAATTATATATAATGCACGCAGATGAACCGGCAATGGATGTACGGTGACAGACACACCTCCGAGTACATTAAGGGCGTGCATGATTTTCTCGAAGTGGCTGAGGCAAACAAGCAGAATGGTTTTATGTGTTGTCCATGCCCTATATGTGGGAATACGAAGTCTTACTCTGACCTAAAAATCCTTCACACCCACCTGCTTTACAAGGGTTTCATGCCACACTATAATGTTTGGACGTGGCACGGAGAAATAGGGGTTATGATGGAAGACGGCGAAGAAGAAGAGGACGATGACAACTATGTGCCCCCTGAATACGGTGATGCTGCAACGGGGGAAGCTGCTGAAGATCAAGAGGAACCAGATGATGTGCCCAATGATGCTGCAAGGGGGGAAGCTGCTGAAGATCAAGAGGAACAAGTGCCCGATGATGATGATCTCCGCCGGGTCATTGTCGATGCAAGGACGCAATGCGAAAGTCAAAAGGAGAAGCTGAAGTTCGATCGCATGTTAGAGGATCACAAAAAATGGTTGTACCCCAATTGCGAAGATGGCAACACAAAGCTCGGTATCATACTGGAATTGCTGTAGTGGAAGGCAGAGAATGCTGTGCCTGACAAAGGATTTGAGAAGCTATTGAAAATATTGAAGAAGAAGCTTCCAAAGGATAACGAATTTCCCGACAGTACATACGCAGCAAAGAAGGTCGTATGCCCTCTAGGATTGGAGGTGCAGAAGAGACATGCATGCCCTAATAACCGCATCCTCTACCGCGGTGCGTACAAGGATCTGAACGCATGCCCGGTATGCGGTGCATTGCGGTATAAGATCAGACAAGATGACCCTGGTGATGTTGACGGCGAGCCCCCCAGGAAGAGGGTTCCTGCGAAGGTGATGTGGTATGCTCCTATAATACCACGGTTGAAACGTCTGTTCAGAAACGAAGAGCATGCCAAGTTGATGCGATGGCACAGTGAGGACCGTAAGAAAGACAGGAAGTTGAGAGCACCCGCTGACGGGTCGCAGTGGAGAAAAATCGAGAGAAAGTACTGGGCTGAGTTTGCAGCTGACCCAAGGAACGTATGGTTTGGTTTAAGCGCGGATGGCATTAATCCTTTCGGGGAGCAGAGCAGCAATCACAGCACCTGGCCCGTGACTCTATGTATGTATAACCTTCCTCCTTGGATGTGCATGAAGGGGAAGTTCATTATGATGCCAGTTCTCATCCAAGGCCCTAAGCAACCCGGCAACGACATTGATGTGTACCTAAGGCCATTAGTTGAAGAACTTTTACAGCTGTGGAATGGAAACGGTTTACATACGTGGGATGAGCACAAACAGGAGGAATTTAACCTGCACGCGTTGCTGTTTGTAACCATCAACGATTGGCCCGGTCTCAGTAACCTTTCAGGACAGCCAAACAAGGGATACCACGCATGCACGCACTGTTTAGATGACACTGAAAGTATATACCTGGATAAATGCAGGAAGAATGTGTACCTGGGCCATCGTCGATTTCTTCCGACCAGCCATCAATGTCGAAAGAAAGGCAAGCATTTCAAAGGCGAGGCAGATCACCGGAAGAAGCCCGCCATGCGTACCGGTGATCACGTACTTGCTATGGTCAATGATTTACACGTAATCTTTGGAAAGGGTCCCGGCGGACTAGCTGTTCCGAATGACGCTGAGGGACACGCACCCATGTGGAAGAAGAAATCTATATTTTGGGACCTACCCTACTGGAAAGAGCTAGAGGTCAGCTCTTCAATCGACGTGATGCACGTGATGAAGAACCTTTGCGTGAACCTGCTAGGCTTCTTGGGCGTGTATGGGAAGACAAAAGATACACCTGAGGCACGGGAGGACCTGCAAAGTTTGCACGAAAAAGACGGCATGCCTCCGAAGCAGTATGAAGGTCCTGCTAGCTACGCTCTTACGAAAGAAGAGAAAGAAATCTTCTTTGAATGCCTGGTCAGTATGAAGGTCCCGACTGGCTTCTCGTCGAATATAAAGGGAATAATAAATATGCCAGAGAAAAAGTTCCAGAACCTAAAGTCTCATGACTGCCACGTGATTATGACGCAACTGCTTTCGGTTGCATTGACGGGGCTTCTACTGGAAAACGTCCGATTAGCCATTGTGAAGCTATGTGCATTCCTCAATGCAATCTCTCAGAAGGTGATCGATCCAGAAATCATACCAAGGCTAAGGAGTGATGTGGCGCAATGTCTTGTCAGTTTCGAGCTGGTGTTCCCACCATCCTTCTTCAATATCATGACGCACGTCCTAGTTCATCTAGTCGACGAGATTGTCATTCTGGGGCCCGTATTTCTACACAATATGTTCCCCTTTGAGAGGTTCATGGGAGTCCTAAAGAAATATGTGCGTAACCGCGCTAGGCCAGAAGGAAGCATCTCCATGGGCCATCAAACAGAGGATGTCATTGGGTTTTGTGTTGACTTCATTCCTGGCCTTAAGAAGATAGGTCTCCCTAAATCACGGTATGAGGGGAGACTGACTGGAAAAGGCACCCTTGGAGGGGACTCAATAATATGCAGGGACGGATATTCTTGGTCTCAAGCACACTACACAGTTCTACAGAACTCTACCTTGGTGACCCCGTATGTCGATGAACACAAGAACAGTCTGCGCTCCAAACACCCGAAGCAGTGTGACGACTGGATTACATGTGAACACATCAGGACATTCAGCAGTTGGTTGGAAACACGTCTTAGAGGTGACACCACTGTTTGTGATGAGTTGTACTCGTTGTCCAGGGGACCATCTTCGACTGTATTGACTTACAAAGGATACGAGATAAATGGGAATACATTTTACACGATTGCCCAAGATCAAAAGAGCACCAACCAAAACAGCGGTGTCCGCTTTGATGCAGCAACCGAGAGGGGAAAGGACACATATTATGGTTACATAATGGACATATGGGAACTTGACTACGGACATGATTTTAAGGTCCCTTTGTTTAAGTGCAAATGGGTCAATCTGTCAGGAGGCGGGGTACAGGTAGACCCACAGTACGGAATGACAATAGTGGATCTGAACAATCTTGGGTACACTGACGAACCGTTCGTCCTAGCCAATGATGTGGCACAGGTTATCTATGTGAAGGACATGTCTAACAGACCGAGAAAAAGAAAAGATAAGGAAGCGAATACATCATACGATGAGCCAAAGCGCCACATAGTTCTTTCAGGAAAAAGGGACATTGTGGGAGTGGAGGGCAAGACAGACATGTCTGAGGATTATGAAAAGATTCATGAAATTCCTCCCTTCAAAGTCAAGGCTGACCCAAGCATCCTGATAAATGATGAAGATTATCCATGGTTACAGCGCAATAAGCAAATGACACAAGCGAAGAAAAAGTGAAGACTTTCTCCCGCAACAATTATGATGATACCATGCCAACTTTGTAACAGACGAGTATGATACCATTGTCCGTTTTGTACACGAAGTGCATCTAGTTTTTGCCGTAACCCTCTCAACTTTCTTGCACATGCTATGTGGATGAAATGATGATACCATGCCAACTTTCAACCTTTTCAGAGTTCATTTGAAATGCTTTTCAATTTTAGGGTCTTATAGCTCAAAATAATTAGTAAATGCATGAAAAATAACAGGCGAAAAATTAAAAATTATGCCACCTACTGGGCCACCACGGCCTGAATATGATTAGAAACCCATCCATGGGCCAGAATTCAGGCCCGCAGAAGGCCCAGTAGGCCCACAGGCATGTAAAGAGAGGTTAGGTCCGTAAGCCTGCTTTAGAGAGGAGCTCGACAGCTCAAGCGCACCGCACCTTATAAACAGGTGCGACTCTCTCTCAGCTAGCGAGGTGGGACTAAACTAACCACCACACCACTGTGCAAGGCCATTGGTCCCGGTTGGTGGCACGAACCGGGACCAATTCCACTCTTTGGTCCCGGTTGGTGCCATGAACCGGTACTAATGAGGCTGTGGCCCCACAAGCACCTTTAGTACCGGTTCGTGGCACAAACCGGTACTAGAGTTTCTTACTAAGCAGTTTTGTAGTCCCACCTCGCTAGCTGACAGGCACTAGGAGCGGTTTATAAGCCCTGAGTGCACAGACGATGAAGAAGAGGCGCAATGCTCACGTTGCTTAGCTTCAAGCCTTGAGGAATAAGGTAGACTGCATGGAGCTATGTGCAGTGCAGTCTACACTATTCCGAAAGGCTTGAAGCAAATCAACGAGCATTGCGCCTCTTTTTTATTTTTAATAACTTATTACAACTCCGGACTTCTTGTGTTCCGACAAAATAAAATAAACTTTAATAAAATTTATGAAACTAAAATTAACAAAGTATTTTCTGTTCAAAACATTATAAGAAACCTCTAGTATTATTGAAACTAAAATCATATAAAATTGATGCAACTAAAATTATCGAAGTATTTTTTGTTCAAAATCATTAAAAGCAAAAAGAATTTTCATAAAGAACTTTTTTTGATAGAAACTTAAATAGCAAAAAGAATTATCATAAAGTAAAATAAATAAGTAATTAGAAACAAAATAAAATAAAATAAATAAGTTTTTTGTTGTAAGTAGAAACAAAACAAAATAAATAAAGCAAAAAAGACAACAAAAAAACTAAATACAACAAAAAGAATTTTCATAAAGAACTTTTTTGATAGAAACTTTAATAGCAAAAAGAATTATCATAAAGTAAAATAAATAAGTAATTAGAAACAAAATAAAATAAAATAAATAAGTTTTTTGTTGTAAGTAGAAACAAAACAAAATAAATAAAGCAAAAAAGAAAACAAAAAACTAAATACAGCAAAAAAAATTTGGGGCGCTGTCCGCTGGGCCCTCCAACCCTCGGGTTTGCAAATACAGGCCCAGAAGGGCTAGAGGGCTCAATGGGAAGCGCGCCAAAGTTAGGCACAAATGCCTGCTATAGAGAGGAGTTCGAGATAGCAGCCGCAGCGGGGCTTATAAACCACTTCGAGCCCTTCTCAACTAGTGAGGTGGGACTAAACTTTTGGCCGCGACGCGGGCAGCAAGAGGCCTTTGGTCTCGGTTGGTGCCACCAACCGGGACGAAAGGGGTGCATTGGTACCGGTTCGTGGCACCAACAGGGACCAATGCCCCCCCTTTAGTCCCGGTTGGTGCCACCAACCGGGACCAAAGGCCGCCGCTTCCAGCCCTTTGCGCTGCTGAAAAGAGGGCTTTGGTCCCGGTTGGTGGCACCAACCGGGACTAATGCCTACCTTTAGTCCCGGTTGGTGCCACGAACCGGGACTAAAGGCTTTGCTATATAAGTTCACACTTAGGAAATTTTCAGAGTTACCTAGCAGTTGCCGCCCCGACGACGCTGACGCCGCCCGCCGCCCCTGCCTTCGCCGTCGCCATCGCCCGTGCCCGTCGTCGCCGTTGCCCGCGCCCTCGCCGTCAGCCGCGCCCCTGCCCCGACGCGCGCCGCCCCGGCCCGTCCCCGTCGTCGCCGTCGCCCTGCCCCGCCCTTCGCCGCCGACGCCTCTGCCCCTGCCCGGACCACGCCGCCGTCGCCTCTGCCCTGCCCCGACGCGCCGCCGTCGCCTTGGTCAGGGCCGGCACTGCCCCCTAATTCCTCCCTGTTTTTTCTGCACATTTATATGCTTATATGTATATGTATGAGTATATGTATGTCTGTATATCTGTTTATATGTCCTTTTTTAGATCTTTTTTTGCATTTTCTCTGTGTATATGTATGTATATATGCTCTCTGTGTATATATATGTTCATGTATATATGCAAAAGATAGATTTTTAGAAAAGTTAGGATTTTTTCTGTTCATAGATTTTTTGGTGATATTAATTATTGTAGAATATGCAAATGTTTGTATATTCATATGAACAATGCATTAGGCAAAACCTTTACTTTTTTTCGAAATTTTCTATTTGAACATTTTTTTATGAATGAGAGGAAAAAGGAAAATAAGAAGAGGAAGAAAGGAGAAGAAGAGGAGAGGAAGAAGAGGAGAAATAAATAAGAAGAGGAAAAAAGAAGAAAAAGAAGAGGAGAAGAAGAAAGGAATAGAAGAGAAGAAGAAAAAAATAGGAAAAATTCTATTTTTTCTTCTTCTCTCCTCTATTCCTTTCTTCTCCTCCTCTTTTTTTTCTTCTTTTTTTTCTTCGATCTTCTCCTCTATTCCTTTTCTTCTTCTCCTCTTTTTGTTTCTTCTTCGTTTTCTTATGTTTTATCGGGTCTGTCGTCGTCGATATACCCCTCTCCCGATAACTTCAACACGAGGGGGGGTCGATATACCCCCTCCCCGATAATATTATTTTCCCATGTACGTTCATTGTCGTTGTCGATATAACCCCCTCCCGATAACTTCAACACGTGGGGGGGGGTCGATATACCCCCTCCCCGATAACATTATTTTCCCATGTATGTATGTCGTCGTTGTCGATATATATAACTCCCTCCCATATAACTTCGACATGATGGACGGTCGATATTTATACCCCCTCTCGACAGTGATAACTTATACCACGGGAGCACCCCCGGCCCTCTCGCTTGACCAAAACTCTCAATCACACCCAAACCGTAGAAAAAAACGATGTCGATCTCCTACCCCCTCCCGCCACGCCCCTACCCTTGAAGCGTTGCTGAGGCCACCCCAAACCCGGAATAAGCTAGGTCTACGTTTGCACTAACCACCTGCTGTCTTGTTTGTGTAATAATTTCCATGTTGTAATATTTGCAGAAACAATGGACCACGAACGAGACGAGCAAGCAGAAGAGGTGTTGGGGGACATAATCTTAGCCGGAGGTGATATCTTGTCGTATCTTAACGACAATGATGGTCTGGAAGAACAGGGTGAAGAAGCAGGCTACGGTGATCGAAGAGTGGAGGAGGAAAGACATGATTATGATGGCTCCGGTGACCCAATGCTGGTGCAAGAAGGAGCCCGTGGTGACGGCTCCGGTGACCGAACAGAGTCCGGCCAGGTAAATATATTAGTTAAGCCTGTGCTGACTAGCTAATTGATGCATTCATTGTTTTGGTATGTACACATATTAATTAACACTCGTCTTTCTTATTTTTTCTAGCCCTCCAGATCGAGCACAACTGCGGTAAAGAGACGAGGCCCGAAGAGAAAGTTGCGCTCGGATGAAAGGTTTGAGATCACAGCAATCGCGCGCGACGGCCAACCAATTGAACCCATCCGGAAAAAGGATGCATTTGCTGCTCAGTGCGGGGTTCTAGTTAGGGACAAGATCCCGATCAGCATCCACCAATGGTATAAGCCTAAGAAGGAAGACCCTAAGGTGTCTTATGTCAATGATATGCAGAAAGATGATCTTTGGACTGAGCTGAAGGCAAATTTCACCCTACCGCCAGAGGAGGATCCGGAGAAGCCAGTTAAAGAGCAATTAATCAAGTCTCATGCTCTTAAGAAGATGGCAGACCTATTCAGGAGGTGGAAGAATGAGCTGAAAACGTTTGTCGACAAAGAAGAGACACCAGAATTCATCGGCCGGTATGAGAAGATCAGAGATCACTGGCCCGCATTTGTGGCCCACAAGACATCAGAAAAGAGTAAGAAGATGTCAGCGACAAACAAGAAGAATGCTGCGAAGAAGAAGCTTCACCATCGCACGGGGTCAGGTGGCTACCTCAAAGCCCGGCCTAAGTGGGCCAAGGCTGAGAATGATCTGCTTGAAAAAGGGATCGAACCACTGACAATGAACTAGACAGACCCTTGCCGGACTTGGTTCTTCGGGGCTGGCGGAACCTTGGACCCTGTATCAGGGAGGTGCGTTTGGACGAACGAGCTTTTGAGAATACTAGTCAAGAAGATTCATCAATATATTGATGCAGCGGAGGAAGGGACGTTCATTCCAGACAGAGAGAACGACGTGCCACAATGGCCCTCTGGAATCCTGACCACCCTGAACTGACATGAGGCACGCCAGGCTCTGTTTCGTGGAAGGCTGGTTTTCCGGACGCAGGCGGTTACAAAAGCCAGGAGAGGAGGAAAAAAATGGAGCAGACCCAAATTCAGAAGCTGCACGAAAGGGTTCAAGCGCTAGAGGAACGAGACAACAATCGACATGCCGAAACTACCCCCAAAGCTACCCCGCCATCTCAGCGGAGAAGCAGCGTGGCTTCCACCGAGCTGCTTCAGCTGGAGCATGTCTTGACGGCTCCTGCTAGCTACCCCGTGGATGCTATCACGGAGTCTCAACATTGCCACCTTATGGCGCAATGGCAGAACTTCAAAGTCAAGGCGGCTGTTGGCTCTGTTTTACCTCCTGAACCCGGTGCAACCTACCATTGGCGGTCGATTCCAGAAGGATATGCTAGGGTGATGGTGGATGAAATAACGGAGGGATTTGAGGACCTCCAGCTTGACCACCCTACCGGTGAAGGGAAGACTCGGCTGGGTTTAGCTCTGAAGACTCCGTGCCTATGGCGGAAGGAGCTCATCAACCTTCCGAACTGGACGGCTCCGGCGAGTAAGGGCAGTCCGCCTCCTCCTCCGGCAAGTGATCAGGGCACTCAGCCTCCTTCTCCAGCGCGTGGCGGCACTCCGCCTCCTCCTCCGGCGAGTGATCAGGGCACTCGGCCTCCTTCTCCGGCGCGTGGCGGCACTCCGCCTGCACCGGCGCGCCAGAGCAGCCAGCCTCCTCCTTCTCCGCCTCGTCAGCAAGGGCGGAAGTGACCCGCCGCCGCTGCGGCTGCTCCGGCGCGTCGTAGTCCTTCTCCTCCGCCTCGCAAGCAAGGAAAGAAGACAGCCGTAGCCGCTCCATCTGCTCTGCCGGCGTCTAGCAGTACAGCTGCCAGAGGCGGGAGGCAATACAGATTCGGTCCTTCTCTGAAGACTCCAGAGAAGTTACCATACGAGAGGACCGAGGAGGAAACCAGGAAGATCGTGCGAGCCGAAGTGACAAACTTCTTTGAAGGGGTGAAAGCAAAGAACATCCACCTCCGGAGGAGAAGGTAGATCCGGTGAAAGCAAAGCGCACTCTGGCTGCCCTGACAAAACCACCAAAGTCTCCGCCGAGAGGCAACTATGAGCGCATTCTGGCAAAGACATATGCCGAAGCAGAGCGGTCTGGAAGTACTGTCAGTGATCAAAGGTTAAAAGAACGATGAGCTGGGGAAACAATTGCCCAGCTCAGCGAACAAGCGAACCAATCATGCCCCCCGCTCAAGGTGTCAAAAGACATCGTCGCTAATGATCCGAGGATGGTGCCCGGTTATAGCAATCTTGGAGATTACCTGCCCGACGATGTACATTATGAAATCATGGAGGTGGACGAACACAAATACCATTACGGGAAGCCTCTCGTCAAAGATGAAAGATCTCTAACAACGATGATGCGAAGATTACATGATTGGTACATGAAAACCTGTAGAGAGTCTGATGGGACGAGTACTTTGACGCTGAGAGTTAAACCGGAGCATGGCCTCATTGGAATTGAACTGCTGAATGTTCCATTTGAGGATTTCTTCTAGTTTTACAATCAAAAGGCCCTCGATAAAACAACGATCACTTGCTACTGTCTGTAAGTAGTACTACTTCTGTCATTAAGTCTCTCTATATAGGTCAGCTCTTTCATTGCATGTATTTATAATTATCCTCACTATATTATGCAGATTGAAGATCGCCGAATTGAAGAAAAGACAAATCGGTGATATTGGGTTCATTAACACAAATCTCATAGATGCATATACGGTTGAAAAACATCCCAAAGAAGCCGAGGCCAACTTACTACAATCGTTGGTATTAAATCAAAACAAAGATATAATACTCTTTCCATACAACTTCAAGTGAGTGTTACTGTCTTGTGCATATTCGGTTTCCCTTATTAGTCCAGGTTATGGTAATGTAATTGATGACTTATGCATGCATGCGCAGCTTCCACTATATTCTCCTAGACATTAAGCTTGAGCAGGGAGTAGTAACCGTCTTAGACTCGAGACGAAAAGATCCCCAGGACTATGCGAACATGACTCAAATG
Organism: Aegilops tauschii subsp. strangulata; assembly: GCF_002575655.3. NCBI lineage: Eukaryota > Viridiplantae > Streptophyta > Magnoliopsida > Poales > Poaceae > Aegilops > Aegilops tauschii. Next base: position 361,319,816 of record NC_053039.3, read on the forward strand.
CTCGAGAAGTAAGTTAAATCGATCATTATCCACCATATCAGCAACTTTGTTCATTTCCTGATATCAAGTAATTGTTTTCTTTGTCTGGCAGGGTTTGGAGAAAATTCACCACAAAAGCTCCGGGACTGCCGAAGAAGCTGCAATTTAAACACCCGAAAGTAAGTACTATAGTAGCATGTTCCGCGCATCTCCTAGTGATTCAAGCGCTAGTTTCATCAATACCATTTAGCATGCTTGCTTATCAGTTTGATTGACCTCTATTTCTTGTAAAGTGGTTGTGGCAGGAACCCAGGAATAATTACTGTGGATACTACATTTGCGAGTCCATCCGCTACACGACCTGTGAGCGGGGCTACTCTGAAGAACAATATGAAGTGCGTAAGCAATAATATTCACAATTTCATTTTATTACCATCATTTGTGTTGAGTTTCATTTATTCATATATATATGTATTGACCCCCTTCTTCAAATTAGATGTTTCGGAAGTGGGATGAACTCCTAGCACCAGATCGTATGCGAGGAATTCAAGAGGAATTGGCGGCATTCTTCCTTGACCACGTGATCGCTGAAAAGGGAGAATACTATGTGGACCCTGTGTTCTTACAATTTAATTAGGAGATTGTATTGTAAGAGATAACTATTGTATATATGTAGCCGGTAGTGTCGGATAGATATGCGAGAACTTGTTGTTCGACCAATCTCTCGGAGAAGGAGAGGTGGTCGATATCACTTCTCTTTGTATGGATATGTTCATGACGATCTTCTGTTTCCTTCATTTGATTACTAGCTAGCATGTCTAGTCCTCTCCATACGTATATAGTACGTAGCGTCGACCAAGCACGGAGATAAGAGAGGACACTTCTCTCTATTAATTAGCTAGCTAACACAATATATGAAACACCTAAATTAACCCCCCAACCCCCCCTTCAAAACAAAAACCCCAGCCCCTGAAATGCTGACGCGTGGATGCCTATTGGTCCCGGTTGGTGACACCAACCGGGACAAAAGGCCCTGCCTATTGATCCCGGTTGGTGGCACCAACCGGACCAAAGGCCCCCCCTGCCTGGGCTGGCAGCAGCGGCCACGTGGAGGACCTTCTGTCCCGGTTCGTGTAAGAACTGGGACTAAAGGGTTAGGGCTTTAGTAACGACCCTTTAGTCCCGGTTCGAAAACCGGGACAAAAGGCCCTTACAAACCGGGGTAAAAGCCCCTTTTCCTACTAGTGAATCAATGGACTATGGAGATGCCCATCGATTATGTTAATGCAAGGAGTAGGGATTGTCATGCAACGGATGCACTAGAGCTATAAATGCATAAAAGCTCAACAAAAGAAACTAAGTGGGTGTGCATCCAACTTGCTTGCTCACGAAGACCTAGGGCATTTTGTCAGTGTACAAAAAGAGGGGTGCGTTTTTGTACCCCTATACCTGTGCACGGGCAGTCGGAGCCGCGCCTACGGTCACGCCAAGCAGAACAGGGGAGGTGAGCCAAGGTAAGACAAAAGTGTTGGGAATCGTAGCATAATTTAAAATTTTCCTACGCTCACCAAGATGCATCTATGGAGTCTACTAGCAACGAGGGGAAAGGAGTGCATCTACATACCCTTGTAGATCACGAGCGGAAGCGTTCCAATGAACGTGGATGACGGAGTCGTACTCGCCGTGATCCAAATCACCGATGACCGAGTGCCGAACGGACGGCACCTCCGCGTTCAACACACGTACGGTGCAGTGACGTCTCCTCCTTCTTGATCCAGCAAGGGGGAAGGAGAGGTTGATGGAGATCCAGCAGCATGACGGCGTGGTGGTGGATGTAGCGGGTCTCCGGCAGGGCTTCGCCGAGCTTCTGCGAGAGAGAGAGGTGTTGCAGGGGAGGAGGGAGGCGCCCAAGGCTGTAGTTTGCTGCCCTCCCTCCCCCCCTTTATATAGGCCCCCCTGGGGGGCCCCCGCCCAAGGAGATGGGATATCCAAGGGGGGGCGGCGGCCAAAAGGGGGGGAAGGGGTGCCTTGCCCCCCAAGGCAAGGGGGAAGCCCCCCTAAGGGTTCCCAACCCTAGGCGCATGGGGGGAGGCCCAAGGGGGGCGCCCCAGCCCACTAAGGGCTGGTTCCCTTCCACTTTCAGCCCACGGGGCCCTCCGGGATAGGTGGCCCCACCCGGTGGACCCCCGAGACCCTTCCGGTGGTCCCGGAACAATACCGGTAACCCCCGAAACTTTCCCGGTGGCCGAAACTGGACTTCCTATATATAATTCTTCACCTCCGGATCATTCCGGAACCTCTCGTGACGGCCGGGATCTCATCCGGGACTCCGAACAACTTTCGGGTTTCCGCATACATATATCTCTACAACCCTAGCGTCACCGAACCTTAAGTGTGTAGACCCTACGGGTTCGGGAGACATGCAGACATGACCGAGATGCCTCTCCGGTCAATAACCAACAGCGGGATCTGGATACCCATGTTGGCTCATGTTCCACGATGATCTCATCGGATGAACCACGGTGTCGAGGATTCAATCAATCCCGTATGCAATTCCCTTTGTCAATCGGTATGTTACTTGCCCGAGATTCGATCGTCGGTATCCCAATACCTTGTTCAATCTCGTTACCGGCAAGTCTCTTTACTCGTACCGCAATGCATGATCCCGTGACTAACGCCTTAGTCACATTGAGCTCATTATGATGATGCATTACCGAGTGGGCCCAGAGATACCTCTCCATCACACGGAGTGACAAATCCCAGTCTCGATCCGTACCAACCCAACAGACACTTTCGGAGATACCCGTAGTGCACCTTTATAGTCACCCAGTTACGTTGTGACGTTTGGCACACCCAAAGCACTCCTACGGTATCCGGGAGTTGCACGATCTCATGGTCTAAGGAAAAGATGCTTGACATTGGAAAAGCTCTAGCAAACGAAACTACACGATCTTTTATGCTATGCTTAGGATTGGGTCTTGTCCATCACATCATTCTCCTAATGATGTGATCCCGTTATCAATGACATCCAATGTCCACAGTCAGGAAACCATGACTATCTGTTGATCAACGAGCTAGTCAACTAGAGGCTTACTAGGGACACGTTGTGGTCTATGTATTCACACATGTATTACGATTTCCGGACAATACAATTATAGCATGAATAATAAACAATTACCATGAACAAAGAAATATAATAATAACCATTTATTATTGCCTCTAGGGCATATTTCCAACAGTCTCCCACTTGCACTAGAGTCAATAATCTAGTTACATTGTGATGAATCGAACACCCATTGCGTCCTGGTGTTGATCATGTTTTGCCCTAGGGAGAGGTTTAGTCAACGGATCTGCTACATTCAGGTCGGTGTGTACTTTACAAATATCTATGTCTCCATTTTGAACACTTTCACGAATGGAGTTGAAGCGATGCTTGATATGCCTGGTCTTCCTGTGAAACCTGGGCTCCTTCGCAAGGGCAATAGCTCCAGTGTTGTCACAGAAGAGAGTCATCGGGCCCGACGCATTGGGAATCACCCCTAGGTCGGTAATGAACTCCTTCATCCAGACTGCTTCCTGTGCTGCCTCCGAGGCTGCCATGTACTCTGCTTCACATGTAGATCCCGCCACGACGCTTTGCTTGCAACTGCACCAGCTAACTGCTCCTCCATTCAATATATACACGTATCCGGTTTGTGACTTCGAGTCATCCAGATCTGTGTCGAAGCTGGCGTCGACGTAACCCTTTACGACGAGCTCTTCGTCACCTCCATAAACGAGAAACATATCCTTAGTCCTCTTCAGGTACTTCAGGATATTCTTTACCGCTGTCCAGTGTTCCATGCCGGGATTACTTTGGTATCTTCCTACCAAACTTACGGCAAGGTTTACATTAGGTTTGGTACACAGCATGGCATACATAAGAGAACCTATGGCCGAGGCATAGGGGATGACACTCATCTTTTCTATATCTTCTGCCGTGGTCGGGCATTGAGCCGTGCTTGCACACCTTGCAATACAGGCAAGAACCCCTTCTTGGACTGATCCATATTGAACTTCTTCAATATCTTGTCAAGGTATGTACTTTGTGAAAGACGAATGAGGCGTCTTGATCTATCTCTATAGATCTTGATGCCTAATATATAAGCAGCTTCTCCAAGGTCCTTCATTGAAAAACACTTATTCAAATAGGCCTTTATACTTTCCAAGAATTCTATATCATTTCCCATCAATAGTATGTCATCCACATATAATATGAGAAATGCTACAGAGCTCCCACTCACTTTCTTGTAAACACAGGCTTCTCCATAAGTCTGTGTAAACCCAAACGCTTTGATCATCTCATCAAAGCGAATGTTCCAACTCCGAGATGCTTGCACCAGCCCATAGATTGAGCGCTGGAGCTTGCATACTTTGTTAGCATTCTTAGGATCGACAAAACCTTCCGGCTGCATCATATACAACTCTTCCTTAAGGAAGTCGTTAAGGAATGCCGTTTTGACGTCCATCTGCCATATCTCATAATCATAGTATGTGGCAATTGCTAACATGATTCGGACGGACTTCAGCTTCGCTACGGGTGAGAAAGTCTCATCGTAGTCAACCCCTTGAACTTGTCGATAACCCTTAGCGACAAGTCGAGCTTTGTAGATGGTCACATTACCATCCGCGTCCGTCTTCTTCTGAAAGATCCATTTGTTTTCTATGGCTCGCCGCTCATCGGGCAAGTCAGTCAAAGTCCATACTTTGTTTTCATACATGGATTCTATCTCGGATTTCATGGCTTCTAGCCATTTTTCGGAATCCGGGCCCGCCATCGCTTCTTCGTAGTTCGAAGGTTCACCGTTGTCTAACAACATGATTTCCAGGACAGGGTTGCCGTACCACTCTGGTGCGGAACGTGTCCTTGTGGACCTACGAAGTTCAGTAACTTGATCTGAAGCTTCATGATCATCATCATTAACTTCCTCCCCAGTCGGTGTAGGCACCACAGGAACATTTTCCCGCACTGCGCTACTTTCTGGTTCGGAAGGGGTGACTATCACCTCATCAAGTTCCACTTTCCTCCCACTCAATTCTTTCGAGAGAAACTCCTTCTCCAGAAAGGACCAGTTCTTGGCAATGAAGATCTTGCCTTCGGATCTGAGGTAGAAGGTATACCCAATGGTTTCCTTAGGGTATCCTACGAAGACGCATTTTTCCGATTTGGGTTCGAGCTTTTCAGGTTGAAGTTTCTTGACATAAGCATCGCATCCCCAAACTTTTAGAAACGACAGCTTAGGTTTCTTCCCAAACCATAATTCATACGGTGTCGTCTCAACGGATTTAGACGGAGCCCTATTTAAAGTGAATGCGGTAGTCTCTAAAGCATAACCCCAAAATGAGAGCGGTAAATCGGTAAGAGACATCATAGATCGCACCATATCCAATAGAGTGCGATTACGATGTTCGGACACACCATTTCTCTGAGGTGTTCCAGGCGGCGTGAGTTGTGAAACTATTCCACATTTCCTTAAGTGTGCACCAAACTCGTGACTTAAATATTCTCCACCACGATCTGATCGTAAGAATTTTATTTTCCTGTCACGTTGATTCTCAACTTCACTCTGAAATTCCATGAACTTTTCAAAGGTTTTAGACTTGTGTTTCATTAGGTAGACATACCCATATCTACTTAAATCATCAGTGAGAGTGAGAACATAACGATATCCTCCGCGAGCCTCAACACTCATTGGACCGCACACATCGGTATGTATGATTTCCAATAAGTTGGTTGCTCGCTCCATTGTTCCGGAGAACGGAGTCTTGGTCATCTTACCCATGAGGCATGGTTCGCACGTGTCAAATGATTCGTAATCAAGAGACTCCAAAAGTCCATCTGCATGGATCTTCTTCATGCGCTTGACACCAATGTGACCAAGGCGGCAGTGCCACAAGTATGTGGGACTATCGTTATCAACTTTACATCTTTTGGTATTCACACTATGAACATGTGTAACATCACGTTCGAGATTCATCAAAAATAAACCATTGACCAGCGGGGCATGACCATAAAACATATCTCTCAAATAAATAGAACAACCATTATTCTCGGATTTAAATGAGTAGCCATCTCGAATTAAACGAGATCCAGATACAATGTTCATGCTCAAAGCTGGCACTAAATAACAATTATTGAGGTTTAAAACTAATCCCGTGGGTAGATGCAGAGGTAGCGTGCCGACGGCGATCACATTGACCTTGGAACCATTCCCGACGCGCATCGTCACCTCGTCCTTCGCCAGTCTCCATTTATTCCGTAGTTCCTGTTTTGAGTTACAAATATGAGCAACCGCACCGGTATCAAATACCCAGGAGCTACTACGAGTACAGGTAGGGTACACATCAATTACATGTATATCACATATACCTTTGGTGTTGCCGGCCTTCTTCTTGTCCGCTAAGTATTTGGGGCAGTTCCGCTTCCAGTGACCACCTCCCTTGCAATAAAAGCACTCAGTCTCGGGCTTGGGTCCATTCTTTGACTTCTTCCCAGTAACTGGTTTACCGGGCACGGCAACTCCCTTGCCGTCCTTCTTGAAGTTCTTCTTACCCTTGCCCTTCTTGAACTTAGTGGTTTTATTCACCATCAACACTTGATGTTCTTTTCTGATCTCCACCTCAGCTGATTTCAGCATTGAATATACCTCAGGAATGGTATTTTCCATCCCCTGCATATTGAAGTTCATCACAAACCTCTTGTAGCTTGGTGGAAGCGACTGGAGGATTCTGTCAATGACCGCGTCATCCGGGAGATTAACTCCCAGCTGAGACAAGCGGTTGTGCAACCCAGACATTCTGAGTATGTGCTCACTAACAAAACTATTCTCCTCCATTTTACAGCTGAAGAACTTGTCGGAGACATCATATCTCTCGACCCGGGCATGAGCTTGAAAAACCAGTTTCAGCTCCTCGAACATCTCATATGCTCCATGTTTCTCAAAACGCTTTTGGAGACCCGGCTCTAAGCTGTAAAGCATGCCGCACTGAACGAGGGAGTAATCATCAGCACGCTGCTGCCAAGCGTTCATAACGTCTTGGTTCTCAGGGATTGGTGCTTCACCTAGCGGTGCTTCTAAGACATAATCTTTCTTGGCTACTATGAGGATGATCCTTAGGTTCCGGACCCAGTCCGTATAGTTGCTGCCATCATCTTTCAGCTTGGTTTTCTCTAGGAACGCGTTGAAATTGAGGACAACGTTGGCCATTTGATCTACAAGACATAGTGTAAAGATTTTAGACTAAGTTCATGATAATTAAGTTCATCTAATCAAATTTTTAATGAACTCCCACTCAGATAGACATCCCTCTAGTCATCTAAGTGAAACATGATCCGAATTCAACTAGGCCGTGTCCGATCATCACGTGAGACGGACTAGTCAAGATCGGCGAACATCTCCATGTTGATCGTATCTTCTATACGACTCATGCTCGACCTTTCGGTCCTCCGTGTTCCGAGGCCATGTCTGTACATGCTAGGCTCGTCAAGTCAACCTAAGTGTATTGCGTGTGTTCCGAGGCCATGTCTGTACATGCTAGGCTCGTGAACACCCGTTGTATTCGAACGTTAGAATCTATCACACCCGATCATCACGTGGTGCTTCGAAACAACGAACCTTCGCAACGGTGCACAGTTAGGGTGAACACTTTCTTGAAATTATTATAAGGGATCATCTTACTTACTACCGTCGTTCTAAGCAAATAAGATGCAAAAACATGATAAACATCACATGCAATCAAATAGTGACATGATATGGCCAATATCATCTTGCTCCTTTGATCTCCATCTTCGGGGCACCATGATCATCTTCGTCACCGGCATGACACCATGATCTCCATCATCATGATCTCCATCATTGTGTCTTCATGAAGTCGTCACGCCAACGATTACTTCTACTTCTATGGCTAACGCGTTTAGCAACAAAGTAAAGTAATTTACATGGCGTTATTCAATGACACGCAGGTCATGCAAAATAATAAAGACAACTCCTATGGCTCCTGCCGGTTGTCATACTCATCGACATGCAAGTCGTGATTCCTATTACAAGAATATGATCAATCTCATACATCACATATATCATTCATCACATCTTCTGGCCATATCACATCACATAGCACTTGCTGCAAAAACAAGTTAGATGTCCTCTAATTGTTGTTGCAAGTTTTTACGTGGTTTGTAGGTTTCTAGCAAGAACGTTTTCTTACCTACGTATGACCACAACGTGATTTGCCAATTTCTATTTACCCTTCATAAGGACCCTTTTCATCGAATCCGTTCCGACTAAAGTAGGAGAGACAGACACCCGCTAGCCACCTTATGCAACTAGTGCATGTCAATCGATGGAACCTGCCTCACGTAAGCGTACGTGTAAGGTCGGTCCGGGCCGCTTCATCCTACAATGCCGCCGAAACAAGAAAAGACTAGTAGCGGCAAGAAGAATTGGCAAACTCAACGCCCACAACTGCTTTGTGTTCTACTCGTGCATAGTAACTACGCATAGGCCTGGCTCATGATGCCACTGTTGGGAATCGTAGCATAATTTAAAATTTTCCTACGCTCACCAAGATGCATCTATGGAGTCTACTAGCAACGAGGGGAAAGGAGTGCATCTACATACCCTTGTAGATCGCGAGCGGAAGCGTTCCAATGAACGTGGATGACGGAGTCGTACTCGCCGTGATCCAAATCACCGATGACCGAGTGCCGAACGGACGGCACCTCCGCGTTCAACACACGTACGATGCAGCGACGTCTCCTCCTTCTTGATCCAGCAAGGGGGAAGGAGAGGTTGATGGAGATCCAGCAGCACGACAGCGTGGTGGTGGATGTAGCGGGTCTCCGGCAGGGCTTCGCCGAGCTTCTGCGAGAGAGAGAGAGGTGTTGCAGGGGAGGAGGGAGGCGCCCAAGGCTGTAGTTTGCTGCCCTCCCTCCCCCCCTTTATATAGGCCCCCCTGGGGGGGCGCCGGCCCAAGGAGATGGGATCTCCAAGGGGGGGCGGCGGCCAAAAGGGGGGGAAGGGGTGCCTTGCCCCCCAAGGCAAGGGGGAAGCCCCCCTAGGGTTCCCAACCCTAGGCGCATGGGGGGAGGCCCAAGGGGGGCGCCCCAGCCCACTAAGGGCTGGTTCCCTTCCACTTTCAGCCCACGGGGCCCTCCGGGATAGGTGGCCCCACCCGGTGGACCCCCGGGACCCTTCCGGTGGTCCCGGTACAATACCGGTAACCCCCGAAACTTTCCCGGTGGCCGAAACTGGACGTCCTATATATAATTCTTCACCTCCGGATCATTCCGGAACCTCTCGTGACGTCCGGGATCTCATCCGGGACTCCGAACAACTTTAGGGTTTCCGCATACATATATCTCTACAACCCTAGCGTCAACGAACCTTAAGTGTGTAGACCCTACGGGTTCGGGAGACATGCACACATGACCGAGACGCCTCTCTGGTCAATAACCAACAGCGGGATCTGGATACCCATGTTGGCTCCCACATGTTCCATGATGATCTCATCGGATGAACCACGGTGTCGAGGATTCAATCAATCCCGTATGCAATTCCCTTTGTCAATCGGTATGTTACTTGCCCGAGATTCGATCGTCGGTATCCCAATACCTTGTTCAATCTCGTTACCGGCAAGTCTCTTTACTCGTACCGCAATGCATGATCCCATGACTAATACCTTAGTCACATTGAGCTCATTATGATGATGCATTACCGAGTGGGCCCAGAGATACCTCTCCGTCACACGGAGTGACAAATCCCAGTCTCGATCCGTGCCAACCCAACAGACACTTTCGGAGATACCCGTAGTGCACCTTTATAGTCACCCAGTTACGTTGTGACGTTTGGCACACCCAAAGCACTCCTACGGTATCCGGGAGTTGCACGATCTCATGGTCTCAGGAAAAGATACTTGACATTGGAAAAGCCTAGCAAACGAAACTACACGATCTTTTATGCTATGCTTAGGATTGGGTCTTGTCCATCACATCATTCTCCTAATGATGTGATCCCGTTATCAATGACATCCAGTGTCCATAGTCAGGAAACCATGACTATCTGTTGATCAACGAGCTAGTCAACTAGAGGCTTACTAGGGACACGTTGTGGTCTATGTATTCACACATGTATTACGATTTTCGGACAATACAATTATAGCATGAATAATAAACAATTACCATGAACAAAGAAATATAATAATAACCATTTATTATTGCCTCTAGGGCATATTTCCAACAAAAAGCCCAAGATAATAAGAACAACGCCAAGGCCAAGACCACAAAGAGCAGAGGGACGAAGTAGGTTCCCCCGACAAGACCCTTGCCGGGGCAGCCTCAGCAGCCCCGGCAAGATCCTTGCCGGGACAGCTCGCCCCGCACCAACAGAGCGGACCACCCTTGAGCCCACGGTCTCCAACATCACGTTGGGCCAAGGCTCGGGAGGCACCTCCGTGGTGGCATGCAGATCTTTGTGAAGACATATTCAAGATCAGATGAGGATTAGAAGACGACGATCCTCGGCAAGATCCTTGCCGAGGAAGGCCACCAGACCCCCGGCAGGGCCCTTGCTGGGGACGACAGCGCACCACGGCAAGACCCTTGCCGGGCCACCCGGCAAGGCCCTCACCAAGGACGCCAGCAGGGCCACCGCCAGACCCACGCCAACCAATCTTCCACTGCCGTTCACATGCAGCTGCCAGCCCAACCAGCTGGGCGAGCACCTGCGTGGCAACATGCAGCTCCCAGGCCAACTCATCGAGCGCATGCGTGGCAGCATGCAGATCTTCGTGAAGGCTCCGCCACTGCACCACCTCAGCTGCCTGCCTGCCTACATGGCACCACGCGCCTCACTGGCCAGGGCGCGTGTCAAAGCGAGGAGGAGCAGCGACGGACGGGACGGGCCTCGCCCCCGTCCCCAATAAAGCAAGGGGACACCTAAGCTACACATTAAATGCGTCTTGTCCTGTAATACGAGCGATAAGCTCAGAGCACTGTACGCCTTTCCACCTTCTGTGTGCCACTGTGGCAGCCCCTTTCGACTATAAAAGGAGGCCCATGGCATACTGGAGAGGGATTCGGCTCTTTTGAACCACGCACTGACCACAGCTAGTTCGAGAGCTCAAGAACTCTCCGAAATACACCCACCAAAGCAGGACTAGGGTTTTACGCATCGCGGCCCGAACCTGGGTAAACGATCCTTGTGCTGTCTACTAGCCCTGCTCTTCTCGCAACCCCGCGACCCGACAACCGTAGTAGGGATTCTTGTGATCCCATAGGTGTCGTTCCACACCGACATCTTTGGCACGCCAGGTAGGGGGGCGCGATTGTGAGAATATGGTCTAGTAGTTAGCCTAGCAGTTCTTCATCACCATGGCTCCTAAGCAGAAGATGGCCACGGCGGTCGGCTCGTTGGGAGCCGAACGGCCCGTGCCGGTGCGCGCGGGCAGTGGACCGGTCGCAGACAGGACCCGGGCCGCGGTCCGCGAGCACCAGCATTGCCCTGGTAGTCAGAGCCTGGCGAGTGGCGTTGTTCGCGCACCAGACGACCGGCTACACGTTGCCGGATCCAAAGACGGAGCTGGGCCCCCTGAGGGAGTCCTTGATTAGGGGGTCCTCGGATAGCTGGAGTATATCCCTTGGCCGGACTGTTGGACTATGAAGATACAAGATTGAATACTTCGTCCCATGTCCGGATAGGACTCTCCTTGGCGTGGAAGGCAAGCTTGGCAATACGGATATGTAGATCTCCTCCCTTGTAACCGACTCTGTGTAACCCTAGCCCCCTCCGGTGTCTATATAAACTGGAGGGTTTAGTCCGTAGGATAAGAACAATCATACCATAGGCTAGCTTCTAGGGTTTAGCCTCTACAATCCCGTGGTAGATCTTCATATTCGGCGGCTTCGTACTGCGGGCCAACTCGCTTGGCCATCTGGAGCAGATCGAGAGCTACGCCCCTGGCCATCAGGTCAGGTTTGGAAACTTGAAGTACACTGCCGACATCTGTGGAGACTTGATCTTCGATGGATTCGATCCCATGTCAGGTGCGCCCCACAATCATGACGAGCACGATTTAGCTCTGCCGTCGGACAGTGTTCGGGAGATCACACCTGCAACCAGTCTGGCCCTCAATCCGGAACAAATTGCGCCATCTGAGGATGGGTGGATGGACCCCGCCACGGAGGCCGCACACTCAGTGGCGATAGAGCCGAATACAGACTTCACCTCCTACGAGACCCGTGTTGCCGAACCGTTGGATTTGTCCCCGGCCATGGACTCTGAGCCGCCTGCGTCCGTGCCCATCGAATCCGATTGGGCACCGATCATGGAGTTTACCTCCGCGGATATCTTTCAGCACTCGCCTCTTGGCGACGTGCTAAACTCGTTGAAGTCTCTCTCCCTGTCAGGAGACCCTTGGCCGAACTATGTCCGGCTAGAATGGGATGCGGACGACAAAGAAATTCGCTCCCCACCCACCACCCACTTAGTAACCACTGTCGACGATTTAACCGACATGCTCGACTTCAGCTCCGAAGACATCGACGGTATGGACGACGATGCAGGAGACGAACAAGAACCACCGCCCACAGGGCGCTGGACTGCCACCTCATCATATGATATATACATGGTGGACACCCCCAAAGAAGGCGATGGCGATAAGACAATAGAGGATAATCCCTCCAAGAAGCAATCCAAGCACCGATGTCAGCGGCGACGCTCTAAGTCCCGCCATAGCAAAAGCAGCGATACCGGCACAAGAGACAATAATGCTCCTGATAGTGCCGAGGACGATGACAATCCCCTCCAGCCAGACCTCGAGCGGGAGGATGAACAAGCTAGCCCTCCGGAATAGGCAGCAAACGGAGAATCAGAGGATGACAATTACATGCCTCTCTCTGAATACGAAGTGAGCCTCGGCGACAAAGAATTTATCGTGCCTGAGGATCCCGTCGAGCAGGAGCGCTTCAAGCGCCGGCTTATAACCACAGCAAACAGCCTGAAGCAAAAGCAACAACAGCTTCGAGCTGATCAAGATCTACTAGCGGATAGATGGACTGAAGTCCTGGCAGCCGAGGAATACGAACTCGAGCGCCCAACCAAGAGTTAGCCAAAGCGCAGGTTGCTGCCCCAACTCGAGGAGGAAGCATTGAAACCTACATCACTAGCGTATGATCACTACAAAAAAATACACTTCCGTGATGATACGTGTTTGTCACAGTAGGTCACGTTTTTTGTCATGCATGTACATCCATGACGATTTTATGACAGAATCAAGATAGTCATACCTGTGCTGTCGTAGAAGTGTTCCATGACATTACCAAAATTATCATCACGGAAGTGTCCACTTCCATGACGACAAATCGCGCGTCACAGAAGTGCTTTCGTCAAGGGTGACCGACACGTGGCATCCACCGTAACGGAACGCCGTTAAGCTACCGGGTCAGGTTTTGGATCTGATAACCCGTTAACAGCCCCGACCAATGGGAAATTTCCACGTGTAAAATTCTTATTGGCCGGACGAAACACGTGTCAGCTCGTTAGTGTGTCAGATAGGCGCCTATGATATGTCGACACATGCCACGGCCCACCAGTGGCCCATTTAGCTTACAAAGCCGGCCCGTTTGACTTGGTCAAAAGTTAACGGGCTGGCCCATGAAAAGCCTGTTAACGATCTCTTTGCAAATAGCCCATTTTACGGCCCGTTAACTCACAGCCCGTTAGGCCCTAAAGGAAATAGGCCCAACAACGTCATGTGGGCCGTCGAATATAACACCAGCCCATTTCACTTTCGGCCCATGTATGGCCCACGACGTCTTTCGGCCCATATGAGGCCTTCGTATCTTTCGGCCCTTTATAGGCCCACGGTGACTCTAGCCCATAATGAACAGTAATTTTCTTTATACCCATTAACGGCCCGTGATTTACATGGGCCGTTTCCAGCCCGTGTTAGCTTTCAGCCTATTGACAGCCCATACGTTCTTGGGCTCCTTTTCGGCCCTCGATTACTTCCGGCCCGTTACTGGCCTGTTCCCCTAATGGGCCAAATTCGGCCCATGGCAAGAGTCGGCCCGTTACTGGCCTCTTCCCCTAATGGGCCAAATTCGGCCCATGGCAAGAGTCGGCCCGTTACTGGCATGTTACCCTAATGGGCCAAATTCGGCCCATGGCAAGAGTTGGCCCGTTTCTGGCCTGTTAACCCGTTGCGCTGTTTCCAGCCCGTCCTATATTCTAGCCCATTAACGACCCATTATGCCTGTGACAGAATTAAGCCTTTGCTGTCCTACGGCCTGTTAAGAGCCTGTTACCGTGCTGGGCCGATACCAATTACGCCCGATTACGGCCCATGTAGACCCATTTATCCGACGGCCCGAAGCCCACCGATTACAGGCCCATTTATCGACAGCCCGTAGGAGACCCATGGATCCTACGGCCCGTATATGGCCCATGGTAGTTGCGGCCACTAGCAAACCAGGGAAAAAGAAGACTAGGAAATAAATAAGGCCGAAACTAACGCTAGGCTATTAAGGCGATTGCACAGATTACATCCACTCGGCATCAAAGATCGCCCCAGTGCAAATATAGGGAACACCCTACACTATACAAAAATGGCTTACTGTTTTCTTCAGCCGGTGGCTGCATGTTAAGAATAAATTTTGTATCGTACCAAAACAAATTACAACTATATTACAAAAGGAAGGTTGGCATAAAACTTAACAGTCTAGCAGATAAATGCACCACCAGAAGTTCAGAAGCTTAGTTCATTTGACCTGACTGTTACGTTTTCATGCTGTATTGTCCGATGGAGTACCATAACACTCGCCTTCATTTTCCCTAGGCTCCTGAACAACATAGCAAATGTCTGATAGTCTGGTTTCAAAACCATGCATATCTTGACGACATTGAGCAATGTTTCTCCTTGTTTCACAAAGGGTCTCTGTTAGGGAATGGACTTGTGTCTGGAGCACAGATACAACATTGCTTTGAGCTTTCATATCTTGATCATGAGGCAGTTTGGACGATATTGCCTTAACAACCAACCCAGTATTATGCAGGAACGTGCTTTTGGCACTGTTAGTGGACAGGTACTAACCCACTGCAGCAAGAGCTGACATTGCGGTTATAGTTGCCTCGCCACCTTCAGAAGGTGGCGGTTCCACCATTTTTTCCATATCTTGCTGAAAAGTTGAGGTTTTACATTAGTAGTACCAGAACAGAAGATATTAAGGAGGTAGCAAAACCAAACAAAATAGCTTTGGTCTATATACAGAACTTATTCTGGTGAACCCATGTAAAATATTAGTTGTATTTTATTGCAAAGTACATAATAAAACCAGGTTCCAAACATATGACCATGTACCATCACTAATGTATTGTCTATTTCTTCACATTGTATTGAGGGCTAAGGATAAAGAGATGAAGTTTATAATATGGTAAGCATAGTATGACATCATTCATATCACAAAACAACTGAGAACAGACAAACGAGCAATTGTAACGTTGTGTGGGCAAGTCCAGCACGGAACTAGATTACGGGTCAAGATCAAAGGAACATTACTCCTCTCTTTTAAACCTTGTAAGGTGCAATGATACGCTAAGACAATTGCGTATAAAATTAAAAAGAGTAATAGACATTGGCTGCAAACCATGCAGTTCAAGGCACAAGTCAGAGTAAGTAGTATTTAAAAGGCATGAGGATTAAGGACTTACAACAGCGGCTTTGACTGGTGTAGTCATTCCCTTCTTGCTGGTGTGACAGTCCTTGAAGATTTCCACATCATTTGGTTCAGGTACTTTTTGGTCCTTGCGGGCTTTCCTCTGCATTTCGAACAAGTCAATATAGACTGATAATATGGTACAGCGAAAAGAGTGAAACAGCAGCTAATTACAAGAGCCTCGCAGTGTGCAATATAGCTACGAGATCCTGTCGTGTGTTGGAATTTCACTTTCGTACGGTGGCCTTGTTCTTTGAACAGTTCACCTACAAGAAGATAGATTTGTGTGGCACATGCGTAAATAGGACTTCAACATGTGATATGATCACATATATATAATGTACCTGATACTTCGGATCAGACCAGTGTTTAACAAGGCCCCTCCAGTCTTCATCCGATATATTTTCCACTGGAGATGTTTGGGAAAGTTCACTGTTAGCCTTGCCTTCAAAGTGAGTTTTCCTCAAGTTATACCGATACTGTCGCAGAGCAGACTTGAAAACATGGGTGCAAGCTTGTCTGGTTGCATCATCTTGGCTATCCAACTTGAACCTCATCTGTTGAAAATTATGGGAGTCTCATTATCTGCAACCTAGAAAGTATGGGACAGAGCAAGACGATATTACTAGTTTCCATACGTAACCATACTTACAGATAAATGGTCGAGGAAGGTGTTGAACTGGGTTTCGTCTTTGTCATTCCTGTACTGAATCCATGTTCGGAGGATACGTAGATGACACCTAACGGCAACCGCTGCCTCTGAAACTAACTTGGCTGACTCTGTAGCATCACGTGGCCTTTTTAAACCTGCCTCAAAATGGATCTCCATTCTTCCTCCTATAGATTTAGTTAACCTATCGAGCATTATCCCCGATGTTTGTTTCCTCTTGCGCCTAGGTGCTAGTCCAACAACGAACATAGGAAGTGTTAGTGTACATCAAACTGTGAGACTACATATAAAGAAGCATGCAACTGTAACTTGACTCCAGCAACTACCTTCTTGCTGTTGAAGCTCACAAGGTTCATCTGATATTGCCAACTCATCTTGTGTCAAGAGTGCTTGGGAAGTAGTGTCAGGTGGCAAGGGATCTTGGGAACGTGCTGCTAGCTCAGTTGACGCACGAGTAAGTCGTGCAGCTGGTAGTACCATGGTAGGTGTTGCAAGAACTAGGGCTGTCTCTGCTTGTTTGGTGGCAGCTATTTGTTTCTGTTTGGCTTTTTTTGCAACTCGTATAGCATGGCATGCCGTGTTTGTAGAATTTTCCGCTGGACTTTGACCTTCTATTGCACCATCAGTACCAGCAGAATCTGCAGAACAAATTGATCCATGATGCAGATGAACTGAACTTTGATGTTAGACAGCCACATGATAGGAGGATGTAATATGTATGAAAAACAGGATGGAAGAGATAACCAGAACTATGATGTGTAAACTAAGAAGAAGACATTTCACCAAATTAGAAGCAATGCAATGGAAGGTAGACACCATATGAAAGATGCTACAAATATCGCTCTGCCAAGTTAACAGTGTCTCATCATAAATGGCATTTAAACAAATGTGAAGCAGTACAAGAAATAAATCATATGGAAGATGCAAACAACATCACACTACCATGTTAGAGGTCTCTCGTCATTAGTGCCATTGCAAATTCACAGCATTGCATATTCACAGCTTATGATGTGTAAACTAAGGAGAAGGCATTTCAACAAATTAGAAGCAATGAAAGCTAGACACCATATGAAAGATGCAACGAATATCACTCTACCAAGTTAAAACTGTCTCGTCATAAGTTCCATTTCAACAAATTAGTAGTACAAGCTAGAAAAGAATGTGAGATGTAACCTATATCACACTCCGAAGTCAAACGTGTCTTATGATAAGTGATTGTTGCAGGTTACACAACAGTAGTAATTTGATGTAAGAACATGGTGTGATAGACAGATATTGTATGTTCTAGAAATAGGAACACGTGTCTTATTCAAGTATAATGTGTAAAGTAAGCAGATGGAATTCAACAAAATTAGAAGCAATACAAGCTAGACATCACACATAACATGCAACCACATATAACAGTGTCAAGTTAGAGGGAGCACCGGTGATGCTGCACTAGGGGAGACGTGCTCATCATAAACATAGCTTTGTTGAGTGTCTATGCATGTGTTGTCTTGGAAATCATCTTGGGGGTGTGGAGGAGTAGAAACTATAGAGGCCCTCCATTCGGAAGGAGCACCTTTATCCGCTGCCTTTCTAACTTCCTTCCGCTTTATTGATTTTGAATTGTCAAGTAAAACCGACAAGAAAAAGCAATAAAATTCTCTCTTCAGAACTCATTCATGCATGATACTGACAATCACTACTTTGATGTAAGGCAAACACATGATACCAGGATGGAATATGTACGAAAAACAGGACAGCATGGCATGTTCACAACTGTTTGTGTAAACTAAGCAGAAACCATTCCAGCAAATAAGAAGCAATGCAAGCTAGACACCACATGAAAGATGCAACCAATATGACTCTGCCAAGTTAATAGCGTCCCATCATAAATGGAAATTCAACAAATTAGAAGCAGCGCATGCTATAAATCATATGAAAGATTCAACTAATATCGCACTGCATATACTAAAAACAATAGTTTTATGTAAGGACATGCTTAATAGACAGATGTACTATGTACTAAATACAGGAAGGCATGTCACATTAACAGGTATAATGTATAAGCTAAGCAGACTAGCACGTGCAGTTTAACCAAATTGGAAGAATTACAATCTAGACACCATATGCAACATGCAACCACATATCACGCTACCAAGTTAGAGCAAGCACCTGCGATGCTAGTGTAGGGGAAATGATGTAATCAACTACAGAGCTACGTTCACTATCTTCATCTAGCATTTTTGTTTCTTGAGAATCATGTCGGGAGGCTGACGCTGCATTCTTTAAATGAGGAGTAGTCCCCTTGCCTGCCTGCCTGCCTCATCATAAGTGATTGATGAGGGATACACAAGAACATTAGTTTGATGTAAGAACATGGTTAATACACAGATGTACTAGTATGTACCGAAAACAGAAAGGCATGTCATATTCAAAGGTATAATGTGTAAGCTAAGCAGATGCAATTTAACCAAATTGGAAGCAATACAAGCTAGACATCCGACTGGAGTGGTGAGCATGATCATCTAGGACCTGAGAGCCTGGTGGGAGGCGGGCTGCTTCGCCACCATCGCAGCTTTTTAGTTGGCTTCCAGGTGATGCCTATCTTTGCTGGGCTTGTCACTGGCTCGGCCAGTGCCCTGACTAGCTATTTGTCTTCTGGTGCTCACGGGATGGTGGTTCATGTAAAAAAAATATTTCCTTATCTTACCGACTTTGGCCTTTTGAATACAAGCTAGACACCATATGGAACATGCAACCACATATGACACCGCGAAGTTAAAGCAAGCACCTGGGATGGTGGTTCATTGCGAGCGAGGTCGTCAACTCCAGAGCTACGTTTACCGTCTCCATCTGCTGACACTCCACCCTTTATAGCGCTGTAACGTGTCTTGCCTAACCGCACATGAAGCTGGAGCGACTTCTCTCTTTTCTTTTTGGCTTCTCTCATGGCAGCAGAGTCTGAAATACCCTTGCATAAAAACACAATAGTGAGAGTAAGGGTGAAGTGTGTGCAGAACTAGTGCACTGTAAAAGTAGCAGATAGAAGGTGGCTGAAAAATAAATGACAGGAGACATATGATAGCTCTACAACATTGCATGGCAAACAAAATTAGATTCTACTCCGTATGATTTTGTAATATATGAGCACAGGAAATGCAGGTACTCCTCCAGCACACCACCACATGTGGTGATATCTAAGATAACAGTCGACTGAAAATAAATGGGTCAGTCGATTTTTTTAATGAACCGTCTGATCTATAAGGAACGGGCAGATGTCCTTCGTCTACCTCCCGCCAGTCACTGTTGACGATCTTTCTCGAACCGCCAGCGACCACCAGCCCAGACCCCTGCCTCCGCCGCCCCGCCCTCCCATCGACCTCACACCACCGCCGTGCTTGGCAGCGCCCCCAGGCCATCCCTTTAATCCCGGCCGACCTCCAGATCGGGCGCCAGTAGCTCTAGGCCGCACACGCCCCTAAGATAAACACCAAGGCGTTGCTTCCCCGGCGTAATAGGCGTACTAGCGCATGTTACACCGGGGAATGGTTCCGTTAATTGGGAATCAACTGGCCAGAAATTGAAATTCAGGGGGGCGACGGACCTCTAGCTAAGGTGAAATAGTATATGAGGAGAAACCTTGTGCATCGCAAGTTACTAGGAACATCTAGTATCAAGAAGAAGTGGTCAACTAGTGTCTTCTGTGGGATGAATACCGTGCAAGCAGAGACGTAAGATTTGCACGAATAAGGGGAGAGGAGTACCTTTTTCGGTTGCCGGTGTGGTCACCTCCACATGTCGCGCCGATCTTCTTCTTTTTACCGGGGAAACCGATGTTCTGGAGGGTGCAGGCTTGGACGAACCAATGGCCAAATTATTGACTGTGTTGCCGTGGCCGTATGTCGGCGGAGGGGAAGCAGATCCGAGGCGGCGAAGGATGGCGTAGCAGGAACAACTCCGGTGCGGTGGAGGGTGGCGAAGTTGGAGCGGCAGCGGTGAGGCGCAGGACGGCGTGGTTGAACTAGCTCGGGTACGGATGGCTCGGCCTCGGCTTCAACTACTAGCTATGGAGGGCGTTGCGGTTGAGGTTGCGGTGGACGACGACGTCGGGGTATCGGCTACGGCGTGATGGAGGAGGGCGGCGGTTGATGGGTGGGACGGGGTGGCGGACGAAAGACGCCGGGGTTTCGCGGTTGGTCGAGAGGTAGTTTTGGCGCCCACGGAGTACGAATGGGGAATCAGACGGGTGGGGGGACCATGTTTCGGTCTGGGACGCGCTTGTTTTTGGCTTTTTTGAACAGAAGATGGGACGCGCTTGTTTGAAATTTGGGGAAAGTACAAACTTTGCCCCCCTCTTAAATTTCGGACCTACTGCGGGTCAGGGGTAGGATGGTAATCCCAGGTGTCCCAAATAGTGGGCGGGAGCGATTTCGATCGCGCGCATGTGTGCTAAGGCGGCCATTGTGTATGAATGTTTTTCGGATGCGGTTGCGTGGCATCTAGATGAAGCTACAAACCTACCCCGGTTTAGACCTTTGGACGTCGGGCCAGTAGGTTTCACGGGTCGGAGTTATTAGAAAAGTAATTTCCTTGTACTACCAAACATTGGTCTCACGCGGTTTCGGGCGAGTAGATGCTCTTTTGGCGCTTCGCTCGAAATTTTGAAACACAAGCATTCACGTTTAGAGTACTCTTGAACTATGAGGATTGACCAAAATAGACAACGTTATATTTGACCTTGTATGTTTGAAAAGCTCATTAAATTATCCGCTTCTTTTTGAAATTTTGACACATGAAAATCCTATAACTACGATTATTTTGGAATGGAGGAGCTAAATTTGAATCTATTTTGTACACGACTACATATGCTATTATGTACAAAATCAGAGCAAAGATTGGTGCCCCCATAATTTAGGTATGGTTTACAAATGCCATGATATCAAATTCAAATAATTGAATGGACTTCATGTTGAATTCGAATTTTTTAAACCACCTTAAGTTGAATTCAAATGTATGCTAGTTCATAGGTAGCTATTTATAATGTCCATTGTGTAACTTTCATATGTATAATGTGCTTTACACACACAACATGAACTATACTCACGTTTATATTCGATTGCTAAAGCGATGCATTGTCTGGAGTTCAAAATACTAACTATGTGGATCAATTGTGTCGAATAATAACATAGACATGCTCAACTTCGATAGAATCTAGATGTCTGATGGATCAATGACCGCTCCTTACGCGAATTGCAAATATCATGATCCCATCCTAATATTTGGATACAATTTATATCTTTAATCAATGTGTAGAGCAGTCTTTTACTTGTAGTTTCACTCTCCATCGGTGGTCTCTCACACATGCTCACACACTCTCTCCCGAGGTGTCTTTCTCGCACACATGCTCTAGATATAACCCTCCCTCCCTCTCGTAACCATTTACAACTGTTTTCACTAACCTTTATCACAAGCACTCTTCCTCTCGCAAACATACACACGCACAATCCTCATCGACCCTTTCTATATACATGGACCTGCCTACGTGTCTCAAGTACGCACATTATCTGTATGCCTGTCTCTCACACATTGTCTCACACCTCTCTTCCTAATCGACGAGTATGATTCTAGCAGAGCATTCTGTAGGATGCCCCTTAAAGTTAGGTTGGATGAATAGTAATATCAGAGATAAAGGGGTTACCTTAGTCCGAGAACCTAGGGTTACAAATCCTAGCCGGCTTTGTCAGTGGACATAGAGTCCTTCACAATTCTGCTATCTTTGTCTTGTACGACTAGTCATCCATGGGTCTTCCTAAATGCGTCACGGGCCGACCAATGTGGCGCAGGTCAGAACCGAACGAAGGGCCTCACCTCGACCCACCGGACCTCACACGGTGACACACCCTCTGCCCCCACATCTCATTATCTTCTCACACCCACACATACCAACACAAACACCACACACGCAGAAAATTTCTCCTGGTGCCTCTATTCCCTCCCCCCTTGCATATACACACTCAAGGGAATGGAATCTCTTATTGTGACGTCATATTCGTCTCTCTCTCTCTAGACCACTCTCATTTCTCGCGCTATCTCTCCCATGCCCCCCCCGTCGGCCCCTCTATCCATGCCTCTCTCGAATACGTAATACACACACATACCTCTCTAGGGCCCGCTAAATGCATCAACTACACATTCACACATGTTACATCACATACCCCATTGATCTAAAAAGCCCTCTCTTCATGTTTATTTCGCATACAACATTCCTTTTGAATAAAGTGTGGCCAAAAAATTATTTTAGAGTTTCTACATATATACAACATTACAAAGTTATATGGAGGAGTACGAACGCTAATTTGCATTGCATGGTGCCCATAATGATATTTATTCCGCACGGTGAATTTGTATATTTTTATACTATATACAAAGTTAGTCATAATAAAGAGAAACGAAGAGCATCTCTCTCTCCATCGCATACCCCCCATGTACGCCCCTTTCACGTATGCACACAAAACTATCTCCAGGTCCTCTAAAAGTAAGCCCCCAGAAAATTCACGCATGTTTCATCTTTCTCTCGCGATATATGCAATGACGATCATTGTATTTGAAGCGAAAGCACGATACATACGTTGGACTTTAGAATCCACTCATTACGGTCACCATTTACGTTTAGTGGTTATTATACAGTCACGGGCTCACCGTACAACTCTGTATTTGCTCATGACATGACTGGTTGACCAGTTAAACGCCCCACGTGGCACCTCTAGTGTTGCATCACATTATCTCACTACCATCGTGCCCACCTGTCGACTTGTATCTACTGTACATATACACTCCTATAAAATACATAAAATACACTCTTATAAAAAACAGAGTTGGTGATGATGGTGTGCCTGCCATCCTGCAATATAGGCCGTCCGATTTATATCTGACGGATAGGAAAGAAACTATGGCAATTTTGCAAAAAGGTACCCACACACCTCTCCACATTTGCAAATAAGGCCTTCCCTCGTTCATCCTTTTCTCTCACAAGATAAACAAGTCATACAAATGCATCTGGATGTTACGTGCAACGCACGGGAATCTTGCTAGTAAGAATGAAAACAAACGACAAAAAAAATATTTGGACGTTGGTTCGAAGTCATGACCGCGGGCAAAGCGGACAAGGTGGCCTTGTATTGGTATGCTGAGCCGTCTGTTTTAACACACAGGAGCTGGTGTGGTGATTATACACACACGCACGCATGCACACGAACTGCATCCACGCAACACTCACACAAACACATGCACCCACGCACGCACGCAACACTCACACATACACACGCAGCCACGCACGCACGCAACACTCACACGCACGCACGCAACACTCACACGCACCACGCACGCATGCATGCACACACCAGTACACCACACGACCAACACGCACGCACTCAAGTGCTCAACCTACACGTGCATGCGCACACATCAGGCCCTGACAAACACATACACAACCAGGTGATTCCCGCGCACGGGTTGGAGCCTTGTCGCGCCTGCGTAAATTTGTGTTTATCTGACCTTTTGCCTATGCGAACTGACAGGTGGGACCCACAAGGAACGTGGTCAATTTAACTAGTCAACATGGCGCCACGCAGACTATTTGGCCGGTCAACAAAGTGCAATCCGATGCTGAACTGTGAGCAAGTGACCGTATAATCACCGCAAAATGTATATAGTGACCGTAATCAGCTTATTCTGAAGTTTGGTGACCGTATTATGCTTTTCTCTCTGTAGGCCCTCCAAAACTACATCTCTACACGTTCTCGCATGTTACATCTAACAACTATGCAATACAGCACTACTACTACAATCTAACACAATAAATCATATGTGTTTTTAGTTTTACTAGATATCATATTGTTACTTATAATTATTCAGTTTGCATACATTAAAATTGCCTTTGAAATGTATGGCCAGTCTCATCTACCGCGCGGGAAAAATCCCGCCCTTTCCTCTTTAATCAGGTTTGTATCGATGGATCGTGGGAAAGAGCAAAACTATAGTACTATACAATACTACAAGTGACAGTTCACTGGGCCATCGTGTCGTCTACTCCTCCGTCGTAAGAGTGGAGCGCTCGCTTTCATAAATCTTCTAGTCCCTTTCGCCGACATGTGGGACATCAAGCTACCGGGTCCACGTGCCATACCAGAATACAGTGCACAGCAGCCGGGGTGAAGCACCCCAGTCATGGCGCCGGCGTAGTAATGAGCAATGAGGCGTCAAATCACAAGCTGCACCTTTCCCGCAGTTAAGTTGGAGGGACGAAGCAACCATCATTTCACTCGTTGCTGAATCCGCTTCTCCCTCATCTTCTTCAACTTAACCACGTGTTGCTTCTACCGTTGTTCTGCCTCATGTGGGACGCGGATCAGCTTGGTAAAGCACTGACCCATGGGACCGCATGTCAGCAAACCGCCAGGACAACGTCCTCCGAAAATAAGAAGCCTAATCCTAGACTTACAAAGGGCTACGTAGCTGCTACGTATACTTTCCATATAATCTATATATGCCCCCCCTAATTTTCAGGTGGGGTGGGCCTAATCCTCTCCTTTAATCCAATCAAATAGTCCCACATCACATCAGTTTGTAACTTCACGTAAACCATTACGTGGATGTAGCATTGCTCAACTAAGAAACCTCCCCCGCCATCCGCGCGGCAAAATCACCTCCTTTTTACTAATCTTGATTCTATAATTTTTTAGATCAATATATTTGAGATTTGTATAGATAACACACAGGAGCAAAACCAAGTGGTACGGTTAAGGGCATCCACAATGTGTAGCCAAATGTGAAAATAGCTTTTGGCATCGTGGGAACCATTGTGGACGGTGTTGCCAAAGCCAAAAAGATGGAACCGAAGCCCCCTGATTGATTGATTGAAGGAATAGAAAAATGCAACGTCTCTCCTCTTTCTCCCATGCTTGGACGCATGTAGTACAGTATAGAGCACAGAATCTACTCCCCTGTCCCTTCTATCACAAATCACAAAGCAGTGAGGCGTCAAATCACAAAAGCATAGACGAAGCAACCATCATTTCACTCTTCGTTGACTCCGCTTCTCCATCGTCTTCTTCGAGAAACCATCTCACCGCACTAGTACTCCTAGTAGTACTAGTGAAGGACTTCCTGGATGCAAAAGATATCATCGACGTCACCGCAATGGGGAAGGAAGTCAAATATAGTTACTACCTCCATTTTTTTGTACACAAGGCCAGTATATCAAAATTACAATTTGCAAAGGGCCACTAACACTAATCGAGGCAAAATTGATGGGGTTAGCAACCAAGGACATTAATATCCCCTGCACGCATGCGGAAGTGAGAAGGTTGGTTTGCATGGCGCTGCATTAATCAAGCGATGAGGAGTGAGATGGTTAGCTCTTTGGTCTTTGGAGAAAAAAATACGCATTAATTGACACGTGAAACAAGGATTTGTATCGATTAAATCCCGCGAAGGAAAACCCCGCCTTTCTTTTTTAACACTAGTACTCCTAGTACGTACATACTTATCCTGTTTGGGTCTAGGCCTTGCATTGCCAAACTTTGCCACACATTTTTTCCAAGCTTGCCTAAAGTTTTCAAAATGAGAAGGAGGTACACTTGCGCACGGCTGTCGCGGTCGCACCGCACCCTCACACGGTCGCTCCTGCACGCCGCGGTCGCACCGCACCCTCACACAGTCGCTCCTGCACGCCGCAAACCCAACCAAGGGAACGCACCCTCACTGACACGTGCTGTCGCATGTGAACAAACCAAACTCAGCCATCCTATCGCTGACACATAATTTTCGTTCATAGAGTATGTTTATCCAACCGCATGTTGGGGAGTATCCGTACGGCGCGTGCGGTGGTCAGTTGGGGAAGAAGAAGAGGTGAGGAAGAAGGAAAGAAGGGTTAGGAGACGTAGGATATTCATCCAACTGCCTGAAATGGTAGCCTGACCCAAGTCAGGCGACTTGCATAACAAATATATGTTTTTACACAGCAAAAGATCCATAAAAACAACAACATAAAGAAAAACTATCACTGCTCGCGGAAAGAGACGGCCTCATCGTCTTTGGCTGCTGGCGCGATCCAGCCGTCATTGCCGACGTGTGTCTCCGCACCGTGGTTGTCCTCGGCCTCCAGCTACTCGTTCAAGCGGAGCGTGCGGGCGCTCTGCACGGACGAGAGCACAGCCGGTTCAAGTCGAGGACGTCCGGTTCCGCCTGCAGGAGGGCCTCGATGAGAGTGGCATCCGCGCGCTCTGCGTCGAGTCGAGCCTCTGCCGCCCGGTTCAAGTCCAGGACGACCGGTTCCACCTGCAGGAGGGCCTCGATGGCAGCGGCATCCGCGCGCTCCGCCTCAAGTTGAGCCTCCGCCGCCCGGTTCACATCCACGACATCCGGTTCCACCTGCAGGAGAGCCTCGATGGCAGCGGCATGCGCGCGCTCCGCATCGAGTTGAGCCTCTGCCTCCCGGTCCTCCCTTAGTATTGCCATGTTGAACCGCTGGTCCGCCTGCACCATGGGGGACTCGGACGCCGGGACGAAGTCGACATCCATCGTCTCATACCCATCGGGGGCCTTCTGCGCCGCGACCTCCGCCATGAACATTGGATCGGCTTCCTACTCCTCGTAGCTTGGCTCCAGAGAACTCGGGGATTGGCCCGCCGCAAAGCGAGCTTGGGAACGAAGGTCTGTGGCGTCGACCGCCGCCGCGATTTTTGCGCGGTGCTCCGGCGTCAGCATCTTGTAGTAAGTGATCTTTCGGCGCACCATGGCTTTCCGGCGAACTAGGGGACGCTTGTCACGACCGGTTTTTCAATAAAATAATTATTGAGAGACCAATCCCTTTTACGGACTAGCGAAGAAGAATTCCTTCTCACTGGTAGACAATATCTTGGTCACAGAAGAAAAATACCAGGAGTACTAAATATAATACAAGGTTGAGCAGAGGCTGCTCAACAATTTATTACATGCACGCCGCTAAAAACAATGCGGCGGATAGGATGGCAACTACTAACTCACGATGATAAAGGTGGTGGAAATATCACTGCAAAGCGAGTGACATGATTCCAGAAGACTGGGTGCCAAGCGAGGGTCTGAATGACGCCTCGAGCGGAAACTGCAGAATAGTAATACTGGTGCCAAACGAGTGTCTGAAGACTCCTCGAGCGGAAAATGCGGAATAATAATGCGGGTGCCAAACGAGTGCCTGAAAGACTCCTCGAGCGGAAAATGCGGAAGAATAAAGCGGGTGCCAAACGAGTGTCTGAAAGACTCCTCGAGCGGAAAATGCGGAATAATAATGTGGGTGCCAAACGAGTGTCTGAAAGACTCCTCGAGAGGTAAATGCACAATAATAATGCCACAGTCGGGCGTCGGGGCGACACCACATAAAGGGCTTATAACAAAAAGTAAAGACAGTGCATGCCGCAGTCGGACGTCTGAGCGACATCACATAAAGGGCTTATATCGAAAGTGAGAAACGAGTACACGCCACAGTCGGACGTCTGCGCGACGTCACCTAAAGGGCTTATATCACATCTCATTATTACAACAGTTCGGAGACATAAATTATCACAAGCATGAGACACAAAATGAAGTTAGTCCATCCACTGGAATAACAATAAATCTGAAGTTTTACCACTTGAGCTTGTTCACCGGGGACAAGTTTTTTCACACGGATAGATATGGATATAATGTTTACACTACTGATCATGGATACGATGATTTGGAAAGAATTGACTCTGCAGAGTTTGTACTTAACCACAGCCAACGGATTTCAGTAGTCACGGGGACTAGTTCCGTCTGCGGTGTTTTGGAGGAAACACATCTAACCAGTACACACCCAATTCAACCATCCGAAGCCAGGGATCACCCTCGGCCACATTCAAGAAAAACCTTGAGTCGGGGAGGCTACAACCTCGCGTAGCATGGGATCAAATTTATATACGCGCGCTCTAAGGGGGTGCCCCCCCCTCTCGGTCCCAACCGGAAACACCCATGCCCCCTGACCGAATGACTGGCTTTAATCCTGGGCCAAGGTACCATCATCCCGGCCTCTCTGTTTGGTGTGTACACGGAAAGAGGTTACCAACTTACTAAACCACATCCTGGCAATGAGACATGTGGTAGCACGGAAAGGGGAAGGGACGGTAACACGGCTCCAACCATGTTAACGTCGGAAAAGTCGGATGACGCAAGGCTGGCATGCTACAACAGTACCACCTTGCTGCCCTTCATGTCACCACATGATTAGGCCATCTCTCATCAGAGATCATCGCAACTTTGGAACATGCGGGAAAAGATCGATAACGTGGCTCCAACCACGTTAACGTCGAAGAAAGTCGGATGGCGCAAGGCTGGCATGCTACAACAGTACCACCTTGCTGCCCTTCATGTCACCACATGATTAGGCCACCTCTCAACAGAGGTCATCGCAACTTTGGGACAACCGGGTCGTTGCCGTACAAGCGACGCGGTATTTATCGACACTCACATGCCACGCACAAACTTTCACATGAACATGCAAAACATCTGCCATATCAAATGTTCAAACATGCTTGCCTGGTTCGAAGAAGTCGGAGTCTAGCTCGGCAAAGTTCGCGGCTCCGTCACCTCTCCCGGAACCTACGGCAATCACGAAACGGGTACTAACGTGAAAACCAACACATGCACAGAAACTCTTCCAAATATTTTTCAAATAAATCCCATAAAAAACTAGACAAAATTTGAAGATTGTCAGAGAAAGAATCACTCACAAATACCTTTTTATTAAAAAGTTATAAAGGTTTCTGTCCAGGGACTTATCTGTAATGAAACAAAAAAGTTCCAGGGTTTTAACTGAGAAAACAGAAAATGCTTCGGCTGGGAATGCGCAAGCGCAAAGGAGGAAACGTATTTTGCCCGAAGGCGCCAACAGAAAACGGTTCGCGAATAAAAGAACAGAGGCTGACATGCGGGGTCCACATGTTAGGTTTGAAAAGCTCGCCGGCGCCCGAAGACTGCGGTGGACGCCGGCGTCGAACCACGGCGAGTTAGGAGAAACGGAGGGTACCAAGAGCTTCAGCGTCCTCTTCCGCGTCGGTGGGTGGTGGACTCGTCCAACGGGGAGCATTATGTCGACGGCGACACTTTCTCCGGCGGACGGTGGCTCGGGTGAGGATGGGGAACTCCGGTGGAGGGCTGCAAGCTTCAAATTGAAGTGCGGGTCAGAAAAAGGGATGCATGGTGAAGCTACTGGCAAGAGAATGGAGGCGGAGGAGCACACACGGGGGCGAATCGGGCTGGATCCCGTGGCGGGTCGCGGCGGCCGGAGTCGAAGAAGGAGACCTCCTCGGGGCTCTTCCAGTGACTAGGCGTGATCTAGGGGGAGTGCAGGGCTGGTGGGTGCTCGAGTTGAAGCTTGGGGCCCCTATTTATAGGCAGATCGACGGGATGGCCGTGAACGGTGAATCTCCGGCGAGCGATTACGGCGGAGCAGTGGGTTGGCAGGGGGTTTGAGCGGTCGGGCAGCATCAGTGGATGTTACTGGACTCGATTTGCAGCTAAACGGGGTCGGTCTTGGCGTAATGGCGTCGGTCCACGGTGAGGTGACCGCACGGGCTCAACGGCGGCAGAGAGCGCGCTCCGCGCCCTGCGGTTCACGACGAGAGCGGCAGCGCATTCGGGGGAGTGGAAGGCCACGCGGCGAGCTCCTGTGGTTTGGGCGGCGCTGGGTGGCGTCGTCGGCGCCGTGTCTCCCGCTGGCGCCCGCAAAGCCGCCGCCGGCGTTGGTCACAGGGTGGCGCTCCTTCTGCTGCTCGTCGCCGACGCCCGCAAGGTGCCAGGCACTCGTGCGGTGCAGGAACAAGAGGGCGAGGACGAGGAGCAAGGCGACGCGGTGGCACTGGCGAGATCGATGTCCATCTCTGAAGAAAACGACAGTGAGCACTGGACTGAATCTCTGAACTTTCTGAACTTTGACTAAGACAGTGCACTGCAGGTGTTCGACAGAAGGTTTTGGCTATGAGATAAATTTTTCTGGAGCTGTAACTTGGTGAGATGATCGCTCAAAGCACCCAGGGGCTGCCTGAATTTACTTGGAATTTTTGGAGAAGGTTTTGAATGAATTTCACCAAATTTGCCAAATCTGGTCCAAACTAGCAGCAGGTGTAGTTTGAAATTTTTGAACTGAAGACTAGTGGATCTTCATGGTTCCAGGTTGAGGGTTCAAAGGACTAGAAGGGGAAAGAAGTTTGGTGGTAAAAGTCCAAACAGAAAATGGAGTTCCTTTGTAAATCTCCAAGTGGTAGAATAGAAGGCAGAAATTTGTTTGAATGAAATTTGAATGGGAATAATCACATGGGGAGGTTCAACTTGCTGGATTAGGTGTAAAACATGATCCAAAGGTGAGGGAAGGATTTGGGGAGAGGATTTGCACAAATGTCATGGTAAGAAGGGAAAGTTGAAAGTGGTAAAGGACTTTCCAAAAGCCATAGTGCAAATTCAAAAAGATTTTCAGAAGTTATTTTCCCAAATGAAAAACATTTTGTTTTGAGTCCAAATGAAAAGTAATAACTTCCAAGACCAAAGGCAGATCTTGGGTGAATCCAAACAAAACTTTTGCCATAAGGAAAAATATATGAGAGGGAGAGTTCTCTTAAAGAAAAAATTAAATTGCTCCCCTCAAGTCAAATAGAAATCTTTTTTGAAAAATCCAAATAAAAAACTTGGGTGTCACAACACCTACCCCCTTAGGAAAAATCTCGTCCTCGAGATTTCGGCTGATCCTCAAATAGATATGGATACTCTGCTCGGAGGAAATCTTCCCTCTCCCATGTGGCTTCATCCTCAGTGTGGTTGCTCCACTGAACCCTGAAAAATCTTGTCATTTTCTGACGGGTCCTCCGTTCAGACTCTTCTAAAACCTTTACTGGCCTTTCTCTGTAGGTGAGATCTGGTTGCGTATCAATGTCCTCATGAGGTACATGTTTTTCTGGATTGCTCACACATTTTCTTAACTGTGAGACGTGGAACACGTCATGGACGTCTGACAGCTCCTTGGGGAGGTCTAGTTGGTAGGCCACCGTGCCTCTTCGTGCCTTTACACAAAATGGTCCAATAAACCTTGGGGCTAGCTTCCCCTTAATTTTGAACCGTTGCAGACCCCTCATAGGAGATACTCGGAGGTATACGGAATCACCGGGTTCAAAGCTGACCTCACGGTGCTTCTGATCATAGTAGCTCTTTTGGCGGCTCTGTGCTGTCTTGAGTCTGTCCCTGATTTGCTTAACCTTCTCCTCAGCCTCTTTGAGCATGTCTGGGCCGAAGATACGGCTGTCACCGGTTTCTGACCAATTCAATGGGGTACGACACCTTCGCCCGTACAACGCTTCAAAGGGTGCCATTTTCAAGCTGGCTTGGTAACTGTTGTTGTAAGCAAATTCGGCATACGGCAAACTCTCTTCCCAACTGGATCCATAGGTGAGTACGCAGGCTCTTAGCATATCCTCTAGGATCTGGTTCACACGTTCCGTCTGTCCATCAGTCTGAGGGTCGTATGCTGTACTGAAAGCTAGTTGCGTGCCCAGAGCTTGTTGTAGGTGATCCCAAAATTTGGAGACGAATTGGGTGCCTCGGTCTGATATTATAGTCCTTGGGACTCCGTGCAAGCAAACTATACGGGAGAGATAAAGTTTTGCCAGTCTTTGTGTGGAGTAGGTAGTCTTCATGGGAATGAAGTGAGCAACCTTGGTTAGTCGGTCTGTGATGACCCAGATGGCGTCATTTCCATGCTGTGATCGGGGTAATCCGACAATGAAGTCCATTCTGATTTCATCCCATTTCCACTCCGGTATCCTGTTAGGCTGGAGTAGCCCTGCTGGCTTTTGGTGCTCGACCTTGATGCGCTGACATGAATCGCAACAAGCGATGAATGTGGCTATATCTCTTTTCATACCGTGCCACCAAAATCTTTCCTGGATGTCTTTGTACATTTTGGTTCCTCCAGGATGGATCGAGTATGGGGCGGTGTGGCTTTCCGTCAAGATCTGTTGCTTGAGTTCCTCAATGTTAGGTACGCAAAGCCTGTCCCGGTACCATAATGTTCCTTCACTGTCCGTGACGAATTCTGAAGTCTTACTACGGTTCATTTTCTTCTTTATGCCTTCGATACTGGGATGTCCCTGTTGAGCCTTCTTGATTTGTTCCACTAGGGTGGGTTGTATCTCCAGGTTCGATATGGTGCCCTCAGAGACTAACATCATGTTGAGCCGAGTGAACTCTCGCTGAAACTCAGGCCTCAAACTTTGCTGACCGTCACTGTCCGGGCTGGGGTTTCGACTAAGGGCATCGGCCACTACATTTGCTTTCCCTGGGTGGTAGTGAATACCGACGTCATAGTCCTTGACCAGTTCCAACCAGCGTCGTTGGCGTAAATTCAGCTCTGGCTGTGTGAAAATATATTTGAGGCTCTTATGGTCTGTATATATTTCACAGCGATTTCCCAACAGAAAGTGCCTCCACTCCTTGAGTGCATGTATAACTGCTGCTAGTTCCAGGTCATGTGTTGGGTAATTTTCCTCATGTTTTCGCAGCTGCCTGGAGGCATATGCGACAACTTTGCCATCTTGCATTAGCACACATCCAAGACCTTTTCGGGACGCATCACAATACACTTCAAAGCTCTTGTGTATGTCTGGTACGGTTAAGACTGGTGCGGTTGTCAGCTTTTTCTTGAGTTCATGGAAGCTCTGCTCGCATGCTTCTGTCCATACAAATTTCTTGTCCTTCTTGAGTAACTGTGTTATAGGTTTTGCCACAGTGGAGAATCCTTCAATAAATCTCCTGTAATATCCGGCCATTCCTAGGAAACTCTGCACATCTGTAACATTCGCGGGTGGCTTCCAGTCTAGTATGGCCTTGACTTTTTCTGGGTCTACGGCCACGCCTTCTTGGTTCAATATATGGCCCAAGAAACCAACTTGTCTTAGCCAAAATTCACATTTGCTAAATTTGGCGTACAACTGATGTTTCCTCAATTCTCCCAAAACAATTTTGAGGTGCTCAGCATGTTCTTCTGGTGTCCTTGAGTAAACTAGAATGTCGTCAATGAATACCACCACAAATTTGTCCATGAATTTCATGAATACTTTGTTCATGAGGTGGACGAAATATGCGGGGGCGTTCGTTAGTCGAAAAGGCATCACTGTAAACTCGTACAACCCATATCTGGAAGTGAAAGCTGTCTTGGGAATATCTTCCGTTCGTACCTTCAATTGGTGATATCCCGATCTCAAATCAATTTTCAAGAATACCTTGGCCTGTGCGAGCTGGTCAAACAAATCATTTATTCGTGGCATCGGATATTTGTTTTTGATGGTGACCATATTGAGGGCTCGATAGTCTATGCACAGCCTTAGTGTCCCATCCTCCTTTTTGGCGAACAACACAGGCGAACCCCAAGGTGAGGAGCTGGCTCGAATAAATCCTTTGTCCAACAATTCCTTTATCTGCTTCTTTAACTCCACCAATTCTGAGGGTGCCATTCTATACGGCTTCTTATAAATGGGAGCGGTGCCAGGTGCTAGTTCGATGCTGAATTCGATCTCTCGGTCTGGTGGCATGCCTGGTAGTTCTTCCAGGAACACATCAGGGAACTCGCATACCACTGGCACTTTTCTTAATTCTGCGATGTCCATCTTGTTCAGTTTTGGTTTCTTTGATCGTGGCCTTTCTTGAGCGGAAACTCTTATAGTCTTACCGTGATGGTGAGTGAGAATCACTGTCCGATTGAAACAGTCAATGAATCCTTTGTTGGTGGTTAACCAGTCCATTCCTAAAATGACATCCAGTCCTTTACTTTCCAACACGATGAGATTCGCGTGGAATGGTAGTCCTTCGAACTCAATGACCACTCCTTGGCAGTAACCCTGAGCAATTTGCTTATTTCCGGGGGACTTGACGATCATAGATTTTCCCAAGGGAAGTATCGGAAAACCGTGTTGTGAAACAAAACTCTTCGAAACAAACGAATGGGAAGCTCCAGAATCAAACAAAACCGTGGCAGGTACTGTGTTGACAGGGAACATACCTAGCACGATGTCTGGGGCATTCTGCGCTTCTTCCCTGGTCACATGGTTCAGGTGACCCTTCCTGTGGTTGCTGCTGGGGTTGAAGTTGTTGCGCTTGGGGGCTGGATTGTTCCCACCATTGTTCGGCTTGGGTGCCGTGTCTCTTGGCTTCGGGCACTGTTTAGCATAATGCCCTTGTTGACCACAAGCATAGCAGGTGACCCTTGGACGGTATGTGAACTCCTTATCTCTGGCATGAAACTGTCCGACGGGCCTTGGCTCAGTAGTCGTGGATCTCCTTGCGTCTGTCCTTGGGCTCTCAGTCTTGCCTCGGTTGCTGCGGGCAAGAGTCGTCTTGTCCCTCTTCCGTTTGCGGATATCTTCCAGACTACGGCGCTCATTCTCCAGGGTGATGGCCTTGTCCACCAGCGTCTTAAAATCCGGAAATGTGTGTACAATCAGTTGGCATCTCAGTGCTGGTGCCAGGCCGTCCAGGAATTTTTCCATCTTCTTGTTTTCTGTCATGTGCTCGTCGTAGGCATAGCAAGACAGTTGGGTAAACTGGCCGTTGTATTCTGTAACGGACATGCCTCTTTGCTTCAGGTCATCAAACTCTCTTTTCTTGATCTTTAGGATGCTCCTGGGAATGTGTGCCCCACGGAAGCCTTCCTTGAATTCTTCCCAGGTGATGTTGTCTTCCCTGGGGTGCATGTGTAGGAAGTTTTCCCACCATGCTGCGGCTGCTCCAGTAAGGTATTGTGGTGCATAAAGCACCTTCTCATGATCTGAGCACTGAGCGATAATCAGTTTCCTTTCAATCTCGCGAAGCCAATCATCGGCTTCCAGTGGCCTGTCGGTGTGAGCAAAAGTTGAGGGGCGAGTCTTCTGTAACTCAGATAACTTGGAATGTGGTTGATAGGGTTCACGGTGGTTTCCCATATTGATGACATGGTTCATCATCTCCTGGTGTTGTTGCTGGCTTTGCTCGAAGAGACGGCATACTTGAGATAGTGCCGCTTCGCTGTCCTGTTGGCTGGACTGACCCTGAGTGAAATTGTTGCTGGTCTGTGTTCCGTAGACCTCTTCTGGCTGATTGGGCATAGAGCGAGTCCATGGGCGAGACATTTTTCCAGTCTGGGGTATCATTTGCAAAACCCATGAGAAAAATTGTGTAGCGCAGGAAAACTCTTGCAAAGGTAATAATCAAAAAGGCTTCTAGGTTTTCAAAGAAACACAAATGATTTTCATGGAGAAGAAGTGCTTAACACAAATCTTACATGCGAAAGCAAACACAAGATACAACACTCAGGTTGTGCGTACACAATCCTGACATGTTATTAAAAACTAGCGTACTACTCCGGAAGGCGGCAAACACACCAACACAAACTAGCGTACAGATAAAAACAACACATCATACAAGCAGGCATAACACGCGGCTACTCGGTGCTCTCATTCGGAGATGGTGAAGATCTCCTTCCCCTTGCCGATGGCAAGGCTCAGCGGTCCAGGAGAATCAACCTCCTCCTCTCTAGTTGGCTCCTAGCGTGCGACGCTGCGCGGCGGTGATGGTGCGGGGGCGACTGGTGGTAGAGCGTGTGCGGCAGGCGGTGCGGCTCTGACTGGAGTAGGAGCGATGACTCGGTCGAACTCCTCAGTGGTAGGCAGACGGCGAGCAGTGGCCAAAACGGCCGGTGCATACGAGGCTGAAGACGAGACGAATGTCAGAGGCGGCGCTGTGTGGAGAAGCTCCTTCCTGCTGGCAGGACCGCCCCGGACTAAGTCCATGCGGGCAGCCACAAGATCATCTACGAGGTTGTCGAAAGACTCCTCCAGCGCCTTGAGATACTCCACAACCATTTCGATGGCTTCATCTCGCTTTCCCCGATGGCAGGCGAACGCATAGTGGCTGGTGTAAGGCACATGGCATGGGACGTAGCAGTAGCGACGAGTCTTCATCGTAGGAAGGATGTCCCGAAGGCGAGCTATCGCCTCACGGGCAGCCATCTGCATGGCATGCCTCTCCGTAGGCATGGCCCTTCCCACAAAACGGAAGTGGCGTGCAGCTGAACGTCCTCCCTTGAACTGCACCACAGCCTGGTGCATAGACACGTCGTCACTGAGCTTGTGCTGATAGAGTGTGAACTCTGGGCGAGCTGCTGGCCTGATCGCGAGCTTGGTGATGGAGACGAGGAGCTTGACAAACCCCTCGGGCACGTTGGTGAACACTCGATTCTCACAGCTGTTGCCAGCCATCTACAAAAGTAGGCAAAAATTCTGAGTAGTCATGTCATAAATTTTATGATGACCAACAGAAAATGGCTACAGTTGCAAAATGCTGAAAAAGCACAAAAGATGCTAATAACCGATTAGTGATCGCACCTAGTGGCTTCCTACAGTCAGCCTGGCTCTGGTACCAAGCTTGTCACGACCGGTTTTTCAATAAAATAATTATTGAGAGACCAATCCCTTTTACGGACCAGCGAAGAAGAATTCCTTCTCACTGGTAAACAATATCTTGGTCACAGAAGAAAAATACCAGGAGTACTAAATATAATACAAGGTTGAGCAGAGGCTGCTCAACAATTTATTACATGCACGCCGCTAAAAACAACGCGGCAGATAGGATGGCAACTACTAACTCACGATGATAAAGGTGGTGGAAATATCACTGCAAAGCGAGTGACATGATTCCAGAAGACTACAACTCATCGAGCGTCGGAGTGAGGCTCGAGAAGACTTATTGCGGGTGGCGGAAGCGTATACAATACAAGTGACCAATATCCGGGATCGTGCGGGACTGACTGGGACTCCTCTAGGCGTCGGTCGCGCTATCAAACTCTTCATCCAAGAGAACACCTTCGTCAACATCTGGCCAAATCAACAAGCCAGGTGAGTACTATGAAAGTACTCGCAAGACAGTTCGGACATAAGGTATAACAAATGTAAACATGAAGCACATGAATAAGTTAACCAGTGCGATTAGACATAAATAAATACTGGG
The DNA here is from genome assembly GCF_002575655.3 of Aegilops tauschii subsp. strangulata. Lineage (NCBI taxonomy): Eukaryota > Viridiplantae > Streptophyta > Magnoliopsida > Poales > Poaceae > Aegilops > Aegilops tauschii. The sequence goes on from NC_053039.3 coordinate 361,357,273, forward strand.
TGCCAAGCGAGGGTCTGAATGACGCCTCGAGCGGAAACTGCAGAATAGTAATACTGGTGCCAAACGAGTGTCTGAAAGACTCCTCGAGCGGAAAATGCGGAATAATAATGCGGGTGCCAAACGAGTGTCTGAAAGACTCCTCGAGCGGAAAATGCGGAATAATAATGCGGGTGCCAAACGAGTGTCTGAAAGACTCCTCGAGCGGAAAATGCGGAATAATAATGCGGGTGCCAAACGAGTGTCTGAAAGACTCCTCGAGAGGTAAATGCAGAATAATAATGCCACAGTCGGGCGTCGGGGCGACACCACATAAAGGGCTTATAACAGAAAGTAAAGACAGTGCATGCCGCAGTCGGACGTCTGAGCGACATCACATAAAGGGCTTATATCGAAAGTGAGAAACGAGTACACGCCACAGTCGGACGTCTGCGCGATGTCACCTAAAGGGCTTATATCACATCTCATTATTACAACAGTTCGGAGACATAAATTTTCAGAAGCATGAGACACAAAATGAAGTTAGTCCATCCACTGGAATAACAATAAATCTGAAATTTTACCACTTGAGCTTGTTCACCGGGGACAAGTTTTTTCACACGGATAGATATGGATATAATGTTTACACTACTGATCATGGATACGATGATTTGGAAAGAATTGACTCTGCAGAGTTTGTACTTAACCACAGCCAACGGAATTCAGTAGTCACGGGGACTAGTTCCGTCTGCGGTGTTTTGGAGGAAACACGTCTAACCAGTACACACCCAATTCAACCATCCGAAGCCAGGGATCACCCTCGGCCACATTCAAGAAAAACCTTGAGTCGGGGAGGCTACAACCTCGCGTAGCATGGGATCAAATTTATATACGCGCGCTCTAAGGGGGTGCCCCCCCTCTCTCGGTCCCAACCGGAAACACCCATGCCCCCTGACCGAATGACTGGCTTTAATCCTGGGCCAAGGTACCATCATCCCGGCCTCTCTGTTTGGTGTGTACACGGAAAGAGGTTACCAACTTACTAAACCGCATCCTGGCAATGAGACATGTGGTAGCACGGAAAGGGGAAGGGACGGTAACACGGCTCCAACCATGTTAACGTCGGAAAAGTCGGATGACGCAAGGCTGGCATGCTACAACAGTACCACCTTGCTGCCCTTCATGTCACCACATGATTAGGCCATCTCTCATCAGAGATCATCGCAACTTTGGAACATGCGGGAAAAGATCGATAACGTGGCTCCAACCACGTTAACGTCGAAGAAAGTCGGATGGCGCAAGGCTGGCATGCTACAACAGTACCACCTTGCTGCCCTTCATGTCACCACATGATTATGCCACCTCTCAACAGAGGTCATCGCAACTTTGGGACAACCGGGTCGTTGCCATACAAGCGACGCGGTATTTATCGACACTCACATGCCACGCACAAACTTTCACATGAACATGCAAAACATCTGCCATATCAAATGTTCAAACATGCTTGCCTGGTTCGGAGAAGTCGGAGTCTAGCTCGGCGAAGTTCGCGGCTCCGTCACCTCTCCCGGAACCTACGGCAATCACGAAACGGGTACTAACGTGAAAACCAACACATGCACAGAAACTCTTCCAAATATTTTTCAAATAAATCCCATAAAAAACTAGACAAAATTTGAAGATTGTCAGAAAAAGAATCACTCACAAATACCTTTTTATTAAAAAGTTATAAAGGTTTCTGTCCAGGGACTTATCTGTAATGAAACAGAAAAGTTCCAGGGTTTTAACTGAGAAAACAGAAAACGCTTCGGCTGGGAATGCGCAAGCGCAAAGGAGGAAACGTATTTTGCCCGAAGGCGCCAACAGAAAACGGTTCGCGAATAAAAGAACAGAGGCTGACATGCGGGGTCCACATGTCAGGTTTGAAAAGCTCGTCGGCGCCCGAAGACTGTGGTGGACGCCGGCGTCGAACCACGGCGAGTTAGGAGAAACGGAGGGTACCAAGAGCTTCAGCATCCTCTTCCGCGTCGGTGGGTGGTGGACTCGTCCAACGGGGAGCACTATGTCGACGACGACACTTTCTCCGGCGGACGGTGGCTCGGGTGAGGATGGGGAACTCCGGTGGAGGGCTGCAAGCTTCAAATTGAAGTGTGGGTCAGAAAGAGGGATGCATGGTGAAGCTACTGGCAAGAGAATGGAGGCGGAGGAGCACACACGGGGGCGAATCGGGCTGGATCCCGTGGCGGGTCGCGGCGGCCGGAGTCGAGGAAGGAGACCTCCTCGGGGCTCTTCCAGTGACTAGGCGTGCTCTAGGGGGAGTGCAGGGCTGGTGGGTGCTCGAGTTGAAGCTCGGGGCCCCTATTTATAGGCAGATCGACGGGATGGCCGTGAACGGTGAATCTCCGGCGAGCGATTACGGCGGAGCAGTGGGTTGGCAGGGGGTTTGAGCGGTCGGGCAGCATCAGTGGATGTTACTGGACTCGATTTGCAGCTAAACGGGGTCGGTCTTGGCGTAATGGCGTCGGTCCACAGTGAGGTGACCGCACGGGCTCAACGGCGGCAGAGAGCGCGCCCCGCGCCCTGCGGTTCACGACGAGAGCGGCAGCGCGTTCGGGGGAGTGGAAGGCCACGCGGCGAGCTCCGGTGGTTTGGGCGGCGCTGGGTGGCGTCGTCGGCGCCGTGTCTCCCGCTGGCGCCCGCAAAGCCGCCGCCGGCGTTGGTCACGGGGTGGCGCACCTTCTGCTGCTCGTCGCCGACGCCCGCAAGGTGCCAGGCACTCGTGCGGTGCAGGAACAAGAGGGCGAGGACGAGGAGCAAGGCGACACGGTGGCACTGGCGAGATCGATGTCCATCTCTGAAGAAAACGACAGTGAGCACTGGACTGAATCTCTGAACTTTCTGAACTTTGACAAAGACAGTGCACTGCAGGTGTTCGACAGAAGGTTTTGGCTATGAGATAAATTTTTCTGGAGCTGTAACTTGGTGAGATGATCGCTCAAAGCACCCAGGGGCTGCCTGAATTTACTTGGAATTTTTGGAGAAGGTTTTGAATGAATTTCACCAAATTTGCCAAATCTGGTCCAAACTTGCAGCAGGTGTAGTTTGAAATTTTTGAACTGAAGACTAGTGGATCTTCATGGTTCCAGGTTGAGGGTTCAAAGGACTAGAAGGGGAAAGAAGTTTGGTGGTAAAAGTCCAAACAGAAAATGGAGTTCCTTTGTAAATCTCCAAGTGGTAGAATAGAAGGCAGAAATTTGTTTGAATGAAATTTGAATGGGAATAATCACATGGGGAGGTTCAACTTGCTGGATTAGGTGTAAAACATGATCCAAAGGTGAGGGAAGGATTTGGGGAGAGGATTTGCACAAATGTCATGGTAAGAAGGGAAAGTTGAAAGTGGTAAAGGACTTTCCAAAAGCCATAGTGCAAATTCAAAAAGATTTTCAGAAGTTATTTTCCCAAATGAAAAACATTTTGTTTTGAGTCCAAATGAAAAGTAATAACTTCCAAGACCAAAGGCAGATCTTGGGTGAATCCAAACAAAACTTTTGCCATAAGGAAAAATATATGAGAGGGAGAGTTCTCTTAAAGAAAAAATTAAATTGCTCCCCTCAAGTCAAATAGAAATCTTTTTTGAAAAATCCAAATAAAAAACTTGGGTGTCACAACGCTTGATGCGGGCTAGGGGATCAAAAGGTGGGGGAATGTGTAACGCCCACGATGCGGCTATATCTCCCACGTGTCGAGGCACGACTTAGAGGCATAACCGCATTGTAGGTATTGTCGCAAGAAGGGTCATCTTCACACAATCCCATGTAATGAACAAGAATGGGATAACGAGAGTTGGCTTACAATCGCCACTTCACACAATACATAAATCAATTCATACATCATCCAAAATCCACACATAGACTGACTACGGTCAAATCCAAATGAAAATAAGATAACCCCAAATGCTAGATCCCCGATCGTCCCAACTGGGCTCCACTACTGATCATTAGGAAAAGAAACATAGTAACGACCACGTTCCTCGTCGAACTCCCACTTGAGCTCGGTTGCGTCACCTGCACTGGTATTGATGGCACCTGCAACTGTTTTGGTAGAATCTGTGAGTCACGAGGACTCAGCAATCTCACACCCGCGAGATCAAGACTATTTAAGCTTATAGGAAAGGATGGTGTAATGAGGTGGAGCTGCAGCAAGCACTAAGCATATATGGTGGCTAACATACGCAAAAGAGAGCGAGAAGAGAAGCAACGCAACGGTCGCGAAGCTAGAAATGATCAAGAAGTGATCCTGAACTACTTACGTTCATGCATAACTCAAACCGTGTTCACTTCCCGGACTCCGCCGAAAAGAGACCATCACGGTTACACACACGGTTGATGTATTTTAATTAAGTCGAGTGTCAAGTTCTCTACAACCGGACATTAACAAATTCCCATCTGCCTCATAACCGCGGGCACGGCTTTTGAAAGATAATACCCTGCAAGGGTGTCCCAACTTGGCCCATTATAAGCTCTCACGGTCAACGAAGGATAAACCTTCTCCCGGGAAGACCCGATCAGTCTCGGAATCCCGGTTTACAAGACATTTTGACAATGGTAAAACAAGACCAGCAAAGCCGCCCGATGTGCCGACAAATCCCGATAGGAGCTGCACATATCTGATTCTCAGGGCACAACGGATGAGACATCCTACGAGTAAAACCAGGCCTCAAGTTTCCCCGAGGTGGCCCCGCAGTCTACTTGGTTCGGACCAACACACGAAGGAGCACTGGCCCGGGGGGGGGGTTAAAATAAAGATGACCCTCGGGCTCGCGAAAACCCAAGGGAAAAAGGCTTAGGTAGGCAAATGTAAAACCAAGCTGGGCCTTGCTGGAGGAGTTCTATTCAAGGCGAACTGTCAAGGGGGTCCCATAAATCACCCAACCGCGTAAGGAACGCAAACTCAAGGAACATAATACCGGTATGACGGAACCTAGGGCGGCAAGAGTGGAACAAAACACCAAGCATAAGGCCGAGCCTTCCACCATTTACCAAGTATATAGATGCATTAATTAAATAAGAGATATTGTGATATTCCAAAATATCCATGTTCCAACATGGAACCAACATCAACTTCACCTGCAACTAGCAACTCTATAAGAAGGGCTGAGCAAAAGCGGTAACTTGGCCAAACAACGATTTGCTAGGTAAGGATGGTTAGAGGCTTGACATGGCAATATGGGAGGCATGATATAGCAAGTGGTAGGTAGTGCAGCATGGCAATAGAACGAACAACTAGCAAAGCCAAGATAGAAGTGATTTCGAGGGTATGGTCATCTTGCCTGCAAGGTTCTCAGAGTTGTTGAAAGCTTGATCCTCGTAAGCGTACTCACCAGGTTCCTCGTTCACGAACTCGTCTCCCGGCTCTACCCACAGCAATAATACAAGCAATGGAACCATAATCAATCACGGGAAATGCACAAGCAACATGATGCACTACATGCATGATATGCGAGACATGATATGCAATGCGTATGCGTGCTCCGGAAGGAAAAGGATGAACAAGGCAGTAACTTGGCAAACCAAGTATGCCACTGGAAAGATGAGATGATTTCGGTTGAAATCGATATAAAGATCACCGGAAACGGATGCACAGTTTGCAAATGGCGAGCAAAACAAGAATGACATGATTCTGCGATTAACAGCATGATAGAACTTAGAATACATCAAGTAACTATGCTACAGCACCCCAACATAGAAACAAAGCATATGAAAGTAATCTACAGGAGATGCTTGACAAAATATGAACACTGAGCTACGGCTATATCCCAAAATAACAGGTTCAAACAATCATGGCAAAAGTGCAAAAGATAACAGCTTCACAGACTTGGTGAAAATTACTGAACATGGCTGAAACAGCATCAGGTAGCAATGTCCAGAGCAAGAAAAACACATGCTAAAGGAACTTAACATAGAAAAACAAGGCATGGCATGAATCTACTAAATGCATAAAACAAAAGTCCCTTAGTGACAATGAGCCAAAAAGGCACAGAAGATATGATGGCACCCATGTAAACATAGCAAGTTTCGTTAACAGGTTTCAGACTTAGCAGAAAACAGAACATGGCGTTAACAGAATTATGAAGGCATCTTTGTGAGCTCCATTCACTCATCACAAAGCAATGCATGACAAGAAAATCATACCTACAGAAGGATGGCATGTTTATGAAGCTAACCATGGCAAGAGCAAGTTCATAGCAGGTATGTATCAATTACAACAACCTTGGCAAAATTGAATATCATGTTAACATTCTGCCAGAAATATTTTATAGCAAACGTAGAGCAAGATTAAGACATGCTAGGGCACTCCATAATTGCAAATAGGGGCACGGATGGATAGTGCATAACCACATCTACAAAACATCCTTACTGAACATCCCCAAAATAAGCATGGATCTCACAGTAGACACATGGATACATGGCATCAAAATAACAGCAGGTAAAAGACTTGGCAAAAACCCAAGTCCCTGAAAACAGAAACATCACGAAGTCTAGTTTGCATGCTTGTGCTAGTCAGCACATAGATCAAAAAAATACATGGCATACACCTCTGTAAAGATGGCATGGCATAGATCAAAACACCTGTAGAGCTCATGCCCATAAGATGCACACATCAAATGCAACAAAAATAACAAAACATCATATAGCACTCTTGCACCAGAGATTTTGGCATCAAAATGAACTCAAACGAGCATGGCACAATGGAACAAAATTAAGAGCATCTCGTGATGAACATTTCGATATATCATGCACACAAAACGGAGCAGTATGCGATGAGATATGATGCAATGAACATGAGCACATAATGCAATAATATACGGGACTTAGCAGAAAACGAGGGGGGAAGTCAACCTCTCTTTGGATCTGGATCCGGGGGCAGCACGCGAACCGAGGTGCGGAGGAGCTCGCCGGAGATCGGGGCGGAGCGGGTCGGAGGAGAGGGCGACGGCGGCCGGAGAGGGAGGAGACGGGGACGCGTCGCCAGAGTGGCGCGGGGGCGGTGGACTCATTTTGGATTAGGGAAGGGAAGAGCGCGGCGGCGAGGTCGTCGGCGAGGCGCGCCGGCGACGGACGCGGGCGGACGGGCGGTCGGAGCCGCGGCGGCGGCGAATGGCGGCGAGCGGCGGCGGAGATCCAGGGCGCGGGGGAGCCGCGGGAGGAGGCGGAGGCGCGCGGGCGGCGGGGGAGCGCCCGGGCTCGGGGGCCGGCCTCGGGCCCCGGCAGGCTTTGGCGGGGGAGGCGGACGGGCGCCACATGGCAGCGGGCGATAGGCTCGGGCGGCGGCGGCGGAGGGCAAAATTTTATGGTTTGGACGCAAATTTTGGATGGGGAGGTGTATATATGGGCATAGGGAGCTAGGAGAGTCCAAATGAGGCACGGTTTTCGCCCACACGATCGTGATCGAATGACCGAGAGCATGGAGGTGACTTAGATGGGTTATTGGGCTGTTTGGAGGGGTTTTTGCTACAACACACAAAAGGCTTTTGCGGTTACCCGGTTAACCGTTGGAGCGTCAAACGACCTCCAAATGGAGCGAAACTTGACAGGTGGTCTACCGGTGGTATACCAAGGCCACTTGGCAAACCTCGGTCCATTCGGAGAATGTTTAACACCCGCTCACGAAAAGAAACAAGAGGGGTGCGTCGGTGCATGTGGGAGTGTCGGATTGCAAAACGGACAACGGGGAAAATACTCGGATGCATGAGACGAACACGTATGCAAATCAGATGCACATGATGACATGATATGAGATGCATGACATGAACAAAATGCAAAACGAAAAACAAAACCCGACCACGAAGGGAATATCATAACACATAGCCGAAAATGGCAAGAGTTGGAGTTACAATTATGGAAAGTTACATCCGGGTTGTTACAGAATGGGCTGGAGATTTGGTGTGGTTTTAGGGCAGTGGCTGGCGTAGGCCGAGCAACGAAGGTTCTGGTGTGAATAGTGGTTCCGGTGACGACCGGTCAATCGGTTTTGACTGTACATCGCTCTTGTCGCGTTCGCGTTGCAGCCCGGCACGCTGGACCCTCCACGTCGCACACCGAATGGAACGCGCTCCGTCTTGCGTTTTCGCTCGCTTGTGGGACCGCAGTTGAGAGCAAATCGACGTCCCTCCCCCTCCCCCGCCCGCGTCATTTATTATACCACCACTCCCTCCGTTTTATGCGGAGTAAATAAAAACAGAGGGAGTATACTATGGATGAGGATCCCCTGACGTGGCCGAACCCATTGAGTAACTGACATGCGGGGCCTAGCAAGCATGGGGTCCGCCAGTAAGTGACCGAAAGGGAGGGTAAGGCAGGGATACCTATGTCAGAGGAGCCACTTCCACGATACTACTTTAACCAAATGTTAGAGTAATAATATATGACATGCAACTTACACAAATGTTAGAGTAATAATATATGACATGCAACTTACACAAAGCATACAGGGTCTAATGCGTTTTTCGAGGCTAACTTTAACCAAATGTTAGAGTAATAATATATGACATGCAACTTACACAAAGCATACGGTCAAATTCGTATGTGAAAGGAGTTTCCAATGATATAATTTTCACATTGTACTATTAATCTTGTTAATAGTCAAATTGGAAACCATCTCGAGTACAAATCTAGGAGTACGTACGAATCTAACAATATTGATTGGGCGTTGTTGAATGTTGATACCTTTTTGATCAAAGTAGAGATACTTTGACTACACATAAAACTTATATGTAAACTAGAAAGGATAGGGGGAGTATATTGTACGTTCAAAAACGAAACGAACATTGAATACCCTTTATATATGATTTGCGGATGCTATGATCAACGGTTCAAAATTTTGAATCCGCCTTAGGTATCACGTGCCCCCACTCGTTCCCTCTCGATTCCATCTCGGGGTCCGGAGATCTATTGAAAGTGGACTAGGGTGGGTACATGCGAATGAGACTCGGCGGAATGTTCAAATGAGGCATGCGGGAGGATGGACTCGACTAGAGGGCGACATGATCGATGGAGAAGAGGGTTGGAGAGGAATGAGAAATAAGCCAACGCCACATGATTATACTTGAACGGCTCAAATAAACAATAAGTTATCTCGCTTGGCCTACATAGTGAAAGGCCTAATGCGCAACGCGGAGCACTGACGCTCGAATATGGCCGGGAAAACAGGGAAACCGACATGTGGGGCACACCCGTCGGGACGACGTAGCGCAGACTAGTCCAATGGAGGAGCTCGCCCACGACCTCCCCGCCACCGACAACCGTTCATGTGGGTCGTTGGGCCAACAACGGGGTGCAGCTCCAGCACCGCCTCTGGACATGGCGACCGCGATGAGCGACACGCTCATATCGTCGCTAAACACGGTCGGTTTCAGTGTGCCGAGGGTGGCGTTAGTGCTGTGGCACGACCAACGGTATGTTTGGTTTGTGCCCAAGGTTGCCCCATCAAAGCATTGGGTAGCCAAAATTTTGGTTGAGGTATTGGTTGCCCATGATTTGGCCGACATTGGCAAGAAAAATGAACTAGAGTTGGCTAGAGTTCATTGGCATGCCAAAGAAATGGCAACCATCCAAACAAAGACCAATCTTTGGGTCATGACCAAAATTTTGGTTGAGGTATTGGTTGCCCATGATTTGGCCGACATTGGCAAGAAAAATGAACTAGAGTTGGCTAGAGTTCATTGGCATGCCAAAAAATGGCAACCATCCAAACAAAGACCAATCTTTGGGTCATGACCAAAATTTTGGTAAGGTGCACTTTGGCCACAATCCAAACACACCCCAACACCAGGCTCGTCGAGGATGCACGGAGCGCCGTGACGCGTCCGCGGAGTGGTGTAGTGCGGCCAACTGCATCCTCTGGACCTGAGACCATGCCGGGTCGTCTTGCTTTTTCAATGACATGCGGGGATCGCATGTGAGCAAAGGGCATCTCCAACGTTGCCACGACCGCAGCTGACTACCCTGGCACACCAAAACCCTCGTCCCTCGCGCCGTCGCGCGGTGCGTTCCCAGCCGGCGCCAGCTGCCCGCATTCATGCCGTTCGTTCGTCTGTCGTCGTTAAGAGGCTCGGTGCCCGAGGAACCAACTCCGGCGACCTAATGACGCACCCGGACACTTGGCCTCACCGGAATGCGCTACTTAAAGCGACAACGCCCAGCTAACCTCCACACCATAGCGCATCGTCCTCCTACCTGGCACCACATCCGCCATGACCGCAAGTGCGAACGCTCTGCGGGAGAGCTTGTCTTCGGGGACGAAGCTCGAGGTCGCCGCCCTCGCTCAAGTCGCCTCTCGCGACGCAATAGCGGCGTAGCCGGACGCAGACGCGACCGCACAAGCAGTGGCCACGCTGGCGGCCGACGATGGGACCACCGTCAGCCACGCGTCCTACTTGCTGCCATCCAACGTCCGGCACCGCCGAGGTCGGGGACTCCTCCGAGGATGAGTAGGGTATGGGAGGCGGCAGGACATGGTGTGCCAACTGGCCGGTCCGTATCCCGTGTTCTACTCTTCCTCGCCGGAGACCGCACCTTCACTTCACGGGTCTTGAACCCCGCCCCCGTACATAGAGATCGCAGATGGAGGACGTCGGTCGCCGCCGTAGAATAGGTTTAGGGTCGGGTTTCTTTTATTTTTGTGTCCTATAAAAGTTCGAAATGTAATGAAAATATGCCGTGTTCGCATTAATCTCGGCCGGTGTATATGAACTTTCACAATAATATACATATTGTAGGAGTACTAGCAAGATGCCCGTGCGTTGCACGGAAGATCAAGATCTTGTGGGAGAAAAGGATGAACGAGGGAAAGCCTTATCTGCAAATGTGGAGAGGAGTGCAGGTAAATTGTCATAGTTTCCTTCCTATCCGTTACATATAGATCGGACGGCCTATATTGCAGGATGACAGGCACACCATCATCACCAACTCTGCTTTTTATTAAACCGAGACAAATCTAACATGCGAAGTAAAATAAACACATAGGGTCTATACATACACAAATTATCTTAGGCACTCCAATAGTACGTCCACTACACATTCACGCATTTCACATCTTTCTACATCTACGGGAACCTACGAAAGGGTTAACGTAAATTGCCTCTCTCTCTCCTCCCCTGATTTTCATGGTGGTGGGCCCCTCCCTCCCCCCAATCTACAATCAACAGCTCACACGTCTCACATTACGTTAATTACGTAACTGGGATTACATAGTTGTAGCATTACACGTCCTAAAAAACCCAACTAAGCCAACCTCCCAGCATATCGCGCGGGAAAAGACCCGGCCGCGCCGTTTTAGTCAGGATTACCGGATTACTAGGAGTAGTATCGATGGATCGCGTGAAGCAACAATTTTTTTTGAGGGGGCGAAGCACCTAGTTTAAAAGGAAAAAAAGGTGGTACACTCACAACACTCCTGTCGCGGTCGCATTGCACCCCACACACGTTCGGTCCTGCACACGGCTCACGCAAACGGAACGCGCTTCGGCTTGCCTCTTCACTGACACGTGGGACTGCACTTGGAGAAACCGACCATGCGCCAAACTCCCCCCGCCCACCGCACGAAAATCCTCCCCCCCCCCACACCCAAAAATTCCCCCCAAATCCGATTCAACCGCCCTTCGGCCAACTAGCCAATAATATTCCCCAAACCCCCTCCCCCCTGTCCCCCTCCACTCCATTCGCTCCGCCAAAGCCGCCCTCCCCGCCGCGCCGATACGTCGGCGCCGCGGTTCGGCGATCCTCTCGCTCCCACAATACGCTCTCGTAGACTGCCGTCCTCTAGCCGCGCCGCCACCTCTGGCTACGTTCTTGTGGACGCGCACGGCGGTCAGCGCCGCCACCGCTGGCGACATTCGTGTGAAGACGCACGGCGGCCAGCTTCTCCCACGGTACGCACATTCTAGACTGAGGCCCCATTCATGTCGGTGTAGCGCTGAATGTTAGCCGATAGACGCTGTTAATCTCACTGTTTGCCAAAGTAGTTTACTGTCAATATGCTCTGCTTAAGAAGCTTCCTTGCCCTGTTCTGCATTCAATCTGCTTAGCTGAGATGGCATGCCAAGGCCGATTAGTTGCTAAAATATCCTGCCATATATTTATTGTGACGTAGATTGCCATGGTCTAGTAGCCAATCTGTTAGGTGAAATAGCTCTACACCGTTTTATACTCGATCTTTGTTGCTGCGATGTCCTTCGATAGTTCGATGGCTGTGTGCTCGGCCTCATTGACTGCTAAAACAGCCTGCCATAATTTGGCACTCAAATCTGTTTGCTGAATTAACTTTACATATATTTCGTTACTTAGATCTGCTCGTCCACATATCTTGCCATAGCTTTAGACATCGACCTAGGTATTTTTTTTCTGGACTTCATAAAAAGGCATATATGTTTTTCCTGTAATATCTAGTAGAAGAACTAATTTGTATGTCTAACAGATGGATAGGACTTGGATAACTTCTGCTCGAAGATTCTCCGCTGCATATGTCGAGGGGGTTGAAAACTTCATGAACTTTATCAGAGCTGAGTACGGTGGTCCGAAATCAGATGTGCTCTGCCCGTGTAGCAGTTGTATGAATTCAGTTACAAGACCCAGTCAACTATGCAAAATCATCTACACTTGTATGGGATGTCGGTCACATATACTAGGTGGGTTCATCATGGTGAAGCTGTGAACGTCAATGTTATTGACTACGTGGAAGCAGCAGATCACCATCTTGATCTGCCTGATGCTCAGGTGGAAGAGGAGGAGGAGGTGGTGGTGGCAGAGCCACGGAGTTTAACCAACATTGAAACAATGCTACGAAATGCTCGTGCATTCTGTGAACTTTCACCTGCAGAAGAAAAACGGTGGGCCCGCATGTTGGAACAATGCAACGTTGCTGTCACCCCAGGAAATAAGCTGTCAGTATTCTCAGCTATGGTCACCTTTCCGTGAAGACATCTGAGCGGATGACCAACAAATCATTCGATGCGAGGTTGGCTGCTTTCCGTGAATCTTTCCCAGATGCGTCTGAGCTGCCACACACCTACAGTAAAATGAAGAATTTCCTTCGTGCAGTTGGAATTGGATATGATATGATCCATGTTTGTAAGAATAATTGTGTTCTGTTCCGGAAGGATTATGCCAACTTAAGTCAATGCCCGAAATGCAAATCATCAAGATGGAAAGATGGCGATGCTGTGAAGAGGATTCCTCATAATGTTCTGAGACATTTTCTAATTATACCATGATTGCAGAGGTTGTTTCATGATGCTGAAACAAGAGAGGATGTACTGTGGCATTCTAGGAACCAGGAGTTCAGAGATCAGAATGTAATAAGCCATCCATCTCATGGTAGTGAGTGGAAAAGCTTCAATGATAAACACAGAGAGTTTGCTGCTGACCCGAGACACATTAGACTTGGCTTAGCTTCAGATGGATTTAACCCATTTGGCCACCAGAGCGCCACATATAGCATGTGGCCAGTGCTTGTTATCCCTTACAACATGCCTCCAAATGTCTGCACCAAAGAATCAAACTACATGATGGCCTTGCTCATCCCAGGTCCAAAAAGTCCTGGAAATGATTTTGATTTGTTCATGGAGCCTCTTGTGGAGGAACTTCAACAGCTATCGAAGGGTGTTCTCACTCGAGACCTATATAGCAGCCCACCAGCTGATTTCTTTCTGCGTGCTGTTATAATTTGGTGCATCCATGATTATCTGGCTTTGGGCACTATGTCAGGGAGAACGACACATGGTTACAATGCATGTGTTCGCTGTGATAGGAATCCGCTGTCATACACCATACTTAGCAAGATCTGTTACATTGGACACCGCCATTTCCTTGCCAAGGACAAGCCGCATCCTAGAAAATACCGAAGACATGTGTTCAATGCAAAGCATGAAAACTATGATGCGCCAAAGAGGCTCACCGCCGATGAGTTGCAAGTGGAATTAGAGAAGGTCAGGCATATTACACCAGGAAACCATCCTGGTAATGGTAGCGGGACAAGGAAGCGTGGCAGGGTAGAAGAGAGATTATTGTTTACCCGCAAGTCCACTTTGTGGGACTTGGAGTATTGGAAAGATTTGGATCTGCGGCATAATCTTGATGTGATGCACATCGAGAAAAATATATGTGACAGGATTATCGGCACACTTCTTAATATTGAAGGCAAGACGAAAGATACCTTAAAATCTAGGATTGATTTGACACACCTGGGTATCAGAAAGGATTTGCAGGTGCAAGATGAAGGTAAACCACGGGATATGGCACCAGCTGTGTACGTCTTGGACAAGGTAAAAAGAAAAGAATTCTGCGAGGTCCTGTCACGTGTGAGATTCCCACATGGATTTGCTTCCAACCCTGAAAGGAGAGTCAGTGCAGATGGAAACAAGGTACAAGGGTTGAAAACTCATGACTACCACGTCCTACTTCAAAGGGTTTTACCTGTTATCCTTAGAGGATTGGGCCGCCCTGACTTATACAGAGCAGTTGCAGAGTTGGGACAATTCTTCAGGGAACTCTGCAGTAGGAATATCAGGATAGATGCTTTGGAGCGTCTTAGAGACAAGATACCAACTATCCTATGCGACCTTGAGAAGATATATCCTCCAGCCTTCTTTGATGTGATGGTGCATTTGGCTGTTCATCTACCTGATGAGGCACTACTTAGAGGTCCAGTACAGTATGGTTGGATGTACCCTATTGAAAGGCGGCTAGGCACTTTCAAGGGCTATGTTAGGAACAGAGCTAGACCCGAGGGTTCCATTGCAGAGGCCTACATTGCTATAGAAGCGTTGACATTCTTCTCAAAATACATTGAAACAGCTGATCAGCTTAGCAAAGAGGTGGGTGAAGACAATCCCGGGCTCAATGTTTTCGATTATTCTGTTCGAGTTATAGGGAAGAGTCGACAAAAGGACAAACCTAAAGATTTGGACAAAATAGTTTGGTATGTGTTGAATAACTGTCCTGAGATACTACCTTATATCAAGTAAGTGCAGTACTGCAGCTTATACATCGTAATCTACTAAACTTGCAACACATTCTTATATATTTAGATGTTTGACGCGATCACTATGTTGTGCAGCATCTACAAAGAGGAGTTACTGCCGCAAAATCCAAGAAACATTGATAAACTGGTTATGGCAATATTTGCGAAATGGTTCAAGAACCATGTAAGCTTTTGAAGTGCACTGTCAGTTTTTTTAATATATTGAGTACATAAGATGATCGGCTTGTCTATTTTCTAACCATAGGTTAAGAAGATGCGGGAGGATGGGCAGGCAGTTGATGATGCCCTTTACTCACTAGCAATGGGTCCTGATACTCGGGTAAGACATTATGAATCTTGCGTTGTTGGAGATGTGCGCTACAACACCCTTGCACGAGACGAAGGCAGGAAGACACAAAACAGTGCCATCATGAGCACGGATACGTATGACAAAGAGACAACTGAAATGTATGCTAACATAACAGACATTGTTCAGTTGCAGTATATCTCCAGTTTCGAGGATCATCGGTGTGTGGTTCTGTTGTGCTATCGTTGGTATAACCTGTTTTCCAGGATCGCAAAACCCAGAGCTGATGATTATTTCAAATCCATCAATGTCAAGGCGGCGTACCAGACCAACGAGCCTTTTATTTTGGCAAATCAAGCAACACAGATATTTTTCTTGGAAGACACATTTGCACGTAGCGATGACTAGAGAGTATTGCAAAGGTTTGAGCAGAGGAATTCATTTAATGAAGTCGCACAACAAGATGATGCTTACACTGCTCCTGATGTACAAGATAACACAGATGTTCCTAATATCTTTGAGAACCATCACGTCAATGACGTTGGCGAAAAGATTGTCTGTCGTGCTGTGGACATACAAGAGTTGATCAAGAAGAAGCCAACGTTCGAGGACGTTGAGGACGAAGAAGAAGATGACACTGTGGGGAATTACGATTCAGATTGATACACATGGCGAAGATGTTGACGCTGCTGCTATGGATGATGATTACATTGCTTTTGTCGTATTTGCCGGTCAGAAGACATTTTTTTATCTACTATGTGAAATTGTGTTTGCTATGACAACTGAAACCTGATGAACATGTTGTTTAGTATTTTGCTGTGAGAACATCACTTGTTATGTATGCTGATTTGTGTTTGGTGATTGTATGACAACTAAAACATGATGACATTGTTGTTTAGTTGTACTCATATTTGGCTGTGAAACTTGAATTTGATGACATAGTTTGCTGTTGGACTGCAATTTGCTCGACGTCTTCGAATGAGAACAAAGCTGACTCGACATGGCCTCTCCTATTTATTTATTTATATGAGCAAAAGGGGATACCCCCTGATTTCCGTTAATAGAAATCATTAGATGTTCACAACACTACGCCCAGCCTGCTACACAGGTTTCATTCATTACTAGTTTCAGCAAAGTGCTCATGTCGTAGCCACTGAATACATCACGAGTGCTACATACACTGCAAATAAAGAGACAATCATCCTACAGAGCACATCGATTTTGCCCATTATCTCACAAGCTCTTTCATCTCCTCATTGCTGTCAAGGCCATTCAGCAGCTGTTGCTTGGCCATGATCAGAGGAACTACATCTTTAACCTTCTCCTCTGCATCTTCCTCTTCTGACGTTCCTTCAGTTACTTGTCCAACACCCCAACCTGCTGGTATTGGGATTCCTCAGCTAACCAAATGATCAGCGTAGTTGCATTCCCCCACATCAGCAACTTCCCAGAAATACAAATCACACGAATCTTCCCTTTTCTGCACGAATCAAATTGGAAGATCATCAACCAAACTATTAAAAAATCAGCAACTGAAAGCAGCAGAACAACACTTAAACATATTATTACCCCATGATTCGAGCATTTGTAGATGACTCGGCCAGGGTTGCGGATTGTGGTTGAGACGCGACGGATGACTCTGCGTGATTTGTAGCATTGGCACCACACCAACGGCAGCGGGTTGCGATGAGCAATCGGCTGCGGTGCGTGCCGGCGGGGGTGTGATGAGACCCACAGGCGATGGTACGGGTGGCGACTTGGCGCATATCTGGTTGTTGCCTGTTGAAGAGCAGGTGGACGAGCAGCCAGCGAACATGGTTACTGCGGCCAGAGCTTCTGATGCTAGGCAGAGTAAGTAGAGAAGAGGAGAAGCGAACGTTGGATATGTCAGTTTCATTACTTGCAGAGTAGCATCGCACCATATATAGTCATAGTCTAGGTTTGGATTCGAACCAGCTATAGGAGGGACCACCTTGTTTTGCGAAAAAAAATATTTCTCCACCTGACAGCTGGGACCCACCGGATGTATCTTCGCACGGAAGGAAGTGCCTCCTTGTTTTGCGAAAAAAATTATTCATCCCGTTGCCAGCAGGGACCCGTCAGATTTGGTGACTGACTTGTGGGCCTACTAAGAGGATGTGTACGCACGACTTTGTCAACTTAATCAACAAATGATTCTAGCAGCTGGACCGTTGGATGTTAATCCAACAGCCGTGCTCCTTCTTCAACCTCTGTTCTTGCTGCTGTCTCCCGTGGGCCGCACCGCGGCTGTGCTGTCGCGCACCCGAACTAGTGAAGTTTCCCACTCCTCTCGATCCGCGACTCCACTGCCCCGTCTTCCCCATCTCCGGGTCGTTCCAGTCTGGGTGCGCTCGGCACGGTGTGGTCAACGTGGTTAACAACCGAGAGTCATCGGAAGATGACTGTACGTGAGAGGCTGACAGTGGGGACACACCACGCCCATGGACGCATGCATGCAATAGAACGCGGCGAGGTCAACGTGGTCAAGGAACGACTTCCATCGGAAGTATACTGTACATGGAGAGCCTCAGCTGCGTCCACGGCCGCAGCAAGTAAGTGCCTCCTTATTACGCGGAAAATAATGATTCCTCCAACTGACAGCAGGGACCCACTGGACGGGCCACCGTATTTTGCGAAAAAAATGTTTGCCCCCTGACTGCTGGGACCCACCGGACGGGCCACCGTATTTTGCGAAAAAAACGTTCCCCCCGCTGTCAGCTCGGACGCATCGGAAGTGCCTCCTTATTATGCACAAAAAAAATGAATACTCCCCCGGCTAGCTGGGACCCACCTTGGTGGGAGGCTGACTTGTGGGCCTACTAAGTTGACGGGGACGAAGGGTTTGTCAACTTAGTCAATATGAACGATTCTAGCTCCAGTGACCGTACGATGTCCATCCAACGGCCGTAGTGCTTCTTCAACCTCTGGTCTTCTTGCTCCAGCCGCCCAAAGCAGCGCCGATCATGCCGCATGCTCCTGCCTCCCGTGGCCGGCTGTGCTGCCGCGGAGGCCTCACCGCCCCCTACTATTCCCACCGCTGGCCAGGCCCTGCGGCGACGGCAGCCTCACACCGCAGCCGAACCAGTGAACCCTCATACTTCTCTCCGCGCGGGCTTCCACTGCCGCGTCTTCCTCGGCTCCGCGTCGTCCCCTTCCTAGGCCTCGCCGTCGTCCACAGCCGTGGTGCTCTCCGCGCGGCGTGGTCAACGTGGTCAAGGAATGACTTCCATCGGAAGAGTACTATACGTGGAGAGGCTGACAGCTGGGTCCACAGCCACATCCCATTTTTTGTGATTTGCCAAGTAAGTTGCTTTGTCAGGCCTGTTGGGCTGCAAATCTTTCAAGACGAGGAGAGCTTTCATTCGGCTGGCCGAGAAAATGGCCCATCAGTAATGAGAAATGGGTTGTACATTTTTAAAACACATCAAACTGACAATTAGTTTCAAATATCTTTTTTTTCATTTCGAGATTTTAAATTACATTAATTTTTATGCGTGGAGAATTTGTTGGATTTTATATTGATATACATTTATTTTTAAAATCAGTTTGAATGTGAGTCGAAATTTCGGGATTAAAAACAGTTCGGACCGCACCGAAATATGCAAAATTTCATATAATTTTTTAATCATGGCCACAATATGGGCTGTAATGCTAACAAAAAGAATATGGGATCCAAAAAAACCTTAATAATTAGCAAATGGGCTGTAAATTATTAGAAATAATGGCAGATGGGCTATATGTTGTTTTCCCCAGATTTGAGGCTTTCCTAAAAAAAGGTTGACGCACAAGCAGTGACTGTTGGATGGCCATCCAACGGCCGTCGTGCTTCTTCAATCTCTGCTCTTCCTGCTCCAGCCGCTCAAACAAGCGCCGACGGGACTGCCTGCTCCCTCCTCCCCACGGCCGGCTCTGCTGCCGCCCAGGCCTCACCGCCCCACCGTACTCCCATCACTGGCCTAGCCATTCCTCTACTCACCCACACCTGCTGTTATTCTCCGGCGACGGCAGACGAACCTATAAACCCTCGTACAGTCGTACTCCCCTCCGCGTGGGAAACAACTGCCGAGTCTTCCCCGCCTCCGTGTCGTTCCCTTCCTAGGCCTCGCCGTCGTCCACCGCCCTGGTGCTCTCGGCGCGGCCTGGTCAACGTGGTCAACGACCGACATGCATCTGAAGTGGACTGTACATGGAGAGGCCGACAGCTGGGTCGACGGCCG
Source organism: Aegilops tauschii subsp. strangulata (assembly GCF_002575655.3). Taxonomy (NCBI): domain Eukaryota; kingdom Viridiplantae; phylum Streptophyta; class Magnoliopsida; order Poales; family Poaceae; genus Aegilops; species Aegilops tauschii. Next base: position 361,376,809 of record NC_053039.3, read on the forward strand.
CACACAAGGAAATGCCTCCTTATTACACGCAAAATAATGATTCCTCCACCTGACATCAGGGACCCACCGAAAGGGCCTCTGTATTTCGTGAAAAAAACATTACCGCCGACGATAGCTCAGACCCACCAGCTATATCTTCGCACGCAAGGAAGTGCCTCCTTATTACGCACAAAAAAAATGAATACTCCCCCTATTAGCTGGGACCCAGTATAGTGGCTGGATGACTTGTGGTTCTACTAAGTTCACGGGGACGGAGGGCTTTGTCAACTTAGTCAATATGCACGATTCTAGCTCCAGTGACCGTACGATGTCCATCCAACGGCTGTAGTGCTTCTAAAACCTCTGGTCTTCTTGCTCCAGCCGCCCAAACCAGCACCGGTCGTGCCTCGTGCTCCTGCCTCCCGTGGCCGGCTGCGATGCGGCGGAGGCCTCACCGCCCCTACTACTCCCACCGCTGGCTAGGCCATCCCTGTACTCACCCACACCCCTTGTTATTCTACGGCGACGACAGCCTCACACCGCAGTGAACCAGTGAACCCTCGTACTCCTCTACGCGTTGGCATCCACTGCCGCGTCTTCCCCGGCTCCAAGTCGTCCCCTTCCTAGGCCTCGCCGTCGTCCACCGCCCTGGTGCTCTCGGCGCGGCGTGGTCAACGTGGTCAAGGAACGGCTTCCATCAGACGTGGACTGTACGTGGAGAGGCTGACAGCTGGGTCCACGGCCGCAGCAAGGAAGTGCCTCCTTATTACGTGCAAAATAATTATTCCTCCACCTGACAGCGGGGAACCACCGGACAGGCCACCGTATTTCCCAAAAAAAACGTTTGCCCCTGACTGCTGGGACCCACCAGCTACATCTTCGCACACAAGGAAGTGCGTCCGGGCAAAAAAAACGATTTGCCCCCCTGACTGCTGGGACCCACCAGCTACATCTTCGCAGGCAAGGAAGTGCCTGACAGTCGGGACCCACCTGGTAGAAGCTTACGTAGCGTTGTCATTCTGGTCGCGAACGTGTACGTACATATATACTGGTGGATGTAGAGGCGCGCACGTGTCGTAGTAGAGGCGCGTACGTGTCGTAGTAGAGGCGCGCACATAGCATGTACACGTACGTCCAGCGGCCAGGGTGCAAGAAAGAAAATACGGGCACGTATGTGTACATACGGGCGGGGTCTCAAACGCCTACTCGTGCATACGTACGGCCAGAGCTCGTGTACATGGCTGGGTCGGAACGGAGAAACAGCATCATCGTCGTGTTCATGGGGAGGCAACGGAATGCGTCGTGTTCATGGGGAGGGGTGTGTCGTACCGCAAAACGGAGGAAACAGACCTCCTACGGTCGAAACGGGGGTCCTGTTGATCGGGAGGAGTGTGGCGTACCGCAAAACGGAGGAAACGGACCTCCTACGGTCGAAATGGGGGTCCTGTTGATCGGGAGGGGTGTGGCGTACCGCAAAACGGAGGAAACGGACCTCCTACGGTCGAAACGGGGGTCCTGTTGATCGGGAGGGGTGTGGCGTACCAAAAAACGGACGAAACGGACCTCCTACGGTCGAAACGGGGGTCCTGTTGATCGGGAGGGGTGTGGCATACCGCAAAACGGACGAAACGGACCTCCTACGGTCGAAACGGGGGTCCTGTTCATCGGGAGGGGTGTGGCGTACCGCAAAACGGGACTCCACGGGATACTGTTCATCTCCAGCGTCGACCTCCTCCAGCCTCCACGGGCTACCGTCGACCTCCTCCAGCCTCCACGGGCTCCTGTTCATCCAGCCTCCACCGCGCGCTACTCCACCGGCTACTGTTCAACCACCCCTCCACGGGCACCCCTCCACCGTCTACTGTTCATCCAGCCCTCCACACCACGGGGTCCTGTTCAACCACCCCTCCACTGTCTACTGTTCATCCAGCCCTCCACCACACCACGCGGTCCTGTTCATCCAAAGGCAACGCCACCGCTCACTGTTCATCCAAACCCCCCGCAACACTCACTGTTCATCCCGGAGGCAGCATCGATCGGCTTCAGTTGGCAGAAGTAGCGAAGGAATCGCTCGATCGGGTTCAGTTAACAGCCATCGATCGATCGCTCGGGTTCAGTAATGCGTAGCCTGCAGTGCAATCGCTCGGGTTCAGTTAGAGCCCAATGCCTCGCTCGGGTTCAGTTAGAGCAATCGACTCGCACACACGCGCGTACGTGTACGAGATAAACGCGCATCGCGCATCGCTCGGCCCCCGACCTCCCACCAAAACCGGGAACTCCCCGAAATTTTCCTCGCCCTCTCTTCTACCACGGTTTTTTCCGTCATGGACGGCCCAAAGAATGTCATGCAGCTGCGTCTCCGGCCCGCCCAGGACGAAAAGCCCATTTTCTGTCATGATTTTTTGTCATAGAAGTAGGAGCCCACCACATCTATGATGATACCGGGTTTTGTCACAATTATCGTCATAGAAGTGTCATATGTATGACAGAAAAAATTTCGTTCGGCCCAAAATGTCACGGATGTGTCTTTTTTTGTAGTGGATGCGGCCGATCGGCCACCTCGTGGCCAAGACAGAGAGGCTTATCTGCCCGAAGTACAGCCTGCACCCCGCCACCATTCAAACAAAAATACCAAGGCCCGGGGTAACACGCGGAACCTACGAGACGTATTGGAAAACAAAGCAAAACATGCAAGATCGATCTACGGATCACGGGGGCGCGCCCCAACGCGGGACGTTGAACGTCACGCCGGATATGCTAAAAGCAAATCCGTCCGGGCCGAATACAGCAAACAAGACTCGTATGAACTGCATCGTGATACAGCCCGGCACAGAGGCGCCGCACACCCCCTATGCTTCACTGATGAAGTAGTGGATCACGAATTCCCAGAAGGGTTTAAACCCGTAAACATTGAATCATATGATGGTACTACAGACCCCGCGGTATGGATAGAAGACTTCTTCCTCCACATTCACATGGCCCGCGGGGATGATTTACATGCCATCAGGTATCTCCTGCTAAAACTCAAAGGGCCAGCTCGGCATTGTCTTAATAGCTTGCCGGAAAACTCCATCGGAAGCTGGGAGAGCCTGGCAGATGCATTCCTGGACAATTTCAAAGGCACTTATGTGCGACCGCGGGATGCTGACGATTTAAGTCATATAACTCAGCACCTAGGGGAATCGGCCAGGAAATTCTGGCCCGGTTCCTAACTAAGAAGAACCAAATTATCGACTGTCCGGATGCAGAGGCCTTAGCGGCATTTAAGCATAACATCCGTGACAAGTGGCTCGCCCCGCACCTCGGCCAAGAGAAGCCAAAATCCATGACAGCCCTCACGACACTTATGACCCGCTTTTGCGCGGGCGAAGATAGCTGGTTGGCTCGTAGTAACAATACAGCAAGCAAACCTGGCATATCAGAAGCCAGGGATAACAACGGCAAACCACGACGCAACAAACACAAGCGCCGCAAATATGGTGAAAACGCTGAAAATACGGCAATTAATGTCGGGTTCAGGGGCTCAAAGTCCGGTCGGCGGAAAGGGCCACCCAAAAATAACAATCCGGGTCCATCCAGTCTGGACCGCATACTCGATCGCTAATGCCAAATTCATGGCACCCCAGGAACGCCAGCCACCCATACCAATAGAGAATGCTGGGTCTTCAAATAAGCCGGCAGGGCAGGCGCCAAAGACGGATAAGGGGGTCTCAAAGCGATGATGGTGACGAAGAGCCCAGATCACCGAACACAGGAGGGCAAAAGAAATTTCCCCCATATATTCAATCGGTGATTGTGGTAAATACCACCCAAATTACCAACTCGGACCGGATAGGCACCCTTAGGAATGCCGACTTAACGGAACTAGTCGTCCCACAATATAAACTAGGGCCGGTCACCTTCAACCGCACGGATCGTCCGGTTAACGCCAATCAGGGCAATCCAGCCGCACTAGTCCTCGACCCAATAATTGACGGGTTCCACCTCACTCGAGTCCTTATGGACGGAGGCAGTAGCCTAAATCTGCTTTACCAGGACACAATGTGCAAGATGGGCATCGGTCATTCGGCGATCAAACCCACTAAAGCCACTTTCAGAGGCACTATACCAGGTGTGGAAGCGAGCTGTACAGGCTCCATTTCCCTTGAGGTAGTCTTCGGATCACCAGAAAATTACCGTACCGAAGAGTTAATCTTCAAAATCGTCCCTTTCTGCAGTGATTATCAGGCACTGCTCGGACGAACCGCGTTCGCTCGATTCAACATGGTGCCACATTATGCCTACCATAAGCTCAAGATGCCCGATCCACGCGGCGTCATCACGGTTAATGGCAAGGCCGAACCTTCCCTCGGCACCAACAAATACACCACTGCCTTAGCAGCAGAAGCAACGGGCAGCACCTTGCAGCCGAACCTCGAGTCGACGTCCAGGCTGCCGGACACCGCCAAGGGACTCCGAACTACTTCACGGAAGGATATCCCCACTCGTCCAGAGCTCAACTAAACACTCTGGCGAAGGCCAGGACAGGCCGAATTCAGCGGCTCAACCGCCCTCCGGCACGCAAATATTTCTTACATTTCCTTCGCAAGTTCACCTTTGCGCCGACAGGACGGGCTATACGGAGGCAGCCTGAACGCGTAAGGGAATCCTTAGACATTCCCCGCAATGACCATCCGGCTATACTATGGATCCGCACTCAGCTTCTTCCCCCCTGGTCTCAGCAGGTTCCGCAATCATATTCCTTTTTTTATCACATTACTTGTACTCATACGCATAGACGTACTATTCAAATACAACATGTGGATTTATACGATGTTTACCTGCTGTTATTTCTTATCGAAATTCTTTTGTCAAGCGGCATCCGTACACAGCGATATGCCTGAAAATATGCCAGGGGCTTTGTTTCACCCATAATACGGCAGTAAAGCCCGAACACCTTCATGGAAGTTCGGCACCCCGAACCTATAGCATTATATGCATCAGCTCCGAATGATGTCTTGGGTCAATAGTTGGGTTTGCCCGGCTCCCAAGTTTTGGTACCTTACGTTCCGCTATATCGGCTAAGGTAGCACTAGGAGAACTACTGCGATTGTGTCCCGGTTCTTCCGGACGAGCACCTCAGTAGAGAAAGCCGAAAACTGACTGTCATGATACGGCGAGAGCTGGTCAGCTGTTCGAGAGGTCACAAAATCTTTAAGGATTTCTCCCGCATAATTCCATAACCAATGTAGCGTGCGGTGGATCAGTTTTTCCTCCGATCAGGTGCTTATAGAGCCCCTAGTACGGTCTTCCGAACACTAGGGGCTACGCTACCTTACTAAAGCTCCTATGGCTAAGTGAGAGTGATAAAGCCCTATAGTCCGATTGCCTGGATCGTTGTGCTGAGCACCTCCTTCGAAGGACCCAAAACTGGGATAAAGACTGCTCAGGTTTATCCCGAACACCACCGTACTTCTTACATGGGGGCAGAAGCCGACGACTGGCCAACTCTCAGGTTTAACATATAAAACGGCCGCACAGGAGGTTAAACTTTTATATAACAGGCAACAAATAAATGACCTTGTTCAAACATTACAAAGGACAACATGATTGGCATTCATGGAAATATAATGTCCTTGGTGCATAGCTCCGCTGCAAGGTAGGATCCTTTTAGGACACCCTCATAATATAATTCGGGCTTGCGGTGCTCCTTCCCCTCTGGCGGTCCATCGGTCATCAGCTTTTCAGCATCCATCTTCCCCAAGTGCACCTTTGCATGGGCGAAGGCCATTCGTGCACCTTCTATACAGACCGACTGCTTGATGACGTCAAGTCAAGGGCAAGCGCTTACGAGCCGCTTCACGAGCCCGAAGTTGCTGCTTGGAATCGGCTCGGCAGGCCATAGCCGGATAACCAAATCTTCCATGGCTAGTTCCGCCGCCTTATGCAGTTCAATCAGCTGTTTCAGTTGATCGGTAAAAAGGCACCGGATAATTCGGTGCCAAATACTGCGACCAGAAGAGCTTATCTGCAGTGTTCCTTTCTTCGGCTCGGTAGAATTGGGTGGCATCTGATATGCTGTGAGGTAGCTGGCAAATACCCCTGAGAAATCTGGATTCAAAATTAGAAACATAGTTTTCCCCTCAAATACTTGCTTTACATGGAAAAAGCCTTACCCGCTGCGATCTTTCTCGCCTCTTGGATCCCCTGCAGGGCACTTTGGGTTTCCCCCCGGGCATCGCTCGTGGCCTGATGCGCCTTAGCGAGTTCGGATTCTTTCTCCGTTAAACTCTGCTCCAAGATCTCGCATTTCCTCACGGCCTCTTGCAGCTCCTCCTCGACTTTAATAACCCTGGCCCCGTGCTTCTCACGAAGAGCCTGCTCTTTGGCTGCCTTTTTCTTGGCCTCGGCCACGGCCTTCTTAAGGGCCTCGACTTCAGTCACAATCCCTAGCACAAATCATGAAGATTATTTCATACTAAAAATTCATTCGCAATAAACGCGAGCAAGGCTTGTGCATACCTTGTTTATTTCTCAACTGCATTCTCAATTGGCCAAGTTCTTCTTTGGCCCGCTCCAGACTTTGATTCAGTCCGGAGATCTCCGCATTATGAGAGGTAGCAGCCGCTACAGACGCCTGCTTATAACAGAAGAGAAATCGATGTCATTCAATGAGTCTTCCTGCGATCATAAATTCGATCCTCTATCCGGTTCTTTCTTTCACCGAACAGAGTATCAAGGGCTACTATCTATACTATGACACTCTTCGAAAAGTCATAAAACATACCTTAAAGCCTCTTATAAGGCTGATACAGGCTTCGGTCAGTCCACTCTCAGCTGACTGAATCTTCTCAATCACCGCACCCATAAGGGCACGGTGTTCATCAACGATGGAGGCTCTTTTCAGCGCCACCAACAAAGCATCCGACACCTCTGGTTGGACAGAGGTCGCCGATGGAACAGGCATGCCCCCTCCAGCCGAGGGAGGCTGCCTGCTTGATTCTGGAGCCGTATAGATCTCCGGAATCGCATCCGGCTAGGAGCCGAACTCAGGATGGCCCCCGCCGTCAGCTCCCATGGGAATCTTTTCCCCCATGTGTCCGGCCCCTGAGGTTTGACCTCCAGGCGCCACCTTCACAGTCTTTTCCTCTCCTCCTTGGCCGGGGTCCTTCTGGGACGAAGCCTCGGTGTGATGCACCTGTCTGGACGAAGGGGCCTTTGGGGGCGTCCCGCTCTCCATAGCATCCGAGCTCAGCGAATCCTCTGATTAGGATTGTTTGGTACGGGACCTCGCCGGACTACAAAAAATATGGCTTAGGTTAAAATACTATGCCATGATGAGTCTGGATGCCTAAAACATGCTTGGATTTTATATACTTATGAGTTCACCAGGGGCTGGGCCCTGGGATCCCATGTCGGGCCGCTGTCGGCGGCGGCAGTTGACTCCTCCGGAAGAGGAGCCTTTCCCCTTTTGGGCAGCTCGACCTCCCAGTGTACGGAGGCCGTCCTCTTCTTTCTCCCCCCCGCAGGGGATTCATCTTCCTCTTCCTCCTCGTCCTCTTCGGAGGCGGAATGAGCATCAGAGCCTTCGGACATTGTGTCCGAAGTGCCGAGGCGACGAAGGCCGCCCTGGGTCTTTTTGGCCCCCTTCTCGGCCGTCTTCTTCGGCACCTTGTAAGGCGCCGGGACCAGCATCTTCATCAGAAGTGGGACGGCCGGTTCTTCAGGCAGCAGGGCCGGACAATGGATCCACTCTGCCTTCTTCGTCCAGCCCTGGGAGAGTTGTATAAAACACGTTAAGCGCTTCCTTTGGGTTACGCGGATAAAAAGTTTTGATGACTTACCGAACTTGCAGGGCGGGACAGTTGGTACCCGCGGTCCTCGGCGGAGTCCGGCCATGATTTGCTGGACTTGAAAAGCACCTTCCAAATGTCCTTGTGCGAGGAGCCGAAAAGCTCTCGCAAGGTTTGGTGCCTGGCAGTATCGGATTCCCATAGATTGCAAGTCCGGTGTTAACAAGGCAGGATCCGGCGAACTAACATCACCTGGACTACATTGACAAGTTCAATGTTCTTATCTCCCATATCTTTAACGTGCGTCTGGAGCACCGACAGTTCGTCGGACAAGGACCATTCCAGGCATTTCTTGACCCAGGATGTATGCCGCAGGGGGGCACCGGATCGAAACTCGGGAGAGGCGGCCCATTCCGTGCCGCGCGGCTCAGTGATATAAAACCACTGCTGTTGCCACTCCTTGACAGAATCATTAAAGGTTCCCATTGTCCATATGATGTTGGGCACCTTGCTCACCATAGCGCCCCCACACTCGGCATGCTCGCCGCCCACCACCTTGGGCTTCACATTAAAAATCTTTAGCCATAAACCAAAGTGCGGCGAGATGCAGAGAAAACCCTCGCACACGACAATGAATGTCGAGATGTTGAGGAAAGAATTAGGGGACAGATCGTGAAGGTCGATCCCATAGCAATACATGATGCCACGAACGAACGGGTGGAGGGGAAACCCTAGCCCGCGGACAAAGTGAGGGAGGAATACAACCCTCTCGTGGGGTTCCAGAGTAGGGACAATCTGTCCCGCCGTCAGGAGGCGGTGGCTGATTTTCTTGGCCAGGTACCCGGCCTCCCGAAGCTTTTTGATATCCTTCTCTCGGACGGTAGAGGCCATCCATTTGCCTCCCGCTCCGCATCCGGACATCTTCGGAAGGCCTTTTGTGGGCAGAGAAGATGAACGCTTGGGCGCTGGAGGTTGGGCGGAGGGGAATGAATCGGGAAGTAGAAAGCGTGGGTGCGAAAGGGAGTCCTTATCCCCTTATAAAGGCAGCAGGGATTCTACGCCTCTCCACTTGCCTGGTAAAACCGCTTATTCCCCAAGCGTCGTAATTGATGGCGCAGTTGGGTTACGCACACCCGTATTGATGAGAATCCCGTGATAAGGGGACACGATCTCTGCTTCGACAAGACATGCCAAGGAAACTGCCTCGCGATATGTGCAGTGGCTGGTTGTGAAAAACGGTTCGAATAATGACCGGGCCGTGGTGTGATGTCATGCTGCAAAATGCGTCAGGAGATTAGATTTGTGGAAATATTATTCTCTCTACGATGGTATGTGGAATTTGTTTTGCAGAGGCGGACACTATCCTTGTGTTCAAAATGCTGTAAAATGAGTATTCGGAGGAGGAACCCGACTTGCAATGCCGAAGACAATCCGCGCGTCGGACTCATCGTCATTGAAGCCTGGTTCAGGCGCTACTGAGGGAGTCCTGGATTAGGGGGTCCTCGGACAGCCGGACTATATCCCTTGGCCGGACTGTTGGACTATGAAGATACAAGATTGAAGACTTCATCCCGTGTCCGGATAGGACTCTCCTTGGCGTGGAAAGCAAGCTTGGCAAAACGGATATGTAGATCTCCTCCCTTGTAACCGACTCTGCGTAACCCTAGCCCCCTCCGGTGTCTATATAAACCGGAGGGTTTAGTCCGTAGGACAAGAACAATCATACCATAGGCTAGCTTCTAGGGTTTAGCCTCTACGATCTCGTGGTAGATCAACTCCTGTAATACTCATATCATCAAGATCAATCAAGCAGGAAGTAGGGAAGGAAGTACCCCGGCGAAGATGCCGGCGTGGAAACCGACTCTACCAATGAGGATGCCGCTACCCCGACGAAGAAGGGCCGGCGTCGCAACAGGAAACGCAAGGGCAAGGCCGTGCTTGCCGTTGAGGGATCTGACGACACCCGTGCCGGCAAGAAGGTCAAGGCAGGCGCTCCCGACAAGGAGATTGCCGGGTGCGCTGCGAGCCGGGCCATGGCGGCTACCGACAAGCCAGGGAGCCCCGGCAAGCAATACTGCAAGATCCACCGCACCAAGGGCCACGACCTCCAGAACTGCCGACAAGTCGAGTTGCTTGCTCAGAAGCAAAAGGCTGAGTATGAGAGGCGGGACAAGGAGAAGGACCATGACGGTGCCGAGGGATCCGGCAAGAAGCATGGCGGCCAAGGAGGCCGCCCCGGCAAGGTCAACCGGCAAGAGAGGCCTGCCCGGGGCCGCGACAAGAAACAAGAATACGATGATCACGACAAGGACGACGAGTCTGGTGAGCAAGGGTTCCAGAAGGCTACGGAGGCCATGTGCGTCAATGGCGGCGCCTCGCTGCATACCTCTCACCGCCAGCTCAAGCAGTGGGCACGTGAGATTACAGCAGCAGAGCCATCATTCGATGCTCAGAAGCCGCTGAAGTGGTCCAGCACACCCCTCATCTTTGACGCCGAGGACCACCCTGACCGCGCCACCGCGGTCGGGTGTTTGCCATTGTTGGTCTCAGCAACGATACACAACCTTAGGGTGAACAAGATGTTGGTTGACGGCCGGGCCGGCCTGAACCTTATCTCGCCTGTCATGATCAAAAGGTTGCAAATCCCTGATGGAGACCTCGAGGAAATGGGCACGTTTCAAGGGGTCAATCCGGGGAGGAGCCAGCCGAAGGGAAAGGTCACACTGCCCGTGACATTTGGAGGAGAGTTGAACTACAGGACGGAGAGGATCGTCTTCGACGTGGCCGAGATCCCCTTGCCCTACAACGGGATCCTCGGCCGCCCGGCACTAGCCAAGTTCATGGCGGCGTCACACTACGCCTACAACATGCTAAAGATGCCTGGGCCGTTGACCATCATCTCGGTCCCCTCCGACAAGAAGGACGCGCTGATTTGCGCCGACCAACTCTACCGGGAGGCAGTTGCAGCAGCTGCCGCCAAGGCACCTGCTCCTGCTGCTGAAGCCCCGGGAGGGAGGAAGAAGCCCGAGAAGACCTCTCGCACCCACTCCGGCAAGCGCACCTCTTCGGAGTGTTATCCTACCGTCGAGGACGTGCCAGAGAGCTCTACCAACAAGAGCAAGAGATCCAGAGCCGAGCCACCGCAAACCAAGAAGGTGTCCGCCAGGGAGGATGGCATGGGAGGGGCCTTCACCATAGGCTCCACCCTCGGCAGCAAATAGGAAGGCGTGCTCATCACCTTCCTGCGGGCGAATGTCGACGTGTTTGCATGGCAAGCATCCGACATCCCCGGTGTTCCCAGGGAGGTGATTGAGCACCACCTAGCTGTCTGCCCCATGCACGGCCCGTCCAGCAGAAGGTCAAAAAGCAGGCTCTGGAGAGGCAGGAGTTCATCACGGAGGAGATCAGGAAGTTGGAAGCGGCAGGTTTGGTGAAGGGAGTGCTCCACCCGACATGGTTGGCCAATCCGGTAGTGGTGCGCAAGGTGAATGAGAAGTGGAGGCTGTGTATTGATTGCACAGATATCAATAAGGCTTGTCCTAAGGACCCCTTCCCGTTGCCGCGCATCGACCAGATTGTTGACTCCACGGCCGGGTGTGATTTTTCATTCCTCGACGCCTACTCGGGCTACCACCAGATCTTCATGACAAGAGGGGATGAAGAAAAGATAGCGTTCATCACCCCATGTGGTACGTATTGCTTTTTACGGATGCCTTTCGGGTTGAAGAGCGCTGGCTCAACATTTGCAAGGGCAGTCCAAATTGGTTTTGAACCTCAGCTCCATAGAAATATGGTGGCCTACATTGATGACATAGTGGTCAAAACCAAGGACGGGCCAACTCTGGTGCAAGATCTGGAAGAGACATTTGCCAACCTTCGCAAGATCAACCTCAAGCTGAACCCTGAGAAGTGTGTCTTCGGCGCTCCATCCGGCAAGCTTCTCGGGTTCTTTGTGTCACAGCGCGTAATCGAGGCAAACCCAGACAAAATCAAGGCTATTGAGCAGATTCAGGCGCCCAAGCGAATCAAAGATGTGCGTCGGCTCACTGGCTGCGTTGCCGCCATGAGCCGATTCATCTCCAAGTCTGCTGAGCGCGCCCTTCCTTTCTTCAAAATCTTGAAGAAGGCAGGCCCAATGGAATGGACCCCAGAAGCCGAGGCAGCATTGCAGGATCTGAAGAAATACCTTTCCTCCACGCCAATACTGGTTGCGCCTAAACCACAAGATTCGTTGCTGCTGTACCTGGCAGCGACGAATCAAGTGGTCAGCGCCGCGCTAGTGGCACAGAGGGAGGTCAACGAGGAGGCTGTGACAGCGGCAGAACCAGCAGATTGCAAGCCCAAGATTCCACCGGCAGGGCCTGGTGCCAGCAAGGCGAGGCCCCGGCAGAGTCTGATGCCACCGAGGCAGTGCCCGCGCAGTCAAGTGAGGTGGTGCAGAAGAAGAAGATGATGCAGCACCCGGTTTACTTTGTCAGCTCCCTCTTGCAGGGAGCTAGATCGAGGTACTCCGGTGTGCAGAAATTGCTCTTCGGCCTCCTTATGGCCTCGAGGAAGCTGCGTCATTACTTCCAAGCCCACAAGATCACTGTCGTCACCCGCCTCCCTTTGCAATGGATACTGCATAACCCGGATGCAACCAGGAGGATTGTGGAGTGGGCCTTGGAGTTGTCAAGTTTCGGTTTGAAGTTTCAAAGTACCTCGACGATTCAGAGCAGAGTCTTGGCGGAGTTCATTGCAGAATGGACCTCAACGCCTGACGAAGAAATCCAGGAGACCACTCTCCCCGGCAAGGAGGAAGATCGCGACTGGATCATGTACTTTGATGGGGCTTTCTCGCTGCAAGGTGCCGGTGCCGGTGTGCTACTCGTCGCACCTACCAGGGAGCACCTCAAGTACGTGATCCAGATGCACTTTCCCCGAGAGATGTCCACCAACAACACTGCTGAGTACGAGGGATTGCTTGCCGGTCTCAGGATCGCGGCAGACCTCGGGGTTAAGAAGCTCATCGTCAGGGGTGACTCGCAGCTTGTTGTCAAGCAGACCTCGGGGTTAAGAAGCCCATTGATGGAAGCCTACGTAGATGAAGTGAGGAAGCTAGAGGAGCGCTTTGACGGTATCCAAGCGGAGCACATCCCCCGAATGGAGAACGACACCGCCGATTACCTGTCAAAGTGTGCCACATTAAAGATACCTGTGTAACCGGGTACCTTTTTGCTCCGGCTAACTCAACCATCCGTCAAACCATCAATGGGGCAGAACAAGCGAAGGAAGTCGGGTCCCGGCAAGTACTTTCCTACCGAGCCCTCTGGGGCTGCCGGCATGGGTGCCACCGCGGACGCTGAGCCTGCCCAAGAGCAGCTACCTCCGGCAGGGCGTCAAGCCCTAGCCGTAGAGATAGCTGCTCCCACGGCGGAAGAAATGCCTTTGGTCCTTGCCGTCGAGCCCCGGGCTCCGGCATGGGCGCAGCATACCGTTCGATTCCTCCAAACAGGGGAGCTTCCTGAGGAGCAGGAAGAAGCGGAGAAAGTAGCCCGTCGGTCGGCCCTGTACCAGTTCGTCGATGACGTCCTGTACAGGAGAAGGCCGAACGGCGTGAAATTGAAGTGCATCCCCCAGGAGGAAGGACTGGAGCTGTTGGCGGAGATACATGGAGGCATATGTGGCTCCCACATAGGGTCAAGGGCCCTTGCCGGGAAGGTGTTCCGACAAGGTTTTTCCTGGCCCACCGCCCTCCAGGATGCGATGGCACTAGTAACCAAGTGTGAAGCGTGTCGGTTCCATTCAAAGAAGCTTCATCAACCAGCCCAAGCCCTTCAAAAAATCCCTCTCTCCTGGCCATTCTCGGTCTGGGGGCTCGACATACTGGGCCCTTTCCCGCGCGCTGTCGGGGGCTTTGAGTACTTGTACGTTGCAATCAACAAGTTCACAAAGTTGCCGGAGGTGGAAGCAGTGAGAAAGGTGACTGCTCAGTCAGCTGTCAAGTTTTTCAAAGGACTGGTCTACCGTTTTGGTGTGCCAAATAGAGTCATCACCGACAACGGCACGCAGTTCACGAGCCACACCTTCATGCAATACATTCAAGACCTCGGCAGCAAGGTCTGTTTTGCTTCCGCGGCACACCCACGGAGCAACGACCAATCGGAGAGGGTGAATGCTTAAGTGTTGCGAGGCCTAAGGACAAAGACTTTTGACAAGCTGCGCAAGAGCGGAAGGCACTGGATTGATGAATTGCCAGCGGTTCTTTGGTCGATCAGGACGACGCCAAATCGAGCCACCAGCCAGACACCTTTTGCCCTGGTCTACGGGGCAGAAGCAGTTCTCCCCACGGAACTCATATACGGGTCACCTCGAGTGCTCGCTTATGATGAGCTTGAGCAAGAGAAGTTGCACCAAAATGACGCGATGCTCCTTGAGGAAGATCGTCTTCGGGCGGCTGTGAGGGTAGTGCGCTACCAGCAAGCCTTGCGCCGCTACCATAGCCGCAAGGTTCATGCCCGAAGCTTTGAGGAAGACGACCTTGTTCTTTGGCATGTTCAGTCGGCCAAGAATGCCAACAAGTTGACGCCGAAGTGGGAAGGCCCTTATCGGGTAATACGAGTCACCAGGCCCAGCACAGTCTGCCTGGAGACCGAAGATGCCGTCCCAGTGAGCAACTCTTGGAACATCGAGCATCTTCGCAAGTTTTACCCATAAGGCGCGGCTTGCCGGGCCTCCCGGCAAGCCACCTTTTGTACAAGCTTTGCCGGCAAGGCATGTAACCCTTCGTACAAAGCCAGGCTCAGACCCTGCGCATAAATAAATGAAGCGCTGGCACCCTAAGTCATAGCATGCATGCTAGGTCGAGTCTCTTCCTTGGTTAGGGTTGATAGTGCTCAGTAGCGACTAACCCCTAGCTTAGAGGTCGAGTGCGCGTCTATCTATTTCTTTTCTGTCCTCTTTTGGTTCGCAGGGCACATGAGCACTTCTGCCGAGCTACTTGGAAGAAAGAAAACGGACCGGCGTCCCGACCCCGGCAAACCAAAGTTGCCGGGGGCTGCAAGCACAAGGATCCAACCGCGGCAAGATGAGATTGCCGGGGGGCTGCAGATCCAGATAAGTCTTTTATCCTCTGTCATGCATTTCGGAACAGGACTGGGGCATGTGAAACCTCGTTTCTATCTCTAGGCTGACGTGCTCCCCTTTTTCCTATACCTAAGGATTATTTCCTGGGTCTGGATTTGGTTGTAGCCGCGGCGGCAAGGAGGTAGAACGGGGAGCCTAAAGCCCACTTCATCCCTGCCTCCGCCAAGAGCGCGAGAACGGTCGAGTGGAGTGGGGGGACGGCAAGGCCTATTGCTGGGCGAAAAACGTTTATCTTAAACAAAAACAAGGATTCGCTCCTTGTCGCGGGATTTACCCGCGAACGAAAAACCCGGCAAGCATCCCTTTTTCATTAAAAACATCCCATATAGGTACAGTTCGTACGGAATGAAAAACATGAGCAAGGGGATTACAAGTTCTAAATTTAACAAAGGCCTGCGGGCTTACAAACTAAAGAAGAAGGATAAGATGCCCGTAATCCCTTTCTTGTCCCTCTCCTCAGGAGGCAGGTCAAAGAGGCGAGAGGGCAAAAGGGGCGCCTAGGCGAGCTACGAGCGGCAGAAAGCACCAAGAGAACATCTCGGTGACCGCCCAAGGGCGGGCTGGTGATGACGGTGCCGGGAAAGGAGCTGGAAGACGAGGCGGCAGGACCGGCAGTACGCGACGAAGGCATCGGTGCCCGCGTACTCTGAGTTGACGGCCTTGCCGCCCGCCCTCTTCCTCTTCCACAGCCTCCCGACGCCAGCCGCCCAAGGAGACGGCCCCGAGAAGTTCAAGGAGCTGGCCCCACCCCCGGCAAAACTCTGCCGGAGGAGCGGCCAGGTGCAGATGTTGCTGCTGCCGCACCCGCCCAGGCGCAGGGCGTCCGACGCCTAGTCGAACTCGTCCCTGCCGTCTGCCCCGCTGTCCTCCTCATCACTTTCGCTCGAGGTAGAGCTTCCATCGTTGGAATCTCCATCGGAGGAGCTCTCCACGCAGCACTTCAAGCGAATCCCGAAGTCGCTGAAGACCTTGACAGAGAGCAGGCCATCCTCCATTAATTTGAAGTTGAGGACGAGCCCCGCCGTCAGGCTGTGGATGCGAGCGAACGTCTTCCACCCACGACAGAGGTACATGACCCGAGGAGCCGGGAAGTCGACATCGAACCGCGTGCCCCCATTCCCACAACCCCTCATGTGCAATCTGAGGGACTGGGGCGGGTCACGCTCCATCTCCCGAGCGAACGGGGCGGGAAGACGAAGACGGCGACGTGGAGGCCGGCGCAGCCTGATGAAAAACTCACGGGGCTGGTCTCCAACATGGCCTCCCATTGGAAAAGGCATCATTGGCGAGGGCGAAGCCGGCGCGCCGCCCCGTCCTCCTCTTCCCCGAGCACTACGACCTCTGCCCAGGCCTCGCCCACGACCTCGCCCCCTCCCCCTTCCCCTCGTGGCCGGTTACACCACCGCGGGCTCAGGAGGAGGAGGGACGCGCTGTCGGGCGGCGACCCTCGCCGCCACCGTCGAGGGACCAGGATTCCCCTTCTCCATGGCGAGTGAAAGGAAGAAGCAGAAGCGAGAGGAGATAGATGACGGAAGAGTGCAGGACACCATCCCCCTTTCCCCCTCTTTATAAGGAGGCACGGATGGGGCTCGGCCGCCCCGCTCGGCCAATCCAGCCACCAAAGGCACGGGGAATCACGACCGACCCGCTGCCCCAACCAGCGACGGCCCGGTTTCCCGCCTCCACCACTTGCCACCCCAGGTGCATGGAGGACGCGTGGCGGACGTGCAGAACCGAGGGGACGGGTGAAGCGACCTCTCCCCACCCCGTGATCGTGGGGAGGGGACGCCTTGAAGACCGCGCCCCGGCCCTGTTCAGTAAATGAGCCGCGCCTCCACGCCTCCCTCTTTTTACGGGGAAGGCGCGAGCCGCCTCTTTACTACGATGTGACGCATGCGTGTGGAGACCGCCCCACGCATGCCGCCCACGTCACGCACACCCCTCCACACGGTGCCGCGCACGGGGGTCATGGGAAGCGCAACGCGCGAAAAGTTTTACCGCGGTAAAAACCGCCCCGCCTGCCCGCGCACCGTTTTGGGCCTGGCCCAACAACGTGTCGCGCTTATGTATGGCCCAGGCCCTGGGGCTCCTGTCGGTGTACAAAAAGAGGGGTGCGTTTTTGTACCCCTATACCTGTGCACGGGCAGTCGGAGACGCGCCTACGGTCACGCCAAGCAGAACACGGGAGGTGAGCCAAGGTAAGACCAAAGCCCAAGATAATAAGGACAACGCCAAGGCCAAGACCACAAAGAGCAGAGGGACGAAGCAGGTTCCCCCGGCAAGACCCTTGCCGGGGCAGCCTCAGCATCCCTGGCAAGATCCTTGCCGGGACAGCTCGCCCCGCACCAACAGAGCGGACCACCCTTGAGCCCACGGTCTCCAACATCACGTTGAGCCAAGGCTCGGGAGGCACCTCCGTGGTGGCATGCAGATCTTTGTGAAGACATATTCAAGATCAGATGAGGATTAGAAGACGACGATCCTCGGCAAGATCCTTGCCGAGGAAGGCCACCAGACCCCCGGCAAGGCCCTTGCCGGGGACGACAGCGCGCCACGGCAAGACCCTTGCCGGGCCACAAGGCAAGACCCTTGCCGGGCCACTCGGCAAGGCCCTCACCAAGGACGCCAGCAGGGCCACTGGCAGGCCCATGCCAACCAAGCTTCCACCGCCGTTCACATGCAGCTGCCAGCCCAACCAGCTGGGCGGGCACACCTGCGTGGCAACATGCAGCTCCCAGGCCAACTCATCGAGCGCCTGCGTGGCGGCATGCAGATCTTCGTGAAGGCTCCGCCACTGCGCCACCTCAGCTGCCTGCCTGCCTACATGGCACCACGCGCCTCATTGGCCAGGGCGCGTGTCAAAGCGAGGAGGAGCAGCGACGGACGGGACAGGCCTCGCCCCCGTCCCCAATAAAGCAAGGGGACACCTAAGCTACGCATTAAATGCGTATTGTCCTGTAATATGAGCGATAAGCTCAGAGCACTGTACGCCTTTCCACCTCCTGTGTGCCACTGTGGCAGCCCCTTTCGACTATAAAAGGAGGCCCATGGCATACTGGAGAGGGATTCGGCTCTTTCGAACCACGCACTGACCACAGCTAGTTCGAGAGCTCAAGAACTCTCTGAAATACACCCACCAAAGCTGGACTAGGATTTTACGCATCCTCGCGGCCCGAACCTGGGTAAACGATCCTTGTGCTGTCTACTAGCCCTGCTCTTCTCGCAACCCCGCGCCCCGGCAACCGTAGTAGGGATTCTTGTGATCCCATAGGTGTCGTTCCACACCGACACATTTGAGGAAGCCCATTGTTGGAATATACAAGCCAAGTTCTATAATGAAAAATTCCCACTAGTATATGAAAGTGACAAAACAAGAGACTTTCTATCATGAAAATCATGGTGCTACTTTGAAGCACAAGTGTGGAAAAGAACGATAGTAGCATTGTCCCTTTTTATTTTCTTTTTTGGGCCTCTTTTTTTATTTGGCCTTTCTCTTTTTTTGGGACAATGCTCTGTGAATGATGATCATCACACTTTTATTTATTTACAACTCAATGATTACAACTCGATACTAGAACAAGGTATGACTCTATATGAATGCTTCCGGCGGTATACCGGGATAGGAAATGAATCAAGAGTGACATGTATGAAAAATTATGAATGGTGGCTTTGCCACAAATACGATGTCAACTACATGATCATGCAAAGCAATATGACAATGATGAACGTGTCATGATAAACAGAACAGTGGAAAGTTGCATGGCAATATATCTCGGAATGGTTATGGAAATGCCATAATAGGTAGGTATGGTGGCTGTTTTGAGGAAGATATAAGGAGGTTTATGTGTGAAAGAGCATATCATATCACGGGGTTTGGATGCACCGGCGAAGTTTGCACCAAGTCTCAATGTGAGAAAGGGCAATGCACGGTACCAAAGAGGCTAGCAATGATGGAAGGGTAAGAGTGCGTATAATCCATGGACTCATCATTAGTCATAAAGAACTCACAAACTTATTGCAATACAAGTCATCAAAAACCAAGCACTACGCGCATGCTCCTAGGGGATAGATTGGTAGGAAAAGACCATCGCTCGTCCCCGACCGCCACTCATAAGGAAGACAATCAAAGAACACCTCATGTTTCAAATTTGTTACATAACGTTTACCATACGTGCATGCTACGGGGCTTGCAAACTTCAACACAAGTATTTCTCAATTTCATAACTACTCAACTAGCACAACTTTAATATCACTACCTCCATATCTCAAAACAATCATCAAGCATCAAACTTCTCTTAGTATCCAGCACACTCATAAGAAAGTTTTTACTAGTCTTGAATACTTAGCATATTAGGATTAATTTTCCTATTTAAGCAAATTACCATGCTGTTTAAGACTCTCAAAATAATATAAGTGAAGCATGAGAGAATAATAGTTTCTATAAAACAAATCCACCGCTGTGCTCTAAAAGATATAAGTGAAGCACTAGAGCAAAAACTATATAGCTAAAAAGATATAAGTGAAGCACATAGAGTATTCTAATAAATTCCGAATCATGTGTGTCTCTCTCAAAAGGTGTGTACAGAAAAGATGATTGTGGTAAACTAAAAGGCAAAGACTCAAATCATACAAGATGCTCCAAGCAAAACACTTATCATGTCGTGAATAAAAATATAGCTCCAAGTAAAGTTACCGATGGAAGTAGACGAAAGAGGGGATGCCTTCCGAAGCATCCCCAAGATTTGGCTTTTTGGTGTCCTTTGATTATCTTGGGGTGCCATGGGCATCCCAAAGCTTAGGCTCTTGGCACTCCTTGTTCCATAATCCATCAAATCTTTTACCCAAAACTTGAAAACTTCACAACACAAAACTTAACAGAAAATCTCGTGAGCTCCGTTAGCGAAAGAAAACAAAACACCACTTCAAGTTACTGTAATGAACTCATTATTTATTTATATTGGTGTTAAAACTACTGTATTCCAACTTCTATATGGTTTATAAACTATTTTACTAGCCATAGATTCATCAAAATAAGCAAACAACACACGAAAAACAGAATCTGTCAAAAACAGAACAGTCTGTAGTAATCTGTAACTAACGCAAACTTCTAGAACTCCAAAAAGTCTACCAAAATAGGAAGACCTAGACAATTTGTTTATTGATCAGCAGCAATTTGAATCAATATTTAATCATGTTCTGGTGATTTTTAACAATTATTTTCATGAACAGAAAGTTTCTGGAATTTTCAGCAAGATCAAATAACTATCATCCAAGAAGATCCTATAGGTTTAACTTGGCACAAACACTAATTAAAACATAAAAACAAATCTAACCAGAGGGTAGATCAAAGATTTATTCCTAAACAGAAGCAAAAAGCAAGAAACTAAAAATAAAATTGGGTTGCCTCCCAACAAGCGCTATCGTTTAACGCCCCTAGCTAGGCATAAAAGAAAGGATAGATCTAGGTATTGCCATCTTTGGTAGGCAATTCTTCAATAAGACACCTATCACCCTTAGGAGTTTCTTTCTTTCTATTAATTACCAAACTTCTAGGCACAAAATCATTTGCAACAAACGGTTCCTTAATGATAGCAAAAAGATTGGGATGAACACTTATTGATTTTAGATCCGCATTTTCCTTACTAGAGG
Source organism: Aegilops tauschii subsp. strangulata (assembly GCF_002575655.3). Lineage (NCBI taxonomy): Eukaryota > Viridiplantae > Streptophyta > Magnoliopsida > Poales > Poaceae > Aegilops > Aegilops tauschii. Next base: position 361,397,334 of record NC_053039.3, read on the forward strand.
ATTCACCCTTATTTTTAGGAACATAAACAAGCTTGGCAATTTTAGTTGGAGGACTTGGAGTATTCTTTACGGAAGAGAAGGCGGTCCCCAAGTTGGTAATGATACCCTCAAGTTTATCGATTCTAGTGGAATCCTGATTTATTCTTTCATCAACTATGGGTTCCTTCTCCTTAATATTTTTCAAAGTGACCCCTACTTTAGATCCATATTGGGTAATTTGGTTGTGGATCTTTTTATCCAAATTTTCAATTAACTCTACGGTAGCAACTTTATTTTTAATAATTTCAGTCTTTGCATTACATGCTCCAAAGTTAACCTAGTTCCATTAACCAAAAGAGGTGGTGAGCCAAACAAGTCTATCATAGCATTATAAGAATCAAAAGTATGGCTACCCAAGAAATTCCCTCCGGTAATGGTATCAAGAATATATCTGCACCAAGGAGTAGCGCCTACATACAAATTGCGGAGAAGAACGGAAGTAGATTGCTTCCTGGTAGATCTATTTTGAGCATTGCAATTTCTATACCAAGCGTCTTTTAGATTTTCTCCCTCCCTTTGCTTAAAATTAAGAACTTCATTCTCGGGAGACAAGAGAGAAGAAAGAGGACTAGCCATTACGACAAAGGAAGCGAGAAAAAGGCGAACAAAAAGACAGGGCGATTCAAACGGCAAGGGTGAAGTGGGGGAGAGGAAAACAAGAGGCAAATGGTAAATAATGTAATGCGGGCGATAAGAATTTGTGATGGGTACTTGGTATGTTGACTTTTGCGTAGAGTCCCCGGCAACGGCGCCAGAAATGGCTCATTGTCGGGAGTCAAATCTTGACTTGACTTGGTGTAGGCCTCCCCGGCAACAGCGCCAGAAATCATTCTTGCTACCTCTTGAGCACTGCGTTGGTTTTCCCTTGAAGAAGAAAGGGTGATGCAGTAAAGTAGTGTAAGTATTTCCCTCAGTTTTTGAGAACCAAGGTATCAATCCAGTAGGAGGCCACGCTCAAGTCCCTCGCACCTACACAAACAAATAAAAACCTCGCAACCAACGCAATAAAGGGGTTGTCAAATCCTTCACGGTCACTTACAAAAGTGAGATCTGATAGATATGATAAGATAATATTTTTGTATTTTTATAATAAAGATGCAAAGTAAAATAAAAGGGAATAAAAATAGCTAAGTGTTGGAAGATTAATATGATGGAAAATAGACCCGGGGGCCATAGGTTTCACTAGTGGCTTCTCTCAAGAGCATAAGTATTACAGTGGGTGAACAAATTACTGTTGAGCAATTGATAGAATTGAGCATAGTTATGAGTATATCTAGGTATGATCATGTATATAGGCATCACGTCCATGACAAGTAGACCGACTCCTGCCTGCATCTACTACTATTACTCCACACATCGACCGCTATCCAGCATGCATCTAGAGTATTAAGTTCAAAAGAACACAGTAACGCTTTAAGTAAGATGACATGATGTAGAGGGATGAACTCATGCAATATGATATAAACCCCATCTTGTTATCCACGATGGCAACAATACAATACGTGCCTTGCTGCCCCTGCTGTCACTGGGAAAGGACACCGCAAGATTGAACCCAAAGCTAAGCACTTCTCCCATTGCAAGAAAGATCAATCTAGTAGGCCAAACCAAACTGATAATTCGAAGAGACTTGCAAAGATAACCAATCATACATAAAAGAATTCAGAGGAGATTCAAATATTGTTCATAGATAAACTTGATCATAAACCCACAATTCGTCGGTCTCAACAAACACACCTCAAAAGAAGATTACATCGAATAGATCTCCACGAGAATCATGGAGAACTTTGTATTGAGATCCAAAAAGAGAGAAGAAGCCATCTAGCTAATAACTATGGACCCGAAGGTCTGGGGTAAACTACTCACACATCATCGGAGAGGCTATGGTGTTGATGTAGAAGCCCTCCGTGATCAATGCCCCCTCCAGCAGGACGCCGGAAAAGGCCCCAAGATGGGATCTCACGGGTACAGAAGGTTGCGGGCGGTGGAATTAGGTTTTCGTGGATGCTTCTGTTGGTTTGGGGGTACATAGGTATATATAGGAGGAAGAAGTACGTCGGTGGAGCAACGTGGGCCCCACAAGGGTGGAGGGCGTGCCCAGGGGGGTTGGCCCGCCCCCCTGCCTCGTGCTCTCCTGGTAGCTTTCTTGACGTAGGGTCCATGTCCTCTGGATCACGTTTGTTCCGAAAATCATGTTTCCGAAGGTTTCATTCCGTTTGGACTCCGTTTGATATTCTTTTTCTTTGAAACTCTGAAATAGGCAAAAAACAGCAGATTGGGCTGGGCCTCCGGTTAATAGGTTAGTCCCAAAAATAATATAAAAGTGTATAACAAAGCCCATTAATCTTCCAAAACAGAATATAATATAGCATGAAGCAATCAAAAATTATAGATACGTTGGAGACGTATCATCATGCACGTATCCTCCCAACGTGGATCCAGTACAGGAATGAGAAAGACAATACCCAGTTTAACACCGTCCTTGACCATTTATCCGTAAAATGTTATTCATCGCAATTTGTAATATTGTCTTTCTCTGTGCCATACTTTCTAGATTCCTCCTAATAAGACTCACATTCTTTTTTCAACAAACGAGGTTCAAGTTGGATCCGAAAGATGATGCAACTAAACAAGCATGCACTTATGTTTTTCAGTTTGCTCTGCGACAGTATCGGTACCACCTTAGAAAATCTCACTTTGAAGGCAAGGCTAACAATGAAATCGCCCAAACATCTCAAGTGGAATATATTATAGATGAAGACTGGAAACCCTTGTTAAACACTGGTCTGATCCAAAGTATCAGGTAGGGTATATGTATTTGATTAGACCACATATTTAACTTGTATTTATGTATGTGCCTTACAAGTGTATCTTCTTCTAGGCTAACTGTTTGAAGAACAAGACCAACCGTTCTAAAGTGAAATTCCAACAGACAACAGGATCTCGTAGCTATATTGCACACTGCGAAGCTCTTGTAAATAGTTACTACTTCCTTCTTTTTTATGTGCCATATTATCGTATCTATATTGACTTGTTCCAAATACAGAGGAAAACCCGTGCGGACCAAAAAGAACCTGAACCGAATGCAGTGCAAATCTTCAAGGATTGCCACACTAGCAAGATGAAGGGCATGAGCACACCAGTTCAGGCCGCTGTTGTAAGTCCTACTCCTCCTGCCTTTGAACTGATTGGTACTGTGATGTATTCATTTAACTGCTTGGTTTGCAGCCAATGTCAGTTACTCCGTTCACTTTTATACATAGTTGTCTTAACGTATCATTTCACCTTACATGTTTTAAAAGAGATGAAGGATATTCTTTTGGTCTTGATTTGTAATCTAGTTGTGATGTTCACGTGCGCACACAATGATACAATAGCCTGTTTGTTTTATATCTGTTTGCCCATGATATGAATGATGTGATACTATGTTCATCCTACTTTAAACCATGTCCCTTTATCCTTAGATGTCAACGAATGTGAGGAAATAGACAATACAGTAGGCATGCTACATGGACATATGTTCCGGAAGTGATTTTATTATGTAGTTGGCACTACAATACATGCTAATGTATTACAGTAGTTCACCAAAATAAGTTATGTACAAACGTGAAACCTACTTTGTTTGTTTTTGTCTCATTAGTAACTTATTTGGTACACTAATCTACAAGTTCAAACTTTCAGCAAGCTATGGAACAAATGATTGAACAGCCACAACCACCTGAAGGTGACGAGGCTACCACAGGCACAATGTCACCTCTTGTTGTAGTGCGTCAGTATCTCTCCACTAACAGTGCAAAAAGCACCTTCCTGCATGATTCTGGGTTGGTTGTCAAGGTAACCTCGTCCAAATCGCCTACTGAACAAAATCTTCCGGCTAGACAGAGTGATATATCTATGCTCTAGACACAAGTCCAATCCCTAATGGATGTTGTGTCGGAAACAAAAATAGTGGTTGACAAATGTCGTGAATATATGAATGGTTTTGAAACCAGACTATCAGACATTTGCTTCGTTGTTCAAGAGCAATGGTAGAAAAAAGGGGAAGATCGTGCTACTCCATCAGATTCTACAGCCTGAAACATAAGCACTCAGGTCAAATGATCTGTGCTTCTATACATCTGATGCTGATTTTATCTGCAAGGACTGTAAACTTTATGCCAACAGGCCTTTTGCTGTATGGTTGGAATTTATTTTGTTGTGATACAACATTTATGATGCTGCCAAAGGCTACAGTAATTACGACGCTATTTTTGTATAGTGTAGGGTTATCTTAGTAATGTATTCGGCCGAAAGCTTCGTAGGAGCCCAACATGCCAACATTCGTCGGGCCCATTCCAATTGGGCTAAAAACGATTTTGGGCTGAAATTTGCATGTAGCCCACTAAAAATATCTGGGCCTAAATCAGCATAAGCTTTCATATTTTCTGGTAGGCCTGTGCCCATAGTGGGCCTTTAACAGGCCTAAATATAATTTGGGCCCTCAGTAATAATAGGCCATTTACATGTGTAAATATCTCGAGCCCATAAAAAACATGGGCCTTTAATAGGCTGAAAGTAAGATTGGGCCATGATTGTGCCAAATAAGCCACTGGTCTTAGCAGGCCGAAATGGTGGCCCATTTACAATGCGGATCGTCCACAGGACAAAATTCAGACGGGTCGTAAATGCGCCGACCTACTACACGGGCCTTTAACAGGCCGGAAGTTCAGTCGGGCTTGATTAGTGTCATTTTTATATGGGCCGTTAGTAGGCCCGATGTGGCGTTGGGCCACATATGGCCCATGGATTTCGTCCGACGTTAACAGGCTGAAAGTGGCCCAAATCTGTAATGGGCCTCTAACAGGCCGAATGTCAGACATGGCCGAATATGACCCATATCCTTCACAGTCGTTTATGGGCCGAAAGTTTCAATTCTCTATAAATGGGCCCAAATGAAGCAGGACCTTTAACACGCCGGGAACACACCGGGTCGTAATTCGGCCCAAATTCTTAGGGACTGTTAACGGGCCAGAAGTGACCATGGGCCACGATGATGACAAGTTTAGGACGGGCGTTGACGGGCCGATTTGACACTAGCCGTACGGGCCTTAACTGAGAATTATGGGCCTTTAGCTGGGCCGGCCCATTATGGCTGCAAAATCTTGTGGGCCATTAGTTGGGCCGGCCCATTTAATCTTTATGGGCCACTTTTGGGCCGGTCCACGTGTCAACGTATCATAGGCGCATCTCGCCCATTGGATGAGTGACACCTGTGCCAACGTGGAGCTGACACGTTGTTCCGTCAGCCAATGAGAATTTTACACGTGGAAAATCGGCATTGGTCTTGGCTGTTAGCGGGTTATCGGATCCAAAACCGGACCCGATAGCTTAACGGCGTCCCATTACGGTGGATGCCACGTGTTGGTCACCCTTGATGAAAGCACTTCTATGATGCGCGATTTATCGTCATGGAAGTGGAAACTTCCGTGATGATAATTTTGGTAATGTCATGGAAAACTTCTACGACAGCACATGTATGACTATCTTGATTCTGTCATAAAATTGTCATGAATGTACATGCATGATAGAAAACGTGACCTACTGTGACAAACACGTATCCTCACGGAAGTGTATTTTTTTGTAGTGTACTGCTAGCACAAGCTCTTCGAACTCGCTGCCTGAATCAGTTCGTCTTCTTGAGTCTCAACATCAAGTTTAAAGACATCGATCAGATGTGCTGCGACAGGAAGCTGAAGGACTAAGGAAGTCCCTGCAGAATTCAGATGCATACTTTCTGGTGCAATAGCAAGCGCTGGAGGATTTAAGCGCCAAAGAAGAGAAAGTTAATAAGCTTGCTAAGCATATTGCCAACATTATGGGTACCCAGGATATTGTTTATTGAGCTCTTCTGTAGTGGTTTCAGTTCTGGACTTGTTTTACTGCGGCGTTTATTTGCATTGGTCGCCAACTTTGACAACCAGTGTATATGATATGCTACTTTGTTCCCTATATTTGCACTGGTGGCGATCTTTGATGCCCAGTGGATGTAATATGTGTAATAGCCGTGATAGCCTAGCGTAAGTTGCGTGCTTATTTATTTCCTTGTTGTCTTGTTTATTTGTTTGCTTGTAGTCAGTACAGTTCTTTTTCCGTGGTTTGCTAGTGGCCGCAATAACCTATTTTTTAAAGTAGGCCACAATAACCATGGGCTACATATTTTAGTTACCATGGGCCTCCTACGGGCCGTAGAAACAATGGGCCTTCCAAGGGCCGTAGAAACAATGGGCCTTCTACGGGTCGTAGCATCAATGGGCCTTCTACGGGCCGTATGATCGATCGGCCAAACATGGGCCAATAATAGACCGCATTATGGGCCATGGGCTAGATTTGGAATCGTCTGTTCATGGGCCGACCATAACGGGTGAGGGAGTCCTGGATTAGGGGGTCCCCGGGCGTCCGGGCTATGTGAGATGGGCCGGACTGATGGGCTATAAAGATACAAGATTGAAGGCCTTCCCTCGTGTCCGGATGGGACTCTCCTTTGCGTGGATGGAAAGCCTGGCGTTCGGATATGAAGTTTCCTTTTTCTGTACAACCCTAGGCCCCTCCAGTGTCTATATAAACCATAGGGTTTAGTCCGTAGAGGCAATCATAATCATACAAGCTAGGCATCTAGGATTTACCCATTACGATCTCGAGGTAGATCAACTCTTCTAACCCCTATACTCATCAAAGTCAATCAAGCAGGAAGTAGGGTATTACCTCCATTAAGAGGGCCCGAACCTGGGTAAACATCGTGTCCCCTGTCTCCTGTTACCTTTGATCCTCAGACGCACAGTTCGGGACCCCCTACCTGAGATCTACCGGTTTTGACACCGACATTGGTGCTTTCATTGAGAGTTCCACTATGTTGTCAGCAGAAGGCTCGATGGCTCGTTCGATCATCTTCAACGATACCATTTCCGGCCAGATCTCCGGCCAGATCTTTGTATTCGGTGGCTTCGTTCTGTGTGCCAACTCGGTTGGCCACCTCGAACAGATCGACAGCTACACCCCTGGTCGTCAGATCAGTTTCGGGAATCTAAATTATGTCGCCAATATCCGAGGACATTTGATCTTCGAAGGGTTCGCGGCCCCAATCACCACTCTGGCCTTAAATCCGGAGAAAATCACCAGGTCCGAGGATGGGCGTCTGGAGCCCGCTGGAATTTCGGCTGCAAATCGCACCATTGAGGATCCGGAGGCGACTGGGTCCACGGCGAACTCGAGATCAGACCAGTTTCCCCCTATCATCGAAAGGCCAGACTCGCCCCCGGACTCCCAATCCAAACTCTCGAAGTCCACGCCAAGTTGGCATGGCCAGGAAGCTTTCACCCCGGCCAGCCCCGCGAACTCTCGCTGCCGCGTTCAAACCTCGCTCTTAAACGAGGCCCTGGACCTAATGCGATCCCTCGCCATTCGAGAGGAATCACTTCCGAACTACGCCCAGCTCAGACTAGGGGCTGAGAGCGGGGAATTTTACGTCCCATGCACCACCCACTTCATAGCCACTGTCGAAGACCTAACTGACATGCTGGACTACGCCTCCGAAGACATCGACGACATGGACGACGATGCCGGAGACGAACAAGGCCAAAACCCGCCGATTACCGGATGTTTGGACGGCCACCTCCACATATGACGTGTATATGGTGGACACACCCAAGGAGGATGACGACGACGGTAGGAAGGATCCGATTGAGGACAAGCCTGTTGAAGCACCTCCAAAGCATCGACGTCAGCGGCGCCGATTGAGGGAGTCCTGGATTAGGGGGTCCTCGGACAGCTGGACTATATCCTTTGGCTGGACTGTTGGACTATGAAGACACAAGATTGAAGACTCCGTCCCGTGTCCGGATGGGACTCTCCTTGGCGTGGAAGGCAAGCTTGGCAATACGGATATGTAGATCTCCTCCCTTGTAACCAACTCTGTGTAACCCTAGCCCCCTCCGGTGTCTATATAAACCGGAGGGTTTAGTCCGTAGGACAACAACAATCATACCATAGGCTAGCTTCTAGGGTTTAGCCTCTACGATTTCATGGTAGATCAACTCTTGTAATACTCATATCATCAAGATCAATCAAGAAGGAAGTAGGGTATTACCTCCATCGAGAGGGCCCGAACTTGGGTAAACATCGTGTCCCCCGCCTCGTGTTACCATCCGCCTTAGACGCACAGTTCGGGACCCCCTACCCGAGATCCGCCGGTTTTGACACTGACAGTGGTGCTTTCATTGAGGATTCCACTATGCCGTCACCACAAGGTTTGATGGCCCCTTCGATCATCGGCAATGATGCAATCCAGGGTGAGGTTTTCCTCCCCGTACAGATCTTCGTATTCGGCGGCGTCGTACTGCGGGCCAACTAGCCGTCAGGTCAGGTTTGGAAATTTAAACTACATTGCCGACATCTGCGGAGACTTGATCTTTGACCGATTTGAGCCCATGCCAGGTGCGCCGCACAGTCACGACAAGCACGACTTAGCTCTGCCGTCGGACGGTGTTCGGGAGATCACACCTATGGCTACTCCGGCCCTAGATCCGGAGTCGGTTGCGCTGTCCGAGGACGGGTGGATGGACCCCGCCTCGGAGGCCACACACTCAGTGGCGATAGAGCCGAATACTGACTTCACCTCCTATGAGACCTATGTCGTCGGATCCTCGGATTCGTCCCCGGCCACAGGCCTCGAACCGCCTGCGTCCATGCCTATCGAATCTGATTGGGCGCCGATCATGGAGTTTACCTCCGCGGATATCTTTCAGCACTCGCCTTTTGGCAATGTGCTAAATTCATAAGGTCTCTCTCCTTGTCAGGAGGCCCTCGGCCGAACTATGTCTGCCTCGAACGGGAGGCGGACGACGAAGAAATTCGTTCCCCACCCACCACCCACTTCATTGCCACTGTCGATGACTTAACCGACATGCTCGATTTCGACTCCGAAGACATCGACGGTATGGACGACGATGCAGGAGAAGAATAGGAACCACCACCCACATGGCGCTGGACAGCCACTTCATCACACGATATATATGGTGGATACACCCAAAGAAAACAATGACGAGGAACTGAAGGATGCAGCCAAGGATAGTTCCCTCGAGAAGCAACCAAAGTGACGGCGTAGGCGCCGCTCCAAATCCCGCCTCGGCAAAAACAGCAATAACAGCGCAAGAAAAAATAATACCTCGGTCGACCCCAGAGGAAACAACGACCACACGGACCCAGCGACAGAGTAGGATGAACCAGCGGACGGCGAACATAGTACGGAGCCGCTGTCCGATCACGGCGACGCCGAGGATAAAGCTCATCAACCTCTCTCCGGAGAGGAAAACAGTCCGGACGACGATGCACACATCATCCCGGAAAGGCACTTGGAACAAGAGAACCTCCATAGAAGGCTTATTGCTACCGCGAGGAGTCTGAAGAAGCATAAGCAAAGGCTTAAGGCCGTGCAGAATACGCTCCACGGTAGATGGAACAAAGTGCTCGACACTGAAGAAAAGTACGGTGGCAGTCACCGCACAAAGAGCTATCCAAAGCGCAAGCTGTTGCCAGAATTCGATGATAAGGCCTTAGAGCCTACACAGCCGAAAAGTAAAACGGCCGACCGGTCACATCGACCACCTCGTGGCCGCGATAGGGCGGCCAACGAGGCCACACATAAGTCAGCACACGATTCACGCGAGGACTTGCATCAAAAAGCCGGCGTGACCAGATCCATCTACGGATCTAGGAAGCGAGCTCCAGCGCTGAATCAAAACCGAACACTACAACCGTCAGAACGCCATGACACATCCAAATACAGGGGTGCCGTGCACCCCCTATGTTTCACCGATGAGGTGCTGGATCATGTATTTCCAGAGGGATTCAAACCTGTGAACATAGAGGCGTACGACGGAACGACAGACCCTGGGGTCTGGATTGAGGACTTCATCCTCCATATCCATATGGCTCGCGGAGACGATCTCCACGCCATCAAGTACTTGCCCCTCAAGCTGAAAGGACCAGCTCAGCACTGGCTGAAGAGCCTCCCCGAAAATTCAATTGGAAGTTGGGAGGAGCTTGAGGATGCTTTTAGGGCTAACTTTCAAGGGACCTATGTCCGACCTCCGGATGCAGACGATTTAAGTCATATATTTCAACAGCCCGGAGAGTCAGCCCGAAAGCTTTGGAATAGATTTCTCACTAAGAAGAACCAAATCATCGACTGCCCGGACGCCGAAGCCTTAGGAGCTTTCAAACACAGCGTCCGAGACGAATGGCTCGCTAGACACCTCGGCCAAGAAAAACCGAGGACAATGGCAGCCCTAACAAGCCTTATGACCCGCTTTTGCGCGGGCGAAGATAGCTGGCTGGCCCGCAGTAGCACCAGCGACCCAGGCACATCTGAAGTCAGGGATGGTAATGGAAAACCACGACGCAGTATAAGCAGGCGTTGAAATAACGAAGCCAGCCCAGACAACACGGCGGTAAACGCCGGATTTAGGGGCTCTCGACCCGGTCAATGAAAAAAGCCTTTCAAAGGCAGCAGAGATGGACCGTCCAGCCTAAACAAGATTCTAGACAAATTATGTCAGATTCATGGCACCTCCAATAAACCTGCAAATCACACCCACATAGAATGTTGGGTCTTCAAGCAGGCTGGCAAGCTAAACGCCGAACACAAGGGGAGGGAGACACCAAGTGAAGATAAGGATGTGTCTCGCCAGCAAAACACTGGGGGACAGAAAAAATTCCCACCAGAGGTCAAAACAGTGAACATGATTCACGTAACAAAAAGAAGGAGCAAACACGCACTCCGAGACATATGCGCCGTAGAGCCCGTCACCCCTAAGTTCAAACCTTGGTCGGCCTGTCCGATCACTTTTGATCGTAGGGATCACCCGACTAGTATCCGACACGGAGGATTGGCTGCCTTGGTGCTAGACACAATAATCGACGGATACCATCTCACCCAAGTCCTCATGGACGGTGGCAGTAGTCTTAATCTGATATATCAGGAAACAGTACGCAAAATGGGGATAGAACCGACAAGAATCAGCCAAAGCAATACTATCTTTAAAGGAGTAATAACAGGCCCAGAGGCCCGCTGTACGGGCTCTCTAGTACTAGAGGTTGTATTCGGTTCTCCCGACAACTTCCGAAGTGAAAAGTTAACCTTCGACATCGCTCCATTCCGAAGCGGCTATCAAGCACTACTTGGAAGAACAGCCTTCGCTCATTTTAATGCAGTACCGCATTACGCTTCTCTTAAGCTTAAGATGCCCGGTCCACATGGCATCATCATAGTTAGCGGAAAGACTGAGCATTCCTTACGCGGAAGAACGTGTGGCGGCTTTAGCAGCCGAACACTAAACGGCCTCTCCAACCAGAATAAATGGTCGGTCGTCAAGACGGCAGACACGGCTAGACGAGTCTGGCGCACCACTAGCTGTAACAGCTTAGATAAACCTGAGATTGGTTTGATGGATATACCCCCATAGGCGGTACCAGGGGCTTCCCGCATGTAAAAAGAACTACAGTTCGGCTTTATCTCATTTAGATTGAATTTTAATGAGAATAAGCACTTTTTCGCACGACGACTTTCATCTAAGTTTTTCTCTTTTACAGATGACAATCGTGCTACACCCTTGCAGGATATGGCACAACGGAGACACAGGCGCAGACGTGCAGCAGGGCCCCGCTCAAAGGTTTCTTTTTAGATTAAGACCCTGTGTAAACCTTTCTTACTGTCTCTTGTTGCTTGACACCCCCCGGATACCTAACACAACCGTGAGGGATGCTGGCGTTGTTGGCATTTTGCCACGTCAGACTAATGCACATACCTGGAAATTTAGGGTCCATTATCAAGGGCGTCACTCAGCCCGGTACATGTTGTAAAGACCGAACACCTTAGGGAGTGTTCAGCATCGTGAGTTTGGCCTTGTATGCACCAGCTCCGAATCATGTCTTTGGTCAAATGTTGGGTTTGCCCGGCTCCCGCGTTTTGCTACCTTATGTTCCGCTCTATCGGCTAAGGTGGCACCGGGGGAACTAGTGCGATTGTGCCCTGGTTCATCCGGATGAGCACCTAAGTAGAGAAAGCCGAAAACTGACTGTCATGATAAAGCGCGAGACTGGTCAACCGCTCGATTACTTAGCGGAATACTCGGGATTCCTCCGCATTAACGAAGGGCCAGTTTTCCCGGTCATGTACATACGCGCCCCGTACTCGGATGAGCGCGGCAATACCAGGGGCTATATAGTAGCCCCACTGTCAAACTCCTATGGTTAAGTGAAAGTGTTAAAGCAATATAGTTCGATTGCCTCGTTCACCGCGCTACCACCTCCTTAATGGACCAAGACGTTGGATCAAGTGTGAACACGCGCTTTTGCGAACACCCCCGCATTATATGCGCCGGGGCTGAAGCCGACGACTGCAAACTTCCAGGTTATATATATATATATTATATATATATATATATATACACACACATAAACGACCGCACAGGAGGCATAATAATACTTTTAGGAAAAAGTATAAACACAGCCTTTATAATTCAAATAGCATTGTTCTTACAATCGGGATACATGTCACTCGAACATGACACTCTTCGAGCACTGAGCCTCTATTAAACTAGCACCTTCTAGGACTTCTTCAAAAGAATGCTCGGCTGAAACCTGGCCTACGGCCGGATTCTGGGTTGCAGTAGCGGCGGCCTCCATCTTTGCCCAGTATGTCTTGACACGGGCAAGAGCCATCCGCGCACCCTCTATGCACGCCGACCTATTTACAACGTCGATATGCGGCACAACCCCAAGGAATCGTTGCACTAGAACAAAATAACTATTCGGCCTGGGTCCTTCCGGCCAAAGACGATCCACGACGGACCTCATGGCAAGTCCGGAAAACCTATGGAGCTCGGCCCGCTTGGCCATTTGCTCATTCAACAGCAGCGGACGCGTTGGAGCATTGAACTGCGACCAGAACAACTATTCCACTTCATGATCTTTCTGATCTTTGAAAAACTTGGTTGCATCAGCAGCACTCGCTGCCAAATCCAAGTACGCGTCCGCAGAACTCCATAATTGATCCAGAGGGGCATACTTAGGATCTTCGAACTTCGTCCGCAACAAAAAGGGCTTCCCGGCCATGATATCTCCGGCGTGACGTAGCTCCTCCTTCGTCGCTCTGATTTTGGAGCGGGTTTCCTTGGCTGCTACCATGGCTTTCTCCAGGTCCGCCATCTTCGTTTGACTTTCCCTTTCAAGAAGCTCATAACGGTCGGCGGCATCTTCAACTCAACAGCCATCTTGGCTATTTTCTCTTTGCTCTGGCAATGCGCAGCCTGTTCGGCTCTTAACTCTTCAACCGACTTTAGGGCGGCCGCATCACTCCTCCTGGCTTGTTCCTTGGCTCGGGCAAGTTTCGCCCGAAGGGTCTCCACGGCGGCAGCTCCATCTGCAGTCACAACATATTATAGATACTAGCATCATGCTCCTCTTAATATTTGTTGACCACCGGAGAATACATACCATGTGCCTCGTCAAGCCGCATGTTTACAAGCACGATGTCGGCATCCGCCGCATCAAGTTGCCGCTTCAGTTCGGCAAACTCACCAGTCCGGCTAGCCACCGGACCCTCAGCCACCTGCACATGAAAGCAGCACGGTTATTACCTGGGACTATGATCCTCTGTTTGCCGCCTTTTTGACAGCAACCAGTGTCTCAGGGGCTACTATCTGCATAGGGCACACCTAGCGTGTGCGGTACCATCAAAAATATACATATTACTTTGCGTACCTCAAAGCCTCTCAGCAGGCTCATAAAAGCTTCATGCAACCCGCTTTCGGCGGATGAAATCCTCTCAACCACCGTACCCATTAGCGTACGATGCGCTTCTGAGATAGCCCCTTGGTCCAGAAGATTCATCAGTGCGTCTGGTCGCGCAGCGGACAGTCCCGGACTCTTTCTGTTGCTCCCCTTAGGAGCCGAATACTCCAGACTTCGGGAGGCCGAAGTGTTACCTTCTGGCCTAGGTGGATCGGAAGAAATGCTTCATGAAGACACCTCTGGGTCGTCCGCCTCATGAGGCGGGGAGGCTTTTCGCTCTCCATCATCTCCGGAAGAAGATCCCCCGAAGACGAACTCTGTCAAGAAGGGCTACGATCCGAACTACAAGACATACGTCTCGGTTATTGTCCTCAGAAATAAAGTAAGATATATTTACTATAAAGTGTTGTTGTTTACTTACAGCTCGGTTGAGGGCTGGTCCCCTTGCGGGCACTGTGCGATAAGGATGCCCTCCAGGGTAGGGCCCCCTGACAAAGGTTTCTTCCCTCGTTTGGAAACCATTGTTTCCAAGTCTTCAGAGGCGGCCCTCTTCCTTCCTTGGGGAGGGGAATTTTAGATTCTTCTCCCCAGTTATCCTCCTTTGCGGAGGCACTAATTCCCCCGGTTTGGATGAATAATGAGTGAGGCTCGCTTTCGGCTTGTTTGTTCCTCCCTTTATCTTCCCCTGATGGCGCTTGATAAGGCGCAAGCTCAAGCATCCTGGCTAGTACAGGATCCGGTGAGCCTTCGGGAAGGGGGGCCGAACACCTGATCACCTTCGCCTTTTTTATCCAGTCCTGGTCAAAGACCAACTTTTCAGAATGATGTTGTGATAAATAAAGAGACAGTATGTTCGGCCGTAGAATTACTTACTTGGGTGTCTAGACGATTGCAGTTTAGGCCCGCATCCTCGATGGTGTCCGGACACTTTATTCGTGATCCGAAGAACAATCTGTACATCTCTTCGAGCGTCACGCCGAAGAATTGCTGAATGGTTCGCGGTCCTTCCGGGTTGAACTCCCATATACGGAGAGATCGACGTTGGCATGGCAGGACCCGACGAACTAGCATGACTTGCATTACTTTGACAAGGCTGACATCTCTCTTAAGGAGATCCCGGATGCGACTCTGCAATGTCGGCACATCATTAGCCGGCCCCCAGTCCAGCCCCTTGTTGACCCATGACCCCAGTTGTGGCGGGGGGCCCGAACGGAAGGCAGGGGAAGCTACCCACTTAGTACTTTGGGGAGCCGTGATGTAAAACCACTCCCGCTGCCATAAGTTGGAAATCTCGGGGAAGGATCCCCTTGGCCATGGAGCATCGACGCCTTTGCTTATTATGACACCTCCGCACTCTATGTGTTGCCCATCGATCAACTTCGGCTTGACATTGAAGGTCTTGAGCCATAAGCCGAAGTGTGGGGTGATGCGGAGGAAGGCCTCACACACGACGATAAACGACGAGATGTGAAGGATGGAATCCGGAGCCAAATCATGGAAATCGAGCCCGTAATAGAACATAAGCCCTCTAACAAAGGGATCAAGACTAAAGCCTAGCCCTCGGAGGAAGTGGGAAACAAATACGACGCTCTCATTAGGTTCGGGAGTGGGGATGACTTGCCCTTGAGCAGGCAGCCTATGCGAGATTTCGGTGGTAAGATACCTGGCTTCTATTAGCTTCTTGATGTCCTCCTCTATCACGGAGGAGGCCACCCACCGGCCTTGAAGGTTGGATCTGGACATGATTGAAGGTCCGAAGCACTTGGCCTCCGCCTTGGGTGCTGGAATTCGAGGTAGGAGAAGGGAAGGATCGAGCGCAAGAGAAAAGGACAGGCCTTGACCCCATTATAAAGAGGGTGAATATCAAGCGCCCTCCGCACGACCGTCTGGAACTTGCCTAAAATCGTGGAGTCTTACCAGTGGGCACGATTGGGCTACCCACACCCGTATTGATGAGAATCCCGTGAAAGAGGGGCACGATCTCTACTTCGACAAGACATGCCAACAAAACCGCCTCGCAACACATGCTGTGGCAGGCTCAGAAAAATGGTTCGTCATGACCAGACCACGGCTGAATGTCACATTAAGAAAAGCTGTCAGCAGATTAGATTTGTGGAAATATTATTCTCTCTACGGTGGTATGTGGAATTTGTTTTGCAGAGCCGGACACTATCCTTGTGTTCAAAATCTTCTATGGAATATTCGGAGGAGGAACCCGCCTTGCAATGCCGAAGACAATCTGCGCGCCAGACTCATCGTCATTGAAGCCTGGTTCAGGGGCTACTGAGGGAGTCCTGGATTATGGGGTCCTCGGACAGCCGGACTATATCCTTTGGCCGGATGTTGGACTATGAAGACACAAGATTGAAGACTTTGTCCCGTGTCCGGATGGGACTCTCCTTGGCGTGGAAGGCAAGCTTGGCAATACGGATATGTAGATCTCCTCCCTTGTAACCGACTCTGTGTAACCCTAGCCCCCTCCGGTGTCTATATAAACCGGAGGGTTTAGTCCGTAGGACAACAACAATCATACCATAGGCTAGTTTCAGGGTTTAGCCTCTACGATCTCGTGGTAGATCAACTCTTGTAATACTCATATCATCAAGATCAATCAAGCAGGAAGTAGGGTATTACCTCCATCGAGAGGGCCCGAACCTGGGTAAACATTGTGTCCCCTGCCTCCTGTTATCATCCGCCTTAGACGCATAGTTCGGGACCCCCTACCCGAGATCCGCCGGTTTTGACACCGACACCGATAAAAATCGTGCCGCGAAAAAGATAGCAATACCGGCACCGGAGATAATAACACTCCAGAGAACGCCAAAGACCCCGAAGCTCCTGTCGAGCCAACATCACAACAAGACGACTGGGAGGATGGGCAAGTTAACCCTGACGATCCAGTCGGGAACGAGGACTCGAAAGACAGTAACTATGTGCCACCCTCCGAGGATGATGTGAGCCTCGGCGATGAAGACTTCATCATGCTAGAGGAACCCCTCTAGCAAGAGCGCTTCAAGCGCGAGCTAATCACAACAGCGAGAAGCCTCAAAAAGAAGCAGCAACAGCTCCAAGCCGAACAGGATACACTCAACGACAGATGGACTCAAGTCCTGGCGGCCGAAGAGTACGGCCTTCAACGCCCGACAAAGAGTTATCCGAAGCGTCGGCTACTTCCACAATTTGACGATGAGGCCGAGCCCAAACCATCAAGACACGACCATGCCGATGAACCAGACCGGCCACCACATGGACGAGATAAAGCGGCCACCTACGCCGAACACTAACCTGCACCACCACGCCGTAGAGGCAGAGAGACAGCCGCTCCAGGATACACCTACGACTTATGGCAGGACCTGGACAATAGAGCAGGCCAAGCCAGATCGATCTATGGATCGAGGGGGTGAGCTCCAATACAAGAGGACGGCCATCAGGCCTGGCGCGGTAGGCACAGCCTCACTCGGGCCGAAAACCGCATACAGACTTCATCCGAACTGCGTCGCGACGTCGCCCGATACAGAGGCGCCGCACACCCCCTATGCTTCACAGACGAGGTAATGGAGACCAGTTCCTAGAGGGGTTCAAACCCGTGAACGTTGAATCATACGATGGAACGACAGATCCCGCAGTATGGATTGAAGATTTTCTTCTCCATATGCACATGGCCCGCGGTGATGATCTCCATGCCATCAAGTACCTCCCGCTAAAATTAAAGGGGCCAGCTCGGCACTGGTTAAACAGCCTCCCAGAAAATTCTATTGGTAGCTGGGAAGACATGGAAGATGCCTTTAGAGACAACTTCCAAGGTACTTATGTTCGGCCTACAGACGCCGACGACCTTAGTCACATAGTCCAGCAACCCGGAGAGTCGGCCCGGAAGCTATGTACAAGGTTCTTAATTAAAAAGAACGTAATTGTGGACTGTCCTGACGCCGAAGCCCTCGCGGCCTTTAAACACAGCGTCCGGGGCGAATGGCTCGCCCGACACGTCGGCCAAGAAAAACCGAAGTCCATGGCAGCCCTTACCGCACTCATGACCCACTTTTGCGTAGGAGAAGATAGTTGGCTCGCTCGTAGAAGCAACAGCACCAGCAACCCTGGCACATCCGAAGCCAGAGATGGCAACGGCAAGTCATGACGCAACAGACACACGCGTAGAAGCAACAACCAAGATACCGAAGATACGGCGGTCAACGCCGGATTCAGTGGCTCTAAACCTGGTCCGCGGAAGAAGCCATTCAAAGGAAACAAAGATGGTCCATCTAGTTTGGACTGAATACTCGGTAGGCCCTGCCAGATTCATGGCACCCCTGACAAGCCTGCCAATCACACCAACAGGAATTGCTGGGTCTTTAAGCAGGCCGGTAAGCTAAATACCGAACATAAGGGGAAAGGGTCACCCAGCGAGGACGATGATGAAGAGCCTCGCCAGCCGAACACAGGGGGACAGAAGAAATTTCCCCCGAGGTCAAAACGGTGAACATGATCTACGTTACTCATATCCCTAAACGAGAGTGCAAGTGCGCATTAAGGGATGTCTATGCCATAGAGCTAGTCGCCCCAAAATTTAACCCATGGTCAGCCTGTCCGATCACTTCCGATCGGAGAGACCATCTGACCAGTATCCGTCACGGAGGTTCAGCTGCATTGGTCCTCGATCCAATTATCAATGGATTCCACCTCACGCAAGTCCTTATGGACGGTGGCAGCAGTCTTAACCTGCTTTATCAGGACACTGTCCGTAAAATGGTTATTGATCCATCAAGAATCAAGCCCACTAAAACTACCTTTAAAGGAGTTATACCCGGTCACGGTCACAAAACCTCCAAGGTTGGTCGCTGTGGTCTCATTGTGGACAATGGGACCAGGCATCGTGGCTGGGTTTGGGGAAAGAGGCTGTGCTGTGCCGTGGCTAGCGTGCCCTTTTTATAGGGAAAGGGGACGGAGTCTTCCTCCGCACGCTTGCGATAGATACGGGTTGGGTGTCGGTCACTGGCCCGTGATCGACGGGCTAGGCTAATAGGTTGGGCACCGTCCGCCGAAAAGGGCGTCGGATCACTGTGGGGCTACCTTACGCGGGAAGCTTGACCGGGGTTAAGCTAAGGTCTGATGGTTTGGGTTAACCTAGGTTTATTGACCTGGCTAAGATAGGATTAGCCAATGGTCAGCCTGGCTCTGATACTAAGTCTGTCACGACCGGATTTTTGGGATATAAATTCCCAGAAAAACGGCCTGTGCGCTCATCAGCCCCAGGATTACTGTTAGCTGATGAGGTACCAACTTGATACAAGAATTCCAAGCAAGTACAAAAATATGTAGTACAAGACCATTTAGGCTTAGGAGTACAACACTTGGTTACTAGTGGTTGAGGGCGGAAGCGGTTGGATACATCTGCGTCTATGGGACTCCATTTCCCACAAGAACAGCTGACCAGGATAACTCCTATCTTCGCGAGGCTGCAAACGTCAACGCGTAGGTTTCGAGGTTGTCACCGCGATGCTTATCTCCAAGCAAGGAATCTGGCCAAGACAATAGCCAGGGACAAGCCAGTGAGTACGTTTGAATGTACTCGCAAACATTAAGAACACGGGTATAATAAATCAAACATGCTCCGGATGATTAGGTGATTACACGTTTGACACGAAATATATGAAAGGCCAAGATGCACACATATGGTTGAAATAAACGAATATAAAGTGCTGGGTACCAAACGAGTGTCTGAATGACCCCTCGAGCGAAAAAGGCAGAATAGTAATACGGGTGCCAAACGAGTGTCTGAAAGACTCCTCGAGCGGAAAATGCGGAATAATAATGCTGGTGCCAAACGAGTGTCTGAAAGACTCCTCGAGCGGAAAATGCGGAATAATAATGCTGGTGCCAAACGAGTGTCTGAAAGACTCCTCGAGCGGAAAATGCGGAATAATAATGCCACAGTCGGGCGTCGAGGTGACACCACATAAAGGGCTTATATATAAAGTAAGAAATAAGAACACGCCACAGTCGGACGTCTGCGCGACGTCTCATAAAGAGCTTATAAGAGAGTAATCACAGTGAATATCCAGGAGGTAGAACCATCCCAGGGATACCCAATAATATACGTAATATAAATGGTTAGTCCAGAATAATAAAGATCACAATCCATTCGTGCCATACTCATAAACAATATTTAGTACAGTCGTTTCTCCATCCGAAAACCGATAATTTAGTCGAGTCGTATCTCCTTCCGAAAACCGATAATATGGTCTAGTCAAACCGTATCTCCATCCTAATACCGTCACTAGACTCAACTCAGACTGTGGTCTCTACTCAAGAACATGACTATCCAACAGGATGTATCCTCTGCAGAGGGAGTACCATTTTCCATGAGAACGGGATTACTCAGTCCCTTGGGACTAATTCCGTCTACGGTCTTTTGATTGAAAACACGCCTGACCTGCACACACCAGCTTAACTCACCAGTGTCTGGAATCACCCACGACACCTGCCAAGCAAAACTCTAAGTGGGGAGGCTACAACCTCGACGTAGCATGGGATCACAAAATTTATACCGCGCGCAAACTGGGGAAGCTATCCCCTTCGGCTACAACCAAAACACCCATGCCCCCGGACCGGATGACTGGCTTTAATCCATGGCCATGGGACCCTCATCACGGCCTCTCTGTACGGTGTGTGCTTTGGAAAGGGGTTGACAACCTACTTAACCATACCCTATCCCCTGCAGGGACAAGTGGTGGTACCGACAAAGAAGGAAGCTATTGATCAAGACTCGGTCTACAACCGACTCAGGTGGTCCAAGTATCCACCAACAATATTACCACTAGTGAAATAAATCACCACTCCTCGAGCCTCACCAAGCCGTACCGGGCATACTCGTCTCGACGAGGGACTAGGAACAAGCTCGTGTCTACCCAAGACCACGACTTTCCCGGCTTCCGACCGGTGTGCAAGAGAAGCTCACGAGGATGACCCAAATCATTAGTGTATCCATTGCTGACCACAAAACAACTCCAAAGTGCACTCATGCACGAGACCATATCGATACATAAAGCTATCACATACTCCAAGTCCAAAGGTGTTGTGATCGTATCAAAACACCACAACAAAAATATTATGCCAGAGTTCAGAAATGCTTGCCTTCAAGAGTATGCAAAGGATGCACTTATTGGAAGCTTTCCTTTTCCTCCAAAAATCCTATTTTGCAAAATACACAAATAACAAATATTTCAAACACAGTACCAAAACCTGTCTCAAATATTTTTGAAATAAATCTTAAAATAAACTAGATGAAATTTGAGAGAGGTAGGAAAAAGAATCAACTCATTTGGAGTTTTATTTTAAAAGTTATAGCCAGTCAAAGTTTGGTCAAATCTCTGTTTTTAAATAAAACCAGAAAAGAAAACGATTCAGAAGAAAATACGCTTTCGCAGTAGAGGAGACGCACTCGGGAGTTTGCGCCTTCACTTAAACAGAGGGAGCGGCCGCGCGGGTCACTGACAGTGGGTCCAGAGGGCCCACTGGTCAGGTTTGACCATTTCTTCCGTCCTTCTCCTCTCTTCTGCCCGACGGGAGCGGGGCTCCGGCGATCGCCGTCGACGAGCGGCAGCGCCTCACGGGCATCCAAGGGCGGGGATGGAACGGCTAGACCGAGGCGGTCCTCTAGGTGGTTGATGGGTCGTCGGAGGTGGAAGGAATCGCCGGCGGCGAGCTCCGCGGCGGAGGAAAGCTACGGTGGTGAAGTGACATTTGGGTTCTGGTGATCTCCGATCGAAGTTGAGTAGCTGGGCAGCTCCGCAAGGACCCGAGGGAGCGACTGGTGGTGTTGGATTGGTGGGGGAGGGCTTGGCTGCGACGAACGGCACTAGATTGCGGCGGCGACCGAACTTGCCGGAGTTGAGGAAGATGGCCACTACGGGTCGATCTACTGCGTGGGAAGCTCTACGGGGAGTGCCTGATGTCGCCTGAAGCCTTGAACGAGCTCGGGGTTCCTTTTTATAGCGTGACGGGGCTGGCTCCGCGGTGGCAGAAGATAAGATCGCCGGCGACCACTTTCCTGTAGTTGCAGGGTATCGTGGCGGCGACGAACGCGTGCCGACGAGCGGGAGGATAAGAACGTCCTGTGCTCTGGGGCAGCTGGCGTGCGCTGGTGGTTTGGGCGGCGCTGTCCGCGGCGGAATCTGCTGCCGACGCCGGCGTGCTACCAAAGCGGCGCTGCAGGGTGCCAGGGGAGCTTGGAGTGTACTGGAGAGAGGGCGAGTGCGTGGCGGGGTTCGGCAGGCGAGCAGGGGTCAGAGATGGGACGCGACGAGGGCGGCAGTGCGGCGTGTCGGCGTAGTGCGCGCGCGTGCAAAACGTGCGCTCTGGGCGTGCCCAGAGCACGCACGGCACCTGCTCGACGAAATGCCAGCGCGCTCTAGAGCTCGAGGGTGGAGCTGGCACTGCACAGGATGGAGGTAGGGGTAACAAGGCACTCAGTGGACAAGGTGGATCGGTCAGGGGTTCAAGCCCATAATGCAAACCAGAGAGCTTGCCAAACAGGACTGTGCACACCAGGTGTTCGACAGAATGCCAGATGCACTTAGGCAACTCTTGGAGTGGCCAAAATCTCCAGATCAGTGTCTCTTTCGATGCAGAAGATGGTGGTAAGATCACTTGGGTAAAACCAGAAACTTGTTAGTGTAAGTTTTGCAAAACTCCAGTTTTGGACAGAAAGAAAAAGGGTTTAGAACATGCACTTCAAAACCTCCAATGAGCCGAATCTCCTGGACTTAAGAGTTTGGTAGGGAGGGCTACAAGTAGGAAAAAGCTCAGGGTTACTAGAGGAAGGAAAAATAAGGTTGCAGTACAAATCACCAATTTGGACCAGAATGCAAAAGAGGTTGTTCCACTCAAATTTTCCAAGGAACATCACTGGGTTTTTGCTTGAAGATGAATGGTATGCATCCACTGACATCTCCAAACACTTGGAAGAATTTTTAGAAGAATATTTAAATGGGTTGCAGTGCAAAAGTGCCTACTGGACCAGATTGGAAAAGTTGGTGAAGAGCTCAAAATCTCCAATGGCCAGAAGGTATTTTTGCATAAAAGTGATGTGGAACCATCACATGACATCCCCAAATTTTGGTGGAAAATTTGAATGCATTTGCCAAATGTTTGTAGTGCAAATAGGCTCCAAATGCAAAAGAAATCATTTTATAAGAACAAAGTTTTGAGAAAGTAAATGTTGCAACATTTGAATCCACTGATAAATAATTGTTTTATTATAGAGAGAAATCAAGTCCAACAATACCTTTGAAGGTTTTTCCCACAAGAGTTATAAATCGAAAATCACAAAAGGTGAAACTTGACAATTGGAAAAGTTTTATTTCCTGGCAACATTTTAATAAATAAAAACAAGGCCAAAATTTTAGGGGTGTCACACTCATCAAGCCGAATACTACATCAGCAGTCAAGCCCCAGGACACTGTCAAACGAGTCCGGTCTACCCCGCGGAATGGAAGTCCAGCTCGTTCAGAGCTAGATTAGCAATTCGTCCTCCATGAAAGCCCCAGCCTGATAGCGGCGTATGTGTCGTGCGTACATAATTACGCACTAAAAATACCATGGGCAAAAAATGGAGGCAGACTAAAAACAAAGTCCGGACTTCGGCTCGACCCTATTCGGACCCTCATATTCTTCCCCTTTTTCTTCTTATTTTTATTTTTCAGGTTCTTCACAACCCGCGTCATTCTTCGATGATACCAAGGGCCCCTTTTCCAGGCCCCTTATGAACACTCGATTGTTGATCCTATCAAAGGATCATACACCAAGGTGAAAAGCGGCGCAGACGTGCGGCAGAGTATCCAAAGGATTTTCAAGGTCATCTTTCCTTCTTAGGAGTTATATATAGCTTTCCCTTGTTCTCGGCATGTAAAATAGCCTTGATGCTTACGGCATCTTCTGTAAAAAATACGTTTTGACGTACCAATCAGACCATAATGGAAGCAGTTTCGCCCAACCTTGTTCGGTATTGGCTTATTTCTTAATTTGTTTTCCTCACTTTACATCGGATTGGCATATACACCTCAGTACGACTTAAGTCGCCAGGGCCTTTATGCGGCCATATATATTTTGGAAAACAGAAAGTCCGAACACTCTCAGAGTATACTTCGGTGTCCCAAACTCTGCATTATATTCATCGGCTCCGAATCATGTCTTTGGTCAATAATTGGGTTGCCCGGCTCCTGCGCTTGCTACCTTACGTTCCGTTGTACGGCTAAGGTAGTAAAGGGAGAACTACTGCGATTGTGTTTCCGGCTCGCCCGGTCAAGCACCTCAGTAGAGAAAGCCGAAAACTGACTGTCATGATGCGGCGAGAGCTGGTCATCAATTCGGCGACTTGCTAAATCTCTAGTGATTTCTTCCGTGCTACACGAAGGGCTGGCTTTTTCAAGTCATGTGCTTAAGGCATCCACGTTCGGATAGCCGCATACGCACCAGGGGCTATTTTATAGTCCCATTATCTAACTCCTATGGCTAAGTGAGAGTGATAAAGCCGCATAAGTCTGATTGCCTGGTTCGCCGCGCTATCACCTCCTTCACGGACCAAGACGTTGGGCCAAGTATGGTTATGTGCTATCCGGAACACCCCCGTAGTATCTACGTGGGGGCTGAAGCTGACGACTGGCGAACTCTCAGTAATAAAAACGGTTGCGCAGGAGGAATATAAATGCATAAAATATATTAACAAGCTTTGGGTTTTAATACATCGTCCGGGTAGCTCGGATACATTTACTCGAACATCATATCCTTCGAGCACTGACCCTCTATCAAACGGGCACCCTCAAGGACGTCATCGAAATAGCGCTCCGGCTTGCGATGGTCCTTGCCTTCGGGCGGGCCCTCAACTGCCATAGCAGCGGCCTTCATCTTCGCCCAGTGCATCTTGACATGAGCAAAGGCCATCTGCGCACCTTCTATGCACACCGAACGCTTCACAGCCTCAATGCGCGGCAGGGCGTCGCCGAGCTGCTTGACCAGGCCGAAGTAGCTGCTAGGAATGGGTCCGGCTGGCCATAGCCGGACTATGATCTCCTTCATGGCCAAACCAGACATCCTATGCAGCTTGGCCAGCTGCATCATCTGGTTGTTTAGCAGCCCTGGCCGCTCTGGCGCCAGGTACTGCGACCAGAAGAGCTTCTCCGTTGTGTTCCCTTCTTGGGCTCAGAAATACTGGGCAGCGTCGGCAGCACTCCTTGGGAGATCCGCAAAGGCGTCTGGAGCACTCCATATTCGATTTAGAAAAGCATATCTTCGACCACCAAATATACTCTGTAAAAGAAAAGGCTTACCAGCCGCTATCTTTTCGGCTTGCTTGATCTCCTCGCGAGCCGCCCGGGACTCGGTCCGCGCCTCCTTTGCCTCCTAAAGGGCCTTGGTGAGTTCGGTCGTTTGGGCCTTATTACTCTCTTCCAAGGCCTCACACTTGTTGGCAGCATCCTGGAGCGCTTGCTCCACTTCGGACACCCTCTCCTCATACCGGCGGCGGGCGTCCTGTTCGGCCCTTAAATCCTCGGCTGCTATTTCTGCGGCTGCTTTGCTCGCCCTCGCCTCCTCCTTGGCTTTGGCAAGGGCACTCTTGAGGGCCTCGACCTCGGTAGCGCCGCCTGCAGCCACACACATCGCAGCACATGAGCTTAAACTCTAAGTTTGCATTACAATTCAGGCTTGTAAGGGGTCTTTTTTCTAAAAAAGCATACCTTGGGCCTCATCGAACCGCTTGTTAACGCGGTCGATCTCATCATCCACCAGCTTCAGCTTCTTCTTAAGCTCGGATACTTCGGCGGCCTGGGCGGTCGCCAGTAACAGTGAAGACTGTTTATCAAAATAGACAAGTATGTTATCTCCGGCGAATATTTGATCCTCTGTTCGCCCCCTATTTTTTCAAGAACCAAACAGAGTCTCAGGGGCTACTATCTATATACAGGCATATTTTTTCATATAAAAAGCCGCTGAGAATATTGCATCACGTACCTCAAAACCTGTTAACAGGCTGGTGAAGGCTTCGTTCAGTCCACTTTTTGTGAACTAAACCTTTTCAACTACCGTACCCATAAGGGTACGGTGTTCATGCATGATGGAAGCATGGCGAAGTGCTTCCCTCAAGGTGTCCGGCGCCTCCGGATTGACGGAGGTCGCCGATTGAGTCGGCACTTCCCCCTCTTTCAAAGGGGGTTGCTCGCTTGGTTCCGGGACTGTCTGGGTCTCCGGAGCAGTATTCGGCCGGGGGTAGGATTGGTCAGGGCCCCCGCCATCAGTCTTTATGGGGATTGCGCCCCCCATGTTCTCGGCACCCGAGGTATTACCCTCTGGCGTAGTTTCAGTGGCCTTCCGCACCGCTCCCTGGCCTGGAGAGGTTCTTTGATACGACACTTCGGTGCCGTCCGCAGTGTGTGGAGGAGAGGCACGCGGGGGCATTTCGCTCTCCATCATCTCCGGCGCCAAAGAATTCCCCGAAGATGATGATTGTTGGGGGAGATCACGGGACGGGCTAAAAAACATAAATGATATGTTATCCTACATTCATAACCAGCCGGATATATGTATGGAATCTTTGAATACTTACGATTCGGCTAGGGGCTTCGCCCTGGGGCGCCACTCGGGGATGTCCTCTGCATCTGCGTCCGAGCCGTCCGAGAGGGATATCCTCTCCTTTTTGGGTGCCTTCGCCTCTAGATCAGCGGAGGCCGCCCTTTTCTTCTTCTCCTTGAGGGGAGAATTGCTCTCTTCCTCCTCCTCCTCTTCGTCTTCATCTCCCTCGTGAGAGGAGAGAACTTCAGTATCTTCGGGCGCAGCGTCCGAAGTACCTCTGCGACGGAGGCCACTTTTGGCCTCCTTGCCCTTCTTCTTGGCCTTCTTCTCCGACGCCTGGTACGGCGCCGAAACCAGCATCCTCGTTAGCAGAGGAATGGCTGGGTCTTCGGGTAGCAGAGTCGGACATCGGATCCTTTCCGCCTTCTTTGTCCAGCCCTGAACGAAGAATGGAAGGCTCAGCATACCCCTCGGATTTACAAGTAGCAGTTATGCTCGGAAATCGAAAAACTTACGGGAGTGGACGGATGAGTACATGTCACATCCCTAGCTCTACCTTGCTCTAGGCTAGCACTTGATTGATGCATCATGTTCACTTTTCCAGAAACTTGAAATGGGGATGATCCAAAACCCCCAGCACCACCTAAACCAACTAGGGTTACTAAATAATTCTCTCGATGAACCTGAAATGCCCTTCTAAAATATTCATGATCTTTACCTTGGTCTAGGACCTCTGACAAAAATGGTGCACAATTTTCTAGGACACCTAAGGTCACTGATTTAAATCATATGCTATTTGCAATTGGGCATTTAAATGTTGTATATTATTTTAAGTGCTCAATTAATTCTGAACTTAAGTGAGGGCTGTTAGGAATAATCCAAACAGAGCCCACAATTAATTTTCAGGATTTTTGAAAACGTTTTGGTATTTTTAATAAAGCCCTGAAGTTACAAAAAATAGAAAAACATTAACAAAAAGAGAGAGAGAGAGAGAGAATACCTGGCGCTTACCTGGCCGGCCTGGCACTGTAGCAGCCCACCAGGCCCATCTGCCAGTCGTCTCCCACCTCGCGCCAGAAGGACGCGAGGCGTGTGTTCGCCGCATGCCGGCACGCGCCTGTGCCACCTCCTGCTTCCGCCGCTTCTGGAGCCAGCCCCGAGTGCCACGCACTCCCTCTCGACCCCCTCGCTCTCTCCCTGGACCCCCTCCCCCTCCTCTGCTCTCTCCTGCAGCACCACCGAGCGCGTTCGCCGCCGTCGCTCGCCGTAGGCATGACCACCGCCTCCCCCACGCCCCCTGGAGCTGCCCACGAGCTCCGCCTCGTTCCACTCCTCCTCCTCACCGAGCCTCCCGATGCCAGAAGCCCCGAAAACGTCGCCGGCATCATCGTGTTCACCGTCGGGCACCGGAGATCGTCGCCGCCGATTCGTCGTCCACAGGGCTTCCCCGAGCACGCCGGCCATCCCTACGGCACCGCTATGAGCCCCCGAGCGTTTCCCCTCACTTCCCCGCCTCTTTTGCGCCGCGTAGCCCTAGTTTCACCGGAGCCGATAACTCCTCGCCGCCGGCCATGCCGCCACCGCGGCTAAGGCCGCGCAAGCTCGCCTCCGAGCACGTCAACGCACTAAGGGAGTCTCCGTGAGCTTGAATCATCCGCCCGTTAGGCCTGCCCTGCACCGTAGCCGCAACCCCGTGCACACCCAAAATCCGTCCACCGCCGCGAGCTTGCTTCGGGCAAGCTTGGGCCGTCCCAGCCCCTCCCGTCTGCCCAGCAGATGCGCGCGAACGCCGGCTCTCCGTAGAGCCGAACCCCGCCGTAAATCGCCGCCTGTAGTGCGAGCCCGAGCAACTCCGGCGTGCCTCCGCCGTGTTCCGTGGTCGGCGCCGGCAGATCTCCGGCGTGATGACGTGGCGCTGTTTTAGTTAGCTCTAATGACCCTGCTAAACACTCCTAGAGCCACTGCCATGTGGGCCCCGTGCCCGTTTAGGATAGCCTAATGTCCTGTTTAGATTAGTACTAATCTGGGGGACCCCACATGTCAGCTTTGACTTTGGTCAAGTCAACGTTGACCGGTCCCACCTGTCATCCACCCAAACCAGCCTGAGAACTGACGTATGGGTCCCACAGGTCAGGTTTGACCTGGCCAACCTAGTTGACCTACTGACGTCACACCTATGTCATGCTGACGCAGTAAAGCATTTTCTGGATTTAAGTTTATTCAGGAAATTCCAGAAAATACTACAAACTTCAAAAATTCATAGAAATTCAACCATAACTCCAAATGAAACAAATTATATATCAAAAATGATCAGAAAAATCCAATCTATCCATATGTACTGGTTTCTTGCATGTTAGAGCAACCTAACCTTGCTGTTTAGGTGAAACAAGTTAATGCACCTTCATGACTTCATAACATGGGTATGCATTTGAATCTTTGGTTCAAATGGACTCATCTTAATCTGTTCCAGCTTGCATTAGCCCAAAACACATTCATATTGCGATGTGATAGCATGCAGCATATTGTTGCATATCCTCATGTGTTGATTGTGTTCGACGTATCTTTCATGGTAGGTTCTGCCTCCGAGGATACCCACGATTATCCGACTGAAGGGCAGTATCCTACTACCACTCCATCAGGCAAGCAAACCCCCTTGTTCATTCTGATACAATGCCACTCTCTCGCTCCTGCTCACTTTACTGAATTAGGACAACAACGACTCATCTGTTACTTGCTGCGGTAGTTGAACCCCTTATCCTATGCATGACCTGTCATTGCCACAGTAAATAGATGAAACCCACTAGCATGAGTAGGAGTAGTTTGAGCCCTGATGTGCCTACTCATTCATGCTTGTTTGTCATGCCTGCTATTGCTTAGAGTTGTGTCAGATCTGATTCATCGGGGATGAATTGGAGTCGTGTGAACATGTCCTACTGTGTGTGAGCTAAGTGTGTGAACATGATTTGGTAAAGGTAGCGGTGAGAGGCTATGTAGGAGTACATGGTGGGTTGTCTCATTAAAGCCATCCTCAGGAACTGAGTTCTGTGTTTGTGATCCATGATAAAGTTACTATCACGCATTGGGCCCGAAACCAATGGACCCTCTCGGCTTCTTAATCACCCTTGTCCTCTATCCAGGAGTTGCACGTAGTTTCTGGTGTTTGTAGTAAGCTGGAGGCCGTGGACAGTGCTGACCCGAGGGGTGGGCTGTGATGCGGTAGGCTCATGGCCCGGTGTACCGAGTCGCCCGTTTGGTGTCTCGAGAACCCTGCACACATCGTTTGGGGCCGTATGTGGAAACCTCGGCCGGACTCCCTGCGGATGGAACCTGAATAGGCGATAAACCTGGACTAGAGACTTGAGTGTTTAGGTAGGCTGTGGCCGACACCCTCGCTGGGCTTCCGCTTGGATATTGCCGAGTACATGTCGTGTAAACGGCGGTAAGTGGTGAGATCGTGTGTGTCGAAGTACACCCCTGCAGGGTTAACATCATCTATTCAAATAGCCGTGTCCGCGGTAAAGGACTTCTGGGTTGCCTATAACAGTTCATAGACTAGTGAAAGTGGATACTCTAAAATGCGCAAGATAAGCGTGAGTGCTATGGATGGCGTCCTTGTAGGGAGACGGGAGCGAATCCATTGTGGTGTATTGGTATGGTGAATATGTGGACTCGTGTGCGCCACCTCAAAAGAGTTACTTGCAGTCGTAGTTAGGATAGCCACCGAGTCAAAGCTGGCTTGCTGCAGTTAAACTCCACCACCCCCTTTGTTGATACCGATGCATATGTAGATAGTTCTGATGTAAGTCTTGCTGGGTACATTTGTACTCACGTTTGCTTATTTTATGTTTTGTAGAGAGACGTCAGTCTCGCTAGTAGTTCCATGTGGACTTCGACGTTTAGCTTGATACCTCAGCTACGATCTTGTGCCCTCGGCAGGATCTGGTAGATAGTCAGGCTTCTTAGCCTTTTTATTTATAGATGTCTGTACTCAGACATGTTAAGCTTCCGCATGTGTTTGACTTGTATACTCTGAATGCTGGGTCGAGAGACCCATGTTTGTAATATCTGGCTCTTCGGAGCCTAATGAATAAATACTCTGAGTCGTAGAGTCTAGTTGTGATGCCATGTTGTATTTGCACATAGCGAGCATATTGTGTGTATGATTGAAATGCTTGGTATGTGTGGGATCCGACAATCTAGTTGTTTATCCTTGGTAGCCTCTCTTATGGGGAAATGTAGTCTTGTGCTTCCATGAGCCATAGTAGTCCGCTACAGCCCGGTTCACCGGAGTCCTGCTAGCCCAGCACTATTGCTCCGGAACACTTGACTGGCCGGCATGTGATTCATTTCGTTCCTGTGTCTGTCCTTTCGGGGAAATGTCACGCGGTGACATCCGGAGTCCTGCCTAGCCTGCTACAGCCCGGGTTCCCGGAGTCCTGTTAGCCCAGTGCTACAGCCCGGATTCACACGCGCTGACCGACATGCTCGATGTTGATTCATGTATGCCTGTCCCCGTAAGTTAGTGCCGCTTTGGGTTCACGACTAGCCATGTCGGCCCGGGTTCTCTGTCATATGGATGCTAGCGACACTATCATATACGTGAGCCAAAAGGCGCAAACGGTCCCGGGCCATGGTAAGGCGACACCCGTGGGAATACCGTGCGTGAGGCCGCAAAGTGATATGAGGTGTTACAGGCTAGATCGGTGTGACTTAGAATCGGGGTCCTGATAGCGTTGGTATCAGAGCCTGACTGCCTGTAGGTTTACGAAGCCAAACTGGTCGAAGTTGAGTCTAGAAATGCTTTAGTTATATAAGGGAATTGATTGTGGGAGGGAACGTAAGTCTCTTTTTACTTCTTTACCTTATGCCCTTCTAATCTGAGTCATCCTCTTCTCTTCTATGGGAATTAAGAACTAGGCTTCTCGTCTATCTATCAGGATCACGTGTTACTAATCCGTAGACTCATAGGACTGTTGGATTTAAGCTTCATTTCAGTTCCTACCACTTCCATGTATCCATAGCTAGCCTCAAATTCTTGATATTGTGATGATAGAGTGGTTACGCCACCATTTTGCAGGATGTCTTAAATATTTTTGAGCATTTACAGCCGTTATGCTGTCTGAGTCATCCCAGGCTTCTAAATAATCTGATGCATTTGCAAATCCCTTCTTTCCGCTCTCGATGTTCCTTTGGGCCAGATTAACCACACTAATCGTTGAGTTGAGGTACTCTGTTGCCTTGACATATATGTTGGAGTTATTATTATGACCCTAGGTGTCTTAGAGGACCACTTAGTAATCTAGCAATGCTTGCATCCCCAGTGTGATGATTCTGGCCATTATTCTCGAAAGCATCCCGTGATGCCATTTAGTTAGTAGGCATTCTATTTCTGGGTTCTTGAGCCCAAGATTCACTCCACTTACCTCCTGTTGATAGTGTTTGCTCGTTCCTTTAGGATATTAGTAACCTTGCGACAGTCTTCGAGGTCCGTGGTATATCGTTCTTCCAAATACCATGAACCATTCTTGGCAGGAGTTCTTTTGAACCAAAAGATCACAACCAGGGCGCTCTTGAGGAGTACTCCATTCGTATTGTGACTCTACCAGTCCTTCCTCCTCTGCATGGGTTATCTGGAAGAAATATGTTGAATTTGTTCGACATACTAATCCATGCATCCACAACTCAGAAAAACATATGTTCCTTTGGGTTGTCCCTCTTTAGTTATTTTCTGGCCCTCGTCTATCAATTGATAGTCAGGACTAGTTGTGCATTCGTGTTATCAATGCCTATTATTCTTGTGGTCCGTCAAGCCATTCTATTCCGGAATGACTAGAAGAAACAAACTCCAGTACCTCGTCCATCTCTGGGATTGGGTCAAAGTAGTTGTGTTCCGCAGATCAAATGCCTAACCAGCTTTTGTTCTGTTCTACCTTCGAGTATTACCCCCTTTATGTCGAGAATATCGTAGGAATTGCACCACCTTTCGTGAATTCTTGACGCAGTGATACTCCTCGCCATCATCATTCATTTCTCGGTCCCGTGTTATTGTAACCGGAACACCGACAAGTGAATCGTGATGCGTGTAATCAATACTCCTAGCAACTCCGTTGCTTGGTAGTTAAAGGACAATAATTTCATCCTTAGCGTGTTGGTTACTGAATCACATCCTAAGGTTGATCGTGCTACCTAGTCCTTATTTCCGGTGCACTCTTCGATCAATGAGTTAGGATTATTCAATCCCTTGCTTATTTGATCATATCGTCTTGCTCTGAA
Source organism: Aegilops tauschii subsp. strangulata (assembly GCF_002575655.3). NCBI lineage: Eukaryota > Viridiplantae > Streptophyta > Magnoliopsida > Poales > Poaceae > Aegilops > Aegilops tauschii. The sequence continues at coordinate 361,430,034 of NC_053039.3, forward strand.
AAGCAAGATTGTTCTCGAGCTTAGTAACATATTGGTGTACGTGATTTTCTGAATATCTTCTCGGAAGTATCACCAGGTCGTCACCTGACCGCTATGTCGAGTTCGTGATCATGTTGGTATTCTTGTAAACCATCCTTTCTCCAAGAATCTGTGTTGGATACCCCTGAGCTAGTTGGTTGAGCTAAACAACAACTTGGAGAGTTGGAAGGTAAAAGCTTTGTCTGACTTAGTTCATCATTAAGGGATATCTTGGTGTGTGTGTGTGTGTTGTAGAAAGATGATTTCTTCATCGATTGGTCCTCGTGATCAATTAATGGACCTATCATCTTAACCAAACTTTGATTTGAGTATGGGCTATCATCAAATCAAATCAGAAGCAACGATGTTCATAATGTTGTCTTACTCGTGGTTGATTCCTCGAGCATACACCATTACATCTTTTGGTCTGACCAATGCTATCACCGTGTTCACTTAATTGTGGAATTCCATCTATATGGAAGCCTAGATGGTTTGTTGTTGAGCCCATCGACAACATCCTTATCTCCTCCATGATTTGGTTGAACATCTAAGTTAGCGTTGGAAACTTTTGAAAGCATCTTCCTCGTGTTAGCTCATGAAGTTTATGTTGTGATGGAAGAAGTGACTTCCTCTAGTTCACGTGCATATGATGCAAGTTGCCCCCGTGAACTTGAGAAAGTTTGTTTCGCTTCCTCTGGAATCATCCCAAGTCAGTCATGCATACGTGCGAAGTATTCTTTTGTCTGGAGACATCCAACCTTCATTCTATATGAATCCCTAGCACACCAAGCCACTGATTGATTTGTTCAAGGAAAAGAAGTTCTTAAGTGCTATTCCTTAAGGACCCAAAGGTACATGCGCATGACTTCGCTCTCCGCAATGATGGTTCCTAATCAAAACTCGGTAGTGTTTTATTCTAAGACTACTATGTGGTCATGCTTGTCTGGGACAGCGTGTTCACATGTTGTAGTAGAACCAGCTCATGTTTTGGAGCTTGCTACCGTAGTTCATCCCCTGAGAATCTCGCAATGTCATCTCGTCGATTTGTGTTGCAAACCTTCATTTTTCTTCCTAGACTCGATGAGTCTGGAATATCCTGCCACCAACCAGATCTGAATCTCAGGCAGGTGTGATGGTTGGAACGTTTCCCAAGAGCTATAATATTGGTCTCTCGGTAACCGGTAGAGTGGATGTCATGGCCAACACACCCAACCGGAAGACCTATTATTATAGTATGTTTATTGAGGAAGTTGGCCACCTCTCCATAAGGATTTCGTAAGATTCTACTTCCGTAGATATTCCTTATGGATTCTTGTGCTCCCGAAGTCCGACCTTTTACTTGATGTTCTACGTACCAAACCATTTTAATAAATGGGTTGCACTAGCACATCAAGGAGAACATTAGAAGCGGAGTGCTAAATGTCTCTCGGTCGATCGTTCAGATTTCGTCCCCTTGGCCTCGCTAAGGTGAAATCCTAGAAGGTGTTATCTTCCTTTGCATTTGCATCATCCATCACTATTCATCATGGTAGTATGTTGTGTTGCCAGGATCCTCGACACGGATATTGGTAAAACCTTGATGTATATGGAAATGTGCAAGTTCTTGAGAGCACACACAAGCACTAGGTGTTATCATCGGCACAAACAGGGATTGCTCCTAGTTTCTCCAGTTATGTTATAACTTTTCAAGAGTGGACTCACCCTCTACTGTTAAGCTTCTCCCAGTTACCACAATCATTGCCAGCATTTGCAATCATTCCCAGCTTGCACCACCAATGTGCCATTCTACCATGGGTCCCATCCATTTCCGGTGATAAGCAAATCATCCCTTGTGTTGTCTTCAACAAGGTAGTTCATATCATCCATTCTAGTCCGAGTATGCCATTCCTTCGAACTCCGCCAAACGATTGTTGTGATTTGCCTTAGGCTAACATAGAAAGTCTCAATGATCTCTATATCAAAAGTAATTCTTTTTGCCACTTAAGGTAATAATTCTACGAGTCACCTTCCCCAAGGTGCCCCGTTATCGAATCATGGCAATTTTCCTCGCTACTTTGAAACCCTCGTCAAATTGTTTCTTCCGTCCCTCCTGATGCATGTTTTGCCTCTTAGCTCCAGAGATGTTTCTATGTCTCATTCTGTGAATTGATCTTGTGATCATTAAGATGATCCTAAGTTGCTCGAATCTCAGGAAGATCGATTCTTCTTAAATTCTCCCTTTCACTCGTTGTCATGTAGGATGTAGTTCTCAAAGCAAGACGTTGAGACGGAGATGATGATCGAATAAATGTTCTTATGAAGTTCAACCTGGATCGTGAAGATTGTGTTAGCTTGTGTCCCTGTGTCTTCTTACCTCATGACTTGAATCTCGGGACGAGATTCTTGTTTAGTGGGGGTGAGTTGTCACATCCCTAGCTCTACCTTGCTCTAGGCTAGCACTTGATTGATGCATCATGTTCACTTTTTTAGAAACTTGAAATGGGGATGATCCAAAACCCCCAGCACCACCTAAACCAACTAGGGTTACTAAATAATTCTCTCAATGAACCTGAAATGCCCTTCTAAAATGTTCATCATCTTTACCTTGGTCTAGGACCTCTGACAAAAATGGTGCACAATTTTCTAGGACACATAAGGTCACTGATTTAAATCATATGCTATTTGCAATTGGGCATTTAAATGCTGTATATTATTTTAAGTGCTCAATTAATTCTGAACTTAAGTGAGGGCTGTTAGGAATAATCCAAACAGAGCCCACAATAAATTTTCAGGATTTTTGAAAACGTTTTGGTATTTTTAATAAAGCCCCGAAGTTACAGAAAAATAGAAAAACATTAACAAAGAGAGAGAGAGAATACCTGGCGCTTACCTGGCCGGCCTGGCACTGTAGCAGCCCACAGGCCCATCTGCCAGTCGTCTCCCACTTCGGGCCAGAAGGACGCGAGGCGTGTGTTCGCCGCACGCCGGCACGCGCCTGTGCCACCTCCTGCTTCCGCCGCTTCTGGAGCCAACCCCGAGTGCCATGCACTCCCTCTCGACCCCCTCGCTCTCTCCCTGGACCCCCTCCCCCTCCTCTGCTCTCTCCCGCAACACCACCGAGCGCGTTCGCCGCCGCCGCTCGCCGTAGCCATGACCACTGCCTCCCCCACGCCCCCTGGAGCTGCCCATGAGCTCCGCCTCGTTCCTCTCCTCCTCCTCATCGAGCCTCCCGACGCCAGAAGCCCCGAAAATGTCGCCGGCATCGTCGTGTTCACCGTCGGGCACCGGAGATCGTCGCCGCCGATTCGTCATCCACAGGGCTTCCTCGAGCACGCCGGCCATCCCTACGGCACCGCTGTGAGCCCCCGAGCGTTTCCCCTCTCTTCCCCGCCTCTTTTGCGCCGCGTAGCCCTAGTTTCACCGGAGCCGATAACTCCTCGCTGGCGGCTATGCCGCCACCGTGGCTACGGCCGCGCAAACTCGCCTCCGAGCACGTCAACGCACTCAGGGAGTCTCCGTGAGCTCGAATCACCCGCCCGTTAGGCCTGCCCTGCACCGTAGTCGCAACCCCGTGCACACCCGAAATCCGTCCGCCGCCGCGAGCTTGCTTCCGGCAAGCTTGGGCCGTCCCAGCCCCTCCCGTCTGCCCTAGCAGATGCACGCGAACGCCAGCTCTCCGTAGAGCCAAACCCCGCTGCAAACCGCCGCCTGTAGTGCGAGCCCGAGCAACTCCGGCGTGCCTCCGCCGTGTTCCGTGGTCGGCGCCGGCAGATCTCCGGCGTGATGACGTGGCGCTGTTTTAGTTAGCTCTAATGACCCTGCTAAACACTCCTAGAGCCACTGCCATGTGGGCCCTGTGCCCGTTTAGGATAGCCTAATGTCCTGTTTAGATTAGTACTAATCTGGGGGGACCCCACATGTCAGCTTTGACTTTGGTCAAGTCAACGTTGACCGATCCCACCTATCATCCACCCAAACTAGCCTGAGACACTGACGTATGGGTCCCACAGGTCAGGTTTGACCTGGCCGACCCAGTTGACCTGCTGACGTCACACCTATGTCATGCTGACGCAGTAAAGCATTTTCTGGATTTAAGTTTATTCAGGAAATTCCAGAAAATACTACAAACTTCAAAAATTCATAGAAATTCAACAATAACTCCAAATGAAACAAATTATATATGAAAAATAATCAGAAAAATCCAATCTATCCATCTGTACTGGTTTCATGCACGTTAGAGCAACCTAACCTTGCTGTTTAGGTGAAACAAGTTAATGCACCTTCATGACTTCATAACATGTGTATGCATTTGAATCTTTGGTTCAAATGGACTCATCTCAATCTGTTCTAGCTTGCATTAGCCCAAAACACATTCATATTGCCATGTCATAGCATGCATCATATTGTTGCATATCGTCATGTGTTGATTGTGTTCGACGTATCTTTCGTGGTAGGTTCTGCCTCCGAGGATACCCACGATTATCCGACTGAAGGGCAGTATCCTACTACCACTCCATCAGGCAACCAAACCCCCTTGTTCATTTCGATACAATCCCACTCTCTCGCTCCTGCTCTCTTTACTACATTAGGACAACAACGACTCATCTGTTACTTGCTGCGGTAGTTGAACCCCTTATCCTCTGCATGACCTGTCATTGCCACAGTAAATAGATGAAACCCACTAGCATGAGTAGGAGTTGTTTGAGCCCTGATGTGCCTACTCATTCATGCTTGTTTGTCATGCCTGCTATTGCTTAGAGTTGTGTGAGGTCTGATTCATCGGGGATGAATTGGAGTCGTGTGGACATGTCCTACTGTGTGTGAGCTAAGTGTGTGAACACGATTTGGTAAACGTAGCGGTGAGAGGCCATGTAGGAGTACATGGTGGGTTGTCTCATTGAAGCCGTCCTCAGGAACTGAGTTCTGTGTTTGTGATCCATGATACAGTTACTACCACGCATTGGGCCCGAAACCAATGGACCCTCTCGGCTTCTTAATCACCCTTGTCCTCTGTCCAGGAGTTGCACTTAGTTTCTGGTGTTTGTAGTAAGCTGGAGGCCGTGGACAGCGCTGACCCGAGGGGTGGGCTGTGATGCGGTAGGCTCGTGGCCCGGTGTACCGAGTCGCCCATTTGGTGTCTCGGGAACCCTGCACACATCGTTCGGGGCCGTATGTGGAAACCTCGGCCGGACTCCCTGCGGATGGAACCTGAATAGGCGATAAACCTGGACTAGAGACTTGAGTGTTTAGGTAGGCTGTGGCCGACACCCTCGCTGGGCTTCCGCTTGAAGGTTGCCGAGTACATGTCGTGTAAACGGCGGTAGGTGGTGAGAGCGTGTGTGTCGAAGTACACCCCTGCAGGGTTAACATCATCTATTCGAATAGCCGTGTTCGCGGTAAAGGACTTCTGGGTTGCCTATAACAGTTCATAGACAAGTGAAAGTGGATACTCTAAAATGCGCAAGATAAGCGTGAGTGCTATGGATGGTGTCCTCGTAGGGAGACGGGAGCGAATCCATAGTGGTGTATTGATATGGTGAATATGTGGACTCGTGTGCGCCACCTCAAAAGAGTTACTTGCAGTCGTAGTTAGGATAGCCACCGAGTCAAAGCTGGCTTGCAGCAGTTAAACTCCACCACCCCCTTTGTTGATACCGATGCATATGTAGATAGTTCTGATGTAAGTCTTGCTGGGTACATTTGTACTCACGTTTGCTTATTTTATGTTTTGCAGAGAGACGTCAGTCTCGCTAGTAGTTCCGTGTGGACTTCGACGTTTAGCTTGATACCTCAGCTACGATCTTGTGCCCTCGGCAGGATCTGGTAGATAGTCAGGCTTCTCAGCCTTTTTCATTTATAGATGTCTGTACTCAGACATGTTAAGCTTCCGCATGTGTTTGACTTGTATACTCTGAATGCTGGGTCGAGAGACCCATGTTTGTAATATCTGGCTCTTCGGAGCCTAATGAATGAATACTCTGAGTCGTAGAGTCTAGTTGTGATGCCATGTTGTATTTGCACATAGCGAGCATATTGTGTGTATGATTGAAATGCTTGGTATGTGTGGGATCCGACAATCTAGTTGTTTATCCTTGGTAGCCTCTCTTATGGGGAAATGTAGTCTTGTGCTTCCATGAGCCATAGTAGTCCGCTACAGCCCGGTTCACCGGAGTCCTGCTAGCCCAGCACTACTGCTCCGGAACACTTGACTGGCCGGCATGTGATTCACTTCGTTCCTGTGTCTGTCCCTTCGGGGAAATGTCACGCGGTGACATCCGGAGTCCTGCCTAGCCTGCTACAGCCCGGGTTCCCGGAGTCCTGTTAGCCTAGTGCTACAGCCCAGATTCACACGTTGCTGACCGACATGCTCGATGTTGACTCATGTATGCCTGTCCCCGTAAGTTAGTGCCGCTTTGGGTTCACGACCAGCCATGTCGGCCCGGCTTCTCTGTCATATGGATGCTAGCGACACTATCATATACGTGAGCCAAAAGGCGCAAACGGTCCCGGGCCATGGTAAGGCGACACCCGTGGGAATACCCTGTGTGAGGCCGCAAAGTGATATGAGGTGTTACAGGCTAGATCGGTGTGATTTAGAATCGGGGTCCTGACAGTACAGTCGTGGCTGATGTCATCGGTCATCTTCCGCCACGACTTCTGGGCCTGAAAGACGAGCTTCCATATATCTTCGTGCGTCGTGCCGAAGAATCGCTGCAGGGTACGGATGCCAGCCGGAACGAACTCGCACATATGGAGAGGCCGGCGCTGGTAGGGGAGAATCCAGCGAAAAAGCATCACCTGGACCACATCGGCGAGAGTGGTGTTCTTCTCTATTATATTCTTGATGCACTTCTACAGCATTGTCACCTCGTTGGATGACACCCAATCAATGCCCTTGTTGATCCACGAGGTAAGGCACATTGGTGGCCCGGATTTAAACTCAGGAGCGGCGGCCCATGTGGTATCGCGAGGTTCCGTGATGTAAAACCACTCTTGTTGCCATCCCTTCACGGTCTCCACAAAAGGCCTCCTTGGGCCAAGTGACGTTGGGGAGCTTGCTCACCATGGCGTCGCCGCAGTCTGCGTGTTTCCCGTCGACCACTTTCGGCTTCACATTGAAGACCTTGAGCCATAGGCCAAAGTGGGGGGGGGGGAATGCGGAGGAACGCCTCGCACATGACAATGAATGCCAAATATGGAGGAAGGAATTTGGGGCTAGATCGTTGAAATCTAGCCCGTAGTAAAACATGAGGCCACGGACAAAAGGATGGAGGGGAAACCCTAGTCCGCGAAGGAAATGGGGGATAAACACTACCCTCTCATTAGGCTCCGGGGTGGGAATGATTTGCTTTTTGGCAGGGAGCCGGTGGGCTATATCCGCGGCCAAGTACCCCGCTTATTGGAGTTCCTTGACGTTCCCCTCCGTGATGGAGGAAGCCATCCACTTGCCCTACACTCCAGATCCGGACATGGCTGGAGCGTTTGGTGGGGATGGAAAGCATTGAGACTTGAGCGCTGGAGCTCTAGGGCGGATGGGCTAAGGAAGAAGAAGGCGTGGGGTAGAAAGATGGATCATTATCCTCTTATAAAGGACGTAGATATCAGGCGCCCCCTCACGAGCCTTAAAACTCGCCTATTCCCAAGGGGTTGTGCAAAACGGCATGGTCGGATTACCCAAACCCGTATTGATGAGAATCCCACAATAAGGGGACACGATCTCTGCTTTGATAAGACGTGTCGATGAAGACCACACCTCAAAACTCGAAGCGGGGGGCTAAAAAATGGTTTGAAATAATAATAAGGCCAGGCATGACGTCTCGCCGAAAAAGTTGTCACTGGACGTGACTTATTTTGTTTTAAGTATTTTTCCCTTACGGTTCAGGCTTGTAACTATTGTACAGAGCCAGATACAGTTCTTCTGTTCAACTGTTTTGGAGTATTCGGACAAGGAACCCGCCTTGCATTGCCGAAGACAATCTGCGCTCCGGACACGTCGTCATTGAAGCCTGGATCAGGGGCTACTGAGGGAGTCCTGCATTAGGGGGTCCCCGAGCGTCTGGGCTATGTGACATGGGCCAAACTGATGGGCTATAAAGATACAAGATTGAACGCCTTCCCTCATGTCGGGATGGGACTCTCCTTTGCGTGGATGGCAAGCCTGGCGTTCGAATATGAAGTTTCCTTTCTCTATAAACCGACTGTGTACAACCCTAGGCCCCTCCAATGTGTATATAAATCGGAGGGTTTAGTCCGTAGAGGCAATCATAATCATAGACGCTAGGCATCTAGGGTTTAGCCAATACGATCTCGAGGTAGATCAACTCTTGTAACCCCTATACTCATCAAAGTCAATCAAGCAGGAAGTAGGGTATTACCTCCATTAAGAGAGCCCGAACTTGGGTAAACATCATGTCCCCTGTCTCCTGTTACCTTCGATCCTCAGACGCACAGTTCGGGACCTGCTACCTCTTGAGCATGCGTTGGTTTTCCCTTGAAGAGGAAACGGTGATAGGAGACTACACGCAAATCACCTAGTACCTGCACAAACAATCAAGAACCTTGCAACCAACGCAATAAAGGGGTTGTCAATCCATTCACGGCCACTTGCAAAAGTGAGATCTGATAAAGATAATAAGATAAATATTTTTGTATTTTTGTTGTATAGATTGGAAAGTAATGATTGCAAAATAAATGGCAACAGAGATTGGCAAGTTGACGGGAAATGAATATCATGTAAAATAGACTTGGGGGCCATAGGTTTCACTAGTGGCTTCTCTCATGGTAGCATGTATTACGGTGGGTGAACAAATTACTGCCGAGCAATTGATAGAAAGGTGCATAATTATGAGAATATCTAGGCATGATCCTGAACATAGGCATCACATCCATGACAAGTAGATCAAATCCTCCAAGAACATCGAGGAGAACTTTGTATTGAGATCCAAAGAGAGAGAAGAAGACATCTAGCTAATAACTATGGACCCGAAGGTCTGTAGCAAACTACTCACACATCATCGGAGAGGCTATGGTGTTGATGTAGAAGTCCTCCGTGATCGAATCCCCCTCCGACAGATCGCTGGAAAAGGCCCCAAGATGGGATCTCACGGGTAGAGAAGGTTGTGGCGGTGAAAAAGTGGTTTTGTGGCTCTCCTGGTTGGTTTCAGGGTATAAGAGTGTATATAGGCGAAAGAAGTAAGTCGGTGGAGCTACGAGGGGCCCATGAGGGTGGGGGCGCGCCTACCCTCCTAGGCGCGCCCTCCTGCCTCGTGGCCGCCGCGTTGCTTCCTTGACTTCCACTCCAAGTCTCCTAGATTGCATTTGTTCCAAAAAAGATCCTCGCAAAGGTTTCATTCCGTTTGGATTCCGTTTGATATTCCCTTTCTGCGAAACACTGAAATAGGCAAAAAAACAGCAATGTGCACTAGGCCTTCGGTTAATAGGTTAGTCCCAAAAATAATATAAAAAGGTATATTAAAGCCCATTAAACATTCAAAATAGATAATATAATAGCATGGAACAATAAAAAATTATAGATACGTTGGAGACGTATCAAGCATCCCCAAGCTTAATTACTGCTCGTCCTCGAGTAGGTAAATAATAAAAACAGAATTTTTGATGTGGAATGCTACCTAGCATAATTTTAATGTAATTTTCTTTATTGTGGCATGAATGTTCAGATCCCAAAAATTCAAGACAAAAGTTTAATATTGACATAAAAATAATAATACTTCAAGCATACTAACTAAGCAATTATGTCTTATCAAAATAACATAGCCAAAGAAAGCTCATCCCTACAAAATCATATAGTTTGGTCATGCTTCATTTTCGTCACACAAAAATGCTCTCATCGTGCAAAACCTCGATGACAAGCCAAGAAATTGTTTCATACTTTAGTATTCTCAAACGTTTTCAACTTTCATGCAATACATGAGCGTGAGCCATGGACATAGCACTATGGGTGGAATAGAATATGATGATGGGGGTTGTGTGGAGAAGACAAAAAAATGGAGAAAGTCTCACATTGACACGGCTAATCAACGGGCTATCGAGATGCCAATCAATTGATGGCAATGCGAGGAGTAGGGATTGCCATGCAACGGATGCACTAGAGCTATAAATGTATGAAAGCTCAACAAAATAAACTAAGTGGGTGTGCATCCAACTTGCTTGCTCACGAAGACCTAGGGCATTTGAGGAAGCCCATTGTTGGAATATACAAGCCAAGTTCTACAATGAAAAATTCCCACTATTATATGAAAGTGACAAGATAAGAGACTCTCTATCATGAAGATCATGGTGCTACTTTGAAGCACAAGTGTGGAAAAAGGATAGTAACATTGTCCCTTCTATCTCTTTTTTTGGGCCTTCCTTTTTTTGGCCTTTCTCCCTCTCTTTTTCAGACGGGAAAATGCTCTAATAATGATGATCATCACACTTCTATTTATTTACAACTCAAAGATTACAACTCGATACTAGAACAAGATATAACTCTATATGACTGCCTCTGGCGGTGTACTGGGATGGGCAATGAATCAAGAGTGACATGTATGAAAAATTATGCATGGTGGCCTTGCCACAAATACGATGTCAACTACATGATCATGCAAGGCAATATGACAATGATGAAGCGCGTCATAATAAACGGAACGGTGGAAAGTTGCATGGCAATATATCTCGGAATGGCTATGGAAATGCCATAATAGGTAGGTATGGTGGCTGTTTTGAGGAAGATATAAGGAGGCTTATGTGTGATAGAGCATATCGTATCACGGGGTTTGGATGCACCGGCGAAGTTTGCACCAACTCTCGAGGTGAGAAAGGGCAATGCACGGTACCGAAGAGGCTGGCAATGATGGAAGGGTGAGAGTGCGTATAATCCATGGACTCAACATTAGTCATAATGAACTCACATACTTATTGCAACATTCTACAAGTCATCGAAACCAAGCACTACACGCATGCTCCTAGGGGGATAGATTGGTAGGAAAAGACCATCGCTCGTCCCCGACCGCCACTCATAAGGAAAGCAATCAAATAACACCTCATGCTTCAAATTTGGCACACAACGTTTACCATACGTGCATGCTACGGGACTTGCAAACCTCAACATAAGTATTTCTCAATTCCACAATTACTCAACTAGCATGACTCTAATATCACCATCTTCATATCTCAAAACAATCATCAAGTATCAAACTTCTCATAGTATTCAATGCACTCTATATGGAAGTTTTTATTATACTCATCTTGGATGGCTATCATATTAGGACTAATTTTACAACCAAAGCAAATTACCATGCTGTTCTAAAAGACTCTCAAAATAATATAAGTGAAGCATGAGAGATCAATTATTTCTATAAAATAAAACCACCACCGTGCTCAAAAAAGATATAAGTGAAGCACTAGAGCAAAATTATCTAGCTGAAAAGATATAAGTGAAGCACATAGAGTATTCTAATAAATTCCGATACATGTGTGTCTCTCCAAAAGGTGTGTACATAAAGGATGATTGCGGTAAACTAAAATTCAATACTCAAATAATACAAGACTCTCCAAGCAAAACACATATCATGTGGTGAATAAAAATATAGCCTCAAGTAAAGTTACCGATGGACGAAGACGAAAGAGGGGATGCCTTCTGGGGCATCCCCAAGCTTAGGCTTTTGGTTTTCCTTGAATTTTGGTGCCTTGGGCATCCCCAATCATAGGCTCTTGCCACTCCTTGTTCCAAAATCCATCAAATCTTTACCCAAAAACTTGAAAACTTCACAACACAAAACTTAGACAGAAAATCTCATGAGCTCCGTTAGTGTAAGAAAACAAATCACCACTTTAAGGTACTGTAATGAACTCATTATTTATTTATATTGGTGTTAAACCTACTGTATTCCAACTTCTCTATGGTTCATACCCCCCGATACTAGCCATAGATTCATCAAAATAAGCAAACAACACACGAAAAACAGAATCTGTCAAAAACAGAACAGTCTGTAGTAATCTGTATCAAACGTATAATTATGTAACTCCAAAAATTCTTAAATAAATTGGCATACGTGAGGAATTTGTCTATTAATCATAGGAAAAAAGAATCAACCTAAAATCGCTCTCCAGTAAACAATTGCAGCTAATCTCGCGAGCGCTAAAGTTTCTGTTTTTTACAGCAAGATCATAAAGACTTCACCCAAGTCTTCCCAAAGGTTCTACTTGGCACAAACACTAATTTAAAACATAAAACCACATCTAAACAGAAGCTAGATGAATTATTTATTACTAAATAGTAACAAAAAGCAAGGAACCAACATAAAATTGGGTTGCCTCCCAACAAGCGCTATCGTTTAACGCCCCTAGCTAGACATTGAGATTTCGATGATGCTCACATGAAAGACAAGAATTGAAGAACAAAGAGAGCATCATATAGCATATGAAAAACACATCTAAGTCTAACATACTTCCTATGCATAGGCATCTTATAGGCAAATAAGTTATCAAGACAAGCAAAAACTAGCATATGCAAGAAAGAAGTGAGAAACAATAGCAATCTCAACATAGCAAGAGGTAATTTAGTAACACGAAAATTTCGACATCCATATTTTCCTCTCTCATAATAATTACATGTGGGATCATATTCAAATTCAACAATATAGCTATCACAAAACATATTCTTAACACGATCCACATGTATGCAAAGTTGACACTCTTCCAAAATAGTGGGATTAACATTAACTAAAGTCATGAAGTCTCCTGTCGGTGTCAAAACCGGCGGATCTCGGGTAGGGGGTCCCGAACTGTACGTCTAAGGTGGATGGTAACAGGAGGCGGGGGACACGATGTTTAACCAGGTTCGGGCCCTCTCGATGGAGGCAATACCCTACTTCCTGCTTGATTGATCTTGATGATATGAGTATTACAAGAGTTGATCTACCACGAGATCGTAGAGGCTAAATCCTAGAAGCTAGCCTATGGTATGATTGTTGTTGTCCTACAGACTAAACCCTTCGGTTTCTATAGACACCGGAGGGGGCTAGGGTTACACAGAGTCGGTTACACGGGAGGAGATCTATATATCCGTATTGCCAAGCTTGCCTTCCACGCCAAGGAGAGTCCCATCCGGACACGGGACGAAGTCTTCAATCTTGTATCTTCATAGTCCAACAGTCCGGCTAAAGTATATAGTCTGGCTGTCCGAGAACCCCCTAATCCAGGACTCCCTCAGTAGCCCCTGAACCAGGCTTCAATGATGATGAGTCCGGCACCCAGATTGTCTTCGGCATTGCAAGGCGGGTTCTTCCTCCGAATACTCCATAGAAGATTTTGAACACAAGGATAGTGTCCGGCTCTGCAAAACAAATTCCACATACCACCGTAGAGAGAATAATATTTCCACAAATCTAATCTGCTGACACATTCTGCAGCATGACATCACACCATGGCCCGGTCATTTTTCGAGCCGTTTTTCATAAACATCCTCTGCGCATATCGCGAGGCGGTTTTCTTGGCACGTCTTGTCAAAGCAGAGATCGTGTCCCCTTATCACGGGATTCTCATCAATATGGGTGTGGGTAACCCAACCACGCCATCAATTACGGCGCTTGGGGAATAAGCGAGTTTACCAGGTAGGTGGGGAGGCGCATAGCTTCTTCCGCCCTTATAAAGGGACAAGGATCCCCCTTTTCACCCACGCCTTCTTCCTCCTTGCTCATCCATTCTTGCGCACTTGAGCTCCAGCACCCAAGTTCGCGTTTTTCTCCTCAAACCACTCCAAGCATGTCCGGAGTGGGAGGCAAGTGGATGGTCTCCTCCGTTACGGAGGAGGACATCAGAAAGCTGCGGGGAGCCGGATATCTGGCCGCGGATATCGCACACCGGCTGCCAGATGCGGGGCAGATCATCCCTACTCCAGAACCCTATGAGAGGGTGGTTTTTCTTACCCACTTCGTCCGTGGACTGGGATTTCCCCTCCACCCGTTTGTTCGCGGGCTCATGTTCTACTACGGGCTGGACTTTCATGATCTGGCCCCCAATTTCATCCTCAACATCTCGGCGTTTATCGTCGTGTGCGAGGCCTTCATCCGCATCAAGCCCCACTTCGGCCTATGGCTGAAGACCTTCAATGTTAAACCGAAGGTGGTTCTACATCACCGAGCTGCGCGACACCAATTGGGTGGCGGCCCCCGAATTTTGATCCAGAATCCCCATGCGGCTCACCTCCTGGAAAGAGAAGGGCCTGTCCTGGGGTTCCTCGGTAGAGCTGACCGGACTCCAGACATGCATCAAAAACATGATGAGCAAGAAAATCAAGCTCGTCAACGTGGTCCAGGTCATGCTCTTCTGCCGGATCCTCCCGTGTCAAAGACGGGCATTCAATTTGTGGGAGTTCGACCCGGCCGAGCACCTGACGCTGCGAGAGCTCTTTGACACGACGCACAAGGACGTCTGGAAGGTGCTGTTCAAGGGCGCCGAGGTACCTCCTCCCCTCACCGAGGACCGCGGACTCAGCGCAAAGCGCCCTGCCAATCCGGTAAGTCTTTTTCATCTCATAAGATGTTCTTTTCCCTAGTATAACCACGCGCGGGATCTAAGCCTCCACGCCAGGTAACAGGACTGGGTAGCGACAGCGGAGCAGATCGATTGTCTGGCTCCCCTGCCCGAAGATCCAGCAGATGCTTTCCTAATGGAGATGCTGGTTCCGGCGCCTTATGAGGTGCCGGAGAAGAAGGCCAAGAAAAAGGCCACGGGGACCAGGAAGGGTCTCCGGCGCAAGGTTATATCAGACTCATCGTCCGAAAACACCGACGCGCACTCCTCCCACGAAAACAAGGAGGAAGAAGAGGAAAGATCTCCCCCTAGCAGGGGGAGACAAGAAAAGAAAGACTGCCCCGGCTGGGGCGGCTGAAGGGTCCAAGAAGGGAAGGACCCTCCTTCCGGACAACTCCACAACCGTCGCCTACAGCGACGACGAGTGGTTGCCCAGGGATAAGCCCCTGGCGAAGTCATAAGTATCCGGATACCATAGTAATTATGGTATGTTTCGTTTTGTTGCTTCTTATCATGCCGAACATGATCATACAGTCCTTCCAAAGCTCATATCGGCGTATCCTCTTCGGAGGAGTCATTGGGCGAGTCGGAGATGAACAGTGATTCACTCCCGACCGCCTCCTCCACCCGCCCTACGGACAACGTCGAGGTGTTGTCTCAAAGGGCACCGAACCAAGGGGAGATAGTCCTGGAAGCGCCCCAAGGCGACATTCCGGACACTGGGCGCGTGGGGAGCAAGACTCCCATGGGCCCACATGACGGGGGCGGCAAGCTTAGCCCCCAGCCGAATATGGCGCCGGACTCATCGGTGGTTCCGGACTCTGTCAGGCGACCCCTCACTAAGGGGGTTGAGCCGTCTGTGCCGATGGTCTCTGTCCATCCAGAGGCATCAGACAACTTGCTGGAAGCACTTCGCAGCGCTTCCATTGATGAAGAGCACCGCACTATCATGAGTGCGGTGGTCAAGAAGGTTCAGTCTGCCAAAAGCGGATTGACTGAAGCCTATGCCAGCCTCCTAACAGGCTTTGAGGTAAGTAATCAAATTATAAGAAAATATTCCGGCATAGACAGTAGCCCCTGATGCTCTGTTTGGCGTTCGCGAAGGAAGGCCGAATAGAGGATCAAATAATAATCGCAGGAGCCTAATCAGAATATGTCTACGTGCATATGCAGGCTTCGCTGCTGGCCGCTGCTGCACGTACTGCGCAGGTCGGCGCACTGAAGCGGGACCTTCAACGGTCCGAGGAAGAGCTTGGCCTTACCAAGAGGCAGCTCGAAGAGAACAAAGGTAAGTGATACCCCGTCTATATAAAAAAAATTGGTTTTGGAATAGTAGGATCATCACGAATTTTGCTAGGGGCCACGACCGAAGTGGCGGCCCTGAAGAAGGCGCTATCTGAGGCCGAAGACAAAGCGGCCAAGGAGCGCATCGAGCGAGAAAAGCAAGAAGCCCGAGTAGGCGAGGTGCAGCAAGAGCTCTAGGCTCTCGCCAAAAAACACGAGTCCTTGGAGCGTGACTTTAAGACGCAAGGGTCCGAGCTTGCGAAGGCCCTCGAAAGCGCACAACACACCAAGGCCGAAGCCCAAAAGGCCCTCCGGGAAATTGAGGCGGTTAAGAAGATAGCGGCGGGTAAGGCATTCATTACGCAAAGCAAGCACGTGAAGGAAAATTTCTTTTTACTTACCCAAGTTCGGAGCTCTCCAGGAGCATTCGCAGATCTACCCCGCAGTGTGTCGGATGCCGCAGAGTTCTACCGGGCTGAGGAGAGGAGCTCGACGGAGAAGTTGTTCTGGTCTCAGTATACTGGGACCGAACACCCATTGCCCTTGAGCGACCAGCTGAAGCAACTGGTCGAGCTTCACAAGGCGGCCGAACAGGCCATGAAGGGTCTTATAGTCCGGATATGGCCTGGCGAGCCCCTGCCTGATAGCTACTTCGGTCTGGTGCGGCGGCTTGTGAATGCCTGCCCACGGTTTGAAGTCATAAAGCGGTCCGTCTGCATTGAGGGTGCGCGCAGGGCTTTTGCCCGGGCGAAGGTGCACTGGGCGAAGCTGGACACCGAAAAGCTGGTGAAGGAGGGGCCGCCGGAGGGCAAGGAGCATCGCCACCCCGAAAAGTATTATGAAAGTGTCCTGAAGGGTGCTCGCCTTGTCGCGGAGGAATGTGCTAAGGATGTAATATTTGAATAAATGTACTCATGCGATCCTGTAATATGAAACGAGTTCATTTGCACTATGGAACGCTTGTGAATTTAAAATATTACCTTCTGTGCGGCCGTTTTTAAAATCTGAGAGTTGGCCAGTCGTCGGCTTCTGCCCCCATGTAACTAGTACTGAGGTGTTCGGGATAAATCTAAGCACTCTTTATCCCAATTTTGGGTCCTTCGAGGGAGGTGTTCAGCGCAACGAACCAGACAATCGGACTATAAGGCTTTATCACTCTTACTTAGCCATAAAAGTCTACAATTTTAAATTTTGGCGAAGCCCCTAGTATTCGGAAGGCCGAATTTGGGGCACTATACACGCCTAAGTCGGGCAAGGCCGACTCCTCGCCCGAAGCGGAAAAAGTCTTTAAGGACTTGAGACCTCTCGAACATCGACCAGCTCTCGCCTTATCATGACAGTCAGTTTTCGGCTTTCTCTACTGAGGTGCTCGTCCGGAAGAACCGGGACACAATCGCAGTAGTTCTCCTAGTGCTACCTTAGCCGGTATTGCGGAACGTAAGGTCCCAAAACATGGGAGCCGGGAAAACCCAACTATTGACCCAAGACATGATTCGGAGCTGATGCATATAATGCTATAAGTTTGGGGTGCCGCACTATCGAAAGTGTTCGGACTTCTCACGCCGTATTTATGGGGTATACTGAAGCCCCTGGCTTACTGGTCATACCAGAATGTACGGGTGCAATTTGTCGTAAATAAACAGACAAGAGAAAAAAAGAAAGGGTAATGCAATAATAGACTAATGCTATGCATTATTATTTAAATAATACGTCGAAGCGTACTGATACAAGTAGTGCAATAAGCAAAAAATAGGACTATTTGACATGTCCTATCCAAGGGCAAGCTGCGTATGGGTATTTAAAACAGGTAGTTCGATCGTTATCAGAGACCACCTGGGGATTCCCTTGTACATCTTAGCTTCTTGCCTCCTTGGTATTTCCTTCCCGTAATGGGTCCAGCAATCAGACTGCCGAAAAGGGCTTCCAGAGAGTAAGGTCCTGAAAGAGAGAAAATGATAAAGGTATACAGCCCCTGGGGCGGTTGAGCCACATTGTGGGGCGTGTCCTGGCCGTGCCCCTACCTATGCCCATGGTATTTTTAGTGTGTAATTATGTACGCGCGACACAGATTTCGTCGCTTGACCGGGACTAGGACGGAGGCAGAATTGCTAGGCGAGCTCTGAACATGCCAGGCGATCCTGTTGCAGGTTACTCCGGACTCGCTTGAATGTGTCTGGGGTCTTTATCGCTGAATTGGCGGTTTGCCTTAAAAGGCTGCTTTGTGCTTCTACTGCGAGGGCCGCAGTGCGCTCCTCCGTGCGGAGCGAGCGTTCTGTGTTTCCATTGACTGTTATAACCCCACGAGGTCCTGGCATTTTGAGCTTGAGGTATGCATAATGCGGTACCGCATTGAATCTGGCAAATGCGGTTCGTCCGAGCAGTGCGTGATAGCCACTACGGAACGGGACGATATCGAAGACTAACTCCTCACTTCAGAAGTTGTCCGGAGATCCGAAGACCACTTCCAGTGTGATTAAGCCCGTGCAGCGGGCCTCTACACCTGGGATGACACCTTTAAAGGTGGTTTGAGTGGGTTTCATCCTCGAGGGGTCTATACCCATTTTGCGCATTGTATCCTGATAAAGCAGGTTCAGGCTGCTGTCACCGTCCATAAGGACTCGGGTGAGGTGAAATCCGTCAGTGATGGGATCAAGGACCAATGCGGCAGAACTGCCATGACGGATGCTAGTGGGGTGGTCCCTACCATCGAAAGTGATCGGGCAAGAAGACCATGGGTTGAACTTTGGGGCGACTGGCTCCATCGCATAGACGTCCCATAGTGCACACTTCCGTTCCCTCTTGGGAATATGGGTTGCGTATATCATGTTCACCGTTTTCACTTGGGGAGGAAATTTCTTCTGTCCTCCTGTGTTCGGCGGCCGAGACTCCTCCTCATCGTCGCTATGCAGCCCCTTTTCCTTGTTTTCGGTATTCAACTTGCCGGCCTGCTTGAACACCCAGCATTCTCTGTTGGTGTGATTGGCTGGCTTATCGGGGGTGCTGTTAATTTGACACGAGCGATCGAGTATGCAGTCCAAACTGGACGGGCCCGGGTTGCTTCTTTTGAACGGCTTCTTCCGCTGACCAGATTTAGAGCCACTGAATCCGGCATTGACTGTCGTGTCTTCGGCGTTGTCACCGTTGTTGCGGTGCTTGTGTCTGTTGCGACGTGGTCTGCCGTTACTATCTTTGGCATCTGAATTGCCATGACTTCTTGATGTGTTGTTGCTGCGAGCCAGCCAGCTATCCTCGCCCGCGCAAAAGCGGGTCATGAGTGTCGTGAGGGCTGCCATAGACTTCGGCTTCTCCTGGCCGAGGTGCCGGGCGAGCCACTTGTCACGGATGTTATGCTTAAATGCCGCTAAGGCCTCTGCATCCGAACAGTCGACAATTTGGTTTTTCTTAGTTAGGAACCGGGTCCAGAATTTCCTGGCCGATTCCCCTGGCTGCTGAGTTATATGGCTCAAGTCATCAGCATCCGGTGGTCGCACATAAGTGCCCTGGAAGTTGTCAAGGAATGCAACTTCCAAATCCTCCCAGCTGCCAATGGAGTCTGCTGGCAAGCTATTCAGCCAATGCCGAGCTGGTCCTTTGAGTTTTAGTGGGAGGTACTTGATGGCATGTAGATCATCACCGCGAGCCATGTGGATGTGGAAGAGGAAATCCTTGATCCATACCGTGGGGTCTGTTGTACCATCATATGATTCAATGTTTACGGGTTTAAAACCCTCTGGGAATTCGTGATCCATTACTTCATCAGTGAAGCATAGGGGGTGTGCGGCGCCTCTGTACCGGGCTATATCACGACGTAGTTCATACGAGTCTTGTCTGTTGTATGCGGCCCGGCCGGATTTGCTTTCAGTATATCCGGCGTGACGGTCATCGTCCCGCGTTGGGGCGCGCTCCCGTGATCCGTAGATCGATCTTGCATGTTTTGCTTTGTTTTCCAATACGTCTCGCAGGTCCCGCGTGTTGCCCCGGGCCTTGGTGTTTTTGTTTGAATGGCGGAGGGGTGCGTGTTGGACTTCGCGCTGATATGCCTCTCTGTCTCAGCCACGAGTTGGCCAGTCAGCCGCATCATATGCTGGTGATGTAGGTTTCAATGCTTCGTCCTCGAGTTGGGGTAGCAACCTGCGCTTTGGGTAACTCTTGGTTGGGCGCTCGAGTACGTATTCCTCGGTCGCCAGGACTTCAGTCCATCTATCCGCTAGCAGATCTTGGTCAGCTTGAAGCTGTTGTTGCTTTTTCTTCAGGCTGTTTGCTGTGGCTATAAGCCGGCGCTTGAAGTGCTCCTGCTCGACGGGGTCCTCAGGCACGATAAATTCTTCATCGCCGAGGCTCACCTCGTCTTCGGAGAGAGGCATGTAATTGTCATCCTATGATTCTCTGTCTGCTGCCTGTTCCGGAGGGCTAGCTTGTTCCTCGTCCCGCTCGAGGTCTGGCTAGAGGGGATTATCGTCGTCTTCGGCACTATCCGGAGCGTTATTGTCTCTTGTGCCGGTATCGTTGCTTTTGCTATGGCGGAACTTAGAGCGGCACCGCTGACGTCGGTGCTTGGATTGCTTCTTGGAGGGATTATCCTCCATTGTCTTATCGCCATCCTCTTCTTTGGGGGTGTCCACCATGTATATGTCATACGATGAGGTGGCAGTCCAGCGCCCTGTGGGCGGTGGTTCTTGTTCGTCTCCTGCATCGTCGTTCATACCATCGATGTCTTCGGAGCCGAAGTCGAGCATGTCGGTTAAATCGTCGACAGTGGCTACTAAATGGGTGGTGGGTGGGGAGCGAATTTCTTCGTCGTCCACATCCCATTCTAGCCGGACATAGTTCGGCCAAGGGACTCCTGATAGGGAGAGAGACCTTAATGAGTTTAGCACGTCGCCAAAGGGCGAGTGCTGAAAGATATCCGCAGAGGTATACTCCATGATCGGTGCCCAATCGGATTCGATAGGCACGGACGCAGGCGGCTCGGAGCCCATGGCCGGGGACGAATCCAACGGTTCGGCAACATGGGTCTCCTAGGAGGTGAAGTCAGTATTCGGCTCTATCGCCACTGAGTGTGCGGCCTCCATGGTGGGGTCCATCCACCCATCCTCAGATGGCACGATTTGTTCCGGATTGAGGGCCGGAGTAGTTGCAGGTGCGATCTCCCGAACACTGTCCGACGGCAGAGCCAAGTCATGCTCGTTGTGATTGTGCGGCGCACCTGACATGGGCTCGAATCCGTCGAAGATCAAGTCTCCGCGGATGTCGACAGTATAGTTCAAGTTCCCAAACCTGACCTGATGGCCAGGGGCGTAGCTCTCGATCTACTCCAGATGGCCAAGCGAGTTGGCCCGCAGTACAAAGCCGCCGAATACGAAGATCTGTCCGGGGAGGAAAACCTCACCCTGGATCGCATCGTTGCCGATGATCGAAGGAGCCATCTAGCCTTACGATGACGACACAGTGGAACTCTCAATGAAAGCACCAATGTCGGTGTCAAAACCGGCGGATCTCGGGTAGGGGGTCCCGAACTGTACGTCTAAGGCGGATGGTAACAGGAGGCGGGGGACACGATGTTTACCCAGGTTCGGGCCCTCTCGATGGAGGTAATACCCTACTTCCTGCTTGATTGATCTTGATTATATGAGTATTACAAGAGTTGATCTACCACGAGATCGTAGAGGCTAAACCCTAGAAGCTAGCCTATGGTATGATTGTTGTTGTCCTACGGACTAAACCCTTCGGTTTATATAGACACCGGAGGGGGCTAGGGTTACACAGAGTCGGTTACAAGGGAGGAGATCTACATATCCGTATTGCCAAGCTTGCCTTCCACGCCAAGGAGAGTCCCATCCAGACACGGGACGAAGTCTTCAATCTTGTATCTTCATAGTCCAACAGTCCGGCTAAAGTATATAGTCCGGCTGCCGACGACCCCCTAATCCAGGACTCCCTCATCTCCAAACCCACTTTTATCAAAAACTTCATAAGATTGAACATTCTCCAAATATGTGGGATCTAAAGTTGACACTCTTCCAAACCCACTTTCAATATTATTGCTAACACTATTATCAATATCATATTCATCATGGGGCTTAAATAAATTTTCATGATCATAAGAAGAATCTCCCCAATCATGATCATTGCAACAAGTAGTAGACATAGCAAAACTAGCGTCCCCAAGCTTAGGGTTCTACATATTATTATCACAATTAACATAAAGAGAATTTATAGTAAAATCATTGCAATCATGCTTTTTATTCAAGGAGCTATCATTAATCTCTTCATAAATTTCTTCATCACAATTTTCAGATTTAGGAATTTCAAGCAAAACCTCATAAAGATAATCTAGTGCACTCAAATCACTAGAAATTGGTTCATCATAATTGGATCTATTAAAAATATTAGCAAGGGGATGAGGATCCATAAACTTTTAGCAAGTGAAGATGCAAGCAAAAAGAAGGCACATGGTAACACAAGATCGAACGAAAGGAGGGCGAAGAAAAGGCAAAGGTGAAGTGGGGGAGAGGAAAACGAGAGGCAAATGGCAAATAATGTAATGCGAGGGAATAGATTTTGTGATGGGTACTTGGTATGTCTTGACTTGAGCGTAGATCTCTGCGGCAACGGCGCCAGAAATTGGCAAGTTGATGGGAGATCAAATCTTGACTTGACTTGGCGTAAACCTCCCCGGCAACGGCGCCGGAAATCCTTCTTGCTACCTCTTGAGCATGCGTTGGTTTTCCCTTGAAGAAGGGTGATGCAGCAAAGTAGCGTAAGTATTTACCTCAGTTTTTGAGAACCAAGGTATCAATCTAGTAGGAGACTACACGCAAATCTCCTTGTACCTGCACAAACAATCAAGAACCTTGCAACCAACGCGATAAAGGGGTTGTCAATCCCTTCATGGCCACTTGCAAAAGTGAGATCTGATAAAGATAATAAGATAAATATTTTTGGTATTTTTTTGTATAGATTGGAAAGTAAAGATTGCAAAATAAACGGCGACAGAGATTGGCAAGTTGACGGGAAACTAATATGATGTAAAATAGACCCAGGGGCCATAGGTTTCACTAGTGGCTTCTCTCATGATAGCATGTATTACGGTGGGTGAACAAATTACTGCCGAGCAATTGATAGAAAAGTGCATAATTATGAGAATATCTAGGCATGATCATGAACATAGGCATCACGTCCGTGACAAGTAGATCGAAATGATTCTGCATCTACTACTATTACTCCACACATCGACCGCTATCCAGCATGCATCTAGAGTATTAAGTTCATAAGAACGGAGTAACACATTAGGCAAGATGACATGATGTAGAGGGATAAACTCACTCAATATGATATAAACCCCATCTTTTTATCCTCGATGGCAACAATACAATAGGTGTCGGTTCCCTCTCTGTCACTGGGATCGAGCACCGCAAGATTGAACCCAAAGCTAAGAACTTCTCCCATTGCAAGAAAGATCAATCTAGTAAGCCAAACTAAACTGATAATTCGAAGAGACCTGCAAAGATATTAAATCATGCATATAAGAATTCAGAGAAGAACCAAATACTGTTCATAGATAATCTTCATCATAAACCCACAATTCAACGAATCTCGACAAACACACCGCAAAAAGAATTACATTGAATAGATCTCCAAGAACATCGAGGATAACTTTGTATTGAGATCCAAAGAGAGAGAAGAAGCCATCTAGCTAATAACTATGGACCCGAAGGTCTGTAGTAAACTACTCACACATCATCGGAGAGGTTATGGTGTTGATGTAGAAGCCCTCCGTGATCGAATCCCCCTCCGGCAGATCGTCAGAAAAGGCCCCAAGATGGGATCTCACGGGTACACAAGGTTGCGGCAGTGGAAAAGTGGTTTCGTGGCTCTCCTGGTTGGTTTCAAGGGAATATGAGTATATATAGGCGAAAGAAGTAAGTCGGTGGAGCTACGAGGGGCCCACGAGGGTGGGGGCGCGCCTACCCCCTGGGCGCGCCCTCCTGCCTCGTGGCCGCCCTGTTGCTTCCTTGACTTCCAGTCCAAGTCTCCTGGATTGCATTTGTTCCAATAAAGATCCTTGCGAAGGTTTCATTCCGTTTGGATTCCGTTTGATATTTTTTCTGCGAAACACTGAAATAGGCAAAAAATAACAATTTGCACTGGGCCTTCGGTTAATAGGTTAGTCCCAAAAATAATATAAAAAGGTATATTAAAGCCCATTAAACATCCAAAACAGATAATATAATAGCATGGAACAATCAAAAAGTATAGATACATTGGAGACGTATCAGGACCCCCTACCCGAGATGTGTTGGTTTTGACACCGACAACGGGCCGCCGTTAATCGGCTGTATTTGATGACGCTATGAAAACGGCCCAACGGATTAATGGGCCGCAAATAGGCAGATTGTAACCACGGGCTAAATTTGGCCCACAAGCAGAAAAGGCCAGTAACGGGCCATAAGTAACTGAATGCTGGAAATGAGCTGAAGAATAAATGGGCCCTGAGAAGGCCGAAAGATAACACGCGTTGGAAACGGCCCAAAGGAATAATGGGCCGTTAATGGGTATAAAGCAGTACACTGTTCATTGCGGGCCAGATTCACCACGGGCCGTTAATGGGCCAAGAGTTACAAATGGCATCGTATGGGCTGAAAGACATCATGGGCCATACATGGGCCGGAAGATACAACGGGCTGGAATCATATTGGACGGCCTAGATGAAGCTACTGGGCTTAATTCCGACAGGCCGTAACGAGCCATAAATGGGCTATATACGAAGACGCTGTTAACTGGCTTTCCGTGGGCCGGCCCGTTACCTTTTGACCAAGTCAAATGGGCCGGCCTTTTCACCAGAATGGGCCTCTGTTGGGCCGTGCTACGTGTCGACGTATCATAGGCGCCTCCTGTCCAATGAATGGATGACATCTATCCCAACGGTTAGCCAACACATGTTTCCTCCGGCTAATGAGAATTTTACACGTGGAAAATCCTCATTGGTCCGGGCCGTTAACGGGTTATCGCATTGAAAACCGGACCCGATAGCTTAACAGTGACCCGTTACGGTGGATGCCACTTGTCGGCTATCCTTGACGAAAACACTTCCATGATGCGCCATTTATCGTCATGGAAGTGGACACTTCCGTGATGATAATTTTGGTAATGTCATGGAACACTTCTATGACAGCACAGGTATGACTATCTTGATTCTGTCATAAAATCGTCATGGATGTACATGCATGACAGAAAACGTGACCTACTGTGACAAACACGTATCATCACGGAAGTGTATTTTTTTGTAGTGAAAACAAGTGGAAAGGTGTGTTAACTGCAACAGGCCTAACATTTAACAACAAGCAAACATAGTCATTCAAACTGGTATTGTGCCGGTCTAAGTACACTGGTTATTATTAAATAAAAATGGAAAGGCGTGTTAACTACAAGATGCAGCAACCAAATGTAGTCATTCATAGTGGTATTGTTGAAACTGGTACTGATGAAATTGAACTGCACAGTTCATACTTGCACATATGGAACATCACGTTGTGAATAACTGGAATAAACAAGGCATACTACGAACAACCAAAGATAGCATTTCAAACTGGACATATGCTAACTACAAACAACCGAACAATCAAAAAACTTTAGAATAGGCATACGCTAGCTATAACAGGCTTAACAACAAGCAAATATATGCATTCTTATCGGTATGTTTAAAACTAGATTGATGAAATGTACTGCACAGTAAATAATTGCACATATAGAGCATCACATTGCGAACAACTGAAATAAACAAGGCATACTGCAAACAACCAGATATAGAAATTAAAACTGGACATATTCTGACTACACTAGAAAAGGGACTCGACAAAACAAATAATGGGGTTCCCCCTGTGAAGAGGCACGGCAAAACAAATCATGGGTTTCCTCACTTGTCACAGATGGGCTCATTCCCGTGGGAAGAGCACGGACCCTGGATGCGCTCCATGTTGTCGCAGATGGGCTCCTTCCCCTTGGAAGAGCATGGCTGTAGGGTGCACTCCCTGATGTCGCAGACGGGCTCTTTCCCCTTGGAAGAGCAAATGGGCTCTTTCCCCTTGGAAGAGTCGGAGAGGGTGCGCTCCTCGTGGTCGCCGTCGATGAGGTCTGACTTGGAAGCTGTGGATCCCAAACCAGTGTCGCAGAACGTGTCCTTCAGAAATGACAAAAGGGGCTCGATGGCGATGTAGGATGTCAAATTGTTGACAGTGAGCCAGAGGAGATCAGCGGCGGGGCCATGGATGAGATCGATGGCGGTTGAACCCGAGGAGTTGGGGTGGGCCAATTAACCCGTGACATAGCCCGCCTCAGGCTGTCGTTGTTGATGTCACAACCCTAGTCAGTGCATGCATTAGAGTGTTTGCATCATGTTTAAATTCCTCAGAAACTTGGAAATGGGGATGACAGAAACCCCCAGCACCACTGAATCCAACTAGGGTTACTAAAATACTTTTTCAATGAACCTGAAATTCCCTTCAAAAATGTTCATCATCTTTGCCTTGGTCTAGAACCTCTTACAAAAATGGTTCACATCTTTCTAGGACAACATTGGGTCACTGAATTAAATCATACCTTATTTGCATTTGGGCATTTAAATGCTATATAATATTTTAAATGTCCAAATATTCATGAACTGAAATGTTTACTGTTTGAAATAATCCAAACAGTAGCCTTGAGAAGTTTCATGATTTTTGGGTATTTTTTGGTATTTTTAGTAAAGCCCTAAAGTCTACAGAATAGTAGACAACAGCAATAAAAGGAAAAGGCACTTACCTGGCCAAACTAACCTGGCAGCCCACCTGGCGGCCCAGCACTATGCTGGCCCATGCCAGTCAGCTGCTTCCTCCCGCCAGGCAGGCAGGGAGGTGAGCGCCGGCGCGCCCGAGCTCGCCATGCCTCCACCTGCTTGCGGTTGAGCTACTGGACGCGTGGATGAACTTCTGCTCGTCGCCCCGACCTCCCTGACACCTCTCTCGCCCCACTGCACCTCTCCTTCGCCCACCCCCACCATGGCCGACGCCGCTGCAACCGCGCCGCCGTCGTAACCGCGCCCACCGTCGCCTCCTCGTCGCCCCACCATGTCCAGAAGCTCCGCCACCATCCACTTCATCGAGCAGACCGAGCCCCGAGCGCTCGCTCGCCCTGGAGTCGCCGCACCGACCTCGCCTTCACCGCCCGTCGCCGGAGATCCCCTTCGCTGCACCGCCCGCTCCGGCTCGTCCCCGACCTCGCCGACCCGCTCGTCTGACTCGCTGTGAGCCTTTGACCCCGGCCATCCCTCTCCTCTTCCTCGTAGGCCGCCGTAGCCATCGGACCACCTACGCCCAAAACGCGCCGCCACCTGAGCTCGTCGCCGACGTAGCTCCGGTGACCATTTGGTCACCCCGGCGACTCCAACGCGTTCGTAGTGCCCCGTAGAGCATGCCTAGCGCAAGAAATAGCTAGCTTGCTCGCTGCAAAATCTAACCCGAGCTCTGGCAGCCGCCAAAGTCGTCGCCGGCATTGTTTCCGGCCACTCCGAGTCTAACCACCACCACCACTCGACGCGGCTCACTCCCAGCTGCGCATAGATGGCCTTCGCCGCCCAGTTGGTCGCCGGAGCGTGAAACCCGTGCTGCTCCGCCGCGTATGGCCCCGCCGTCGCCATGTCGTCGGTGGGTTTGACCCTGCTGACCAGGGATTTGACCGCTCTGGGTCACTGCCATGTGGGCCCCGACCTGCTAACTAACCTAGCTCAGCACTAAAACTAAATCTAGTTAGTTAGTTAAGTAACTGTGTCACTGACCAGTGGGTCCCACCGGTCAGGTTTGACCTGGACCGGGTCTGTTTACCTGCTGAGGTCAGCATGATGCAACGCTGACACAGTAATCGGTTTTTCTGGATTAATTCTTCTTCAGGAAATTCCAGAAAATTGTGCTAACTTCTAATAATTATAGAAATTAATCTGTAACTCCAAATGCAAAGATTTATATATGAAAAATGATCAGAAAAATCCAATCTATCCATCTGTACTATATTCATGCATGTTAGAACAACTTATATCTGCTGTTTAGGACAAATCATATAAATGGCATTTGAATATCCACATATGGAGTTTGAATTTGAATCTTGGATTCAAACCAACTTCATTTAACCTATTGCTTGTTGCATTAGCTCAAATCACAGCATAATAACATGTCATGATCATGCATCATATTGTGCATTGCATTGATTGTGTTCTTCCTTGTTTGGATGTGATTGTCCCCTCTTAGTAGACGTGGTTTCGACAATGAGATCAATGACACCGATGAAGAACTATACTAGCTTCAGAAGTGCTAGGCAAGCAAAACCCCCTTGTTCATTCTGATACAATCCCACTCTCTTGCTCTTGCTCTCTTTTACTACACTAGGACAACAATGTTTCAACTGTTACATGCTGTGGTACTTGAACCCCTTTCCTCTGCATGACTTGTCATTGCCACAGTAATTAGATGAAACCCACTAGCATGAGTAGGAGTTGTTTGAGCCCTGATGTGGCTACTCATTCATGCTTCTTGTCATGCCTGCTACTGCTTAAAGTTGAGTCAGGTCTGATTCATCGGGGATGAATTGGAATGTGGTGAACATGTCTTACTATTGAGAGCTAAGTGTGTGAACACGATTTGGTAAAGGTAGCGGTGAGAGGCCATGTAGGAGTACATGGTGGGTTGTCTCATTGAAGCCGTCCTCAGGAACTGAGTTCTGTGTTTGTGATCCATGAACAACTACTACCACATTGGGATCCTTAATTGACTCTCTCGACTTATTAACCGCCCCTGTCCTCTGTCCAGGAGTTGCAAGTAGTTTCTGGTGTTTGTAGTATGCTGGAGGACGTGCGCAGCGCTGACCCGTGGGGTGGGCTGTGATGCAGTAGGCACGTGGCACGGTGTACCGGGTGCCCGTTTGGTGTTTCGGGAACCCTGCACACATCGTTCGGGGCCGTATGTGGAAACCTCGGCCGGACTCCCTGCGGATGGAACCTGAATAGGCGATAAACCTGGACTAGGGACTTGTATGGTAAGTCAGCTCATGGCCGACACCCTCGCCAGGCTTCGCTTGAAGGTTGCCGAGATACATGACGTGTACTAGGCGGTAAGTGGCGAGAGCGTGTGTGACGAAGTACACCCCTGCAGTGTTATAAATGATCTTTTCGAATAGCCCCGTCCGCGGTAAAGGACCTCTGGGTAGCCTATATAGTTCGTAGACAAGTGAAAGTGGATACTCTAAAATGCGCAAGATAAGCGTGAGTGCTATGGATGGCGTTCTCATTGGGAGACGGGAGCGGATCCATAGTGGTGTATTGATTGGTGAATATGTGGACTCGTGTGCGCCATCTCAAAAGAGTCACTTGCAGTCGTAGTTCAGGTTAGCCACTGAGTCAAAGCTGGCTTGCTGCAGTTAAATCCCACCATCCCTTTGTTGATACTGATGCATATGTAGCTAGTTCTGATGTAAGTCTTGTTGGGTACATTTGTACTCACGTTTGCTTAATTTATGTTTTTGCAGAGAGACTTCAGTCTCACTAGTAGTTCCGCGTGGACTTCGACGTTTAGCTTGTTAACTCAGCTACGATCTTGTACCCTTGTGAGGGTCTTACAGATAGTCAGGCTTCTCAGCCTTTTTCATTTGTAGTTGTCTGTACTCAGACATGTTTATGCTTCCGCTTGTTGCTTGTATGCTCTGTATGTTGGTTCATGAGACCCATGATTGTAATACTTGGCTCCTCGGAGCCTAATGAATAAATACTTTGAGTTGTAGAGTTTTGTTGTGATGCCATGTTGTATTTGCACATATCGAGCATATTATGTGTATGATTTGAAATGCTTGGTATGTGTGGGATTCGACAACCTAGTTGTTTACCCTTGGTAGCCTCTCTTATCGAGAAATGTCTCCTAGTGTTTCCACTGAGACATGGTAGCTTGCTACTGCTCCGGAATACTTAGGCTGCCCGGCATGTGTCCTTCTTCGTTCCTGTGTGTGTCCCTTCGGGGAAATGTTACGTGGTGTCTATCGGAGTCTTGTTAGCCTACTACAGCCCGGATTCTCCGGAGTCCTTTTAGCCCAGCTGCTACAGCCCGAATTCACTCGCTGATGACCGACACATTATTTGTTGGGTCATGTATGTCTGTCCCTGTAAGTTAGTGCCACTTTGGGTTCACGACTAGTCATGTCGGCATGGGTTCTCTATCATATGGATGCTAGTGACACTATCATATACGTGAGCCAAAAGGCGCAAACGGTCTCGGGCCATGTCAGGTGGCACCCATGGGAATACCGTGTGTGAGGCCGCAAAGTGATATGATGTGTTACATGCTAGATCGGTGTGACTTAGGATCGTGGTCCTGACAGCTTTGGTATCAGAGCCTGACTGCCTGTAGGATTACCAAGCCAAACTAGTCGAAGTTGAGTCTAAAAATGTCCATCATCTTTGCCTTGGTCTAGAACCTCTGACAAAAATGGTTCACATCTTTCTAGGACAAAATTGGGTCACTGAATTAAATCATACCTTATTTGCATTTGGGCATTTGAATGCTATATGATATTTTAAATGTCCAAACATTCATGAACTGAAATGTTTACTGTTTGAAATAATCCAAACAGTCGCCTTGAGAAGTCTCATGATTTTTGGGTTTGTTTTGGTATTTTTAATAAAGCCCTAAAGTCTACAGAATAATAGATAATGGAAATAAAAGGAAAAGGCACTTACCTGGCCAAACTAACGTGGCGGCCCAGCACTATGCTGGCCCATGCCAGTCAGCTGCTTCCTCCCGCCAGGCAGGGAGGTGAGCACCGGCGCGCCCGAGCTCGCCACGCCTCCACCTGCTTGCCGTCGAGCTGCTGGACGCGTGGATGAACTTCTGCTCATCGCCCCGACCTCCCGGACACCTCTTTCGCCCCACTGCACCTCTCCTTCGCCCTCCCCCACCATGGCCGACGCCGCCGCAACCGCGCCGCCGTCATAACCGCGCCCACCGTCGCCTCCTCGTCACCCCGCTGTGTTCAGAAGCTCCGCCACCGTCCGCTTCATCGAGCAGACCGAGCCCCGAGCGCTTGCTCGCCCCAGAGTCGCTGCACCGACCTCGCCTTCACCGCCCGTCGCCGGAGATGCCCTTCGCTGCACCTTCCGCTCCGACTCGTCCCCGACCTCGCCGACCCGCTCGTCTGACTTGCCGTGAGCCTCTGACCCCGGCCATCCCTCTCCTCTTCCTCATAGGCCGCCGTAGCCACCGAAACGTGCTGCCGCCTGAGCTCATCACCGACGTAGCTCCGGTGACCATTTGGTCACCCCAGCGACTCCAACACGTTCGTAGTGCCCCGTAGAGTATGCCTAGCGCAAGAACTAGCCCGCTTGCTCGCTGCAGCATCTAACCCGAGCTCACCCGAGCTCCAGCAGCCGCCAAAGTCGTCGCCGGCGTCGTTTCCGGCCACCCCGAGTCTAACCACCACCACCACTCGACGCGGCTCACTCCCAGCTGCGCATAGATGGCCTCCGTCGCCCATTTGGTCGCCGGAGCGCGAAACCCGCGCTGCTCCGCCGCGTCTGGCCTCGCCGGTGCCATGTCGCCGGTGGGTTTGACCCCGCTGACCAGGGATTTGACCCCCCTGGGTCACTGCCATGTGGGCCCCCGCCTGCTAACTAACCTAGCTTAGCACTAAAACTAACTCTAGTTAGTTAGTTATGTAACTGTGTCACTAACCAGTGGGTCCCACCGGTCAAGTTTGACCTGGACCGGGTCTGTTGACCCGCTGAGGTCAGCATGACGCAACCCTGACGCGGTAATAGGTTTTTCTGGATTTATTCTTCTTCAGGAAATTCCAGAAAATAGTGCTAACTTCTAAAAATCATAGAAATTAATCTGTAACTCCAAATGCAAAGATTTATATATGAAAAGTGAATAGAAAAATCCAATCTATCCGTCTGTACTGTTTTCATGCATGTTAGAATAACTTATAGCTGTTGTTTAGGACAAATCATATAAATGGCATTTGAATATCCACATATGGAGTTTGAATTTGATTCTTGGATTCAGACCAACTTCATTTCACCTGTTGCTACTTGCATTAGCTCAAATCGCAGCATATTGACATGTCATGATCATGCATCATATTGTGCATTGCATTGATTGTGTTCTTCCTTGTTTGCCGGTGATTGTCCCCTCTCAGTAGACTTGGTTTCGACGATAAGATCGATGACACCGATGAAGAACTATACTATCTTCAGAAGTGCCAGAGAAGCAAAACCCCCTTGTTCATTCTGATACAATCCCACTCTCTCGCTCTTGCTCTCTTTTACTGCATTAGAACAACAATGTTCCAACTGTTACATGCTGCGGGAGTTGAACCCCTTTCCTCTGCATGACCTGTCATTGCCACAGTAATAGATGAAACCCACTAGCATGAGTAGGAGTTATTTGAGCCCTGATGTGCCTACTCATTCATGCTTGTTGTCATGCCTGCTACTGCTTAGAGTTGAGTCAGGTCTGATTCATCGGGGATGAATTGGAATGTGGTGAACATGTCTTACTGTTGACAGCTAAGTGTGTGAACACGATTTGGTAAAGGTAGCGGTGAGAAGCCATGTAGGAATACATGGTGGGTTGTCTCATTGAAGCCATCCTCAGGAACTGAGTTCTGTGTTTGTGATCCATGAACAGCTACTACCACACATTGGGATCCTTAATTGACTCTCTCGACTTATTAACCGCCCCTGTCCTCTGTCCAGGATTTGCAAGTAGTTTCTGTTGTTTGTAGTATGCTGGAGGCCATGCGCAGCGCTGACCCGAGGGGTGGGCTGTGATGCGGTAGACACGTGGCACGGTGTTCCGGGCGCCCGTTTGGTGTCTCGGGAACCCTGCACACATCGTTCGGGGCCGTATGTGGAAACCTCGGCCGAACTCCCTGCGGATGGAACCTGAATAGGTGATAAACCTGGACTAGGGACTTGTGTGGTTAGTCAGGTCGTGGCCGACACCCTCGCCGGGCTTCCGCTTGAAGGTTGCCGAGATACATGATGTGTACATGGCGGTAAGTGGCGAGAGCGTGTGTGACGAAGTACACCCCTGCAGGGTTATAAATGATCTATTCGAATTGCAGCGTCCGCGGTAAAGGACCTCTGGGTTGCCTATACAGTTCATAGACAAGTGAAAGTGGATACTTTAAAATATGCAAGATAAGCGTGAGTTCTATGGATGGCGTTCTCGTAGGGAGACGGGAGCAGATCCATAGTGGTGTATTGATTGGTGAATATGTGGACTCATGTGCGCCATCTCAAAATAGTCACTTGCAGTCATAGTTCAGGTTAGCCACTGAGTCAAAGCTGGCTTGCTGCAGTTAAACCCCACCATCCCTTTGTTGATGTTGATGCATATGTAGCTAGTTTTGATGTATGTCTTGTTGGGTACATTTGTACTCGCGTTTGCTTAATTTATGTTCTTGCAGAGAGACTTCAGTCTCACTAGTAGTTCCGCGTGGACTTCAACGTTTAGCTTGTTACCTCAGCTACGATCTTGTACCCTTGGGAGGGTCTTACAGATAGTCAGGCTTCTCAGCCTTTTTCATTTGTAATTGTCTGTACTCAGACATGTTTATGCTTCCGCTTGTTGCTTGTATGCTCTGTATGTTGGGTCATGAGACCCATGATTGTAATACTTGGCTCCTCGGAGCCTAATGAATAAATACTTTGAGTTGTAGAGTTTTGTTGTGATGCCATGTTGTATTTGCACATATAGAGCATATTTTGTGTATGATTTGAAATGCTTGGTATGTGTGGGATCCAACAACCTAGTTGTTTATCCTTGGTAGCCTCTCTTATCGGGAAATGTCTCTTAGTGCTTCCACTGAGCCATGGTAGCTTGCTACTGCTCCGGAACACTTAGGCTGGCCGGCATGTGTCCTTCTTCGTTCCTGTGTCTGTCCCTTTGGTGAAATGTGACGCGGTGTCTATCGGAGTCCTGTTAGCCTGCTATAGCCTAGATTCTCCGGAGTCTTGTTAGCCCAGCTGCTACAGCCCGGATTCACTCGCTGATGACCGACACGTTCGTTGCTGGGTCATGTATGCCTGACCCTGTAAGTTAGTGCCACTTTGGGTTCACGACTAGTCATGTCGGCCCGGGTTCTCTGTCATATGGATGCTAGTGACACTATCATCTACGTGAGCCAAAAGGCGCAAACAGTCCTGGGCCAGGTAAGGTGGTACCGATGGGAATACCGTGCATGAGGCCGCAAAGTGATATGATGTGTTACATGCTAGATCGGTGTGACTTAGGATCGGGGTCATGATAGTCGATGACCTTGATGTCATAGCCGGCGGCCGAGACATACCCGCATACTCTAGTCCGCTGCTTGAGTGCTTGCCGCCAGTAATGGTTGTCAGCTTCCTCGGCGATGTCGGGCGAAGAGACTGTGACACACCTCTTTTGGGCCAGTCGCTCCTCGAGCTCCACGGGAAGCGTAGCCGGGCTTAGGCTACGATGCTCTGGAGTGGGGGATGGGGATGGGGATCTGTGGGAAAGGGGGCGTTTGGCAGGCGTCATCTAAGTAACTCAGGGTAGCCTGGGTATGGAGATCGGTGGGTAAGCTACATCGGCAAACCGGCAGATGTTGACAATGGAGGCCTTGCGGTGGCGGCGGGGACCTTGCTAGGGTTTCAAGCGAGGGAGGGTGTGTGTGCGCGCGCGCATGCCCGAGGAGGTTTTGGTGTGTGTGTGTGGAGGGGGGCGGGGGTGTGTTTGAGGAAATGACGCGGGTACTGAAAATTTTACGACGTGGGAGTCAAACGCAGGAGTGAAATTTCGGGGCTATTGAAATTTTTGATGATGATGCATCACACACGGTCCGGAGATAACAACCGTGTGTTATGAAACAGAAAAACCCTCGAGGTGGGCATATATTTTCGAGGGATGCAGGCGGGATTGGGAACAAGAAACATCACACACGGTCAAAACACAATAACCGTGTGTTATAAAACAGAAAAAAGCTGCAGGTGGGTAGATATTTTTGAGAGGGGAAGCCTGATGGAGCCCAATGCACACAGTTAGTTTGAGTGAACCGTGTCTGTTGCGTTATCTGTCAGGACCCCGATTCTAAGTCACACCGATCTAGCATGTAACACATCTATCACTTTGCGGCCTCACGCGCGGTATTCCCACAGGTGCCACCTTACCTGGCCCGGGACCGTTTGCGCCTTTTGGCTCACGTACATGATAGTGTCGCTAGCATCCATATGACAGAGAACCCGGGCCGACATGACTAGTCATGAACCCAAAGTGGCGCTAACTTACGGGGACAGGCATACATGAACCAGCATCGAACGTGTCGGTCATCAGCGTGTGAATCCGGGCTGTAGCAACTGGGCTAACAGGACTCCGGGAACCCGGGCTGTAGCAAGCTAGCAGGACTCTGGAAGTCACCGCGTGACATTTCCCTAAAGGGACAGATACAGGAACGAAGTGGATCACATGCTGGCCAGTCTAAGTGTTCCGGAGTAGTAGTAACTGGGCTAGCAGGACTCCGGTAAACCGGGCTGTAGCGGACTAGCATGGCTCAGTGGAAGCACTAGACTACATTTCCCCATAAGATAGGCTACCAAGGATAAACAACTAGGTTGTCGGATCCCACACATACCAAGCATTTCAATCATACACACAATATGCCCAATCTGTGTAAATACAACATGGAATCACAACAAAACTCTACAACTCAAAGTATTTATTCATTAGGCTCCGAAGAGCCAGATATTACAAACATGGGTCTGATGACCCAGCATTCAAGTCATACAGGCAACAAGCACAAGCGGAAGATTGACTTTTCTGAGTACAGACAACTACAAATGAAAAGGCTGAGAAGCCTAACTATCTACAAGACCCTGCCGAGGGCACAAGATCGTAGCTGAAGTAACAAGCTAAACGTCGAAGTCCATGCAGAACTACTAGCAAGACTGAATCTCCCTGCAAAAACATAAATTAAGCAAACGTGAGTACAAATGTACCCAGCAAGACTTACATCAGAACTAACTACATATGCATCGGTATCAACAAAAGGGGGTGGTGGAGTTTAACTGCAGCAAGCCAGCTTTGACTCGGTGGCTATCCGAAACTACGACTGCAAGTAACTCTTTTGAGGTGGCGCATACGAGTCCACATATTCGCCAACCAATACACCACTATGGATCCGCTCCCGTCTCCCTACGAGAAGGCCATCCATAACACTCACGCTTATCTTGCGCATTTTAGAGTATCCACTTCAAGTTATCTATGAACTGTACAGGCAACCCAGAAGTCCTTTACCGCGGACACGGCTATTCGAATAGATGATGTTAACCCTGCAGGGGTGTACTTCTTCACACACGCTCTCGCCACTTACCACCATGTACACATCGTGTATCTCGGCAACCTTCAAGCGGAAGCCTGGCGAGGGAGTCGGCCACGACCTGAGTAACCACGCAAGTCTCTAGTCCAGGTTTTTCGCCTATTCCGGTTCCATCCGCAAGGAGATCCATCCGGGGTGTCGCTCACGGCCCCAAACGATGTGAGCAGGGTTCCCAAGCCCACCATCCGGGTGCCACTTGGTACACCGTGCCACTGCACCTAGTCTGTCCCAAGCCCACCTGTACCGGGTGCCACTTGGTAGACTACTAGCACTACCTACAAACACCAGAAAGTAGTTGCAACTCCTGGACAGAGATCGAGGTGATTAATAAGCCGAGAGGGGTCGAGTTACCGGAACCCAATGTGTGGTAGTAACTATTCATGGATCAGAAACACAGAAATCAGTTCCTGAGGACAGTTTCAATGAGACAACCCACCATGTACTCCTATGTGGCCTCTCACCGCTACCTTTACCAAATCGTGTTCACACACTTAGCTCTCATTAGTAGGACATGCTCACAACTTTCCAATTCATCCCCGATGAATCAGAACTGACACAACTCTAAGCAATAGCAGGCATGACAACAAGCATGAATGAGTAGGCAAATCAGGGCTCAAACAACTCCTACTCATGCTAGTGGGTTTCATCTATTTACTGTGGCAATGACAGGTCACGCAAAGGAAAGGGGTTCAGCTACCGCAGCATGTAACAGTTGAATCGTTGTTGTCCTAATGCAGTAAAAGAGAGCAGGAGCGAGAGAGTGGGATTGTATCGGAATGAACAAGTGGGTTTGTCTTGCCTGGCACTTTTGAAGATAGCATTGAGTTCAGGAGCAGTCGGGTTCGGCGCTAGAGAGCGTGGGACGGGGATATTCTGGTGGCTACGGGTTCGCGGAGACGTGCTGAGCACACTGGTGTGCTCGGTCACGGGCTGCAGTGACCATGTCTGCGTCTGCGTCATCGCTGGCGGCGAGGGGCTCACGGCTTCGGTGGAACTACGGCCTAGGCGAGGCAACGAGCGTAGAAGGAAGGGGGCACGGCGTAGGGGCTCACAGCGCGTCGGATGATCAACTCAGTCGGCTCGGGGGAGGCTTGGGGACGACGATGGCGATCTCCGTCGACCGACGATGAAGATGACGATGATGGCGACGAAGCGGAGCTCTCCGGCTTGTTTCCTTCGGCGTGGAGGTGTGGTGCTCGACGTCGGAGATGCCAGACCTGGCGGAGCGGCGAAAGGGGGCGATGGCCATGCAGGTGAAGCACGGCGACGGCGGAGCACTCTCGGGTGAGCTCGGGGAAGGGGGCTAGAGGGCGAGGGAGAGAGCAGAGAGTGACGGAGAAGGACTAGGGGGCTCTAGGTGTATCCAGGCGCTCGAACGAGAGCGGAGAGGAAGCAGGAGGTGGAAGCAGGAGGTGGCCGCGGCTCGGCTGTGTGCTGATTCGTCTCCAACGTATCTATAATTTTTTATTGTTCCATGCTATATTATATTCTGTTTTGGACATTAAAGGGCTTTATTGTACACTTTTATATTATTTTTGGGACTAACCTATTAACCGGAGGCCCAGCCCAGAATTGTTGTTTTTTTGCCTATTTCAGAGTTTCGCAGAAAAAGAATATCAAACAGAGTCCAAATGGACTGAAACCTTCGGGAACGCGATTTTTAGAACGAACGTGATCCAGAGGACTTGGACCCTACGTGAAGACATCAACCAGGAGGGCACGAGGTAGGGGGCGCGCCTACCCCCCTAGGCGCGCCCTCCACCCTAGTGGGCCCCACGTTGCTCCATCAACGTACTTCTTCCTCCTATATATACCTACGTACCCCCAAACTACCAGATACGGAGCCAAAAACCTAATTCCACCACCGCAACCTTCTGTACCCGTGAGATCCCATCTTGGGGCCTTTTCCGGAGCTCCGCCGGAGGGGGCATCGATCACAGAGGGCTTCTACATCAACACCATAGCCTCTCCGATGATGTGTGAGTAGTTTACCTCAGACCTTCGGGTCCATAGTTATTAGCTAGATGGCTTCTTCTCTCTTTTTGGATCTCAATACAATGTTCTCCCCCTCTCTTGTGGAAATCTATTCGATGTAATCTTGTTTTGCGGTGTGTTTGTTGAGACCGATGAATTGTGGGTTTATGATCAAGTTTATCTATGAACAATATTTGAATCTCCTCTGAATTCTTTTATGTATGATTGGTTATCTTTGCAAGTCTCTTCGAATTATCAGTTTGGTTTGGCCTACTAGATTGATATTTCTTGCAATGGGAGAAGTGCTTAGCTTTGGGTTCAATCTTGCGGTGTCCTTTCCCAGTGACAGTAGGGGCAGCAAGGCATGTATTGTATTGTTGCCATCGAGGATAACAAGATGGGGTTTATATCATATTGCATGAGTTTATCCCTCTACATCATGTCATCTTTCTTAAAGCGTTACTCTGTTCTTATGAACTTAATACTCTAGATGCATGCTGGATAGCGGTCGATGTGTGGAGTAATAGTAGTAGATGCAGGCAGGAGTCGGTCTACTTGTCTCGGACGTGATGCCTATATACATGATCATACCTAGATATTCTCATAACTATGCTCAATTCTGTCAATTGCTCAACAACAATTTGTTCACCCACCGTAATACTTATGCTCTCGAGAGAAGCCTCTAGTGAAACCTATGGCCCCCGGGTGTATTTTCTATCATATTAATCTTCCAACACTTAGTTATTTTTATTGCCTTTTATTTTACTTTGCATCTTTATCATTAAAATACCAAAAATATTATCCTATCATATCTATCAGATCTCACTCTCGTAAGTGACCGTGAAGGGATTGACAACCCCTTTATTGCATTGGTTGCGAGGATTTATTTGTTTGTGTAGGTGCGAGGGACTCGTGCGTGGCCTCCTACTGGATTGATACCTTGGTTATCAAAAACTGAGGGAAATACTTACGCTACTTTGCTGCATCATCCTTTCCTCTTCAAGGGAAAACCAACGCAGTGCTCAAGAGGTAGCAAGAAGGATTTTTGGCGCCGTTGCCGGGGAGTCTACGGAAAAGTCAACATACCAAGTACCCATCATAAACCCTTATCTCCCTCATTACATTATTTGCCATTTGCCTCTCGTTTTCCTCTCCCCCACTTCACCCTTGCCGTTTTATTCGCCCTCTCTTTTCCGTTCACCTCTTTTTCGCTTGCGTCTTGTTTGCTCGTGTGTTGGATTGCTTGCTTGTCTCAATGGCCCTACCTAGATTTGGCGATCTTCACCTTAAAAGGTTAGAAGAGATTGAAAGCAACGTCAGGAGTTTTATGGTCTTACAATTTGAGCATAATAATTTCTTTAGAAACGAGCTTAAGGAACAAAAAAGCTTTATGAGTTATATGAATAAAGAGCTCGATGATATGTCCAAAGAATTTGATGGTTTATGAGTTATACGAACAAAATCTCAGATTGCTCATCTTCAAAAGTTAATAGCTGAAGTTTCGGATAAGCAGGCCACCTTAGTTAATAAGATGGCCGCTAAGCCGGAATTTTTTTTGGAAAATAAAGATGAAGATCTAAAAGTTATTGATGTGTCCCCAATTAAATCTTTGTTTTGCAATATGAATCTTGATAATGATGGGACTGAATATGATCCACCTTTACCTAGAAGGCGTTCCAAAAATTCGG
Organism: Aegilops tauschii subsp. strangulata; assembly: GCF_002575655.3. Lineage (NCBI taxonomy): Eukaryota > Viridiplantae > Streptophyta > Magnoliopsida > Poales > Poaceae > Aegilops > Aegilops tauschii. The sequence continues at coordinate 361,469,924 of NC_053039.3, forward strand.
AGTTTTTACATCTTGATGCAAAAATTGGTAAAAGTGGGATTGAAGAGATCAAAACTCTAGATATTAATGAACCCACTATTTTGGATTTCAAGGGATTTAATTATGATAAATTCTCTTTGATAGATTGTATTTCCTTGTTGCAATCAGTGCTAAATTCTCCACATGCTTATAGTCAACATAAAGCTTTTGCTAAACATATCGGTGATGCTTTGATGCAATCTTATGAAGAAAAACTTGAGTTGGAAGTTTCTATCCCTAGAAAACTTTATGATGAGTGGGAACCTACTATTAAAATTAAAATTAAAGATCATGAACTCTATGCTTTGTGTGATTTGGGTGCTAGTGTTTCTAAAATCCCAAAAACTTTGTGCGATTTGCTAGGTTTCCGTGATTTTGATGATTGCTCTTTAAACTTGCACCTTGCGGATTCCACCATTAAGAAACCTATGGGAAGAATTAATGATGTTTTTATTGTTGCAAATAGGAATTATGTGCCCGTAGATTTTATTGTTCTTGATATATATTGCAATCCTTCATGTCCTATTATCCTTGGTAGACCTTTCCTTAGAACGATTGGTGCAATTATTGATATGAAGGAAGGGAATATTAGATTCCAATTTCCGTTAAGGAAAAGCATGGAACATTTTCCTAGAAAGAAAATAAAATTACCATATGAATCTATCATGAGAGCCACTTATGGATTGCCTACCAAAGATGGCAATACCTAGATCTATCCTTGCTTTCATGCCTAGCTAGGGGCGTTAAACGATAGCGCTTGTTGGGAGGCAACCCAATTTTATTTTTAGTTTTTTGCTTTTTGCTTCTGTTTAGGAATAAATATTTGATCGAGCCTCTGGTTAGATGTGTTTTTATGTTTTAATTAGTGTTTGTGCCAAGTTTAACCTATAGGATCTTCTACGATGATAGTTATTTGATCTTGCTGAAAATTGCAGAAACTTTCTGTTCACGAAAATAATTGTTAAAAATCACCAGAACGTGTAATATTGATTCTAATTGCTTCTGATCAATAAACAAATTTTATAGGTCGTCCTATTTTGGCTGAATTTTTGGAGTTCCAGAATTTTTGACAGATTCTGTTTTTTGTGTGTTGTTTGCTTATTTTGATGAATCTATGGCTAGTAAAATAGTTTATAAACCATAGAGAAGTTGGAATAAAGTAGGTTTAACACCAATATAAATAAAGAATTAGTTCATTATAGTACCTTGAAGTGGTGTTTTGTTTTCTGTCGCTAACGGAGCTCACGAGATTTTCTGTTAAGTTTTGTGTTGTGAAGTTTTCAAGTTTTGGGTGAAAGATTTGATGGATTATGGAACAAGGAGTGGCAAGAGCCTAAGCTTGGGGATGCCCATGGAAGCCCAAGATAATCTAAGGACACCAAAAATCCAAAGCTTGGGGATGCCCATGGCACCCCAAGATAATCTAAGGACACCAAAAATCCAAAGCTTGGGGATGCCCCGAAAGGCGTCCCCTCTTTCGTCTACTTCCATCGGTAACTTTACTTGGAGCTATATATTTATTCACCACATGATATGTGTTTTGCTTGCACCATCTTGTATTATTTGAGTCTTTGCTTTTTAGTTTACCACAATCATCTTTGTTGTACACACCTTTTGAGAGAGACACACTTGATTCGGAAATTATTAGAACACTCTATGTGCTTCACTTATATCTTTTGAGTTATATAGTTTTTGCTCTAGTGCTTCACTTATATTAATAAGAGCACGGTGGTGATTTTTTTTTATAGAAACTATTGTTCTCTCATGCTTCACTTAGATTATTTTGAGAGTCCTACAAAACAGCATGGTAGTTTGCTTTGACAATGATAGGCATTCAACATTAGTAAAAAAAGATTTTTTTTCTTATGAGTGTGTTGAATATTTTGAGAAGTTTGATACTAGATAATTGTTTTGAGATATGAAGATGGTGATATTAGAGTCATGCTAGTTGATTAGTTTTGAATTTGAGAAATACTTGTGTTAAAGTTTGTGATTCCCGTAGCATGCACGTATGGTGAACCGTTATGTGATGAAGTCGGAGCATGATTTATTTATTGATTGTCTTCCTTATGAGTGGCGGTCGGGGACGAGCGATGGTCTTTTCCTACCAATCTATGCCCCTAGGAGCATGCGTGTAATACTTTGCTTTGATAACTTGTAGATTTTTGCATTAAGTATATGAGTTCTTTATGACTAATGTTGAGTCCATGGATTATACGCACTTTTCCTCCTTCCACCATTGCTAGCCTCTCTAATACCGCGCATGTTTCGCCGGTATCATACACCCACCATATACCTTCCTCAAAACAGCCACCATACCTACCTATCATGGCATTTCCATAGCCATTCCGAGATATATTGCCATGCAACTCACCACCGTTTCGTTTATTATGACATGATCCATCATTGCCATATTGCTTCGCATGATCATGTAGTTGACATCGTATTTGTGGCAAAGCCACCATTCATAATTCTTTCATACATGTCACTCTTGATTCATTGCATATCCCGGTACACCGCCGGAGGCATTCACATAGAGTCATATTTTGTTCTAAGTATTGAGTTGTAATTGTTGGGTTGTAAGTAAATAAAAGTGTGATGATCATCATTTTTTAGAGCATTGTCCCAAGTGAGGAAAGGATGATGGACACTATGATTCCCCCACAAGTCGGGATGAGACTCCGGACGAAAAAAGAGGCCATAAAAAAAGAGAAGAAAAGGCCCAAATAAAAAAATGAGAGAAAAAGAGAGAAGGTACAATGTTACTATCCTTTTACCACACTTGTGCTTCAAAGTAGCACCATGATCTTCATGTAGAGAATCTCCTATGATATCACTTTCATATACTAGTGGGAAATTTTCATTATAGAACTTGGCTTGTATATTTCAGTGATGGGCTTCCTCAAAATGCCCTAGGTCTTCGTGAGCAAGCGAGTTGGATGCACACCCACTTAGTTTCTTTTGTTGAGCTTTCATACACTTATAGCTCTAGTGCATCCGTTGCATGGCAATCCCTACTCACTCACATTCATATCTATTAATGGGCATCTCCATAGCCCGTTGATACGCCTAGTTGATGTGAGACTATCTTGTCCCTTTTTTGTCTTCTCCACAACCACCATTCTATTCCACATATAGTGCTATGTCCATGGCTCACGCTCATGTATTGCGTGAAGATTGAAAAATTTTGAGAACACTAAAAGTATGAAACAATTGCTTGGCTTGTCATCGGGGTTGTGCATGATTTAAATATTTTGTGTGGTGAAGATAGAGCATAGCCAGACTATATGATTTTGTAGGGATAACTTTCTTTGGCCATGTTATTTTGAGAAGACATAATTGCTTAGTTAGTATGCTTGAAGTATTATTATTTTTTATGTCAATATTAAACTTTTGTCTTGAATCTTTCGGATCTGAATATTCATACCACAATTAAGAGAATTACATTCAAATTATGCCAAGTAGCATTCCACATCAAAAATTATGTTTTTATCATTTACCTACTTGAGGACGAGCAGGAATTAAGCTTGGGGATGCTTGATATGTCTCCAACGTATCTATAATTTTTGATTGTTCCATGCTATATTATATTCTGTTTTGGACATTAATGGGCTTTATTATACACTTTTATGATGTTTGGGGCTAACCTATTAACCGAAGGCCAAGCCCAGAATTGCAGTTTTTTGCCTATTTCAGAGTTTCGCAGAAAAAGAATATCAAACGGAGTACAAACGGAATGAAACCTTCGGGAACGTGATTTTCGGAACGAATGTGATCCAGAGGACTTGGACCCTACGTCAAGACATTAACCAGGACGGCACGAGGTAGGGGGGCGCGCCTACCCCCCTGGGCGCGCCCTCCACCCTCGTGGGCCCCATGTTGCTCCACCGACGTACTTCTTCCTCCTATATATACGTACGTACCCCCAAACTACCAGATACGGAGCCAAAAACCTAATTCCACCGCCGCAACCTTCTGTACCCATGAGATCCCATCTTGGGGCCTTTTCCGGAGCTCTGCCCGAGGGGGCATCGATCACGGAGGGCTTCTACATCAACACCATAGCCACTCCGATGATGTGTGACTAGTTTAGCTCAGACCATCGGGTCCATAGTTATTAGCTAGATGGCTTCTTCTCTCTTTTTGGATCTCAATACAATGTTCTTCCCCTCTCTTGTGGAGATCTATTCGATGTAATCTTATTTTACGGTGTGTTTGTTGAGACCGATGAATTGTGGATTTATGATCAAGTTTATCTATGAACAATATTTGAATCTCCTCTGAATTCTTTTATGTATGATTGGTTATCTTTGCAAGTCTCTTCGAATTATCAGTTTGGTTTGCCCTACTAGATTGATCTTTCTTGCAATGGGAGAAGTGCTTAGCTTTGGGTTCAATCTTGCGGTGTCCTTTCCCAGTGACAGTAGGGGCAGCAAGGCACGTATTGTATTGTTGCCATCGAGGATGACAAGATGGGGTTTATATCATATTGCATGAGTTTGTCCCTCTACATCATGTCATCTTGCTTAAAGCGTTACTATGTTCTTATGAACTTAATACTCTAGATGCATGCTGGATAGCGGTCGATGTGTGGAGTAATAGTAGTAGATGCAGGCAGGAGTCGGTCTACTTGTCTCGGACGTGATGCCTATATACATGATCTTACGTAGATATTCTCATAACTATGCTCAATTCTGTCAATTGCTCAACAGTAATTTGTTCACCCACCGTAATACTTATGCTCTCGAGAGAAGCCTCTAGTGAAACCTATGGCCCCGGGGTCTATTTTCTATCATATTAATCTTCCAACACTTAGTTATTTTTAGTGCCTTTTATTTTACTTTGCATCTTTATCATAAAAATACCAAAAATATTATCCTATCATATCTATCAGATCTCACTCTCGTAAGTGACCGTGAAGGGATTGACAACCCCTTTATTGCGTTGGTTGCGAGGATTTATTTGTTTGTGTAGGTGCGAGGGACTCGTGCGTGGCCTCCTACTAGATTGATACCTTGGTTCTCAAAAACTGAGGGAAATACTTACGCTACTTTGCTGCATCATCCTTTCCTCTTCAAGGGAAAACCAACGCAGTGCTCAAGAGGTAGCATGCGCGTGTCACGCGCAACACCAGTAGGCGCGAGGAAGACGACGCGCGAGGGGCTGGGCTGGGCCTAGCAGGCCGGCTGTCTACTGGGCCGCTAGTGGGCTGCCAGTAAGGCCAGGTGAGTTCTCTCTCTCTCTCTCTCTCTCTGTTTTCTGTATTTGTTTTAGTTCTCTATTTCTTTCAATATGTTTTGATTCGATTTACAAACGAAACCATTTTTTCATGCTTCTGAAAAATATTGTGGGAGCTAAATGGATTAATCCAAGGACCCACAAGATGTTTTCAGAATTATTGGAGCTATAATACCCCAACTCAAGTACAATATGGTTTAAATTCAAATGCCCAAAATAATTCCTTCATTCATAAATTTTGGTTGGGCACAAAACCTCTGCTGAAATATAACAAACATTATTTAAGGCCATTTGGAAACATTGAATGCATTTTAGTTGAACCTGGTGGATTCCTTTTGATGCTAGGGTTTGAACATCCCCCATTTCAAGTTCATTTGAAAATTTAAACATGATGCACACATAAAGGGCTAGCCTAGTGCATACCAGGACTAGGGATGTGACAACTCGCCCCCACTAAACAAGAATCTCGTCCCGAGATTCAAGACGTGAGGTAAGAGGAAAGGGGGTCACAAAACTATCACGATCTTCAAGATCCAACTGCCCTTCTCGAAGATGTTGGTTCATTGATTCAAATTGATCTTGATGTCTTTGCTTTCGAGATCTTTATCCAACACGATGACGACAGAAGGAAACTCTATAGAAAATGATCTCCTCGAAGATCGGGCACTCAAGATCAACTCATGGAGTGAGACGTAAGAACATCTCTTGAGTTGAGGCATAAAACACACATCTGGAACGAGGAAAGTTAGCAGATGACGAAGGTTCACTAGGTAGACAACAATTCCACACTTAAGAAGGTGGTGAACGGTTGTCAACGTAGCGAGGAGTTGAGTTGCCATGATACCATAACGGGGCACCTCAGGAAAAATGACTCGTAGAATTATTACCTTAAGTGGCAAAAAGAATTACTTTTGATATAGAGATCACTGAGACTCTCTATACCAGCCTAAGGCAAATCTCAAGCGATCATTTGGAGGAGTTCGGAAGAATGGCATACTCAAACTAGGATGGATGATGTGGATTAGCTTGTTGAAGACAACGCAAGGCATGATTTTTCTTATCATCGGAAATGGGTGGAATCCATGGTAGGACTACTTTTGAAGATGATCCTAAATAAGAATTACTAAGGAGGCAGCCCATAGTGAAATGGCACAAAGACGGTGCAAGCTAGGAACAAAATGCAAATGTTGGAATGTCCCAACCATCATATCTACCTAAGATCCAGATCTGGTTAGTAACAGGATACTTCAGACTCAACATGTCTGCAAAAGAAAGTTTGGAACACAATTCGACGAGATGGCGTTGCGAGATTCTCGGGGAGTGAACTACGATAGCAAGCTCCAAAACATGAGCTGGTTCTGCTACATACATGTGAACACGTTGTCCAAGACAAGCATGACCACATAGTAGTCTTACCACGAAACACTACCAAGTTTTGATTAGGAACCATCATTGCGGAGAGCGAAGTCCTGCGCATGTACCTTTGGGTCCTTAAGGATTAGCACCTAAGAACTTCTTTTCCTTGAACAAATCAATCAGTGGCTTGGTGTGCTAGGGATTCATATAGAATGAAGGTTGCAAGTCTCCAGACCACAGAATACTTCGCACGTATGCATGACTGACTTGGGATGATTCCAGAGGAAGCGAAACAAACTTTCTCAAATTTACGGCGGCAACTTGCATCATATGCACGCGAATTAGAGGAAGCCACTTCTTCCATCAAAACATAAACTTCATGAGCTAGCACGAAGAAAATGCTTTCAGAAGTTTCCAACGCTAACTTAGATGTTCAACATGAATCATGGAGAAGATGAAAATGTTGTCAATGAGCTCAACAACAAACTATACAGGCTTCCATATAGATGGAATTCCACAATTAAGTGAACACGGTGATAGCATTGGTTAGACCAAAGGATGTAATGGTGTATGCCCGAGGGATCAACCACGAGTAAGACAACATTACGAATATCATTGGTTCTGATTTGATTTGACGATAGTCCACACTCAAATCAAAGTTTTGACAAGTTGATCCAACAACTGATCACGAGGACCAATCGATGAAGATGTCATATCTTTCTTCAACACACACACACACACACACACCAGATATCCCTTTGGAGTGAACTAAGTGGATTAAGATTTTATCTTCCAACTCTCCAAGTTGTTGTTTTAGCTTAAACAATTAGTTCAGGGTATCCAACATAGATTCTTGGAGGAAGGGTGGTTTATGGAAAAACCAACTTGATCACGAGCCCAACATAGCGGTCAGGTGACAACCTGGTAGTACTTTCGAGAAGATATTCGGAAAATCACGAACCACCGATATGTTATTAAGCTCGGGAGCAATCTTGCTTTCAAGGCAAGATGATATGATCAAAAGAGCGAGGGATTGATACAATCCTAACTCATTGATCGAAGAGTGCACCGGAAATAAGGACTAGGTAGCACGATCAATCTTAGAATGATGGTTTAGTAACCAACATGCTAAGAGTGAGAGTATTGTCCATTAACTACCAAGCAATGAGGTTGCTAGGAGTATTGATTTCACACATCACAGTTCACTTGTCGGCATTCCGATTACAACAACACGAGACCGAGGAATGAATAATGATGGCGAGAAGTATCACTGCATCAAGAATTCATAAGAGGTGGTGCAATTCTCATGACATTCTTGACATTAAGATGGTAACACTCCAAGGTAGAACAGAGCAAAGGCTGGATTGGCATCTTGATCCACGGAATACAACTACTTTGGCCCAATCCTCGAAGTGGACAAGGTACTGGAGTTTGTTTCTCCTAGTCATTCCGAAATAGAATGGCTTGACGGACCACAAGAATAATAGGCATCGATGAACACGATCGCACACATACTCTTGACTATCAATTAATAGATGAAGGTCAGAATATAACTGAAGGGGGACAACTCAAGGAACATATAATTTTCTGAGTTGTGGACGCATGGATTAGTATGTCGAACAAGTTCAATATATTTCTTCCGGATAACCCATGCAGAAGAAGAAGGACTGGCAGATTGACAATTTGAATGGAGAACTTGTCAAGAGCACTCTTGTTGTGATCTTTTCGTTCAGAGAACTTCTGCCATAAGCAGTTCATGGTATTTGGAAGAAGGAAATACCACGGACCTCGAGGACTATCGCAAATGTTACTAATATCCTAAAGGAACTAGCAAACACTATCAACATGAATGGGTAGAGTGAACCTCGAGTTCAAAAACCCAGGAATAGAATGCCTACTAACTAAATGGCATCACGGGATGCTTTCGAGAATGATGGCCAGAATCATCACACTGGGAATACAAATCAGAGCTAGATTACTGGGTGGTTCTCTAAGACACCTAGGGTCATAATAATAGCTCCAACATATATGTCGAGGCAATGAAGTACTTCAACACACCGATTAGCGTGTTTAATCTGGCCCAAAGGGACATCGAGAACGGGAGGAAGGGATTTGCAAATGCATCAGACTAGTAAGAAACCTAGGATGACTCGGACAGCATAACGGGTGTAAATGCTCAAAAATATTTGAGAAATCATGCAAAATGGTGGCATAACCACTCAACATCATAATATCAAGTTTCCGAGACCAACTATTAACACATGGAAGTAGTAGGAACAAAACTCGTGCTTAACCAACAATCTTATAAGTCTACGGATTAGTAACACGTGATCCTGGTAGAAAGATGAGAAGCCTAGTTCTTAATCCCCGTAGAAAAGAAGAGGTTGACTCAGATCAGAAGGGCATAAGGTAAACGAGTAAAAAGAGCCTTACGTTCCCTTCCACAATCAATTCCCTTATAAAACTAAAGCATTTCTAGACTCAACTTCGACCAGTTTGGCTTGGTAATCCTACAGGCAGTCAGGCTCTGATACCAAAGCTGTCAGGACCCCGATTCTAAGTCACACCAATCTAGCATGTAACACATCATATCACTTTGCGTCCTCACGCACGGTATTCCCACGGGTGCCACCTTACCTGGCCCGGAACGTTTGCGCCTTTTGGCTCACGTATATGATAGAGTCGCTAGCATCCATATGACAGAGAACCCGGGCCGACATGACTAGTCGTGAACCCAAAGTGGCGCTAACTTACGGGGACAAGCATACATGAACCAGCATCGAACGTGTCGGTCATCAGCGTCTGAATCCGGGCTGTAGCAACTGGGCTAACAGGACTACAGGAACCCGGGCTGTAGCAGGCTAGCAGGACTCCAGAAGTCACCGCGTGACATTTCCCCGAAGGGACAGACACAGGAACGAAGTGGATCACATGCCGGCCAGTCTATGTGTTCCGGTGCAGTAGTAACTGGGCTAGCAGGACTCCGGTAAACCGGGCTGTAGCGGACTACCATGGCTCAGTGGAAGCACTAGACTACATTTCCCCATAAGAGAGGCTACCAAGGATAAACAAGTAGGTTGTCGGATCCCACACATACCAAGCATTTCAATCATACACACAATATGCCCGATATGTGTAAATACAACATGGCATCACAACAAAACTCTACAACTCAAAGTATTTATTCATTAGGCTCCGAAGAGCCAGATATTACAAACATGGGTCTGATGACCCAGCATTCAAGTCATGCAGGCAACAAGCACAAGCAGAAGCTTAACTTGTCTGAGTATAAACAACTACAAATGAAAAGGCTGAGAAGCCTGACTATCTACAAGACCCTGCCGAGGGAACAAGATCGTAGCTGAGGTAACAAGCTAAACGTCGAAGTCCACACGGAACTACTAGCGAGACTGAATCTCTCTGCAAAAACATAAATTAAGCAAACGTGAGTACAAATGTACCCAGCAAGACTTACATCAGAACTAACTACATATTCATCGGTATCAACAAAAGGGGGTGGTGGAGTTTAACTGCAGCAAGCCAGGTTTGACTCGTTGGCTATCCTAAACTACAACTGCAAGTAACTCTTTTGAGGTGGCGCACACGAGTCCACATATTCACCAATCAATACACCACTATGGATGCGCTCCCATCTCCCTACGAGAAGGCCATCCATAACACCCATGCTTATCTTGCGCATTTTAGAGTATCCACTTCAAGTTATCTATGAACTATACAGGCAACCCAGAAGTCCTTTACCGCGGACACGGCTATTCGAATACATGATGTTAACCCTGCAGGGGTGTACTTCTTCACACACGCTCTCGCCACATACCACCATGTACACATCGTGTATCTCGGCAACCTTCAAGCGGAAGCCTGGCGAGGGAGTCGGCCATGACCTGACTAACCACACAACTCTCTAGTCTAGGTTTATCACCTATTCCGGTTCCATCCGCAAGGAGATCCGGCCGGGGTGTCGCTCACGGCCCCAAACGATGTGAGCAAGGTTCCCAAGCCCACCATCCGGGTGCCACTTGGTACATCGTGCCACTGCACCTAGTCTGTCCCAAGCCCACCTGTACTGGGTGCCACTTGGTAGACTACTAGCACTACCTACAAACACCCGAAACTAGTTGCAACTCCTGGACAGAGATCGAGGCGATTAATAAGCCGAGAGGGGTCGAGTTACCGGAACCCGATGTGTGGTAGTAACTGTTCATGGATCACAAACACAGAAATCAGTTTCTGAGGACGTTTTCAATGAGACAACCCACTATGTACTCCTACATGGCCTCTCACTGCTACCTTTACCAAATCGCATTCACACACTTAGCTCTCATCAGTAGGACATGCTCACAACTTTCCAATTCATCCCCGATGAATCAGACCTGACACAACTCTAAGCAATAGCAGGCATGACAACAAGCATGAATGAGTAGGCACATCAGGGCTCAAACAACTCCTACTCATGCTAGTGGGTTTCATCTATTTACTGTCGCAATGACAGGTCATGCAAAGGAAAGGGGTTCAGCTACTGCAGCATGTAACAGTTGAATCGTTGTTGTCCTAATGTAGTAAAAGAGAGCAGCAGCAAGAGAGTGGGATTGTATCGGAATGAACAAGGGGGTTTTTCTTGCCTGGCACTTTTGAAGATAGCACTGAGTCTTCATCAGTGTCAACGATCTCATCGCCAGAACATACGTCTACCGAGGGGGAACAATTACCGGCAACAGAGAGGAAACACAATCAATGCAATGCAACAATATGATGCATGATCATGACATGGCAATATGCTGTGGTTTGAGCTAATGCAACTAGCAACAATTTAAATGAAGTTGGTTGGAATCCAAGATTCAAATTCAAACTCCACATGTGATTATTTAAATGTCATTTAATTGATTTGACCTGATCAGCAGGTATATAAGTTGTTCCAACATGCATGAAAAAGGTACAGATGGATAGATTGAATTTTTCTGATAATTTTTCATATATAACTTATTCCATTTGGAGTTACGGTTGAATTTCTATGATTTTTAGAAGCTTGGGGTATTTTTTCTAAAATTTATAAATCATTTCTGATTTATTTTAATTCCAGAAAACTTTACTTCATCAGCATGATGTATCAGCGATGTCAGCAGGTCAACGGGCTGGTCCAGTCAACATGACCAGTGGGGCCCACTGGTTAGTGACCCAGTGCTGCCTAGGTCACAGATAGGTGGGGTCGGGTCAATGCCCACACCAGCATAGTCAAAGCTGACACGTGGGCCCATTGTAATTAGATTAATCTTAATCCTACTTAGTTAGCCAGTTAGTTAGGCAGTGGGGCCCGGCTGTCTGTGTCCCAGGGTGTTACTAACTGTGTCATTAACCCTAACTAATCGTGCCACGTCAGCGTCGCCGGATTAAGGGCCGGCGACCTTACAGTGCGCTGGCGGCTCGCCGGGGTGGCACTAGGGCAGCGGCTGGGCGCGCTGAGGGCACCACGAGGAAGCCCTTGCTCGCCCGCATCCAGGGGTGCACGCGGCTGGGCGTAGGGAGGCCGGGGTCGACGGCGGCGACCACTTGGGCCGTGGCCGGAGTTCGGGAGCAGTCGGGTTCGGCGCTAGAGAGCGTGGGAGGGGGATATTCTGGTGGCTACGGGTTCGCGGAGACGTGCTGAGCAAACTGGTGTGCTCGGTTACGGGCTGCAGTGACCATGTCTGTGTCTGCGTCATCACCAGCGGCGAGGGGCTCACGGCTTCGGTCGAACTACGGCCTAGGCGAGGCAACGAGCGCAGAAGGAAGGGGGACGGCCTAGGGGCTCACAGCGCGTCGGATGATCAACTCAGCCGGCTCGGAGGAGGCTTGGGGACGACGGGGCGACGATGGCGATCTCCGTCGGCCGACAATGAAGATGACGACGATGGCGACGAAGCGGAGCTCTCCGGCTTGTTTCCTTCGACGTGGGGGCGTGGTGCTCGATGTCGGAGATGCCAGACACGGCGAAGCGGCGAAAGGGGGGGGCGATGGCCATGCAAGTGAAGCACGGCGATGGCGGAGCGCTCTCGGGTGAGCTCGAGGAAGGGGGCTAGAGGGAGAAGGACCAGGGGGCTCTGGGCGTCTCCAGGCGCTCGAACGAGGGCGGGGAGTAAGCAGGAGGTGGCCGCGGCTCGGCTATGCGTGCGCCACACGCAACGCCAGTAGGCGCGAGGAAGACGACGCGCGAGGGGCTGGGCTAGGCCTAGCAGTCCGGCTGTCTACTATGCCGCTAGTGGGCTGCCAGTAAGGCCAGGTGAGTTCTCTCTCTCTCTCTCTCTCTCTCTCTCTCTGTTTTCTATATTTGTTTTAGTTCTCTATTTCTTTCAATATGTTTTGATTCGATTTACAAACGAAACCATTTTTTCATGCTTCTGAAAAATATTGTGGGAGCTAAATGGATTAATCCAAGGACCCACAAGATGTTTTCAGAATTATTGGAGCTATAATTTGATTTATGGAAATTATAACCCCAACTCAAGTACAATATGGTTTAAATTCAAATGCCCAAAATAATTCCTTAAAATGTTCATAAATTTTGGTTGGGCTCAAAACCTCTGCCAAAATATAACAAACATTATTTAAGGGCATTCGGAAACATTGAATGCATTTTAGTTGAACCTGGTGGATTCCTTTTGATGCTAGGGTTTGAACATCCCCCATTTCAAGTTCATTTGAAAATTTAAACCTGATGCAAACATAAAGGGCTAGCCTAGTGCATACCAGGACTAGGGATGTGACATTATCCGACTTGTATAATGTTCATAAATTTGGCAAAAAATGACGCGGGAGAGGGTCATAACACGAACACACTTGCATGTGGACCAAATTTATGTATGAAAAGGGTGGTTTAATTTTCAAATACCAAATGCAACTTTGATGTGGCACCTATCTTGCAAAGCGCACGATATTGCTTACCCCCCTTGTTTCGGCACGAAGGGAATCCTAAGCTATGAATTCATGCCCTCTCCGCCCCCAACCGAGGTTCACCTAGCAAAGTGCGAAGTAGCTAGCAGCCCCGTCCCTCGTGTCGGCACGAAGGGAATCCTAAGCCATGAATGCATGCCCCCCAATCGAGGTTCACCTAGAAAAGTGCGTAGTAGCTAGCAGCCCCTCCCTCGTGTCGGCACGAAGGGAATCCTAAGCTATGAATGCATGCCCCCCAACCGAGGTTCACCTAGCAAAGTGTGAAGTAGCTAGCAGCCCCCCTCGTGTTGACACAAAGGGAATCCTAAGCTATGAATGCATGCCCCCCAACCGAGGTTCACCTAGCAAAGTGCGAAGTAGCTAGCAGCCCCCCTCCCTCATGTCGGCACAAAGGGAATCCTAAGCTATGAATGCATGCCCCCCCCCCCCCCGAACTGAGGTTCACCTAGCAAAGTGCGAAGTAGCTAGCAGCCCCCCTCGTGTCGGCACGAAGGGAATACTAAGCTATGAATGCATGCCCCCCCCCCCCAAATCGAGGTTCACCTAGCAAAGTGTGAAGTAGCAGCCCCCCTCTCGGTGTCAAAATTGGCCGATCTCGGGTAGGGGGTCCAGAACTGTGCGTCTGAGGATCGAAGGTAACAGGAGGCAGGGGACACGATGTTTTACCCAGATTCGGGCCCTCTTAATGGAGGTAATACCCTACTTCCTGCTTGATTGACTTTGATGAGTATAGGGGTTACAAGAGTTGATCTACCTCGAGATCGTAATGGCTAAACCCTAGATGTCTAGTCTGTATGATTTGGCTTAGCCTCTACGGACTAAACCCTTTCGGTTTATATAGACATCAGAGGGGCCTAGGGTTGTACAGAGTCAGTTTACAGAGAAAGGAAACTACACATCCGGACGCCAAGCTTGCCGTCCACGCAAAGGAGAGTCCCATCCGGACACGGGGGAAGGTCTTCTGTCGTATCTTCACGGCCCATCAGTCCGGCCCATGTAGTATAGGCCGGCTCCCCGAGGACCCCATAATACAGGACTCCCTCAGTAGCCCCTAAACCAGGCTTCAATGACGATGTATCCAGTGCATAGTTTGTCTTCGGCATTGCAAGGCGGGTTCCTCCTCCGAATACACCAAAGCAGATGAACAAGAGAAATATATCCGGCTCTGTGAAACAGTTACAACCCTAAACCACAAGGGAAAAATACTTGAACAAAATAAGTCATGTCCACTGACAGCTTTTTTCGGCGAGACGTTGGACCCGGCCTTATCATTATATCGAACCGTTTTTTGGCCTCCCGCCCTGGGTTTCGAGGCACGGCCTCTATTGATACGTCTTGTCAAAGCAGAGATCGTGTCCCCTTATTGCGGGATTCTCATCAATACGGGTTTGGGTAATCCAAGCGTGTCATTTGCACGACCCCTTGGGAACAGGCGAGTTTTAATACTTGAGGGGGGCGCTTGATATTCATGGCCTATATAAACGGATAAAGATCCAACCTCTCACCCCACGCCCTCTTCCTTCCTCTGCCTTCCCATCCTCAAGCTCTACCACCCAAGCTTCAACCTTTCCTACTGCCACCAACCCTTCCAGCAATGTCCGGATCAGGTGCTCAAGGCAAGTGGATGGCCTCCTCCGTGACGGAGGAGAACGTCAAAGAGCTCCAGGAGGCGAGGTACCTGACTGCGGAAATCACACACAGGCTCCCCGCAAAAGGGCAAGTCATCCCCACACCAGAGCCCGGTGAGAGGGTCATGTTCATCGCTCATTTCCTCCACGGGCTACGGTTTAGCCTTCATCCCTTTGTTCGCGGCTTTATGTTCTATTATGGGCTAGATTTTCATGATCTAGCCCTGACTCCTTCCTTCACATCTCGGCGTTCATTGTTATGTGTGAAGCATTTCTTCGCGTCCCCCCACACTTCGGCTTGTGGCTCAAGGTCTTCAATGTGAAGCCGAAGGTGGTCGAGGGGCAGCACGCCGATTGCGGTGGCGCCATGGTGAGCAAGCTCCCCAAGTTCACATGGCCTAAAGGGGCCTTCATGGAGACCGTCAAGACATGGCAGCAGGAGTGGTTCTACATCACCGAACCACGCGGCACCAAGTGGGCGGCCGAACCTGCATTCAGATCCGGACCCCCGCTGCGGCTTGCGTCGTGGACCAACAAAGGTCTGGACTGGGGGTCGTCTGCCAAGGTGCTGATGCTACAGAAGCACGTCAAGAGTATCATAGAAAAGAACACCAGCCTTACTGATGTGATCCTGGTGATGCTAGTCCGTCGAACCCTTCCGTGCCAGCGACGGCCTCTCAGAATGTGGGAGTTTAATCCGGAGGTTCTGCGGACCTTGCAACGTTTCTTCGCCACGACGCACAAAGAGATCTGGAAATTGCTCTTCAAGACTCATAAGTCGTGGCCAGAGACGTCCGAGGTCATTGGCCTGGACTGTAATCATCCGGCCACCCCCGTAAGTATTAAATTTCTGAACATAGCTTTAGTTCATCAAAATAAAGAAAGGGGGAATGCTGAGGAATTCCTCCTCCAAACAGGGTTGGACAAAAAAGGCGGAGCGGATCAGGTGTCCGGCCCCACTCCCCGAAGACCCAGCCAATCCTCTGCTGATGAAGATGCTGGTCCCGACACCATACCGGGCGCCAACGAAGAAGAACAAGAAGAAGAAAGGCCAGGAGGCCGAAAGTGGCCTCCACCATAAAGGTACTCCGGACGTCGTGTCCGGAGGGACCGAGGCTCCCTCCTCCCATGAGGGGGACGAAGACGAGGACGAAGAGGAGGAAGAAGAAGATAACCCTCCTCCCAAAGGGAAGAAGAGGGTGGCCTCCGTAGACCCGAAGGCGGAGGCGTCCAAGAGGGAAAAAATATCAATGTCCGATGACTCCGATACGGACGACGAAGCCGCCCCCAAGCATTGGCCAAGGGTCAAGCCCCTAGCCGAGTCGTAAGTATCTAAAGATGCTCTACACACATCCGGTTTTTTCCGAATTGTGGGAATCATATTAAATCATGTGCTGCAGTCCGGCCCGCGATCTTCCCCAACTATTTTCATCGTCGGGGAATTCACTGGCGTCAGAGATGATGGAGAGCGAATCGCCTCCGCGAACCTCCCCGCCACCTACTACGGATGATGCCGAGGTATTATCCCGAAGGACCTCTCCAGTTCATGGAGAGGCACGGGGGACTGCCAAGACGGCGCCAGAGGGTAATGCCTCGGCTGCCGAGAACATGGGGGATGAAATCCCCATGGAGACTTATGGGCGGGGCCTCGACCAATCTGGCCCCCAGCCGGGCACTACTCTGGACATCCAAGTGGCTCCGGAACCGAATAAGCGACCCCCTTCGAGGGAGGGGGGAGCGTCAACTCCAGCGGCGACCTCCGATAATCCGGAGGCGCCGAACACACTGATGGAGATGCTTCAACGCGCTTCCATCGTGGAGGAGCACCGTACCCTAATGGGTGCGGTGGTTGAAAAGGTTCAGTCCGCTAAGAGCGGGCTGAACGAAGCCTTCACTAACCTGTTAATAGGTTTCGAGGTATGCGATGTAAGAACTTTTAGCCACTGTTCATATGAAAAAAATATGCTTGTGTATAGATAGTAGCCCCTGAGACTCTGTTCGGTTTGTGGAAAAAGCGGCCGAACAGAGGATCGATAGTATTCGCAGGACATAATGTACTTTTCTATTTTGAAAAAGCAGGCATCGCTGTTAGCGGCAGCCGCCCAGGCCGCCGAAGTATCCAAGCTCAAGCGGAAGCTGGGGCTGGCTGATGAGGATCTCGTCCGCATCAACAAGAGGTTTGATGAGGAACAGGGTATGTTTGCGAGAAAAAGAAAAATGTTTATACATTCCAAATGTGTAACCATGCGGAGTCTAAGCTCCTTTTCATTTGCAGGAAGTGTAGCCGCGGTCGAGACCCTGAAGGGCGACCTCGCCCAGGCCAAGGAGCAGGCGCGGATAAGCCAAGCGGATGCTGACAAAGCGGCCGCTGATTTAAAGGCCGAATAGGCCGCCCCCCGCCGATACAAGGAGTGGGAGATCGAAGTAGAGCAGGCACTCAAGGATCCTGTCAATAAGTGCGAGTCCTTGGAAGAGAAAAAATAAAGCCCAAGTAGCCGAGCTGGCCAAGGCTCTCCAGGGAGCCAAGGAGGCGCGGAACGAGTCCCGTGGGGCGCGCGAGGAGATCAAGCAGGCCAAGCAGATAGCGGCTGGTAAGTGCTTCCTTTTACAGAGTAAATTCTGCAGTCAGAAGTATGCCCTACTCACTCGACTATGGAGTTCTCCAGATGCATTCGCGGATCTTCCGAAGAGTGCTGCCGACGCCTTGCAGTTCTTTCGGGCCCAGGAGGGGCACACGATGGAGAAGCTATTCTGGTCGCATTTCATAGCGCAAGAGCGCTCGTCGCTGTTGAACGACCAGATGGCGCAATGGGCCGAGCTGCACAGGGTGTCCGGTTTGGCCATGAAGGACGTTATAGTCCAGCTATGGCCGGCCGAGCCCTTTCCGAGCAGCTATTTTGGCCTAGTGCAGCGACTCGGCGATGCGCTGCCCCGAATTGATGCAATCAAGCGGTCAGCATGCATAGATGATGCGGGGATGGCCTTCGCCCTGTCAAGATGCACTGGGCGAAAATGAAGGCCGCCGTTGTGGCAGTTGAGGGCCCTCCTGGAGGCAAGGACCACCGCATGCCGGAGTGCTATTTCGGAGACGTCTTGGAGGGTGCCCGTTTGATAGAGGGTCAATGCTCGAAGGATCTTATGTTTGAATGAATGTATCCGGATTGTCCAAACTGTTTGTTTATGAAACAAGGCCTATGTATAACATGCTTGCTTTGTTTTTTACAAACTATTTTCCTCCTGTGCGGTAGTTTGTTATATCTGAAAGTTTGCCAGTCGTCGGCTTCGGCCCCCATGTAGATGCTACGAGGGTGTTCGGAATAGCACGTGACCACACTTGTTCCAACGTCTTGGTCCGTAAAGGAGGTGATCGTGTAGTGAACGAGGCAATCGGACTATGCAGCTTTAACACTCTCACTTGGCCAGAGGAGGTTGACAATAGAATTAGAGGCGTAGCCCCTTGTGTCGTTCAATTAGCCGAACTTGGGTGCTTGAGATGCCTAACCGGGTGGAGACCAGCCCTTTATATAATACGGAAGAAATCGCTAGAGATTTAGTAAGTCACCGAATTGCTGACCAGCTCGCGTCGCATCATGACAGTCAGTTTTCGGCTTTCTCTACTGAGGTGCTTGACTGAGCGAGCCAGAAACATAATCGCAGTAGTTCTCCCTTTACTACCTTAGCTGCACAAGCAGAACGTAAGGTGGTAAGCACAGGAGCCGGGCAACCCAACTATTGACCAAAGACATGATTTGGAGCCGATGCATATAATGAGAAATTTGGGACGCCGAAGTATACTGTAAAAGTGTTCAGACTTGTTGATTTTGAATGTTTGTGGCAAAATAAAGCCCCTGGCCATTAATGCCACTTTGTGCCTGTCCATTGGTCGCGAAGACGGAATGGAGTAGGTCAATGCTGAATAAGGTAGGAAAATAAAATGTTTCCATTATAGTCTGATTTGATATGTTTAAAATGTACTCTTATAGAGGATGGCATGCAGGCCAAGGCTATTTTACATGCCAAGAATTTGAATGTAAAGGAAGAGCTCCATACAGGTCCTCAAAAAGGTGGTCTTTGAAGATCCTGCCGCATGTCTGCGTCGCTTTCGTCTTTGAGGGAGGTTCCTTGAAAGGAACGGTCCATGACCATTCTTACGAAACCGGGCTCGGGGAGAGTCCTTGTTCATCGTGGAATAGCTAGATTTTAATGCACCTGTGGTATTGAAGAAGAGAGGGAAAAGTAATAAAAAAGAGAAAAAAAGGTCAAGGTCATATAGGGTGTAGTCGTGCTATAGACCCATCCGTATTGTGCCTCCGTTGATGCCCAAGGTATTTTGAGTGCATAATTATTCACACGCGGTACAAATGCTGGGGGTGTGTGCAGCAATCGACGGAGGCAAAACTGCTAGGCTAGCTCTGGAGTTGCCGAGTTGTCCTCGCACACAGTTGACCGGACTTGTTTGTCCGGGGGCTTGATGGCTGATATGGTATGCGGCTTAATAGGGCCGCTTTGTACCTCGGCTGCGAGGGCCGCGGTGTGCTCCTTGGTACAGAGGGAGCGCTCCGTGTTTCCATTAACTGTAATTACACCACGGGGTCCAGGCATTTTGAGCTTTAAGTAAGCATAACGCGGGACCGCATTGAAGCGGGCGAAGGTGGTTCATCCGAGCAGTGCGTGATAGCCACTGCGGAAGGGGACTATGTCAAACATCAAGTCTTCACTTCGGAAGTTGTCCAGCGAAACGAAGACTACTTCCAATGTTATGATGCCCGTGCAACGGGCTTCAACGCTAGGGATCACTCCTTTAAAGGTGGTTTTGGTGGGCTTGATTCTTGATGAATCAATACCCATTTTGCGGACAGTGTCCTGATAAAGCAGGTTAAGACTGCAGCCGCCGTCCATGAGGACAAGTATGAGATGGAATCCGTCGATAATTGGGTCAAGTACCAATGCTGCCGAACCTCCATGACGGATATTGGTCGGATGGTCTCTGCGATCGAAGGTGATCGGACAGGCTGACCATGGGTTGAATTTTGGGGCGACCGGCTCTATGGCGTAGACGTCCCTTAGCGCACGCTTGCGCTCCCTCTTGGTAATATGTGTAAGATATATCATATTCATTGTTTTGACCTCGGGGGAAATCTCCTCTCTCCCCCTCTGTTCGGTTGGCGAGGCTCTTCATCATCGTCCTCGCTAGGCGGCTCTTTCCCCTTATTCGGTATTGAGCTTATCGGCCTGATTAGAGACCCAACAATTTCTGTTGGTATGATTAGCAGGCTTGTCAAGGGTGCCATGAATTCGGCAAGGCCGATCGAGTATTCTGTCCAAACTGGATGGACCATCCTTGTTTTGTTTGAATGGCTTCTTTCGCCGTCCAGATTTGGAGCCGCTGAATCTTGCGTTGACTGCCGTGTCTTCGGTATCGTTATTGCTATTTCGGCGCTTATGCTTGTTGTGTCATGATCTACCGTTGTCGTCTTTGGCTTTAGAGGTGCCAGCGCCACTGGTGTTGTTGCTTTGACGAGCCAGCCAACTGTCCTCTCCCGCGCAGAAGCGGGTCATGAGTGCGGTGAGGGCTGCCATGGACTTTGGCTTTTCTTGGCCGAGGTGTCGGGCAAGCCATTCGTCCCGGATGCTATGTTTAAAGGCCGCGAGGGCTTCGGCGTCTGAACAATCAACAATTTGGTTCTTTTTGATTAAGAACCTGGTCCAGAGCTTCCCGACTGACTCTCCAGGTTGCTGGACTATGTGACTAAGGTCATCGGTGTCCGGAGGCCGGACAGAGGTGCCTTGGAAGTTGTCTCTAAAGGCATCCTCCAAATCTTCCTAGCTACCAATAGAGTTTTCTGGTAGGCTGTTTCACAAGTGTCGAGCTGGCCCCTTGAGCTTCAAAGGGAGGTACTTGATGGCGTGGAGATCATCACCGTGATCCATGTGGATAAAGAAAATCTTTGATCCATATTGCGGGATCTGTCGTTCCATCGTATGATTCAATGTTTACGGGTTTGAACCCTTCTGGGAACTAGTGCTCCATTACCTCATCGGTGAAGCATAAGGGGTGTGCGGCGCCTCTGTATTGGGCGACATCGCGATGAAGTTCGGATGACGTTCGTATGCGGTTTTCGGCCCGGGTGAGGTTGTGCTTATCGCGCTAGGCCTGATGGTCATCCTCTCGCGTTGGGGCGCGCCCCCTTGATCCATAGATTGATCTGGTCTGACCGGCTCTATTGTCTAGGTCCTGTCGCAGGTCGTAGGTATATCCTGGGGCTGCTGTCTTCCTGCCTCTAAGGCGGGCTGGTGCAGGGTGGTGTTCATCCTGAGTGGCCGCTCTATCCTGTCCGCGCGGTGGCCAGTCTGGTTCATCAGCGCGGTCATGTTTTAACGGTATTGGCTCGAGGGTCTCGTCGTCGAATTGTGGTGGTAACCGATGCTTCGGATAACTTCTTGTTGGGCGTTGAAGCCCATACTCTTCAGCAGCTAGTACCTTGGTCCATCTGTCGTTGAGTGTCTCCTGTTCGGCTTGGAGCTGTTGTTGCTTATTTTTTACGCTTCTCGCCGTGGCAATTAGCTGGCGCTTAAAGCGCTCCTGCTTGAGTGGTTCCTCTGGCACGACGAAATCTTCGTCACCGAGGCTTATGTCACCCTCGGAGGGTGGTAGATAGTTGCTGTCCTCCGAGTCCTCGTTCCCGACCGGGTCGTCCGGTTTAACTTGCCCCTCCTCCCATTCATCATGTTCGAATTTTTGTTCGATGGGGACTTCCGGGTCTTCGGCATTATCCGGAGTGTTATTATCTCCGGTGTCGGTATTATTGTCTTTTCCGCGACGCAATTTTGAACGGCGCCGCTGACGTCGATGCTTTGGTGGTGCTTCAATAGGCTCGTCCTCAACTGGATCCTTCCTGCCGTCGCCGTCATCTTCTTTGGGTGTGACCACCATATAGACGTCATATGAGGAGGTGGGCGTCCAACATCCGGTAAATGGCGGGTCTTGGCCTTGTTCGTCTCCGGCGTCGTGATTCATACCATCGATGTCTTCAAAGGTATAGTCCAGCATGTTGGTTAAATCCTCGATAGTGGCTATGAAGAGGGTGGTGGCTGGGACGTAAAATTCCCCGGTCTCAGCCCCTAGTCCGGGTTGTGCGCAATTCGGCAGTGATTCCTTTTTAATGGCGAGGGATCGCATTAAGTCCAAAGCTTCGTTTAACAGTGAGGTTTGGACGGGGAAACAACAGTCCGTGGAGCTAGGCGGGGCGGGAGCCTCCTGGCCAAGCTCACATGACGCGGGCCTCGAGAGTTCGGAGCTGGTATCCGGAGGCGAGTCCGGTCTTCTGATGACGTGGGGAACTTGGAGTAACTCCATTCCTGCTGGTGATGCAGTCCCCTCTGGATCTTCGGTGGCGAGCTCCACAGTTGCAGAGGGTCTGGCGGGCTCTGAACTCTCATCTTCGGTCCTGGTAATATGCTCCGGATCTAAGGCTGGAGCGGTGGTCAGGTTCGCGAACCCTTTGAAAATCAAGTCTCCTCATATATCAGCGGCATAATTCAGATTTCCAAAACTGATTTGATGACCAGGGGCGTAGCTATCGATTTGTTCGAGGTGGCCAACCGAGTTGGCACGCAACGAGAAGCCACCGAACACGAAAATTTAACCGGGGAGGAAAGTCTCCCCTGAAACAGCATCGTTGTGGATGATCGATCAAGCCATCGAACCTTCTGTCGACGGCACAGTGGAACTCTCAATGAAAGCACCAATGTCGGTGTCAAAACCGGCCGATCTCGGGTAGGGAGTCCCGAACTGTGCGTCTGAGGATCGACAGTAACAGGAGGCAGGGGACACAATGTTTTACCAGGTTCGGGCCCTCTTAATGGAGGTAATACCCTACTTCCTGCTTGATTGACTCTCATGAGTATAGGGATTACAAGAGTTGATCTACCTCGAGATCGTAATGGCTAAACCCTAGATGTCTAGCCTGTATGATTTGACTTAACCACTACGGACTAAAGCCTTCCGGTTTATATAGACACCGGAGGGGCCTAGGGTTCTATAGAGTCGGTTTACAGAGAAAGGAAACTACACATCCGGACGCCAAGCTTGCCATCCACGCAAAGGAGAGTCCCATCCAGACATGGGGGAAGGTCTTTTGTCGTATCTTCACGGCCCATCAGTCCGGCCCATGTAGTATAGGCTGGCTCCCCGATGACCCCATAATCTAGGACTCCCTCACCCCCCCCCACACACACACTTTCAGTTGGCGGGCCAGAGAGGCATATCTCACCAAGATGGATCGTAAAATGGACCAAGAATAATCCACCTTGGTCGTACAACCTCTCTCTTGTTGTTGGTCAAAGTGATGGCCGTCCATGCGACCCGGGAGATGGGCTAGCTCGCCAATAATCGCGCAAGTAGCTAGTCCTCGAAGACAAACACTGCATGTGTGTGGCCCAAACATATGTATGGAGAGGTATGTTTTTTAGTACACAATGGAACAACTTTGATGTGGCACCATGATTTCGCACTAGAAATCCCCACACTGAGTGAGGGTTAGGTTGACGATGCATATGTATGTTACACCACACTTCAAGCCAACGTCGGGGATTCATGCATGCATGCGTGCATACTATATGCGCTCAAACTTAATTAGGTCTAAATCTCACCATGACCTATACTATGATAACACGAACCAAATGAAGAATCCGCCATGGTAACCTATCTTGTTGTCGGTCAAGGTGATCATGGATGTCCACGCGGGCCCACGAATATATAGGCTTGTCGCCGGTAACCACGCGAGGGAGTGTACCATTTGAAAGCAACCACTACATGCATATGTATGAGGGTGATGCGTGCATGCATGTTTGAATACCATTTCACAACATTGATGTGGCGCGTGCGTCGAAAATCGCACACTCCCCACACAGAGCGAGATCGGTTGATGACGTGTCGTTGTACTAGCCACTTCGACTCGATGGGAGGGATTCATGTGTACACATGCATGTGTGTGTGCTCAAACTGTATCATGCATGTCATCCCAGAGCATGACCTATATATATATATATATATATACCGTATTACAAGCAAAAAATCCCCTCCTAAGTCAAATTAACCTCTCTCGTTGTCAGGCAAAAAGTAGTGATGGACCAAGCGGGCCCACAGATGGAAAGCATCAATATCGCTGATAACCGCTTAAGTGGGTGCGAGAGGACAACCACCATCGCTTTGCATGTGGACCAAACATATATATGTTGAATACCCAAAATGCACAACTTTGATGTGCCACATGCCTCAAAAACCGTAAACCATGCACCCACATAGAGCGAGGTTCATGAAGCGTACTACATATGATGGTCCCCTTCCCCCTCTTCGACGCATACTATATGCTCCTACCGTAATATGTACAACCCAAAAGAATCCTCATCGATGGTGAAATTAATTAACCTCTCCCGATGTAGGTCAAAGTGATGCATGCATGCATCAACGATGTCCTCGTGGGCCCACAGATGGAAGCGTCACACGTGAGTGTCCTAGCTAGGATAACCACCGCGTGCATGCATGTGGCCCAAAGAGGTGTTGTGTGATGTTTGAATAGCCAATTTCACAATTTTGATGTGCACGTGCCTCAGAAACTGAAAAGTCCCGACACTGAGTGAGGTGTACTGTTCACGGACGCGTACGTATAGTATATATGTTAGTCCCCTCCCACCCCTTCGACGCGTACTATATACCACCATAACACAAACAAAAAAGATTCTACCTTGCTGGTTAAATTAACCTCACTTCCGGTGGTTCGTCAAAGTGATGGACGACAACCTCGCCAGCCGACAGAAAGCATCACACGCGAGTATCGAGTGTCGTGTAGGACAATCATCGACTGCATGTGGCCAAAACATGTATGTATGAAAGGGTTGTGTAATGTTTTAAATAACGAATTCACGACTATGATGTGGCACCGGCCTGCCTAACAAAACAGCCAACCCACACGGTGGCTCACAACTCGTAGTGTACTACGAGCCACCCGCCACCCCCAGATGCACACACCCACACACACACCGCGAATCCACCGCAACTACGATGCATGTTAAATTAATTATCCCGCGGTGAACATATGTTACCAAAGGAGGGACGTTTTAATTTCAAAGAAAAACAAAGATCATTAAGACGTTTTAGTACATTAATTGATTGATTTTCTACGGGTATAATGTGCAAAAATCAAATTTGAGCTACATGCACACATGACAGTGCACCTAAATGGATTGCAAAAACACATGTGTCTCACTGTGTGCATGTTTACTCCCCGTGCAACAAATTTCAAACGTTGAGAATCTTGATTTTTAAATTCTAGTACATCCAAAACTTATTTGAAGTTCATGAAACTTAACGTGTTGTCATATGGACACCAATACAAAGTGGCATTGTACTTTTTTTGTCAAATTTGAGACCAGTTTTGATGTAATCTTTATCTAATTACAAACGGGATATTATTAATAATTGGGAACCAATATCCCAAACGGATTATTTATTTGAACCGTGAGCGTTAGACCAACAATGGATATGTGTCATGCTTCGGTTAATCAATAAAGCGGTAGCGTTAATCATCCAAATAGAAAAACAATATAGGTGCCGCCGCGCGACCCGTGTGCCGTGCGAGCAGGCGTGCGTTGATGGGAGGCATGCGAGCAGTCCGCCGCGCAGGCAGGCCGGGAGGCGTGCGTGTAGGTGTGTGAATTGACGGAGGCGTGCTCGCTGCGCAATGTCATCAGGAGGCGTGCAAGTGGCTGTCTGAAACTTTGGTAGGCATGCCAGTAGTCTGGTGCGCAGGCTCACCGGGAGGCGAGCCATCGGTTTGTCCATCGCCCGCCTCTCTCCCGCAACTCCCACTACTCCATATTAATGGTGCGCTCGAGCGGCCGCACCCCCCATCCTCGCCACACACATAATCCTCTCTCTCGCTTGCATCCTCGACGCCGCTCTCAGTCCTCAAAGCCGCTAGTGTATGAGGATGCCGCCGAAGCGCCCCATCGGAGGGAGTGGCGATGCCGGGGCTGCTAAAGCACTGGAGCATGGTGTGGAGATGTAGACAGAGGTTGCCATCACCACCGGCGAGTTATCGCTGCAACCTGACATCATCGACGGCGTCGAGCTTCCACAGTCGGAGGCGGAGTTCCACACCGACTCTGGTGATGACCCCAGCTACGACTCTGACGACCACTCCAGCGATGACTCCAACGACGACGGACAGCTGGTTAGTCATCTATACCCATTTATGTGTCAAATAGATCATAGGGTTTCTCTGGTTACTCCTGCCTCCCCCTTTTTGGAGTAGAAATCCTACGGTTATGTTCTCCCAATCCATGAAATCTGAGTAAGTTTCGTTAGATCCGTGTAGTGTATTGATTGTTTGAATGGTACAAGTGATAAGTGATTAGTTTTTTCATCTGTGCAAATGATTTCTGCTAGTAATCCAACTAGGGTTAGTATTCATGCTAATAATTCCTAGTCGGGACTTGACAATTGATTTTGAATGACCTACATTTGTTTGTGCCATTATTTTCTGCAAGATTGGTCTGTGCATAGACGACTGTGCTTAAAAATCAAACCATAATATCTGGATATGTATAAATAAATAGCCATAAATTCCTAATCCTACTTCACGGCATGCAATCATTGATTTGATGCCAAATTTGTTTTACTATTTGTATATGTGTTGTCTAACGATGTGGACAGCGAGGATGAAGATGGCCAGAGGAGGTACAAGAGGCAAATCCCGAGGGAGCTTTATGCGGGAATGCATAACAGGTGTATTAGGACCTGGAACGACAGCTATCGATGCCCATTTTGCAACCAGAAGCTTCATGACGTGTATCTAAGTGTTCTCGTGCATGCAAGAGGACGGGTCGTTGGCTCCTTCAAGCAGAAGTATTATCGCAGGGTGGCGCACGGCGCGTACGCCGAGTACCCGGAGAAGCTTCAGCATCGTGTCGGCATGTGAGATGAGATGTGGGATCGAACTATGTACGCTTGAGTATGCTTAATGACGGTTGAACTATGTACTTATGGTTGAACTATGCTTGTGTACGTGTACGCTTATTATCTATGTCTGGGTATGTTTAATCTATGTTTACTTATGTCTAACCATGGGATATGGATGCAATCAGTTCGGTTGATGGAATCTATCTCTGTCTTGGTTTATTGGTCCCCTTTGTAATTTGTGTTAAATTTTGACCAAAGGTTTAACTGACAAAATGTTAGTGGAGGTCAGCAAAAATTATATCGTTGGATGGGTATTTGAGCATAGTGTTCAATGGTACAATTTTTGGTGACATGCATAAACATTTCTTAGTTAAATATTTGGTCAAAATTTGGTAAAAATTGCAAAGGGGACCAATAAACCAGGACGGAGGTAGTATGTCAATCACACACGGTTCCCAAAATTGGAACCATGTGCAATGACTTTCATTTTGCCTGTTGCGTCAATCACACACGGTTGGCTCTAGCAAACCGTCGCCTCCAAAATTCTTTGTGGGACAGAAAACCCTCACCACCCAATTCAAAAAAGAAAAAAGGAAACCCTCACCATCCCCATGTCACAAAAATCCTCACCCCGCCCGCCACCCCCCTCTGGTCCCCATTCACACCTGCACAAGCTCCTCCGCGTCTATGCATGGCATGGCCTATCGCGGCGGTAACCACTTAGCTCGACGCCTGCCGCCGCCAGGCTGCCGGCAAAGCCCACCGCATTGTGCCACTTCTGCTTGCCATCGCCTATCGCCATCGACTTTCTCGACGCTGCTCGCGGTCGACCCAGCTTCGCTCGGTTGGGGAATCTGCCGTACTGAGGGTTCTTTCTCATGGACAACAAGGTAACTAATTTAATGTGATATTATCTCATTCTTATCCCAGTTCATATGCCTCCTTTAATCACCCGGCCGAAATCGCCGTGAATTCATTTTTATTCGAGCTGACTTGAGGGTTTTCTTCCGTTCATAGAGTGTATAGTGTGCGGACACATCTGGACCTTGTGGCCTCCGCCAGATATTCCATCTCACCCTAAATCGGCTGGCATGGCCTACTTTCCTGAACATATTCTAAATATTACTACATTTGGATAAAAGATGCCACATGCACCATATATGTCAAAGGGGATTTCCCCCTCTTCTTTCTATATTAGGCAAATTAATGATGTATTGTTCTTTCGATTACTCTCATATTTCCATGACATCATGTTTACCCTATCTGTTTAATTATAGATTTTTGTCCTTCGATTTCGACTGGTGTACAGTTCTTTCAATTTGGGCCCATATTTGCATGTTACCATATTTTCTTTAACAATCCTACCATTTTCTGCAGCGCATCCCTTGCTATGCAACAGAATCTGTAGTGCACAATCTTTCCCTTTACATAAATCAAGACTGCAGGGATGTCATACTGAACACAAACCATGGATTTACAATCGTTGCTACTATAAGACTTGATGAACATGGTTGACTCCTATTTTGGCACTGGGTTTTGGAAAGAAATTTCTAAGTTTTATGAACTGAGAGCTGGCACTAGAATTGCACTGCACATAAAAGGGCCTGGTCATGAGATATATGGTAACTTCCCCGACGATATCATCCATCCAGACTTTGTTCGAAGTAAGTTTTCTTTTCAACTATCTGCATGTTGACTTACCCAGCAATATCAAATGAATCGTGTAGTATTTAAGCAACCAACTGTTATTCCCTTTTCTTACTACATGCCTACCTAATAACTTCTAGTTACCAATATACTTTTCTATTGCCTTGTTTTAACTAAATATTCCCTATACTCCCATTTCTATCAGAAAGCGCCACTGACAAGGAGAATCCAGAGGTGGAGAATGGGGCCGCAACAAGCGGAGGTGGGGCAAGCTAGAACCGCAAGCGAGTCCAGCAGGCCTAGACTTCATCAGCACCCTCCTCGATGATATGTTGACAGTCATCATCTCCCTCCTCCTAATCAAATATGGGGCACGGACAACCGTCCTTTCCCGGCAGTGGCGCCCCCTATGGAACTCCTCGACCACATCGACACCCACGAGCTCTGCCATGGCTATCACAAAAGCTTGGATGCGTTCTCCAAGATCCGCGGCAGTCACCTTGGCCCAACCAGAGGCCTTAGAATGGGCGAGTTCTATTCCAACGGCAAGGACCGAGCCAAGTTTGATGACTGGTTCTGATCCCCCGCCCTAGATCACCTCGAGGAGCTCACTTTCGATGATGGGCATATGCGGTCGCTGCCAACGTCCGCACTCCGCCTCGCACCCACGCTGTGCGTCGCCATGTTCAGGAACTGCCATCCCCCCCTCTTAATGACGCGCCCGCTTTTATTCTACCATGACTGAAGCACCTCGAGCTCATCGCCGTCTGCCTCTCAAACGGTGACATGGAGCGCCTGCTCTATGGCTGTACTGCACTCGAGTACCTTCGTCTTCAGGCGGTCAATGGATTGAGTACCTTCCACATCACCTCCATGACTCTCTATAGTATTTATGTGTGTTGCTGGTGCGGCAGGAAGACATCACAAGATGTGTAGCACGGTATGGTCATTGAGGACACACCTACACTTGCGAGATTACTTGTAGTTGATCAAGAAGGTCCAACAAGAATCAATGTCATTTCTGCGTTGAGATTGACAGTGGTGGGCTACTCGTCTCACAAATACTCCGAACTTGTTATTGGATCCACACCCGTTCAGGTACAACAGCCGCCTTCTGCCTCTCCTTCTACAAATTAACATCATTTCTAATTTTGAAGATGTTTGTTCGTCTGTCATTCAGAAAATGATTCCGACAAGCTTGACCCCGAAACTGCGCACACTGAAGGTCTTGGCACTAGAATCTATCGGCCCCAACCTGGAGCAAGTTGTCAGTTTCCTGAGATGCTTTCTGTGCCTGGAGAAGCTATATATCGAGGTGATGTTCCTTTCCTATTAAATGTTAACCATAAGGGAGTTAAATTTGTGACACCTTTTCCAAGTTTACAATGACAATGTACTACGATTTCTGAAGGATTCTTTTGGAGGATTTTAGTACATACATGCCCCCCCCATATTGGTTGCTTGATCCATATGGTTACAATCAATAAGCATTTTCCTTTGGATTCATCTGTACTAGTTTTCTTAGGGAACTTTTCATCCACTCCAACCTCTTGTGAAGAAGGCTACATTTTCCTAGAATGTAATCAAATGCCCATGTTAATCATGTCAGATCGAAAATGGCATGTTAGTGCATTTTAAAAATCATGCAAACCGAATAGGCCTGTAGTAATGTTCAAAACTGCATGTAGGCATTAACACGTTTTCTTCTTTTGCAGATAAGATTAGGCCCAGTGGTGGATAATGTGATACAATATAACAATCACGTCGAATGCCTAGATCTGCATCTCTCAGAAATTACTTTGAACTCCTACCGAGGGACCTTACCGGAGATTATATTCGCCAGGTTCTTTGTTCTCAGAGCAAGGGTGCTGAAGGAAATGAGGTTTGCCCTACATTTACTTCACAAAAATGAATGGTTTGTTGATCAGCGCCGGCGCCTACGGCAGAATGGAATAGGCTCCAAAAATGCTTAATTTCATTTTGGAACTTCAGAGGACAGAGTAATCGGAAGTCATCGTGTCAACCCCATACATGACTTCTTAGTGGCTGACCCCTTTGCAAAAATTGTGAGGTTTCGAAACCAGACTTAGAAGTGGTAATATTAGTTTGAACCTCTTTGATATCCATGTTCAGCTGATCAACGCGAGCGTTTGCAGCTGGTGAGCTGAATTTCATTTCTAATATCAGTTTGAACCTTGTAATCTTTGAATTTGAGCCATATACTCTGGAATTTGAACCTTGTAATATTTCGAGCTTTTGTGGTACAATCGTTGAAATGGCATCGTATGAGACTCATATATTGCTAGCACTATTTTGACCTTAATATGCAATGGTCTTAGATTTTATTAACCATTCTCGAATCTGTTTAGCTTGTTGATCTCACATCACACGATCTGTATAGCTAACTCGACTGTGATTATCGATATTATTGCACACAGTTGGTTTCTTTCACCATGTGCACCGTAGAGCGCAGAATTAATTACCGCACTCGAGTGTCCATCATCACCCTTCTGTGTAACTTTGACCTCATCACCCACGGGTAAACTTATGACCGAAGTCATTCCACACACTTCGTTTTTACAAAGCTTTTTGCCAATAAACGCCCACAATTTGTCCCTCTTCTAGCCGACGCGTGGCCAAACTAGCCGGGCGGGAAGCTTGCGCAGTAAATTGCGCGGTAGCACGGGAATAGGCTCACCGACGATACATTTGGTGCCTCTTCGAGCCCACGCGTGCGGTGCGGTGTTGTCAAGCGTGCACTGGAATCCTCCGCTATGAACGCCGTGATAAGACTTGACGGTTACAGGCCGGCCGACCCCCATTTATCACAGCGGCCATTTAACACTTGTGTCTCTTCAAGCTTTCGATCGCGCCCCACCATTGCAAGAAACACACCCACCGCGAGAAATTCTTAGAGGGTATCCTGCGCGGCTCCAATGGCGCTCCGAGAGGCTGCCGACGACGAGTAGCAGTTCACCATGCGTGCCGTGGTGGACAACCACAGAAGGTTCATGGACCTCTCGGTGGTGTACACCAACGACCCGGTCTGGGTGGAGCACTCCATCCACATCACGGAGCTGTTACTTCCGAGGAGAAGTACAAGGTGGTCGGGTTCGACCTCGAGTACACCCGCGCTCGTGCCGGGTCTCGTCCCAAGGTCACCGTCGCCCAGATGTGTGTGCGCCACCATGTCCTCGTCTACCACTACTGCCTGGCTACAAGGCCTTGCAAGCGTTTCGCCAGGTTTCTCAATAACCCCCACTACATGTTCGCTATGGTGGACATCACCAACGATGTAAAGGCGCTCGAGAACTTGGGCATCGCCTGCCAGAATCTTGTCGACATCCAGGGCCAATACAAGATCTGGGGCAGCAAGGAGGAGGAGAAGGACTCACTGGTTCACCTTGCTGAGGCCATCATCAACCCCTACTGCAGAGACATGAAGGATTCTTGCAACAAGGACAAGCATGCCTGGCACTCGGCCTGGATGGAGAAACTCGACAAAACTCATGTCGTGTACACGGCCAAGGAGGCGTACACGAGCTACGACACAGGCGGATCGTTGACATGAGGAAGTGCCTCCTTCCCCAAAACGGCCAGGGATCCACCGGAAGCAGAGCAATGGCAAGCGTCATCGCAACAATAAGTAGATGATTAGATCCTCGTTTCTCCTAGTTTAGTATTCATATAATTGCTTACTTTGGTGTGTGGAAATGTCATGTGTGTAGTCACTTGTGTAATTGTATGCTTAACTTGGTTATGCAATGCTGTCCTTTTAAGTATATATGTTGATGCTCTGTAGACAGAGCGTAGATGTTGTGTGGACAAAGAAAATCACATCGCACACGGACTAAACAATGGAACCCATCGGTGATGTTTTCATCATTCACTCACAATTGTATACCAGCAATCATTTGCTCACAACACACACGGCTTGTTAGCAGCAATCGTCTGTGTTGTTATCGGACTTCGCACACGTTTCCGATTACAGACCTGTTTGACGCGTATCACACACATCTTGTTAAGTTGAACCATTTTTGTTCTCTTGTCTCAACGCAAATAGTTCATCCGAGTGAACCACATGCCGTATATCGCACACACCTTGATCTGGCTGACCGTTTCTTTTGTGTTGCCTAATCACAAATAGTTCATCCGAGTGAACCGTATGCTGTATATCGCACACACCTTCATCTGACTACCCGTTTCTTTTATTCCTCCTAATTGCAAACAGTTAATTGAACTGAACCGTATGCCCTGAATCACACACCCAACTAAAATCTGAACCGTGTTTGATGCACCCTCCATCGCAAACATTTTGCACCTTTTTTGACCGTTTTTTACACCACCGTTTGCGATTATTGCATCGCACACAGTTTCGTCGAAGGGTCTCTGATCGTAGTGTCGCGTTAGCAGCATCCTGCAGTAGTGAGAAGGGGGTGAATGGGAGTTTTAGTTTTTTTTCGGAAAACTCAAAACTCTCAGAACCCAGTAGCAGAAACGAACAAAAAAGACTATCGTTAAGTAAAAGCAAGTACCGAAAGGAAGCTAGACATGCATCAAGACAAATCACATGATGAAAACATCGAATAAAAACATGGATAACAGAGGTAACCGGTGGTGCTCGATAGCGATAGGGTATTTGTTCGACCAGTTCGTCCTTCTGCACAAGGACTATGTCTGGTTGGAGGGGCTATGACTTAACACGGAAGATAAACTCTGTTCACCCTATTCTCCTCAGCAGTCAATTCGTCAGCCGAACCTTTATAGACTTATTCTTCGAGAACAATGATCACTCTTGGTCTTTGAAGAAATTGACACCTAACAGTCTAGAGAGTTTGCAGCTCTCAAGATTAATAGGCGCAGCATACTGGACTTAGATTCAAGTGATGCTAACCACTATCTAATTCTTCACCTCTAGGGGTTTTCTCTCGGTGGATCTTAAACTCATATCCCTCAGAGAGTGGGTTGCTCAACAATATTCTCTGAATCAAATGGAGCAGCCACTGGACAAAGCCTCGCAGGGTGGCTATTTATAGCAGCAGCCTTCCCAGATGGGAAATGACCATTTTGGACACGCGGTCCAACCAATGGCCAATCGGCACGTTCACAACGGGCGGATTTTGGATTAATGGTAACATTACTTGAGGAACAAGTAATGCTAACTCCTCGGTCCGAGACAAATCTCTCGCAGCGAAGAAGATCACACTCTCTTGCTGGCAAGTATTTGCTCGAAGCACAAAGAGATTTCTCTCACAACTTTCATAGATTTGGGTTTAGCATCAGAGAATCAAAGTTTCGAACGCTAGACCCCTCTTAATAGTACAATGGTCCTATGTCTCAATGAAAGAAGAAGAACAATGAAATAAATGCCACGTCTTCACTTCGTCTTCATTCTTCCTCGAACGCAGTCATTTTTCTTCGAACAGACACAGAACCAATTGCTTGAACTTCAGCAATTTTCAGGGGTCACTCAGCATCATCTTTGGTGATAACCTTCACTACAATGCAGGGAGATTATCTTCGTCGTTTGCATCAAACTCCTCGACATCTCAGGGACCTGTTACTCTGTGTGCACTAGCAAAAACATAAGTCCCATACTGTTTATGTTAACAAACTCCAAAACATAAGGGGCCTATCATTGCACCAACAATCTCCCCCTTTTTGGACGATTGTTAACAAAACAGATAATCATCAAAGTGAAGATAGATAAGTGAAATGTCAATCGAACAAGAGTGGATTTTGCGTTAATTTACTCGATGATGAAATATGCTCCCCCTTGATGTATGTAGGGTTAATGATATGAAATAAAATTCACTTCAATTCATTGAAGTATTTGGAGGATTTTTCAATCATTCAAGGTAATGACTCGCACTGATGATATGTAATCCATCGAGTATATAGTGCAATCATTCATAGCTTCAGATAGTCTTCTGATAGTGTAATCTACCAGCAAAACAAATGTTTCGAGAGAAATAGTGCAGCAGGTGGGGTTATTAACATTACAACACAGAAGTTTAGTTTTACATCCGAGCACAAATAATATTTGAAGGAGAGGGCTCAAAAGTCTCATAAAACAGACAAATAAATAGAGAGACCAAATCCAACAGAGCAAATCTATCAAACCTCTCGATGTAATTCTCCCCCTTTTTGTCAACTAGTGTCAAAAAGGTGACGAATAACATGAGTGCAAACGAGGTGAACTTGATTCACTCTGAGGCATCGCCCGAAGAATTGCCCGAAGATGTTTCTGATTCAGAAGTGGCTGGTATATCTTCATCGTCAGCAGTAGAAGAATTCCCTTCAAGACTGGCTTGGGGCTGGGAAGATGAAGGCACATTGGGATCAGCTTGTTGATTCTTGCGAGACAGAATATTTGCTTCAGTAAGTTACTCAGTGGGTGAGGTTGCTTGTCGTGGTGGGCGCACGATAGATGCCAAGGGATGGCTAAATAGAGGACGAGGCTCAAGGGCACTGGTGGGCTCCAGAGGCGAGGTCGGCATGAGCGAGCGCGGGACGCAAGACATACCCAGGTCCGGGGCTCTCTGGAGAGATAACACCCCTAGTCCTACCGAGTGTGGTTTATATGCAACAGTACAGGGTTGCTCCTAGAGATGTAGGGAGGAAGAAGGTTGGCCAAGGCTTAGGCGGCTCCCTCTCCTCGGGTGTTGCTTGCTAGGTGTGTGAGTGAGTGGATGAGTGAAAGAGTCGCATGTGCGAGTGATGGAGTTGCCCGTATGCATGAGGGCTCCGGGGGGGTTTATAGATCAACCCCTAGGGGTACAATGGTAATGTTACATGGTCGTAGGGCCGGGTTGCCAGCGTCCAGGAACCCGGTGCTAGGTCCCGCCGGGTACTAGGCCTCGCCGGGTTCCCTGGGCATGGGACCCGCCGGGTACGGGGGCATTGTTAGCCGTCTTGTCAATCGTCAGGGAGTGGTGCTACCTCTTGAGCACTGCGTTGGTTTTCCCTTGAAGAGGAAAGGGTGATGCAGTAAAGTAGCGTAAGTATTTCCCTCAGTTTTTGAGAACCAAGGTATCAATCCAGTAGGAGATCACGCTCAAGTCCCACGCACCTACACAAACAAATAAGAACCTCGCAACCAACTCGATAAAGGGGTTTTCAATCCCTTCACGGTCACATACGAGAGTAAGATCTCATAGATATGATAAGATAATATTTTTGGTATTTTTATGATAAAGAGTAAAAGTAAAGATTGCAAAAATAAACGGTGCTAGAAATAACTAAGTGCTGGAAGATTAATATGATGGAAAATAGACCCGGGGGCCATAGGTTTCACTAGTGGCTTCTCTCAAGAGCATAAGTATTACGGTGGGTGAACGAATTACTGTCGAGCAATTGATAGAATTGAGCATAGTCATGAGAATATCTAGGTATGATCATGTATATAGGCATCACGTCCGCGACAAGTAGACCGAAACGATTCTGCATCTACTACTATTACTCCACACATCGACCGCCATCCAGCATGCATCTAGAGTATTAAGTTCATAAGAAAGTAGTAATGCTTTAAGTAAGATGACATGATGTAGAGGGATAAACTCATGCAATGTGATATAAACCCCATCTTTTTTTCCTCGATGCCAACAATACAATACGTGTCGTTTCCCTTTCTGTCATTGGGATCGAGCACCGCAAGATTGAACCCAAAGCTAAGCACTTCTCATTGCAAGAAAGATCAATCTAGTAGGCCAAACCAAACTGATAATTCGATGATACTTGCAAAGATAACCAATCATACATAAAATAATTCAGAGGAGATTCAAATATTGTTCATAGATAATCTTGATCATAAACCCACAATTCATCGGATCTCGACAAACACACCGCAAAAGAAGATTACATCGAATAGATCTCCAAGAAGATCAAGGAGAACTTTGTATTGAGATCCAAAGAGAGATAAGAAGCCATCTAGCTAATAAATATGGACCCGAAGGTCTGAGGTAAACTACTCACACATCATCGGAGAGGCTATGGTGTTGACGTAGAAGCCCTCCGTGATCAATGCCCCCTCCGGCGGAGCACCAAAAAAGGCCCCAAGATGGGATCTCACGGGTACAGAAGGTTGCAGCGGTGGAAATAGGTTTTTGGCTCCGTATCTGATGGTTTGGGGGTACGTAGGTATATATAGGAGGAAGAAGTACGTCGGTGGAGCAACTAGGGCCCCATGAGGGTGGAGGGCGCGCCTGGGGGGCGTAGGCGCGCCCCTGCCTCGTGCTCTCCTCGTTGATTGCTTTATGTGGACTCCAAGTCCTTTGGATCACGTTTGTTCCGAAAATCACGTTCCCGAAGGTTTCATTCCTTTTGGACTCCGTTTGATAGTCCTTTTCTGCAAAACACTGAAATAGGCAAAAAACATCAATTTGGGCTGGGCCTCCGGTTAATAGGTTAGTCCCAAAAATAATATAAAAATGTATAATAAAGCCATTAAACATCCAAAACGGAATATAATATAGCATGGAACAATAAAAAATTATAGATACGTTGGAGACGTATCAAGCATCCCCAAGCTTAATTCCTGCTTGTCCTAGAGTAGGTAAATGATAAAAACAGAATTTTTAATGTGGAATGCTACTTAGCATAATTTTCAATGTAATTCTCTTAATTGTGATATGAATATTCAGATCCGAAAGATTCAAGACAAAAGTTTAATATTGACATAAAAATAATAATACTTCAAGCATACTAACTAAGCAATTATGTCTTCTCAAAATAACATGGCCAAAGAAAGTTATCCCTACAAAATCATATAGTCTGGCTATGCTCTATCTTCATCACACAAAGTATTTAATCATGCACAACCCCGATGACAAGCCAAGCAATTGTTTCATACTTTTGGTGTTCTCAAACTTTTTCAATCTTCACGCAATACATGAGCGTGAGCCATGGTCATAGCACTTTATGTGGAATAGAATGGTGGTTGTGGAGAAGACAAAAGGAGAAGATAGTCTCACATCAACTAGGCGTATCAACGGGCTATGGAGATGCCCATCAAGAGATATCAATGTGAGTGAGTAGGGATTGCCATGCAACGGATGCACTAGAGCTATAAGTATATGAAATCTCAACAAAAGAAACTAAGTGGGTGTGCATCCAACTTGCTTGCTCACGAAGACCTAGGGCATTTTGAGGAAGCCCGTCATTGGAATATACAAGCCAAGTTCTATAATGAAAAATTCCCACTAGTATATGAAAGTGATATCATAGGAGACTCTCTATCATGAAGATCATGGTGCTACTTTGAAGCACAAGTGTGGTAAAAAGGATAGTAACATTGTCCCTTCTCTCTTTTTCTCTCATTTTTTGGGCCTTTTCTCCCCTTTTTTATGGCCTCTTTCTTTTCGTCCGGAGTCTCATCCCGACTTGTGGGGGAATCATAGTCTCCATCATCCTTTCCTCACTTGGGACAATGCTCTAATAACGATGATCATCACACTTTTATTTACTTTACAACTCAAGAATTACAACTCAAAACGTAGAACATAATATGAATCTATGTGAATGCCTCTGGCAGTGTACCAGAATATGCAATGAATCAAGAGTGACATGTATGAAAGAATTATGAACGGTGGCTTTGCCACAAATACAATGTCAACTACATGATCATGCAAAGCAATATGACAATGATGGAGTGTGTCATAGTAAACGAAACGGGGGTAAGTTGCATGGCAATATATCTCGGAATGGCTATCGAAATGCCATGATAGGTAGGTATGGTGGCTGTTTTGAGGAAGGTATATGGGGGCTGTATGATACTGGCGAAAAGTGCGCGGTTTTAGAGAGGCTAGCAATGGTGGAAGGAAGAGAGTGTGTATAATCCATGGACTCAACATTAGTCATAAAGAACTCATATACTTGTTGCGAAGATCTACAAGTTATCAAAGCAAAGTATTACGCGCATGCTCCTAGGGGGATAGATTGGTAGGAAAAGACCATCGCTCGTCCCCGACCGCCACTCATAAGGAAGACAGTCAATAATTAAATCATGCTCCGACTTCATCACATAACGGTTCACCATACGTGCATGCTACGGGAATCACAAACTTTAACACAAGTATTTATCAAATTCACAACTACTCAACTAGCATGACTCTAATATCACCATCTTCATATCTCAAAACAATTATCAAGCATCAAACTTCTCATAGTATTCAACACACTCATAAGATTTTTTTACTAATCTTGGATGCCTATCATAATT
Source organism: Aegilops tauschii subsp. strangulata (assembly GCF_002575655.3). NCBI lineage: Eukaryota > Viridiplantae > Streptophyta > Magnoliopsida > Poales > Poaceae > Aegilops > Aegilops tauschii. Next base: position 361,508,937 of record NC_053039.3, read on the forward strand.
AAAGCAAATTACCATGATGTTTTGTAGGACTGTCAAAATAATATAAGTGAAGCATGAGAGAACAATAGTTTCCATAAAACAAATCCACCACCGTGCTCTAAAAGATATAAGTGAAGCACTAGAGCAAAAACTATATAGCTCAAAAGATATAAGTGAAGCACATAGAGTATTCTAATAAATTTCGAATCATGTGTGTCTCTCTCAAAAGGTGTGTACAGCAAGGATGATTGTGGTAAACTAAAAAGCAAAGACTCAAATCATACAAGATGCTCCAAGCAAAACACATATCATGTGGTGAATAAAAACATAGCTCCAAGTAAAGTTACCGATGGACGAAGACGAAAGAGGGGATGCCTTCCGGGGCATCCCCAAGCTTTGGATTTTTGGTGTCCTTAGATTATCTTGGGGTTCCATGGGAATCCCCAAGCTTAGGATCTTTCCACTCCTTGTTCCATAATCCATCAAATCTTTTACCCAAAACTTGAAAACTTCACAACACAAAACTTAACAGAAAATCTCGTGAGCTCCGTTAGCGAAAGAAAACAAAACACCACTTCAAGGTACTGTAATGAACTCATTCTTTATTTATGTTGGTGTTAAACACACTGTATTCCAACTTCTCCATGGTTTACAAACTCTTTTACTAGCCATAGATTCATCAAAATAAGCAAACAACACACGAAAAACAGAATCTGTCAAAAACAGAACAGTCTGTAGTAATCTGTAACTAACGCAAACTTCTGGAACTCCAAAATTTCAGCCAAAATAGGAAGACCTAGAAAATTTTCTTATTGATCATTAGCAATTTGAATCAATGTTTTATCAAGTTCTGGTGATTTTTAACAATTATTTTCGTGAACAGAAAGTTTCTGCAATTTTCAGCAAGATCAAATAACTATCATCCAAGAAGATCCTATAGGTTAAACTTGGCACAAACACTAATTAAAACATAAAAACAAATCTAACCAGAGGATAGATCAAATCTAACGCCCCTAGCTAGGCATAAAAGCAAGGATAGATCTAGGTATTGCCATCTTTGGTAGGCAATCCATAAGTGGCTCTCATAATAGATTCATAAGGTAATTTTATTTTCTTTCTAGGGAAGTGTTCCATGCCTTTCCTTAACGGAAATTGGAATCTAATATTCACTTCCTTCATATCAATAATTGCACCAATCGTTCTAAGGAAAGGTCTACCAAGAATAATAGGACATGAAGGATTGCAGTCTATATCAAGAACAATGAAATCTACGGGCACATAGTCCCTATTTGCAACAATAAGAACATCATTAATTCTTCCCATAGGTTTCTTAATATAGTGGAATCCGCGAGGTGCAAGCTTAAAGAACAATCATCAAATTCACGGAAACCTAGCAAATCACACAAAGTTTTTGGAATCGTGGAAACACTAGCACCCAAATCACACAAAGCATAGCATTCATGATCTTTAATTTTAATTTTAATAGTAGGTTCCCACTCATCATAAATTTTTCTAGGGATAGAAACTTCCAACTCAAGTTTTTCTTCATAAGATTGCATCAAAGCATCAACGATATGTTTAGTAAAAGCTTTATTTTGGCTATAAGCATGAGGAGAATTTAGCACGGATTGCAACAAGGAAATACAATCTATCAAAGAGAAATTATCATAATTAAATTCCTTGAAGTCCAAAATAATGGGTTCATTAATATCTAAAGTTTTGATCTCTTCAATCCCACTTTTACCAATTTTTGCATCAAGATCTAAAAACTCCAAATTTTTGGGACGCCTTCTAGGTAAAGGTGACTCATCTCCAGTCCCATCATTATCAAGATTCATATTGCAAAACAAAGATTTAATAGGAGACACATCAATAACTTTTAGATCTTCATCTTTATTTTCTAAGAAACTAGAAGAACACGCTTTCACAAAGCAATCTTTTTTAGCACACATCCTAGCGGTTCTTTCTTTGCACTCATCAATGGAAATTCTCGTGGCTTTGGGAGACTCATTGATATCATCCTTAGGTGGAAGAGATCTAAGTTTCAAAGAATCAACATCAAGAGAAATTCTATCAACGTTCCTAGCCAATTCATCAACCTTAAGCAATTTTTCTTCAAGCAAAGCATTGAAATTCTTTTGTGAATTCATAAACTCCTTAACACTAGTCTCAAATTCAGAGGGCATCTTATCAAAATTTCCATAAGAATTGTTGTAGGAATTACCATAATTATTAGAGGAATTACTAGGGAACGGCCTAGGATTAAAGTTTCCTCTATACGCGTTGTTACCAAAATTATTCCTACCAACAAAATTCACATCCATAGAGGCATATCAAAGTAGACAAAGGCATATCATTAGGATCAAAAGAAACACTTTTAGTAGCAAATAATTTCATAAGTTCATCCATCTTTCCACTTAAAACATTAATTTCTTCTATCGCATGCACTTTTTTATTAGTAGATCTTTCGGTGTGCCATTGAGAATAATTAACCATAATATTATCTAGGAGTTTAGTAGCTTCTCCTAAAGTGATTTCCATAAAAGTGCCTGCTGCGGCCGAACCTAAAAGATTTTGGGAAGCAAAATTCAATCCGGCATAAAAAAATTTGTATAATCATCCAAAGATTCAAACCATGTGTAGGGCAATTACATATCATTAATTTCATCCTCTCCCAAGCTTGTGCAACATGTTCATGATCAAGTTTCTTAAAATTCATAATATCATTTCTAAGAGAGATGATCTTAGCAGGAGGAAAATACTTAGAGATAAAAGCATCTTTGCACTTATTCCATGAATCAATACTATTTTTAGGCAAAGACGAAAACCAAGCTTTAGCACGATCTCTAAGCGAAAAAGGAAATAGCTTCAATTTAACAATATCATTGTCCACATCTTTCTTCTTTTGCATATCACACAAATCAACGCAGCTATTCAGATGGGTAGCGGCATCTTCACTAGGAAGGCCGGCGAATTGATCTTTCATAACAAGATTCAACAAAGCAGCATTAATTTCACAAGATTCAGCATCGGCAAGAGGAGCAATCGGAGTGCTAAGAAAATCATTGTTGTTGGTATTGGTAAAGTCACACAATTTAGTATTATCTTGAGCCATCGTGACAAGCAAGCAATCCAACACACGAGCAAAAAAAAGCAAGCGAAAAAGAGGCGAACGGAAAACAGAGGGCGAATAAAACGGCAAGGGTGAAGTGGGGGAGAGGAAAACGAGAGGCAAATGGAAAATAATGTAATGCGAGGGATAAGAGTTTGTGATGGGTACTTGGTAAGTCTTGACTCTACTTGGCGCGAATCTCCCCGGCAACGGTGCCAGAAATCCTTCTTGCTACCTCTTGAGCACTGCGTTGGTTTTCCCTTGAAGAGGAAAGGGTGATGCAGTAAAGTAGCGTAAGTATTTCCCTCAGTTTTTGAGAACCAAGGTATCAATCAAGTAGGAGATCACACTCAAGTCCCACGCACCTACACAAACAAATAAGAACCTCGCAACCAACGCGATAAAGGGGTTGTCAATCCCTTCACGGTCACTTACGAGAGTGAGATCTGATAGATATGATAAGATAATATTTTTGGTATTTTCATGATAAAGAGTAAAAGTAAAGATTGCAAAAATAAACAGTGCTAGAAATAACTAAGTGTTGGAAGATTAATATGATGGAAAATAGACCCCGGGGCCATAGGTTTCACTAGTGGCTTCTCTCAAGAGCATAAGTATTACGGTGGGTGAACGAATTACTGTCGAGCAATTGCTAGAATTGAGCATTGTTATGAGAATATCTAGGTATGATCATGTATATAGGCATCACATCCGTGACAAGTAGATCAAAATGATTCTGCATCTACTACTATTACTCCACACATCGACCGCTATCCAGCATGCATCTAGAGTATTAAGTTCATAAGAACAGAGTAATGCTTTAAGTAAGATGACATGATGTGGAGGGATAAACTCATGCAATATGATATAAACCCCACCATTTTATCCTCGATGGCAACAATACAATACGTGTCGTTTCCCTTTCTGTCACTGGGATCGAGCACCACAAGATTCAACCCAAAGCTAAGCACTTCTCCCATTGCAAGAAAGATCAATCTAGTAGGCCAAACCAAACTAATAATTCGAAGAGACTTGCAAAGGTAACCAATCATACATAAAAGAATTCAGAGGAGATTCAAATATTGTTCATAGATAATCTTGATCATAAACCCACAATTCATCGAATCTCGACAAACACACCGCAAAAGAAGATTACATCGAATAGATCTCCAAGAAGATCAAGGAGAACTTTGTATTGAGATCCAAAGAGAGAGAAGAAGCCATCTAGCTAAGAACTATGGACCCGAAGGTCTGAGGTAAACTACTCACACATCATCGGAGAGGCTATGGTGTTGATGTAGAAGCCCTCCGTGATCAATGCCCCCTCCGGCGGAGCACCGAAAAAGGCCCAAAAATGGGATCTCACGGGTACAGAAGGTTTCGGCGGTGGAAATAGGGTTTTGGCTCCGTATCTGATGGTTTGGGCGTACGTAGGTATATATAGGAGGAAGAAGTACGTCGGTGGAGCAATAAGGGCCCCACGAGGGTGGAGGACGCGCCTAGGGGGGGGGTAGGCGCGCCCCCTGCCTCGTGCTCTCCTCGTTGATTGTTTTACGTGTACTCCAAGTCCTCTGGATCACGTTTGTTCTGAAAATCACGTCCCCGAAGGTTTCATTCCGTTTGGACTCCGTTTGATATTCCTTTTCTGTGAAACACTGAAATAGGCAAAAAATAGCAATTTGGGCTGGGCCTCCGGTTAATAGGTTAGTCCCAAAAATAATATAAAAGTGTATAATAAAGCCCATTAAACATCCAAAACAGAATATAATATAGCATGGCACAATCAAAAATTATAGATACGTTGGAGACGTATCAAGTGGCCGGGTCGAGTCGGCTATAGTGGCGCTCCGTCAGGTCGCCGCTTGCAGGCATCATGGGTGACGATGATTGCTCCACGGCCACGCCAGCCCTGGTCAGCGGATAGGTGGAGGGCACTGTTGCCACGCCCGGCTAACCAGAGGCATGGGCAGGGCACTGTTGCTTCGATCATCAGTTGGTGGAGACTCGTCCCATCGTACGGTTGGGATGGGACGGCCGCTGACCCTTGGCCGGGTTGGAGAACATGCCAAGGGGGGAGCTGGCTTGTTGGAGAAGTCTTGGTGTGCCGGGCTCGGCTGTCTTGAGCTGGTTGTTGGGGCCGAGTTGAGGAGTCTGGCCGGGTCAAGGATTAGGCCAGGTCGAGGGGCTTGGCCGGGTTGAGCGACCCAGCCAAGCGCGAGCCGGCTTGAGGGGCGATGCTGGCCCTGTTGTTTTTGAAAAGGGTCCGGGTTCCGTTGCCTGCCCGGGGTTCATCCCCTCGACAGTAGTCCCCGAAGCTGTGAAGGTCCGCCGTCTTCGGATGGGAGGGCCTTCGCAGTTTCCCCTTTTGAAGGAGGCGAATTTTGCGACCGCCGGGTCCGGCAACACCCACTGTGTGCCGGCTTCCGGAAGCCGGATCGCGGCATCCCGGCAGCGGTGGGAAACCAAGGAGTCCACCGAATCTTTGAGGCAATCTTTTGGGCTTCGCACGGGCGCCACATGGTGTTTGGGAGCCGGAGGGACCTGACAGGCCACTGATACGTCTCCAATGTGTCTATAATTTTTGATTGTTCTATGCTATATTATATTCTGTTTTGGACATTATTGGGCTTTATTATACACTTTTATACTATTTTTGGGACCAACCTACTAACCGGAGGCCCAGCCCAGAATTGCTGTATTTTACCTATTTTAGAGTTTCGCAGAAAAAGAATATCAAACGGAGTCCAAACGGAATGAAACCTTCGGGAACGTGATTTTCGGAACGAACGTGATCCAGAGGACTTGGACCCTACGTCAAGACATCAACCAGGAGAGCACGAGGTAGGGGGCGCGCCTACCCCCCTAGGCGCGCCCTCCACCCTCGTGGGCCCCACGTTGCTCCACCGACGTACTTCTTCCTCCTATATATACCTACGTACCCCCAAACTACCAGATACGGAGCCAAAAACCAAATTCCACCGCCACAACCTTCTATACCCGTGAGATCCCATCTTGGGGCCTTTTTCGGAGCTCCGCCGGAGGGGGCATCGATCACGGAGGGCTTCTACATCAACACCATAGCCTCTCCGATGATGTGTGAGTAGTTTACCTCAGACCTTCAGGTCCATAGTTATTAGCTAGATGGCTTCTTCTCTCTTTTTGGATCTCAATACAATGTTCTCCCCCTCTCTTGTGGAGATCTATTCGATGTAATCTTATTTTGCGGTGTGTTTGTTGAGACCGATGAATTGTGGGTTTATGATCAAGTTTATCTATGAACAATATTTGAATCTTCTCTGAATTCTTATGTATGATTGGTTATCTTTGCAAGTCTCTTCGAATTATCAGTTTGGTTTGGCCTACTAGATTGATCTTTCTTGCAATGGGAGAAGTGCTTAGCTTTGGGTTCAATCTTGCAGTGTCCTTTCCCAATGACAGTAGGGGCAGCAAGGCACGTATTGTGTTGTTGCCATCGAGGATAACAAGATGGGGTTTATATCATATTGCATGAGTTTATCTCTCTACATCATGTCATCTTACTTAAAGCGTTACTCTGTTCTTATGAACTTAATACTCTAGATGCATGCTGGATAGCGGTCGATGTGTGGAGTAATAGTAGTAGATGCAGGCAGGAGTCGGTCTACTTGTCTCGGACATGATGCCTATATACAAGATCATACCTAGATATTCTCATAACTATGCTCAATACTATCAATTTCTCAACAGTAATTTGTTCACCCACCGTAATACTTATTTTCTTGAGAGAAGCCACTAGTGAAACCTATGGCCCTCGGGTCTATTTTCCATCATATTAATCTTCCAACACTTAGCTATTTTTATTGCCTTTTATTTTACTTTGCATATTTATCATAAAAATACCAAAAATATTATCTTATCATATCTATCAGATCTCACTGTCGTAAGTGACCGTGAAGGGATTGACAACCCCTTTATTGCGTTGGTTGCGAGGATTTATTTGTTTGTGTAGGTGCGAGGGACTCGTGCATGGCCTCCTACTGGATTGATACCTTGGTTCGCAAAAACTGAGGGAAATACTTACGCTACTTTGCTGCATCACCCTTTCCTCTTCAAGGGAAAACCAACGCAGTGCTAAAGAGGTAGCAAGAAGGATTTCTGGCGCCGTTGCCGGGGAGTCTACACAAAAGTCAACATACCAAGTACCCATCACAAACCCTTATCTCCCGCATAACATTATTTGCCATTTGCCTCTCGTTTTCCTCTCCCCCACTTCACCCTTGCCATTTTATTCGCCCTCTCTTTTTTGTTCACCTCTTTTTCGCTCGCTCGTGTGTTGGATTGCTTGCTTGTCACGATGGCTCAAGATAATACTAAGTTGTGTGACTTTACCAATACCAACAATAATGATTTTTTAGCACTCCGATTGCTCCTCTTACCGATACTAAATCTTGTGAAATCAATGTTGCTTTGTTGAATCTTGTCATGAAAGATCAATTCGCCGGCCTTCCTAGTGAAGATGCCGCTACCCATCTAAATAGCTTCGTTGATTTGTGTGATATGCAAAAGAAGAAAGATGTGGATAATGATATTGTTAAATTGAAGCTATTTCCTTTTTAGCTTAGAGATCGTGCTAAAGCTTGGTTTTCATCTTTGCCTAAAAATAGTATTGATTCTTGGAATAAGTGCAAAGATGCTTTTATCTCTAAGTATTTTCCTCCCGCTAAGATCATCTCTCTTAGAAACGATATTATGAATTTTAAGCAACTTGACCATCAACATGTTGCACAAGCTTGGGAGAGGATGAAATTAATGATACGTAATTGTCCTACACATGGTTTGAATTTATGGATGATCATACAAAAATTTTATGCCGGATTGAATTTTGCCTCTAGAAATCTTTTAGATTCGGCCGTGGGAGGCACTTTTATGGAAATCACTTTAGGAGAAGCTACTAAACTCCTAGATAATATTATGATTAATTATTCTCAATGGCACACTGAAAGAACTACTAATAAAAAAGTGCATGCGATAGAAGAAATTAATGTTTTGAGTGGAAAGATGGATGAACTTATGAAATTATTTGCTAATAAAAATGTTTCTTCTGATCCTAATGATATTCCTTTGTCTACTTTGATTGAGAATAATAATGAATCTATGGATGTGAATTTTGTTGGTAGGAATAATTTTGGTAACAACGCGTATAGAGAAAACTTTAATCCTAGGCCTTATCCTAGTAATTCCTCTAATAATTATGGTCATTCCTACAACAATTCTTATGGGAACTTTAATAAGATGCCTTCTGAATTTCAGACTAGTGTTAAGGAGTTTATGAATTCGCAAAAGAATTTCAATGCTTTGCTTGAGGAAAAATTGCTTAAAGTTGATGAATTGGCTAGGAGCGTTGATAGAATTTCTCTTGATGTTGATTCTTTGACACTTAGATCTATTCCACCAAAGCATGATATCAATGAGTCTCTCAAAGCCATGAGAATTTCCATTGATGAGTGCAAAGAAAGAACCGCTAGGATGCGTGCTAAGAAAGATTGCTTTATGAAAGCGTGTTCTTCTAATTTCTATGAAAATAAAGATGAAGATCTAAAAGTTATTGATGTGTCCCCTATTAAATATTTGTTTTGTAATATGAATCTTGATAATGATAGGACTGAATATGATCCACCTTTACCTAGAAGGCATTCCAAAAATTCGGAGTTTTTAGATCTTGATGCAAAAATTAGTAAAAGTGGGATTGAAGAGATCAAAACTCTAGATATTAATGAACATACTATTTTGGATTTCAAGGAATTTAATTATGATAATTTCTCTTTGATAGATTGTATTTCCTTGTTGCAATCCGTGCTAAATTCTCCACATGCTTATAGCCAACATAAAGCTTTTACTAAACATATCATAGATGCTTTGATGCAATCTTATGAAGAAAAACTTGAGTTGGAAGTTTCTATCCCTAGAAAACTTTATGATGAGTGGGAACCTACTATTAGAATTAAAATTAAGGATCATGAGTTCTATGCTTTATGTGATTTGGGTGCTAGTGTTTCCACGATCCCAAAAACTTTGTGCAATTTGCTAGGTTTCTGTGATTTTGAAGATTGCTCTTTAAACCTGCACCTTGCGGATTCTACCATTAAGAAACCTATGGGAAGAATTAATGATGTTCTTATTATTGCAAATAGGAATTATGTGCCCTTAGATTTTATTGTTCTTGATATAGATTGCAATCCTTCATGTCCTATTATTCTTGGTAGACCTTTCCTTAGAACGATCGGTGCAATTATTGATATGAAGGAAGGAAATATTAGATTCCAATTTCCGTTAAGGCATGGAACACTTTCCTAAAAAGAAAATAAAATTACCATATGAATCTCTCATGAGAGCCACTTATGGATTTCCCACCAAAGATGGCAATTCCTAGATCTATCCTTGCTATTATGCCTAGCTAGGGGCGTTAAACGATAGCGCTTGCTGGGAGGCAACCCAGTTTTATTTTTAGTTTTTTGCTTTTTCCTTCTGTTTAGGAATAAATATTTGATCTAGCCTCTGGTTAGATTTGTTTTTATGTTTTAATTAGTGTTTGTGCCAAGTTTAACCTATAGGATCTTCTTGGATGATAGTTATTTGATCTTGCTGAAAATTGCAGAAACTTTCTGTTCACGAAAATAATTGTTAAAAATCACCAGAACGTGATAAAATATTGATTCCAATTGCTTCTGATCAATAAGAAAATTTTCTAGGTCTTCCTATTGTTTCTGAATTTTTGGAGTTCCAGAAGTTTGTGTTAGTTACAGATTACTACAGACTGTTCTGTTTTTGACAGATTCTGTTTTTCGTGTGTTGTTTGCTTATTTTGATGAATCTATGGCTAGTAAAATAGTTTATAAACCATAGAGAAGTTGGAATACAGTAGGTTTAACACCAATATAAATAAATAATGAGTTCATTGCAGTACCTTGAAGTGGTGTTTTGTTTTCTTTCGCTAACGGAGCTCACGAGATTTTCTGTTAAGTTTTGTGTTGTGAAGTTTTCAAGTTTTGGGTAAAAGATTTGATGGATTATGGAACAAGGAGTGGCAAGAGCCTAAGCTTGGGGATGCCCATGTCACACCAAGATAATCTAAGGACACCAAAAATCCAAAGCTTGGGGATGCCCCGGAAGGCATCCCCTCTTTCGTCTACTTCCATCGGTAACTTTACTTGGAGCTATATTTTTATTCACCACATGATATGTGTTTTGCTTGGAGCATCTTGTATGATTTGAGTCTTTGATTTTTAGTTTACCACAATCATATTTCCTGTACACACCTTTTGAGAGAGACACACATGATTCGGAATATATTAGAATACTCTATGTGCTTCACTTATATCTTTTGAGCTATATAGTTTTTGCTCTAGTGCTTCACTTATATCTTTTAGAGCATGGTGGTGGTTTTGTTTTATAGAAACTATTATTCTCTCATGCTTCACTTATATTTTTTTAGAGTCTTAAACAGCATGGTAATTTTCTCAAATTGGGAAATTAATCCTAATATGCTAGGTATTCAAGACTAGTAAAAATCTTTCTTATGAGTGTGCTGAATACTAAGAGAAGTTTGATGCTTGATGATTGTTTTGAGATATGGAGGTAGTGATATTAAAGTTGTGCTAGTTGAGTAGTTGTGAATTTGAGAAATACTTGTGTTGAAGTTTGCAAGTCCCGTATTATGCACGTATGCTAAACGTTATGTAACAAATTTGAAACATGAGGTGTTCTTTGATTGTCCTCCTTATGAGTGGCGGTCGGGGACGGGCGATGGTCTTTTCCTACCAATCTATCCCCCTAGGAGCATGCTCGTAGTGCTTGGTTTTTTATGACTTGTAGATTTTTGCAATAAGTATGTGAGTTCTTTATGACTAATGTTGAGTCCATGGATTATACGCACTCTTACCCTTCCACAATTGCTACCCTCTTCGGTACCGTGCATTGCCCTTTCTCACATTGAGAGTTGGTGCAAACTTCGCCGAGGCATCCAAACCCCGTGATATGATACGCTCTTTCACACATAAATGTCCTTATATCTTCCTCAAAACAGCCACCATACCTACCTATTATGGCATTTCCATAGTCATTCCGAGATATATTGCCATGCAACTTTCCAGCGTTCCATTTATTATGACACGCTCATCATTGTCATATTGGTTTGCATGATCATGTAGTTGACGTCGTATTTGTGGCAAAGCCACCGTTCATAATTTTTCATACATGTCACTCTTGATTCATTGCTATCCCGGTATACCGCCGGAGGCATTCAAATAGAGTCATATTTTGTTCTAGTATTGAGTTGTAATCATTGAGTTGAAAATAAATAGAAGTGTGATGATCATCATTCATAGAGCATTGTCCCAAAAAAAAGAGAAAGGCCAAATAAAAAAAAGAAGGCCCAAAAAAAGGAAAATAAAAAGGGACAATGCTACTATCCTTTTTCCACACTTATGCTTCAAAGTAGCACCATGATCTTCATGATAGAAAGTCTCTTGTTTTGTCACTTTCATATACTAGTGGGAATTTTTCATTATACAACTTGGCTTGCATATTCCAACAATGGGCTTCCTCAAATGCCCTAGGTCTTCGTGAGCAAGCAAGTTGGATGCACACCCACTTAGTTTCTTTTGTTGAGCTTTCATAAAACATAGCATGACATATTGACATCCTTCACATCCTTGCATGTTCGTGGCATGGTAGAATATATTAGTCACTTTGACCACTAAAGACTCTTAATGTTTGATGAAGTTCTAATGGAATCTTCATGATTTTTAACCGAATGAGTACGTGTGTGCTGAAATCTGCTCTACATTTAAACCCCCACATGCTAAACATGCAATTTTAGAATGTGCTTTTTCCATTTATAGCTCTAGTGCATCCGTTGCATGGCAATCCCTACTCCTTGCATTAACATCAATCGATGGGCATCTCCATAGCTCATTCATTAGCCGCGTTGATGTGAGACTTTCTCTTTTTTGTCTTCTCCACATAACCCCCATCATTATATTCTATTCCACCCATAGTGCTATATCCATGGCTCACGCTCATGTATTGCGTGAAGGTTGAAAAAGTTTGAGATTACTAAAGTATGAAACAATTTCTTGGCTTCTCATCGGGGTTGTGCATGATGAGAGCATTCTTGTGTGACGGAAATGGAGCATGACTAAACTATATGATTTTGTAGGGATGAACTTTCTTTGGCCATGTTATTTTGAGAGGACATAATTTCTTAGTTAGTATGCTTGAAGTATTATTACTTTTATGTCAATATTAAACCTTTATCTTGAATCTTTCGGATCTGAATATTCATACCAAAATTACGAGAATTACATTGAAATTATGCCAAGTAGCATTCCACATCAAAAATTCTGTTTTTATCATTTACCTACTCGAGGACGAGTAGGAATTAAGCTTGGGGATGCTTGATACGTCTCCAACGTATCTATAATTTTTCATTGTTCCATGCTATATTATATTCTGTTTTGGACATTATTGGGCTTTATTATACACTTTTATACTATTTTTGGGACTAACCTACTAACCGGAGGCCTAGCCCAGAATTGTTGTTTTTTGCCTATTTCAGAGTTGCGCAGAAAAAGAATATCAAACGGAGTCCAAACGGAATGAAACCTTCGGGAACATGATTTTCGGAACGAACGTGATCCAGAGGACTTGGACCCTACGTCAAGACATCAACCAGGAGGGCACGAGGTAGGGGGGCGCGCCTACCCCCCTGGGCGCGCCCTCCACCCTCGTGGGCCCCACGTTGCTCCACCGACGTACTTCTTCCTCCCATATATACCTACGTACCCCCAAACTACCAGATACGAAGCCAAAACCTAATTCCACCGCCGCAACCTTCTGTACCCGTGAGATCCCATCTTGGGGCCTTTTCCGGAGCTCCGCCGGAGGGGGATCGATCACGGAGGGCTTCTACATCAACACCATAGCCTCTCCGATGATGTGTGAGTAGTTTACCTCAGACCTTCAGGTCCATAGTTATTAGCTAGATGGCTTCTTCTCTCTTTTTGGATCTCAATACAATGTTCTCCCCCTCTCTTGTGGAGATATATTCGATGTAATCTTCTTTTGTGGTGTGTTTGTTGAGACCGATGAATTGTGGGTTTATGATCAAGTTTATCTATGAACAATATTTGAATCTTCTCTGAATTCTTTTATGTATGATTGGTTATCTTTGAAAGTCTCTTCGAATTATCAGTTTGGTTTGGCCTACTAGATTGATCTTTCTTGCAATGGGAGAAGTGCTTAGCTTTGGGTTCAATCTTGCGGTGTCCTTTCCCAGTGACAGTAGGGGCAGCAAGGCACGTATTGTATTGTTGCCATCGAGGATAACAAGATGGGGTTTATATCATATTGCATGAGTTTATCCCTCTACATCATGTCATCTTACTTAAAGCGTTACTCTGTTCTTATGAACTTAATACTCTAGATGCATGCTGGATAGCGGTCGATGTGTGGAGTAATAGTAGTAGATGCAAGTAGGAGTCGGTCTACTTGTCTCGGACGTGATGCCTATATACATGATCATACCTAGATATTCTCATAACTATGCTCAATTCTATCAATTGCTCAACAGTAATTTGTTCACCCACCACAATACTTATGCTCTTGAGAGAAGCCACTAGTGAAACCTATGGCCCCCGGGTCTATTTTCCATCATATTAATCTTCCAACTCTTAGCTATTTTATTGCCTTTTATTTCACTTTGCATCTGTATCATAAAAATACCAAAAATATTATCTTATCATATCTATCAGATCTCACTCTTGTAAGTGACCGTGAAGGGATTGACAACCCCTTTATTGCGTTGGTTGCGAGGATTTATTTGTTTGTGTAGGTGCGAGGGATTCGTGCGTGGCCTCCTACTGGATTGATACCTTGGTTCCCAAAAACTGAGGGAAATACTTACGCTGCTTTACTGCATCACCCTTTCCTCTTCAAGGGAAAACCAACGCAGTGCTCAAGAGGTAGCACGTAGCTACAGCAATCATGTTGTCTAGAGGGGTGGAGTAATGACCCGGCGGTGTCACTACATGCTGAGACGGGGTGTTATTCATATGCGGAGAACCTGCTATGCGCGGCTGACCCGACGCTCCACCCCCTGGCACCTCAACCGTCTGGTTTATCACCGGTGGGTTACTAGCCCCCGCTCCGGGTGTGTTGAAGAGATTCCTTGACTCATAAATCGAGGGCAGACGACTCTGGCGTTTTCTCCTCAAGACTTCGTTCGAAACGTTCTGATCCACCATAAGCCGGTATGAATCTGGTTGAATCCGTTGTGCCTGGGCATTTAAGACGGCCCGCTCTGCAGCCATCCTAGCGTTTTCCGCTGCCAATTCTGCCTTAGCTTGTGCTATCTCATCACGTAAATTAGCCACATCCACCTTATTTTGTTGCTGGTTGTCTGCGGTTACCTTCACTCCCATCAGAGTCGCCAGATCATCCAACAGATCTGTTAAAACTTGACGGCGGGCGAGCTGACCCGCTAGCACCAGCCGTTGTTACCGCCGCCGCACTAGAAGTCATGGCCATGGCGGCTGTTGAACCGAGAACCGGCTGGGTGCCAGCCATGAAGATCGCCACTCTGTTCGGCGGTTCATGGGGGTCCGGAATACTGTCGCCATCGGAAAAGGCCCCAAGCCGTCCATCTTGCAGCTGATACATTGAATTGGTCTCGCCCGTGGACGACTCACCATCAGAGTAGATGGCCATCTCACCGCCAGACACAGAGCCTTCCAGTTCAGCCCCGTGGATGAACCCAACAAAGGCACGCTTCACAGCGGGTTTAACCCGGGCGGGTCGCGCACGCCGAGTCGTCTCGATGATGTCGGTGCAGATGTCCGGCTCAGGGCCCGGTTCGCCGATCTTGCCAATGATGACATGGATTCCGCCGAAGGGGACCCGGTACCCGTACTCAATTGAGCCGGCCTCGGGGCCCCAGCCTGCATCGTCGATGTAGAGCTTGCCGCGACGACTCTTGGTCATCCGGCCTACCGCGTATCCCTTGATCCCTTTGAAGCTGCCCTTCAGGAACTCAAAACCACCGTGTGCTAGCCCCACGGCGGGCGTCAACCCGGCCCCTCCTAGGCGGGTCATATCTGATAGTTATATCCCCAACAGTATGGGAAGAATCAGAGACGAGGAAGAAGAAGGGTTAGGAGATGTAGGATCTTCATCCAACCGCCTGAAATGGTCGACTGACCCAAATGACAAAAGTCACGCGACTTGCATGCAGACATGCCTTTATATTCAATACCATCATCATACCTGCTTAGCACTGCTCCTGAATCCATCAAGCTAAACAACGTGCCACTCATAATTCCAAACTTGTTGCTCAAATACGAATCTGATATGATGCTGATATTACTAAAATAGATAATGTTTAATTGGTCAGCTAATGTTCCTACTTTACTTTCGAAAAGCACGTGCACCACATATAGAGAGACAGCAGGGATTTGCATTCTTAATGCGCTCTGGTTCATCATGTGTGGGCACTGTGCAACGAACATTCCATTATCCAAAATCTGCTTGCTCTTCTTTAGCATGTTCCTCTTCCGTTCTTTTTTAATAAGTACTCTCTCCATTCCTAAATACAAGTCTGTGTATAGATTCCACCATGGACTACATATGGAGCAAAATGAGTGAATCTACACTCTAAAATGTATCTGTATACATCTGTATGTGATTCATAGTGGAAATCTCTACAAAGATTTATATTTTGGAATGGAGGGAGTATGATAGTAGTACAGTATGTTCCTTGTAGTGAAGATGAGTAGGGACATTTGCAGTGCAGAGGTCTATATGGTCGGTTGTGATGAACACTTTGAACTCTTTGGGCCTCTTTGATTCGTAGGATTTTGTAAACATAGGAATAGGATTTGTAGTGGCCTGCCCACTTGAATCCTATAAGATTAGCAAGGAAATGCGGGGAGCTGTGTCGCCTTTGAGAGTTACACTTACATTAACAGTACCGCACCTTCAGTTAAAGAGAGCTGGTATCCGAAGCCTTTCTAGCCGTACCGGCAATACTAGCACATATATTCCAGCAAGTTCCACTTTGCTGATTTTACTCCTGATGCTTACGGTTTTCCCGTTATATCTACACTATGATCTGTGTAGCTGCTATGTGTCACACTAGCAGCAGTCCACTCTTGAAGCTAAACAACACACCAATCATAAGTCCAAAGCTTACTTCTTCAAATACGAATTGCGATATGATACTGATATTAGTTAACAAACACACATTTAATTGGTCAGGTAATTCTCCCACTTTATTTTCCAAATGCATGTGGCCACATATAGAGAGACGGCATGGAATTGCATTTCTTTGGGCGTTGTGATTCATCATGAGTGGGCAACCAACATTGTATGCAATGCAGCGGAACATCAAGAATATGCTTCCTCTTCTGTTCTTTAACATGTTCCTCTTTTGTTATTCTGTATTTAGTACGTACAATATGTTCCTTGTCCAGAAGGGGAGCAGGGACATCTGCAGTCAACAGCTGATAGTGCTGGCCTGTAATCGATAGGCTTTCAATTAGTAGCGGCAATATAACACCGTATTTTCCAGCCAGTTCCACTTTCCCGATTTATATATCGTGGTTATGGTGTACCCCATTTATGTACACTACGGTCTGCCTAGTTGCTGTGTGCTCTTGTTATCAGGGTTTGGCAATAAACTCTCTGTATAGTATATTATGAACCTATCATCTGCCAACTATCCTTACTTCTGGAACCTATTCTTTTGTGTACTTGTGCTAGATTATATTAATGCACGCACCATATTACATCACACCTAAGCTCTCTCATCAGAATCCAGTGGTAGCACACAAGGGTTTACAGGGGCGCCCCTATATTAGAATATCCTCTGCATTCCAAACATAATCTCACTACTATTCATGTTTTCATGGTTCACAGATATTATATGTGATTACAGTGAATATCAGAATCCGCGCATCAGAAGAATATTGTGGAACTCTGCAACGACTTACAGATTTGGCACCAAGGCATTGAGTGCCATTCTGGATGCAATGAGACTCATACGCTCCCCACCTGTAGATTCTTGTTCAGAATATGATCCTAGTGACTATTCTAACCTCGAGGAGTCAAAGGCAGATGGCCTGTCCTATTCACCCATCAAGGTGCCCGTTCTAATTTGGCAAGGTTTTATTGATTGCGCGTATCTTGCATATGTTGTCTTGCATTTCTTCTACTTTGTTGCACCGCCATCTGCTTAGTTTACTCATCATATATGTCAAGATGCCATGCCCATCCATTATCAATACATATTCCATCTGTCATCATACCATGTTTATCCACTCAAATGTTGTTCTTGTGCATTATACATCAAAAAGGAAGAGGGTGATTGCCGAACCTGAAGGAGCACCAGCAAAGTCCTTGAAAAACGTGGTGGTGTCGGAGAAATCAGACAACACCCCACTTATATTGGTTGTACAACTAGTGACACAAAACGTAGGACCGACTCCAGCAGACTGTACCCATACTTCACTGGCCACACCACTAGCCCCACCACACAGGACCTGCACTCCGGCAAAAGGTATGCCGATTTCACTTGCCATAGCACCAGCCGTACCACAGAAAAATCCCACTCCAGCAAAAAGTACAGTAAGTCCACCGGTCGAAGACCTATCCCAACTGCAGAGACGACCAATTCCTGCAGATTGGAACCCCATTCCAGTTATTCCTAGTTTTAAAGACAATGCTTTTAATGTTATTAGGGACTACATGCATATATTCCCATCATGGGAAGATTATAGTGAAGACAAACACCAATTTCACATCTTCCTGTCCCACTTACGTGTAAGTGCTATTATTCATGGTGATTATTTTCCTGTTTTCTGCTGATTGAACACATCAATGATTTACATTACATTGTTGTAAGTAGGCGAGGGTCAATTTGGATAGTTATGACGAGCAAAGCTTGCTTGCGCTTTTCAAGGAAGCATTGCAGCAGTACCGCTGTTACCTGAGGAAATCACACTTAAATGGCAAGTCTAGAAACGAATTTCCGGTGATGTCTCCTGTGCTAAATTTAGAAGACACTGAATGGAAAAACCTTGTTATGCACTGGTATCGTTCCCAGGATGAGGTATTGTCTATGATATCACATGACAATTTGAACTCTACTTTTTCGCATGTGCCTTACAAAACTTTTTTGTAGGAAATCAGCTTGAAGAAGAATTCCGGTTTGAAGAGAACGACAGGATATCGCAAATATGCTGCCCGCTGCTTTGCTCTTGTTAGTACCTGTTGTCATATATCACTGTACTTGCATTCATACCTGGTTCATTATGTGACAGCAGTATGCATGATAGCTTGCTTATCAATTGTTCGCTCCAAATTATCTGATCTGTATGAATGGTTACATTAGTGTAGAATATATCCAATGCCAATGAATTTTTTTAGCTCTGCATTGTTCTTGTAAGTACCTGATGTCCTTTATCAGTGTACTTATATTGACAGGTAGTTGTTCATGTACCATCACTCTCCAGCTTATTTTCCTTTGCCCTCCATTTTCTACGCATCAGATCTATATTTACTCTTACCATAAGGTTGGATAACACCGATGGTCCTGAAGAAGTTTAGGTCTGCATTGCTCTTGGCTTGTACCTTTTGCCTGTATCGATGTACTTATATTTATAGCTACTTGGTCATGTAGCATCACTCTTCATCTTATGTTAAATATTCTCCATTTTTTCTTATATTATCACATCTATATTTACTCTTAACAAAATGTAGAATAAAGGCAATGCTTATGAAGAATATTCTTAAGTGAACTTCTTGAATTGCCCCCCCATCAGCATGGACAAGGGCTTTATAGAGCCTGTCTTCACCAATAATGTAAGTTTTTCCTTCTCAAGCCTTCAAACTTTTTTGTGTATATTTGGTTAGGGATGACTGCAACAGCTGTTTATTTTTGGTGTTTGCATAAAATTGCATGTTTAAAGTTTATTATGTAGTTCATAAACAAAAGTTTGTCCTTCTCAATTTAAGTTTTTAGTTGTACAACCAAGTTCCTTCTTCATACCATGTAAATTAAACTATACAGAGCAAGTGATCTTCTTTTGCACTGCATGTATGCTTTTGTACTTGATCCGTAATCTAGTGGTGTAGTGAACCTACCCACTACAACACAATATCATATTCTGCAATGTCTTAACTATGAACAATGTCATATCATTCTACTATTATTCAAACCGTCTCTTTATTTGCCAATCTGAAATGGGATAAATATACAGCACACTAACCATTGATACTTATGAGTTCTTGATCTGTAATCCAGTGGTGTCGTGAAGTTGCCAACTGCTTCACAATGTTATTTCCTGCCATGTCTTAACCTGAACAATACCATATTGTGTTAATGATATTTTAAACGGTGTCACTTTATTCGTCAGTAAGAAATGTGATGAATTGTCAACACTGATACTTATATGTGCAAAACCTATCATCTGTCTGCTTGTTTATCTTTCAGAGTGAGGAGGATATATGTGTCAAACAAGCGCCGTCTCATCAGCTTGCTCAGCTGCTTGCGCTGCAGCTCCCGAGCAGGCTAACCTTTCTTGAACTCTATTGAAGTGTTGTCGGTTTTGTATATTATTTTTTCGGCGTGTTTATTTGCACTGGTGGCGATCTTTGATGCCCAGTGTATGTAATTTGTTACCTGGTTCTGCTTTATTATCATAGTGGCGAACTTTGATGCCCAGTGGATGTAATATGCTGTAATTTTTTTATTGTATAGTCTAGGTTTTTCTTATTCACGATGCTGCAGTTATTTTACTATATATATATCCTGTCTTCGCAGTAAACCGGCCACACCGTAAAATTACGGTACATAATCGGGTCGTCATGCTAATCACTACATAATCGATCCGTTAACAGGCCTAAATGTAAACTGGCCCACTAGTAGATTTGGGCCTCTAATAGGTCGAGTAAACCACCGGCCCTATTTTCGCAAGAAAACTCAATGGGCTTTTAGGACGCTGAAAAGTGGGTTGGGCCTGAAACATGCCGAACAGCTCATGGGCCGGCAGCAGTCCGAAATAGACCCTGGCCCATGATTGTGCGAATCACATCATGGGCTATTAACAGGCCAAAATTGTCTCGGTCCTTGTTTGCCCCAATCAGATTATCGGCTGTGAGCAGGCCGGATGCAAACCGGGCCGTAGTTAGGCCCAACTATATGAGGGGCTTTTAACAGGACGAAATAAATATAGGGCCGAAATGTTAAACATGCCTTTAACAGGCCGCAACTAATATCAGGCCGAATTACTAAATGGGCCTTTAGCAAGTGGGCCCAAAAGCATAGAGTCTAGTTGACAGGCCGAATCTGATATGGTCCATAATTTAGCCCAAAGCCTCTTAAAGGGCCGGATCTGATCTGGGCCGTAATTTGGCCCAGAACGTGGTAGGCTTTTAACGGGCCAGATATCATATGGGCCTTTATTGGGTCCGGAACGTGGCAGGCTGGTTATGGACCGGATAAAATATGGGCCGGCATTTGGCCCAAAACATGGCAGCCTGTTAACGGGCCGGCCCATTAGTGTCCTCGAAATCTTGTGGGCCTTTAGCTGAGCCGGCCCATTATGGTCTGCAAAATCTTGTGGGCCTTTAGCTGGGCCGGCCCATTATGGCTCGCTAAGTCTTGTGGGCCTTTACTTGGGCCAGCCCATTTAATCTTTATGGGCCACTTTTGGGCCGGTCCACGTGTCAACGTATCATAGGCGCATCTCGCCCGTTGGATGAGTGACACATGTGGCAACACGGAGCTGACATGTGGTTCCGTCAGCCAATGAGAATTTTACACGTGGAAAATCGGCATTGGTCGTGGCTGTTAGCGGGTTATCGGATCCAAAACTGGACCCAATAGCTTAACAGCGTCCCTTTACGGTGGATGCCACGTGTCGGTCACCCTTGACGAAAGCACTTCTATGACGCGCGATTTATCGTCATGGAAGTGGACACTTCCATGATGATAATTTTGGTAATGTCATGGAACACTTCTACGACAGCACAGGTATGACTATCTTGATTCGTCATAAATTTGTCATGGATGTACATGCATGACAGAAAACGTGACCTACTGTGACAAACACGTATCATCACGGAAGTGTATTTTTTTGTAGTGTCCATCTACGGCGCCATCATGTGTTGCAGCAACCGGGTTGAAAAGAAAAGGGGTAGCAAAGCAACTGTGAGTACTCATCGAAAGTACTCGCAAGACTTACATCAGATCTACACTACGTACGCATCGGTATTAATAAAAGGGGTAGTATTTGTGGATTAAACTGCAGAATGCCAGAATAAGGGGGAGAAGCTAATCCTATCGAAGACTACGTCTTTCGGAAACCACCATATTGAAGCAGTAGGAGTGAGTAGCTGGAATGCTAACAAGTATCATTGTATAGCAATAATCCTACCCTGAGATCCTCTCCTCGTCTTCCTATGAAAGAGCAATCACTTGGTTGTATCTGTGACTTATCTGGTGTGTTTTATCAAGTATCCGGCTTTAATTGTAAGAGGTCGGAATACAACTACAAGTTGTCCTGTTACCGTGGACACGGCTATCCGAATAGTTTACTTCCCTGCAGGGGTGCACCACGTTACCCGATATGCTCAATCACCTCTGGTGGGACACACTTTTCTTGGTAATGACCGGCCTCGGAAGATCAACACGTCGTAGTCCTAACTAGCCTCTTCAGAGAGGTCGGCATGTCGGTCTACATCCTAAGTGCTCAGGGGTCTTGGGCCCATCGCCCTTTGCACTCCTGCATGTTGCGTGGGCGGCTGGGCCTCGTCCTGGCTACCTCTTTATACAAAGCAGGTAATTACGCGGACCACCCGGACGCGTGCCGCTCGTCTGTGACATCTGAAAAGCTTTCGGGAGAAGAAGAGGAGGAAGAGACAGTAAACATAAAGCACGCAGATGCAACACAAATGCATGAAAAGTCGGTAGGCTATGCTAAGGGTGACCTAACACAGTACTAAGTGTTATAGGTGGAGCGGGAAAATACTCGGGAATATTTTCCCGGCTCTAGGAATTTATCGGTCAGACGATCTGGAGGGTAAGGTTCCATATTCATCATGCTAGAGGCATGTGAAAGATGAGTGGATAGCATATTCAGATTCATCACTTTTTTGAGCAATTTTTGTTGGGAAATGTAGTAATTAAAAAATATTCCTACGATCACGCAAGATATATCTAGGAGAACCATAGCAACGAGCGGGGAGCGTGTGTCCACGTACCCTCATAGACCAAAAGCGGAAGTGTTTAGTAACGCGGTTGATGTAGTCGAACGTCTCCGCGATCCAACCGATCCAAGTACCGAACGTACGGCACCTCTGTGTTCAGCACACGTTTAGCACGAAGACATCCCTCGAGGTCTTGATCCAGTGGAGGGTCAAGGGAGAGTTTCGTCAGCACTACGACAATATGACTGAGGTGGTAAACTATGGAGGGGGGCACCGCACATGGCTAAGAAACAACTGTTGTCCTTTGGGGTGCCCCCTGGCCACGTATATAAAGGAGGGGGGAGGAGGAGGCCAGCCCAAGGGGAGGCGCGCCAAGAGGGGAGAGTCCTACTAAGACTCCATTCCTAGTAGGATTCAGCCCACCCCCCTCCTTCCATCTAACGGAGAGGGGAAAGGGGAAAGGAGGGAGAGGGAGAAGGAAAGGGGGGCCACGCCCCCACCCCTTTTCAAATCGGATTGGGCTTGGGGGGCGCCACCTCTTGTGGCAGCCTCCCTCTCTCCACTATGGCCCGATAGGCCCATTAACTTTCCCGAGGGGTTCCTGTAACCTCCCGGTACTCCGAAAAATTCCCGATCTTCTTCGAAACCATTCCGGTGTCCATATATAACCTTCCAATATATCAATCTTTACCTCCTGGCCATTTCGAGAGTCCTCGTCATGTCCGTAATCTTATTCGGGACTCCGAACAAACATCGGTCACCAAAAACACATAACTCATAATAGAAAATCATCATCGAACGTTAAGTGTGCGGACCCTATGGGTTTGAGAACTATGTAGACATGACCGAGACACATCTCCGGTCAATAACAAATGGCGGAACCTGGATGCTCATATTGGCTCCTACATATTCTACGAAGATCTTTAGCGGTCAAACCGCATAACAACATATATCATTCCCTTTGTCATCGGTATGTTACTTGCCCGAGATTCGATCGTCGGTATCTTCATACCTAGTTCAATATCGTTACCAGCAAGTCTCTTTACTCGTTCTGTAATGCATCATCCCGCAACTAACTCATTAGTCACATTGCTTGCAAGGCCTATAGTGATGTGCATTACCGAGAGGGCCCAGAGATACCTCTCCGATACATGGAGTGACAAATCCTAATCTTGATCTATGCCAACCCAACAAACACCTTCAGAGACACCTGTAGAGCATATTTATAATCACCCAGTTCGTTGTGACGTTTGATAGCACACAAGGTGTTCCTCCGGTATTCGGGAGTTGCATAATCTCATAGTCAGAGGTATATGTATAAGTCATGAAGAAAGCAATAGAAATAAAACTTAACGATCATTATGCAAAGCTAACGGATGGGTCTTGTCCATCAAATCATTCTCTAATGATGTGATTCCGTTCATCAAATTACAACACATGTCTATGGTTAGGAAACTTAACCATCTTTGATTAACGAGCTAGTCTAGTAGAGGCATCCTAGGGACACTCTGTTTTGTCTATGTATTCACACATGTACTAAGTTTCCGGTTAATACAATTCTAGCATGGATAATAAACATTTATCATGATATAAGGAAATATAAATAACAACTTTATTACTGCCTCTAGGGCATATTTCCTTCAGTCTCCCACTTGCACTAGAGTCAATAATCTAGTTCACATCGCCATATGATTTAACACTAATAGTTCACATCTTTATGTGATTAACACGCATAGTTCACATCGCCATGTGATCAAAACCTAAAGGGTTTACTAGAGTCAATAATCTAGTTCACATCGCTATGTGATTAACACCCAAAGAGTACTAAGGTGTGATCATGTTTTGCTTGTGAGGGAAATTTAGTCAACGGGTCTGCCACATTCAGATCCGTATGTAGTTTGCAAATTTCTATGTCTACAATGCTCTGCACAGAGCTACTCTAGCTAATTGCTCCGACTTTCAATATGTATCCAGATTGAGGCTTTAGAGTAATCCAGATCGGTGTCAAAGCTTGCATCGATGTAACTCATTACGACGAACTCTTTATTACCTTCATAACCGAGAAATATCTCCTTAGTCTTCTAAGGATAATTTTGACCGCTGTCTAGTGATCTACTACTGGATCACTATTGTACCCCTTTGCCAAACTCATGGCAAGGTACACAATAGGTCTGGTATACAGCATGGCATACTTTATAGAACCTATGGCTGAGGCATAGGGAATGACTTTCATTCTCTTGCTATCTTTTGCCGTGGTCGGGTTTTAAGTCTTACTCAACTTCATACCTTCCAACTCAGGCAAGAACTCCTTCTTTGACTGATCCATTTTGAACTCCTTCAAAAACTCATTGAAATTCTTATCAAGCGTCTTGATCTATCTCTATAGATCTTGATGCCCAATATGTAAGCAGCTTCACCGAGGTCTTTCTTTGAAAAACGACTTTCAAACACTCCTTTATGCTTTCTAGAAAATTCTACATCATTTCCGATCAACAATATGTCATACACATATACTTATCAGAAAGGCTGTAGTGCTCCCACTCACTTTCTTGTAAATACATGCTTCACCACAAGTTTGTATAAAACCATATGCTTTGATCACCTTATCAAAGCGTATATTCCAACTCCGAGATGCTTGCGCCAATCCATAGATGGATCGCTGGAGTTTGCACACTTTGTTCGCACCTTTAGGATCGACAAAACCTTTTGGTTGCATCATATACAACTCTTCTTTAAGAAATCTATTAAGGAATGTAGTTTTGACATCCATTTGCCAGGTTTCATAAAATGTGGCAATTGCTAACATGATTCGGACAGACTTAAGCATCGCTACGAGTGAGAAAATCCCATTGTAGTCAACACTTTGAACTTGTCAAAAATCTTTTTCGACAAGTGTAGCTTTGTAGATAGTAACACTACTATCAGCGTTCGTCTTCCTCTTGAAGATCCATTTATTCTCTATGGCTTGCCGATCATCGGGCAAGTCAACCAAAGTCCATACTTTGTTCTCATACATGGATCCTATCTCAGATTTCATGTCCTCAAGTCATCTTGCGGAATCTGGGCTCATCATCGCTTCCTCATAGTTTGTAGGTTCGTCATGGTCTAGTAACATGACTTCCAGAATAGGATTACCGTACCACTCTGGTGCGGAACGTGCTCTGGTTGTGCTACGAGGTTCGGTAGTAACTTGACCTGAAGTTTCATGATCATCATCATTAACTTCCTCACTAATTGGTGTAGGCATCACTGGAACTGATTTCTGTGATGTACTACTCTCCAATTCGGGAGAAGATACAATTACCTCAACAAGTTCTACTTTCCTCCCACTCACTTCTTTCGAGAGAAACTCCTTCTCTAGAAAGGATCCATTCTTAGCAAAAAATATCTTGCCTTTGGATCTGTGATAGAACGTGTATCCAATAGTTTCTTTTGGGTATCCTATGAAGACGCACTTCTTAGATTTGGGTTCGAGCTTATCAGGCTGAAGCCTTTTGACATAAGTGTCGCAACCCTAAACTTTAAGAAACGACAGCTTAGGTTTCTTGCCAAACCACAGTTCATATGGTGTCGTCTCAGTGGATTTAGATGGTGCCCTATTTAACGTGAATGCAGCCGTCTCTAAAGCATAACCCTAAAACGATAGTGGTAAATCGATAAGAGACATCATAGATCGCACCATATCTAATAAAGTACGGTTATGACGTTCGAACAGACCACTACGTTGTGGTGTTCCAGGTGGCGTGAGTTGTGAAACTATTCCACATTGTTTCAAATGAAGACCAAACTCATAACTAAAATATTCACCTCCACGATCAGATCGTAGAAACTTTATTTTCTTGTTACGATGATTTTCCACTTCACTATGAAATTCTTTGAACTTTTCAAATGTTTCAGACTTATGTTTCATCAAGTAGATATACCCATATCTGCTCAAATCATCTGTGAAGGTCAGAAAATAACGATACCCGCCGCGAGCCTCAACACTCATCGGACCGCATACATCAGTATGTATTATTTCCAACAAGTCTGTTGCTCGCTCCATTGTTCCGGAGAACAGAGTCTTAGTCATCTTGCCCATGAGGCATGGTTCGCAAGCATCAAGTGATTCCAAAAGCCCATCAGCATGGAGTTTCTTCATGCTCTTTACACCAATATGACCTAAACGGCAGTGCCACGAATAAGTTGCACTATCATTATTAACTTTGCATCTTTTGGCTTCAATATTATGAATATGTGTATCACTACAATCGAGATTCAATAAAAATAGAACACTCATCAAGGGTGCATGACCATAAAAGATATTACTCATATAAATAGAACAACCATTATTCTCTGATTTAAATGAATAACTGTCTCGCATTAAACAAGATCCAGATATAATGTTCATGCTCAACGCTGGCACCAAATAACAATTATTCAGGTCTAAAACTAATCCCGAAGGTAGATGTAGAGGTAGCGTTCTGACAGCGATCACACTGACTTTCAAACCATTTCCCACGCGCATCGTCACCTCGTCCTTAGCCAATCTTCGTTTAATCCGTAGCCCCTGTTTTGATTTGCAAATATGAGCAACAGAACCAGTATCAAATACCCAGGTGCTACTACGAGCATTAGTAAGGTACACATCAATAACATGTATATAAAATATACCTTTCACTTTGCCATCCTTCTTATCCACCAAATACTTGGGGCAGTTCCGCTTCCAGTGACCAGTCCCTTTGCAGTAGAAGCACTCAGTTTCAGGCTTAGGTCCAGACTTGGGCTTCTTCACTTGAGCAGCAACTTGCTTGCCGTTCTTCTTGAAGTTCCCCTTTTTCCCTTTGCCCTTTTTCCTGAAACTAGTGGTCTTGTTAACCATCAACACTTGATGCTCCTTCTTGATTTCTACCTCCGCAGCCTTTAGCATCGCGAAGAGCTCGGGAATTGTCTCATCCATCCCTTGCATATTATAGTTCATCACGAAGCTTTTATAGCTTGGTGGCAGTGATTGAAGAACTCTGTCAATGACACTATCATCCGGAAGATTAACTCCCAATTGAGTCAAGTGGTTGTGGTACCTAGACATTCTGAGCATGTGTTCACTGACAGAACTATTCTCCTCCATCTTGCAGCTATAGAACTTATTGGAGACTTCATATCTCTCAATTCGGGCATTTGCTTGAAATATTAACTTCAACTCCTGGAACATCTCATATGCTCCATGACATTCAAAACGTCTTTGAAGTCCCGATTCTAAGCCATAAGGCATGGCACACTGAACTATAGAGTAGTCATCAGCTTTGATTTGCCAGACGTTCATAACGTTCGGAGTTGCTCCTGCAGCGGGTCTTGCACCTAGCGGTGCTTCGACGATGTAATTCTTCTGTGCAGCAATGAGGATAATCCTTAGATCATGGGCCAAGTCCGCATCATTGCTACTATCATCTTTCTACTTATTTTTCTCTAGGAACATATCAAAAATAAACAGGGAGCTACATCGCGAGCTATTGATCTACAACATAATTTGCAAATACTATCAGGACTAAGTTCATGATAAATTAAAGTTCAATTAATCATATTACTTAAGAACTCCCACTTAGATAGACATCCCTCTAGTCATCTAAATGATCACGTGATCCATATCAACTAAACCATGTCCAATCATCACGTGAGATGGAGTAGTTTTCAATGGTGAACATCTCTATGTTGATCATATCTACTATATGATTCACATTCGAGCTTTCGATCTCAGTGTTCCGAGGCAATATCTGCATATGCTAGGCTCGTCAAGTTTAACCCGAGTATTCTACATGTGCAAAACTGGCTTGCACCCGTTGTATGTGAACGTAGAGCTTATCACACCCGATCATCACGTGGTGTCTCGGCACGACGAACTGTAGCAATGGTGCATACTCAGGGAGAACAACTATACCTTGAAATTTAGTGAGGGATCATCTTATAATGCTACCACCGATACTAAGCAAAATAAGATGCATAAAGGATAAACATCACATGCAATCAAAATATGTGACATGATATGGCCATCATCATCTTGTGCCTTTGATCTCGATCTCCAAAGCACCGTCTTGATCTCCATCGTAACCAGCTTGATACCTTGATCTCCATTGTAGCATTGTTGTCGTCTCGCCAACTATTGCTTCTACGACTATCGCTACCGCTTAGTGATAAAGTAAAGCAATTACATGGCGAATGCATTTAATACAATAAAGCGACAACCATAAGGCTCCTGCCAGTTGCCGATAACTTTTACAAAACATGATCATCTCATACAACAATTTATATCTCATCACGTCTTGACCATATCACATCACAACATGCCCTGCAAAAACAAGTTAGACGTCCTCTACTTTGTTGTTGCAAGTTTTACATGGCTACTATGGGCTTCTAGCAAGAACCGTTCTTACCTACGCATCAAAACCACAACGATTTTTCGTCAAGTGTGCTGTTTTAACCTTCAACAAGGACCGGCCATAGTCAAACCTGATTCAACTAAATTTGGAGAGACAAACATCCGCTAGCCACCTGTGTGCGAAGCACGTCGGTAGAACCAGTCTCATGAACGCGGTCATGTAATGT
Source organism: Aegilops tauschii subsp. strangulata (assembly GCF_002575655.3). NCBI lineage: Eukaryota > Viridiplantae > Streptophyta > Magnoliopsida > Poales > Poaceae > Aegilops > Aegilops tauschii. Next base: position 361,537,849 of record NC_053039.3, read on the forward strand.
CGGTCCGGGCCGCTTCATCCAACAATACTGCCGAATCAAAGTAAGACGTTGATGGTAAGCAGTATGATTATTATCGCCCACAACTAATTGTGTTCTACTCGTGCATATATCATCTACGCATAGACCTGGCTCTGATACCACTATTCGGAAATGTAGTAATTCAAAAAAATTCCTACGATCACACAAGATATATATAGGAGAAGCATAGCAACGAGCGGGGAGAGTGTGTCCACGTACCCTCGTAGACCGAAAGCGGAACCGTTTAGTAGTGCGGTTGATGTAGTCGAACGTCTTCACGATCCAACCAATCCAAGTACCGAACATACGGCACCTCCGTGTTCAGCACACGTTCAGCACGATGACGTCCCTCGAGCTCTTGATCCACTAGAGGTTCGAGGGAGAGTTCTCTCAGTACGACGGCGTGGTGACGGTGTTGGTGATGTGATCCGCGCAGGGCTTCTCCTAAGCACTACGACAAATGACAGAGGTGGTAAACTATGGAGGGGCGCACCGCACACGGCTAAGAAACAACTGTTGTTCTTTGGGGTGCCCCCTGGCCACGCATATAAAGGAGGGGGGAGGAGGAGGCCGGCCCAAGGGGAGGCGCGCCAAGAGGGGAGAGTCCTACTAGGACTCGTTCCTAGTAGGATTCGCCCCCCTCCTTCCATCTAACGGAGAGGGGAAAGGGAAAGGAGGGAGAGGGAGAAGGAAAGGGGGGCCGCTGTCGGTGTCAAAACCGGCGGATCTCGGGTAGGGGGTCCCGAACTGTGTGTCTAAGGCGGATGGTAACAAGAGGCGGGGGACACGATGTTTACCCAGGTTTGGGCCCTCTCGATGGAGGTAATACCCTACTTCCTGCTTGATTGATCTTGATGATATGAGTATTACAAGAGTTGATCTACCACGAGATCGTAGAGGCTAAACCCTAGAAGCTAGCCTATGGTATGATTGTTGTTGTCCTACAGACTAAACCCTCCGGTTTATATAGACACCGGAGGGGGCTAGGGTTACACAGAGTCGGTTACAAGGGAGGAGATCTACATATCTGTATTGCCAAGCTTGCCTTCCACGCCAAGGAGAGTCCCATCCGGACACGGGACGAAGTCTTCAATCTTGTATCTTCATAGTCCAACAGTCCGGCTAAAGTATATAGTCCGGCTGTCCGAGGACCCCCTAATCCAGGACTCCCTCAGTAGCCCCCGAACCAGGCTTCAATGGCGATGAGTCCGGCGCGCAGATTGTCTTCGGCATTGCAAGGCGGGTTCTTCTCCAAATTCTGAGTACCTGTCGAGTAGTGTTCGGCTTCCCATAAATGTTGCACTCCTTGGCTTCCGCGCCTAATAATGGCTATCTTCCACGTGTCAAGCGAATGCGAGAAGCCAGGGCATTTTTACATTTGCCACCCTAGCCATGTGAGTAAATCGTCTATTAAAGAGACGGGGATTCTCAGATCCAGATCACACCATCCTCCCACAGTGAGTATCCATCAGAGCGCGCCCAGAAAAAATCCATTCCAACATGGCCGGCCATCGCAGCTCCTCCTCTCGCTCCCGTTGCCCTAAGCCCAGCAATTGGAAGAAGTGTTCTGTCCCCCATAGCCAATTAGTAGAGTTACAGACCCAGGGATTTCTCCCTCCAGCGTATATGGTCCCCGTTCGAGCCGGGCTCGCCACCTACAATGGCGGGGAGCAAGCGGAGAGCTTTCCTAACCCATCCATGGGGGAGTAGGTATGCCTTGTCCCTTACTTATTAAGAGGGCTTGGATTTCCAATTCATCCGTTACTCCGCGGGCTCCTGGAGTTCTACGGCCTCCAGCTGCATAATTTTACTCCCGCCTCCATATTACACATTGCTGGCTATGTCGCCCTTTGCGAGCTGTTTCTGGGCTGCGAGGCTTATTTCGAGCTATGGAAGAGGCTATTCTGCCTCGTACCCCGTACACAGGAGGGGTCAATATACCAAGTGGGCGGAGTCGAAATATGGCGCATCGCCGGGACCGGATATCTGTCCGGTACTCCGAAGAAGACATCCGAAGATTGGCCTTCGGAGTGGTTTTATATGGAGGACGTCCCCCTTCCGGACCCTGTTCGGATGGGCCTTCCTGAGTTTAATAATGCTCCCTTGAAGAAATTCCACAGCTGGCGCGCTCGGAGCCCTCAGGAGGAAGATAACGGGGAAGTCCTTTATCTGATGGGCGGGATACAAACGCTGGCCAAATCAGGATTGACAATAGTCGAGGTTATGTCAATATGTATAATGCGGGGGGTGCAGCCACTTCAATATCGGGGACAACCCATGTGGCACTTCAATGGAGAAGACGATGCCACCCGCTGCGGTCGTAAAAGTCCGGACACCGTCGCTGCTCTAGCGAAAATACTGTCCGATTTATACAAAGGAGAGGAAGAGGAGTTCAGCCGTATCAAGCCACGGGATGGATTCTCCATGTACAACCCCCCAAACTGGGTGAGCAGCTACTTTTTACTCTAGACCTTCCCGCGTTATTTGTCATAAATATTTACCTTGCTATTTCATAGCAGGAGCTGCGAAAAGCTGTGAGGGAGGTCCACAGCCCGCCTCCACAACCAGAGGAACCTGACTGGGCCCTTGACCCCGGACTCGAATAAGATCCGGACACATTTGTGGAGCTGATTGACAGGACGTTCTATCAACTGAGCTGCGATGATGCAATGGTGGCCATCATAGCCGATTATCCTAGACTACTCCCTGCATCGCATGTAAGTAAAACCGGAGTCCCAACTTCCGAGAAGGATCCCTTTTTCTGCACTTCACCTACCACACACATATGGTGTGTTATAGGGAAGGCCCTCGGGACGCCATGCCGAACCCGTAGTGACTCACCAACAAGGGGCACCGAAGCCGGGTAGGCTTAAAAGGAAGGCGGTCAGGACTGAGACGTCGTCGCAGAGGTATGAAACAGAACTCTCCTCCGTGATTATCGTCTTTTAAAACATAATAACGCCCATGTTTGCTAGTAGGAAAAACGCTCGCCGGACTATATCTAGAGAGGTTGCCGGTCACACACTCGGGCTCCAGAGCCGGACATAGAGGCGGACGCTAACATGGGGCGAATGCCGAATGTTCCTCCTACAGAGGATGCGGATAGGCTATCCGCTACAAATTCCGAAGTGGAGAGGGCCATGAATCACAGGCGTCGCCGGGCCGTACTCCGTGACGCTTGTTTCTCCCAAGAGGCGTTCGATGCCTTCAACTCAGGAGACGCGTACATCCAAGCTGCTCAAAATGGTCTTGCCAGAGCCACGGACCAGTATGTAAAGGATATACGGGTAGTGTCGTGGAATTAACACGTCAGATGTCCTAGGTGTAAGGACTTAGTCGTGAGGCCAGCGCATCTATGTAGTAGTTGAGAGGGGTTGATTGGGATGAGAGACGCAGGGTGGTCCAACGCACGAGACAAGGGTTTAGATAGCTTCGGGCCCCAGGAAACATCATCCGGTAACAACCCTACATGCTGTTTGAGGCTAGGTCTCATTATGATCACTGGAGAGTCGCCGGCTCCGGCTCTCGGTGTTTAGCCCTAGAGATTATTTCTTGTTTCCCGTCCCTCTTCGAGGAGCCCTGCCCCTCCTTATATAAGTTAGAGGGGCGGGTTACATGTGGAGTCCTAGTAGGACTAGGACTAGTCTATCTTCTCTTACAAGTTAATTACAAGTCCGGGTCTTGCTTCCTCGTAAAGGAAATATTCGTCATCCCTTTCCTTTTAATCCGGCCCATCATAACGTGAGCCGGCCTTCTGGGCTTTAGGCCTTGTTGTCCATCTGACCCGCCCGCCGGGTTACTAATGAGTCGCCAAGATCGGCCAGGTTATCTATGAATCACCAAGCTCCGGGCGGGTTACTAATGAGCCGCCAATTCCGGCCGGGTCATACCGCGGGGTATATCCCCGACATTAGCCCCTAGTTTAATTTGGATTTATCCATGTTAAACTGATCCTGTAAAATAAACACAAGAACAAACTTGATAGGTTGTGCTCCGGGTTAAATTTTTGTAAGCCGGCACCTGATCATCTTTAAATCCTTGTCATTTCCTTCTTGATACATGCCCATGAACTCATCGCAAATCTCCTTTAGTAGATATGTTCAAACTTTGTGAATGCAAAAAATCCAGATACTTCTTTTAAGAAATCCGGGTCAATAGGCCAGCTTCAGAGTCAATTTGCTCGCATTGGTCTCTTGTAGAGAAATATTGTAAGAAATAATCCACTTGAATCGGCTTTCAATGCTCTGACTTGACAAAAATATTGGTCTTCAAATATTCAACTTATATTCATCCGGCTTAAAGATATAAAACTTGCCGGTTTATGAGTACCAAAATTGCCGGGTTATAAATAGATGATGCCAAGTCATAATTGTCGCCGACGCCGGTTTATGATTTTTTGCAGACACCAGGTCAATCTGACTTACTCAAAACTGAGAATTTGAAGATATTTCTCCCTTATATCCATATTACCTGTAGCCCCCAAGGGCCGGTTTAATCAGCATGAATAAGCCGGGACTTATCACCATGGCTTTAAATAAAATCCAGTTGTGTAGCCCCATGAGTCGGCTATAGTCATAGTAGTGTAGCTGGGTCATCCTAAAATTGTCTTGAATTGTTTGACAGGAGCAATTGGCAGTCCCCAAGGGCCGGCTCATTACGATGTGATGAGTCGGGTCTTCAATGAGGTGAGCAAAAATTGGCTTTGCATTAGCCCCCAAGTGCCATGGTGCATGCTGGCAGTGACATGGGACTTGCATATTTGATGTAATCTCAATTTGAATAATGTAGCCCCCAAGTGCCGGGTTGTAAGCCTGCAGCGTCTCGGGACTATTCTTTCCATTGTAGAATAAAAAATAATAGCCATTGCGCCAAAGCGACTTTGAATACCTCATCAGCTGATAAGTTAATCCGGAGCTTAAATACTCGGCGGCTCTTGGCCGATGGCGATTTAATACGCCTCCATTGTAAGCCGGAATTTGTACAACCCGGTGGCTTATAGCCTTTGAGAAAATCAAGAATTGATAACCCTTTTGAGACACCAATTTCAATCTGGGATATTGAATTTTCACTGCCGGTTTATGTGACCTGTGCAGTAAGGGTGACAACCCAATCTTTGATACGTGCATGATTCCAATGGCGCAATTCAAAACATGCCGGCGGCTTAAAGTCCATAGCCAGGGCCAGTTTAAACATAACCATGTATAAACAATATCATACCTATGATATTGAATTGTACTGTCGGCTTATGATACCTGTGCAGTAAGTGTGATAACCCAATCCTTAGAAGCCAATGCTTCCACATAGATGATGATTGTCATAAGCCGGCGACTTATCATCGAAAATCAAGCCGGGTTTAAATAGAAACCACTCATATACACTTTAGATGTGTTCAAAAGAGCTTTCAAATAAAATCCCAAAAATTATTTGCAAAATGAGACTTCAAAATTTTTGAGGCTTCTGATTCGAATACGATCAGAAAACCGTCACAAAGGGGTTAAGCTAAGATTCGAATACGATCATATAGCCCCCAGTGGCTTTGGCGCTGCCGATCAAGAGGGTACCGACAGCTATGTTCTCTTTGGTTCGAATACGACCTATGTTTGAACAGGAAGCCCCCAAATGACCTTGAGAGTTGTTTAACGACGCTGATTCGAATACGATCCACGTCGGTTCCCAAAGGGGGTTGAGCTATGGTTCAAATATGACCAAGAAACTCCCCAATGAGCTCGGCAGTGTGCCGATCAAAAGGGTATCGACAGCTATGTTCTCTTTGGTTCGAATACGACCTATGTTTGAACAGGAAGCCCCCTAGTGATCATGAGAATAGTTAACGACTCCGATTCGAATACGATCAGGGTCACACCAAAAGGGTTAAGCTAAATTCGAATACGATCAGCTCCCGATGGTCATTAAAGCAGGGTACCTTGAGTCGGACATTTGAACCGGATTTGAGAGCTTCAAAACCTTGCGGGAGAAAGATATCTCTTGAACCGGATTTTAAACCGGAATCTTTATTTGAACCGGCAATTTTCTGACGGCCTTTAAAGTTTCATCAATATGGTAGCAGCCTCCGAAACCGGGTTATCATTCCCTCCAACGACCAGGGGTTCCCGAGTCATGTCACTGTAGCCCCCGAGTCTCAAGATGACTCGAGGAGTTGGCTTGAGATTCTCCATATTTAACCATGATATAAACCGGCATAACTTGTATGTCATTGGTGTTGATAACACGATGTGTATCCACAGAAGGTTGAGGTGACTGCGGCGGGTTATAAATGATCCCTTATGAGCCGTGTCAGCAACTCGGCCAATGGTTCCTTCCAACTGGCTGTTTGAAGCTTAACCAAACTGTAGTGATAGCGACTTGTGCGCATGTCCATTGAGCCGTCCAGGTGCAGACGGCGGCTGATAACATATGATAATTTGCCTCCAATTTGTTGGAAGAAAACCGGGCTTCCCAAGTAGTGACCTGCTCATACTCAATACACAGCTCATGCAGATAAGTGCTGCTCGGTGTGTTGATGTAGACCAGGCCGCGAGAGGCGGACGGAAAAGACGACCTCAGCATCAGAGGCGGCCCAGACAGACGAACCGTCCGCGGTGTTATAAACCGGCGCAGTCGGGCGAGTTAACCACGCCGTTTTGATGTAGTGAACAATTGTCCTGCATCAACAATATTGCAGACCTAGACAAAGATAAACTTCTCTTTGACAAAATAATATGTACCAATAAAATATATTTTAGATGGATATCACCTGATGTGCCAGGACGGAAATAATCTGCCATGAAATTGATGATCGCTAGGTGAAGTTGAAGTCGCTCACGGGTGAACCGGCCACGGCGTGGTAAACCGAAGTGGACGGGTGAATCGGCCGTGACTTTTGTAAGCCGGCGCGGACAGCGAGTCGGCCACGGCGTTGTAAGCTGGTGCAGACACGTGAACCGGCCACGAGGGCGGACGGGTGAGTCGTCCGTGACATTTGTAAGCCGGCGCGGACACGTGAACCGGCCGCGAGGGCGGACGGGTGAGTCCTCCGTGGCGTTGTAAGATGGTGCGGACGGGCGAGTCGGCCGGCGCGTTTGATGTAAACCGGACCGCGATACGCGTGTCCGTGAAGCTGCGCGGCACAACCGAACATGCCTCCGTATCCATGGTATAACATTACTTTCGTCACAAATAACTATCCTGCATAAACATTGCAAGACAGAATAACTGTACAAAAACATATTATTGTACACAGATGAAATAGATAGGACAGGATCACCTGATATATTTTTCGAAGGTAGTAACTGTTAACCGAGTGAAAGCCTTCACGTCCAATCAACTAACCACTTATCCATCAAATTTTGAAATGGGTCGTTCCCATCAATCTGTAGCACACTTAGCTCAGACCGTGAATCCTTTAGCTTGTTTCTTTGTGTGAGAGCTTGCTCCCTCTCACTTTTGGCATGATTTGCTTTCTGATATGGCACGCATACACACACAGCTTATTATTGGCATCCCCACCTCCAACCTAGTATTTTAATCACCAGGCCTCCTGCCACTTGAACCCGTTACCTCCACAGAATAACACAACACAGATCGGTGGGGCAACAATCAGAAGACGGGTCACATTGGCCGAGCCCGTAGTAGAAAAGGTGAACCGGCGGAAGTCAGAACTGTTCACTGGCGACTCGCGGCAGCTCAAGACGGTTCGCAGACATGGAGATTTGAAGATGGTAGCTCGGGGGTGCCGGTTCAAAGCAATGAGGCTGTGTCGAATTGATCCGGCGCCGGTTCAACACCAGGACTGCGTCTCCACACACACGGAGGCGAGTCAAAGCAGGAGCAATAACAGGTTGCTGCTGCGGCGAAGGCAGCAGATGTGGCTCGGATGGCCAGGGAGTCGACGGTCCGTCGGCGGCGACCCAACCACGGCAGGGATGGTGACAACCCGGCCGGCGGCAGCGGGTTATGGCAGCGGAAAGGTATGGCAGCTTAATGCGCCAAAGTGGATATGGCAGCGCCGGTTCTGCAGCGGCAATAACCCGGCGCCGGTCTTCAGCAGCAGAGGAGGCCGAGGAAGGCCCGACGCGTCTAAAGAAGTGGCGAGTTATGGCAGACGGCTCAGAGGAGGCTCCATCCTCTCCCGGCGCTCCACCATGGAGAAGACACCCATCTCCTGCACCTTCGTCCTGGCGGTTTGAAGCTGAGCGCGAGGCCGGGAAGCTGAGCACGCGAAGCCGGGGCGGTCTCAGAGGCACTCGGCCATGACCCGCGACAACCCAGAGGAAGCGATCCGGCCAGGCTGGAGTACGGTTTAGGCTGGGCTGGTCTGTTGAGGCCGAGGGCGGCTCGAAGCGAAGTTGCGGAGTCGTGGGTGACTTGGAGTATCAGGCCGGCTCCTTGGCGAATTGGTGGCATCGGTAGTAGCGAAAAGCAGGGACGGTCTTGAGGCGAGCCATGGCAGCGGCTGCATGTACTCAAGGCTGGGACAGCGGAGGTAAACCGGTGAGACAGGCCAATAGGCTTAGGCAAGCGATGACAGTAGAGGCGGGGGTGGTTTGACGAGGGCAGCTCGAAGCAGCCGGCCGGCGAGGCGCGACTGAACCAACGGCGGATCGGAGAGGCGCGGCTGCGGGTCGGCGATGGCGACTCCGAGGAAGCGAGGCGCGACTGAACCGGCAGCGGGTTGGAGAGGCGCGGCTGCGGGTCGGCGATGGCGAATCGCAGGAGGAGTCCGAGCCAGTATCCTCCGCCGAACGTTTGAACATCAGTGATTGCATCAAGCCGGCCGGTTCACAGCAACTTTGAACATCAGTGGTTTAAGATGATTTGTTCTGACCAACATGGAAATAGCAGCAGCCGGCCGGCAACGACGGTTCAGCCGACGCGAGGGCATGAGCAGCAGAGGCCTGGGTCTTCGGTCAAGTCTGTTCCCGGGCCGCATGTTTTTTTTCGAATCCACGTCCGGCTCTTCATGATCCGGACGATCGCGAACTTCTCGAACCCTAGGAGAGATCCCTCCAAGAACTCATCACCACCGTGCGCCACCGCCCCACGGTGGGCGCCAACTGCCCCACGGTGGGCGCCAACTATCATGGAATTAACACGTCAGATGTCCTAGGTGTAAGGACTTAGTCGTGAGGCCAGCGCATCTATGTAGTAGCTTGAGAGGGGTTGATTGGGATGAGAGACGCAGGGCGGTCCAACGCACGAGACAAGGTTTTAGACAGCTTCGGGCCCCGGGAAACATCATCCGGTAACAACCCTACATGCTGTTTGAGGCTAGGTCTCATTATGATCACGGGAGAGTCGCCGGCTCCGGCTCTCAGTGTTTAGCCCTAGAGATTATTTCTTGTTTCCCGTCCCTCTTCGGGGAGCCCTACCCCTCCTTATATAAGTTAGAGGGGCGGGTTACATGTGGAGTCCTGGTAGGACTAGGACTAGTCTATCTTCTCTTACAAGTTAATTACAAGTCCGGGTCTTGCTTCCTCGTAAAGGAAATATTCGTCATCCCTTTCCTTTTAATCCGGCCCATCATAACGTGAGCCGGCCTTCTGGGCTTTAGGCCTTGTTGTCCATCTGACCCGCCCGCCGGGTTACTAATGAGTCGCCAAGATCGGCCAGGTTATCTGTGAATCACCAAGCTCCGGGCGGGTTACTAGTGAGCCGCCAATTCCGGCCGGGTCATACCGCGGGGTATATCCCCGACAGGTAGGGAAATCTAATAATTATGTATATCAGTAGCCCCTGAGACTTGAAACAGTTGGCACAACTGATTTAAGGATCATTGTTTGCATAGGTTCTTACTGAGAAGAATACCCAGTTGCCTCTAGAGCTGGAGGAGTGCAAAGCCCAGCTTCAGGCCGCAATTGCCGCAGTAAAGGAGTCCGAGAAGGCCCCATCTGGCAACATTTATTTCTATTGCAAAGAATGACAGGTACCAGGTAGTATGCGGCATGCATGCAAATCTAATAATTGATTCTGCAGATGACTCCGGAGTGAATCCGGAGGTCGCGATAGGGGATGAGCCGCATGCTCAACGACAGCTAAAGGCTGGCGAGCGCGTGCTTACACGGGTTAGGCGGGAGAAAAACGATCTCCAAGACACCGATATCCAGCTGGGCGTGGAACTGAAAGATGTTCGAGCCCAGCTTGCTGACTCCGTAAAGGAGAATAAGAGGCTTCGACACGGCATTTTTAGTAAGTGCTTGAACGAACTTTTAAAGAGTTCGGCGAAGAAACCAGCCAAAAAAGTTATGTCTGCAGGTATGCTGACGGGTCGTCCCACGGAGGAGATGCCCGGGTCTGCGGGTGATCTTCTGCCAGAGCTCTCACAACTGCACGAACAAGTTCGGCAGGTGATGCAGGGCATTGCCCAAGCGTTGTGGCCATCCGCCTCCCCGCCAGGAGGCATGGGTGAGCTTATAGAAAAGCTCAAGGGAGCGCGGCGGCGCTTCCGATTATGGAAGATATTAGCCTGCCGACAAGGTGCGAGGGAAGCCTGGGCCATGGTGAAGACGCGATATACCAAGGCTGACCCGAACCACATGGCCGAGGTCGGACCTGTGGGGCCTGATGGGAAAGAGATCCCCGTCAGTTTGGTGTATGACCAAGTAGAATTAGCCGCAAAGTATTCCTGTCACGCCCAATATGCGACCCTATCCGAGAGGAACTCGAAGGTCCCATCAAGGATAGACCCGCGTGGGCCGAAGAAAAGGCCGCATTGGTGAACCGGGCTGAACAGGCGGAGAAGGCTCTCTCCGAAAAGACCGCCGAGCTCTCCGGCCTAAAGCGCCAAGTGTCCCAGATGGTGGCCGCAATCTTCGGTAAGTCGTCGCGCCGGCTTTCATCAAGTTTAGAATGTTTATATCTCATAATTTCATCCTTGTCGGCGGCTTATCTGACTCTGTTAAACAGGTCCCAGAAGTGCTAACCTCAACCAGAGCGTGGTAACCAAGCTGAAGGCCGTGTATACCCTGGTGGAGCAGCTCTACACCGGGTCACAGCGTGCCTTAGCTGTGGTGGCCCTATCCAACGAGGTGCTGACTCACCTGGCAGAAGTCCTTCGCCGGCTCGCTGTACTGCCTCAACGGATCCAAGAGCTGCGACGGGCCTCTGCAAGAGCCGGAGTGATCGCCGCGCTGAGCCGGGCCAAGGCATTCCTGCCGGAGTTAGACCCGGCGGACATCGCCCTTGGCTATCCAAGCCTGAAGGAAGACGGCTCAGCTTTCGATCAGAAGGACTTCGCAGCTTGCGTGAAGGCCGTACGCCTGGTGGCCACCCTTATCGGGAACGACACAGATCTGACCAAGTACCAGCCGGGTTACAATGCGGAGAATCAGAGGATTCCAACCCCTCGCTATGAAGCCCTCAACTTGATCCCGCCGGCTCGTCAGCACACGTTCGCCCCGGAGATTGACCCGGCCGGGTTAATTGACGAGGAAGCCCAATTCGAAGCTCTCAGCGGCATCGACTAGAAGTCATCAACTTTCCAGGTCTTGGGATCAGCCGGAGGAGAAGACAGGAACGAGCCGGAGACTTCAACTCAGCAAGCGTCGTAACTCGGCTGGCGGTTTACCAAACAATGCCTCACCCTTTTGGACTCAACGAGTCTTGTAATAGAGTAGGACCAACACTTTATTTTTGCCGTGTCACCGTGCACGCCTTGAATGCTGAAGTCTTTTGAAGTTCTCTTTGATGTTTCTCCAGGTCATAATCAATCCTTTGTTTTTCTTAACCTTAAAAGAGGTGCCCTTAATTATCCTGCATAGAAGGGCAAATCACAAGTCTTGAGGCGGCTTACCGCCCTGAGAATCATAAGTTTTAGATAACCCGGAACATGAATCAAAAAGGACTTGTCTTCAATAATATCCTGAATACAGCCGTAAGAACATACTTAACAGCCTGCAAGCATACGTCCGGGTTAGATAACCCGGATAAGAAGGTTGGTACCGCAACTCCAGTTTACCTGTCTTATAACACCCATTGCGTTCAGCAATACTGTAAACCCAAGTTAAGCTGGCAAAGTGAGACCCGGCCGTACACACTTGGAATAATCAGATAAAACTGACTATAAACTGGAAGAACTTAGGGGCTTCCGGTTCGAATACGACCAGAGACACGGCCCAAAGGGGTTATGCTAAGATTCGAATAAGATCATATAGCCCCCAGTGGGTGTGGCGATGCCAATCAAGAGGGTATCGACAGCTATGTTCTCTTTGGTTCGAATACGACCCATGTTTGAACAGGAAGCCCCCAAGTGAATAAGAATTGTTTAACGACGCTGATTCGAATACGATCCACGTCGGCTCCCAAAGGGGTGAAACCATGATTCAAATATGATCAAGGAAAAACTCCCCAATGAGCTCGGCACTTTGCCAATCAAATGGGTATCGACAGCTATGTTCTCTTTGGTTCGAATACGACCCATGTTTGAACAGGAAGCCCCCAAGTGACCTTGTTGCTTATGGCTAGATTCGAATACGATCATAAGCCGGATCCTGCTTCAAGTCATCATGTAATCTTGCAATGAAAACAACACGTGCATATTTGGAGGAGAAAAAAGGACAGAGGTCCTACTTTATTGCTTATCATAATATATACATGGCTGAGAGAAATATGTACATCACGAGAGCTGGTGACTCAAGTGTAGTAAGGCCGAAGCTGAGCTATGTTCCACGGCCAACGGGTCTCTTCCTCCGACTTACGTGAATCTTTATGCTCCCGAATGTCAATGAGGTAATATGACCCGTTATGCAAGTTCTTGCTGACCACAAAGGGTCCTTCCCAAGGCGGGGAGAGCTTGTGCGCATCTGTTTGATCCTGGATGAGCCGGAGCACGAGATCGCCTTCCTGGAAGACCCGGGTTTTAACCCGGCGACTATGATAGCGGCGCAGGTCTTGTTGGTAAATTGCTGAACGGGCTGCTGCCACATCACGCTGTTCATCCAACAAGTCAAGAGCATCCTGGCGCGCCTGTTCATTATCCGCCTCAACGTAAGCCGCCACTCGAGGTGAGTCATGACGGATGTCACTGGGGAGTACTGCTTCTGCCCCATAAACCATGAAGAAAGGCGTAAAACCTGTAGACCTGTTAGGGTAGTGTTGATGCTCCATAACACGGAGGGCAACTCCTCCACCCAACAACCCGGCGTCCGTTGCAAAGGGACCAAAAGCCGGGGCTTGATACCCTTCAGAATCTCCTGATTAGCTCTCTCAGCTTGACCATTGGATTGAGGATGAGCAACTGAGGAGACATCAAGTCGGATATGCTCTCGTTGACAAAACTCTTCCATGGCGCCTTTGGATAGATTGGTGCCATTGTCAGTTATAATGCTGTGCGGAAAGCCAAAGCGGAAAATCACCTTCTTCATAAATTGAACCGCCGTGGCCGCATCGCACTTGCTAACTGGCTCAGCTTCCACCCACTTGGTAAATTTTTCAACCGCCACCAATAGGTGGGTCTTCTTATCTTTGGACCTTTTGAAAGGTCCAACCATATCAAGCCCCCAGACCGCAAAGGGCCAAGTGATTGGGATCATCCTCAGCTCTTGAGCCGGTACGTGAGCCCATCGTGAGAACCTCTGGCAACCATCACATTTACTGACCAAGTCCTCTGCATCAGCATGAGCCGTCAGCCAATAAAAACGATGGCGAAAAGCCTTGGCCACAAGAGACTTTGAGCCGGCGTGATGGCCACAATCCCCTTCGTGAATCTCACGCAAGATCTCATGACCTTCCTCAGGGGAGACACAACACTGAAATGCTCCTGTAACAGTGCGATGATGCAACTCGCCATTGATAACAATCATTGACTTAGCCCGCCGGGTTATTTGTCTGGCCAAAGTTTCATCCTCAGGCAACTCGCCCCGGGTCATGTAAGCCAGATATGGCATTGTCCAGTCTGGTATGATATGGAGAGCCGCCACCGGTCATGCCTCCGGGTCAGGGACAGCCAAATCTTCCTCTGTAGGCAACTTAACAGAAGGGCTATACAGGACGTCCAGGAAAATGTTAGGCGGCACCGGCTTTCGCTAAGAGCCTAGCCGGCTTAGAGCATCAGCCGCCTCGTTCTTCCTGCGATCAATGTGCTCTACTTGGTAGCCCTGAAAGTGCCCAGCAATGGCATCAACTTCGCGGCGATAAGCCGCCATGAGAGGGTCCTTAGAGTCCCACTTGCCTGATACTTGTTGAGCCACCAAGTCTGAGTCACCGAAACACCTTACCCGGCTCAAGCTCATCTCCTTAGCCATCCGAAGACCGTGGAGCAAAGCCTCGTACTCAGCCGCATTGTTAGTGCAAGGAAACATCAACTGTAGCACATAAGGGAATTTGTCACCTTTAGGGGAAGCCAATACAACTCCAGCCCCCGAGCCTTCCAACTGCCTGGACCCGTCGAAGTGAATAGTCCAATATGTGTTATCCGGCTTCTGCTCGGGCACCTGTGACTCTGTCCAATCATTGATGAAATCCACCAAGGCCTGAGATTTAACAGCAGTGCGTGGCACGTATTTGAGACCATGAGGTCCCAGTTCTATAGCCCACTTAGCAATTCTCCCTATGGCCTCTCTGTTTTGAATGATATCACCAAGAGGGGCAGAACTGACCACAGTTATGGGATGACCCTGGAAATAATGCTTAAGCTTCCGGCTTGCCATGAACACACCATAAACAAGCTTCTGCCAATGCGGATACCGCTGTTTGGACTCGATGAGCACTTCGCGGACATAATAAACCGGCCGCTGAACCGGATGCTCCTTACCCTCTTCCTTGCGCTCCACCACTATAGCCACACTGACGGCTCGTGTGTTCGCCGCCACGTATAATAATAAGGGCTCCTTATCAGCCGGAGCAGCAAGGACTGGAGGCTCTGCCAGCTGCTTCTTCAATTCCTCAAAGGCGGTATTAGCTGCATCATTCCAGACAAAGTTATCAGTTTTCTTCATCAACTGATATAAGGGCATGGCCTTCTCACCCAAACGGCTTATAAACCGGCTTAAAGCAGCGATGCGACCCGCCAAGCGCTGAATGTCATTTATACACGCCGGCTTAGCCAGGGAGGTGATGGCCTTGATCTTCTCCGGGTTAGCCTCAATGCCTCTGTCAGAAACCAAGAAACCCAAGAGTTTGCCTGCAGGAACACCAAAGACACACTTGGCCGGGTTAAGCATCATCTTGTAGACCCGGAGATTATCAAAGGTTTCTCTCAAATCATCTATCAGGGTTTCCTATTTTATGGACTTAACCACAATATCGTCCACATAAGCATGAACATTACGTCCAATCTGCTTATGAAGACAGTTCTGCACGCAACGCTGATAAGTCGCCTGTGTACACTTGAGTCCAAAGGGCATAGATACATAGCAGAAGGCTCCAAAGGGAGTGATGAACGCCGTCTTCTCCTGGTCCTTAACCGCCATTTTAATCTGATGATATCCAGAATAAGCGTCCAGAAAACTTAAACGCGCACAACCGGCCGTAGCATCAATAATTTGATCAATACGGGGAAGGGCAAAAGGATCAGCCGGACACGCCTTATTTAAGTCCGTGTAGTCCACACACATCCGCCAAGTGCCGTTCTTCTTGAGTACGAGCACCGGGTTAGCTAACCATTCTGGGTGGAAAACTTCAACAATAAACCCGGCCGCCAAGAGCCGGGCCACCTCTTCACCAATAGCTTTCCGCCTCTCTTCATTAAACCGCCGAAGGAACTGCCTGACCGGCTTAAATTTCGGATCAACATTGAGAGTGTGCTCAGCGAGTTCTCTAAGTACACCTGGCATGTCAGAAGGTTTCCATGCGAAGATGTCCCTATTCCCACGGATGAACTCGATGAGCGCGCTTTCCTATTTTGGATCCAGATTGGCACTGATGCTAAACTGCTGAGATGAGTCACCTGGAACAAAATCAACAAGTTTAGTCTCATCAGCCGATTTGAATTTCATTGCCGGCTCTTGCTCTGTAGTTGGCTTTTTCAGAGAGGTCATATCTGTTGGGTCAACATTGTCTTTGTAAAACTTCAACTCCTCTGTTGCACAAACAGATTCTGCATAAGCCGCATCACCTTCCTCGCACTCCAGAGCCACTTTCCGGCTGCCGTGAACCGTAATGGTCCCATTGTGACCCGGCATCTTGAGCTGTAAGTACACATAACACGGCCGTGCCATGAACTTGGCGTAAGCCGGCCGTCCAAATATAGCATGGTATGGACTTTATCTTGACCACCTCAAAGGTCAATTTTTCCACCCTGTAGTTGTTTTCATCTCCGAAGGCCACTTCCAATTCGATCTTGCCGATTGGATAAGCCGACTTACCAGGTACCACACTATGGAAGATAGTGTTTGACTGGCTGAGGTTCTTATCAACCAACCCCATACGGCGAAAAGTCTCATAATAGAGGATGTTGATGCTGCTGCCTCCATCCATGAGCACCTTTGTGAACTTATATCCTCCCACTTGAGGAGCCACCACTAAGGCCAAGTGGCCCGGGTTATCCACCCAGGGAGGGTGATCCTCCCTACTCCACACTATAGGCTGCTCAGACCACCGCAAGTAGCGTGGAACCGCCGGCTCAACGGCATTCACAGCCCTCTTATGAAGCTTCTGATCTCGCTTACACAGGCTGGTGGTAAACACATGGTACTGTCCACTGCTAAGCTGCTTTGGATTGGTCTGATAACCCCCCTGCTGCTGTTGATGACCCTGGCCAGACTGTTGATTGAAGCCCCCATGACCGTTCTGAGGATTGGAATTTGAGCCGCCGCCCGGGCCGTGAAAACCGCCGGCGCCTGAGCCGCCACCCGGGCCATTGTAATTCTTAAAGGCCTTCATGATTGCACAGCCTTTCCATAGATGAGTCGCCGGCTTCTCTCTGGAGCCATGCCTTGGACAAGGCTCATTCAACAGTTGCTCCAGCGTCGGGCCTGACCCGCCGCCTCGGGGAGGAGGCCTCCCTTTGCGTCTCTGGTTATTACCTTGTGAGCTGGCGTTGGCTACAAACTCTAAGCTGCCATCAGCCTTGCGCTTGCTTCCTCCTTGGTTCCCCGGGTTATGCTGAGGACCCTTGCCGTTGCCGTTCTTCTTTCCCTTCCCTGTCCTTTCATCATCTGAAGGCGGATCCTTGGTACCATCAGAATCGGCGTACTTGACAAGAGCCGCCATTAGTGTACCCATATCATTGCAGTCGCGCTTAAGCCACCCGAGTTTCTTCTTCAGGGGCACAAAACGACAATTCTGCTCCAACATTAAGACTGCTGAGCCGGCATCCATCTTATCTGACGAGTGTATGATCTCCTTGACCCGGCGAACCCAATGCGTCGTGGATTCACCCTCCTGCTACTTACAGTTAGTCAAATCCACAATTGACATAGACTGCCTGCAGGTATCCTTAAAGTTTTGGATGAACCGGGCTTTCAGCTCAGCCCAAGACCCGATGGAGTTCGGTGGTAGCCCTTTCAACCAAGTGCGGGCAGTCCCATCCAACATCATGGTTAAGTACTTGGCCATTGCCGCCTCACTGACCTCCAGTAGTTCCATGGCCATCTCGTAACTCTCGATCCAGGCTGCGGGTTGTAAGTCAGCCGTGTAATTGGGCACCTTCCTAGGGCCTTTAAAGTCCTTGGGTAGACGTTCGTTGCGGATAGCTGGCACCAAGCAAGGGACACCCCCAGTCCTGGTAGGGATGCCCACATCGACGGACGTCGTCGGATAAGCCGGGGGAGTCTGGTAAGCCGTCAACTGAGGCACCTGCTCCGCCTCTTGCCGTGCTCTGTCTTGGTCTGCTGCGTGAAAGGCTCCATTATGAGCCGGGCCATGGCCAGGGGGCGGGTCATGGCGTCGGAAGTTACTTGAGCCGGTCGCTGAGACCATGTGCCGGCTGTAACTCGGGCTCCGGCCTGGACGAGGGGTCGAGTGGATCCTGTCCCGGCTGTAGGAGTACGCCTCTTGCTGTGCCAGTGCTGTCTGAAGGAGTTCCCTGACCCGGCGGGTTTCAATAGCTGTCGGAGAGTCGCCGTCGACCGGGAGAGCCGCCAGCCGTGCTGCCGCAGCGACCATGTTCTCCATCGGGTTATTATAATGACCCGGTGGTATTGGTACGTACTGAGGCGGGGCAAGGGGCATCTGGGGAGGCCCCATTATTTGTGGCTGAATAGGGGTCCCCGACCCGGGCACTATGACCCCTGGCGGGTTACTAGACCCTGCACCTGGCGTGTTGAAGAGGTTGCGTGGATCGTAAACCGGAGGGAGTCGAGATTGGGCCTTTTGATGCCTCCTTCTCAGGACTTCATTGGCCGCGTTTTGATCCATCGTGAACCGGAAGGACTGCGCTTGAATCAACTGGGTTTGGGCATCGAGAGTCGCCCGCTCCGCAGTCATCCTGATCCCTTCCGCTGCCAGATCCTCCTTAGCCTTCACTAGATCCAACTTTAACTGTGCCACCTCCGCATCATGCTGAGCTTGATCCGCCAGGTCAACCGTAGCGGTTAACAGGGCCGTCATCTTGTCCGTGAGATCCATTAGCACCTGAGCCAGCGAGGGCACCGGGTTTCCCGCTCCAGCAGCGGGGTTCTGAACAGGCTGCGCACCGGCCATAAAGATTCCAACCCGGCTTGGCGGCTCAAATAGGTCCGAAATACTGTCACCATCGAAACAACCCATGAGCCTGCCATCTTGAAGTTGATACAACGAGTTTGACACATCGGTGGCCGACTCGCCGTCAGAGCCGGCGGCCGTCTCATCACCAGATCCAGATCGATCAGAGAGTCCTCCATGGATACACCCCACGAAAGCATGCCTTAAGGCAGGCCGGGCCCGGGCGGGTCGTGCACGCTGAGCCGTCTCGACAAGCTCGGCGCAGAGACCCGGCTCAGGGCCCGGCTCACCAATCTTGGCAATGAAAACATGAATTCCGCCGAAGGGGACCCGGTACCCGTACTCAATTGAGCCGGCGTCGGGGCCCCAGTTTGCATCGTCGATGTAGAGCTTGCCGCGACGACTCTTGGTCATCCGGCCCACAGCGTATCCCTTGAGCCCTTCGAAGCTGCCCTTCAAGAACTCAAATCCACCGTGCGCTGGCCCCACGGTGGGCGCCAACTGTCATGGAATTGTCACGGCAGATGTCCTCGAGCTAGGACTTAATCGTGGAGCCATCGCAGCTAGGAAGCTTGAAGGGGTTAAGTGGGACAAGGAACACGAGGGTTTATACTGGTTCGGCCCCTTACGGTGAAGGTAAAAGCCTACGTCTAGTTTGAGGTGGTATTGATTAGGGTTTCGATGACCAGGGAGCTTAACTGCTATGCCTGGCTTTCGATGAGATCTTTCTTGTCCCTAAACCGCTGCCGGGTCGTCCCTTTATATAGGGAGGCTGACGCCCAGCAGCTCTCAGAGTCCCGGTCGGCTCATAAGAGTGTCCGGCTCGGACTCTCAACTATTCTTGCCTTACACTACAAGTTCTACCATAATAATGATTGCAACTACGGGCTTTAAGCCATATCCGGGTCTTAAGCCCATCTCTGGCCCATCATCTTCAAGCTTGGCTCCGGGCTTCTGGTGATGACCATATGAGTAACCCGGCCCCTCCTGGCGGGTGACTCTAAGGTCTATATCCTCAACAGGGGGTATAGCGCAAAACTTGTGAAGTCTTCGTGAACCACCAGTAGCTGGAAAGAACGAATGAATTGATATGATAACAACAGAAAGAATCTTGAACGAGCCACCGTAGGAATTGAAACGTATGACGAAAAGAGAATGAATCACCGGAAAGAATTAGAAAAGCACGAAGATACTTGAGGGAATCTAGAGACAAGAGAACGAAGAGATCGCAAACTGATTAAAGAGCAAAGCACCGGAAGAATATGGAGACGAACGAAAAGGCATGAATATAGAATAATCGGAGAATGGATTTGAAAACTTAGAACGAAGAAATATTCTGAAATGGAGGCCTCCGGATAATTGAGACGGAAAACAACTCCTGAGATACTCCGGATGGGTGAAAATAATTGCACGACTTGTAACAATTTGATAGGATGACCATCGAGCTAGCACCGCGAATTTCCGAGAGAACGGGCAAGATTTAAAAGAAACTCTTCTTCGGTCCTCAAATGTTGAGAATGACGACGAGAAACCACACCAAAATTGAAGAGATACTCCGGGAGAATGAAAAGTGGAAAAGGTTGACCCGATCATGAAAGAATTTAAAAGCGATCTTGGAGAAGCATATGACTGATGAAATTCATACTTACGTCAAACTTCAAAAAGGATTTGAGAATAACTCCGGGAAACTTAGAAGAGTCAGGTAAGATCCTGGGAAAAGACCTGTGGGTTAGGGCCCACTAAAAAGAAAACACCGATGGAAAAGGATCGAGAAAGAGAAGATGCACCGGAACAATTGAAAGATTTGAATGAGGTGTCAACCTCGAATTAATTCGATCACAGACGAATCTCCTGAGATGTCTTCATCACTCCGGAACGATTAAACGACGAGAGGGGAACGAGCAACGGGACACATTTGAGCTGAGGAAAGAATATAATCACTACCGAAAATTGGAATTGAATCCACCGGAGAAGAAAAGAGATGAAGAATGTCAAACGAGACGAGAATTCACCGGTTGAAATATTTTATGAAATACTGAAGAGGTTCCGCACGAATAAAATTGATGCTCGAAAGAGACTCAGGCTCCGGGAATAAGAGGGTGGGAGGGCGGGAAAAACAAAGGCGACTTGAAAAAGGAGAACCGACGAATAACTTGCAGAGAAAGCACCGGTTGAAATAATGCAAAGGCTTCGCACGAGTAGGATGGATACTCAATTACGGACTCCGGTTCCGAGAAGAAAAAAGGGTGGGCGGGTGGGAAAAAGAAAACAACTGAGGACAGAGAAACAACTTCGTTGAGAGAGAACTGAGGATTGAACTTGCAAAAACAAAGAGGTCGAATCGACTTGACAAGAAAATGCACCGGATGAAAAGAGCTGAGAACCCACGATAGAAAAACTAATCGCGTGATCCTAAGAAAAGTTTGAAGGGGAAGAGGAGTAATTCAAAACACCTACGTCAAGATTCCTCAACAGAGCGATGAAAGGGGCTGAGGAGTAAAAAGAATTCCTACTCTTCAATATAACTAGACTCAGAAAACAGTTTTCTTCTAGACTCAACAACGGCCAAACTACACGATCAATCAAGGGGGCTCCTATGGTCAGTCGAGGCTCTGATACCAACTTGTCACGCCCAATATGCGACCCTATCCGAGAGGAACTCGAAGGTCCCACCAAGGATAGACCCGCATATTGAAACGCTTTTGCAAGGTGGATATCATTACATCAACATTACATAATAGATGGGGATACATACAAAAGGCACAAATGCCCCAAGGATACACCAATACATCATACATAAGATCAACATCCGTCTACGGATGAAACACAAACAGAAACTCAAACGGCATCCATCGTGCTAGCCCGGGCTACCGACCTGGAACCTATCCCCTGATCAAAGAAGAAGCAGAAGAAGAACTCCAAAACAAATAACATCGCTCTCGCATCATGATCACCCCGCAACCTGTACCTGCAACTATTGTTGTAGTAATCTATGAGCCATGATGACTCAGCAATCCCATTAGCATGGGTATCAAGACTGGCAAATCTTAAAGGGTAAGGAAGGGGTAAAGTGGTGAGGTTGCAGCAGCGACTAAGCAAGTATGGTGGCTAACATACGCAAATAAGAGCGAGAAGAGGAGCAATGGAACGGTCGTGAAGCTAGCAATGATCAAGAAGTGAACCTGAAACTACTTACGTCAAACATAACCCAAAACCGTGTTCACTTCCCGGACTCCGCCGAAAAGAGACCATCACGGTTACACACGCGGTTGATGCATTTTAATTAAGTTAAAAGTCAAGTTCTCTACAACCGGATATTAACAAATTCCCATCTGCCACATAACCACGGGCACAGCTCTCGAAAGTTTATACCCTGCAGGGGTGTCCCAACTTAGCCCATTATAAGCTCTCACGGTCAACGAAGGATATTCCTTCTCCCGGGAAGACCCGCTCAGTCTCGGAATCCCGGTTTACAAGACATTTCGACAATGGTAAAACAAGACCAGCAAAGCCGCCCGAATGTGCCGACAAATCCCGATAGGAGCTGCACATATCTCGTTCTCAGGGCACACCGGATGAGCAATCCGTACAACTAAAACCAGGCCTCAAGTTTCCCTGAGGTGGCGCTGCAAAGGGCTCTAGTTTGGACCAACACTCAGAGGAGCACTGGCCCCGGGAGTAAAATAAAGATGACCCTCGGGAGCGCGACTCCCAAGGGAAAAGAAATAGGTGATAGGCAAATGGTAAGACCAAGGTTGGGCCTTGCTGGAGGAGTTTTATTCAAAGCGAACTGTCAAGGGGTCCCCATAACACCCAACCGCGTTAGGAACGCAAAATCAAGGAACATAACACCGGTATGACGGAAACTAGGGCGGCAAGAGTGGAACAAAACACCAGGCATAAGGCCGAGCCTTCCACCCTTTACCAAGTATATAGATGCATTAATTAAATAAGAGATATTGTGATATCCCAAATAAACATGTTCCAACATGGAGCAATCTTCAACTTCACCTGCAACTAGCAACACTATAAGAGGGGCTGAGCAAAGCGGTAACATAGCCAAACAATGGTTTGCTAGGAAGGGTGACAAAGGTTAGAGGTGGTTTCATGGCAATTTGGGAGGCTTGAAGAGCAAGTGATAGGTAGCGCAGCATAGCGATAGAACGAAGCAACTAGCATAGCAATGATAGTAGTGAGGTCCAAGGTTACGGTCATCTTGCCTGAAATCCTGCTAGGAAGAAGAACGAGTCCATGAAGAAGATGAAGCCACGAAGACGAACCAAGCGCAGACGAACGAATCCTCACGATCGCAACAAAACAGGAACTATCGAGAAGAAGCACAACCGGAAAGAAGCAAACAACATGGTAAACACACAACACATAAACATGACATGATGCACAACCAAGCATGATGCATGACAAAGGCTACATGCAGCTACTCATGGCAAGAGATGATGCATACAAGAGCAACACATCAAAGCAAGTTTAAATGAGGCCGGAAACAACATATGACAATTTCGGTAAGTCCCCATATGCAAATTTCGAAATTGGTCCAGATCTGAATAAACCTTATGTTCAAGTAGTTAAACAGCAAGTTAAAATGCACCAAGATGATCTACACGAAATTCTAGTCAAGTTACATATAAAGTTCATTTAGTTCGGAGCTACGGCCTAGAAGATATGAGCAAAACAAGTTAAACATGGCATTGATGCAAAATGCATTCAAACATCAAGCAAACACCTCAGAACAAGGATGCAACAAGGTAATATGAAACTACATGCAAAACTAAGCAAGTTTCATATAGAGCAAGCTCAAAACGGAGCAACGGTGCAACACATACATTGCAAACAAGATATGGCAACAATCTGTCCAAAACAGCAACTAGGCATCTTGCAAGCATCATGAAAATATGCTACAGCACCTCAACATGAAAACAAAAGGCATGGGCATGATGTACAGGTAAAGCATTACAAAACAGGAACACTGAGCCATCTCCAGAAAACATTATAACATGCTCAAAAGGACATGGCAAGATTACAAATAATAACAGTTTCACAGCCTTAGCAGAATTTCACTAGACATGACAGGAATAACATTAGGTTACAATATTTAGAGCTATCAAACAACATGCTACAGAAACAGATCATAGCAAACAAAGGCATGGCATGATTCTACTAATTTCATAGAACAAAAGTCCCTTACTGATCATGAGCCAAAAAGGCACAGAAGATATGATGGCACCCATGTAAACATAACAAGTAATATGACAGATTCAGACTTAGCAGAAAAACTGAGCAAGGCATAAACAGAATTATGAAGGCATCTTTGCGAGATCAAATCACTCATCAAAAAGCATTTCATGGCATGTGAAGGCATCCAACAGTAAGATGGCATAAATATGAAGCTAAGCATGGCAAGAGAAAGTTCATAGGGTCCATGGATCACTAGAAAAACACATGTCAAAACTGAACTTCATGTTAACAGGCTGACAGCAACATTATTTAGCAAGTTTGGAGCAAGATTACAACAAGCTATAGTAGGCTATAAATGCAAACAAGGGAACGGATTGATACATCATAACATGTATAACAAAACACCCTTAGTGAATATCTCCAGATTATGCATAGAACTCATGGTGACAGCAGGTTTACATGGCAACAAAATATAACAGACTCGGACTTGGCAGAAATGACCAAGTCACAGAAATCAGCAACATCATGGAGGCTATTTTGCATGCTTGTGCTATTCACCACATAGATCACAAAAATACAAGACAATCACCCCTGTAAATATGGCATGATGTAGTTCAAAACTCATGTAGAGCTCATACTCATAGGATGCACACACGAAATGCAATGAAAAAGACAAATCATCAAGTTCTGTAAACAGACAGCAGTTAAGATCATATAGCACTATTGCAATGATGATTAGGGCATCAAGATGGACTCAAACAAGCATGGCACAATGGAATTAAATGAAGAGCATCTCACAAGGAACATTTTGACATATTATGCATGCAAAACGGATCTATATGCATGAAGATATGAGATGATGAACTTGGCAGCAGAATGCAATTTGAAGGACTTGGAAAATTTCGGGGGTCAACCTGAGAATTCCAGATCTGGCTCGGGGAGCGCGGGAAACGAGGCGGGGCTGGGCACTCGCCGGAGCATGGCCGGAGACGGAGGGGACGGGCGGATCCGCGGCGAGGGACGCCGGATCCGGCCGCGGGACGACGCGCGGGGGCCGCCGAGCTCGCGGCCGGAGCGCGTGGCCGCGGCGAGGACGGCGCCGGCGAGGAGCTGCGGGGGCGGCGGAGGAGATCGGCGACGGGCGGCGCGGCAGCGTGGCGCGCCGGCGAGGCGGCGGCCGGACGGGCGCGGGAGGCGACGGCGCAGGACGGCGGAGGACCGCGCGGGCGGCGTGGGCCCGGCGTGGCCCGGTTCGACCCGGGGCGGGCCGCGGATGGGCCTGCGGGCTGCAGCGGTTGGTGGGAGGGGAGTGGAGATGAGGTGGCGGCGCGGGAGTGGTGGAGGGCCGCGGCGGCGACGACGTGGCACGACGGGATTGGCCGGAGCAACGTGGCTGTGGGGCGGTGGACATGTCCGGCGCGGGTGGACACGTCCGGCGGCGCGAGGAAGAGGAAGGCTAGGGTTTCGTCCGCAAATTTCGGGGGAGAGGGCATATTTATAGGTAGAGGGAGCTAGGAGAGTCCAAATGGGGAGTGGTTTTCGCCCACACGATCGTGATCGAACGGCGGAGAGCATGGAGGGGAGTTGGATGGGCTAGGTGGGTTGTGTGAAGAGGTGCTGGGCTGCAAAGAGAGGGGGTTTTTGGTTAACTCGGTTAACCGTTGGGGCATCAAACGACCTCCAAATGGAACGAAATTTGACGGGCGGTCTGCCGGTGATATACCAAGGACACTCGGCAAATCTCGGCCCATTCCGAGAACATTTTTCTCCCGCTTACGAAACAAGGTCTGAGAGGGGCGACGGGCGCGTGCGAGTGTGGTTGGGCTTAGAACGGACAACGGAAAGAACTGGGAGGACCTGAACGAATGCAAGTTTTGAAAAACATGTAGATGAAATACAGATGATGACATGGCAAAATGCAACACGCAAGCAAAAGACATGGCAATGACGGTGAATAACTAGCGGACACCTGGCGCATCGAATCCGGGGCGTTACAATTCCCTACAGGATTGTAGGCTAGACAGCCTGTTGGATGGTATAGAAGAAGAATTTAGTCAGTCTAAGTGACTGTGTACTTCAAGTGACATGTATTGTCCCTAGCCGGATTGTAAATCATTTGTCATGGCGGACCTTTTCGCTTCGACCTCTGGACCTGACAGTCCGAAGTGTATCCGAATACCCGCTCAGTTATGAAAAAAACCGGGGTACGCGTGGAAACAAGGCATAGGGGTCATAAGTGCTTGAACAGACAAGTACCCAACTAGCTATGTTATATTACATGGATAGTAAGAAACATCTTCCAGGGAGAATAGTTCCGTTAAGGGTTCCTTTCCCTGGGTACGCATGCCCTAATGTGCATGTCCGAGCTGCGAAAAGAGACGCAGGATGTCGTGGAATTGTCACGGCAGATGTCCTCAAGCTAGGACTTAGTCGTGGAGCCATCGCCGCGAGGAAGCTTGAAGGGGTTAAACGGGACAAGGAACACGACGGTTTATACTGGTTCGGCCCCTTACGGTGAAGGTAAAAGCCTACGTCCAGTTGAGGTAGTATTGATTAGGGTTTCGATGACCAGGGAGCTTAACTGCTATGCCTGGCTCTCGACGAGATCTTTCTTGCCCCGTAAACCGCTGCCGGGTCGTCCCATTATATAGGGAGGCTGACGCCTAGCAGCTCTCAGAGTCCCGGCCGGCTCATAAGAGTGTCCGGCTCGGACTCTCAACTATTCTTGCCTTACACTACAAGTTCTACCATAATGATGGTTGTAACTACGGGCCTTAAGCCATATCCGGGTCTTAAGCCCATCTTTGGCCCACCGTCTTCAAGCCGGGCGCCGGGCTTCTGGCGATGACCATTATGAGTAACCCGGCCCCTCCTGGCGGGTGACTCTAAGGTTTATATCCTCAACATTAGGCCCCAGATTGATTTGAGCCGGCTCATGTCAATCTCCAATTCTTTTGACAGAAAATCTCCGGCTTACAATTGCGTGAAGGCCATAACCCGGCGTGACGTCATCCTCTAGATTCCGGGTAATTAGCCGTGACGTCATCTTCCATTAAATCCATTTTTTACTCCACCATATCCGCAACGGATATTATCTTTACTGCCATCCTGAAAATCGAGGCGTTTTATGGGTAGATAACCACGCCGTGGTCTCCTCGTTTCTCGCGCCCACTTATGAGTCTGGCCTTATAAATAGTCCGGCCCGATGAGCCTTCAGCCACCCGTCTTCCTCCTCGCGCCACTGCTCTTCCGCTCGAGCTCTGTTGCTGTCGCCGCCGCGGGTCTTCTCGTCCTCACCGACTCCGGCCGCTGCATCAACCTGTTTTGTCCAGAGAACGGCAGCGACCTCCGCGACTCACCAGCACCTGTAAGTCCTTGCTGCCCCGTAGAACAGATCTGCAGTAGGGTTTCTTCTTGTTCTTCCTGTGTTCTTCACCGTTCTTCGCAGGCCCTCGGTAGATTTGATTTTTACCACCCCTTTTGATCTTAGACTTGTATAGATCCACTGCGGTAGCTGTTTCACTTCCATTCCTAATGCAAATAGATCCCCTTTTTACTGCATAGATGCTTCGTTCAAACCCGCAGACTTCTTCTGCGTCTGTTTTTAGGTCTAGGAATTTTCCTTTTCAACCAACCGTTTTGATCCAAATTATTTACTGCGATGTGTGAAACCTGTTTTCACCACACTTAGTAAAAAACTACACCTGCCGAGTCGTGGCAGTTTACGTTTCCGGCTTAAAGAAGCCACGTACTGTAAAAAAATTCCGGCTCATTTGCAACAAGGCTGTAGATAATTGAATTGCTCTCAATACCTCGGGCGGCTTAGATAACCCGACGCACCTAGATATATGTCATTAGTCCCCTCCATAAGCCGCCACTTTAACATTGAACGGTATATTTCCTCCGGCTTATAACTAAACCGGGCATGTTTTCCTTTTATCATAGGCTTCCGACTTTCACCATGCCTCCCAAAGCTCCTAAAGCATCCATCACTTGCAATTGGATGAGGTCCAATGTCACCGACGAGACCTTAGCGGATTTTGTAAAGTCGGGTTACCTGCCTAAGAAGGACGTCATGTCCTACCGTGCCCCTGACCCGTCAGAGGAGAGACCACAGCCAAAGGACGGGGAGGTAGTGATTTTTGCGGATCACATGAGCCGGGGCTTCGCACCGCCCGGCTCAAAGTTTTTTAGAGATTTGCTGAACTTCTTTGATCTGCGGCCACAAGACATAGGACCCAATTCTGTGTCCAATATATGCAACTTCCAAGTATTCTGCGAAGTCTACCTTGGAGAAGAGCCCAGCCTGCTGCTCTTCAGAGAGCTCTTCTACCTGAACCGCCAGAACGAGTGCGCCAACGGGCCAAGTTTGGAACTCGGCGGAATCTCCATTCAGCGACAGAGAGACTGCCTCTTCCCTTACGCCGAGCCGCCAAGCCACCCGAAGGACTGGAACCAGACGTGGTTCTATTGCCAAGACACGTCGCCGGCTGACGAGAGCCCGCTGCCCGGCTTTCGCCCCTCGCGTCTGGAACCAACACACCCTTTGTCAGACAAGATAACTCAAGCGGAGCGCCAACCTCTGCTCCCCACCATTAACAAGATCAAGGCTCTCCTGGGCAATGGTCTCAATGGAATTGACCTGGTCCGAGTCTGGATCTCCTGGCGGGTGATCCCATTGAGCCGCCGCCCCGGCTTAATGTGTGAGTACACGGGCCGAAAGGATGACCCCCTGAGACACAGCCGCAACGATCTTCCTGAAGACGTTGCTGAGGACAGGATCAAGGCTCTCTTGAACGAGAGCCTGGCAGACTGCGGGAGGACCGGCTTAAGCCCCTTCTGCAAGACCAACACGGCCCCAGCGGTAAGCCGCTGATCTGAACATCTTATTTTCTTCTGTATATAGCTTTCATCCGAACCTTAAGAACTCGTCATTGTATTTTTCAGGCGGATGACAAATTCTGGAAGGTCAAATATGACCATGAGGCGGCAAAGAAGGCCAGGAAGGCGAAGAAAGCCGCCAAGAGAGCCGCTCCCCGCAAGAAGGGAAGTAGGCCTACTACTTCAGAGCTGCTGCAACTAAGCGACAGCTCCGAGTCAGAGGTAACCCCTGAACCTGTAAGCTCTTGTTGTATTTGTTGTTTATTTTTGTCCACCTTATCAATACTGTTCATCAACAGGATGACACCGAAGCAAGTAACCCAGTGGTTGAAGAGGTAATGTCACTTTCCTCCGACTCGGAGCCCTTGCCAAGGCTGAAAGTCCGAAGGGTAACCCGGAAAGTAAGATTTTCACATCCTTTAGCTTATCAAGATCCTCAATTTCTTTTGAAGCGACAGACTCATGAGAGCCGGCGGCACACCCGGACCAACAAGGACGCTGACCTCTCCTCCGGTTTACCTGACGCGTCGAGGAAACGCCGGACCGAGGTTATCTCCCACTTGTACCCTTTTCATCCTTTGGCGGGTGTTATACGTCAACCGCTTAATTCCTCCGATTCAAACTATCAGGAAACCTCACCCTCTTCTGGTGACTCGATGCAATCAAACCTGCCGGCCTTCAAGACCGTACCCGGGTAATGATAATCATCTCTTGTTGTGCTTATCTTTACTCATACTTTTGTACTAACCTTTTTGTCCTTTCAGTGCCCAGGCAAAGCTCAGCAAGCGGGCGAAGAAGAACAAGCTGGTCGAAGAGCCGGACTTGCCTGAACCGGAGGTTGCAGCTCAAGAAACGCCAGTTGCCTCTGCCCCTTCAGCTCAAGAACCTCAAGAAGCTTCTGCTAACCCGGAGACATCCAGCCTGGCTCACCCGGTCAATGACCCAGACGTGGTAATCACCCGGACGGAGTTTGTTGAGCCGGGGAGACCTACTGCACTGGCCAAGTGCTCCGCCAAGGAGGAGTTGCTAGGGCGTCGCCGGGCTAATCTGGACCTCACCGACTACGCCAATCTGAGCATCGGAGAGATCGTCTCCGGCTATGTCAGTCAGGTGCACAAGAGCCGGGACTTAGAGATCGACATGGTGAATCAGATTCAGCAGAAGTCTGAGGTACCACTCTTCTTGCTTACTGCATAGTTATCTTTACCATACTAGCCCCCAAGTCGACGACTTATGATTGAATATGTTGTAGACTTAAGTTCCGGCTTACTTCCATGAACCGGTAATTTTGTAGATAGGAACGTTCGATATGCATTAGCCCCCAAGTGCCAAGTGTCTTTGCTTGGAAAACGCTTGGGACTTTAAATTTGCATAGTAACTGTTCATGCTATAACCCGAAAATTATGCAGGCTGCTTGCAAGAAGTTTGAGGCTGACATCTCCGATTTAAAGACCCGCCTGAAGACGCAAGAAACTGAGACCCGGAAGGCCAATGCCAAATTTGTGTCCAGTATTGTTGCGCAAGAAAAGCTGAAGATGGACTTTGACGCTGAACGGAAAGCTTGGGCCGAAGAGAAGGCTACACTGGTGAACCGGGCCGAACAGGCGGAAAAGGCTCTGACGGAAAGAACCACCGAACTCGCCGGTTTAAAGCGCCACGTGTCACAGATGGTCGCCGCAATCTTCGGTAAGTCATTCCACCGGCTCTCGTCCAGTTTATAACCTTGATGTCTCATAATCCATCATTGCCAGTGACTTACCTTACTCTGTTAAACAGGTCCCAGAAGCGCCAACCTCAACCAAAGTGTGGTGACCAAGCTGAAGGCCGTGTACACCCTGGTGGAGCAACTCTACACCGGGTCACAGCGCGCCTTGGCCGTGGTGGCCCTATCCAATGAGGTGCCAACTCACCTGGCGGAAGTGCTTCGCCAGCTTGCCGTTCTTCCTCAGCGTGTCCAGGAGCTGCGACGGGCCTCCGCAAGAGCCGGAGCCATAGCTGCTCTGAGCCGGGCCAAGGCGTTCCTTCCAGAACTAGACCCGGCGGACATTGCCCTTGGCTATCCCAGCTTGAAGGAAGACGGCACCGCCTTCGACCAAAAGGACTTCGCAGCCTGCGTGAAGATCGTACGCCCGGTGGCCACTCTGATTGGAAATGACACGGATCTGACCAAGTACCAGCCGGGTTATGATGCCGAGAATCAGAGGATCCCCACTCCGCGTTACGAAGCCATCAGCTTAGTCCCGTCGACTCATAAGCACACCTTTGCTCCGGAAATTGACCCGGCCAGGTTAATTGACGAGGAAGCTCAATTTGAAGCTCTGAGCGGCATTGACTGGAAGTCGTCAACTTTCCAGGTCTTGGGAACAGCCGGAGGAGCGGAGAGGGATGAGCCGGAAACGTCAACCCAGCAAGCGTCGTAACTCTGTAGGCGGTTTATGTGAAACAATGCTTCACCCTTTTGGACTCAATGAGTCTTGTAATAGAATAGGATCAACACTTTAACTGTGCCGTGCCATCGTGCACGTGTTGAATGCTGAATTCTATGAAAGTTGCTTCCTTATATGTCTCCGGGTCATAGTTGATCAGTCATGTTCCTTAAGCTTAAATAGTTGTCTTTAACTATCCTGCATAGAAAGACAAATCACAAGTCTCGAGGCGGCTTACCGCACGGAGAATCATAGTCTTATGCATATAACCCGGAATATGAATCACAAAAGACTGGTCCTTAATTATGTCCTTGATATAACCGTAACAACACACTTACCAGCCTGCAAGCACACTTCCGGCTTAGATAACCCGGGCAATAAGGTTGGTACCTCAATTCCGGTTTACCAGTCTTAATAACGCTGATTGTATTCGACTAGCACTGTAAATCAAAGTTAAGCTGGCAAAGTGAGACCCGCCGTGCATACTTGAAATAATCAGAAGAACTCGCTATAAATCAGAAAAACTGAGGGGCTTCCGGTTCGAATACGACCAGAGACCCGTCCCAAAGAGGTTATGCTAGGATTCGAATGCGATCATATAGCCCCCAGTGGGTGTGGCGATGCCAATCAAGAGGGTACCGGCAGCTATGTTCTCTTTGGTTCGAATACGACCCATGTTTGAACAGGAAGCCCCCAAATGACTTTAGGAGTTGTTTAACGACGCTGATTCGAATACGATCCACGTCGGTTCCCAAAGGGGGTTGAACTATGATTCAGATATGACCAAAGAACACTCCCCAATGAGCTCGGCACTTTGCCAATCAAATGGGTATCGACAGCTATGTTCTCTTTGGTTCGAATACGACCTATGTTTGAACAGGAAGCCCCCAAGTGACCTTATTGCATACGGCTAGATTCGAATACGACCATAAGCCGGATCCTGCTTCAATTGATCATGTGATCTTGCCATGAAAACAACACGCTCACATTTAGAGGAGAAAAAAGGACAGAGGTCCTGCTTTATTGCTTATCATAATATATACCTGGCTTAGAGAAATATGTACATTATGAGAGCCGGTGGCTCAAGTGTAGTAAGGCCGAAGCTGAGCTATATTCCACGGCCGACGGGTCTCTTCCTCCGACTTACGTGAATCTTTGTGCTCCCGAACGTCAATGAGGTAATATGACCCGTTGTGCAAATTCTTGCTGACCACAAAGGGCCCTTCCCAAGGCGGGGATAGCTTGTGCGCATCTGTTTGATCTTGGATGAGCCGGAGCACGAGATCGCCTTCCTGGAAGACCCGGGATTTAACCCGGCGACTATGATAACGGCGCAGGTCTTGTTGGTAAATCGCTGAGCGAGCTGCTGCCACATCACGCTGTTCGTCCAACAGGTCAAGAGCATCTTGGCGCGCCTGTTCATTATCCGCCTCAACATAAGCCGCCACTCGAGGCGAGTCATGACGGATGTCACTGGGGAGGACTGCTTCTGCCCCATAAACCATGAAGAAAGGCGTGAAACCTGTAGACCTGTTAGGAGTAGTGTTGATGCTCCATAACACGGAGGGCAACTCCTCCACCCAACAACCCGGCGTCCGTTGCAAAGGGACCAAAAGCCGGGGCTTGATGCCCCTCAGAATCTCCTGATTAGCCCTCTCAGCTTGACCATTGGATTGAGGATGAGCCACTGATGAAACATCAAGTCGGATGTGCTCTCGTTGACAAAACTCCTCCATGGCGCCTTTGGATAGATTGGTACCATTGTCAGTTATAATGCTGTGCGGAAAGCCAAAGCGAAAAATCACCTTTTTCATAAATTGAACCGCCGTGGCTGCATCACACTTGCTAACTGGCTCCGCTTCAACCCACTTGGTAAATTTGTCAACTGCCACCAAGAGGTGGGTCTTCTTATCCTTGGACCTTTTAAAAGGCCCAACCATATCAAGCCCCCAGACCGCAAAGGGCCAAGTAATTGGGATCATCCTCAGCTCCTAAGCCGGCACATGAGCCCGTCGCGAGAACCTTTGGCAACCATCACATTTACTGACCAAGTCCTCCACATCAGCATGAGCCGTCAGCCAATAAAAACCATGACGAAAGGCCTTGGCCACAAGAGACTTTGAGCCGGCGTGATGGCCACAATCCCCTTCATGAATCTCGCGCAAGATCTCTTGGCCTTCCTCAGGGGAGACACAACGCTGGAACGCTCCCGTAACACTGCGGCGATGCAACTCACCATTGATGACAACCATTGACTTAGACCGCCGGGTTATTTGTCTGGCCAAAGTTTCATCCTCAGGCAAATCTCCCCGGGTCATGTAAGCCAAATAGGGCACTGTCCAGTCCGTTATGATGTGGAGAACCGCCACCAGTCGTGCCTCCGGGTCAGGGACAGCCAAGTCTTCCTCTGTAGGCAACTTAACAGAAGGGTTATACAGGACGTCCAGGAAAGTATTAGGCGGCACCGGTTTTCGCTGAGAGCCCAGCCGGCTTAAAGCATCAGCCGCCTCGTTCTTCCTGCGATCAATGTGCTCTACTTGGTAACCCTGAAAGTGCCCAGCAATGGCATCAACTTCGCGGCGATAAGCCGCCATGAGAGGGTCCTTGGAGTCCCACTTTCCTGATACTTGTTGAGCCACCAAGTCTGAGTCGCCGAAGCACCTTACCCGGCTCAAGCTCATCTCCTTAGCCATCCGAAGACCGTGGAGCAAGGCCTCGTATTCAGCTGCATTGTTGGTGCAAGGAAACTTCAATTGTAGCACATAATGAAACTTGTCACCTTTAGGGGAAGCCCATACGACTCCAGCCCCCGAGCCCTCCAATTGCCTGGACCCATCGAAGTGAATAGTCCAGTATGTGTTGTCCAGCTTTTGTTCGGGCACTTGTAACTCTGTCCAATCATTGATGAAATCCACCAAGGCCTGAGATTTAACAGCAATGCGTGGCACGTATTTCAGACCATGAGGTCCGAGCTCTATAGCCCACTTAGCCACTCTCCCCGTGGCCTCTCTGTTTTGAATGATATCTCCAAGGGGGGCAGAACTGACCACAGTGATGGGGTGACCCTGGAAATAATGCTTAAGTTTCCGGCTTGCCATGAACACACCATAAACAAGCTTCTGCCAATGCGGATACCGCTGCTTGGACTCAATGAGTATTTCGCTGACATAATAAACCGGCCGCTGAACCGGATGCTCCTTACCCTCTTCCTTGCGCTCCACCACCACGGCCACACTGACGGCTCGTGTGTTAGCAGCCACATACAGCAACAAAGGCTCCTTGTCAACCGGAACAGCAAGGACTGGGGGCTCGGCCAACTGTCTCTTCAAATCCTCAAAAGCAGTATTAGCTGCATCATTCCAGACAAAGTCATCAGTTTTCTTCATCAACTGATATAACGGCATGGCCTTCTCCCCCAAACGGCTTATAAAACTGCTTAAAGCAGCGATACGACCCGCCAAGCGCTGGACGTCGTTTATACACGCCGGCTTAGCCAGGGAGGTGATGGCTTTGATCTTCTCCGGGTTAGCTTCAATGCCTCTGTTAGAAACCAAGAAACCCAAGAGCTTGCCTGCGGGAACACCAAAAACACACTTGGCTGGGTTAAGGATCATCTTGTAGACTCGGAGATTATCAAAGGTTTCCCTCAGATCATCTATCAAGGTTTCCTCCTTCCTGGATTTAACCAAATATCGTCCACATAAGCATGAACATTGCGCCCAATCTGGTTATGAAGACAGTTCTGCACGCAACGCTGATAAGTCGCCTGTGCACTCTTGAGTCCAAAGGGCATGGACACATAGCAGAAGGCTCCAAAGGGAGTGATGAACGCCGTCTTCTCCTGGTCCTTAACTGCCATTTTAATCTGATGATATCCAGAATAAGCATCCAAGAAGCTTAAGCGCTCACAACCCGCCGTAGCATCAATAATTTGATCAATACGGGGAAGGGCCAAAGGATCAGCCGGACACGCCTTGTATAATTCCGTGTAGTCCACACACATCCGCCAGGTGCCGTTCTTCTTGAGCACGAGCACCGGGTTAGCTAACCACTCTGGGTGAAAAACTTCAACAATAAACCGGCCGCCAAGAGCCAGGCCACCTCTTCACCAATAGCTTTCCGCCTTTCTTCATTAAACCGCCGAAGGAATTGCCTGACCGGCTTAAATTTCGGATCAACATTGAGAGTGTGCTCAGCGAGTTCTCTAGGTACACCTGGCATGTCAGAAGGTTTCCATGCAAAAATGTCCCTATTCTCACGGATGAACTCGATGAGCGCGCCTTCCTATTTTGGATCCAGATTGGCACTGATGCTAAACTGCTGAGATGAATCACCTGGAACGAAATCAACAAGTTTAGTCTCATCAGCCGACTTAAATTTCATTGCCGGCTCATGCTCTGTAGTCGGCTTTTTCAGAGAGGTCATATCTGTTGGGTTAATATTGTCCTTGTAGAATTTTAACTCCTCTGTTTGCACAAACAGATTCTGCATAAGCTGCATCGCCTTCCTCACACTCCAAGGCCACCTTCCGGCTGCCATGAACCGTAATGGTCCCATTGAGACCCGGCATTTTGACCTACAAATACACGTAACACGGCCGTGCCATGAACTTGGCGTAAGCCGGCCGCCCGAATATGGCATGATACGGGCTTCTTATCTTGACCACCTCAAAGGTCAATTTTTCCACCATGTAGTTGTGCTCGTCTCCAAAGGCCACTTCCAACTCGATCTTGCCGACTGGATAAGCCGACTTACCAGGTACTACACCATGGAAAATAGTGTTTGACTGGCTGAGGTTCTTATCAATCAACCCCATACGACGGAAAGTCTCATAATAGAGGATGTTGATGCTGCTGCCTCCATCCATGAGCACCTTAGTGAACTTATATCCTCCCACCTGAGGAGCCACCACCAAGGCCAAATGACCCGGATTATCCACCCGGGGAGGGTGATCCTCCCTACTCCACACTATAGGCTGCTCAGACCACCGTAAGTAGCGCGGCACCGCCAGCTCAATAGCATTCACAGCCCTCTTATGAAGCTTCTGATCTCGCTTACACAGACTGGTGGTAATTACGAGATACTGTCCACCGCTAAGCTGCTTTGGATTCTTCTGATAACCCCCCTGCTGCTGTTGATGACCTTGGCCAGACTGTTGATTAAAGCCCCCTTGCCCGTTCTAAGGATTAGAATTTGAGCCGCCGCCCGGGCCATGAAAGCCGCCGGCGCCTGAGCCACCGCCCGGGCCATTGTTGCCGCTAAAGGCGTTGGAATTCTTAAAGGCCTTCATGATTGCACAATCCTTCCGCAGATGAGTAGCTGGCTTCTCTCTAGATCCATGCCTTGGACAGGGCTCATTCAACAGCTGCTCTAGCATTGGGCCTGACCCGCCGGCTCGGGGAGGGGGCCTCCCCTTGCGTCTCTGGCTATTGCCCTGTGAGCTGGCGTTGGCCACGAACTCTAGGCTGCCGTCAGCCTTACGCTTGCCACCTCCTTGGTTCCCCGGGTTATGCTGAGGACCCTTGCCATTGCCGTTCTTCCTTCCCTTCCCTGTCCTTTCGTCATCCGAAGCGGGGTCCTTGGTACTATCAGAATCGGCGTACTTGACGAGAGCCGCCATCAGCGTACCCATATCATTGCAGTCGCGCTTAAGCCACCCGAGTTTCATCTTCAGGGGCAGAAAACGATAATTTTGCTCCAACATCAAGACCGCAGAGCCGGCATCCATCTTATCCGATGAATGTATGATCTCTTTGACCCGGCGAACCCAATGTGTCGTAGACTCACCCTCCTGCTGTTTACAGTTAGTCAAATCCACTATTGACATAGACTGCCTACAGGTGTCTTTGAAGTTTTGTATGAACCGGGCCTTCAGCTCAGCCCAAGATCCAATGGAATTCGGCGGTAGCCCTTTCAACCAAGTGCGGGCGGTCCCATCTAGCATCATGGTGAAGTACTTGGCCATCGCCGCTTCACTGACCTCCAGCAGTTCCATGGCCATCTCGTAGCTTTCGATCCAGGCTCCGGGTTGTAAGTCAGCCGTGTAATTAGGCACCTTCCTAGGGCCTTTGAAGTCCTTGGGTAGACGTTCATTGCGGAGAGCTAGCACTAAACAAGGGACACCTCCAGTCCTGGTAGGGATACCCACGTCGACGGAAGTCGTCGGATAAGCCGGGGGAGTCTGGTAAGCCGTCAACTGAGGCACCTCCTCCGCCTCTTGCCGCGCTCTGTCTTGGTCTGCTGCGTGAAAGGCTCCGTTATGAGCCGGGCCATGGCTAGGGGGCGGGTCATGGCGCCGGATATTACTTGAGCCGGTCGCTGAGATCATGTGCCTGCTATAACTCGGGCTCCGGCCTGGACGAGGGGTCGAGTGGATCCTGTCCCGGCTGTAAGAGTACGCCTCTTGCTGCGCCAGTGCTGTCTGAAGGAGTTCCCTGACCGGGCGGGTTTCAATAGCCGTCGGAGAGTCGCCGTCAATTGGGAGGGCCGCCAGCCGCGCTGCTGCGGCTACCATGTTCTCCAGCGGGTTAGCATAATGACCCGGTGGTATTGGCACATACTGAGGCGGGACAGGGCTCACCCGGGGAGGCCCCATCACTTGTGGCTGAACAGGGTTCCCAGACCCGGGCACTATGATCCCCGGCGGGTTACTAGACCCTGCACCTGGCGTGCTGAAGAGGTTTCGGGGATCGTAAACCGGAGGGAGTCGAGATTGGGCCTTTTGATGCCTCCTTCTCATGACCTCATTGGACGCGTTCTGGTCCATCGTGAGCCGGAAGGACTGCGCCTGGATCAACTGAGTTTGGGCGTCGAGAGCCGCCCTCTCCGCAGCCATCCTGATCCCTTCCGCTGCCAGGTCCTCCTTAGCTTTCACTAGATCTAACTTTAACTGCGCCACCTCCTCATCATGTTGAGTTGATCCGCCGGGTCAACCGCGGCGGTCAACAGGGCCGTCATCTTGTCCGTGAGATCCATCAGCACCTGAGCCGGCGAGGGCACCGGGTTTCCCGCCCCAGCAGCAGGGTTCTGAACAGGCTGCGCACCGGCCATGAAGATTCCAACCCGGCTCGGCGGCTCAAACGGGTCCGGAATATTGTCACCATCGGAACAACCCATGAGCCTGCCATCTTGAAGTTGATACAACGAGTTTGACTCATCTATGGACGACTCGCCGTCAGAGCCGGCGGCCGTCTCATCACCAGATCCAGATCCATCAGAGAGCCCTGCATGGATACATCCCACAAAAGCATGCTTCAAGGCAGGCAGGGCCCAGGCGGGTCGTGCGCGCTGAGGCGTCTCGATGAGATCGGCGCAAAGATCCGGCTCCGGGCCCGGCTCACCAATCTTGCCAATGAAAACATGAACTCCGCCGAAGGGGACCCGGTATCCGTACTCTATTGAGCCGGCGCCGGGGCCCCAATTTGCATCGTCGATGTAGAGCTTGCCGCGACGACTCTTGGTCATCCGGCCCACAGCGTATCACTTGAGCCCTTCGAAGCTGCCCTTCAAGAACTCAAATCGACCGTGCGCTGGCCCCACGGTGGGCGCCAGCTGTCGTGGAATTGTCACGGCAGATGTCCTCAAGCTAGGACTTAGTCGTGGAGCCATCGCCGCGAGGAAGCTTGAAGGGGTTAAACGGGACAAGGAACACGGCGGTTTATACTGGTTCGGCCCCTTACGGTGAAGGTAAAAGCCTACGTCCAGTTGAGGTGGTATTGATTAGGGTTTCGATGACCAGGGAGCTTAACTGCTATGCCTGGCTCTCGACGAGATCTTTCTTGCCCCTAAACCGCTGCCGGGCCGTCCCTTTATATAGGGAGGCTGACGCCCAGCAGCTCTCAGAGTCCCGGCTGGCTCATAAGAGTGTCCGGCTCGGACTCTCAACTATTCTTGCCTTACACTACAAGTTCTACCATAATGATGGTTGTAACTACGGGCCTTAAGCCATATCCGGGTCTTAAGCCCATCTTTGGCCCACCGTCTTCAAGCCGGGCGTCGGGCTTCTAGCGATGACCATTATGAGTAACCTGGCCCCTCCTGGCGGGTGACTCTATGGTCTATATCCTCAACACAGGATATAAACATCTGGGGGCATGTATTACAATAAATAAGGATCATCTTTTATTCACTGACCGAGTATTCCCTTAAGAACGCTAGCTTTCAGCATCACCCAGTCTGAGGTACACATCCGGCTGACCCGGCAGTAACAATCGCAGAGGTGCTCCCCTTATGCCCTAGCCGAATTAACGGGAACGTAGGGCATAAACACAAGAGCCAGGCAACCCAGCTTGGCCAAAACTTAAGTCATATCGATGCATATAATGGCAAAAAAAGGTACATGTGGAAGAATAACACATGTGTGGGGCATAGAGCTCGGAAAATAGTTATATTAAGCTTCTGTATAAGAAGCCCCGGGGTATAATGAGCGCGGCTAGCGCGTCAAGATTGTGTAGTCAAGACACAGTTTAGCCTTTTAAGGCCTTGAAGAAAAAGGGAAGAAAGAAAGAAATAAAAGACAGATAAAAGATATATATAAAATTGACGGAGGTAAGGAGACGAACATAGAGTCCGACACTAGGCGTAGAACCTTTGGAGTCTGGCTGCATTCCATGGGTTTGGCTCGAGTCGATTGTCCGATGCATCCCGCAGACGGTACGCTCCACCGGTCAGAACTTGGTCAATAACGAAGGGACCTTCCCATTTGGGCTTGAGCTTGTTCCTTTTCTTCTCCAGTAGGCATAGAACGAGTTCGCCAACGTTATAAGTTTTGGCCCGTACTTCTCTGCTTTGATACCTTCGGGCCTGTTGCTGATAGAATGTGGAACGGGCTTTTGCCACGTCACGCTCCTCCTCCAGCGCATCCAAACTGTCTTGACGATCAAGCTCGACTTCTTTCTCTTCATACATGCGCACTCGAGGTGAGTCATGAATTATGTCGTAGGGCAGTACCGCCTCTGCGCCGTACACCATAAAGAATGGTGTGTATCCGGTAGTGCGATTCGGCGTGGTCCGCAGCCCCCATAGTACGGAGTCAAGCTCCTCTACCCAGTGCGTATCGGATTCCTTCAAGGATCGCACTAATCTAGGTTTAATGCCGCTCATGATAAGACCATTTGCTCGCTCGACTTGACCGTTAGTTTGCGGGTGATAGACGGAAGCATAATCGAGCTTGATGCCCATGTTGCTGCACCAAAGTTTTACCTCGTCGGCTGTAAAGTTCGAGCCGTTATCGGTGATGATGTTGTGGGGGATGCCATAACGGTGTACAACCCCGGATATGAAGTCTATCACTGGTCCGGATTCGGCCGTTTTAACTGGTTTGGCTTCTATCCATTTGGTGAATTTGTCCACCATGACCAATAGGTATTTTTTATTATGGCTTCCCCTTTAAGGGGTCCGACCATATCAAGCCCCCAGACCGCAAAGGGCCAAGTGATGGGGATTGTTTGGAGAGCGGTAGGCGGCATATGGCTTTGGTTTGCAAAAAGATGGCAACCGACGCAATGTTGAACAAGGTCCTGTGCGTCTGCTCGGGCCGTCGGCCAGTAGAAACCTGTACGGAAGGCCTTGCTTACAAGGGCCCGGGCTGCGGCGTGGTGGCCGCCAAGTCCAGCATGAATTTCTGCCAAAAGTTTCCGTCCTTCCTCTTCGGAGATGCACCTTTGAAGGACTCCGGTAGCGCTTTTCTTATAAAGCTCTCTTTTCGTGGACCTTGTAGGCTTTAGACCGCCGCACAATGCAGCGCGCCTCGTTTGGGTCCTCGGGTAATTCCTGCCGAGTTAGGTAGGCCAGGAATGGTTCTGTCCACGGGGCGATGACAACCATTATCATGTGGGCGGAAGGTGTTATTTCGGTGGCAGAGCCTCCGATTATGTCAGACTGTTCGGTATCTGTTGTTGTGGCCGGGTCCGGACTATTGTTACCAGTCTCTCCTTCCCATACCACGGATGGCTTAAACAGCCTTTCCAGGAAGATATTAGGTGGGACAGGGTCGCGCTTAGCGCCGATGCGGGCGAGGATATCCGCCGCCTGATTGTTTTCCCGGGCCACATGGTGGAATTCAAGCCCCTCGAACCGAGCTGACATTTTGAGGACGGCGTTGCGATAAGCCGCCATTTTTGGATCCTTGTCGTCGAAGTCTCCATTTATTTGAGATATTGCGAGCTTTGAGTCCCCACGCACCTCCAGGCATTGAATGCCCATGGAGACTGCCATCCGGAGACCATGTAACAGGGCCTCATATTCTGCTGCGTTGTTGGAGTCTGTGTATAGTATTTGGAGTACATATTGGACTGTATCTCCGGTGGGGGATGTCAAGATGACGCCAGCCCCCAGACCAGCCAGCATTTTAGAGCCGTCAAAGTGCATAATCCAATTGGAGTACATGCCGTACCCTTTAGGGAGTTCGGCTTCTGTCCATTCGGCGACGAAATCAGCCGGTACTTGTGACTTAATGGCTCGCCGTGGTTTGTATGTTATGTCGAACGGGAGGAGCTCAATAGCCCATTCAGCAATCCGGCCCGTGGCCTCATGGTTGTTTATTATGTCGTTGAGTGGTACTTCAGAGGCCACCGTAATTGAACACTCTTGAAAGTAGTGTCATAGTTTCCGGGATGCCATGAAGACCGCGTATGCTATCTTTTGATAATGTGGGTACCGTGATTTGCATGGAGTGAGGACAGTGGATACATAGTATACCAGCTTTTGAAGCGGGAACTTATGTCCGTCCATCTCTCGTTCAACGACGAGCACTGCGCTTACAACTTGGTGTGTTGCCGCTATATATAGCAGCATTGGTTCGCCGACGTTAGGTGCGGCCAAGATTGGGTTTGTGGCCAAAACGGCTTTTATTTCTTCAAATCCGGCCGTGGTCGCATCCGTCCACTCGAAGTGTTCAGTGCGTCAAAGAAGGCGATAAAGAGGCAGTGCCTTTTCTTCTAATCGGGAGATGAAGCGGCTTAAGGCAGCCACGCATCCAGTTAGTTTCTGGATTTGCTTGAGGTCTGTTGGGATGGCCAACTGTGACAGAGCTCGGATTTTAGCCAGATTTGCTTCGATTCCTCTGTTGGAGACGATGAAGCCTAAGAGCTTTCCGGCGGGCACGCCGAAGACGCATTTTTCTGGATTGAGCTTAATGTCGTATGTTCGGAGATTGTCGAACGTGAGCCTCAAGTCGTCTATTAAGGATTCGACGTGTCTGGTTTTAATGACCACATCGTCTACGTATGCCTCCACTGTTTTGCCAATCTGTGTCTCCAAGCATGTCCAAATCATGCGTTGATAGGTTGCACCGGCGTTTTTGAGCCCGAAAGGCATGGTGTTAAAACAGAAGGGGCCGTATGGAGTGATAAATGCCGTTGATGCTTGATCAGACTTCGCCATCTTAATTTGATGGTATCCGGAGTATGCGTCGAGGAAACACAATGAGTCGTGTCCTGCGGTAGCGTCGATAATTTGATCGATGCGAGGGAGGGGAAGGGATTCTTTGGGCAAGCCTTATTAAGATCCTTGAAGTCGACGCATAGGCGCCAGGATTTGTCCTTCTTTGGTACCATTACCAGGTTTGCTAGCCAGTCTGGATGCTTTATTTCTCGAATGAATCCGGCCTCCAGTAACTTGGCTAGCTCCTCTCCCATGGCTTGTCGCTTAGGCTCAGAGAAGCGCCGAAGAGTTTGCTTGACCGGCTTGAATCCCTTTAGGATGTTAAGGCTATGCTCGGCCAGCCTGCGTGGGATTCCTGGCATGTCTGAAGGATGCCAGGCGAAGATGTCCCAATTCGCGCGCCAGAACTCCCGTAGCGCAGCGTCTACTGTGGGGTTTAACTGTGCCCCGATGGATGCTGTTTTTGTAGGGTCCGTTGGATGGACTTGGAATTTGACTATTTCATCCGCTGGTTTAAAAGAGGTGGACTTGGATCTTTTGTCAAATATCACGTCGTCCCTGTCCACTGTGGAGCGCAGCGCAGTTAATTCCTCGGCCGCGAGCGCTTCGGATAACGCCTCGAGTGCCAGTGCGGCTGTTTTATTTTCGGCGCGGAGTGCTATGTCCGGATCACTAGTTAGAGTGATGATTCCATTGGGCCCGGGCATTTTGAGCTTCATGTACCCGTAATGGGGTATAGCTTGGAAGATCGTGAATGCCTCCCGCCCTAGAAGGGCGTGGTATCCGCTATTGAACGGGGCCACTTGGAATGTGATTTCTTCAGACCTATAATTCTCCGGCATGCCGAATACCACATCAAGTGTGATTTTCCCAGCACATCGTGCCTCTCGACTAGGGATGATTCCTCTGAAGGTCGTGCTGCTTTGCTCAATGCGGCTTCTGTCTATTTCCATTTTTCGAAAAGTCTCCTCATAGATGAGGTTTAATCCTCTTCCGCCGTCCATGAGCACTTTAGTAAGCCGGAAGCCGTCCACAATTGGACTAAGGACCAAGGCGGCTGGTGCTCGGGCTGTCCG
Organism: Aegilops tauschii subsp. strangulata; assembly: GCF_002575655.3. Lineage (NCBI taxonomy): Eukaryota > Viridiplantae > Streptophyta > Magnoliopsida > Poales > Poaceae > Aegilops > Aegilops tauschii. The sequence goes on from NC_053039.3 coordinate 361,581,401, forward strand.
GAATTTAGGTTCATCGCTGGCATTGAAGGTGATAGCCGTATCGCTCCATGGATTTATTGCTGCCAAGTGGCAGACTTCGGCAAGGCTGCGGAGTGCTCGCTTACGCCTATTATTTGAGGCGAAGGTCTCGAAGACTGTCAATACTGTATTGTTGTTCTCCACGGGATGGTGCTCTGCGGTATTGTTGATGAGGAGATCCTCACCGCTCTTGGCCACCTGCCGGAGTACCCAACATGCTCTAAGGCTGTGTGTTGGCATGGTATCCGATGTACTGTGAATTTTGCATGGCCCATTAAGCCATCCCTCCAATACGGTTCCACGCCCTGTAGTGGGCTTTTGCTTCTTTGTAATTGGATCGGGTGACTTACGAGAGTACACCCTTTTAGTTCGGACTGGGGGTTTTGTCAGAGTCGGAGGATCCCAAAATTTTGTTTGGGTTTTCCAGGCGCTTTCCATCGCAAAGTACTTCTGTACTATGGCCGCCAAGTCAGCGAAGTGTGCTATGTCACGGCGACTTATGGCGTTGAGGATTCCCCTGTCCGTGCAATTTTTGCAAAAGAATGAAATTGCGTCTTCCTCGCGACAGTCCTTAACCTTGCTCATTACAAGGAGGAATCTGGCCCAATAGTGGTGTACTGTCTCTTGGGGCTCTTGTATAATGTGGGAAAGATCACTTATATCTGGGTGGGTGGGTAGATTTAGGTCCGAACCCTGACCCGATCTGAGACCCAGGGGCGGAGGAGTTTCCGATCTTGGAAGCTTGGGCTCCGGGATGTTGCCCGCTAGGTCTGGCCCGCTGTCTGATTCTTGGTTCAAAGCTTGGGCCATGTCCTCCCGTAGACGGGTATCCGGCTCGCAGAGCTCAGGAATCTGGACATAGTTCGTCCTCAAGATGGAGGAAGAATTGCTGAGTTGCTCCTCCACCACCACTATCTGATGGGTGACCGGCGGAGAGTTAATCTCCCTTTGGTCGGGTTTAAGCCCAATCCGATCATAGTCCGTAGCGACTCCCAAAGCGGCGATGCGACCCAAGAGCTTGTTCAAGGAGGAGAGCTCCATTGGATCCATCTGCTCGGCGAGTCCCGAGCCGATGCGGAGGCGGTTTTTGATGACCCGAGAGGTCATCGTCGGCGCAGCGGCCGAACGGGCGGTCATGATGAAGTCGCCTAATCGGAGAGTTTGGCCTACAGCCAGGGCTCCCCCGGAAGTGATGTTGTCCTTGACAACAAGACGAGCCATCAAGCCTTATGATGACGACACAATGGAACTCTCAATGAAAGCACCAATGTCGGTGTCAAAACCGACGGATCTCGGGTAGGGGGTCCCGAACTGTGCGTCTAAGGCGGATGGTAACAGGAGGCGGGGGACACGATGTTTACCCAGGTTCGGGCCCTCTCGATGGAGGTAATACCCTACTTCCTGCTTGATTGATCTTGATGATATGAGTATTACAAGAGTTGATCTACCACGAGATCGTAGAGGCTAAACCCTAGAAGCTAGCCTATGGTATGATTGTTGTTGTCCTACGGACTAAACCCTCCGGTTTATATAGACACCGGAGGGGGCTAGGGTTACACAGAGTCGGTTACAAGGGAGGAGATCTACATATCCGTATTGCCAAGCTTGCCTTCCACGCCAAGGAGAGTCCCATCCGGACACGGGACGAAGTCTTCAATCTTGTATCTTCATAGTCCAACAGTCCGGCTAAAGTATATAGTCCGGCTGTCCGAGGACCCCCTAATCCAGGACTCCCTCAGCCGCGCCCCCCACCCCTTTTCAATTCGGATTGGGCTTGGGGGGTGCTCCACCTCCTGTGGCAGCCTCCCTGTCTCCACTATGTCCCAATAGGCCCATTAACTTACCAGGGGGGTTTCGGTAACCTCCCGGTACTCTGAAAAATCCCTGATCTTCTTCGGAACCATTCTGGTGTCCGTATATAACCTTCCAATATATCAATCTTTACCTCCCGACCATTTCGAGACTCCTCGTAATGTCCGTAAGCTCATCCGGGACTCCGAACAAACTTCGGTCACCAAAAACACATAACTCATAATACAAATCATCATCGAATGTTAAGCATGCGGACCCTATGGGTTCGAGGACTATATAGACATGACCGAGACACATCTCCAGTCAATAACCAATAGCAGAACCTCGATGCTCATATTGGCTCCTACATATTCTGTGAAGATCTTTATCGGTCAAACCGCATAACAACATACGTCATTCCCTTTTGTCATCGGTATGTTACTTGCCCGAGATTCGATCGTCGGTATCTTCATACCTAGTTCAATCTCGTTACCAGCAAGTCTCTTTACTCGTTTCGTAATGCATCATCCCGCAACTAACTCATTAGTCGCATTGCTTGCAAGGCTTATAGTGATGTGCATTACCGAGAGGGCCCAGAGATACCTCTCCGATACATGGAGTGACAAATCCTAATCTTGATCTATGCCAACCCAACAAACACCTTCGGAGACACCTGTAGAGCATATTTATAATCACCCAGTTACGTTGTTACGTTTGATAGCACACAAGGTGTTCCTCCGGTATTCGGGAGTTGCATAATCTCATAGACAGAGGAATATGTATAAGTCATGAAGAAAGCAATAGCAATAAAACCTAACGATCATTATGCTAAGCTAACAGATGGGTCTTGTCCATCACATCATTCTCTAATGATGTGATCCCGTTCATCAAATGACAACACATGTCTATGGTTAGGAAACTTAACCATCTTTGATTAACGAGCTAGTCTAGTAGAGGCATACTAGGGACACTCTGTTTTGTCTATGTATTCATACATGTACTAAGTTTTCGGTTAATACAATTCTAGCATGAATAATAAACATTTATCATGATATAAGGAAGTATAAAAAACAACTTTATTATTGCCTCTAGGGCATATTTCCTTCAATTTTCATATATAATTTATTTTCATCTGACTTACGGTTTATTTTCTGTATGAATTGTCAAGGTTTATATGATTTTCTAAATTTAATTTAATTCAAAAATAACTGTAAAATACATTTTATACCCACTGCGGGCTAGCCACAGCGGATGATAGGTGGAGCACTGCCGCTTCGGTGCAACCCTCTCTCGGTGGTTCGGTTGCACATGCAGCGGCCTCGACGCCTCTGGCGTCCATGGGGCCCTCGGCGCCCCCGGCGTCCCGCTCCACCGGCACGCTATCGCCCGGCGTGTCGGCAGTCTCCACCAACTCAGCCGCCACTGGTTCTTCACCATCATTATCACTCGTAGCTGTGCGGGACCCGCTGCCCCGCCCTATGACTTGGTCTCGGGCTGGCGTTCATCGCCCGAGCATGCGGTATACCAGCGATGAGTATCTTCTTGGTGCCTCTACATCCACGCCATCACCTCTCCCATCATCAGCTCGAGCTGCCCTCCATGATCCTCATTGTCTTACTGCGATGCAGGAAGAGTTCGACACTCTCTAGCGGAACCGCACTTGGTAGCTCGTCCCTCGGCCTCGTCATGCCAATGTCATCAGTGGCAAGTGGGTCTTCTGCCACAAGACTCGTCTGGACGGCACTCTCGAGCGGTATAAGGCTCCCTGGGTCGTTCGTGGTTTCCGTCAGCATGCAGGAGTTGACTTCACTGAGACGTTTGCACTGGTGGTCAAGTCGGGTATGATCCGCACGGTCCTTCACCTCGCGGTCTCTCGTGCCTGGCCGGTACATCAGATGGATGTCTCCAATGCCTTCCTACACGGCCACCTCACCGAACAGGTTTATTGCCAGCATCCCACCGACTTCGGCGACGCTACTCATCCCGGCTATGTATGTTTGCTTTCCTGGTCTCTTTATGGCCTAAAGCAAGCACCTCGTGCCTGGTGCCAGCGCATCGCCGGTTTTCTTCAGCAGCTTGGGTTCTCCGTCACTCGCTCGGATGTCTCACTGTTCGTCTATCATCACGGCCATGCGACTTCCTACCTCCTACTCTACGTCGACGAAATTATCCTGACAACCTCTTCCGCCAAGCTTCTTCAGCAGATTACTACTCGGTTGCGCGATGAGTTTGCTATCAAGGATCTGGGCGCTTTGCATTATTTTCTTGGCATTTAGGTGGTTCGGTGACCATATGGGTTTTTCCTTCACCAATGGAAGTATGCACATGAGTTGCTTGAGCACGCTGGCATGCTTAATTGCAAACCCTTTGCTACTCCTGCCGATACGAAGGCCAAGCTCTCTGCACTTGATGGCTCTCCCACGCGGATGCTTCGTTTTACCACTCCATTGTTGGTGCTCTCCAATACTTGACACTCAACAGACCAGGTTTGCAGTATGCGGTTCAGCAGGTGTGCCTTCATATCCACTCCCCGCATGACTCTCATTGGAACCTGGTGAAGCGGATTCTACGATATATTCGAGACACTATGGCTCTCGGTCTGACGTTGACGGCGTCTTCCTCTATGGATATGGTGGCTTACTCCGTTGCTGACCGGGCTGGCCGTCCTGACACGCGCCGCTCCACATCTGGCCACTGCGTCTACATCGGTCCCTCCCTCATCTCGTGGTCGTCTAAACGACAACCTACGTTGTCGTGCTCACTCGTGGAGGCCGAGTACCGAGCTGTAGCTGTTGGAAATATGCCCTAGAGGCAATAATAAAATGGTTATTATTATATTTCCTTGTTCATGATAATTGTCTATTGTTCATGCTATAATTGTGTTATCCGGAAATCGTAATACATGTGTGAATACATAGACCATAACATGTCCCTAGTGAGCCTCTACTTGACTAGCTCGTTGATCAATAGATGGTTACGGTTTCCTGACCATGGACATTGGATGTCATTGGTAACGGGATCACATCATTAGGAGAATGATGTGATGGACAAGACCCAATCCTAAGCATAGCACTAGATCGTGTAGTTCGTTTGCTAAAGCTTTTCTAATGTCAAGTATCATTTCCTTAGACCATGAGATCGTGCAACTCCCGGATGCCGTAGGAATGCTTTGGGTGTACCAAACGTCACAACGTAACTGGGTGACTATAAAGGTGCACTACAGGTATCTCCGAAGGTGTCTGTTGGGTTGGCACGGATCAAGACTGGGATTTGTCACTCCGTATGACGGAGAGGTATCTCTGGGCCCACTCGGTAATGCATCATCATAATGAGCTCAATGTGACCAAGTAGTTGGTCACCGGATCATGCATTACGGAACGAGTAAAGTGACTTGCCGGTAACGAGATTGAACGAGGTATTGGGATACCGACGATCGAATCTCGGGCAAGTAACGTACTGATTGACAAAGGGAATTGTATACGGGATTGCTTGAATCCTCGACATCGTGGTTCATCCGATGAGATCATCACGGAATGTGTGGGAGCCAACATGGGTATCCAGATCCCGCTGTTGGTTATTGGCTGGAGAGGTGTCTCGGTCATGTCTGCATGATTCCCGAACCCGTAGGGTCTACACACTTAAGGTTCGATGACGCTAGGGTTATAAGGAAGGTTTGTATGTGATTACCGAATGTTGTTCGGAGTCCCGGATGAGATCCCGGACGTCACGAGGAATTCCGGATTGGTCCGGAGGTGAAGATTTATATATGGGAAGTCATCATACGGTCACCGAAAATATTTGGGGGTATACCGGTATTGTACCGGGACCACCGGAGGGGTTCCGGGGGTCCACCGGGAGGGTCCACCCGCCCCGGAGGGCCTTATGGGCTGTAGGTGGAAGGGAACCAGCCCCTAAGTGGGCTGGGCGCCATCCCCCCTAGGGCCCATGCGCCTAGGGTTGGGGGGAACCCTAAAGGGGGGCGCCCCCCCTTGCTTGGGGGGGCAAGCCCCCTTCCCCTTGGCCGCCGCCCCCCCTCTAGATCTCATCTAGAGGGTTCGGCCCCCTTCCCCCTTCTCCCTATAAATAGAGGGGTGAGGGGAGGGCTGCAGGACCACATCCAAGGCGCAGCCCCTCCCCTCCCCAACACCTCTCCTCCTCCGCGTGAGCTTGGCGAAGCCCTGCCGGAGAACTGCCACTCCATCACCACCACGCCGTCGTGCTGCTGTTGGAAACCTCTTCCTCAACCTCTCCCTCCTCCTTGCTGGATCAAGGTGCGGGAGACGTCACCAGGCTGCACGTGTTTTGAACGCGGAGGCGCCATTGTTCGGCGCTAGGATCGGAATCCACCGCGATCTGAATCGCTACGAGTAAAACTCCCTCATCCGCGTTCTTGCAACGCTTCCATCTCGCGATCTTCAACGGTATGAAGATGCACTCTCCTCTCTCTCGTTGCTAGTTACTCCATAGATTGATCTTCGTGATGCGTAGAAAATTTTAAATTTCTGCAACGATCCCCAACAGTGGCATCACGAGCTAGGTCTATGCGTAGTTTCTATGCACGAGTAGAACACAAGTTGTTGTGGGCGTCGATTTTGTCAATTTACTTGCCGTTACTAGTCTTATCTTGATTCGGCGGCATCGTGGGATGAAGCGGCCCGGACCGACCTTGCACGTACGCTTACGTGAGACAGGTTCCACCGACTGACATGCACTAGTTGCATAAGGTGGCTAGCGGGTGTCTGTCTCTCCCACTTTAGTCGGATCGGATTCGATGAAAAGAGTCCTTATGAAGGGTAAATAGAAATTGGCATATCACGTTGTGGTTTTGGCGTAGGTAAGAAACGTTCTTGCTAGAAACCTACAGCAGTCACGTAAAAATTTGCAACAACAATTAGAGGACGTCTAACTTGTTTTTGCAGCATGTGTCATGTGATGTGATATGGCCAGAAGAATGTGCTGAATGATATATGTGATGTATGAGATTGATCATGTTCTTGTAATAGGAATCACGACTTGCATGTCGATGAGTATGACAACCGGCAGGAGCCATAGGAGTTGTCTTGATTTATTTATGACCTGCGTGTCAACTGAAACGTCATGTAATTACTTTACTTTATTGCTAACTGTTAGCCATAGTAGTAGAAGTAATAGTTGGCGAGACAACTTCATGAAGACACGATGATGGAGATCATGGTGTCATGCCGGTGACGATGATGATCATGGCGCCCCGAAGATGGAGATCAAAAGGAGCAAAATGATATTGGCCATATCATGTCACTATTTGATTGCATGTGATGTTTATCATGTTTTACATCTTATTTGCTTAGAACGATGGTAGCATAAATAAGATGACCCCTCGCTAAAATTTCAAGAAAGTGTTCCCCCTAACTGTGCACCGTTGCGAAGGTTCGTTGTTCCGAAGCACCACGTGATGATCGGGTGTGATAGGTTCTAACGTTCGCATACAACGGGTGTAAGCCAGATTTACACACGCAACACACTTATGTTGACTTGACGAGCCTAGCATGTACAGACATGGCCTCGGAACACAAGAGACCGAAAGGTCGAACATGAGTCGTATAGCAGATACGATCAACATGAAGATGTTCACCGATGATGACTAGTCCGTCTCACGTGATGATCGGACACGGCCTAGTTGACTCGGATCATGTATCACTTAGATGACCAGAGGGATGTCTGTCTGAGTGGGAGTTCATTAATAATTTGATTAGATGAACTTAATTATCATGAACTTAGTCCAAAACCTTTACAATATGTCTTGTAGATCAAATGGCCCACGCTAATGTCAACCTCAACTTCAACGCGTTCCTAGAGAAAACCAAGCTGAAAGACGATGGTAGCAACTATACGGACTGGGTCCGGAACTTGAGGATCATCCTCATAGCTGCCAAGAAAGCATATGTCCTGGAAGCACCCGTCCCAGCAAACCAAGACGTTATGAACGCCTGGCAAGCACGTGTTGATGACTACTCCCTAGTTCAGTGCGGCATACTTTACAGCTTAGAACCGGGGCTCCAAAAGCGTTTTGAGCAGCACGGAGCATATGAGATGTTCCAAGAGCTGAAAATGGTTTTCCAAGCTCATGCCCGGGTCGAGAGATATGAAGTCTCCGACAAGTTCTACAGTTGTAAGATGGAGGAGAATAGTTTTGTCAGCGAGCACATACTCAAAATGTCTGGGTTACACAATCGCTTATCTCAGCTCAGAGTTAATCTCCCGGATGACGTGGTCGTTGACAGAATCCTTCAGTCACTCCCACCTAGCTACAAGAGCTTTGTGATGAACTTCAATATGCAGGGGATGGAAAAGACCATTCCTGAGGTATATTCAATGCTGAAATCAGCGGAGGTGGAGATCAAAAAGGAACAGCAAGTGTTGATGGTCAATAAAACCACTAGTTTCAAGAAAGGCAAGGGTAAGAAGAACTTCAAGAAGGACGACAAGGGGGTTGCCGTGCCCGGTAAGCAAGCTGCCGGGAAGAAGACAAAGAATGGATCCAAGCCTGAGACTGAGTGCTTTTATTGCAAGGGAAACGGTCGCTGGAGGCGGAACTGCCCCAAGTACTTAGCGGATAAGAAGGTCGGCAATACCAAAGGTATATGTGATATACATGTTATTGATGTGTACCTAACCAGCGCTCGTAGTAGCTCCTGGGTATTTGATACCGGTGCGGTTGCTCATATTTGTAACTCAAAGCAGGAGCTGCGGAATAAGCGGAGACTGGCGAAGGACGAGGTGACGATGCGCGTCGGGAATGGTTCCAAGGTCGATGTGATCGCCGTCGGCACGCTACCTCTACATTTACCTACGGGGTTAGTTTTAAACCTCAATAATTGTTATTTAGTGCCAGCTTTGAGCATGAACATTGTATCTGGATCTCGTTTGGTGCGAGATGGCTACTCATTTAAATCCAAGAATAATGGTTGTTCTATTTATATGAGAGATATGTTTTATGGTCATGCCTCGCTGGTCAATGGTTTATTCTTAATGAATCTCGAACGTGATGTTACACATATTCATAGTGTGAATGCCAAGAAATGTAAGGTTGATAATGATAGTCCCACATACTTGTGGCACTGCCGCCTTGGTCACATTGGTGTCAAACGCATGAAGAAACTCCATGCAGATGGACTTTTGAAGTCTCTTGATTATGAATCATTTGACACGTGCGAACCATGCCTCGTGGGAAAAATGACCAAGACTCCGTTCTCCGGAACAATGGAGTGAGCAACCAACTTATTGGAAATCATACATACTGATGTGTGCGGTCCAATGAGCGTTGAGGCTCGCGGTGGCTATCGTTATGTTCTCACCCTCACTGATGACTTGAGTAGATATGGGTATGTCTAAATGAAACACAAGTCTGAGACCTTTGAAAAGTTCAAGGAATTTCAGAGTGAGGTTGAGAATCAACGTGACAGGAAAATAAAGTTCTTACGATCAGATCGTGGAGGGGAATATTTGAGTCACGAATTTGGCACACACTTAAGGAAATGTGGAATTGTTTCACAACTCACGCCGCCTGGAACACCTCAGCGTAATGGTGTGTCCGAACGTCGTAATCGCACTCTATTGGATATGGTGCGATCTATGATGTCTCTTACCAATCTACCGCTATCATTTTGGGGTTATGCTTTAGAGACTGCCGCATTCACTTTAAATAGGGCTCCGTCGAAATCCGTTGAGACGACACAGTATGAATTATGGTTTGGAAAGAAACCTAAGCCGTCGTTTCTTAAAGTTTGGGGATGCAATGCTTATGTCAAGGAACTTCAACCTAAAAAGCTCGAACCCAAGTCGGAAATATGCATCTTCATAGGATACCCTAAGGAAACCATTGGGTATACCTTCTACCTCAGATCCGAAGGCAAGATCTTCGTTGCCAAGAACGGGTCCTTTCTGGAGAAAGAGTTTCTCTCGAAAGAAGTAAGTGGGAGGAAAGTGGAACTTGATGAGATGACCTCTCTCGAACTAGAAAGTAGCGCAGCACAAGAAAATGTTTCTGTGGTGCCTGCACCGACTAGAGAGGAAGTTAATGATGACAATCATGATCAAGTTACCACTAAACTTCGTAGGTCCACAAGGACACGTTCCGCACAAGAGTGGTACGTCAACCCTGTCCTGGAAATCATGTTGTTGGACAACGGTGAACCTTCGAACTATGAAGAAGCAATGGCGGGCCCAGATTCCAACAAATGGCTTGAAGCCATGCAATCCGAGATAGGATCCATGTATGAAAACAAAGTATGGACTTTTGACAGACTTGCCCGATGATCGGCGAGCGATAGAAAATAAATGGATCTTTAAGAAGAAGACGAACGCGGATGGAAATGTTACCATCTATAAAGCTCGACTTGTCGCTAAGGGTATCGACAAGTTCAAGGAGTTGACTACGATGAGACCTTCTCACCCGTAGCGAAGCTGAAGTCCGTCCGAATCATGTTAGCAATTGCCGCATTCTACGATTATGAGATATGGCAAATGGACGTCAAAACGGCATTCCTTAACGGCTTCCTTAAGGAAGAATTGTATATGATGCAGCCGGAAGGTCTTGTCGATCCTAAGAATGCTGACAAGGTATGCAAGCTCCAGCGCTCAATCTATGGGTTGGTGCAGGCATCTCGGAGTTGGAACATTCGCTTTGATGAGATGATCAAAGCGTTTGGGTTTACACAGACTTATGGAGAAGCCTGTGTTTACAAGAAAGTGAGTGGGAGCTCTGTAGCATTTCTCATATTATATGTGGATGACATACTATTGATGGGAAATGATATAGAATTCTTGGAAAGCATAAAGGCCTACTTGAATAAGTGTTTTTCAATGAAGGACCTTGGAGAAGCTGCTTACATATTAGGCATCAAGATCTATAGAGATAGATCGAGATGCCTCATAGGTCTTTCACAAAGCACATACCTTGACAAGATATTGAAGAAGTTCAATATGGATCAGTCCAAGAAGGGGTTCTTGCCTGTATTGCAAGGTGTGAGATTGAGCACGGCTCAATTCCCGACCACGGCAGAAGATAGAGAAAAGATGAGTGTCATCCCCTATGCCTCGGCCATAGGGTCTATTATGTATGCCATGCTGTGTACCAGACCTGATGTAAACCTTGCCGTAAGTTTGGTAGGAAGGTACCAAAGTAATCCCGGCATGGAACACTGGACAGCGGTCAAGAACATCCTGAAGTACCTGAAAAGGACTAAGGATATGTTTCTCGTTTATGGAGGTGACGAAGAGCTCGTCGTAAAGGGATACGTCGATGCTAGCTTCGACATAGATCTGGATGACTCTAAGTCACAAACCGGATACGTGTATATTTTGAATGGTGGGGCAGTCAGCTGGTGCAGTTGCAAGCAATGTGTCGTGGCGGGATCTACATGTGAAGCGGAGTACATGGCAGCTTCGGAGGCAGCACATGAAGCAATCTGGATGAAGGAGTTCATTGCCGACCTAGGAGTTATTCCCAATGCATCGGGGCCGATGACTCTCTTCTGTGACAGCACTGGAGCTATTGCCCTTGCCAAGGAGCCCAGGCTTCACAAGAAGACCAGGCACATCAAGCGTCGCTTCAACTCCATTCGTGAAAATGTTCAAAATGGAGACATAGATATTTGTAAAGTGCATACGGATTTGAATGTCGTAGATCCGTTGACTAAACCTCTTCCACGGGCGAAACATGACCAACACCAGAACTCTATGGGTGTACGATTCATCACAATGTAACTAGATTATTGACTCTAGTGCAAGTGGGAGACTGCTGGAAATATGCCCTAGAGGCAATAATAAAATGATTATTATTATATTTCCTTGTTCATGATAATTGTCTATTGTTCATGCTATAATTGTGTTATCCGGAAATCGTAATACATGTGTGAATACATAGACCATAAGATGTCCCTAGTGAGCCTCTAGTTGACTAGCTCGTTGATCAATAGATGGTTACAGTTTCCTGACCATGGACATTGGATGTCATTGATAACGGGATCACATCATTAGGAGAATGATGTGATGGACAAGACCCAATCCTAAGCATAGCACTAGATCGTGTAGTTCGTTTGCTAAAGCTTTTCTAATGTCAAGTATCATTTCCTTAGACCATGAGATCGTGCAACTCCCGGATGCCGTAGGAATGCTTTGGGTATACCAAACTTCACAACGTAACTGGGTGACTATAAAGGTGCACTACAGGTATCTTCGAAAGTGTCTGTTGGGTTGGCACGGATCGAGACTGGGATTTGTCACTCCGTATGACGGAGAGGTATCTCTGGGCCCACTCGGTAATGCATCATCATAATGAGCTCAATGTGACCAAGTAGTTGGTCACCGGATCATGCATTACGGAACGAGTAAAGTGACTTGCCGGTAACGAGATTGAACAAGGTATTGGGATACCGATGATCGAATCTCGGGCAAGTAACGTACCGATTGACAAAGGGAATTGTATACGGGATTGCTTGAATCCTCGACATCGTGGTTCATCCGATGAGATCATCGTGGAACGTGTGGGAGCCAACATGGGTATCCAGATCCCGCTGTTGGTTATTGGCTGGAGAGGTGTCTCGGTCATGTCTGCATGATTCCCTAACCCGTAGGGTCTACACACTTAAGGTTCGATGATGCTAGGGTTATAAGGAAGGTTTGTATGTGATTACCGAATGTTGTTCGGAGTCCCGGATGAGATCCCGGACGTCGCGAGGAGTTCCGGATTGGTCCGGAGGTGAAGATTTATATATGGGAAGTCATCATACGGTCACCGGAAATATTCGGGGGTATACCGGTATTGTACCAGGACCACCGGAGGGGTTCCGGGGGTCCACCGGGAGGGTCCACCTGCCCGGAGGGCCTTATGGGCTGTAGGTGGAAGGGAACCAGCCCCTAAGTGGGCTGGGCACCATCCCCCCTAGGGCCCATGCGCCTAGGGTTGGGGGGAACCCTAAAGGGGGCGCCCCCCTTGCTTGGGGGGCAAGCCCCCTTCCCCTTGCCCCCCCTCTAGATCTCATCTAGAGGGGACGGCCCCTTCCCCCTTCTCCCTATAAATAGAGGGGTGAGGGGAGGGCTGCAGGACCACATCCAAGGCACAGCCCCTCCCCTCCCCAACACCTCTCCTCCTCCGCGTGAGCTTGGCAAAGCCCTGCCGGAGAACTGCCACTCCATCACCACCACGCCGTCGTGCTACTGTTGGAGCCCTCTTCCTCAACCTCTCCCTCCTCCTTGCTGGATCAAGGTGCGGGAGACGTCACCGGGCTACACGTGTGTTGAACGCGGAGGCGCCGTTGTTCGGCGCTAGGATCGGAAACCACCGCGATCTGAATCGCTACGAGTATGACTCCCTCATCCGCGTTCTTGCAACGCTTCCGTCTCGCGATCTTCAACGGTATGAAGATGCACTCTCCTCTCTCTCGTTGCTAGTTACTCCATAGATTGATCGTGGTGATGCGTAGAAATTTTTTAATTTCTGCAACGATCCCCAACAGTAGCGAACGTTGTTGCCGAGTGTTCCTGGCTTCGACAACCTCTTCAGGAGTTGTGTCACGACGTCTCCCAGGCTACGGTGGTATATTGTGATAATGTACCCGCCGTCTACCTCTCCGCCAACCCCGTTCATCATCACCACACGAAGCACATCGAGCTCGATATTCATTTTGTGTGCGAACAGGTGGACCTTGGACGCATTCGGGTTCTTCATATTGCAACGGCACAACAATTCACCGATGTGATGACTAAGGGATTGCTCCAGTCTCTGTGTCCCCGGCGACGCTTCGACTATGAGGGGTGTTGAATATACGGTTTGCATGTGAAAGAACATGTGGTGCCCCCATGTTTGGTTTTGGTAATTGATGACAATCTCTATGGACTAATGGTTGCCTTGAGTTATATTTGAAGGATTTGTCCATAGGCATTTCTTGAAGTCCATGTGTTGGTTTCAAAGAGTTTGTGATGACCAAGGGTTTGTCCATAGGCTGTTCTTGGGGTCCATTTGTTGGTTTCAAGGAGAGTTTGTGATGACCAAGGTGCTATTAAGGAATTATCCAAAGATTGGTCTTGTGAGTGTTGAGCTTATTGCAAGCATGTCTTGAAGAAGAAGTGTGTGTGATCATTCATGTTTACCTTCAAGACATCATCCAAATGAAGAGAGTTGGAAAGATTCAAGGTTGATCAAGACTAAGTCAAAGAGTGAATCAAGTTGATCAACACACAAAGCGTAGAAGATGTACCGAGAGGGATCACGTGATCGCATGGTAAGGTAAGCATTGTCCTTTATGCTTTGTGTACTAACCCATGGTCTACATGTGAGTTCTATGTGGGGTTAGGTATGTTTCCATGGGCTTGCGTCAAGAGGAAGATATTATACAACCCATGGAGGATGACATCAAATGGTGTTCGTCACCAAGTTTGCGTGTGCAAGTTCAAGTGGAGCATCATCAAAGAGATCTTATGCTTGAAGCTTGCCGTCCATTGTGGTGACAATGGATTTGTGAAGATGTGCCGAAGAGTGGCTCACCCATAGTGGAGTATGGGAGAGCAATCAACCAGTCTTCATCGAGCCAACGCAATCAAGAAAGGTGGTCCATCTTGAGGGAGTCAAGATCGTCATCATCTAGCTCAAGTGGACCATGTGCAAGGCAAAGGTTTGCTTTTGATAGGTTTTCTATTTCACCGGTCTCATGATGGTAGTTGGGAGACCGGGTTATAGGATCGATTGCCGTACTATCAAGGGGGGCTCTCGATGAGTAGCTTGATCGTATCGTTCATAGAGAGCCCAAACCATTGCATCCTTGCATCATCTTTATTGGTTCTTGTTTGCTTCTCTTTGTGAGTTTTGGAGCTTTTGGTCATCTTGTTGACAAGCTCGAGTTCATCGAAAACGGAGTTAACATGCATATTCTATGATGTTTTCGATGTTGGAGGTTTTGCTGGTTCTTCTCGGTTGGAGTTATCTCTCCTCTATATATTAGGCATACCTCCCATGCCTCGCTGTTTTGATGCTACTCGTCTTCTTGTTTCCAACAAGCTTGAGTTTGCTCAATTCGGAGCTCATATGCAGAAGTTATGGCGGTTTTGGTTTCCCGTGGAGTATACTTGTTTTCGTGAAAGTGGCTTTAGGATGGTCCCAGCGGTAGTACCGCTTAGGGGTCACAAGCGGCAGTACCGCTCCGCAGCGGTAGTACCGCTAGTGGGTCCTCAGCAGTAGTACCGCTACGGTACCAGGCCCCTACCGCGTCGACTCAAGGGGTCATTTTTCGTGTCGGATAGTGCGGTACTTCGCAGCGGCAGTAGGGCGGCAGTACCGCTCACGAGCGGTAGTACCGCCCAACCACTGCGGTAGTACCGCTCGGGTCTGTCTCTCTCATGCCCTCCTAACTCCACGGTAGTACCGCCCGGGGAAGCGGTAGTACCGCTGTTCTCAGTGGTAGTACCGCTGCCTTACGCGGTAGTACCGCCCTCTGCGGGGCTGTTTTGGGGGTAACGGTTGGATTGTTCCCCCCACTATATAAGGGGGTCTTCTTCCCCATTCTACCTTATCCTTTGAGCTCGTGTTCTTTCCTCATTGTTGACCTTCTTCGAGCTTGCTAACTCTCAATCCCTCCATGGATTCTTACTAGTTTTTGAGGGAAAAGAGAGAGGAGATCTAGATCCACATTTCCACCAATCACTTTCTCCTCTAGGTGAGGGGAACCCATTGGATCTAGATCTTGGAGTTCTTGGTGTTCTCCTTCTTGTTCTTCCTCTCTTTTGCCTCCCTAGCATTAGTTGCTTTGGTGGGATTTGAGAGAGAAGGACTTGGGCACTCCGTGTACCCTTGCCATTGCATTTGTGCATCGGTTTGAGTTCTCCACGGTGATACGTGGAAGTTACAAGTTGAGAAGCTTATTACTCTTGGGTGCTTGGTACCCTTGAGCTTATTCTTCTTGGGTGCTTGGGCGCCCTAGACGGTTGGTGGTGTTCGGAGCTCAATCATTGTGGTGTAAAGCTCCGGGCAAGCGTCGTGGTCTCCAATTAGGTTGTGGAGATCGCCCCGAGCTATTTGACGGGTTTCGGTGACCGCCCCCAAGGGTTGCCAAAGTGTACGGGTTCGGTGACCGCCCCCAAGGGTTGACATTTGTACGGGTTCGGTGACCGCCCTCAAGGGTCCCTTAGTGGAATCACGGCATCTTGCATTGTGCGAGGGCGTGAGGAGATTACGGTGGCCCTAGTGGCTTCTTGGGGAGCATTGTGCCTCCACACCGCTCCAAACGGAGATTAGCATCCGCAAGGGTGTGAACTTCAGCATACATCGTCGTCTCCGCGTGCCTTGGTTATCTCTTACCCGAGCCCTTTACTTATGCACTTTACTTTGTGATAGCCATATTGTTTCTTGTCATATTTCTTGCTATCACCTAAGTAGTTTTTCTTGCTTAACATAAGTTGTTGGTGCACATAGGTGAGCCTAGTTGTTGTAGGTTTTGTGCTTGACAAATTAACCGCTAGGTTTATTCCGCATTTGTTCAAGACTCAACCGTAATTATTTTAAAGCGCCTATTCACCCCCCCCCCCCCCCCCTCCCCCTCTAGGCGACATCCACGATTTTTCAGCATGTATATCTTGTATTCTTTGTCTACCTCCTATTCCTTAGATGAGGTTGAGGCCCACCTTGTCCATCATATATACGTGCACTTTGCATCCGATCAATACGTCGAGAATTGCATTGCCAAACCTAGTCTCCTGCATGCGGCTTCTTAGGAATAGAAAAACTCAACTAGGGCAAGTGGATTATCTAGTTATGTCACCCTCCTATCCGCTAATCTTCTGGTTTTACTGTCACTCTCCCAACCCTTGCTTCGCTTCCAAGTCCCACACACAGCCCGAGTATTTTTACCCTCGCCGGAAGAGTCAGAGAGAGAGGATGCGCTATTCGCTGATAGCCGTCCGCCCTGTTTGTTTAACCGCAACTGGCATGTCGGCCCTGGCAAGGCGACACGTCTGCCGACCGTCGGCTCCGCTCAATCACCGAGGCGCGCTCGCTGGCGGCTACTCCGCGAGACTGGCAGCGATATGATTTTTCAAAAGAAAAACACCGCGCCGCGCCGCTCGCGCAAAACTTGGAGGTAGTCCACCTTCTGGGCGGTGGCGAGCTCGTATTCTATTCGCCATCGTGTTCGTGCACACCAGAAGGGAGCCAGTCCAGCATTACACCACCCGTCCAATCACGCCCGGGAATCCTCCGGTGGGCGGTTGGGTGGGCGGCCGGGGAACATGCTGCTACCATCAAAAAGTCAGAGCCGTATCCGTAATCAAACACTAGTGGCTTTGCACAGGTAACATGGGTGGATGCCATTTGCAGCTAACATTGCGGGAGTAATATATGTTGGCATGAGATTTGCTGGATCTGGAGAATCGGAGGATGTCTGTGGCTTTATCACGTACGCCTCCCGCTGATTGCTACTGGAGTTTGGCAAACTTAAATGTGTATTGATGTTTATATTAGTAAAGGAACAATGACGTCCAAGATTAGTGATTCTGCTTCTTGTAATTTGTATATGTACTGGTTAGTTTATGCATACATCTCAGAAAATTATGCTTGGGCCGCTATATAAGACCGGGAGTACTGCTCAGTCGATTCCACAACTGCCATAGCATCCTAACTCCCTAAGTGTCGAATTAAAATGGAGACTTCTACTATACTATGGCTCCTCTACGTCTCGGCCGCCTGTTGCATCCTCTACAAAGTCTTTGTCCGCGGCAAAAACAGCCTAAAGACGAGCTCCAGCTATGCCCGACGGCCGCCGGGCCCGGCGCCAATCCCTTTCATCGGCAATATCTTCCACCTGCAAGGCGAGCCGCACCACGCCCTGGCAAGGCTCGCTGGGGTGTACGGCCCCGTCATGTCCTTGAAGCTCGGCACGACCACTGCCATCATCGCCTCCTCCGCGTCGGGCGCCCGCGACATCCTGCAGAAGTACGACCACCTCCTGGCCGCGCGGTCCATCACCGACGCCGGGCGCGCGCTGGGAAACCATGAGCGCTCCATCGTGTGGCTGCCGTGCACCAGCCCGCTGTGGAAGCGCCTCCGCGCCGTGTGCACCAACCACCTATTCTCGGCGCGCGGCCTCGACGCGACGCGGGCCGTGCGGGAGGAGAAGGTGAGGGAGCTGGTCGGCTCCCTCCGCGCCCACCACGCCGGCGAGGCCGTGGACGTCGGCCGTGTCGTGTTCTCCGGGGTTCTAAACCTCGTGTCCAACGTGCTGTTTTCCGAGGACGTGGCCGACATGAGCTCGGACCGGGCGCAGGAACTAGAGGTCCTCATCAGGGGCATGGTGGAGGAGTTCACCAAGCCCAACTTGTCGGACCTCTTCCCGGTGCTCTCTGCGCTAGACTTGCAGGGCCGCCGCCGGCGCACCACACAGTACCTGAGAAGGTTCAATGACTTCTTCGACCCGATCATCCGCCGCCGTATGAAATATGAAGGTGAAAGGAAAGATGATTTCTTAGACGTGCTACTCCAGCTTCATTCGGTGGATCAGCTCAGCCTCGAGGCTCTCAATTGCTTTCTTTCGGTACGTACGTAAGTCATTTTCATACTAGGAGTACTTAGCTAGCCAGTATATGCTGGTAACCTAGTACTAAATGGTGTTGTGTCCGTACAAAAAGTACTACACAATCCAAAGGATAAATCTTCTCGGGCATTTTTGCACTATGCGAAAATTATCATCTGAATCGGTTGCAAAAAGGTCATAGCAAAAAAAAATCAGTTGCAAAAGGTGAAACTAGAGGCGATGGCTTAAAAAAAAACTTTAATATAACGGTGTACTACATCGAGGATCTTCTTATTAAAGTTTAGTTTCTTCCATGTAATCTGATGCACTCTGTAGATATAGTGCGATTAGAAAACATCTCCATTTTTTATAGTTCACATATGGTTTAGATGGAAATGATAACATTGTCATAGAAAAATATATCATGTAGCTTTTAGTTTACTAGTATTGTAGTACTTATATGAGTACGGCGTTTTGGAGGACGAGCTCCATGGAGCTCTTTTTCTGAAACAAAAAAAAATCGAAAATCAGCTTTTGAAGTTTCAAAAAATTATGAAAACAATCACACACATTCATCCAGATGTATTTTTTTGCGAGAAAGATGTATACTATATGTGTGTAAAATTTAAAGATGATATACATTATGGTGAGAACTACGTACACAAAATGACAAATTCACACATTTTTAATTCTGAACAGTGCGTGTATTATTTAAAACTTTCGAAATCATGGTTTTATCATTTTTAATGTACTCTCACTATAATGTATATCACCTTCAAATTTTACACACATATAGAATATATATCCGTATGAACGTGTGCGATTGTTTTCAGAACTTTTTGAAACCTATATTTTCAAAAAAGAGCTCCATGGAGCTCCTCCTCCATCTAGCATTTTCGTACAAATACAAAATATAATGGTGCCAACTCAAAGAAAAATGTGAAATTGTGTATCAAAGATATGAGGCATCAGGCATGTAACTGGATAAACTGCCGGTGCCCTTACACGTTACTCCCCTCACGGGGCACCTCTTATCTTTAGAGATTTTTAATTGTGGCAGTGATCGATCAAGGATTTGTTTCTTTGGTTTCTTATGTCAAGTGCACGTGCGTAGGCTGCCGGATATCAATATGTAGACTTGCACTAGTGGTCTAGTGGATAGAGCGACCGCTATCGTGCCACTCGATCATCTGACCTATCAACATTGACTAATCATTATTCATGCAGAAGCAGGCTACGCACTCCATCGATATTAATTATGCAATTAGATATCTCTCACGTCTAGGGAACGATATTAACTGTTAGTATCGAGGTTGAGAAAGCACCAGGAGTAAGCATGGAGTTTGGCCTTCGCCTTGTGTCGTCTAGGTGACGCTTAAGCTTCCTAGGCGTGGCTTAGGCAGTCATATAGTTTTAACTATCAGTGATGTGTTCATGGTATTATATGTGTATATATTAATTTAGAGCACATAAATAAGGAAACTACAACAACTTTCACTGAAATATGATTCATTTGACACAGACTTCCAATTAGACCCTATGCAAGGCGTTTCGTCATTGCCTACGTGTAAGCATGCCTTAGCGAATCCTAGGCACCGCCTCTTTCAACAAAGGTTTGTACTAACACTCCAACAGGGACCTAAACTAACGAGAAAAATATTCTGTGTCTCCAGGATTTGTTCGTGTCAGGGGCGGAGACTAACTCGATCACAGTGGAGTGGACGATGGCCGAGCTACTCCGGCAACCGGCCGTGATGTCAAAGGTTCGCGCCGAGTTGCGGGAAACTCTCGGCCCGAAGCAGCACCCTGACGAGTCCGACGTCGATAGGATGCCATACCTGCGCGCCGTGGTGATGGAGACCATGCGGCTTCACCCGCCGAGCCCACTCTTGATGCCGCACGAGGCCATGGCCGATGGCGCCGAGGTCGGCGGCTTTGCGGTGTCCAAGGGCACCAAGCTGATCGTCAATCTGTGGGCCATCATGCGAGACCCAGCGCTGTGGAAGCAGCCCGAGGAGTTCATCCCTGAGAGATTCCTAGGGGCGGACATGGATTTCCGGCGCAAGGACCACGGGGAGTTCATGCCGTTCGGGGCAGGGAGGAGGGCGTGCCCTGGGACACCCATGGCCACGAGGGTGGTGACGCTGATCCTTGCGTCCGTGCTTCACGCGTTTGAGTGGAGACTGCCCGATGGGATGCAACCGTGCGACGTCGATGTTAGGGGCCGGTTTGGCACGTCGCTCAAAATGGTCACGCCACTCAAGGCCGTGCCGGTGCCGTTGTTCTAGTAGCTAGAGTTGCGCCGATGTCCTTCTTAATTAGTCTCATTATGCACGCAAGGCGCACATGGTCACTGCGGCTATTTGATTTCAGGTTGATTTGAAAATCATCCTTAGGTGATACTGTGAGACAAGTGATCACAGTCATGTAAAAATACTAAACTGTGAGACAAGTGATCACAGTCATGTAAAAATACTAAGTGACGCCAATGAAGGACAAATCTTAATTTCAGTGCAAGCTTCGGCTTGACACGTAGATCAGCAAAGGGCCGAGTGTGAACTAAGCAAGCCTAGCTTAGATGATTAGGGTTTTTATGGTGAAGCAGCCCATTAATATTTAAGTTCTAGACTTGGCACTGGGTGCTCGCACTTGTCTAGATTTATTTCAGCTCTTCTGGCGATGTTTGTTTAGTAGGGGGAGACGTTCCCGTCGATTATGGAGGCGTCTATGATGACTATCTCAAGACACGATGTCGGTTCATTATTTCAGAGGTGCTCATAAGGATAGGGTGTACGTGCGTGCATTTACGAGGTAAGTGTATGCGCATTTATATGCGCGTCAGTGGCTGTACCATGTTAAAAGAAATAGTAAGGTCCAAGTGCACAGTAAATATATCTTTTTTCCAAAAAGAAAGATTACCTCGACCCTACATCAATCGATGCACACAACCATTTATTAGGAAGTTTCAAGTATTAAGCTCCAATAAAAGAAAATAAAAAATATAGGACAAATTGCCATGACCGGCAACGATAAGACAAAATGCCTACACACACCCTATTATTAGACCGTCAGATGTAGCTTGTACTATCGTCTCCCATCACTACATCCATTGGCCATAAGCTTCCTCGCTACCGCATGATGTAGTATGACCACATATGGATTCATCCAAATGCTCTACATAAACTATAAATAATTTTTTTGAATCTTTGCTCTGTTAAACACATAATCATTCCGACAATTTCGAATAGCCCAAAGTAATGCACAAACTCCCATAGGAATTAGTACCGCAATATTATGCTACACCCCACCTAAGCTGTTACTAAACATTAAAAGACGCATGTATTGTTCGCCACATAAGGCTGGCAAGTGGGCAAAGAAATAAGTGTTGAATTGTTTCCTCGTGGTCACATAAACAACACACTACCTTCACACCTACCTTTTGCCAAATTACCCTTGGTAATGGCATCTCTAACGCCTACTAGCAAACCTCCCGCATGCGTTTGGATCGTGCTGCCCGGATAGTAGAAGCCATCCAAAGCAGGCCTGTATCGGTCTGCGACGCGGTCCCGACTTGATTTCTCCCGTAAACTGAAGACAAACAGGGGCCAGGGGAGCTTTGCGGGTGTCCGGGCCGATCCCACACCCGTTTCTGACAGCCCTGGCCCACCAAAACCCCTCCTCCCTCGCCCTTGCGCATTCCTGCCCGGTGCCAGCTGCCCGCATTCATGCCACTATACAGCGGGCCGCTCAACATTGAGACGGCTCAGGGCGGACGCGACCCTCACTACCTCTGTCAATCTCCCACAGAGCTTCACCGCCCGCGACGCGTCTCCGGTGTCCGCGCATGTTCAATGCCAGAGATGCGTGACTGGACGGGACATGATGGATATCTACCACGTCTGTTCAATGTCGTTGTTTGTTTGTATACCGCCATTAAGCAGGCTCGCTGGCCGAGAAACCCACTTCGGCGCCGCGCATTGACGCACCCTGATGCATCGCCTCACCGGAATCAGTTATTTAAAGGCGGCCACACCCGGCTCTCCACACCACACTACAAGCCCCTCCCTCCCATCCTCCTCCCTTGCACTGCATCTGCAAATGACCGCGGGCGGTGAAAGCTCCGTGGGAGAGCCTTTCCATGGATATGAAGCACGCCGTGGCCGCCCTTGCCGCCGCGTGGCAGATCCGCCGTGCCAGGAAGATCGAGGTCGGCTGCCGGCTAGCTCGCCCGAGGTCTCCCACGACGAGGACGACACCACGATGGACTCCGACAACACCGCCCCTGCCCCCGCACCTCTTATGCACGCTTGTTTCACCATGGAGTAGGTGCAGGCGCACTACAATGCCTCCATGGCGGAGGTGCAGCCTACATCGGTGCCTTTGTCGGTGTTCAAGCCGGCGCAGGAGGAACATCGGTACAACCTATTCCTCCTGGAGCAGCACCGGCTGACGGAGGGCCAAATCTACGGCGAGCGCGCAAGCGAGGAGGCCATGGCCTCGGCGAACCCCAACTTCATCGTGGAGCAGCATGCCATCTACGATGCTGTCCGTGCTCAAGCCGTCGCTCGCTAGGAACCGTCTTTCGCGGAGGCGCAGTTTCAGGCGATCGCAGACGAGAACAATGCCAGTTGCGCCTC
The DNA here is from genome assembly GCF_002575655.3 of Aegilops tauschii subsp. strangulata. Taxonomy (NCBI): domain Eukaryota; kingdom Viridiplantae; phylum Streptophyta; class Magnoliopsida; order Poales; family Poaceae; genus Aegilops; species Aegilops tauschii. The sequence goes on from NC_053039.3 coordinate 361,604,382, forward strand.
CTACGCGCCGCCGACGAACCATCAGGCTGCCCGATGGGACGACAACAGTGCCAGTGCCACCATTTCCATCGCGGACCTCACGTCCACCAGCGACGGATAGGTCGCAGACTCCTCCAAGAATGAGTAGGTCACGGGAGGCGGCAGGGCTTGTGTCTCATGTGGGCCGGTCCGTCTCCCGTGTTCTACTCTTCCTCGCCGGAAACAGTACCTTACTTCATCGGTCTTATCGCTGGTGCTCATGGAGACGGCGGATAGAGGACGACATGGGCTTGGACGCCGGCTGCCGCCACTGTAGGATAGGTTTAGGGCTGGGTCATTTTTTTCTAAATGTTCAAAATGTAACGAAAATCCATCGTGATTGTATCAAATCCGTCATGTTTATATGAAATTCGGCCTTGTTTGCGCGAATTTCATCCGGTATGTTGAAAAGAGTTTGAAATGTATGTGGCTATGGTGGGATGGAAGCCTCCCGCATCCGTGTCCGCGGACTGCCCCCCCCCACCACCGCGGACGGATGTGGGACCAAATTTGCGGGTTGTCGTTGGGGATGCCCTAAGGATCACACCCTTGTGTACAAACCACATGAAAATCTTAATTTAGAAGAAACTTTGGTTTTCGATATATGAAGTGGCCGAATAACCGGTTTAGTATTAATCAAGTCCATGTACATGGTTAGTGAGAATTCATCCTAGCCAATGGGCTTAAGGAGTTACCAATAGTTTTGAAGATGGGTTAGTGAGAATTCATCCTAACCAATGGGCTTAAATGTGTGATGGTCCATGCCCCTTCCCAGGTGTAGCTATGGAGGATAGAAGAGGCCCAACAGCAGTAGGGCGGCCCATGCACACTACTCAACGTCCACCGACAATCCGAAATGCATCAGCACCTTGGAGGAGACGAATAATCCTCTTCGAATTGGACTAACCAACCCTGGTCAACTACCAAACGTAGCATAGGACAACTCTTTGGAGAGAGGGAGGGGGCGAGAGTGGACGTTGATCAACATCATCATTAGACTTACTTGCAACAACCATAAAGATAGCAAGCATTCCTTGGATAAGACAGTCATGGCAGCAAAAGAAACTAGCCTCATCTCTTCACCAACAGAAAATAGACGTACCCGAGATACCTGTTGGGTAACGTAGCATGCAATTTCAAAAAAAAATCCTACGATCATGCAAGATCTATCTAGGAGATGCATAGCAACGAGAGGGGGAGAGTGTGTCCGCGTACCCTCATAGACCGAAAGTGGAAACATTAGCTTAATGCATTTGATGTAGTCGAACGTCTTCATGATCCAACCGATCAAGTACCTAATGTACGACACCTCCGAGTTCTGCACACGTTCAGCTCGATGACGTCCCTCGAACTCTTGATCCAGCAAAGTGTCGAGGGAGAGTTTCGTCAGCACGACGGCGTGGTGATGGTGATGGTGACGTGATCCGCACAGGGCTTCGCCTAAGCACCACGACGCTATGACCGGAGGAGTAAACTGTGGAGGGGGGCACCGCACACGGCTAAGAGAACAATTGATGTGCTATGGGGTGCCCACTGCCCCCGTATATACAAGAGGAGGGGAGGAGGCCACCGGCCTAGAGGGCGCGCCATGGAGGGGGGAAACCCACTAGGACTCCTAGTCCTAGTAGGTTTCCCCCTTCCTTCCTATGGAGGGGGGAAGAGGGAAGGGAGAGGGAAGAGGAGAAGGAAAGGGGACGCGCCCCCTCCCCTAGTCCAATTCGGACTCCCTATGGGAGGGGGGCGCGGCCACCCCTTGTGGGCTGCCTCCCCTCTCTCCTATGGCCCATGTAGGCCCATTACTTTCCCCGGGGGGTTCCAGTAACCTCCCGGTACTCCGAAAAATACCCGAAATGACCCGGAACCATTCCGGTGTCCGAATACCATCGTCCAATATATCAGTCTTTACCTCTCAACTATTTCGAGACTCCTCGTCATGTCCGTGATCTCATCTCGGACTCCGAACAATCTTCGGTCACAAAAACACATAACTCATAATACAAATCATCATCAAACGTTAAGCGTGCGGACCCTACGGGTTCGAGAACTATGTAGACATGACCGAGACACATCTCCGGTCAATAACCAATAGCGGAACCTGGATGCTCATATTGGTTCTTACATATTCTACAAAGATCTTTATCGGTCCAACCGCAATGACAACATATGTTATTCCCTTTGTCATCGGTATGTTACTTGCCCGACATTCGATCGTCGGTATCCTCATACCTAGTTCAATCTCGTTACCGGCAAGTCTCTTTACTCGTTCTGTAATGCATCATCCCGTAACTAACTCATTAGTCAGTTTGCTTGCAAGGCTTATTGTGATGTCCATTACTGAGAGGGCCCAGAGAAACCTCTCCGATACTCGGAGTGACAAATCCTATCTCAATCTATGCCAACCCAACAAACACCTTCGGAGACACCGGTAGAGCATCTTTATAATCACCCAATTACATTGTGACGTTTGATAGCACACAAGATGTTCCTCCGGTATTCGGGAGTTGCATAATCTCATAGTCAGCGGAATATGTATAAGTCATGAAGAAAGCAATAGCAATAAAACTTAACGATCATTATGATAAGCTAACGGATGGGTCTTGTCCATCACATCATTCTCTTAATGACGTGATCATGTTCATCAAATGACAACACATGTCTATGGCCAGGAAACTTAACCATCTTTGATTAACAAGCTAGTCAAGTAGAGGCATACTAGGGACACTATGTTTTGTCTATGTATTCACACATGTATCCGTTTTCCAGTTAATACAATTCTAGCATGAATAATGAACATTTATCATGAGATAAGGTAATATAAATAACAACTTTATTATTGCCTCCAGGGCATATTTCCTTCAGTCTCCCACTTGCAATAGAGTCAATAATCTAGATTACATTGTAATGATTCTAACACCCATGGAGTCTTGGTGCTGATCATGTTTTGCTCATGGAAGAGGCTTAGTCAATGGGTCTGCAACATTCAGATCCATATGTATTTTGAAAACTTCTATGTCTCCCACCTTGACTTGATCGCGGATGGAGTTGAAGCGTCTCTTGATGTGTTTGGTTCTCTTGTGAAATCTGGATTCCTTCGCTAAGGCAATTGCTCTAGTATTGTCACAAAAGATTTTCATTGGACCCGATGCACTAGGTATTACAACTAGATCGGATATGAACTCCTTCATCCAGACTCCTTCATTTGCTACTTCCGAAGCAGCTATGTACTCCGCTTCACACGTAGATCCCGCCACGATGCTCTGCTTGGAACTGCACCAACTAACAGCTCCACCATTCAATATAAATACGTATCATGTTTGCGACTTAGAGTCATCCGGATTAGTGTCAAAGCTAGCATCAACGTAACCATTTACGACAAGATCTTTGTCACCTCCATAAACGAGAAACATGTCCTTAGTCCTTTTCTGATATTTCAGGATGTTCTTGACCGTTGTTCAGTGATCCACTCCTGGATTACTTTGGTACCTCCCTGCTAAACTTATAGTAAGGCACACATCAAGTCTGGTACACAGCATTGCATACATGATAGAACCTATGGCTGAGGCATAGGGAATGTCTTTCATTTTCTCTCTATCTTCTGCAGTGGTCGGGCATTGAGTCTGACTCAACTTCACACCTTGTAACACATGCAAGAACCCTTTCTTTGACTGATCCATTTTGAACTTCTTCAAAACTTTATCAAGGTATGTGCTTTGTGAAAGTCCAATTAAGCGTCTTGATCTATCTCTATAGATCTTGATGCCCAATCTATAAGCAGCTTCACCGAGGTCTTTCATTGAAAAATTCTTATTCAAGTATCCTTTTATGCTATCCAGCAATTCTATATCATTTCCAATCAACAATACGTCATCCACATATAATATTAGAAATGCTGCAGAGCTCCCACTCACTTTCTTATAAATACAGGCTTCTCCATAAGTCTGTATAAAACCATATGGTTTGATCACACTATCAAAGCGTATATTCCAACTCCGAGAGGCTTCCACCAGTCCATAAATGGATCGCTGGAGCTTTCACACTTTGTTAGCACCTTTAGGATCGACAAAACCTTCTAGTTGCATCATATACAACTCTTCTTTAAGAAATCCATTAAGGAATGCAGTTTTGACATCCATTTTCCAAATTTCATAATCATAAAATGTAGCAATTGCTAACATGATTCAGACAGACTTAAGCATTGCTATGGGTGAGAAGGTCTCATCGTAGTCAACTCCTTGAACTTGTCGAAAACCTTTCGCAACAAGTCAAGCTTTGTAGACAGTAACATTTCCGTTAGCGTCAGTCTTCTTCTTGAAGATCCATTTATTTTCTATGGCTTGCCGATCATCGGGCAAGTCAACCAAAGTCCATACTTTGTTCTCATACATGGATCCCATCTCAGATTTCATGGCGTCAAGCCATTTCGCGGAATCTGGGCTCATCATCGCTTCATCATAGTCCGTAGGTTCATCATGGTCTAGTAACATGACTTCCAGAACAGGATTACCGTACCACTCTGGTGCGGAACGTATTCTAGTTGACCTACGAGGTTCGGTAGTAACTTGATCTGAGTTTCATGATCATCATCATTAACTTCCTCACTAATTGGTGTAGGCATCACTGGAACTGATTATTGTGATGAACTACTTTCCAATTCAAGAGAAGGTACAACTACCTCATCAAGTTTTACTTTCCTCCCACTCACTTCTTTCGAGAGAAACTCCTTCTCTAGAAAGGATCCATTCTTAGCAACAAATATCTTGCCTTCGGATCTGTGATAGAAGGTGTACCCAAAAGTTTCTTTTGGGTATCCTATGAAGACGCAGTTCTCCAATTTGGGTTTGAGCTTATCAGGTTGAAGCTTTTTCACATAAGCATCACAACCCCAAACTTTAAGAAACGATAGCTTAGGTTTGTTGCTAAACCACAGTTCATATGGGGTCGTCTCAACGAACTTATATGGTGCCCTATTTAACATGAATGCAGCTGTATCTAAAGCATAACCCCAAAACGATAGTGGTAAATCGGTAAGAGACATCATAGATCGTACCATATCTAATAAAGTACAGTTACGATGTCCGAACACACCATTACGCTGTGGTGTTCCAGGTGGCGTGAGTTGCGAAACTATTCCACATTGTTTCAAATGAAGACCAAACGCGTAACTCAAATATTCGCCTCCGCGATCAGATCATAGAAACTTTATTTTCTTGTTACGATGATTTTCCACTTCACTCTGAAGTTCTTTGAACTTTTCAAATGTTTCAGACTTATGTTTCATTAAGTAGATATACCCATATCTGCTCAAATCATCTGTGAAGGTCAGAAAATAACGATACCCGCCGTGAGCCTAAACACTCATCGGACCACATACAACAGTATGTATTATTTCCAATAAGTTAGTGGCTCGCTCCATTGTTCCGGAGAACGGAGTCTTAGCCATCTTGGCCATGAGGCATGGTTCGCAAGCATCAAGTGATTCATAATCAAGTGATTTTGAAAGCCCATCAACATGGAGTTTCTTCATGCGCTTTACACCAATATGACCTAAACGGCAGTGCCACAAATATGTTGCACTATCATTATTAACTTTGCATCTTTTGGCATCAATATTATGCATATGTGTATCACCACGATCAAGATTCAACAAAAATAGACCACTCATCAAGGGTGCATGACCATAAAAGATATTACTCATATAAATAGAACAACCATTATTTCTCTGATCTAAATGAATAACCGTCTCGCATCAAAAAAGATCCAGATATAATGTCCATGCTCAACGCTGGCACAAAATAACAATTATTCAGGTCTAAAACTAACCCCGAAGGTAGATGTAGAGGTAGCGTGCCGACGGCGATCACATCGACCTTGGAACCATTTTTGACGCGCATCGTCACCTCGTCCTTAGCCAATCTTCGTTTAATCCATTGCCCCTGTTTCGAGTTGCAAATATGACCAACAGAACCAATATCAAATACCCAGGCGCTACTACGAGCATTAGTAAGGTACACATCAATAACATGTATATCAAATATACCTTTCACTTTGCCATCCTTCTTATCTGCCAAATACTTGGGGCAGTTCCGCTTCCAGTGACCAGTCCCTTTGCAGTAGAAGCACTCAGTTTCAGGCTTAGGTCCAGACTTGGGCTTCTTCCCGGGAGCAGCAACTTGCTTGCTATTCTTATTGAAGTTCCCCTTCTCACCTTTGCCCTTTTTCTTGAAACTAGTGGTCTTGTTAACCATCAACACTTGATGCTCCTTCTTGATTTCTACCTCCGCAGCCTTAACCATTGCGAAGAGCTCGGGAATAGTCTTTTCCATCCCTTGCATATTATAGTTCATCATGAAGCCTTTGTAGCTTGGTGGCGGTGATTGAAGAACTCTATCAGTGACACTATCATCCGGAAGATTAACTCCCAGCTGAGTCAAGTGATTATGATACTCAGACATTCTGAGTATACATTCACTAACATAACTGTTCTCCTCCATCATGCAACTATAGTACTTGTTTGGAGACTTCATATCTCTCAACTCGAGCATTTGCTTGAAATATTAACTTCAACTCCTGGAACATCTCATATGCTCCATGACGTTCAAAACGTCTTTGAAGTCCCAATTCTAAGCCGTAAAGCATGGCACACTAAACTATCGATTAGTCATCAGATTTAGCTTGCCAGACGTTCATAACTTCTGGAGTTGCTCCTGCAGCAGGACTTGCACCTAGCGGTGCTTTAAGGACGTAATTCTTCTGTGCAGCAATTAGGATAATCCTCAAGTTACGGACCCAGTCCGTGTAGTTGCTACCATCATCTTTCAACTTAACTTTCTCTAGGAACACATTAAAATTCAAGGGAACGGTTGCACGGGCCATAGATCTACAACATAGATATGCAAAAAACTATCAGGACTAAGTTCATGATAAATTAAGTTCAATTAATCATATTACTAAAGAACTCCCACTTAGATAGACATCCCTCGAGTCATCTAAATGATCACGTGATCCATATCAACTAAACCATGTCCGATCATCACGTGAGATGGAGTATTTTTCAATGGTGAACATCTCTATGTTGATCATATCTACTATATGATTCATGTTCGACCTTTCGGTCTCAGTGTTCCGAGGCCATATCTGTACATGCTAGGCTCGTCAATTTTAACTTGAGTATTCTGCACGTGCAAAACTGTCTTGCACCCGTTGTATGTGAACGTAGAGCTTATCACACCCGATCATCACGTGGTGTCTCGGCACGACGAACTATCGCAACGGTGCATACTCAGGGAGAACACTTATACCTTGAAATTTAGTGAGGGATCATCTTATAATGCTACCGCCGTACTAAGCAAAATAAGATGCATAAAAGATAAACATCACATGCAATCAAAATATGTGACATGATATGGCCATCATCATCTTGTGCCTTTGATCTCCATCTCCAAAGCACCGTCATGATCTCCATCGTCACTGGCTTGACACCTTGATCTCCATCGTAGCATCGTTGTCGTCTCGCCAACTATTGCTTCTACAACTATCACTACCGCATAGTGATAAAGTAAAGCAATTACATGGCGATTGCATTTCATGCAATAAAGCGAGAACCATAAGGCTCTTGCCAGTTGCCGATAACTTTTAAAAAACATGATCATCTCATACAATAACTTATATCACATCATGTCTTGACCATATCACATCACAACATGCCCTGGAAAAACAAGTTAGACGTCCTCTACTTTGTTGTTGCAAGTTTTACGTGGCTGCTATGTGATGAAGCTATGTACCTAGGGTAGGGTCATAGGCCTGACCTAGACACCCTCCCCAAAGACATCACCCTAAGGTCATAAGCATTCGAAGGGTAGCATCATCCACTCGACCAGAAGCATTCCACTCGGAAGAATCAATGTCACTCGACCGTAACATAAACCACTCGACACACAGAAGACCTAAAGTCGCTATGCACAGCAACGGTCGGACGTTTACTCGTAGACTTAATGGTCATTTATATCACTTTAATACGGACATTACATGTAACGCTCCCTCTTTATGTACATTGAACTCCTTGTAACATGGGCTGGCTGGGGCCCTGGCGCACTCTATATAAGCCCAGTAACACAAGGGTTCGCACCCCTGTAACACACACACGCATAATCCAGTCGACCGCCTCCGGGCTCCGAGACGTAGGGCTATTACCTCCTCAGCGAAGGGCCTGAACTCGTAAAACTCGTGTGTACAACTTCGCCATAGCTAGGATCTTGCCTCCTCATACCTACCCCCCATTCTACTGTCAGTCTTAGAACCACGACAGTTGGCGCCCACCTTGGGGCAGGTGTCTTAGCAACTTTTTGGTGAAGTTGCAATTTTTCCGATTCCCATCATCATGGTTTCCGGCAGAGGATTGGCTGAGGGCCACGAGATCCGTCTCGGCGCGCTCGTTTTCGTCGCCGATGACTCCGCCTGGCTTCAAGAAGCTCCACTCGACGTCGAGGCGCTCCCCATCCGTGGGGCAACGCACTTCTGCGCATGCGTCCGCGGCGTCCTTCTCTGGCAGCCATCGACCCAGTATCGGTCGGCTCGTGTCGCGTCCTCGCTCCCCGCTGTTCGCCGGTGCAAGCGTTCCGGTCGGTCGCGGCTCCAGCGGTGGGTGAGGCATGCGGTGGCCCGTCAGTCGGCCACCCCACAAGTCGCGGCAATCGAGCCCGACGAAACTCTCTACGGCCTGTTCGTCTGGCTCTGTCGAGACCGCATCCGAGTGCAACAACAGTGATCCCGCGGCGGAAGTCTTGATGGTCGACGGACCACGTAGTCCGCCTGGCTTCCGCAACGAAGACAGCGGTGATGGTGGTGGCAATCCGTCGCGCATCCACGAAGAGTACCGTCCCGAACCCCTTTCGTCGCAGCAGAGGGAAGAGCTTCGTCGCCGCAACATGGATGCACTCCACACTCCTATCGTTGGAGAAACCCCGGAGGCCCGGGCCTTGGAGGAGGCGCGCTTGGCCAACTTGGCTGAGCGCACTTGGCTGGAGAACCTCTAGCATGCACTCGACGAGCGTGCTCGGCAGCGAATTCCTGAGTCAAGTCGACGACAACTTTTTCCGCCTCAGCCTCAGGTATACCGCACTCCGATTCAAAATCTCACTGCTGCGGCCCGTATAGCCGAGTCAATTCAGCCGTCCCAGTCAGAAGCCGGTAGGGGTTTGATGCAGATCCGGGCTTTGCTCCGGGCAGCAGGAGTACAGAACACAACAGTGTCTCAGTCGCGGAATAGGATCCATAGCAGGTCTGTGGTGGCAGATATAGTTCAGTCGGCCCACAACCCAAGATCGCCCCCGCGGCGTGAGGGACGTGGACACCGACAAGATCAGTACAGGAACAACGAGCAATATGATGACCGTCGTTGAGTCCCCACACCCCCTCCAAGGAGTGGGTCATATGTGCCTCGGCAGCATGATGACAGGCGCCATCACAGTGGTGGGCGAAGAATACCAGTCGACCCCAGGGAGCCGGGCTTTGATGCGAGATCCATTCTCGTTCAATGTCTGGTTGACAGGAACAGAGCACACAGAGAGGGCCATGACAGAGATCACCCGACTGGCAGCAGAGTGCATGTTTCAGGTCCAGAGTGTTTCAGTAGAGCCATCAGAGCTGCAGTGATTCCTCCCAACTTCAGGTTGGCGACTGGAGTCAGCAAGTTCACTGGTGAGTCCAAGCCTGACACTTGGCTTGAATATTATCGAGTGGCTGTACAAATTGGTGGCGGCAACGATGAAGTGGCCATGAAACACCTTGCTACCTCTTGAGCACTGCGTTGGTTTTCCCTTGAAGAGGAAAGGGTGATGCAGCAAAGTAGCGTAAGTATTTCCCTCAGTTTTTGAGAACCAAGGTATCAATCCAGTAGGAGGCTACGCGCGGGTCCCTCGCACCTACACAGACAAATAAATCATCGCAACCAACGCGATAAGGGGTTGTCAATCCCTACACGGTCACTTACGAGAGTGAGATCTGATAGATATGATAGGATAATATTTTTGGTATTTTTATGATAAAGATGCAAAGTAAAATAAAAAGCAATGTAAATAACTAAGTGTTGGAAGATTAATATGATGGAAAATAGACCCGGGGGCCATAGGTTTCACTAGTGGCTTCTCTCAAGAGCATAAGTATTTTACGGTGGGTGAACAAATTACTGTTGAGCAATTGACAGAATTGAGCATAGTTATGAGAATATCTAGGTATGATCATGTATATAGGCATCACGTTCAAGACAAGTAGACCGACTCCTGCCTGCATCTACTACTATTACTCCACACATCGACCGCTATCCAGCATGCATCTAGAGTATTAAGTTCATAAGAACAGAGTAACGCTTTAAGCAAGATGACATGATGTAGAGGGATAAATTCATGCAATATGATAAAAAACCCATCTTGTTATCCTCGATGGCAACAATACAATACGTGCCTTGCTGCCCCTACTGTCACTGGGAAAGGACACCGCAAGATTGAACCCAAAGCTAAGCACTTCTCCCATTGCAAGAAAGATCAATCTAGTAGGCCAAACCAAACTGATAATTCGAAGATACTTGCAAAGATAAGCAATCATACATAAAAGAATTCAGAAGATTCAAATATTGTTCATAGATAAACTTGATCATAAACCCACAATTCATCGGTCTCAACAAACACACCGCAAAAGAAGATTACATCGAATAGATCTCCACAAGAGAGGGGGAGAACATTGTATTGAGATACAAAAAGAGAGAGGAAGTCATCTAGCTAATAACTATGGACTCGAAGGTCTGAGGTAAACTACTCACACTTCATCGGACAGGCTATGGTGTCGATGTAGAAGCCCTCCGTGATCGATGCCCCCTCCGGCGGAGCTCCGGAACAGGCCCCAAGATGGGATCTCGTGGGTACAGAAGGTTGCGGCGGTGGAATTAGGTTTTTGTCTCCGTATCTGATCGTTTGGGGGTACGTAGGTATATATAGGAGGAAGGAGTACGTCAGTGGAGCAACGTGAGGCCCATGAGGGTGGAGGGTGCGCCCAGGGGGGTAGGCGCGCCCCCCTACCTCGTGGCTTCCTGGTAGCTTTCTTGACATAGGGTCCAAGTCCTCTGGATCATGTTCGTTCCGAAAATCATGTTCCCGAAGGTTTCATTCCGTTTGGACTCCGTTTGATATTCTTTTTCTGCGAAACTCTAAAATAGGAAAAAAAAACAACAATTCTGGGGTGGGCCTCCGGTTAATAGGTTAGTCCCAAAAATAATATAAAAATGAATAATAAAGCCCAATAATGTCCAAAACAGAATATAATATAGCATGGAGCAATCAAAAATTATAGATACGTTGGAAACGTATCACACCTTCCTCTGATGTTGGAAGGATCGGCCAAAGCATGGTTGAATCAGTTAGCACCTGGCAGTATATTCAGTTGGGAGGAACTCGCCCGAGTGTTTGTCAGAACCTTTGAGGGTACTTGCAAACGACCAGCAGGTCTGACAGAATTGCAGCATTGCATGCAGAAACCGAGTGAAACTTTGAGAGATTTCATTCAAAGGTGGACCACTTTGCACCACACAGTGGAGAATGTGTCTGAGCATCAGGCAGTTTGTGCCTTCAAGGAAGGCGTGAAGTATCGAGAGTTAGTCCTGAAATTTGGTCGGACAGGAGATATGTCCCTTACTCGGATGATGGAGATAGCCACTCGGTATGCTAACGGAGAAGAAGAGGATCGGCTCCGCAGTGGGAAGAGCAATCCAGTCGGTCAGGATACAGGAGGTACTTCCAATCGGAAACAGAAGCGTAAGTCCGAGCCAGCTGCTCCTGGTGAGGCTTTAGTTGTGGCTCAAGGAAAGTTCAAGGGGAAGCCCAAAGGGCCCTGGAATCCCAAGAAAGTGAAAGATCAAGCCGGAAATTACGTGTTGGATTTACCATGCCACATTCATACCAAGAAAGATGAAGAGGGTAATCTGATTTACCCTTAGCATACCACTCGACAGTGTCGACTCCTGATCCAACAGTTTCGAGAGAAACAACCCAATGAGAAGGAAAAAGAGTCAGACAAGGGTGACGATAAAGAAGAAGATGATGATGGTTTTCCCAACGTTAACTCCACTCTGATGATCTTTGCTGGTATCGAGAGCAAAAGTCGATTGAAAGTTATCAACCAAGAAGTGAACATGGTTGCTCCGGCAACACCAATTTATTTGAAGTGGTCCCAGACCGCCATCACATTCGACCAATCTGACCACCCAGCTCGTATAGCCACCCCTGGGAGGCAAGCGTTGGTGGTTGACCCAGTTGTTGAAGGCACTCGACTGACTAAAGTGCTGATGGATGGTGGTAGCGGCCTGAATATCCTTTATGCTGAGACCTTGAAGGGAATGGGCATTCCGATGTCCAATCTTAGTGAAAGTAATATGAGTTTTCATGGTGTTATACCCGGCAAGAAGGCTGAATCACTCGACCAGATCGCCCTTGACGTGGTTTTCGGTGATTCCAAGAATTACCGCAAGGAAAAGTTGACATTTGAAGTAGTGGGTTTCCAGAGTGCTTATCATGCCATTCTGGGTAGGCCTTCCTATGCCCGTTTCATGGTTCGACCATGTTACGTGTACCTCAAATTGAAAATGCCTGGTCCCAGAGGAGTGATCACTATCACTGGCAATCGGCAGAAAGCAGAAGAGTGCTTCCAGAAGGGCTCAAAAATCGCCGATGCACAAATGGAAGCAGTCGAAATGCAAGAATACAGGAAGAATGCAGATCCGAGTGATTTGCTCGCTCCAAGAAGCCTGCCACAGATTCTGCATTTCAGCCGTCTGGTGAAACAAAGCCGATTCAGATTCACCCGACCGATCCTGATGCTGCTCCTACTCATATCTCAACACCACTCGACGGCAAATAGGAAGAAGCGCTCATCCAGTTCCTCCGTGAGAACTGGGACATCTTTGCATGGAAACCTTCTGACATGCCGGGTGTACCCAGGGGACTGGCTGAGCATCATTTGCGAGTCGACCCAAAAGTGAAACCAGTCAAGGAACATCTTCAATGGTCCGCCGTATGGAAGGGAAAATCAATTGGTGAGGAAGTGGCTCGGCTCCTGGCAGCTGAGTTCGTCTGAGAAATTTACCACTCCGAGTGGCTCGCCAATGTTGTCATGGTCCCAAGAAGGACGACTCACTTCGCATGTGCATTGACTTCAAGCATATCAATCGGGCCTGCCCTAAAGATCATTTTCCTCTCCCCCGCATCGACCAAATCGTCGACTCGACTGCGGGGTGTGAGCGCTTGTATTTTCTGGACGCCTATTCCGGGTATCATCAGATCCGACTGTATGGACACGATGAGATAAAGACAGCTTTCATCACTCCATTCGGGTGTTTCTGTTATGTCACCATGCCATTCGGCCTCAAGAACGCCGGAGCCACACTTATGAGGATGATTCAGAAGTGTCTGCTCACTCAAATCAGTCGGAATGTGGAGGCGTACATGGATGACATTGTGGTCAAGTCGCGCAAAGGTTCCGACCTGCTGACTGACCTTGCTGAAACCTTTGCCAACCTGAGAAGGTATGATATCAAGCTTAACCCATCAAAGTGCACATTTGGAGTCCCTGGTGGAATGTTACTCGGTTTCCTCATTTCTGAGCGAGGGATCGATGCAAACCCAGAGAAAGTTGGTGCCATACTCCGGATGAAAGGCCCTGTGCGTGTGCATGATGTCCAGAAGCTTACTGGTTATTTGGCCGCCTTGAGTCGATTCATCTCTCGTCTCGGTGAAAAGGCCTTGCCTCTTTACCGTCTGATGAAGAAATCTGACAAATTCGGGTGGACTGACGAAGCTGACGCAACGTTTGCAGAGCTCAAAGCCCTGCTTTCCACCTAGCCGATGCTTGCTGCTCCAATCAGCAAAGAGCCTCTACTGCTTTATATTGCAGCCACTGGACAAGTTGTCAGTACAGTGCTCACGGTCGAGAGGGAAGAAGAAGGAAAAGCCTATAAAGTTCAGCGCCCAGTGTATTATGTTTCGGAAGTCTTCACTCCGTCCAAGCAGAGATATCCACATTATCAGAAGCTTGTTTACGGGATTTACATGACCACGAAGAAGGTTGCTCACTATTTTTCTGATCACTCCATTACAGTCGTCAGCGACGCACCATTATCTGAAATTCTGAACAACAGAGATGCAACCGATCGAGTGGCAAAATGGGCGATTGAACTCCTTCCATTGGATATCAAGTTTGAGGTGAAGAAAGCTATCAAGTCCCAAGCAATTGCATATTTCCTTGCCGAGTGGGTCGAACATCAACTCCCGACTCAGATTCACTCGGAGCATTGGACCATGTTCTTTGATGGATCCAAGATGCTGAATGGTTCTGGTGCTGGGGTAGTTCTGGTATCCCCCCGAGGAGACAAACTCAGATATGTCCTCCAGATTCACTTTGATTCCTCCAATAACATAGTTGAATATGAAGCACTCCTGTATGGGTTACGTATGGCCATTTCACTCGGCGTCCGTCGCCTCATGGTCTACGTAGACTCGAATTTGGTGGTTAATCAAGTGATGAAGGAGTGGGACGTCAGAAGCCCAGCTATGACTGGTTACTGTAATGCAGTGAGAAAGTTGGAAAAGAAGTTTGAGGGGTTAGAGCTCCATCATATACCCCGACTGAAAAATCAAGCAACTGATGATTTGGCAAAATAGGTTCCAAGAGGGAGGCCATTCCCAGCGATGTGTTCTTGGAACATATTCATACACCTTCAGTTCAGGAAGATCCTTTCACTGAAGAGCCCCACAACCAAAGAGTGCCACTGATCCGACTGAAGTTGAAATCCCAGCCGTGGTCGACTTGATCATGGAGGTTTTGGTCATCACTCCCGACTGGACAGTGCCGTACATTGCATACATTCTTAGGAAAGAACTCCCAGAGGATGAAGAAGAGGCTCGACAGATCGTCCGTCGATCTAAAGCCTTTACTGTGATAAGAGGACAGCTGTTCAGAGAAAGTGTAACTGGAATCAGCCAGAAATGCATAACACCGGAAGAAGGTCGAGTGATCCTCAACGACATCCACTCGGGGACCTGTGGTCACCATGCGTCCTCTCGGACCATTGTGGCCAAAGCATACCGAGCGGGATTTTATTGGCCACGAGCAAATGAAATGGCAAAGGAAATAGTCTACAAATGTGAAGGTTGCCAGTTTTACTCCAACATGTCTCACAAGCCTGCATCAGCCCTGAAGACCATTCCACTCGTCTAGCCCTTTGCTGTTTGGGGATTGGATATGGTTGGACCTCTGAGGACTGGTAGGAGCGGCTTCACTCATGTGCTCGTAGCAGTCGACAAGTTCACCAAATGGATTGAAGCCAAACCTATAAAAAATCTTGAAGCCAGTACTGTCGTCAGCTTCATCAGAGAGTTAACATTCAGATATGGCGTTCCCCACAGCATCATCACTGACAATGGGTCGAACTTCGACTCTGATGAGTTCAGAGCCTTCTGCTCTTCCCAAGGTACTCGAGTTGACTATGCTTCAGTCGCCCATCCCCAGTCGAATGGACAAGCTAAAAAAGCAAACGGATTGATTCTCAAAGGACTGAAACCCCAGTTGATGCATGATCTTAAGCATGCAGCAGGCGCCTGGGTTGATGAACTTCCATCAGTGCTATGGGGATTGAGGGCAACTCCTAATCGGTCGACTGGTCGAACTCCATTCTTCTTGGTTTATGGAGCTGAAGCTGTACTTCCGAGTGATTTGCTCCACAATGCACCCCGAGTCGAGCTTTTCTCAGAAGATGAAGCACAACAAGCTCGGAAAGACGCAGTTGATCTCCTAGAAGAGGAAAGAGAGATGGCCCTGATCCGGTCGACCATTTATCAGCAAGACCTGCGTCGATTCCATGCCAGAAATGTGAGAGGTCGAGCTTTTCAAGAGGGAGACTTGGTTCTTCGAGTGGATCAGCAGAAACCACACAAGCTTGCTCCTGCTTGGGAAGGCCCCTTCATCGTCACCAGAGTGCTCCACAACGGAGCGTACCACCTCTACAATGTCGAGCACAAGAAAGACGAGCCACGCGCTTGGAATGCGGAGCTGCTCCGCCCCTTTTACACTTAAGCTTTCAGACTGTTGAGATGTAATAAGAAATACCCTCTAGTTTGATTATTAAAGACACAGTTTTTACAGTCTCCTAAATGATTGTTGTTCCTTTTCTATTCTCTAAATCCCCCGGTGGGTGGCTTAGCTGCGAATCCGTTTCGCCTAAGTTCAAAAAATCCTACCGAGTGGCGAGCAAGCCTCTCACTCGGAGGCTTAGCTGCGAATCCGTTTCGCCTAAGTTTGAAAAATCCTATCGAGTGGTGAGCAAGCCTCTCACTCTGGGGCTTAGCTGCAGTCCAGTACTCGCCTAAGTTTAAAAAATCCTACCGAGTGGTGAGCAAGCCTCTCACTCAGGGGCTTAGCTGCAGTCCAGTACTCGCCTAAGTTTAAAAAAATCCTATCGAGTGGTGAGCAAGCCTCTCACTCGGGGGCTTAGCTGCAGTCCAGTACTCGCCTAAGTTTAAAAAAATCCTACCGGGTGGTGAGCAATCCTCCCACTCGGGGGCTTAGCTGCAGTCCAGTACCTGCCTAAGTTTGAAAAATCCTATCGAGTGGTGAGCAATCCCCCGCTCGAGGGCTTAGCTGCAGTCCAGTACTCGCCTAAGTTTGAAAAATCCTGCCGAGTGGTGAGCAATCCTCCCACTCGGAGGCTTAGCTGCAGTCCAGTACTTGCCTAAGTTTGAAAAATCCTACCGAGTGGTGAGAAATCCTCCCACTCGGGGGCTTAGCTGCAGTCCAGTATTCTCCTAAGTTTGAAACACATCCCTATCTGCAAGGACGACGAGGTGCAGGTCGACTGCCACCATCTCCTCGGAGCTGTGTCACAAGTACAACGTGCGCTCCATCCCTATCCGCAAGGACGACGAGGTGCAGGTTGACTACCACCTTCTCCTCGGAGCTGCGCCACAAGTACAACGTGCGCCCCATCCCTATCCGCAAGGACGACGAGGTGCAGGTCGACTGCCACCTTCTCCTCAGAGCTGCGCCACAAGTACAACGTGCGCTCCATCCCTATCCGCAAGGACAACGAGGTGCAGGTCGACTGCCACTTACTCCTCGGAGCTGCGTCACAAGTACAACATGCGCCCCGTCCTGATCCGCAAGGACGACGAGGGGTAGGTCGACTGTTACCTTCCCCTCAGAGCTGCAGCACAAGTTCAAAGACTATTCCGAGTGAAGAACAAATTCCACTCAAAGGCAAACGCAAGCATATTCAGAGATAAACCAAATCCAGATAAATCCTAATGTTCCGGACCGCGGATTAAAGTACTCGGGCGTCAAGACCAAAGGAGTTTAACGGTTACAAAATCACTCGGCATTCCGAGGCAAATTTAAAGTGAGGCATAAAGTTTGTTCACTCTGCAGGGGGAGGGCTAGCAGGCTCGACGAACTCGTCCAAGTCGATTTCGTCAGCAATCCGAGTGGCAGCAGCGATAAAAGTTTCCATGAAAGATTGGAAGTCATGCCTCTTGGTATTGGCAACCTTGATCGCCGCCAGCTTTTCTTCTCACTCTTCCTTGCAGTGGACACGAACCAGGGACAGAGCTACATCAGCGCCGCACCAAGCAGAGGACTTCTTCCATTCTTGCACTCAACCGGGAACCTCATTAAGTCGAGTCATCAGATACTCGATGTCATTCTGGAGCGTCGCGTTTGGCCAGAGTGCCATGTCGATTCGCGACACCGCGACTTTCAGTCGAGCAAGATAGTCGACGACTCCAGCGACACGGGATTCCAGTCGGAGCACGTTCATAGCAGCTTCGTCCTTTACAGGAGAGAGGATGGGGTCCAAGCTTGTCTCAACTCGCCCAGTTTCTTCCTCGAAGTTCTGACAGAATTATGCACGCACAATACAACGATGAGTCAATGGTTACATATCGAATCGACAACAACAAGTCAGTCGGACAAAGGAAAGCACCTTCAAGCATGATGTACAACTTCTTGGCAAGTTCTCCCAAATAGTTCTCCAGATCGTCCCGCTTGCGAGCAATGCCTTCCATCTTTTCAGTCAGGTTCTTCTTATCCTTCTTCAGACGAGTCGCCTCCTTGTTGGCTTCATCAAGAAAAGTTTTCAGTTTAGCATTCTCCTCCTCTAGCTTGCCGACTGAAGCCAGTTTCTGTTCAGCGAGTGCAGTTTTCTCATCAGCTGCTTTCTGTGCAGCTGCGAGGTCCTGATCCTTCTGCGCCAGAGCCTGGCTCATGGTCTGTGAAAGAAATGTCGCTCGGTTCAGAAAAAGCAAATAACACCCGGTTCAGAAACAGATCATTCGACAAGTTCTTCATACCAGTGGCTTCATCCTTGGCCTTCTGCAAATTGGTCTTGGCCAGCTCCAGATCGAGATTGAGCTGAATCTGCTTCTTCTCCAGGTCGGCAAAACGAGCTCCAAGTTCACAAGATTTCTGTAATCAAAAGACGGTCGGTCGACGGACTAAAAGATTGGTTACTTCAGAGCAATTGGGTGATAAATTCAACAAGTTCTAAGACTATTGTCGAATCAAACATCCAACAGTAGTCTCGGGGACTACACCCAGTGGGTGCACTTAGCGTGCCCCCACTGGTCTAGTTTTCACTCGACATGGTCTGTCCAGGTTGAGTGTAAAAAAAGAGACAGAAGGAAGTTGTTCTCAGACCATAGTCGACTACCCGCAGTCGACCACGGTCTCGTGGACTACACCTAGTGGGTGCACTTAGCGTGCCCCCACTGGTCCAGGTTACACTCGACATGGTCCGTCCAGGCTGAGTGAGGAAATTTGCTCAGACCACAGCCGACTGCCTGCAGTCAAGTATGGTCTCAGGGACTTCACCCAGTGGGTGCACTCAGCGTGCCCCCACTAGTTCAAAGATTCAATCGACACAACCTAGTCGACTCGAGATACAAATTTGCTCAGTGGTAAGTCAAAACACCCAGTGGGTGTACAAATGTGAAACACAGACATATGAAAAGATTCTTCGAGGAAAGTTTTCATGTAGCATATCCTAACAGAACAAGCGACAAGCTAAAGAGTCAGTTGGTCATCAGCTAACCTGGACGTTACTCTGGAGAGCTGAGCTGGCATCGTAAGCAGCTTGGTTGGCTTCCCGGACCACCTTCATCTGCTCCATCATGATGCCCGCCTGGCGTATAGCCTCCTTGGCAGCCCCCACTTGGTCCTCTGGGACGTGGTGTGCAGTAAAGAGTGAGGAAGTATCAGTTGGAGCCTGCGCAGTCGACGCTGAGGGCTGAGCACTCGTCAACGGTACGGCGAAAGTTACGGAAGTCCGATTGGCATTGCCGCCCTCCTGGGTTGCCGGTTCCGCCGCTGGCGTCGACTGAGGCATTTTTCCAGCTGACGCTTTCCTGTTTCTCCGAGGCCTCAGCGGTACATCCTCGTCGTCATCCGGAAGATCAATGACATTGGGAGGAGCTGCAGAAAGAATCAATCGCCAGGAATTCAATCGACCAAACAAACGGCCGAGTAAATGAAGAAAAGATTACGAGAGTCATACCCAGGTTGGAAGTGACTGCGTCTTCCATTGCCTCGTCTTCGTTCCTGTAAGCAGAAGTCTCGGAGGTAGCAGCACTGCAAATTTCAAGTTTTAGTCGGTCATGTCTTCCACAAAGAGTCGACCAAAACTCAGTTCATACTAAACCAAGAAATCAAGTCCAACTATTACCCGGAAACAGTGGGAATGGCCACTTTGATCTTGGGCAAGGCCTTCTGCGGCTTCGACGGCATAGCTTTCGGTTGCTTTGATGCCTTCTCAGTCGGCGCTGGAGAAGACGTTCAAGGGCGCTTTGACGACTGCCCGGTCTGAATAGTCGCTTTGCCATGGATACTTGCCAGATCGTGGGTAATCTTGGATCGCCTTTCCCTACGAGGAGGTGAGTCGACCTCTTCTTCATCACTCGGGTCGTCGCTCTCCTCGTCCTCTTCTCCATCAGAGTGCCACTCGCCACTCTCGCCACCGCTAGCCTCTCCTTTGGGATCCTGTTCCTGCTCCCCGTTGGGCATCGAGTACATCTCAGTCAGAGCCTTGAAGACAACAAGCAAAACAAAAATCTGTCGGTTGGCAACAAATAGTTACGTGATAAATCAGGAAAACACTCGGCAATTTGGAGTTGTACCTTGTCTGTTTCGTACGAGTTGTTGAGCGGAGGGATCCTCCTGGAGCCCCTGGGGTATCCTTGTTGCCAGTGATACCCCTCGGCCACCCCTCCAACGTAGCCTCGTCAACTTCCTCTGGATGGATCCGAGTGGTGTCATCATTGCCTGAATACATCCACATCGGATGGTCATGAGCTTGAAGCGGCTGAATGCGTCGTCTGAGGAAGACCTCCAACAGATCCATGCCGGTCACACCATCACGGACGAGCTGGACTACTCGCTCGACCAGTACCTTCACCTCCGCTTTCTCCTCTGGGGTCACTTTCAAGGCAGAGGGCTTCTCGACTCAAGCCATGGAAAAAGGGGGAAGTCCGATCGACTGACCTGGTGTTGGCTGGTCTTTGCAGTAGAACCAGGTCGACTGCCACCCTCTGACTGACTCGGGAAGGATCATGGCCGGGAAGGTGCTCTTACCTCTCATTTGAATCCCAAGACCCCCGCACATCTGGATCACATGCGTCCTTTCGTCACTCAGGTTGGCCTTCTTGACCGACTGAGAACGACACGTGAACATGTGCTTGAAGAGACCCCAGTGTGGTCGAAAACCCAAGAAGTTCTCGCACATGGGCACGAAGGCAGCAAGATACACGATGGTGTTTGGGGAAAAGTGATGGAGTTGCGCTCCGAAGAAGTTCAAGAAACCTCGGAAGAAAGGATGGGGAGGCAAAGAAAACCCGCGGTCGACATGAGTAGCGAGGAGAACGCACTCACCCTCCTGCGGCCGCGGCTCGATCTCGTCCTCCGGGAGCCGCGCCGATCCGTGGGGGATCCGTCCCCCCTCGACCAGATCGTCGATGTCGTCCTGACGGATCGCCGAACGAATCCAGTCGCCCTGGATGCAGCCGGGCAGCAGGCCGGACCTCGATGAAGACCCGCCCCGGCTGGTCTTCTTCCCCTTCGCCTTCGCCGTCGCCTTCTTCGTGCGCTCCAATGCCACCGTCCTCTCCTTCCCCATTGCGGCGGGCGGAGCTCGAGCAAGGGCGGCGGCGCCGAGAGCAGAGGTAGATGCGGTGGATGAAACGGGAGAGAAAGGGAAGAATGGGAGCGTACTGTGCAAAAAAACCCCAATCCTACGCCTTATATGAAGCCGTTTCCGAGTGGCTGACCCGTGGGCCCAGGCGATCCTATCAAATCCCGCAACAGTCGCGCGTGTGATATGTGGCGAAAAAGTGGCGCAAGGATCGAGGCGGCCCTGCCTAATCCATCCCGATTACTGCGGCCTCCTCCGCCCCGCGCGCTTCCCAAAATTCGAATCCCGCGAGATCCGCAGACAACAGAGCAACCTGTCAGACGGAAGATTTTTTTCTCCATATCAACACTCGAAGTTTTTCAGTAAAAAATTCACTCGACAAAACCAAGAATGGATCAAGGCGATTGAAAAAGAAGTTGGAGTCATCGTGTTGAGCCATCGATCCCAACAAGACACTTCCGAAGCACAAAAGTTGAGTCGGAAGTACTTTCAACTCCTTCTCCACTCAAACCCTGAACCATTCGGGGGCTAATGATGAAGCTATGTACCTAGGGTAGGGTCATAGGCCTGACCTAGACACCCTCCCCAAAGACATCACCCTAAGGTCAGAAGCATTCGAAGGGTAGTTGAATAATTATGTAACTATGTGAAGACTCTCTAACATTTAAGAATTTCAGATCTTGGTACTTGAATTTCAGATCTTGGTACTTTATTCAAACAGCAAGCAAAACAAAATAAAATAAAATGATGCTCCAATAAAAACACATATCATGTGGTGAATAAAAATATAGCTCCAAGTAAAGTTATCGATGAACGAAGACGAAAGAGGGGATGGCATCCGGGGCATCCCCAAGCATAGACTCTTGGTTGTCCTTGAATATTACCTTGGGGTGCCTTGGGCATCCCCAAGCTTAGGCTCTTGCCACTCCTTATTCCATAGTCCATCGGATCTTTACCCAAAACTTGAAAACTTCACAACACAAAACTTAACAGAAAACTCGTAAGCTCCGTTAGTATAAGAAAATAAATCACCACTTAGGTACTGTTGTGAACTCATTGTAAATTCATATTGGTGTAATATCTACTGTATTCCAACTTCTCTATGGTTCATACCCTCCGATACTACTCATAGATTCATCAAAATAAGCAAACAACACAATGAAAACAGAATCTGTCAAAAACAGAACAGTCTATAGTAATCTGTATCATTCGAATACTTCTGTAACTCGGAAAAATCTACCAAAATAGGAAGACCTAGATAATTTGTTTACTGATCTACTGCAATTGTAATCAGTATTTTATCACTCTCTGGTGATTTTTAACAATTATTTTCGTGAGCAGAAAGTTTCTGACTTTTTCAGCAAGATCAAATAGTTGTTATCCAAGAAGATCATATAGGTTTTACTTGGCACAAACACTAATTAAAACATAAAACCACATCTAACGAGAGGCTAGATGATTTATTTATTACTAAACAGGAACAAAAAACAAGGAACAAAAATAAAATTGGGTTGCCTCCCAACAAGCGCTATCGTTTAACGCCCCTAGCTAGGCATGATTATTTCAATGATGCTCACATAAAAGATAAGAATTGAAACATAAAGAGAGCATCATGAAGAATATGACTAGCACATTTAAGTCTAACCCACTTCCTATGCATAGAGATTTTGTGAGCAAACAACTTATGGGAACAATAATCAACTAGCATAGGAAGGCAAAACAAGCATAACTTTGAAACTTTAAGCACATAGAGAGGAAACTTGATATTATTGCAATTCCTACAAGCATATGTTCCTCCCTCATAATAATTTTCAGTAGCATCATGAATGAATTCAACAATATAACTATCACATAAAGCATTCTTTTCATGATCTACAAGCATAGAATTTTTATTACTCTCCACATAAGCAAATTTCTTCTCATTCGGAATAGTGGAAGTATCATAAGAGACTCGAATACTATAAATTGTTTCCATGTTAAAAGAGTAGTGTTCAGAAAAAGGGTAATCATAATCATGACAAGTTTTATAAATATAATCATCACTACTCTTTATAGCATAAGTGTCATCACAATAATCATCATAAATAGGAGGCATGCTATCATCATAATAAATTTGCTCATCAAAACTTGGGAGGCTAAAAATATCATCTTCATTGAACATAGCATCCCCATGCTTGGGACAAACATTAACTGCAGCAAATAAATTCTCAAACATGTAATTCTCATCAAACATAGCATCCCCAAGCTTGGGCCTTTTCATATCATAAGCATAATCACTCTCATCATTAATAGTATGGATAGCACCAATAGTATAGCAATTATCATCATCACAATGAGTAATAGGAGCAACATCATTTGGGAGGGATACCTTTTTACCTTTGCTTCTCCGTCTTTTCTTTTTCTTCTTCGCACCATGTGTGGGTTTAATCCTCTTTTTGGAGCTCCTTATTAATGAGATTGGTTGAATAGAAGGCTCCTCCTCGTTACCTGATTCATCATAAGAAGTAATAGGAGGATATTGGGAAGTCTCTTCCCTTTTGTTAGTATTCTATTCATCTTCTATTTGTTTTCTTGTCTTTATGTAATTGGCAATATAAGGACTTTCAATGCAATTCACCGCACAATCCATATAAATTTCCTCTTGATCAAAATCAAGAACTTTATCAAGGACAAATTCTGGAATATCCTTAGTTAAACGTTTCATTTCTTCATAACCCACAAGCAAACTAAGTTCATTATGATGTGCAAGGGAAATCAAGTCATCACAATTTTTGGACACGATACGATCATGAAACAATTTGCATTGGGTATTTAGATGAGTACGTTCATTGCAAAGTTCACAAGGATGGCAAAGAAATTTTAAATTTTCAGCACAAGCATCTAGCCTCTCTTGTAGCCATTTAGTTTCTGAATACTTATGCCTCTTGCAAAATCTATCTTCCCTATTTGGTGTGTACTTGCAAACTCTATGCACTCCACAAAAATTGACATGCTTATAAGAGACGTTTTCATCATGACTAGTGCAATCATCATTAGTACTATGAATATTCAAAGAGTTCATACTAACAACATTGCAATCATGCTCATCATTCAAAGATTTAGTGCCAAACATTTTAATGCATTCTTCTTCTAACATTTTGGCACAATTATTGGAATCCTTATTTTCATGAAAGATATTAAAAAGATGAAGCATATGAGGTACCCTCAATTCCAATTTTTTTGTAGTTTTCTTTTATAAACTAAACAAATGATAAAACAAGAAACTAAAATATTCGATTGCAAGATCTAAAGATATACCTTCAAGCACTCACCTCCCCAGCAACGGCGGCAGAAATTGCTTGATGTCTACTACGCAACCTTCTTCTTGTAGACGTTGTTGGGCCTCCAAGTGCAGAGGTTTGTAGGACAGTAGCAAATTTCCCTCAAGTGGATGACCTAAGGTTTATCAATTCGTGGGATGCGTAGGATGAAGATGGTCTCTCTCAAGCAACCCTGCAACCAAATAACAAAGAGTCTCTTGTGTCCCCAACACACCCAATACAATGGTAAATTGTATAGGTGCACTAGTTCAACGAAGAGATGGTGATACAAGTGCAGTATGGATGGTAGATATGGGTATTTGTAATCTGAAAATATAAAAACAGTAAGGTAACTAATGATAAAAGTGAGCACAAACGGTATTGCAATGCGTTGAAACAAGGCCTAGGGTTCATACTATCACTAGTGCAAGTTCTCTCAACAATAATAACATAATTGGATCATATAACTATGCCTCAACATGCAACAAAGAGTCACTCCAAAGTCACTAATAGTGGAGAACAAATGAAGATATTATTGTAGGGTACGAAACCACCTCAAAGTTATTCTTTCGGATCGATCTATTCAAGAGTTCATACTAGAATAACACCTTAAGACACATATCAACCAAAACCCTAATGTCACCTAGATACTCCAATGTCACCTCAAGTATCCGTGGGTATGATTATACGATATGCATCACACAATCTCAGATTCATCTATTCAACCAACATAAAGAATTTCAAAGAGTGCCCCAAAGTTTCTACCGGAGAGTCCATACGAAAACGTGTGCCAACCCCTATGCATAAGTTCACAAGGTCACTAAACCCGCAAGTTGATCACCAAAACATACATCAATTGGATCACGTGAATATCACATTGTCACCACAGATAAGCACATGCAAGACATACATCAAGTGTTCTCCAATCCTTAAAAACTCAATCTGATAAGATAACTTCAAAGGGAAAACTCCATCCATTACAAGAGAGTAGAGGGGTAAAAACATCATAAGATCCATATAATAGCAAAGCTCGCGGTACATCAAGATCGTGCCAAATCAAGAACATGAGAGGGAGAGATCAAACACATAGCTACTGGTACATACCCTTGGCCCCGAAGGTGAACTACTCCCTCCTCGTCATGGAGAGCGCCGGGATGATGAAGATGGCCACCGGTAAGGGATCCCCCCTCCGGCAAGGTGCCGGAACAGGGTCCCGATTGGTTTTTGGTGGCTACAGAGGCTTGCGGCGGCGGAACTCCCGATCTAGGTTATTTTCTAGAGGTTTCAGTATTTATAGGAATTTTTGGCGTAGGTCTCATGTCAAGAAGGTGCCCGAGTCGTCCACGAGGTAGGACCACGTGCCCGGGGGGTGGACGCGCCCCCCACCCTCGTGGACGGCCCGTGACTCTTCTGGCCCAACTCTTTTGCTCCGGGGTCTTCTTTTGGTCCATAAAAAATCGTCAAAAATTGGCACGTCAATTGGACTCCGTTTGGTATTCCTTTTCTATAAAACTCAAAAACAAGGAAAAACAGAAACTGGCACTGGGCTCTAGGTTAATAGGTTAGTCCCAAAAATCATATAAAATAGCATATAAATTCATATAAAACATCCTAGTTGGATAATATAATAGCATGGAACAATCAAAAATTATAGATACGTTGGAGACGTATCAACCTCCATCGGCTCCCTTCCATGACAGAATTCCAACCACCTTTCCCTCCTTGCCAGAATCGAAGACCTGTCCCTTCTGGTTGCCCATATCAGAATCTCGTTGATCGACGTGTGGGGGGTGTCGGTGTCAAAACCGGCTGATCTCGGGTATGGGGTCCCGAACTGTGTGTCTGAGGATCGAAGGTAACAAGAGACAAAGGGGACACGATGTTTACCTAGGTTCGGGCCCTCTTAATGGAGGTAAAACCCTACTTCCTGCTTGATTCACTTTGATGAGTATAGGGGTTACAGGAGTTGTCGGCGTCCTGGGAACGGGGGTCCCTAGACTTGCCTGCCTGCGGCCCATGGCGTGGCTCCTCTAGCGGCCCGTACGGCCCATCTTCACCAGCAAACACTCAAGACCCTCGCGAGGGGCCAAGCCTCGCGAGGCGGACGATGCTAGACCTCCTCAGGGGCGGCCTCACCAGCCAGGCTCGCGAGGGGCGGAGAGATCAAGGCAAGGCGCACCTCGCGAGGTTCCCATGACGCAAGCCATGACGATCAAGACCAGGCGGGCGCCAGCACGCGCAGTGTCCTCGTTTCCTCTTTGGTGCTAAGGAGGCAAGCGCGGGCGAGGAGTACCGAGGCAACAGGCAAAGGTTTCCATATCGGTGCAACGAGACCAAGACCAGCAGGACGGAAGGATGGAGGTCACCGTGGAGCCCAAGACGGCGTCACCACCAGAGCCTTTGGCAGGCGAAGACCACCTTTAGTCAGGATAGCTTGTACTAGCTGTCCCCCTTCAAATTGGCCGTTGTGGCATCCCTTGCCGCTCAATATTTAGGAAGAGGACCAGGGCCTCTATAAATAGGACTAGCCACCACAATAGGAGGCAACTCATCTTGAGCGATCCTCAGCCATTCACCAAGCACAAGAACACCTCTCCTCAGGAGGCTGTTCTTCCCTTGTACTGTTCATCCTCAGGCCACGAGGCAATCCACCACCACACACTAGAGTAGGGTATTACACCACAACGGTGGCATGAACTAGTATAAATCCTGTGTCTCTTGTGTTGCGGGTTCATCGAGCTAGGCTTTGAGATCGCGTTGAGGGTGAGGGCGTGATTAGTTAGGGAGAGATCTTCGTGCGCACCCCAGTGTTCGAACCTCAAGGGTTTTGCCGGAACCCGAAATCCGACATTTGGCGCGCCAGGTAGGGGTGCGCCGAAGCTTTCCTTCCATCAATCCACGCTCCACCATCTTCGCGCCCAGTCCTCATGGCTGGCGTTGCTCTTCCGACCGGATCCGCGGACGCCCGTGACGGCGCCTGGGGGCTCCGGGCTTTTACCCCCGCCTTGCGGCGGGTGCAGTGGCCGCCCAAGTTCAACCCGGAGATGCCACCGCGCTACGATGGCGCGGCAGACCCGTCGGCTTTCCTGCTGGCGTACGAGGAGGCCATCCTCAAGGCTGGGGGCGATGAAAAGGTCATGGCCAATTGGCTTCCCATGGCCCTCACCGGTGCACCACGCGCCTGGCTGCTCACCCTCCCAGGATTGTCTGTGGCATCTTGGGAGGAATTGCGCGGCCTCTTCACCACGCGCTTCGCGGAGCCAGCGCCCCTCACTGTCGCGGCCCTCCTCGGCGGCTCGCAAGCGCCGCCCTCGGACCGTCACACCATGCCGTTCCTTCGCAAGATCGGCACCGTTTTCGCACACCTGGGGGCTCCCCCGGTGTCGTGGAATTGTCACGGCAGATGTCCTTGGGCTAGGACTTAGTCGTGGAGCCATCGCAACTAGGAAGCTTGAAGGGGTTATGCGGGACAAGGAACACGAGGGTTTATACTGGTTCGGCCCCTTACGGTGAAGGTAAAAGCCTACGTCCAGTTCGAAGTGTTATTGATTAGGGTTACGATCGCCGGGGAGCTAAACCGCTATCCCGGCTCTCGGAAAGATTGTTGTCACCCCCAAACCGCTGCCGGGTCATCCCTTTATATAGGGAGGCTGACGCCCAGCAGCCCTTAGAGTCCCGGCCGGCTCATAAGAGTGTCCGGCTCGGGCTCTAAAACAATACTTGCCTTACACTACAAGTCTACTATAACAATGATTGTAACTACGGGCTTTAAGCCATATCCGGGTCTCAGCCCATCTCTGGCCCATTATCCTGAAACTTAGCTCCGGGCTTCTGGTAATGATCCTTGGAGTAACCCGGCCCTCCTGGCGGGTGACCCCCAGGTCTATATCCTCAACATTAGGCCCCAGATTGACTTGAGCCGGCTCGTGTCAATCTTCAGCTCCGCAGTCAGAAAAAATCTCCGGCTTATCATTCATGTGAAGGTCATAACCCGGAGTGACGTCATCCTCTGGACTCCGGGTAATCCGCCGTGACGTCATCCTCCATTAAGTCCGTTTTTTACTCCGCCAGATCCGCAACGGATCTTTGCTTTTACTGTCCTTCCGAGAATCGAGGCGCCGTGAGGGGGAGATAACCACGCCGTGGCCTCCTCAAATCCCGCGCCCACTTATGACTCGGCCTTATAAATAGGCCGGCCCGGCACTCTCTTCTTCACACTCTCCTTCTTCTTCCTCGCACTGCCGTTCCTCTGCCCGAGCTTCTGCCGCCGCCGCCGCCGTCGCACCCCTGGTCTTCCTCAACCCGGCCGCTGCATCAACCTGACTCGGACCAGATAACGTCCGCGACCTCCGCTCTTCTCCAGCTCCGGTGAGTCCCCTCTGCCTTACTAGCATAGATCTAGGACAGAGTTCATCTGTGTTCTTCATGTTCATCACTGTTACCGCAAGTTTCGGTAACCCCTGTAGCCACTGCCCCCGTTGATCCTTAGGCTTGTGTAGAACCACCGCGGTAGATATCTGAGGTTCATTTCTTCTGCAAGAACACCTCTTTTTACTGCATAAGGACTGGGTTCCATCTCAAGAACCTCCCTGCTTCTGTTTTTTAGGTCTAGAAAACTTTCTCTGCTCCGACTACTTTGATCCAAAAAAGTTACTGTAATATGTGAAATCTGTTTACCACACTTAGTAAAAACTGCAGTCCTTGAATCTTGGCGGCTTATATTTCCGACTTAGAGAAAACACGCGCCGTAGAACTTTCCGGTTTAAAGAGAATCATGCTCTGTAGTATCTTCCGACTTAACCGTAGTAAGCCGTAGACGACCAACTTATCTTGAAAGCCCCGACGGCTTAGATAACCCACCGTATCAATACATACCATTAGTCCCCTTCATAAGCCGTCATTGTAACTTGAATGATATACTCCGGCTTATAATTAACCCGGACACTTTTCTCTTCCTCGTAGACCACCAACCGTCACCATGCCTCCCAAGGCTCCCATCACTTGCAACTGGATGAAATCCAGCGTCACCGAAGAGACCCTGGCCAACTTCATTAAGTCCGGATATCTGCCTAAGAAGGAAGTGATGTCCTACCGTGCCCCTGACCCGTCCGAAGAAAGGCCACAGCCGAGAGACGGGGAGGTAGTGATCTTTGCCGACCATATGAGCCGGGGCTTCGCACCGCCCGGCTCAAAATTCTTCCGGGACGTGCTCAACTCCTTTGATCTTCGGCCTCAGGATATAGGACCCAATTCCATATCCAACATCTGCAACTTCCAAGTTTTTTGTGAAGTATATCTTGGAGAAGAGCCGAGTCTGCTGCTCTTCAGAGAGCTGTTCTATTTGAACCGCCAAACCGAGTGCGCAAACGGTCCAAGTCTAGAGTTAGGCGGCATCTCCATCCAACGGCGCAGGGATTGTCTGTTCCCTTACGCAGAACCGTCAAGTCACCCCAAGGACTGGAACATGACTTGGTTCTACTGCCAAGACACGTCCCCGGCTGATGAGAGCCCGCTGCCCGGCTTTCGCCCAACGCGCCTGGAGCCAACTCATCCATTATCCGACAAGCTGACTGCCGCAGAACGCCAGCCTCTGCTTCCAACGATCAACAAGATCAAAGCCCTGCTAGGCAATGGTCTGAACGGAATTGACCTGGTCCGGGTCTGGATCTCATGGCGGGTGATCCCATTGAGCCGCCGCCCCGGCTTAATGTGTGAGTACACCGGGCGAAAGGATGACCCGCAGAGGCACAGTCGCAATGATCTTCCAGAAGAAGTTGCTGAAGAAGAGACCAAGGCTCTTTTAAACGAGAGCCTGGCAGACTGTGGAAGAATCGGGCTAGCCCCGTTCTGCAAGACCAATCCAGCCCCAGCGGTAAGCCGCTGACTTTAACCTTTCCATTTTGTTTTACCTGTCATCTTACTAAGAGCTCATTACTGTATTTCTCAGGCTGATGATAAATTCTGGCGGGTCAAGTATGACCACGAGGCGGCCAAGAAGGCCAGGAAGGCGAAGAAAGCCGCCAAGAGAGCCGCCCCTCGCAAAAAGGGAAACAGACCCACTGCTTCGGAGCTGCTGCAATTAAGCGATAGCTCCGAGTCAGAGGTAACCCTTAAATCTTTTAAATTCTTGCAGTATATGTTGTCTGATGCTGTCCGCCTTATCAACACTTGCTTATTGACAGGATGACACCGGCGCCAGTAACCCGATGGTCGAAGAGGTAACATCACTTTCCTCCGGCTCGGAGCCTTTACCACAGCTGAAAGTCCGAAGGGTAACCCGGAAAGTAAGCTTTTCCCATCGATTAGCTCACCGAGACCCTCAATTTCTTTTGAAGCAGCAGGTTCACGAGAGCCGGCGTCACACCCGTGCCCGCAAAGACACCGACCTCTCCACTGGGTTACCCGACGCAACGAGGAAACGCCGCACTGAGGTTTTTTCTCACCTGTACCCTTTTCATCCGTTGGCGGGTGTCATCCGTCAGCCACTCAACTCTTCTGACTCCAATTACCAGGAGACCTCCCCCTCCTCGGGTGACTCCATGCAGTCAAGTCTGCCGGCCTTCAAGACTGCCCCCGGGTAATAACAATCTCCTTACATTATCTGTCTGTACTTACCCTTTGTATGCCTAACACTTCTGCCTTTTCAGTGCCCAGGCAAAGCTCACCAAAAGAGTAAAGAAGACTAGGTCAACCGGAGTGCCCGACTTGCCTGAGCCGGAGACGACGGCTCAAGAGCCGCCAGTCGCCTCCGCCCCTGAAGCCACCATTCCCATGGATACGGCGCCTGAAGCCCCTGCCCCGACCACCAAGACAACGACCGAAGCGTTAGCTAACCCGGAGGCCTCCGGCTCAGCCCCACCAGCTAACGACCCGGACGTGGTAATTACCCGGACGGAGTTTGTTGAGCCGGGAAGGCCGACCGCGCTGGCCAAATGCTCCGCGAGGGGGGAGTTGCTGCAACCCCACCGGGTGAATCTGGATCTCTCCAGCTACACCGACTTAAGTATTGGAGAACTCGTCTCAGGCTACATCAGCCAGGTTCACAAGAGCCGGGACGCCGAGATCGCCATGGTCAACCAGATCCAACAAAAATCTGAGGTAACCTTCTGCTGTTCTCTTACTTTCCGCATAGTGATCCTTGCCATTCTAGCCCCCAAGTCTAGGACTTATACTTGAATATGTTGTAGACTTTAGATTCCGGCTTACTGAACTGAGCCGGCCGTACATAGATAGATACGTTCAATATGCATTAGCCCCCAAGTGCCAAGTGTCTTTGCTTGGAAAGCGCTTGGGACTTTATAGAATGACTGTTAATAACCCGGAAATACATGCAGGCTGTTGGCAAGAAATTAGAGTCGGACCTGGCGGATCTCAAGAGCCGGCTGAAGGCACAAGAGATGGAGACCCGGAAGGCAAATGCCAAGTTTGTCTCCAGCATCGCCGCTCAGGAGAAATTGAAGACTGAATTCGACGCTGGGCGGAAGGCCTGGGCTGAGGAGAAAGCTGCACTGGTGACCCGGGCAGAACAGGCGGAGAAGGCCCTCACTGAGAAGACCGCTGAGCTCTCCGGTCTAAAGCGCCAAGTGTCCCAAATGGTAGCTGCCATCTTCGGTAAGTTGCCTCACCGGTTTTCATTCAAGTTGGAATGTTTACATCTCTTAACTCATCCTTATCACCGGGTCATCTGATGTTGTTTAAACAGGTTCCAGAAGCGCCAACTTGAACCAGAGCGTGGTCACCAAGTTAAAGGCCGTGTACACCCTGGTGGAACAGCTCTACACCGGGTCACAGCGGGCCTTAGCTGTGGTGGCCCTGTCAAATGAAGTGCCGACTCATCTGGCCGAAGTCCTGCGCCGGCTTGCAGTTCTGCCGCAGCGGATCCAGGAGCTACGACGAGCATCCGCGAGATCCGGAGCAATCACCGCACTGAGCTGGGCCAAAGCCTTCTTGCCGGAGCTAGACCCGGCAGATATCGCCCTGGGTTACCCCAGCCTGAAAGAAGACGGCTCAGCGTTCGACCAGAAGGACTTCGCGGCTTGTGTGAAGGCTGTGCGCCCGGTGGCCACCATCATCGGGAACGACACCGATTTAACCAAGTATCAGCCGGGATACAACGCGGAGAATCAGAGGATTCCAACCCCTCGCTATGAAGCTATCAATCTGATTCCCCCGGCTCGCCAGCACACCTTCGCCCCGGAGATTAACCCGGCCGGGTTAATTGACGAAGAAGCTCAGTTCGAAGCTCTCAGCGGCATCAACTGGAAGTCGTCGACCTTCGAAGCCTTGGGATCAGCCGAAGCAGAAGATGAGCCGGGGACTTCAACTCAGCAGGCGTCATAAACCGGCTAGCGGCTCACCAAACAACGCCCCATCCTTGAAACTGTGAAAGACTTTTGTAATAGAGTAGGTGCAACAATTTATCTCTGCCGTGCCATCGTGCACGTAATGAATGCTGAAATCCTTTGAAGTCATTCTTGTGATGCTCCTCCGGGTCGTAATTATCCCTTTGTCCTTCTCAACCTTAAAAAGTGCCTTCAAATATCTGCATAAAAAGGCAAATTACAAGTCGCAAGGCGGCTTACCGCCCTGAGAATCAGGTGTTTGAGACGGATAACCCGGGATACGAACCAAAAAAGATTGGTCCTTAACTATACTCGAACATAGCTGTGATGACACACTTAACAGCCTGTAAGCATGCTTTCCGGGTTAAATAACCCGGGTAGCACGGTTGGTACCTTAACTCGAATTTATTTGTTTTGATGACATCCATGATGCTCAACTAACAAGATAAACCAAAATTAAGCCGGCAAGTGAAACCCGGCAGTACATACTTTGACATGATCAAAGCAAGTTTGTGGTAAAATATAAAAACTTAAGGGCTTCCGGTTCGAATACGACCAGAAACTCGGTCCAAAGGGGTTAAGCTAAGATTCGGATACGATCATATAGCCCCCAGTGGGTTTGGCGATGCCAATCAAGAGGGTATCGACAGCTATGTTCTCTTTGGTTCGAATACGACCCATGTTTGAACAGGAAGCCCCCAAGTGATTCTGAAAATTTGTTTAACGACGCTGATTCGAATACGATCCACGTCGGCTCTCAGAGGGGTTACACTATGATTCAAATATGACCAGAGGCAACTTCCCAATGAGCTCGACACTTTGCCAATCAAATGGGTATCGACAGCTATGTTCTCTTTGGTTCGAATACGACCCATGTGTGAACAGGAAGCCCCCAAGCGACTTTACTGCTTACAGCTAGATTCGAAGATGATCATAAGCCGGATCTTCTGTAAGTCAGCATGTAACAACACACATTTTTGGAAGAGAGCAAAGGACAGAGGTCCTGCTTTATTGTTTTATCATAATATATACATGGCTGAGATAAATATGTACATCACAAGAGTCGGAAGCTCAAGTGTAGTAAGGCCGAAGCTGAGCTATGTTCCACGGCCGACGGGTCTCCTCCTCAGATTTACGCGAGTCCTTCTGCTCCCGGATATCAATGAGGTAATATGACCCGTTGTGCAAGTTCTTACTGACCACAAAAGGCCCTTCCCAAGGTGGGGATAACTTGTGTGCATCTGTTTGATCCTGGATGAGCCGGAGCACCAGGTCGCCCTCCTGGAAGACCCGGGATTTGACCCGGCGGCTATGATAACGGTGCAGGTCTTGTTGGTAAATCGCTGAACGGGCGGCTGCCACATCACGCTGTTCGTCCAGCAAGTCCAGAGCATCTTGGCGCGCCTGTTCATTATCCGTCTCAACATAAGCCGCCACATGAGGTGAATCATGACGGATGTCGCTGGGGAGAACTGCTTCTGCTCCATAAACCATGAAGAAAGGCGTGAAGCCTGTAGACCTGTTAGGAGTAGTGTTGATGCTCCATAAAACGGAGGGCAACTCCTCCACCCAACAACCTGGCGTCCGTTGCAAAGGGACCAAGAGCCGGGGTTTAATGCCCTTCAGAATCTCCTGGTTAGCTCTCTCAGCTTGACCATTGGATTGGGGGTGTGCCACTGAAGAGACATCAAGCCGGATATGCTCTCTTTGACAAAACTCCTCCATAGCGCCTTTGGACAGATTAGTGCAATTGTCTGTTATGATGCTGTGTGGAAAGCCGAAGCGGAAGATCACCTTTTTCATAAATTGAACCGCCGTGGCTACATCACACTTGCTAACTGGCTCAGCTTCCACCCACTTCGTGAATTTGTCCACTGCCACCAAGAGGTGGGTCTTCTTATCCTTGGACCGTTTAAAAGGCCCGACCATATCAAGCCCCCAGACCGCAAAGGGCCAAGTGATCGGGATCATCCTCAATTCCTGAGCCGGCACATGAGCCCGTCGGGAGAACCTTTGGCAGCCATCACATTTACTGACCACGTCCTCTGCATCAGCGTGAGCCGTCAGCCAATAAAAACCATGACGGAAAGCCTTGGCCACAAGAGACTTTGAACCGGCATGATGGCCACAATCCCCTTCATGGATCTCGCGCAAGATCTCTTGACCTTCCTCAGGGGAGATACAACGCTGGAATGCCCCTGAAACACTGCGATGATGCAACTCGCCATCGATAACAATCATTGACTTAGCCCGCCGGGTTATTTGCCTGGCCAGAATTTCATCCTCAGGCAACTCTCCCCGGGTTATATAAGCCAGATATGGCATTGTCCAGTCTGGTATGATATGAAGAGCCGCCACCAGTCGTGCCTCCGGGTCAGGGATAGCCAAGTCCTCCTCTGTAGGCAACTTAACCGAAGGGTTATATAGGACATCCAGGAAAGTGTTAGGCGGCACCGGCTTTCGCTGAGAGCCGAGCCGGCTTAAAGCATCAGCCGCCTCATTCTTCCTGCGGTCAATGTGCTCCACTTGATATCCCTGAAAGTGCCTGGCAATGGCATCAACCTCGCGGCGATAAGCCGCCATTAGAGGATCCTTAGAATCCCAGGTGCCTGATACTTGTTGAGCCACCAAGTCTGAGTCACCAAAACACCTCAGCCGACTTAAGGTCATCTCCTTAGCCACCCGAAGACCGTGGAGCAAAGCCTCGTACTCAGCCGCATTATTAGTGCAAGGAAACATCAACCGTAGCACATAATGGAACTTGTCACCTTTAGGGGAAGCCAAGACCACACCAGCCCCCGAGCCCTCTAGCTGCCTGGACCCATCAAAGTGAATAGTCCAATAAGTGTTATCCGGCTTTTGCTCGGGTACTTGTGACTCTGTCCAATCATTGATGAAATCTATCAAGGCCTGAGACTTAACAGCAGTGCGTGGCACATATTTGAGGCCATGAGGTCCAAGTTCTATAGCCCACTTAGCAATTCTCCCTGTAGCCTCTCTGTTCTGGATAATATCACCGAGAGGGGCGGAACTGACCACAGTGATGGGATGACCTTGAAAGTAATGCTTAAGCTTCCGGCTCGCCATAAACACCCCATATACGAGCTTCTGCCAATGCGGATACCGCTGCTTGGACTCAATGAGCACCTCACTGACATAATAAACCGGCCGCTGAACCGGATGCTCCTTACCCACCTCCTTGCGCTCCACCACAATAGCCACGCTGACGGCTCGTGCGTTTGCCGCTACATACAGTAGCAAGGGCTCCTTATCAACCGGAGCAGCAAGGACGGGGGGCTCTGCCAGTTGCTTTTTCAAATCCTCGAAGGCGGTATTAGCTGCATCATTCCAGACAAAGTTATCAGTTTTCTTCATTAATTGATATAAGGGCATAGCCTTCTCACCCAAACGGCTTATAAACCGGCTTAACGCAGCGATGCGACCCGCCAAACGCTGAACGTCATTTATACATGCCGGCTTAGCTAGAGAAGTGATAGCTTTGATCTTCTCTGGGTTAGCCTCAATGCCCCTGTCAGAAACCAAGAAGCCCAATAGTTTGCCTGCAGGAACACCAAAAACACATTTGGCCGGGTTAAGCATCATCTTATAGACCCGGAGATTGTCGAAGGTTTCCCTTAAGTCATCTATCAGGGTTTCCTCCTTGATGGATTTAACCACAATGTCATCCACGTAAGCGTGAACATTGCGCCCGATCTGCTTATGAAGGCAATTCTGCACACAACGCTGGTAAGTCGCCTGTGCACACTTGAGTCCAAAGGGCATAGACACATAGCAGAAGGCTCCAAAGGGAGTGATGAACGCCGTCTTCTCCTGGTCCTTAACTGCCATCTTAATCTGATGATACCCGGAATAAGCATCCAAGAAACTTAAGCGTGCACAACCTGCCGTGGCGTCAATGATTTGATCGAAACGGGGGAGAGCAAAAGGATCAGCCGGACACGCCTTGTTCAAGTCCGTGTAGTCCACACACATCCGCCAGGTGCCGTTCTTTTTAAGTACGAGCACCGGGTTAGCCAACCACTCTGGGTGAAAAACCTCAACAATGAACTCGGCCGCCAAAAGCCGGGCCACTTCTTCACCAATAGCCTTCCGCCTCTCTTCGTTAAACCGTCGAAGGAACTGTCTGACCAGCTTAAATTTTGGATCCACATTGAGAGTGTGCTCAGCAAGTTCTCTAGGTACACCTGGCATGTCACAAGGTTTCCATGCAAAGATGTCCCTATTCTCACAGATGAACTCGATGAGCGCGCCTTCCTATTTCGGGTCCAGATTTGCATTGATGCTGAACTGCTGAGACGAGTCACCTGAAACAAAATCAACAAGTTTAGTCTCATCGGCTGATTTAAACTTCATTGCTGGTTCATTCTCCGTGGTTGGCTTTTTCAGAGAGGTCATATCTGTTGGGTCAACATTGTCTTTATAAAATTTCAACTCTTCTGTGGCACAAACAGACTCTGCATAAGCCGCGTCACCTTCCTCACACTCCAGAGCCACTTTCCGGCTGCCGTGAACTGTAATGGTCCCATTGTGACCCGGCATCTTGAGCTGTAAGTACACATAACACGGCCGTGCCATGAACTTGGCGTAAGCCGGCCGTCCGAATATAGCATGGTATGGACTTCTTATCTTGACCACCTCAAAGGTCAACTTCTCCACCCTGTAGTTGTTTTCATCACCAAAAGCCACTTCCAATTCGATCTTGCCGACTGGATAAGCCGACTTACCGGGTACCACACCATGGAAGATAGTATTTGACTGGCTGAGGTTCTTATCAACTAGCCCCATACGACGGAAACTCTCATAATAGAGGATGTTGATGCTGCTGCCTCCATCCATGAGTACCTTTGTGAACTTATAGCCTCCCACCTGAGGAGCCACTACTAAGGCCAGGTGGCCCGGGTTATCCACCCGGGGAGGGTGATCCTCCCTACTCCACACTATGGGCTGCTCCGACCACCGTAAGTAGCGTGGAACCGCCGGCTCAACAGCATTAACAGCCCTCTTGTGAAGCTTCTCGTCTCGTTTGCACAAACTAGTGGTGAACACGTGATACTGTCCACCGCTAAGTTGCTTCGGGTTGGTCTGATAACCCCCCTGTTGCTGTTGATGACCCTGACCAGACTGTTGATTGAAGCCCCCTTGACCGTTCTGAGGACCGGAATTTGACCCGCCACCCGGGCCATGAGAGCCGCCAGCGCCGGAGCCGCCTGCGCCTGGGCCGCCGCCCGGGCCATTGTAGTTTTTCAAGGCCTTCATGATAGCACAATCCTTCCACGGATGAGTCGCTGGCTTCTCTCTAGAGCCGTGTCTCGGACAAGGTTC
This sequence comes from Aegilops tauschii subsp. strangulata, assembly GCF_002575655.3. Classification (NCBI taxonomy): domain Eukaryota; kingdom Viridiplantae; phylum Streptophyta; class Magnoliopsida; order Poales; family Poaceae; genus Aegilops; species Aegilops tauschii. The sequence continues at coordinate 361,642,595 of NC_053039.3, forward strand.
ATTCAACAGCTGCTCCAGAGAAGGTCCTGACCCGCCGCCTCGGGGAGGGGGCCTCCCCTTGCGTCGCTGGTTGTTGCCTTGGGTGTTGGCTACGAACTCCAGGCTGCCATCGGCCTTGCGCTTGCCTCCTCCTTGATTCCCCGGGTTAAACTGAGGGCCCTTGCCATTGCCGTTCTTCTTTCCCTTCCCTGTCCTTTCATCATCTGAAGGGGGATCCTTGGTACCATCGGAATCAGCGTATTTGACAAGAGCCGCCATTAGTGTACCCATATCCGTGCAGTCACGTTTAAGCCGCCCAAGCTTCATCTTTAGGGGCACAAAACGACAGTTCTGTTCTAACATCAAGACTGCAGAGCCGGCGTCCATCTTATCTGATGAATGTATGATCTCCTTGACCCGGCGAACCCAATGGGTCGTGGACTCACCCTCCTGCTGCTTACAGTTAGTCAAATCCACAATTGACATAGACTGCCTACAGGTATCCTTGAAGTTTTGAATGAACCGGGCCTTCAGCTCAGTCCAAGACCCAATGGAGTTCGGTGGCAGCCCTTTTAACCACGTGCGGGCAGTTCCATCTAACATCATGGTGAAATATTTGGCCATGGCCGCCTCGCTGACCTCTAGCAGTTCCATAGCCATCTCATAACTCTCAATCCAGGCCGCAGGCTGTAAGTCAGCTGTATAGTTAGGCACCTTCCTAGGGCCCTTGAAATCCTTAGGTAAACGTTCATTACGGATGGCCGGCACCAAACAAGGGACACCCCCGGTCCTGGTAGAAATACCCACATCAACGGACGCCGTTGGATAAGCCGGGGGGGTCTGATAAGCCGTCAATTGCGGCACCTGCTCCGCCTCTTGCTGTGCTTGGTCTGCGGCGTAGAAGGTTCCAACATGAGCCGGGCCATGGCGTCGGACATTACTTGAGCCGGTCGCCGAGACCATGTGCCGGCTGTAGCTCGGGCTCTGGCCTGGGCGAGGAGTTGAGTGGATCCTGTCCCGGCTGTAGGAGTACGCCTCTTGCTGCGCTAGGGCCGTCTGCAGGAGTTCCCTGACCCGGCGGGTTTCCACGGCTGCCGGAGAATTGCCGTCAACGGGAAGAGCCGCCAGTCGTGCTGCCGCAGCTACCATGTTCTCCAGCGGGTTATCGTAATGACCCGGGGGTATTGGCACATACTGAGGCGGGGCAGGGGGCGCCTGGGGAGGCCCCATTACTAGTGGCTGAATAAGGGGTCCCGACCCGGGCGCAATGACCCCTGGTGGGTTACTGGATCCCGCACCCGGCGTGTTGAATAGATTCCGCGGATCGTAAACCGGCGGGAGTCGAGACTGGGCCTTCTGATGCCTCCTTCTCATGACCTCGTTGGCCGCGTTCTGATCCATCGTGAGTTGGAAGGACTGCGCCTGAATCAACTGAGTCCGGGCGTCGAGAGCCGCCCGCTCCGCCGCCAGCCTGATCCCTTCTGCTGCAAGATCCTCTTTTGCTTTCATCAGATCCAATTTTAACTGTGCCACCTCCGCGTCATGCTGGGCTTGATCTGCCGGGTCAACCGTGGCAGTTAACAAGGCCGTCATCTTATCTGTGAGATCCATCAGCACCTGAGCCGGGGAAGGCTCCGGATTTTCTGATCCGGTAGCGGGGTTCTGAACAGGCTGCGCACCAGCCATAAAAACTCCGACCTGACTTGGCGGCTCAAAAAGGTCCGGAATACTGTTGCCATCGGAATAACTCATGAGCCTGCCATCTTGAAGTTGGTACAACGAGTTTGACTCATCAGCGGCCGACTCGCCGTCAGAGCCGGCGGCCGCCTCATCCCCAGACCCAGATGGATCGGAGGGCCTTCCATGGATGCATCCCACAAAAGCGCGTTTTAAGGCAGGCCGGGCCCGGGCGGATCGTGCGTGCTGAGCCGTTTCGATGAGATCGGCGCAGAGACCCGGCTCGGGGCCCGGCTCACCAACCTTGCCAATGAAGACATGAATTCCGCCAAAGGGGACCCGGTACCCGTACTCCACTGAGCCGGCGTCGGGGCCCCAGTCCGCGTCGTCGATGTAGAGCCTGCCGCGACGACTCTTGGTCATCCGGCCCACAGCGTATCCCTTGAGCCCTTCGAAGCTGCCCTTCAAGAACTCAAATCCACCGTGCGCTGGCCCCACGGTGGGCGCCAACTGTCGTGGAATTGTCACGGCAGATGTCCTTGGGCTAGGACTTAGTCGTGGAGCCATCGCAACTAGGAAGCTTGAAGGGGTTATGCGGGACAAGGAACACGAGGGTTTATACTGGTTCGGCCCCTTACGGTGAAGGTAAAAGCCTACGTCCAGTTCGAAGTGTTATTGATTAGGGTTACGATCGCCGGGGAGCTAAACCGCTATCCCGGCTCTCGGAGAGATTGTTGTCACCCCCAAACCGCTGCCGGGTCGTCCCTTTATATAGGGAGGCTGACGCCCAGCAGCCCTTAGAGTCCCGGCCGGCTCATAAGAGTGTCCGGCTCGGGCTCTAAAACAATACTTGCCTTACACTACAAGTCTACTATAACAATGATTGTAACTACGGGCTTTAAGCCATATCCGGGTCTCAGCCCATCTCTGGCCCATTATCCTGAAACTTAGCTCCGGGCTTCTGGTAATGATCCTTGGAGTAACCCGGCCCTCCTGGCGGGTGACCCCCAGGTCTATATCCTCAACACCCAGGTTGGGCGGCGCTCGAGGCCGACCTCACCTTCGACTCGGGGGATCATCCCGTCAACACCGCCGGTTCGGGTGTGCTCCCAATGCTCTGCACGCCCACTATATGCAACATGGCCATCACCAAGACCCTCGTCGACGGCGGCGCCGGCCTCAACGTGCTCTCCGTGGAGGCCTTCAGCCTTCTTCACGTACCACTCGAGCGGCTCCGCCCCAACAAGCCCTTCTCAGGGGTCGGCGGTGGCTCTGCCCTCTCTCTGGGGCAGATCCGCCTTCCCGTAACCTTCGGCACACGCGACAACTACCGCACCGAGCTGGTCAACTTCGACATCGCCCGCATCGGCCTCCCGTACAACGCCATCCTCGGGTACCCGGCTCTGGCTCAGTTTATGGCGGCGACCCATCCAGCCTACAACCTCATGAAGATGCCCGGGAGCAAGGGCGTCCTCACTATTGTTGGAGATACCAAGGAGGCTCTGGTGGCGCTCAAGCTGGCCCTCAAGACCGCTGCGACGGTGTGACCCGTCGACGCGGACACCTCTGGAGTCAAGAAGGCCGCACCAACCAAGAAGAAGAAGTTGTTCACTCAAGACCGGGCAGAAACCAAGCAGGTGCCAGTCGAGGAAGACGGGTCCTCGGGAGCCACCTTCACCGTAGGTACCAACCTCAACCCAGATCAAGAGAAGGAGTTGGTGAAATTCTTGCACGCAAACAAGGAGGTATTCGCATGGGAACCCAAACAGCTGGTAGGGGTCCCAAGAGGGGTGATTGAGCATCACTTGAGGGTGTGCCCCAATGTACGCCCTATGAAGCAGAGGGCAAGGCGACAGTCCACGGAGAAGCAGGCCTTCATCGTCCGAGAAACCTGCTAGCTGGAGGCAGTAGGTGTCATTCGCGAGGTTCGGTACCCCGAATGGTTTGCGAACCCGATCGTGGTGCCCAAGAAAGGCGGGAAGGAGTGCATATGTGTCGACTTCACCAACCTCAACAAGGCCTGCCCCCAAGATCCGTTCCCGCTTCCACGCATCGACCAGATCGTCGACTCCACGGCCGAGTGCGACCTACTGTGCTTCCTGGACGCGTTTTCAGGTTACCACCAGATAAAGATGGTGGTAGAGGATGTGGAGAAGACGGCCTTCCTGACCCCGTACGGGGTATACTGCTACACTTGCATGCCGTTTGGGCTGCGCAACGCGGCGCGACCTTCCAACAGCTGATGCACATCGCCCTGGGTCAGCAGCTCGGGAGGAACGCTGAAGCTTACGTCGATGACATTGTGGTGAAGTCTTGGGAGGCGAGAACATTAATTCAGGACCTTGAGAATACCTTCGAGAGCCTGCGCCGGGTGGACTTGTGGCTCAACCCGCAGAAATGCGTGTTTGGTGTCCCTTCCAGCAAGCTGCTGGGTTTCCTCGTGTCCCACAGAGGGATCGAAGCCAACCCAGAGAAGGTCAAGGCGAGCGATGACATGAGTCCACCACAAACCCTCAAAGAAATGCAGAAGCTTGCCGGTCGCGTGACTGCGTTGGGGCGCTTCATCTCCAAGCTGGGAGAGCGCGCCCTACCATTCTTCAAGCTGATGAAGAAGAAGGGCCCATTTGAGTGGACCCCGGAGGCTGACCAAGCGTTTCAAGACCTCAAGAGATACCTGACCAGCCCCCCAGTGATGGTGGCGCCACGCCCTCTCGAGCCCCTGGTACTTTACCTTGCCGCCACTCCCTACTCCGCCAGCGCGGCTCTGGTGGCGGTTCGGGAAGAGCGCCAAGCCAAGGGCACATCGCGCCAAGCCACGCCCACAGCTGGGGCGATACAAGACCGGGAGGGCACCACGAAGGCTGCAGCAGCGTCATCAATGGACCAAGCCAAGCAAGACGACGTCCTTGGGCCTGCAGAGGCCCCAACAAGAAATCAGGCTTTGGGGGCTCCATCTCCTCAGGAGGCGCCCCAGCCTCCGGAAGGCGTAGGCCACATCAGTGCACCCGCCCTCGTCGAGTACCTAGTGTATTTCATCAGCACGGTATTGCGGGATGCGAGGACACGGTACCCCATGCCTTAGAAGCTCTTGCTCGCGCTCTTGGTGGCCTCGCGTAAGCTGCGGCACTACTTTCAAGGTCACCCCATCAAGGTCGTCTCGGCCTACCCGTTGGAGAGGGTGCTCAGGAGCCCCAACTCCGCCGGGAGGGTCGCCGAGTGGAACATCGAGCTGCAGGCATTCCAGTTGGAGTTCAGCACAACCAGGATCATCAAGGGAGCCGCGCTCGCCGATTTAGTGGCAGAATGGACGAACGCCCCGGAGCTTGAAGCCGGCGAGGATCGGTCCCTCTCGTCGGGGAGTGAGGCGCCAGACGACTGGGTTATGTATTTCTATGGTGCCTTCGCGCGCCAAGGCGCGGGGGCTGGAGCAGTGCTCATCTCACCAACTCAGGACAAGCTCTACTACGCCGTGCAGCTCTGCTTCCAGCAGGGCGAGAAGGTCTCCAACAACATAGCATAGTACGAAGGCCTCATAGCTGGCCTGAAGGCTGCGGTGGCCCTGGGGGTAAAGCGCCTCGCCATCAAGGGCGACTCACAGCTCCTCGTCAACTTCTCCAACAAGGTATACTAGCCGAGGGACGAACACATGGAGGCATACCTCGCGGAGGTGTGCAAGATGGAGAAGTAGTTCCTGGGCCTGGAGTTGTAGCACGTGCCCCGTGGCACCAACAAGGAGGCCGACGACGTCGCCAAGAGAGCATCCAAGCAATTGCCCCAAGAGCCTGGTGTCTTCGAGGAGCGACTCTTCAAGCTGTCGGCAACACCACCACTTTCAAGGATGGCGCTGCCTCGGGAGGAGCTCCCTCAACCACCTTCCACGGGAGCCCCGGCCTATGGCCCGACCTCGGGAGCGTGTCTACTCTTGGCGCTCGAGCCTCAGGAGGGGTGCTGGACTAAGGAATTCAAGGAATACCTGGCGCAAGGGACGCTGCCGGAGAAGGAGGAGGACGCAGAGCGTGTGGCCCGACAGGCCACAGCATACTGCATCCAGGACGGTGAGTTATACAGGAAGCGGCCAAATGACGTTTCCCTGCATTGCATCTCCAGGGAACAGGGGAAAGAGCTGCTAGCTGACATACAAGGCGGGGATTGCGGACACCACTCATCGTCACGGACCCTCGTCGGCAAGGCGTTCTGCAGCGGATTCTACTGGCCTACGGCGCTCAACGACGCGACTGAGCTGGTGAAGTCCTGCGAGGCCTGCCAGTTCCACGCCAAGCAGATCCATCAACCAGCTCAGGGCCTCCAGACCATGCCACTCTCGTGGCCATTCGCAGTCTGGGGGCTGGATATCTTGGGCCCGTTCCCTCGAGCGTCTGGGGGTTACCGCTACCTCTACGTCGCCATCGACAAGTTCACCAAGTGGGCGGAGGTAGAAGCCGTCCGCACCATCCCGGCCGGCTCCGCGGTCAAGTTCATCAAGGGTCTCGTGAGCCGTTTTGGGGTCCCCAACCGCATCATCACCGATAAAGGCTCGCAGTTCATTAGCAATATCTTCAAGACATATTTTGCTAACCTTGGAACGCAGATCTGCTACGCTTCAGTGGCGCACCGCCGGAGCAATGGTCAGGCCGAACGCGCCAACGCGGAAGTCCTGAGAGGCCTCAAGACCAGGACCTTCAAGAAGAAGCTCGAAGACTGCAGCAGGGGCTGGCACGACGAGCTCCAGTCCGTGTTGTGGTCCATCCGCACCACCGCCACCAAGCCAACGGGCGAGACCCCATTCTTCCTCGTCTACGGAGCAGAAGCGGTTCTCCCTCACGAGGTCAAGCATCACTCCGCACGGGTCCTGGCGTTTGATGAGACGCGGCAGAACGCCACACGGGGGATGGACCTCATGCTGGGGGAGGAACGCCGCCGTGAAGCCATGCTACGGGCGGCAAGATACCAGCAGGCGCTACGGCGGTACCACTGTCGCAGCGTCCGCTCCAGGACGCTCAAGCTGGGTGACCTCGTCCTACGACGGGTGCTCTCCAGGGAAGGGTTGCATAAGCTCTCACCCATGTGGGAGGACCCGTTTAGGGTCGCCCACGTCCAGGCCTGGCGCCACGCGCCTGGAGACGCAGGACGGGGTACCCATCCAGAACGCCTGGAACATCCAGCACCTCCGGAAGTTCTACCCATGAAGAAAGGCCCAGTGCCTGTGAAGTAGGCCCAGTGCCTGTGAAGGTATCCGCTCGTGACAGTCTCACGTAATAATGAGTGGGGATGTACACGCCCCGGAGTCTCCGGAGTGCCGCCCTCAGGCCTCGGGGGCTCCCTCCCACGTCCTAGTGGCAGCACTTAGCTCCGCGCTGGTGAGAAGACAAGAAGATTAGACTAGGTGCCGGACGCGGCTTTTCATTTGCTTTCCGTAGTTGCCTTGCCCCTCTTTAATCAAATTTGCTTTCTGGTGTTCTCTGACGGTGTTGTCCCATCGCCTTCTGCCTCTGTTTCTGCCTTCAGTTCCCTGTTTTGGCCTGTACTCTCTCTCGCATACCGCGCGAGGGGGCTGGACGGGTGCCCTCGTGAGCGTATTTTCTGTTTCTTTTCTGTTTTTCGCGAGGCACCCTCGTTCGAGCTCACAAGCAGCTGGCGCACTTCTCTCAATCCGTGCCTCTCGGGTACCGCGATGTGAAGTGTTGGGTCATTGCCAGCAGCGCCTGTGACCAGGGCTCGGGAGAATGAGGGTCTCCTAACAAGTTTTTGCAGTTCCTAGGCGCCTACCAGGCCGAGGAGACCTCGCCAGGCACTGGGAAGCGAGCACCTCGCGAGGTGGAGACTACTTCGAGCACGTCAATCTAAGTTATTTCTACACGCCTACATAAAACGCCGATGCTGCGACACAACACAGGAACGATAAACATAGCATAATAACTTGGAAATCATAGTTTGTTGCACGCCCCTGCGGGGCCCCATACTTGTCTCTCTCTTAATGCAGGAAGCAAAGGAAGAGCGAAACAAAAGTGGCGCGCGCCCCCACAGCAGTCCGCGAGGGCAGGTGAGGGAGTCCTGGACTAAGGGGTTCTCGGGCGTCCGGCCTGTTATCCATGGGCCGGACTGATGGGCTGTGAAGCATGAAGACCGAAGACCGTATTCGTGTCCGGATTGGACTCTCCTTGGCATGGAAGGCAAGCTTGGCGACCAACTATGAAGATTCCTTCTTATGTAACCGACTCCATGTAAACCCTAGATCCCCCCCCCCCCCGTGTCTATATAAACCGGAGGGGTTAGTCCGGAAAGGATATAGACAGACTCATTACCATATTCACATAGGCTAGACTTCTAGGGTTTATCCATTACGATCTCGTGGTAGATCAACTCTTGTAACACTCATATTCATCAAGATCAATCAAGCAGGAAGTAGGGTATTGCCTCCATAGAGAGGGTCCGAACCTGGGTAAACATCGTGTCCCCCGTCTCCTGTTACCATCGATCCTAGACGCACAGTTCGGGACCCCCTACCCGAGATCCGCCGGTTTTGACACCAACATTGGTGCTTTCATTGAGAGTTCCACTGTGTCGTCGGCAAGGGACTCGATGGCCCCTTCGATCGTCAGTAATGATGTTGTCCAGGGAGGAACCTTTCTCCCCGGACAGATCTTCGTATTCGGTGGCTTCGTACTGCGGGCCAACTCGCTTGGCCATCTGGAGCAGATCGACGGCTACGCCCTTGGCCATCAGGTCAGATTCGGAAGCTTGAACTACGTTGCGGACGTCCGTGGAGACTTGATCTTCAACGGATTCGAGACTGCGGCAATCGCTCCCCGTCGCCCCGATGAACATGGCTTAAACCTGTCATCGGGCCGCATCCAGGAGAGAGCTCCTGTAGCAACCCCGACCTTAGATCCAGAGCAGATCAAGTCGTCCGAAGATGGGAAGCTCAACCCCATCACGGGGGCTACCGACTCTGCGGCGTTGGGGCCGCTCGCAGATTCCACTTCGTACGGTATCTGCATCAACGGAACCCCAGACTCTTCTTCGGTGTTGAGTTCCGAACCCTGCAAACCCGCGGATACCGAACTCGATCGGTTATCGATCTTCAAGTTCAGCGCCGCAGATGTCTTCCGACGCTCGCCCATGGGCGACCTACTAAACTCATTAAAAAACCTATCCCTGGCAGATGACTCGTCGCCGAACTATGTTTGGTTCGAACTTACGGCGGATGATGGATAATTTTGCTTCCCACCCGCCACCCACTTCATAGCCACCGTTGAAAACCCAACCAACACGCCTGACCCCCGCTCCGAAGACATCGACGGTATGGACGACGATGAGGGGCAGTGCCAGAGCTTTCTACCCGCTAGACATGGGATGGCCACTTCCTGGTATGACGTGTGTATGATAGACACACCAGACGAGGGACTCGACGATGGCAAGGAGGATACAGTCAAGAATAAACCTCCTGGCACACAGTCCGAACACCGGCGCCCACGGCGCCGCTCCAAGTCACATCGCCCAAGAGAAAACATTGCTAGCACCGGAAAAGACAACACTCCGGACAATGAAGACCCTGTTGAGGTAGAATCCGAACAGGAGGAATAGGCCACATATGGAGACTCGGAGGACAGCAATTATCTCCCACCCTCCGAGGAAGAGGAAATCCTCGGCAACGAGGATTTTATCGTGCCTAAGGAGCCTCTCGAGCAGGAGCGCTTTAAACACCGGCTTATAGCCACTGCAAGGAGCCTAAGGAAGAAGCAGCTGCAGCTTCAAGCAAGCCAAGATTTGCTCAATGATAGATGGACCGAAGTCCTGGCCGCCGAAGAATACGGCCTTAATGGCCCAGACGAAAGCCACCCCAAGAGTAGGTGGCTCCCTCAATACGATGGCAGGGCGTTGGAGCCCACACCACCACCGAACAACGCGGTGGGCTGACCATAGTTTGGTCCGGACAAAGCAGCAGCCCAAGCAGAGCACTATGCCAACCCATCCGGCCGCCCAAGCAAGAATAAAGCAGCTCGGAGGAACACTCGCGACATCCAACAAGACCTGGAGGGTAGAACAGGACACACAAAATCGGTGCCCAGATCGCAGAGACATGCCTCGACCAGTAACAATGATTTCCTATTCGGACACAACAGACCCGACCATGCTCGGTCCAAAAACCGTAAGCGGAGTCCGCCGGAGGTGCTTCACAGTGTGGCCCAACATAGAGGAGCCGCACACCCTCTCTGCTTCACTCACGAGGTAATGGAGCATGAATTCCCAGACGGGTTTAAACCCATCAACATCGAATCATATGATGGAACAACAGATCCCGCGGTATGGATTGAGGATTACCTCCTCCATATTCACATGGCTCGCGGAGATGACCTTCATGCCATTAAATACCTACCTCTCAAGCTCAAAGGGCCGGCTCGGTACTGGCTAAACAGTTTGCCAGAAAATTCTATTGGCAACTGGGAAGATTTGGAAGACACCTTTCGAGACAACTTCCAAGGAACACATGTCCGGCCACCAGATGCTGATGACTTGAGTCACATTGTCCAGAAGCCCGACGAGTCAGCCAGTCAGCTCTGGACTAGGTTCTTAGTCAAAAAGAACCAAATCATGGACTGTCCGGACGCGGAAGCCCTTGCGGCCTTCAAACATAACGTCCGGGATGAATGGCTAGCGCATCACCTCGGCCAGGAAGGACCTAAATCCATGACAGCCCTTACCGCTCTAATGACCCGCTTTTGCGCGGGAGAAGACAACTGGCTCGCTCGTAAAAGCAACAACGCCAGTGATCCGGGCACTTCCGAAATCCGAGACGGCAACGGCAAGCCACGACGAACCGAACACAACAGTCGCAATAGTAATGAAAGATTATGCGACACAGCGGTCAACGCCGGATTTCACAATCTGAAACCCGGTCAACGGAAGAAGCCATTTAAGGCAAACCAGGATGGACCATCCACCCTCGACAGGATATTGGACCGACCTTGTCAGATTCACGGTCATCCTGATAAGCCAGCTAATCACACCAACATAAACTGTTGGGTCTTTATGCAGGCAGGCAAGCTTAACGCCGAGCACAAGGGGAGGAGGCCACCAGGCGATAAGGACAACGGAGCGGCTCGCCAGCCGAACACCAGGGGCCAAAAACAGTTTCCCTCCGAAGTTCGACCACTCCCGGAACGGAGATAGCAGTTCGGCTTTCGCCAGCCACCCACTATACTGGCAAGATTTACGCCACGCGTACATCACTACACGCTCAAGATACCATGGGCATTGGCGGAAGCACAATACGGACAACCCTGCAAGCATTCCCGTAATGTTTTTATCTGTCTCCCTTACTTTTCTTTATTATCTCTTAAATACAGGTGACCATCAGGACAGCATCTACATCGGACCCTATCGGAGTTCGGATCCGTACACTCACCTAAGGGGCCACTTCCGTTAAGGATTCCCCTCCCCGAGGACGGGAGGCGCAAACGTGCGACAGGAGGTCCAAAATAAGCTTTTGTAGACCGCACTCTTTATTTTGAGCCTGTACTATGCCCTTTTCCTCTGTTCCCAACCCCGAGCATGTCAAATAGCTGGGTTGTGGTTTTTACTTTTTATATATATTTATCATTGGCATATTGCTCCGCTCCCAGTAAACTTTATCCGAACTAATCTTCCATGCTCTTTCTACAATGAGTCCGGACGTAATGGCTGCCTTACAAGACGTGCCTCGGCATAACTCTCCAGGGGCCTGGTATGGGAACAAACGAGTCGCCAGCAAAAGTCTGAACAGCTCTATAGCGTACTTCGGCGTCGCAAGTTTGGACTTATATGCATCAGCTCCGAATCATTGTCTTTGGTCAATAGTTGGGTTGCCCGGCTCCTGTGCTTGCTACCCTATGTTCCGCTCTATCGGCTAGGATAGTAAAGGGAGAACTACTGCGATTGTGCCCTGGCTTAGACCGGATGAGCACCTCAGTAGAGAAAGCCGAAAACTGACTGTCATGATGCGGCGACAGCTGGTCAACCACTTGACGACTTATTCGAATCTTTAGTGATTCTCCGTGTGTAACACCCCGCATGTTACTTGCCATATTTGTAACTCCGACTCTTGCCATTTCCGGCTATGTGATATGATTTTCCCTCCGTTGTCGGGTTTTGTCTTTCGTTTTGTATTTTGTCATGTCATGCTTTTTCATATCATGTCATCATGTGCATTGCATTCGCATACGTGTTCGTCTCATGCATCCGAGCATTTTTCCCGTCGTCCGTTTTCCAATCCGGCGCTCCTATCTCCTCTGGTGCACCCCTCTTGTTTTCTTTCGTGTGCGTGTGTCAAACTTTCTCGGAATGGACCGAGGCTTGTCAAGTGGTCTTAATATACCACCCGGAGACTACCGGTCAAGTTTCGTTCCATTCGGAGGTCGTTTGGTACTCCAACGGTTAACCGGGCCTCCGCAATGTCCATTTGAGTATCCAGCAAAACCTACTCCAAAACCAGCCCAAAGCCCACCAAACTCTCTTCCATGCTCTAGGTCGTTCGATCACGATCGTGTGGGCGAAAACCGCACCTCATTTGGAGTCTCCTAGCTCCCTCTACCTATTTATAAGTGGGCATCCCGAAAAACGGATTCGCAAACGAACCCTAGCTTCTCCACCGCGCGCCGCCGGACGAAATCATCCCCCGCCGGACACGTCCGCCGCTGCCTCCTCGCCCTATCAGCCGCCGCCACATCACCCGGGCGCCGACCGCGCCGCCGCGGCCCGCGAGCCCACGGCCGGCCCGCCCCGGGCCGCACCGGGCCCGCGCGCCTCGCCACCCGCGCCGCCGCCGCCTCGCCTCCGGCCTCCGGCCCCCTCGCCCGCCAGCCCCTGCCTCGCCTCCGGCCGGCCCGAGCAACTCCGGCCGTCGAGCTCGGGCTCGAGCGACGAGCCAGATCCGATCCAGTTCGGTACCCGTTGACTTTTTCTCGCCCTAATTTCTTCCAAGTCCCAATTTCCATCAGCATGTGCTCCTGTTCCCGATGTGATAACTTTGTGCATGTAACTCCGATTCGCGCGTATAATATATCAAACTGTTTGTCTCGTGATGCTCTTCATTTTGTTCAATTAGACCATGTTCATTAGAGGTCATCTTGATGCCCAAATCTGCGTTGGAAGAGGGCTAGTTGCTGTTAATCTCTGGTTCTTATCAGAACTTGGAGATTTGTCATTTTTGTATCATTTAATCTGTGCATCTTTTGAGCATGAGCTCTACATGTGTTTTGAAGTATGCCATGCCATATTTCCAGTGGTGTAGTCCACGTATTTTTATGATCTCTGTGGTGACTAGCACAAGCATGCAAAGTAGGCCCCGTAATATTTCTGATTTCAGGGACTTTGTGATTTCTCTAAGTCTTTGTCTGCTGTAATTTTGTTGCCATCTAAACTTGATGCTACAGAGAGATGCATGCATATTTTGGAGATGTTCAGTAAGTATGTTTTGTGGCTATAGTTGTAATTGATCCATTCCTGCAATTTTTTGCAATTTTAGAGTAGCATAGCATGACTCAATCTTGCTCTACTTTTGCTATAAAATATTTCTGGCAGATTCTTAACATGACATGCATTTTTGCCAAGCTTATTGTAGTTGATCCATACATGCTATGCAATTGTTCTTGCCATGGATATCTTCATAAACATGCCATCTTGCTGTAGGTATGCTTGGTTTGTCATGCATTGCTCTGTAGTGAGTGCATCAAGCTCACAAAGAGGCCTACATATTAATATTTCTGCCATGCTCTGTTTTCTGCTAAATCTGAAACCTGATAACGAAACTTGCGATGTTTACATGCTTGCCATCGTATCTTCTGGTCCTTTTTGGCTTATGATAAGTAAGGGACTTTTGTCATGTGCATTTATTAGAACACTTCCATGCCTTGTTTTGCTATGTTAAGTTCCTGTAGCATGTTGATTTCGTGCGCTGAACATTGCTACCTGATGCTGATTTCTGCCATGTCCAGTTTTTCACTAAGTCTGTGAACCTGTAATCTTTTGCACTTTTGCCATGCTTGTTTGAGCTTGATATGTTGTGAACTAGCCGTAGCTCAGTGTTCATCTTTTGTCAAGCATCTCCTGTAGATTACTGCCATGTGCTTTGTTGCTATTCTGGGGTGCTGTAGCATTGTTACTTGTTGCTTTTTAAGTGCTATCTTGCTGTTTATCGCAGATTAGTGTCATTCTTGTTTTGCTTGCCATTTGCAAACCGTGCATCCGATTCCGGTGATCTTTATATCGATTTCGACCGAAATCATCTCATCTTTCCAGTGGCATGCTTGGTTTGCCAAGTTACTGCCATGTTCATCATTTTCCTTCCGGAGCACGCATACGCATCGCATATCATATCTTGCATATGATACATGTCTTGCATCATGTTGCTTGTGCATTTCTCGTTGTTGATTGTGGTTCCGTTTGTTTGTGTTCTTGTCTTGGGTAGAGACGGGAGACGAGTTCGTGAACGAGGAACCTGTCGAGTACGCTTACGAGGATCAAGCTTTCGACAACTCTGAGAATCTTGCAGGCAAGATGACCACCCCTCGAAATCACTTCTATCTTTGCTATGCTAGTTGTTCGCTCTATTGCCATGCTCGCTACCTATCACTTGCTATTCCATGTCTCCTATTTTAAGCCATGTCAGCCTCTAACCATCCTCTCCTAGCAAACCGTTGTGTGGCTATGTTACCGCTTTTGCTGAGCCCCTCTTATAGCGTTGCTAGTTGCAGGTGAAGTTGAAGTTTGTTCTATGTCGGAACATGGACATGTTGGGATATCACAATATCTCTTATTTAATTAATGCATCTATATATTTTGGTAAAGGGTGGAAGGCTCGGCTTTATGCCTGGTGTTTTGTTCCACTCTTGCCGCCCTAGTTACTGTTATACCGGAATTATGTTCCTTGAGTTTGCGTTCCTTACGCGGTCGGGTGATTTATGGGACCCCCTTGACAGTTCGCCTTGAATAAAACTCCTCCAGCAAGGCCCAACCTTGGTTTTACCATTTGCGACCTATACCTTTTTCCCCCGGGTTTTCTAGAGCCCGAGGGTCATCTTTATTTTAAACCCCCGGGCCAGTGCTCCTCTGAGTATTGGTCCAAACTGTCAGTCGCCGGTGGCCACCAGGGGCAACTCTGGACTGGCCTATCGGAAGCTTGGACAATCCGGTGTGCCCTGAGAACGAGATATGTGCAGCTCCTATCGGGATTTGTCGGCACATTCGGGAGGCTTTGCTGGTCTTGTTTTACCATTGTCGAGATGTCTTGTAAACCGGGATTCCGAGACTGATCGGGTTTTTTCCGGGAGAAGGTTTATCCTTCGTTGACCGTGAGAGCTTATGATGGGCTAAGTTGGGACACCCCTGCAGGGTACTATATTTCGAAAGCCGTGCCCGCGGTTATGAGGCAGATGGGAATTTGTTAATGTCCGGTTGTAGATAACTTGTCACTTGACCCAATTTAAAATACACCAAGTGCGTGTGTAGCCGTGATGGTCTCTTCTCGGCGGAGTCCGGGAAGTGAACACGGTCTGTGTTATGTATGACGTAAGTAGGTGTTCAGGACCTCTTCTTGGTCATTGCTAGGTGACGTCCATTCCTTTGCTTCTCTTCTCGCTCTCATTTGCAAGTTAGCCACCATATAGGTTTTTGCCGCCGCAGCTCCACCTATTTGCACCTCTTTGTCCTATAAGCTTAAATAGTCTTGATCTCGCGGGTGTGAGATTGCTGAGTCCCCGTGACTCACAGATACTTCCAACACCAGTTGCAGGTGCCGACGATGCCAGTGCAGATGATGGCGTCGATCTCAAGTGGGAGTTCGACGAGGAACGTGGTCGTTACTATGTGTCTTTTCCTGATGATCAGTAGTGGAGCCCAGTTGGGACGATCGGGGATCTAGCATTTGGGGTTGTCTTATTTTCATCTGGATTTTGGCCGTAGCCGGTCTATATGATTGTATTTTGGATGATGTATGATGATATTTATGTATTGTGTGAAGTGGCGATTGTAAGCCAACTCTTTATCCCATTCTTGTTCATTACATGGGATTGTGTGAAGATGACCCTTCTTGCGACAAAACCACTATGCGGTTATGCCTCTAAGTCGTGCCTCGACACGTGGGAGATATAGCCGCATCGTGGGCGTTACACCGTGTCACACGAGGGATCTTTTTTAGATCAACATATGTAAGGCACTATGCGCCGTATACATACCAGGGGGTATGTTGTAGCCCCACCATAAAACTCCTATGGCTAAGTGAAAGTGTTAACGCCCTATAGTCCGATTGCCTGGTTCGCCGCATTATTACCTCCTTTATGGACCAAGACGTTGGATAAAGAGTGATTAAATGCTTTTCCAAACACCCCCGTACTTCCTATGAGGGGGCTGAAGCCGACGACTGGAAAACTTTCAGATTATACTAACACGGGCGCACGGGAGGAATTCAAGCGTTCGAGCAAAACATAAATAGATTAACTATAAAGTTGTCTGTTACAACCCTTATACACATCACTCGAACATTATGTCTTTTGAGCACTGACCCTCTATCAAGCGGGCGGCCTCTAGGACGTCTTCAAAATAATGCTCCGGCTCATAAAGGTCCTTGCCCTTGGGTGGACTCTTCGCTGCAACATCGATGGCCTTCATATTTCCCCAGAACATTTTGACTCGGGCAAGGCCATCCGCGCACCCTCAATACACGCCGACCGCTTCACAGCGTCGATATGTGGCACCGCGTCAACAAGCCGCTACACCAGGCCGAAATAACTACTCGGAACAGGCTCAGTCGGCCACAACTGGACTATGACGTTCTTCATGGCAGTGCCGGATATCCTATGCAGCTCGGCCCACTGGGACATCTGTTCATTCAGCAGCAGAGGGCGCTTTGACGCGCCGAATTGTGACCAGAAAAGCTTCTCCGTTGCACACCCGTCTTGTGAGTGGTAAAACCGTGCCGCATCGGAAGAACTCTTCGGCAAGTCTAAAAATTTGTCCGGAGAACTCCATACGTGGTTAAGCTGAACATAGTTAGGATCTCCGAACTTAGTCTGCAGCAAAAAGGGCTTGCCAGCAGCAATACCACAGCTTGCCGGATCTCCTCACGGGCCGCTCTGGATTCAGACCGCGCTTCTCTCGCCTCCCGTAAGTCTTTGTCAAGCTCAGACGTTTTGGCTTCATTTTCTTTCTCAAGAAATTTATAGCGGCTAGCCGCATTCTCTAATTCGTGCGCCATGGTAGACATCTTCTCCTGGTCTTGGCGCCGTGCAACTTGTTCGGCTTTCAACTCAGCCGATGCCTTTTCGGCAGCCGCATTACTAAGTCAGGCATGCTCCTTGGCCCGGGCTAGCTCTGCCCGAAGGGCCTCCACGGCGGCGGCACCATCTGCATTCATGCACATTTTATATAAAACTCTTTTTAGAGTCAGGCTTAAATTACAAGCACATTGGTGTAAGGAATGCTCGAAATATATACCTTGCGAGTCGTCAAGACGCCTGTTGATCAATGCAATGTCATCCTCCGCAATGTCCAGCTTTTGCTGCAGTTCGGCCGCTTCCGTATTTCGGGTAGCCGCAGGAGGGGAGGCAGCATGCATTCCAAGTAAAATCAAGGTTAGTACCTGAGCATATCTTTTCGATCCTCCGATCGCTTCCTTTGGAAAGCAATCCGAGTCTCAGGGGCTACTGCATATACAACAGGTGCATCCTGTCAATAAAAACTCCATTGGCAAAATTACATCACAAACCTCAAAACCTCTCAGAAGGCTCGTGAAGGCCTCGTTTAACCCGTTCTTCACGGATAGAACTTTTTCGACCACCGTAACCATCAAGGCACGGTGTTCCTCCGAAACGGACGCTTGTCGCAGCATGTCCGTCAGCGTTTCCGGCGCTTCTGGGTCTCCGGAGACCGCCGCTGGAGTACGGCATTCCTTTGAAGGAACCCACTCACTCGCCTCCAGAATCATCTCCGGCTGCAAGCCGGACAGTGCGGGGCCGTCATGCTTGATTCCCGAACCCTGAGCAACAGGGGCACCACCTTCGGGTAACACCTTCTTTGTTTCCTGCACTACTTGTCGATCGGGAGGGGCCCCCCGGGACGATACCTCAAAATCATCCGCCCTGTTGGGCGAGGAGGCTGGAGAAGGCGTGTCACTCTCCATCATCTCTGGAAGAAGGTCTCCCGAGGAGGAAGACGATTGAGAAACACCAGGCGTTAACCTGTGAGGACGTACATGTGTCGGAGGATTACTTCAGTAACAAGAAAGGAATGAGGTATGATTAAAATACCCCGCTGCACTTACGATTTGGCCGGAGGTTTGTCCTCGTCGCAAAGCTCTACATCGACATCGCTTGCCCAGCCCAAGCCGCCCGACGACGGCGTTTTCCCTTTCTTGGAAGGTTTCCTCTCCTGACCTCCAGAAGCGACCCTCTTCTTGCCATGAAGGGCCCCCTCTACACCTTTGCCCCTGGGCAAAAGGGTTTTGGTTTCCCCGAACACAACGTCTAAATCGTCCTCAGGGCGGGCATCACCTCTGGGCTCCCCTTGGCGTCGTCCCGAGCTCAGCCAGAACCCTCCTCGCGCTTCACTGGGACGCGGCGACGAGACGACCCGCTGCCGCCCTCAAAACTGGCGCGGCGGCGTGGCGGCTGGTCATAGCCGCCGCTGCTGGAGCTGTCGCCGGAGGAAGAGCCGCCGTAGCTGGACGAGACGCGGTCGGCACCAAGGGCAGGTTCACCTTCACCCTCATCACGACCGTCGCCAAGGCCGAGCACCTCGTCGCCGTCGTTGACCTCGGGGCAGCACCCGACGCGGCAACCATCTTCCCCAAACACTCTCACGTAGAGGGTCGCATCGCCGTCGTACTTGAAGTGGAGGGTGCACCGCCTGCCCAGGCCGTGCGCGCGGGCAAACGTCTGCCAGCCGCGGGCCAGGGCTGTGTTTCCCGCGATGGAGACCTCAACCGTGACCCAGGAAGCTCTGCTACAGCAGCCGTCTGCCTGCAGCCAGAGCCCGCCTGGACCTACGGCCGGCAGCTCGCCGGCGAAGAAGCGCGGGAGCTGAAGCCAGTTGCCGGCCGGGTTCTCCGACCACACGACGAACTCCGGCAGCACCTCCGCCGAGTGGAAGCATGGCCGGGGAGGCCGTGTGACCACGGCACGCCTTCCTCCATCGACAGGGCTGCCACGACCAGGGTGACTCCCACCGCCCGAAGAGGCACCGGCGCGGCCGCGAGGGGCCACGGCAGGGGTCACGGTGTGCTTGCGGGGGCGACCGCGCCCCCTCTTGGGCGGCGGCGAATCGGGGCCCTCCAGGCGGGCCTTCCCTTTCTCCACGGCTGAAAACCTCTTCACGGGCGCCATGGGTGTTGCTACTAGTAATGGAGCAAGGGAGAAGAAGCGAGCGGAGCAGGAAGAGATGAGCGATGGGGGCTCCGCCCCCTCCTCATTTATAGCAAAAGAAGGCCAACCGGCAATTCCCACGATCACAGGTAATGATGATTTTTCCTTCCATGCAGTAGGGACTCGTCGAGTGGGGCAGTTGCCGAGGCAGCGTGGGGAAGCGGAGTCACCCACGTCCAATCAATCGCCATGCGTTGACCAAGGCTGCAGTCTGTTGGGGCCCGCGGCGCTCCGCACTTGCCCTCTGGCTTCGCCTCGAAGCCAAGTCCGAGCGCGCCTTGGGCCCGGGGGCTACTGTCGGCGTCCTGGGAATGGGGGTTCCTAGACTTGCCTGCCTGCGGCCCACGGCATGGCTCCTCTAGCGGCCCGTATGGCCCATCTTCACCAGCAAACACTCAAGACCCTCGCGAGGGGCCAAGCCTCGTGAGGCGGACAATGCAAGACCTCCTCAGGGGCGGCCTCACCAGGCAGGCTCGCGAGGGGTGGAGAGATCAAGGCAAGGGGCACCTCGCGAGGTTCCCATGATGCAAGCCATGACGATCAAGACCAGGTGGGCGCCAGCACGCGCAGTGTCCTCGTTTCCTCTTTGGTGCTAAGGAGGCAAGCGCAGGCGAGGAGTACCGAGGCATCAGGCAAAGGTTTCCATATCGGTGCAACGAGACCAAGACCAGCAGGACGGCAGGACGGAGGTCACCGTGGAGCCCAAGACGGCGTCACCACCAGAGCCTTTCGCAGGAGAAGACCACCTTTAGTCAGGATAGCTTGTACTAGTTGTCCCCCTTCAAATTGTCCGTTGTGGCATCCCTTCCCGCTCAATATTTGGGAAGAGGACCAGGACCTCTATAAATAGGACTAGCCACCATAGTAGGAGGCAACTCATCTTGAGCGATCCTCAGCCATTCACCAAGCACAAGAACACCTCTCCGCAGGAGGCTGTTCTTCCCTTGTATTGTTCATCCTTAGCCCACGAGGCAATCCACCACCACACACTGGAGTAGGGTATTACACCACAACGGTGGCCTGAACTAGTATAATGAAGGAAATATGCCCTAGAGGCAATAATAAAGTATTATTTATTTCCTTATATCATGATAAATGTTTATTATTCATGCTAGAATTGTATTAACCGGAAACATAATACATGTGTGAATACATAGACAAACAGTGTGTCACTAGTATGCGTCTACTTGACTAGCTCGTTAATCAAAGATGGTTATGTTTCCTAGCCATAGACATGAGTTGTCATTTGATTAACGAGATCACCTCATTAGGAGAATGACGTGATTGACTTGACCCATTCGTTAGCTTAGCACCCAATCGTTTAGTATGTTGCTATTGCTTTCTTCATGACTTATACATGTTCCTATGACTATGAGATTATGCAACTCCCGTTTATCAGAGGAACACTTTGTGTGCTACCAAACATCACAACGTAAATGGGTGATTATAAAGGTGCTCTACAGGTGTCTCCAAAGGTACTTGTTGGGTTGGCGTATTTCGAGATTAGGATTTGTCACTCCGATTGTCGGAGAGGTATCTCTGGGCCCACTCGGTAATGCACATCACTATAAGCCTTACAAGCATTGTGACTAATGAGTTAGTTGCGGGATGATGTATTACGGAACGAGTAAATAGACTTGCCGGTAACGAGATTGAACTAGGTATCGAGATACCGACGATCGAATCTCGGGCAAGTAACATACCGATGACAAAGGGAACAACATATGTTGTTATGCGGTCTGACCGATAAAGATCTTCGTAGAATATGTAGGAACCAATATGAGCATCCAGGTTCCGCTATTGGTTATTGACCGGAGAGGTGTCTCAGTCATGTCTACATAGTTCTCGAACCCGTAGGGTCCGCACGCTTAAAGTTACGATGGCAGTTATATTATGAGTTTATATGTTTTGATGTACCGAAGGTTGTTCGGAGTCCCGGATGTGATCACGGACATGACGAGGAGTCTCGAAATGGTCGAGACATAAAGATTGATATATTGGACGACTATATCCGGACACCGGAAGTGTTCCGGAGAAGTTTCGGATAAAACCGGAGTGCCGGAGGGGTTACCGGAACCCCCGGGGGAAGTATTGGGCCTTAGTGGGCCTTGAGGGGAGAGAGAGGGCAGCAGCCAGGAGGTGGCGCGCCCCCTCCCATGAGGAGTCCGAATTGGACTAGGGGAGGGGGCGCGGCCCCTCTTTCCCTCTCCCTCTCCCTCTCTTTCGTTCCCCCCCTCTCTTCCTAGTTGGACTAGGAAAGGGGAGTCCTACTCCTACTAGGAGGAGGACTCCCCCCTCTCCTTGGCGCGCCCAAAGGCAGCCGGCCTCCCCCTTGCTCCTTTATATACGGGGGCATGGGGGCACCTCTACACACAATTGATATACGATATTTTAGCCGTGTGCGGTGCCCCCCTCCACCATATTACACCTCGATAATATCGTTGCGGAGCTTAGGCGAAGCCCTGCGTCGGTAGAACATCATCATCGTCACCACACCGTCGTGCTGACGAAACTCTCCCTCAACACTCGGCTGGATCGGAGTTCAAGGGACGTCATCGAGCTGAACGTGTGCTGAACTCGGAGGTGCCGTGCGTTCAGTACTTGATCGGTCGGATCGTGAAGACGTACGACTACATCAACCGCGTTGTGATAATGCTTCCGCTTTCGGTCTACGAGGGTACGTGGACAACACTCTCCCCTCTCGTTGCTATACATCACCATGATCTTGCGTGAGCGTAGGAAATTTTTTGAAATTACTACGTTCCCCAACAGTGGCATCCGAGCCAGGTTTTATGCGTTGATGCTATGCACGAGTAGAACACAAGTGAGTTGTGGGCGATATAAGTCATACTGCTTACCAGCATGTCATACTTTGGTTCAGCGGTATTGTGAGATGAATCGGCCCGGACCGAGATTACGCGTACGCTTACGCGAGACTGGTTTAACCGTTGGGAGCACTCGTTGGTTAAAGGTGACTGGCGGGTGTCTGTCTCTCTCACTTTAGTTGAACCGAGTGTGGCTACGCCCGGTCCTTGCGAAGGTTAAAACAGCACCAACTTGAAAAACTATCGTTGTGGTTTTGATGCGTAGGTAAGAACGGTTCTTGCTAAGCCCGTAGCAGCCACGTAAAACTTGCAACAACAAAGTAGAGGACGTCTAACTTGTTTTTGCAGGGCATGTTGTGATGTGATATGGTCAAGACATGATGCTATATTTTATTGTATGAGATGATAATGTTTTGTAACCGAGTTATCGGCAACTGGCAGGAGCCATATGGTTGTCGCTTTATTGTATGCAATGCAATCGCCATGTAATTGTTTTACTTTATCACTAAGCGGTAGCGATAGTCGTAAAAGCAATAAGTTGGCGAGACGACAACGATACTACGATGGAGATCAAGGTGTCGCGCCGGTGACGATGGTGATCATGACGGTGCTTCGGAGATGGAGATCACGAGCACGGTGCTTCGGAGATGGAGATCACAAGCACAAGATGATGATGGCCATATCATATCACTTATATTGATTGCATGTAATGTTAATCTTTTATGCATCTTATCTTGCTTTGATTGACGGTAGCATTATAAGATGATCTCTCACTAAAATTTCAAGATAAAAGTGTTCTCCCTGAGTATGCACCGTTGCGAAAGTTCTTCGTGCTGAGACACCACGTGATGATCGGGTGTGATAGGCTCTACGTTCAAATACAACGGGTGCAAAACAGTTGCACATGCGGAATACTCGGGTTAAACTTGACGAGCCTAGCATATGCAGATATGGCCTCAGAACACGGAGACCGAAAGGTCGAGCGTGAATCATATAGTAGATATGATCAACATAGTGATGTTCACCATTGAAACTACTCCATCTCACGTGATGATCGGACATGGTTTAGTTGATTTGGATCATGTAATCACTTAGATGATTAGAGGGATGTCTATCTAAGTGGGAGTTCTTAAGTAATATGATTAATTGAACTTAAATTTATCATGAACTTAGTACCTGATAGTATCTTGCTTGTCTATGTTAATCGTAGATAAATGGCCCGTGTTGTTGTTCCGTTGAATTTTAATGCGTTCCTTGAGAAAGCTAAGTTGAAAGATGATGGTAGCAATTACACGGACTAGGTCCGTAACTTGAGGATTATCCTCATTGCTGCACAGAAGAATTACGTCCTAGAAGCACCGCTAGGTGCCAGGCCTCCTGCAAGAGCAACGCCAGAAGTTATGAACGTCTGGCAGAGCAAAGCTGATGACTACTCAATAGTTCAGTGTGCCATGCTTTATGGCTTAGAACCGGGTCTTCAACGACGTTTTAAACGTCATGGAGCATATGAGATGTTCCAGGAGTTGAAGTTAATATTTCAAGCAAATGCCCGGATTGAGAGATATGAAGTCTCCAATAAGTTCTATAGCTGCAAGATGGAAGAGAATAGTTCTGTCAGTGAGCATATACTCAAAATGTCTGGGTATAATAATCACTTGATTCAATTGGGAGTTAATCTTCCGGATGATAGCGTCATTGACAGAATTCTTCAATCACTGCCACCAAGCTACAAGAGCTTCGTGATGAACTATAACATGCAAGGGATGGATAAGACAATTCCCGAGCTCTTCGCAATGCTAAAGGCAGCGGAGGTAGAAATCAAAAAGGAGCATCAAGTGTTGATGGTCAGTAAAACCACTAGTTTCAAGAAAAAGGGCAAAGGGAAGAAGAAAGGGAACTTCAAGAAGAACAGCAAGCAAGTTGCTGTTCAGGAGAAGAAATCCAAGTCTGGACCTAAGCCTAAAACTGAGTGCTTCTACTGTAAGCAGACTGGTCACTGGAAGCGGAACTGCCCCAAGTATTTGGCGGAAAAGAAGGATGGCAAGCTTAACAAAGGTATATGTGATATACATGTTATTGATGTGTACCTTACTAATACTCGCAGTAGCACCTGGGTATTTGATACTGGTTCTGTTGCTAATATTTGCAACTCGAAACAGGGGCTGCGGATTAAGCGAAGATTGGCTAAGGACGAGGTGACGATGCGCGTGGGAAATGATTCCAAAGTCGATGTGATCGCCGTCGGCACGCTACCTCTACATCTACCTTCGGGATTAGTTTTAGACCTAAATAATTGTTATTTGGTGCCAGCGTTGAGCATGAACATTATATCTGGATCTTTTTTAATGCGAGACGGTTATTCATTTAAATCAGAGAATAATGGTTGTTCTATTTATATGAATAATATCTTTTATGGTCATGCACCCTTGAAGAGTGGTCTATTTTTAATGAATCTCGATAGTAGTGATGCACATATTCATAATGTCGAAGCCAAAAGATGCAGAGTTGATAATGACACTGCAACTTATTTGTGGCACTGCCGTTTGGGTCATATCGGTGTAAAGCGCATGAAGAAACTCCATACTGATGGACTTTTGGAATCACTTGATTATGAATCACTTGGTACTTGCGAACCGTGCCTCATGGGCAAGATGACCAAAACACCGTTCTCCGGAACTATGGAGAGAGCAACAGATTTGTTGGAAATCATACATACAGATGTATGTGGTCCGATGAATATTGAGGCTCGTGGCGGATATCGTTATTTTCTCACCTTCACAGATGATTTGAGCAGATATGGGTACATATACTTAATGAAACATAAGTCTGAAACATTTGAAAAGTTCAAAGAATTTCAGAGTGAAGTTGAAAATCATCGTAACATGAAAATAAAATTCCTACGATCTGATCGTGGAGGAGAATATTTGAGTTACGAGTTTGGCCTACATTTGAAACAATGCGGAATAGTTTCGCAACTCACGCCACCCGGAACACCACAGCATAATGGTGTGTCCGAATGTTGTAATTGTACTTTATTAGATATGGTGCAATCTATGATGTCTCTTACTGATTTACCGCTATCGTTTTGGGGTTATGCTTTAGAGACGGTTGCATTCACTCTAAATAGGACACCATCGAAATCCGTTGAGACGACGCCTTATGAACTATGGTTTGGCAAGAAACCAAAGTTGTCGTATCTTAAAGTTTGGGGTTGCGATGCTTACGTGAAGAAACTTCAACCTGATAAGCTCGAACCTAAATCGGAGAAATGTGTCTTCATAGGATACCCAAAGGAGACTGTTGGGTACACCTTCTATCACAGATCCGAAGGCAAGATATTCGTTGCTAAGAATGGATCCTTTCTAGAGAAGGAGTTTCTCTCGAAAGAAGTGAGTGGGAGGAAAGTAGAACTTGATGAGGTAACTGTACCTACTCCCTTATTGGAAAGTAGATCATCACAGAAATCAGTTTCTGCGACACCTACACCAATTAGTGAGGAAGTTAATGATAATGATCATGAAACTTCAGATCAAGTTATTACTGAACCTCGTAGGTCAACTAGATCAAGATCCGCACCAAAGTGGTACGGTAATCCTGTTCTGGAGGTTATGTTACTAGACCATGACGAACCTACGAACTATGAAGAAGCGATGGTGAGCCCAGATTCCGCAAAATGGCTTGAAGCCATGAAATCCGAGATGGGATCCATGTATGAGAACAAAGTATGGACTTTGGTTGACTTGCCCGATGGTCGGCAAGCCATTGAAAATAAATGGATCTTCAAGAAGAAGACTGACGCTGATGGTAATGTTACTGTCTATAAAGCTCGACTTGTTGCGAAAGGTTTTCGACAAGTTCAAGGGATTGACTACGATGAGACCTTCTCACCCATAGCGATGCTTAAGTCTGTCCGAATCATGTTAGCAATTGCCGCATTTTATGATTATGAAATTTGGCAAATGGATGTCAAAACTGCATTCCTGAATGGATTTCTGGAAGAAGAGTTGTATATGATGCAACCGGAAGGTTTTGTCGATCCAAAGGGAGCTAACAAAGTGTGCAAGCTCTAGCGATCCATTTATGGACTGGTGCAAGCCTCTCGGAGTTGGAATAAACGCTTTGATAGTGTGATCAAAGCATTTGGTTTTATACAGACTTTTGGAGAAGCCTGTATTTACAAGAAAGTGAGTGGGAGCTCGTTAGCATTTCTGATATTATATGTGGATGACATATTGCTGATTGGAAATGATATAGAATTTCTGGATAGCATAAAGGGATACTTGAATAAGAGTTTTTCAATGAAAGACCTCGGTGAAGCTGCATATATATTAGGCATTAAGATCTATAGAGATAGATCAAGACGCTTAATTGGACTTTCACAAAGCACATACCTTGACAAAGTTTTGAAGAAGTTCAAAATGGATCAAGCAAAGAAAGGGTTCTTGCCTGTACTACAAGGTGTGAGATTGAGTAAGACTCAATGCCCGACCACTGCAGAAGATAGAGAGAAGATGAAAGATGTTCCCTATGCTTCAGCCATAGGCTCTATCATGTATGCAATGCTGTGTACCAGACCTGATGTGTGCCTTGCTATAAGTTTAGCAGGGAGGTACCAAAGTAATCCAGGAGTGGATCACTGGACAGCGGTCAAGAAGATCCTGAAATACCTGAAAAGGACTAAGGATATGTTTCTCATTTATGGAGGTGACAAAGAGCTCATTGTAAATGGTTACGTTGATGCAAGCTTTGACACTGATCCGGACGATTCTAAATCGCAAACCGGATACGTATTTACATTGAACGGTGGAGCTGTCAGTTGGTGCAGTTCTAAGCAAAGTGTCGTGGCGGGATCTACGTGTGAAGCGGAGTACATAGCTGCTTCGGAAGCAGCAAATGAAGGAGTCTGGATGAAGGAGTTCATATCCGATCTAGGTGTCATACCTAGTGCATCGGGACTAATGAAAATCTTTTGTGACAATACTGGTGCAATTGCCTTAGCAAAGAAATCCAGATTTCACAAGAGAACCAAGCACATCAACAGACGCTTCAATTCCATCCGGGATTTAGTCCAGGTGGGAGACATAGAAATTTGCAAGATACATACGGATCTGAATGTTGCAGACCCGTTGACTAAGCCTCTTCCACGAGCAAAACATGATCAGCACCAAGACTCCATGGGTGTAAGAATCATTACTGTGTAACCTAGATTATTGACTCTAGTGCAAGTGGGAGACTGAAGGAAATATGCCCTAGAGGCAATAATAAAGTATTATTTATTTCCTTATATCATGATAAATGTTTATTATTCATGCTAGAATTTTATTAACCGGAAACATAATACATGTGTGAATACATAGACAAACAGTGTGTCACTAGTATGCCTCTACTTGACTAGCTCGTTAATCAAAGATGGTTATGTTTCCTAGCCATAGACATGAGTTGTCATTTGATTAACGAGATCACCTCATTAGGAGAATGACGTGATTGACTTGACCCATTCCGTTAGCTTAGCACCCGATCGTTTAGTATGTTGCTATTGCTTTCTTCATGACTTATACATGTTCCTATGACTATGAGATTATGCAACTCCCGTTTACCGGAGGAACACTTTGTGTGCTACCAAACGTCACAACGTAAATGGGTGATTATAAAGGTGCTCTACAGGTGTCTCCAAAGGTACTTGTTGGGTTGGCGTATTTCGAGATTAGGATTTGTCACTCCGATTGTCGGAGAGGTATCTCTGGGCCCACTCGGTAATGCACATCACTATAAGCCTTGCAAGCATTGTGACTAATGAGTTAGTTGCGGGATGATGTATTATGGAACGAGTAAAGAGACTTGCCGGTAACGAGATTGAACTAGGTATCGAGATACCGACGATCGAATCTCGGGCAAGTAACATACCGATGACAAAGGGAACAACGTATGTTGTTATGCGGTCTGACCGATAAAGATCTTCGTAGAATATGTAGGAACCAATATGAGCATCCAGGTTCCGCTATTGGTTATTGACCGGAGAGGTGTCTCAGTCATGTCTACATAGTTCTCGAACCCGTAGGGTCCGCACGCTTAAAGTTACGATGACAGTTATATTATGAGTTTATATGTTTTGATGTACCGAAGGTTGTTCGGAGTGCCGGATGTGATCACGGACATGACGAGGAGTCTCGAAATGGTCGAGACATAAAGATTGATATATTGGACGACTATATTCAGACACCGGAAGTGTTCCGGAGAAGTTTCGGATAAAACCGGAGTGCCGGAGGGGTTACCGGAACCCCCCAGGGAAGTATTGGGCCTTAGTGGGCCTTGAGGGGAGAGAGAGGGCAGCAGCCAGGAGGTGGCGCGCCCCCTCCCATTAGGAGTCCGAATTGGACTAGGGGAGGGGGGCGCGGCCCCTCTTTCCCTCTCCCTCTCCCTCTCTTTCCTTCCCCCCCTCTCTTCCTAGTTGGACTAGGAAAGGGGAGTCCTACTCCTACTAGGAAGAGGACTCCCCCCCTCTCCTTGGCGCGCCCAAAGGCAGCTGGCCTCCCCCTTGCTCCTTTATATACGGGGGCATGGGGGCACCTCTACACACAATTGATATACGATATTTTAGCCGTGTGCGGTGCCCCCCTCCACCATATTACACCTGATAATATCGTTGCGGAGCTTAGGCGAAGCCCTGCGTCGGTAGAACATCATCATCGTCACCACACCGTCGTGCTGACGAAACTCTCCCTCAACACTCGGCTGGATCGGAGTTCGAGGGACGTCATCGAGCTGAACGTGTGCTGAACTTGGAGGTGCCGTGCGTTCGGTACTTGATCAGTCGGATCGTGAAGACGTACAACTACATCAACCGCGTTGTGATAACGCTTCCGCTTTCGGTCTACGAGGGTACGTGGACAACACTCTCCCCTCTCGTTGCTATGCATCACCATGATCTTGCGTGAGCGTAGGAATTTTTTTGAAATTACTACGTTCCCCAACATATAAATCCTGTGTCTCTTGTGTTGCGGGTTCGTCGAGCTAGGCTTTGAGATCGCGTTGAGGGTGAGGGCGTGATTAGTTAGGGAGAGATCTTCGTGCGCACCCTAGTGTTTGAACCTCAAGGGTTTTGCCGGAACCCGAAATCCGATAGGAGTTGATCTACCTCGAGATCATAATGGCTAAACCATAGATGTCTAGCCTATATGAATTCTGATAGCCTCTACGGACTGAACGCTCCGGTTTATATAGACACCGGAGGGGCCTAGGGTTGTACAGAGTCGGCTTGCAGAAGAAGGAAATTACATATCTGGACGCCAAACTTGCCATCCATGCATAGGAGATTCCCTTCCGGACATGGGGGAGGCCTTCTACCTTGTATGTTCACGGACCATCAGTCCAGTCCATATCACACAACCCGGACACCTGAGGACCCCCTAATCCAGGACTCCCTCAGTAGCCCCTGAACTAGTCTTCAATGACGATATGTTCGGCATGCAGATTGTCTTCGGCATTGCAAGGCGGGTTCCTCCTCCCGAATACTTCAAAGTAATCTTTTGAATAAAAGAATTGTATCTGGCTCTGCATGACAGTCACAACCCTCAACCACGAAGGCAAAATATTTAATCAAAATAGTGTCTGTCAACTGACAACTTTTTTGGCGAAACGCCAATCTGGCCTTTTTTAACATTTCAAACCGTTTTTTGGCCTCCCGCTTCGCGTTTCGAGGCGCGACCTCTATTGACACCTCTTGTCAAAACAGAGATCATGTCAACTTATCGCGGGATCCTCATCAATATGGGTTTGGGTAATCCAACCGTGTCATTCGCACGACCCCTTAGAAACAGGCGAGTTTTAAGGCTTGAGGGGGCGCTTGATATTCACTGCCTATATAAGTGGGTAAAGATCCCTCTTTTCTCCCCACGCCTTCTTCCTTCTCCTGCTTTCCCATCCTCAAGCTCCAGCGCTCAAGTTTCAATCTTTCCTACCGCCACCAACCTCTCCAGCCATGTCTGGATCTGGCTCGAAGGGCAAGTGGGAGGCCTCCTCCGTTACGAAGAAGGATGTCAAGGAGCTCCGGGAGGCGGGGTACCTGTCTGCGAACATCGCACACAGGCTCCCTGCCAAGGAGCAAGTGATACGTCTCCAACGTAACTACTTTTCCAAACACTTTTGCCCTTGTTTTGGATTCTAACTTGCATGATTTGAATGGAAATAGCCCGGACTGACGTTGTTTTCAGCAGAACTGCCATGGTGTTATTTTTGTGCAGAAATAAAAGTTCTCGGAAGGGATGACCTAAAAATCCACGGAGACATGTTATGGAATTAATGAAAAATATTGGCGAAAGAATTAGCATCAGGGGCCCACACCCTGTCCATGAGGGTGCAGGGCCCGCCCCCTGCCTCATGGGCCCCCTGGGACTCCACCGACCTCAACTCCAACTCCATATATTCACTTTCGGGGAGAGAAAAAATCAGAAACAAGGATTCATCGCATTTTGCGATACGAAGCCGCCGCCAAGCCCTAATCTTCCCCAGGAGGGCTGGGCTGGAGTCCGTTCGGGGCTCCGGAGAGGGGAATCCATCGCCATCGTCATCATCAACCATCCTCCATCACCAATTTCATGATGCTCACCGTCGTGCGTGAGTAATCCCATCGCAGGTTTGCTGGATGGTCATGGGTTGGATGAGATTTACCATGTAATCGAGTTAGTTTTGTTAGGGTTTGATCCCTAGTATCCATTATGTTCTAAGATTGATGTTTCTATGACTTTGCTATGCTTAATGCTTGTCACTAGGGCCCGAGTGCCATGATTTCAGATCTGAACCTATTATGTTTTCATGAATATATGTGAGTTCTTGATCCTATCTTGCAAGTCAATAGTCACCTACTATGTGTTATGATCCGGCAACCCCAAAGTGACAATAATCGGGACCACTCCCGGTAATGACCGTAGTTTGAGGAGTTCATGTATTCACTAAGTGTTAATGCTTTGGTCTGATACTCTATTAAAAGGAGGCCTTAATATCCCTTAGTTTCCAATAGGACCCCGCTGCCACGGGAGGGTAGGACAAAAGATGTCATGCAAGATCTTTTCCATAAGCACGTATGACTATATTCGGAATACATGCCTAAATTACATTGATGAACTGGAGCTAGTTCTGTGTCACCCTATGTTATAACTGTTAGATGAGGAATTGCATCCGACATAATTATCCATCATTGATCCATTGCCTACGAGCTTTTCACATATTGATCTTTTCTTAGTTACTTTTCCGTTGCCACTGTTACGGTTGCTACAAAAACTGCTACTGTTACTTTTGCCACCGTTACCGTTACTTCCATACTACTTTGCTACTAAATACTTTGCTGCAGATATTAAGTCTTTCAGGTGTGGTTGAATTGACAACTCAACTTCTAATACTGGAAATATTCTTTGGCTCCCCTTGTGTCGAATCAATAAATTTGGGTTGAATACTATACCCTCGAAAACTGTTGCGATCCCCTATACTTGTGGGTTATCAAGACTATTTTCTGGCGCTGTTGCCGGGGAGCATAGCTTTATTCTTTGAGTCACTTGGGATTTATATCTGTTGATCACTATGAGGAACTTGAAAGATGAAAGAACCAAGATTTTTCCCTCAACTACGAGGGGAGGTAAGGAACTGCCATCTAGCTCTGCACTTGATTCACCTTCTGTTATGAGTAAATTTGCGACACCTACACCTGTTGTTGATTCTGATATGTTGCATGTTATTGATGATGCCACTTCTGCTATGCATGATGCTTATGATGAAACTACTTCTATGCTTGATAATATTGTGCCTTTAGGTGAATTTTTTGAGGAACAACTTGCTAGGGTTAGAGAGAATGAAATTATTGAAACAGATAATATTGATGAAAGTGATGATGAAGATTCTCCCCCTAGATATGAATTGCCTGATGTGCCTGAGGGTTATGTTATGGATGAAGAAACTGCTAGAGACCTTTTTGCTTGCAAAGATAGGTATGATCTTAAGAAACTGTTAGCTAAGCTAAAAGAAAAGTCTTTGAATGCTACAATGAAATATGACCCTGTTTTTGCTACTTCACCTATCTGTATTTCGGATAAGGATTATGATTTCTCTGTCGCCTAAGTTAATTACTTTGGTAGAATCTGATCCTTTTTATGGCTATGAATCTGAAACTGTTGTGGCACATCTTACTAAATTGAATGATATAGCCACCCTATTCACTCATGAGGAAAAAATTCGTTACTACTATATCCTTAAGTTATTTCCGTTCTCATTAAAGGGTGATGCTAAAACATGGTTTAATTCTCTTGCTCCTGGTTGTGTGCGTAGTCCCCAGGATATGATTTATTACTTGTCTGTTAAATATTTCCCCGCTCATAAGAAACAAGCTGCCTTAAGGGAAATATATAATTTTGTGCAAATTGAAGAAGAGAGTCTCCCACAAGCTTGGGGGAGGCTTCTCCGATTACTTAATGATTTGCCTGATCATCCTCTCAATAAAATGAAATACTTAATATCTTTTATAATGGACTAACCGATGCTTCCAGAGACCACCTGGATAGTTGTGCTGGTTGTGTTTTCAGGGAAAGAACTGTTAAGAAAGCTGAATTGCTATTGAATAATATATTGAGTAATGATAATGATTGGCACTTCCTGAACCAACTCCTAAGCCAACTCCGAAGAAAAGGGGTATTCTATTTCTCAGTCCTGAAGATATGCAAGAGGCAAAGAAATCTATGAAAGAAAAGGGTATTAAAGCTGAAGATGTTAAGAATTTACCACCTACTGAATAAATACATGGTCTTAATAACCCGACACAGGTAGTAAAGGTAAATTCTCTCTATAGATTTGATGAAGGTGATATTCCTCGTAATAAGTCTGCTAGCCAATGCTTGGATGAGTTTGATAATTTTATTGTTAAACAAGAAAACTTCAATGCTTATGTTGGTAGACAATTGACACGTAATGATTATATGGTTGAACACTTGACTGATTATATGTCTAGAGTTAAAGGTGACCTTAAACTTATTAGTAACATGCTTCTATGGTTACCACTCAGGTAGAACAAGTGCTTAAAACACAAGATGATTTGCTCAATGAATTAAATAATAAGAAAAATGATAATGTTGTTAGAGTTATGACTAGAGGGGGTAAAATGACTCAGGAACCTTTGTATCCTGAGGGCCACCCTAAGAGAGTTGAGCAAGATTCTCAGAGAACTAATGTTGATGCACCTAGTCCTTCTAAGAAGAAGAAAAAGAAAAATGATAGGACTTTACATGCTTCTAGTGAACCTGTTGTTGACACACCTGAGAATCCCAATGATATTTCTATTTATGATGCTGAAACACAATCTGGTAATGAACATGAACCAAGTGACAATGTTAATAATGATGTTCATGTTGATTCTCAACCTAGCAATAACAACGATGTAGAGATTGAACCTGCTAACCCACAATCAAAGAATCAACGTTATGATAAGAGAGACTTCGTTGCTAGGAAGCACGATAAAGAAACAGAACCATGGGTTCAGAAACCCATGCCTTTTCCTCCTAAACCATCCATGAAAAAGGATGATGAGGATTTTGAGCGCTTTGCTGAAATGATTAGACCTATCTTTTTGCGTATGCGTTTGACTGATATGCTTAAAATGAATCCTTATGCTAAGTACATGAAAGATATTGTTACAAATAAAAGAAAGATACCAGAAGCTGAAATTTCCACCATGCTTGCCAATTATACTTTTAAAGGTGGAATACCAAAGAAACTAGGAGATCCAGGAGTACCAACTATACCATGCTCCATTAAAAGAAACTATGTTAAAACTGCTTTATGTGATCTTGGAGCCGGTGTTAGTGTTATGCCTCTCTCTTTATATCATAGACTTGATTTGAATAATTTGACACCTACTGAAATATCTTTGCAAATGGCCGATAAATCAACTGCTATACCTGTCGCAATTTGTGAGGATGTGCCTGTTGTGGTTGCAAACGTCACTATTTTAACGGACTTTGTTATTCTTGATATTCCCGAGGACGATAGTATGTCGATTATCCTTGGTAGACCCTTTTTGAATACTGCAGGGGCTGTTATTGATTGCAACAAAGGCAATGTCACTTTTCATGGTAATTGTAATGAGCATACGGTACACTTTCCGAGGAAACAACCTCAAGTCCACAATATCAATTCTATTGGAAAAATTTCAACGATTACTATTGGAGGTTTTGAATCCCTCTTCCTACTGTCAAGAAGGAATATGATATTCTTATTGTTGGGGACATGCATATCCCCGTTGAGGTAACCTAGTGTTATTCGAAAATTCTCCGGTTTCGTGTTATTCGGAAAGAGTTTGTTAACAAGACTTGATCAACCTTGTTAGTGGATTCCTTTTGATGAGCACGAGATGGATGAAGTTAGAAAGCACAAATCTCTATAGCCTCCTTTTACTTTCTGTTATTTAGATTAAATAAAGAAAAAATAGTATTTTCTGTCTGTTTTCTGAATTATCCTTGCAATAAAAATACCCCGAAAATAAAAGTTCTCCAAACGTCCTGAAAATGAAATATGATTTTTTGTAGAATATTTAAGAATGTCTGGCACTGAGAACACACCAGGGGGGGCCACCATTTGGCCATGAGGGCACAGGGCGCGCCCCCTGCCTCGTGGGTCCCACATGGACCCCCTCCACTTATTCCAGCACCCACTCACTTCGTCTTCCTCCAAAAAAATCCTCCCATAGCTCAAACTCGTGTTCTAGCTCATCTTGCTGCCATTTTCGATCTCTTTGCTCAAAGCTCCATTCACAAAACTGTTTTGGGGGATTGCTCTTTGGTATGTGACTCCTCCAATTGTCCAATTAGTTTTTGTTCTAGTGCTTTATCTATTGCAATTTTTTGCTGCTAAGGTGACCCTGTTCTTGAGCTTGCATGTCAAATTTATATGGTCCAAAGTAGTTTTAATGCATGATATAGCCTCTAGGCACTTGTGGGAGTAGTTGCTATCAATCTTGTTGAGTTTGGTTCACTTTTATTTTGAGTCACTAAAAATTTCAGAAATTTTTCAGAGAACGGAAATGATGAAGATATTGTTGAGGGGCTCTTCGAGCCGAAGCTCGAAGGATAAGCAGAATGAGGAGAATAAAAAGCCTAAATACAATCTTCCTCGCACTATGGAGGTTCGGCCGTGCGAATGGCCTTGTGATGCCTTCTTGAGAGCCGCCGGAATTTATGATGACTTTTATTACTTTGCTGAGAATGCAGGCCTCACCGACTTCCTCCACGACCAGCGCGAACAGTATCTCCTACTCACTAATATTTTCATGCAAAAATTTTATTTCCATGCTAAGAAATCACCACCTTCAGTGGAGTTTCACTTATATGATGAGGTTAAGGAGATGTCACTCCATGATTTTTGTCGGGTCTGCGAGATACCCTTTGTGGGCAGCATCGAGGAACCACATCGTAGTGATGTGAATGGATTTATTGATAGAATTGATGTAGGGGAAACGAGGAAAGTTTGCGATGCAAGAATACTAGTATACATTTTCCTGTTCTACGTTACTTTGCGATATTTGCCAGTAGATGCTTAATTGGTTGCGGGAACAGTGGAAATCTTAGTGCTCCTGATCTTGTCATTTTGCGCCATGCTTTGTTTCGTGATACAACTTTCAGCTTAGGCGCTATTGTTGCTAAACGATTAAGTCTGAACCGTACAAAGGGCCCCATCTTCAGAGGCATGTTTGCTTCACGCCTTGCTGAACACTTTGAGATACCTATTAGGCATTATGAGAAAGAGGAAAAGTTGCTGCCCCCTATTTTTCTAGATAATAAGAGTATGGTAGCACATGAATTTATTGTTAAAAATAAGAAGAAGATGCTTAAGTATAATTTGATATTTGATAAAACTCACTGTGAGATTATTACCTTGCCTGCACCCTCTTTGCTTAACATACTTTCAGGCACGTACCTCATCTTGCCCGAGGCCCTTTATGTATACTGGAGGCTGACACAAGTCCCAGAGCCTGAGCCTGAGCCATCACTTGACCCTTATCGACAGTCTGTTTATCAGTGGGATCCGGAGGAGATCGCCAACCAGTGGCATCCTGAGGACCCTCCTCAGTACACCGGAGAGAGTAGCTTCGATCCGTGGGCATAGACCAACTTAGGCCAAAAGCCTAAGCTTGGGGGAGTATGTATTTCTCACCGACATTACATTCATGTTCACACACTCATTCTAGTAGTCGGTGCTCATACTTTTTCATTGTACTATCCATGCTAGTTTATTTTATTTTCTAAGCCTCCTTCTTGTGTGTTTGAACAACCTTAAGAAAAACCAAAAAAATTAGTTATATCTTTTAGCTAGTTTACTTTCCATGCCTGTAGTAATAGTAATTAAAAGAAAACCCAAAAAAGATTTCTCGTTCTTCTTTTGCTTGTTGGGAGCTTTCCCGTCTAAATAGTTTTATTTCTTTTCTTTTCTTTGGGAGTCGAGAGGAGAAGACAGTGATGAAAATGTTGAGTGGCTCTCATATGCATTATTGTTGATTTAACCAAGAGCCCATATTACCTTGTCTTCTCCCTTGTATTAAATGCTTGCAGATTCCAGCTTAGTCCAATGCACGTGCACTATTATTATTATACACACCGTTCTGTCGTGCGAGTGAAAGGCAATAATGACGATATATGATGGACTGATTGAGATGAGAGAAGCTGGTATGAACTCGACCTATCTTGTTTCATTAAATATGATTAGTTCATCATTCCTGATTCAGCCTATTATGAATGAAACATGTTTGCAATGACAATTAGAGATTATAGTTTCTCATGCCATGCTTAGTTAGCTAGGAGTTTATAATGGTTTACCTTGCGTGCCAACATGCTATTAAAATGGTTGTGATGTGGTATGATAGGGTGGTATCCTCCTTTGAACGATTCGAGTGGCTTGACTTGGCACATGTTCACGCATGTAGTTGAAACAAAATCAACATAGCCTCCACGATATTCATGTTCATGGTGATTTATATCCTACTCATGCTTGCACTCATTGTTGATTAATCTTAATGCATGTTCATGGCTATTGTCGCTCTCTAGTTGGTCGCTTCCCAGTCTCTTTCTAGCCTTCACTTGTACTAAGCAGGAATAAGGCTTGTGCATCCATTTCCATAAACCCCAAAGTTATCCCATATGAGTCCACCATACCTTCATATATGCGGTATTTACCTGCCGTTCCAAGTAAATTTGTATGTGCCAAACTCTAAACCTTCAAATGAAATTATGTTTTGTATGCTCGAATACCTCATGTATCAACTAGGGCTGTCTATATCTTCCATGCTAGGTGGTTTATTCTCACGATGAGTGGATGTTTGTTGGTGGTGGGGGAGTATAAACTTTACCATTCTGTTTGGGAACCGCCTATAATGTGTGTAGCATGGAAGATATCGAGATCTCTTGGTTGTTATGTTGACAATGAAAGCATGCCTCTCAAAATATTAGTTATCTCTGTTTCAAAACTCGAGCTCTGGCACCTCTGCAAATCCCTGCTTCCCTCTGCGAAGGGCCTATCTATTTACTTTTATGTTGAGCCATCATCCTCTTATTAAAAAGCACCAGTTAGAAAGCACCGCTGTCATTCACATGCATTGCTATTAATTTATATTGAGTATGACTGTGACTGGATCTCTTTTACCATGAACTACAATGTCTAGTCAGTCCTTGATCTTCAGGGGTGCTCTGCATTTATGTTTTGCGATCTCAGAAAGGGCTAGCGAGATACCATCTTGTTATATCAGGTTATGATTGTTTTGAGAAAGTGTTGTCATCCGAGATTTATTATTATTGCTCGCTAGTTGATTATGCCATTGATATGAGTAAACATGAGACCTAAATGTTATTGTGAATATGGTTAGTTCATAATCTTTGCTAAAAACTTGAATGCTGGCTTTACATATTTGCAACAACAAGATCAAACAGAGTTTGTAAAAGTTTTTCTTTATCACTTTCAGTTTGTCAACTGAATTGCTTGAGGACAAGCAAAGGTTTAAGCTTGGGGGAGTTGATACGTCTCCAACGTATATACTTTTCCAAACACTTTTGCCCTTGTTTTGGAATCTAACTTGCATGATTTGAATGGAACTAACCCGGACTGACGCTGTTTTCAGCAGAACTGCCATGGTGTTATTTTTGTGCAAAAATAAAAGTTCTCGGAATGACCTGAAAATCCACGGAGACACATTTTGGAATTAATGAAAAATATTGGTGAAAGAATCAGCATCAGGGGGCCCACTGTCGGTGTCAAAACCGGCGGATCTCCGGTAGGGGGTCCCGAACTGTGAGTCTAAGGTCGATGGTAACAGGAGACAGGGGACACAATGTTTACCCAGGTTCGGGCCCTCTCTATGGAGGTAATACCCTACTTCCTACTTGATTGATCTTGATGAATATGAGTATTACAAGAGTTGATCTACCACGAGATCGTAATGGCTAAACCCTAGAAGTCTAGCATGTATGACTATGGTAATGAGTATTCGTCCTCCGGACTAAGCCCTCCGGTTTATATAGACACTGGAGGGGATCTAGGGTTGTACAAGGTCGGTTTACAGAGAAAGGAATCTTCATAGTTGAACGCCAAGCTTGCCTTCCACGCCAAGGAGAGTCCTATCTGGACACGGGAGAGAGCCTTCGGTCTTGGTATCTTCACAGCCCATCAGTCCGGCCCATGGCTAACAGGCCGGACGCCCGAGGACCCCTTAGTCCAGGATTCCCTCAGTGGCCCCTGAACCTGGCTTCAATGACGAGGTGTACGGCGCGCAGATTATCTTCGGCATTGCAAGGCGGGTTCTCCTTTACGAACTCCAAGATAGTCTTCGGACGCAACGATCGTGTCCGAACCTGCAACACACATACCACACACGATCGCAGAGAGTATAATATTCCACGAGTCCAATCCGCTGACAACTTTTTGTAACATGACATCACGCCTGCTCGGTCATTATTTCGAACCGTTTTTCGTCTGTCGTTCCATGTTTCGAGACGCGGTTGCCATTGGCACGTCTTGTCGAAGCAGAGATCATTTCCCCTTATTGCGGGATTCTCATCAATACGGGCATGGGTAATCTAATCATGCCGTTTACACAACCCTTGGGAACAGGCGATTTTTAAGGTGAGTGGGGAGGCGCTTGACATTCAAGGCCTTTATAAGGAGATAAGGATTCCCTTTCTTCACCCACGCCTTCTCTCTCTCCTTGCCCTTCCATTCTTGAGCTCCAGCGCCCAAGTTCTCATCTTCTCCATCTCAGGGAAGCACTCAACCATGTCCGGATCCAGAGGTCAAGGCAAGTGGATGGTCTCCTCCGTCAAGGAGAAGGATATTACCCAGCTTCGGGCGGCCGGGTATCTGGCGAAAGAAATCGCCCACCGTCTGCCAACCAAGGGGCAAATCATCCCCACCCCGAAGCCCACTGAGAGGGTGGTCTTCCTCCCTCACTTCGTCTGCGGGTTAGGGTTTCCACTCCACCCTTTCGTCCGCGGACTGATGTTCTATTACGGGCTAGATTTCCATGATCTGGCCCCGAACTCCTTCCTCAACATCTTGGCATTCATTGTCGTGTGTGAGGCTTTCCTCCGCATCCAACCCCACTTCGGATTATGGCTCAAGATCTTCAACGTGAAGCCGAAGGTGGTGGATGGTCAGCACGCGGAGTGCGGAGGCGCCATGGTGAGCAAGATGCCCAACGTCACATGGCCTAAGGGCACTTTTGTGGAGACTGTCAAAGAGTGGCAGAAGCAGTGGTTCTACATCACAGAGCCACGCGACGCCACTTGGGCAGCGGCTCCTGAATTTAAGTCTGGAGCTCCAATGCGGCTCACCTCCTGGATAGAGAAGGGCCCCAGCTGGTCTTCGTCAGATGAACTGATAGCACTGCAAATGCGCATTCAGAGCATGGTGGATAAAAACATCAAGCTCGTCGACGTGATCCAGGTGATGCTGGTTCGCCCGATCCTCCCCTGCCAAAGCTGAGGCTTCCCTTTATGGGAATTTGATCCAGAGAAGCACCAGACCCTG
Organism: Aegilops tauschii subsp. strangulata; assembly: GCF_002575655.3. Taxonomy (NCBI): domain Eukaryota; kingdom Viridiplantae; phylum Streptophyta; class Magnoliopsida; order Poales; family Poaceae; genus Aegilops; species Aegilops tauschii. The sequence continues at coordinate 361,682,514 of NC_053039.3, forward strand.
GAGAGGCTCTTCGGAACTACTCACGAAGATGCCTGGAAGTTGCTAATCAAGGGCAACGAGAAGCCGCTGGCCATAGATTCGGACCGCGGGCACGATCATACCCATCCCGCTAATGCGGTAAGTCCTTCACCTCTCAAGGCGTACCCTCTATTGCTTGTTCAAGGAGGATGTCTAATTTTTACTATTTTTTCAGGTATGGACGGAGAGAGCGGAGCGGATCCAGTGTTCGGCTCCACTGCCGAAGAGCCAGTCATCCCGCTCCTGGCGAAGATGCTGGTTCCGGCGCCCTATCAGCCGCCGGAGAAGAAGGCCAAGAAGAAGGCCAAGGGGGCCAAAAGCGGCCCCCGTCGCAAGGGTGCTTTGGACGTGACGTCCAAAGATGAAGAAACCCATTCCTCCGTCGCTGAGGACGACGATGATGAGGAGGAGGAGGAAAACAACCGTCCCCCTGATGGGGGGAAGAAGAAGAGGGCGGCCTCCACAAATCTGGAGGCGGAGACGTCCAAGAGGGGGAAGGGCTCCCTTGCGGATAACTCCGCGTGGGATGTCGACAGCAGTCCGAAGCGACGCCCCCGAACCAAGCCCCTGGCCGCGTCGTAAGTACTAAAACTCGTCCATGTCCATATATCCGGCCTCTCCTCTTCATTGTATTGACATGGTTAATTATGCTATTGCAGTCCGGCCCACGACAGCTCCTAGTGATCCTCATCAAGAGGTTCGTTGGATTCAAAGGCTATGGCCAGTGAGTCACCGCCGGGCGCTCACTCTCCCACGACCAAGGGCGACGCCGAGGTGCTATCGCGAAGGACTTTCCCAGGCCAGGGGGAGTCTCAGGAGGCCGTCAGGGTGACGCCAGAGGGCGAAACCTCGGCCGCCGGACACATGGGTGAACAGATCCCCATGGAGACTGGCGATGAGGGCCGTGTTCAGTTCGGCCCTTAGCCGAATAAGATTCCGGAGACCAATACGGCTCTGGAATCCGGTGTGCAACTTCCTTTGAAAGAAGGGGGTATGCCCATTCCGCCGATGACCCCTGTCCATCCAGGGGCACCAGGTAATCTGCTGGAGGCGCTACGAGGCGCTTCCATTGTGGATGAGCACCGTATCCTTATGGGTACGGTGATTGAGAGGGTTCAGTCCGCCAAGAGCAGACTAACCGAAGCCTGCAGCAGCCTGCTGGCAGGTTTTGAGGTAAGTGATGCAAAAAGAGAAAATCCCCATATAGACAGTAGCCCCTGAGACACTGTCCGATGTTCAGAAAGGAAGGCCGGACAGGGGATCAATCCATTATTGTAGGAAACTAACTAAATATGTCTTATATGAATAAGCAGGCGTTGCTGCTGGCTGCAGCCTCACACACTGCCGAAGTCTCCGGATTGAAGCAGAGACTGGAGCAAGCCGAGGAGGAGCTCGGCCAGGTGAGGAGGCAGCTCCAAGAGAAGCAAGGTACGTAATGACTCGCTGTATATTCGGAAAGCATAAGTGATGTATATTGACCGGAGTGCCCTGATCTATGTAGGGGCGGCGACCGAGGTCGAGGCCCTTAAGAAGGCACTGGCCAAGGCCGAGGAGAAGGCTGCGAAGGAGCAAGTCTCCCGCAAAAAGCATGAGGCCCGGCTCAATGAGGTCCAGTAAGAGCTGCAGGACGCTGTGAAAAAGTGCGAGACCTTGGAGCGCGATGCTTCGGCTCAAGAGACCGAACTCGCCAAGGCTCGGCAAAGCACAGAAGCGGCCCGGATTGAAGCCCAGGGCGCCCTCCAAGAGGTCCAGGAGGCCAGGAAGATCACGGCGGGTAAGGCGTTTAGTATGCAAAGCAAATATGTGAAGAAGAAGTATCTTTTACTAACCCGGATTCGAAGTTCTCCAGGGGATTTTGCGGATCTTCCGTGCAGTGTATCTGATGTTGCGGAGTTCTTCCGGGCCGAACAAGGGAGCTCCACGGAGAAGCTGTTCTGGTCGCAATATCTTGCGCCAGAACATCCAGTGCCCTTTAGCGACCAGCTAAAGCAGCTGGTCAAGCTGCATAGGGTGGCCGAACTGGCCATGAAGGATCTAATAATCCGGTTGTGGCCTCCCGAAGCTATACCCAGCAGCTACTTCGGCCTCATGAAGCGGCTGGTGAGTGCCTGCCCTCGGCTGGACATCGTCAAGTGACCAGTCTGCATCGAGGGCGTGTGTATGGCCTTCGCACGAGTCAAGGTGTGGTGGGCGAAGATGGATGCCATCAAGCTTGTGACCGAGGGCCGTCCGAGGGCAAGGAGCACCGCACACCTGAGCGGTGTTTTGGAGACGTCCTGGAGGGGTCTCGCATTGTAGCGACGCAGTGTTTGCAAGACATTATTTTCGAATGAGTACATTCATGTTGTCTTTGCCTTGTACGATGAAACAAAGCCGTTATGTAATATAATTTTTGTTATGTTTAAAAAAAATTACCTCCTGTGCGGCCGTGTTGTCTGAAATCTGAGAGTTGGCCAGTCGTCGGCTTCTACCCCCACGTAGGTAGTACGGAGGTGTTCGGGATGGAATCTAAAAACTCTTGATCCAATTGTTTGGTCCTTGAAGGAGGTGTTTAGCGCAACAAACCAGGCAATCAGACTATGCGGCTTTAACACCCTCACTTAGCCATAGGAGTTTGACAATAAAAATGTGGGCGCAGCCCCTAGTATCCGAACTAGAGTGCTGTAAGCACCTAATCGGGAAGTACCGATCCCTCGCGTAGTGCGGAAACAATCTCCAACGACTTGAAACCTCCTAAGGGCTGACCGGCTCTCGCCGCATCATGACAGTCAGTTTTCGGCTTTCTCTACTGAGGTGCTCCTTTGGGTAAACTAGGGCACAATCGCAGTAGTTCTCCCTTTACTACCTTAGCCGATATAGCGGAATGTAAGGTAGCAAGCGCAGGAGCCGGGCAACCCAGCTATTGACCAAAGACATGATTCGGAGCCAATGCATATAGTGCTAAATTCGGGGTGCCGAACTATACTGTAAAAAGTGTTCGGACTTTGTTGCCGTAGTGCGGGGCGCTATGAAGCCCCTTTCAAATGTGAGATGTACCAAAGTGTACGGGTGCTATCTGATAAGGTTATTAACAGAAAAGGGAAATAGAGAGGGAGCAAAGGTAATTATCTAGGGCCCTAAAACTTGGGCCACGAACTGTTTCCATTATAATTTGATTAATACGTCAAAGCGCATTGATACAAATAGTGCGATAAGCAACAGGCTATTTAACATGCCACAACCAAGGGAGAGCTGCATGTGGGTCCTGAAAACAGGTAGAGTGATCGGTAAAGAAACCACCTAGAAATTCCCCTATACGTCCATGCTTACTGCCGTCTTGGTGTATTTGTCCGTCGAGAGGACCGGTGATCAGGCCACCAAAGGGGGCCTGCGGAAAAGAAACCTGAAAAAGGAAAGGGAAAGTAAAAGTATGTGTGTGTCCGGGATCGGTCGAGCCGAACTGCGGATCACAAACTAGTTGTGCCTCCGTCGATGTCCAAGGAATTTTGAGTGCGTAATTATGTACGCGCGGTACGAATGCCGCCACTTGCTCGTGACTGAGACGGAGGCCAAATTGCTAGTCGAGCTCTTGACGAGCTGAGCTATCCTGCTGCAGAATAGTCCGGACTCTCTTAACGGTGTCCGGGAGCTCGGCAGCCGAATTAAGGTTCTTCTTGAAAAGGTTGCTCTGTACTTCTGCTGCTAAGGCAGCGGTGTGCTCTTCTGTACGGAGGGAGCGTTCCGTGTTTCCATTGACTGTTATGACGCCGCGTGGACCGGGCATCTTGAGCTTGAGGTAAGCATAGTGTGGCACCACGTTGAATCGAGCAAATGTGGTCCGTCCGAGCAATGCGTGATAGCCGCTGCAAAAGGGGACGATATCGAAGATTAACTCCTTGCTTCAGAAGTTGTTCGGAGATCCAAAGACAACCTCTAGTGTGATTGAGCCCGTACAGCGGGCCTCTACACCTGGTATGACTCCTTTGAAGGTAGTCTTTGTGGGCTTGATCCGTGATGGATTAATGCCCATTTTGCGCACTGTATCCTGATAGAGCGGATTGAGGCTGCTACCACCGTCCATGAGAACGCGTGTCAGGTGAAATCCATCAATGATTGGGTCGAGGACCAGTGCGGCTGAACCGCCATGACGGATACTGGTCGGATGGTCCCGACGATCAAAGGTGATCGGGCATGACGACCATGGATTGAACTTTGGGGCGACTGGCTCTATCGCATAGACGTCCCTGAGTGCGCGCTTGCGCTCCCTTTTGGGGATGTGCGTGGCATATATCATGTTCACCATTTTTACTTGGGGGGGGACTTCTTCTGTCCCCTGTGTTCGGTTGCCGGGGCTCCTCGTCATCGTCCTCGCTTTGCGAACCCTTTTCCTTGTTCTCGGCATTTAACTTGTCGGCCTGTTTAAATACCCAACAATCTCTGTTGGTATGATTGGCTGGTTTGTCTTGGGTGCCATGTATCTGGCACGGACGATCGAGTATGCGGTCCAAGATGGATGGTCCCTGATTGTTTCTTTTATACGGCTTCTTCCGCTGACCGGACTTGGAGCCACTGAATCCGGCGTTGACTGTCGTGTCATTGGTGTTGTCTCCATTGCTTCGGCGTTTGTGTCTGTTGTGTCGGAGCTTGCCGTTGCTATTTTTGACCTCGGAGGGGCCTGTTTCGCTGGCCGTGTTTTTACTACGGGCCAGCCAACTATCCTCACCCGCACAAAAGTGGGTCATGAGTGCCATGAGGGCTGCCACAGATTTCGGCTTTTCTTGGCCGAGGTGGCAGGCGAGCCATTCGTCGCGGATGCTATGTTTAAAGGCCGCTAGGGCTTCGGCATCCGGACAATCAACGATCTGGTTCTTTTTAGTTAGGAACCTAGTCCAGAATTTCCTGGCTGACTCTCCAGGCTGTTGAACTATGTGACTTAAGTCGTCGGCATCTGGTGGCCGAACATATGTACCTTGGAAGTTGTCGAGGAAGGCTTCTTCCAAGTCCTCCCAGCTGCCAATGAAATTTTTGGGCAGACTGTTCCGCCAGTGCCGGGCTGGTCCTTTGAGTTTTAGTGGGAGGTATTTGATGGCGTGGAGGTCATCTCCGCGGGCCATGTGGATGTGGAGAATAAAATCCTCGATCCATACCGCGGGATCAGTTGTTCCATCGTATGATTCGATATTCACGGGTTTAAACCCTTCTGGGAATTCATGATCCATTACTTCGTTAGTGAAGCAAAGATGGTGTGTGGCGCCTCTATATCGGGCCGCGTCGCGACGTAGCTCCGATGAAGACCGTCGATGGTTTTCGGCCCGGGCGTGGCTGGGTTTGTCATGTCCGAATAGATAGCCGTCATCGCGTGTCGAGGCGCGTCCTCGCGATCCGTAGATCGATCTGGTATATCCTGCTCTACTGTCCAGGTCCTGCCGAAGGTCATATGTATATCCCCGAGCTGTTTTATCTCTGTTTTTACGTTGAGGGAGGGCGGGCTGCTGTTCGGCTTGAGCTGCCGCTTTATCCCGACCGCGTCGTGGTTGGTCGGCCACATTATCCCGACCGCGCGGTTGTCGGTCCGCCGCGTTGCGCGAGGGAGGTACGGCTCCGGCGCCTCCTCATCGAACTGAGGTAGCAATTTGCGCTTCAGGTAAATCTTGGCTGGGCGCTTGAGGTCGTATTCTTCGGCTGCCAGCACATCAGTCCATCTGTCGTTGAGCAGATCTTGGTCAGCTTGAAGCTGTTGCTGCTTCTTTTTCAGGCTCCTTGCAGTGGCTATTAGCTGGCGCTTGAAGCGCTCCTGCTCGAGAGGTTCCTTAGGCACGATGAAATCCTCGTTGCCGAGGCTCTCCTCATCCTCGGAGAGCGGGAGATAACTACTGTCGTCCGAGTCGTTGTGCATGGCCTGTTCATCAGGGCGAACTTGCCCGTTTCCTTGTTCCTCCTGTTCGGAAGTTGCCTCAACAGGGTCTTCATTGTTTTCGGCATCGTCCGGAGTATTATTTTCTCTGGTGCCAGTATTGCTGTCTTTTGAATGACGTGACTTAGAGCGGCGCCGAGGACGCCGGCGTTTGGGCTGTGTCTCAGGAGGTTTATTCTCAACCGGATCTTCTTTGTCATCGTTGTTATTTTCTTTAGGTGTATCCACCATGTACACATCGTACGAGGAAGTGGCCGTCCTACATCTAGTAAATGGCGGGTTCTGGCCTTACTCCTCGTCGGCATCGTCGTCCATATCATCGATGTCTTCAGAGCCGTAATCAAGCATGTCGGTTAAGTCCTCGATAGTGGCTATGAAGTGGGTGGCGGATGGGAAGCGAAATTCTCCAAGATCATCCTCCAATTTGAACCCGACATAATTCGGCTGTGAGTCCCCCGCCAAGGACAGATTTTTTAGTGAGTTTAGCACATCGCCGAAAGGCGAGTGCCGGAAGATGTCTGCGGCGCTGAATTCGACGATCGATGACCGATCAAGCTCGACGTCCGCGGATGCACATGGTTCGGAACTTATAGCCGGAAACGGGTCCGGGGTTCCGATGACACAAATATCACGCGAGCTTAGGTCTGTGTGCGGCTCCAACGCCGCGGGATCTGTGGCCTCCGTGGCGGGGTTGAGCTTCCCGTCCTCGGATGGCGCGATCTGCTCTGGATCTAAGGCCAAAGCAGTTGCAGGAGCTATCTCCTGGATGTGATCCGATGACAGATTTAAGTCATGTTCATCGAGGGGATAGGGAGCAGCCGCCGTAGTCTCGAATCCGTCGAAGATCAAGTATCCACGGATGTCCGCGACGTAGTTCAAGCTTCCAAATCTGACCTGGTGGCCAGGGGCGTAGCTATCGATCTGCTCCAGATGGCCAAGCGAGTTGGCCCGCAGTGCGAAGCCGCCGAATACGAAGATCTGTCCGGGGAGGAAGGTTTCCCCTTGGACAGCATCGTTGTTGACGATTGAAGGAGCCATCAAACCTTTTGGGGACGGCATAGTGGAACTCTCAATGAAAGCACCAATGTCGGTGTTAAAACCAGCGGATCTCGGGTAGGGGGTCCCGAACTGTGCGTCTAAGGTCGATGGTAACAGGAGAAAGGGGACACAATGTTTACCCAGGTTCGGGCCCTCTCTATGGAGGTAATACCCTACTTCCTACTTGATTGATCTTGATGAATATGAGTATTACAAGAGTTGATCTACCACGAGATCGTAATGGCTAAACCCTAGAAGTCTAGCCTGTATGACTATGGTAATGAGTATTCGTCCTCCGGACTAAGCCCTCTAGTTTATATAGACACCGGAGGGGATCTAGGGTTGTACAAGGTCGATTTACAGAGAAAGGAATCTTCATAGTGGAACGCCAAGCTTGCCTTCCGCGCCAAGGAGAGTCCTATTCGGACACGGGAGAGAGCCTTCGGTCTTGGTATCTTCACAGCCCATTCAGTCCGGCCCATGGCTAACAGGCCGGACGCCCGAGGACCCCTTAGTCCAGGATTCCCTCACCCACACCATGTCCACGAGGGTGCAGGGCGCCCCCCCCCTGGGGCACGCCCCCTGCCTCATGGGCCCCCTGGGACTCCACCGACCTCAACCCCAACTCCATATATTCACTTTCGGGGACAAAAAGAAAATCAAAAAAAGGATTCATCGCGTTTTACGATACGGAGATGCCGCCAATCCCTAATCTTCCTCGAGGGGGCTGATCTGGAGTCCGTTCGGGGCTCCGGAGAGGGGAATCCATCGCCATCGTCATCATCAACCATCCTCCATCACCAATTTCATGATACTCACCGCCGTGCGTGAGTAATCCCATCATAGGCTTGCTGGATGGTGATGGGTTGGATGATATTTACCATGTAATCGAGTTAGTTTTGTTAGGGTTTGATCCCTAGTATCCATTATGTTCTAAGATTGATGTTGCTATGACTTTGCTATGCTTAATGCTTGTCACTAGGGCCCGAGTGCCATGATTTCAGATCTGAACCTATTATGTTTTCATGAATATATGTGAGTTCTTGATCCTATCTTGCAAGTCAATAGTCACCTACTATGTGTTATGATCCGGCAACCCCGAAGTGACAATAATCGGGACAACTCCCGGTGATGACCGTAGTTTGAGGAGTTCATGTATTCACTAAGTGTTAATGCTTTGGTCTGATACTCTATTAAAAGGAGGCCTTAATATCCCTTAGTTTCCAATAGGACCCCGCTGCCACGGGAGGGTAGGACAAAAGATGTCATGCAAGTTCTTTTCCATAAGCATGTATGACTATATTCGGAATACATGCCTACATTACATTGATGAACTGGAGCTAGTTCTGTGTCACCCTATGTTATAACTGTTACATGAGGAATCGCATCCGACATAATTATCCATCATTCATCCATTGCCTACGAGCTTTTCACATATTGATCTTTGCTTAGTTACTTTTCCGTTGCCACTGTTACGATTGCTACAAAAACTGCTACTGTTACTTTTGCCACCGTTACCGTTACTTCCATACTACTTTGCTACTAAATACTTTGCTGCAAATATTAATCCTTTCAGGTGTGGTTGAATTGACAACTCAACTGCTAATACTGGAGAATATTCTTTGGCTCCCCTTGTGTCGAATCAATAAATTTGGGTTGAATACTATACCCTCGAAAACTGTTGCGATCCCCTATACTGGTGGGTTATCAGCAAGTTATCCCCACCCCGGAGCCCGGCGAAAGGGTTGTGTTCATCCCTCACTTCCTCCGTGGACTAGGGTTTCACACCCCCCCCCACCCCTTTGTCTGTGGCCTCATGTTCTACTATGGGCTAGACTTCCATGATCTAGCCCCAAATTCTTTCCTCCACATCTTGGCGTTTATCTTCGTGTGCGAGGTGCTACTCCGCACCCCCACACACACACACTTCGGCCTATGGCTAAAAGTCTTCAATGTGAAGCCAAAGGTGGTCGACGGGTAGCATGCGGACTGCGGCGGCGCAATGGTGAGTAAGCTCCCCAACACTGCTTGGCCTAAAGGGGCCTTTGTGGAGACCGTCAAGGTGTGGCAGCAGGAGTGGTTCTACATCACCGAACCCCGTGGCACCAGATGGGCGGCCACTCCTGAGTTTAGATCCGGACCCCCTATGCGGCTCGCGTCATGGACCAACAAGGGTCTGGACTGGGGGTCGACCGCGGAAGTGTTGACGCTGCAAAACCGCATCAAAAACATGATAAACAAGAACACCAGTCTCACTGACGTGATTCAGGTGATGCTCTTCCGCCGGATCCTCCCTTGCCAACTCCGGCCTCTCCATATGTGGGAGTTCAATCTGGAAGGTCCCCGGACCCTACAGCGCTTCTTCGGCAGAACGCACGAAGAGATCTGGAAGCTGCTCTTTAAGGCCCAGAAGACGTGGCCGAAGAAGATCGAAGACATCGGCCTTGACAGCAAGAATCTGGCCACTCCTGTAAGTGTATTATTCTCAAGCATACCTTTGGTCCATAAATCCTTAGGCATAATGGGTTCTCCATCCCTCTCACAGGGCTAGATAGCGAATGCAGAGCGTATCAAGTGTCCGGCACCGCAGCCTGAAGATCCGGCCACACCCCAGCTCACGAAGATGCTAGTTCTGGCGCCCTATCAGGCGCCGAAGAAGAAGGCCAAGTAGAAGAGCAAGGAGGCCAAGGGTGGCCTCCGTCGTAAAGGTACTTCGGACGCAGTGTCCAGAGAGACTGAAGTCCCCTCCTCCCACGAGGGAGATGAAGACGAAGAGGAGGAGGAGGTGGAAAGTGATTCTCCCCTCAAGGGGAGGAAAAATAAAAGGGCAGCCTCCACAGACCCGGAAGAGGGAGTGTCCAAGAGGGGGAAGATTACCCTCTCAGATGGTTCGGATTCGGGTGCCGAACACATCCCCAAGAGGCGCCCCAGGGCAAAGCCCCTGGCCACATCGTAAGTATCATAGGATACTTTACAAGCATCCGGTCTTTTATGTTTTCTATATAACATATTATGTTGTGTGTGTTTCAGTCCTGCCTGCGACCTCCCCAATCCATCGATATCTGAGGGGAGCTCTCTGGCACCAGAGATGGTGGAGAGCGAGATGCCTCCGCCAGCCTCTCCACCAATCATCACGGATGACACCGAGGTGTTTTCCCGAACGACCTCTCCAGGTCACGGAGAGGTGGGCAAGGCTACCGAAACGGCGCCCGAGGGTAATACCTCAGCTGCCAAAGACATGGGGGGTGCGACCCCCATGGCGACCGATGGCGGGGGACTGACCAGTCCGACTCCCAGCCGGACATCCTTCCGGAGACCCATGCGGCTCCAGAATCGGGCGAGCAACCCCCTTTGAAGGAGGGGGAGCGCCAGCTCCGGCGGCGACCTCCACTAATCTGGAGGCGCCGAACACTCTGGTGGAAGCACTACAACGTGTTGCCATTGTGGAGGAGCACCGCACCCTGATGGGTTTGGTGGTCGAGAAGGTTCAGTCCGCCAAGAGCGGGCTGAACGAAGCCTTCACCAGCCTACTAACAGGCTTCGAGGTATGCGACGTAATACTCTTAGACGCTTTTCATATGAAGGAAGTATACTTGTATATAGATAGTAGCCCCTGTGACTCTGTTCGGTTTTGAAAAAGGCCGAACAGAGGATCGAGTAGTATTCGGTAGAGGTGACATGCTTATCTATTTTATAACAGGCTTCCCTGTTGGCGGCAACCGCCCAGGCCGCTGAAGTTTCCGACCTCAATCGGAGACTGAAGCTGGCTGATGATGAGATCGACCGCGTTAACAAGCGGTTCGATGAGGCGCAAGGTATGTGCGTATTTTGAAAAGAGTTTCATCATATATATGGAAGTGATATGCAGAGTCAGAGGGTAACGCATGTACTGCTTTGATTATGGGTGTAGTTAGCGCGACCGTGGTTGAGTCCCTCAAGAGCGCTCTTGCCCAAGCCAAGGAGGAGGCGAAGGTGAGCAAGGCGGCCGCTGACAAAGCTGATGCGGATTTAAAGACTGAACAGGTCGCCCGCCGCCAACATGAGGAGTGGGTGACTGAGGTAGAGCAAGAGTTGAAGGACGCCTACGGCAGGTGCGAGGCCTTGGAGGAGAAGAGTACGGCCCAGGCGGCAGATCTCGCCAAGGCCCTCCAAGAGGCCAAAGAGGCGTGCACCAAATCCCGAAGTGCTCGAGAGGAGATCCGGCAGGCCGAACAGATAGCGGCTGTTAAGCCCTTTCTCTTGCAGAGTCTATTTGGGGGTCAAAGATATGCCTTGCTCACTCGACTATGGAGTTCTCCAGACGCCTTTGCGGATCTTTCGAGGAGTGCCGCCTACGCCACACAGTTCTTCCGAGCACGGGAGGGGAGCTCAACGGAGAAGCTCTTCTGGTCACAGTTCCTGGCACCGGAACACCCGGTGCTTTTGAACAACCAGATGAAGCAACTGGCGGAGCTGCATAGGGTGTCCGGCTTGGCCATGAAGGACGTCATAGTCCGACTGTAGCCAACCGAACCCATTCCTAGCAGCTACTTCGGCCTGGTGAAGCGGCTCGTCGACGCGCTGCCCCGAGTTGAAGCCGTAAAGCGCTCGGCGTGCATAGAGGGTGCACGGATGGCCTTTGCCCGTGTGAAAATGCATTGGGTGAAGATGAAGGCCACCGTCGTGGCGACCGAGGGGCCACCCAAAGGCAAGGACCACCGCAAGCCGGAGCGGTATTTTGACGATGTCCTGGAGGATGCCCGATTGGTAGAGGGCCAATGCTCAAAGGATATCATGTTTGAGTGAATGTAATATATTTATCCATACTTTGGGTTATGAACCAGGCCTGTAATATATGTATGCTTTCATCTGAAATTACTTTCCTCCTGTGCGGCCATTTTTTTAATTCTGAGAGTTTGACAGTCGTCGGCTTCAGTCCCCACGTAGATGCTACAGGGGTGTTCGGAATAGCACACGATCACACTTGACCCAACGTCTTGGTCCGTGAAGGAGGTGTATGCGCAGCGAACCAGGCAATCAGATTATGCGGCTTTATCACTTTCACTTAGCCATGGGAGTTTGACGGTGGGACTAAGTACTAGCCCCTGGTGTGTATGCGGTTATCCGAACTAGGATGCCTTAGACGCGTGACTGGATGAAGGCAGTCCTTCGTATAATACGGAAGAAATCGCAAGAGATTTATAACAAGTCGTCGAATCGCCGACCAGCTCTCGCCGTATCATGACAGTCAGTTTTCAGCTTTCTCTACTAAGGTGCTTGACCGGACGAGCCAGAAACACAATCGCAGTAGTTCTCCCTTTACTACCCTAGCCGAACAAGCGGAATGTAAGGTAGTAATCACAGGAGACGGGCAACCCAACCATTGACCAAAGACATGATTCGGAGCTGATGCATGTAATGCAATATTCGGGACGCCGAAGTGTACTCTAGAAGTGTTCGGACTTTTTGAAAATATGTGTGGCCGAATAGAGCCCCTGGCATTTAAGCCGTACCAAAGTATATATGGCAATCCGACACAAAAGGAATACAGATTTATGAAATGAACCAATACCGAACAGGGGTTGGTGAAAAACTGTTTCCATTATAATCTGATTGATATGTCAAAACGTGCTATTACAGATAATGCCATAAAGATCAAGGCTATTTTACATGCCGAGAATTTGTACACAAGGGGAAGCTTTATACGGGGCCTAAAAAAAGTAGTCTTGAAGATCTCATTGATGCCCTGCCGCACGTCTGCGCCGTTTCTCCTTGGTAGAAAAATCCTTTGAGAGGAGCAGTCCACGGTCGTTTATACAAAAGGGGCCCGGAAAGAGCCCCTGCACGACCATAGGATAGCTAGGTTTTAATGCACCTATGGTATGGAAAATAGAAGAAAGGTTAAGGTCAAATAGGGTCAAGCCGCACTATAGACCTTGCCCGCAGTGTGCCTCCGTCGTTGCCTAGGGTATTTTGAGTGCATAATTATGCACACGCGGTACATATGTCGTGGTTGTGTGTGGCAATCGCGGAGGCGAGACTGCTAGTCTAGCTCTGGATCCACGGAGCTGTCATTCTGCGGTGTAGGCCGGACTCGCTTAGCGGTGTCCGGGGCCTTGATGGCCGATGATTTATTCGGCTTGATGAGGCCGCTTTGTACTTCGTCTGCAAGGGCCGCAGTGTGCTCCTCAGTACGGAGGGAGCGCTCCATGTTTCCATTCACTGTGATAACGCCGCGGGGTCCAGGCATTTTGAGCTTTAAGTAAGCATAATGTGGGACTGCATTGAAGCGGGAGAAGGCGATTCATCCGAGCAGTGTGTGATAACCACTGCGGAAGGGGACAATGTCGAAGATCAAGTCTTCGCTTCGGAAGTTATCCGATGAACCGAAGACTACTTTGTAACATCCCAATTTTCAATTTGGATGTTATACATAGGTCATCATATGCATATCATATTTTAATTGCATTTTGGTTGTGATCCTAGAAATCTTAAGCAACTCAAGGACCCAAGGAGAGAGTTGGGGATTTTGTTTATTTTCATATTTGAATTTTTTCTCAAATTTGAAAAGAGGATCAATTTGGTTTTAATATTTTCTCTCCAATTATTTCCAATATAAAAATAAAATAAAAGAGAGAAGATAATATGACTTCTTCAAAAGAGAGGAATATTGGAGGAGAAATTTTAAAATCAAATTTTTATTTTTATTTGTATTTTATTTGAATTAGAAAATATGCATTTTTGAAAATTGCATTTTTAGGCCAGAAAAATGTTCACTTTGTTCTAAATATTAGGTTTAGACGGTGAAAATTGTTTTTGGCATTTTTTAGAATTTTATTAGGATTTTTCTCTCGGGCAAATTTTTTTAAAAAAAATCGTCTTCCCGCCCGACTGGGCCGAAGGCCCAGCCGAGCAGGCCGGCCCACGTCGCCCCGCCGCCTCCCTCTCCGACTCGGGACATGAGTCCTGAGCTATGCCGTCGTCGTCGTGTCCGGCTCGGACACGAGCCACCGCCGCCCCCTCCCGCAAGGCAGACCCCCCCTCCCCGGCCCCTTTATAAACCCGCCCCGCCGCCCTCTCCTCCCCACCAAGGCCGCCGCCACTGCACCAAGCTGCCGCCCGCGCCGCCTTTAGCTGCCGCCTTCGCCGCGCGCCCGCGCCGCCGCCCCACAGCGACGCCCCGCCCGCGCCGCCGGAGCCGCCGCCTCGCCGGAGTTGCCGGACCCATCGCCGTCGTTGACCGGTATAAAAACCACCCCGGTTCGCCGGTTCGTTTTGGTTTTTTTCGGTTCAGCGGTTTAGATCGTTTTTTTAGGGTTAGGGTTTTCTCGGTTTTCTCAGTTTATTTCCGATCGGTTCTAATTAGGGAACGTTCACTCGAACATCTTTGTTAGCGAACGTATTCGTTCGTTTGTCCCTGATAGTGAACGCTCGTTCGTTACGTTTTTCTTTTTATTTTATTTTCACCAGGGACCTATCCATGAATACTTTTATCACAGATTAGTCCCTGATCTTCAAACCCTCGCAACTTTTTGCTCGTTTATCCAAATCTAGTGAAACCAACGCCAAAATCTTCATCTCGGACCCCTCTTTCTAGATAATCAACTTGAACATGGTTTTGACAATTTAAAATTTGTTTTCAAGCAGATTTGATTTCAAACTTCTTTTGGTCGTAGTTTGAGTTTCGTAGCTCCGATTCGATTGATTCTTTTTGCAAGTCGAAGCTCTTCAGTTGAATTCTCAGTTTGGATCTTTTCTCTTCAGTTTTACCCTTGCATCTTATGCTTGAGTGCTTATGTATGCTACTGTTTGTTTACGATAGAGTTTCCGGAGTGCGAAGCGTGCTACTACGAGTCACTAGGGTTTTTCGATCGTCAGCAAGGCAAGTAATACTTTGATCATACCCCTTTATTACCCAGTTTTTATGCATTAGTTTCATCCCTCAAACATTGCATGGTTAGGATTTGTTAACATGTGGGTATTGGGAAGTAGATGATGAGGTAGAACCTATTGTCCTTTATTTCAAACCTTGGGAGTTACTTCTACGTGATGCTTATACTGCTATGCTATGCTCGTAGATGTGGATTGGTTTGAGTGAATCCATGACAGATGTGAGAGTTGTTAATTAATGGTTAACTTCAAGTGGCTACTTTAATACACATTTGGGTGGATTGGTTGAGGCACCCTGGAGCACCCAGTGGTTGTCTGGGCACCTGGAGCAATCCAGCAATGTCCTAGGATATCCCGGAGTACCCGTGTGATCATCCTATGGTTCGCCACCCAGCCTCAAAGGGATCATAAGATTATTCATGCTAGAAACATCCGTGTGCAGCCACAAGCCATTATGGGCTCTGGCATAGTTGAGTAAGTTGTGGGAAACCTTTCCATGATGGGCTAGCAAATGTAGGGGATTGTAGGTGTACCGGCCTATCTATCGGTTAAGGGGACCTCTTCGAAAAGACTGTGTCTCGGTCATCTGTTTTCTCAAACATCATGAAGTGCGAGAAATACAACGGAGGAGATCGAGTCTTGTGGGGAAAAGTGCGCAAACCTCTGCAGAGTGTACAAACTAATCATGGTTAGCCGTGTCCCCGGTTATGGACATCTTGAGTATCTGGTACTTGAATTATTGATTTGATCTCATCACTCTTTAATTAATTTTGTTGGGTTGTTAATATTGTTTAATTGGGATTGAGTTGGAGGAACCTTCCCAATGTTTATCAACCAACTTGATAGTTAAATAAAATATATTCCTTTGCAGTAGGGAAAAATTGGCTTTACGCAAAAATGATAACCATAGAGCCTCCACCAGCCATATGTGCATGTAGTGATAGCTGTTATCTTGTTCATTGCTCTATAGTGTTATTTTGTCAGCATATTCCATGTGCTGACCCGTTTCGGGCTGCAACGTACTATGTTGTAGACTTTTCAGATGAAGAGTAAGGTGCGCTAGCTCGTTGTCGTGCACTCAGCTATGCTGTTGGAGTTGATGGACTCATTTATCTTTGATGCTTCCACAGTTATCTTATTTAGATGGCCTTAAGCCATATTATGGTAATAAGTTCTCTTTTGAGACATTCGATATAATAAGTGTGTGATTGAACTCTGTTATAAATCCTTCAACTACTGTGTGTGGCAGCATTACCGATCCAGGGATGACACTTATACACAGAGATTTGACCATCTGATGTCGGATCGCTACATACTTCCAATGTTAATGAGCCCGTGCAGCGGGCCTCGATGCCGGGTATCACTCCCTTAAAGGTGGTGTTACTAGGCTTGATTCTTGACGGGTCAATACCCATTTTACGGACAGTGTCTTGATAGATCAGGTTAAGACTGTTGCCGCCGTCCATAAGGACTCGAGTGAGATGGTATCCGTTGATAATTGGATCGAGGACCAGCGCTGCCGAACCCCCATGATGGATACTGGTCGGGTGGTCCCTGCGATCGAAGGTGATCAGACAAGCCGACCACGGGTTGAATTTAGGGGCGACAGGCTCTACGGCGTAGACGTCCCTTAGTGCGCGCTTGCGCTCCCTTTTGGGGATATGCGTGACATATATCATGTTCACTATTTTTCACCTCAGGGGGAAATTTCTTTTGTCCCCCTGTGTTCGGTGGGCGGGGCTCATCACTGTCCTCGCTTGGCGGGCCTTTCCCCTTATGTTCGGTATTTAACTTACCGACATGTTTGAAGACCCAACAGTTTCTGTTGGAATGATTGGCAGGCTTGTTAGGTGTGCCATGAATCTGGCAAGGCCGAGTATTTTGTCCAAATTAGATGGACCAACTTTATTTCCTTTGAATGGCTTCTTCCGTTGACCGGATTTAGAGCCACTGAATCCCGCGTTAACCTCTGTGTCTTCAGTTTCTTCATTGTTGTTTCGACGCTTATGTTTGTTGTGTCGTGGCCTGCCATTGCCGTCCCTGGCTTCGGAGGTGCCAGGATCGCTGGTGCTATTGCTTCTACGAGCCAACCAGCTGTCTCCTCCCACGCAGAAGTGGGTCATGAGTGCGGGAAGAGCTGCCATAGACTTCGGCTTTTCCTGACCGAGGTGTCGGGCGAGCCATTCATCGCGGACGCTATGTTTAAAGGCTGCGAGGGCTTCGGTGTCTGGACAGTCGACGATTTGGTTCTTTTTAATTAAGAACCTAGTCTAGAGTTTGCGGGCTCACTCTCCGGGTTGCTGGACTATATAACTAAGGTCATCGGCATCCAGAGGCCGGGCATAGGTACCTTGGAAGTTGTCTCGAAAGGCATCCTCCAAATCTTCCCAGCTACCAATGGAGTTCTCTGGGAGGCTGTTTAACCAGTGTCGTGCTGGTCCTTTTAGCTTTAGGGGGCTATTTAATGGCGTGGAGATCGTCGCCGCGAGCCATGTGAATATGGAGAAGAAAATCCTCAATCCATACCGCGGGATCTGTCGTTCCATCATATGATTCAATGTTTACGGGTTTAAACCCTTCTAGAAACTGATGCTGCATTACCTCATCGGTAAAGCAGAAGGGGTGTGCGGCGCCTCTGTATCGGGCAACGTCACGACGGAGTTCAGATTACATCCGTGTTCGGTTTTCAGCCCGAGTTTGGTTATGCTTATCGCGCCAAGCCTGATGGCCGCCGTCTCTCGTTGGAGAGCGTCCCCTTGATCTGTAGATTGATCTGGTCTGGCCGGCTCTATTGTCCAGGTCCTGATGTAAGTCATAGGTGTAGCCCGGAGCCGCTACCTCTTTGGCTCGGTGGCGAGGTGGCGCGGGCTGGTGTTCGGCATAAGCAGCTGATCTGTCTCACCCACGTGGTGGTCGGTCTGGTTCATCAGCATGATTATATCTTGACGGTATTGGTTCAAGGGCCTCGTCATCGAATTGTGGCAGTAGCCGATGCTTCGGATAACTCTTTGTTGGGCACTTGAGGCCATATTCCTCGGCAGCAAGGACTTGGGTCCATCTGTCGTTGAGCGTATCCTGTTCGACTTGAAGCTGTTGTTGTTTCTTTTTTAGGCTCCTTGCAGTTGCAATGAGCTGTCGCTACAAGCGTTCTTGCTCGAGGGGTTCCTCAGGCACGATGAAATCTTCGTTGCCGAGGCTGACTTCCTCCTCGGAGGCCGGTAGATAGTTACTGTCCTCCGAATCCTCATTCTCGGCAAGTTCGTCTGGGTTGACTTGTCCGTCTTCCCAATCATCATGCTCTATGGCAGGCTCGATGGGGTGGTCAGAGTCTTCGGCATTCTCCGGAGTATCAGTGTCTCCGGTGCCGGTATTACTTTCTTTTTCCTGCCGCGATCATGAAGGGCGCCGCTGACGTCGACGCTTTGGTGGTACCTCGACGGGCTTGTCCTCGATCGGATCCTGATTGCCATCGTCGTCCTCTTTGGGTGTATCCACCATGTACACGTCGTACGTAGAAGTGGCAGTCCAACGCCCGGTGATAGGCGGATTTTGGCTTGGTTCGGCTCCGGCATCGTCGTCCATACCATCGATGTCTTCGGAGGCGTAGTCGAGCATGTCGGTGAAGTCTTCGACAGTGGCTACCAAGTGGGTGGTGGGTGGGACGCAAAATTCCCCGCAATCAGCCCCTAGTTTGTGCTGGGTGTAATTTGGAGGTGATACCTCCGTGATGGCGAGAGACCGCATTAAGTCCAAGGCCTCGCTTAGGAGCGAAGGCCGGACGGGGAACTGAGGTCCTGCGGAGCTGGGCATGGTACATGACAGCTGGTCGTGCTCAACGAGCGCAAACCTTGAGAGTTCGGAGCTAGCTTCCAGGGGTGAGTTCGGCTCTTCGATGACAGGGAGAGTCCTGCTTGATTCCAGGCTTGTCGAAGGTATAGTCACCTCTGGGTCTCTGGCAAAGAGCTCTGTAGTAGGAGAGAGTCCGGTGGGTTTTAAACTCCCATCTTCGGATGAGGTGGTCTTCTCTGGACCTAAGGCTAGGGGAGGGATAATTGTTGACTCTCGCCCGAGGCCAGATGGTGGATCCGACGGGTTTCCTTTTTGTAGGTGAGGAACGGTCAGGGCTGAGAATCCTTCGAGGATTAAGTCTCCTCGGATATAGCGACGTAATTCAGATTTCCGAACCTGATCTGATGACCAGGGGCGTAGCTATCGATCTGTTCAAGGTGGCCGGTCGAATTGGCACGCAGAGCGAAGCCGCCAAACACGAAAAGTTGACCAGGGAGGAAAGTTTCCCCGGAAACAGCATCGTTGTTGATGATCAAGCGAGCCATCGAACCTTCTGGCGACGACACAGTGGAACTCTCAATGAAAGCACCAATGTCGGTGTCAAAACCGGCCGATCTCGGGTAGGGGGTCCCGAACTGTCCGTCTGAGGATCGAATGTAACAGGAGACAAAGGGGACACGATGTTTACCCAGGTTTGGGCCCTCTTAATGGAGGTAAAACTCTACTTCCTGCTTGATTGACTTTGATGAGTATAGGGGTTACAAGAGTTGATCTACCTCGAGATCGTAATGGCTAAACCCTAGATGTCTAGCCTATATGAATTCTGATAGCCTCTACGGACTAAACCCTCCGGTTTATATAGACACCGGAGGGGCCTAGGGTTGTACAGAGTCGGCTTGCAGAAAAAGGAAATTACGTATTCGGACGCCAATTTTGCCATCCACGCAACGGAGAGTCCCATCCGGACATGGGGGAAGGCCTTCTACCTTGTATCTTCACGGCCCATCAGTCCGGCCCATATCACACAGCCGGACGCCCGAGGACCCCCCTAATCCAGGACTCCCTCAGGGGGCTTCACGTGCAACCTCCTCATCTCCTTCAACGTGGTCCAGCAGATCACTCCAACTTCTTCATGTACGACCAGCGGGATGTTATCATACGCCTCCTCCCGCCTAATGATGCTGCGAATCCTACGAAGTCTCGCCGCTAGCGGTAGGTGGACCGGCCGCGTTGGCTCCCCCAAATCCTCCATGGGGTCCGAGATCGGATCCCCCTCTTCATGATCTCCCATCGATATTGGGAAAGATGGAGAGATGTTATGGCCCTTTCCCTTGGGGAGATGGCGATAGACGACATCCCGATAGGAAGCGGCGCGACACGGTGGCGCGGCGAGCTCGGTCAATGGCCACATCTGCGGTGGCGGTGGCCGTGGCGGCAGCGGTCGGTCGGGTGGAGGGGTGGAGAGCATGGGTTCGGCCGCTAGAGCGTTCATACCAGTTTGGCCCTGGATTTTTTTTAAATAACAAAATTATAAATAAACATAGCTCCTCCCACGAAAGAAAATTACAATACAGTACTCACACAAACAAAATGTGCACTTATAATAGAACGCAAATGTGAAATGTTTAGTACATTGATGATGAAAATAAATCAAGAAAAGGTAGTCAACGGGTAATGAGTTCGTCACGAAGAAGAACTCAAATCTTCCGCGCCTTTCGTCCAAACCGACACGGCCCTCAGGGGAACGGCAAGCTCTAGCGCGGCGCCAAACCGGTCGCTGAGATCCACATCACCGGGCACCATCCCATCCGGCAGCCTCCATTCGAACTCGTGGAGCAGCGATGCCAACACCATCGGCACGACCGTCACGGCCAGCGGCATCCCGGGGCACGCCCTCCGCCCCGATCCGAACGGTATGAACTCCAACGCCCTCCCCCGGAAGTCCACCTCCCTGTCCAAGAACCTCTCCGGCATGAACACCTCCGGCTCGGCCCACACCTCGGGGTCCCTCCCGATGGCCCACACGTTGATCAGAACACGGGCGCCCTTCGGCACCGAGCAGCCGCCGAGCGTCACGCCGGTCTCCGACACCTCGTGCGGCAGCAGCAGCGGCGCTGGGGGGTGCAGCCGCATCGTTTCCTTCATCACGGCCTGGAGGTACGGGAGGTTGGCGAGGTCACCTTCCTCTGCGTTGCCGGATCCGAACGCTTCCCTGAGCTCGGCGCGCGCCTTCGCCATTTTGGTCGGGTTGCGGAGCAGCTCCGCCATCGCCCACTCCACCGTGGTGGTCGTCGTGTGGCTCCCAGCGATGAACAGATCCTGGTTCATGACAGCAAGATTAATTACAACGGTCACAGCTTTAATTTCATCAGTCATGGATCGTCCCTGAAAATGTGATGTACCGTTAGGAGAGCTCGGATCACCGGCCGCTCGAGCTGGGACTTGGCGGGGAGCTCGAGCAGCGACTCCAGCAGGTCGCCGGGCTTCTCGGCGCTGTTCAACCGACGGTCTATGACAGCGTCGAAGAACTGGTAGAATCTACTGAGATTCGCGGCGACCGCGCGGCGGCGGCGGCTGAGATCTAGCGAGCTGAGGAATGGGAAGAAGTCGGAGATGTTCGGCCTTGCCGTCTCCGCGACAGAGTCTGCGATGAGCACCATGAACTCCTGCCCGGTCACCGACCCCAGCTCGACGACGTCCTCCGAGAACAGAACGCTGGACAGCATGTTGAGCACGGCGCTGAACACGGGGAGCGCGACGCGCACCGGGCGGCCGGAGCTCGCGTGTAAGTGGTCAACGAGCTCCCGGGCCTTGCGCTCCTGGATGGCGCGACTGGCGCCGAGCCGCCGGGACGTGAAGAGCAGGGTGCTCGCCACGGTGCGCAGGTGCTTCCACAGAGGGCTGGAGCTCGGGAGCCACACCATGGAGATGCCGCTGTGGCCCATGACGCTGGCGCTGTCGGGGACCCACCGGGAGGAGACGGCACCCTCCTTCTTGTGGAGCGCCTCGTGCGCCGTAGCCGGAGACGACAGCACGACGAGGCTCGCCATGCCGAGCCTCATCGACATGACGGGGCCGTAGGACGCCGACAGGCGAGCGAGCGCGCGATGTAGCTCGCCGCCGCGGACCAGGTTCGGGATGTTGCCGATGACCGGGAACGGCGTTGGGCCCGGTGGCGGTGGCGGTGCAGGCGCACCGGCGGGGGGCTTCGTTGACTTGTTCCATAGGAGGCACAGCAGCGCGATACAGAGCAGCGAGATGCACACTGACAAGGGTGTGGGCTCCATGACTGAAATGGCACACAAGATCTGAAGATGTATTTTGACTTGTAAGGTTTCGTTGCCAAGATTCCGAGCTATCTCAGTTACGTATGTTCACAAAATTGCACAATTTTGTGACATCAAAAGGTTGCACATGACTTGTTTCACAAGGTTCAAACATCCAAGTACTAATTTAAACATTTTCAATGGTTGCAAGTTGCAAAGCGTGCGCTGTTTCGATCAAGTTGGGAAAGAGAACATGATTTGGCAATGCAGTTTTCTATTGCTTTGAGAAGTCGTGGAAGACAACTTGAGTAAGTATTCGAGTTTTCTATGTTCCAACTTGGAGTGCAAATTTCTTAGATAAATCATGTATCCACATCTGTCTCTATTTAGCACACACATGATTATTTTAGACCGGTTCAGTTAGGGCAACTCTAACCGATCCCCTATTCATTGTTAGAGGAGGATAAATTGGGTTTTCCTCATCTAATGCGCATCTAGCCGATCCCCAATAGCCGTTAGCGGAGGATTAATTATCCTCCCGCGTGTATCCCACCCCTATTTTTTACTCCGTCCCTACCGCTCGGAGCAAAACTCTCGCGCCGATGTGTCGCCTCTACCCCGCCACTGCCTCTTCGCCGATGGCCGCCCGCCGGCCCCTGCCGCTACCGCGTTGCCTCCCCTGGCCCTCGCAGCCCTTCTGCCAGACCCCGGCCCGTTCGTCCACTGTCGTCGTCGCCGGAATCGAGGTGAAACACCATCGCCGTCGCCATAACCGATTCGTCGGATTGATTCATGTTTCTTCCTCTTCGGTGGCCACCGCTCCTGACCTTGCTTCCGTGCTGCTGCAGGTCATTTCCACACTTCACCACCCGCCGGTTTGGCCGAAACGACGGCGGCTGGCCGGTGCATCACCACCGCACCGCAAGTGTTCGATGAATTGCCTAGGTGAGTTTTTTCGCTCGTTTCTTTTTTGAACTGAGCCGTTTGGATTGAACCTAGTCATTCGAATTGTAGATGAAGAGGTTGAGGGAGATGGTCTTTGAAGACTCGTCGTCATCTGAAGAGGAAGAACGCGACGAAGACTTTGAAACCGTTTTAGGCATGATTTTCATTGATGATATTTGGCGCCCTAGGAGAGGATCGCGGTTTGGCCGCATACACATCAACCATGATAGACCGGAGGGCCTTGCCAAGATCATGAGAAACTACTTTGCTCCAAAGCCAACCTATCTCGAGAAGTACTTTCGCCAGTGCTTTCGGATGCACACAAGTCTTTTTCTGACCATTGCAAAAGCCGTTGAGAAGTATGATGACTGGTTCAAGCTCTGGAGAAATGCAAGTGGAGAGATTAAGTGCAAGCCCTCTGATGAAGTGCATTGCGGCTATTCGAGTCTTGGCATATGGGTGTTCGGCCGGTGCCGTTGACGACTATGTCTGCATTGGTGAAGACACAATATTGGAGGCCGTTCAGAGGTTCACTAAAGGGGTGATCGATGTTTTTGGACCTGAATAGTTGAGAGCACCCACTGAGAAGACACCCAGAGGCTGATGACAGAGAGTCAAGCAAGAAGATGGCCAAGGATGCTTAGATCACTTGACTGTATGCACTGGACATGGAAAATTTGTCCTGCAGGGTGGAAGGGTCAGTACAAAGGCCACTGCAACGATCCAATGATCATTCTTGAGGCAGTTGCATTGAAAGATCTTTTGATATGGCATTCATTCTTTGGTTTGCCTGGCTCTCACAGTGACTTGAATGTGCTATCGAGATCACCACTGTTTTCTAGGCTTATCACAGGAGATGCTCCTGCTTGCAACTACTCGGTCAATGGGCACAACTACTCGATGGGTTACTACCTTGCGGATGGCATCTATCCACCATGGACCACATTAGTCAAAACAATTCCGCGTCCAAAAGGTAACAAAAATATTCACTTTGCCCAATGTCAGTAAGCTGCTAGGAAATATGTGGAGAGAGCCTTCGATGTGCTTTAGAAGCGCTTTGCAATTGTTTGTGGCCCTGCCGAGTACTGGAGCTCCAAGGTTCTATGGCAGATCATGACTTGTTGCATCATATTGCATAACATGATCATCAAATATGAGAGGGAGATGCTTGAGAACTTACGGTACATCACCAACGGGACTTCGGTTGAGCCACAGTATGATCCAAATAGGATCCTGGCATTCCTAGAAGAGCATCGCAAGATCGAGAACTGACAAGTGCATGCTCAGCTCTAAGATTATCTTATTGAGCATCAGTGACAACATCATAGTGCTTCCTAGTTCTTCTATCACATGTTATTTGGTACATTTCGACCATTCGATGTGTTTAAATTTAAATAATTCGGTTTGTAAACTTTGAATTTGGTTTGTAAACTATATTCGTGATTTGCTTGAACATTCATATTTATGTTTAGTCTCAATATGTGTGCTAATATGTAGTTGCAATGTATACTAGATTTGCATAAGTTCAGAAAAAACAAAAAAATTATCTGTTATATATAGGGATCAGCTAGGTCCAGCGAAAACTTGGTGGAGCAAAAATACTCCACTAAGGGTTTACTCAGACGGATCCTCCTTTATTTATTGGGTATCCTTTAGAGTTGCCTTGTGGATTCATTATCACATTGACACTTGTCTATTCTCAAAATTGGTACATATTGGCAATTTTCAGGATTCAAGTGTATAAACATGTAACTTTTGCAGGATTTTATTAAGCAGCCACAGTAAAACACGAATTCCAGCGGGAACACAAATTTCAAATATCAGAGCTATAGATTGGAACAAGACCTCAAAATTCACAATAACATGAAAGGAGCTAACAGAATAAAACTC
The DNA here is from genome assembly GCF_002575655.3 of Aegilops tauschii subsp. strangulata. NCBI lineage: Eukaryota > Viridiplantae > Streptophyta > Magnoliopsida > Poales > Poaceae > Aegilops > Aegilops tauschii. The sequence goes on from NC_053039.3 coordinate 361,707,222, forward strand.
TTATTATAAAACCTCCAAATACAACAGTTCGGTTCACCGTGATAAGAAACGCTACCTACAATTTGTAAGTAGTGCACACGATTACGAAGAGCCCCACCTACTAAGGTCTACGACATTAAAGGAACTAGAAAACACCAAATATGCGGGAGCGAATTTTGGGTCCTAGGGACTCTTGTTTCTAACATTTGGATTGTTGGTGTCTTGGAGATTCCAACTCCAGTATGTATATATCAATTGTGTTACTTCGTGTATGTGTGCCAAAAGACATAATAAAGTGCGAGGTAACCCATGATTGGAGAGAATGGGATGTGGGAGGCTCTGGCAGGTGCCCGACTTTACAAATTGGAGGTGGGGGAGAGGAAACATGAGGAGAATGAAGAACGCACAAAGAGCATCAAGGATAACTAGCAAGGCCTGCTAATATAGCACATGTTGGCAACACACATCTTGATTATGCGATCCTCCAACAAGGAAGTCAAGTCAAGAATTCTCTTATGACCTACATGCTACTCGATCGGTATAGTCAATCCATTCAAGTTCAAAGGAGAAAAGGGGTACATGGTAGGGTTCATCACCAATTAATTTTAAGATAAGAGGCCTTGTAGTGGATCGATAAAAGGAGACTTGGATACAAAACCTTAGAAGGTGGCCTTGAACTCCATGGCAGTATTCTCCACTAGGGAGGCCTTGAATCACCTTGGGGAGAGGTAGATGAGAAAAGCTCAATTTGCTTTTGTCTAAATGATTTTCTAACCCTAAATCTATGAGGACGTACGACTTATATAGGTTCCAAACGGAGGGGTCGGTGGAGGGGAAAGACACATGTACCATGGGCCATTTACTGTGTGTAGGCAGCTAACCTGGCGGTCGAAGGCATTCGTCCGGGATAGTCCAAGCTTGAAGTTTTCACGAGGCTTTGGCTCTTCAGGATGGTTGTCACTTCGCTCCTTCTGGGCAGTCCACCTCAAATGGCCTAGACAGTCCAACAACAGCCTTTTTGGTAGTGGTGGCACCAACACTAGACAGTTCAGCACAAGTCTTTGCAGAGGCAGAACCAATGACCCACTAAAGAAGCCTTCGCAAAGCCTATGCATGGTGACATTGTCCAGTATTTTCCCCATCAAACAACAATGCTAACCATGGTGTCATGGTATTATTTAATAAAGATTGCATAGAGCAGTCCTCGGTAGCCACCCGCGGTCGCTGAGAGCTAGCTCCGCCTAGAATATATGGGTGTGTCCAGGCTCGCTCGGGTACGGCTCGGACAGTCCCGCACAAGTGTGCGTGCGTGTCCGCGGCCACTCGGTCTTGCTTCGAATATTCTGGATTTGGTCTGGATAGTCTGGTTATGCAAATTCAACATTTCTTCGTTCTTTGGTACGTCTTCTCGCTCCGAGTCCTTGGCTTTCACACCTATTTTCGTGCCTTCGCATTCCAGGCCTTCATTCATGAGTGCACATAGTGTGTATGGGAAGTTCATCAAGGAGTTAAGTCACCTCAACTTTAACTCACCTTTGCACAAGCTTGAGTCATTGGTCCAAGTGGAGCTTGGGGGCTTAGCGTGAGCTTTTGGTGCTGTCTGTGGGATGCTTTGAATCATCTTCCCCTTTGAATAGGAGCCATCGGATGGCTCTGCGTGGATCGATCCGGCACCACAAAATGGTGTGATGATGTCGGATGAATAGTTGTGAGTTGACGAAGCTGCGTGCGAGGCTTGTAGACACGGTTTAGAGTTTATCAAGAGGAGGCAGTGCATCAAGAGAGTGGCGGCAAAGGCATGTCGGGGTCCCCCATGCCAAGGTACCCCCTCCCCGTGCTGATGTCCATGAGCTCATCATCGTCAGAGCCGCTAGCCATGGCGATGCGAGAGGGCTACCGAAGTGTGGCGTCGAGTGGATGGTTGCGGCGATAGTTATAGCCTCATTGGTTTATGGGAGAAGATGGGTAAAGCAAGTATAGTGAGAGAATGCAGGGTGGGCTAACATAAACCCATCAGACCCTGATAATAGGATCTGCAAAAACACAAAACTCTGTAACTTCATGGTGCCGCCAAAAGAGGTTGGGGCCTGAGGGTAATTTTATTCTCACAATCCTCCGATCACCACTAGACATGGTGAAAAACATAAAACACTTGAAGATCCGAGGTCCCCCACCTCTTAGCGCCAAGATGGCAGCTAGAGACGATGAGACCAAAAAAATATGTGGCGGCGGCTAGTTAAATCTCACCTACTGTGACTCCTACTTCGAGCTCACGTCGAAGCACCCAGATGCAGGCCAAGCTAATAGGGTCGAGCGGAGACAGCTGAGTTGGGGATCAATTTTTTCTAGGTCGGTGTTGGATGGTTTTTCTTTGAATATCGTTCGTGGGTTTTGATCTTTTTTAATTCTTTTTTTCTTTTCCCTTTTAGTGTTTTCCCCCTGTTTTTGTTTCTTTTTTCTTACATTTTTATGTATTGTTTTTTCCTTCTCTTTTCTTATTTTTAAAAATGTAGTAAAGGAATGAACTTACTTCCGACTGATCAGCAAATAGTAATAGATCCTAACACTTTCTTTTTTCCTTCCTAGCTAATCCAACTCTCCTTTTCCTACTAGTTAATCGTGTTTATGGAGGCGGAAGCGCATGCAGCCTTAACTCAGATTTCATGCATGCATACAAACTAAGAGACAAAATAGATTATATCAGCAAAAGATTCTTTCTATTTCAAAATTTTAAAATATTTTGTAGCTCAAACCATGTTCCGATTTAAATTATGTTTTAACATAAAAAAATCGACTCATCAAGATCTTTGAAACTAGATTCTATGTTGATATGTTTTGATGATTTTTTTTAGGTTAAAAGTTACCACACATGGACTACATAAACTATCTCGCCTACAGTACATAAATTATCATGGTGTTTACATCAAAATTACCAGGGTATGTTTCAACTATTTTTTTGTCCGTTTCAAAATTACCATGGCATTTGTAAGTAAATTATCTCTGGGCCGTGAGGTGAGGTCCACGTGCCGACACGACATTGCCCGCTTATAAAACGGAACTTTGCGGGTCGTGCCAGGCCAGGCTCGTTTAGACAAGTGCCGGCCGGCCATTGGCCACCCATAATTATATCTATTGTGCATAAAGTACCATGATGTTTACGTAGAAGTTGTCGAGGGTGTGTTTTTTAACTTTTTTGCCCAGATCAAAGTTTTTTTTGCAGGGTTGCCCGGATCAAAATTATTATGGTGTTTGTACATAAGTTATCAGGTACGCGGTCGAATATTACAATGTTATTTACATAAAAATTATCGGGGTTATGTTTTTCAAACAAAAAAACCTTAGCCAAAAGTTACAGTGGTGTTTGTACGTGAGTATTACCTCTGTTATGCGTATATTACCATGTTCTTTACACAGACGTTATCGAGGTATGTTTTTGAACAACTTTTATCCTGGGGTAACAAAAGGTTATTGCGGTGTTTGTACGTAAGTTATCAGCTCTGTTATGCGTATATTACCATGCTATTTGCACAAAAGTTACCGGGAGTCTTTTTCTTCCCTCCCTCACCATACTATGAAGGCAGAGGCATGCCCGTCACTTCATTCGACGACCATTACTATGCATCATTTTCTTATTAAATGTGTGTCTTGTTAGCAAGTGGAATAATTCGGTGGACGTTCACACCTATTTTGCCGTTCATGCTATGTTCATTGCCTTGTGGCTCAATAAATCTGGACGGTAGGGGTATGTTTTCAAAAAATAATAACTCCACTGGTCAAAATTACCATGGCATTTGTACGTAAGTTATCAGATGTGCGGTGCATATATTATCATGTCATTCATGTAGAAGTTATCAGGATATGTTTTCAACAACTTTTTCATGTGTCAAAATTACCACGTTATTTGTTGTGAGTTATCAGGTCTGAGGTAGATAGAACTACCATATGCTATTTATACAGAAGTTACCAGGAGGTGTGTCTTCAACAAAAAAATCCACTGGCCAAAGTTAACCTGATGCTTGTATGTAAGTTATCATCTCTGAGGTGCATATATTACCATACTATTTACATAGAAGTTACCCGTGTTGTGTTTTCAACAACTTTTTCTCTTATTTGAAAAGTTACTGCGCCGTTTGTACATAAGTTATCATGTCTGTGTGCGCAAATTATCATGCTATTGGCAAAGAACTTATTGGGATTTGTTTCAACAACTTTTTCCCTTGGTCAAAAGTTACCATAGTGTCTGTAGGTAAGTTATGAAGTTATGAGGTCCACAGTGTGATGATTACCGTGTTATTCACACAGAAGTTAGCACGATCAGGCCTTCGAGCGAGACAACACATCTCACATATCATCCTCTTTTCCACGATTCTGGCGCAGAAGAGGGTGAAATATTGGAAATCCTGACCACTTTGTTTAGATCCCATACGTGTTGGAGCATTGAGCGGTCAATTTTTCTCTCTAAAAATTCAGGTCGGGTTTGTCGTTTGTCAGTTTGGCAATTCAATAATAGTTCAAACCGACAGATTAAATACAAGTTGTCTTCAACATAAACAACAAACAGTTGGTGGACTCATTGGTTGGCTAGCTAGAGCCTAAAACGGTTAAATCATGGTTTAAATGCGCATGCATTAAATTAGGAGGTGTGGTTAAAGGAGATGTAGGTACTTAAGGCGATCCAGTAATTAGCGTTGGGATAATTAACACGGTCCAATAACTGCGGGATGGTGGAGAAATGGAAGAAAAAACAAATGAAGATCGGGACCGCTTGATCCCAATCCAACGCTAGGCGATATGTTCGGATCTATTACAAAATTTCGGTGGTCTGGAATTTAGTAATTTCGTTCGTTAAATACAAGTTGATGCATTTCCAAATAGACGTTGAACAATTTTCAAATACAATCAGAACATTCTTTGGATACAAGTTAAATATTTCCAATTACACGAGGAATATTTTCCAAATACATGTTGAATATTTTTCAAATACATAGTGAACATTTTGTAAACACAGGTTGAACATTTTTTAAGTACACGGCGAACATTTTATTCAACATGTTAAATATTTTGTAAGATAGACGTTGAATATGTTATAAATATGTGGTGAACGTGTTCAAATTCTTTTAAATATATGCCAAAAAAATTCTAAATACACTATGAACTTTTTAAAAAATAGTTGAACATCTTTAAATATACACTCTGAACATTTTTTAAATATGTGATGAACATTTTTAACACACGATGAACATATTTCCAAAAATGTATGAACACTTTTTAAATATACTATTTTTCTTAAAATAGTTGGAGACATTAAGTCCATGAACAGTTTTAGTTTTGGTATTTTACCTGAAAAACAGTAAGATGCTTTAACAGAAAAATAATAAAAATAAAAGCGAAAAAGAATAAAGTGAAAATCGCTGGCTATTTTGGGCCTAGACCAGACCAGGTAGGACGCACCGCGGCCGATGCGGACTTAGAGCGTTCGCTAAGCACGTCGACTATATCTCGCATTCAGCGAGACATTACGTGTTCGAGTCACTAATTCAGGAGCACTCTTTGCACGCTGAATTTTCTCTTTTTTGTAAATTCGTTTATTTAAAATGTTTTACCTCTTAGACCGTCCTTTCAAATTTCCAATCGTTTTCACCATTGGATTTCTCATGTTGATAGGTTTTGATGAACTTTTTTTCGCGAAAAAAAGACGAAATAACCTAATTGGGAACACCTTTTTTCCTTTTCGAAAGAGGCACCACTGTGCCTCTCATGGAAGCAAATCCGTGACTCCAGAAAAGTAAACTCGTGCCTCTCGCCGAAGGAAAAAGAAAGAAAATGAGATATTTTTTCCATTTTCGAGAGGCACGGCCATGCCTCTCGCCGAAGGGGAAAACACATTTTTTTCGTTTCTGGGAAGCACGGCCGTGCCTTTCGCTGAAGCAAAACCGTGCCTCTCGCTGAAGGAAAAAAACTTCTTTTGTTTTCGAGAGGCACTGTGTCTCTCGCGGAGGAATAAAAAAGAACACATTTTTTTCATTTCCGGTCGTGCGTCTCACGAAAGGAAAAAACACATTTTTTTGCACAATTTTTTTGTCCAGTTGAAAAAACCAGAAAAAACCCCATCTAAAAAGCGGAAACGCGTGCGAAAAAAATCAGAGGGAGCCCCCAGAGCACGACACGTGGCAGCGGCTGAGAGCGCGCCAAGTCTCAGCCCACCCCAGTTGACCATTGTGGAGCTCCCGAAGGAATACTTCTTCATTAGTTACTCCCTACGGAATCTTTTTAAAACGCTGAAGCGTTCATGGTTATCAGGCCGCCCCATTCACGCATGGTTAATATATCTCGCATTCACCGAGACATAGACAATACTATGTCTTGCTAAAGCGTTTATGGTTATCGGGCCTGCCCATCCATGCATGGTTAAAATAAAATAGATAAGGAAAATGTTGGAGCTGCAGGCATTGAACCCCGGTGTACTAGGAGATTACCAGCGCAGCTAGCCACTATGCCCACATTCAGTTTGTCATAACTAGTCGGGGTGAGGCGTACTTAATGCGATTTGACGCGGTTTTTTCCACCGATTTTTAAATACGGTTTTTTTCTTCTGTTTTTTGTTTTTGTTTTTCACATGATTTCTTCATTTTTTTCTCTGATTTTACTGTTTTTCTCTGGTTTTACTGGTTTTTCTCTTTTCTTTCTTTTTTTTTTGTTGATTTTCTTTAGGTGTTTCTCGGTTTTCACTGGGTTTTTTCTTTTCATCTTTCCTTGGTTTTTTTTGTTTGTTTCTCAGTTTTCAACAGTTTTCTTTGTTTACTCACGGGTATCATTATTTTTATAAATATTTTTATATATATCAAATACATTTTTCTAACACACGTTTAACATTTTTTGAATACCAATTTAACATATTTTTAGCATGTTCAACATTTTTCCTATATATATTTAACATTTTTTATTTTCAAATTCTTTGTTAACATATTTCAAATATAATTTTAACATTTTTTTGCACACATGCTCAACGTTTTTTCTATACACATTTCACATTTTTCAAATTCAAGTTTAATTTCTTTTAATACATGGTTAATATTTGTACTATACACATTTAACATTTTTAAATACAACTTAAATTTTTTTAAATACATGGTTAACATTTTACTACAAACATTTAACATTTTTAAATACAAGATTAACATTTTTAGAATACATGGTCAATATTTTTACTATACACATTTAACATTTTTTAAATACAAGTTTAACAATTTTTAATACATGATCAATATTTTTTATATACACATTTAACAATTTTCAAATACAAGGTTAACATTTTTTATTACATGGTGAACATTTTTACTATACACTTTTAACAATTTTCAAATACAAATTGAACATTTTTTGAATACATGGTAAATATTTTTTCTATGCACATTTAACATTGTAAAATGCAAGTTTACATTTTTTTGAATACATGGTCAATTTGCTTATACACATTTAACATTTTTTAAATGTTTGATTAACAGTTTTGAAGTACTTATTTAACCTTTTTCAAACCTTGATTAACATTCTGTTAAACTACACGATCAACTTTTTCACACGTTGTATATTTTTGTGTACATTTTTTGCATACATGCTCAACATTTTTTCTATACACATTTATCGTTTTTAAATGCATGATTAACATTTTTCAAAACATTATGTAATGTATATTTTTTAAATATATATGTTTATACTTTTTGGAAGTGTAAAAAAATGTAAAAAAATGAAACAAAAAACGTGAAAGAAAAAACAGAAAAAAACACAGAGATTGTGCCCTCCATCGCTCTTGGGCCGGCCCATCTGGAGCTGCCCTAACGCGAGTGTTTCCCTAGGTCTGGCTTAAAGCGAGACATAGGGCGCCCCTTGCTTTTTTTTTTTGAGCGGTAATGCTAAAATTTATTGATCGAAATCCGGATGAAGTGGAATACGAAGTGGATCATTGAACATTTTGTGTAATATACGCTGAACAATTTGAACTACACATTGAACATTTTTGTGATATACGCTAAACAAAATGTAAATACATGTTGAATAATTTAGTGATATACGATGAACAATTTTTTGAATTGTGGACAAATTTTTTAAAAAGTGAACCAAATTTGAAACTATGAACAATTTTTGAAATCATGAGCAAAATGAAAACGTTTCTGAAAACAAAGGATAAAATAAAAACGAAAAGGGACAAATAAAAGGAAAGGGAAAAAGGAAAGAAATAGAAGCAGAAACAGAAAAAAAAACACAACAAAAAAGGAAAAGGAAAACAGAGAAAAAACCAGAAAACTGGCAGAAAGGAAAAAAAGAAAAAAAATCGGTTGAGGGATCCTTCTAGAATGTTCCCAAAACCAGTTTGGCTGCTTTGACGCTGGAATTGGGCCGGCCCGTTTCGCGGTGCTCTGTCGAGCGCTTCAGCGGAAGCGCAGCATCTGGACGCTCGCGGGCGTCAAATAGGAAACGCGGAGAAATGGACATCACTTAAAAACACCGAGAAATGCACATGGCGCTTGCCTTGGCCGGCCCACTTGTCCGTGTCAGCGTTCATTACATACTCCACCATAATATAAGAGCGGTCTTTACATTAGTGTAGTGTAGAAACCGCTCTTATATTATGGAACTGAGGGAGTATCGTTTTCTTGTAGCAATCACCGGAGCGACTCAGTGTTTCCTATAGCAACCATTGCACTGACTCGGTTATTCCCGTAGAGAACACTATAGCACACAGTTTATAAAAAACTGAACATATTTTAAATCTCAAACATTTTTTGAAATTCTAAACGCTTTTCGAATACATGGACATTTTTTGCAAACACAAATTTTTTTTAGATATTGTGAAGAATTTTTGAGAACATCAACATTTTCTTGAAATCCTAACATTTTTTAAAATTCTGTTTTTTTGGAACTGCAGACATTTTTTATAAAGGCATTTTCTTGAACACCAAAGAATTTTTAGAAAATTGAAAAAAGCTTCAAAACCCCCCGAAGAAAACCAAAAGAAAGAAACAATAGAAGAACGAAAAATGAAACAACGGGGCACGAACCGGAATGGAACCTTCCAAATTTCGGAAACAGAGAACCTAGCTAAACGGGTCAACCGAGTTAAAATGTGTGTTATCTTTCCAGTGCGATTCGGCACCAAGCTGCAATGATAAACAAATAAATGAATAAAAATAAATCCATTGGCTATTTTGGGATGGGTACATGTGGGGCGCATTGTGGAGGACGTGCTGACGGTGTCCCGGTCAAGGGGCATCTCACCACTTCGGTTCCTGGCTTGTAGGCTGGGCTAAGGACCCCTAGGTTGGTGTTGTCCTGGGTCACATTGGGCAGTCCATGGTAGATTCACCAAAGACTCCGGAAGACTTGACGTACAAGTCGATGATACCAGAGCCGTATAGGACTCTTTCTCTATTGACGTAGCCGATTAGGATCTGTAACCCTAGGGCCTTCGTTATGCTATATAAGCCAAGGTTCGGACTCGTTGTAGAGAATTTAACATATAATTGTTTGGTACTTTACCTGTACTTTGTACACACCCCAACGCAATATACATGAGCAGGAGTAGGGTATTATCTCCACCATGAAAGCCTGAACCTGGGTAAATCCTTGCTTCTATTACCATCTAGCCAAGTCGCCTAGCTGGGATACCCTACCGAGGGATCTGCCAGATCTAGCTCCGACACGCGACCTTAGTGCTCACTAAGAATAGAGAGTGAGGCATAAACGAGAGCGACTAATCAAGGGGCACCCGTTGGAATGAACATGCAGTGGAAACTTGAGCGATATGGGAGTGCGTCGCGTGGTCACCCAGACGCCACCACGTGTCGTGGCAGGGTGCATCCGCATGCGCATGATTTTTTTTTCCTTTTTTGCACGTGTTTTCGGTTTTTTAGGGTTGTTCAGGTTTTCAAAATTTTCTTGGTTTTTCCTAGTTTTCTAAAAAAACATTTGTCCTTTTGTTTTTCTCATGGTTTTCTTGCTTGAAGAACACGTGAGAAATGACAAGTACAGTTGTGCTTCACTGTGAGGCACGTCTGTGTTTCTGTGTAAAGAACCATTGTCCTTCCTTCCCGAAAGTGAAAAAGCACAGTTATGCGTCACGGTGAAGCATAACTGTGTTACCAAAAAAATGAAAAAGCATAAAATCTCCTTTTTCACAAAAAAAAGCACAATTGTCTTTATGGTTTTGTTTAGTTTTTTCTGGCTCCCTTTTTCAGAATTTTTTTGTTCAGGTATATTAATATGAGATACAGTTTTACAGATCTCGACACGAGAAATACAATAATGAAAATGGTTCACTTTTGGGGCGCATGATTTAAGAGATAAATGATTAAAAGAACAAATATACAAGAAAATCACAAAACCCTCAAATTACGACAAGTGTCATATGCATAGCAGAGAAGATTTCTTTATAGAGTACGCCTAGACATACCTTATTTTTATAAAAGGCAGAAGACAAATTACAAGAGACTACAACTTGCTAGGAACAACAAGTGCAGTTCGAACTCCACACTCAAACTAATCAAATGATTAGGCACCACAAGTATTACAAACACAACGCAAAGGGGTCTGCCGAGCCGCGTGTCAACAAGAACCGTCACCTTAAAGAGCAAAAACTCCATCCAAACTTTGGAGAGAATGTGAAACTGAACCTTGCAGGTGTAAGGGCATATTTCTCCCTATGTGGTTTTGGTGATTGATGACAATGCATTTGCGGACTAATCATGTGCATTGAGCATTTCATAGATCTCATGTCTAGGCACAAGACGATTCGGTGCCCCTCGGAGTATATCAAAGACGGCGTTTCTCTACATTTCTTTTTGGTGGATTTGAGTCGTAGGAAAGACGTACTATTAAGAGGGTGTCCGCTTCGAAAAGTTAGGGTGGAATCAACATGTACACATCTGTTCCTTTGCATCACCTTTCCTTCGCGTCATTGGAGAGCACCGGTCGTTTACCCTTGTCTATGCGAAGATGAAGGCCTCCAAGTGCTATAGTTTCTGTGGCGTGCGGTAGTACTGCTCAAGGGAGCAGTAGTACCGCAGCGGTCCACAGTAGTACCACCCAGGGAAGCGGTAGTACCGCGTTGTGCGGCAGTACCGCTCCTCGCGAGTGGTAGTACCGTGGCCACTAGCCCAGAACGCTGGCACGCATGGAAGTAGGTGCGGAAGTAATTTGTTACTTCCGCGCCCTACGCGGTAGTACCGCTCCCTGCGAGCGGTAGTACCGTGCCGGATTTTCGCACAGACCGAAACTCAACAGAAGTAGCCACAGATGTAATTTTATTAGTCTGTGCCTTCCCAGCCCAGTTGAACCCTGCCTTGCAGTAGTACCGCTCTGGTGGTTCTACCGCTCATTGCTTTACGCAACAGGGCCTCATCTGGTCTCTGCCGCGCGAGCGGTAGTACCGCACCGTCTAGCGGTAGTACCACAAGCCCTTGCAGTAGTACCGCGTGTCTGTGCAGTAGTACCGCATGTCGCGGGCTGAATAAGTGGGTAACGGTTGGATCTCCCCCCCACTATATAAAGGGAGTCTTCTTCCCCAATTTGACTACCTCTTCTCTCCCCAAGCTCCATTGTTGCTCAAAGCTCCATTTTCGCCCGATCTCTCTCCCTAGCCAATCAAACTTGTTGATTTTCTAGGGATTGGTTGAGAAGGCCCCGATCTACACTTCCACCAAAAGAAATTTGATTCCCCCACTAATCCCTTGCGGATCTTGTTACTCTTGGGTGTTTGAGCACCCTAGACGGTTGAGGTCACCGCGGAGCCATATTCCATTATGGTGAAGCTCCGTGGTATCGTTGGGAGCCTCCAATTAAGTTGTGGAGATAGCCCCAACCTTGTTTGTAAAGGTTCGGTCGCCGCCTCCAAGGGCACCAATAGTGGAATCACGTCATCTCGCATTGTGTGAGGACTTGAGGAGAATACGGTGGCCCTAGTGGCTTCTTGGGGAGCATTGTGCCTCCACATTGCTCCAACAGAGACGTACTTCCTCTCAAAGGGAAGGAACTTCGGTAACACACCCTCGTCTCCACCGGCTCCACTTTGGTTATCTCTTACCTCTACTTGTGCAAGCTTATATTGTGTTGTATCCCTTGCTTTCTTGTGTGCTTGTTGTTGTTGCATCATATAGGTTGCTCACCTAGTTGCATATCTAGACAACCTACTTTGATGCAAAGTTTAATTTGGTAAAGAAAAGCTAAAAATTGTTAGTTGCCTATTCATCCCCCCTCTAGTCAACCATATCAATCCTTTCAATTGGTATCAGAGCCTCGTCTCTTTATTAAGGACTTTGTCGTCCGAAGAGTATGGTTGATACCGTAGACGCTGGGGAGGAGCACTCCGGTGTGAATTCATTCTCGTCTACGGCCGATGGGGGATCCTCGGTCTCTCGTGAGGAGTTCAATGCGGCTTTGGACACATTAAAAACCTCCATGACGACCGAGGTTGAAGGCATGTTCAATAAGTTTTTAGAAGGCCTTAAATTATCCACCGCACCGATGAAAGTGGGTGATCCCGCTAACAAGGTGACGGATGCTAAATCCAATAAGGGGGAAGCTACGAGTGAACAAGTTCCTTTTCCTAGTGGTAGAAGTGGAAATGGCATCTTTGCCCATGTTGAACCTCCTATTACTTATGGAGGACCGGTTCCCTCCACGCATATGAATCATGTTGGTCCTCCACCTAAGCTTGTGAAAAATGAGGATTTTGCCTCTTGGGTCTATCGCTTTAAACGTCATTTAAATCATAGTTCTACTAATCTTTGAAGAATTGTTGAGCAAGGTTTCTACCCGCATGACCCAAGCAACTTCACTCCTAGAGAAGCCGCGGATCATCAATTCAACGAGTCCGCTCTTTTCATTCTCCAAGAAGCAATTCCACCTGAAGATATTGCGCATCTCCGACCTTTCACCGTGGCCAAGGAAGCATGGCAACATGTTGTTTCCATTTACAAGGGAAGCGCAAGCATTCAACGCTCAAACTTTGAAGTGGTGCAAGATGAAGCCGGTGAGTTTGCAATGAATGAAGATGAAGAACCTCGAAAGCTTTACCGGAGATTAACCACTCTCGCGCTCTCACTCTGAGATCATGGGAGCAAGGATACGGATGACAATTGGATCAAGAGCAAGTTTCTCAAGGCCGTGATGCCTTACCATAAGGCCATGTCCTCCGTCATTTGTCAAAGGCCGGACTTCCACGCCTTGTCCTCAAGTGAAGTGTTGGATGAGTTTGTTGCAATGAGGATCTTGGACAAGACCGCCGACAATGCGGTATTGCATTCTCAACGAGCAAAGAAGCCCAACCTTGCTTTGAAGGCCAAGGTTAGTGTGGAAGAAGAGGGTGAAGAGGAAGAAGAGGAGTGTTGCCCCGAAGATACCAAGTATGCACATCATGAGCACATGGCTCTCGCTTAACGACAATTTTGGAGCAAGAAGAACTCAAGGCCCAACTTCAACAAGAACAACTCAAGTGGCACCAAGGGCGAGCAACGTGTGAGGACATGCTATAATTTTAGAAGATGTGAGCCACTTTGTTGCGGATTGCCCGTATGAGAAGAGAGAAGACAATGATGGCAAGCTTATCCGAAAAGACAAGGCCAAGTCCTTCCCCAACAAGAACAACTTCACCAAGAAGACTCCGCCCAAGGGGTTGGTGGCACAAGAAGAGTACAATGAGGATGATGATGATGACGAAGATGGTGAGACGGTTGCCATGGCCTCCGTTGCCATTGCAACAACTCCACGGGTGTCCCTCTTCGATTCACCCAACGAGAACATCACCGCCAAGTGCCTCATGGCTAAAGCCACCAACAAGGTAACCCCCAACATCAAAACTATCATCACTACTAATCCTTCTTTGATGTATTGCATTGATGAAAGAGAGGGGTCAAATGAGGAATAAAATGAATTTGAGTCTTTTATGAGTAAGCTCAAGGGTAAATCCAAGAAGCACTTTGTTGCGCTCTTGGAACAACTTGGTGAAGCCAATGACATGATCGAGGCTCACGAAGAAACCATCTCTAAGATGGAAGGGCATAGTCGTGACTATGCCGATGAGATTTCGGATCTCTCTAATGCGCTTGAGGAAGAGCGTGGTCATCGTTTGGCTCTTGAGGAGTCACACAACGATGGTCATGCTAAATTAAAGAAAGATCTTGATCATGCTCTTGTTGTATCTCGTGTGCTCAATTCCGAGAAGGCAAAACTTGGGGTTGACCATGCTAGACTCAAGTAGGAGTTTGATATACTTGACAAGGCTCACAAGGTCTTAAAAGGTGCTCATGCTAGCCTCAAGGAGTCTCATGATCAACTCCAAGTGAAGCTAACCAAGGAGAAAGCCACTTTTCCTCATATGGTTTTAATTGATAATGCAAATGCTACTAACCCATGTTGTGAGCATGTGCATCTTGTGGAGGAGAATGCCAAGTTGAAGGATCAACTTGAGAAAGGCCTTGTGTCTTGCATACAATGTGAGAAGAACCTCAATGACCTTTTGAGCAATCAAAAGGAAGTTGTGGGCAAGGAAGGAATTGGGTTTGCACCCAAGTCCAAGAATAAGAAGAAGAATGACAAGGCCAAACCACCTCCTCTTCTCAAGCAAACTTTTGTGAAGGAGGGAGAGGGTGCTTCTAAAGAGAAGAAGAAAAATGTGAAGGGTGGTGGTGTCAAGAAGGGCAATGCCACCCCTTCCAACAAAGCCGGCGACTTTAACCCTTCTTATGTGTTATGTCGTGCTAGTGATGGGCATGTTTATGCCAAATTTGTTGGTTCTCCTTATGAGTACATTGAATGGTCTATTTGGGTTCCTAAGACCCTTGTTATTAACATCAAAGAACCCATTACAAAATGGGTAACTAAAACCAAGCATTGATCTCTTGTAGGTGTTTGCTTCCGGTGGGGGTCATGGTTGCTCGATAGTGGAGCCACAAATCATATGACTAGAAGCAAGGACTTGGTGGTGGACGTGCACAAGGTTTCATCTATGCCCATCAATGTCGAGTGGGGTGATGCATCATCTTCTAAGGTATTGGGTCTCGGCAAGGTTGTCATTTCTCATGATCTCACGATCGAGAAAGTCATGCTTGTTGAGTCCCTTGCATACAACTTACTTTCCGTTCGTCAACTTGCACTTATGGGCATTGCCACTTTCTTTGATATTGATATCATGGCCCTCTTGTGGAGCAAGACTCTTAAAGTAGCCTTTGTTGGGCATGTCGAGAATGGTCTATATGTGATTAACTTTTCGGAGCGACCCACTAAGACTGCGACATGCCTAATGGCTAAAGCTGACGTGGGATGGCTTTGGCGTCGCCGTTTAGCCCACGTCAAGATGAGATCTTTGCAAAGTCTTCTCAAGGGGGACCATGTTCGTGGACTAAAAAATGTTAGTTTTGCCAAAGATCGTGCTTGCAGTGCTTGTATCGAAGGAAAGCTACATGAGAAGGCTCACCCTCCCACGACTATCATCTACTCGAAGAGGCCCTTGGAACTCCTTCACATGGATCTCTTTGGGCCTCCATCCTTTGATAGTCTTGGGGGTAGAAAGTATTGCTTGGTGATTGTGGATGATTATTCAAGATACACTTGGGTATATTTCTTCAAGAGGAAGAGTGAGACCCAACAAACCTTCATCGACTTTGCAAATGAAGCTCAACATCAACATTATGCAAAGATCTTGACGATAAGAAGTGACAACGGCACCGAGTTCAAGAACTACACCTTGGATGAGTTTCTTAGTGATGAGGGGATAAAGCATCAATATTCCGCACCTTACACCCCTCAACAAAATGGTGTAGCGGAGAGGAAGAACCGAACGTTGATGGATGCGGCAAGGACCATGATGGCAGAGTTCAAGTCTCCATACAACTTTTGGGCCGAAGCCATCAACACCGTTTTCATGCATCCAATCGGCTCTATCTCCGCAAAGGCTTGAACAAGACTCCATATGAGATACTCACCGGTAACAAGCCCAACCTCAAGTACTTCCGGGTGTTCGGGTGTAAGTGTTTCATTCTCAAGAAAGGTGTTCGTTTGTCTAAATTTGATGCTAGAGCTCATGAGGGCATATTTGTTGGTTATGCTACAAACTCTCATGCTTACTGTGTCCTCAACAAGTCCACCGGACTCACTGAGGAGACGTGTAACGTGGAGTTTGATGAGAATAATGGCTTACAAGTGGAGCAAAGTGGTACTTGTGATGTAGGTGATGAAATTCATCCCCAAGCCATAAGAAGAATGGGTGTTGGTCATATCCTACCCATTGAGGAACCCCTTGTGGCCGAAGGAGAAGGACAATGTTCCACTCAAGTGGAACCATCACCAACCCAAGACCCACACGCTTCCGAAGAACAAAGTGAAGGCCCTCAACCAAATGAACAAGATCAAGGGCAAGATCAACCTCAAGATGGTGGTGAACGACCAAGTGATGCCCAAGGTCAAGTTCTCACCACCGAGCAAGTTCAAGATCAAGAACAAGCTCAAGACGACGCTCAAGATGATCAAGTAACCGCTCCTCAACTCTCTCCTGAGGAGGAATTGGAGCGTCGTGCCGCCAAGATTGCATCCAAGCTCACTACCAAAGATCATCTCATGACGAATGTGCTTGGAAGCTTAAGAAAGGGGGTAAGCACTCGTAGACAATTAGCAAACTATTGTGAACATCACGCGTTTGTTTCTTGTGTTGAACCCCAAAAGGTCTATGAGGCGCTCGAGGATCCGGATTGGCTTAATGCCATGCATGAAGAACTCAACAACTTCGAGCACAACAAGGTGTGGAGATTGGTGCCAAGGCCAAAGGGGAACCATAGTGTCATTGGAACCAAGTGGATATTCAAGAACAAGCAAGATGCTCATGGGATTATCGTTCGCAACAAGGCTCGTTTGGTAGCACAAGGCTACACCCAAGTCGAGGGTATCGACTATGGTGAAACCTTCGCTCCCGTTGCTTCCTTGAATCTATTCGTTTGTTGATTGCCTATGCTTCTCATCATAACTTCAAGTTGCAACAAATGGATGTGAAGAGTGCTTTTCTTAATGGTCCTATTAATGAGTTGGTGTATGTCAAACAACCCCCGGGGTTTGAGGATCCTGAGTTCCCCAATCATGTGTACCAACTCGATAAGGCACTATATGGCCTTAAACAAGCCCCACGTGCGTGGTATGAGCACCTTACCGAGTTGTTGCAAGATCGTGGGTTTGAAATTGGGAAAATCGACC
Source organism: Aegilops tauschii subsp. strangulata (assembly GCF_002575655.3). Lineage (NCBI taxonomy): Eukaryota > Viridiplantae > Streptophyta > Magnoliopsida > Poales > Poaceae > Aegilops > Aegilops tauschii. The sequence continues at coordinate 361,724,433 of NC_053039.3, forward strand.
CCACTCTTTTTACTAAGAAGGTCAAAGGGGAGTTGTTTGTATGCCAACTATATGTTGATGATATTATCTTTGGTTCTCCTAACAAAGCTTTCAATGAGGAGTTTGCCACTCTCATGACCTCAAAGTTCAAGATGTCCATGATGGGAGAGTTGAAGTTCTTTCTCGGGTTCGAAATCAAACAAAGAAGAGAAGGAACCTTCATCAACCAAGCCAAATACACTCAAGACATGCTCAAGAGATTCAAGCTAAGTGATGTCAAGCCAGCTTCCACTCCAATGCCCGTCAAATGCCAACTTGACATAGATCCCAATGGTAAAGCGGTGGATCAAAAGATATATCGTTCCATGATTGGCTCCTTGCTTTACCTTTGTGCATCTAGACCGCATGTTGAGTGTGGGAATTTGTGCACGGTTTCAAGCCGCACCTAAGGAAAGCCACTATGTGGCGTTCAAGCAAATCTTTCGATATTTGGCTCATACCCCAAACTTTGGCTTGTGGTACCTAAGAGGAGGTAACTTCAACCTTGTGGGCTTTTCTGACTCGGATTGGGCGGGAGACAAAGTGGATAGGAAGTCAACTTCCGGAGGGTGCCAATTTCTTGGTTGCTCCTTGGTGAGTTGGTCTTCTAAGAAGCAAAGTTGTGTGTCTCTCTCGTCCACCGAAGCGGAGTATGTGGCCGCCGGTAGTTGTTGTGTTCAACTCCTATGGATGAGGCAAACTTTAAAGGATTACGGTGTCATTTGTGACAAAGTGCCTCTTTGGTGTGACAATGGAAGTGCCATCAAGATTTCTCTCAACCCGGTGCAACACTTCAAGACGAAGCATATTGAGATTTGGTATCACTTCATCCGGGATCACATTATGCGAGGGGAGATCCAGCTCAACTGTGTCAACACTCATGATAACCTTGCAAATATTTTCACGAAGCCCTTGGATGAAGCAAGATTTCACGAGTTAAGGCATGAGCTAAATATCATTGATTTGAGCAATGTGGCTTGAACCTTTGCACACCCCACCATACTCATCTTGATATCTTGTTTAGGTGTAGGCATGGACATAGGGGGAGTGTTGTTCTCTCAATGAACTCGCCCTCCCCCATTATGCATAAATTGATCAACTCTTTCACATTAGCCATTTTTATGGTACTTGTGCTTCAAAGACAAGTTTTGGTCATGGGCCCAAGGATAATTCTTCGTGGTGCCATACCAATTGACTCAAACATAGGTGGCTCCGGCCACCGCCCTCTCTCTTTGAGAGGCTTTGGTTTGCGTTTGGTCCTTGTTGTCTTTCGCCTTCCTTTGAGCCGTGTTTGTGTTTGAGTTGCCTCATGAGTGCTCGTGTGCGTGTCCGGTTGCTTGAAGTTTGCATTGCAAAGGCCGTGTTTTTCTATTTTTGTCAAAACTTGCACTTTCTTGGGTATACGGTACTACCGTGGCTAGCCACGGTACTACCGCAGGAGGTGGGTAGCATCTGTGCTTGCGCATCTGCAACCCCGACATGGTACTAGCGCTTCCAGCACGGCAGTAAGTTTTTACTGCCGCTGGAAGAGCGGTACTACCGCCCTGTGTGCGGTACTTCTGCCCGGGCGGTACTACCGGGATGACCCGCGGTACTACCGCGATGACCCGCGGTACTACCGCACTGTCGAGAGCGCGTGGGGGTTAATAGCGGGCAGGGGGGAGTTTCTACTCCCCCATACCCATTCATCTCTTCCCCTCACTTCATCTCTCTCTCTCCTGCCCAAGAACGGCGTCGGAGGACCTCGCCGGATCTCCGTCTCCGTCCGCTCTCCTAGCATTCCGATCGGAGGGATTGATCCCCACCGTGCCCTCTTGCCATGGAACCCGGTATCTCCCTTAGTCCCTCTCTCTCTGCCCCGTTGTTGTGCTTCTAGGTTTTGGGAGATGCATGTGTAGTTCTTGCGTTTTTTGGCTAAATCTTTGCAAGAGGAGATTGTTGGAGAGTGTAGTGCAGTAGATATGCTATTTGGTGTGATGCAACTATGTAGTTTTGATCAACGATAGTACCGATCTATTTTTACGGATGTTCCTAGATCCGTTCGTGCGAGATGCGGTTCCGTGCGGTACTACCGCTCCTCCTGGAGCGGTACTATCGCCCACTCATGCGAAAACTGCCCCGTGCGGTACTACCGCTCCGCTCACTACAAAAAAAATACACTTCCATGATGATACGTGTTTGTCATAGTAGGTCACGTTTTCTGTCATGCATGTACATCCATGACGATTTTATGACAGAATCAAGGTAGTCATACCTGTGCTGTCGTAGAAGTGTTCCATGACATTACCAAAATTGTCATCATAGAAGTGTTCACTTCCATGACGATAAATGCCGTGTCATGGAAGTGCTTTCGTCAAGGGTGACCGACACGTGGCATCCACCGTAACGGGTCGCCGTTAAGCTATCGGGTCCGGTTTTTGGATCCGATAACCTGCTAACAGCCACGACCAATGCCGATTTTCCACGTGTAAAATTCTCATTGGCCGACGGAACCATGTGTTAGCTCCGCGTTCGCACAGGTGTCACTCATCCAATGGGCGAGATGCGCCTATAATATGTTGACACGTGGACCGACCCAAAAGTTGCCCATAAAGATTAAATGGGCCGGCCTAACTAAAGGCCCACAAGATTTTGCGAACCATAATGGGCCGACCTAGCTAAAGGTCCACGAGATTTTGCAGACCATAATGGGTCGGCCCAGCTAAAGGCCCACAAGATTTTGAGGACACTAGTGGGCCGGCCCGTTAACAGGCTGCCATGTTTTGGGCCAAATGCCGGCCCATATTTGATCTGGTCCATTAACAGCCTGCCACGTTTCGGGCCTAATAAAGGCCCATATGAGATCCGGCCCGTTAATAGCCTACCATGTTCTGGGCCATATTACGGCCCAGATCAGATCCGACCCTTTAAGAGGCTTTGGGCTAAATTATGGCCCATATCAGATTCGGCCCGTCAACTGTACGCTGTGCTTTTGGGCCCACTTGAGGCCCGGTCAGGATTTCTGTTTGCTAAAGGCCCATTTAGTAATTCAGAATGATATTAGTTTCGGCCTGTTAAAGGCCCGTTTAACATGTCGGCCCTATATTTATTTCGGCCTGTTAAAAGCCCGTCATATAGTTGGGCCTAACTACAGCCCGGTTTGCATCCGGCCTGCTCACAACCGATAATCTGATTGGGCCAAACAAGGACCGAGACAATTTTTGGCCTGTTAACGGCTCGTGATGTGATTGGCACAATCATGGGCCGGGGTCTATTTCGGCCTGCTGTCGGCCCGTGAGTTGTCAGACACGTTTCAGGCCCAACCTACTTTTCAGCCTACTAAAAGCCCATTGAATTTTCTTGCGAAAATAGGGCCGGCGGTTTACTCAGCCTATTAAAGGCCCGAATCTACTAGTGGGCCAATTTTACATTTAGGCCTGTTAACGGACCAAGATGACTGGGCCCATGATGCGGATCATACATAGTGATTTGCATGACGGCCCGATTATGTACCGTAATTTTACGGTTTGGCCGGTTTACTGCGAAGACAGGATATATATACAGTAAAATAACTACAACATCGTGAATAAGAAAAAACCTACACTATACAATAAAGAAATTACGGCATATTACATCCACTGGGCACCAAAGTTCGCCACTATGATAATAAAGCACAAGTAGACAACAGATTACATACACTGGGCATCAAAGATCGCCACCAGTGCAAATAAACACGCCGAAAAAATAATATACAAAACCAATCACTTCAATGGAGTTCAAGAAAGGTTAGCCCTGCTCGGGAGCTGCGGCGCAAGCAGCTGAGCAAGCTGATGAGACTGCGCTTGTTTGACACTTATATCCTCCTCACTCTGAAAGAGAAACAAGCAGACAGATGACAGGTTTTGCACATATAAGTATCAGTGTTGATAATTCATCACATTTCTTATTGACGAATAAAGTAACACAGTTTAAAATAGCATTAACATAATATGGTATTGCTCAGGTTAAGACATGGCAGGAAATGACATTGTGAAGGAGTTGGCAACTTCACGACACCACTGGATTATAGATCAAGAACTCATAAGTATCAATGGTTAGTGTGCTGGCAATTTATCCCATTTCAGATTGGCAAATAAAGAGACGATTTAAATAATAGTAGAATGATATGGCATTGTTCATAGTTAAGACATTGCAGAATATGACATTGTGATGTAGTGGGTAGGTTCACCACACCACTGGATTACGGATCAAGAACAGAAGCATACATGCAGTGCAAAAGAAGATCACTTGCTCTGTATAGTTTAATTTACATGGTATGAAGAAGGAACTTGGTTGTACAACTGAAAACCTAAATTGAGAAGGACAAACTTTTGTTTATGAACTACATAATAAACTTTAAACATGCAATTTGATGCAAACACCAAATATAAACAGCTGTTGCAGTCATGCCTAACCAAATATACACAACAAAGTTTGAAGGCTTGAGAAGGACAAACTTACATTATTGGTGAAGACAGACTCTATAAAGCCCTTGTCCATGCTGATGGTGGGGGGGGGGGGCAATTCAAGAAGTTTACCACATAATCTTCTTCATAAGCATTGCCTTTATTCTACATTTTGTTAAGAGTAAATATAGATGTGATAATATAATAAAAAATGGAGAATATTTAAGATAAGATGAAGAGTGATGCTACATAACCAAGTAGCTATAAATGTAAGTACATCGATATAGGCAAAAGATACAGCCAAGAGAAATGCAGAGCTAAACTTCTTCAGTACCATCGGTGTTATCCAACCTTATGGTAAGAGTAAATATAGATCTGATGTGTAGAAAATGGAGGGCAAAGGAAAATAAGCTGCAGAGTGATGGTACATGAACAACTAGCTGTCAATATAAGTACACTGATAAAGGACAACATGTACTTACAAGAACAATGCAGAGCTAAAAAAATTCATTAGCATTGGATATATTCTACACTAATGTAACCATTCATACAGATCAGATAATTTGGAGCGAACAATTGATAAGCAAGCTATCATGCATACTGCTGTCACATAATGAACCAGGTATGAATGCAAGTACAGTGATACAGGACAACAGGTACTAACAAGAGCAAAGCAGCGGGCAGCATATTTGCGATATCTTGTCGTCCTTTTCAAACCGGAATTCTTCTTCGAGCAGATTTCCTGCAAAAGAGATCCGTAAGGCACATGCAGAAAAGTAGAAGTTCAAATTGTCTTGTGATATCATAGACAGTACCTCATCCTGGGAACGAGACCAGTGCATAACAAGGTTTTTCCATTCAATGTCTTCTAAATTTAGCACAGGATACTTCACCGGAAATTCGTTTATAGACTTGCCATCAAAGTGTGATTTCCTCAGGTAACACCGATACTGCTACAATGCTTCCTTGAAAAGTGCAAGAAAGCTTTGCTCGTCATGACTATCCAGATTGACCCTCGCCTACTTACAACAATGTAATGTAAATCATTGATGTGTTCAATCAGCAGAAAACAGGAAAATAATCACCATGAATAATAGCACTTACACGTAAGTGGGACAGGAAGATGTGAAAATGGTGTTTGTCTTCACCATAATCTTCCCATGATGGGAATATATGCACGTAGTCCCTAACAACATTGAAAGCATTGTCTTTTAAACTAGGAATAACTGGAATGGGGTTCCAATCTGCAGGAATTGGCCGTCTCTGCAGTTGGGATAGGTCTTCGGCCGGTGGACTTGCTGTACTTTTTGCTGGAGTGGGATTTTTCTGTGGTACGGCTGGTGCTATGGCAACTGAAATCGGCATACCTTTTGCTAGAGTGCAGGTCCTATGTGGTGGGGCTAGTGGTGGGGCCAGTGAAGTATGGGTACAATCTGCTGGAGTCGGTCCTACGTTTTGTGTCACTAGTTGTAGAGCCAATGTAAGTGGGGTGCTATCTGATTTCTCTGGCACCACCACGTTTTTCAAGGACTTTGCTGGTGCTCCTTCAAGTTTGGCAACCACCCTCTTCCTTTTTTATGTCTGATGCACAAGAACATCATTTGAGTGAAAAAAACATGGTATGATGACAGATGGAATATGTATTGATAATGGATGGGCATGGCATCTTGACATATATGATGAGTAAACTAAGCAGATGGCGGTGCAACAAAGTAGAAGAAATGCAAGACAACTTATGCAAGATACGCGCAATCAATAAAACCTTGCCAAATTAGAAGAGGCACCTTGATGGGTGAACAGGACAGGCCATCTTCCTTTGACTCCTCGAGGTCAGAATAGTCATTAGGATCATATTCTGAACAAGAATCTACAGGTGGGGAGCGTATGAGTTTCATTGCATCCATAATGGCACTCAATGCCTTGGTGCCAATTTTGTAAGTCGTTGCAGTGTTCCACAATATTCTTCTGATGCGCGGATTCTGATATTCACTGTGATTACATATAATATCTAAGAAGCATGAAAACATAAATAGTAGTGAGATATCTTTGTAATGCAGATGATATTCTAATATAGGGGCGCCCTGTAAACCCTTGTGTGCTATCACTGGATTCTGATGAGAGAGCCCATGTGTGTTGTAATATGGTGCGTGCATTAATATAATCTGGCACAAGTACACAATAAATAGGCTCCAGAAGTAAGGATAGTTGGCAGATGATAGGTTCATAATATACTGTATAGAGAGTTTATTGCCAAACCATGATAACAAGTGCACACAGCAACTAGGCAGATCGTAGTGTACATAAAAGGGGTACACCATAACCAGGATATATAAATCGGGAAAGTGGAACTGGCTGGAAAATACGGTGTTGTATTGCTGCTACTAATTGAAAGCCTATCGATCACGTACAGGCCAGCTCTATCAGATGTTGACTGCAGATGTCCCTGCTCCCCTTCCTGACAAGGAACATACTGTACATACTAAATACAGAATAACAAAAGAGGAACATGTTAAAGAACAGAAGAGGAAGCATATTCTTGAGGTTCCGCTTCATTGCATACAATGTTGGTTGCCCACTCATGATGAATCACATCGCCCAAAGAAATGCAATTCCATGTTGTCTCTCTATATGTGGCCACATGCATTTGGAAAAAAAGTGGGAGCATTACCTAACCAATTAAATGCGTGTCTGTTAACTAATATCAGTATCATATCACAATTCGTATTTGAAGAAGTAAGCTTTGGACTTATGATTGGTGTATTGTTTAGCTTCAAGAGTGGACTGCTGCTAGTGCGACACAAAGCAGCTACACAGATCATAGTGTAGATATAACGGGAAAACCGTAAGCATCACAAGTAAAATCAGCAAAGTGGAACTTGCTGGAAAATATAGGCTACTATTTCCGGTATGGCTAGAAAGGCTTCGGATACCAGCTCTCTTCAACTGAAGGTGCGGTACTGTTAATATCAGTGTAACTCTCGAAGGCGACACAGCTCCCCGCATTTCCTTGCTAATCTTATAGGATTCAAGTGGGCAGGCCACTACAATTCCAATTCCTATGTTTAAAAAATCCTACGAATCAAAGAGGCCCGAAGAGTTCAAAGTGTCCATCACAACCGACCGTGTAGACCTCTACACTGCAAATGTCCCTGCTCATCTTCACTACAAGGAACATAATGTACTACTATCATACTCCCTCCGTTCCAAAATATAAGTCTTTGTAGAGATTTCCACTATGGATCACATACAGATGTATACAGATACATTTTAGAGTGTAGATTCACTCATTTTGCTCCATATGTAGTCCATGGTGGAATCTATACAAAGACTTGTATTTAGGAGCGGAGAGAGTACTTATAAAAGAGAACGGAAGAGGAACATGCTAAAGAAGAGCAAGCAGATTTTGGATAATAAAATGTTCGTTGCGCAGTGCCCACACATGATCAACCAGAGCGCATTAAGAATGCAACTCCCTGCTGTCTCTCTATATGTGGTGCACGTGCTTTTCGAAAGTAAAGAAGGAACGTTGGCTGACCAATTAAACGTTATTTGTTTTAGTAATATCAGCATCATATCAGATTCGTATTTGAGCAAGAAGTTTGGAATTATGAGTGGCACGTTGTTTAGCTTGATGGATTCAGGAGCAGTGCTAAGCAGCTACGATGATGGTACTGAATATAAAGGCATGTCTGCATACAAGTCGTGTGACATTTGTCAATTGGGTCAGTAGACCATTTCAGGCAGTCGGATGAAGATCCTATGTCTCCTAACCCTTCTTGTTCCTCATCTTTGATTCTTCCCATATAGAACACCGCACGGGCCGCCGGCCGAACCACTGGCCACGACCCCCCCCCCCCCCGCCCTCCCCTGAACCGCCCCCACTGCGTGTGTTCCTCCGCCTCTCCCACCCCCGCCCCCGCCTGCGTCGAGTTTTCTTCGTTCGGCGAGGCCCCACCACCGCCCCCCACAACCACCGTCCCCCACCCGAGCCCCTTCCTTCGCATCGACGAACTCCGGCGAGCTCTAAAAAATTGACTGACCCAATTTTGAAATTTAGTGTACTGTTATTTAACTAGTGTGGAATATAAAAGGGGAAAACCATAAGCATTGCGAGTATAGTGTTGAGCGTGCCATGGCGGATCTGAAGGTGCAAACCGGACAAAGGCAACTTCGCAACCAATGTTTGCTTTCAACTAACAAGTAAGTGATGGACAAGAAATCAGAGTAAAGCAGTGGCGATCTATTATCATGCTGCCATAAATAAGTTGAGTGGATACGAAAGAGTACCGCCTCTGGTGCGGCGTCGTGTATACATCTGCTGAGAATTTGACGGTGCTGCGGTAGCGATGGCTGTCGGCGGCGTGGAAGCAGATATAGGAGGGTAGACGGTGGCGGCGGGGGAAATATCCCGGCGCGGTGGACGAGACGGTCGTAGGAGCTGCGCCGGCAAGGTGGACGACGGCGGGGATGAAGCGAGAGGACGGGATGCAAGGATCCCTATCCGAAGCCGTGGATGAGAGAGGTTGATCTCTTGTAATGGATGACGGCGTCGGGGTATCAGCTCCGGCATGGTGGAGTACGGCGATGGATGGGGTGGCAGATGGAGGAGGCTAGGGTGGAGAGGGTGTTTTGGCGCCCACGAAGTACGAATGGGGAAATGGATGGAGAGAGGAAGGGGGGAACCATGTCTTCAGGGCGCGCTTGTCTCAAATGCGAGGAAATTTACAAACTTAGCCCCCGTTTAAAATTTCCTACATCACAACAATATTAGTCGGTTGGGGATAGCACGGTAATCTCGCATACACCAAATATTTGCCGACGAGAGTTTGTTTTGGCGCCCACCGTGTACGAATCAGGGAGGGAGTCGATTTCGGCCGAGGAGACACTGTGTTTTGGCGCCCACCGTGTATGAATCCAGGTGAGAAGCGTTATGTCACGTTTGAGTGAAATTACAAACCTACCCCTATCGAAACCTATAGAAATAGAGCCGATAGGCTTTGCGTGTCAGGGATAGGAAGTAATTTCCATCTCGCAGATTTTGGTTTCGGGCGGTTACTGCGACTTTCCGCGCTTCGTTCAAATTTTTGCAGAGCAAGAGTGCATGTTTACCGTGCCAACTCAATTCGAATCCAGTTTGTATTCTATTTTTGTTCGGGCAGGATCCATTTTAGATTGGAATAAAATTCTATATACATCATTTTTATATATACTTTCAAAAGCACAACAAAGAATTATGCTCCTTTATATATAATATGATTTACAAATACAATGATCTCAAAATCATAAGGTTGAATTCAAAAATGTTAAACCAAATTATGTTCTACTAAAATGTATGGATCAGTAATATCTACATATTAAATAACATAGATGCGCGTGAATTCATATGAGCATGCATGTTTGATAGATCAATTTTGGTTCGAGTATGAATTACATGTATCATCATCTCGAATTCAAATATTTGAATCCCTTTTATGTTGACATTTTATATACACGCAACTAAATATTTGAATCTCCTTTCATGCCCATCTCTCTCGCATGCTCCTTCATGTAGCTATCACTCTCTTTTCTCCAGCTCACCTGCATGCTCACTTCATGTTTCTCCTATTTTAGCAAACATGGTCTCTCGACGTCTCCCTTGAGAAGTGTCAAACTCTCCCTATCATTATACATTACACAGTTTTCATTATCTCTCACGTCTCTACCGTTCTCTGGTATCACTAGGTACCTAAGCTTTCTTTTTCACCGCCACACACACACTCTCACTCGTCTTTCACTTTGTCTTTCTCTCTATGTGGTTCTCTCACACACCCTATTTCTCTCTAGATATGACTCATACCACTAAAATTACTCTCTCCCGTAGACACAACATTTGTTGCGGTCTCCTTTCCGTCTCCATCCCAGTTATAAAACTGACATTATTCATTTGTTTACCGATCAGACAAACTCCCCCCCTCTCTCTCTCACACACACAACTCCTGCTTCCACTCCCTTTCCCGACTACCGTCTCTCTCTCACACACACAAAACTCTCGCTTTCGCACCCCGACTCGTATTTCTCTCACAAACATTGATCGACTAGCCTCCAAATAGGTTTATACACCCGCACACTCGTGCTTCCACTATCGCGTACATGCCTCTTTCGTGCTCCTTGTATCTATGTAGATTTTTTGTCCCTTCTTGAGACACGCCTTCTCGATCGTGCACACACACACTATCGCCTCATTTTAAGCTGACACCTCTCGCACACACACTCTTTGTGTCTTTGTCACACACGCACTCCGTCCTCCTCCTCTCTCCCTCTCTCTCTCACACACACACAACACACACACACACATGGGCTTTTTGCAACAACTAGCAAGATGCCCATGCGTTGCATGGAACATCAAGATGCATTTGTATGAGTAGTTTATCTTGTGGGAGAAAAGGATGAACGAGGGAAGGCCTTATTTGCAAATGTGGAGAGGGGTGTGGGTATCTTTTTGCAAAATTGCCATAGTTTCCTTCATATCAGTCAGATATAAATCCGACGGCCTATATTGCAGGATGGCAGGCACACCATCATCACCAACTCTGTTTTTTATCTCTACTAGCAAGATGCCCGTGTGTTGCACGTAACATCAAGATGCATTTGTATGAGCAGTTTATCTTGTGAGAGAAAAGGATGAACTAGGGAAGGCCTTATTTGCAAATGTGGAGAGGGGTGTGGGTATCTTTTTGCAAAATTTCCATAGTTTCCTTACTCATAAAAAACAAAGTTGGTGATGATGGTGTGCCTGCCATCCTGCAATATAGGTCGTCCGATCTATATCTAACGGATAGGAAGGAAACTATGACAATTTACCCGCACTCCTCTCCACATTTGCAGATAAGGCCTTCCCTCGTTCATCCTTTTATCCCACAAGATCTTGATGTTTCGTGCAACGCACGGGCATCTTGCTAGTAAGAGTAGAAATTGGAGATATACCACTTCTCGAATCTTGCAACCAACCACATTCCTCCCTTATCTCATCAAAACCGCCAAAGGAATATATTTTGAGTGAAACATAACATATTTTTAGTGATATACGTATTTCAAAACTAGACTCTTTTTTCTATCAAATCGGTGAATATGTATTAATCTACTTTGATCGTGTGGCAACGCATTGGCACATTGCTAGTAGTTATTACTACTGTATAATTTTTTGGACACCAGACAAACGGTGGAGTACATATACGAAGAGAAGATGCGCATGCACGCAGTTGGTCTCTCGCTGTCTCGCACACATGAGAGTTATGTAAAGGCACCATTAACAATTAAACCCTAAAACCCTAGGTGCACCATTGCTGCATGCGTGGGTACCGGGTACATGGAGAAGCACACCTTTGTAGGAATAGTCAGCTCGCGTGATAATTTGATCTGTAGGAGTTGATGGTCGGGACCACAGGTGAATGACCTGGAGGCGGTGGCTCTCCAGTTGCCACTGATCGAGTAGCCACGTTTAAAATATCATTTTTTAGCAGGGTAAGAGTTCCGATTTTCAATGGCGCGTTATAAGTACTAAGTAGTTTTTAGAACGATTGGTATGGAGCGAAAATGGAATTCATAACTACTACCTCCTTGGCGTATGGTTGTATGGGTTTATGTTGCGAGATGTTGAACCTGGTAGTTCTAGGGCAAATACTATGGTTTCGATGTTGGTTTTCAGTAATGAAAATCGGAAGGGGGAAGCCCTTCTTTGATAAAAAAAACTACTACCTCCGTCCTGGTTTACTAGTCCCCATCATATTTTGGCTCAAAGTTTGTCCACAAATTTTACTTGTAAAATGTGAATGGAAAACGAGATTTTGTTACACCCAAACAAAAAAGGACTAGAGGGAGTGATTTCTCTGACACGGACACGACCTCTCATAGCGCAGGCATTGAACCGGCGCGCCGGCCAAGAGGGTCCCACTCGCTGCAGGCCAGGCTGAACACGCCTCTTCGCCGCATGCAACCGGCTTCAGACTGCCCCGCCTGCCTCCATTGAATCCGCGCGTGTGCCGGCAACACGTCCTTCCACGAGTCGGCCGACATTTTAGAACAGAACGTCGGCTGGCTCCTCTCGTCCGCTCGCTATTTAAACGAGGCCAGACACCTGGCAAGAACCGCACCACACCGCTGCTCCCCATATCCTCCTTGCACCATTTTCTCCACACTCTCCATAGCATTCGGTGAGCAGGAAGACAAGTTCTCCGGCATAAAAGCCGGCTGGGTGCCCCGACAAGCCAGGCAACTCGCTGCCCCACCTCCCTCCCCACCCCAGGCCGTCAGAACCATGGGCGAGGCTGCAGGCGGGCAAGCGGAGGAGCAAGCCACCGCTCCAAGATGGCCCCTAGTGCATCAACTCGACGCTCCAAGCCTGCTCGCAGAGGAGTGGCCAGTTGCTGCACGCCGGCACATGGGCGACCATGGTGTCCAGTGCACCATGGTTGGCCGCGCCATCCGACGCAAACGTTGGCGGAACCGCGGCATGCTGGCGGAGGTGGCCAACACGTTTGCAGCCACCGCCGACACCGAGGAATAGTAGACTATGGGAGCCGCCGCCGCTCTGAACCCATGAATGCTACGACCACCGCGTCGCCGGCATAGACACCCGGTGTGTTGCCCGGTTTGGCTCAAAACATCATGGACCCCAGCCGCAGTAGGCATTAGAAATTATACCTGCTTCCAGAAGTTATTCGCGATTAGTCAAAAAATGACCAAAATATAATTAATTATGCATGGTCTTGACTTGTTGTGCTCGCACTAGTAGTAAGAACTAGAGGTTTTTCTTTATTTATAACTCTCCTCACATTTTTTTGGCTTTGAAGTGAATCATGGTTGTGGAAATTATCTATGAATGTGCAGATATCTGTGAACATGAGTTTGATGTGGAAGTTGAACTTCGAATGTTGGGCTTGCGCGTGAACTATACCATGTCCAATGCTTCGTCTGTTATTGTTTGGAAAGTAATTATTGTTATTACATGACCCAAAAAAAATTATTTTGTGCCACATCAGTAGATGCACGGACATCACAACAGGCATGCTGACTGGATAAACATTTGAACCTAGCTATTATGAAGGAAAATTTGTATTGACAACAGTTTTAGATAGCAGGAGACGCCTAGCCTGCTCTGCCTCTGCTAGCTTCTTTATGGCTTCTTCCATCTCTTCTTTGGCTTGGGTGAAGAGAGCATATGATTGCTCTTTTCGCTTCTTCAGGAACTCAGCTACATTCTCAAGGGCTGCTGCACGCTTTGTTTCAGCCTTTACTAGAGCCACGAGGACACGGACAGTTGACGACTCCACCTGGCTTGTGTATAATCCAGCATCATCTGGGAATTTGCACCTTGTGTCTAATCCAACATCATTAGGGAACAGGCACCTTGTGTGTAATCCAGCCTCATTTTGGAAACATGATCTCGAGGTTGACCATACTTCCCTCCTCGCAGGAACTACATCCTGACATGAACTTACTTCTTTTTTAGATCAATACTCAGAGCAACCCAGATCCATTTAGTAGAAGCCAGATAAACAGGACTCAGAGAAGTGAATTCAAAAGGAAAAATATAAAAACAGACTCCAAGGTGAGAACACCCACTTCCTACATCAAGCTAGAAACGAAAGCATTAGGACGATTAAGACTCTTTTTATTACACATCGAAGAACACGAGGCTAAGAGAAATAGAAACTACAACATAAGCACATCGAAGAACACGAGGCTAAACGAAAGTAATTGAATGGGTGTTACTTACCAAAGCTTGTTTTACAGGTTCGGTGCAGCTCCTCTTTAACTTGCCATGCTCCTTGAAGATGTCCCCAATATCCCGTGTTTGGTCTTCATTGCTCCTCTGCATGTTCGCACTCGTGGTTTTAAAATCTCAACATGGAAAGAAAAATATACTAGTAATACTCACACATCTTGTGGGCAACATTAAAGCACTCGTCTGCCATGTTAGAGCATCTCCAACAGAAGCGCAACGCGCGGCGCTTTAAAAAAGTGTTTACAGCGCCGGAATAGCCAGTTTTGCGGGCCCGGAGTGCTGAGATAGAGAAGTAGAGATAGAGAGTAGAGACTAGAGAGTAGAGACATAGATAGTTCTCAGCATAGATATAGCATAGATAGATAAAAATAGATAGTTCAACTACTCCTCCTCGTCCGACTCCTCCTCGGTGATGTCCTCCTCCGACGTCTCAATGTAGGCGTGAAGATACCGATCGTCATCGGAGTCCCAGGGTGACGCCGGCCGCTTTTCGCGTACGCTTGTCCTCGCGATAGGCGGCTCGCTCCACCCTCCTCTTCTCCCTCTCCGCCCTCCTTTGCGCGTAGAACTCGCGCTCGTTGATGATGTCCCGCAGGAAGCGTTGGTGCCATAGCACCATGGCTTCCTCATCCATCTCGGCGATGCCGAGATGGTGCTCCCGCCTTCGGTTGTCGCGACGATCCTCGTCGGTGATAAGCCGCGGCAGAGGCGCGAGCTCCTGCGCCCGCTCCCGCGTCGGCACGTTGGGGAAGTTCAATGTTCTATGAGGCCACCGGAGGCGCCACGCCGTGTCATATGCGCAGGCGGCCTCGTGGGCGGTGTCGAAAGTGCCGAGGCCGAGGCGTATCCTGTGGAACCGGATCTCGGCGGAGAAGCCGCCGGAGGGGCGCGCGCGGACGCCTCGGTATCCCCAAGTTTCCCGGTGACGTGGCGGCATGGTGGCGCGGCAGCGGCGAGGCGAGAAAGAGTGGGGAGAGAGCGGTGGCGAGGCGCAGAGCAGGGAGAGAGCGGTGGCAAGGCACACAGCGGTGGGAGGGCGTTGGTTTTATAAAGCACGCCGGACACCCGGCCACTTTTTTCGGCGCACCCGGCCACTTTTTTCGGCGCACCCGGCCACTTTTTTCGGCGCACCCGGCCAAAACTAGCGCGCACCCGGCCACTTTTTTCGGCGCTCGCGCAATCCTTTCCCGACGTCCCTGCTATCTCTACTCTATTCTCTACTGTTATATTTATTTTATATTTAATATTTTTATCTCTATCTCTACTCTTATAAAAAACAGAGTTGGTGATGATGGTGTGCGTGCCATCCTGCAATATAGGCCGTTCGATTTATATCCGACGGATAGGAAGGAAACTATGACAATTTTGCAGAAAGATACCCACACCCCTCTCCACATTTGCAAATAAGGCCTTCCCTCATTCATCCTTTTCTCCCACAAAATAAACTACTCATGCAAATGCATCTTGATGTTCCATGCAACGCACGGGCATCTTGCTAGTTCTAAAAAACTTTCCATCATTTTCCACACTACTAGTTGCAAATGAAGAACCTACCCAAGCACAGCGTGATACAGGAGCGATGCACAATTGCAAGCTGATATTCTGTTGGACAATGGAGGCTATAACCAATTACTTTTACGGGAACAATAGCAACCAGGAAATTTGAATGGTAGGTATGAACAAAATTGGAACTGCACATGTACTGCTAAGAGATTCAATACACACATTACAATCGAGGAGGAGTACGATGGTCGCGGCGGCCTCTGTGCATCATGGTCGGCAACGGGAGTCAGTTCATTGTCCACGACAATGGTGCTTCTGCGCTTGGCATCGGCTTCCGGGAAGCAGATCCGAGATCGTGGAAGACGGTGCCGGGGAAGAGGCTCCGTGTACGATGACGACGGTGGACCGGCTCCAGTGCGGCGTACGACGTCGTCGATGAGACAGATGCGCTACGGTGGACGAGTGCGCCGATGTAGAAGGGGAGGAGCACGGAGGCTGCGGTGCTGTGGAGAAGTCTATTTTGCGGTCGGGATAGAAAATGGGGAGTATTCAGGTGTACTACTCTGGGTGCCGGGGTGGGGTTGGCTGGGTAGGGTGAACCTGAAGTTACCAAAACAGCCCCTGATGTCTACTACGCAACCTTCTTCTTGTAGACGTTGTTGGGCCTCCAAGTGCAGAGGTTTGTAGGACAGTAGCAAATTTCCCTCAAGTGGATGACCTAAGGTTTATCAATCCGTGGGAGGCGTAGGTTGAAGATGGTCTCTCTCAAGCAACCCTGCATCCAAATAACAAAGAGTCTCTTGTGTCCCCAACACACCCAATATAATGGTAAATTGTATAGGTGCACTAGTTCAGCGAAGAGATGGTGATACAAGTGCAATATGGATGGTAGATATAGGTTTTTGTAATCTGAAAATATAAAAACAGCAAGGTAACTAATGATAAAAGTGAGCGTAAACGGTATTGCAATGCGTTGAAACAAGGCCTAGGGTTCATACTTTCACTAGTGCAAGTTCTCTCAACAATAATAACATAATTAGATCATATAACAATCCCTCAACATGCAACAAAGAGTCACTCCAAAGTTACTAATAGCAGAGAACAAACGAAGAGATTATGGTAGGGTACAAAACCACCTCAAAGTTATCCTTTCTGATCGATCTATTCAAGAGTCCGTAGTAAAATAACACTCGTACTAGAATAACACATTAAGACACCAATCAACCAAAACCCTAATGTCACCTAGATACTCCAATGTCACCTCAAGTATCCGTGGGTATGATTATACGATATGCATCACACAATCTCAGATTCATCTATTCAACCAACACAAAAGAACTTCAAAGAGTGCCCCAAAGTTTCTACTGGAGAGTCAAGACGAAAACGTGTGCCAACCCCTATGCATAAGTTCACAAGGTCACTGAACCCGCAAGTTGATCACCAAAACATACATCAAGTGAATCACGTAATATCCCATTGTCACCATAGATACGCACATGCAAGACATACATCAAGTGTTCTCAAATCCTTAAAGACCCAATCCGATAAGATAACTTCAAAGGGAAAACTCAATCCATTACAAGAGAGGAGAGGGGGAGAAACATCATAAGATCCAACTATAATAGCAAAGCTCGCGATACATCAAGATCGTATCACCTCAAGAACACGAGAGAGAGAGATCAAAAACATAGCTACTGGTACATACCCTTAGCCTCGAGGGTGAACTACTCCCTCCTCATCATGGAGAGCGCCGGGATGATGAAGATGGCCACCGGTGAGGGATCCCCCCTCCGGCAGGGTGCCGGAACAGGGTCCCGATTGGTTTTTGGTGGCTACAGAGGCTTGCAGCGGCGGAACTCCCGATCTATTCTGTTCCTCGATGGTTTTAGGGTATATGGATATATAGGCGAAAGAAGTCGGTCAGGGGAGCCACGAGGAGCCCATGAGGGTGGGGGCGCGCCCAGGGGCAGGCGCGCCTCCCTGCCTCGTGGCTACCCCGTTGCTTCCCTGACGTACACTCCAAGTCTCTTGGATTGCTTCCGTTCCAAAAATAACTCTCCCGAAGGTTTCATTCCGTTTGGACTCCGTTTGATATTCCTTTTCTTCGAAACACTGAAATAGGCAAGAAAACAACAATTTGGGCTGGGCCTCCGGTTAGTAGGTTAGTCCCAAAAATAATATAAAAGTGTATAATAAAGCCCATAAACATCCAAAATAGATAATATAATAGCATGGAACAATCAAAATTATAGATAGGTTGGAGACGTATCAACATCCCCAAGCTTAATTCCTGCTCGTCCTCGAGTAGGCAAATGATAAAAATAGAATTTTTGATGTGGAATGCTACCTAACATATTTATCAATGTAATCTTTTCTATTGTGGCAAGAATATTCAGATCCATAAGATTCAAGACAAAAGTTTAATATTGACATAAAAATAATAATACTTCAAGCATACTAACAAAGCAATCATGTCTTCTCAAAATAACATGGCCAAAGAAAGTTATCCCTACAAAATCATATAGTCTGGCTATGCTCTATCTTCATCACACAAAATATTTAAATCATGCACAACCCCGATGACAAGCCAAGCAATTGTTTCATACTTTTGATGTTCTCAAACTTTTTCAATCTTCACGCAATACATGAGCATGAGCCATGGACATAGCACTATAGGTGGAATAGAATGGTGGTTGTGGAGAAGACAAAAAGGAGAAGATAGTCTCACATCAACTAGGCATATCAACGGGCTATGGAGATGCCCATTAATAGATATCGATGTGAGTGAGTAGGGATTGCCATGCAACGGATGCACTAGAGCTATAAGTGTATGAAATCTCAACAATGAAAACTAAGTGGGTGTGCATCCAACTTGCTTGCTCACGAAGACCTAGGGCAATTTGAGGAAGCCCATCATTGGAATATACAAGCCAAGTTCTATAATGAAAAATTCCCACTAGTATATGAAAGTGACAACATAGGAGACTCTCTATCATGAACATCATGGTGCTACTTTGAAGCACAAGTGTGGTAAAAGGATAGTAACATTGTCCCTTCTCTCTTTTTCTCTCATTTTTTATTTTTTTTATATTTTTTTGTTTGGGCCTTCTCTTCTTTTTTATGGCCTCTTTTTTTCTTTTTTTTTTCTTTTCGTCTGAAGTCTCATCCCGACTTGTGGGGGAATCATAGTCTCCATCATCCTTTCCTCACTTGGGACAATGCTCTAATAATGATGATAATCACACTTTTATTTACTTACAACTCATGAATTACAACTCGATACTTAGAACAAAATATGACTCTATATATGAATGCCTCCGGCGGTGTACCGGGATGTGCAATGAATCAAGAGTGACATGTATGAAAGAATTATGAACGGTGGCTTTGCCACAAATACGATGTCAACTACATGATCATGCAAAGCAATATGACAATGATGGAGCGTGTCATAATAAACGGAACGGTGGAAGTTGCATGGCAATATATCTCGGAATGGCTATGGAAATGCCATAATAGGTAGGTATGGTGGCTGTTTTGAGGAAGGTATATGGTGGGTGTATGATACCGACGAAAAGTGGGTGGTATTAGAGAGGCTAGCAATGGTGAAAGGGTGAGAGTGCGTATAATCCATGGACTCAACATTAGTCATAAAGAACTCATATACTTGTTGCAAACATCTATTTGTTATCGAAACAAAGTATTACGCGCATGCTCCTAGGGGGATAGATTGGTAGGAAAAGACCATCGCTCGTCCCCGACCGCCACTCATAAGGAAGACAATCAGTAAATAAATCATGCTCCGACTTCATCACATAACGGTTCACCATACGTGCATGCTACGGGAATCACAAACTTTAGAACAAGTATTTCTCAAATTCACAACTACACAACTAGCATGACTCTAATATTACCATCCTCATATCTCAAAACAATCATAAGGAATCAAACTTCACATAGTATTCAATGCACTTTATATGAAAGTTTTTATTATATCCCTCTTGGATGCCCATCATATTAGGACTAAATTCATAACCAAAGCAAATTACCATGCTGTTTAGGACTCTCAAAATAATATAAGTGAAGCATGAGAGTTCATATATTTCTTTAAAATAAAACCACCGCCGTGCTCTAAAAGATATAAGTGAAGCACTAGAGCAAACAACAAACTACTCCGAAAGATATAAGTGAAGATCGATGAGTAGTCGAATAATTATGCAACTATGTGAAGACTCTCTAACATTTAAGAATTTCAGATCTTGACATTTTATTCAAACAGCAAGCAAAATAAAAGAAAATAAAATGACGCTCCAAGCAAAACACATATCATGTGGTGAATAAAAATATAGCTCCAAGTAAAGTTACCGATGAACGAAGACGAAAGAGGGGATGCCTTCCGGGGCATCCCCGAGCTTTGGATTTTTGGTGTCCTTGGATTTACCTTGGGGTGCCTTGGGAATCCCCAATCTTAGGATCTTGCCACTCCTTATTCCATAGCCCATCGATTCTTTACCCAAAACTTGAAAACTTCACAACACAAAACTTAACAGAAAATCTCGTAAGCTCCGTTAGCGAAAGAAAACAAAACACCACTTCAAGGTACTGTAATGAACTCATTCTTTATTTGTATTGGTGTTAAATCTACTGTATTCCAACTTCTCTATGGTTTATAAACTATTTTACTAGCCATAGATTCATCAAAATAAGCAAACAACACACGAAAAACAGAATCTGTCAAAAACAGAACAGTCTGTAGTAATCTGTAACTAACGCAAACTTATGGAACTCAAAAATTCTACAAAAATAGGAAGGCCTAGATAATTTGATTATTTATCTGCTGCAATTGGAATCAGTATTTTATCACGTTCTGGTGATTTTAAACAATTGTTTTCATGAACAGAAAGTTTCTGTAATTTTCAGCAAGATCAAATAACTATCATCCAAGAAGATCCTATAGGTCTAAATTGGCACAAACACTAATTAAAACATAAAACCACATCTAAACAGAGGCTAGATCAAAAATTTATTACTAAACAGAACCAAAAAGCAAGAAACAAAAATAAAATTGGGTTGCCTCCCAACAAGCGCTAACATTTAACGCCCCTAGCTAGGCATGATGATTTCAATGATGCTCACATAAGAGATAAGAATTGAAACATAAAGAGAGCATCATGAAACACATGGCAAGAACATTTAAGTCTAACCCACTTCCTATGCATAGGGATTTTGTGAGCAAACAACTTATGGGAACAATAATCAACTAGCATAGAAAGGCAAAACAAGCATAACTTTAAAACTTTAAGCACATAGAGAGGAAACTTGATATTATTGCAATTCCTACAAGCATATGTTCCTCCCTCATAGTAATTTTCAGTAGCATCATGAATGAATTAAACAATATAACCAGCACCTAAAGCATTATTTTCATGATCTACAAGCATAGAAAATTTACTACTCTCTACATAAGCAAAATTCTTCTCAATCGGAATAGTGGGAGTATCATAAGAGACTCGAATACTATAAATTGTTTTCACATTAAAAAAGTAATATTCAGAAAAAGGGTAATCATAATCATGACAAGTTGTATAAATATAATCATCACTACTTTTTATAGCATAAGTTTCATCACAATAATCATCATAAGTAGCAACTTTGTTCTCATCATAATCAATTGAAACCTCTTCCGAAATAGTGGATTCATCACTAAATAAAGTCATGACCTCTCCAAATCCACTTTCATAATTATCATAATAAGATTCAACATCCTCCAAAATAGTGGGATCATTACTTCCTAAAGTTGACACTCTTCCAAACCCACTTTCATCAATATAATCATCATAAGTAGGAGGCATGCTATCATCATCATAAATTTGCATATCAAAACTTGGGAGACTAAAAATATCATCTTCATTAAACATAGCATCCCCAAGCTTGGGACAAACATTAATTGCAGCAAATATATTCTCAAAAACATCATCTTCATCAAACATAGCATCCCCAAGCTTGGGCCTTTTCATATCATAAGCATAATCACTCTCATCATTAATAGTATGGATAGCACTAATAGTATAGCCATTATCATCATCACAATGAGTAATAGGAGCAACATCATTTGGGAGAGATACCTTTCTACCTTTGCTTCTCCATCTTTTCTTTTTCTTCTTCACATCATGTGTGGGTTCAATCCTCTTTTTGGAGCTCCTTATTAATGAAATTGGTTGAATAGAAGGCTCCTCCTCGTTACCTGATTCATCATAAGAAATAATAGGAGAATATTGGGAAGTCTCTTCCCTTTCATTAGTATTATCTTCATCTTCTATTTGTTTTATTTTCTTTATGTAATTGGCAATATAAGGATTTTCAATGCAATTCACCGCACAATACATATAAATTTCCTCTAGATCAAAATCAAGAAATTTATCAAGATTAAATTTTGGAATACCCTCAGTTATACGTTTCATTTCTTCGTACCCCAAAAGAAGACTAAGCTCTTTATGATGCTCAAGGGTAATCAAGTTATCACAATTTTTGGACACGATTTGATCATGAAACAAATAGCATTGGAGCTTTAAATGACCATGTTCATTGCAAAGTTCACAAGGATGGGGAAAAATATTGAATCTTTCAGCACAATCATCTAGCCTTTCTTGCAACCATTTAGTTTCTAACTTCTTGTGCCTCTTACAAAATCTATCTTCCCTTTTTGGTATGTATTTGCAAACTTTATGCACTCCACAGAAATCGACATGCTTATAGGAAACATTTTCATCATGAATAGTGCAATCATCATTAGTACCATGGATATTCAAAGAGTTCATACTAACAACATTGCAATCATGCTCATCATTCAAAGATTTAGTGCCAAACATTTTAATGCATTCTTCTTCTAACACTTTGGCACAATTTTCCTTTCCATCATACTCATGAAAGATATTATAAAGATGAAGCGTATGAGGTAAACTCAATTCCATTTTTTGTAGTTTTCTTTTATAAACTAAACTAGTGCTAAAACAAGAAACTAGAAGATTCGATTGCAAGATCTAAAGATATACCTTCAAGCACTAACCTCCCCGGCAACGGCGCCAGAAAAGAGCTTGATGTCTACTACGCAACCTTCTTCTTGTAGACGTTGTTGAGCCTCCAAGTGCAGAGGTTTGTACGACAGTAGCAAATTTCCCTCAAGTGGATGACCTAAGGTTTATCAATCCGTGGGAGGCGTAGGTTGAAGATGGTCTCTCTCAAGCAACCCTGCAACCAAATAACAAAGAGTCTCTTGTGTCCCCAACACACCCAATACAATGGTAAATTGTATAGGTGCACTAGTTCGGTGAAGAGATGGTGATACAAGTGCAATATGGATGGTAGATATAGGTTTTTGTAATCTGAAAATATAAAAACAGCAAGGTAACTAATGATAAAAGTGAGCGTAAACAGTATTGCAATGCGTTGAAACAAGGCCTAGGGTTCATACTTTCACTAGTGCAAGTTCTCTCAACAATAATAACATAATTAGATCATATAACAATCCCTCAACATGCAACAAAGAGTCACTCCAAAGTCACTCATAGCGGAGAACAAACGAAGAGATTATGGTAGGCTACAAAACCACCTCAAAGTTATCCTTTCTGATCGATCTATTCAAGAGTCCGTAGTAAAATAACACGAAGCTATTCTTTCCATTCGATCTATCATAGAGTTCGTACTAGAATAACACTTTAAGACACAAATCAACCAAAACCCTAATGTCACCTAGATACTCCAATGTCACCTCAAGTATCCATGGGTATGATTATACGATATGCATCACACAATCTCAGATTCATCTATTCAACCAACACAAAAGAACTTCAAAGAGTGCCCCAAAGTTTCTACCGGAGAGTCAAGACGAAAACATGTGCCAACCCCTATGCATAAGTTCACAAGGTCACTGAACCCGCAAGTTGATCACCAAAACATACATCAAGTGAATAATGTGATATCTCATTGTCACCACAGATACACACATGCAAGACATACATCAAGTGTTCTCAAATCCTTAAAGACTCAATCCGATAAGATAACTTCAAAGGGAAACCTCAATCCATTACAAGAGAGGAGAGGGGGAGAAACATCATAAGATCCAACTATAATAGCAAAGCTCGCGATACATCAAGATCGTATCACCTCAAGAACACGAGAGAGAGAGAGAGAGATCAAACACATAGCTACTGGTACATACCCTTAGCCCCGAGGGTGAACTACTCCCTCCTCGTCATGGAGAGCGCCGGGATGATGAAGATGGCCACCAGTGAGGGATCCCCCCTCCGGCAGGGTGCCGGAACAGGGTCCCGATTGGTTTTTGGTGGCTACAGAGGCTTGCGGCGGCGGAACTCCCGATCTATTCTGTTCCTTGATGGTTTTAGGGTATATGGATATATATAGGCGAAAGAAGTCGGTCAGGGGAGCCAAGAGGGGCCCACGAGGGTGGGGGGCATGCCCAGGGGGGCAGGCGCGCCTCCCTACCTCGTGGCTACCCCATTGCTTCCCTGACGTACACTCCAATCTCCTGGATTGCTTCCGTTCCAAAAATAACTCTCCCGAAGGTTTCATTCCGTTTGGACTCCGTTTCATATTCCTTTTCTTCGAAACACTGAAATAGGCAAGAAAACAGTAATTTGGGCTAGGCCTCCGGTTAGTAGGTTAGTCCCAAAAATAATATAAAAGTGCATAATAAAGCCCATAAACATCCAAAACAGATAATATAATAGCATGGAACAATAAAAAATTATAGATACATTGGAGACGTATCAGCCCCCTACTAGGCGTCGTACGTAGGCCTGTTCTGAAGGGTATGATGGTAACTTAGCACTGCTCGAATCAGGGTCGCGGGATATTTTCCCGCCGACTTCAAAATTTTGCGACACTGAACTCCATGTGTGGTGTGTTGGGTGATTAGGCTATGCAACTAGCGAGTAGTACTAGTAGTTAGTAGTACCAGTAACTACTAGTACTCCCTCCGTTTTTATTAACTCTGCATAGTAGGTTTGACCGAAGTCAAACTTCTAAAGTTTGACCAAGTTTATAGAAAAATATAAACATTTACCACAAATATGTATGATGTGAAAGTACATTCAATAATAAATCTAATGGTATTCATTTGTTATTGTATATGTTAATATTTTTTGTTATAAACTTTGTGAGAGTTTACAAAACTTGACTTTGACCAATGCTAATATGTGGACTTAAATAAAAACGGAGGGAGTACACATTTGTTTTCTTAGTTTGTAGTGAATTAATCATTTATTGTAATTGTGAAATAAATATATTAGGCTACTGACTTCGAATGTAATGGTCTATACAATTCAATAGTTACAATCATTGTTGAATTCCAAGATGTATACGAGGTTTATAGTACTTCACAATATGCTCAAACTCACATAATCCCAGTCAAATGAAAATCTAAATGCATTTCATAGTTATTACTTTGTAGGATGCAACAAAACCAACCATAACTCTACATCATCCATTATAAAAGCAACATTTTGAACACATCCCAATGTGTGAATGAAACGTGTAGAGAGAGCTTGCAAAGATGGAGCAGATAGGGCGGGAAAGATTGTATGTATGTGGGCGAGAGAGTAGGATACAAACCTAACAAGAGAGAGATAGAGAGAGAGAAAGAGAGAGGAAGAAGTTAGGTCTGTGAGAAAGATGGAGACATGTAATATACGTGAGATGCGTGTGCATCCGGATTTTGTACACGTGGAAGGAGAAGAGACAACAGGTTTGATGAGAGAGATGGAAAAACATGGACGAGAGGGGAAGGATCTCGTGGGTTGAGGGATTGATAATTTTGAGCGGGAGAGAGAGGGATTGGTAATTTTGTGTGGGAGAGAGAGGGGGGAGGAGTCAGTTAGCCGTCGTCACATCATCCTGCTTCCAAATGGCCCCGCATTCTCTAGTGCAGTGTGGTCGCCGTCTTCGATCTCCTCGATGCCCTCTTTGAAGATTGAGGTGGTGTGCATGCTGGGTTGCAGAGAAGCACAAGCGAGAGTGGTCGCCATATAATGAATTGTGTGCTCGGGGGAGGGGGAGTGTGTGCGTGGTGTGTGTGTGTCAGATATTGAGAGAAATCAAACCTATGGAGAGAAATGTGTGTGTATGTGACAGAAAGCTACATGCTAAATAGGGTTTTCACGAAGAGATTGTGCGTGCGAGATAGAGAGTGATGTGCGGGCCTTGAGGTGGGCAGGGGCCGGGTGAGGGTGTCAAAATGTGTGCGTTGATGCATGTGTTACATGTGATCATGCGAGGGACGGACGAATCGAGAGAGATGGTTGTTGTGTTACGGATGCTCCTCTCTCTCTCTCTCTCTCTCTCTCCCTCTCACACACACAAGTACAAATAGAAGACCATTCTCTCATGTATACACAACGTATCAGCATCTCTCTATGTCTCACTCATGCATGATCATTTGCACATTCACACCTCTCTATGTCTCTATCACACGCACACCGTCTCCACATTGCCCTTCAGCCACAACACACATATGGACACATACACACGTTCTCTCTCAGTCACACACACAAAATCAGTATTAAAACAAACTAGGGCGCACCTAAAACGTCCAAATCCAAATAAACACGAACTGAAGCTAAATTCAAATATATGGAAATATTGTAGCGTGAAGAACTTTTCCAGGAAAAAAAAGTTGAGTAATATATCACACACACAAAAAGGTTCGGTGGATGTCCTTCGAGCGCGACACGGTGACACACCGTTCGATCGACCGCGCGGCCGCGGTGCACGCGCTTGCATAGGATTTCGTATCGTTGTTGTGATAACTAATATAAGCGCTGCCTCAGTCTAATGTTTACGTGTACTAGTACGGTTTTCTTTGAAGTTTGACCAATCCTATATAAAACTAAACTAAGCTCCCATACGCACACTCATCAATATGCCGCAGCCGCCGTTGCGCATGCCGGCGCCCACCTGCTCCGGCCAACCATTTCTCGCCCATCATCGCCATGTCACCGCCATCCCTGTGCCATGAAGCCGAAGGCTCGCCCACTCACCTCGTCTGTAGTCCCTCCTCGCGATGCCGCCGCACTGCCAAGCACGCGAGCAGCTGGTGGAGCCGCGTCTATGCACGCAGCGTTCAAAGAGGAGGACGAGCGCGTGCTCCAGCACACCGGCGAGGAGGAGCTAGCGTGTCATTGTCATCTCCTCCCGCGTGGAGGAGACGCGCATGGTGGCTATCGCGGCGGAAGGGCTTCTTCAACCTCCGAAATTGATGCACTGTTCATCTTCTCTATCAGGCATCGAGCCGCCAGCCCGCCACACGCCTAACCGCCTGCCGCCACCGCCCCGCCCTCCCCTGAACCGCCTTCCACCGCCATGCTCGCCCCCACCCCCGCCATCCGTTTAACCCCGGGCACGATCCATTTTTTTCGGCAAACTGCATTCCACACCCAACACTCATAAGATAGATCATGGGCACCTTGCCACCCTAATATAGATACTGGGGTAGCTTCTCTACCGTCTTCTTCCGTCGCTCCGTCGAACTTCTTTCACAAATCGACTGACCCAAATTATACTACTAGTACGAACGTATTAAGTATAGTAGGAAACGAAGATACGAGCAGTAGTACCAACTACAAGAAGAATAGTAGTAAGACATACTAGTACTACTGTACGTACTAAAGAGTTCAAATAACGAGAAAGAACATAAACATAGTTCTGCTAGGGGCTCAGCACAACACACCCCTGAAATATAAGCAACTAGTCCGCTTGACACTGCAGTAGAACCAGCATGAGTGACGGCACTGCCACCTTACTCGGAGTCCAAGTCCACGTCCTCGACTTCATCCTCGTCCCTCTTCCTCTTCCTCTTCACCGACTCTTCTTTGCTTGAACTGGACACTGGGCTCTGCTTCTTCATCCAACCCTTGTGGATATTTAAACAAAGGTAGGCATCCATTGCTGCATACAGGATGTGATCTTCATCTATTGTCTTTGAGTCCCATGCATGATGAAACTCGTGGTGAGGTTTCTTGAGTTGAGCGTAGAAAGGATCAATCATGGCTCCTGCCAGGGTCAGCATTGAAGGCTGAGAGGAGGGCACCAGGCTTGCCTTCTAGAGATCGAAGGGCTGGCCTACAACGAGGCCTATTCGACCTAGGACAATCCTGTCGTTCTAAAGTCTACAGTAACGAATTTCACTCTTTCGTCCTTGAGGAAGTTCTTAAATTCCTGGCACTCAACATCGGCATGGCATATGTGATAGACCAAGCACACGTTTTGTATGCAAACCTGGATCACAGCGGGCTTCTTCTTCTCTACCTTCTTTAGAATCTTCTTGCTTTCCAGGATTGTGGTGTACTCAACATCTAGCCCAGCGACCCACTCATCCTTTGAACTATTGAACATGCGTAGGAAGCGAGCAAGGCATGCTTTCACCATCGCAGATCTACAGGTGTAGATGACGCTGAACTCATCGCCGGTGATGGCTCTAACCTGGTACTCAGCGGTGATCATGGAGATTTGGGAGGCCATGGATTTTGGAGGTGGGTTAGGAGAAGTTGAACTGGTGTAATGTGAAAGGACGGGACGACTGGGAGCGAACTGTTGTAAGGTAGAAGACGGGGACGAGTAGGGCGTGCGAACAGCGTGGGGTTGTTGGCTTGTCCGGTGGATAAACGGCTGCATGCCCCCAAAGAGTTCTCGAGTACTATGCAGGACCCACTAGCTGTCATGTCTATTAGACCCATATCATAGGCCTGACGGTATAGCTTCTGCGTGTTCGCACGCCATGCCGGCGCGTGGATGTAACTTCCATTAATTCCATCAACCGTCGCGCCTCCCACAACCTTCGCCTCCCTCACGCGGTCGCGCCCTTTGAGACTTCGACCGGCTATAAATGAGCAATTTTTTGCCTACTCCGCATGCATGATACTCACTCTGGTCCTTTTTACTCCGCGTAAGATTTGTGTCAAGTCAAAGTTTGCAAAGTTTTTGACCAAATTTATACTAAAAATATCAATATCTACAATACCAAATATATATTTTATGAAACTACGTTTTATAATGAGTATAAAAATATTGATTTGACATTGTGAATGTTGATACATTTTTCTATAAGTTTGGTCAAAGTAGAGGTACATTGACTTCAGGCAAAACTTATATGCACAATGCAGACTAGTTCCTCCGTCCAGGTGCGTGCCATGTCGTATCTAGTCATCACAACAAGGTTAGCTATTAGAGTACTACTACCTCCCTTCTAGTTTAAAGGGCTCGATTCAAAAATTTCACCTACTCTTACCAAGATAGAGGCGGTGGAATAGTTTTGTAGTGGTTTCTAGAGTCTGGACTCCATCTTCAGGAACCTTCACCGCCGCCGGCAAGAATGCAAGGAGATGAACCAGAAAGGAAATGAGTAGTTTCATATTTTATACAGTGGCAGAGGTGGGTAAATATCTGCTACCTCCGGTGGCAAGGCCATGTCTCTATGCACACACATCTCATCCGTTGGTTCCAAGTAGATGGAATGGCTCATGTTGTCCAGAGGCAGACACACCATCACCACCAACTGAGATTTTTATAGGAGTATAGCAAGATGCCCATGCGTTGCACGGAACATCAAGATGCATTTGTATGAGTAGTTTATCTTGTGGGAGAAAAGGGTGAACGAGGGAAGGCCTTATTTGCAAATGTGGAGAGGGGTGTGGGTATCTTTTTGCAAAATTGCCATAGTTTCCTTCCTATCCGTCGGATATAAATCTAACGGCCTATATTGCAGGATGGCAGGCACACCATCATCACCAACTCTGTTTTTTATAAGAGTAGAGATAGAGTAGAAAATAGAGATAAGAGTCGAGATAGAGAGTAGAGATTAGTCAATATTCTCTTTAGGCTACTCATAGCAGAAAGTATCATATACTAGTATCATGTGCATGATACTAGTGTATGATACGGGACTACCTTTATAGTGCCAGGTATGACACAAAGTAGAATAGTATTTAACAAGATACGGTATCTACCTATGTTACTCTAACCCCCCTCTCTTCTTTAATTCTTTGCCACATCAGCATGTTTGCTATTCCCGTGTGCATGGTACTAGCTAAGATACCACCACTATGGCTAGCCTTAATCATCGCATGCAATAATTTAGTGCACCTTGAACATGTGTGGGGCGTATATGTTTTTAATGACTTGAGACTATACCTAGCCTGGCATGCAAAATGACTTATTATGCACCATTCCCCATACCTGCAGGAAGCCCGTTCGTCTCCAAATCTTTTCCTCTCCATGTGTGAAAACAATCTGCCTGCTTGACTCTCCTTCTCCCTCCGGCGGTCCCACCACTCCACCCCGTGTGGAAAAAATATGCATGCAAGACTCTTCTCCCCCCGCGCTCGTCCAATCCGTTGTGACCAGCAATATTTCCACCCCTTCCCTCCCCCGTAATTTACTCCAACAAATATGCCCATGTAGCTGTTACGTTAATCACGCAACATATCTTACGGGACGCTGCTTCATTTACTTAACTGCAGGTGCATTGGGTCACTGACATGTGGGCCCAACAGGCATCTGGCCCACATGTCAGTGACGCAACTGCACCTGCAGTTAAGTCAGTGAAGCTCAGTCCATATCTTACGTAGGTGTGCCATTGCTCGCTATAAATACTACGCCTCCCACGGCATTCGGAAGAACGCTCACTTTCATCGCTATCTCCTCCCCCTCTCTCTGACGCCGACCACCATGGCATCACCCCTTCCAAGCCCTAGGCGCCCCTCGCTGCACCGCGCGGGCGGTCACGCGTCGCCATTCCGTTCCTCGCCATCACTAGTCGAGGAGGACGCGTCGGCGTTCCGCACCTCGCCGCGACGCATCAAGGTGGACGCGTCGGCGTTCCCAATCTTGCCAGCACGCGCGTCGGAGGACGCGTCAGCTCCCCGCTACGAGGAGAACACTGCGCCGCCAGCCGAGCCCCCCAGCATTGAGGAGCTTTGGAAAGAAATGGATGTCGCCTTGTGGGAGGCTTTGCCTCTGGCAGAGCGCGCCAAAATAGAGGCGGAGAAGAAGGCCGAGGAAGAGAAGCGCGCCGCGGGGCAAGCTGCCTGGCAGGCCTATGTCGCATCCGAAAGAGTCAGGCAATTGGCTCTTTGGTAGAAGGCTCGTGCAAGGGCCGTGAGGGTGGCGGAGGACGCCCGTGCCAAAGCCCTGAGTGCAGTTGGGCCCAAGCACCTCATCTACGCTTGGCGGTACGTGGACCGGGTGCACCCTTCCATCAAGGAGGAGTACCTGTTGGCGCCGGATCACCACACCGGTGAGATCGCGCTCGCCCGCCGGCAAGCCGCCAATCAGCACCTCGCGAGTTGTGAGGCTGAGGAAGAGGCGTTGTGTCGGTGCGCTGGGAAACGACCACGCACCAGGACACTCGTGGTGCGCCGCAAGCGCTCTTACGAGCGCCGTGGCTTTTATTAGGAATATAATTTAGTTTCGTAAGGCGATCTCATTAGTTTTGGGACACAAATGATAAATCCCGAACGCTCGGGAATTATTAGCGTCCTTAATTAAGTATGTAAAAGGAAAAGTTTGGAAACCTTGTGTATTCGTACGCATTTTGTAAGTACGTGCATATAGCACAAACTTTACTATATACTATCGCACTACACATCTCTCTCTATATATGTTTGCAGACTGTGCTACTACTATTACTTATGTACGTGCAAATGCATGTTTTAACATTATGATGCGGTTTTTGTAAAAGTAGAAAAACAACACTAGTCAAGCTTGTGAAACGATTCAATGCAAAACAAATGCAAAAAATGCTCGTTTGATTGTTTACTTTTAGCTTCCTTCTCTGTGGTTATTTCTCTATCATACTTTGTACAGAGTATCTCACTGGTCGGGAAGGCATGCAAATTCCCAAACCGCTTCCTACACCCTGTATCGAATTTTTTGCCTGACAAGTTGTGCAGTGCAATTGGAATTCCAACTTGAGTACTACTACTAGGAGTACCAGGGGCCAGTTCTTTTAGGCTTCTAGATTAGTCATCCCATAACTACTACCTCTGTCCTGGTTTATTGGTCCCCATTGTAATCTGTGTCAAATTTTGACCATAAATTTAACTAATGAAATGTTTGTGCATGTCACATGCACTAATATTTTATCAGTTAAATCTTTGGTCAAAATTTAGCACAAATTACAATGGTGACGAATAAACCAGGACGGAGGTACTAGTAGTTTAGAAGCCCAAATAAATGAGTGAGACGCCTTATGTTACTCTCCACTGTGACTAGTCTTATGGGAAAAACTGGGGAAGAGATGGCTTATTTTTAAGCCGCCAAAAGAACTGACCCTAGGAGTAGTACTAGGGATACTAGGAGTAGTAGCTAGGGATCGAGTGTGCGAGATGAACCAGAGAAAGTAAATGCAGAGAGATGAAATGCAAAAAAGATGGAGGGATGTGATGGTTGCTTGTCCATTTATTTTACCAGGCCATTATTACTGGGAGTGGTGGGGTTTTGTGATATGACGGCTTTACTGCCGCGCCGGGGTGAGACTCCCGTGCAGCGCCTCCCTCTACACTAGTACTACATCGGTCGTGGTTTATTAGTCCCCCATTGAATTTGACTGAAGATTTAACTGACAAAATGTTAGTGCATGTCAACAAAAACTATATCGTTGGATTCGTATTTGAACATAGTTTTCAATGGTATAATTTTAGGTGACATGCATGAGCATTTATCGTACTATATATAATGTTAGTTAAATTTATGGTCGTACTAATCTATAGTAAGGTGCCCATGCGTTGCACGGAACAGTGAAATGCGTTGATCGGGGAGTTGTTTATTTTGACAAAGGATGTGGGGGTCATCTCATGTGTAACGGGTATCGATATATTTCTTTGGATATTATTTCATCTCTAGAGATCACAAACATCTGAGTGAAATAGATAAAAAAGTATCTTTTGCAAACAAAAGCGTTCAACTGTTCAACCTGCATCCAAAACTTGTGAAGAAATAACACTTATTGTGCTTTGCAAGAAATGATCTTTAAGAATTAGCTTTTGAGTATCGATTGTTATACATGTTGGCTACCGATGACATGGCACTTTCTTATAGTCAACAATTGGCTATTCTATTAAGTATTAACCATGCTCTTATATACCTAGACGGAGGGATTAAATCAGGATGACTTGGAAGGGGGCAGAGGAGATGTAAGAAATGGTTCATCATAAGTCTTTCACCAGTACTGTAGGAAAAATTCTTAGTTAATCCCATAAATCGCAAGCGAGAACTCTAACGAAGCAAAAGCATACATGGACGATTCTAGACTAAACCATAAATGGACACTCTTTTATTCAAGCGCGATACTCTAATAGAGCATGATCATGCATGGAAGGTTCTATACTATATAAATAAGAAGTCTCCACATGCTTAAACAGCGGATTACACTGAGCGAAGACTAATGATCAACATTTAACTTGGTAATGCATATGTCCAGGTGAACCTCCTTGGAGTCCCCGTGCACTATCTTGGGGGGGGGGGGAATCATGCCATGCGTCTTCCATGTCCACATCGGCGGGAAGGTCCCAGCTCGGCACAGTCCTAGTCAGCATGATGGAGTTGGTGTGGGCGCCCACATACCTCTGAGGGGCAGTAACAGTGAGCATGCACCCATACATCAGCCTCGTGGAGTGTCAGCGTCAGCGGCGTCGCCCCTGACGCACACTACAGAGATGGGGCGGCGGCCTGCGCGGGCCTTGCCGGTGCCCACGATCAAGAGGAAGACGTTGTCGTCCTCCTCCGAGACTAGCAGGCGGCGGTGATCCTCCAGCGACTCTGGCACGGCGAACGGGTAGCACGTCTCATACTTGATGTTCTTCGCCGCGGGCCAGTAGTGATAGACGGACGCCTGCGTGAGGTGATGCACGAGGCTCGCCGGCGAGCCCCAAAATGGCGACGAGCACTCATAGCAGTAGACGAAGGGCTCCTTGGAGGCATTGACCAGGACGTCCATGAAACGGGAGTGGCTGTAGGGGACGTTGCGCCAGTTGAATATATGAGCAAGTTACTACGAGATTTAATCCGAATAAGCACAAAATAAATCATGACGGCTAACTAATCATGTGGACTAGCATAGTAGATGAACAGATCGAATCTAGGACACACTAGAAACATGAATTCTACCATGATTTTGAACAGGAAGGACAGAAACACATACGGTGCAACTGGAGCAGCACCGTTGGCATTGAGGTTGTCGCCCATGTCGTTGAGGAAGAGGTTGCCGAGGTCGGGGAAGAAGTCGTCGTCGGTGAAGTCGTCGCTGCTAGCAGTCGTGCGAGTGTGCTCCCAAATTTCAACAGCACCCGACGAATGGAGCACATGAGGGAGTGGTTGTAGGGGACGTTGCGGCCGCCGAATGGAGCGCAGGAGTAGCACACGAAGCAGTAGATGGTGCTCCTCCCTAGTCTCTATCTCTACTCTTATATCTATCTCTACTACTCTTCTTTCTTTTTTATAATACCAGTAGCTGTCAAATCGAATAGTACTGCGCCGCCCGCTGCACGCCCGGCTGAACACGCCTCCTCGCCTCCATCAAACGCCTCCGTTAAACCCGCATGCAAACCGAGAAACCTACTTCGGCCCGCGGGAGGAAATTTGCTGGTTGCCGTTGGAGAATAATAGAGTCACGTCCAATCCATTTGAGTTAATTGCGTGTATGATTCTCCCTCTATAAAAAGTTAATTGCATCCTTAATCTTGTATTCTAAGTACTCTGTGGGTTCCACTGTCAGTACAGTATACATGACTTGCAGGCTGGCTACAGATTCGTACAGAAAGTTAAAAAGAAACAAATCCATCCTTAATCTTGTATTCTAAGTACTCTGTGGGTTCCACTGCCAGTGCAGTAGCGAAAGAAGTATATATTAAAAATATATAAAAAACTAAAGTTTAGGATAGAATTCGAACTCGGGTCATCGCGTTGCGAGCATCCGGCCCGGACTAGTACACCAGGTGTTTGTTGTGGACGATGCAATAGATAAACCTTTATAGCAATGAGCCTGTACGTTGCAACGGATCGAAAGTAGAATAATACATATTCATAAATTTGAAAGAAAACAGTTTAGTTTTGATATACATATCACTAGAAATATCTTATGTTTCACTCCAAATATATTCTTTGGGCTGTTTTGATGAGGTAAGGGAGGAATGTGGTTGCTTTCAAGATACTAAGGGGTTTTGTGTAAACTGGAGCAGA
This sequence comes from Aegilops tauschii subsp. strangulata, assembly GCF_002575655.3. Classification (NCBI taxonomy): domain Eukaryota; kingdom Viridiplantae; phylum Streptophyta; class Magnoliopsida; order Poales; family Poaceae; genus Aegilops; species Aegilops tauschii. Next base: position 361,759,386 of record NC_053039.3, read on the forward strand.
GAAGTGGGAATTGTTGCAAAAGGCCATAATTTACATCACAGCTGTTAGATGCAGATCTAATGGTCAGAAATGGCAGATGGCAGACACACCATCATCACCAACTGAGTCTTTTATAGGAGTAGAGATAGAGAAAAAACCGAGTTGGTGATGATGGTGTGCCTGCCATCTTATAATATAGACCGTCCGATCTATATCTGAAGGATAGAAAGCATACTATGACAATTTTACAAAAGATACCCACACCTCTCTCCACATTTATAGATAAGGCCTTGCCTTGTTCATCCTTATCTCCCACAACCTCATTGCTGAGCAATTAAAAAAGGAAGTCTCTGGAACAATCTGGCATGGTGGCCACTGTCGGCGCCGTCCATCCCCATGCCTCCGCCCAGTCCGACCACCAGTCACCACCACGCCCCACTCCTCCTCACCTTATCTCTCATCTTTCATTTTTCCACGAAATTCTCAAGATACCATTTTTCCGATAAAATTCTCGAGATATCATTAGTTTTTACACATGGGATTACTCCTGCATGGGTCAATCACAACAGGTGTTTTGTAAAAAATGCATCTTGATGTTTCGTGCAATGCAGGGGCATCTTGCTAGTTTTTTTTGCATATAATTCCAAACACCACGTAGACAATGTCTTTGACCATTTTACAACTATGTTAGTATCATTGTTAGTGGTCAGCCGGTGCAAGTTATAGCCCCGAGTGTTTTAACCTTTTTTTAGTAATGATATGTGGCGATTGTTCGCCACGAGCTCAATCCTGGCGAATCCCACATAACCGTCAGATTTCCATCCGACGGTGGCCTGTTTTTAAGCCATAGTATTTGACAAAACCGCCACCCTTACACACGTACTGTAACTGTGTAGCGGGCGTTTGCAACTGCCATGTCTCCTAGCGAACGTTTTCTAGGGATTGGAGTTAGCACCGATGGCGGTTCGTAGTCGTTCCACGCTCGGGCATTGAAGTTTGTAACTATTTTAGATTAGAATATAATACTCCACTACTCTATATCCAAACTAGGGCATAGTAGTAGGTACTGTAGGGAGTACTAGTACTGTGATCACTCAAGCAAGTTTTCTGGCATCGATATGACCCTACGCTGCTGGTATGTGTCTCGTAAGTCAAGCGGCGTGCTGTAGTCATCATCACCTGTCCACTTCCCGCAGCACATATTCGCTTCTCCATCTTTGTCCGCACATAATCGTCCAATCTTCCATCCCCGCTAAGGCGCCTCCCCCCTCTTCCAAAACCCAAGCACTAACAATGGCAGAACAGAGCAGCGTCCGCCAAAAGATTGGCTGGAATTCGCTCCCCATAGAGGAAATCAAGCTCATTGTTCACGTGTGGACAATCTCAGTACCATTCTGCTCGCCGCGTGCTCGTCGGGGCTGTACCATTTACTCAATGCCCTCAGGACGAAGCTTTTTAAGCCAACTCCTTGCTTGCTGATGTCGCCTGATCTTCAGAAATGGCATGTCACGCAGCATAATGATCATAGGGTGGCGAGCATCAACCCCCTTGACTGCGATCCGATCCCCGTCACCCTAACCTACATTAACGATATGTAGTGGGTCGGCATGAACACGTCTTTGATGGTGCTCATCGGCGGTCGCGGCAGCTGGATGCTCGTGGAGGTCTACACCCGGCGATTGATCCCCCTTCCTTTGATTAACACTGCACTGCTTTGGCACCGCGGCCCAGAATACTCGGAATCTTACAGTAGCCAACATGATACCAAGTTTGATTTGCTCAAGGTTGTAATCTGCCAAGTGCCCACAAGATCTGTGAATTATAAAGACTTCAGGCTAATTGCGTTCTTCAACCGCGGTCTCGCCTATCTGACAGGTCACTGCTGTAAGTGGATAAATCTGTACGTCCATTGTAGGATCATACATCCTCCATGGTTCTCTGATGCCATTGAACACAAGGGCTTCATTTATGCTGTCGACTCCTTCTATGGCTGGACGTACTGTTGGCCTACTCCAGTCATCGCTACAAACGGCTGTTACAACAATATGTTACTTTCCTATGATATCATGATGGCTTGCTTATATTACTGTCAACATTTACTGAAAAAATATTCATGCTCATAACATGCTGTTCTTAAGATTGACTACATTAAGAGCCCTTTTTTATTTGACTCCAACTTGATATGATGTTGTAGGCCGCCTGGTGTCCCTACCCTTCCTAATCCCAGAACCTTTCAAAGAAAAGCGGCATGACAGTTGCAGGTGGTTCCTGGCTCAATCAGACGACGGCGAACGATTGATGGTCGTTCGCATGTACCAGACGTGTTGTTTCGCGGAATACAATCATAGTCAATGCAAGGTCTTTGAGCAGGATCCCAGCTTCTCTGGACCTTCAGGAATTTTTGACTGGAGGCTAGTAAGTAGCCTTGGTACACGCTCTTTGTTTCTTCGGACTGAATTATCTGATTAACCAGGAGATAACTGACGGCAAGGATCATGATGGCAACACGGTTTCGTTCATTAGGCAAAACTGTGCGTACACAACGTACCATGCGTCTCTGCATGCACCATACCCTGATATGTGCCACCACGCTCTGTAGCCCAAAGTAGGAGAGAGGGTCGCAAGTATCAGACTTCGACCTGTTGGCTGGAGTTTCCCCCGTCAGGCACCCATCTGGTTCAAGCCGTCAGCCAATCTCCACAGCTTAATAAATAGTAACGTCTAACTGAGCCAGTTAGTTAGATGCGTACACTTGGTGTAGTAGGATCTTTATTTAGTTTGATGCATTCACCTTGTTCTTTTTTGGTAGCCCTTTTGTAATGATGGCTGATGCTTGGTTTGGAAGAGAGAGTTGCGTCTTTACTCTTATGGTCTGCTTACTGCTTCTGTTGCACCCCCAGCCCTGGTTGCTGCTGCAGTTTTCAATGTACAATTAGTAGTATATTTCGTCTGTTGGTTGAATAAATGTGTTGTTAGAACGACAAACACAATGTTTTGGAAGTCGTTGCACGGTCTGATTCTTTAGTGCCCCGTACCGTATGTAGCGCATACTATTTTTGGTATGGAACACATTTTCCACTTGTCGATAACATGCAGCCCACTGATGAAGGCCCAATAGAGGAGCCCATAATTAACTAGAAGGGAGGCTCTCACATGAATCCGGCTCAGGTACATGCTCATGGTCCCCTAAACATAAATAAGTAAATAAATAAATAAATAAAGCTAAATGTTCATGCACTAGTTCTTTAAATTCACGATTTGAAAAGTCAAATTTTAACAGGAGGATATTATTTTCTACAATAGTGTCGTTACATTTAGTCGATATTATTCTTAGGCAAAGATAGCGACCAGTCTTATTTCTCCCACCATTTTCTTCCTGCAACCAGCGGACCCATGCAAATCGTAGTCAACGTCGTAAATAGTTTCAGTCCATTTTTATTTTTCAATAAGAATGTCCAACCCATCCCAACACATTGGCGACAGCACTTTATCCTCCGCCTTGGTGCGCTCGCCGCGGCGCCACCGTCCGGCCATGTCAACATAGTGAATCGGGAGAGGACTGTAATTGTGTGTATGATAGTACGGACCCACTACGTCTACTCCCGAACACAAGCAAGCACCTCTTTTACTACTCAGATGCACCCCTCATTCTTTTACTCTAATCCACCCTGTTGATATCTGGGACCCACATCATTGTCAATGTATAGTCAATTAACGACATAATTGCACAACTTTTTTTTGAGGATTTGTTCGCAGGAGCAGGCTATAAACAGGGTTGTGTGGTCTTTGTGGCCCGTCTAACAACATGACCAGCCCAGCAGTTTTTTCTTTGGGAAAATAGGTAGCCCACTATTTCTTCTTGAAGAATACCCAAGCTAGATATATTTGTTTTCTCCGACTTACTGGGCTCCAAATCTTTCAAGACGAGGAGGGATGCATTCCGGCCTGGCCAAAGAGTATGGTCAGTATATCTTAAAAGTAATATCAAAGGGGTTGAAAATTCCAAAAACAATTATAGCAAATGGGAAATTAGTTCTTTTTTTGTTTTTGTTCTTCACTGATATTTTATATTTCATTGGATTTTAACATGACATAGTACTAATTTATTTTTAAATTTGTTTTAGTATGGCAATTTTTAGATTAAGAATATTTTGTTCCCCAGCAAAAATTTGCGAATTTTTAAAATTTCACACATTTTTAGTTCAATTTTTTAACCGTGGTAGTGACCAGAAAATGGACAGCAATTCTAAAAATGGAAAATGGGCTGCAATAAATTCCATATGAATTAGCAAATGAGTAAAAATTATAAAAATAATAGCAAATGGGATGTACACGCCACAAATTTCGAGGCTGACTTGTTTACGCAAGGCTTTGTCAGTCAACACACGATTCTAGCAGCAGTGACTGTTGGATGTCCATCCAACGGCCGACGTGCTTCTTCAATCTCTGATCTTCCTGCTCCAGCTGCCTAAACCAGCGCCGGCGGGACTGCCTGCTCCCTCCTCTTGTGGACCGATGTGATGCCGTGCAGGCCTCACCGGCCCACCCTACTCCCTCCGCTGGCCTGGCCGCACGCAATCAACTGCCTCCTTATTACGCGAAAAAATGATTCCTCCCACTGACATCTGGGGCGCACTAGTTCGGAGGCTGGCCTATGGGCCTACTAAGTTGACGCGTACGTAGGGCTTTGTCAACTTAGTCAACAAACGATTCTAGCAGCAGTGACCGTTGGATTTGAATCGAACGGTCCTACTGCTTCTTCAATCGCTGCTCTTCTTGCACCAGCCGCCCAAACCAGCGCCGACGAGACCACCTGCTCCTGCCTCCAGTGGCCGGCTGTGCTGCCATTGAGGCCTCACCGCCCCATACTACTCCCACCGCTGGCCAGGCCCTGCGGCGATGACAACCTCACACCGCAGCCGAACCAATGAACCCTCGTACTCCTCGCCGCGTGGGCATCCACTGTCGCGTCTTCCCCGGCTCCGCGTCGTCCCCTTCCTAGGCCTCGCTATCGTCCACCGCCTTGGTGCTCTCGGTGCGGCGTGGTCAATGTGGTCAAGGAACGACTTCCATCGGAAGAGTACTGTACGTGGAGAGGCTGACAGCTGGGTCCACGGCCGCAGCAAGGAAGTGCCTCCTTATTACGCGAAAAATAATGATTCCTCCACCTGACAGCAGGGACCCACCGCACGGGCCACCGTATTTCATAAAAAAACATTTCCCCCCTAACTGTTGGGACCCACCAGCTACATCTTCGCACGCAAGGAAGTGCCTGACAGTCGGGACCCACCTGGTCGAAGCGTACGTAGCGTTGTCATTCTGGTCGCGAACATGTACGTACATACTGGTCGATCGGTCTGTCTCCAGGCTGTAGCGATGAACCATGGCCGAGTAAGGAAGGGCACGTGTCGTAGTAGAGGCACGCATGTAGCATGTACACATGCGTACAGCCAGGGTGCAAGAAAGTAAATACGGCCATGTACGTACATATGGGCGGGGTCTCGAATGCCTACTCGCACATACGTATGGCCAGGGCTCGTGTACATGGAGAGCGACGGCGTCGTGTTCATCGATAGCCAACCGGCTGGGTCAGAACGGAGAAACTGCGTCGTCGTGTTCATCGGGAGCCAACCGTCTTGGACTGAACAACTAATCAAAACGAGGCCTAGCATACCACAGAATGGAGGAAATGACCTTGTGTTCGACCGGCCATGGTCGAAACGGGATCCTGTTCATTGGGAGGGGTCTGGCATACCGCAAAACGGAGGAAACAGACATCTCTTGGACCTCCTACGGTCGAAACGGGGTCCTGTTGATCGGGAGGAGTGTGGCGTACCGCAAAACGGAGGAAACGGACTTGTATTGGAGCGCTACGGTCGAAACGGGGGTCCTGTTCATTGGGAGGGTGTGGCGTACCCCAAAACGGGACTCCACGGACTACTGTTCATCTCCTCCAGCCTCCACGGGCTACTGTTCATCCACCGTCGACCTCCTCCAGCCTCCACCTGCGACTGTTCATCCACGGGCTCCTGTTCATCCAGCCTCCACCGCTCCTCCACCGGCTACTATTCAACCAGCCCTCTCCATGGGGTCCTGTTCAACCACCCCTCCACGGGCTACTGTTCATCCAGCCCTCCACCGGCTACTGTTCAACCAGCCCTCCACGGGGTTATCCTGTTTATCCAGCCCTCCACAGGGTACTGTTCATCCACCCCCAACCGGCTCGATCGATCGGGGTCCTGTTCATCCAGCGGCAACAGCCTCTACTACCACGAGGTCCTGTTCATCCAACCCCCCATCGGGAACTGTTCATCCACCCCCTCCCCCCAACAACACTCACTGTTCATCAAGGGAAGGAGGCAGCAGGTTCGATCGGCTTTAGTTAGTAGCAGTAGCGAAGGAATCGCTCGATCAGGTTCAATTAACAGCCAAGGATCAATCAATCGCTTGGGTTCAGTAACGCGTAGCCTGCAGTGCAATCGCTAGGGTTCAGTAGGCGAACGCCTCGCTCGGGTTCAGTTAGAGCCCAATGCCTCGCACCCACGCGCGTACGTACGAGAGAAACGCACATCGCTCGGCCGCCGACCACCCACCGTAACCGGGAACTCCCCGATATTTTCCTCGCCGTCGCTTCTACCACGGTTTTTTCCGTCATGGACGGCCCAAAGAATGTCATGCAGCTGCGTCTCCGACCCGCCTAGGACGAAAAGCCCATTTTTTGTCATGATTTTTTGTCATAGAAGTAGGAGCCCACCACATCTATGATGATACCGGGTTTGTCACAATTATCGTCATAAAAGTGTCATAAGCATGACAGAAAAAAAATTCATTCGGCCCAAAATGTCACGGATGTGTCTTTTTTTGTAGTGGATGGAGCTGTACTACCGCCCGGGGCGCGGAAGTAAAATTTTACTTCCACCCCAGGCGCGGTACTACCGTGCCAACCCGGCACAGTACTACCACGGCTAGAGCGGCTGTAAAATTTTACTTCTGCATCCTGGCCCGGTACTACCGTTGAGTTAAAAGTTACTTTGTTTTGTCCACTCAATCTCATTTCTACATGTTTCGTTTGGTTTTGGTCTTGGTCTTTGCAATAATCCTTCTCGTTCCTCTCATGTGTTTGTGTTGTGTGTCATAGGCGGTGGCTCCAATGTCCGGCGCTCGAATCCCAGCCGCGACACGAGCTCCAAGCGGCTTCGCAACCAAGAAGCTCCCGAGGGGTCCAATGCCTCACAACGCCACGTCAAGACCACAACTAGCAAGTTCAAGGAGCCAAATGTTGGCATGGATGAAATGCCTCAAGCGGAGTTTCTCATTCGAAGGAAGCTCAACCCCTACGTCAAGCCTAGGGAGATCTCAAGGGGAAATGACTTGTTTTGGACCAAGCGACAAAATCTCATCTTCTTAGATGTGATCAAGGCCAAGCAGAACCTCTATGTACCCGTTTAGTGGATTGATATGAATCATCTGAAGAAGGACCAGGCATACTTTGGTGAGCCTCTGGATTTGGTGGAGCAGTTTGGCATTGAGGAGTTACTCATGTTCCACATGGACTTTGACCCGGAGATTGTGGCTCGGTTCTTTGCTTCTGTCCACTCCACGCAGATGAGCAGTGGACCATGACTTGGATGACTAATGGGAAGAGGATGTCTGCTAAGTGGAAGGAGTTCATGGATATGTTGCACGTTCATGATGAGGGGCTAAATGTGCCCATTGGTGTCCGCCCACATGCCAACCCCGAGTCGGCCAACAAGAACAAGCTTCTACCCTACCTTGTTGAGAAGAAGTTAGCCAATGACAAGAAGACTTTTGTGCTGAACCCGTTCCTTAACGTCATGCACCGGATCTTCTGCAACTCACTTTTTCCTCGCATAGGGGACAAGGACAAGGTGCATGACTATCTTGTGGACATGATGCTCATCTATGAGAAAGCGCGTCTCCAACAAACTGAACCACTTGATGTCTCTCATATCATGTGGTGTGAGCTGCAGTTTGCTGTGTTCAATCGCAAGGTGCCCATCTATGGACCTTACCTGTTTCTCTTGATCTCGAAGACTTGGGAGAAGCTCTTTCCGGATGAAGAGTTTCTTGCTCCCAACTGGATTCGCCACGAGCCCATCAAGCCGCGCCAGAAGAACAAGTGGGCTAACACCACTACCCAGGCTGAGGCAGAGGCTGCTAGGATGGATCTTGATGAGGATGAGTTGGAGGAGGAGGAGGCTGAGGACAGCTCTGAGGGGTATGCACCTCCCTCTGCTAAGCCATCTTGGGCTAAGAAGCTCAAGGCAAAGATGAAGGCTCTATTCTGCATGCAGGCCAAGGGACAATACAAGGCTCATGTGAACACCAAGATGGCTCGTTGTTGCGACAAGGCTATTATGAGGCAGGTTGGTCTTGAGGTTGAGAGTGGCTCTCAGGAGAGGATCACAGATGAGGAACCATGGATCAGACAGCACTGCCGGTGGAGTGAGTCTGAGGAGGATACTGGCGTTCGCTCTTCATCCTGTGCTGCAGAGGAGTCTGAGGAGGAGGAACATGACTGGTGATGCCTTGGAGGTCTACCACCACCTGTGTCGTAGGTGTCCTCTTTGCCTTTTTGGTGTCTCGATGCCAAAGGGGGAGAGAGTGTAGGATTTGCGGGTCTTGTGTCGAGTCTTGTGTCGCTTTGCTTTCGTTCCGTTGAACCTTCGTTGCTTTGGTTTGTTGGTTTGTGGTTGTGTTCGTGTGAGACCAGGAGACTATCATATGGTGTGAGACATATGCCCTCAAGCTTATCTTATTGTCTAGTATGTTTAGTAGATTGTGAGCTTATGTTTGTGCCCTTTACTTCATGCTCACTTACTTGACCTTGCCTCCATGCTTAGTGCCACTTATATTGTTGCAAGTTTTTCCTTGTCTATAAAATATAGGGGGAGTGTTGATCCTAGTATGTGTGCCGTGCAGTCCAAAGCATATCTATAGAGTGCACACATCTAGGGGGAGCCTGTCTATATTTTATAGATGTTGGGTATGCTTATGTTCATTTTATATCCTCATGTGCAAATCCCGTATTGTCGTCACTCCACCAAAAAGGGGGAGATTGTAAGGGCATATTTCTCCCTATGTGGTTTTGGTGATTGATGACAATGCATTTGCGGACTAATCGTGTGCATTGAGCATTTTAGAGATCTCATGTCTAGGCACAAGACAATTCGGTGCCCCTCGGAGTATATCGAAGATGGCATTTCTCTATGTTTCTTTTTGGTGGATTTGAGTTGTAGGAAAGCCGTACTATTAAGAGGGGGTCCGCTTCGGAAAGGTTAGGGTGGAATCAACACGTACACATCTGTTTCTTTGCACCACCTTTCCTTCGCTTCATTGGAGCACCGGTTGTTTACCCTTGTCTATGCGGAGATGAAGGCCTCCAAGTGCTATAGTTTCTGTGGCGCGCGGTAGTACTGCTCAAGGGAGAAGTAGTACCGCAGCGGTCCATAGTAGTACTACCCAGGGAAGCTGTAGTACCATGTTGTGTGGTAGTACCGCTCCTCGCGAGCGGTAGTACCGTGGCCTCTAGCCCAGAACACTGGCACGCACGAAAGTAGGTGCGGAAGTAATTTGTTACTTCCGCGCCCTACGCGGTAGTACCGCTCCCTGCGAGCGGTAGTACTGTGCCGGATTTTCGCACAGACCGAAACTCAACAGAAGTAGCCACGGATGTAATTTTATTAGTCCATGCGTTCCCAGCCCAGTTGAACCCTGCCTTGCGGTAGTACCGCAAGGGCGCGCGGTAGTACCGCTCCGGTGATTCCACCGCTCGATGCTTTACACAACAGGGCCTCGTCTGGTCTCTGCCGCGCGAGCGGTAGTACCGCAACGTCTAGCGGTAGTACCGCATGTCTGTGCAGTAGTACCGCATGTCGCGGGTTGAATAAGTGGGTAACGGTTGGATCTTCCCCCCCACTATATAAAGGGGGTCTTCTTCCCCAAGTTGACTACCTCTTCTCTCCCCAAGCTCCATTGTTGCTCAAAGCTCCATTTTTGCCCGATCTCTCTCCCTAGCCAATCAAACTTCTTGATTTTCTAGGGATTGGTTGAGAAGGCCCCGATCTACACTTCCACCAAGAGAAATTTGATTCCCCCCACCAATCCCTTGTGAATCTTGTTACTCTTGGGTGTTTGAGCACCCTAGACGGTTGAGGTCACCGCGGAGCCATATTCCAATGTGGTGAAGCTCCGTGGTATCGTTGGGAGCCTCCAATTAAGTTGTGGAGATAGCCCCAACCTTGTTTGTAAAGGTTTGGTCGCCGCCTCCAAGGGCACCAATAGTGGAATCACGGCATCTCGCATTGTGTGAGGGCGCGAGGAGAATACGGTGGCCCTAGTGGCTTCTTGGGGAGCATTGTGCCTCCACACCTCTTCAACAGAGACGTACTTCCTCTCAAAGGGAAGGAACTTCGGTAACACACCCTCGTCTCCACCGGCTCCACTTTGGTTATCTCTTACCTTTACTTGTGCAAGCTTATATTGTGTTGTATCCTTGGCTTGCTTGTGTGCTTGTTGTTTGCTTGTGTGCTTGTTGTTGTTGCATCATATAGGTTGCTCACCTAGTTGCATATCTAGACAACCTACTTTGATGCAAAGTTTAATTTGGTAAATAAAGGCTAAAAATTGTTAGTTGCCTATTCGTGCACACACTGCCAGATGCAAGATTTCCCTTTAGAGCAAGTACAATAGGATGACACAAGCGGGCTATAAGAGTTGCCACCTCAGATTTATGATGATGTGAAGGGGAGAGGAGAGGAAAGAGAAGAGAGGCGAGTTGTAAGCTTGTAGCCGGCTGCAACACGGGCTCCAACACACTTTGTGAGAGAGGAAAGTGGGTCAAGCATTAACTAGTCTATATAACCAACATTTATCGTATGAATGGGCTTTTAGATTGGCTATAAATGATGTGGCACGAGAATAGAGCTAGCAGTCGGCTATAGTATTAACCATGCTCATATGCGGATGATGCTGGCATCTTCGTCAAGCTGAACAAAGAGGAGCTGTGGGCAATCTCTGCCATTCCTAAGGCCGTCGGTGAGGCTAGCGGCCTTATCACTAATCTAGACATGACCGAGGTTTACCCCATCCGGTGCAATGGCATCGACCTCCAAGACATTCTCCCCGCCTTCCCGGCCAAGGTGGCCACTTTCTTGGGATGGTACCTCGGGCTGCCCCTCCATTTCCGCCGGCTCCGTAAGGTTGACTTGCAACCACTCATTGATAAGATCGCTGGTAGATTGCCAAGTTGGAAGAGGAAGCATACGAAAAAGCCTGGAAGAGTGGCCCTAGCAAAATCACGAGTGCTTTTTTCATCACCGCCACTACCACCCACCACATCTCGGCCATTATCTCACCCAAGTGGATTCTGATCGAGGAAGGTTGATAAAATCACAAAATCATGCCTGCTTTGTCTGGGAAAAGGAGGACCATGAGCTCGTTGGTAAACTAGAAGACGATTTGCCGGCTGCTAAGCTTGGGCGGCCACGGAATTGCGGATCTAGAAAGATTTGGCCGCACCCTGCGGTAAAATTTCGTGTTTTGACCCTTTTTGGTAAGAAATTCAGGATCTGACCCCCGTTTGAATTTATTTTGGGATCTGACCCTTTTGCCTACCGCCAGGGGGGCTGGCGGTAGGTGTGCACGTCCTACCGGCATCCTCTCTGGTGGTAGGACCTTTCACGGCGAATGACGGCCGTCTGAGCTGGCTAACGTGGAAAAGGGCCTACCGCCAGGGGCTCCGGCGGTAGGGTACTGAAGCCTACCGCCACAACCTCCAGCGGTAGGGTCGTGTGTGGTGGATAAGGTGGGGAGGCGCTGGTTTGTGGGCCCCACCACCACTCTTCTTCCCCACTCACCCTCTTCCCCGTGCTCAGCTCCTCTCCCCCCTCTCTCCCACTCACAAACCCCCCTAGATCCACTCCATTTGCTTGACATTTCACCGGTGGATCCGGAGCATTTTCATCACCCAAGGTACCTCCCCCATTCACCCTCCTTTTGATTGGTTGAGATCTTTGTTTTGTGTGCATTTGGAAAATTGGTTGCAAACCCTAGGTGTTGATCTTGTTGTGTGCATTTATGATAGTTTGTCAAGTTTGTGCTGTTTTAACCTTCGCAAGGACCGGGCGTAGCCACACTCGGTTCAACTAAAGTGAGAGAGACAGACACCTGCCAGTCACCTTTAAGCAACGAGTGCTCGCAACGGTGAAACCAGTCTCGTGTAAGCGTACGCGTAATGTCGGTCCAGGCCGCTTCATCTCACAATACCGCCGAACCAAAGTATGACATGCTGGTAAGCAGTATGACTTATATCGCACACAACTCACTTGTGTTCTACTCGTGCATAACATCAACGCATAAAACCAGGCTCTGATACCACTGTTGGGGAACGTAGTAATTTCAAAAAAATTCCTATGCACACGCAAGATCATGGTGATGCATAGCAACGAGAGGGGAGAGTGTTTGTCCACGTACCCTCGTAGACCGATAGCGGAAACGTTTAACACAACGCGGTTGATGTAGTCGTACGTCTTCACGATCCGACCGATCAAGTACCGAACGCACGGCACCTCCGAGTTCAGCACACGTTCAACTCGATGACGTCCCTCGACCTTCGATCCAGCCGAGTGTTGAGGGAGAGTTTCGTCAGCACGACGGCATGGTGACGATGATGATGTTCTACCGACGCAGGGCTTCGCCTAAGCACCGCTATGATATTATCGAGGTGTAATATGGTGGAGGGGGACACCGCACACGGCTCAAAGATCGTAGATCAATTGTGTGTAGAGAGGTGCCCCCCTGCCCCCGTATATAAAGGAGCAAGGGGGAGGCCGCCGGCCAAGGGAGGAGAGGCGTGCCAGGAGGAGTCCTACTCCTACCAGGAGTAGGACTCCCCCCTTTCCATGTTGTACTAGGAGAGGAAGGGGGAAGAGGTGGAGGGGAGGAAGGAAGGGGGGCGCCGCCCCCCTCTCCCTGTCCTATTCGGACTGGGGGGGAAGGGGCGCGCGGCCCTGCCCTGGCCTCCTCTCCTCTCTTCGACCTAGGCCCACTAAGGCCCATTAAGTTACCGGGGGGTTCCGGTAACCTCCCGGTACTCCGGAAAAATCCCGATTTCACCCGGAACACTTCCGATGTCCAAACATAGGCTTCCAATATATCAATCTTTATGTCTCGACCATTTAGAGACTCCTCGTTATGTCCATGATCACATCCGGGACTCCGAACAACCTTCGGTACATCAAAACATATAAACTCATAATATAACTGTCATCGTAACGTTAAGCGTGCGGACCCTACGGGTTCGAGAACTATGTAGACATGACCGAGACACCTCTCCGGTCAATAACCAATAGTGGAACCTGGATGCTCATATTGGTTCCCACATATTCTACGAAGATCTTTATTGGTCAGACCGCATAACAACATACGTTGTTCCCTTTGTCATCGGTATGTTACTTGCCCGAGATTTGATCGTCGGTATCTCGATACCTAGTTCAATCTCGTTACCGGCAAGTCTCTTTACTCGTTCCGTAATACATCATCCCGCAACTAACTCATTAGTAACATTGCTTGCAAGGCTTATAGTGATGTGTATTACTGAGTGGGCCCAGAGATACCTCTCCGACAATCGGAGTGACAAATCCTAATCTCGAAATACGCCAACCCAACAAGTACCTTTGGAGACACCTGTAGAGCACCTTTATAATCACCTAGTTACGTTGTGACGTTTGGTAGCACACAAAGTGTTCCTCCGGTAAACGGGAGTTGCATAATCTCATAGTCATAGGAACATGTATAAGTCATGAAGAAAGCAATAGCAACATACTAAACGATCGAGTGCTAAGCTAACGGAATGGGTCAAGTCAATCACATCATTCTCCTAATGATGTGATCCCGTTAATCAAATGACAACTCATGTCTATGGCTAGGAAACATAACCATCTTTGATCAACGAGCTAGTCAAGTAGAGGCATACTAGTGACACTCTGTTTGTCTATGTATTCACACATGTATTATGTTTCCGGTTAATACAATTCTAGCATGAATAATAAACATTTATCATGATATAAGGAAATAAATAATAACTTTATTATTGCCTCTAGGGCATATTTCCTTCAGTCTCCCACTTGCACTGGAGTCAATAATCTAGATTACACAGTAATGATTCTTACACCCATGGAGTCTTGGTGCTGATCATGTTTTGCTCGTGGAAGAGGCTTAGTCAACGGGTCTGCAACATTCAGATCCGTATGTATCTTGCAAATTTCTATGTCTCCCACCTGGACTAAATCCCGGATGGAATTGAAGCGTCTTTTGATGTGCTTGGTTCTCTTGTGAAATCTGGATTCCTTTGCTAAGGCAATTGCACCAGTATTGTCACAAAAGATTTTCATTGGTCCCGATGCACTAGGTATGACACCTAGATCGGATATGAACTCCTTCATCCAGACTCCTTCATTTGCTGCTTTCGAAGCAGCTATGTACTCTGCTTCACACGTAGATCCCGCCACGACACTTTGCTTAGAACTGCACCAACTGACAGCTCCACCGTTCAATGTAAATACGTATCCGGTTTGCGATTTAGAATCGTCCAGATCAGTGTCAAAGCTTGAATCAACGTAACCATTTACGATGAGCTCTTTGTCACCTCCATAAACGAGAAACATATCATTAGTCCTTTTCAGGTATTTCAGGATGTTCTTGACCGCTGTCCGGTGATCCACTCCTGGATTACTTTGGTACCTCCCTGCTAAACTTATAGCAAGGCACACATCAGGTCTGGTACACAGCATTGCATACATGATAGAGCCTATGGCTGAAGCATAGGGAACATCTTTCATCTTCTCTCTATCTTCTGCAGTGGTCGGGCATTGAGTCTTACTCAATCTCACACTTTGTAGTACAGGCAAGAACCCTTTCTTTGCTTGATCCATTTTGAACTTCTTCAAAACTTTATCAAGTTATGTGCTTTGTGAAAGTCCAATTAAGCGTCTTGATCTATCTCTATAGATCTTGATGCCTAATATATATGCAGCTTCACCGAGGTCTTTCATTGAAAAACTCTTATTCAAGTATCCCTTTATGCTATCCAGAAATTCTATATCATTTCCAATTAGCAATATGTCATCCACATATAGTATCAGAAATGCTACGGAGCTCCCACTCACTTTCTTGTAAATACAGGCTTCTCCAAAAGTCTGTATAAAACCAAATGCTTTGATCACACTATCAAAGCATTTATTCCAACTCCGAGAAGCTTGCACCAGTCCATAAATGGATCGCTGGAGCTTGCACACTTTGTTAGCTCCCTTTGGATCGACAAAACCTTCCGGTTGCATCATATACAACTCTTCTTCCAGAAATCCATTCAGGAATGCAGTTTTGACATCCATTTGCCAAATTTCATAATCATAAAATGCGGCAATTGCTAACATGATTCGGACAGACTTAAGCATCGCTACGGGTGAGAAGGTCTCATCGTAGTCAATCCCTTGAACTTGTCGAAAACCCTTCGCAACAAGTCGAGCTTTATAGACGGTAACATTACCGTCAGCGTCAGTCTTCTTCTTGAAGATCCATTTATTTTCAATGGCTTGCCGATCATCGGGCAAGTCAACCAAAGTCCATACTTTGTTCTCATACATGGATCCCATCTCGGATTTCATGGCCTCAAGCCATTTTGCGGAATCTGGGCTCACCATCGCTTCTTCATAGTTCGTAGGTTCGTCATGGTCTAGTAACATAACCTCCAGAACAGGATTACCGTACCACTCTGGTGCGGATCTTAATCTGGTTGACCTACGAGGTTCAGTAATAACTTGATCTGAAGTTTCATGATCATTATCATTAACTTCCTCACTAATTGGTGTAGGTGTCGCAGAAACTGATTTCTGTGATGATCTACTTTCCAATAAGGGAGCAGGTACAGTTACCTCATCAAGTTCTACTTTCCTCCCACTCACTTCTTTCGAGAGAAACTCCTTCTCTAGAAAGGATCCATTCTTAGCAACGAATGTCTTGCCTTCGGATCTGTGATAGAAGGTGTACCCAACAGTTTCCTTTGGGTATCCTATGAAGACACATTTCTCCGATTTAGGTTCGAGCTTATCAGGTTGAAGTTTCTTCACATAAGCATCGCAACCCCAAACTTTAAGATACGACAACTTTGGTTTCTTGCCAAACCATAGTTCATAAGGTGTCGTTTCAACGGATTTTGATGGTGCCCTATTTAGAGTGAATGCAGCTGTCTCTAAAGCATAACCCCAAAACGATAGCGGTAAATCAGTAAGAGACATCATAGATCGCACCATATCTAGTAAAGTACGATTACGACGTTCGGACACACCATTACGTTGTGGTGTTCCGGGTGGCGTGAGTTGCGAAACTATTCTGCATTGTTTCAAATGTAGGCCAAACTCGTAACTCAAATATTCTCCTCCATGATCTAATCGTAGAAACTTTATTTTCTTGTTACGATGATTTTCAACTTCGCTCTGAAATTCTTTGAACTTTTCAAATGTTTCAGATTTATGTTTCATTAAGTAGATATACCCATATCTGCTCAAATCATCTGTGAAGGTGAGAAAATAACGATATCCGCCACGAGCCTCAATATTCATCGGACCACATACATCTGTATGTATGATTTCCAACAAATTAGTTGCTCTCTCCATAGTACCAGAGAACGGTGTTTTAGTCATCTTGCCCATGAGACACGGTTCGCAAGTACCAACTGATTCATAATCAAGTGATTCCAAAAGTCCATCATTATGGAGTTTCTTCATGCGCTTTACACCGATATGACCTAAACGGCAGTGCCACAAATAAGTTGCACTATCATTATCAACTCTGCATCTTTTGGCTTCGACATTATGAATATGTGTATCACTACTATCGAGATTCAACAAAAATAGACCACTCTTCAAGGGTGCATGACCATAAAAGATATTACTCATATAAATAGAACAACCATTATTCTCTGATTTAAATGAATAACCGTCTTGCATTAAACAAGATCCAGATATAATGTTCATGCTTAACGCTGGCACCAAATAACAATTATTTAGGTCTAAAACTAATCCCGAAGGTAGATGTAGAGGTAGCGTGCCGACCGCGATCACATCGACTTTGGAACCATTTCCCACGCGCATCGTCACCTCGTCCTTAGCCAATCTTCGCTTAATCCGTAGCCCCTGTTTTGAGTTGCAAATATTAGCAACAGAACCAGTATCAAATACCCAGGTGCTACTGCGAGCATTAGTAAGGTACACATCAATAACATGTATATCACATATACCTTTGTTAACCTTGCCATCCTTCTTATCCGCCAAATACTTGGGGCAGTTCCGTTTCCAGTGACCAGTCTGCTTGCAGTAGAAGCACTCAGTTTTAGGCTTAGGTCCAGACTTGGGTTTCTTCTCCTGAACAGCAACTTGCTTGCTGTTCTTCTTGAAGTTCCCCTTCTTCTTCCCTTTGCCCTTTTTCTTGAAACTAGTGGTCTTATTGACCATCAACACTTGATGCTCCTTTTTGATTTCTACCTCCGCTGCCTTTAGCATTGCGAAGAGCTCGGGAATTGTCTTATTCATCCCTTGCATGTTATAGTTCATCAGGAAGCTCTTGTAGCTTGGTGGCAGTGATTGAAGAATTCTGTCAATGACGCTATCATCCGGAAGATTAACTCCCAGTTGAATCAAGTGATTATTATACCCAGACATTTTGAGTATATGCTCACTGACAGAACTATTCTCTTCCATCTTGCAGCTGCAGACTTCATATCTCTCAATCTGG
This sequence comes from Aegilops tauschii subsp. strangulata, assembly GCF_002575655.3. NCBI lineage: Eukaryota > Viridiplantae > Streptophyta > Magnoliopsida > Poales > Poaceae > Aegilops > Aegilops tauschii. Next base: position 361,777,176 of record NC_053039.3, read on the forward strand.
GCATTTGCTTGAAATATTAACTTCAACTCCTGGAACATCTCATATGCTCCATGACGTTCAAAACGTCGTTGAAGACCCGGTTGTAAGCCGTAAAGCATGGCACACTGAACTATCGAGTAGTCATCAGCTTTGCTCTGCCAGACGTTCATAACTTCTGGTGTTGCTCTTGCAGCAGGCCTGGCACCCAGCGGTGCTTCCAGGACGTAATTCTTCTGTGCAGCAATGAGGATAATCCTCAAGTTACGGACCCAGTCCGTGTAATTGCTACCATCATCTTTCAACTTTGCTTTCTCAAGGAACGCATTAAAATTCAACGGAACAACAGCACGGGCCATTTATCTACAATTAACATAGACAAGCAAGATACTATCAGGTACTAAGTTCATGATAAATTCAAGTTCAATTAATCATATTACTTAAGAACTCCCACTTAGATAGACATCCCTCTAATCCTCTAAGTGATCACGTGATCCATATCAACTAAACCATGTCCGATCATCACGTGAGATGGAGTAGTTTCAATGGTGAACATCACTATGTTGATCATATCTACTATATGATTCACGCTCGACCTTTCGGTCTCCGTGTTCCGAGGCCATATCTGCATATGCTAGGCTCGTCAAGTTTAACCTGAGTATTCCACGTGTGCAACTGTTTTGCACCCGTTGTATTTGAACGTAGAGCCTATCACACCCGATCATCATGTGGTGTCTCAGCATGAAGAACTTTCGCAACGGTGCATACTCAGGGAGAACACTTTTATCTTGAAATTTTAGTGAGAGATCATCTTATAATGCTACCGTCAATCAAAGCAAGATAAGATGCATAAAAGATAAACATCACATGCAATCAATATAAGTGATATGATATGGCCATCATCATCTTGTGCTTGTGATCTCCATCTCCGAAGCACCATCATGATCACCATCGTCACCGGCGCGACACCTTGATCTCCATCGTAGCATCGTTGTCGTCTCGCCAATTATTGCTTTTATGACTATCGCTACTGCTTAGTGATAAAGTAAAACAATTACATGGCGATTGCATTGCATACAATAAAGCGACAACCATATGGCTCCTGCCAGTTGCCGATAACTCGGTTACAAAACATGATCATCTCATACAATAAAATATAGCATCACGTCTTGACCATGTCACATCACAACATGCCCTGCAAAAACAAGTTAGACGTCCTCTACTTTGTTGTTGCAAGTTTTACGTGGCTGCTACGGGCTTAGCAAGAACCGTTCTTACCTACGCATCAAAACCACAACGATAGTTTGTAAAGTTGGTGCTGTTTTAACCTTCGCAAGGACCGGGCGTAGCCACACTCGGTTCAACTAAAGTGAGAGAGACAGACACCCGCCAGTCACCTTTAAGCAACGAGTGCTCGCAACGGTGAAACCAGTCTCGCGTAAGCGTACGCGTAATGTCGGTCCGGGCCGCTTCATCTCACAATACCGCCGAACCAAAGTATGACATGCTGGTAAGCAGTATGACTTATATCGCCCACAACTCACTTGTGTTCTACTCGTGCATAACATCAACCATAAAACCAGGCTCTGATACCACTGTTGGGGAACGTAGTAATTTCAAAAAAATTCCTACGCACACGCAAGATCATGGTGATGCATAGCAACGAGAGGGGAGAGTGTTGGTCCACGTACCCTCGTAGACCGATAGCGGAAACGTTTAACACAATGCGGTTGATGTAGTCGTACGTCTTCACGATCCGACCGATCAAGTACCGAACGCACGGCACCTCCGAGTTCAGCACACGTTCAGCTCGATGACGTCCCTCGACCTCCGATCCAGCCGAGTGTTGAGGGAGAGTTTCGTCAGCACGATGGCGTGGTGACGATGATGATGTTCTACCGACGCAGGGCTTCGCCTAAGCACCGCTACGATATTATCGAGGTGTAATATGGTGGAGGGGGGCACCGCACACGGCTAAAAGATCGTAGATCAATTGTGTGTAGAGAGGTGCCCCCCTGCCCCCGTATATAAAGGAGCAAGGGGGAGGACGCCGGCCAAGGGAGGAGAGGCGCGCCAGGAGGAGTCCTACTCCTACCGGGAGTAGGACTCCCCCCTTTCCATGTTGGACTAGGAGAGGAAGGGGGAAGAGGTAGAGGGGAGGAAGGAAGGGGGGCGCCGCCCACCTCTCCTTGTCCTATTCGGACTGGGGGGGAAGGGGCGTGCGGCCCTGCCCTGGCCTCCTCTCCTCTCTTCCACCTAGGCCCACTAAGGTCCATTAAGTTACCGGGGGGTTCCGGTAACCTCCCGGTACTCCGGAAAAATCCCGATTTCACCCGGAACACTTCCGATGTCCAAACATAGGCTTCCAATATATCAATCTTTATGTCTCGACCATTTCGAGACTCCTCGTTATGTCCGTGATCACATCCGGGACTCCGAACAACCTTCGGTACATCAAAACATATAAACTCATAATATAACTGTCATCGTAACGTTAAGCGTGCGGACCCTACGGGTTCGAGAACTATGTGGACATGACCGAGACACCTCTCCGGTCAATAACCAATAGCGGAACCTGGATGCTCATATTGGTTCCCACATATTCTACGAAGATCTTTATCGGTCAGACCGCATAACAACATACGTTGTTCCCTTTGTCATCGGCATGTTACTTGCCCGAGATTCGATCGTCGGTATCTCGATACCTAGTTCAATCTCGTTACCGGCAAGTCTCTTTACTCGTTCTGTAATACATCATCCCGCAACTAACTCATTAGTCACAATGCTTGCAAGGCTTATAGTGATGTGTATTACTGAGTGGGCCCAGAGATATCTCTCCGACAATCGGAGTGACAAATCCTAATCTCGAAATATGCCAACCCAACAAGTACCTTTGGAGACACCTGTAGAGCACCTTTATAATCACCCAGTTACGTTGTGAAGTTTGGTAGCACACAAAGTGTTCCTCCGGTAAACGGGAGTTACATAATCTCATAGTCATAGGAACATGTATAAGTCATGAAGAAAGCAATAGCAACATACTAAACGATCGAGTGCTAAGCTAACGGAATGGGTCAAGTCAATCACATCATTCTCCTAATGATGTGATCCCGTTAATCAAATGACAACTCATGTCTATGGCTAGGAAACATAACCATCTTTGATCAACGAGCTAGTCAAGTAGAGGCATACTAGTGACACTCTGTTTGTCTATGTATTCACACATGTATTATGTTTCCGGTTAATACAATTCTAGCATGAATAAGAAACATTTATCATGATATAAGGAAATAAATAATAACTTTATTATTGCCTCTAGGGCATATTTCCTTCAATTATGAGGCCGCATATAAAATTCTTCCCAAGATGTTGGCAGCCATTGCTCATCGAAACCCGGGAATGCGCCATCGGGTGGAGTCAATTGACGGAGTGTTTCGTCGTGCCTTCTGGAGCTTTGGACAATGCATTGAGGCATTCACGTATTGTCGCCCGGTCTTGTCTATAGATGGTACATTCTTGACCGGCAAATACAAGGGCACATTGATGGTGGCGATGGCCCACTCTTCAAATGATAACGTGTTGCCGGTGGCATTTGCCTTGGTGCCTTCGGAGCACGATGATAATTGGGAGTGGCTCATGGAGCATGTGAGAACCAAGGTGATAGGCAAGCGAGAGGTATGCATTATATCAGATCGCCATCATGGGATTCTCAAAGCAATAGACGTTGATATTCCCGGTCTTCCAAAGCTTCAACACCGTTGGTGCATGAGACACTTTGTTGCAAACTTTTACCGGGCATGCAAGAGCAAGGAGTTTTGCAAAGACCTTACCCTTGTTTGCGTTGCATTCAACACCGACACATTCAAAAGCCGATATGATAAACTCCTCAAGGCTTTGGAGAAGAACAAAGAGGGAAAAGAATTCTTGCTTAGGCACGAGCCGGATAAAGAAAAGTGGTCACGCGCTTACGATGAAGGAGGTATGCGATATGGGGACATGATAAGCAACATGGTGGAATGCTTCAACAATGTGTTGAAGGGTGTCCGTTCATTACCAGTGACCGCAATACTCAAGTACACTTTCATCAAGCTCAATGAGTACTTCCTAAAGCATTCTGAAAGCACGGCCAAGTGGATTGGCGAAAAGATGGACTATCCATTAAAGGTTCATGATTGGTTGTTGCATCAAGCGCGCAAGTCTGCCAAACAACAAGTGATCAAATATAATGAAAAAGAAATGATCTATCAAATCGATGAGCCGGGTGGGACAACAAGGGATGGTAGGTCTTATGGTGGAGTTGCTTACGAGGTGCGTCTGAAAAACCGTTGGTGCCAGTGTGAGAGGCCACACAAGTATCATTGACCTTGCTCACATTTGACGACCGCAACACGGGCGAGAAACGTGCGCGTATCCGATGGCACAACGGTGCGGTTGCATGAGTTCACATTGGAACAAACAAGGTTGACATGGGCGCCTCGGTTCAATCCTTTCCTTGATGCCTCACAGTGGCCTGAGTATGTTGGGCCAGACATTGTGCCAGATCCCGCACTCATGGTGCCTATGAGGGGAAGAAGAAGAAAGAAGAGATTCCGGAGTGACATGGATGATCTAGCTGGATACACCGGAATGAAGCAATTTGGTAGTGGTCATTTCATGGAGCCACCGGAGAACAACAATTGTGGAGAATGCAACGACACAGGACACAACGTTAGGACATGCAAGAAACCAAAAACCAACACGGGCACTAGTCAAACACGTGGACGGAGGACTAGCCTTGGAGGGGTCCGTGGCCGTCGAGGAAGGGCTAGCCTTGGAGGGGGCCGTGGCCGTGGAGGAAGGACTAGCCTTGGAGGTGGTCGTGGCCGTGGAGGAAGGACTAGCCTTGGAGGGGGCCGTGGCCGTGGATCCGGTGGTTCTAGGACACGTCGGGTTGATAGGGGAAGGCCTATCGACGTGTTGCTCAATCCGGATGGTTGAAATAATGTGAATGGTACTACTTTTAATATGTTCATGCATGTGTTGATATATTTGCCCCTTTACATGTCAATGTGTTCATATTTAGACTTAACATCTTTATTTGTTGTAGGGCATGGCTTCATCCGGTTCCATGACGAGGCCACCGTGTGCTCACCAAGAAGACATGCCACACAAGTGGAAGGACGCATCTTTGGACAAGGTGAAGGAGAAAGATGTGAAGATTCCGCCATGTTGGTGTGGAGATGTTTGCAAGGTGAAGGAGTCCACCGACCGAAAGAAGTCATGGACCGAAGGAAGGAGATATTTTGTTTGCCCCAATTATGCTTAAGATCGTGCGCTTCCAACTAACGCCTATGACCTTCCACAGGTATGCTAGAGAAGTAACATGTTACTCTAAAATGTGTGTCAACACTAACATCCGTTTTATATGCAGTCACCGCCTCCTCTATGCAAGTACTTCAGCTGGATAGATCATGAAGTGCCAAAAGATATCCAAAAGGACCAATTAGAAGATTGTCTTAGGCGCCAGCGGCTGTTCGAAGAAAGGTTTCAAAGAGGCTTGGAGGAAGAGCGTCGTCAGAAAGAGAGGATGGAGTGGAAGCAACGCGAGGAGGAGAGGGCACGCCAAGCGAAGCTTGCTCGTGAGGAGGAGAGGGCAAGAAAGCTTGCAAAAGCTCGCAAGGCACAAGAGGAGGATGAGGCACGTGACAAGAAGGGGAAATGGCCCCGTATGACTCAGTAAAGCCTTTGCTTCGGTGGACTCGTCATGTAACCGGATGAAGCCATGCCAAATTTATCATAAACTATGTAGTACTAAGGCAAGAAGCCATGTGTCGTGAACTTGTCTTGAATGAATTTGCCATTTGTATTGAATTTGGTGTGAAAATGTTTGCAAGGTGTCGTGAATTTGCCATTTGTATTGAATTTGGTGTGAAAATGTTTGCAAGGTGTCATCATATTGTGTGATTTGTCATGATTCTTATTGAAAAACTGTTATGCTGGGAAGAGAAGAGGGATAGAACATAACAGAGTGCTCTGTTTTAGAGTTCACAACCCTACCGCCAGAGGCCCTGGCGGTAGGGTGCTGTACCCTACCGCCAGACCCCGTGGCGGTAGGGGGGTGTATATCTTCTATGATGAGAAACGCCAGCGCCCTGGCGGTAGGGTTGATCCTACCGCCACAGGGCCTGGCGGTAGGATGCTGTACCCTACCGCCAGGGCGCTGGCGCTTCTCGTCACAGAAGATATACACCCCCCTACCGCCACGGCCCTACCGCCAGGGCGCTGGCGCTTCTCGTCACAGAAGATATACACCCCCCTACCGCCACGGGGTCTGGCGGCAGGGTACAGCATCCTACCGCCAGGCCCTGTGGCGGTAGGGTTTGGTCCCTCCTTCTCTCTTTTCCCCTCTGTTTTGCCCCATTTGTCGAATGTTAGCGTAATATACCCAATTCTATCAAATATTAGAATGATCATTTCGCATACATAACTCAACTCAACATAGTTCATTACATTCACGAATAACACATGTTCAAACTTATTAAAACATGACCCGGTTCCGATGACATCGGTTGAAACTAATAACTCATGCTCAACGGCACATTTTCTAAACAGGTAACAAATTTCTCATACTTATCAGACGTTCAATTTGATCGTCACGCGCTTGATTACGCTTCAGTTGAAAGTCTGTGGATCCTGCCCAATGACCCAACACACCATTCGTTTCACGGAACCAAGCCCATGCAGCACGGCGAGCGGGATTCTCTGACACGCCCTGTTTGATTACCCATCCTATGACCTGCCCGGGTTTCCTCAAGTCCATCTCACGGAATTCTTCTTTGCTTGCAGTGAACGTAATCTCAACTGCCAAAGCGTGTCTGCAAGCATATTCCCGGTCTTGCAGCTCATCAAGCATCCTCTCTTTCTCCTTCACAAACTTTCGGAAAGCTTTTTTCTCCTTAGCATCAGAAGGTTCCTCGATAAAGTGATACTTGCTGAAATCCTTCATGGCCGCATTTGCCTCATCACAACTCTTCAACCATGCTTCACATTCCTTCTTCAAGCAACGGTGTCGCTCCGCCATGATCTTCTCACACGCTATGTTCATAGTCATGGATTGACTGTCCATCCTACATGAATATACGGGTTTAAGATGACATAAACCAAAACATAAAATAAATTCAGTAGAGTACAACACTTGGTTACTTGATATGACATACAAAACCAAGTTCTTAATGAGTTCAAATGTTAAGGGTACAAGTCATAGTAGTTCAAATGACGACCAAGCATAGGGTACATGTCATTACAGTCCAAATGACAAAGATTACATAGCCTCATGCAATTCTATGCGGCGTACGGTCCCGGGTTGCAACAAATAACATCATTTCTTTCTTTGACCCATGCCCAACGAGAAGCCCGGTTCTCGTCCGACGAGAATGGTTGGCGAACTAACCAATCAATGACCTGACCATGATTGCCCATGTCTATCTCAGCATATTCTCCCGTTGTCACACACAATGTAATTTGCATTGCAAGATCACACCTACAATTTTTTTCCACCGTCTTGAGCTTCTTCATCTGCCTCTCCTTTTTTGTTATAAAATTTTCGGAATGGTATTTATTGAAATAATTATATGAAAAGGCCCTACACTCCGCATTCAATGCATCAATGGCTTCGATCCACAAATTCATCTTTTCCTCAATCAATTCGCGTTCACGGTTCGCCGCCGCCTCAGCAGAAGTTTCAAAGAAAACGAACGGTGCCATCCTACAATTCGAAAAGTTGCTATTAAAGTAACTTAGATTTAATTGCTTTCTTAAGCCTAACCTAACCCCAATTATGTACATTAAGACTAGCACTAGATCTAGGTACACAAACTATTCTACAAGCAATTCTAAGCACAGCATACATAAGGAAATCACAAACATAAACCTAAATGGATCATAGTAATTGATTTGACCACACCAAAATGATGAGCTAGGGTTTGCAATCAAATGAGCAAATGCAAAGTAAACAAAGATATCAACCAATCAAAATGAGGGGAAATGAGAGAGCCACCTTGAGTGATGAAAATGGTAAGAATCCACCGGAGAAATCTCAAACAAATGAGAGGGATTTGGGAGGCTCTTGTGCTTTAAAGAAAGAGGGGGGGTTGAGCTCGGTGGAGAGGTGTGGCCTGAATGAGTGGTTGAGGAGGGGGAGGAAATATCCAGCCGCTCCCCACCTTATCCACCACACAGGACCCTACCGCCAGAGGGTCTGGCGGTAGGCTTCAGTACCCTACCGCCGGAGCCCCTGGCGGTAGGCCCTTTTCCACGTCAGCCAGCTTAGACGGTCGTCAGTCGCCGTGAAAGGTCCTACCGCCAGAGAGGATTGCGGTAGGACGTGCACACCTACCGCCAGCCCCCCTGGAGGTAGGCGAAAGGGTCAGATCCCGAAATAAATTCAAACGGGGGTCAGATCCTGAATTTCTTATCAAAAAGGGTCAAAACACGAAATTTTGCCGCACACTGCGTCTTTGTTCGCCCTGGTTGCAATGGGTGTACCAGAGTGACATGAACCTTTTTCGGGCCTGCACCACCATCACCTTGGGGAACGGATGTAAGGCGCTCTTTTGGCATGACAACAGGAGCGGTAGGGCCCTGTCAGATTTCTATAGGAAAAATTCCTTTAGAGCCTTTTGGTTTGTAGGAATCGAATCCTATTCCTATGAAATGAAGGAATTCTTTCTATCCTCCACATTTCATAGGAAAATAAATATTAGTCTAGACTCAATGGAAAAAAAATCTTATGTTGTGAATCAAAGGGATCTCTTTTTCTATTTCTACTCATATGATCGAGTCGAGCCCACGAAGTATGCAGGCAAGCCCAGCAGCCCACGGCTCGTTGCCGACCCGCAGTGCGCGGTGTGGTCACGGAAGCAGGCACGTGTGTTGACTCGTGAGCCAGCCCGACTCCCTTCCCAATCAGGCTCTGTTTGGTTCATAAGTCCTAGGACTTTTTTTAATCCCAACTTATAAGTCCCAAGTCCCTAAAAAGTCCCTACCTGTTTGGTTCCTGGGACTTACAACTATAAGTCTCTATAAGACTCTCCTTGAGAGTCTTATTTTATAAATTTCAAATGTCCACTTTAAGTCCCTATAAGTACCTTTTATTTGGTTTAGACTTTTTTTTAAGTCCCTGAATCAATAAGTCCTCAAAACAAACATCCTCTCAGTCGCGGTCGCGGTCGCCGCGCGCCGGAGAGGACTCGCCTCGGTACTATAAACCTTCTCTCGCTCGCCTTCTAATACAGCTTCGGCCACCCCCGCTTTCTCGTCCCCCTCTGCCTGCACACGCCGGACAGGGGGCCCACATGGATCTCGAGGCGGCAGCTCCTCCCCGGCCCCGCGGCGGCTCCCCGGCGACCGCCCCACTACCGCCGGCCAACAGAGAGACCGACGTGAGTGCGCGGGGAGAAACCCCATCCTCTCAATCTTACAGCTCTGCTTAGCTTCTGTTTTTTAGAGTACTTGTGTTATCTAGCTGAATCGATTGGTAGTTTTGCGCGAGCTCTCGCCTCGTGTTGGTGTGGGATTCTCGCCGGAAAGCTTCGGTCGAGAGCCAGAGGTTTACTTTAGTACTAGTACTACAATCTGTAGTAGGCTTATTAAAATAATTCTTTAACGAGAGCATCTTCAGTATTACTGTATCTGCATGCGCACAGTAGCAGAGCATGCTCGGGAGACCCGAGCGGTGGGAATCGATCGACTTGTTCGTCTAAGGAAGTTCTGGTGCTGTCGCAGTCGTAGAGATATTGCCCTTGATTCTTGCGACGGCGGCGGTGGCGCTGCGTGTCAAAATTCCAGCGTCAAGCCTGGGATTAGCTTCCGCCGCGGTGGCGATTTCTGCACGGGGTTGGTAGCACTGCGCTCCGCGAGTGCGCGTGTGCCCCAGTTTCCAAACTCTGTGTTGTTCTTTTCCCCATATCCTTTCTTTCCGCGGTGGTGACAGCTGATACGGAATAATTCTGTCATCGAGCGATGAGCAGAGTTGATTTCTCTTTTGTTTTGTCCGCTTTCCGCTACCGCTGGTCAATGGGATTTGCAGTCACGCAATAGTTTTAAATCATCTTTAAGCCAAGGGAAGGTTGTTTTGTCTTTTATTTTCCTCGAAGGAAGCTGTTTGTCTTGGCCTGGGCCAATATGGAATCAGTTGAATATTCTCCTTTCTTGCTTCCATAACTTGTGGATGATATTTAACCATGCAAGACTTGTTGAATGCATTAGAGAGCACTTTTACTTTTTAGTTAAGAGTTTGTATCATCAGTTGGAAGACTTGAGCATCTCTGACTGAAAAGTGTTAATACTATGCCTTCACTATGAAACGTGGTAGCTGAGATGGATCCCTAGGTGCTCATAAGCAACGGATAAGGATATTAGTCTGCAATGACCAGATTCCCTCTTTATTTCCCATCCATCATTCTTAGACAGGACCGCTTGTTTGTTTTTTCTAAGCTATCCATTCAATAAAATATTAAGAGAAAGAGAGAACTAGGTTTGCTGATTGGGGGCGACTTTTTTGATGATGTCACAAGGGATTACATCACAGGGACTCAGATTCGATGTTGATGCCACACCAAAGTGGACCAAGAGAATGAAACAAGTCCTTGGTGTTCACATTTGTCGTAAGCCCCACACAATTCCATATCATTACTTGTTGGGGATGGGATCTGTGAAATTATCAGCATAATTGATTTCAAGCAATGATAATGGTCCTACTTTGGGGCTTTGGGCCTTGCTTGACTCCATTGACTCACTATGCATATAAATGACCAATTGCTTTGTATGATCAGTTTGGTGCATCCCTCTTATTTTGGAGTACTGAATCTCTTATGTGTAGCTCAACGCTCATACAAATGACTTCCCTCAACTGTGAGCAGGTTGGCAATGTTCGCAAGAATATATTCCTTGCGTACAAGACTCTTGGCGTGGTTTTTGGTGGCCTCGTTACTTCTCCCCTCTATGTTTATCCCTCAATGAACTTGTCATCTCCTACAGAAGCTGACTACCTGGGAATATACAGCATAATGTTTTGGACTCTTACTTTAATTGGTGTGGTCAAGTATGTAGGCATAGCTCTCAATGCTGATGACCATGGTGAAGGTAAAATTTCTGCCTTTCCTTTCCTTTGAGCAGTTATTACTGCCTTTCTAGATTATTGTTGAAATTGCTAATAGCTTGGACAACGTTAGTTGATGATTTTTTATTTGAAAACAAACAAAAAAGATCAGTACAAACAGATTTCTTGATCAAATATTTGGGTACTTGTGGCGTTGCATCTCTGTTTACATCAATTCATTTTTCTAGTCTGCTGTCTTCAATACTTTAGTATGAACCAAGCAATTTACATACTATGATCTATGAATGTGTGTTCAGCTTGGAAAATGTCAATGAACCTTAAGCCTGTAGAGCTGTAACTTTTGTTTTAAACTCTTAATACAAGCTTCTTTTGCTGGTTAAATCATTTTTTACTTTATACTGTTACTGGTCTGGAGTGTTGCTTAGTCTACTTTCTGGTTTCCGCAGGTGGTACATTTGCAATGTATTCTTTGTTGTGTAGGCATGCCGATATAGGCATCCTTCCTTCCAAGAGAGGGTATTCAGAAGAAGAACCATTTCTTCATGAGCAGTCAGCAACAGCTATAAGGCCTAGTAAGCTGGGCAAGTTCTTTGAGCGAAGCATAACTGCAAGAAGGGTATTGTTATTCATGGCAATTCTTGGGATGTGCATGCTCATTGGAGATGGAATCCTAACTCCTGCTATTTCAGGTTTGTTGTTTGCAGGTGACATATCTAAATTAATCATTTTTGTGATCATATAGATAACTAACATGTTGTTTATGTCATTTCAGTGTTATCAGCAATTGAAGGACTAAGAGGACCATTTCCTTCTGTTAGTAAACGTAGGTAGCTCAATAGGTGTTGATTAGTAATGAAAATAATCTCTGATAACCCTTTTAGATGACATTGATCTTTCATTGAATTTTCCAGCTGTTGTGGAAGCTCTATCTGCAGCAATTCTTATTGGTGTATTCTTGCTGCAAAAGTATGGGACTTCAAAAGTGAGCTTTCTGTTTTCTCCAATCATGGCAGCATGGACTTTCACCACTCCAATTGTTGGAATATACAGCATTGTTCGTTACTACCCGGGCATTTTCAAAGCCATTTCGCCACATTATATTGTTCATTTCTTCCTAAGAAATAAAAAACAAGGATGGCAGCTGCTTGGTGGGACTGTTCTATGTATCACAGGTACATCAGATTTACATGCCAAGATTATCAGGTTGTGCATTTTTTTCAGATAAGATCATGCAGGCTAAAGTCGATCTCCTGCATACAGGTGCAGAAGCTATGTTTGCAGATCTTGGCCACTTCAGCAAAAAAGCTATTCAGGTCATTATTATTAACAAATATCAGCATGAATTATTCTTTGTGAATGTTTTCCATGTATAGCTGGTTACACCTTATTTGTTTTCAGATAGCATTTCTATCCAGCATATATCCTTCTCTGGTCCTCACTTATGCCGGGCAAACAGCATACCTTATTAACAATGTCAATGACTTCAGTGATGGATTCTACAAATTTATCCCTCGGCCAGTTTACTGGCCGATGTTTGTCATTGCAACACTAGCAGCAATTGTTGCAAGCCAGTCCTTAATATCGGCAACATTTTCTGTCATCAAGCAATCAGTTGTCCTGGACTACTTTCCACGTGTTAAAGTGGTGCACACATCACATCAAAAGGAAGGGGAGGTTTACTCACCAGAAATTAATTACATTCTGATGGTACTATGTGTTGGTGTTATACTAGGCTTTGGAGGTGGAAAGGAGATAGGGAATGCTTTTGGTAAGTAAATTTGACTAAACAAATGCTTCAGTTGTTGATATACAGCTACTTTGTGCCTGAAGACTCAATGCATAATTTATATTTTTACTGCAGGTGTTGTTGTCATCATGGTTATGCTCATAACTACAATCATGCTCACTCTTGTGATGATCATCATATGGAGAACACCACCTGTTTTTGTCGGGATGTTTTTCATTCCATTCGTCATTATGGAAGGGTCCTATGTCAGTGCCGTTTTCACCAAGATCCCTGAAGGTGGTTGGCTTCCTTTTGCAGTTTCCATGATCCTTGCATTGATCATGTTCGTCTGGTACTATGGTAGGCAAAGGAAAATAGAGTACGAAATGGCGAACAAGATAACCATGGAGCGCCTTGGTCAGCTCTTGGCAATGCCTGAGGTCCAGAGGGTCCCGGGCTTGTGCTTCTTCTACAGCAACATACAGGACGGGCTAACTCCTATACTTGGCCATTACATCAAGAACATGAGCTCACTGCATACAGTCACAATTTTTGTGACCCTGAGGTACCTGCTGGTTTCCAAAGTTGATCAACGGGAAAGGGTCCTGATCAAGAGGCTCGGACCTAGGGGGGTGTACCAGTGCACCGTCCAGTATGGCTACGCTGACAACCTGAGCCTCAAAGGAGGCGATGATCTTGTCGCACAGGTTATGAGATGCCTGAAGCGGCACATTGCGATGAGCACCGACCGGCGTTCATCTGTTTCTACGGAGGAAGAGATCGCTAACCTGGAGGCGGCGAGTTTGGCCGGGGTGGTGCATGTCCGGGGCAAGATGAGGTTCTATGTGGGTGACGATGCCGGCTGTTTTGACAAGGTCATGCTCCGATCCTACGAGTTCTTGCATAGCATCTGCAGATCGGCACTGCCAGCTCTCGGGATGCCTCTGCAGCAGCGAGTTGAGATCGGCATGTTGTACAAGGTTTGAGGCGCTGCATCAACTGTTTTTTGTATGAATCTCATGAACATGGTCACTCTCCACAATATACCGTCATGTCGGAAATGTCATTTGTGTTGGCCACGCCATATTTTTTGCAAGCAATGACACGGTTGGTGCACATCTTTTGTAAAGATTTTTGAACTGACATTTAGAAGACAAGTGGGCCTGAACTATTGGATTATTTGGCATCTCAATTCCTGGTATATAAGACATAAGAGTGATGGCACGAAAGTTGGGCCAACAAAGCGGGAGAAGGGTACCGTGAAGTCAGCGAAAAGTACCACCATGTCTCCTGTAAGAAATTCTGGGAAGGTTTGACCAGTTCAGTAGGAAACCTGTCAAGAACTCAAGATTTATTATGTTTCATTTAGGATCTTATTTTTGTTAGCCAAACTTGAGGCGTATCATCTTATTATGAAAAAATGGAAGAGAACAACTTCCCCAGTATCTGATCTCTGGATTCAAAGATGAACCAATTATTACGTTGTCGCAATAGTTTAAAAAAAATAAAGAAATAAAAGGCTAAAACACAATGTTACATAGAATATTGCTAAACCGTTTCCCATGTTCGATACTACTTGCGATATAAATTCTCTGGCAATCATGGAACGATGTCTCATTCTAGTTTTTTGTGTGTACAGAATATCATCGTGTTGTTAGGAAACATTTTCATAATACTAGTTAATTGCCTGTGCATTGTAGCGGATGGACATATATACAACAAAGGGGCATATATGTTCTCATGGTTCAACATCAATATAGTGTGTAACACATAGTACCTCTATATTCCTTGTGCACATGAAGTGATGTTGTCTCTTTTTACCATTAAATTTCACAACCCTAGCTTATGGTAATGTAATGGACGCATAGAGAGCATAGCATATCACCATGTCTGAATTCTTTGAATTGTGAAAATTGAGGATTAACTCAAACCTCATGTTTCCTAAAGGGCTAAGACCCTAAAATTTCCTCAGTGAATGCAGAATGCTCTTCATGGCAAGAGCTTCATATAATTGATATGGATCCTCTAAAAATTTCAAGGGTTTAAGGATGGTTTAAAACTTTGGAAATCATAATTTAAACCATAATTCTTAAAATAGCTGGATTAGAAATAAAAATATAATCTCAACAAATTTGAAACTTTTTATGTGTACCTGGGTTGCACCAGTGAGGTCACATAAATCTCAAAAGTTTCAGAGCTAGTTTGTACTCTGTCTGTTCCAGAACATAAGGTGTATTGATTTCCGTTCAAGTCAACCATTTGAATGTTTGACCAAGATTATAGAATAAAATAACAACATCTGCAATACCTACTAGATAAAATATGCAACTACTTTTCATGATGGATAAAATGTTCGTATTGTGGATATTGATATATTTTTCTTAAAACTCGGTCAAACATGCACTCGTTTGACTTTTGAAAAAATAAATGCACCTTATATAAAGGAACGGAGGGAGTATCTTGATTTAAATCAAAACAACAAAGTAAAATAGGAATCAGAATAAATAGCAGAGAGATACTGTAGCATGGGCCTTAATTTGCAAGTGAGCCTAGCCCAGCCCAGCCACAGCACCCCCCCGACAGTTCCTCTGGCGTGACTGCAAACAATGATGTTTTGACATTATGTTGTGTGTCGCGTCTCCTCAGATTTGGAGCGGCTGGTTGGCCGGTGAAAAATATTTAACAATTATTCGAAAAAATGTTCAAAAACATGAACGTTTTAAATGTTTATACACCGTAAAAAAACATTCATGTATTTTTTCAGAAAAATGTTCATCGTGTATTTCAAAAGAGTTTAACATGTATTCAGAAAAGTGTTCAAAACATGTATTTCAAAAATATTCATTCTGTATTTTTTTTAAATGTTCAACTTGTATCGAAAAAATGCTTCATATGTATGCAAGAAATGTACGACATGTAAGTTCGACATGTATGCAAAGAAGGAAAAGAAAGCTTCAAGTCCTTTATGTGGAGTTGTAACTCTTTTGTTATTTAGAGCTAGCTTCGGGGACCTTCGGTCCCTTCCCCTTGTTAAAACAAAGGTCTCAATCACGATGGAGATAAATTCTATCGCATTCTGCTCTGAGGACTAATATGCCCCACCAGGCTTTCGTCAGAAAGTGCTCAAACAAATCGTGCTATGTTACATTTGGAGAGGGAGGTGTCTCCACGAATCTTTCCCTAGTACATCGGTGAACTATAATACCCCATCACTTCCGGTTTATAGGGCTTAAATCTCAAATCTCATCAACCAAGTCATTTTGTGAGTGAAGGAATGTATCTCGTACTTTACAAAACTACCCGAATTAAACGCATGCATTAATTTGGATTAATTACGTGCATGCATGCTTGGCCGCTAGATAAGTAGAAACATTACATGCATTGGTGTGTTCCTTTTTAATTTTTGCATGCAAAGATTTAATGCGCATTGGAAACTAAAAATGAGATGGAGATGAATCCTCTAAATTGGAAAAACAAAAAAGTTGAGATAAGCCTTATAAACCGGAAAGGAGGGAGTATCTTCCATCCCAATTTTCTTAATGGCTCTAGCCAGTTAGAGAGCCCTCGAGTCCATCGCTTCCTGAGCGCAAACTGAACCCAAGAGGGCGCGACTATACCTTGCTTGCTGCGAGAGCTACCACTGCATCGCCTCAAGGAACACCCCCTAGTGGGCCCGCCCAATAACAGGTTTTTCACTTATTCAGTCGGTTTGTTTGTTTTCTTTCATTGTTTACTTTTGTATATATTTTCAAAAATATTACTATATATATATATATATATATATATATATATATCTAAAAAATCGCTTAAATTTTGAGAAGTGTTCATCAAACATTCAAAAAACGTTCATGAAGTGTAAAGAAAATGTTCACTCAACTTTCAAAACATTTCGTACCATTCAAAAAAATGTTCACACGTGTCAGAACATATGTTAAAATGTTCGCATAATTATTAAAAAAATACTTCATACCACTGAAAAAAGATGTTTACGTATTTCAAAAATATGTTTGTGACATTTAAAAAAGTTAATACAATCTATTTTTTTCATGTAATTTAAAAAATGATTATAAAAATGTTTACTATTTATTCAAACATGTACTTATTCAGTCGGTTTGTTTGTTTTCTTTCATTGTTTACTTTTGTATATATTTTCAAAAATATTACAATACATATATATATATATATATATATATATATATATATATATATATATATATATAATCGCTTAAATTTTGAGAAGTGTTCATCAAACATTCAAAAAACGTTCATGAAGTGTAAAGAAAATGTTCACTCAACTTTCAAAACATTTCGTACCATTCAAAAAAATGTTCACACGTGTCAGAACATATGTTAAAATGTTCGCATAATTATTAAAAAAAATACTTCATACCACTGAAAAAAGATGTTTACGTATTTCAAAAATATGTTTGTGACATTTAAAAAAGTTAATACAATCTATTTTTTTCATGTAATTTAAAAAATGATTATAAAAATGTTTACTATTTATTCAAACATGTACTTACAAAAGTGTCTGTATAATGTAAAAAAAATGTTCAAGTCATTTAAAAAAAGTTTCATATCACTCAAAAAAATTCAACATGTATTGATAGCATTTATTTTAAAACGTTCATTTTGTATTTAAAAAATGTTCAACTTTTATAAAAGAATGTTCCACGTGTATTTGAAAAATATACACCATGTATTGTAAAAAATAAAGAGAAAAAACACATAAACAGGAAATAAGAAAAAAATGGTTGCAAATCGAAGAAAACTGATGGAAACCAGACCAGTCCAGCCAGTAGACAACAAGAAAAAAATGTAACAACATAAAGGGACCGGAATATGGGTTGGCCCAATTACATCATTGCTGAAGGCCAGAGAATATCCATACGCGCAGTGTGTGGAGTAGAGCCCATTCTTTCTTTTCTTTAGAAGCACAGTATGGCCCATTCGGGCACTCATCAGCCGGGGCATGTAGGAAAAGGCCCAGCTGCCCACGGTGAATGTAGACTGTGGCGGCGGAAGCTCCCACGTGTGTGTTGACTTGTGATCCCGATTGCCTTGCATCGGAAAAAGGTAAACGGTCCCGGTCGCGGCTCTCGCGCGGCGGACGCGGTCAGCCAGGGTTCGTTCGCCCCTCCTCGGAACAGCCAGCTTCGGTCACCGCTGTTTTGACGTCTTCCTCTGCGCATGTCAACACGGGCCACATGGATCTCGAGGTGGATCTCGGTTTGCGGATCGTTCTTTTTTTTGAAATAATTCTTACATTACTCAAATCAAATGTTACAATCTCATCTAACAAGTTCCAAAGCCTCATCTAGACCAAAGCCTAGCCAAATCATAGTTTGGCGTTGCAACCTATCAAAATTAGCTAAGGCGTGACTAACCATATTACAATTCCGACGAGTATGAGCAATGCAAGAATCTCTCCTGCATACTTCTAATGATCTCTCTAACAATGAAAGCATACTTTGACTTGTTTTCCGTCCCACCTTTGATCATCATAACAGCCTCCAAACAGTCTGATTCCGCATCAATGGATAGATCACTCCATTGTAGTGTCAGAGAAATACCCTCCTTTATTGCAAGAAGTTTGGCTTTCAAAACATCATCGCATGTGAAAAGATATCTGCAAGAACTGAAAATAATAGTCCCATCATGGTCTCTGAGAATCATACCCACTCCCGCATTATCACCACAGACTGATCCATCAGTGTTAAGTTTTACCCTTCCAAGAATTGGCCTACTCCACCCACATACAAAACATGGGTTTCCTATATTGCATGCATAATGTTTCTCTATAGGGAGCACACACATTACAGCCTTGCCTCTACTTGTGCCGTCAGCAGGGATTGATTGCAACTCTTGTAATGAGCGCAAATAACTCGCTAGGAATCTTACCGAGACATCCATTGGCGGCGGCCGCTTACCGCGAACAATCTCATTTCTTATGTACCATATTCTCCAGAACAACATCATTATACGATTTTTTCCCTCATCCGCAACATCGGCTAGGAGCGTAAAAAACTAGTCCGGACCAACCGGTTGTATTTCTTTTGGTTTTGGGAGAGTCCACTATGACTCCATTGCCTTCCACAACCGAACGACATGATTGCATGTACAGAACACATGGAATGAATCCTCGGCCTCACGTCCACACACACGACACATAGTAGTTTTATTTCCAGATTTCTCTTAGCTTTGTTAGTCCAAGTTGCAAGTGAATCTGAACCCAACCGCCAAGCAAAGGATTGTACCTTTGGAGGTGCACTACTCTTCCATACATAATTCCATCCCTCCCTAGTACCATCAGGACGTATGCTAGTGGATGCAACCATCGAGTTACAAGCTTCATCACTAGCTAGCTTGTATGCACTATGAACGGAGAACATGCTGTGTTTTCAGGAGCCCAGGCGGCAAAGTCCTCATCCAAGCATGGTGAGAGCTTGATCATCTGAATTTCCACAACATCCACTGGCAGGAAATACTGCCTTATTTTTTCTATGTCCCATGTACCATTTAGAGACCCATTTTAATCGACACCTCCTCTTAGTAGTAATTAAACCATCCGAGGGTTCCCACGCTATCCAGCGATCACGCCAGATATGAACATTTTGTCCATTATCGATTATCCACACAATTCTTTTTTAGGAGCTCTAAACCATGCACAATAGCCTGCCACGTGGGGGAAGGATTTCCAGTGAAAACCGTGTCGAGGAGACGTCCATTAGGAAAATACTTGGCCTTTAAAAGTCTTGCACAAAGGCTATTAGGATACTCTAATATGCGCCAAGCTTGCCGAGCCAACAAAGCTTGGTTGGAAATACAGAAGTCCTTGAAACCAAGCCCTCCTTGTTTCTTTGGCCTTGTTATCTTGTTCCAAGCAACCCAATGAGTCTTCCTCTTTCCTTGTTCTACTCCCCAAAAGTAATTCCTGACCATGCGGTTCAAATCATCACACACTTCTAAGGGAAACTTGAACACACTCATTAAATATGTGGAAATCGATTGTGCAACCGCCTTGATCAAAACTTCTTTACCTGCTTGGGTGGGATGACCATCATAGGCAAACAAACGCTTAGTCATCTTCACTTGCAAGTTCTGGAATTTTTCTTTTAACATATGATCATCTAGGGTAGGCAAACCCAAATATTTCTCTTCAAATCCAGAAGATGTGACCTGCAGCACATTTTTAACATTCTCCATGGTTGGATCAGGGCATGAATTACCGAACAACATGGAACACTTCGAAGGATTTATTAGCTTCCCAGTGGCAGCCGCATAGACATCCAAGATGCTCTTTATATGGTTTGTTTCCTGGACACAAGACTTAAAGAACATAAGTGTATCATACGCAAAAAGTAGGTGTGAAACACACGGAGCCCTCCTGGTAATTCTCAATGGTGAAACTTCTACATAGTTGATACCCTTACAAATAAGAGCAGAGAGACCATCAGCAACAAATAAGAACAAATATGGGGACAAAGGGTCACCTTGCCGAAGACCACACGACGATGCAAACGAATCCAAGATGGATCCATTAAATTTTACAGAATATCTCACCGAGGTCACACACGCCATTATCCAGTCAACCCACCGGTGAGCGAAACCGAGTTTTTGCATCATTTGCTTAAGGTAATTCCAGTGCACCCTATCATAAGATTTAGAGAGATCAAGCTTATATGTGCAATAACACTTTGTGGGGTCCTTCTCTTGCTTAATATGGTGAATGCACTTTGTTTAGGAGAAATAATGTCATCAAGTGCCGGTCTCAAACGACTTACTAAGCACTTTGATATCACTTTGTAAACTACATTACATAAGCTAATAGGCCGGAAATCCGTTATCTTTACTGGATTATCCACCTTTGGAATCATGACAATAATAGTATCATTAACATTAGGAGGCATGACTCCTGTGAGAACAAAGTTCTTTACTGGAGAAATAATACCTTCCTTCATAGTTTCCCAATTCCTTTGAAAAAAACGGGCAGGGAATCCGTCCTCTCCTGGTGCCTTCAAAGGGCCAATTTGGAATAGGGCATCCATGATCTCCTTATCTGAAAATTCTGCACATAGGGCCTCATTTGTTTCCTGAGTAACCACTGGTTCAAATAAATCAACTATGGACGAAGGATCAAGCATGGGGTTGGCCATGAACAGATTCTCAAAATATTCTGTGGCCACACCCCCCATCTCCTTGCTTCCTGTATGAACATTACCATGTGTATCCTCAAGTTTTTTTATTCAGTTTTTACGTGCTCTCCAAACGAACTTGGCATGATTTTTTTTGTGTTGCGATCACCTTCCTTAAGCCAATCCACACGAGAGTGTTGCATCCACATCATCTCCTCCCTATAAAGTAACTCATTCATCTTGTCTGTAACTCTTTGAATCTCACAACGATCAGCATTCATCAACATCAACTCTTCTAGTTGTGTTCTAGACTTCTCAATTTCTCTAGTAACATTACCAAAGTGATCTTTACTCCAGGTGGCCAGCATAGACATTGTCGAGCAAAGTGTTGCATGCACATCACCCAGACAATCTTTTTGCCCAGCTTTCGCCCATGGTTTTGCTATAATGTCCTGCAGAGCCGGCTCTCTTTCCCACATTACCTTGTATTGCTGATTTTTTTTGCTTACATGCACATCATCCATAACTTTCATACTTACATGAAATGCCACATGGTCCAAAATAGGGGAGACCAAGTGGTGCACTGTCGGTTGCTCAAATAAATTTCGCCATGATGGATTAGCTACAACTCTGTCCAAGCGAACTTTAACATTTGCTCCTCCACTCCTCTTGTTGTCATATGTGTGTGGCACCCCGGAGAAGCCTAAATTTGTTAATCCACACACTTCTAATGCATCCCTAAATTCTTGCATTTGACCCAACGGCCTAGGCGTCAACGAGAAGTGCTCGATGTTGCACATACACTCATTAAAATCCCCCCCCCACACAAGCCAAGGAAGGCCAGATTGGGTACTGAGGTTATTTAGCATAGACCACATTTTATGCCTATCTTCCGCTCTGGATTCCCCATACACACATGTTAACCTCCATTGTGCCTCCTCTGGTCCCAGCTTAACATGAGCATCAATGCATCTCTCATTTGAGAAAATCACATCTACTGTAATCCCCTCATGCCAATATAGAGCTAATCCTCCATTGTTACCATTACTATCAGTACCATCAAAACCCTTCAGACCAAATTTAGCGCGGTGTCTTTTCATATTTTCTTTTGATTGTCTTGTTTCACACAACAAGACCAAACCGGGAGAATGCGACTGAATAAACGGCGCTACTTCACAAACTGTCCGGGAGTTCCCCGCCCCCCGGCAGTTCCAACTGAGCATATTCATTGCTCGCGTTTTTGCAATTGCCACTCCATCACTGCCCTTGAGTTTCTTATTATTTGCATTTTTAGGTGTGCTAGATGATGTACTCGCAGGTAAATCATCACCATCAAACTTCTCAATAATAGTAGTGTTCCCCACCAACACAATAGCTCATGTGTTTACATCTTGGTCTGCAGGAACCACCCCAGTAGCAGGTTCAGTATGTTCAGCTGTATCATTTACAGATCTTTTGCCCAGTATATTCGCGTCCCCCATATGGATGTCTTGAGTACCCACGACCACTGTACCAATAGTGCTCTCTTTTGTCGGATGATCAATACGTTCAGACTCTGTGTTTATTGCATTGAAATGCCAACTAATGTTTGGGTCCAGATTTGCAAGTTCTGTGCCCAACCCAACGTTACCATCATGATGTTCAGGCCCCCTATACTATTTCCGCGGCCACGAGCGGCAAATCCACATCGTCCTCTGCTATTTCTTGAGTTTGTGTTGTTTTTTCCCTTGAAGAGGAAAGGTGATGCAACAAAGTAGAGATAAGTATTTCCCTTAGTTAGAGAACCAAGGTATCAATCCAGTAGGAGGTATAAGCAAGTCCCCAATCTATGCACCTGCACAAACAATCAAACACTTGCACCCAATGAGGGAGTCCTAGACTAAGGGGTCCTCGGGCGTCCGGCCTGATATCCATGGGCCGGACTGATGGGCCATGAAGACATAAAGACATAAAGACCGAAGACTATGTCCGTGTCCGGACTGGACTCTACTTGACGTGGAAGGCAAGCTAGGCGACCTATTACGAAGATTTCCTCCTATTAACCGACCTCATGTAACCCTAGATCTCTCCGGTGTCTATATAAACCGGAGAGCATAGTCTGGATAGGACAGATTCATGACCATATACTCATAGGCTAGACTTCTAGGGTTTAGCCATTACGATCTCGTGGTAGATCAACTCTTGTAACACTCATATTCACCAAGATCAATCAAGCAGGAAGTAGGGTATTACCTCCATAGAGAGGGCCCGAACCTGGGCAAACATTGTGTCCCCTGTCTCCTGTTACCATCGATCCTCACTACAAGAGATCGGGCCTACTATGACGAGCTAAAAAATGTCATCGAATAGCTAATAACGTCACAAATTACCCCTCGGTGACATTTTATGGGCGTCACAAGCATCGTCACGGATTCCCCGTCACAGATTACTCCTAGTGACGGCGCACGCGCAAAAACGTCATCGAAATTGGGACCTTCGGTGACGTTGTATAGACTGACACTCGACTTGCTATTTCCATGACGGTCAATTAATGTCACATGTTAGGAGAAAATATGCCATACTGTACCATATTCGGTGATGAGGCAACGTCACTAACTTTATGCCACATTAACACCCGAGCGGCTATCCCACTACTAGTGCCACTAATTTTATTATGGATGAAGATGACGTCATCAAAATATATGTACTTTCTTTTGAATCTAAATTACGATGAAAATAAGTATTTAATTCACATCACATCACATCAGATTATATATAAAATTTAAAGAGAAAAAACACATCTTAAATTAATATGAAAGTCAAATCATATTATATATGAAATTGTCTCAGCCAAATCATTCTGTAAACAAAAATGACAGTAAAAAATTGACTCAAGTTTGACACAGACAGTAGACAAGATGAAAACTAATATTAACTAAAGACCACATATGTTCTCCCGATGATTCCAATGTAAGGATGGCATTCATGAACCATCTGGTTTGGACTGGGACTGCTGAGTTGCTTGAGCCCTCAAGAGAAAATCAAGCAGATTATCTGTCTCCTTTTGCTTCTTTGCCCAGGCTTCATTCTTCTCTTCCTGGCTCTTCTTTAGAGCTTCCAATTCATCTTGCTGCTTCTTTTGTATCTCTTCAAATGCTCTCTCTTGTGCTTCAAGTCTTGCGGCTAACTCCTCCCGATGCCTATAAATGACAAAACACAACAACATTGCATCCTAATGAAATTAAAACAGACAAGATAACAAGGTACAAGGGTACCAATTTGAAATAGAGAAGTACATTATTAAATGTCAAGGCAAGCATGCCCATGGGCCAATGAAACAGTAAACCCAAGAATAACTTATGATGTTTTAAAATATGCAAAACCAATAACTTGATTACAGGAAGCATCACCAAAAGGATATCAAGTCAACAGGTGAAAAGAAGCACTCCTTAGTTGAACTTTCGTTCACTGCAATGAGTGCAATGTGCACATAGAAGCAGGCAAAAAGAAACAACAAGAACAGAAAGGGAAATAAGATAATCACCTGTCATTTGCATCTCTTGCCTCTCTATCCTTCTGTTCAATTCTTTCTTCTAAAATTCGGATCTGGGCTGATGAAGTAGAGCTCCCAGACCTCCCAGATCTTGATGCATACCCCATGCTGGAAAAGAAGGTGCTATGGGCGCTTTCGTCCTTTAGAACTTCAGCCACAATCGCTGTATCAGATACTGGCTGCTCACCTTCTGATTGTGTTTTCCTTTTCTTTTCCATCGCATTCTATAGTATAAAGAAAAACATTGATGCTAAGGCAAAGTTCATATGGTAGATTACACTTGATCAATATGAGAATCTATTTCAAGTCAGAAACAATAGAGGAAGTAATCTTACATGAGCTAGAAGTGTCGGCTCGCTCATGCTACCAGTCTTGCTGTTTGTATGGGTGTCTTTGAAAAACTCAATGGGACTTGGTTCCTGATTATTGTACTTGTCTTTTTTCTACAAGATATATGAAATTGTAACATTACTACTACATATATATTGGCCAGATGCAATAGACATAGGACTACACGTAAGATATTTGGAATTCTTACAAGTTTGCTGAAATAGGCAACATAAGACATAGATCCAGTCTTTTGGTGATGCTTGACAGCTTCTCGGTTTTCCTTATTCATTTGACATAATTGCTACATAAAGAAAATTAATATAAGTATTTACATATGGTACAGTAGATGTGAGTGCAAAAACTATTGTTGGTCGCATATCTTGTTACAAACCTTGTTTCTTTCATCGGACCATTTATTGACAAGGCTGGTCCAATTCTCGTGAGTAATGTTTGTTGGCTTATTTGATAATGCTTCCTGAGCAGTATAACCATTGAAGTATTTCTTCTTTAGCCTGTAGCGTTGTTGTTGAACACCCTTCTGGATTACTTTTGTGCATACATCATTCCCAACCTTGTCATCCTTTTCCATCTCAAAGTTAAGCTGAAATAACAATCATATATACGATATATCACTAAATTGACTATGCAACATGTGAACACGTGTATGAAAATTGAAGGAAACTATCCCACCGCGATATCTTTAATAGCATGGGGAATAACATGTTTGAGTGGGCTTTTGGCATAGTCCTTCCAGTGCGTAGCAACATGCATTCTGCTCCTGATGTGGATACCACACTCAGAAGAAAGCTTTGCTGCTTGGACTGGGTCTGTAGGTCTCACTTTCTCTGCTGTAAAATCAATACGCATTTTCCTCCCTCCATTTCTGCTTGCATACTCCTGAAGCCCATGCCCCATGGTTGGTCTACGTCCACGACCTCTCCTTGACAGTCGTTGATCAGTTGGACCAGTGGAGCATGCTAATGCATCTACATTACAAACTGGCAGATAAATTAGAAGGTTACAATTTCAAGTGGAAAATAGAAGGGGGTGAAGCGATGATGTCGCATATACCTTGGCCTTGTAATGTTATCATGTTATCTGATTGTTCAGATGTGCCTATCATGTCTTGAGAACCTTTTACCCCTGAATCAGCGTCAAACGAGTTGCTATCCTTAGAAGTTAGGTGAGGTGATGTGTTTGTTGGATTTGGTGCAGACTGTTCTTGATGGTTTGTAGCTTCAACTGACTCAGTTGTTGTGGTAGCTCTAGATCTTGTTATTTTTGAGGTAGCAGCTGCACTATTTTTGGATCTTCCATGCTTTTTCGTTTTTGGCATGGTAGAACCTTCAGGTGCCTGGGTCAAACAAGTGAGTCAAACAAGGCAGGTAATCAACAGTAACTTGTGCAATGTCAGCATAGTTTCAAATAGGAATGCAGTGAACAAACATATCATCATCTATATTGACAGAAAATGTGAATACATATTTTGAGTCAACTATTTGTGATACTTATAGTGCACAGCGACATACACATGATACAACCAAGGCGAAATTAAAGCCAGTGAATCCACATTGTACATATTATTTAAGATGTAAGTCTGCATGATATATTACCATTGCTTTGGACTTAGCAACATCGACCTCCTCTTCATCTATCAAATCCTCTTCCTCTCCATGGGCCTCCTCTTCAGCATCTGGTTCATACTCCGAGTCGCTGCGATCATCAACACCTCGTGCATTTTGTGTCGGTTGCGCATTAGAGGCACTAGGGTATACAAGGCTACGAGCTAAGCTTTGTATGCCTTTAAGATGCTCCCACTCTGCAGCCTTGCGTTCCGCAATCCTTGCACCCCTTTCCTTCAAATACGCCTCGCCCTTGCGTTTCTGTTCTGCAAGATATTCCCTGCTATGCATATCACTCTCCAGAACTGGTGGCATGATTTAATAACTGAAGCTGGAAAATATGACAGAGAGTGAACTTAATGAATTGCCAAAAGACCTACCAGCCTACATTATCATCCCTAGATGACTGAAATTCGCTGAAACTTATTTGGAGGAGTACTTGTAACGTACATGATTACAATAAATTATCTCTTGAACCTGGTTATCATTGCTAGTAGACAAAAAAAAGCTAGATTGTGTAAGATAGTTGTAAACACGCAGCTCTACTAACAAGTAGTTCATGTGTTCCTTTATAATTAAACTTAGAATTGATGCTTGTCTAATTTGAGATGGCAAATACATTACTGTATGATGCTTTTGAGGATGTAGAACAGATTGAAATAAATAACACTTGGAAATATGGAGCGTCCAGAATTCAGTTAAACAAGAACAAGTGCAGACTCAGTCTTTATTCAGTTTCAAACAAGTGCAGACTCGGTCTTTATTCAGTTTCAAACAAGAACAACTGCAGACTCAGTCTTTATCAACAAGTGCAGAGTTGTTGTATTATAGGAAATCTCACAAACAACTAAACAAAGACCAACTAAATCTTACAGAGTTACTGGATTTGCCACATGCGCTGTGTTCAGACATGTAAAGAAATCTCATGCCCGTGTGTGCTTTTATCCCCAAAATCCCTTCCCTGATGATCCCTTACGTCTAGAGCTTGGGGTATGAGGAGGGCGGGATGAGAAAATTACAGTGAACCGTCGCCGGTTGCTCCAATCGGTGGAGAAAGAGAGCAGGGTGGGCGGCCTCCTCAAATCCGCTGGTGCCGGTTGATGCAGCGGATCGGAGCTCGGCCGGTCGGGCGGCCTCCTCCAATCTGCCGTCGCCGGTCGCTGCAATCAGGGGGGTGGGGAATAGAGCGGAGTGCTCGCGGGGATGGTTGATGTGGTGGATCCATGCTCGGCCGGCGGGGCGGCCACCCCCAATCTGCCGGCCCTGATCGCCGCAGTTGTGGGATAGGAGAGTCGATTGAATCTGGCGAAAAACGCCGGGGTGGGCGATGGCTTTTAGCGATGCCTCTTCGCGGGTGAAACAGAAGGATAATTTTTTGCTGGGTCTTTGACGGGTGGGGACACAGGGTGGATGCGGGGAAAAAATTAGGAAAGTGGAGGGAAAAGAGTACGTGGGTGGAGGGAAAATAATGTTTTTGCGAGGAGAGGTTTATTTTCAGAAATTAATTTCCACTTATGTAATTCATTTAATTTGAAATAAGCAGCAAATGATTATTTAAAAAGTAAATCTTACATGAACAATATGATGTGGTATTTTTTCTAGAGAAAAAGCATTGGCCGAGATCCCCTACCCGAGATCCGCCGGTTTTGACACTGACATTGGTGCTTTCATTGAGAGTTCCACTGTGCCGTTGACATAAGGCTCGATGGCCCCTTCAATCATCGGTGGTGGCGTTGTTCAGGGAGAAACCTTTCTCCCCGGACAAATCTTTGTGTTCGGCGGCTTCATACCGCGGGCCAACTCGCTCGGCCATCTGGAGCAGATCGATAGCTACGCCCCTAGCCATCAGGTCAGATTCGAAAGTTTGAACTACGTCGCGGACATCCGTGGGGACTTGATCTTCGACGGATTTGAGACCGCGGCAACCGCTCCCCTTCGCCCCATTGAACATGGCTTAAACCTGTCATCGGGCCGCATCCAGGAGATAGCTCCTGTAACAACTCCGGCCTTAGATCCAGAGCAGATCAAGACGTCCGAAGATGGGAGACTCAACCCCATCACGGGGGCTACCGAGTCTGCGGCGTTGGAGCCGCGCGTAGATCCCACTTCGTACGATACCTGCATCAACGGAACCCCGGACTCGTCTCCGATATCGAGTTCCGAACCCTGCGAGCTCGCGGATACCGAACTCGATCGTTCATCGATATTCAAGTTCAGCGCCGCAGATGTCTTTCAGCACTCGCCTATGGGCGATCTACTAAGCTCACTAAAAAACCTGTCCTTGGCAGATGGCTCATCGCCGAACTATGCTTGGTTCGACCTTACGGCGAATGACGGAGAATTTTGCTTCCCACCCGCCACCCACTTCATAGCCACTGTCGAAGACCCAACCAACATGCTTGACCTCCGCCCCGAAGACATCAACGGCATGGACGACGATGAGGGGCAAGGCCAGAGCTCACTATCCGCTAGACGCAGGACGACCACTTCCTGGTATGACGTGTGTATGGTAGACACACCCAACGACGATATCGACGATGACAAGGAGGATCCAGTGGAGGATAAACCTCCTGGTACACAATCCGAACACCGGCGCCCCCGGCGCCGCTCTAGGTCATGCCGCCCAAGAGAAAAAAATACTAGCAATGGAGGTGATACTACTCCGGATAACAAAGACCCTGTTGAGGCAGGATCCGAACAGGAGGACCAAGAAAGCGGGCAAGATAGCCCCGATGAACAGGTCATGTACAGAGACTCGGGGGATAGCAATTATCTTCCCCTCTCCGAGGAAGAGGAGAGCCTCAACAACGAAGAATTCATCGTGCCGGAGGAACCTCTCGAGCAGGAGCGCTTTAAACGCCGGCTAATAGCCACAGCAAGGAATCTAAGAATAAAGCAGCTGCAGCTTCAAGCAAGCCAAGATCTGCTCAACGATAAATGGACCGAGGTCCTAGCCGCCATAGAATACGACCCTAGTGGCTCGGACAAAAGCCACCCCAAGTGCAGGTGGCTCCCTCCACATGATGGCAAGGCGCTGGAGCCCGTTCCACCATCGAATAATGCGGCAGGTCGACCACAGTTCGGTCCGGATAAAGCAGCAGCCCAAGCAGAATACCATACGAAACAATCCGGCCGTAAGAACAAAAACAAGATGGTTCGGGAAAACTATGGCGACATCCGCCAAAGTTTAGTGGGCAGAGCAGGACCGACAAGATTGACGACAGATCGCGGGGATATGCCCCGACCGGTTACCATGGTCAATCAGCCGGACTCAACCAAGCCAACCACGCCCGAAGCCGCCAATGGCATCCAAAGGAGGTGCTTCACAGTGTGGCCCAACATAGAGGAGCCACGCACCCGCTTGGCTTCACCAACGAGGTAATGGAGCACGAATTTCCAGACGGGTTCAAACCCATCAACGTCGAATCATACGATGGAACAACAGATCCCGCAGTATGGATTGAGGACTATCTCCTCCATATCCACCTGGCTCGCGGAGACGACCTTCATGCCATTAAATACCTGCCTCTCAAGCTTAAGGGCCCCGCACGGTACTGGCTAAACAGTTTGTCAGAAAATTCTATTGGCAGCTGGGAAGATTTGGAAAACGCCTTTCGTGACAACTTCCAAGGAATATATGTCCGGCCGCCAGATGCCGACGACATAAGTCATATTGTCCAATAGCCTGGCGAGTCAGCCAGGGAGCTCTGGACCAGGTTCTTAGTCAAAAAGAACCAAATTGTCGACTGTCCGGACGCGGAAGCCCTCGCGGCCTTCAAACATAGCGTCCGGGATGAATGGCTAGCACGCCACCTCGGCCAGGAAGGACCTAAATCCATGACCGCCCTTACCACTCTAATGACTCGCTTTTGTGTGGGAGAAGACAACTGGCTCGCTCGTAAAAGCAACAACACCAGTGACCCAGGCACTTCCGAAATCCGAGACGGCAACGGCAAGCCACGACTAACCGAACACAACAGTCGCAATAATAATGAAGGATTACGCGACACAACGGTCAACGCCGGATTTAACAATCCGAAGCCCGGTCAACGGAAGAAGCCATTTAAGGCCAGCCAGGATGGACCATCCGCCCTCGACAGGATACTGGACCGACCTTGTCAGATTCACGGTCACCCTGATAAGCCAGCCAATCACACCAACAGAAACTGTTGGGTCTTTAAGCAGGCAGGCAAACTTAACGCCGAATACAAGGGGAGGAGGCCACCAAGCGATAAAGACGATGGAGCGGCTCGCCAGCCGAACACTAGGGGCCAGAAACAGTTTCCCTCCGACGTTCGACCACTACCGGAGCGGAAATAGCAATTCGGCTTCCGCTACCCACCCACTATGCTGGCAAGATTTACACCACGCGTACATCACTACGCGTTCAAGATACCATGGGCATCGGCGGCGGCACAATACGGGCACCCCTGCAAGAATTCCCGTAATGTTTTTTATCCGTTTTCTTCACTTTTCTTTATTATAAACAGGTGACCAACAGGACAGCACCTACAACGGACTCTATCAAAGTTCGGATCCGTACACTCACCAAAGGGGCTACTTCCGTTAAGGACTCCCCTCCCAGAGGACGGGCAGCGCAGACGTGCGACAGGAGGTCCAAAATAGCTTTTTGTAGACCGCACTCTTTATTTTGAGCATGTACTATGCCCTTTTTTCCTCCGTTCCCGACCCCGAGCATGTCAAATAGCCGGGTTGTGGTTTTTCTTTTATATATATATGAATTTATCATTGGCATATTGCTCCACTCCCAGTAAATTTTATCCGAGCTAATCTTAAAATACTCTTGCTACAGTGAGTACGGCCGCAACGGCTGTGTCACAAGAAGCGTCTCGGCATAACATACCAGAGGCCCGGTATGGGGAAAAATGAGTCGCCAATAAAAGTCCGAACAGCTCTACAGCGTACTTCGGCGTCGCAAGTTTGGCCTTATATGCATCAGCTCCGAATCATTGTCTTTGGTCAATAGTTGGGTTGCCCGGCTCCTGTGCTTGCGACCCTACGTTCCGCTCTATCGGCTAGGGTAGTAAAGGGAGAACTACTGCGATTGTGCCCTGGCTTTGACCGGATGAGCACCTCAGTAGAGAAAGACGAAAACTGACTGTCATGATGCGGCGAGAGCTGGTCAACCACTTGACGACTTATTCGAATCTTTAGCGATTCTTCGTGTTACACGAAGGATCTTTTTCAGATCAAAACATGTAAGGCACAATATTACGATACGCCGCATACATACTAGGGGCTATGTCGTAGCCCCACCATAAAACTCCTATGGCTTAGTGAAAGTGTTAACGCCCTATAGTCTGATTGCCTGGTTCACCGCATTATCACCTCCTTTATGGACCAAGACGTTGGATAAAGAGTGATTCAATGCTTTTCCGAACACCCCCGTATTTCCTATGAGGGGGCTGAAGCCGACGACTGGAAAACTTTCAAATTACATTAAAACGGCCGCACAGGAGGAATAAAAGCTTCCGAGCAAAAAATAGATTAACTATTAAGTTGTCTGTTACAACCCTTGTACACATCACTCGAATATTATGTCTTTCGAGCATTGACCCTCTATCAAGCGGGCGGCCTCTAGGACGTCTCCAAAATAATGCTCTGGTTCCGGACGGTCCTTGCCTTTGGGTGGACTCTACGTTGCAATATCGATGGCCTTCATCTTCCCCCAGAATGTCTTGACTCCGGCGAAGGCCATCCGTGCACCTTCAATGCACGCCGACCGCTTCACAACGTCGATACGCGGCACCGCGTCAGCAAGCCGCTGCACCAGGCCGAAGTAACTACTCGGAACAGGTTCAGTCGGCCACAAACGGACAACGACATTCTTCATGGCAGCGCCGGATATCCTATGCAGCTCAGCCCACTGGGACATCTGCTCATTCAGCAACAGAGGGCGCTTCGACGCGCCAAATTGCGACCAGAAAAGCTTCTCCGTTGCATACCCCTCTTGCGCCTGATAAAACTGCGCCGCATCGGAAGAACTCTTCGGCAAGTCTAAAAAATTGTCCGGAGAACTCCATACTTGGTTAAGCTGAGCATAGTTTGGATCACCGAACTTAGCCTGTAGCAAAAAGGGCTTGCCAGCCACAATCTCCCCAGCTTGCCGGATCTCCTCACGGGTTGCTCTGGATTCAGACCGCGCTTCTCTCGCCTCTCGTAAGGCCTTGTCAAGTTCAGCCGTTTTGGCTTCATTTTCCTTCTCAAGAAGTTTACAGCGGCCAGCCGCATTCTCTAACTCGCGCGCCATGGTGGACATTGCCTCCTTGTCCTGGCTCCGTGTGGCTTGTTCGGCCTTCAATTCAGCCGAGGCCTTTTCGGCAGCCGCATTACTAAACCGGGCCTACTCCTTGGCCCGGGCTAGCTCCGCCCGAAGGGCTTCCACGGCGGCAGCACCATCTGCATTGATGCACATTTCATATCAACCTCTCTTCAGAGCCAGGCTTAAATTACAAGCATATTGGTGTAAGGAATGCTCGAAATATATACCTTGCGAGTCGTCAAGACGCCTGTTGATCAAAGCAATGTCATCCCCCGCAATATCCAGCTTTCGCTGCAGTTCGGTTACCTCCGAATTTCGGGCAGTGGCAGGAGAGGAGACAGCCTGCATTCCAAATTAAACTAAGGTTAGTACCTGAAAATATCTTTTCGATCCTCCGATCACTTCCTTTGGAAGGCGATCCGAGTCTCAGGGGCTACTGCATACACAACAGGTGCATTCTGTCAATATTATTCAATTGGCAACATTACATCACAAACCTCAAAACCTCTCAGAAGGCTCGTAAAGACCTCGTTCAACCCGCTCTTCGCGGATACAACTTTTTTGACCACCGTAACCATTAAGGCATGGTGCTCCTCTCAAACGGACGCTCGTCGCAGCATGTCCGTCAGCGTCTCCGGCACTCCTGGGTCTTCGGACACCGCTGCCGAAGCACGACGTTCCTTTGAAGGAATCCGCTTACCTGCCTCCAGCATTGTCTCCGGCTGTAAACCGGACAGTTTGGGGCCGTCATCTTGATCCCCGAACCCTGAGTGACAGAGGCACCACCTTCGGGCAGCTCCTTCCTCGTTTCCCGCGCTACTTGCCGGTTGGGAGGAGCCCTCCAGGACGACACCTCGAGACCATCCACCCTGTTAGGCGATGAGGCCGGAGAAGGCGTGTCACTCTCCATCATCTCCGGAAGAAGGTCTCCCGAGGAGGAGGACGATTGAGAAACACCAGGCGTTAACCTGCAAGGATGCACATATGTTGGAGGGTTATTTCAGTAATAAGAAAGGAATGAGGTATGGTTAAAGTGCCCTGCTCCACTTACGGTCTGGCCGGAGGTTCGTCCTCATCATCAAGCTCAACGACGACATCGCTTGCCCGGCTCAAGCCGCCCGACGATGGCATTTTCCCTTTCTTGGAAGGCTTCCCCTCCTGACCTCCAGAAGCGGCCCCCTTTTTGCCATGAAGTGCCCCCTCCACATCTTTGCGCCTGGGCAAAAGGGTTTCGGTTTCCCCGAACACAGTGCCTAAATCGCCCTTAGGATGGGCATCTCCTCTGGGCTCCCCGCTCTCGCCCCCCTCTGTAGACACCAGGTACGGTGTCGGGATCAACATCCGCGTCAGTAGGGCGGACGCAGGGTCTTCGGGAAGGGGCGCCGGACACCAGATTAACACCGCTTTCTTTATCCAGTCCTGTATAAGGGCAGGTTGTTTAGTGTCTTGTCAAAGAGATGCTTGAATGAAAGGTGTGCGGGAATTAAATATTTACCGGAGTGTCCGGATGATTGCAGTCGAGGCTGGCGTCTTCGGTGGTGTCCGGCCATTGCTCTCGCTCCCCGAAATATAACTTCCACATTCCTTTGTGCGTAGTACCGAAGAAGTGCTGAAGAGTCCGCCGCCCTTCTGGATTGAACTCCCACATACGGAGAGGCCGCCGTTGACACGGCAGGATCCGGCGGACCAACATTACCTGAACGATGTTCACAAGATCGATGCCCTTCTCGGTAAGGCTTCGGATGCGACCTTGCAGAGTCTGCACCTCATTGGCGGATCCCCAGTCCAAACCCTTGTTGATCCATGAAGAAAGCTGAGTCGGAGGGCCGGGTCGGAACGCAGGCGTGGCCACCCACTTGGAGCCCCGCGACTCGTTGACATAAAACCACCCCTGCTGCCATAGTTCGGAAGACTCAGCAAAGGATCCTTCAAATCAAACCACGCTGGCAAGCTTGTTTATTACAACGCTGCCGCACTCCGCCTGCTCCCCCTATATCACCCGCGGCCTCACTTCGAAAGTCTTGAGCCACAAATCAAAGTGCGGAGGAGTCCGGAGGAAGGCCTCACACGTGACGATGAATGCTGAGATGAAAAGAACAGAGTCCGGGACCAGATCATGAAAATCTAGCCCATAGTAGAACATGAGCCCCCGGACGAAGGGGTTAAGCGCGAACCCTAACCCATGGAGGAAGTGGGACACAAATACTACCCTCTCGCCGGATTTGGGAGTGGGAATAATCTGCCCCTCGGCAGGAAGCCGATGAAGGATTTCTGGGGTCAGGTACCTCGCTACGCGGAGCTTCGCAATATCCTCCTCCGTGACGAAAGAGGCCACCCACCGGCCTGAACGGCTAGACCCGGACATGATTGGGGCTGGTGGTGATTGGAACTTGAGGGCTAGGACTCGAGGTGGCTGGGGTTGAGGAAGAAGCAAGCGCGGAAGAAAAAGACAAGTCTGGGTCCCTATATGAAGGCCCAGAATATCGAGCGTCCCCTCCTGGGTCTTGAAACTTACCTATCCCCAAAGAGTTGTACCCAGGGGACGGTTGGGTTACCCATACCTACATTATTGAAAATCCCGTGAATAAGGGGACACGATCTCTGCTTTGACAAGACGTGCCAATAAAACCGCTTCCCGAGACGTGGGGCGACGGGCTAGCCAACGGTTGGAAATAATAACCGGGCAGGCGTGATACAATGTCATAAACAGTTATCAGCAGATTGGACTTATGGAGTATTGTATTTTCTGCAATTATATACACAGGTCCGGATACAATCATCACATCCGAAGACTACCTTGGGGTTCGGAAGAAGGGGAACCCGCCTTGCAATGCCGAAGACAATCTGCGCGCCGGACTCTTCGTCATTGAAGCCAGGTTCAGGGGCTATTGAGGGAGTCCTTGACTAAGGGGTCCTCGGGCGTCCGGCCTGATATCCATGGGCCGGACTGATGGGCCGTGAAGACATGAAGACCGAAGACTATGTCCGTGTCCGGACTGGACTCTACTTGGTGTGGAAGGCAAGCTAGGCGACCTATTATGAAGATTTCCTCCTATGTAACCGACCTCATGTAACCCTAGATCTCTCCGGTGTCTATATAAACCGGAGAGCATAGTCTGGGTAGGACAGATTCATGACCATATACTCATAGGCTAGACTTCTAGGGTTTAGCCATTACGATCTCGTGGTAGATCAACTCTTGTAACACTCATATTCATCAAGATCAATCAAGCAGGAAGTAGGGTATTACCTCCATAGAGAGGGCCCGAACCTGGGCAAACATTGTGTGCCCCATCTCCTGTTAATATCGATCCTAGACGCACAGTTCGGGAGCCCCTACCCGAGATCCGCCGGTTTTGACACCGACACCCAACGCGATAAAGGGGTTGTCAATCCCTTCACAGTCAACTGGAAAGGTGAGATCTGATAGAGATAGGTATAAAAGATTGCTAAAATGTAAAACAAAATAAAAGTAAGTAAATTGCAACAAGATATTTTTGGTATTGCCTAAACGTTCGGGCGGACAGCCCACCCCAACGTCACGCAGACATAAAAACACCAAACTTGAAATATTTAATGTTGACGTGGAGTTATTTGGCAGAGGATGACGAGTCAACCCATCCCCCTCCCCCTCATCGGGAACTGCGCCGGCAGCGAGCTGAAATCCCACCTATCCTCGCCTCCCCACCCACCCCCGCATTACTGCGCACCAGCATAGCCCATCCCCCATCACTACACTCCCATCTGCTTCGCGCTCGGCTTCTGCTTGTGGCCATGGAAAGGGAGCGACGCCGGTGGATCCGAGTTTGTCGATTGGCGCCGAGAACTCGGGTGGCAGAGCCGGTGGCGCTGCCGCCGCCTAGAGTGGCTCCGCTGCCCCTAATCGATGCCGATTCACCGGAGGGCCGCAAGGAGATGCGGCGGGTCGTGCGGGAGCGGTTTCCCAATCGAGACGAGTGGGCGGATATCCACATCGAGTTCATTCAGTACGCAACTGTCGGAGTAAATAACCACGGGTAGCCTAACCGACTGCCCCTGGCTCTTCAGAAAATTATCAGGCCATTTGGGCCTTCAAGCATTTCAAGCATTGGGCCGCCTTCCCCGGTCGGCTACCTCTGAAGCCGACTCCCAGAAGGCGACCCAGCCTCAGCAACCTCCCCCCCAGATAACCACGGGATGGCCGACTCTAGAAAGCCGGTCATAAAGGATGCCGACTCCCCAGAGCCGGCCATGAAGAACGCCGACTCCCCAGAGTCGGCCACGAAGAGCGCCGACTCCAAGGAGCCGGCCGAGACCGCAACCACCAAAACTACACCCACATAACGGTGACAAGACGGGGTGTGGCCACAGTGCGGCCCACTACCCTCGAAGCCCGAGGCAGGCATGGCCACAGGACGCCGTACGGGACGGCCATCTCCCGTCCGGCTCGGCACTGTAGCCATGCTGGCCTCAACGTCACCCACGGCAGACGCCAGTACGGCCGCGGGCGGCGGGCCCCTTTAGCCAGAGAGAGGCGCGAAGGCGGCCCGGCCTCTCCCAGTCGGCCAAGGGCGTAGCCGGCCCCCAGAAGCCGGCTACTCCCTCCCTCGAAGCGTGCGCCACATTAAGGAGACAAGACGAGGTAAGGCTACAGTGAGAGCCCTCGAGGCGGCACACTGTAGCCACGCTTACCTCGACGAAGCCCTCGTCATCAGGGGCGAGGCTACAGTAAGCAGCCGCCGACAAGACCCTAGGCGGTAGGGCCGGCCTGTCGACCAAGAGGCCGGCAGCCGGCGGGACCCACCAGTTGGCGGGCCCCAACGGCCGGCGGAGAAGCCGGCGAGCGTAGACACTGGCGGCTAGGCCCAGTGCCTAGCCGGATTACAATTGTACCCCGGGGGTAGGCCTATATAAACCCCCCGGAGCACCCATGCAAAGGGTTGGCTTCTTAGCGTTACACACACACCATAGATAGAGGGAAGCAAGAGCTAGCCTTGCTCTTCTTCTCCCTTGAACCCAACAGCTCTATGAGCAATTGTAGCTACTCTTACTGATCTAGTGATCATGCAGAGACCCCGCAGAGCAGGACTAGGGGTGTTATCTCCTCGGAGAGCCCCGAACCTGGGTAAGATCCGCCGGCATGCATGTCTTCGCCTCATCCCGTTTCCAGGCACCGGCGACGTCTTACTGGCACCCACTATGATAAGCCACCCGTTGGCATATGTCGCACCTACCACCCGACATTTGGCGCCCACCGTGGGGCCAGGTGCACCGTCGTTCGGAGACCTGTTCTGGACAGGAACCCTCTTCCTCCCCCGCGAGCGCAGCCAGCCTGCTGCGCCCGATGGCGTTTGCCTCGACACGCTGCAAGGCGTCGACGACGCCTGCGCAGCGAGCCGCCTCGCCGATCTTCTCGGCGAGACTCACATCTCCGACGAGCCTGCGTCCGACGCAGGCACGGACTACCCCGAGAGCCGCCTCGTCAGCTTCCTCGACCAGCTTCACATCTCTAGCGAGCCTGCTGCAGATATGGAGTCGGTCGGCTCCACCGACCCGATGCTCGTCGATTCCGACACGGCATCGCTCGACGCCTACCCCTCCGACGTGGTGGAATTCGACGATCCTCTCCCTCGAGCTGACAGCGGCAACAGCGCTGTCACCAAAGTGTTGGTCATCGGCCACGTCGAGAACGCCCACGACGCCCTGCAAGCGGCGATGCACGACCTCTCCGTCCCCATCCCGGCCGACGCCGACGCCGAGACCTTGGAGGCACACCGCCTCGCCCTCATCGCGGAGGGCCAGAAGATAGCCTCCATGAGACGCCTCACCGAGGCCCACCAGCGCGAAGTCGACCGCGCCGCCTTCGGCACGCCGCCGCCTAGCGGCCCGAGCCGAGCCGGCTTCGTCCAGAAGCGCGGCGCGGCTATCGCCAGCATGCTGGAGGCAGATCGCCCCGTCTACGCCACCCCGCTCGAGAATCTACGAGCCGCTCAGGCGGCCGCAGAAGAGCTCAATGGGCTGGGAGCCGATGAGCTCCCCTACATGACAAGACGGATCCAGCAGCTGATCGACGCGGCTGCAGAACGGCACGAAGCCGGCGCCCGTGCTGATAGTCATCCCCCGCGCCGGAAGCACGCCGCGACGTCCCGCTTGCCGACTGCGAGCGGCGCCCGACAGAAGAAAGACAAGGAGCCGGCTGCTAGCCGTAGTCGGACTCGCATCACCATCGAGCGCGACGCGGAAGGCCGCCCGCGAGCGGTGGAACACCAAGGAAATCTGCCTCCTCCCCCGCCTCGAAGAGAAAGACGTCTCACCCCGCCGCCTATCACGCACCCGACTCTTGGCGACCGACTCGGCCGCCGAGAAGGAGTCGGCGAGAACGACGCCCGCCACCGGATCGACCGCCTTGCTCGATCACTGGCGTTAGAAGAAGAAGACGATGTCGGCCCGCCATGCTTTGGCCCCCGCATCCGCGATGAGCCCTTCCCCAAAGGGTTCTCGCTCCCCAGAGACACGCCCAAGTACAACGGCTCAGTGAAGCCGGAAGATTGGCTCATCGACTACTCCACTGCTGTCAGCATAGCCAACGGCAATCGGCGCGTAGCCGTGAAGTACGTCCCCCTCATGCTGCAAGGCACGGCGCGCACCTGGCTCAACAGCCTCAAGCCTTACAGCATCAACAGCTGGCTGGACTTCACCGAGGTCTTCGTCCGCAACTTCACCAGCACCTACAAGCGGCCTCCCAAGCCTCGCCAGCTCTCCCTCTGCGTCCAAGGGCCCAACGAGTCGACCCGCGACTACCTCACGCGGTGGGCCGAGCTCCGCAACTCCTGCGAGGGAGTGCACAAGGTTCAGGCCATCGAGTACTTCACCGCCGGGTGTCGAGAGGGCACCCTCCTCAAGCACCGACTCCTCTGCGACGAGCCGGCTACTCTCGATGAACTGCTAATCATCGCGGACAAGTACGCCACGGCCGACTCCTCGATGAAGACTGAGCTCCGGGTAGACGCCTCTGGGAAGGTTATTGCCCGGGCTCCCAAGACGCTGGCTGGCGACTCCAACCGGCGCCCCTACCAGAACGATCACAAGCGCAAGGCCCCCATGCCGACTTCCACCAGTCGGCAGGTGGCCACAGTTGAAGATGAGCAGCCCGAAGAACGGCCCGCTCCTAAGAAGAAGGGTGGCAGGCCGGCTTGGCAGCCGGCTTTCTCTTACGAGCAGACTCTTGACGCCCCCTGCAAATTCCACAGCGGCGCGAAGCCGTCCAACCACACGACCCGAAAATGCCACTGGCTCACACGCATCTCCAAGGGCGAAGGGTTGTTGCCGCCTCCGCCTCCTGGCCCGCCGCCTCCAGCCCCCAGCAGCCGGCGGCCCGGCCGACAGTCGGAGCCGTCCAAGACGAATTCCCTGAAGAGCACGCCGCCTACGTCGTCTTCACCAGTCAAGCCGACGACAAGCGTAGTCGGCGCCGTCAGCATCAAGAAGTCAATGCAGTCGCCTCTAGCGCCCACGAGTTCATGCACTGGTCAGAGAAGCCAATCAGCTGGAGCCAGGCCGACCACCCAGAGGTGATGCCATCCCCTGGCTCCTATGCATTGGTCTTGGATGTTACCCTCGCCACGGAGAGGCGAGCTGCCCGATTCTCCCGCGTCCTGATAGATGGCGGAAGCAGTATCAATATACTGTACCGCGATACCATGGAGAAGCTGAACATCAAGGCGAAGCAGCTTATGCCAAGCCGAACCATGTTCCATGGTATCGTCCCCGGCTTGTCTTGCTCCCCAATCGGCAAGATTAAAATGGACGTTCTCTTCGGAGACAAAGATCATTTTCGCCGAGAAGCGATCTGGTTCGAAGTAGTGGATCTGGAGAGCCCCTACCATGCTTTGCTTGGCCGACCTGCTCTGGCCAAGTTTATGGCTGTGCCCCACTACGCATACCTGAAGATGAAGATACCGAGCTCGAAGGGGATCATCACGGTAGCCGGCAATTACAAGAAGTCCATCGAGTGTGCCATGGCCAGTAGCCGGCTGGCCGAGTCCCTCGTAGTGGCAGAAGAGAAGAAAATGCTGGAGCGGGTTGTGGCCATGGTCGGCAAGCAGCCGGCCCTGTCCCCCAACCCCAAAGATTGTGATGCGCAGGGCTCCTTCCAGCCTGCCAAAGAGACGAAGAAGATACCTCTGGACCCGGAGAACCCGGAGAGGTTCGCTGTCATTGGGGCGAACTTGTACAGTAAATAGGAAGGCGAGCTCGTCGACTTCCTCCGTGAGAACCGAGACATTTTTGCATGGTCCCCAAAGGACATGCGGGGTGTCCCAAAGGATTTCGCTGAGCAAAAATTACATGTCCGAGCTGATGCGAAGCCGGTCAAGCAACCCCTCCGCCGACTATCAGAAGAGAAGCGAAGAATCGTGGGAGAAGAGATAGCCCGGCTCCTTGCCGCTGGCTTTATCATGGAAGTGTTTTTTCCAGAGTGGCTTGCCAACCCAGTTCTGGTACTGAAGAAGAATAACAAGTGGTGTATGTGTATAGACTACACCAGCCTGAACAAGGCCTGCCCCAAGGATCCGTTTGCTCTGCCACGGATTGACCAAGTGATAGACTCCACAGCCGGATGCGAGCTGTTGAGTTTTTTGGATGCCTACTCAGGGTACCATCAGATCAAGTTGGACCCAGCTGACGGCCTGAAGACTGCCTTCATCACACCCTTTGGAGCTTTCTGCTACCTGACTATGACATTCGGCTTGAGGAATGCCGGTGCCACTTTTCAGCGTTGCATGCAGAAATGCCTCTTGAAACAACTCGGCAGAAATGCCCACGTCTATGTAGACGACATTGTGGTGAAGACAGAGAAGCGCGGTACCTTGCTGGAAGACCTGAAAGAAACATCCGCCAACTTGCGCCGATTCCAAATCAAGCTCAACCCCGAGAAGTGCGTGTTCGGAGTACCAGCCGGCCAGGTGCTAGGCTTCCTGGTCTTCGAACGTGGCATTGAGTGCAACCCTATAAAGATCAAGGCCATCGAGAGGATGGAGATTCCCACCAAACTGCGAGATGTGCAGAAGTTCACCGGATGCCTGGCCTCTCTAAACCGCTTTATCGGCCGACTAGGAGAGAAGGCTCTCCCCTTGTACCGACTCATGAAGAAGTCCACTCACTTCGAGTGGAATGACCAAGCCGACCAAGCCTTCCATGAGTTGAAGAAAATGCTGACCACTCCGCCCGTCCTGGCAGCGCCGACTGAAAAGGAGCCCATGCTCCTCTACATTGCTGCGACTAGCCGAGTAGTCAGTACTGTTGTTGTGGTCCAGCGCCCAGAAGAAGGCCGAGCCCAGCTAGTCCAGAGGCCGGTGTACTATCTAAGCGAAGTGCTATCCAGCTCAAAGCAGAACTACCCGCACTACCAGAAGATGTGCTATGGGGTATACTTCGCCGCCAAGAAACTGAAGCCCTACTTCCAAGAGCATCCCATCACGGTCGTGTGCACCGCCCCGCTCGCCGAGATCATAGGCAGCTGGGATGCATCTGGCCGGGTGGCTAAATGGGCCATTGCACTGGCACCGTACACGATCTTCTACCAACCCCGCACTGCCATCAAGTCCCAAGCACTGGCCGACTTCCTCGTCGACTGGGCCGAGACCCAGTACCTACCGCCGGCTCCCGACTCTACCCATTGGCGGATGCATTTTGACGGGTCCAAGATGCGCACCGGCTTGGGAGCTGGCATCGTCCTTACCTCTCCCAAAGGCGACAAGCTCAAATACACGCTGCAGATCCACTTCGCCGCCTCCAACAACGTAGCCGAGTACGAGGCGCTCGTACATGGGCTCCGGCTAGCCAAAGAGCTCGGCATACGCCGGATCCTGTGTTACGGCGACTCAGACTTGGTGGTCCAGCAGTCGTCTGGCGACTGGGACGCCAAGGACGCGAACATGGCGAGCTATCGATTCCTCGTCCAGCAGATCAGCGGATACTTCGAAGGGTGCGAGTTCCTTCACGTACCAAGGGCCGACAACGACCAAGCAGATGCCCTAGCACGGATCGGCTCCACCCGACAAGCCATACCGACTGGCGTCTCCCTCCAGCGCCTCCTCAAGCCGTCCATCAAGCCGTCTCCAGAGTCGGACTCTATCTTCGTACCGTCTGCGCCAGATGCAGCCGGATTCGACTGGAGGAACCCCGCAGGCGGCACGGGGACTTCGACAACTGGCCCGGGGACTGCCGTAGTCGCACCCGGCCCGGGGACTTCAGAACCTGGCCCGGGGACTGCAGCAGTCGGCCCGGGGACTGCAACGACACAAGAAGCGGTGGCCGACTCCAACTCCTCGCCACCCAACCCACCCACCCGAGTCATGGTGGCTACACTAACAGAAGAAGAAGTCACAGCTCCATCATGGGCCCAGCCCATCCTCAAGTTCCTAGTCAGCAGAGAGCTGCCGGCTGATGAGATCTCAGCAAGACTAGTGCAACGACGAGCCGGAGCATATGCAATAATCAACAGAGAGCTTGTGAAGCACAGCGTCACTGGAGTCTTCCAGCGTTGTGTCGAGCCAAAAAAAGGAGTGGCAATCCTCAAGGAAATCCACCAAGGCGAATGCGGCCACCACGCAGGCTCAAGATCACTTGTGGCCAAGGCTTTCCGCCATGGTTTCTTTTGGCCGACTGCCCTGGAAGATGCCAAACAGATAGTCAAGAGCTGCAGAGGATGCCAAGTTTTCAGTTCCAAGCAACACCTGCCGGCTTCTGCACTCAAGACCATTCCCCTTACCTGGCCCTTTGCCGTCTGGGGACTGGACATGGTGGGCCCTTTCAAGACAGCCCGCGACGGCTTGACACATCTACTTGTCGCCGTGGACAAGTTCACCAAGTGGATCGAAGCGAAGCCGATCAAGAAGCTGAACGGGCCGACTGCCGTAACATTCATCACCGACATCACTACTCGGTACGGCGTGCCGCACAGCATCATCACCGACAACGGCACGAACTTTGCCAAAGGAGCACTGGCACGTTTCTGCGCGACGCAGGGCATCCGACTGGACTTAGCGTCCGTTGCCCACCCGCAGTCAAACGGCCAGGTCGAGCGAGCAAATGGACTCATCCTTTCCGGCATCAAGCCTCGACTGGTTGTACCACTGGAGCGATCAGCCGGCTGCTGGCTCGATGAGCTGCCGGCTGTCCTTTGGAGTCTGCGCACTACACCCAGCAAGTCAACCGGCTTCACTCCGTTCTTCCTTGTATATGGTGCCGAGGCTGTCATCCCAACCGACATCGAGTTCGACTCGCCTCGGATCACCATGTACACGGAGGCGGAGGCCAGGGAAGCAAGAGAAGACGGCGTCGACCTACTGGAAGAAGGCCGGCTGTTAGCACTCAGTCGGTCCGCCATCTACCAGCAAGGATTGCGCCGCTACCACAACCGCAAGGTCAAGCCAAGATCCTTCCAAGAGGGCGACCTTGTGCTTCGGCTGATCCAGCGAACAGCCGGCCAGCACAAGCTCTCGGCCCCTTGGGAAGGCCCCTTCGTCATCAGCAAGGCACTAGGCAACGACTCCTACTACTTGATCGACGCGCAAAAGCCAAGAGCACGCAAGAGAGATGACTCCGGCAAGGAGTCGGAGCGACCATGGAACGCGAACCTCGTGAGAAGATTTTACAGTTGAAAGCAATATGTATCACGCTACCCTTTTGTATTAAGTACGAACCAATAGGCTCCCCGAACAGTACTCGGGGACTGCCTTTATTTATCTATGAATGACGAGTGTCATATCCATGAATGTATTATTACATTTGATTTCTTGTCTGGCACCGGGTTCGACTAGTCGGCCCGGGGACTGGCCGCCTTGAGCTATATTAAAAGTTCTACCTGAAGTCAGACAAGTAGTGTGCCGGCTCCCGAGTCTTCTCTTGTTGAAAGTCGCAGCTCGAAGAGCTGACTGTCCGACTAGCAAGAGACAAGGCAGAAAGGATGCCCACACGAAAAACGGCTAAGGACCAACGAACTTATATAGCAAAAAGACGGCCTCCAACCACGCTTGCCGACTGTCAAAACAGCCGGCTGGCCGGCTTCCTAAACACTTAGCTCAAATCCAACAAAGCTAGAGTACTTGCCCTCCCAATTGGCCAAGCACTCTTCCAGCCA
Source organism: Aegilops tauschii subsp. strangulata (assembly GCF_002575655.3). Lineage (NCBI taxonomy): Eukaryota > Viridiplantae > Streptophyta > Magnoliopsida > Poales > Poaceae > Aegilops > Aegilops tauschii. The sequence continues at coordinate 361,821,999 of NC_053039.3, forward strand.
CAACTTGCAGAGCAACTGTATGACTAGGGAGGCGGCAACCAAGGGAGGGCGGCAAAGGAAACAACAGAAGGATCAAAAGCAAAGTACGAGGAAAAGCCAAATGCATGCATAAGTTATATATACATATAAAGCCGCCAACAGGCCAGCAATCGACATAGTCCGAATACACCCCAGTGGGTGGAATTGTGCAGACTTAACAGAATATTGTTCCAAAAGTGACAAGACAGGAAAACAAAAGATAGCAGACTAGACTAAGGCGCGGTGCGGGAGCCAGGCTGGTCGGTGGAGATGGCGTCGCCGGCTGAAGGAGTGGCCGGCTGGCGGGTCTCGGCTTGGTCACCACCGGTGGCAGGCGACGCACCCGCACGTGACGTGGTGCTGGAGGCGCGGTCAGGCTGAGGCTGGTCGGCCGCTCCACCATCCGGCTCAGCATCTTCACCCTCCTCCTCCTCCTCCTCGCCCTCGTCGCTGGAGTCGATCTCCTCCGCCGAGTCTTCACCGTCGGCCGGGTTCAGCCCGAACCACTCCTCCGGCTGGGCGACACCGTTGTCATCTACCTCAGGGGCGAAGACGCTGGTGTCGGTGTAGTCCGCGATCGCCGAAGCCCGCCGGATGATAGCCGGCCGCGCCGGCTCCAGCTCCGTGTCGGCTTGCTGCCGCCAGGTAGCCAGCTGATCCAGGCTCAGGCCGGGGTACCAGGCCTTGACGAACTCCAGCGCCCGCCTGGCGCCGGACCGAGCCGCCGAGGCCTTCCAGGCTTCGAAGCGACCGACTGCCACCTCCAGCCAGTCGGCAGTCCGACTGGGGGTGCGAGGAACCACTTGGCCGGGCCAGAGGGCGGCCAACACTTGCGCCCCAGCGCGCTGAAGCCGGCGAAGCAGTCGGTGAGCCGGCTGGAGACGGGCCTGGATCGCCAAGAGCTGCTCCTCCAGCGAACAGCCAACGGTTGGTGAAATCTCGAAGCCAGCCTGCCGTCGCGCTTGGCGGCGGGCCTCGATGATCTGGTTGGTGGCGGTAGAGTAGCCAGGGAAGTACTCTGCGCAAGAAAGAGAAAGAAGAGAAAACACCAAGTCAGAAAACGAGCCAAAAGCGGCAGACGGCAAGAAAGGATGAAGAAATAGGCGGCTTACCGTCAACCAGATCTTCGATCTGACCGTAGCCAGTGATCAGAGTCTGCGTTGCTACAGCCCAGCCAGCCGCTTCTGTCTCGGCCTGGAGGGCGGCTTCGCGGTCCTGCACCGCCTTCAGAGCCGCCTTGTGGCCCTCCTCCTGGTCGGCCAACTTCTTGGCCAGGCGGTCGCGTTCCTGCACCAAGGCGGCGAGCTCGGCGTCCTTGGCACGAAGGGCAGTCTGAGACTCTCCCAGCTGTGCCCTCAGACCGGCGTTGGCCGCTGCAGAGACGGCAGAAAAAGAAGAAACAATAAGAGGAAGTCGTCAAGGAAGATCCGACCCGACTGCTCAGCAGTCGGCCCGAATCTCGGGGACTACACCCAGTGGGTGCGCTGACGCGCCCCCACATGAGATGAAGAACAGAGCACTTACCCCGGCTCTCAGTAAGGTCGGCGGTCTTCTGGGTCAGCTCCCGAGCCTGGGAGTTGAAGGCAGCCGCACGAAGATTGTGGTAGTCCTGCAAGAAAGGCAGAAGATTGAAGTAAGAACAAGAATAACAAAGCCAAATCCACCAAGAATTTCCAAGCCGCCTGCTCAGCAGCCGACTCAGAACTCGGGGACTACACCCAGTGGGTGCGCTGACGCGCCCCCATGGAAGAAGTCAAGATCAAGAAGAAGCAAGATAAGAAGCCTAACCCGGATGGCCGCCCGCGTCGCAAGGAACTCGTCGGTGTATTGCCTCAGCGCCGTAGCCTGGGCTTGGAGCCGGGTCCGGACGTCCTGCGCGGCCACGTTCATCACGGCCGTCCCTCCGCCCGGTGTCCACCCTGAGGTGGCGCTGGCCACCTCCACATCCTGGGCCGACGAGCTGGAGCCCACGGCCGGCTGCGGCTCCGACGCCGCCTTCTGTGGCTCTGACGCCGCCTTCCCCGCGCGCCGGCTCGGCGGCATCCGGACCGCCAGCTCGGTCCTCGCGGCTGGCTCGCCCCCCGCCGACTGCGCAGACGGCAGATTAGGCCGACCGCCTTGAGCCGTCCCAGTCTGCGGGGTCGGCACCGGCGCCCTCTCCAGGATGACGATGTCGTCATCCCTCTCCAGCCCTGGCTGGTCGCCGCCGGCTTCTTCTGGCGGGGGCTCCGGGACCCCAGGCGCTGCGACGCGCAGTGGGATGACCAACAAGGCCCCCTCCGCCGTCGCCGCAGCTGCAGCCTCCGCTTGCGCCTTGGCTGCGGCGTCCGCGCGCGCCTTCGCCGCCTCCTCCTCCTGCGCCGCCTGGGCGGCGGCCGCCTTCCGTGCCTCCGCCTCCCGCGCCTCCTGCTCCTCCCGCACCTCCCGCGCGTTCCGTTCCGTCGCCGCCTGAAGGTCGGCTCGGGGTTCCACGCGGCGAGTGGTGCTCCTAGATCCCCTCGGCGACTCCACGACGGAGGCGGCAGTCGCCCGCTCGAGCGACAATGGAGCTCTGGTTGTTTGGAGAAAAAGACAAGGATTCAGGAACCACCAGAGAAAAGAAAGAAAAAAGAGTACATGAAGGAGTTTGAACTTACGCTGACACCGTCTACGGTTGCCTCACCGTCTTACGGAAGCGAGCCGCCTTCGCGGCCGCCTCCTCCCGCCTGGCCGCCGCCGCCCCGCCCCTGGGCTTCTTCGTCCGACTGCCGAACAAACCCTGGGCGGCGCGACGCTTTTGCCCGCCGCCCCGAGCAGGCGGTGCAGCGGAGGAACCCGCCCCATGGCCAGATGCCGGCCGACGACGCGGGACGACTTCGGCCTCGTCGTCATCCGGCCAGTCGTCGAAGGTGACTCCATGACCGGAGCCGCCTGCTTCGTCGCCGGCTTGGCCACCACCCGGCTCGGTGTTGTCGTCCATAGCGGCCGCCCCCAAGTCGGGGTCCTCCAGATCATGCTCCGTCCGGTCGGGGGCGAATCGGCGCTCCGCGTCTGACCCGCTTGCGGGCCGAAGAAGAGGGCTCTGTCAAAGACAAGCCGACTAGTCAGAGTCGGCCAAAGGAACTCGGCGACAAAACTAAGAAAAGAGAAAGAGACAAGGAGAACATACCGTGGGCGGCGGATTGGCCCGGCTATATGGCTCCTTGCTGAACCGCCACTCTTCGGAGAGTTTGCAGTTCGCGAGGTAGTTCACCATATAGGCCGCCTCCTCGTGCGGCATGTCCTTGGTACACATCCGGCTCGGATCGAGCTGGCCGCTCATCTGACAGATCAGATGAGGGCGGCTCTGGAGCGGGAGTACCCGGCGCGTGACGAAGGCGGCCAGCAGGTCGGGCCCCGACAAGCCGTCCGACTGGGTGATCGCTCGCACTCGGGCGACGGCTGCGGATCCAGCCGGCGTCAGCGTCACGGCCCGGTAGGACCACTGGGGCCGCCTGCCCGCCGGTGGGCCAGCTACGTAAGCCGGTAGGTTGACGTAGTCGCCCTGCGGGGCGATGTTCCTGACGTAGAAGTACGACTTTTGCCATAACTTCACCGACTGGATCAGCGTGATGACGGGGAAGGGGTTGTCGGCAGCCACCCTCCGCATCGCGATGAAGGCGCCAGTCTGAGCCGGCACGCCCTGCGAGCGCGTGCCCAGCTTGGACTGGAAGAACTCCCCCCAGAGCTCGAGGGTGGGGAGGCCGCCGAGGTAGCCTTCGCACAGGGTGACGAAGGCAGACAGCAGCACCACCGCGTTCGGGGTGAGGTGGTGCGGCTGGAGCTGGTAGAACTTGAGCCAAGAGCGGAAGAAGGCGCTCACGGGCAGGCCGATGCCGCGCAAGAAATGCGAGCGGAAGACCACCCGCTCGCCCTCCCGTGGCTCCGGTGTAAGCTCCTTCGCCGGCGCGAGACGGACCTCCACCTTGTCTGCGCCGGGCAGCCGCCGCGTCTTGCGGAGGAATTCGACGTGATCCTCGTGGACGTTGGAGCCGTCCCAATCCCCGCCGAACTGCTCCGTGGCGGGAGGCATGGTGAAAACGAGCGCGGCGGCAGAGGAACGAGTGGTGGAAGAGCGCGGCGGCGAGGCGCTGTTGCAAGAAACGACAGGAGGAAGAAGATGGTGGAGAAAGGAGGAGCGTGCGAGAGCCTTCCGCTCTCCCCCTCCCCCTACTTATAGCTTCGCAAGGCGAAGCCGGGAAGGCAGGGCGTGGGACGAGACGTGGGATTAACTGCCCCACGCCCCCCGCGCCTCGCGATTATTACGCCTTAAAGGCGTGCCGAAACCGCCGCAGGAGGACGTGCGGGCAGTTTCGGGCCGCAGAGAATCTGCGCCCGGGCCGGGGCGAGGTCGTGGCGGGACCCGACTGTAGCAACGCCCCGTCACGCGCGTGGCTGGCAGGCTTTTTTGCCACGTGGTCCGCTGGCGGCAAGTGGCCGGCCCGCGGCCCGGAGCACGCGCCGGCCAGCTCCCGCCCTCCGACTCCGAAATTTTTCACCGAGACGGCGCCCTCAACCGAAGCCGGCTCCCAGCTGCCGGCTCGCCAAAGATAGGAAGCTGATCGAGCTTCTCGACTCCTACCCAACCTCGAAGCCCAATCAGCTTCGGGGACTACTGTCGGAGTAAATAGCCACGGGTAGCCTAACCGACTGCCCCTGGCTCTTCAGAAAATTATCAGGCCGTTTGGGCCTTCAAGCATTTCAAGCATTTGGCCGCCTTCCCCGGTCGGCTACCTCTGAAGCCGACTCCCAGAAGGCGACCCAGCCTCAGCAACCTCCCCCCCAGATAACCACGGGATGACCGACTCTAGAAAGTCGGTCATAAAGGATGCCGACTCCCCAGAGCCGGCCATGAAGAAAGCCGACTCCCCAGAGTCGGCCTCGAAGAGCGCCGACTCCAAGGAGCCGGCCGAGACCGCAACCACCAAAACTACACCCACATAACGGTGACAAGACGGGGTGTGGCCACAGTGCGGCCCACTACCCCCGAAGCCCGAGGCAGGCATGGCCACAGGACGCCGTACGGGGCGGCCATCTCCCGTCCGGCTCGGCACTGTAGCCATGCTGGCCTCAACGTCACCCACGGCAGACGCTAGTACGGCCGCGGGCGGCGGGCCCCTTTAGCCAGAGAGAGGCGCGAAGGCGGCCCGGCCTCTCCCAGTCGGCCAAGGGCGTAGCCGGCCCCCAGAAGCCGGCTACTCCCTCCCTCGAAGCGTGCGCCACATTAAGGAGACAAGACGAGGTAAGGCTACAGTGAGAGCCCTCGAGGCGGCACACTGTAGCCACGCTTACCTCGACGAAGCCCTCGTCATCAGGGGCGAGGCTACAGTAAGCAGCCGCCGACAAGACCCTAGGCGGTAGGGCCGGCCTGTCGACCAAGAGGCCGGCAGCCGGCGGGACCCACCAGTCGGCGGGCCCCAACGGCCGGCGGAGAAGCCGGCGAGCGTAGACACTGGCGGCTAGGCCCAGTGCCCAGCCGGATTACAATTGTACCCCGGGGGTAGGCCTATATAAACCCCCCGGAGCACCCATGCAAAGGGTTGGCTTCTTAGCGTTACACACACACCATAGATAGAGGGAAGCAAGAGCTAGCCTTGCTCTTCTTCTCCCTTGAACCCAACAGCTCTAGGAGCAATTGTAGCTACTCTTACTGATCTAGTGATCATGCAGAGACCCCGCAGAGCAGGACTAGGGGTGTTATCTCCTCGGAGAGCCCCGAACCTGGGTAAGATCCGCCGGCATGCATGTCTTCGCCTCATCCCGTTTCCAGGCACCGGCGACGTCTTACTGGCACCCACTATGATAAGCCACCCGTTGGCATATGTCGCACCTACCACCCGACATTTGGCGCCCACCATGGGGCCAGGTGCACCGTCGTCCGGAGACCTGTTCTGGACGGGAACCCTCTTCCTCCCCCGCGAGCGCAGCCAGCCTGCTGCGCCCGATGGCGTTTGCCTCGACACGCTGCAAGGCGTCGACGACGCCTGCGCCGCGAGCCGCCTCGCCGATCTTCTCGGCGAGACTCACATCTCCGACGAGCCTGCGTCCGACGCAGGCACGGACTACCCCGAGAGCCGCCTCGTCAGCTTCCTCGACCAGCTTCACGTCTCTAGCGAGCCTGCTGCAGATATGGAGTCGGTCGGCTCCACCGACCCGATGCTCGTCGATTCCGACACGGCATCGCTCGACGCCTACCCCTCCGACGTGGTGGAATTCGACGATCCTCTCCCTCGAGCTGACAGCGGCAACAGCGCTGTCACCAAAGTGTTGGTCATCGGCCACGTCGAGAACGCCCACGACGCCCTGCAAGCGGCGATGCACGACCTCTCCGTCCCATCCCGGCCGACGCCGACGCCGAGACCTTGGAGGCACACCGCCTCGCCCTCATCGCGGAGGGCCAGAAGATAGCCTCCATGAGACGCCTCACCGAGGCCCACCAGCGCGAAGTCGACCGCGCCGCCTTCGGCACGCCGCCGCCTTCGGCACGCCGCTGCCTAGCGGCCCGAGCCGAGCCGGCTTCGTCCAGAAGCGCGGCGCGGCTATCGCCAGCATGCTGGGGGCAGATCGCCCCGTCTACGCCACCCCGCTCGAGAATCTGCGAGCCGCTCAGGCGGCCGCAGAAGAGCTCAATGGGCTGGGAGCCGATGAGCTCCCCTACATGACAAGACGGATCCAGCAGCTGATCGACGCGGCTGCGGAACGGCACGAAGCCGGCGCCCGTGCTGATAGTCATCCTCCGCGCCGGGAGCACGCCGCGACGTCCCGCTCGCCGACTGCGAGCGGCGCCCGCCAGAAGAAAGACAAGGAGCCGGCTGCTAGCCGCAGTCGGACTCGCATCACCATCGAGCGCGACGCGGAAGGCCGCCCACGAGCGGTGGAACACCAAGGAAATCTGCCTCCTCCCCCGCCTCGAAGAGAAAGACGTCTCACCCCGCCACCTATCACGCACCCGACTCTTGGCGACCGACTCGGCCGCCGAGAAGGAGTCGGCGAGAACGACGCCCGCCACCGGATCGACCGCCTTGCTCAATCCCTGGCGTTAGAAGAAGAAGACGATGTCGGCCCGCCATGCTTTGGCCCCCGCATCCGCGATGAGCCCTTCCCCAAAGGGTTCTCGCTCCCCAGAGACATGCCCAAGTACAACGGCTCAGTGAAGCCGGAAGATTGGCTCATCGACTACTCCACTGCTGTCAGCATAGCCAACGGCAATCGGCGCGTAGCCGTGAAGTACGTCCCCCTCATGCTGCAAGGCACGGCGCGCACCTGGCTCAACAGCCTCAAGCCTTACAGCATCAACAGCTGGCTGGACTTCACGGAGGTCTTCGTCCGCAACTTCACCAGCACCTACAAGCGGCCTCCCAAGCCTCGCCAGCTCTCCCTCTGCGTCCAAGGGCCCAACGAGTCGACCCGCGACTACCTCACGCGGTGGGCCGAGCTCCGCAACTCCTGCGAGGGAGTGCACAAGGTTCAGGCCATCGAGTACTTCACCGCCGGGTGCCGAGAGGGCACCCTCCTCAAGCACCGACTCCTCTGCGACGAGCCGGCTACTCTCGATGAACTGCTAATCATCACGGACAAGTACGCCACGGCCGACTCCTCGATGAAGACTGAGCTCCGGGTAGACGCCTCTGGGAAGGTTATTGCCCGGGCTCCCAAGACGCTGGCTGGCGACTCCAACCGGCGCCCCTACCAGAACGATCACAAGCGCAAGGCCCCCATGCTGACTTCCACCAGTCGGCAGGTGGCCACAGTTGAAGATGAGCAGCCCGAAGAACGGCCCGCTCCTAAGAAGAAGGGTGGCAGGCCGGCTTGGCAGCCGGCTTTCTCTTACGAGCAGACTCTTGACGCCCCTGCAAATTCCACAGCGGCGCGAAGCCGTCCAACCACACGACTCGAAAATGCCACTGGCTCACACGCATCTCCAAGGGCGAAGGGTTGTTGCCGCCTCCGCCTCCTGGCCCGCCGCCTCCAGCCCCCAGCAGCCGCGGCCCGGCCGACAGTCGGAGCCGTCCAAGACGAATTCCCTGAAGAGCACGCCGCCTACGTCGTCTTCACCAGTCAAGCCGACGACAAGCGTAGTCGGCGCCGTCAGCATCAAGAAGTCAATGCAGTCGCCTCTAGCGCCCACGAGTTCATGCACTGGTCAGAGAAGCCAATCAGCTGGAGCCAGGCCGACCACCCAGAGGTGATGCCATCCCCTGGCTCCTATGCATTGGTCTTGGATGTTACCCTCGCCACGGAGAGGCGAGCTGCCCGATTCTCCCGCGTCCTGATAGATGGCGGAAGCAGTATCAATATACTGTACCGCGATACCATGGAGAAGCTGAACATCAAGGCGAAGCAGCTTATGCCAAGCCGAACCATGTTCCATGGTATCGTCCCCGGCTTGTCTTGCTCCCCAATCGGCAAGATTAAAATGGACATTCTCTTCGGAGACAAAGATCATTTTCGCCGAGAAGCGATCTGGTTCGAAGTAGTGGATCTGGAGAGCCCCTACCATGCTTTGCTTGGCCGACCTGCTCTGGCCAAGTTTATGGCTGTGCCCCACTACGCATACCTGAAGATGAAGATACCGAGCTCGAAGGGGATCATCACGGTAGCCGGCAATTACAAGAAGTCCATCGAGTGTGCCATGGCCAATAGCCGGCTGGCCGAGTCCCTCGTAGTGGCAGAAGAGAAGAAAATGCTGGAGCGGGTTGTGGCCATGGTCGGCAAGCAGCCGGCCCTGTCCCCCAACCCCAAAGATTGTGATGCGCAGGGCTCCTTCCAGCCTGCCAAAGAGACAAAGAAGATACCTCTGGACCCGGAGAACCCAGAGAGGTTCGCTGTCATTGGGGCGAACTTGGACAGTAAATAGGAAGGCGAGCTCGTCGACTTCCTCCGTGAGAACCGAGACATTTTTGCATGGTCCCCAAAGGACATGCCGGGTGTCCCGAAGGATTTCGCTGAGCAAAAATTACATGTCCGAGCTGATGCGAAGCCGGTCAAGCAACCCCTCCACCGACTATCAGAAGAGAAGCGAAGAATCGTGGGAGAAGAGATAGCCCGGCTCCTTGCCGCTGGCTTTATCATGGAAGTGTTTTTTCCAGAGTGGCTTGCCAACCCAGTTCTGGTACTGAAGAAGAATAACAAGTGGCGTATGTGTATAGACTACACCAGCCTGAACAAGGCCTGCCCCAAGGATCCGTTTGCTCTGCCACGGATTGACCAAGTGATAGACTCCACAGCCGGATGCGAGCTGTTGAGTTTTTTGGATGCCTACTCAGAAAGCCGGTCATAAAGGATGCCGACTCCCCAGAGCCGGCCATGAAGAACGCCGACTCCCCAGAGTCGGCCACGAAGAGCGCCGACTCCAAGGAGCCGGCCGAGACCGCAACCACCAAAACTACACCCACATAACGGTGACAAGACGGGGTGTGGCCACAGTGCGGCCCACTACCCCCGAAGCCCGAGGCAGGCATGGGCACAGGACGCCGTACGGGACGGCCATCTCCTGTCCGGCTCGGCACTGTAGCCATGCTGGCCTCAACGTCACCCACGGCAGACGCCAGTACGGCCGCGGGCGGCGGGCCCCTTTAGCCAGAGAGAGGCGCGAAGGCGGCCCGGCCTCCCCCAGTCGGCCAAGGGCGTAGCCGGCCCCCAGAAGCCGGCTACTCCCTCCCTCGAAGCGTGCGCCACATTAAGGAGACAAGACGAGGTAAGGCTACAGTGAGAGCCCTCGAGGCGGCACACTGTAGCCACGCTTACCTCGACGAAGCCCTCGTCATCAGGGGCGAGGCTACAGTAAGCAGCCGCCGACAAGACCCTAGGCGGTAGGGCCGGCCTGTCGACCAAGAGGCCGGCAGCCGGCGGAACCCACCAGTCGGCGGGCCCCAACGGCCGGCGGAGAAGCCGGCGAGCGTAGACACTGGCGGCTGGGCCCAGTGCCCAGCCGGATTACAATTGTACCCCGGGGGGTAGGCCTATATAAACCCCCCGGAGCACCCATGCAAAGGGTTGGCTTCTTAGCGTTACACACACACCATAGATAGAGGGAAGCAAGAGCTAGCCTTTCTCTTCTTCTCCCTTGAACCCAACAGCTCTAGGAGCAATTGTAGCTACTCTTACTGATCTAGTGATCATGCGGAGACCCCGCAGAGCAGGACTAGGGGTGTTATCTCCTCGGAGAGCCCCGAACCTGGGTAAGATCCGCCGGCGTGCATGTCTTCGCCTCATCCCGTTTCCAGGCACCGGCGACGTCTTACTGGCACCCACTATGATAAGCCACCCGTTGGCATATGTCGCACCTACCACCCGACAGCAACCTTCGCGGAGAGAGCGAGGTTCATCGGCGACGAGGGCTGCGACGAGGTGGAGCTCATCTCTTCTGGGCGATTCAGGAGGCCGAGTCGGAGATCCCAGCTCAGGCGGCGAGGTGGGCGTACTACCGGACAACAAATCCCTCGCAGCTCAACATCAGGCCACCGCAGGTGGATGCGCTGGCCAATCTTCCTTCGGGAGCCTTACCGTCGGCGGTGCGGCCACCGGTTCGTCAGATCTGATCCTCCCAAGGCGAGCCCTGATGCAGCGGAGATCTATCGAAGCCCCTCCATGGCCTGGCGATGGTGGTATGACTCCAATTCGAATTCATGCTTCCTTTCGCAATCATTTGAATGCATTTCGTGAACGTGTGCTTAGATCTCGAAAAATTCCGTTTCTACGGGATTGCAAGTTAGCTGAGAGTGTGTTGAGGGTTCTTCCTCTGATTAAGGATTCGAATTCTATGGATTTTGCTACTTCTGCAGCTATCGATTTGGCGGTGCCAGTGGGTACAGTGATCTCTCCGCCGGCTGGTGACTGCCCGGTTGCTGTTGGTGAGATTGTGGAGCGAGTAGATCATCCCCCAAGACGTGCTCTCTCCCCGCCAGCTGGGCCCTCCTTCAGAGGTCGTGTTGTCTAAGGGAAGACGTATTCCACAAATGCGCATTCCTTTGACAAGGAAACCCTAGAAATAGAGGAGCATTTTGGCCAGTTATGGCTTATTCCATCCCCTCCTCGCCGCTGCCCACACAGCCCGCCCCTCGGCCACACAAACCCTCTCCTACCCCAGGATTCCTCTGTTGGATTCGGAAAGACCTCATTGAAGGTAAATCATTTTCTGCCACTGATTGCTTCCCTGCAACTCTCCGTGCATTTGATCCACCTCCCAAAACCATCAAATTGTCTCGTGAAGGTCTTGGCCCGGGTTCTCTTTCTTTTGCGGATGTGGTCAGACAAAGCTCAAAGATGGCCGATCGTAGGACTGGCTTTGCTGGTACTGTTAGTCAGCCTAAGATGGCTGTGCAGAAATCTGCCCCAGGAGGAGGAGCTAGTGGATCCAAGCAGCCGACCGTTCCTTCTGGTAAAGAGCATGCCCCCCACAGCGACCGACCAGATCTACTAGCTCCACTGCTACTTCATCTCAGGTTCAATCTTCTCAGGCTAATGAGGTAGAATTGGAGCAACCTCTGGACCCTAGGTATAAGGACATGATTTGCTTCAATTATGGTGGTCCTGGTCACTATGTTGGCAACTCTGTGAAGCCCAAAACCTGCTTTATATGTCAAAAAAATCACAATGTCAACAACTGCTCTACTTGGTCTAGAGTGCAACCTACGGCCGCTTTCTTTGGAAGTGGTGCAAGTGGTCTTGGTTTTTACCATGTGGATGTTCCTGTGGCCAATGAGTCAAGGTGGTTGAATTTCCAAAATTCTGGTGTGGTTAACATAACCAAAGGTGATGTGGACAAGGAGAAACTGATGAGTCTTCTGACTGCTACTTTTTGCAAAACCAAAGCTTGGCCTTGGCAGATTAGAGGGTTGTCTAGCAAAAATTTCCTAGTTAGGTTCCCACCATGGAAGAAGGTGGAGGATTTGATTGAACTACCTGGCTTTTGCCTGCCTGAAGATGTGTCTGTTAAGATGAATGAATGGAAAGGTTCTTGTGACCCCTTTGGGGAACTGATTGAAGCCTGGGTCTTACTAGAAGGTAACCCACCCAAGTGGTGCACTTGGAAGGTTTTTGCACAAATTGCTTCAATGTTTGGTGTTTCGACAGATGTGGACTGGAATGGTATGTTTAGAACCTTTTTTAAGAATGTGAGAGTCAAGATTTCTTGTAGAGATCCAACTAAAATTCCTTTTGAAAGGCTGATTAAGATGAAAAAGAAACTGTTCCTACCTGGGTTCACTGTGGAAGGCTTTGAACAGAGTGGTGGTAAAGATTCTGTGATTGAGATTGATGATGAAGAAGAAGATGGAGATGCCAATGATGACCTTGGTGAACACTGTCAGCATGAGACCCATGATGATCCCACTGACCTGGTTGATGATGAAACTGCTATTGATGAGTTGGACAAGGCTAACCTGACTACTAAAAGCACTTCTGGATCCTCTGTTGGTAAGAAGAATCTGACCCTTTTGGATGATTGTTTGTATTCTGAACATGATGCTCCTGTGCTGGAACACAACCATGGTAACCTGGAAACACAGACAAAGGAAAATTGTGCTGTGGAGAATGATGATGGTGAGCAGGTGTTGTCACCTGATGTGGAAGGAAAAAACAGTGAAGGAGAGGGGTTTTATACTCCTGATATTAGCTACTTGGCTAAAGATAGCGTGGATGTCAAACCTGGTAGTGTGAGCTATTGCCTTAACCTACTGAAATCTATTGACATGTCTATGTATGATGATGAAAAAAGTGAAGCTGATATGGAGCTGGGGGTTCTCCCATCAGAAACTATTGAGAGGATGCAGGGGAGTGGGCTTAAGTGCTCCCTGATGGATTCGCCGACTCAAGTCCAAGATGAAGGTGGAAAAAATGTCAAGTTATCAAAGTGGGGGCCAGTTATGGCACAGAAATACTGCACTAGAACTCATGGAAATGTGAACATCATTGAGAAAGCTGCTGCCTATAAGATGAAGAAGAACTTGGAGATTCCACAAACTTTCAAAGGTAATTCCTTCCCATTGTTGACCCCATTGTTCTTGTTGACCAGGCTAACCAGGTTAATCTTGATATTGGTAAGGACAGTAACAATATGTTTGATATCATTAAGGATCTGGTGGTTAGGGAGCAAGAAAAATGTATAGCTTTTGCTAATGGTCACCCTGAAATTGTTCTTCCTGATAATATTGATATTACCAATGATGATTTAGTAAGGACCCCTGCTAGAAATTCCTCTTTACTACTAGTTGGCACTGCTGATATTTTGGAGAGATCTCCAGCTATTCTCACTAAAGTTAAGCCTTCTGGCTTGTCTCACCCTTTTAGAATTCCTTGATATGATAGGTCTGGTTTGGAACATTAGAGGTTTAGGTCAACCTAGTAAAATTCAGTGCCTGTGTGATGTGATCAGTAAAATTAATCCTGACTTTATTGGTTTTCAAGCGACTAAAAGAGATTTCATCTCTGATGGTTTTCTTAAAACCTTGGATGTTGGGGCAAACTTTGTCTGGCAATTTTTGCTTGTTGTGGGTACTGCTGGTGGGATTCTAATTGGCCTTAATTAAGAAAGATATGTTTGAGGTGATAGGGTTTATTAATAATAGATTTTCTATTAAAGCTACTATTAGGAACAAGTGTGATGGATTTCTCTGGCATTTGGTGATTGTCTATGGTTTAGCTTATACTAAATTCAAAATGGATTTTATTGCTGAATTACATGATGTTTTTGATTCTGCCTTGTCAGATGTGGGGTTCCGGCAAACCCTTGAGGTTCGATCACTGGGGTGCGCGCGAAGTCTTTCCCTCCTACTGATCTACGCCCTAGCTCGCAAAGATCTCGCAGACGAACTCGACGAACTCACAACACAGAGAGACACGAAGTTTATACTGGTTCGGGCCACCGTTGTGGTGTTATACCCTACTCCAGTGTGGTGGTGGTGGATTGCCTCTTGGGCTGATGAAGAATAGTACAAAGGAAGAACAGCCTCCTGAGGTTGAGGTGTTCTTGTGCTTGTCGAACTTGAGTGGGCGAGGATTCGATGCCCCTACTATGGTGGCTAGCTCTACTTATATAGGGCCTGGGCCTCTTCCCAAATATCGAGCGGGAAGGGTGCCAACAACGGCGGGCAAATTTGAAGGGGGACAGCTAGTACAAGCTATCCTGACAAAAGCGGTCTTCGCCTAGAAAAGCTCTGGTGGTGACGCCGTCTTGGGCTCCACGATGACCTCCGTCTTGCCATCCTTCTGGTCTTGGTCTCGTTGCACCAATATAGCAACCTTTGCCTGATGCCTGGGTACTCTTCGCCTGCGCTGGCCTCCTTAGCACCAAAGAGGAAATGAGGACGCTGCGCGCGCTGGCGCCCGCCTGGCGCCTGCCTGGTGTCGTTCGTCATGGCTCACGTCACGAGGGCCTCGTGAGGTTTTGCCCTGCCTTGATATCTCCGCTCCTCGCGAGCCTGCCTGGTTAGGCTACTTCAGAGGAGGTCTTGCATCATCCGCCTCGCGAAGCTTGGACCCTTGCGAGGGTCTTGAATGCCTTTGTAACACCCTGGGAATCATGCTACAGTAACTCCCTGTGATTAAGCTAATCATGTTGCTAAACAGGGCTTGATCACATTTGAATCACCTTCCTTTTCAAACTCCTAGTTCAAACTTCAAATATAATTAAAGTGAAAAATAAAAGTTTTCAAAAACTCAAACAAAAATGTTCAGTGGGTGCCAAATATTACACTGGTAATTATGGTGGAGAAAACACATTTTTATAAAATACCTAAATACTTTTAAATGAAATAAAACAGAAAAGGAAATAAGCAAATAAAAAGAAAACAGAAAACAAAAACAGAGCAGGAAAAGAAAAAAAAGGAGCAGGCCTTCCCCCCCCACTGGACCCGTGGCCCATCTGCACCGAAACCCCCCCGGCCCAAACTGGGCCGCACCCCCGCACCCCCGACCCCGGCCCAGCCCACCTCTCCTCCCTCGCCCCCTTCCCTGTTCCCCCGACCGGGTCGGAACAGGGGCGCGCTCCCGCCCGACCCCCTCGCCGGCACCGACGCCGGAGAGGATAAGGGCGCCAGCGGCCCCCGCCTCCTCGGGCCTCTCTCCACTCACCCCGCTCACTCCCTCGGCCTCTGCGCCTCTCCCCCGCCAGATCCACCTCTCTCTCCCCTTCGATCCCCTCTGCCCGCGCGTGCTCGCCGCCGTTCACCGTCGAACTCGCGGCCACCGTGCCCCGATCGCCCTGACGACGTGCCCGAACGACTCCCCGCCGTCGACTATGTCGACTACGCCCTCGGGAACGAGCCGAGCGCCTCTGCACCGGCCTCCCCGAGCTCGTCTCCAACCTACGGCCGCCGTCGTTCGTCGCCGATTCCGGCTACCCCGCGCCCTCCCCGAGCACGCTGCCACTCCCTACAGCTCCGCTGTGAGCTCCCGCATCTCCTCCCCCTCTCCGTTAGCTCGCTCGCGCTCCGTAGCTGCTCCCCCACGCGCGCCCGAACGCCACGCCGCGGAGCTCGCCGCCGGCGTGTCTCCGGTGACCAAATGGTCACGGCCGTAGGCCCGCTAGCCCGACCGCACCGTGCCGCGCCCGCCTAGGTAGTTAGTTCGGCCGTTCGCGCGCTCTAACGCAGCTTCCGTCGGGCACCCGTAGCACCTCGCCGCCGGCGAGCTCGTAGCGGTCGCCTCCGGCCGTTCCAGCCCCTCCGACCACCGCCGTTGGACGCGCGACGTCGAGCCGCGTCGAACGCGCCAAGCCCCGCCCCCGCAAACCCACTGTGGGTGAAACCCATACCCCTCCCGAGCCGCGCCGCCGTGCGTTTGGTCGCCGGCGTTGCTCCGGCGCCGGCCGCCGACGTGGCAGGCCTGGGGCCACCCCAGTGCCCCTGCCAGTGGCCCCACGGGCCCCAGTTGACTGGGTTGACCCAGTCAACTGCTGACTAGGCAGGCCCAGTCACTGACATGCGGGCCCCGCCGCAAAAATAAAGAAAAGGAAAATGTTTTATAAATAAAAATAATTATTTAACTAATCACTCACTGACATGTGGGGCCTACCCCTCTAATTATACTGTTAGATTAGTTTAATTAAGTATTAGACTAACAGAGGCTGACATGTGGGTCCCACTGGACCCACCTGTCTGGTTTGACTGGTCAGCCGACCTGTTGACTTGCTGACGTCAGCATTGCCTCATGCTGACGTCATAATTCATTTTTCTGAATATAAATAATTCCAGAAATTCAAATAAACTTTGAAAATTCATATCTTTTAAACCGTAACTCGGATGAAAATGTTTTCTATATGAAAGTTGCTCAGAACGACGAGACGAATCCAAATACGCAGTCCGTTCATCCACCACACCTCCCTAACCTATCGAACTAGCAACTTTCCCCCTCCGGTCCGTCTGTCCAAAAACGCGAAACATCGGGAATACCTCCCGGATGTTCCCCCCCTTCACCGGTAACACCTACTGTCGCGTTAGGACACCCCTAGCACCGCTCATTGTCATGTCACGCATCGTCATGCTTATGTTTGCATTGTATTTACTGTTTCTTCCCCCTCTTCTCTCCGGTAGACTACGAGACCGACACTGCTGCTGCCCAGTTCGACTACGGAGTCGACGACCCCTCCTACTTGCCAGAGCAACCAGGCAAGCCCCCCCCCTTGATCACCAGATATCGCCTACTCTTCTCTATACTGCTTGCATTAGAGTAGTGTAGCATGTTACTGCTTTCCGATAATCCTATCCTGATGCATAGCCTGTCATTGTTTCTACAATTGTTACCCTTACCTGCTATCCTACTACTTAGTATAGGATGCTAGTGTTTCATCAGTGGCCCTACACTCTTGTCCGTCTGCCATGCTATACTACTGGGCCGTGATCACTTCGGGAGGTGATCACGGGTATATACTATATACATTATATACATGACACATGTGGTGACTAAAGTCGGGTCGGCTCATTGTGTACCCGCAAGTGATTCTGATGAGGGGGCTGAAAGGACAGGTGGCTCCACCCCGGTAGAGGTGGGCCTGGGTTCCTGACAGCCCCCGACTGTTACTTTATGGCGGAGCGACAGGGCAGGTTGAGACCGCCTAGGTGAGAGGTGGGCCTGGCCCTGGTCGGCGTTCGCAGATAAACAACACGCTTAACGAGTTCTGAGTATTTGATCTGAGTCTGGCCATTTGGTCTATACGCACTAACCATCTACGTGGGAGTAGTTATGGGTATCCCGACGTCGTGGTATCAGCCGAAGCTCTTTTGACGTCAGCAACTGAGTGGCGCGCGCCGCATTGGACCGTACGCTCGCGCTTGTATTAAGGGGGCTAGGTCTGCTTCCGGCCGCGTACGCAACGTGCAGGTGTGCATAGGGCGATGGGCCCAGACCCCTGCGCGCATAGGTTTAGACCGGCGTGCTGACCTCTCTGTTGAGCTTAGGTGGGGCTGCGACGTGTTGATCTTACGAGGCCGGGCATGACCTAGAAAAGTGTGTCCGGCCAAATGGGATCGAGCGTGTTGGGTTATGTGGTGCACCCCTGCAGGGAAGTTTATCTATTCGAATAGCCGTGTCCCTCGGTAAAAGGACGACCCGGAGTTGTACCTTGACCTTATGACAACTAGAACTGGATACTGAATAAAATACACCCTTCCAAGTGCCAAATACAACCCGGTGATCGCTCTCTAACAGGGCGACGAGGAGGGGATCGCCGGGTAGGATTATGCTATGCGATGCTACTTGGAGGACTTCACTCTATTCTCTTCTATATGCTGCAAGATGGAGATGTCCAGAAGCGTAGTCTTCGACAGGACTAGCTATCCCCCTTTTAATTCTGGCATTCTGCAGTTCAGTCCACTGATATGCCCCTTTACACATATACCCATGCATATGTAGTGTAGCTCCTTGCTTGCGAGTACTTTGGATGAGTACTCACGGTTGCTTCTCTCCCTCTTTCCCCCCTTCCTATCTATTTGATTGTCGCAACCAGATATTGGAGTCCAGGAGCCAGACGCCACCGTCGACGACGACACCCACGGCACTGGAGGTGCCTACTACTACGTGCAGGCCGCTGACGACGACCAGGAGTAGTTAGGAGGTCCCAGGCAGGAGGCCTTGCCTCTTCGATCGTTGCTACCTTTGTGCTAGCCTTCTTAAGGCAAAACTTGTTTAACTTATGTCTGTACTCAGATATTGTTGCTTCCGCTGACTCGTCTATGATCGAGCAATTGTATTCGAGCCCTCGAGGCCCCTGGCTTGTATTATAATGCTTGTATGACTTATTTATGTTTTAGAGTTGTGTTGTGATATCTTCCCGTGAGTCCCTGATCTTGATCGTACACATTTGCGTGCATGATTAGTGTACGGTCAAATCGGGGGCGTCACAAGTTGGTATCAGAGCCGACTGCCTGTAGGAATCCCCCTATCCACACTCCTTGGCCGAAGTCGAGTCTAGACATTACAAAACTTTTACTAACATGGCTGTGTGTCTTATGGGCCCACGTCGCCATTGGGTGGTACTAGTATCTTTTACTCCTCGACCTTTACTCTGGGACTCTGAACTCTCTTCTACTCGGGTTAAACGAATTTACTAACTTTAACACTAGGATCCCGTGACCGTGTTCACCCCAAAGTTGGATAAGCCATAGTTGTTTCCTAGAATAGTATATTGAACAATTGACACACTGTCATTTGACTCCTTTGAAACGTCTTTGCTTTCAGATGGAACCCACGAGGCAGGTCGTTCGTCACACGACGGCCATTGGTGCCTCGGGATCACCTGCGGTGCTAGCTGAGATGATGACCTATCTGGGTTATCGCTGGCACCTTGAGTACACCGTCTACGAGGAGTACCAGGACTTTAACCAGGAGCAGTACCGTGCCATCGTCCACCTCTACTCTCGGGAGTACGACTCCACTACTGTGCTGCACACCGCACATGGTGTTGGTGTGACCATCGATATGGCTGTCCACGATGCTGCCTATGCTGCTCTGACACGTCTTCGTGGAGAGTATCAGGAGTTGGACACCTCCCCTTTCAGGCACATTGCTATCGCCTCTGATGTTGGTGCGGAGGGATACTATACTGCTGCCTACTCCACTGTCACCCGAGAGCCCTTCTACCATCAGCACCTGGTTCTGCATGCTGATGGGCTGGATCGAGCTAACCGAGCTCTTCGCCACGAGATGTACACCACCCGGCAGCACCTTTTCCGTGCTCTGACGCTGCTGCACCCCTTTGTCCGGTCTGGACAGGTACCGCGTACTGCGATCTACCCAGCCAGGACCGTGATGCCCCACGGTATTGGTTGGCCAGAGGTGGGAGGCTACTCTCCCGCACTTGGTCCTCTTCGGCCACCTGAGCGTCGGGCTCTACACCTGAGTATCCGCGGCCCCCAGTCTGCTGACGTCGAGGGCTATCCGTTGCCTCACTACCAGCTGTCGGGCTACGATTACCTCCACAGTACCTCTTGGGACTGATGTAGGCTTGCTTGTAGTATTAGTTGCAGTCGCCGCGAGCCTGTGTGCCGCCTATGATGTTTTAGTCTATGTACTGAACTCTATGTACTGAACTCTATGCATGACCCCTTTTGTAAAGTTATGCCGACTACTATGTAGTAGCTATCGTGCTCCTTTCATTATGCATGTTTCATCATGAATGATTCTTGTCATTGCAAATTTCTCAATGCTGAACTACCCCTGTTATATATTAGCAGGATGGTTAGACCAGGTGGTCGTGGTGGCGATGCCCCACCACCACCTGAGTACATGGCTGGTATGATCCAACAGTTTGAACTGAACCGCCAATTCATGGAAAATATGATGGCCCAGTTTCCTCGCCCCAATATGAACCAGCAGCCAGCTCAAGTGACTCTTCAAGATTTCATACGCCTCAACCCAACCATCTACCGCAGCTCAACTCAGCCTCTGGATGCTGATGACTGGCTCCGTGACATCACCTATGAGATGGAGTCTGCTGATGTAGCCCCTGCCAGCTATGTCACCTTTGCTTCCTTCTTCTTGAAGGGACCCGCAGCTCAATGGTGGGACAGCCACAGGCGTACTCTGCTAGCTGGAACAATCATCACATGGCCAGACTTCCAAGATGCTTTCCGTGCCCGCTTCATTCCTCAGGGAGTCATGGACCGGAAGAAGCGTGAGTTCCGCAACCTCACCCAAGGCAACAAAACTGTCGAAGCTTATCAGCGGGAGTTTCTGGACTTGTCCCGCTATGCTGAAGAAGACATTGCAACTGATGCACGCAGACAGGAGAAGTTCCGTGATGGCCTTCAAGCTGACATCAAGCTCGCACTTCTAGTGCATGACTTTGCTGATTTCGCCACCTTGGTGAACAAGGCCATCAATGTCGAAACTGGTCTGCAGGAATACCAGAGCTCTCACAGGCGCAACCGTGACACGGGCTCATCTTCGGGTTCGCCCGCACAGAAGCGTAAGATATGGATCCCGAACAGCACGTACCGTCCAAATGCATCTGCCCCAAGGCAGACCTATGCTGCACCTCGTCTGCCTCCACCACCATCTAGGCAGACAAGACTTCCAGCCCCACCATCCCAAGCTCCGGTTCCCACTCCCAATAATGGTCTGTGCTACAAGTGTGGACAACCCGGTCACCGTGCCAGGGACTGCCATCAGAATCAGAATCAACTTGCCCTTCCAGCAACGGGCCGTGGTAACAACCAGCCCCGCAGCAACAATGCTAAGCCTTATGGTCGTGCTCATGCCAACCACGTTGATCTCAACGAAGCTCAAGACCAGCCTGCTACTGTGATGGGTACACTCCTCGTAAATTCAGTACCAGCATCCGTTTTATTTGATACAGGTGCATCGCATTCATTCATGTCAGAAGATTTTGCATACAAGCACGACGTTAAATGTGAGGAGATGAACACCTCTGTATTGGTCAAAACCCCTGTGGGACAGTGTCAAACCTCCTTGGTTGGCATCGATGTCCCCGTGGAAATCGAAGGGCTGGAATTCTATGCCTCTCCCATTATCCTGAAGTCGTCTAACATCGACCTCATTTTGGGTATGGATTGGTTGAAAGCGCATACTGTTTCTATAGTTTGCGCCACTAAGACCGTCCATCTGCTACACCCTTCTGATGAAATAGTTGCTTACCAAGCCCATCTGGTGAAAAATGCCGAGGCAAGGCTCTATGCATTGAATGCATTGAACGCTGCACCACTCGAGGGCATTGAAAACATTCCCGTCGTGCGTGAATTCCTCGACGTCTTCCCTGAAGAACTTCCGGGGATTCCCCCTGCTAGAGCTGTCGAATTCATCATCGACTTGAAACCAGGCACCACTCCCATAGCCAAGCGACCCTACAAAATGCCGCCGCATGAACTCCTTGAGCTTAAGGAGGAAATCGACAAGTCTCTTCGCAAAGGATTCATTCGCCCAAGTTGCTCTCCTTGGGGAGCACCTTCTCTCTTTGTCAAGAAGAAGGATGGGACTAACTGATTGGTTCAAGACTACCGTCCTATAAACCAAGCTACCATTCAGAATAAATACCCTCTTCCTCGGATCAATGATCTGTATGATCAACTGGCGGGTTCGTCAGTGTTCTCTAAGCTCGACTTGAGGTTGGGCTACCACCAGATCCGTGTTCGCGAAGAGGATATCCCAAAGACCGCCTTCGTGACTCGCTATGGTTCATACGAGTACACCGTCATGTCTTTCGGTTTAACCAATGCTCCAGCCACCTTCTCTCGTCTGATGAACTACATATTCATGGATTACCTCGACAAGTTCGTCGTGGTTTATCTGGATGATATCCTGATATTCTCCAAGAACGAAGAAGAACATGCTGAACATCTTCGACTTGTGCTGGAAAAGCTACGAGAACATCAACTATATGCCAAGTTCTCCAAATGTGAATTCTGGCTACCGGAGGTAACCTATCTTGGGCATGTCATCTCTAAGGATGGTATTGCCGTCAACCCCGAGCGAGTTCAGGCTATTCTTGATTGGACTCCTCCCAAGAACGTTAAGCAAGTCAGAAGTTTTCTCGGTCTCGCCAGCTATTGCCGTCGATTTGTCGAGAACTTCTCCAAGATCGCCAGGCCTCTGACTAACCTGTTGCATAAGGGTGTCAAGTTCCAATGGACAGGCAAATGTCTGGAAAGTTTCCAGGCACTCAAAGACAAGTTGACCTCTGCTCCAGTTCTAGCTCCACCTGATACTAAGAAGGACTTCGTCATCTACTACGACGCTTCTCGTCAAGGATTAGGCTGTGTCCTAATGCAAGACCGCAAAGTGATTGCTTATGCCTCTCGACAATTGCGCCCTCACGAAGAGAACTACCCAGTTCATGACCTCGAACTTGCTGCAGTCATTCATGCGCTGAAGCAGTGGCGACATTACCTTCTCGGTAATAGTTGCGAGATCTTCACTGACCACCAAAGTCTGAAGTATCTGTTTACTCAGCCAGATCTGAACCTCCGCCAGCAGAGATGGATGGAGCTTGTTGCAGACTTTGACTTGGGTATTTCCTATACGCCAGGCAAGGCTAATGTAATGGCTGATGCCTTGAGCCGCAAGTCTTACTGCAACCACCTTCAGGTTCACAAAGTTCAGCCCTCGCTTGTTGAGGAATTCAGGAAGCTGAACCTCCATATTGTTCCTCCGGGTGCACTCATTCCCCCTCCTAAGGAGTTTGGCAAGGTGAACCTCCACGTTGTTACCCAGGGTTCTCTCAATACCCTAGTTGCTAAACCAGATCTCGAGGACAGCATCAAAAGGCTACAGCAGTATGACTCTGAAGCCTACAAGATTAAGCGCTACCTCGCAGAAGGAAAGCCCTCATTCTTCACCATTGCTGAAGATGGCACCCTATACTTCAAGGGCCGCCTAGTGGTGCCATGTGCAGAGAAAAACCTGGATATGACACAGGAAGTTATGAAAGAAGCTCATGATACGCCTCTGTGTATCCATCCTGGTAGTACAAAGATGTATCAAGACATCCGACAGAGATTCTGGTGGTCTAATATGAAGCAAGACATTGCACGTTATGTTGCTGAGTGTGACGTTTGACGTCGTATCAAAGCAGAACATCAAAGGCCTGCTGGAACTCTGCAACCTATCTCTATTCCTGAATGGAAATGGGACCATGTTGAGATGGACTTCGTCACTGGATTTCCCAAATCACAGAAAGGTAATGATGCTATTCTTGTCGTCATTGACCGGCTTTCCAAAGTTGCACATTTCCTGGCAGTCAAAGAAACGATCACTGCTAGCCAGTTGGCAACGCTCTATATGTCCAGGATTGTTTCACTCCACGGTATTCCATTGGTTATCAGTTCAGACCGTGGTAGCTTATTCACTTCAAGATTCTGGGCAAGTTTCCAAGAAGCTATGGGAACTCATCTGTCATTCAGTACTGCGTTTCATCCTCAATCGCAAGGACAAGTTGAACGCGTCAACCAAGTTCTCGAAGACATGCTTCGAGCTTGCGTTATATCCTTCGGCAAGAAATGGGAGGAATCTCTCCCGTATGCTGAGTTCTCTTATAATAATAGCTATCAAGCTAGTCTGAAGATGGCCCCCTTCGAAGTGTTATATGGACGAAAGTGCCGAACCCCTCTGAACTGGTCAGAAACTGGGGAACGTCCACTCTTCGGTCCGGATATTATCCAAGATGCCGAAGAACAAGTCCGCATTATTCGCGAGAATCTCAAGACTGCTCAGTCACGTCAGAAGAGTCAGTATGACCGTCATCATAAAGACATGGTCTATCAACCTGGCGAAAAGGCTTATCTTCGAGTCACACCTATGAAGGGTGCTCACCGCTTTGGGATCAAGGGCAAACTAGCTCCTCGCTATATTGGCCCATTCACTATCCTCGAAAGGCGTGGAAAAGTGGCATACCAACTGGAACTACCGCCGAACCTTTCTCAGGTTCACGATGTGTTCCATGTGTCACAGCTCCGCCGTTGCTTCAAGGATCCAATCTGAGCTGTGGATCATGAAGTGCTCGAATTGCAGCAAGACCTCTCCTATAAGGAGCATCCGGTCCGCATTCTCGACCAAGCTGAACGCCGCACACGTCAGAAGGCGATCAAGTTTCTCAAAGTCCAGTGGTCGCACCATTCTGAAGATGAGGCCACTTGGGAACGAGAGGATCGTCTGCGCGAAGAATACCCCGCACTGTTTCCTTCTACCTCCTAAATCTCGGGACGAGATTTCTTGTAGTGGAGGAGATTTGTAACACCCTGGGAATCATGCTACAGTAACTCCCTGTGATTAAGCTAATCATGTTGCTAAACAGGGCTTGATCACATTTGAATCACCTTCCTTTTCAAACTCCTAGTTCAAACTTCAAATATAATTAAAGTGAAAAATAAAAGTTTTCAAAAACTCAAACAAAAATGTTCAGTGGGTGCCAAATATTACACTGGTAATTATGGTGGAGAAAACACATTTTTATAAAATACCTAAATACTTTTAAATGAAACAAAAAAAGGAAAGGAAATAAGCAAATAAAAAGAAAACAGAAAACAGAAACAGAGCAGGAAAAGAAAAAAAAGGAGCAGGCCTTCCCCCCCCCCACTGGACCCGTGGCCCATCTGCACCGAAACCCCCCGGCCCAAACTGGGCCGCACCCCCGCACCCCCGACCCCGGCCCAGCCCACCTCTCCTCCCTCGCCCCCTTCCCTGTTCCCCCGACCGGGTCGGAACAGGGGCGCGCTCCCGCCCGACCCCCTCGCCGGCACCGACGCCGGAGAGGATAAGGGCGCCAGCGGCCCCCGCCTCCTCGGGCCTCTCTCCCACTCACCCCGCTCACTCCCTCGGCCTCTGCGCCTCTCCCCCGCCAGATCCACCTCTCTCTCCCCTTCGATCCCCTCTGCCCGCGCGTGCTCGCCGCCGTTCACCGTCGAACTCGCGGCCACCGTGCCCCGATCGCCCCGACGACGTGCCCGAACGACTCCCCGCCGTCGACTGCGTCGACTACGCCCTCGGGAACGAGCCGAGCGCCTCTGCACCGGCCTCCCCGAGCTCGTCTCCAACCTACGGCCGCCGTCGTTCGTCGCCGATTCCGGCTACCCCGCGCCCTCCCCGAGCACGCTGCCACTCCCTACAGCTCCGCTGTGAGCTCCCGCATCTCCTCCCCCTCCCCGTTAGCTCGCTCGCGCTCCGTAGCTGCTCCCCCACGCGTGCCCGAACGCCACGCCGCGGAGCTCGCCGCCGGCGTGTCTCCGGTGACCAAATGGTCACGGCCGTAGGCCCGCTAGCCCGACCGCACCGTGCCGCGCCCGCCTAGGTAGTTAGTTCGGCCGTTCACGCGCTCTAACGCAGCTTCCGTCGGGCACCCGTAGCACCTCGCCGCCGGCGAGCTCGTAGCGGTCGCCTCCGGCCGTTCCAGCCCCTCCGACCACCGCCGTTGGACGCGCGACGTCGAGCCGCGTCGAACGCGCCAAGCCCCGCCCCCGCAAACCCACTGTGGGTGAAACCCGTACCCCTCCCGAGCCGCGCCGCCGTGCGTTTGGTCGCCGGCGTTGCTCCGGCGCCGGCCGCCGACGTGGCAGGCCTGGGGCCACCCCAGTGCCCCTGCCAGTGGCCCCACGGGCCCCAGTTGACTGGGTTGACCCAGTCAACTGCTGACTAGGCAGGCCCAGTCACTGACATGCGGGCCCCGCCGCAAAAATAAAGAAAAGGAAAATGTTTTATAAATAAAAATAATTATTTAACTAATCACTCACTGACATGTGGGGCCCACCCCTCTAATTATACTGTTAGATTAGTTTAATTAAGTATTAGACTAACAGAGGCTGACATGTGGGTCCCACTGGACCCACCTGTCTGGTTTGACTGGTCAGCCGACCTGTTGACTTGCTGACGTCAGCATTGCCTCATGCTGACGTCATAATTCATTTTTCTGAATATAAATAATTCCAAAAATTCAAATAAACTTTGAAAATTCATATCTTTTAAACCGTAACTCGGATGAAAATGTTTTCTATATGAAAGTTGCTCAGAACGACGAGACGAATCCAAATACGCAGTCCGTTCATCCACCACACCTCCCTAACCTATCGAACTAGCAACTTTCCCCCTCCGGTCCGTCTGTCCAAAAACGCGAAACATCGGGAATACCTCCCGGATGTTCCCCCCCTTCACCGGTAACACCTACTGTCGCGTTAGGACACCCCTAGCACCGCTCATTGTCATGTCACGCATCGTCATGCTTATGTTTGCATTGTATTTACTGTTTCTTCCCCCTCTTCTCTCCGGTAGACTACGAGACCGACACTGCTGCTGCCCAGTTCGACTACGGAGTCGACGACCCCTCCTACTTGCCAGAGCAACCAGGCAAGCCCCCCCTTGATCACCAGATATCGCCTACTCTTCTCTATACTGCTTGCATTAGAGTAGTGTAGCATGTTACTGCTTTCCGATAATCCTATCCTGATGCATAGCCTGTCATTGTTTCTACAATTGTTACCCTTACCTGCTATCCTACTACTTAGTATAGGATGCTAGTGTTTCATCAGTGGCCCTACACTCTTGTCCGTCTGCCATGCTATACTACTGGGCCGTGATCACTTCGGGAGGTGATCACGGGTATATACTATATACATTATATACATGACACATGTGGTGACTAAAGTCGGGTCGGCTCGTTGAGTACCCGCAAGTGATTCTGATGAGGGGGCTGAAAGGACAGGTGGCTCCACCCCGGTAGAGGTGGGCCTGGGTTCCTGACAGCCCCCGACTGTTACTTTATGGCGGAGCGACAAGGCAGGTTGAGACCGCCTAGGTGAGAGGTGGGCCTGGCCCTGGTCGGCGTTCGCAGATAAACAACACGCTTAACGAGTTCTGGGTATTTGATCTGAGTCTGGCCATTTGGTCTATACGCACTAACCATCTACGTGGGAGTAGTTATGGGTATCCCGACGTCGTGGTATCAGCCGAAGCTCTTTTGACGTCAGCAACTGAGTGGCGCGCGCCGCATTGGACCGTACGCTCGCGCTTGTATTAAGGGGGCTAGGTCTGCTTCCGGCCGCGTACGCAACATGCAGGTGTGCATAGGGCGATGGGCCCAGACCCCTGCGCGCATAGGTTTAGACCGGCGTGCTGACCTCTCTGTTGAGCCTAGATGGGGCTGCGACGTGTTGATCTTACGAGGCCGGGCATGACCTAGAAAAGTGTGTCCGGCCAAATGGGATCGAGCGTGTTGGGTTATGTGGTGCACCCCTGCAGGGAAGTTTATCTATTCGAATAGCCGTGTCCCTCGGTAAAAGGACGACCCGGAGTTGTACCTTGACCTTATGACAACTAGAACTGGATACTGAATAAAATACACCCTTCCAAGTGCCAAATACAACCCGGTGATCGCTCTCTAACAGGGCGACGAGGAGGGGATCGCCGGGTAGGATTATGCTATGCGATGCTACTTGGAGGACTTCACTCTATTCTCTTCTATATGCTGCAAGATGGAGATGTCCAGAAGCGTAGTCTTCGACAGGACTAGCTATCCCCCTTTTAATTCTGGCATTCTGCAGTTCAGTCCACTGTTATGCCCCTTTACACATATACCCATGCATATGTAGTGTAGCTCCTTGCTTGCGAGTACTTTGGATGAGTACTCACGGTTGCTTCTCTCCCTCTTTCCCCCTTCCTATCTATCTGATTGTCGCAACCAGATATTGGAGTCCAGGAGCCAGACGCCACCGTCGACGACGACACCCACGGCACTGGAGGTGCCTACTACTACGTGCAGGCCGCTGACGACGACCAGGAGTAGTTAGGAGGTCCCAGGAAGGAGGCCTTGCCTCTTCGATCGTTGCTACCTTTGTGCTAGCCTTCTTAAGGCAAAACTTGTTTAACTTATGTCTATACTCAGATATTGTTGCTTCCGCTGACTCGTCTATGATCGAGCAATTGTATTCGAGCCCTCGAGGCCCCTGGCTTGTATTATAATGCTTGTATGACTTATTTATGTTTTAGAGTTGTGTTGTGATATCTTCCCGTGAGTCCCTGATCTTGATCGTACACATTTGCGTGCATGATTAGTGTATGGTCAAATCGGGGGCGTCACAGCCTTGTTGATGAAGATGGGCCGTACGGCCTGCTGGCTTAGCCATGCTGTGGGCCGCAGGCAGGCAAGTCTGGGGACCCCCGTTCCCAGAACGCCGACAGTAGCCCCCGGGCCCAAGGTGCGCTCGGGCTTGGCTTCGCGGCGAAGCCAAGGGTCAAGTTCGGAACACCACGGGCCCCAAAAGCCTGCGGCCTCTGTTGACGCGTGGCGGTTGATTGGACGTGGGCGTCTCCGCTTCCCCACGCTGCCTTGGCAACTGCTTGACCTGACAAAAGGCTAGCGCGAGCAGTTCTTGCCTTCATTGCTTCTTCCTTGCCTTGCTCCAAATCCCCTTTCTTGCTCCTCGCCACCGCTACCTCCAGATCCGCTCCAATCTCATCCTGCACCCGCAATCCATGGCGCCGCGCAAGGTCAAGACTTCCTCAGCACCGGCTTGGTATGAGCCGGCCCTGGAGGCGCCCACCGTCACGGAGAAAAGCATCGCCTTCGTGCGCTTGCTGACGGCGGGCGAGAGCAATGAGTGGGGGGCGACCGAGCTCCGGCTTGCCTCCGACGTGCCGGAGCCTGAGGGAAGCACCCACTTCCCCTTCTTCTCGAGCAGCGTCGCCGTTGGATTGGTTCCTCCCTTCTCTGATTTCTTTATGAGGTCCTCGACCACTACGGTCTGCAGGCGCTGCATCTCCATCCCAACTCTGTCCTCCTCCTGTCCATCTTCGCCTACTACTGTGAGGCGTACCTAGGCGTGATGCCATCCGTGGCGTTGCTTTGCCATTTCTTCTTCCTTCGTGTTAGCGAAGGTCACATCTCCAGATGCGCTAACTTTGTCGCATGCGGCAAGGCCAACTCGATCTCGAGCACCGGGAAGAGGGCCGACAACATTCGATCCAAATGGGTCATGATGGACGCCCAGCGTGCCGATCCGCGCCTGGCGTTGCCGACGGAGGCGCCCCGGCAGGGCAAGGGGTGGCCCAAGGCGGAACTTGTCGATGAGCGGGCATCGTCAGTGTTGGGGCAAATGATGACCGACCTGAAGCCGGGCAATGCGAGGGCGGCCAAGATAACAGGGGCGATGCTCCTAAGGGAGTTCTTGATGCTGCGGGTTGCCCCACTCTAGGCGCGCGCGCCCCCTCTGGGAGCTTGAAGAAGAGGAGAACAAGACCCGCCTGAGGCCATAGGACCTGCCTGGCGATGAATTGGACGCCGTCCTGCGCCTCATAGTTGGGGACAACCAGGAGTACGCCTAGCGCCTTCGTTCCCCTGTTCCAACGCAGGGACCGGGAGGAATTCGTCGCCTCCAGGCCGACTTTTGATGCACGCGGGCTGGTGCCGCTGGTGCTTCCGGGAGCTCCTACGCCGCAGAAACCGGTTGAGGTGTCTTCTGGCGAGTCCCGCGGAGAGGGGGAAGAGGAGGTGGACTCGGAGAAGACCCTGGAAGAGGTGGGGGAGACTTCCCCTCCGAGCAAGGCCGAGATTCTCCGTGCCCTTCCCGATGATGCCGAGGCCGGCGCCTTCCAAGGGGAGAGGGAGCAACCCCTCATCCCGACGAAGGGTAGGTCGTCGCTGGTGGCCCGTGGTGCCGCCTCCGCCCCGGCACCTCCTGGGGCTGGCTCCGGTTCTGCCTCTGCTCCGCCTGGCGCCACCGGAGCCCGAACGCCTGCCCCTCAGGTCCCGAAGCTATCAGGCTTCAAGCTTCTCAAGCGGTCGGTGGAATACATCGCAGTGGATTGGTAAGTGTCTTAAGCTTCGCCTTGTCCTTGCTTGTACTCGTCGTTTCCTGATAATCGCCCTTGGTTGATCAGGCCGACATCTTCGGCGAAGAAGAGGAAGGAAGACGCAGCGGCTATGCCTCCCGCGGAGAAAGGAGGCAACATCGCTCGCATCTCCCCAGCCCGATCGTCCTCGTGAGGCCAAGAGGAGCATCGCCGCGTGGAATCAGCCCCCATGGCCCCACTGGCTCCGGAGGTGCCGGCGCTTGGCGCGGCTGACGAGGTCCCAGCTGCTCCATCGCCCGCGGTCTCCCAAGCCCTGGTAACAATGTCGTTTCCTCCTACTGTTGCACCTCAACTCCCTGGTCCTTCTACTCCTGCTGCTTTCTTGGAGCGCGCCCTTTCGGATATGACCCAGCTGCACGCGGATCTCCTGAGCGCGGACCGCGCCTGGTGGCCGGGCGTCTCGAGTTGGCCTCTGGCTGGCTTCACTCCGACCTGGCGGTTCGCGCGGCGCTGGGCCAGGCTGCTGCGGCTTCCGAGAAGGAGAAGCAAGGAGCTGCCAGCGCTGCAGCCGATCGTGAGGCGGCGCTAAAAGACACCAAGGCCGCCCGTGACCGCTGCCAAGAGCTGTAGGGCGAGTTGCAGAGCCTGCGCAACAAGCACGCCGAAGAGGTACGCTGCCGCCAAGTGAAGGAGGTGGAGATGAAGGCCCGGGAGGAAGCCGTCAAGAACCGTGATGCTGAGCTGGCGGAGCTGGGGAAGAAGCAGGCCGCCGAGCGCAACCGGTTGGACGAGTTGGAGCGGAAGATGGGGACAAGGGAGGCCGATCTTCATGCCAAGGCGTGAGTCCTGGCCGAAGACCGCGTAGCCTTTTCCGATCTCGAGAAGAGATCTCGCAAGGCGCTGAAGACGCTCTACGAGCACGGCCTGGAGAAGCCATTGGACACCGACGAGGACGGCCCCGCCCAGCTGCTTCCTCTCGTGGTGAAGGCGCTTGAGGAGGTTGTTGATGGCCTCGGTCCCATGGCGGAGGCAGAAGCTCGCGTCCTGTCTTCAGCTGCACTGACTCGCGTCTTTAGCCACCTGCACCTTCGCGACCCCAACGCTTGCCTTGACGAGCTGCTGGAGCCTGTAGCTGAAGATCAATACGAGGCGGCTGCCGCGGCTGTGCAAGATCAGGTGGGGGCCATGCTGAGGAAGTTCCACGGCTTTGCCTTCGCTCCTCTGTCCGGCGATGTCGTCGACCTTGCAGCCGGTGGTGAAGGTGAAGACAAGATTGCTCATGAGGGAGCACCTTCCGCGGGCGACGGCAACATCTAGAGGTGACACGCGCCCATTCTTCCCGTTCCGTTCCTGCGACATGTATCAGGCCTCGTGGAGGCGTTTAGACTTTTCATTTGCTATTGTGAGGACAATATGCTTGTAATATTTGCTTCGAGATTTTGCGATTTCCTTCCTATTTGCTTTGCGTTCTGCGTCGGCAGAGCCCGGCCCCACGCATACCTCAACCGCCATTGGGCCGACCGAAGACCAGGACGGACCAAGGAGTGAGGGGCTACGTGACCAGTTAGGCTCCTGAGTCGCGATGCTCAGGAGTCCCCCTTGACGCGCAAACAACATATAGGGAGAGTTCGTGGGGATAGATTAATGTTCTACGTCGGCAGAGCCCAGCCCCGCGCATACCTCAACCGCCATTGGGCCGACCGGAGACCAGGATGAACCAAGGAGTGAGGGGCTACATGACCAGTTAGGCTCCTGAGTCGCGATGCTCAGGAGTCCCCCTTGACGTGCAAACAATTTCCATACCTGCCCTCGCCGAGGCCTCGGGAGGGGCGCGCGACGGCCAGGCCCGGGGACCTGGTTGGGTGGCGTGCGCTTGGGCGTGACTCGAGCGTAGCCCCCGTGCCCAGCCCCCTCGCGCGGCTCTCCCGAGGGGAGGCGTTGCGGTGAGGCTAGACGCTGAGCTCTGGGCTCCCTGAGGTTGGTACGACCGTGGGGCCGCCCTCAGTTGTTTATCACCAGCGCGGCGCATAGTGCTTCCGATTGTGCAAGGACATAGCCGCTCCTCGGCAGTGTTGTGATAGCCTGGCTTATTAGGGATGATAGACTACTCATATCAATAAGGAATTCCTTCTTTTCCGGAAGCCCATTCGGACAGAACTCCAAAGTTAAGCGTGCTCAGCTTGGAGTAGTTTCAGGATGGGTGACCGACCGGGAAGTTTCTCCCGGGTGCGCACGAGTGAGGACAAAGTGCGCAGAAAAGACTAGCATTGATCTGTGGGGCCAGTCTAGATCCTGCCAGGAGTAACGACCACCGGCGGGTGTGTCCGGGGCGTTACAAGTTGGTATCAGAGCTGACCCTCGTGGTTACACGGATATTTGCGGATAGGTGCGCAGTCATGTTGTTCATGACGTTTGTGACCCGTCGTGGCACACGGCATGGCACATGCACCAGACTGGATGCACAGACGTATGTGCCAAGAGGGAACGTTCCTGTGGCCCGACGAGGACATCGGTTCCTCTGAGTAGGGGTGTATGTGATAGCCTGGCTTATTAGGGATGATAGACTACTCATATCAATAAGGAATTCCTTCTTTTCCGGAAGCCCATTCAGACAGAACTCCAAAGTTAAGCGTGCTCAGCTTGGAGTAGTT
Organism: Aegilops tauschii subsp. strangulata; assembly: GCF_002575655.3. Lineage (NCBI taxonomy): Eukaryota > Viridiplantae > Streptophyta > Magnoliopsida > Poales > Poaceae > Aegilops > Aegilops tauschii. Next base: position 361,854,413 of record NC_053039.3, read on the forward strand.
TCAGGATGGGTGACCGACCGGGAAGTTTCTCCCGGGTGCGCATTAGTGAGGACGAAGTGCGCAGAAAAGACTAGTATTGATCTGTGGGGCCAGTCTTGATCCTGCCAGGAGTAACGACCACCGGCGGGTGTGTCCGGGGCGTTACAAGTGTCGACAGCCAGCGCGGAGCATGGTGCTTCCACTTGGGCGTGGGATGGGGCCCCCCCCCGGGGCGTGTGCAGCCCCGCCCTGACACGTGGCTTGCACGACAGGGCTGCGAGGTGTATCTGGGCACTCGTGAGCCAGCGCGGGACTCACGAGGCCCTACCTCAAGGGGGGTTGCGCCTGGTCTTGAGCCTTGGTGACTGTATGTTCCTGCAAGGCGGTTAGATGCAAGTACTCTACGTCCTCAGGTCCTGGCCCTCGAGCGAGCTCAGCCGCCACTGGTATGCCAGGTCGGCGATGCCGTGGTCAAGGCCAAGGGGTGAGGGCTGGAGAGCCAGTAAGAGCTCCTGAGTCGCGATGCTCAGGAGCCCCCCTTTTAACGCGCAAGCAGATTGCATAGGATGAACAGGCCCGCGGCGGGCGGCAATGGAGCGGACGATAGCCGTTGGCAGGTTAAGCATGGAGAGCAGATCAGCTTAGGTAAATGCAGGAAGATACATGCCACTAGGTCCGGCCCGAGCGGCTTGGGGATGATGCAGCCCGAGGGGCGCCCCCAGCAAGATAAGCTAAAGACATAAGCAAAAGGGATACATGCCACAGGGACGGACCCATGTGGCCTGGGAATAATGCGGCCCGAGGGGCGCTCCCAGCTTAAACGAACTTGGAAGATGTCACCTGGTTCTGTAGATGAAGTAGAGTTGGTGCCGCTGAAGGCGTGTGTCGAAGAAATGACTCCTCATGAGCCACCGGGACCCTGAGCCTCGGGAGGCTCTGGGGGCTCAGGAGGTTCCCTGAAGGCCGTCTCCATCTCCTCTAGGACGGCGTGGTACCTGGCCTCCTGAGCCGCCAGGACTCACCGCATGTTGCGCTGATAGGCCGACGGCACGCTCGGCAAGCCGAAGGGCATTCGAACGTAGCTGTGTGGTGGTCCTTCGCAGCGGCCCACACGCGATGGCCAGAAGCGCTCCTGAGATGTGGCCCTGTTGAGCCCGGGGACGTCGATGCAGACACGCAGCCCAGCATCCTCGCCAGGATGCGGAGCTGCGCCTCATGAGCGGCGGTCGCCACGCATGGCCCTTGCATCTTGCAGTTCCTGAGTGGTCTTGGTGATGAACTCCTGGGTGGTGGGCACTCCTTGCCCTGTGCTCTCCTGAGGGACACGTGCCGCGAAGCACGCCTCCAAGTGGTGCCCAAGCGCCTCCCTCATGAGGTTGGCAAGGTCTGAGGCCCTCCAGAAGAGAGCCCCTGAGCCCTGCCTGAGGAGGGCGCCGGGCGCGCCTTCCTATGCGATGGAGGGAGGCGCCCTTGGAGCGGGCGCTGATCCTGACGAGGCTCCTGCCGCGGCGCCATCCTCCTGAGGTCCTGCACGGCGCGGCTGCTTCTTCTTGGGGATGGCCTCCGGAGGGCCTTCATTTCTGCTGTCGGGGTCGTCGAATGCTGCAGCTTGAAAGGCGCGCTCGAGGGAGCACACCGCATCTCTCTCTTCACACGGGACCCTGATGATTCCTCCACTTCCTGGCATCTTGAGAATGTTGTAGCCGTGATGAGTGACTGCCATGAACTTGGCCAGGGCTGGATACCCGAGGATGGCATTGTACGGCAGGCGGATGTGCGCGATGTCGAAGTCGATGAGCTCGATGCGGTAGTTCTTGCGCTCCCCGAAGGTGACAGGCAGGCGGACCTACCCTATCGGTGTGGTGGAACCGTCGGTCACTCCTGAGAAAGGCTTGGTGGGCTCGAGCTATTCATATGCACTTGGAGGTTGTCGAACATGTCGACGGACAGGACGTTGAGCCATGCGCCGCCGTCGATGAGGGTCTTGGTGACCTGCACATTGCGGATGACTGGCGAGCACAGCATAGGGAGGGCGCCAGCGGTGGCTGCGCACTTGAGCTGATCTGCCGAGTTGAAAGTGATGGCGCATTGGGACCACCTGAGCGAGCACGTGGCTTCGAGCTTAGGGAGCACTGCGTTCACCTCGCGAGCGAACTATTTGAAGATGCGCTGAGAGGCCGGGGCCTGGGCACCGCCCAAGATGCAGGCGATCGCACGCGGCTCCTGGAAGCCCCCAGCCCCCTCGTCCTGGTGGTGATCGTCGTTCCTCCTTGGTGGCGGCAGCGGGGGAAGACCGGTGTTGCCCTAGGGCGATCCTCATGAGGCAGGTCCCTCCAGGCGCCCTCGCAAGGTTGGTCCTGCCAGCAGTCCTCACGAGGCCGGTCGCGCCACTCCTGGCGTGGGCCACGGTCGTCCCAGCGTCCGCCTCCATGTCCTCCTCCGCGGCCGTAGCCCCGGTCGTTGCGCTCGGGGCGTCGACCGTAGCGTCCTTCCCGTATGGCTCTGAGCTCTTGACAGTCGCTGGTGTTGTGGGTGTTCAGGTTGTGGAAGGCGCAGAACGGTCGGCCGTTCTTGGATGACCCGGGCTGATCTCTGCCCCGCTTGGTGTCGGGCTCCGCTGCGAGCACGACCACCTCCTTGCGCTTCACGTCCTTGGCCTTGGCCTTCTTCTCCTCCGCTCCTGCGGCTGGCAGCTCGAGGAGAGAAAGGCGCCCCTCCTCGGCTCTTGTGCACTTGGTCGCCAGGTTGAACAGCTCCTGAGAGGTGCAGAGCTCCTCGTGGATGGCGAGCTCTTCCTTCATCTTGACGTCACGGACGCCGTCGGAAAACGCGGAGATGATGGCCTCGTCCGTGACCTTGGGGATCTTGAGGCGGGTGTTGTTGAAGCGTTGGATGTACTTCTGGAGGGTCTCTCCTGGTTGTTGCTTGATGCGGCGTAGATCACCCTCGGCCGGCGGGCGGTCGCGAGTGCCCTGGAAGTTGGCGACGAAGCGGTCACGCATCTCGTCCCAGGAAGAGATCGAGCCGTGTTGTAAGTTCAGGAGCCAGGAGCGGGCTCCATCATTGAGAGCCATGGGAAACCAGTTCGCCATGACTTTCTCGTCGCCGTTGGCCGCTTCGATGCTCAGCTCATAGAGCTGCAGGAACTCCGCGGGGTCGGCGGTGCCGTCGTAGCGAGGAGGCAGATCCGGCTTGAATTTTCCTGGCAAGGCGACGCTACGCAGCTCGGGGGTGAAGGCGCGGCAGCCAGCCGTGGTTGCCGTGGCCCGCTTCGGAGGTGGAGCTTGATCTTGGCAGGGTCCGCGCTGCGCCGCTGCGGGCGGCACGCGGTCTTGACGAGGTGGCGCAGGGAGCCCAGGTGCAGCTTCTCGCGGCCGCGGGATTTCTTGGAAGCTTCTCTCTTCACGCGCGGGCGCCGGCCGCGGTGGGTCACGCCACGGAGCCGCGCGCCTTGGTGCCAAGGTGCCTTCTTGAGGCTGAGGTGGTGGAGGCATGCCATGAGCCCCGTCGCCCGCGGCTGGTTGAGGGGGGCAGAGAGTGGGACGGCGCCGGAGAGCCCCCTGCGGCGCGGACGAGCTTGGCGACGCGATCGAGCCACTCCTCGTAGAGGTCGTCGACGGGGCGGTAATGCACGAGCTCGTTCGCCGCGAGGAGCGCGGCCCGTGCCTCCATGGGAGCGCGGTGCGTGGGACGAAGAACCGGCATGGGTCAGTGACGGAGTAGCGGTGCGGCCATCCTGCCGCACCGAAGGATGCAGCGAGGACGCCTGCTGCTCGTTCCCTGCCGGGCCGGTGGCAGCGTTGGCGGCGGGAGACGGAGAACGACGAGGTGGCCCGCCAACGGGAGCCGTCTGAGCGACGCGGGCGGTGAGGGCAGCCCGACGCTCAGCTCGAGCACGGCGAGCGTCCGCCATGGAGACGATGGAGCGATGGAGCGACAAACTGATGGAAGGGAATCTACGGCGCACCCCTACCTGGCGCGCCAAATGTCGGATATGGGGTTCCGGCAAACCCTTGAGGTTCGAACACTGGGGTGCGCACGAAGTCTTTCCCTCCTACCGATCTACGCCCTAGCTCGCAAAGATCTCACGGACGAACTCGCAACACAGAGAGACACGAGGTTTATACTGGTTCGGGCCACCGTTGTGGTGTAATACCCTACTCCAGTGTGGTGGTGGTGGATTGCCTCTTGGGTTGATGAAGAACAGTACAAAGGAAGAACAGCCTCCTGAGGTTGAGGTGTTCTTGTGCTTGTCGAACTTGAGAGCCAACAACGGTGGGCAGATTTGAAGGGGGACAGCTAGTACAAGCTATCCTGACAAAAGCGGTCTTCGCGTGCGAAAAGCTCTGGTGGTGACGCCGTCTTGGGCTCCACGATGACCTCCGTCTTGCCGTCCTTCTGGTCTTGGTCTCGTTGCACCAATATAGCAACCTTTGCCTGATGCCTCGGTACTCTTCGCCTGCGCTGGCCTCCTTAGAACCAAAGAGGAAATGAGGACGTTGCACGCGCTGGTGCCCGCCTGGTGCCGTTCGTCATGGCTCACGTCACGAGGGCCTCGTGAGGTTTTTCCCTGGCTTTATATCTCCACTCCTCGCGAGCCTGCCTTGTTAGGCTACTCCAGAGGAGGTCTTGCATCGTCCGCCTCGCGAAGCTTGGACCCTTGCGAGGGTCTTGGATGCCTTGTTGATGAAGATGAGCCGTACGGCCAGCTGGCTTAGCCACGCCGTGGGCCGCAGGCAGGCAAGTCTGGGGACCCCCGTTCCCAGAACGCCGACATGCCTCCTATCCTATTTTGATTTGTGGAGACTTTAACCTTGTTAGGGGTAGTAATGATCAGAGTAGTGGCCTTGTTGATCAGCAAACCACCTTGTTGTTTAATGATTGGGTCAACAGATGGGGTCTTTTGGAAATCTCTGTTTCCAATAGGAAATTTACTTGGTCTAATAATCAAGAGGCTCCTACCTTTGTTGTCCTAGATAGATTTTTTTCCTCTTTGGATTGGGATGCCCATTTTCCCATGTCCTCCCTTACTGCCCTTCCTAGAGTGGGTACTGTGTTGGGGAACGGAGCATGAAATTTCAAAAATTTCCTACGCTCACGCAAGATCTATCTAGGAGATGCATAGCAATGAGAGGGGGAGAGTGTGTCCACGTACCCTCGTAGACCGAAAGCGGAAGCGTTAGCTTAACGCGGTTGATGTAGTCGAACGTCTTCTCGACCCAACCGATCAAGTACCGAACGTATGACACCTCCGAGTTCAGCACACGTTCAGCTTGATGACGTCCCTCGAACTCTTGATCCAGCAAAGTGTCAAGGGAGAGTTCTGTGAGCACGACGGCGTGGTGACGGTGATGGTGAAGTGATCCGCGCAAGGCTTCGCCTAAGCACTGCATGAATATGACTTCAGGCGTAAACTGTGGAGGGGGGCGCCGCACACAGCTTGGAACAATTGATGTGTCTTAGAGGCGCCCCCACTAAGGGAGTCCTGGACTAAGGGGTCCTCGGGCGTCTGGCCTGTTAACCATGGGCCGGACTGATGGGCTGTGAAGATACGAAGACCGAAGACTCTCACCCGTGTCCAGATGGGACTCTCCTTGGCATGGAAGGAAAGCTTGGCGATCAAATATGAAGATTTCCTTTCTCCGTAACCGACCTTATGTAACCCTAGATCCCTCCGGTGTCTATATAAACCGGAGGGCTTAGTCCGGATGAGCATACTCATTACCATAGTCATACAGGCTAGACTCTTAGGGTTTAGCTAGTACGATCTCGTGGTAGATCAACTCTTGGAATACTCATATTCATCAAGATCAATCAGGCAGGAAGTAGGGTATTACCTCCTTAGAGAGGGTCCGAACCTGGGTAAACATTGTGTCCATCGATCCTAGACGCACATTTCGGGACCCCCTACCTGAGATCCGCCGGTTTTGACACCGACATTGGTGCTTTCATTGAGAGTTCCACTGTGTCGTTGCCAAAAGGGTTGATGGCTCGCCTTGTCATCAAGGAAAATATCACCTCCGGAGGAGCCTTGGCCCCAGGCCAAACCCTCCGGCTGGGCGGCTTCGTTATGACCGCCTGTTCGGCCCTTAAGCCAACGATGACCTCTCGAGTCATCGAAAATCGCCTCCGTGTTGATCCCGAATACTCCAAAAGGATGGATCTGATGGAGTTATCATCTTTAAACAAACTCCTAGATCGCATCGCCGCCTTGGGAATCGATACAAACTACGATCGGATCGGGCTTAAACCCGACCAGAGAGAGATTAAAACTCCGCCGATCACCCACCAGATAGCGGTAGTCGAGGAGCAAGACAACTCTTCCTCTATGTTGAGGACGAACTATGTTCAGATCTCCGATCTTGAAGAGCCAGACACCCACTGGCAGAAAGACACGTCTTGTTCTCCGAACATAGAATCGGATGGCAAGCCTAAAAAATCAGTTGATATCTCGGAGCCCGAACTATTATGTCCGGAAGATCCTCAGACTCCGGATCCAAAGTTGGGCCAGGGTTCGGATTTAAATCCACCCACCCACCCGAACATAAGTGCTCTCATGAGCATACAACAGCAGTCTCAGGAAACAGTCCATCACTTCTGGGCCAGATTCCTCCTTGTCAAAGACAAGATTAAAGATTGCCGCGACGAGGATATGATCTCAGCGTTCCGCAACAACTGCACGGACGAAGGAATCCTTAACGCCATCAATCATCGTTGAATATTACACTTCGCTGACTTGGCAACTATCGTACAAAAGTACAGCGCAATGGAAAGCGCCTGGAAGATTCAGGCGGCCTGTTGGGAATCAACGGTCCCCACTCAACCCCTCGTTCAGGAAAAAAGGGCGCACCCTCGTGGCACGCCCGGTCCAATAGTAAAGAAATATAAGCCCATTATGGGGCGCGGAACCGTTCTGGAAGGATGGCTCGATGGGCCATGCAAAATACACACAACACCGGATAACACGCCAACCCACAGCCTTAGAGCATGTTGGATACTCTGGCAAGTGGCCAAGAGCGGCGAGGATATCCTCACCAAGAATACCCCAGAACAACACCCCCCAGAAGACAACAACCTCAAAGTATTGACGATCTTCGAGACATTTGCTTCAAACAATAGGTGCAAAAGGGCACTCCGCGAACTCGCCGAAGTCTGCCAAATTGCAGCAATAAACCCTTGGAACGACATGACTATAACTTTTAACGCCGGTGACGAACCAAAATACAGGACAGTCCGAGCACCAGCCGCCTTGGTCCTCAGTCCAATCGTGGACGGCTTTCGGCCCACCAAAGTCCTCATGGACGGCGGCAGCGGACCAAACCTCATCTATGAGGATACACTCCACAAAATGGAAATAGACAGGAGCCGCATCGAGCAAAGAAGCACGACCTTCCGAGGAATCATTCCCAGTCGGGAGGCGCGGTGTGCGGGAAAAATCACACTTGACGTGGTATTCGGCACGCCGGAGAATTATCGATCCGAAGAGATAACCTTCCAAGTGGCCCCTTTCAACAGCGGATATCACGCCCTCTTAGGGCGAGATACATTTACACGCTTCCAAGCTATATCTCATTACGGGTACATGAAGCTGAAGATGCCCGGGCCCAACGGCATAATTACTCTCGCCAGTGATCCGGACATAGCACTCTGTGCCAAAAACAAAACTGCATCCCTAGCCCTTGAGGCACTATCTAAGGCCCTCGCGGCCGAAGAATTAACCGCACTGCGCTCCACGATGGACAGGGACGACGTGATCCTAGACAAACGACCAAAATCCACCTCTTTCAAACCGGCAGAAGAAATAGTCAGATTCCAAGTCCACCCAACGGACCCCAAGAAGACAGCATCCATTGGAGCACAACTAGACCCAACGGTTGACGCCACGCTATGAGAGCTCTTGCGCGAGAACTGGGATATATTCGCCTGGCACCCTTCTGATATGCCAGGAATCCCACGCAAGTTGGCGGAACACAGCCTTAATATATTGAAGGGATATAAACCGGTCAAGCAAACACTCCGGCGCTTTTCCGAACCTATGGGGGAGGAGCTAGCCAAGCTAATCGAGGCCAGATTCATTAGAGAAATAAAACACCCGGACTGGCTAGCAAACCTGGTGATGGTGCCAAAGAAGGATAAATCCTGGCGCCTGTGCGTCGATTTCAAAGACCTCAACAAGGCCTGCCCTAAGGATCCCTTTCCCCTCCCCTGCATCGACCAGATCATTGATGCTACCGCAGGACACGACTCACTATGCTTCCTTGACGCATATTCCGGATACCATCAAATCAAAATGAAGGAGTCCGATCAAGCCGCAACGGCATTCATTACCCCATATGGGCCCTTCTGCTTCAACACTATGCCTTTCGGGCTCAAAAACGCTGGCGCCACTTACCAATGCATGATTCAAACATGCTTGGAGAAACAGATCGGCAAGACAGTTAAAGCATATGTGGATGACGTCGTCATCAAAACTAGGCACGTCGAGTCACTAATAGACGATCTACGTCTCACATTTGACAAACTCCGTGCATATGACATCAAGCTCAATCCGGAAAAATGTGTTTTCGGCGTCCCCGCCGGAAAATTGCTGGGCTTCATCGTTTCCAATAGAGGAATTGAGGCAAATCCAGCCAAAATCCGAGCTTTGTCCCAATTGGCTACGCCAACAGACCTTAAACATGTCCAAAAGCTTGCGGGATGCGTGGCAGCTTTAAGCCGCTTTATCTCCAGATTGGGAGAAAAAGCCTTGCCCTCTACCACCTCCTCCGATGCACCAACCACTTCGAGTGGACGGACGCGGCAACGGCCGGACTGGAGGAAATAAAGGCCCTTTTGGCAAGCAACCCAATCCTGGCCGCGCCAAACATCGGCGAACCCATGTTATTATACATATCGGCAACACACCAGGTGGTGAGCGCCGTGCTCGTCGTCGAGCGAGAACAGGACGGACACAAGTTCCCGCTTCAGAAGCCAGTATACTACGTGTCCAGTGTCCTCACACCATGCAAATCCCGGTACCCTCATTACCAAAAGATAGCATACGCGGTCTTCATGGCATCCCGGAAGCTACGACACTACTTTCAGGAGTGTTCGATCACGGTGGCTTCTGAAGTGCCACTCAATGACATAATAAACAACCGCGATGCTACGGGCTGGATTGCCAAATGGGCCATTGAGCTACTTCCATTTGACATAACATACAAAACGCGTCGAGCCATTAAATCCCAAGTACTGGCTAACTTCGTCGCCGAATGGACAGAGGCCGAACTCCCTAAAGAGTACGGCACGTATTCCAACTGGGTCATGTATTTCGATGGTTCCAAAATGCTGGCAGGGTTAGGAGCGGGTGTCGTGTTAACGTCGCCCACCGGAGACGTAGTTTAGTACGTACTCCAAATACTATATACAGACTCTAACAACGCAGCCGAATATGAGGCCTTATTGCATGGACTTCGGATGGCCGTCTCCATGGGCATACAACGGCTGGAAGTGCGTGGGGACTCAAACCTCGCAATATCTCAAATAAATGGAGACTTTGGACGGCAAGGATCCAAAGATGGAAGCTTATCGTAATGCCGTTCTCAAAATGTCAGCTCGATTCGAGGGGCTTGAGTTCCATCATGTGGCTCGAGAAAGCAATCAAGCGGCGGACGTCCTTGCTCGCATCGGCGCTAAGCGTGACCCCGTACCACCTAATATCTTTTTGGAAAGGCTTTTTAAACCTTCCGTGGTGTGGCAAGGGGAGAGCGGCAACACCAGTCCTGATCCGACCACATCCCCAAATCCCGAACACACTGACATCATCGGGGGCTCAGCCACCGAAATAACACCATCGGCCCATCTCATCATGGCAGTCATTGCCCCATGGACCGAACCTTTCTTGGCCTACCTTAATAGACAAGAACCCCTGAGGACCAGAATGAGGCCCGCCGCATTGTCCGGCGTTCGAAATCCTACAAAGTTCACAACGGAGAACTCTACAAGAAAAGCGCTACCGGAGTACTTCAAAGATGTATCTCTGAGGAAGAAGGGCGGCAACTCTTGGCTGAAATTCATGCTGGTCTTGGCGGTCACCACGCCGCTGCTCGGGCCCTCATAAGCAAGGCCTTCCGTACAGGTTTCTATTGGCCAACGGCCTGAGCAGACGCACAGGACCTTGTCCAACGTTGCGTCGGATGTCAGCTTTTCGCCAACCAAAGCCATATGCCACCCATCGCCGTACAAATGATCCCCATTACTCAGTCCTTCGCGGTCTGGGGGCTCGATATGGTCGGACCCCTTAAAGGGGAAAGCCATAAGAAAAAGTATCTGCTGGTTATGGTGGATAAATTCACTAAGTGGATAGAGGCCAAACCAGTTAAAACGGCCGAGGCCGGGCCAGTGGTAGAATTCAAATCCGGCGTTGTGCACCGTTATGGTGTTCCACACAGCATCATCACCGACAGCGGCTCCAACTTCACAGCCGACGAGGTGAAAAATTGGTGTGCTAATCTGGGCATTAAGCTCGATTACGCCTCTGTCTATCACCCGCAAACAAATGGTCAAGTCGAAAGGGCCAACGGTCTTATTATGAGCGGCATTAAACCTAGACTAGTGCGGTCTTTGAAAGAATCAGACAAGCACTGGGTTGAGGAGCTCGACTCCGTACTCTGGGGGCTGCGGACCACGCCCAACCACACTACTGGATATACACCTTTTTCATGGTGTACGACGCATAGGTTGTGCTACCCTGCGACATTATTCATGACTCACCTCGGGTGCGCATGTACGAAGAGAGAGAGGCCGAGTTTGATCGGCAGGACAGCCTAGACGCCCTGGAGGAGGAGCGCGACGTTGCAAAAGCCCGTTCCGCATTTTATCAACAGCAGGCTCGCAGGTATCAAAGCAGAGAAGTGCGGGCCAAGACTTATAATGTTGGCGAACTGGTTCTACGCCTACCGGAGAAGAAAAAGGACAAACTCAAGCCCAAGTGGGAGGGTCCCTTCATCATTGACGAAGTTCTCGCCAGAGGAGCGTACCCCCTGTGTGATGCGTCAGACAACCGCCTAGAGCCGAACCCATGGAACGCGGCCAGACTCCGAAGATTCTACGCCTAAGCGCCGAACTCTTTGTTCGTCTCCTTCTCCCCATTGTTTCTATTATTTTTTCCTCCCTTTTTGCTTTTTCCCTTTTTTAGCCTTCAAGCTTTTTCGTGCGGCTTGACCGTACACCAGCGACATATACATACTCAAATATGTACGTCCACCATACCTGGGGGCTTCTTTAAACATAAGCTTATTAATGTTATTTTTCGAGCATCAAGCTCATCACACATGCGTTTTTCTTTCCATACGTACCTTTTCTTTGCCATTATATGCATCGATATGACTTAAGTTTTGGCCAAGCTGGGTTGCCTGGCTCCTATGCTTATGCCCTACGTTCCCGTTAGTTCGGCTAGGGCATAAAGGGAGCACCTCTGTGATTGTTACTGCCGGGTCATCCGGATGTGTACCTCAGACTGGGTGAAGCCGAAAGCTAGCGTTCTTAAGGGAATATTCGGCCGGTGAACTAAAGATGTTCTTGCACTCACTCCATCGTGAACCCCCAGAAGTTATATATACTGCAATTTTTCAATCACAGTTCGGACATGCACGTTAACGCATGTACACCCAGGGAAAGGAACCCTTAACGGAACTATTCTCTCCGGAAGATGTTTCTTACAATTTTAATGTAATATAACATAACTAGATGGATACTTGTCTGTTCGAGCAACTATGACCCCTACGCCTGGTTTCCACGCATACCCCGGTCTACTCGGCCGCTCTGGTATTCGGAAACACTCCGCACCCTCGGGTCTAGAGGTCGAAGCGAAATGGTCTGCCATGACAAGCATTTTACAATTCAGCTAGAGTTACATAGGCCAAGGAAAGTACATAGTCATTTAAGACTCAAAAATTTCCTGTTCTATGCCGTCCAGCAGGTTGTCCAATTTGCAATCCTGTTGGGAATACTTGGCGGCTACTTCTACTTGGTTATACACCAGACTCACTGGAATTTCCTTCCCATCTGACCCTAGAGGCCCGACCCGGGCCATATGATTCGGATCAAGCTTGGTGTACCGTGTTTTCACCATGGCCCAGGCTTCTCTTGCACCTTCCCGGTAGGTTGATATTTTCCATAACCGGAAACGCCGCCGCGCTCCCTTGAATAGCTGTATAAGCTCTCCCATACTTCCTGGACGGGAGGCGGACGACCATAAGGCCTTGGCAACACTTCACATCACCTACCGCGCTTGCTCGTGCATTTGCAACAGCTCTTGTAGTAGATCGCCCGAAGATCCGGACATCTCCTCCTCGGGACGGCCAGTCAGCATACCTACAGACATAGTTCTGTCAGTTCCTTTCCTCGCGGAAATACACGGTGGTAAGTTGAACACATACTAAATATGCGGCCTCGCAGCCTCTTATTTTCCTTCACGGAGTCGGCTAGCTGGGCCCGCACATCCTTCAGCTCTTCGCCCAGATGGGTCTTGGAATCCTGGAGTTGATTTTTCTCATCAATGACCTGTTTCAGCACACGTTCGCCCGCAGCATGTAGCCTTTTGGCTTCTTGTTCATTCGCTTGCGCGACTTCCAGTGCCTCCTTGAATTCCTCTGACAATTATGTCATGGTATATGCAATACTGTTAGCATTACTGACATATAATTATATTTTCTCGATGGAGGGGAATATTACCAGGTGACGCCTTCTTGGATTTCTCCAGTTCAGCGGTAACAGCAGTTAGCTGTGTCCGGCACCTTTCTAGCTCTTGAGCTAGTAGGTCATTCTTCTCCGTAAGAACCTGGTTATACAGCGATCCTCAAATCAGTTGTACCAACTGCTTTAAGTCTCGGGGGCTACTGGCATATGGTTATCATATTCCGGACACAGTAAATTTACCTGCACATCTTTTAAATGTTGCTCTGTGGCTCTGCCAAGCCCATTTCGAGCAGCTCAGATGTATGCATCAGCTGAGCTGAAGGCATTGAACGCCTCTTCCGAGAAGCGGGGGTCGCGTAAAACGGTCCTCCGGTGCCGATGATTCATGGCACTCTCCACTTCCGAGTTGGTGATGGACATATCTTCTGAGTCCTCAGCCGAAGGATAGTCCGGCGCCACTCCCAAATCGGCCCTTGTCTCTTCGGGTGGGACCGGATCCCGGCTGTCGGGAGTATATCCGGCCGGATCCCTGGACGCAGTGCGACAAACTCTTTTCCTGATACAGGATGAACACGCAAGTCTCAGTTGGATGCAACTGCTAAAGACATATTTACAAACCCATACCTCTTTGATGAGGGCCCGACCGTGTCTTCGTTTGCCTTCCTCTTCGAAGGCTTGTCCGGTGTAGGAGCCGCTCTCTTCAGCATCGCTCCTGGGGTAACGCGGCGCGTCGAATGCCTCCCCTTTGGAGCACGAGACAGTGCGGTGGGTGAGGCGGAACGAGGAAACCCCTTCGGGGAAAATGTCTCCTGATTACTTACATGGGAGACGGGAAGAAGACCAGGTTAGTCGGCGATGATGGCCACTTCCGTGCTGTCGTAGCTCGCCTGGTAAAACGTCCCGTCCACGAGCGTCACGAATATATCCGGATCCTCCTCGAATCCAGGGTCAAGGTCCCGGTTGTGGTCCTTTGGCTGGGGGCGGGGCTGTAAAGTCCCTCGGAGACCTTTCGCCAGTGCTATAATAAACAGGAGGATTACAAATTCATTAAAAGATGACTTGAGGAGGGGAGTAAGCAAAACAGAGCAGAGGGGTTAAGACTTACCCAGCTAGGTGGATTGTACATGGAATATCCATCTGTTGGAAATATGCCCTAGAGGCAATAATAAATTGGTTATTATTATATTTCCTTGTTCATGATAATCGTTTATTATCCATGCTAGAATTGTATTCATAGGAAACTCAGATACATGTGTGGATACATAGACAACACCATGTCCCTAGTAAGCCTCTAGTTGACTAGCTCATTGATCAATAGATGGTTACGGTTTCCTGACCATGGACATTGGATGTCGTTGATAACGGGATCACATCATTAGGAGAATGATGTGATGGACAAGACCCAATCCTAAGCCTAGCACAAGATCGTGTAGTTCGTTTGCTAAGAGCTTTTCTAATGTCAAGTATCAGTTCCATAGACCATGAGATTGTGCAACTCCCGGATACCGTAGGAATGCTTTGGGTGTACCAAATGTCACAATGTAACTGGGTGGCTATAAAGGTGCACTACAGGTATCTCCGAAAGTCTCTGTTGGGTTGGCACGAATCGAGACTGCGATTTGTCACTCCGTGTAAACGGAGAGGTATCTCTGGGCCCACTCCGTAGGACATCATCATAATGTGCACAATGTGACCAAGGAGTTGATCACGGGATGATGTGAGTTACAGAACGAGTAAAGAGACTTGCCGGTAACGAGATTGAACAAGGTATCGGGATACCGATGATCGAATCTCGGGCAAGTAGCATACCGATAGACAAAGGGAATTGAATACGGGATTGATTGAATCCCCGACATCGTGGTTCATCCGATGAGATCATCGTGGAACATGTGGGAGCCAACATGGGTATCCAGATCCCGCTGTTGGTTATTGGCCGGAGAACGTCTCGGTCATGTCTGCATGGTTCCCGAACCCGTAGGGTCTACACACTTAAGGTTCGATGACGCTGGGGTTATAGGGAATAGATATACGTGGTTACCGAATGTTGTTCGGAGTCCCGGATGAGATCCCGGACGTCACGAGGAGTTCCGGAATGGTCCGGAGGTAAAGATTTATATATGGGAAGTCCTGTTTTGGTCACCGGAAAAGTTTCCGGTGCTATCTGTAATGTACCGGGACCACCAGGAGGGTCCCGAGGGTCCACCAGGTGGGGCCACCAGCCCCAGAAGGCTGCGTGGGCCAAGTGTGGGAGGGGACCAGCTCCAGGTGGGCTGGTGCGCCCCCCCCACCAAGGCCCAAGGCGCAGGGAGAGTGGGAGGGGGCAAACCCTAGGTCCAGATGGGCCTTAAGGCCCACCCTAGTGGCGCCCCCCTCTCTTTTCCCCTTGGCCGCACCCTAGATGGGTTTTGGGGGCTGCCGCCACCCCTGGGGAGGGAACCCTAGATGGGTGCGCAGCCCCTCCCCTTCCCCTATATATACTTGAGGTATTTGGGGCTGCAAACACATGAGAACGTCTCTCTCTTGGCGCAGCCCTACCCCTCTCCCTCCTCCTCTCCCGCGGTGCTTGGCGAAGCCCTGCAGGATTGCCACGCTCCTCCATCACCACCACGCCGCCGTGCTGCTGCTGGACGGAGTCTTCCCAACCTCTCCCTCTCTCCTTGCTGGATCAAGGCGTGGGAGACGTCACCGGGCTGCACGTGTGTTGAACGCGGAGGCGCCGTGGTTCGGCGCTTAGATCGGAATCAACCGCGATCTGAATCGCTACGAGTACGACTCCTTCATCCGCGTTCTTGCAACGCTTCCGCATCGCGATCTACAAGGGTATGTAGATGCACTCCCCTTCCCCTCGTTGCTAGATTACTCCATAGATTGATCTTGGTGATGCGTAGAAAATTTTGAATTTCTGCTACGTTCCCCAACAGTGGCATCATGAGCTAGGTCTATGCATAGTTTCTATGCACGAGTAGAACGCAAAGTAGTTGTGGGAGTCGATTTTGTCAATTTACTTGCCGTTACTAGTCTTATCTTGATTCGGCGGCATCGTGGGATGAAGCGGCCCGGACCGACCTTACACGTAAACTTACGTGAGACAGGTTCCACCGACTGACATGCACTAGTTGCATAAGGTGGCTAGTGGGTGTCTGTCTCTCCCACTTTAGTCGGATCGGATTCGATGAAAAGGGTCCTTATGAATGGTAAATAGAAATTGGCATATCACGTTGTGGCTTTTGCGTAGGTAAGAAACGTTCTTGCTAGAAACCCATAGCAGCCACGTAAAACATGCAACAACAATTAGAGGACGTCTAACTTGTTTTTGCAGGGTATGCTATGTGATGTGATATGGCCAAAAGGATGTGATGAATGATATATGTGATGTATGAGATTGATCATGTTCTTGTAATAGGAATCACGACTTGCATGTCGATGAGTATGACAACCAGCAGAAGCCATAGGAGTTGTCTTAATTTATTGTATGACCTGCGTGTCAATGAAAATGCCATGTAATTACTTTACTTTATTGCTAACCGTTAGCCATAGTAGTAGAAGTAATAGTTGGCGAGACAACTTCATGAAGACACGATGATGGAGATCATGGTGTCATGCCGGTGACGAAGGTGATCATGCCGCGCCTCGAAGATGGAGATCAAAGGCGCAAGATGATATTTGCCATATCACGTCACTTTATGATTTGCATGTGATGTTTATCATGTTTACATCTTATTTGCTTAGAACGACGGTAGCATAAATAAGATGATCCCTCACTAAAATTTCAAGAGACGTGTTCCCCCTAACTGTGCACCGTTGCGAAGGTTCGTTGTTTCGAAGCACCACGTGATGATCGGGTGTGATAGATTCTAACGTTCAAATACAACGGGTGTTGACGAGCCTAGCATGTACAGACATGGCCTCGGAACACATGCGAAACACTTAGGTTGACTTGACGAGCCTAGCATGTACAGACATGGCCTCGGAACACAAGAGACCGAAAGGTCGAACATGAGTCGTATAGTAGATACGATCAACATGGAGATGTTCACCGATGATGACTAGTCCGTCTCACGTGATGATCGGACACGGCCTAGTTTGACTCGGATCATGTATCACTTAGATGACTAGAGGGATGTCTATCTGAGTGGGAGTTTATTAAATAATTTGATTAGATGAACTTAATTATCATGAACGTAGTCAGAAGGTCTTTACAAATTATGTCGTAGCTTACGCTTTAGTTCTACTAAGATATGTTCCTAGAGAAAATTTAGTTGAAAGTTGATAGTAGCAATTATGCGGACTAGGTCCATAAACTGAGGATTGTCCTCATTGCTGCACAGAAGGCTTATGTCCTTAATGCACCGCTCGGTGTGCTGAACCTCGAGCGTCGTTTGTGGATGTTGCGAACATCTGACTTATACGTTTTGATGACTACATGATAGTTCAGTGCGTAATGCTAACGGTTTAGAATTGTGGCACCAAAGACGTTTTGAAACGTCGCAGAACATATGAGATGTTCCGAAGACTGAAATTGGGATTTCATACTAGTGCCCACGTCAAGAGGTATGAGACCTCAGACAAGTTTCTTAAGCCTGCAGACTAAGGGAGAAAATCTCAATCGTTGAGCATGTGCTCAGATTGTCTGAGTGCCACAATCGCTTGAATCGAGTGGGAGTTAATCTTCCAGATGAGATAGTGATGGTTCTCCATAGTCACTACCACCAAGCTATTAGAGCTTCGTGATGAACTATAACATATCAGGGATAGATATGATGATCCTTGAGCTATTCGCGATGTTTGACACCGCGAAAGTAGAAATCAAATAGGAGCATCAATTGTTGATGGTTAATAAAAACCACTAGTTTCAAGAAGGGCAAGGGCAAAAAGGGATACTTCATGAAACAGCAAGTCATTTGCTGCTCTAGTGAAGAATCCCAAGGTTAAACCCAAACCCGAGACTAAGTGCTCCTGCAATGAGGGGAACGGTCACTGAAGCAGAACTACCCTAGATACTTGGTAGATGAGAAGGCAGGCAAGGTCGATAGAAGTATATTGGATATACATTATATGAATGTGTACTTTACTAGTACTCCTAGCAGCACCAGGGTATTAGATACCGGTTCGGTTGCTAAGTGTTAGTAACTCGAAATAAAACCTGCGGAATAAAAGGAGACTAGCTAAAGGTGAGATGACGATATGTGTTGGAAGTGTTTCCAAGGTTGATGTGATCAAGCGTCGCATGCTCCCTCTACCATCGAGATTGGTCTTAAACCTAAATAATTGTTATTTGGTGTTTGCGTTGAGCATAAACATGATTGGATTATGTTTATCGCAATACGGTTATTCATTTAAGGAGAATAATGGTTACTCTGTTTATTTGAATAATACCTTCAATGTTCTTGCACCTAAAATAAATCTCGATCGTAGTGATACACATGTTCGTGCCAAAAGATATAAAATAGTAATGATAGTACCACATACTTGTGGCACTGCCATTTGAGTCATATTGGTATAGAACGCATGAAGATGCTCCATGTAGATGGATCTTTGGACTCACTCGTTTTTGAAAAGATTGAGACATGCGAACCATGTCTATTGGTATATATGCATGAAGAAACTCCATGCAGATGGATCATTTGGACTCACTTGATTTTGAATCACTTGAGACATGCAAATCATACCACATGGGCAAGATGACTGAAAGGCCTCGTTTTCAGTAAGATGGAACAAGAGAGCAACTTGTTGGAAGTAATATATTCGTATGTATGCAGTCCAATGAGTGCTGAGGCATGCAGTGGATATCGTTATGTTCTTACTTCACAGATGATTTGAGTAGATGCTGAGAATATTTACTTGATGAAACACAAGTCTGAATTATTGAAAGGTTCAAGTAATTTCAGAGTGAAGTTGAAGATCGTCATGACAAGAGGATAAAATGTCTATGATATGATCATAGAGATATCTGAGTTACGAGTTTGGCACACAATTAAGACATTGTGGAAAGTGTTTCACAATTAATACCGCCTGGAACACCACAGTGTGATGGTGTGTCCGAACATCATAACTGCACCCTATTGGATATGATGCATACAATGATGTCCCTTATCAAATTACCACTATCGTTTATGGGTTAGGCATTAGAGATAACCGCATTCACTTTAAAAGGGGCACCATGCAATTCCGTTGAGACGACACCGTTTAGAGAAACCTAAGTTGTCGTTTCTTAAAAGTTTGGGGCTGCGATGCCTATGTGAAAAAGTTTCAGGCTGATAAGCTCGAACCCAAAGCGGATAAATGCATCTTCATAGAAAACCCAACAGTTGGGTATACCTCCTATTTCAGATCTGGAAGCAAAAGTAATTGCTTCTAGAAACGAGTCCTTTCTCGAGGAAAGGTTTCTCTCGAAAGAATTGAGTGGGAGGATGGTGGAGACTTGATAAGGTCATTGAACCGTCACTTCAACTGGTGTGTAGCAGGGCACATGAAGTTGTTCCTGTGGCACCTACACCAATTGAAGTGGAAGCTTATGATAGTGATCATGAAACTTCGGATCAAGTCACTACCAAACCTCGTAGGACGACGAGGATGCGTGCTACTTCAGAGTGGTACGTGATCCTGTCTTGGAAGTCATGTTGCTAGACAACAATGAACCTACGAGCTATGGAGAAGCAATGGTGGGCCCATATTCCGACAAATGGTTAGAAGCCATGAAATCCGAGATAGGATCCATGTATCAGAACAAAGCATGGACTTTGGTGAACTTGCCTGATGATCGGCAAGCCATTGAGATAAATGGATCTTTAAGAAGAAGACGGACGTGGACGGTAAGGTTACCGTCTATGAAGCTCTACTTGTGGCAAAGAGTGTTTTCACAAGTTCAAGGAGTTGACTACGATGAGTTTTTCTCATCCGTAGCGATGCTTAAGTCCGTCGGAATCATGTTAGCATTAGCTGCATTTATGAAATCTGGCAGATGGATGTCAAAAACAAGTTTCCTTACCAGTTTTCGTAAGGAAAGGTTGTATGTGATACAATCAGAAAGGTTTTGTCGATCCTAAGGATGCTAAAAGGTATGCTAGCTCCAACGATCCTTCCATGGACTAGAGCAAGCATCTCGGAGTCATAATATACGCTTTGATGGAGTGATCAAAGTTTTTGGGTTTATACAAAGTTTGTTAGAAACTTGTATTTACAATAAAGTGAGTGGGAGCGTTACAACATTTCTGATAAGTATATGTGAATGACATATTGTTGATCCGAAATGATGTAAAATTTCTGGAAAGCATAAAGGGTTGTTTGAAAGGAGTTTTTCAAAGGAAGACCTGGATAAAGCTGCTTACATAATGGGCATCAAGATCTATGGAGATAGATCAAGACGCCTGATGATACTTTCAAAGAACGCACACCTTGACATGATTTTGAAAGAGTTCAAAATAGATCAGCAAAGAAGGAGTTCTTGGCTGTGTTACAAGGTGTGAGTATTGAGTAAGACTCAAGACCTGACCACAGCAGAAGAGAGAGAAAGGACGAAGGTCGTCCCCTATGCTTTAGACGTAGGCTCTACAGTATGCTATGCTGTGTACCGCACATGAAGTGTGCCTTGCCATGAGTTGGTCAAGGGGTACAATAGTGATCCGGGAATGGATCACATGACAGCGGTCGAACTTATCCTTAGTATCTAGTGGACTAAGGAATTTTCTCGATTATGGAGGTGAAAAGGAGTTCGTCGTAAAGGGTTACGTCGATGCGAACTTTGACACTAATCTGGATGACTCTGAGTAGTAAACCGGATTCGTATAGTAGAGCAGTTATTTGAAATGGCTCCAAGTAGCGCGTGGCAGCATCCACAAGATGACATAGATATTCGTAAAGCACACACGGATCTGAAAGGTTCAGACCCGTTGACTAATAACCTCTCTCACAAGCATAACATGGTCAAACCAGAACTCATTGAGTGTTAATCACATAGTGATGTGAACTAGATTGTTGACTCTAGTAAACTCTTTGGATGTTGGTCACATGGTGATGTGACCTGTGAGTGTTAATCACATGGTGATGTGAACTAGATTATTGACTCTAGTGCAAGTGGGAGACTGTTGGAAATATGCTCTAGAGGCAATAATAAATTGGTTATTATTATATTTCCTTGTTCATGATAATCGTTTATTATCCATGCTAGAATTGTATTGATAGGAAACTCAGATACATGTGTGGATACATACACAACACCATGTCCCTAGTAGGCCTCTAGTTGACTAGCTCGTTGATCAATAGATGGTTACGGTTTCCCGACCATGGACATTGGATGTCGTTGATAATGGGATCACATCATTAGGAGAATGATG
The DNA here is from genome assembly GCF_002575655.3 of Aegilops tauschii subsp. strangulata. NCBI lineage: Eukaryota > Viridiplantae > Streptophyta > Magnoliopsida > Poales > Poaceae > Aegilops > Aegilops tauschii. The sequence goes on from NC_053039.3 coordinate 361,875,403, forward strand.
TGATGGACAAGACCCAATCCTAAGCCTAGCACAAGATTGTGTAGTTCGTTTGCTAAGAGCTTTTCTAATGTCAAGTATCAGTTCCTTAGACCATGAGATTGTGCAACTCCCGGATACCGTAGGAATGCTTTGGGTGTACCAAACGTCACAACGTAACTGGGTGGCTATAAAGGTGCACTACAGGTATCTCCGAAAGTGTCTGTTGGGTTGGCACGAATCGAGACTGGGATTTGTCACTCCGTGTAAACGGAGAGGTATCTCTGGGCCCACTTGGTAGGACATCATCATAATGTGCACAATGTGACCAAGGAGTTGATCACGGGATGATGTGAGTTACGGAACGAGTAAAGAGACTTGCCGGTAACAAGATTGAACAAGGTATCGGGATACCGACGATCGAATCTCGGGCAAGTAGCATACCGATAGACAAAGGGAATTGAATACGGGATTGATTGAATCCCCGACATCGTGGTTCATCCGATGAGATCATCGTGGAACATGTGGGAGCCAACATGGGTATCCAGATCCCGCTGTTGGTTATTGGCCGGAGAACGTCTCGGTCATGTCTGCATGGTTCCCGAACCCGTAGGGTCTACACACTTAAGGTTCGATGACGCTGGGGTTATAGGGAATAGATATACGTGGTTACCGAATGTTGTTCGGAGTCCCGTATGAGATCCTGGACGTCACGAGGAGTTCCGGAATGGTCCGGAGGTAAAGATTTATATATGGGAAATCCTGTTTTGGTCACCGGAAAAGTTTCGGGTGCTATCGGTAATGTACCGGGACCACCGGGAGGGTCCCGGGGGTCCACCAGGTGGGGCCACCAGCCCCAGAAGGCTGTGTGGGCCAAGTGTGGGAGGGGACCAGCTCCAGGTGGGCTGGTGAGCCCCCCACCAAGGCCCAAGGCGCAGGGAGAGTGGGAGGGGGCAAACCCTAGGTCCAGATGGGCCTTAAGGCCCACCCTAGTGGCGCGCCCCTCTCTTTTCCCCTTGGCCGCACCCTAGATGGGTTTTGGGGGCTGCCGCCACCCCTTTGGAGGGAACCCTAGATGGGGGCGCAGCCCCTCCCCTTCCCCTATATATACTTGAGGTATTTGGGGCTGCAAACACATGAGAACGTCTCTCTCTTGGCGCAGCCCTACCCCTCTCCCTCCTCCTCTCCCGCGGTGCTTGGCGAAGCCCTGCAGGATTGCTATGCTCCTCCATCACCACCACGCCGTCGTGCTGCTGCTGGACGGAGTTTTCCCAACCTCTCCCTCTCTCCTTGCTGGATCAAGGCGTGGGAGACGTCACCGGGCTGCACGTGTGTTGAACGCGGAGGCGCCGTGGTTCGACGCTTAGATCGGAATCAACCGCGATCTGAATCGCTACGAGTACGACTCCTTCATCCGCGTTCTTGCAACGCTTCCGCATCGCGATCTACAAGGGTATGTAGATGCACTCCCCTTCCCCTCGTTGCTAGATTACTCCATAGATTGATCTTGGTGATGCGTAGAAAATTTTGAATTTCTGCTACGTTCCCCAACACCATCTCTGCGCTTGATATGAAGGAACTCCTCCTCCTCCCCTTTGTACAATTCGGCCAATATTTTGGCCAGAGCGGCGGGGGTGTCCGGACCCTTCCTGCCGCAGCGAGAGGCGTCGTCTTCCCCATTGTAGTGCCACATGGGAAGCCCTCGATATTGGAGTGGCCGAACCCCCCGCACTATTGAAGTCGCCATTACCTCGGCTATTGATAATCCGGACTGGGCGAGCGTCTTTATCTTGCCCATGAGTTGACGAACTTCTGCGCTATCGTCTTCCTCAAGACTCCGGGGGCGCCAGCTGTGACGTTTCTTCAAAGGAGCTCTTGCGAACTCGGGGAGACCCCTTCGAACTGGGTCTGGAAGCGCGACGTCCTCAATATAGAACCATTCGGACGGCCACTCTTCGGATGCCTTCTTTGGTGTGCCGGATAAGTATCCGGTCTCGGCGATGCGCCATATTTCGGCTCCGCCCACTTCAAATATTGATCCCTCGTGGTTGCGTGGGACGAGACAGAATAACTTTCTCCACAATTCAAAATGGGCCTCACTGTTGGAAATATGCCCTAGAGGCAATAATAAAATGGTTATTATTGTATTTCCTTGTTCATGATAATTGTCTATTGTTCATGCTATAATTGTATTAACTGGAAACCGTAATACATGTGTGAATACATAGACCACAACATGTCCCTAGTAAGCCTCTAGTTGACTAGCTCGTTGATCAATAGATGGTTATGGTTTCCTGACCATGGACATTGGATGTCATTGATAACGGGATCACATCATTAGGAGAATGATGTGATGGACAAGACCCAATCCTAAGCATAGCACAAGATCGTGTAGTTCGTTTGCTAAGAGCTTTTCTAATGTCAAGTATCGATTCCTTAGACCATGAGATTGTGCAACTCCCGGATACTGTAGGAATGCTTTGGGTGTACCAAACGTCACGACGTAACTGGGTGGCTATAAAGGTGCACTACAGGTATCTCCGAAAGTGTTTGTTGGGTTGGCACGAATCGAGACTGGGATTTGTCACTCCGTATGACGGAGAGGTATCTTTGGGCCCACTCGGTAATGCATCATCATAATGAGCTCAATGTGACTAATGATTTAGCCACGGGATCATGCGTTACGGAACGAGTAAAGAGACTTGCCGGTAACGAGATTGAACGAGGTATTGGGACACCGACGACCGAATCTCGGGCAAGTAACATACCGATAGACAAAGGGAATTGTATACGGGATTGATTGAATCCCCGACATCGTGGTTCATCCGATGAGATCATCGTGGAACATGTGGGAGCCAATATGGGTATCCAGATCCTGCTATTGTTTATTGGCCGGAGAGGTGTCTCGGTCATGTCTGCATGGTTCCCGAACCCGTTGGGTCTACACACTTAAGGTTCGATGACGCTAGGGTTATAGGGAATAGATATACGTGGTTACTAAATGTTGTTTGGAGTCCCGGATGAGATCCCGGACGTCACGAGGAGTTCCGGAATGGTCCGGAGGTAAAGAATAATATATAAGAAGTGAGGTTTTGGCCACCGGAAGAGTTTCGGGCGTCACCGGTAATGTACCGGGACCACCGGAGGGTTCCGGGGGTCCACCGGGAGGGGCCACCAACCCCGGAGGCCTGCGTGGGCCAAGTGTGGGAAAGGACCAGCCCCTAGGTGGGCTGGTGCGCCTCCCACAAGAGGCCCAAGGCGCATGGAAAAGGGGAAGGGGGGAAACCCTAGGCACAGATGGGCCCAAGGCCCACCTAGGGTGCGCCCCCCCTCCCTCCCCCTCTTGGCCGCCCCCTCCATCCAATCTAGGGCTGGCCGCCACACCTAGGGGGGAACCCTAGATGGGGGCGCAGCCCCTCCCCTTCCCCTATATATAGTGGGGGTTTTGGGGCTGCCATAGACACGAGTCTCCCTCTCTCTTGGCGCAGCCCTACCCCTCTCCCTCCTCGTCTCTCGCAGTGCTTGGCGAAGCCCTGCTGGAGTGCCACGCTCCTCCATCACCACCATGCCGTTGTGCTGCTGCTGGATGGAGTCTTCCCCAACCTCTCCCTCCTTGCTGGATCAAGGCACGGGAGACGTCACCGGGCTGCATGTGTGTTCAACGCGGAGGCACCGTTGTTCGGTGCTTAGATCGGATTCGGCCGCGATCTGAATCGCTTCGTGTACGACTCCACCGACCGCGTTCTTGCAACGCTTCCGCATCGCGATCTTCAAGGGTATGAAGATGCACTCCCCTCTCTCTCTTTGCTAGTTATTCCATAGATTGATCTTGGTGATGCGTAGAAATTTTTGAATTTCTGCTACGTTCCCCAACAGTGGCATCGTGAGCTAGGTCTATGCGTAGATTCTATGCACGAGTAGAACACAAAGTAGTTGTGGGTGATGATTTGTTCAATTTGCTTACCGTTACTAGTCTTATCTTGATTCGGCGGCATTGTCGGATGAAGCGGCCCGGACCGACCTGACACGTACTCTTACGTGAGACAGGTTCCACCGACTGACATGCACTTGATGCATAAGGTGGCTAGCGGGTGTCTGTCTCTCCCACTTCAGTCGGATCGGATTCGATGAAAAGGGTCCTTATGAAGGGTAAATAGCAATTGGCATATCACCGTTGTGGCTTTTGCGTAGGTAAGAAACGTTCTTGCTAGAAACCCATAGCAGCCACATAAAACATGCAACAACAATTAGAGGACGTCTAACTTGTTTTTGCAGGGTATGCTATGTGATGTGATATGGCCAAAAGGATGTGATGAATGATATATGTGATGTATGAGATTGATCATGTTCTTGTAATAGGAATCACGACTTGCATGTCGATGAGTATGACAACCGGCAGGAGCCATAGGAGTTGTCTTAATTTATTGTATGACCTGCGTGTCAATGAAAGCGCCATGTAATTACTTTACTTTATTGCTAACCGTTAGCCATAGTAGTAGAAGTAATAGTTGGCGAGACAACTTCATGAAGACACGATGATGGAGATCATGGTGTCATGCCGGTGACGAAGGTGATCATGCCGCGCCTCGAAGATAGAGATCAAAAGGCGCAAGATGATATTGGCCATATCATGTCACTTTATGATTTGCATGTGATGTTTGTCATGTTTACATCTTATTTGCTTAGAACGACGGTAGCATAAATAAGATGATCCCTCACTAAAATTTCAAGAGATGTGTTCCCCCTAACTGTGCACCGTTGCGAAGGTTCGTTGTTTCGAAGCACCACGTGATGATCGGGTGTGATAGATTCTAACGTTCGCATACAACGGGTGTAAGCCAGTTTTACACATGCGAAACACTTAGGTTGACTTGATGAGCCTAGCATGTACAGACATGGCCTCGGAACACAAGAGACCGAAAGGTCGAACATGAGTCGTATAGTAGATACCATCAACATGGAGATGTTCACCGATGATGACTAGTCCGTCTCACGTGATGATCGGACACGGCCTAGTTGACTCGGGTCATGTATCACTTAGATGACTAGAGGGATGTCTATCTGAGTGGGAGTTCATTAAATAATAAGATGAACTTAATTATCATGAACATAGTCAAAAGGTCTTTGCAAATTATGTCATAGCTTACGCTTTAGTTCTACTGTTTAAGATATGTTCCTAGAGAAAATTTAGTTGAAAGTTGATAGTAGCAATTATGCGGACTGGGTCCGTAAACTGAGGATTGTCCTCATTGCTGCACAGAAGGCTTATGTCCTTAATGCACCGCTCAGTGTGCTGAACCTTGAGCATCATTTGTGGATGTTGCGAACATCTCACATGCACATTTTGATGACTACGTGATAGTTCAGTGCGTAATGTTAAAACACTATAGAATTGAGGCACCGAAGACGTTTTTGAAACGTCGCAGAACATATGAGATGTTTCAAGGGCTGAAATTGGGATTTCAGGCTCGTGCCCACGTCAAGAGGTGTGAGACCTCCGACAAGTTTCTTAAGCCTACAAACTAAGGGAGAAAAGCTCAATCGTTGAGCATGTGCTCAGATTGTCTGAGTACTACAATCGCTTGAATCGAGTGGGAGTTGTCTTCCAGATGAGATAGTGATGGTTCTCCGAAGTCACTGCCACCAAGCTACTAGAGCTTCGTGATGGACTATAACATATCAGGGATAGATATGATGATCCTTGAGCTATTCGCGATGTTTGACACCGCGAAAGTGGAAATCAAGTAGGAGCATCAATTTTTGATGGTTTGTAAAACCACTGGTCTCAAGAAGGGCAAGGGCAAGAAGGGATACTTCATGAAACGGCAAATCAGTTGCTGCTCTAGTGAAGAAACCCAAGGTAGAACCCAAACCCGAGACTAAGTGCTTCTGTAATGAGGGGAACGGTCACTGAAGCAGAACTACCCTAGATACTTAGTAGATGAGAAGTCAGGCAAGGTCGACAGAAGTATATTGGATATACATTATATTAATGTGTACTTTACTAGTACTCCTAGTAGCACCAGGGTATTAGATACCGGTTCGGTTGCTAAGTGTTGGTAACTCGAAATAAAAGCTACGGAATAAATGGAGACTAACTAAAGGTGAGATGATGATATGTTATTCCAAGGTTGATGTGATCAAACATCGCACGCTCCCTCTACCATCGAGATTGGTGTTAAACCTAAATAATTGTTATTTGGTGTTTGCGTTGAGCATAGACATGATTGGATTATGTTTATCGCAATACGGTAATTCATTTAAGGAGAATAATGGTTACTCTGTTTATTTGAATAATACCTTCAATGGTCTTGCACCTAAGATGAATGGTTTATTGAATCTCGATCGTAGTGATACACATGTTCGTGCCAAAAGATATAAAATAGTAATGATAGTACCACATACTTGTGGCACTGCCATTTGAGTCATATTGGTATAAAACGCATGAAGAAGCTCCATGTAGATGGATCTTTGGACTCACTCGTTTTTGAAAAGATTGAGACATGCGAACCATTTCTCTTGGTATATATGCATGAAGAAACTCCATGCAGATGGATCGTTTGGACTCACTTGATTTTGAATCACTTGAGACATGCAAATCATACCACATGGGCAAGATGACTGAAGGCCTCGTTTTCAGTAAGATGGAACAAGAAAGCAACTTGTTGGAAGTAATACATTTTGATGTGTGCAGTCCAATGAGTGCTGAGGCATGCAGTGGATATCGTTATGTTCTTACTTCACAGATGTTTTGAGTAGATGCTGAGTGTATTTACTTGATGAAACACAAGCCTGAATTATTGAAAGGTTCGAGTAATTTCAGAGTGAAGTTCAAGATCGTCATGACAAGAGGATAAAATGTCTATGATATGATCATAGAGATATCCGAGTTACGAGTTTGGCACACAATTAAGACATTGTGGAAATTGTTTCACAACTAATACTGCCTGGAACACCATAGTGTGATGGTGTGTCCGAACATCATAACTGCACCCTATTGGATATGGTGCATACCATGATGTCTCTCATCGAATTACCACTATCGTTTATGGGCTAGGCATTAGAAACAACCGCATTCACTTTAAATAGGGCACCACGCAATTCCGTTGAGACGACACTGTATGAACTATGGTTTAGAGAAACCTAAGCTGTCGTTTCTTAAAAGTTTGGGGCTGCGATACTTATGTGAAAAGTTTCAGGCTGATAAGCTCGAACCCAAAGCGGATAAATGCATCTTCATAGAATACCCAAAATAGTTGGGTATACCTCCTGTCTCTGATCCGGAAGCAAAAGGGTTTGTTTCTAGAATCGGGTCCTTTCTCGAGGAAAAGTTTCTCTCGAAAGAATCAAGTGGGAGGATGGTGGAGACTTGATGAGGTTATTGAACCGTCACTTCAACTAGTGTGTAGCAGGGGACAAGAAGTTGTTCCTGTGGCACCTACACCAATTGAAGTGGAAGCTTATGATAGTGATCATGAAACTTCGGATCAAGTCACTACCAAACCTCGTAGGACGACAAGGATGTGTACTACTTCAGAGTGGTACGTAATCCTGTCTTGGAAGTCATGTTGCTAGACAACAATGAACCTACGAGCTATGGAGAAGCGATGGTGGGCCCAGATTCTGACGAATGGCTCGAGGCCATAAAATCCTAGAGAGGATCCATGTATAAAACAAAGTATAGACTTTGGAAGAACTACTTGATGGTCGTAAGGCTGTTGGGTGCAGATGGATTTTAAAAGGAAGACGGACAATGATGGTAAGTGTCACCATTAAGAAAGCTCGACTTGTCGTTAAGATGTTTTCCGACAAGTTCAAGGAGTTGAGTGCGATGAGACTTTCTCACTCGTAGCGATGCTAAGAGTCTGTTGGAATTATATTAGCAGTTACTGCATTATTTATGAAATCTTGCAGATAGGATGTCAAAACATTGTTTCCTCGACGATTTTCTTGAGGAAAGTTTGTATGTGATACAACCAGAAGGTTTTGTCAATCCTGAAAGATGCTAACAAGTATGCAAAGCTCCAGCAATCCTTCTAAGGACTGGAGTAAGCATCTCGGAGTTGGAATGTACGCTTTGATGAGATGATCAAAGATTTTGGGTTTATACAAAGTTTATGAGAAACTTGTATTTCCAAAGAAGTGAGTGGGAGCACTATAGAATTTTTGATGAGTATATGTTGTTAACATATTGTTGATCAGAAATGATGTAGAATTTCTGGAAAGCATACAGGGTTATTTGAAAAGTGTTTTTCAATGGAAACCCTGGATTAAGCTACTTGAACATTGAGTATCAAGATCTATAAGGATAGATCAAAAACGCTTAATAGTACTTTCAAATGAATACATACCGTGACAGGATTTTGAAGGAGTTCAAAATAGATCAGCAAAGAAGGAGTTCTTGGCTGTGTTACAAGGTGTGAGTATTGAGTAAGACTCAAGACCTGACCACGGCAGAAGAGAGAGAAAGGACAAAGGTCGTCCCCTATGCTTTGGACGTAGGCTCTACAATATGCTATGCTGTGTACCGCACCTGAAGTGTGCCTTGCCATGAGTTAGTCAAGGGGTACAATAGTGATCCGGGAATGGATCACATGACAGCGGTCGAACTTATCCTTAGTATCTAGTGGACTAAGGAATTTTCTCAATTATGGAGGTGGAAAAGGAGTTCGTCATAAAGGGTTACGTCGATGCGAACTTTGACACTAATCTGGATGACTCTGAGTAGTAAACCGGATTCGTATAGTAGAGCAGTTATTTGGAATAGCTCCAAGTAGCGCGTGGTAGCTACATCTACAAGATGACATAGAGATTTCTAAAGCACACACGGATCTGAATGTTGCAGACCCGTTGACTAAAACCTCTCTCGTAAGCATAACATGATCAAACCCTAGAACTCATTGAGTGTTAATCACATGGTGATATGAACTAGATTATTGACTCTAGTAAACTCTTGGGTATTAGTCACATGGCGATGTGAACTTTGAGTGTTAATCACATGGTGATGTGAACTAGATTATTGACTCTAGTGCAAGTGGGAGACTGTTGGAAATATGCCCTAGAGGCAATAATAAAATGGTTATTATTGTATTTCCTTGTTCATGATAATTGTCTATTGTTCATGCTATAATTGTATTAACTGGAAACCGTAATACATGTGTGAATACATAGACCACAACATGTCCCTAGTAAGCCTCTAGTTGACTAGCTCGTTGATCAATAGATGGTTATGGTTTCCTGACCATGGACATTGGATGTCATTGATAACGGGATCACATCATTAGGAGAATGATGTGATGGACAAGACCCAATGCTAAGCATAGCACAAGATCGTGTAGTTCGTTTGCTAAGAGCTTTTCTAATGTCAAGTATCGTTTCCTTAGACCATGAGATTGTGCAACTCCCGGATACTGTAGGAATGCTTTGGGTGTACCAAATGTCACAACGTAACTGGGTGGCTATAAAGGTGCACTACAGGTATCTCCGAAAGTGTCTGTTGGGTTGGCACGAATCGAGACTGGGATTTGTCACTCCGTATGACGGAGAGGTATCTCTGGGCCCACTCGGTAATGCATCATCATAATGAGCTCAATGTGACTATTGAGTTAGCCACGGGATCATGCGTTACAGAACGAGTAAAGAGACTTGCCGGTAACGAGATTGAATGAGGTATTGGGATACCGACGATCGAATCTCGGGCAAGTAACATACCGATAGACAAAGGGAATTGTATACGGGATTGATTGAATCCCCGACATCGTGGTTCATCCAATGAGATCATCGTGGAACATGTGGGAACCAATATGGGTATCCAGATCCCGCTATTGGTTATTGGCCGGAGAGTTGTCTCGGTCAGGTCTTGTAGCGACCAGACCTCAAATGGCCTGTGCTGCTGTGCACCAGTGTCATCCCTGGATCAGTAATGCTGACACGCACAGTACAAATGGAGGATTTATACCAGAGTAGCAATCACACACTTATTACATCGAATATCTCCAAAGAGATTAAGTATGATAAACATGGCTTAAGGCCATCTAACACGATAACAGCGGAAGACTTGGAAGATAAGTGAGTCCATCACTCCAGCGGCATCACTGAGTATAAGACCACGACCTAAGGCATCTTACTCGACGTCTGAAAAGTCTGCAACATGAAACGTTGCAGCCCGAAAACGGGTCGGCACATAGAATATGCTGGCAATGTAACACATAGAGAACAATGAATAATAACAATGCTATACTACATGCATATATGGCTGGTGGAAAGCTCTATGGTTACAGTTTTTGCGAAAAGCCAATTTTATCCTACTTCAAAGGAATAAGTTTTATTTAACTATCATGGTGGTTGTGAAACATTGAGATGGTTGACAGCATCTCAATCCCAATTAAAAAGTCATCAATAACCCAACAAAATTAATTAGTAGTAACATAGTGATGAGATTCACATGATAATCCAAGTACTAGATACTCAAGTTGTCCATAACCGGGGACACGGCTAATCATGATTAGTTTGTACACTCTGCAGAGGTTTGTGCACTTTTCCCCACAAGACTTGATCTCCTCCGTTGGATTACTCGCACTACATGGTGTTTGAGTAACGGATGACCAAGACACAGTCTTTCAGAAGTGTTTGCACCTTACGTATGGGTAGACAGTTACACCTACTTTCCCCTACATCTGCTAGTCTACCACTGTAAGAGTTCACACAACTTAGTCAACTATGCTAGAGCCCATAATAGCTTGCGGCTGCACACGGAAGTTTCTAGCATGAATAATCTCATGATCCCTTTGAACCTGGGTGGCGGTCCAAAAGAAAAACAGGCAATCCTGGAATACCCAGGTACCTCAATCCACCCAGATGTGAGTTTAAGTTGCCACCTTAAGTAAACCATTAATTAACAATCTCACATCTGTCATGAATTTCACTCAAACCCAATCCACGTCTACGAGCATAGCATGGCAATAGTAAAAGCAACGTAGAAGTAACTCCCAAGGGTTTGTATAGAAAACAGGTAATAGGTTCTACCTCAACTACTTCCCAATACCCACAATTTAATTAGATCCTAATTATGCAAGTGTTTGAGGAAAACAGATCTAATGCAATAAAAACTGGGTATGAACGGGATATGATCAAAGTGTTACTTGCCTTGCTGATGATCCGCAAAACCTAGCGATCCGAAGTAACAAGCGGCACACTCCGGGTACTCTATCGCAAACAAACAAGCATACAATCAGTACTCATCTAATGCACAGGTAAAACTCGAATGAAAGATCCAACCAGAAAGTTCAACTTAAGAACTCCGGTTTGCAAAAAGAATCAACTCGAAAGAAGCAACGAAAGTCAAACGGCGAAAGAAAGAAACTTCGTTTGCTAATCTGGATCTAGGTCAAATTTTACTGTAGCAAAAACTTGTTTGAGTATATTAAACGGAAAGAGAATTTCGAGACGAAACTCTAGGCGCTTGAATCGCCTGATTCTGATAAACGAGCGAGAAGTTAAACAGAATCGAAGATTCGACCGGAAATCGAATCTGAGAGAATAACGAGGAAACTCCGACGAAAAAGAAAAACGGACGAACGGTTAAAGAACGGACGTTCGTTAACAGAGAAAAACCGACGAACGTGTTCGTTAGAACGAACGGTTCGGTGAACGCTCGTAAAATAATAAAACCGAAAAAAACGATCTAGGTTTTTTTTTCTAAAAACGAAGGGTTTTTTAAAAAAAACGAAAACCGGCAAGTCAACGGGCGGCGGGCATACCTCGTCGGGGCTACTCCGGCGAGGGCTCCGGCGGGGCTCCGGCTCGGGCGGCGAGGGGCGCGGGGTGCGGGGCTCGGGGGGGCGCGAGGGGCGGTGAGGGGCGGCGGCTCCGGCGGCGGCGGCGATGAGTACGGGCGGCGGCGGCGATGTGAGGAAAGAGAGGGGGGCGGTATTTAAGGAGGGGGGGTCCGGCGGCTTGGGGGAGGGGGCAAGCCGAGCGGCGCGGCTCATGGCCATGGCGGACACGGCGACGGCGGCGATCCCGTGCGGGAAGAGGAGAGGCGCGAGGCGGGCCGTCGGCTGGGCCTTTGGCCCAGTCGGCGCGCGGGCGTTTTTTTTTAAATAAGTTCCGCGGAAAATAATACGTAGAAAAATAAATAAAAATCAGAAAAATATGAAATAAATTTTCCCCGTCTAGTTAGAAAATCTAGAATAGGGTGAACATTTTTATAATCAAAAATAAATATTTCTAAAATATGCAATATTTTTAATGCAATAAAAATTGCAAATAAAATCCAAATAATGATTTTAACATTTTTCCTCCAGTATTTCAATTGTTTTGGAGAAGTCATATTTTCTCCTCTCGTTTATTTAAAATGAAATATTTTTCCGGGGAGAAAAATAATTAAAACCACAATCCTCGTTTGAAAATCAAATTTGAAAATTCGAGAAAACCCCCAACTCTCTCCGAGGGTCCTTGAGTTGCGTAGGATTTATCGAGGATTTGTCAAAATGCAACAAAACATGATATGCAATGATGATCTATGTAAAACATTCCAAATTGAAAATTTGGGATGTTACAAACCTACCCCCCTTAAGATGAATCTCGCCCTCGAGATTCGGGTTGGCTAGAAAACAGGTGGGAGTGGTTTTTCCGTAGATCTTCCTCTCGCTCCCAGGTGGCTTCATCCTCCGTGTGGTGACTCCACTGGACTTTGCAAAACTTGATAACCTTGCTGCGGGTAACTCGGCTAGCATACTCGAGAATCTTCACCGGTTTCTCCTCATAAGTCAAATCACTTTCCAACTGAATCGCTTCCAGTGGCACAGTATCTCTCAGTGGTATCTCAGCCATCTCTGCGTGGCACTTCTTCAACTGCGAAACGTGAAATACATCATGAACTCCAGACAATCCTTTGGGCAATTCTAGCTTGTAAGCAACTTCTCCCATACGTTCCAACACTCTGTATGGTCCGATAAAACGGGGCGCTAACTTTCCTTTAACTCCAAAGCGCTTCACTCCTCGAAGTGGTGATACTCGAAGATACACTCTGTCTCCGACTTCGTGAACGGTCTCCTTTCGTTTAGAATCAGCGTAACTCTTCTGCCTGGACTGGGCTACCTTGAGCCTATCGCGAATCATCCTCACTTTCTGTTCGGACTCCTTAATCAAATCTGGTCCAAACAACTGACGGTCTCCAACTTCGTCCCATAACAACGGTGTTCTACACCTCCTTCCGTACAAGGCTTCGAAAGGGGCCATCTTCAAACTGGTTTGATAACTGTTGTTATACGAAAACTCCGCATATGGCAAATTGTCGTCCCAACTAGATCCATAATCTAGTGCACATGCTCTCAACATGTCCTCCAAAATCTGGTTGACTCTCTCGGTCTGTCCATCTGTCTGTGGGTGAAATGTTGTACTAAATTCCAGCCTGGTTCCCAACGTTTCATGTAACTGCTTCCAAAACTTCAAGGTAAATTGGGTTCCTCTGTCTGATACAATGGTCCTCGGAACTCCATGCAAACATACGATCATGGTCATGTATATCTTTGCCAACTTAGCACCGGTGTAAGTGGTCTTCACTGGAATGAAATGAGCCACTTTCGTCAATCGGTCGACTACAACCCATATTGAGTCATAGCCTGATCGAGTCCTGGGTAATCCTGTGATAAAATCCATGCCTATTTTATCCCACTTCCATTCGGGTATCGGCAATGGCTGTAGCAATCCTGCTGGCTTCTGATGCTCTGCCTTCACTCTCTGACATACATCACAAACTGCTACATACTCCACAATATCCTTCTTCATTCCGGTCCACCAGAAAGTATTCTTCAAATCCAAATACATCTTGGTATTCCCTGGGTGAATCGAGTACGGTGAATCATGGGCTTCTTGCAAAATCAACTTCCTGATCTCCGGATCATTTGGCACGTATACGCGGTCCTCGAACCATAAGGTATCGTCCTCATCCTCACGAAATCCCTTGGCTTTTCCTTTGCTCATCTTCTCCTTTATCTCTTCAATCTCCTTGTCTGTCTTCTGAGCTTCTATGATCCTTTCCATCAAGGTAGACTGAATCTCCAATGTCACTAAATAGCCTCTTGGGACTATCTCCAAACATAGCTCGCGTAGGTCCTCGGCTAACTCCTGAGGTAACTCTCCGGTCATGAGGGTGTTGATATGACTCTTGCGGCTCAACGCGTCTGCTACTACGTTAGCCTTTCCAGGGTGATAATGCAATCTCATATCATAATCCTTGATGAGCTCCAACCATCTCCTCTGTCTGAGATTTAACTCCTTCTGCGTGAAAATGTACTTCAAACTCTTGTGATCCGTGTACACCTCACAATGGTTTCCGATGAGAAAATGTCTCCATGTCTTCAAAGCATGCACCACGGCTGCTAATTCCAAATCGTGCGTAGCATAATTCTTCTCATGGGGTTTAAGTTGTCGTGAAGCATATGACACAACTCTTCCTTCCTGCATAAGCACTGCTCCAAGTCCTCGACGAGAAGCGTCGCAATAAACTTCATAGTCCTTGCGTTGATCTGGCAGAATCAACACTGGTGAGGTAACCAATCGTTTCTTCAACTCTTGGAAACTAGCTTCACATTCCTCAGTCCAATTGAATTTGGTGTCCTTCTTCAATAGCTCAGTCATGGGCTTAGCAATCCTTGAGAAATTCTCAATAAACCTCCGGTAGTATCCTGCAAGTCCAAGAAAACTCCGGATTTCTCCAACTGTCGCGGGTGATTCCCAACTTGTCACTGTGTCAACCTTGGCAGGGTCTACTGCTATTCCTTCTCCAGAAATAACATGTCCAAGGAATCCAACTTCCTTCAACCAAAACTCACATTTGCTGAACTTGGCGTATAACTGATGTTCTCTGAGCTTCTCAAGTACCAATCGTAAATGCTCCTCATGCTCTTCTTCATCCTTGGAAAAGATTAAAATATCATCAATGAACACCACGACGAACTTATCCAAAAACTCCATAAACACTTTGTTCATCAGGTTCATGAAATAGGCCGGTGCGTTAGTCAGTCCAAATGACATAACGGTATACTCATACAATCCATATCTGGTGGTAAATGCCGTCTTAGGTATATCCTGCTCTCGAATCTTTAACTGATGGTATCCTGATCGTAGATCGATCTTGGAAAATACTTTAGCTCCTTGCAGGCGGTCAAACAAATCGTTGATCATCGGCAGTGGGTACTTGTTTTTGATGGTCACTTCATTCAATCCTCGGTAATCAACAACCATCCTTAGTGATCCATCTTTCTTCTCCACTAGAAGTATTGGTGATCCCCAAGGTGACGAACTTGGGCGAATATAGCCTTTATCCAGTAACTCCTTGATCTGCTTCTTAATTTCCTCCAAATCCTTTGCGGGCATCCTGTACGGTCTCTTAGATATTGGCCCTGTGCCTGGCAAAAGTTCAATCAAGAACTCAATGTCTCTATCCGGTGGCATGCCTGGCAACTCTTCTGGAAATACATCCGGATAGTCCTTCACCACTGGTACTTCCTCCTGTACAACTCCTGATAAGGAATTCACTTGAGTCCTCTTCGGCATATGCCGGGATACATACTTGATCCTTTTTCCTTCCGGGGTGGTAAGCAAAATCGTCTTGCTGGCACAATCGTTGTTTCCTCCATACAACGATAGCCAATCCATTCCCAAAATCACATCCAAACCTTGCGATTCCAAAACAATGAGGTCTGAGGGGAAAACATGCCTACCAATGGCCAATGGTATCTGGAAACATCCTTGGGTGGCCATATACTCTGCTCCTGGCGAGGTTACTAACATAGGGTTTCTGAGAACTTTGGTGGACATCTTAAACTTATTCACGAATCCCCTTGATATGTATGAATGCGATGCACCAGTATCGAAAAGAACAGTTGCAGTAAATGACTTAACCAAAAACTTACCTATTACTGCATCAGGCTGAGCTTCAACCTCCTCCACGCTCACGTGGTTCACATGTCCTTTGTTGAACGGGTTCGGCTTCTTCCCAGAGCTTCCATTGCCATTTCCATTTTGGGCTTCAGGACATTCATTTGCATAATGTCCATTCTTCTGGCACTTAAAACAAGTGACTTGGCTCAGGTCCCTCTTGGCTGGGGTAGATGGGTTGGTGCGGTTCTGTCTGTTGCTTCCTCCATTCCCATTACCATTCTTGGAGCCATTATGGTTGTGCAAACTACCTCCTCCATGGGTATGCTGAAACTGTCCTCCCGGCTTTGGGGTAAATCGAGGCTTCTGCTGAGCTCCTGAGTTATACTTCCCTTGTCCATACTTCCTCTTACGGTTTTCAATCTGCTGTTGCTTCCCTTCAATCATGAGAGCTCTATCTACCAGCTCCTGGTAGTTGTTGAAAGTTGCTACCATCAACTGCATGCTCAGTTCATCATTCAGTCCTTCCAAAAACTTCTCCTGCTTGGCAGCATCTGTAGCAACGTCATCTGGTGCATAACGTGCTAACTTACTGAATTCCTCCACATACTGGCCTACGGTGCGTCCTCCTTGGCGTAGGTTGCGAAACTCACGCTTCTTCATAGCCATAGCTCCTGCTGAAACATGAGATGTACGGAAAGCTTGCTGAAACTGGTCCCATGTGAAAGTGTCAATAGGGTGCGTGTGCGTGGCTGTATAATTCTCCCACCATGATGCTGCGGGTCCATCAAGCTGATGTGCGGCAAAACGCACTCTTTCCGCATCTGTGCATCCTGCAGTGGTCAACTCCCTTCCAACTTTGCGGAGCCAATCATCTGCTACAATCGGCTCGGTGCTACTGGAAAACAACGGCGGGTTTAGCCTTAAGAAACGGGCTAAGTGATCAACAGGTGGTGGTGGCGGTGGGTTGTTGTTGTTGTTGTTGTTGTTGCCTTGGTTATGAACTAACACTTGCATCAGGGCATTCTGTTGCTGAATCAACTGGGTGATCTCTGGCGGGAAAACAAATCCGGTGTCGCGTCTCGGAGGCATCTGATAGGTTTAGAAAAGATGAGAGTTAAGAGTAGAATGAGGTCTAGAGAGAAAACACTACCCATATGCTCATGAGACAAATTCAATCAATATCACTCAATCAATTCAATCAAGGCAAAACAATCGATCTAACTAGCGTTACAAAGTGCTTGAACTATACTATTGAATGGGGGAAAACTACTACTGATATGGTGGTCTACTAGAAATTCTGATCCGTTGAAGACTCCATGATGTCTGCTCCAGCTTCATCAATCCATTCGTCTTCACTTGGTTCCGAGTCGGTGTCGTCGATGATAATGTAGTTATCCGGACAAGTGCATTCGTCGACTTCTACTTTTGGCGCTGGATTTCCCACGAATGCTCCAATCTTATTCTCCAGGTCGTCAATCTTCCCTACTAGTGCGTTGATTTCCTCCAAGTAATCTTTGCGTGTAGCCTTGAGTTCTTCTTGGAGTTCCTTGATCTTCGTTAATGCCTTCTTCAGTTCTTCCTTGTCCATGCACATTTGATTCTCCTGGCGTCGAATATGTTGGTTCTGCTCCTGGATGAAAGCTGCAATTGATCCATCCTTCTTGGTTCTGATCATCTCCCATTGCGCGTCTCGACGTCCACAAATCTGATAAATTGTATCCTTAAGCTCCTGGTGGTAGACTTCTCCGATGCGTCCCATGGCGATGTGTGCGGCCATGCTCTTCCCTAAACTCCAAGTTGGTGCTTCGAAAACCAATCTCATGGCACTAAACATCCTTCCTGGAATGATAACTTGAATCTTCCAGCTCTCCTCTTCAGGTAATGTGGCGTTGTAGGTTCCGGTGACACTTGGTATTCCTATGTTCAAGTACTTGGTGACTTCCTTCAAGTGTCGACCAAACGGCGTGTCTTCATCTGGTTGCATGAACTTGCTCCTTGCATTCGCCATTACTAAAAGAGTAGAAAGTGGAGAGGGGTCAGAAATGAGAAGAGAGAAGCTTTCTAGGGCTTAAGCTTAGTGGTCGTGTCCTATAGTCAGCGTGTGCTCTGATACCAACTTTGTAGCGACCAGACCTCAAATGGCCTATGCTGCTGTGCACCAGTGTCATCCCTGGATCAGTAATGCTGACACGCACAGTACAAATGGAGGATTTATACCAGAGTAGCAATCACACACTTATTACATCGAATATCTCCAAAGAGATTAAGTATGGTAAACATGGCTTAAGCCATCTAACACGATAACAGCGGAAGACTTGGAAGATAAGTGAGTCCATCACTTCAGCGGCATCACTGAGTATAAGACCACGACCTAAGGCATCTTACTCGACGTCTAAAAAGTCTGCAACATGAAACGTTGCAGCCCGAAAACGGGTCAGCACATAGAATATGCTGTCAATGTAACACATAGAGAACAATGAATAATAACAATGCTATACTACATGCATATATGGCTGGTGGAAAGCTCTATGGTTACAGTTTTTGCGAAAAGCCAATCTTATCCTACTTCAAAGGAATAAGTTTTATTTAACTATCATGGTGGTTGTGAAACATTGAGATGGTTGACAGCATCTCAATCCCAATTAAAAAGTCATCAATAACCCAACAAAATTAATTAGTAGTAACATAGTGATGAGATTCACATGATAATCCAAGTACTAGATACTCAAGTTGTCCATAACCGGGGACACAGCTAATCATGATTAGTTTGTACACTCTGCAGAGGTTTGTGCACTTTTCCCCACAAGACTTGATCTCCTCCGTTGGATTACTCGCACTACATGGTGTTTGAGTAACGGATGACCAAGACACAGTCTTTCAGAAGTGTTTGCACCTTACGTATGGGTAGACAGTTACACCTACTTTCCCCTACATCTGCTAGTCTACCACTGTAAGAGTTCACACAACTTAGTCAACTATGCTAGAGCCCATAATAGCTTGCGGCTGCACACGGAAGTTTCTAGCATGAATAATCTCATGATCCCTTTGAACCTGGGTGGCGGTCCAAAAGAAAAACAGGCAATCCTGGAATACCCAAGTACCTCAATCCACCCAGATGTGAGTTTAAGTTGCCACCTTAAGTAAACCATTAATTAACAATCTCACATCTGTCATGAATTTCACTCAAACCCAATCCACGTCTACGAGCATAGCATGGCAATAGTAAAATCAACGTAGAAGTAACTCCCAAGGGTTTGTATAGAAAACAGGTAATAGGTTCTACCTCAACTACTTCCCAATACCCATAATTTAATTAGATCCTAATTATGCAAGTGTTTGAGGAAAACAGATCTAATGCAATAAAAACTGGGTATGAACGGGATATGATCAAAGTGTTACTTGCCTTGCTGATGATCCGCAAAACCTAGCGATTCGAAGTAACAAGCGGCACACTCCGGGTACTCTATCGCAAACAAACAAGCATACAATCAGTACTCATCTAATGCACAGGTAAAACTCGAATGAAAGATCCAACCAGAAAGTTCAACTTAAGCACTCCGGTTTGCAAAAAGAATCAACTCGAAAGAAGCAACGAAAGTCAAACGGCGAAAGAAAGAAACTTCGTTTGCTAATCTGGATCTAGGTCAAATTTTACTGTAGCAAAAACTTGTTTGAGTAGATTAAACGGAAAGAGAATTTCAAGACGAAACTCTAGGCGCTTGAATCGCCTGATTCCGATAAACGAGCGAGAAGTTAAACAGAATCGAAGATTCGACCAGAAATCGAATCTGAGAGAATAACGAGGAAACTCCGACGAAAAAGAAAAACGGACGAACGGTTAAAGAACGGACGTTCGTTAACAGAGAAAAACCGACGAACGCGTTCGTTAGAACGAACGGTTCGGTGAACGCTCGTAAAATAATAAAACCGAAAAAAACGATCTAGGTTTTTTTTTTTAAAAAACGAAGGGTTTTTAAAAAAAAAACAAAAACCGGCAAGTCAACGGGCGGCGGGCATACCTCGTCGGGGCTACTCCGGCGAGGGCTCCGGCGGGGCTCCGGCGAGGGGCGCGGGGTGCGGGGCTCGGGGGGGCGAGGGGCGGTGAGGGGCGGCGGCTCCGGCGACGAACGGGCGGCGGCGGGCGCGACTCCGGCGGCGGCGGCGATGAGTGCGGGCGGCGGCGGCGATGTGAGGAAAGAGAGGGGGGCGCGGTATTTAAGGAGGGGGGTCCGGCGGCTTGGGGGAGGGGGCAAGCCGAGCGGGGCGGCTCGTGGCCATGGCGGACACGGCGACGGCGGCGATCCCGTGCGGGAAGAGGAGAGGCGCGAGGCGGGCCGTCGGCTGGGCCTTTGGCCCAGTCGGCGCGCGGGCGTTTTTTTTTTTCAAATAAGTTCCGCGGAAAATAATACGTAGAAACATAAATAAAAATCAGAAAAATATGAAATAAATTTTCCCCATCTTGTTAGAACATTTAGAATAGGGTGAACATTTTTATAATCAAAAATAAATATTAAATATGCAATATTTTTAATGCAATAAAAATTGCAAATAAAATCCAAATAATGATTTTAACATTTTTCCTCCAGTATTTCAATTGTTTTGGAGAAGTCATATTTTCTCCTCTCGTTTATTTAAAATGAAATATTTTTCCGGGGAGAAAAATAATTAAAACCAGAATCCTCGTTTGAAAATCAAATTTGAAAATTCGAGAAAACCCCCAACTCTCTCCGAGGGTCCTTGAGTTGCGTAGGATTTATCGAGGATTTGTCAAAATGCAACAAAACATGATATGCAATGATGATCTATGTAAAACATTCCAAATTGAAAATTTGGGATGTTACATGTCTGCATGGTTCCCGAACCCGTAGGGTCTACACACTTAAGGTTCGATGACGCTAGGGTTATAGGGAATAGATATACGTGGTTACCGAATGTTGTTCGGAGTACCGGATGAGATCCCGGACGTCACGAGGAGTTCCGGAATGGTCCGGAGGTAAAGAATAATATATAAGAAGTGATGTTTTGGCCACTGGAAGAGTTTCGGGCGTCACCGGTAATGTACCGGGACCACCGGAGGGTTCCGGGGGTCCACCGGGAGGGGCCACCAACCCCGGAGGCCTGCGTGGGCCAAGTGTGGGAAGGGACTAGCCCCAGGGTGGGCTGGTGCGCCTCCCACAAGAGGCCCAAGGCGCGTGGAAAAGGGGAAGGGGAAAACCCTAGGCACAGATGGGCCCAAGGGCCACCTAGGGTGCGCCCCCCCCCCCCTCTCTCCCCCTCTTGGCCGCCCCCTCCATCCAATCTAGGGCTGGCCGCCACCCCTAGGGGGAACCCTAGATGGGGGCGCAGCCCCTCCCCTTCCCCTATATATAGTGGGGGTTTTGGGGCTGCCATAGACACGAGTCTCCCTCTCTCTTGGCGCAGCCCTACCCCTCTCCCTCCTCGTCTCTCGCGGTGCTTGGCGAAGCCCTGCTGGAGTGCCACGCTCGTCCATCACCACCATGCCGTTGTGCTGCTGTTGGATGGAGTCTTCCCCAACCTCTCCCTCTCTCCTTGCTGGATCAAGGCACGGGAGACGTCACTGGGCTGCATGTGTGTTGAACGCGGAGGCACCGTTGTTCGGTGCTTAGATCAGATTCGGCCGCGATCTGAATCGCTTCATGTACGACTCCACCGACCGCGTTCTTGCAACACTTCCGCATCGCGATCTTCAAGGGTATGAAGATGCACTCCCCTCTCTCTCGTTGCTAGTTATTCCATAGATTGATCTTGGTGATGCGTAGAAAATTTTGAATTTCTGCTACGTTCCTCAACACTCACAACCGAGGAATAGCTCGCAAAGGGCAACATAGCCCGCGATATGTAGGATGGAGGCCGGAGTAAAGTTGTGCAGTTGGAGGCCATAATACTCCAGAAGCCCGCGGAGGAATGGATGATTGGAAATCCGACACCTCTTAGCAGATAAGGGACAAAGCACACTCGTTCCCCCCGGATGGATTGGGAAAATCTTCAGCCTGAGCCCCGCCATTGAAGACGGTCAATCCTGCTCGAACAGGGACTAGATCTGCCGGGGGGAGAAATCCCTGTGTTTGCAGCTTCTCCAGCTGACCATGGGATACGGAGCACCTCTCCCACTCGCCTTTTTCTGGGCTGCAGGGACGGGAGGAAGAGCTGGGTGCGCTCGCCATGTTGGGATGGTCTTTTCTAGCAGTCTTTGAGGATTTTTTCCGCCTGGTGCCAAATGTATCTGGGATCCAATCTCTTTAAATAGATGCTCTTTTTCATGACTAGGGTGTTATATGCAAAAATACTCTAACCTCTCGCATTCGCTCGACACGTGGAAGCTGAAGCTGTTGACGCACAGAAGCCGAGGGGTACGACATTAAATGGAAGGCCGGATACATCACTTTGAAGTCATCAGAGGAGGAACCCGCCTTGCAAAGCCGAAGACAATCTGCACGCCGGACACCTCGTCATTGAAGCCTGGGTCAGGGGCTACTGAGGGAGTCCTGGACTAAGGGGTCCTCGGGCGTCCGGCCTGTTAACCATGGGCCGGACTGATGGGTTGTGAAGATACGAAGACCGAAGACTATCACCCGTGTCCGGATGGGACTCTCCTTGGCGTGGAAGGCAAGCTTGGCGATCAAATATGAAGATTTCCTTTCTCTGTAACCGACCTTATGTAACCCTAGATCCCTCTGGTGTCTATATAAACCGGAGGGCTTAGTCCGGATGAGCATACTCATTACCATAGTCATACAGGCTAGACTCTTAGGGTTTAGCCATTACGATCTCGTGGTAGATCAACTCTTGTAATACTCGTATTCATCAAGATCAATCAAGCAGGAAGTAGGGTATTACCTCCATAGAGAGGGCCCGAACCTGGGTAAACATTGTGTCCCCCGTCTCCTGTTACCATCGATCCTAGACGCACAGTTCGGGACCCCCTACCCGAGATCCACCGGTTTTGACACCGACACCCACCCCGTATATAAAGGAGGGAGAGGGGAGGAGGCCAGCCTAGGCGCACCCTGTCACGACCGGCTTTTGGGATATACATTCCCAGAAAAACGGCCTGTGTGCTCACCAGCCCCAGGATTACTGTTAGCTGAAGAGGCACCAACTTGATACAAGAATTCCAAGCAAGTACAAAAAAATATGTAGTACAAGACCATTTAGGCCTAGGAGTACAACATTTGGTTTCTAATGGTTGAGGGCGGAAGCGGTTGGATACATCTGCGTTTATGGGGACTCCACTTCCCACAAGAACAGCTGACCAGGATAACTCCTATCTTCGCGAGGCTGCAAACGACAACACGTAGGTTGTCACCACGGTGCTCGTCTCCAAGCGAGGGATCTGGCCAAGACAATAGCCAGGGACAAGCCAGTGAGTACGTTCGAATGTACTCGCAAACATTAAGAACACGGGTATAACATATATCAAACATGCTCCGGGTTAATTAGATGATCACACGTCTGTCACGAAAATGCGAAAGACCAAGATGCACACATATGGTTAAAAGTATACCAAAACAAAATACTGGGTGCCAAACGAGTGTCTGAATGACTCCTCGAGCGGAAAAATGCAGAATAGTAATACTGGTGCCAAACGAGTGTCTGAATGACTCCTCGAGCGGAAAAATGCAGAATAGTAATACTGGTGCCAAACGAGTGTCTGAATGACTCCTCGAGCGGAAAAATGCAGAATAGTAATACTGGTGCCAAACAAGTGTCTGAATGACTCCTCGAGCGGAAAAATGCGGAATAGTAATACTGGTGCCAAACGAGTGTCTGAATGACTCCTCGAGCGGAAAATGCAGAAAATAATAATGCCGCAGTCGGGCGTCGGGGCGACACCACATAAAGGGCTTATAAAAGATAAATGAACAACAAGCATGCCGCAGTCGGGCGTCATGAGCGACGCCACAGAAAGGGATTAAAAGAGAATAATTACAGTGAATATCCGGGAGGTAGAACCATCCCATGGATACTCAATAAAATACATAATGGTTAGTCCAAAATAATAAGATCACAATCCATAGGGGCCACAATCATAAATAATATTTAGTACAGTTGTTTCTCCATCCGAAGACCGATAATATAGTCAAGTCGTATCTCCATCCGAAGACCGATAATATAGTCAAGTCGTATCTCCATCCGAATACCGTTACTGAGCTCTAGTTAAATCGTTCTCCATCCGAATACGTTACTGGATTTCTATTCAGACAGTGGTTCTTACTCAAGAACATGACTATCCAATGGGATATATCCTCTGCAGAGGGAGTACCATTTTCCACGAGTAACGGGATTACTCAGTCCCTCGGGACTAATTCCGTCTACGGTCTTTTGATTGAAAACACGCCTGACCTGCACACACCAGCTTAACTCACCAGTGTCTGGAATCACCCACGACACCTGCCAAGCAAAACTCTAAGTGGGGAGGCTACAACCTCGACGTAGCATGGGATCACAAAATTTATACCGCGCGCAAACTAGGGGAGCAACCCCCCTCGGCTCCAACCGGAAACACCCATGCCCCCGGACCGAATGACAGGCTTTAATCCGTGGCCACGGGACCTTCATCACGGCCTCTCTGTACGGTGTGTGCTTTGGAAAGGGGTTGACAACCTACTGAACCATACCCTGTCCCCTGCAGGGACAAGTGGTGGTACCGACAAAGAAGGAAGCTATTGATCAAGACTCGGTCTACAACCGACTCAGGTGGTCCAAGAATTTACTAACAACATTACCACTAGTGAAATAAATCACCACTCCTCGAGCCTCACCATGCTATGCCGGGCATACTCGTCTCAACGAGGGATTAGGGACAAGCTCGTGTCTACCCAAGACCACGACTTTCCCGGCTTCCTACCGGTGTGCAAGAGAAGCTCACGAGGATGACCCAGATCACTAGTGTATCCTTGCTGACCACACAAAACAACTCCAAAGTGCACTCATGCACGAGACCATATCGATAAATAAACTATCACACACTCCAAGTCCAAAGGTGTTGTGATCGCATCCAAACACCACAACAAAATATTATGCCAGAGTTCAGAAATGCTTGCCTTCAAAAGTATGCAAAGGATGCACTTAGTGGAAGCTTTCCTCTTCCTCCAAAAATTCCTATTTTGCAAAATACACAAATACAAATATTTCAAACACAGTACCAAAACCTGTCTCAAATATTTTTAAAAAAATCTTAAAATAAACTAGATGAAATTTGAGAGAGGTAGGAAAAAGAATCAACTCATTTGGAGTTTTATTTTAAAAGTTATAGCCAATCAAAGTTTGGTCAAATCTCTGTTTTTATAAAATCAGAAAAAAGGAAAACGCTTCAGCAGAAATACGCTTTCGCAGCAGAGGAAACACACTCGGGGGTTTTGCGCCTTCACTTAAATAGAGAGAGGGCGGACGTGCGGGTCGCTGACAGTGGGTCCAGAGGGCCCACTGGTCAGGTTTGACCGTTCCTTCCCTCCTTCTCTTCTCTTCTGCCCGACGGGCTCCGGCGATCGCCGGCGACGGACGGCGGCTCCTCGAGGGCATCTGCGGGCGGGGATGGGAAGGCTAGACCGAGGCGGTCCTCTAGGTGGTGGTTGGGTCGACGGAGGTGGCAGGAATCGCCGGCGGCGAGCTCCGCGGCGGAGGAAAGCTACGGTGGTGAAGTGACTTAAGTGCTCCGGTGA
This sequence comes from Aegilops tauschii subsp. strangulata, assembly GCF_002575655.3. NCBI lineage: Eukaryota > Viridiplantae > Streptophyta > Magnoliopsida > Poales > Poaceae > Aegilops > Aegilops tauschii. The sequence continues at coordinate 361,900,950 of NC_053039.3, forward strand.
TCTCCGATCGAGCTTGGGTAGCTGGGCAGCTCCGCAAGGACCAGAGGGAGCTACTGGTGGTGTTGGTTGGGCGAAAAGGTGGCTGGTTGCGACGAATCGCACCGGAGTTTGGTGGCGGCCGAGCTGGCCGGAGTTGGGGAGGACGGCCCTCTCCGGTCAATCTACTCCTAGGGGAGCTCTACGGGGTGGGTCTGATGTCGCGTGAGGCCTCGAACGAGCTCGGGGACCCTTAGCGCGACGAGGCTGGCTCCGCGGCGGCAGAAGATAAGAGCGCCGGCGACCACTTTCCGGTAGTGGCAGGGCATCGTGGCGGCGACGAACGCGTTGCGACGAGCAGGAGGATAAGCACGGCCTGTGCTCTGAGGCAGCTGGCGTGCGCTGGTGGATTGGGCGGCGCCGTCCGCGGCGGAATCCGCTGCCGACGCCGGCGTGCCGCCAAGGGCGCGGCCAGCGGCGCAGCAGGGCGCCAGAGAGATCGTGGAGCAGGGGGCGGCTAGTGCGCGGTTCAGCGATGCAGAGGGGGCCAGGGTCGGGTCGCGTCGAGTGCGGCAGTGCGGCGTGTCGGCGTAGTGCGCGCGCGTGCAAAACGTGCGCTCTGGGCGCGCCCAGAGCACGCACGGCACCTGTTCGACGAAAAGCCAGCGCGCTCTAGAGCTCGAGGGTGGAGCTGGCACTGCACAGGATGGAGGTAGGGGTAACAAGGCGCTCAGTGGACAAGGTGGATAGGCCAGGGGTTCAAGTCCACAATGCAAACCAGAGAGCTTGCCAAAACTGACTGTGCACCCCAGGTGTTCGACAGAATGTCAAGTGCACTTAGGCAACTCTTGGAGTGGCCAAAGTTTCCAGATCAGGGTCTCTTTAGATACAGGAGATGGTGGTAAGGTTAGTTTGGCAAAAACAGAAAGTTGATAGTGCAAGTTTTGCAAAACTCCAGTTTTGGGCAGAAAGAAAAAGGGTTTAGAACATGCATTTCAAAACCTCCAATGAGCCCAATCTCCTGGACTTAAGAGTTTGGTAGGGAGGGCTACAAGTAGGAAAAAGCTTAGGGTTACTAGAGCAAAGAAAATTAAGGTTGCGGTACAAATCATCAAATTGGACCAGAATGCAAAAGAGGTTGATCCACTCAAATTTATCAAAGAACATCACTGGGTTTTTGCTTGAAGATGAATTGTATGCATCCACTGACATCTCCAAACACTTGGAAGAATTTTTAGAAGAATATTTAAATGGGTTGCAGTGCAGAAGTGCCTACTGGACCAGATTGGAAAAGTTGGTGAAGAGCTCAAAATCTCCAATGGCCAGAAGGTATTTTTGCACAAAAGTGATGTGGAACCATCACATGACATCCCCAAATTTTGGTGGAATTTTTAGGAGCATTTATCAAATGGTTGTAGTGCAAAAAGGAGCTCCAAATGCAAAAGAAATCATTTTATAAGAGCAAAGTTTTGAGAACATAAATCTTGCAACATTTGAACCCACTGAGTAAATAATTGTTTTATTATAGAAAAAAAATCAAGTCCAACAATTCCTTTTGAGAGTTTTACCACTAGAGGCAAAAATCCAAAATCTCAAAAGGTAAAACTTGACAATTGGAAAAGTTTTATTTCCTAGCAACATTTTAATCAATAAAAACAAGGCAAAAATTTTGGGTGTCACACACCCCAAGTGGGAGGAGTCCCACTTGGGCTCCTGGTCCAATTCGACCCCCTTTCCTTTTACAGGAAGGGGAAAGGGGGAAGGAGAGAGAGGAGGAGAAGGAAAGGGGGCGCCGCCCCCTCCCCTTGTCCAATTCGGACTCCTCCCTTGGGGGGGCACCCCTTGTGGGCTGGCTTGCCTCCCTCCTATGGCCCATATGGCCCATATCTTCCCCCAAGGGGTTCCGGTAACCCACCGGTACTCCGATATGTACCCGATACATTCCGAAACACTTCCGGTGTCTGAATACTATCGTCTAATATATCAATATTTACCTCTCGACCATTTCGAGACTCCTCGTCATGTCCATGATCTCATTCGGGACTCCGAACAATCTTCGGTCACCAAATCACATAACTCATAATACAAATCGTCATCGAACGTTAAGCGTGCGGACCCTACGGGTTCAAGAACTATGTAGACATGACCGAGACACCTCTTCGGTCAATCATCAATAGTGGAACCTGGATGCTCATATTGGTTCCTACATATTCTACGAAGATCTTTATCGGTCAAACTGTAATGACAACATACGTCATTCCCTTTGTCATCGGTATGTTACTTGCCCGAGATTCGATCGTTGGTATCTTCATACCTAGTTCAATATCGTTACCGGCAAGTCTCTTTACTCGTTCCGTAATGCATCATCCCGCAACTAACTCATTAGTCACATTGCTTGCAAGGCTTATCATGATGTGCATTACCGAGAGGGCCCAGAGATACCTCGCTGATACTCGGAGTGACAAATCCTAATCTCGATCTATGCCAACCCAACAAACACCTTCGGAGATACCTATAGAGCATCTTTATAATCACCCAGTTATGTTGTGACGTTTGAGCACACAAGGTATTCCTCCGGTATTCGGGAGCTGTATAATCTCATAGTCAAAGCAATATGTATAAGTCATGAAGAAAGCAATAGCAATAAAACTTAACGATCATTATGCTAAGCTAACGGATGGGTCTTGTCCATCACATCATTCTCTAATGATGTGATCCTGATCATCAAATGATAACACATGTCTATGGTTAGGAAATGTAACCATCTTTGATTAACGAGCTAGTCTTGTAGAGGCATACTAAGGACACTGTGTTTTGTCTATGTATCCACACATGTATCAAGTTTCCGGTTAATACAATTCTAGCATGAATAATAAACACTTATCATGATATAAGGAAATATAAATAACAACTTTACTATTGCCTCTAGGGCATATTTCCTTCATAGTGATCACACCCCTCTAGTTTTGGGTACTGGAGCTAGGAGATACAAAGGTCCTAAAATGTTTAGATTTGAGAAATGGTGGCTTTCACAACCTAGTTTTGAACAAGTGGTTAGAGATGCTTGGAACTCTGTTTCCTCTGATGTTTCCTCTATTGAAAACTGGATGCTTAAATCTAGAGTCCTTAGGAAGAAAACTAAAGGGTGGAGTATTAACTTGGAAGATGATATTAAAAGGAAAAAAGAAAGCCTCCTTTTGAAGTTGGATGTGTTGGATGTCTCTGCTGAGACACAACAACTGTCTGCACATGACTTTGATAGGATGAACAAAATCAAAAAAGAACTGGATGAAATTTGGAGAAAAGAGGAGACTGCCTTATGGCAAAGATCTAGAGACAGGAAAATTCTTGAGGGTGATAGAAACAATACTTACTTCCATGCTCTAGCTAACCATAGACATAGGAAGAATCATTTGACTGAGTTGGAAGGTCCTGATGGGGTGGTTCCTCCACTTCTGATATGTTGAATATAGCTACTGATTTCTACAAAAAAACATTTTGCCTTTGAACCAAAACCTGATATTCACCTGGGGCTGATTTTTGGGAAGACAGTGAGATGGTCTCTGAAGCTGAGAGAGAAGATCTAGAAAAAACCCTTTTCCGAGGAAGAAATAAAGCAAGCTGTTATGAGTTCCTATGCTAGTGGGACCTCGGGGCCTGATGGGCTTTCTTTCCTCTTTTATCAAACCTTTTGGGATGTCATTAAAAAGGACTTTATGTGGATGGTCAGAGATTTTGAGAATGGTACCTTGGATGTTTATAGACTTAATTTTGCTTTAATTACTCTCATTCCTAAAATCCCAGTGGCTAGGGAGATGAAGAACTTCAGACCTATTAGCCTTAGCAATTGTGTTGTTAAAATTTTCTCCAAAGCTATGACTTCAAGGGCTTCTCCCTTATGTGATAAATTAATTTCTTCTAACCAAACTGCCTTCATCAAGGGGGGGGTTCATTTTGGAGAGTGTGGTGATGGCTCATGAAGTTATTCATGAAATCCACAAGTCTGGTTCTGGTGGTTTGGTTCTTAAGCTGGATTATGAAAAATCTTATGATAGGGTTAGCTAGGATTTTATAAGAGAAATGCTCCTTTCTAGGGGCTTTGGCAACAAATGGGTGGGTTGGATTTTCAGTACTTTACAAAATGGGACGTTTCAAGTTAGGATCAATGACACGAATGGTCCTCATTTTGTAGCTGGTAAAGGGCTAAAACAGGGTGACCCTCACTCACCCTTATTGTTCAACCTAGTAGCTGATGTCTTTTCTAAGATGCTCTATAAGGCTGCTAGGTGTGGTTTGATTGCTAGTTTGCTCCCAGAAGTTGTTTCTGGTGGTGTCATCAGCCTCCAATATGCTGATGATACTATTCTTTTTCTACAAAACTCTGTGGATTATGCTAGGAATCTTAAATGGCTTTTGACTTGCTTTGAAAACCTTTCTGGACTCAAAATTAACTTTGATAAAAGTAATCTGCACACTATTAATGTTCCCACTGATTTGTCCAATGAACTTGCTCAGATTTTCTGTTGTCAGTTTGGAGACTTCCCCTTCAAATAGCTTGGGGTCCCTCTCCACTTTAAGAAATTGAGGAGGGAAGATATTCAACCTATCATTGATAGGATAATTAAAAATATAGCAGTTTGGCTTGGTAAACATCTGTCTTATAGGAGTAAGTTGATTCTGCTGACCACATGTATTGCTAGCATCCCTGCCTACCTTATGGTTGTTATGAAATTTCCAAAATGGGCCATTGATGCTATCACCTCACAAATGTCCCACTTCTTTTCGGGTAACATGGGAGAAGTGCATAAATATCATCTTGCTAATTGGGGTTTGATTTCTAGGAGGAAGGAATTTGGAGCGATGGGGTGCCCAATCTGAGAGATTTTAATATGGCCCTCCTTGCCTCTTGGGGGAGAAGATTTTATGATGGGAGAGACAATGATTGGAAAAAGGTTGTGAGCTATAAGTATACCACTGACAAACCTAATATATTCTGGAGTAAAACTGGGGTGGGATCTCCTTTTAGGAAAAGCCTAACATGGGCTTTGGGTGCTGCCAGAAATTTTATTAGATGGATTCCACGTGATGGGAAGAGTATTGCCTTTTGGCATGATGTGTGGAGTGGTGAGATTTCTTTGAAAACTAGGTTTTGGGACCTATTTACTATTTGTCAACAACAGGATGCTACCCTTGCCCAAGTGTGGGATGGTGATACTTGCAATTAACTTTTAGGAGATGTGTGGATGAGTCTGTTATGAATAGTTGGCATGATTTACTTGCAGCTGTTAAAAACTTTACTCCTGGGGGCAATGCTGACCCCAATGGAGATTAGAACCTTCTGGTGTGTATTCTGTTATATCTTTCTACAAAATGATTAATTTTGGGGGAATTTCCTCTGATATTCAGGACACTATCTGGAAGATTAAGGTTCCACCCAATATACATGTGTTTCTCTGGTTGGCTTACTATAACAAGTGTCTTACCAGGGATAACCTTGCCAAAAGGTGGAAGATCCCACATGTGTGTTCTGTGGTGAAAACGAAACTGTTGAACACCTTTTTTTGACTGTGTGGTGGCTGGTCAGATTTGGGCTATAATTGCTGAGGGGATTTCTATTCCCATACCTGAATCTTTCAAGTCTTTGATTCCTTTTTGGAAATAAAAGAAGAAATATGAAGTTGCTAACATTGTTACTTCTGCTACCTTGTGGGGCTTATGGCTTCTGCGCAATGAATTTGTCTTTCAGGGGCGAAGCTGGCGAAATATTCACTACATCATGGGCCTGGTGGGAGGATTAATCACACAATGGAAGATCTTATGCTTAGACGCCCAGGGTGTGCTACTTCTCCATTGCTTAAGGCTTTTGGATCGACAAAGAGGGGAGTTGCTTAGAATAGCCTGGGGTGGGATATAAATACAGATGGCTGAAGACTGCAAAATTCTAGAGCTCGATGGATGTTCATCTTTTACTGCTCTCTTCAGCTTCTATTCCTTATTATGTGTGTAATAGGTCTAAGTAAAACCTTTTCTGTAACAGCTACTTTGGTTGTTGCCGAGTGTTGTACGATGTCCCGGTTTGTGGTGGCTACGCGTTTGCTTTTTAATAAAAGTTGGGGCAGGGGGAAATCCCTTTCATTAAAAAAAATATTTTTCGTATTTTTGGTTTATAGATCTGAAAATATATGATGGAAAATAGACACGAGGGCCATAGGTTTCACTAGAGGCTTCTCTCTTGAAGGCAAATAATACGGTGGGTGAACAAATTACCATCGAGCAATTGATAGAAAAGCGCAAAGTTATGACGATATCCAAGGCAATGATTATGCATATAGGCAGCATGTCCGTGTCAAGTAGACCGACTCCTGCCTGCATCTACTACTATTACTCCACACATCGACCGCTATCCAACATTTTGTTGGGGAACGTAGCAGAAATTCAAAATTTTCCTACGTGTCACCAAGATCAATCTAGGAGATGCTAGCAACGAGAGGGGAGGAGTGCATCTACATACCCTTGTAGATCGTGAGCGGAAGCGTTCAAGAGAACGGGGTTGATGGAGTCGTACTCGTCGTGATCCAAATCACCGATGATCCTAGCGCCGAACGGACGGCACCTCCGCGTTCAACACACGTACGGAGCGAGGACGTCTCCTCCTTCTTGATCCAGCAAGGGGGGAGGAGAAGTTGATGGAGATCCAGCAGCACGACGGCGTGGTGGTGGAAGTAGCGGGATCCCGGCAGGGCTTCGCCAAGCGCAAGCGGGGAGGAAGAGGTGTCACGGGAGGGAGGGAGGCGCCAGGGCTTGGGGTGCTGCTCCCATGCGCCTCCCCACTATATATAGGGGTGGAGGGGGCTGGTTTCTTGCCCTCCAAGTCCATTGGGGCGTTGGAAAAGGTGGGGGGGAAATCCCATCATTTCCCTTCCCCACCGATTGTTATCCCCCTTTTTAGGGATCTTGATCTTATCCCTTCGGGATATGATCTTATTCCTTCTAAGGTGGGATCTTGGTGCGCCTTGACCAGGGGTGTGGGGCCTTGTCCCCACTACCCACGTTCATGTGGGTCCCCCCATGCAGGTGGGCCCCACTTCGGAACCTTCTAGAACCTTCCCGATACAATACCGAAAAATCCCGAACATTTTCTGGTGGCCAAAATAGGACTTCCCATATATAAATCTTTACCTCCGGACCTTTCCGGAACTCCTCGTGACGTCCGGGATATCATCTGGGACTCTAAACGACTTTCGGATTTCCGCATACTAATATCTCTACAACCCTAGCGTCACCGAACCTTAAGTGTGTAGACCCTACGGGTTCGGGAGACATGCAGACATGACCGAGACGACTCTCCGGTCAATAACCAACAGCGGGATCTGGATACCCATGTTGGCTCCCACATGTTCCACGATGATCTCCTCGGATGAACCACGATGTCGAGGATTCAATCAATCCCGTATACAATTCCCTTTGTCAATCGGTACGTTACTTGCCCGAGATTCGATCGTCGGTATCCCAATACCTTGTTCAATCTCGTTACCGGCAAGTCACTTTACTCGTACCGTAATGCATGATCCCGTGACCAAACACTTGGTCACATTGAGCTTATTATGATGATGCATTACCGAGTGGGCCCAGAGATACCTCTCCGTCTTACGGAGTGACAAATCCCAGTCTCGATTCGTGCCAACCCAACAGACACTTTCGGAGATACCTGTAGTGCACCTTTATAGCCACCCAGTTACGTTGTGACGTTTTGTACACCCAAAGCATTCCTACGGTATCCGGGAGTTGCACAATCTCATGGTCTAAGGAAATGATATTTGACATTAGAAAAGCTCTAGCAAACGAACTACACGATCTTGTGCTATGCTTAGGATTCGGTCTTGTCCATCACATCATTCTCCTAATGATGTGATCCCGTTATCAATGACATCCAATGTCCATGGTCAGGAAACCATAACCATCTATTGATCAATGAGCTAATCAACTAGAGGCTTACTAGGGACATGTTGTGGTCTATGTATTCACACATGTATTACGGATGCTTTCCAATAACCCTGGATGCTTTCTAGAAATTCTACATCGTTTCTGATCAACAATATGTTAACAACATATACTCATCAAAAATTCTATAGTGCTCCCACTCACTTCTTTGGAAATGCAAGTTTCTCATGAACCTTGTATAAACCCAAAATCTTTGATCATCTCATCAAAGCGTTCATTCCAACTCCGAGATGCTTACTCCAATCCTTAGAAGGATTGCTGGAGCTTTGCATACTTGTTAGCATCTTTCAGGATTGACAAAACCTTCTGGTTGTATCGCATACAACCTTTCCTCAAGAAAATCGTCGAGGAAACAATGTTTTGACATCCTATCTGCAAGATTTCATAAATAATGCAGTAACTGCTAATATAATTCTAACAGACCCTTAGCATCGCTACGAGTGAGAAAGTCTCATCGCAGTCAACTCCTTGAACTTGCCGGAAAACATCTTAACGACAAGTCGAGCTTTCTTAATGGTGACACTTACCATCATTGTCTGTCTTCCCTTTAAAATCCATCTGTACCCAACAGCCTTACGACCATCAAGTAGTTCTTTCAAAGTCTATACTTTGTTTTCATACATGGATCCTCTCGGATTTTATGGCCACAAGCCATTCGTCGGAATCCGGGCCAACCATCGCTTCTCCATAGCTCGTAGGTTCATTGTTGTCTAGCAACATGACTTCCAAGACAGGATTACGTACCACTCTGAAGTAGTACGCATCCTTGTCGTCCTATGAGGTTTGGTAGTGACTTGATCTGAAGTTTCATGATCACTATCATAAGCTTCCACTTCAATTGGTGTAGGTGCCACAGGAACAACTTCCTGTACCTTGCTACACATTAGTTGAAGTGACGGTTCAATGACCTCATCAAGTCTCCACCATCCTCCCACTCAATTCTTTCGAGAGAAACTTTTCCTCGAGAAAGGACCCGTTTCTAGAAACAATCACTTTTGCTTCCAGATCTGAAATAGGAGGTATACCCAACTGTTTTGGGTATTCTATGAAGATGCATTTATCCGCTTTGGGTTCGAGCTTATCAGCCTGAAACTTTTTCACATAAGCGTCGCAGCCCCAAACTTTTAAGAAACGACAGCTTAGGTTTCTCTAAACCATAGTTCATACAGTGTCGTCTCAACGGAATTGCGTGGTGCCCTATTTAAAGTGAATGCCGTTGTCTCTAATGCCTAACCCATAAACGATAGTTGTAATTCGATAAGAGACATCATGGTATGCACCATATCCAATAGGGTGCAGTTATGATGTTCGGACACACCATCACAATATGGTGTTCCAGGCGGTATTAGTCGTGAAACAATTTCCACAATTTCTTAATTGTGTGCCAAACTCGTAAATCAGATATTCATCTCTATGATCCTATCACAGACATTTTATCCTCTTGTCACGAGGATCTTCAACTTCACTCTGAAATTACTTGAACCTTTCAATAATTCAGACTTGTGTTTCATCAAGTAAATATTCTCAGCATCTACTCAAATCATCTGTGAAGTAAGAACATAACGATATCCACTGCGTGCGTCAGCACTCATTGGACTGCACACATCAAATGTATTACTTCCAACAAGTTGCTCTCTTGTTCCATCTTACTGAAAACGAGGCCTTTCAGTCATCTTGCCCATGTGGTATGATTTGCATGTCTCAAGTGATTCAAAATCAAGTGAGTCCAAATGATCCATCTGTATGGACTTTCTTCATGCATATATACTAATAGACATGGTTCGCATGTCTCAATCTTTTAAAAAACGAGTGAGTCCAAAGATCCATCAACATGGAGCTTCTTCATGCGTTTTATACCAATATGACTCAAGTGGCAGTGCCACAAGTATGTGGTACTATCATTATCTTTTGGCATGAACATGTGTATCACTACGATCGAGATTCAATAAACCATTCATTTTAGGTGCAAGACCATTGAAGGTATTATTCAAATAGACAGAGTAACCATTATTCTCCTTTAATGAATAACCGTATTGCGATAAACATAATCCAATCATGTCTATGCTCAACGCAAACACCAAATAATAATTATTCAGGTTTAACCCCAATCTCGATGGTAGAGGGAGCATGCGATGCTTGATCACATCAACCTTGGAAACACTTCCAACACATATCGTCATCTCACCTTTAGCTAGTCTCCGTTTATTCCGCAGCTTTTATTTCGAGTTACTAACACTTAGCAACCGAACCGGTATCTAATGCCCTGGTGCTACTAGGAGTACTAGTAAAGTACACATTAATATAATGTATATCCAATATACTTCTGTCGACCTTGCCAGCCTTCTCATCTACGAAGTATCTAGGGTAGTTCTGCTTCAGTGACCGTTCCCCTCATTTCCGAAGCACTCAGTCTCGGGTTTGGGTTCAACCTTGGGTTTCTTCACTAGAGCAGCAACTGATTTGCCGTTTCATGAAGTATCCCTTCTTACCCTTGCCCTTCTAGAAACTAGTGGTTTTACTAACCATCAATAATTGATGCTCCTTCTTGATTTCTACTTTCGCGGTGTCAAACATCGCGAGTTGCTCAAGGATCATCATGTCTATCCCTGATATGTTATAGTTCATCACGAAGCTCTAATAGCTTGGTGGCAGTGACTATGGAGAACCATCACTATCTCATCTGGAAGATTAACTCCCACTCGATTCAAGCGATTGTAGTACTCAGACAATCTGAGCACATGCTCAACGATTGAGCTTTTCTCCCTTAGTGTGCAGGCTTAAGAAACTTGTCAGAGGTCTCATACCTCTTGACGTGGGCATTAGTCTGAAATCCCAATTTCAGTCTTTGGAACATCTCATATGTTCTGCGATGTTTCAAAACCGTCTTTGGTGCCACAATTTTAAACCGTTAGCATCACACACTGAACTATCACGTAGTCATCAAAACGTGTATGTCAGATGTTTCCTAACATCTACAGACGACGCTCGAGGTTCAGCACACCGAGCGGTGCATTAAGGACATAAGCCTTCTGTGCAGCAATGAGGACAATCCTCAGTTTACGGACCCAATCCGCATAATTGCTACTATCAACTTTCAACTAAATTTTCTGTAGGAACATATCTTAGTAGAACTAAAGCATAAGCTACGACATTATTTGCAAAGACCTTTTGACTATGTTCATGATAATTAAGTTCATCTGATTATTTAATGAACTCCCACTTAGATAGACATCCCTCTAGTCATCTAAGTGATACATGATCCGAATCGACTAGGCCGTGTCCGATCATCACGTGAGACGGACTAGTCATCATCGGTGAACATCTCCATGTTGATCGTATCTACTATACGACTCATGTTCGACCTTTCGGTCTCTTGTGTTCCGAGGCCATGTCTGTACATGCTAGGCTCGTCAAGTCAACCTAAGTGTTTTGCTTTTGTTCCGAGGCCATGTCTGTACATGCTAGGCTCGTCAACACCCGTTGTATGCGAATGTTAGAATCTATCACACCCGATCATCACGTGGTGCTTCGAAACAACGAACCTTCGCAACGGTGCACAGTTAGGGGGAACACATCTCTTGAAATTTTAGTGAGGGATCATCTTATTTATGCTACCGTCGTTCTAAGCAAATAAGATGTAAACATGACAAACATCACATGCAAATCATAGAGTGACATGATATGGCCAATATCATCGTGCGCCTTTGATCTCCATCTTCGAGGCGCGGCATGATCACCTTCGTCACCGGCATGACACCATGATCTCCATCATCGTGTCTTCATGAAGTTGTCTCGCCAACTATTACTTCTACTACTATGGCTAACGGTTAGCAATAAAGTAAAGTAATTACATGGCGTTTTCATTGACACGCAGGTCATACAATAAATTAAGACAACTCCTATGGCTCCTGTCGGTTGTCATACTCATCAACATGCAAGTCGTGATTCCTATTACAAGAACATGATCAATCTCATACATCACATATATAATTCATCACATCCTTTTGGCCAAATCACATCACATAGCATACCCTGCAAAAACAAGTTAGACGTCTTCTAATTGTTGTTGCATGTTTTACGTGGCTGCTATGGGTTTCTAGCAAGAACGTTTCTTACCTAAGCAAAAGCCACAACGGTGATATGCCAATTGCTATTTACCCTTCATAAGGACCCTTTTCATCGAATCTGATCCAACTAAAGTGGGAGAGACAGACACCCGCTAGCCACCTTATGCATCAAGTGCATGTCAGTCGGTGGAACCTGTCTCACGTAAGAGTACGTGTAAGGTCGGTCCGGGCCGCTTATCCCACAATGCCGCCGAATCAAGATAAGACTAGTAATGGCAAGCAAATTGAACAAATCATCGCCCACAACTACTTTGTGTTCTACTCGTGCATAGAATCTACGCATAGACCTGGCTCATGATGCCACTGTTGGGGAACGTAGCAGAAATTCAAAATTTTCCTACATGTCACCAAGATCAATCTAGGAGATGCTAGCAACGAGAGGGGAGGAGTGCATCTACATACCCTTGTAGATCGCGAGCGGAAGCGTTCAAGAGAACGGGGTTGATGGAGTCGTACTCGTCGTGATCCAAATCACCGATGATCCTAGCGCCGAACGGACGGCACCTCCGCGTTCAACACACGTACGGAGCGGGGACGTCTCCTCCTTCTTGATCCAGCAAGGGGGGAGGAGAAGTTGATGGAGATCCAGCAGCACGACGGCGTGGTGGTGGAAGTAGCGGGATCCCGGCAGGGCTTCGCCAAGCGCAAGCGGGGAGGAAGAGGTGTCATGGGAGGGAGGGAGGCGCCAGGGCTTGGGGTGCTGCTCCCATGCGCCTCCCCACTATATATAGGGGTGGAGGGGGCTGGTTTCTTGCCCTCCAAGTCCATTGGGGCGTTGGCAAAGGTGGGGGGGGGGGAAATCCCATCATTTCCCTTCCTCACCGATTGTTATCCCCCTTTTTTAGGGATCTTGATCTTATCCCTTCGGGATATGATCTTATTCCTTCTAAGGTGGGATCTTGGTGCGCCTTGACCAGGGGTGTGGGGCCTTGTCCCCACTACCCACGTTCATGTGGGTCCCCCCATGCAGGTGGGCCCCACTTCGGAACCTTCTAGAACCTTCCCGATACAATACCGAAAAATCCCGAACATTTTCCGGTGGCCAAAATAGGACTTCCCATATATAAATCTTTACCTCCGGAGCATTCCGGAACTCCTCGTGACGTCCGGGATCTCATCCGGGACTCCGAACGACTTTCGGATTTCCGCATACTAGTATCTCTACAACCCTAGCGTCACCGAACCTTAAGTGTGTAGACCCTACGGGTTCGGGAGACATGCAGACATGACCGAGACGACTCTCCGGTCAATAACCAACAGCGGGATCTAAATACCCATGTTGGCTCCCACATGTTCCACGATGATCTCATCGGATGAACCACGATGTCGAGGATTCAATCAATCTCGTATACAATTCCCTTTGTCAATCGGTACGTTACTTGCCCGAGATTCGATCGTCGGTATCCCAATACCTTGTTCAATCTCGTTACCGGCAAGTCACTTTACTCGTACCGTAATGCATGATCCCGTGACGAAACACTTGGTCACATTGAGCTTATTATGATGATGCATTACCGAGTGGGCCCAGAGATACCTCTCCGTCATACGGAGTGACAAATCCCAGTCTCGATTCGTGCCAACCCAACAGACACTTTCGGAGATACCTGTAGTGCACCTTTATAGCCACCCAGTTACGTTGTGACGTTTGGTACACCCAAAGCATTCCTACGGTATCCGGGAGTTGCACAATCTCATGGTCTAAGGAAATGATACTTGACATTAGAAAAGCTCTAGCAAACGAACTACACGATCTTGTGCTATGCTTAGGATTGGGTCTTGTCCATCACATCATTCTCCTAATGATGTGCTCCCGTTATCAATGACATCCAATGTCCATGGTCAGGAAACCATAACCATCTATTGATCAACGAGCTAGTCAACTAGAGGCTTACTAGGGACATGTTGTGGTCTATGTATTCACACATGTATTACGGTTTCCAATTAATACAATTATAGCATGAACAACAGACAATTATCATGAACAAGGAAATACAATAATAACCATTTTATTATTGCCTCTAGGGCATATTTCCAACACATTTATCTAGAGTATTAAGTTCATAAAGAACATAGTAACGCGTTAAGTTAGATGACATGATGTAGAGGGATAAACTCAAGCAATATGATGAAAACCGCATCTTTTATCCTTGATGACAACAATACAATACGTGCCTCACTACCCCTACTTTGTCACTGGGTGAGGACACCGCAAGATTGAACCCAAAACTAAGCACCTCTCCCATTGCAAGAAATACCAATCTAGTTGGCCAAACCAAACTAATAATTCGAAGAGAAATACAAAGATATCAAATCATGCATATAAGAATTCAGAGAAGATTCAAATAATTTTCATAGATAATCTGATCATAAATCCACAATTCATCGAATCTCAACAAACACACCGCAAAAGAATATTACATTGGATAGAACTCCAAGAACATCGAGGACAACATGGTATTGAAGAACAGAGAGAGAGAAGAAGCCATCTAGATACTAGCTATGGGCACGTAGGTCTGAGGTAAACTACTCACGCTTCATCGGAAGGGCAATAGATTTGATGTAGATGTCGTCTGTGATCGAATCCCCCTCCGGCTGATCGTCGGAAAAGGCCCCAAGATGGGGATCTCACGGGAACATAAGGTTGCGGCGGTGGAAAAGTATTTTCGTGGCTTTCTCTGAGGGTTTGGGAATATTTGTGAATTTATAGGACGAAGAGGTAGGTCGGTGGACTCTCGAGGGGGCCACAAATCAGGGGGGCGCGCCCCTACGGCCTGTCGCCGCCTCATGGGTCTTCTGACTTCATCTCCAAGTCTCGTAGGTGTCTTCTGGTCCAAGAAAAATCATCGCAAAAGTTTTATTCTGTTTGGACTCCGTTTGATATTCCTTTTCTGCGAAACTCAAAAACAAGGGAAAAAACAGAAACTGGCACTGGGCTCTAGGTTAATAGGTTAGTCCCAAAATAATATAAAATAGCATATTAATGCATATAAAACATCCAAAACAGATAATATAATAGCATGGAACAATAAAAAATTATAGATACGTTGGAGACGTATTAAGCATCCCCAAGCTTAATTCCTGCTCGTCCTCGAGTAGGTAAATGATAAAAACAGAATTTTTGATGTGGAATGCTACCGAACATATTTATCCATGTAATTTTCTTTATTGTGGCATGAATATTCAGATCCATAAGATTCAAAACAAAAGTTTAATATTGACAAAAAATACTTCAAGCATACTAACAAAGCAATCATGTCTTCTCAAAATAACATGGCCAAAGAAAGTTATCCCTACAAAATCATATAGTCTGGCTATGCTCCATCTTCATCAAACAAAGTATTAAATCATGCACAACCCCGATGACAAGCCGAGCAATTGTTTCATACTTTTGATGTTCTCAAACCTTTTCAACTTTCACGCAATACATGAGCGTGAGCCATGGATATAGCACTATAGGTGGAATAGAATATGGTGGTTGTGGAGAAGCCAAAAAAGAAGGAGATAGTCTCACATCAACTAGGCGTATCAACGGGCTATGGAGATGCCCATCAACGGATATCAATGTGAGTGAGTAGGGATTGCCATGCAACGGATGCACTAGAGCTATAAGTGTATGAAAGCTCAAAAAGAAACTAAGTGGGTGTGCATCCAACTCGCTTGCTCACGAAGACCTAGGGCAATTTGAGGAAGCCCATCATTGAATATACAAGCCAAGTTCTATAATGAAAAGTTCCCACTAGTATATGAAAGTGACAACATAGTAGACTCTCTATCATGAAGATCATGGTGCTATTTTGAAGCACAAGTGTGGAAAAAGGATAGTAACATTGTCCCTTCTCTCTTTTCTCTCATTTTTTGGTGGGCTTCTTTGGCCTCTTTTATTTTTTTGTAAAGTCCGGAGACTCATCCCAACTTGTGAGGGAATCATAGATTCCATCATCCTTTCCTCACATGGGACAATGATCTAATAATGATGATCATCACACTTTTATTTACTTACAACTCAAGAATTACAACTCGATACTAGAACAAATATATGACTCTATATGAATGCCTCTGGCGGTGTACCGGGATGTGCAATGACTCAAAAGTGACGTGTATAAAAAAATATGAATGGTGGCTTTGCCACAAATACAATGTCAGCTACATGATCATGCAAAGCAATATGACAATGATGAAGCGTGTCATAATAAACGGAACGGTGGAAGTTGCATGGCAATATATCTCGGAATGGCTATGGAAATGCCATAATAGGTAGGTACGGTGGCTGTTTTTAGGAAGGTAAATGGTGGGTTTAATGCACCGGCGAAAGCTGCGCGGTACTAGAGAGACTAGCAATGGTGGAAGGGTGAGAGTGCGTATAATCCATGGACTCAACATTAGTCATAAATAACTCACATACTTATTGAAAAAGTCTATTAGCTATCGAAACAAAGTACTACACGCATGCTCCTAGGGGGATAGATTGGTAGGAAAAGACCATCGCTCGTCCCCGACCGCCACTCATAAGGAAGACAATCAATAAATAAATCATGCTCCGACTTCATCACATAACGGTTCACCATATGTGCATGCTATGGGAATCACAAACTTTAACACAAGTATTTCTACCAATCCACAATTACTCACTAGCATGACTCTAATATTACCATCTTTATATCTCAAAACAATCATAAGGAATCAAACTTCTCATAGTATTCAATGCACTTTATATGAAAGTTTTTATTATATCCTTCTTGGATGCCCATCATATTAGGACTAAATTCATAACCAAAGCAAATTACCATGTTGTTTAGAGAGACTCTCAAAATAATATAAGTGAAGCAAGAGAGTTCAATAATTTGTATAAAATAAAGCCACCGCCGTGCTCTAAAAAGATATAAGTGAAGCACTAGAGCAAAATTGCCTAGCTCAAAAGATATAAGTGAAGCACATAGACTATTCTAATAAATCATGATTCATGCATGTCCCTCTCAAAAGGTGTGTACAACAAGGATGATTGTGGCAAACTAAAAAGTAAAGACTCATACCATACAAGACGCTCCAAGCAAAACACATACCATGTGGTGAATAAAAATATAGCCTCAAGTAAATTTACCGATGGATTGAAGACGAAAGAGGGGATGCCTTCCGGGGCATCTCCAAGCTTAGGCTCTTGGTTGTCCTTGAATATTACCTTAGGGTGCCTTGGGCATCCCCAAGCTTAGGCTCTTGCCACTCCTTATTCCATAGTCCATCAAATTTCTACCCAAAACTTGAAAACTTCACAACACAAAACTCAATAGAAAACTCATGAGATCCGTTAGTATAAGAAAATAAAATCACCACTTTTGGTACTGTTGTGAACTCATTCTTTATTTATATATTGGTGTAATATCTACTGTATTCCAACTTCTCCATGGTTCATACCCCCTGATACTACCCATAGATTCATCAAAATAAGCAAACAACACATAGAAAACAGAATCTGTCAAAAACAGAATAGTCTGTAGCAATCTGTAAACTTCGAATACTTCTGTACCTCCAAAAATTCTGAAAAATTAGGACAACAGAGGCAATTTGTATATTAATCTTGTGCAAAAAGAATCAGTATTTTATCAAGCTTCCGTTAAAAATGGAAATTATTTTACTGGGCGCAAAAGTTTCTGTTTTTCAGCAAGATCAAATCAACTATCACCGTAAGCCATCCCAAAGGTCTTACTTGGCACAAACACTAATTAAAACATGAAAACACATCTAATCAAAGGCTAGATGAAAAAATTATTGAAAAACTGAACCAAAAAAGCAAAAATAAAAAATAAAATTGGGTTGCCTCCCAACAAGTGCTATTGTTTAACGCCCCTAGCTAGGCATAGAGATTTCAATGATGCTCACATGAAAGACAAGAATTGAAGCACAAAGAGAGCATCGTAAAACACATCACAAACACATATAAGTCTAACATACTTCCTATGCATAGGCATTTTATAAGCAAACAAATTATCAAGACAAGAAATAACTAGCATATTCATGGAAGAAGAAAGAAACAATAGCAATCTCAACATGACGAGAGGTAATTTAGTAACATGAAAATTCCTAGAGCCATATTTTCCTCTCTCATAATAATTGCATGTTGGATCATAATAATATTCAATAATATACCTATCAATACTTTCTACATGATCCACATGCATGCAAAGTTGACACTCCTCCAAAATAGTGGGATTATCATGAAATAAAGTCATGACTTCTCCAAACCCACTCTTATCAAAAAATTCATAAGATTGAACATCCTCCAAATATGTGGGATCTAAAGTTGACACTCTTCCAAACCCACTTTCAATATTATTGAAAACATTATTATCAATCTCATATTCATCATGGGTTTAAATAAATTTTCAAGATCATAAGAAGAATCACCCCAATCACGATCATTGCAACTAGTAGTAGACATAGCAAAATTAGCATCCCCAAGCTTAGGGTTTTGCATAACATTAATAGAATTTATAATAATATCATTGCAATCATTCTTTTCATTCAAGGAGCTATCGTGAATCACTTCATAAATTTCTTCTTTCAACACTTCATCACAATTTTCAGATTCACGAATTTCAAGCAAAACCTCATAAAGATAATCTAGTGCACTCAACTCACTAGCAATTGGTTCATCATAATTGGACCTCTTAAACATATTAGCAAGTGGATGAGGATCCATATCAATAGATTTTTAGCAAGCGAAGACGCAAGCAAATAGAGGGCACATGGCAACACAAGCAAAGATAGCAAACGAGAAAGTGAACAAAAAAGGTGAATAAAAAGGCAAATCTTTTTATATTTTTCTAAAAATCATTTTAGAAGTGGGGGAGAGGAAAACGAGAGGCAAATGGCAAATAATGTAATGGAAGAGATGAGAGTTCATGATGGGTACTTCGTAGGCTTGATGTAGACTTCCCCGGCAACGGCACCAGAAATTCTTCCTGCTACTTCTTGAGCTTGCGTTGGTTTTTCCCTTGAAGAGGAAAGGGTGATACAGCAAAGTAGAGATAAGTATTTCCCTCAGTTAGAGAACCAAGGTATTGATCCAGTAGGAGGTACAAGCAAGTCCCCAATCTATGCACCTGCACAAACAATCAAACACTTGCACCCAACGCGATAAAGGGGTTGTCAATTCCTTCACGGTCGATGGATGTAACACCCCCGGTGTCATGCTACAGTAATCCCCTGTTAATGGTGCCATGTCATCATGTTACTGTTGATAATCTTCACTTGATCCAAATCACAATTCAAATTCAAATCCAATCTAAAGTCAAAAAAATTCATATTTGTCAGACATGAAATCTAAAATGTTCATCTTGTGCCAAATAATTCATAACAAATATTGGTGGTGAAGCAACATTTTGCAAAATGTCTAAGTGCCCTAAACTGGATAAACAGTGGCTAAAACAAATAGATTAAATGCCTTTTAAAATTATAAAAGTGGCAAACTATTTCAAAAGCCTCACAATCCTTTTTGGCAGTGCCAACTAGTGCAATGTAATTATGTGCCCAAGTCCCACATTTTACATAATCCTTTTGGGCAGCTCAAATATTGCAAAGCTTTTTCTGTAAAAAGAAATAGCAAAAATAAAAAAAGGGGGAAAGCAAAAGAGAGAGAGAGAGAAAGCCCCCTGTCTCCTTTGGGCCACGGCCCACGTCCACCCAAGCCGGCCGAGCACTTGCCTCCCCCGGTCGCCTTCTCCCTCTCCTATACAACTGACCGGAGGCACGGCCAAGCGCGCTCCCGCCGCACCACCTCGGGCTCCCCTCCCACTTGCCCTGCCACCCCACTCGCGCCAGTCCCTTCCTCTCACCCGCTTCGCCTTCTCCCTCTCCCCACCAGATCCCCCCTCGAGTTCTCTCCCTCTCCACTGAGCGAATCCGTCGCCGCTCGTCGTCGCAGCCGCGGCCACCGGTGTCGTTCTGCCCTTCCAAGGTGCCCGAGGACTCCACCGGTCTCTACCTCATCGCCCGGCGCTGCTCGCTGGAGCTGGCAAGCCCCGCAACGCCGGATCCCCCTCTTCTTCCTCCCCGAGTCGTCGGACGCCGCCGTCATCGATTCGGCCTTCCCCTGCGCTCCTAAACTGCCAAGGTCCATCGGTGTGCCACTCGGTGCGCCCCTCTTCCTTCCCCATCTCTCTGGTCGCTCTTGTACGCTCGCTAGCTACTTCCTCCGCAGCGCCCGAACGCGCCGCCGCCCGGGCACGTCATCGGCGTGTCTCCGTCGACCATTTGGTCACGGGCTGGTGCCCAAGCGCTCGCCGTGTTGCGTAGTACCTCCCACGCCCTTTAGTTCGCGCTTTTGCGCGCTGCTGCTACCGTTGCGTCGATCACCTGAAAGCCACCGCTGCCCCCACTCGTCGTCGGCGCAGTTCCGGTCACCCCCAAGTCCAACCGACCACACCACGCGACGCGACATCGAGTCCTGATTCGAATGCAACAAACCGCGTGCGATTTGGTGTCTTGTGGCACATTTCCGAGAATCTCCGGCGATCTGCCGTCGTGCGCGAGCTTGCCGGAGCTCCTCCGGCGCTGCCGCTGACCTGGCAAGCATGGGGCCCACCCCTGTGAGGCTGACCGTGGGCCCCAGCGCCTCAGTTGATCGCGTTGACTACGGTCAACGCGGGCACTGTTCACCCCCCTGCCACTGACTTGTGGGCCCTTGCGCTTAATTAAGATAATTAAGTTTTCAAACTAATTTGCTGATTAGAATACTCACTGACACATGGGGCCCACACCCCTAATTAACCCTGTGAGAATAATTAATCCACTGTTAACCCACAGAGGCTGACATGTGGGTCCCCGTGGCCCCACTGGTCAGTTTGACCTGGTCAGCATTCCTGTTGACTGCTGACGTCACAGTGATGTCATGCTGACGTAGTATTCCTTTTCTGTTAATATAAATAATTCCAGAATATGTTTTAAACTTGCAAAAACCATTGTAATTAAACCGTAACTCCGGTGAAAATGTTTTCTATATGAAAGTTGCTCAGAAAAAGAGACGAATCCGAATACGCGGTATGTTCATCTGTCACATGCCCCTAGCATGCTGAACATGGAACATTCCCCCTCCGGCCATTTGTCTGACACAGGTCCGGAACCGGGAAAACATTCTCGGTTGATTTACCGCTTCACCTTTATTGTGTAGCCATATGTTAGGTCACACCCGGCACATCATATTGCCATGTTATGCTTTATGATGCTTTGTTTGCTTTATATTTATTGTTTCTTCCCCCTCTTCTCTCCGGTAGACCCCGAGAACGATGCTGCCCATGTGATCGACTATGTCACCGACGAATCTTCTTCCTTTACAGCAGAGCTTCCAGGCAATCCCCCCTTTGATCATCCCGATATCGCCCATTCCAATCTCTCATGCTTGCATTAGATTTTGCTATTGTTATTGTTTGCTCCTATTCTGATGCATAGCCTGCTTTTGTAACCTGCTCATTCTACCTTACCTGCTTATCCTAAACTGCTTAGTATAGGTTGGTTAGTGATCCATCAGCGACCCCCACCTTGTCCTTGTTGCCCCTGCTTCATCATCGAAGACCCGATCAACGGGATCGAAGACCAGGCCCCGGCACCGCACATCACTTTCCCCTTTTGTTGCTCGACTCTGTAGAGTTACCATCGAGTGCCGAGGGTGGAACCTCATACATCACTCCTGATGAGATCTCTGTAGTGTAGCTATTCGGTCGTGGTCATCGAGGGTGATTCCGCCTTAACCACTTCCGATACGACTCTGTCGTGCAACCCCTCAAGTGTGAACCTCGAGGGTGGTTCCTCTTACGTTCACCTTGATGATTACATCGAGTGGAATCCGTCGAGGGTGACTCCTCAGGTTTTCCCCTTGGTGTTAGACACACGGTTACTATGACTTTACACTGAACCATGTTACTAAAGACGGGTCGGCCCTGAGGGGTACCCGCGCGAGCATATTTGCGAGTAATGAGGAGTCGGGTTGACCTGGAGGGTGCCCGCGAGATAATTACGAGGCGTGGCTGGGCATTCTTAGCCCTTGCCGCAAGTCCTCGAGACGGGGCGACGGGGTCACATCTTTCATGAGTCTCTGCTTGTTACCGTGTGTTCCTAATCCACTACGATTTGGATATTTGATCCGAGGGGCCTCTGGCCTGATAGCACTAACCATCACGTGGGCATAGTATGGGCGTTCTGCGTCGTATACATTAGCCGAAGCTTAATAGACGTTAGCGACTGAGCGGCGCGCACCGGGTTGTGATACGTCTTCGTCGTATCTATTATTTTTTATTATTCCATACCAATATTATACAACTTTCATATACTTTTGGCAACTTTTTATACTATTTTTGGGACTAACATATTGATCCAGTGCCCAGTGCCAGTTCCTGTTTGTTGCATGTTTTATGTTTCGCAGAAACCCCATATCAAACAGAGTCCAAACGGGATAAAAATGGACGGAGAATATTTTTGGAATATTTGTGAAATATGGGAAGAAGAATCAACACGAGACGGTGCCCGAGGGGGCCACGAGGCAGGGGGCGCGCCTCTGACCCTTGTGGGCCCCCCGTAAGGTGGTTGCTGCTCTTCTTTGTCCGCAAGAAAGCTAATTTTCAGGAAAAAATCTTGGCGAAGGTTTCAACCCAATCGGAGTTACGGATCTCCGAATATATAAGAAACGGTGAAAGGGCAGAATACCAGAACGCAGAAACAGAGAGAGACAGAGAGACATATCCAATCTCGGAGGGGCTCTCGCCCCTCCCATGCCATGGAGACCAAGGACTAGCAGGAAAACCCTTCTCCCATCTAGGGAGGAGGTCAAGGAAGAAGAAGAAGGAGGGGCTCTCTCCCCCTTGCTTTCGGTGGCGCCGGAGTGCCACCGGGGGCCATCATCATCACTGCAATCTTCCCCAACAACTTCACCGCCATCATCACCAACTCTTCCCCCCTCTATGCAGCGGTGTAACCCCTCTTTTACCCGCTGTAATCTCTACTTAAACATAGTGCTCAACGCTATATATTATTTCCCAATGATGTATGGCTATCCTATGATGTTTGAGTAGATCCGTTTTGTCCTATGGGTTAATTGATGATCGTGATTGGTTTGAGTTGCATGTTTTATTATTGGTGCTGTCCTATGGTGCTCTCCGTGTCGCGCAAGCGTGAGGGATCCCCGTTGTAGGGTTTGCAATATGTTCATGATTTGCTTATGGTGGGTGGCGTGAGTGACAGAAGCACATACCCGAGTAAGTAGGTTGTTTGCGTATGGGAATAAAGAGGACTTGATACTTTAATGCTATGGTTGGGTTTTACCTTAATGATCTTTAGTAGTTGCGGACGCTTGCTAGAGTTCCAATCATAAGTGCATATGATCCAAGTAGAGAAGGTATGTTAGCTTATGCCTCTTCCTCATATAAAATTGCAATAATGATTACCGGTCTAGTTATCGATTGCCTAGGGACATATAACTTTCTCGTGACAAAAAGCTCTCTACTAAAACTAATTTAGTTGTGTCTTTATCTAAACAGCCCCTACTTTTTATTTACGTACTCTTTACTATCTCTCAAACCTATCCGAAAACACCTACAAAGTACTTCTAGTTTTATACTTGTTCTAGGTAAAACGAACGTCAAGCGAACGTCAAGCGTGCGTAGAGTTGTATCGGTGGTCGATAGAACTTGAGGGAATATTTGTTCTACCTTTAGCTCCTCGTAGGGTTCGACACTCTTACTTCTCAAAAGAGGCTACAATTGATCCCCTATACTTGTGGGTTATAAGACCTTTTTCTGGCGCCGTTGCCGGGGAGCAATAGCGTGGGGTGAATATTCTCGTGTGTGCTTGTTTGCTTTATCACTAAGTAATTTTTATTTGTTGTTCTTAGTTGTTCTCTATCTTTAGTTATGGATATGGAACACGAAATACCAAAAAATTTAGGTTTACTTGCTACTCATGGAGATGGGGAACCTCCTAAAACCCTCGATGCTCATTATGTGAAAGATATTATGTACTACTTTGATAATCCCGAGAAAACCCCATTCAATTTTGTAATGGGATACATGTTGGATCAACGTGAATACTTTAGGGATTATCGCTTGACTCAAAAAGGGAAACTATTATGGGATCAAATTTATATGTTGAAGTGGTATGCTAGGCAAATATGCTTGAGATATGATTATACTTGTTGCTCTAGGATGAAGGCTCCACACCTTCCCTTTTCATGCAAATTTAATGATAATGAAACCTTGGCTTCTTATGATAGAGGTATATATGATTACTATGATGTGGAGCGAATAGAAGAATTTGTTGCTTTTAAGGGTGCATGTGAAATTGAATCTTTGTTTAAAGAATTTGAAGATTTTGATGATTCAGTTTATAGACCTGAAAATTTAGCTATCCTTAAATATTGCTATGAGAATTATGAATACAATGCCGATATTGATGCGTTTATTGAGAAAGTCTCCGCTGTCCAAGAAGAGACTAATATTTTGCAGGAGTCTATGGAAGAAGAAATTAATGACATTGTGAGCTCATTGGATGGAAAAGATGAGGAGGAGAGCGAAGAAAAAAAGGAGGAAGAGCGGATTGATCACTCGTGCCCACCTTCTAATGAGAGTAACTCTTAAACTCATACATTGTTTAATTTCCCTTCGTGCTTACCGAAGGATGATTGCTATGATGATTGTTATGATCCCATTGATTCTCTTGAAATATCCCTTTTTGATGATGCTTGCTATGCTTGTGGCCAAGATGCCAATATGAATTATGCTTATGGAGATGAACTTGCTATAGTTCCTTATGTTAAACATGAAAGTGTTGCTATTGCACCCACGCATGATAGTCCTATTATCTTTTTGAATTCTCTCGACTACACTATATCGGAGAAGTTTGCCTTTATTAAGGATTATATTGATGGGTTGCCTTTTACCGTTGCACATGATGATTTTGATAGATATAATATGCATGTGCTTGCTGCTCCTACTTGCAATTATTATGAGAGAGGAACTATATCTCCACCTCTCTATGTTTCCAACATGATAAAATTGCAAGAAACTGTTTATACTATGCATTGGCCTTTATTATGTGTGCATGAATTGTTCTTTTATGACATACCGATGCATAGGAAGAGAGTTAGACTTTGTCATTGCTTGATATATTTTTCTTTGTGCTCACTATTAACTGCCAAATCATTGCTAATTAAAATTGGCTTTGATATACCTTGGGATCCGGGTGGATTCACTACTTGAGCACTATATGCCTAGCTTAATGGCTTTAAAGAAAGCGCTGCCAGGGAGACAACCCGGAAGTTTTAGAGAGTCATTTATTTCTGTTGAGTGCTTTTATAAAGTTTAAAAACAAAAAAATAAAGAGGGGAACCCAAAACTTTTCAAAAAGGAAAGTGAAAGTGAGAGAGACAAGCATTGTTGAAGTGGGAGAGCTCCTTGAACTTTGTTCATGCACACGGAAACTTTGTGAATCTTAATTACAGAAACTTTTCAATAAAAATAATTATCCCCTTGTACAATTCCATTGTATTATAAAAATAATGTGCCAAGGTTTGCCTTTAGGATGTTTACAATGCTTGTTGGTTTGTGCGGTGCAGAACAGAAACTTTGGCTGTAGTGCGCGATTTTTAATTTTTTACTGGAACGTCAAATAGTTCTGAAACTTTTTGAACTGTCTTTCTATACAAATTTTTTATTTTTTCCTAATTTTGGTAGAACTTTTGGAGTATCAGAAGTATGGTGAATGTTCATATTACTACAGACTGTCCTGTTTAAGACAGATTCTGTTTTTGATGCATAGTTTGCTTGTTTTGATGAAACTATCGATTCCTATCAGTGGATTAAGCCATGGAAAAGTTATATTACAGTAGCTATAATGCAAAAACAAAATATGAATTAGTTTTCAACAGTACTTAGAGTAGTGATTTGCTTTATTATACTAACGGATCTTACCGAGTTTTCTGTTGAGTTTTGTGTGGATGAAGTGTTCGAAGATCGAGGATGTCTCGATGTGAGGAGAAGAAGGAAAGGCAAGAGCTCAAACTTGGGGATGCCCAAGGCACCCCAAGTAAATATTCAAGGAGACTCAAGCGTCTAAGCTTGGGGATGCCCCGGAAGGTATCCCCTCTTTCTTCAACAAGTATCAGTATGTTTTCGGATTCGGTTCATTCATGCGATATGTGTGAATCTTGGAGCGTCTTTTTCATTTAGTTTTCATTTTCTTTTATGCACCATGCTGGTATGAGATAGTCCTTGGTTGATTTATATAATGCTCATTGCACTTCACTTAAATCTTTTGAGTATGGCTTTATAGAATGCTTCATGTGCTTCACTTATATCATTTGAAGTTTGGATTGCCTGTTTCTCTTCACATAGAAAACCGCCATTTGTAGAATGCTCTTTTGCTTCACTTATATTTGTTAGAGCGTGGGCATATCTTTTGTAGAAAGAATTAAACTCGCTTGCTTCACTTATATCTATTTAGAGAGATGACAGGAATTGGTCATTCACATGGTTAGTCATAAAATCCTACATAATACTTGTAGATCACTGAATATGATATGTTTGATTCCTTGCAATAGTTTTGCGATATAAAGGTGGTGATATTAGAGTCGTGCTAGTTGGGTAATTGTGAAATTGATAAATACTTGTGTTGAGGTTTGCAAGTCCCGTAGCATGCACGTATGGTGAACCGTTATGTAACGAAGTTGGAGCATGAGGTATTTATTGATTGTCTTCCTTATGAGTGGCGGTCGGGGACGAGCGATGGTCTTTTCCTACAAATCTATCCCCCTAGGGGCATGCGTAGTAGTACTTTGCTTCGAGGGCTAATAAACTTTTGCAATAAGTATATGAGTTCTTTATGACTAATGTGAGTCCATGGATTATACGCACTCTCACCCTTCCATCATTGCTAGCCTCTTCGGTACCGTGCATTGCCCTTTCTCACCTCGAGAGTTGGTGCAAACTTCGCCAGTGCATCCAAACCCCGTGATACGATACGCTCTATCACACATAAGCCTCACTACTGGAATTAGCTTATTTGCCGTCTGCCAGTTCTTTGCCGTCTGCTAGCAGACGCCAAAGAAGGTCTTTGCCGTCCGCTTACAAAAAACGGACGGCAAAGAACTGGCTGATGGCAAAGAAGGATTTTGCCATCAGCCAGTTCTTTGCCGTCTGCTAGCTGACGGCAAAGATTCTTTGTCGTCAGCTGGCTGATGGCAAAGAGATAGGTTGCCGCACTTACGAGCTGATTAGATAAAACTTAACGGCACCCCCTCTTTGCCGTCTGCTAGCGGACGGCAAAGAGAGAAAAATAGCGGACGGCAAAGAACGGCGGACGGCAAAGACCTAACTTCACTAACCTAACTAACGGCCGAGCCCCCTCACCCCCTTTCCTCTCTGTTTCTCTCCACGACCAGATCGACCCCCCGCCGCCCCCGCCCCCGCTGCCCGGCGCCGCCCCCACCACCCGCCGCCGCCCCCGCCACCGCATCCGCCACCCGCCGCAGCCTGCCCCGTCGCCCCACCACCCCGCCGCCCCCCACCCGCTGACGCCCCGCCGCCCCCACCACCCGCCACCACCCCGCCGCCCCCCCACCCGCCGACACCCTGCCGCCCCCGCCACCGCATCCGCCACCCGCCGCAGCCTGCCCCGTCGCCCCACCACCCCGCCGCCCCCCCACCCACCGACGCCCCGCCGCCCCCACCACCCGCCACCACCCCGCCGCCCCCCACCCGCCGACACCCCGCCGCCCCCCCCCACCCGCCGACGCCCCGTCGCTCCACCGCCCCGGAGCCCTGCCACCCCCGTCGCCACCGCCACCCTGCCGCCCGCCGCCCCCGTCGCCACTGCCACCCCCCGAGCTCCGGTGAGTTATTTTTTTTTCTTTTTTTGCTGTTTAATTGTTTGTGTTAGATTTAGGTCTAGATATGTGTTAGTGTTAGTGTTAGATTTAGTGCTAGTGTTAGATTTAGGTCTAGATATGTGTTAGTGTTAGTGTATGTGTTAGTGTTAGTGTTAGGTTTTAGATAATTAGTTATATTATTAAAAGAAGTAGAAAAAAGATGAAAAAAGAAGAAGAAGAAGAAAAGAAGAATATGTAGAAGGGGAAGAAGAAGAGAAGGAAAGAAGAAGAAGAAGAAAGGAAAGAAGAAGAAGGATAAAAGGAAACACCCCGACCCCCTGACCACGACACCCCGACCCCCTGACCCCGACACCACACCCCGACACCCCGACCCCGACACGACACCCCGACCCCGAAACAGCACCCCGGCCCCCTGACCCCGACACCCTGACCCCGACACCACACCCCGACCCCCTGACCCCGACACCCCGACCCCGACACCACACCCTGATCGACCCCGACACGACACCCCGACCCCGAAACAGCACCCCGACCCCAACACGGCACCCCGACACCGACACGACACCCCGACCCCCGACACCTCCCGAAAAGGTGCTCTTTGGCCTTCCAGAGGCCGATGGGGTCATATATTTGTGAATTATGAGTTAGGTCATATATTTTTCGATTTTGTTATGAAAAACATCATATATAATTGTGTTGATCGGGTAGATTTAAATGTGTATTTGTTTCATCGCTGCGAGGTTTGGTGTTCGACGACCTCCCCGTGCGTTTGATGAGCTCTGCCCCTTCGTTCGTGGGTGAGCACAAATGACATGTCCTCCTCCCCCCTTAATTATTTGCTCTGTTCCGGTGTTCATGCCGATGAAACTTGATAGCTAGCTATATATCTATCTTGAATCATCAGTATGCGTAACCAATATGTGTCTCCTGTTCGAAAGCGTTATAGTTATAAATATGCATGCATTTGCATATTTATAACCGTGATTCTTTCGAATTGTCCAACGCTATCCATGGACAGCCCGAGTATGTGTAGATTGGGTTCATTTTCCCATATGCTTTGCTCCGGATCCGACGCATAAATTTCGTCAGTGCCTCCCATGTTGTTCTCCGGGTACACATCCTCTCTGTTTATTGCAGAGACGTGCATCAGGAGAACAGCGGGGAGGTGCTGCCAAAATTTTGCGTCGGATCCGGAGCATAGCATGGGAAAATGAACCCAATCTACACATACTCGGGTGGGATTAGGACCTATCATTACCTATTAGAGTGTAGGTTGCATGGACGTAATAAAATTGAAAAAATAGATCAACTGATGAATATATACATGGCGAATTATATATATATATATATATTTGTTGTGTGTCCAGTAGCTCTGAAAGTCAAGATGAGTGATCGTGTGTGGATGTACACCGGTCACACTGGTCAGAACAAATGGAGCACTGAATGGTTCACAAAAACCAAGGGGTTTGTGCAAGCCGCATTTGCAAATGGCCAGAGGAAAACCTGGTGCCCCTGTTTATGGTGCGGCAATTGGGAAAAGAGGACAGAGGCTGAAATGGGCAAACACCTGCAGAAGAGTGGTTTTACGCCCGATTATACGGTGTGGACCCCTTCCGAGATATTCTTGCATTTGGCTTCTTATCATGTCACGAGCCACCTTCCGAGAGATGATCTCTTCCCGATGCTCTGAACCCCTTTCTCTCACTCCGTTCAGGTATCATTTGTTTGTCCATTCGGTTGAAACTTCCTATTGTACCTTCATACTTTGCTCTCGATGTTTTATTAAGTTTCAACTCGAGAGATACCTATGCCTCATTCCCTGAATTGTTCACCAGATAATTAACCCTATAAGGGTCTGTTCTCCCGAAGTTACTCTTTACTTCCCCACTTAAATCTCGGGACGAGATTTCTTGTAGTGGAGGAGATTTGTAACACCCCCGGTGTCATGCTACAGTAATCCCCTGTTAATGGTGCCATGTCATCATGTTACTGTTGATAATCTTCACTTGATCCAAATCACAATTCAAATTCAATCCAATCTAAAGTCAAAAAAATCATATTTGTCACACATGAAATCTAAAATGTTCATCTTGTGCCTAATAATTCATAACAAATATTGATGGTGAAGCAACATTTTGCAAAATGTCTAAGTGCCCTAAACTGGATAAATAGTGGCTAAAACAAATAGATTAAATGCCTTTTTAAATTATAAAAGTGGCAAACTATTTCAAAAGCCCCACAATCCTTTTTGGCAGTGCCAACTAGTGCAATGTAATTATGTGCCCAAGTCCCACATTTTACATAATCCTTTTGGGCAGCTCAAATATTGCAAAGCTTTTTTCCTATAAAAAGAAATAGCAAAAATAAAAAGGGGGAAAGCAAAAGAGAGAGAGAAAGCCCCCTGTCTCCTTTGGGCCACGGCCCACGTCTACCCAAGCCGGCCCAGCACTTGCCTCCCCCGGTCGACTTCTCCCTCTCCTGTACAACCGACCAGGGGCACGGCCAAGCGCGCTCCCGCTGCACCACCTCGCCGTCGACGAGGGGGATAAGGATCCCCTTGACGCCTCGGGCTCCCCTCCCACTTGCCCTGCCACCCCACTCGCGCCAGTCCCTTCCCCTCGCCCGCTTCGCCTTCTCCCTCTCCCCACCAGATCCCCCCTCGAGCTCTCTCCCTCTCCACCGAGCGCATCCGTCGCCGCTCGCCGTCTCAGCCGTGGCCACCGTCGTTGTTCTGCCCTTCCAAGGTGCCCGAGGACTCCGCCGGTCTCTACCTCATCGCCCGGCGCTGCTCGCTGGAGCTGGCAAGCCCCGCAACGCCAGATGCCCTTCTTCTTCCTCCCCGGGTCGTCGGACGCCACCGTCGTCGATTCGGCCTTCCCCTGCGCTCCTAAACAGCCAAGGGCCATCAGTGTGCCGCTCGGTGAGCCCCTCTTCCTTGCCCATCTCTCTGTCGCTCTCGCACACTCGCTAGCTACTTCCTCCGCAGCGCCCGAACGCGCCGCCGCCCGGGCACGTCGCCGGCGTGTCTCCGTCGACCATTTGGTCACGGGCTGGTGCCCAAGCGCTCGCCGCGTTGCGTAGTACCTCCCACGCCCTTTAGTTTGTGCTTTTACGCGCTGCTGCTGCCGTTGCGTCGATCACCCGAAAGCCACCGCCGCCCCCACTCGTCGCCGGCACAGTTCCGGTCACCCCCGAGTCCAACCGACCACACCACACGACGCGGCATCGAGTCCTTGTTCGAATGCAACAAACCGCGTGCGATTTGGTGTCTTGTGGCGCATTTCCGAGCATCTCCGGCGATCTGCCGTCGTGCGCGAGCTCGCCGGAGCTCCTCCGGCGCCGCGGCTGACTTGGCAAGCGTGGGGCCCACCCCTGTGAGCCGTGTTCCCCAGCGCCTCTGTTGACCGCGTTGACTACGGCCAACGCGGGCACTGTTCACCCCCTGCCACTGACTTGTGGGCCCTTGCGCTTAATTAAGATAATTAAGTTTTCAAACTAATCTGCTAATTAGAATACTCACTGACACATGGGGCCCACACCCCTAATTAACCCTGTGAGAATAATTAATCCACTGTTAACCCACAGAGGCTAACATGTGGGTCTCTGTGGCCCCACTGGTCAGTTTGACCTGGTCAGCCGTCCTGTTGACTACTGACGTCACAGTGATGTCATGCTGACGTAGTATTCCTTTACTGTTAATATAAATAATTCCAGAATATGTTTTAAACTTGCAAAAATCATTGTAATTAAACCGTAACTCCGGTGAAAATGTTTTCTATATGAAAGTTGCTCAGAAAAACGAGACGAATATGAATACGCGGTCTGTTCATCTGTCACATGCCCCTAGCATGATGAACATGGAACATTCCCCCTCCGGTCATCTGTCTGACACAGGTTCGGAACCGGGAAAACATTCCCGGTTGATTTCCCGCTTCACCTTTATCGTGTAGCCATACGTTAGGTCACACCCGGCACATCATATTGCCACGTTATGCTTTATGTTGCTTTGTTTGCTTTGTATTCATTGTTTCTTCCCCCTCTTCTCTCCGGTAGACCCCGAGACCGATGCTGCCCCTGTGATCGACTACGTCACCGACGAAGCTTCTTCCTTCACAGCAGAGCTTCCAGGCAAGCCCCCCCCTTTGATCATCCCGATATCGCCCATTCCATTCTCTCATGCTTGCATTAGATTTTGCTATTGTTATTGTTTGCTCCTATTCTGATGCATAGCCTGCTTTTGTAACCTGCTCATTGTACCTTACCTGCTTATCCTAAACTGCTTAGTATAGGTTGGTTAGTGATCCATTAGTGACCCCCACCTTGTCCTTGTTGCCCCTGCTTCATCATCGAAGACCCGATCAACGGGATCGAAGACCAGGCCCCGGCACCGCACATCACTTTCCCCTTTTGTTGCTCGACTCTGTAGAGTTACCATCGAGTGCCGAGGGTGGAACCTCATACATCACTCCTGATGAGATCTCTGTAGTGTAGCTATTCGGTCGTGGTCATCGAGGGTGATTCCGCCTTAACCACTTCCGATACGACTCTGTCGTGCAACCCCTCAAGTGTGAACCTCGAGGGTGGTTCCTCTTACGTTCACCTTGATGATTACATCGAGTGGAATCCGTCGAGGGTGACTCCTCAGGTTTTCCCCTTGGTGTTAGACACACGGTTACTATGACTTTACACTGAACCATGTTACTAAAGACGGGTCGGCCCTGAGGGGTACCCGCGCGAGCATATTTGCGAGTGATGAGGAGTCGGGTTGACCTGGAGAGTGCCCGCGAGATAATTATGAGGCGTGGCCGGCCATTCTTAGCCCTTGCAGCAAGTCCTCGAGACGGGGCGACGCGGTTACATCTTTCGTGAGTCTCTCCTTGTTACCGCGCGTTCCTAATCCACTACGATTTGGATATTTGATCCAAGGGGCCTCTGGCATGATAGCACTAACCATCATGTGGGCATAGTATGGGCGTTCTGCGTCGTATATATCAGCCGAAGCTTAATAGACGTCAGTGACTTAGCGGCGCGCGCCGGGTTGGACTGCGTAACCACCTGCGTTTTGAAGGAGGTAGCTAGGTCTGCTCACCGGCCGCGTACACAACGTGCAGGAGTTCCAGGGGCGATGGCCCATGACCCCTGGGGGCATAGGTTTAGTCCGGCGTGCTGACCTCTCTATTAAGCCTAGGTCGGGTTGCGGCGTATTGTTTGGCCGAGGCCGGGCATGACCCAGGAAAGTGTGTCCGGCCGGAGTTAATCGAGTGTGGTGGGTAAGTTGGTGCACCCCTGCAGGGAAGAAAACATCTATTGATAGCCTGTCCTACGGTAACGGACACTCGGAGTTGTATCCCGATCGATACAACTAGAACTGGATGCTGAGGCATGATTTGGATATGTTGCTTCGGGAGTCGAGAAAGGATCCCGGAGCGTTGATACAACAACATAAATATGACTTATGTTATACTACTCTACTCCCTCCTGTTGCTGCAAGCTGGTGGTTTCCAGAAGATGCTAGTCTTCGATAGGACTAGCTTCTCCCCCTCTTATTCTGACATTCTGCAGTTAGTCCACAGATACTACCCCTTTCATTGATACTGATGCATAAGTAGTGTAGATCCTTGCTTGCGAGTACCTTGGATGAGTACTCACGGTTGCTTTGTTACCCCCTTTTCCCCCTTCTTTCTTCTTTCTGGTTGTTGCAACCAGATGGTGGAGTCTAGGAGCCAGATGCCACCACTGACGACTACTACAACCCCGAGGGTGCCTACTACTACATGGAGGCCGCCGACGACCAGGAGTAGTTAGGAGGCTCCCAGGCAGGAGGCCTTGCCTTTTCGATCATGTTCCTTTTGTGCTAGCCTTCTTAAGGCAAACTTGTTTAACTTATGTCTGTACCCAGATATTGTTGCTTCCGCTGACTCGTTTGTATTCAAGCTGATGTATTCGAGCCCCCGAGGCCCCTGGCTTGTAATATAAAGCTTGTATTATTTTAAATTGTGTCTAGAGTTGTGTTGTGATATCCTTCCGTGAGTCGTTGATCTTCATCGTACACATTGGCGTGTATGATTAGTGTACGATTGAATCGAGGGCGTCACAGTGGACTCCCCAGGGGGCCACAAGTCAGGGGCGCCCCCTAGGGCGCACCCCTACGACTTGTCGCCGCCTCGTGGGTGTTCTGACTTCATCTCCAAGTCTCGTAGGTGTCTTCTGGTCCAAGAAAAATCATCGCGAAAGTTTTATTCCGTTTGGACTCCGTTTGATATTCCTTTTCTGCGAAACTCAAAAACAAGGAAAAAACAAAAACTAGCACTGGGCTCTAGGTTAGTCCCAAAAATAATATAAAATAGCATATTAATGCGTATAAATCATCTAAAATAGATAATATAATAGCATGGAACAATAAAAAATTATAGATACATTGGAGACGTATCATCCTCTTCCAGCAGTGTCGGAGGGACCATGAGAACTCTCTTGAGAATTCCAGCCTCTCCCCAGCGCACATCCAGTACCGCGACCTGAACCTCGGCCATGACCACCTCGACCTCTGTGAGGTGCTAGTATGAACTCCCCCCATTCCATATCTTTAACTGAGTGTTCTCCCGTTCCATATTGTTCACGCCAATGCCCGAGCATCCCACACATGTAGTAGAAGGTGGGAAGCTTTTCAAACTTTACTTGGTAGAACTCCGTCTCACCGGCCTTCGTAAAGCTAACAAACCTGGTTAATTCTTTATTAACATCGAGCTTAACTCGGGCATGTATGAATTCCCCAACATAACCATGTTCTCGACGAAATTTTCCATCTTCAGAACCATATCGGGAAGCTTGTGAATCTAACACCAAGTTTCAATCTTGTCCAACTTAACATTATCGAGCTTTGTAAATCCATCCTACTCTACCATTAGCAATGCCATCCCTCTGAAATCCCACGGTCCCGATGAATGGCTTTGTTCCAATCTACTAAACAGTTAAATTGCAAAGAGAAAAGACTTGGATTTATTCGGCGCCATACCACTTCTTTTGCTGGATTCCAAGCCGCCCTCATGTCAGCGATCAGAGCACCCTGACCGAAGCTCTTTCCTGTCAATACCCTAGCAAGCACGAGCCACTTGGGCTTTTCCTCCGGTTCATCCGCTTCCTCTTCCCAGATCAGATCATCCAACTCATCCTCTTCGACGTGCAACCTTTCTAGCAAAGTGCTGGGATCCTCAAGCTTCTTCCCTGCCAATCCCCTAGGATCCGATGAAGAAGACATGTATGCAAGCCCTCCTAAACCACGTCCTCGAAACCCTAGTTACCGCGCCCACCAAGACTGGGGAGGCCAAACTAGTTGGCCCATGTGTCAGTCCGAGCGGCAGTTGTCGAACTAGGTTCGACGATCGTGGGGAGAGGGGTCAGCGACGGCGGTACTCACGGCGGCGAGGCCTAGGGGAATGCTTATAAGCATTATTCTAAAATTTTCTCTCAAGCCGTGGATCGTTCATCTACAGTTTGATAGACTTCAAATACATCTACACCGACTCTTGTTCCACTGGAACTCGGAGTTAGTAACGATCTGATCCAAACCACATCTTCATAGTGCTCCTGGTGATTGTTGTACGATTTTTTTTGTTTTCTACTACGTTTCCCAACAGCGTCACCTCAAATAACACCCCTAGTGGGCCAATCCAGTAACAGGTTTGTTCATTTATTCACTTGGTTCGTTTGTTTCCTTTTTTGCCTTTTTTATATTTTCCCACATATTTTAAAAACATATGTCCAAAAAAATCATGTATATTTTGAATAATCTTCATCATACATTTGAAAAATGTTCATGAAGTGTAAAAAAAATATTCGCGCAACTTAAAAAAAATGTCCATACCAATGGAAATGTATCCGTGGCAGTTAAAAAATGTCCACCCCTGTCAAAAAGTATGTTAAATTGTTTGCGCATTTTTTTAAAGAATGCTCCATACCATTCTAACAAATGATCATGACATTTAAGAAATATTTTTCACGTGTTTCAAAAAATGTGTGTGACATTTAAAAAAGTTTTGCATCATAAAAAATGGTTATCATGTATTTGAAAAATATTTAACATTTATTTGAATAAGAAAACAGGCATTTAAAAATATATTTATACAATGTAAAAAATGTTAACTTAATTTAAAAATTCGACATGTATTTGAGAAATGCTTGAGATGTATTCAAAAAAAATGTTTAGAACATGTATTTGAAAATGTTCCACGTGTATATGAAAAATGCACTCCATGTTTTGAACCAGCAAAAAAGAAAAGAAAAAGAAAAACACATAAAAAGGAAAGAAGACAAACAGTTGAAAACGGAAGAAAACTGATGGAAACCAGACCTCTCCGGCCAGCAGACAACAAGAAAAAAACAACGTATGGAATCACTAGTTAAGGAGCAATCTTTGCAATGGTCACTCTGACCTCACCAGGTTGCGGCAAGTGTCGCGTTACATGTATGCCACTTGTCGCAACCTGAGAGTTCTCCCTTTTTCGTAGATTCATTTATTCAAAATATTTTATCTCTCAAATCGTGCGTCCAAACCTCGAACCGTTTTCACCGTTGAATTCCTTGCGTGGAAATCTTCAAGATCCCATGTTGATAGATTTCGCAAAAAAATTCACGAAAAAACCGAACCGGGAGCACGTTTTTCCCTTTCCGAGAGGCACATCCATGCCCTCGCGGAAGCAAATCCGTGCCTCCACAAGAATGAAATCCATGCCTCTCGTGGTAGAAAAAAAGAAAACTCATATGTTCCCCCTTTTGCGATAGGCACAGCCATGCCTCTCGCGTAAGCAAATCCGTGCCTTTTGCAGAAAAAAAACATTTTTTTTCCTTTCCGAGAGACACGATTGTGCCTCTCGCAGAAGCAAATTCGCACCTCTACGAGAAATAAATCCATGCCTCTCGTGGTAGGAAAAAAATGTCTTTTTTCATTTTAGTGAGAGGCATCTCGTGGAATCTAATCCGTGCTTCTCGTGAAAGAAAAAAATAGGTTTTTCTCTTTCCGAGAGGCACGGTCATGCCTCTACGAGAAGTGAATTCGTTCCTCTTGTTGTAGGCAAAAAGGCATTTTTTCCCTTTTGCGAGAGACATGGCCGTGCCTCTCGCAAAAGATATTTGTGCCTCTACGAAAGTAAATCCATGCCTCTCGCGGAAGACAAAAAAAAGTTTTTTCACGTCAAATTTTTGTTTTGATTTTTTGTCCAAAACATAAGAAAAGCCAAAAAACAAAAAAAAACATCTAAAAGTGGAAAACACATGCAAAAATTTAAAATAAATTGAAGAGAGCACCTAGAGTGTGACACGTGGTGACGGTCAAGAGCGTGTCAAGTGGCGCGCTGTCAGCCCACCCCAAGTGAGCACTCTTTGATTAGTTGCTGAACAACGTATCAACATAAAGCGGCCGTTAGATGGACCGGCCCAATTACGTCATCAGTGCTGAAGGCGAGAGCAATATCCATCGGGCTTCGCTATATCTCGCTTTCAGCGAGTCCGACTTCGGACTCCCTGAAGGGGTGAGCAATCTGGGCCGGCCCACAACACGGGAGGCCACAACCTCTTTTTCCTGTTTTTTATGTTTTATGTTTTCTTTTTTTACTTTGGTTTTTACTTTAAAATATTCTATATTACAAAAAAAAACACTTCAAAAAACGTCTGAAAAAATTGTTGAACTAGTATTTAAGAAATGTTGAACAAGTACTTGAAAAATATTAAACAAGTATTGAAAAAATGTTCAACAAGTATTTTAAAAAAATTTGATCATGTATATAAAAATGTTGAAAATGTATTTAAAAATATTGATCATGTACATAAAAATGTTGAAAAAGTATTTAAAAAATACTGATCATGTATATAAGAATGTTGACAAAGTATTTAAAAAATATTGATCATGTATATAAAAATGTTAAACATGTAATTGAAAAATGTTGAACAATTATTCAAAAAAATGTTGATCATGTATATGAATATGTTGAACAAGTATTAGAAAAATATTGAACAAGCATTTAAAAAAATGTTGACCATATATATATATATATATATATATATATATATATATATATAGAATGAACAACAAATTGGAGAAGAGAAAAGAATGTTGAATAGGTATTTGAAAAAAATATTGATCATGTACATAAGAATGTAGAATGAAAAACAAAAAGAAACCAAAAAATAAGAATGTATAGAAAGAAAAAGAAAAGAATGAAAAAATCAGAGAAGAAAAAAGAAATGAAGCAAAATAAAAAAACAATGAAACAAATCGGAGAAGAAAAAAAGAAAGAATGAAAAAAACGAACAAGAAAAAGGAAATGAAACAAAAGAAAAAATGGAGAAGACCGGCTCGATCGCCTCTAGTTGGCCGCGATCCAACTTATAACCAGTAACTGGAAGCGGGTGGAGTGGTTAAGCTGCGCGGGCGATCTCACGATGGGCCGGCCCGATTCGTAGGCGACAGCAAAATTCCTTTAGCGAGAGCAAGCTATCATCTGGCTTCAAGCGAGAAATAGCTCTCGCGATATCCATCCGTAGTGTATACACGCACTGATTGATAGAGCCCGTTCTTTTTCTTTTTCAGAAGCAGAGTATAGCCCATTCGGGTACTCATCAGCCGGGCATGTATGCAAAGGCCCAGCTGCCCACACGGTGAATGTGGTCGGTGGCGGAAGCTCGCACGTGCGTGTTGACTTGCGAACCCGACTCCCTTGCCTCGGAAAAAGGAAAACGGTCCCGGTGGCGGCTCTCGCGCGGCTGACCAGGGTTCGCCTCGCGATTATAAACCCCCCCCTCCCTTCCCCGCTCCCGCTCCCGCTCCCGCTCCCGCTCGCCCGCCTCGATACAGCCAGCTTCCGTCACCGCCGCTTTAAGGTCTCCCTCCCTCTGCGCATGTCAACAGGGGCCCACATGGATCTCGAGGCGGAGCCGGGCGGCGTCCCGGCGGCCGCCCCGCCACCGCCGGCCGACGTGAGTGCGCAGGAGAAACCCCCACCCTCTCCATTTTCACTCTTCTGTTCCGCTTTTTGTTTGTTCTCTGAATATGAAACTCTGAATCGGTTGGTAGCACTTGGTGGTTTGCGCGGCCTCTCGCCTCGCGAGGTTCGTGTGCGATTCTCGCCGGAAAACGTCGCGCGGAGTTGTTTATTTTAGTACTCGTAGGTTTAATTCTTTAATATTTGGTTGCATCTTTTATGTTCCTTCTGATTGCATGCGACTGAACGAGAGAGAAGCATGCATCTGCTGCACTCGCAAAGTAAATCGGGGGCTTTGTTTTACTGAGGTTTTCCCAGTGATAATCGGGGGCTTGTCTCAGTTACAGTGCCACCAAAAAGGAAAGAAAAAAAAAGACCGCGGGTTCTTGCGGTCAGAGTCGTAGAGATATTTTTGCGACGACGACGATGGCCAACGTGAGCGTGAGCCAGGAGGGGGAGGCTGGAACTGGTGATGACTGGTGATAGATAGCCTGCACGCGGCCGATAGCCCAGCGCCGCGCGACTGCGCGTGCCCCGCCTTCCAACTGTCCCGCGCCGGTGACACCTGGCGTCCAGCCATCTTGTCGTTTTTACGATGAGCGGCGTCATTTATTTATTTTTAACCTATTTTCGGCGCCATCGGTTAATTTCGTTTGTAGTCACGCAATAGTCTTTAATAAATCGTCAAAGCCAGCGGGGAGTTTATTTTGTCAACAGTGAGCTGTTTGTCTTGGCCTGGGCCAGCATGGAATTTGTGAACGGTTGCTTTTGCTTAGCATCGAAGACATGTAGAACGTATTTAGAGAGCGCTTTTACTTCACTTTTTTTCCCACATAATGTGCATCCTATCTCTTGGGTAGGAGCTTGTATCTTTTTTCCATTAATGTGCATGCTATCTCTTAGGTAGGGATGTTTGTACTTGGAAGGCCTGATCATCTCTGACTCAAAAGCTATGCTAGCCGCAACAAAACTAATCTAAGCATGTCAGTGACGAAAGTGCCACACTAAGGCGGAGCTAGACGAAACACGTTGGGGGCGAGAGACGCCAAATGCTTAAAAAAAAAAAATCTAAGCCCTTTTTTTTCCTTTGACGACTTGATCCTAGGCTTGGGGTGGGGTGGCCCCCTTGAAGTATGCATAGCTCCGCCTGCTTGCCAATTCTTCAGCCTAGATGCATGTCTGTGTGTTCATATTTAGTATGCATCGAACTAGTAGACGCAACAAGGACCAGCTTCCTTCTTTATTTCATTTGGAAACGTATCCTAGCCATTTTTCATGCACCAACCTTACAAGGGAGTGATTTTTTCATCTTCCTATTTATTTTTGCGAAAAAAAAAACAAGAGAGAAGTGGGTGTGTAGACTGGGGATGGTTCTGCTGATGATGTCACAACTGTTTACATCATAGGGCTTCAGTTTCTAGTATCTTGAAGCCTCTGAAAGTGGCACACCAAAGTGGACCAAAAGAAAGAAACAAGTCCTCGGTGTTAACGTGTGTCGTAAGCCCCACAAAATTCCACTTGATTACTTGTTGGGAAAGGGACCTGTGACATCCTCAGCATAGTAACTGATTTCAAGCATTAGTAATGGTACTACTTTGGGGCTTTGGGCTATGGATACGAGTGACCAAATACTTTGTATGATCAGCTTGGTGCATCCCGCTTTTTTACAGCACTGAATATCTTCTGTATATATAGCTCTCATTCAGATGGCATCCCTCAACTGTGAGCAGGTTGGCAATGTTCGCAAAGATCTATTCCTCGCGTACAAGACTCTCGGCGTGGTCTTCGGTGGCCTCGTTACTTCTCCGCTCTATGTTTTTTCCACGATGCACATGTCATCCCCCACAGAAGCTGACTTTCTGGGAATATACAGCATAATGTTTTGGACTCTTACTTTAATTGGTGTGGTCAAGTATGTAGGCATAGCTCTCAACGCTGATGATCACGGTGAAGGTAACTAACCCCTTGCAATTTCTACCTTTCCTTTCCGTTGAAGGCTGCCTTTCTAGATAACTTTTCACATTGGTAATAGCTTGTACAACGGTACGGTAGTTGGTGATTTGATTTGAAAACGCACAAATCATCAGTACAAAAAAAATGTTGGTCAAATATTGGGTTGCTTGTGGCGTTTCATATTTTTATAGATCAATTTATTTTCTAGTCTCTCTAGTGTTTTCTTCAAAAAAAATGTATGAACCATGCAGATTAGATATTATGATATATCGGCATGTGTTTGGCCTGGAAAAATGTCAATGAATCGTAAGCCTGATGGAGGTGCAACTTTGTAATTAATTATACAATGTCTTAAAATACAAGTTTCTTGTCTCTGGGTAGATAATATTTTACTTTATGATGTTATTGGCTTGGAGTGTTGCTTACTCTATTTTTCTGCAGGTGGTACATTTGCCATGTATTCTTTGTTGTGTAGGCATGCCAATATGGGCATCCTTCCTTCCAAGAGAGTGTATTCAGCAGAAGAACAACTGCTTCACAATCAATCAAAAACAGCTAAAACGCCTAGTAATCTGGGCAAGTTCTTTGAGCGAAGCTTAACTGCGAGAAGGGTATTGTTATTCATGTCAATTCTTGGGATGTGCATGCTCATTGGAGATGGGGTCCTAACTCCTGCTATTTCAGGTTTGTTGTTTGTAGATGGCATATCTAACTTAAATTCATTTTTGTGACCATATCGATAAGTAGTACATGTTGTTTATTTCTTTTCAGTGTTATCAGCAATCCAGGGACTGCGCGCGCCATTTCCTGCTGTCACTCAACGTAAGTAGCTCAACAGATGTTGATCAGTAATGAAAAGAATCTCTCTGATAACCCTTTTCCATGACATTGATCTTTCTTTGAATCTTGCAGCTGTCGTGGCATTTCTATCTGCGGCAATTCTTATTGGCTTGTTCTTAGTGCAAAAGTATGGGACTTCAAAAGTGAGCTTTCTGTTTTCTCCAATCATGGCAGCATGGACTTTCACCGCTCCAATGGTTGGAATATACAGCATTTTTCGTTACTACCCTGGCATATTCAAAGCCATTTCGCCACATTACATTGTTCATTTCTTCCTAAAGAATAAAAAGGAAGGGTGGCAGATGCTTGGTGCGACTGTTCTAGCCATCACAGGTACATCACTTTTTTTCGCGAGAAAACTTCCGATCTATTCATCTTCAATCATGACAGTACTTCATATTAACATGGCCCACTACATGCAACTCAGGGGGCCGTGCCCCCCCCCCCCCCCCCCCCCCCCCCCCCCCCCCAAAATCATCCGCTAGTTCCGCCACTGTCAATTGTAATTTTTTCCTGACAATTAATGACCATGCAGCCTGATGTTCGATCTCCTGCTGACAGGTGCGGAAGCTATGTTCGCCGATCTTGGGCACTTCAGCAAAAAGGCTATTCAGGTTATTATCATTAAGAAAATTATTCTTGCAAATCATTTTCCCATTCCATGTATAGTTGTTTTACACTTTATTTGTTTTCAGATAGTGTTTCTATCCAGCGTATATCCTTCTCTGATCCTCACTTATGCCGGGCAAACGGCATGCCTTATTAACCATCTCAAAGACACCGATCAAGAGAACATTGGCAAAGTCTTCGATGATGCATTCTACAAATTTATCCCTCGCCCTGTTTACTGGCCGATGTTCGTCATCGCGACGCTCGCAGCCATTGTTGCAAGCCAATCCTTAATCTCAGCAACATTTTCTGTCATCAAGCAATCAGTTGTCCTGGACTACTTCCCACGTGTCAAAGTTGTGCACACATCGGATGAAAATGAAGGGGAGGTTTACTCACCAGAAACTAACTACATTCTGATGGTGCTGTGCGTTGGTGTTATACTAGGCTTTGGAGGTGGACAAGCGATAGGGAATGCTTTTGGTAAGTACTCAAATGAGAAATTCTACAAAACTGATGCTCCAGCCTCCAGCTGTTAATATCACTGAAAAAAAATAGCACGCCATAGGAGCAATGTCTCGCTAAATAAATTAGTGTGCAATCAGTGACGGAGCTAGAACAGATCTTCAGGGGGGGGGGCAAACGCAAATTATGCATGTTTGGGGGGGCCAAAAGCACTATTTTCTCTAATCTAAGCAGGCTCAAAAACAGTTTCTTCATATCTTTTACAAAGCCTTGGGGGGGGGGGGGGGGGGGGGGGGGGGCACGGCTGTAACTGATAATTGATGATTTTACTGCAGGCCTTGTTGTGATCATGGTCATGCTCATAACCTCAATCATGCTGACACTTGTGATGATCATCATATGGAGAACGCCGCCTGTTCTCGTCGCGGCGTACTTCGTCCCGTTCGTCATCATGGAAGGGTCTTATGTCAGTGCCGTCTTCACCAAGTTCACCGAAGGAGGCTGGCTGCCCTTCGCCATCTCCATGATCCTCGCATTGATCATGTTCGTCTGGTACTACGGCAGGCAAAAGAAAACAGAGTACGAGAGGGCGAACAAGATAACGGCGGAGCGCCTCGGCGAGCTCTTGGCGAAGCCGGAGGTCCAGAGGGTCCAGGGCCTGTGCTTCTTCTACAGCAACATACAGGACGGGCTGACCCCCATACTCGGCCACTACATCCGCAACATGAGCTCGCTGCACTCGGTCACGATCTTCGTGACCCTGAGGTACCTGCTGGTTCCCAAGGTCGATCCGCAGCAGAGGATCGCGGTCAGGAGGCTCGGGCCGAGAGGGGTGTACCAGTGCACCGTCCAGTACGGCTACGCCGACAACCTGAGCCTCAAGGGCGGCGACGACCTCGCCGCGCGCGTCGTGAGCTGCCTGAAGCAGCACGTCGAGGCGGGCGCCGACGGGCAGTCGTCGCCCGTCTCCGCCGAGGAGGAGGCGGCGGACCTGGAGGCGGCGCGAGCGGCCGGGGTGGTGCACGTCAGGGGCAAGATGAGGCTCTACGTGGGCGACGACGCCGGCTGGTTCGACAAGGTGATGCTCCGGTTCTACGAGTTCCTGCACAGCATCTGCAGGTCGGCGCTGCCGGCCCTCGGGGTGCCCCTGCAGCAGCGCGTCGAGATCGGCATGCTCTACAAGGTTTGATTGCTGCTCATGAAAGTAGGCCTCCAAGGCGTGAAACGCATGGGAGGGCACATGCATGTTGCGTACGTGACTGTGGTAGCCATTCTTAGCTTAATTATATTATAGTCTTCGTCTCCGCTGGGACTTTATCCTGTGTTCTAGTAATAAATCTGCATGTTCGTTCGTTTCGTGATATGGAAGACTGTTTCTTTTACTGGTACGAATCATTGTATCT
The DNA here is from genome assembly GCF_002575655.3 of Aegilops tauschii subsp. strangulata. Lineage (NCBI taxonomy): Eukaryota > Viridiplantae > Streptophyta > Magnoliopsida > Poales > Poaceae > Aegilops > Aegilops tauschii. Next base: position 361,945,162 of record NC_053039.3, read on the forward strand.
TTCCCTATTTCGTTGCAATTATTTCTGGATTCAAACTAAGACAGTCGAGCGCAAAAGGTACTCACCTGTTTGGTGTCATGAGTCATGAGGACAATTTGCATCCCATCAACTATTCCGCTCTCCTGGGGGTCGTTGCAAGCTAGCCATAGAGCCCCTAGGCTGCCCCTTCCACGTCTAGTCGTAGTAACAGAATTTCAAAATAATATTGATATGAACATGTTGGAGTACGACAGCGAGTAGCTCTGCCGCTCTAGGCTTCTTCAGTGGACATGGAAGTGCGGGGGATGGATAGCTAAATCCGGATAATGGAGTTTATAGTACTACCTCCCTTTTCTTTTTTTTCTTTTTTTTTGTGGGGATACTACCTCCCTTTTCAAATATAAGATGTCTTGGCAGTTTAAATTAAACTGCTAAAACGTCTTACATTTACTTTTAGGAACAGAGGGTATGATAGACAAATAGGCAAGCAAATGCAAGATGTGTCGTCCTTTTTCCGCTCAACATGTTTCTACGCATAATGCCTCTATGAAGAACTTGCATAATGCGTCGTCCTTCTTTCTACGCATAATACCCGTTCTCTGCGTCATTGCCATGCATGGAAGCATTTTTATTAAAGTTGATGCAAGACAATTATACAATAACGGCAAACCCAATAAAAGATATGAATTTAACACCAACGATCAAGCAGATTTTTTTCATACCGGCGCCTTCAAGAAGGGATAAACTTCCTCGCGTTGTTGCCGTCTCGTCCGGCCGAAGACGACCAGGACAAGCATTTTTCATCCTGATTACCGTGGCCAACCACTAAAGGCCAACACGTTGGCAAGGAGACAATGCCTTCAACAAGGTTACGCAAGCCCGTCGTTGCCGAGCTCGACAAATAAAGGTCAGAATAAGGATTTTCACCTGAACATATATAGTGGCGTTCGAATCAACGTCTTGATGTTGGTTCTTCCGAAAATCACGCCAACCAATACTCCAAGCTAGACCAGAATTGTACTAGCATAATGTACCTACGATGAACTCGCAAGCTCAGGGAAAATGTCTCTATGAAGAACTTGCAACAATGCACTAGTGTTATTGAAATGAACATCTCCTCTTTCTATCTTTTCTGCTGGGAAGATGACAGATGGTGAAGAAAATAAGCGTCCTGGTGGATTGATGGAAAAGACGGATAGTTACTGTGTCGACACTAAAGGTTAGATGGCGTGATTGGTGGAAAACAAGGCTCCAAAAGTGGCGGTAAAAGCGGGAAAAGTAGGAGATACGGTCTGCAATTCACGCATCTTTTTCCTTGTTGCGACACTGAACTCGCTGTAGCTCTTTCTCCAAAAAATAAACATATATTAAAATAATACTAATAAGTAGTGCTACTACTGTAGCAGTTCACTGATTAGCTGCTGGTAGATGGTCGATGCAGGTGTTAGCAGACTGATGCAGGTGGTCCATTCTTCCTAACCAGACGTTAGCGTAGTGTCTAGTTCCAGAACGTTTCAGGTCGAGACAACTCCACTCTAGAGACAGGCCCACGGAGCAGGACTAGTAGCTGCTAGTTTTTGTCTTTTAAATACTTTCTTCGTCTCATAATATAAAAATGTTTTTGACACTATTTCAGAAGATCGATCGACTAATAGCTCCTCTTTTTAACTAAAGGACTAATAGCTCTTTTTTTTAATCAAAAGGCCTGATAGCTCATGTAACAATTGAAATCATAGTTCACAACCCACAGCAAAGAAAATATTTATTTAACGAAGAAACACAATTTCAACAAAGCAACATAATGGGTAGTCTGGGCAAAACAGGATGAAAATCCTTGCTCAGGTCGTCTCCGGTTGGACGTGGCAATGATGGCACGAGGACGTTTATCTCTTCTTGAAGACGTTGCCATGGAAGAAATCGACTTAGTCATAGGTGTTTATTTCATATCTTATCATGTTTTATTTTATACAGTACTCTAATTGATAATTGGTACTAGCAATGACTGAGCATCACCAAGATGCATGAGGCTCGGGGGTTCAACTTCCTTTTCAAAAAAGACGTAGCAACATATATCAGTTCAAAGAGAAAAAAACGCAAACACATGACATGATAGCATGTGTGCATGGTTTAGCAATCCACCTACACGAATTATGACGGAGAACCTTTGTTTCTCCGTTGACCCGACGACTTTGGGGCCGGCCGGTAGGTAACTTGCTTTTGGTTGGTTTGATTCTGGGCGCCCAAAGATTGGAGTGACCACCACCAGCCCTTGATTTTATTACGTGGAGCCCTTTTCCTTGGATTTGTCTCACCTCTTCACATGACGAGCTGCAATAATTCAGCCCACCCCCCTAAAAAAGCAACAGTGTGCAACTGGGCAATTAAAACATGTTCTCATTGCACACCAGGTCGCCAAACCCTTCAGCATTTCATACCAAGGGTAACTTTGGGCACTTTAGGAAAAGGAGGAGCTTCTGTGGGGTTAAGAAGAGGAATAGTAAACTGCTGGGTTCAAATTTGCGTTCCTGTTTGAGAGTGTGGTGCATGGACAGGGATTTTGGAGTTATGTCACTTCAATGTTGGTATGCTTTTTGCACAGCAAGGTGGGACTGTAAGTAAAAAGGAGTAGCATGGATTTTCAAGGACGAGGTCGTAAATTTTAAGCTGCCCACTTTATTACATAATAAAAGATATGCATTTTATGAGCAAAATTTGTTACGAAAAAACTTAGAGCGTGCTCATTTTTTGTTTGTCAAACTTTGAAAAAAGTGTACAAATCGTTTATATCTAGTGGTTTGTTTCGGTGTCGTCTTTGTGACCGGGATGCCATATTTTCCTAGCCGTCTACTTCACATGTTATATGCTCACTCTTTTGTCACACCTTCTTAAAGTTTTGGGATCAATTTCGTCAACTCAGATTTTCCTTTTTGGCTTGGCACAGTTTAACAGAAGGCGAAGTTCGACTCGGCGAGGTTGCGGTGGGAACTTGCGGTCATATGCAAATGTTACAAAATTTGTTGTTTCTTCTTAGCAAAGAGTCTAGCTAGCTTATACACAACTGTCGTCAAAGATGTTGTTTCTTCTTAATGAAGAAGCACGTTGGACTCATGTGTGTTTTCAGGGAAAAAGGTTGTGTTTTCTACATAAGTGTTGTGAGTTTTGTTGTCTCTTATTAGTAAAGAGGAAACTGCTCACTTTGTATACGATTGTTGTAAATTTTGTTGTTTCCTCTTAATGAGAAGACACACTTGCCTTACAAGCGTTCTCGAAGAGTTGTTGTAAGAGAAGTTATGTCGAATGTCTTGTACATAAGTGTCATAAACATTGTTGTTTCTCATTAATAAAGAGGAAACTACTCACTTTGTACATGACTGTGGAATTTTTGTTGTTTCCTCTTAATAAGAAGATACACTTAACTCACACGCGTGCTCAGAAAGTTATTGTAAGAGAAGTTATGTTGTTTAGTTTGGAATGTGGTATAGGAAAGTACATCCCTAATAACTTCCTAGATTCCAAAACATGCTCGCCTTGATCTTCAATTTCATTAGAGCAAACTTGCAATAAGATACATGTTCTGGGCCGTTGTAATGAAACGCTTTAGATGTTTTAATTAACACCCTGAATTCTAGGCACAAGCTATCACAAAAAAGACTACCATCTATTCAATGGAAATCAAATAAGCTTGCCAACCTTTTGAATTTTTTATATATCTTACGTGTATGATATAAATTTTATATAAGTACTTAAATATGTTTTTTCCTTTATATTCTTTTATTTTGATGCTTGTTGTTCAAATTCAAACTATATCCAGTAACTAGAAATGTATTTAATGCCTAATAAATAATAGTGAATAAATTGAGAAAAATGGCTAACTTTGACTTGCACAATGTATTATACTACTTTCCACGTAGACCTTTATGGAGCATTTTATATAAATAATTTGAAAGGTAATATACAATGTATCTTAATTTGACATTTCATAATAAAATGAAAACACAATAAGATGCAAGTAAGTGTTTGTATTATCCCAAGTGGACGTTTTTTATAAGAGCTAAAAAGTTGCATGAGTACTCCAATATGAATTTTACGTCCATTCGAATCCCCTTTTTTAGAAACTTGTTGTTCATATTTGAATTATATCTAGTAAATAGCTAGTGGTAAAAAAATCTAGTAAATAGTTGGAAGTGCATTTAATACCTCAAAACACAAATAATTTCATAAAAGTACCTAACTTTGAAATGGAAAACTCATTTTACTATGCTCCATTTTACCATAATTGAGGCATTCTATATAAATATTTTTTTGTGAGGTTCTTTACAACATAAGTTGGCATCTCAAAATATAAAATACAAATTATTACATAACAATTCGGAGCTTGAAGCTATTTTGTGCATACTAGTGTAAAAGTAAGTTGATTTATAAAGATGGAGGGAAAAAATATCAAGATAACATTTCATGGATCTCAAACTTCATAGTTTGCTTTTGAATCTTATGATGCTTCTTGCAGACACGTCACTTACAAAGAAATGCAGACTCCAAGGTAAAAAAAATCCTAACATGATCGCGTGCCAAGTTTCAAAACAATATAGACCGCACTTAGATTTTATGAAAGATGATAAACCAACAAGACGGATGTAAATGGTTTTCCCAAGCGGGCCTTTGATTTTTCTGCATGTTTTCTGGATATGAGCTAAAAAGTTACCGAAATACTAAACCATGAATTGTTCTATCATTTAGAGACCTTTTTAGTTACTTGTAGTTTAGATTTTAAATATATTTAGTAAATAGCTACAAAATATTTAGTCCCCAAATAATAGCAAATAATTTTTAAAAAGGGGCCTAGCATTTACATGAACAGTTTAATGTTGTATGTCCCATGTAGAAAAATTTGGATCATACATGTAAGTAATTTTTGCAAGGTACTACACATAAGACGTTAACTTGGTATTTCAAAAAAAGAGAAAATACAAATTATTACACAAAAAGAAGGAACGTGAAGGTGTATTCGTGCATAATAATGTAAAATCAAGTTGTGGTCTAATTTTCAAGGGCAAATGGTGATAAGAATGTTTCATGGAGTTCAAACTTCATAGTTTCCCTTTGAATGCTATGATGCTACCTCTCAAATGTATGATTTTATGGATAATTGTATTATCTATTTTTGGTGGAATTGTATGATTTTATAGATAACTTATACAAGATCATCATATGAGGCCATGCCAATTTTTGTAAAATTTAGACCAAATTTAGATTTTATTAAAAAGGGAGAAAAAAATGCATGCAAAGGTTTGAGTTTCTACGAGCAAGCATTTTCTTAATATTAAAATGAAGATGGTTCTAATTAATCTAAAATGAAGGTGCAATCTCCATATTTTTCACCCATGTGTGTACCCACGACTGCTTTTCATTGGCAATAATAACCAAGACCAAAACCCTAAGATGTTAAGATAGCTTATGTAGTTGGCATTGAAATTAAGATATCTGGTCATCTTTCTCACACTCGAAGTGGAAAACATGTTCAATTCAACTCAATGAAGGACATGATGTTTATGCTGGTGAATTGTTTACTTGAACTCATCTAGGGGCACTCGATCAACAATAAATTACATTTTAACAAAAAAAATACAATAAAACACAATCCCTTGAGGACCTACGTCGGGTGAGGGGTGATAAGATTTTGGGAAGCGTTTCGGTGCGATTGCTCGCTCTGATTCGACAACATTTGTGTCTGCCTGCTTCGACTACTTTATGGCGGACGACCACCTTGCCTTCACCACTATGCTCCAAGATGATGTTGCACGAGAGTTCCTGGTGCCCTCGTATGTAATGACCCTCTTTCTTTCGACGTGTGTCATTGATCCATATGCGCCTGTGCTAGATGTTGTTAAATCTCTTGTGTATGATTTGCCATGTCAGCAATCTTGTGATGATACTAACCTGGATTAAGATGAAACAAAAGCTGCCTAATTTCCTAACAGTACATGTATTCGTGTAAGAAATATATGTTTTTGAAGCTTTTAACTAGCCTTTTTTTTATTTTAGGAAAATGCCGGGCTCCAGTAGCCAAAACGCTGCACTCGTCTTTGGATGCAAGTATTCTGGCTCGTGCCTTTGTGCATCTCCAAGCAGAGGCCAGGACAGGTGCTACAACCCAATTGCCGTCACCCTCTGACCAGTGAGATCACCGAACTAGCAGCTACCCGCGCAGCTTTGACCTCCATGTAACAGACGCACGCAGACCTGCCATCTGCTTACCATTCACAATAACAAACTCAAGACATTTTTGCACACTTTGAGGCAACAAAAAATAACACAAGTAAAATAGCAGCGACACGTGATAAGGGAAGACGTCAAAGGCTTAAAGCCGACGGCCAAACAAAGCGAGCAGCGAGCACAAAGCCGTCCGTCGTCCGTCGTAGCAGCACTGGTTCAGAGCCCTCGCCGACATACTGTATTTCGAATTGCCGCAGCCTGCGGAGGCGATTCCCGGGAACAAACCGATCGTATCGGCAGGCAAAACAAAAGCAGGTGAGGGATCGAAAGAAAGCGAAAGAGAAGATTACAACGGGAGCAGTAAAGAAAGCGGATCGAGGAAGAAGGGAAGTGTAGCGTAGCGTACATCGGCCAGCCAAAGGCCAAAGCGGCGGCACGTAGAGGAAGGCAGCGAGCGAATCACGAGGAAAGCAAGCCGGGAGATAGAGATTGAGAGAGAGCAGCCCAACCACCCCTATCTTTTGCTTTCGTTGCTTCGTTTGGACTTTGGTACTACGTACTCTGCTAACTGACTTTGGCCGCGACTGTCACTGGACTGACCGAGGTCGCCCCAAGGGAAAGAAATAAAACAAGTGACGCAGCGGCCAACTGGTGTACCTCTAGAGGTGGTGCGCTACGGGGCAGCGGTGGACTCGGCATGCATGTCGCGGCTGCACGCTCTGGCTCTGGCGTTGGAGGAAAAAAGCCGTCCTATTTAAGCACGCCCGGCCGCCGCACTCTGACCGCCCGCTCACACACACACTCGCTCTCTCTCTCGCTCTCGGTGCCACACAAGCGAGTGACAAGGCTCATCATACCGAGGGAGCCCGTTGCCGCGGCTGCGCCATGGAGACAGCGCAGGAAAGAGAGCTGCCGCAGCTGCCGCTGCAGCTGCAGGGGTGGCCTTTCCACGCCATGCCGCCCAGCTTCGACGCCGGCAGCGGCGCCTACAGCAGCGGCGGCAGCAGCAGCATGAGCAGCGATTCCTTCCTGCTCGGGTGGGAGCCGCCGTTCGGCGGCTGCTTCGGCCTCGCCGACGCGCAGCTCCACGACCTCTTCCCCCTCTGTACGTCGTGCGCGCCCCGGCATCGTGCCCGCGCTCTGTTTTCCTCTTCGGCAGCGCCGGCGGAGAATTGAACTCGCCGTTTCTTCGACTGCAGGCATGATGGAGCCGCTCCCGCTGTCGCCGGCCGCGACGTCCACGGCGGCGGACCTCCCATCGGAGCAGCAGGTCCCGGCGCCGGCGGCAATGTCCAACGGGGAGCTCGGCGACCTCCTGCTGGTACGTACACAATGCCCATCCTTATCTTTCGCGTCCGAATTAACTAGGGCAGTTTCTTGCGAGATTTCCTCGGCCGTGTTAAAACCGTCGCTTTCTCTCATTGTTCCCTCTCGGCAGAATTTCTGGGACGCCGGTGATGCCAGCGACCGGCCGGTCGCAATCAATTCAGGCTGCGTGGCACCGCAGCACGAGAAGAGCAGCCAGAGCAGCGCTGCCACGGCCACGAACTCTTTCCTCTGTAAGCAAAGCCTCTCCCTCCATCCCTCCCTCAGACTCCATTGATCGACTTGAGCTCTCGCTAGGCCTGTGCGTTTTCTCTACTATAGGTCTCTGCCCCGGTCCTTGGCACATCACCAAGGAGGCAAGGACAAAGCACAAAGTCGTAGAGTTCGCATTTAACAATGGGAGCTTGTCAATGCCATGCGTTCAAAAACGCCATGTGGGGCCGGGGTGGGTGGGGTGGGACCCGCCGAGGATTAGCAGCGCTTAATTGTCATGACCTTGATGACCCTATGATTTGCGCATGGTCGCTCAGTAATATATACATACTCCAGTACTACATCGCGGTACGGTACGGTAGGATTGCACCATAATAATAGTATTGCAATGTGCATGTTATAATAGTGTAGACTTGTTAGTGAGCACGTAGAGACAGGCGCTTCTTTTCAAGTAAAGACAGATCTGGGTGTTACATGCTTAGATGGTAGCAAAGATTCTAATCTTGTGCGGGACTGCTCCTGCCAAAGTCGCACCTTTTACGTGATCACTTCATTATTTTCAAGGCGCATTGGGCATGTGAATTGGATGATTATTAACTGGTTGATGATCGCTGCCGCAGATGATGAGGACGATCTTTTGGGCTCCATTTTCTCCAAGAGGCCCACCTTGGCAGAAGAACCACCCGTGCTCCTCCTCGCCCCGGCGGAGGCGGAGCCCCTCCTCAGCGCCTCCTCCTCCTCCAGCTGCCACGCGGACCCACCTGCCAGCGACGCCGGCGGGGCCCGGGCGCAGGGCACCACCACCGAGCCAAGTGGCGCGCGGGCCCCGCCCCTCCCTCGCTGCTCCTCCTCGTCGTTGAAACGCGCGACACCGGAAGGTGCTCTCTCGACTTCGACGCGACACGCTTCACAGTCGCCTCCACCCACTCCCAAGAACTGTCTAATCACATAATCTAAGGAGTAATTAACTTTGACCGGCGTTGTGTCTGGCAGCAGCATCGGACTCGGCGGAGGCGGAGTGCAGCCAGAGCGGCGGCAAGCGGCGGAAGGTGTCGGCGAGCGTGCTGTGCCCGTTCGCCGTGCTGAAGCCCGACGGGCTGGACGGCGGCGCGACGCTGGCGGACATCAACGCGCGCATCCTCATGCGGCCGGCGCGGCCCGTGCGGCACCCCGTCGGCGAGTACGCGTGCGCGCCGCGCGTGCTGGCGGCCGACGCGCCGGGCATCTCGGGCAGGGCCGTCTCGGGGTTCACGAGGCTGCACACCCCCGGCCGCGGCACCATCACCATCATGAGGACGCGAGGCTAATGCATCCATCATTGCAAGCCCTGTCCGCTGCGCCCATGGACGACGATGATGATGGCGTACTCCGTGTAGATTAGCCCGGCTCAATCAGTGCATGGCTAGCTAGATAGACGCTCGATCGCTAGCCAGTGCTACGTAGCAGTGCCTCCGAGTCCCGATGCCGTGTAATTATATGCTCGATTACATAAGGAGTGAGTGAGTGAATGAATAAAAATCCTTCCATTTCTCTTCTCCCGATCTCGTTTTTGATCTTCTTCTCGGATGCTCTGATAGCGATAGCGAAGGTTTCCTTGGATCGTCCGTCGCCGTAGCAAGGAACAAAGCCCGGCTGGTGGCCCCTGTCCTTGTGCTCCTGGTAGCCAAGCAGGCTGTGTTTACGGCCGCATACATACAGCCCCGAAAAGCTGAAAGCAACTGCCTTTCCTTTTGTCTGCAAGGCGTGGGCCTACTCCACCTTAATTCGAGCTGCCTCCATGGCTCTTTGCATGAGATCTTTTTTTCTTTTGGTAAAAGAATGGACTTGACTTGAGCATACCACATTGTTAATCACTCACCGCAAAGCCTTCCTCTGGAATGGCTTCTTTCTGTTTGTTTAAAATAAAACGCTGTCCGGCAAAGAGAATATACGAAGGGATAAAGACGGTGGTAGAGCAGGGCATGGTAAAAACCGCCAAAGTAAAAAAGGATTAAGAAATAAAGAAAGACGAGTCGAGAGGATTTGATTTGAGGAAACGAAAGCAGGGACGGACGGGAACGGGAGCAAGGTAAAAGCAAAGCGCGACGGGTTCATCATTGTGGTCACGCAAAAGCAGAGCAAAGCATGGCTGCCGGGACACTGTAGCGTGCTCGCCCGCTACACGGGCAGGGCAGGGCAGGGCACGGCGGCGAACGCTACGGCGGAGCAGAGCATGTCGCAAAAGGGAAATGTTCCCCCTGCCCTGCTGCTGCCGCGATTCAAATGAGAGAGTACGTAGATGGTAGATCGATCGAGTGGCTGGTGGGAAAAGTCGGGGGCGCAGTCGCACAAGGTTCCAGGACTGATGATGCGCGCGGCAGGTCAACACGCCGGCACTGGGAGATAATGTGGGCATGCATGTGTTGTTCATGGGGATTTCGTAGGGCGCAGGTGGTGGATTCCGGCAGAATTTGGGCGTCAGTTTTGTGATGAGTGCCCGTCCTGGCTCTGTGGCGCATGAATGATCGAGGCTGTGGTCAAAGCTGTTTCGTGGATTCCAAATTCATGACATCAATCGGACGGCGTGGACGCTGGATGGATGGCTGGGGGTGTATCCTGTGAGTGTGTGTGGTGGGACAGTGGTTGACAGAGGTTAGGTTAGGTCAGCCATGCACCAACTTTTGAATTAAATGCGTGGAAGCAGAAGATTGTCGAATAAAAAGTAGTGTTGGGCTTTTCAGTTTCAAAATCTCGAATTCATAATCATAGTCTCGTTCTTCGCTCGTAAGAATTTAAAAATACAGTTTGACTAATTCACATCTAGATGTTTTTTAAGGATGTCACATCTAAGCTCTCACAAATACATAATGCAGCAACAAGAAACAAAAAAAACAAAGACAAAAAAAAAATAGACCACAAACAGAGTGAACATCAGATTAGATGTGACATAACTAGACAGACCCTTGAAAATAATGTCCAGATGGATTTATAAATTCATGATTTTTTCCTTTGAATCGGATATCAAACAAAAAGTTTCTCCGTTTTTTCTTGGCTACATACCTTTTGAATCAAATGTATGAATAGTATCATTGTAGGAAAACAATATCTTATGGTTTTCCTACAATTATCCTTTGAACAAAAGAGGCCATTAGTACCTTTCTATAGGAGTTCTCGAAGTAAATTTCAGATGTGAATATTCTACTTGAAAGATCGTGGATGTCGCCTAGAGGGGGGTTGTGAATAGGCGCTTTAAAATAATTACGGTTGAGGCTTGAACAAATGCGGAATAAACCTAGCGGTTAATTTGACAAGCACAAAACCTACAACAACTAGGCACACCTATGTGCACCAACAACTTATGCTAAGCAAGATAAACAACTGAGTGATAGCAAGATATATGACAAGAAACAATATGGCTATCACAAAGTAAAGTGCATAAGTAAAGGGTTCGGGTAAGAGATAACCGAGGCACGCGGAGACGACGATGTATCCCGAAGTTCACACCCTTGCGGATGCTAATCTCCGTTTGGAGCGGTGTGGAGGCACAATGCTCCCCAAGAAGCCACTAGGGCCACCGTAATCTCCTCACGCCCTCGCACAATGCAAAATGTCGTGATTCCACTAAGGGACCCTTGATGGCGGTCACCGAACCCGTACAAATGGCAACCCTTGGGGGCGGTCACCGAACCCGTACACTTTGGCAACCCTTGGGGGCGGTCACCGGTACCCGTCAAATTGCTCGGGGCTATCTCCACAACCTAATTGGAGACCCCGACCCTTGCCGGAGCTTTACACCACAATGATTGAGCTCCGAACACCACCAACCGTCTAGGGCGCCCAAGCACCCAAGAGTAATAAGCTTCTCAACTTGTAACTTCCACGTATCACCGTGGAGAACTCAAACCGATGCACCAAATGCAATGGCAAGGGCACACGGAGTGCCCAAGTCCTTCTAGATCCAAGGGGTTCCCCTCACATAGAGGAGAAAGTGATTGGTGGAAATGTAGATCTAGATCTCCTCTCTCTTTTCCCTCAAAAACTAGCAAGAATCCATGGAGGGATTGAGAGTTAGCAAGCTCGAAGAAGGTCAACAATGGGGGAAGAACACGAGCTCAACGGATAAGGTAGAATGGGGAAAAAGACCCCCTTATATAGTGGGGGGAACAATCCAACCGTTACCCCCCACACCAGCCCCACAGAGAGCGGTACTACTGCTTGGCCAGCGGTACTGCCGCTCCCCCCGCGGTACTGCCGCTGGGGCCAGAGCGGTACTACCGCGGTGGTTAGGGCGGTACTACCGCATACGAGCAGTGCTACGGCCACCACTGCCGCGGCTAGTACCGTAAAACCCGACACGAGAAAGACCCCTCGAATCGAGACGGTACTAGCACGAGACCGCATCGGTACTATGGCTGGGGGATACCAGCGGTTCTACCGCTCTGGAGCGGTACTACCGCTTGTAGCACCCAAGCGGTACTACCGCTCCGGCCCGCGGTACTACCGCTGGGACCAAAACTGCCATAACTTCTGCATATGAGCTCCGAATTGAGCAAACTCAAGCTTGTTGGATACAAGACGACGAGTAGCATCAAAACAGCGACTAGTTATAGTAAGAAGAGGCAAGGAAGGTATGCCAACAAATAGAGGAGTGAAACCTCCAACCGAGAAGAACCGGCATAACCTTCCAACATCGAAAACATCATAGAAGATGCGAGTGAACTCCGTTTTCGATGAACTCGAGCTTGTCATCAAGATGACCATAAGCTCCAAAACTCACAAAGAGAAAAACCAAACAAGAACCAAGAAAGATGATGCAAGGATGCAATGGTTTGAGCTCTCTACGGATGATACGATCAAGCTACTCATCGAGAGCCCCCCTTGATAGTACGGCAATCGATCCTATAACCCGGTCTCCCATCTACCATCATGAGACCGGTAAAATAGAAAACCTATCAAGGGCAAACCTTTGCCTTGCACATGGTCCACTTGAGCTAGATGATGACGATCTTGACTCCCTCAAGTTGGACCACCTTTCTTGGTTGCGTTGGCTCGATGAAGACTTGTTGATTGCTCCCCCATACTCCACTATGGGTGAGCCACTTTTCTGCACACCTTCACAAGTCCATTGTCGCCACAATGGACGGCAAGCTTCAAGCATTTGATCTCTTCATGATGCTTCACTTAAACTTGCACACCGCAATCTAACCCCACAAAGAACTCTCACGAAGATCATGGGTTAGTACACAAAGCGTAATTGACAATGCTTACCACATCATGGGATCGCTTGATCCCTCTCGGTACATCTTCTACGCTTTGTGAGTTGATCAAGTTGATTCACTCTTGACTTAGTCTTGATCAACCTTGAATCTTTTCAACTCTCTTCTTTTGGATGATGTCTTGAAGATATACATGAATGATCACACAATCTTCTTCTCCAAGACATGCTTGCAATAAGCTCAACTCTCACATGATCAATCTTTGGACAATTCCTTAATAACACCTTGATCACCACATAAACTCCTTGAAACCAACACATGAACTTCAAGAAATGCCTATGGACAAATCCTTCAAATATAACTCGAGGCAACCATTAGTCCATAGAGATTGTCATCAATTACCAAAACCAAACATGGGGGCACCGCATGTTCTTTCACTACTCCATCCGTATTTATTTACTTCCAATATTAGCTTTGTCTTAAGTCAAACTTGGCTATTTTTGACCAACTATAGATAACAAATTATTAACGGCTACAGTACCAAACCAATACCATTAGATTCATCATCGAATATATTTTCATGTCATATATACTCACATTGTCTCAAAATATAAGACAGAGTAAATATTCACATTGTTTTCTATAAACTTTGTCTCTGAATATATTTTGAGACAGGGGGGGTATTTGTTATGGTAAATACTCGTATTATTTTCTATAAACTTTGTCAAATTTTATAAAGTTTGACTTTACACAAACATAATGTATCTAGGGTAAATACAAACATAGAGAATATTTGCTACGTATAACCCGGAGGATTTTTTTTCTTCCAGAGTATATTAAACCCAACTTATCTCCTTCCCTTGGCGGCTAAGGCAAACTCTTCCCTCCAGACGTCGCCGGCGAGCCCATGGATTCGCCTCCCCTCTGCCTACCGCTCCGGCGGCCGGTGGTGGGGTGGGCAATCCCGATGCCTCCGCTTCGGTTAGCAGCTTAGGTTAGGATTTTTTTTAGTCCTCACAGGTGTGGCGCTCCGGTCGATGGCGGCGCTTCTTCTTCAAGTTTGTATTTCATGCTCCGATCTCCTCGAGTTCGTCCATCTGGTCGTAGTCAACAGAGCTCCGGCGTACATTCCTGCCATCTCCTTGCGGCGGTGAGGTTAGAATTTCTCGTCGTGTGGCGAGATTTGGTGTCAGATGCTTCAGATCTATTCAAGGGTTCAACAACGACAACTGCGGCTCCAAGACGCTGGTCCTTAGGGGCACGTGCACGAAGACTTCCCGGTTCTCATCGACAAGGTCAAGCCGGCTCCAATAGGGGAGCGGCGACAGCGGCACGTCGGCGGCTCCTTCTGGCGGCGGTAGCGATTGTTCGGTGGTCTCAGTATCTTGATATTTTTATTATTATTATGTTTGAGGTACTTTGTACTTCCGGTGAACTTTAATAGTAAATCCGAATCATTCGCAAAAAAAACTTATCTCTTTTTTTTTGACGAAACTACAACATACTATCTATTATTATGTATATGAATATATTGGCATGAAAACATGAGATTCCCTATTTTACCTTCGACCTACCAACAGCTACCACCCATTTGATGCATGGGCCATTCCACCTTGTTGAGACCCCTCTCGTGTTAATTCCCATCAGACTTCAGCCATGCGATTTAAAGTACTCGTGACATAGCGCTGAGGCATTATTCAACGTGAAGAACTTCACGAGGCATGATTCGGTCCAAGGTTTGGTAGAGCTAGAGCGTGCATGCAGTTACTGCTGCACCCACCCACCTACATATAAGTTGGCCTACACATGTTAACGTGCGCGGCAAACTTGTGGCTGGAATCAGTGCAGATAAACTCTGCACCTGTAATTAGTGCATATGCAGAGTACATATTTGGTTTCAAAGCTGCGGGCTAATGCAGACCTGACAATGTTCCAACACACAAAAATAATGCAGATTTTGACTGCTGAAAGCTTATGACAAGGCGGCAGGAAAGGGCATGCAGAGGGAGGAAAAGTCGAGTTGAATTCGTTGCATGCACGCGTGTTTGCTGACACCTTAATACTACTAGGGACGATAAGCTGCTAGTAACAATTGCACCACCGTTTAAACGCAACGAGGCATGCAACGCGGCCGTACGCCTCACGATAATGCGACGTACGCTCCTTGCAAATCAGTCAGTAGTGTTTCCACTAGCTGCCTCCCCGGCTGGAACCCTCTCTCTTTCACGCACAAGTCAAAACCTCAGCTTTCTATGATTGCTTTCATGGCCACGGAGATTTCAAACGGTACGTGCGTACGTGTGCCCCCTGCCGGCCGCCGATCATGGGGCGTACGAGCTAGCTAGCCTCCCGGTGCAAGCGGACAAGGGGTAGAGAAGAGGAAAAACATGACAAGCCAAAGATCGCAGAGGGCAGTGGCGTTGGCGTGCATGCAAGCCGAGCAGTGTACCGTGTACGCACTGCCACTCTGCGAGTGTGGTATGGTGGTACGCCCGTGTGTAATGCGACGCAGGGTGGCGAAACAAAACAGATCTGGACGGAGACCGAGAAAACCGGTGTTGGATCGGTTCGGTCGGTATGGTTCATGCGTGGTATCAATGCGGCCGTACTGCGGAGTACTGCTACTAGATGCGTGGAAGATCGGATACGGTGGTCAATCATGGCATGGGTCTCCCAGCCAGCCAGTTTGGCTCGCGCCGGCGCGCGAGCGGGGTCATCATATGCGATGTCGCGGCCGGGCCGGCCGCCACCGTCGCCTGCTCGTATTTACTTCTCGTGACAGCATTTAGCGTCGCGGTCGCGGTGGCGGCCTGCCTGAGGTTGGTGGCGGAAGTGGCCATGGTTAGTCTTTGCTGCCGCTTCAGTTATGCACGCCAGCCTTGCGTGCGCCCACCTCACAAGTGCATGGCGGGCTGCATGCATGGATGCACAAAAATGCTACACGCACGGGCTGATTACGGGGTTGCAACGGTACCCGTCCTCAATGCTAGCAACTTAATAGAAAGAAAAGAGTATTGCTGGTCATGCTAGCTCATGCATGTACGTACTACTACTACTACTACCACCTTTTATGTTTTGTTTTCGGAGAGCTTGAAGTGCACTGTACTCATATTTGCAGTGTGAAGGAGCAGTACGTCTGCATGGCAAAAGCGACCCCCACTGCCGTGCTGGCGCCGAGAAACTGTGCTGCGGTTATCGCAGTCTCGATGTGTTGCCACTGTAGAGCTCACCGTACGTGTTTCCGGCGCTACTTTGGTCGACATGAACTAGTGGAGTTGTTACGCTGTACTATAGCAGAGCGCTACGGCGCCACCTTATGATCCGGTGACTTGTTTGGTGTACGGTGCATTCTGTGTTTCTCTAGGATATATCTGTGTCGTTGAGCTTTTATTATCGTGACGCAAAATACTCTGCTCTCACTGCTTTTATCTTCCTTTCCTGCGACTTGTATGAATCCTGTATTTTTCTTAAAATTCGATAATTGTCTGTGTGTTGCAACGGGAGCATACACATTTTAGTATGTTTGCCTGTTGCCGCACGTCTATCATTTGTACATTTGAGCGCTAAAATTTCAGTAAGTTTTTATATGCAATGACCGTGATTTACTTATCATTTTATTGTAAGCACTTATTTGGTAAGAACTAATGCCTTTACAAATAAAAAAATGAATTTTGTACATTAATAAGGCGTAGGGGAAACCGATGGGAGAAAAACCAGAGATGGGGGGGGGGGTGCGGAAATCAAAACAGGGAGGAAGGAGGGGAGAACAAGCAAAATGGGAACCTTATACATTCTTTTTAGGTAGTAGAGAGGCGAGACGGCGGCGACTCTCTGGAGATGAAATATGGTTCTACCAATTTAGCCATCGTCCTAGCGGTGCTTCTAGCGTTGAAGGAGGACGTGTGGAGGTTTTTCTACGACGGATCTCGTGGGATTCGGTCGGCGCTTGTCTTCGGTGGATCCCCGTGAAGCCATTCATCATTCATCTGTGTTCATGTGTCTACAAGTTGGATCCTTTCGAACTACGCTTCTCTTCATCGACGACGATTGTTGTTCTGGTGTGCTATTCTATGAGGCCTTATCATGACGACTTCCGGACTGTCTACTACAACCAAGTGCGTAGACAAGCCCCAGGCTGCCCGGGCCATGGCCTGGGGCGTAGCGAGTGACCGCAATGTGGACTATAGCAATAGTATCATAATGTAGCTACAATACCCACAGTAGCTCAAAGGATGGTCAGGGGCGTAGAAATTTCATGGGTATGACACTACCTGCAACAACCTTTGCCCGGCTACAACAATGTTTGCCTAGCTTCGATGAGGGCGGGGTGATGACGGCGGTGCGCCTTCGACTCACTCTAGTGCTTCTAGTTGTCGCTAGGTGGTGCACTGACCTAGATGTATTTTTTTAGTGTTCTTTGTACCATGTTTCAGAAGTTTGTACTCCCTCCGACAAGGTTGAAAAAGACGGTAGGCGTAAGCAAGGCGGTTGTCCTTCGCCTAGTGCATAGAAGGTGCCTAAGCGCCCTAAACGCCACCTAGACGGTAATATAGTTTTTACTATTAGGATGTATTCGTCATATTATATGTGTAACTAATTTAGGGCATATACATAATTTAACTACAAACTTCTGGCGTTGCAATATGCCCCGTTTGGCATATCAACACCATATGACATGATTTCTCGTTCGAGTAGACATTGCTTGCCCTGCTTAAACTTTCACTTATACCTTAGGAGAGGCATTTGGCCATCGTCTAACGCCTAAGCGTGGCTAAACGCGGCACTGCATTTTCCAATCACTATATGGATAGGAGGGAGTAGCATAATTTGGTGGACTAATCACTGGGCTAGATCTGGCATCCGAAACACATTAATTAAAATATATTCATGCAACGTACACGATCGATCAATCGCAGCACAAAAGAAGTGCTGCAGTGCATTCTGGGGAACACTGGTACGCACCGTGCGATTAGTGCAATGCATGCAGCGCACGTACGTACGCGACCAGAAAGTGACCCAGTGACGAAGGGTTCATGCATGCATGCATGCATGCATGGCCTTCGAAACTTGTGTCGGCGTCGGATACGTCTGACGATAGGAAGGAGGCCTTCTGCTCGATCTGGGGCCTCTCGACAGGGCCGGCGGCTGGCCGGATGCATGGATCGACCGAGCACCCACCTGAAACATACGAACTGACTTATCGAGAAGGAGGGCCGCGACAAACATAAACGGATGGGGTAAACCAAACTGGTGGCATCCATACACTTGCATTGTCCGTACGTACGTGCACGATGATACCAGGTGAGTGCGCACACTGCAAGCGGCGTGGTGGATAGGTCGCTCGTGTCGGCCGGCCAGGCGGTGTGCCATGGGCGGATGTGACGGCACACCGCGCTCGATTGATCGATGATCTCGGCTGCTCGCGCGGAGGCGCACATGCTCATTGGGTGACCGGCCGGCCGTGCATGATTGCGCCCCCCACGCTGGCTGCCACGCAGGCTATAGGGTAAAAAAGCGATCGACTGTGAGCAACGCAGACTCCGAGGCACCCCGTCCGTCCGTCTCTCCTGCGACTGGTGTGCCATCGTCCTTTCCCGGACCGGCGGCCGGCGCGTGCCGCCGTGTCTGGCTGATCGATGGGCGCATGAGCGCGTGCGTCGTCGGACGTGCCTGGTCGATCCATGATTTCTCCCCAGGAAGAGCATGTCTTCTTCCGTTTAGCAGTGCATGTCGTGCGTACGCGACTGATGTACGCATGTGCATGCCCTCGACCACGATCCAGCCATGCCATGCACGCGTTCTCGGCGCACTACGGCGACTCCACTCCGCCGCGAGGGGACACCAGTACGCCACTGAGCACTGGCTGGCTGGAGATTTTCAAACGATCGCACGCAGGGAGCGAGAGCGACAGGCGGGAGCATAGCGTCCTGGCCCAGCCGAGTTAATTGCAAGGCACTACCACGCTTCGGCACGTTGTGACGAATCAGTATCAGTAATCATTTTTTTTGCCATGCAGTGCCAACTCTAAGCCTAAGTGTTGCAAAACGGTCTGATAGCCGTATAAGCTCGTATTGACCACGTATCTGACCGACCCGGCCCACTTGTCAGGTGCCACGGTGGCATACCCGCGCGCACCCGCACCCGCGCGGTCACTCGTCCCAGCCTGCTCGGTCGCACCAAGTAGCTTGGTCCGGTCTGGTCGAACCCGTACGCGACGAACCCTGGTTTCCTCTCCCCCCGCCCTCGTCTTCCTCTCCCCTCTCAGGCGATGGCGGCGGCGACTCCCGGCGGCGTCGACGGCGCGGGCGGGTACGGGGACCTTCCTGGCCTCGGCCCCGATGACCACTTAGGTCTGGACGACGTCGACGGCTCCAGTTCATACTACTCCAGCGCAGACGACGCGGATTTGGAGGAGGAGGCCGCGCTGTCAATGGAGGACAGGGTGAAGCTGGCAGAGATATGGGTGGCCCACCCTACCAGTAGCCATCAGTGGACCAGTGGAGCTGCTGGCGGCGTGCTATAAGTCGTTCTCTTCTCTGCTTCTGCTTCTTTCTGTATATTCCAAAACAGGGTGCTAGGGTTAGTGTTGCTCATGAGTATAAATTTGTGCTGTCAATTGTAGTTTGGATGATGCTGTTTGGGATGTTCGGATTCATTTTGATGCACAACACAATCTGGATAGGAAGATATGCAGTTCAGATGTTACATTTCTGAACTTATATGCACTGATGCACACACAAGGTTATTCTTTCTCTGATGAACTGTATCACATGAAGAATTTAGGCAGAGGAGAGGAAAGAGAGCATGGGTTAGAGTTAATTGACACAAACATCAAACTGCAGCAACTTAAGAAGGAATATGAGCATAGTTTAGTTCTGAATTTGCTAGTGAGGGCAACAACACCTTTTGTATGTCAGATAGAAGCAGATTTAGTGAGATCAAACTACAGCAATGTCTGTCAGAGGAGAGAAGAAAATTTAGCAACTATATTGTATAGACCACCAGTTGTGTATGATTTTAGTGAGCCTGCAGTTCTTGCTGTTGATCAACAAGGTGTTGTTTTTCATAGTCAGTGCACACAAGAGAGCATAAATTTCAGTAAGGAGAAGCTCAAAGCTGTAATGGAAGAAGAGGCAGTGCTAGAGGAGGGACATAATAACAGTGATGACTCTGAGGCTGCTGCATATGACAGTGATAACAATCCTTTCTGCATGGAGAAGTACAGGATAATTGAAGACACAGAGATAATTGAGGGGAATAGACTAGCAGAGCAAGAAGTTGAAGATGAAGATTCAGATGAAGATGATGAGGATTCAGAAGAGGAACAATTACATTATGAGGGTGATACTGAGGTTGAGGACTTGTTTGAGATGGAGGAGGAGGAGGAGCAGGAGAAGGAGAAAGAGGATGAGGTCAATGTTGTTGCAACAGAAGAAGCACCAATGCAAAAACCTCCAAAAAAGAGGAAGAAGCGGGCAGTTAGGAGAGGCCCTACTACTAGGACACATTCAAGTGTGTTGGAGGAGGTGCAACCTGATTTCATTTCTTCATCAGATGAGGAAGATGATGGGTTGTTGTTTGAGGATGATGATGGTGGACATGAGCCAATGTCCTTTGTTCTACCTAAAGGGAGGAAGAGTAGGGCCAAGAAAAGAAAACCAAGGATCTGGTACAATGACAAACTTGAGCAACCACATCAGCAGTTATGTCTGTACATGTGCTTCAAGAATCAACAGCAATTCAGAGATGCTTTGTTGAGCTTGCACATCACACAGGCCAGAGACTTCAGGTATCACAGGAATTCAGACCAAAGGATCATTGCCTGTTGTAAGCAAGAGCACTGCCAGTTTTGCATAGTTGCTGCAGTTATCAAAGGGGAGAAGACTTTTGCTATTAAGAAAATGAGGCTGGAGCACACTTGCCCTAGCAACACTGAGTCATCAAGGATCAGTGCCAAGTGGCTTGCAAAGACCTATGAGTCATTGTTCAGGTCTGATCCAACCACCAGCATACACACTCTAATTGACAACTGCAATGAGAAGTATGGTGTTGATGTGCCAAGGCACATGGCCTATAGGGCCAAAAACCTTGCTGTAGAAGCTGTGCTAGGAGAGCACAAGATTCAGTATCCCAGACTTAGGGATTATGCTCAGACCATCATGGATACAAACCCTGGTAGTAGAGTTATAGTTGCAACAGTTACTCCAAGACCAACTACAAAAATACCACATCCAGGACCAAGGTTTCATGCTATGTTCTTCTGCATAAATGGAGCAAGGGAGGGATTTCTCAATGGATGCAGACCATTCATTGATTAGTAATGCTTTATACTTCTTTCTCAATGGATGTAGTGGTGCTTTATAGTTCTTAATACTTAAATATATAGTTTAGTAATGCTTTGTAGAAGTTTAAATTGTTCTTTGGTTGCAACAACAGGTGTTGATGGATGCTTTATTAAGCTCACCACTGGTGCTCAAATCCTAGCTGCCACTGGAAGAGATGGGAATAATAATATTTTCCCACTTGCATTTGCTGTTGTTGGACAAGAGGACACAGCTAACTGGTGTTGGTTTCTACACCAACTGAAGATATGTCTAGGAGGAGAAGTTGGCAAATTTGGGCCTTATACTATCATGTCTGATAGACAGAAGGTATGCATGCATCTTTCTATTATGTTATTGCTTTTGTGTTCTTCTGCATTAGCATGTTATGTTCTAGATGTAATAGTACATCAGCTAAGTCTGCTATGTGAACAGGGGTTACTAAATGCAGTAAACCAAGTTTTTCCAAACTGTCATCAAAGATTTTGCCTTAGACACCTCTATGCAAATTTCCAGAATGCTGGGTTTAGGGGGGAAGATCTTAAGAAATGCATGGATAATGCCAGCTATGCTTACAACCAGCACAAGTTTAACATTGCCATGAATGACTTGAAAAATGAGAGTGAGGAAGCTTGGAAGTGGCTAAGTGGAATACCTAAGCACACATGGGCTAGGCATGCTTTTGACACTAACTGCAAGACAGACTTGGTTGTTAACAACCTGTCTGAGGTGTTCAACAAGTACATCCTAGATTTTAGGAAAAAACCTATTAGGACTATGATTGATGGTATCAAGGATAAGCAGATGGTGAGGTGGCATAATAACAGAGAGAGGGGAAAGGCATCTTTGTGGGAGATCACACCACATTATGCTGAGAAGTTTGAGGTGGAAAAGGAAAGGGCCAGATTCTGCAAACCTATTCAAGCTGGTGTAAATCTTTGGCAAGTGACCAGTGGGCAGCAAACACATGCTGTAAACTTGGAACTCTATACATGTGGCTGCAGAAAGTGGGACCTGTCTGGCATACCATGCAACCATGCAATATCAGCAATTAACAAGGCAAAAAGATTTCCAAAGAACTATGTCTGCAAATTCTTCAAAAAACCTTTTTACCTTGCTGCATATGAACCAATGATATATCCAGTTCCTGGTGAACATGATTGGACAAGGACAAGTGGACCAGACATAGAGCCACCCAAATTTCATGTGAAGAAGGGGAGAAGGAAAGAGAAGAGAATAAAGGGCAAATTTGAGGTTCCAAAACCCAAGGACAGTTCAAGAATGGCCACTATAACATGCAGCAACTGTGGGCTCCAAGGCCATAGGTACACCAACTGCAAGCAACAGTTGAGACCAGAGTTGGCTTTGAGGAAAAACAAGCATGTGGTAAACTCCTGTGAATTGTACTTGCTATTTGGTCTTCTTTCCTTCTATGTTTTTTGTGCTAAACCTAAACCCTAAACTATCATGTTTCCTTGTATGTTTGCAAGGCACCTGCAAGATCAAGGAATGAAGATACTCCATCAGGATCACAGCAGCCACCAGCAAGGTCTGCTTCTGCAAGAACTACTTCTGCAAGATCTGCTAGTGCAAGATCTGCTACTGCAAGATCTTCTAGTGCTAGATCTGCTACTGCTAGATCTGCTTCAACAACTGCTAGAGGGTCAGCTAGTGCAAGTGCAAGATTTGCAAGGCCTTTCACTGCCCCAAGATTTGCTGAAGGAGCTTCATCTTCTGGTCCTTCTACTTCTGGTGCTCCTTCAAGTGCCACAGGGAATTATACTCGTTTGATGTCGTACTTTACTACCAGTGGTAACTTATGAGTGATAGAATGTTGCTACTTTAGTCTGAGTCGTGCTACAAAACTGATGTATGTTCTAATGGATTGCTAAGTTGAGTCTGATGTGAACTAAGTTGAGTCTTATGTGAACTGCAATATTTGGTCATTTGGCACTTGTGAACAACTCAATGCTTTTTGTGTTGTTCATTTGGCATTTCTGAAACAACTCAATGCTCATTTGGCTTTTGTGAACAACTCAATGCACATGTGTCAAGAAACCATGCATGTACTAGATGATACTGCCACAATGGCCACATACTTCATTACTAAGATGAACATACCAAATATTGTTTACAAAGACACTAACTAGTAACACCTGACACTAACTTGCAACACCTGACACTAACTTGCAAAGATCAACCTGACCACAACTGACACTAACTTGCATCTCTCCTTAACAAGGATCAACCTGACACTAACTTACAAGGATCAACCTGACCACTACTAGCATCTTCAGTGCCAAAACAAGCTTGAGTCTAAACCACTGACACTAACTGCAGCAGCATCTTACTGCACCAGCATCTAGCTCTGCAACAGCATCTTGGCTGTCACTAAACCTACCACAAAGACAAGAAAAAGAAAGACAACATTCTGATATTTGGCCTTCAGTGCATCTAGCTCTGCATTTTTCTCCCTGAGCTGATCTTCCAAAGCCGCCACCTCTCTTCCTCTTTGAGCTTCAGGCAGAGCCACAACGGCACTGTCATCTTCAAACACACCAACACTTGATTCACCTCTCAGCCTACGCACTTCATCTCGCAAATCTCCAATCAAATCACTCAGAAACTTAGGCAGAGGATCATCATGCCATTCATGGAAGCCACAACCACCATGCTGTACCAACAGAAATCAGGGTTTAAGAGGGGAGAAGATCTAATGAACAGAAAATATAACTAAAATGAAACTTACCATAGCATCCACGCAGGCTAGTACCGCCTGCCTGGGTTCTGGCGGCTCCATGAGATCCATCTTGGCGCCTTCCTACGCGGCCTGCACCAGCAGAGCTTCTCCGGCTCATACGCCATCAGGCTCTCACGGTAGGGCACCGGCGACCTCGATTCGTCCCCTCTCCTTCCAGAAGCTCGACGGAAGCTGGGAGCCTGAGAACGACCCGAAGACCACGACATCGACATTGACTTGGACGCAGCCGCTGCCTGCGAGATCGCCTCTGCCACGGGCTTGCTCAGGAATCGCCTCCGCCGTCGCGTAACCCTAGTTTTTCCCCCAAATGCACAAACTGTTTCACTCAACTGTTTCCTGTTCGCCCCGCGCATTGCTTTAATAACCAGGGCCACCACTCAGTGCAATCCCCGTTGACAGTGGCCACGTCAGCGTTTGTGTTGCTCTAATGTGCGCTTTTTTTGAGCATTTGGCCATCTAACTTGAGCATTTGGCCAGAGGTTCAAGAGGAGATATAATTTGAGCATTATCTAAATAACATAGCATACATACTGGAGTTCAACATAACCATAGATTCTTAGAGCCATAATTACTAGATTCTTACAACATTAGCTAAAGACCATAGCATAGTGGAGTTCAACATTGTTCACAACTACTACATCCATACATTACACTTAACTAAACCACCCTTCACAAAAGATTAGCAAAGCCTTCTATCAAAGCAACTTATATCATGATAGGTATGCTCTGCTTCATCTACCCAGATCATCTTCATCTACCTCATTCCTTCAAGATGTCATGGATCAACTTCAACTCCTCTTTCCTCTTCTCCAGTGACTTCAACTCAACAGCAAGCTGGAGCTTTACCTCATCCATGCGTTTTATCAGATTCTCATGTCCCCTCTTGAGATCATACATGTGAAGGTTCAACTGCACATTCTCTTCTGTGACTTTTTCCAAAGACTTGGTGAGCTCATCAACCTGGATCTTTAAATTGTTGTTGCCTTCAGCTAGCTTTTCCTTCTCTTTCAAATGATTCATCTTCATGTTCCTAATGACAGTGCCTTGAGCTTCTACCAGGTTCATCAGCACTTTGTACTTCTCTTTCATCTTGAAGTTCTCTGCCTCTTTCTTCTCCATCTCATTCTTCATGGCAGCCACAACTGCTGCACTGGCTCTCTCATCTCTCTTCTCCTTAGCTTGCAGAGAGCTGAAATCCAACACCCTGTCCTCCTGGGCACTGAGAAGTTGATGGACATCTTCAACTAGTTTGTCATAGTTGGCATCCAGATTCCTTTTCTCTTCTTTAAGGTGGTGGATAGTAAGTGAACTTTCCAGGTTATCCTTCCTCCTAGCAGTCCTGCTGTCTTCAAACATTTCCCAAAGCTTCAACAATGCATTTTGCATTGTGGGAGGCCACTCTGGGTCAACCCAAGCAAGGAAACCACAATTGACAGCTTCCTGCAATATAGCAAACACTTATATTGTTACTCTCTGAAGAATTACCATTATGAAAGGGCACTTTTAAAAAATGAACTAACAACTGCAGAACTACAACCTATACATGTGGCCAACTAAACAATGCTACTTCAACTGCAACCTATACTGCCTCAATTAAAATTTAGCAACTACACTGCCTCAATCAACTAACAATTTGCTTCATCATCAGTACTAGTGAACACAGCCAACTAAGCTGCTGCCCATATACATATTACAGTGAACATAAGCATCAAAACCATAATCATCAGAACTACTAATAAATAACTAAACCATAAATATATTACAGTGAACAAAGCCAACTAAGCTATTGCAGTGAGCATCAGTACTAGAAGCATCAAAACTACTAAGTGGTAAACTATGTGCTTCATCATCAGTACTAGTAACTATATTACAACTATATTACAGTGAACATAAATAGAGCATGAATCTTACAGGCTGAGCACAAACTAGAAACCTCCTGCCCGTCTCAAATGATTCAAAAGCTACACGGCGCTCAGTTGGCAGCCGATGCTCCACGCAGAGCCCCTCTGGTGCATTCTCCAAGCCATTGTAGTCTTGGTCTTCAATGCTAGCAGGAATCTACAGAGAGCAAATCCTCAAATCAGAAAACCAGATCATCAAATCCGCAAATCCCCAAATCACCTAACCCTAACCCTAGCTCTACCACTTACCTGATAATGCATCCCGTCGTCGGAGGAGGAGATCTGCAGGCCGGACAAGTCGTCGCTGCTCTCATCCTCGAAGACCATGGCGCGGCGGCGGTGGCGGACGCGGCGGTCTGCGCGGCGAGCGGCGGCGGCGGCGGCTGGAGAGACGAGGGCGATGAGGCGAGGAGAGTGACAGAGTGCGGCTGGCTCCGGTTGGGTTCGACCGGACCCGGCTACATGGAGCGACCGAGACGGGTGCGAGAGTTACCGAGCGGGTGCGCGCGGGTAGGCCACCGTGGCAACTGACAAGTGGGCCGGGTCGGTCAGATACATGGTCAATACGAGCTTATACGGCTGTCAGACCGTTTTGCAACACTTAGGCTTAGAGTTGGCACTGCATGGCAAAAAAAATGACTACTGGTACTGATTCGTCACAACGTACCGAAGTATGGTAGTGCCTTGCAATTAACTCGGCCCAGCCTATGGTAGTGCAAATGAAAGCTGACCGACCCTCGCTCGAAGGCCAGTACGTGCGGGCAGGCGTGTATCCTGCCTGCATGCAGCTGGCGGGCGAGCGACAGGGCCTGGCCTCGCTTGGCCGCTTCCATTCTGTCCGTGTGCGCCGAGCCGAGCCGCGCAACGACGGCGAGGACACGCACCGATGCGAACGGACGCAGCCTCGCGTGGCATGGCTACACGGGTTTCGGTACAATGATTGGCGATTTTCGCTTGCCGCGGCACTGTAGAAAGAAATCAGGTGTCTGCAATGCATGCATGCACGGCGCAGGCTGCAGACGAGGGGCTGCGGCTGCGACCGGCTCGCTCTACTGCACAGAGAGGGTCAGAGGGCAGTGACTGTAGCATGCAGAGTAGGTATATGCCGCGTGCGTCTTGTACGAATATGGTACTCGGAATTCCGTCGGGATCGGGGAGAGGCAGCTTTCTGTCGTGCCGCTGCAGCTTTGCGCTGCCGTTCGTTCAAAGTAATACTGTGGTAAGCTGGTTTGTTCGCCGAGGATAAAAGTTTGAACCGTTTTGAGGAGATTGCAAGAGCAAGAAGCCTTCAATCTCTTGGAAAACACACTTATGAAGTTATGAACCGGAGTGGATAGCATTTGACTGGTTATTTTGTAGCCCGAACTTGGAACTTGCCCGGCATTGTGCACGTGCTTCGCTGCTTCGCTGCTTCAACGTACAATACTGAACTAGACACCATAGTCATATACAGATTATAAGCTGGTTCATCGCCGGCGAGTGTGTCATATCTGTGGTCTGGATGCCAGTCTCTTTGTAGTGCCGGTGCTAGTGTGCTGCAATATGACTGTAAATCTGTTGAAGTGTTGATCTCCTCTGAGGAAAATCAAGTAAACCTGTTGATTCTTGTTTGAAAAAAAAAGGAGTAAACCTGTTGATTGATCAAAATCGCCGCTGAACGACAGTCTGAGTACTGGGGGTAGCTACTAGAGAACAATTAGTCAGGTTAGGTCAACTGGGTCTGGGTTGAACCCATCGTCGAACTTCCTCAAAAAGGAAAAATCATCGAAGCACGAGCAACGCCCATGAAAAATATCTGTAAATCCATACAAGCTCGCATTCTTGTAACTGAGACCTTGCGAGAGCTTTTTTTAGCAGTGCGAGACGGAGCTGCGTCTCGCCTCTGGCGAGCGCACTATAGGGCCGGGTCATTACTGTAGCAGCCACGCGAGTATCCCTGTGTGGTTTCTATCGGTTATTTCACTGTTTGCGGTCCTCTTCAGTTTTTTTTCCGGTTTTAGTTGTTTCTTTAACGGTTTTCTCTGGCTTTCTTCGGTTTTCTAAAAAAACATTTGTTTTTATTTTCCCCTTTTCCCATTTTTGTCAACACATGTGTACATTTTTTGTTTTTTCTTATACATCAGAAAAAATTGTGCATGTTTAATTTTTTTTCTAATACACGATTAATATTTCTCCAAATATATACATTTCGGTGTTAATTTTTTCTATACGTATAAAATATTTTCTATACACGTTCAATATTTTTAAATTCATGATTTTTCAAATACATGTTTTTGAACATATTTTCTGAATACATGTTTTTTTTTTCAAATACACAACATATATATGGCCCTGATGAAACTGAAGCACCCTGAGATGTGTCAGGTTCAACTAGAAACCAACACTCTGACAAATCTTATGTACGCAGCCGCCGCCTCATCTTGCTCTTGAGAAAAGAACTTAGGGTTCCTCCTCCTTCCACTGGCACCGTCGTCGGTCCGCCTCGTCTCCGGTAGCCCTAGGGCCATGGGAGGTGTGGTGGACCCCGGGCCTTGCTGGCGGAAGGGATCTTGCTCCTTTTTTTGGTGTTTCCATGGATTCGTTTAGGGTTTGTGTCCTATTCAGGAAGACGAGATGGTGGCGACTCTCTGAAGATGGAATAAGGTTCCCCTCGCCTGGCCCACGTTCTGGTGAAGCATCTAGCGTCATCGGAGAGCGTGTGGAGGAGGTGTGTCTCCGCCGGATCTTGCGGGATTCGGTTGGTGCTGGTCTTTGGTAGACCCGCTTGGATCCAGTCTTTGTTCGTGTGTCTATAGGTTGGATTCTTTCGATCTATACTTCACGTCATCGGCGAAGGTTGCTGTTCTGATGCGTTGTACTTAGCACGACGACTTTCCGACTGTCTACTAAAACAAGTTTTGGTCCGGCTTCAGTGAGGGAGGAGTGATGACGGCGGCGCGCCTTCGGCTCGCTCCAATGCTTGTAGCCGTCGCTAGGTGGTCTACAGACATGGATGTAATTTCTGTGTTTTTGTACTGCCATGGCATGATGAATAGATCGGGAGTTTTCTCGAAAGAAAAAATAGTTTTTGAATACATGTTTGAAACATATTTCTTGAATGATGCTTTTGTTTCAAATAAAAAAACATGACGTGAACATTTTTTACACTGTAAACACTTTTAAGAAATGTCACAAACATATTTTCTAAAAGCATGAATGCTTATAAAACTTTTTTTGAATTATGCTAACAATTTTTTACATTGTATAAGTTTTTTCAAATTCCAAAAAATGAATGAAATTTTTTTAATGTGACAAACATTTTTTCATGCTATCTACATTTTATTTTAAATTACAGTAATAAAAAAATTACATTGTGTTAACATTTTTAAAATTCATGGTGGAAACATATGTATTTATATTTTTTGAAATATAAATAAAGATAAAAATGAAAAAAATTGTACATGCACCTACGTGATTATGGGCTGGCTCATTTAGGACGTCTTTGAGGTTGACGGGCATGTGTCTACCTACGAGCTAGACACATCGCGCCTCGCGGAAGGGAGCTCCTGTATGGCACCAATAGCGCATGAGAGAGGGAGTTGGCGCTCACGCGCGGGTTGTGGCCCATTGTGAGCTTCTCTGCTCGCTCGCTAGCTCGGGACTTCGGGTGAATACCATCCTTTGTATACCTTTATGCACAAGACATATTGAGGATTTCTAGGACTGGGTACATGAGAAGAATGGACTCTTTTCAGTCCGGTCTGCGTATCGAATGCTCATTGACACAAAATTGCGAAGAGAGGCTTGGCTCGAGGGCCAACCAAATTCTTCTAATGCAGAAGGTGAGCAACGGGCGTGGTCGAAGCTGTGGAAGGCGGACGTCCCCTCAAAAGTCAGATTTTTTTTATAGAGGCTTGCTCAAAACTCCATGCCCTCTGCCGACCTGCTACATGATAGAAATATGTCGACGAGCACGACCTGTGGGCTATATGGAGCCAAGGACTCTTGGCAACACTCACTTCCCCACTGCAGCGCTACACGGTGTGTATGGGCCTTGCAGGATCATGATCTTGTCGAAGCTCTGAATAATTCCAATGAACCAGACTCAAAGAGATGGATCTTTGCACTCATGGATATGCTATCTCCCCAACAATTCACCCAAGTAGTGGTGACCTTGTGGTCGATTTGGTATGCTAGAAGGCAGGCGCTGTATGAAAACATATTTCAGAGCCCTTTACCAACTCACAATTTCATCATGAAATACCTGAGGGAACTAAATGAGTACCAGCCCAAACAGGAGGTTCGGATTGCTGCTGTCCGTCAGCCACTTTGCCGCATGCGATGGATTCCTCCAACGCCCGGAGTAGCAAAACTGAGGATTGACGGAGCTGTCTCGAGAGACCAAGGCGAAGGGACTTTTAGTGCAATTTGCAGGAACTCGGGTGGCATGTTTTTGGGAGCTTCGGTCATAAAACGTAGAGGAATTTCTGACCTAGCGACATTAGAGGCTCTGGCCTGTCGTGAAGCACCTGCGATAGCATCTTCAGCTAACACATGTTGTTATTGCTTCTGGTTGCCAAGGTGTAGTTTGTGATATTCAGAACCAAGCTGGAGGGGCGTACGCAAGCATAGTCAAGGAAATTATAGAGACAGCTAGAAATTTTGAGCAATGCTCCTTCATCTTCGAGGGGCGAGAGACTAATGTCGAGGCACATAGCCTCGTTAAGCATGCTTATGGTCTGGGGCTCGGGCGCCATTTGTGGCTTATACACCCGCCATACCTTGATTGTATTCCTATGAACATCGTTATTCAATAAAGCAAGTGTGTTCAGATCAAAAAAAGGTTAACCGTCCGCGATTGATCGTTGACCAATTGACTTTCTGAGATTTTTTTTTGAAAAAAGATTACAAAAATAAAAAATTAACCAAATTCGATAAATTGGCAAATTTGGAAAAGGTTCATCAATTATGAAGGAAAAAGTTCACAAATCGAAAAAAAATTCACAAATTTTTAAAAAGTTCATTGATTTTTAAAAGGTTCATCAAATTTGAAAAAAATCGTCGAATTTGAAAAGAAATCAGCAACTTTGACAAAAAGTTCATCTATTTTGCATGAAAAGTTCATGAATTTTTAAAAAGTTTATCGAACAAGAAGAAGAAAAAAGAAAAAGGGAAGAGGAAAAAGGAAAAGGAAAAGTAGAAGGAAGAAAAGAATGACAAATATGTACATAATCAGATGAGGTGGGGTGGCTAGGTGGTCACTAGAAGGAGGTGGCCGGTTCGATTCACGTTGCACTTGCATTTCTTTTGCGTTTCTCAAAACAAGGAAAAATCATAGATGGGCCGGCGTTTGCGCCCGTTTGTAAAAAGACGAGTAGCAGGCGCTAAAGGCGTCGAATAGGATTTGGTAAATGCACAGTTGCTTTTTTTTAGAAACACATGTAACTTTATTGATTATAACAATTACAGGTACACTGAGTTGGACCTAAGATTCAAGAAAATACAAAGTAACTCCTATGACTAAGAATTACAATGAAACCTCTTGTAAACACCTTCTTTGCGGTACCAAATTCTGCTCGAAGAAATACTCGAAAGACTTCAGTAAAGAGGCTGCAATTAGACTGGAGCAACAATTTTGTCACTCATTCACCCGCACGAACATTATCAATAATGGTTTTCGAGAGCGCCTTGAGTCGCCCGTCTAAACAGATGGGAAGCCTTGATCGGTGAACACACTTGGGCCGGGGATGATGCCCTAAAAGTGCAGGCCGTCAAATCACTATATATTCACCATGGTGTCGTTGAAAATTTTCACCTTCGCAAAGAAACAAACCAACAAAAAAAAGCTTGACACAGCAATATAAACTCAACAGATCCGAATAATAGAATCTGTGAGGACAAAAAACTCTCTAACCTCATGACACTCCCAAAAGAATGAGAGGAAGTTTATTCTCACAAAATTATGATGATCACTAGGCGTTGACGAGGAACATAGAGGTCTTGAAGATCCTGTTGGGCAACGTAGCATGCAATTTCAAAAAAATTCCTACGCTCACGCAAGATCTATCTAGGAGATGCATAACAACGAGAGGGGAGAGTGTGTCCACGTACCCTCGTAGACCGAAAGCGGAAGCGTTTGTTAACGCGGTTGACGTAGTCGAACTTCTTCACGTTCCGACCGATCAAGCACCGAACGTACGGCACCTCCGAGTTCTGCACACGTTCAGCTTGATGACGTCCCTCGAACTCGTGATCCAGCAAAGTATCGAGGGAGAGTTCCGTCAGCACGACGGCGTGGTGACGGTGATGGTGAAGTTATCCGCACAGGGCTTCGCCTAAGCACTACGTGAATATGACCGGAGACGTAAACTGTGGAGGGGGGCTCCGCACACGGCTTGGAACAATTGTGTGTCTTAGAGGCGCCCCCACCCCTGTATATAAAGGAGGGAGAGGGGAGGAGGCCGGCCCTAGGCACGCCCCAAGTGGGAGGAGTCCCACTTGGGCTCCTAGTAGGATTTGCCCCCCCTTCCTTTTATCGGAGGGGGGAAGGGGGAAGGAGAGGGGGAGGGAGAGGGAGAAGGAAAGGGGGTGTCGCCCCCTCCCCTAGTCCAATTCGGACTCCTACCTTGGGGGGGGGGGGGGGGGCGCCACCCCTATGTGGGCTGGTTTGCCTCCCTCCTATGGCCCATATGGCCCATATCTTCCCCCGGGGGGTTCAGGTAACCCCCCGGTACTCCGATATGTACCCGATACATTCCGGAACACTTCTGGTGTCCGAATACTATCATCCAATATATCAATCTTTACCTCTCGACCATTTCGAGACTCCTCGTCATGTCCGTGATCTCATCCGGGACTCCGAACAACATTCGGTCACAAAATCACATAACTCATAATACAAATTGTCGTCGAACGTTAAGCGTGCGGACCCTACGGGTTTGAGAACTATGTAGACATGACCGAGACACCTCTCCGGTCAATAACCAATAGCGGAACCTGGATGCTACTATTGGTTCCCACATATTCTACGAAGATGTTTATCGGTCGAACCGTTATGACAACATACGTTATTCCCTTTGTCATCGGTATGTTACTTGCCCGAGATTCGATCGTCGGTATCTTCATACCTAGTTCAATCTCGTTACCGGCAAGTCTCTTTACTCGTTCTGTAATGCATCATCCCGCAACTAACTCATTAGTCACATTGCTTGCAAGGCTTATTATGATGTGCATTACCGAGAGGGCCCAGAGATACTTCTCCGATACTCGAAGTGACAAATCCTAATCTCGATCTATGCCAACCCAACAAACACCTTCGGAGATACCCGTAGAGCAACTTTATAATCACCCAGTTACATTGTGATGTTTGATAGCACACAAGGTATTCCTCCGGTATCCGGGAGTTGCATAATCTCATAGTCAAAGGAATATGTATAAGTCATGAAGAAAGCAGTAGCAATAAAACTTAACGATCATTATGCTAAGCTAACGGATGGGTCTTGTCCATCACATCATTCTCCTAATGATGTGATCCCGTTCATCAAATGACAATACATGTCTATGGTTAGGAAACTTAACCATCTTTGATTAACGAGCTAGTCTAGTAGAGGCTTACTAAGGACACTGTGTTTTGTCTATGTATCCACACATGTATCAAGTTTCCGGTTAATACAATTCTAGCATGAATAATAGATATTTATCATGATATAGGGAAATATAAATAACAACTTTATTATTGCCTCTAGGGCATATTTCCTTCAGTCTCCCGCTTGCACTAGAGTCAATAATCTAGATTACAATGTAATGATTCTAACACCCATGGAGTCTTGGTGCTGATCATGTTTTGCTCGTGGAAGAGGCTTAGTCAACGGGTCTGCCACATTCAGATATGTATTTATTTTGCAAATCTCTATGTCTCCTTCCTTGACTTTATCACGGATGGAGTTGAAGCGTCTCTTGATGTGTCTGGTTCTTTTGTGAAATCTGGATTCCTTCGCCAAGGCAATTGTTGCAGTATTGTCACAAAAGATTTTCATTGGACCTGATGCACTAGGTATTACACCTAGATCGGATATGAACTCCTTCATCCAGACTCCTTCATTCGCTGCTTCCAAAGCAATTATGTACTCCGCTTCACACGTAGATCCTGCCACAACGCTTTGCTTGGAACTGCACCAACTGACAGCTCCTCCATTCAATATAAATACGTATCCGGTTTGTGACTTAGAGTCATCCGGATCTGTGTCAAAGCTAGCATCGACGTAACCATTTACGATGAGCTCTTTGTCACCTCCATAAACGAGAAACATATCCTTAGTCCTTTACAGGTACTTCATGATGTTCTATGACCGTTGTCAAGTGATCCACTCCTGGATTACTTTGGTACCTCCCTGCTAGACTTATAGCAAGGCACACATCATGTCTGGTACACAGCATAGCATACATGATAGAACCTATGGCTGAAGCATAGGGAATGACTTTCATTTTCTCTCTATCTTCTGCAGTGGTCGGGCATTGAGTCTGACTCAACTTCACTCCTTGTAACACAGGCAAGAACCCTTTCTTTGACTGATCCATTTTGAACTTATTCAAAATTTTATCAAGGTATGTGCTTTGTGAAAGTCCAATTGAGCGGCTTTATCTATCTCTATAGATCTTGATGCCCAATATATAAGCAGCTTCACCGAGGTCTTTCATTGAAAAACTTTTATTCAAGTAGCCTTTTATGCTATCAGAAATTTTATATCATTTCCAATCAACAATATGCCATCCACATATAATATTAGAAATGCTACAGAGCACCCACTCACTTTCTTGTAAATACAGGCTTCTCCGAAAGTCTGTATAAAACCATATGCTTTGATCACCTCATCAAAGCATATATTCCAACTCCGAGATGCTTGCACCAGTCCATAAATGGATCACTGGAGCTTGCACACTTTGTCAGCACCTTTAGGATCGACAAAACCTTCTGGTTGCATCATATACAAGTCTTCTTTAAGAAATCCATTAAGGAATGCAGTTTTGACATCCATTTTCCAGATTTCACAATCATAAAATGCGGTAATTGCTAACATGATTCGGACAGACTTAAGCATCGCTATGGGTGAGAAGGTCTCATTGTAGTCAACTCCTTGAACTTGTCGAAAACCATTCGCGACAAGTCGAGCTTTGTAGATAGTAACATTACCATCATCGTCAGTCTTCTTCTTGAAGATCCATTTATTCGCTATGGCTTGCCGATCATCGGGCAAGTCCACCAAAGTCCATACTTTGTTCTCATACATGGATCCCATCTCAGATTTCATGGCCTCAAGCCATTTTGCAGAATCTGGGCTCATCATCGCTTCCTCATAGTTCGTAGGTTCATCATGGTCTAGTAACATGACTTCCAAAACAGGATTACCGTACCACTCTGGTGCGGAACATGCTCTGGTTGACCTTCGAGGTTCGGTAGTAACTTGATCCGAAGTTTCATGATCATTATCATTAGCTTCCTCACTAGTTGGTGTAGGCATCACTGGAACGGTTTTCTGTGATGAGCTACTTTCCAATTCGAGAGAAGGTACAATTACCTCATCAAGTTCTACTTTCCTCCCAGTCACTTTTTTCGAGAGAAACTCCTTATCTAGAAAAGATCCATTCTTAGCAACAAAGATCTTGCCTTCAGATCTGTGATAGATGGTGTACCCAACAGTCTCTTTTGGGTATCCTATGAAGACGCACTTCTCCGATTTGGGTTCGAGCTTATCAGGCTGAAGCTTTTTCACACAAGCATGGCAACCCCAAACTTTAAGAAACGACAACTTAGGTTTCTTGCCAAACCATAATTCGTACGGTGTTGTCTCAACGGATTTAGACGGTGCCCTATTTAAAGTGAATGCAGCTGTCTCTAATGCATAACCCCAAAACGATAGTGGTAAATCGGTAAGAGACATCATAGATCGCACCATATCTAATAAAGTACGGTTACGACGTTCGGACACACCATTACGCTGTGGTGTTCCAGGTGGCGTGAGTTGTGAAACTATTCCACATTGTTTGAAATGAAGGCCAAACTCGTAACTCAAATATTCGCCTCCGCGATCAGATCGTAGAAACTTTGTTTTCTTGTTACGATGATTCTCCACTTCACTCTGAAATTCTTTGAACTTTTCAAATGTTTCAGACTTGTGTTTCATTAAGTAGATATAACCATATCTGCTCAAATCATCTATGAAGGTCAAAAAATAACGATACCGGCCATGAGCCTCTACACTCATTGGACCGCATACATCGGTATGTATTATTTCCAATAAGTCAGTAGCTCGCTCCATTGTTCCGGAGAACAGAATTTTAGTCATCTTTCCCATGAGGCATAGTTCGCAAGCATCAAATGATTCATAATCAAGTGATTCCAAAAGTCCATCCGCATGGAGTTTCTTCATGCTCTTTACACCAATATGACCTAAACGGCAGTGCCACAAATATGTTGCACTATCATTATCAACTTTGCATCTTTTGGCATCAATATTATGAATATGTGTATCACCACGATCGAGATTCAACAAAAATAGACCACTCTTCAAGGGTGCATGACCATAAAAGATATTACTCATATAAATAGAACAACCATTATTCTCTCATTTAAATGAATAACCGTCTCGCATTAAACAAGATCCAGATATAATGTTCATGCTCAACGCTGGCACCAAATAACAATTATTTAGGTCTAAAACTAATCCCGAAGGTAGATGTAGAGGTAGCGTGCCGACGGCGATCACATCGACCTTGGAACCATTCCTGACGCGCATTGTCACCTCATTCTTAGCCAATCTTCGTTTAATCCGTAGCCCCTGTTTTGAGTTACAAATATGAGCAACCGAACTGGTATCAAATACCCAGGCACTACTACAAGCATTAGTAAGGTACACATCAATAACATGTATATCAAATATACCATTGTTCACTTTTCCATCCTTCTTATCCACCAAATACTTGGGGCAGTTCCGCTTCCAGTGACCAATCCCTTTGCAGTAGAAGCACTCAGTTTCAGGCTTAGGTCCAGACTTGGGTTTCTTCCCGGGAGTGGCAACTTGCTTGCCATTCTTCTTGAAGTTCCCCTTCTTTCCTTTGCCCTTTTTCTTGAAACTAGTGGTCTTGTTAACCATCAACACTTGATGCTCTTTCTTGATTTCTACCTCCGCAGCTTTAAGCATTGCGAAGAGCTCGGGAATAGTCTTCTCCACCCCTTGCATATTATAGTTCATCACGAAGCCTATGTAGCTTGGTGGCAGTGATTGAAGAACTCTGTCAATAACACTATCATCTGGAAGATTAACTCCCAGCTGAGTCAAGTGGTTATGATACCCAGACATTCTGAGTATGTGTTCACTGACAGAATTGTTCTCCTCCATCTTGCAGCTATAGAACTTGTTGGAGACTTCATATCTCTCAACTCGGGCATTTGCTTGAAATATTAACTTCAACTCCTGGAACATCTCATATGCTCCATGACGTTCAAAACGTCTTTGAAGTCCCGGTTCTAAGCCATAAAGCATGGCACACTGAACTATCGAGTAGTCATCAACACACGACTGCCAGGCATTCACAATGTCCGCAGTTGCTGGAGGGGGTGGCACACCTAGCGGTGCATCAAGGACATAATTCTTCTACGCAGCAATGAGGATAATCCTCAAGTTACGGACCCAGTCCGTGTAGTTGCTACCATCATCTTCCAACTTAGCTTTCTCTAGGAACGCATTAAAATTCAAGGGAACGGTAGCATGGGCCATTGATCTGCAACATAGATATGCAAAAACTATCAGGACTAAGTTCATGATAAATTAAGTTCAATTAATCATATTACTTAAGAACTCCCACTTAGATAGACATCCCTCGAGTCATCTAAGTGATCACGTGATCCAAATCAACTAAACCATGTTCGATCATCACGTGAGATGGAGTAGTTTTCAATGGTGAACATCTCTATGTTGATCATATCTACTATATGATTCACGCTCGACCTTTCGGTCTCCAGTGTTCCGAGGCCATGTCTGTACATGCTAGGCTCGTCAAGTTTAACCCGAGTATTCCGCATGTGCAAAACTGTCTTGCACTCGTTGTATGTGAACGTAGAGCTTCTCACACCCGATCATCATGTGGTGTCTCGGCACGACGAACTGTCGCGACGGTGCATACTCAGGGAGAGCACTTATACCTTGAAATTTTAGTAAGGGATCATCTTATAATGCTACCGCCATACCAAACAAAATAAGATGCATAAAACATAAACATCACATGCAATCAAAATATGTGACATGATATGGCCATCATCATCTTGTGCTTTTGATCTCCATCTCCAAAGCACCGTCATGATCTCCATCGTCACCGGCTTGACACCTTGATCTCCATCGTAGCATCGTGGTCGTCTCGCCAACTATTGCTTCTACAACTATCGCTAATGCATAGTGATAAAGTAAAGCAATTACATGGCGTGTGCATCTCATACAATAAAGCGACAAACCATAAGGCTCTCCCCAGTTGCCGATAACTTTTACAAAACATGATCATATCATACAACAACCTATATCACTTCAGGTCTTGACCATATCGCATCACAACATGCCCTGCAAAAACAAGTTCGATGTCCTCTACTTTGTTGTTGCAAGTTTTACGTGGCTGCTATGGGCTTCTAGTAAGAACCGTTCTTACCTACGCATCAAAACCACAACGGTGTTTCGTCAAGTTTGCTGTTTTAACCTTCAACAAGGACCAGCCATAGTCAAATTTGATTCAACTAACGTTGGAGAAACAGACACCCGCCAGCCACCTTTATGCAAAACTAGTTGCATGTCTGCCGGTGGAACCGGTCACATGAACGTGGTCAAGTAAGGTTGGCCCGTGCCGCTTCATCCAACAATACCGCTGAATCAAAATAAGACGTTGGTGGTAAGTAGTATGACTATCACCGCCCACAACTCTTTGTGTTCTACTCGTGCATATCATCTACGCATAGACCTGGCTCGGATGCCACTGTTGGGTAACGTAGCATGCAATTTCAAAAAAATTCCTATGCCCACGCAAGATCTATCTAGGAGATGCATAGCAACGAGAGGGGAGATGTGTCCACATACCCTCATAGACTGAAAGCGGAAGCGTTTGTGAACGCGGTTGATGTAGTCGCACTTCTTCACATTCCGACCTATCAAGCACCGAACGTACGGCACCTCTGAGTTCTGCACACGTTCAGCTCGATGAAGTCCCTCGAACTCTTGATCCAGCAAAGTGTCGAGGGAGAGTTTCGTCAGCACGACGGCGTGGTGACGGTGATGACGAAGTTATCCGTGCAGGGCTTCGCCTAAGCACTGCGTGAATATGACCGGAGCCGTAAACTGTGGAGGGGGGCGCCGCACACGGCTTGGAACAATTGTGTGTCTTAGAGGTGCCCCCACCCCCGTATATAAAGGAGGGAGAGGGGAGGAGGCCGGCCCTAGGCTCGCCCCAAGTGGGAGGAGTCCCACTTGGGCTCCTAGTAGGATTCGGCCCCCTTCCTTTTATCGGAGGGGA
The DNA here is from genome assembly GCF_002575655.3 of Aegilops tauschii subsp. strangulata. Classification (NCBI taxonomy): domain Eukaryota; kingdom Viridiplantae; phylum Streptophyta; class Magnoliopsida; order Poales; family Poaceae; genus Aegilops; species Aegilops tauschii. The sequence continues at coordinate 361,984,598 of NC_053039.3, forward strand.
AAGGGGGAAGGAGAGGGAGAGGGAGAAGGAAAGGGGGGCGCCGCCCCCTCTCCTAGTCCAATTCGGACTCCTCCCCTGGGGGGGGGGGGGGGGCGCCACCCCTATGTGGGTTGGTTTGCCTCCCTCCTATGGCCCATATGGCCCATATCTTCCCCCCGGAGGGTTCCTGTAACCCCCCGGTACTCTGATATGTACCCGATACATTCCGAAACACTTCCGGTGTCTGAATACTATCATCCGATATATCAATCTTTACCTCTCGACTGTTTCGAGACTCCTCATCATGTCCGTGATCTCATCCGGGACTCCGAACAACATTCGGTCACCAAATCACATAACTCATAATACAGATTGTCATCGAACGTTAAGCGTGCGGACCCTACGGGTTCGAAAACTATGTAGACATGACCGAGACACCTCTCCGGTCAATAACCAATAGTGGGACCTGGATGCTCATATTGGTTCCCACATATTCTATGAAGATCTTTATCGGTCAAACCGTTATGACAACATACGTTATTCCCTTTGTCATCGGTATGTTACTTCACTACAAAAAAGGACACATCCGTGACATTTTGGGCCGAACGAAAATCTTTTCCGTCATACTTATGATACTTCTATGAAGATAATTGTGACAAAACCCGGTATCATCATAGATGTGGTGGGGTCCTACTTCTATGACAAAAAATCATGACAGAAAATGGGCTTTTCGTCCTGGGCGGGCCGGAGACGCAGCTGCATGACATTCTTTGGGCCGTCCATGAAGGAAAAAAACCATGGTAGAAGCGAGGGCGCGGAAAATATCGGGGAGTCCCCGGTTACGGTGGGTGGTCGGGGGCCGAGCGATGCGCGTTTCTCTCGTACATACGCGCGTGTGTGCGAGGCGTTGGGCTCTAACTGAACCCGAGCGATTGCACTGCAGGCTACGCGTTACTGAACCCGAGCGATCGATCGATGGCTGTTAACTGAACCTGATCGAGCGATTCCTTCGCTACTGCTGCTAACTGAAGCCGATCGATGCTGCCTCTGGATGAACAGTGAGCGTTGCGGAGGGGTGGGGGTTGGATGAACAGTTCCCAGTGGGGGTGGATGAACAGGACCCCGTGGTGTTGCCTCTGGATGAATAGTACCCCGATCGATCGAGCCAGTTGGGGCTGGATGAACAGGACCCCGTGGAGGGCTGGATGAACAGGACCACCCCGTGGAGGGCAGTATGAACAGTAGACGGTGGAGGGCACGATGAACAGTAGCTCGTGGAGGGGTGGTTGAACAGGAGCCCGTGGAGAGGGCTGGTTGAACAGTAGCCGGTGGAGTAGCGCGCGGTGGAGGTTGGATGAACAGGAGCATTTGGATGAACAGTCGCAGGTGGAGGCTGGAGGAGGTCGACGGTGGATGAGCAGTAGCCCGTGGAGGCTGGAGGGGGTCGACGGTGGAGATGAACAGTATCCCGTGGAGTCCCGTTTTGCGGTACGCCACACCCCTCCCGATGAACAGGACCCCCGTTTCGACCGTAGCGCTCCAACACAAGTCCGTTTCCTCCGTTTTGCGGTACGCCACACCCCTCCCGATCAACAGGACCCCCGTTTCGACCGTAGGAGGTCCGTTTCCTCCGTTTTGCGGTACGCCAGACCCCTCCCGATGAACAGGATCCCGTTTCGAACATGGCCGGTCGAACACAAGGCCGTTTCCTCCGTTTTGCGGTACACCAGGCCTCGTTTCCATCGGCTATTCCGTCCAAGCCCTCTCGATGAACACAACGACGCATTCCGTTCCGACCCAGCCGGTTGGCTCCCCATGAACACGACGACGACGATGTTTCTCCGTTCCGACCTAGCCATGTACACAAGCCTTGGCCGTACGTATGCGCGAGTAGGCGTTCGAGACCCTGCCCGTATGTATGTACGTGGCCGTATTTTCTTTCTTGCACACTGGCCGCTGTACGTACGTGTACATGCTACGTGCGCGCCTCTACTACGACACGTGCGCGCCTCTACATCGACCAGTATGTACGTACACGTTCGCGACCAGAATGACAATGCTACGTACGCTTCGACCAGGTGGGTCTCGACTGTCAGGCATTTCCTTGCGTGCGAAGATGTAGCTGGTGGGTCCCAGCAGTCAGGGGGGCGAATCGTGTTTTTTTGCCCGGACGCACTTCCTTGCGTGCGAAGATGTAGCTGGTGGGTCCCAGCAGTCAGGGGGAAACGTTTTTTTCACAAAATACGGTGGCCCGTCCGGTGGGTCCCCGCTGTCAGGTGGAGGAATAATTATTTTGCGCGTAATAAGGAAGCACTTCCTTGCTACGGCCGTGGATCCAGCTGTCAGCCTCTCCACGTGCAGTCCACGTCCGATGGAAGCCGTTCCTTGACCACGTTGACCACACCGCGCCGAGAGCACCAGGGCGGTGGACCACGGCGAGGCCTAGGAAGGGGACGACGCGGAGCCGGGGAAGACGCGACAGTGGATGCCCACGCGTAGAGGAGTATGAGGGTTCACTGGTTCGCTGCGGTGTGAGGCTGCCGCCGCTGCAGAATAACAGGGGGTGTGGGTGAGTAGAGGGATGGCCTGGCCAGCGGTGGGAGTAGTAGGGGGCAGTGAGGCCTCCGCCGCATCGCAGCCGGCCACGGGAGGCAGGAGCACGAGGCACGACCAGCGCTGGTTTGGGCGGCTGGAGTAAGAAGACCAGAGGTTGAAGAAGCACTACGGCCGTTGTATGGACATCGTACGGTCAGTGGAGCTAGATCGTGCATATTGACTAAGTTGACAAAGCCCTCCATCCCTGTCAACTTAGTAGGCCCACAAGTTAGCCTGCCACTATACTGGGTCCCAGCTAGCAGGGGGAGTATTCATTGTTTTGTGCGTAATAAGGAGGCACTTCCTTGCGTGTGAAAATATAGCTGGTGGGTCCAAGCTGTGAGTGGCGGTAATGCTTTTTTCGCAAAATACAGAGGCCCTTTCGGTGGGTCCCAGATGTCAGGTGGAGGAATCATTATTTTGCACGTAATAAAGAGGCATTTCCTTGCTCGCGACCGTGGACCCAGCTGTCAGCCTCTCCACGTACAGTCCACTTCAGATGCATGTCGGTCGTTGACCATGTTGACCAGTCCGCGCCGAGAGCACCAGGGCGGTGGACAACGGCGAGGCCTAGGAAGGGAACGACACGGAGGCAGGGAAGACTCGACAGTTGTTTCCCACGCGGAGGGGAGTACGACTGTACGAGGGTTTACTGGTTCGTCTGCCGTCGCCGGAGAATAATAGCAGGTGTGTGTGAGTAGAGGGATGGCTAGGCCAGCGATGGAAGTACGGTGGGGCGGTGAGGCCTGCGCGGCAGCACAGCCGGCCGCGGGGAGGAGGGAGCAGGCAGTCCCGCCGGCGCTTGCTTGAGCGGCTGGAGCAGGAAGAGCAGAGATTGAAGAAGCACGATGGCCGCTGGATGGAAATCCAACAGTCATTGCTTGTGCGTCAACCTTTTTTTTAGGAAAGCCTCAAATCTGTGGAAAACAACATACAACCCATCTGCCATTATTTCTAATAATTTACAGCCCATTCGCTAATTCTTAAGGTTTTTTTGGAGCCCATATTCTTTTTGTTAGCATTACAACCCATATTGTGGCCACGGTTAAAAAATTATACGAAATTTTGCATATTTCAGTGTGGTCCGAACTGTTTTTAATCCCGAAATTTTGAGTCACATTCAAACTGATTTTAAAAATAAACGTATATCAATAGAAAATCCAACAAATTGTCCACGCATAAAAATCAATGCAATTTAAAATCTCAAAATGAAAAAAAAGAAATTTGAAACTAATTGCCGGTTTGATGTGTTTTAAAAATGTACAGCCCATTTCTCATTACCGATAGGCCATTTTCTCGGCCAGCCGAATGAAGCTCTCCTTGTCTTGAAAGATTTGCAGCCCAACAGGCCTGACAAAGCGACTTACTTGGCAAATCACAAAAAAACTGGGCTGTGGCCGTGGACCCAGCCGCGGCCGTGGACCCAGCTGTCAGCCTCTCCACGTACAGTACTCTTTCGATGGAAGTCAGTCGTTGACCACATTGACCACGCCGCGCCGAGAGCGCCAAAGCAGTGGACGACGGCGAGGCCTAGGAAGGGGACGACGCAGAGCCGGGGAAGACGCGGCAGTGGATGCCCACACGGATAGGAGTACGAGGGTTCACTGGTTCGGCTGCGGTGTGAGGCTGCCGTCGCCGCAGAATAACAGGGGGTGTGGGTGAGTGGAGGGATGGCCTGGCCAGCGGTGGGAGTAGTATGGGGGCGGTGAGGCCTCCGCGGCAGCACAGCCGGCCATGGGAGGCAGGAGCAGGCGACACGACCGGCGCTGCTTTGGGCGGCTGGAGCAAGAAGACCAGAGGTTGAAGAAGCACTATGGCCGTTGGATGGACATCGTACGGTCACTGGAGCTAGAATCGTTCATATTGACTAAGTTGACAAAGCCCTCTGTCCCCGTCAACTTAGTAGGCCCACAAGTCAGCCACCCACTATGGTGGGTCCCAGCTAGCAAGGGTGTGACGCCCCTGATTCAATCATACACTAATCATACACGCAAACGTGTACGATCAAGATCAGGGACTCACGGGAAGATATCACAACACAACTCTAAAAATAAAATAAGTCATACAAGCATCATAATACAAGCCAGGGTCCTCAAGGGCTCAAATACAAGTGCTCGATCATAGACGAGTCAGCGGAAGCAACAATATCTGAGTACAGACATAAGTAAACAAGTTTGACTTAAGAAGGCTAGCACAAACTGGGATACAGATCGAAAGAGGCGCAGGCCTCCTGCCTGGGATCCCCCTAAACTACTCCTGGTCGTCGTCATCGGCCTGCACATAGTAGTAGGCACCTCCGGTGTAGTAGGAGTCGTCGTTGACGGTGGCGTCTGGCTCCTGGGCTCCAGCATCTGGTTGCGACAACCAGGAAGAAAGGAAAGGGGGGGAAGGGGGAGAAAAGCAACCGTGAGTACTCATCCAAAGTACTCGCAAGCAAGGATCTACACTACTTATGCATGGGTATCTGTGTAAAGGGGCGATATCGGTGGACTGAACTGCAGAATGCCAGAATAAGAGGGGGATAGCTAATCCTATCGAAGACTACGCTTCTGGCAGCCTCCATCTTGCAACATGTAGAAGAGAGTAGATGGTAAGTTCTCCAAGTATCATCGCATAGCATAATCCTACCTGGTGATCCTCTCCTCGTCGCCCTGTTAGAGAGCGATCACCGGGTTGTATCTGGCACTTGGAAGGGTGTGTTTTATTAAGTATCTGGTTCTAGTTGTCATCAGGTCAAGGTACAACTCCAAGTCGTCCTGTTACCGAAGATCACGGCTATTCGAATAGATAAACTTCCTTGCAGGGGTGCACCACATTACCCAACACGCTCGATCCCATTTGGCCGGACACACATTCCTGGGTCATGCCCGGCCTCGGAAGATCAACACGTCGCAGCCCCACCTAGGCACAACAGAGGGTCAGCACGCCGGTCTAAATCCTATGCGCAGGGGTCTGGGCCCATCGCCCATTGCACACCTGCACGTTGCATGGGCGGCCGGAGAGCAGACCTAGCAACCTCCATTTCAAAGGAAGTTGCGTTACGCGGTCCAACCCGGCGCGCGCCGCTCAATCGCTGACGTCACGAAGGCTTCGGCTGATACCACGATGTCGAGTGCCCATAACTATTCCCGCGTAGCTGGTTAGTGCGTATAGGCCAGTGGCCAGACTCAAATCAAGTACCAAGATCTCGTTAAGCGTGTTATTTTAAAGTAACCGCGGACGCCGACCAGGGCCAGGCCCACCTCTCTCCTAGGTGGTCTCAACCTGCCCTGTTGCTCCGCCACAAAGTAATAGTCGGGGGCCGTCGGGAACCCAGGCCCACCTCTACCGGGATGGAGCCACCTGCCCCTTCAGCCCTCATCTCCGAACAGTATCATAAGTAATGTAACAGTATAAAGTATATAGCATATGCCCGTGATCACCTCCCGAAGTGATCACGGCCCAGTAGTATAGCATGGCAGACGGACAAGAGTGTAGGGCCACTGATGGAACACTAGCATCCTATACTAAGCATTAGGATAGCAGGTAAAGGTAACAACTGTAGCAACAATGACAAGCTATGAAGTAGAATAGGATTAACCGAATGCAGTAACATGGTACACTACTCTAACGCAAGCAATAGAGAGAAGGAATATGCGATATCTGGTGATCAAGGGGGGGGGGGCTTGCCTGGTTGCTCTGCAAGAAGGAGGGGTCGTCAACACCGTAGTCGAACTGGGGGTCGCCGGCAGTCTCGGGGTCTAATGGAAAGAAGTAACGGAAGGGGAACAGAATAAATAACAGAGCAATCAAAGCATCACAAAGCGTAACATGGCAATATGCGGCGCTAGAGGTGACCTAACGCAGTAGTAGTGATACCGGTGAAGTGGGGAAGACATCCGGGAAAGTATTCCCGGTGTTTCGCGTTTTCGGACAGATGAACCGAAGGGGGAAAGTTGCATGTTTGCTATGCTAGGGATGTGTGGCGGACAACGGGCTGCGTATTCGGATTCGTCTCGTCGTTCTGAGCAATTTTCATGTACAAAGTTTTTCCATCTGGGCTACGGTTTATTTTACATTAATTTTTAAAGATTTAATCAATTTTTAATTTATTGTTATTAAATTAATTCGAAATTAGCAATATTGCATCAACATGACGTCAGCATGACGTCAGCGGTTATTTGTGACCGTTGACCGGTCAAACTGACAGGTGGGGCCCGTTCGCCATTGTCTCAGACTAACTATATAAGTTTAATTAGTTAGCTAACTGATTAGCTAAACTAATCATAATTAATTTAATTAATTAATTAATTTTATTTATTTATTTAATTTTTTTATTAAAACGTTCCAGGGGGTGGGGGCCCCTTGTCATAGGCCCCAAGGCCTTAGCGGTTGCGGGCAACGGGCGCAACGCACGACCCGAACGGGCGCACGCCCAGGTGCAGGGGGACCCAGGAGGGCACCGGAACAGGGGAGGCCGGTGGCCACGGCATGGCCATGGCCGGAGTGGGGCGCGGCCGCGACACAGGCGGCGAGCGGCAGTGGCTGGCCGAGCGGCGGCGGGCTTCGGCCAAGGCAGCTGCGGGAAGGGACGAGACGAGTCAGGCGCGGCCGGGCAGAAGCAGACGCGGCCCGGTGGTGCGCCGGCGGCCAGGCCAGCAGGCCGCGCGGGCGGGCGAAGGCGGAGGCAGGGCGCAACGCGGCAACGGCGCGGAGGCAGGCAAGGTCACGGCGACGGCGCGAGGCACGCGGCCTGGGGCGTAGTAGAAGCAGTGCGGCTGTAGCAAGGGGGTGCGGCGTGGGCCGGACGAGGGAGCCACGGGACGGCGCGCGGAGGCAGGTGCGGTCGTGCGGGCGGCATGCGCATGCGGGACGGCGCGTGCGCGTGCGTGTGCGGTTCGAGGCCGTGGCCGGGGGAGCGGGGTGTGGCCCTGGGCGGCCGTAGGCAGCGGAGGGAGTAGCGGCAGGGCGAGGTCGGCGACCTAGCGCGACCGGTAGGGTCGAGCGATGCAGGCTGTGGCAGGCCACGCAGGTCAGGCGGCCAGGGGAGGGCGACGCGGCCGACAGTGGTGCGCGCGGGCGAGCGGCAGAGCGACGCACAGAGAGGAAGATAGGCGGGGCTCACTGGGGCCGTAGGGGAGTGGCAGCGGGGCACGAGGTGGAGGTCGAAGACGACGGCATGATGTCGGGGAGGCAGACTGGCGAGGAGGAGGCAAGCCGACAAGGAGGTCCGGCGATGGCGTACGGCGTCGAGCGGCATTCTGGGCGGAGATGGACGGCGAAGGTCGTCCAGGGCGACGGGATCGATCCCGATCCAGATCGGATCGGGAGGGGGAGAGTGGGGGCGCGGGGTGTCGGTGGCTAGGTCACGGGGGAGTGGGGTTATGGGGGCGCCGGCTAGGCCGGCCTGGCTTGTCCAGTGGCCAGCTGGGCCGAGGCCCAGCGGGGGGGGGGGTGGTTTTGTTTTTCTTTTTATTTTTGTTTGTTTTGTTTTTCTATTTTTGTTTTTCTTTTCTTTATTTTCCTTTTTCTGTTTTATTTACTTTAGAGCATTTTAGCATTTTCTAAAAATGAGTTTCCTCCACTATTATTACCTGTGCAATATTTGGCACCAACCGAACATTTTTGTTTCAATGTTTGAAAACTTTGGTTGTTTGCCATATTTTGAATTTGATTTTTGTACCGGTTTTTGAACTAACGAGAGATTAGCAACAGTAACGGAGGTGATGTGGCATCATTAGCAGAGTTTCACTGTAGCTTAATTATCCGGGCGTCACAATTCTCCTCCACTACAAGAAATCTTGTCCCGAGATTTAAGAGATGGAGTAAGGGGGAAAGATTTGGTTACGAAATTCTAACGGATCTTCTCGTTCTTGTTGCTCATCTCGGAGAGGTCGACCCATTATATTGATGTCTTCATTTCTCTGCTTCAGGTCATCATGATGAAGTCGGCCTCCTTTCTTCAGGAACTCCATCGTACTTACGAAAGAATAACGTGTGGGTATTCCGGAAGAACCTATCTCTGCAAGGTTGACTATCTGGTCGATAACATCGGGGAAGGTGGCCGAAAGTAACTCTCGAATTGAAACTTAAGAAAATATCGAGAGCAAGGTAAGAAGGTGCAATAAGAAGTTTCAAGCGGATAGGCAATCATTTGTTTCCTGAAACAGAGTGTGAAAGGGGTTCAAAGCAATGGGAGTAAGTATTGTGTCTGATACCAGAATTGATGATCTCTTGGAAGGTGGTCGTGAATTATATACGAGGCCACACGCGAGGAACAACTTTGGGGACAGGGGGTGTACAGGAGAGTCAGGTTTCGATCCTGTGGAACTGTGGGTTATGGGCCCACCATGTGTTTTTTTAAATAGGACCGGTGACATGTTGCACGGTCATGAAAGCAAGGCATGTCAGAGAGTACCATGTCAGTTATGTTGACTGCATCGTTGGTACCAAGGGCGAGGGACGAAGAGAACCATTTTCCTGCTCGTTGAACGAGGCGGACCATTAGGCAAAGTTCTCGTCCATCGGTGGCTACCGGAATATCATCAACAATAGTAACAGGGCCTCATTGACAGATTTGTACACCGAGGTGTTTACATATGCAGGAGAATATTACTACTTAGATCATATAGATCACAAGAAATGTTAAACCAACCAATGGAAAGGAAAATATGGTTACCAGATTAAACAGAACAATGGAAAGGAAAATGTGTTTAAACACATATTTCAGGGGTATATCCTTCCCAAGGACAAGGAGGGCATGATATCCATGACAGTATATAATTGTAGAAAACCCTTTAGGTAAGGGGAGAGAAATTTCATGACATTACCCATACAACGGTGTTTGGATAATTGAGCAAGAAACATTTAGCATTGTGCTTCAAATGTTCTTATTGAAAATCAGAGTACCAAAGATATGCTTCGAGATAGCATTGACATGGTCTTCAAGCAAAGGTCAGACTTTGGATACACAAAGGATCCATCGGGATAAACTTATTAAACAAGGCATTCAATTTACTCATGGAAAAATGGTTAACCTTGTTAAAAAGGAAACTATAACACTTGGTCCTCCGGTCAGGTGTGCATGACATCACCTTACCGGGTCATATGAGGATCAATGTTATAACTCTTGAAAATATGTTCCAACCATCATATCTGACCGAGATTCAGATCTGATTGGTGTCAAGATAACTCGGACACGGGATTCCTGAAAAGAAAAGGTGCAACACAAATTGACGAGATGACAATGTAAGATTCTCGGGGAATGGACTATGGAAGCAGGTCCCGAAACCAGAGTTCAGCTTTAAACCAAGGAGAGGATGAGGAGGTGGCTGATGGACTCAGCGACATATCATCGAGATTTCCAAAAAGATGGATTTCCACAATTATGTGAACAAGGAGATAACATTTGTCATATCAAATGATATAATGATGTATGCTAGAGGAAAAACATACATAATTAAACTTCGGTTGAAAGGTGCGCCCGAAATATGGGCATAGGTAGCCTGATCAATTATCGGAATGGTGATCCAGTAATCGATAGGCTAAGAATGAACTGTCGATCACTAACTTCAAAGTAATAGGGTTGCTAGAAGTGCAGAATCCAAACAACACCGTTCATTTGTTGGTACCCCGGTTGGAACCAACACGGGGACCAAGAAAGAATGATGATGGGGAGAAGTATCACTATACCAAGAATTAATAGTTGAGGTAATTCCCTCAACATTCTTGACTTAACAGATGGTAATACTCCAAGATAGAATCATAATATAAGTTGGATAGGAAGGAAACTACACAAAACATGACCAAGTTTTGCGTCGAAGGGAATGCGAGAATGTTGTCGATGTTAGTGCAAATCATCGAGGGGGCAAGGGTGGTATTACTCATCCTGAATTCGACACACAACTTGGAAGAAGTCAAATTGTTGACAATGATCACGACAAATTTGTCGAGAGGTTTCAAGAAGATGTAATCGATCGGCAACGACATCAAGCCAAGGGAATGGTGAAGCAAAATGTTATTATAACCATAGATAAGATGTCATCTTAGAATTCGGAGTTGTCCATCAAGACAAACAATATGATGTTGAAGTTTGATGTAAGCTTAGAGCACTGTCAGGATTGTGTCCCGGGGATGAAGGACATAGGTAGAATGGTCAAGCAGTCAGCCTGACGATGATGATGTAGTCAACCAGCTGGGAACGACATGATCGAGTACAAACTCGTAAGCAAAGAAGATTACTAAGAGTTGTTGAATAGCAGTGCGGACTCGATTCACTATTCGGTGTTCTCGGTTGACGACAACCCAGAACTCGTGGAGTGACTATGATAGGGAAAGGTATTACTTCATCAGAAATTCATAAGATGAAGTGCAATGGGTTGGTATCCTCGAGATACCGGGGGGTAATACTCGAAAGTAGATCAGGATAAAAACTGAGCTGGATTGTTGAGTAACGATAGCAGATACTTTACCCTTGTCAAAATAGATGAGGCACTGGAATGGTTTCCTTTCAGAAATATATTAAATAAAGTTAGCATGGTCAGAACCATAGCTGCAAGGGATCCAATATAATGACTCCGAAAGAATTATTCAAATGATTCAATACTTTTGCAAGAAGCTTTCATGATAAGTTCCGCATCGTGTCCGTGGGCATGAACACAAAGTTCAAGGTCGACTCCCACATCTTCAATGCGTAACCTTTCATTCACTTCTCGCCTTCGACGAAGTTGTAGTGTTGAAGTTTTATCTGACATAACAACAGTAGAGTGTGACCCATAGTAGTTTCTGGTTCACACAGATTGGAAAAGGCATAGGTTCAACCCATCAGGGCCTCTTAGGAACATATACCACAAACTTCAGGAGTAATTTATACCAGCTCGAAAGCAGAGCATGGTTGAGAAAACAGAAGATACAATTTACCAGAGGCATTATGTATCCAAGGGAAGGCTCACAAGGTTATGGAATATGAAGGAAGATGTTGGATAAAATCCAACAAAGGATCTGCCGGTCCATAACGGAGCTGATGTGAGCATCGGCACACAACCAGAGGAAGTAACAATGCAAAGGCATTGGACTATAGAAACAACTGACTAATTCATAGCTCAAATGCAAAGGAATTTTGATTTTCAAATCAAGGGCTTAGAAGCAAACGCTCTGATTAAGGATGGATAAGTTGAGTAGACTTAGGGATACAATCGACGGTAATTTGATTGGTCCAGAACCAGCTCATGTTCAAAATGACGTCTGAGCCGGAAGGAAGAATTCTAGGATCTGATTGAGGATTGCGAGCATTCGCAACATATCGAATCAAGTGAATCGAAATGATAGTGACAGAGGATGTCAACGGAGATTACTAGAAGTATGGAATTAACCATAATGCAGGAAGGTAAGGAAATCAAGAGCAATGGGCTGCTGAGGATTTTCATAAAATCAAATGGTATTTCGAGGACTTATGTGAAACACATGAACGACTGGGGATGAGCGGATACTCGGTAAGAGCGAGGAATTATCCGTAGTGGTATTCAGGTGACAAAGAACTGCAAGGCAGTAGGCACAAAGTATTCTCGGAAGAATAGAGAGAATTTCGGTGTATCTTGTAATAACAAGATCAACTGGGGATGAATGTATGAACGACAAATGTAGGTAGTTATTCATAAGGATACATCGATGGTAGGGAATTGTAAAAGCGATGGCACATAGTCTCAAGAGAACATCGTAGGGTGTCTTCGGAATCTTCTGGTGAAACAAGCGATCGTTTGGACCGAGGGGCTCTCCGGGAGAAAGTATTTATGAGAACCTAGAGTTGGAGTTAGTAAAATCGTTTAACCCGAATAGAAGAGATGTCAGAGTCCCAGAGTATAGGTCGAGGAATAAAAGATCCTACTACCACCCAATGGCGACATGGGCCCGTAAGCCGCACAACCATGTTAGTAAAAGTTTTGCAATGACTAGACTCAACTTTGGCCAAGGAGTGTTGAAGGGGGATTCCTACAGGCAGTCGGCTCTGATACCAACTTGTGACGCCCCCGATTCAATCATACACTAATCATACACGCAAACATGTACGATCAAGATCAGGGACTCACGGGAAGATATCACAACACAACTCTAAAAATAAAATAAGTCATACAAGCATCATAATACAAGCCAGGGGCCTCGAGGGATCGAATACAAGTGCTCGATCATAGACGAGTCAGCGGAAGCAACAATATTTGAGTACAGACATAAGTAAACAAGTTTGCCTTAAGAAGGCTAGCACAAACTGGGATACAGATCGAAAGAGGCGCAGGCCTCCTGCCTGGGATCCTCCTAAACTACTCTTGGTCGTCGTCAGCGGCCTGCACGTAGTAGTAGGCACCTCTGGTGTAGTAGGAGTCGTCGTCGACGGTGGCGTCTGGCTCCTGGGCTCCAGCATCTGGTTGCGACAACCAGGAAGAAAGGAAAGGGGGAAAAGGGGGATAAAAGCAACCGTGAGTACTCATCCAAAGTACTCGCAAGCAAGGATCTACACTACTTATGCATGGGTATCTGTGTAAAGGGGCGATATCGGTGGACTGAACTGCAGAATGCCAGAATAAGAGGGGGATAGCTAATCCTATCGAAGACTACGCTTCTGGCAGCCTCCATCTTGCAGCATGTAGAAGAGTGTAGATGGTAAGTTCTCCAAGTATCATCGCATAGCATAATCCTACCCGGCAATCCTCTCCTCGTCACCCTGTTAGAGAGCAATCACTGGGTTGTATCTGGCACTTGGAAGGGTGTGTTTTATTAAGTATCCGGTTCTAGTTGTCATAAGGTCAAGGTACAACTCCAAGTCGTCCTGTTACCGAAGATCATGGCTATTCGAATAGATAAACTTCCTTGCAGGGGTGCACCACATTACCCAACACGCTCTATCCCTTTTGGCTGGACACACTTTCCTGGATCATGCCCGGCCTCGGAAGATCAACACGTCGCAACCCCACCTAGGCACAACAGAGAGGTCAGCACGCCGGTCTAAATCCTATGCGCGCAGGGGTCTGGGCCCATCGCCCATTGCACACCTGCACGTTGCATGGGCGGCCGAAGAGCAGACCTAGCAACCTCCATTTCAAAGGAAGTTGCGTTACGCGGTCCAACCCGGCGCGCGCCGCTCAGTCGCTGACATCACGAAGGCTTCGGCTGATACCACGACGTCGAGTGCCCATAACTATTCCCGCGTAGCTGGTTAGTGCGTATAGGCCAGTGGCCAGACTCAGATCAAATACCAAGATCTTGTTAAGCGTGTTATTTTAAAGTAACCGCGGACGCCGACCAGGGCCAGGCCCACCTCTCTCCTAGGTGGTCTCAACCTGCCCTGTTGCTCCGCCACAAAGTAATAGTCGGGGGCCGTTGGGAACCCAGGCCCACCTCTATCGGGGATGCAGCCACCTGGCCCTTTAGCCCCCATCTCCGAACAGTATCATAAGTAATGTAACAGTATAAAGTATATAGCATATGCCCGTGATCACCTCCCGAAGTGATCACGGCCCAGTAGTATAGCATGGCAGACGGACAAGAGTGTAGGGCCACTGATGGAACACTAGCATCCTATAGTAAGCATTAGGATAGAAGGTAAAGGTAACAACTGTAGTAACAATGACAAGCTATGCAGCAGAATAGGATTAACCGAAAGCAGTAACATGGTACACTACTCTAATGCAAGCAATAGAGAGAAGGAATAGGCGATATCTGGTGATCATGGGGGGGGGGCTTGCCTGGTTGCTCTGGCAAGAAGGAGGGGTCGTCAACACCGTAGTCGAACTGGGGGTCGCCGGCAGTCTCGGGGTCTACCGGAATGAAGTAACGGAAGGGGAACAAAATAAATAACAGAGCAATCAAAAGCATCACTAAGCGTAACATGGCAATACGCGGTGCTAGAGGTGACCTAACGCAGTAGTAGTGATACCGGTGAAGTGGGGAAGACATCCGGGAAAGTATTCCCGGTGTTTCACGTTTTCGGACAGATGAACCGAAGGGGGAAAGTTGCGTGTTTGCTATGCTAGGGATGTGTGGCGGACAACGGGCTGCGTATTCAGATTCGTCTCGTCGTTCTGAGCAACTTTCATGTACAAAGTTTTTCCATCCGGGCTATGATTTATTTTACATTAATTTTTAAAGATTTAATCAATTTTTAATTTATTGTTATTAAATTAATTCAAAATTAGCATTATTGCATCAGCATGACCTCAGCATGACGTCAGCGGTCAATTGTGACCGTTGACCGGTCAAACTGACAGGTGGGGCCCGTTCGCCATTGTCTCAGACTAACTATATAAGTTTAATTAGTTAGTTAACTGATTAGCTAAACTAATCATAATTAATTTAGTTAATTAATTAATTTTATTTATTTACTCATTTAATTTTTTTATTAAAACGTTCCAGGGGGTGGGGGCCCCTTGTCATAGGCCCCAAGGCCTTAGCGGTTGCGGGCAACGGGCGCAACGCACGACCCGAACGGGCGCCCGCCCAGGTGCAGGGGGACCCGGGAGGGCACCAGAACAGGGGAGGCCGGTGGCCATGGCCGGAGTGGGGCGCGGCCGCGACACAGGCGGCGAGCGGAAGTGGCTGGTCGAGCGGCGGCGGGCTTCGGCCAAGGCAGCCGCGGGGGACGAGGGGAGTCGGGCACGGCCGGGCAGAAGCAGACGCGGCCCGATGGTGCGCCGGCGGCCAGGGCCAGCAGGCCGAGCGGGCAGGCGAAGGCGGAGGCAGGGCGCAGCGCGGCAAGGGCGCGGAGGCAGGCAAGGGCACAGCGACGGCGTGAGGCACGCGGCCTGGGGCGCAGTAGAAGCAGAGCAGCTGTAGCAAGGGGGTACGACGCGGGCCGGACGAGGGAGCCGCGGGACGGCGCGCGGAGGAAGGTGCGGTCGTGCGGGCGGCATGCGCATGCGGGACGGTGTGGGCACGCGCGTGCGCGGTACGAGGCCGTGGCCGGGGGAGCGGGGTGTGGCCCTGGGCGGCCGTAGGCAGAGGAGGGAGTAGCGGTAGGGCGAGGTCGGCGACCTAGCGCGGCCGGTAGGGTCGAGCGACGCAGGCTGTGACGGGCCGCGCAGGTCAGGCGGCCAGGGGAGGGCGACGCGGCCGGCAGTGGTGCGTGTCGGTGTCAAAACCGGCGGATCTCGGGTAGGGGGTCCCGAACTGTGCGTCTAAGGCGGATGGTAACAGGAGGCGGGGGACACAATGTTTACCCAGGTTCGGGCCCTCTCGATGGAGGTAATACCCTACTTCCTGCTTGATTGATCTTGATGATATGAGTATTACAAGAATTGATCTACCACGAGATCGTAGAGGCTAAACCCTAGAAGCTAGCCTATGGTATGATCGTTGTTGTTCTATGGACTAAACCCTCCATTTTATATAGGCACCGGAGGGGGCTAGGGTTACACAGAGTCGGTTACAAGGGATGAGATCTACATATCCGTATTGCCAAGCTTGCCTTCCACGCCAAGGAGAGTCCCACCCGGACACGGGATGAAGTCTTCAATCTTGTATCTTCATAGTCCAATAGTCCGGCCAAAGGATATAGTCCGGCTGTCCGAGGACCCCCTAATCCAGGACTCCCTCAGTAGCCCCTGAACCAGGCTTCAATGACGATGAGTCCGGCGCGCAGATTGTCTTCGGCATTGCAAGGCGGGTTCCTCCTCCGAATACTCCATAGATGATTTTGAACACAAGGATAGTGTCCGGCTCTGCATAACAAATTCCACATACCACCGTAGAGAGAATAACATTTCCACAAATCTAATCTGCTGACGCATTTTGCAGCATGACATCACACCAGGGCCCGGGCATTATTCGAACCATTTTTCACAACCAGCCACTGCACATATCGCGAGGCGGTTTCCTTGGCACGTCTTGTCGAAGCAGAGATCGTGTCCCCTTATCACGGGATTCTCATCAATACAGGTGTGGGTAACCCAACCGCGCCATCAGTTATGGCGCTTGGGGAATAAGCGATTTTACCAGGTAAGTGGGGAGGCGCATCGCCTCTTCCGCCCTTATAAAGGGACAAGGATTCACCCTTTTCACCCACGCCTTCTTCCTCCTTGCTCATCAATTCTTGCGCACTCGAGCTCCAGCGCCCAAGTTCGCGTTTTTCTCCTCAAACCACTCCAAGCATGTCCGGAGCGGGAGGCAAGTGGATGGTCTCCTCCGTTACGGAGGAGAACATCACAAAGCTGCGGGGAGCCGGATACCTGGCCGCGGATATCGCGCACCGGCTGCCAGATGCGGGGCAGATCATCCCTACTCCAGAACCCCATGAGAGGGTGGTTTTCCTTACCCACTTCGTCCACGGACTGGGATTTCCCCTCCACCCGTTTGTCCGCGGGCTCATGTTCTACTACGGGCTGGACTTTCACGATCTGGCCCCAAATTTCATCCTCAACATCTCGGCGTTTATCGTCGTGTGCGAGGCCTTCCTCCGCATCAAGCCACATTTCGGCCTGTGGCTGAAGACCTTCAATGTTAAACCGAAGGTGGTGGTCGGCCAGCAAGCGGAGTGCGGAGGCGCCATGGTGGGAAAAATGCCCAACGTCACCTGGCTCCAAGGCTCCTATGTGGAGACCATAAAGGAGTGGCAATTGGGGTGGTTCTACATCACCGAGCCGCGCGACACCAACTGGGTGGTGGTCCCCAAATTTCGATCCGGAATCCCCATGCGGCTCACCTCCTGGAAAGAGAAGGGCCTGTCCTGGGGTTCCCCGGTAGAGCTGACCGGACTCCAGACATGCATGAAAAACATGATGAGAAAGAAAATCAAGCTCGTCAACGTGGTCCAAGTCACGCTCTTCCGCCGGATCCTCCCGTGTCAAAGACGGGCATTCACCTTGTGGGAGTTTGACCCGGCCGAGCACCAGACGCTGCGAGAGCTCTTCGACATGACGCACAAGGACGTCTGGAAGGTGCTGTTCAAGGGCGCCAAGGTACCACCTCCCCTTACCGAGGACCGCGGACTCAGCGCAAAGCGCCCTGCGAATCCGGTAAGTCTTTTACATCTTATAAGATGTTCACTTCCCCAGTATAACTACGCACGGGATCTAAGCCTCCACGCCGTTTAACAGGACTGCGTAGCGACAGCGGAGCAGATCGATTGTCCGGCTCCCCTGCCCGAAGATCCAGCAGATGCTCTCCTAATGGAGATCCTGGTTCTGGCACCTTATGAGGTGCCGGAGAAGAAGGCCAAGAAGAAGGCCACGGGGACCAGGAAGGGTCTCCGGCGCAAGGTTATATCGGACTCATCGTCCGAGAGCACCGAGGCGCACTCCTCCCGCGAAAATGAGGAGGAGGAAGAGGAAAGTTCTCCCCCCAGCCGGGGGAGACAAGAAAAGGAAGGCCGCCCCATCCGAGGCAGCCGAAGGGTCCAAGAAGGGAAGAACCCTCCTCCCGGACAACTCCACCACTGCCGCCTTCAGCGAAGAGGAGTGGTTGCCCAGGGACAAGCCCCTGGCGAAGTCGTAAGTATCCGGATACCATAATTATTCTTGGTATGTTTTATTGAACTACTTCTCATCACGCCGAACATGACTATGCAGTCCGTACGTCCCTAGCCCATATCGACGTATCTTCATCGGATGGTTCTTTGGACCCGTCGGATCTGAACAGTGATTCACTTCCGACCGCCTCCTCCCCTCGCCCTACGGATAACGTCGAAGTGTTGTCTCAAAGGGCACCGAGCCGAGGAGAGGTAGTCCTGGAGGCGCCTCAAGGCGACCATCCGGATGCTGGGCGCAAGGGGAGCAAGACTCCCATGGGCTCTGATGATTGGGGTAGCAAATTCGGCCCCCAGCCAAATACTGCGCCGGAACCTCCAGTGGTTCCGGACTCTGTTTAGGCAACCCCTCGCTAAGAGGGGCAAGCTGAAGGAAATATGCCCTAGAGGCAATAATAAAGTTATTATTTATTTCCTTATATCATGATAAATGTTTATTATTCATGCTAGAATTGTATTAACCGGAAACTTGATACATGTGTGAATACATAAACAAACAGAGTGTCACTAGTATGCCTCTACTTGACTAGCTCTTTGATCAAAGATGGTTATGTTTCCTAGCCATAGACATGAGTTGTTATTTGATTAACGGGATCACATCATTAGGAGAATGATGTGATTGACTTGACCCATTCCGTTAGCTTAGCACTCGATCGTTTAGTATGTTGCTATTGCTTTCTTCATGACTTATACATGTTCCTATGACTATGAGATTATGCAACTCCCGTTTACCGGAGGAACACTTTGTGTGGTACCAAACGTCACAACGTAACTAGGTGATTATAAAGGTGCTCTACAGGTGTCTCCAAAGGTACTTGTTGGGTTGACGTATTTCCAGATTAGGATTTGTCACTCAGATTGTCGGAGAGGTATCTCTGGGCCCACTCGGTAATGCACATCACTATAAGCCTTGCAAGCATTGTAACTAATGAGTTAGTTGCGGGATGATGTATTATGGAACGAGTAAAGAGACTTTCCGGTAACGAGATTGAACTAGGTATTGAGATACCGACGATCGAATCTCGGGCAAGTAACATACCGATGACAAAGGGAACAACGTATGTTGTTATGCGGTCTGACCGATAAAGATCTTCGTAGAATATGTGGGAGCCAATATGAGCATCCAGGTTCCGCTATTGGTTATTGACCGGAGAGGTGTCTCGGTCATGTCTACATAGTTCTCGAACCCGTAGGGTCCGCACGCCTAACGTTACGATGACAGTTATATTATGAGTTTATATGTTTTGATGTACCGAAGGAGTTCGGAGTCCCGGATGAGATCGGGGACATGACGAGGAGTCTCGAAATGGCCGAGACGTAAAGATCGATATATTGGACGACTATATTCAGACTTCGGAAAGGTTCCGAGTGACTCGGGTATTTTTCGGAGTACCGGCGAGTTACGGGAATTCGTATTGGGCCTTAATGGGCCATACGGGAAAGGAAAGAAAGGCCCCAAAGGGTGGCCGCACCCCTCCCCATGGACTAGTCCGAATTGGACTAGGGAGGGGGGGCGCCCCCTTCCTTCTTTCTCCTTCTCCCTTCCCTTTTTCCTACTCCAACAAGGAAAGGAGGAGTCCTACTCCCGGTGGGAGTAGGACTCCCCCCTTGGCGCGCCCTCCTACTTGGCCGGCGGCCTCCCCCTTGATCCTTATATACGGGGGCAAGGGGGCACCCCATAGACACAACAATTGATCTATTGATCTCTTTGCCGTGTGCGGTGCCCCCTCCACCATATTACACCTCGATAATATCGTAGCGGTGCTTAGGCGAAGCCCTGCGTCGGTAGAACATCATCATCGTCACCATGCCGTCGTGCTGACGAAACTCTCCCTCAACACTCGGCTGGATCGGAGTTCGAGGGACGTCATCGAGCTGAACGTGTGCTGAACTCGGAGGTGCCGTGCGTTGGGTACTTGATCAGTCGGATCGTGAAGACGTACGACTACATCAACCGCGTTGTGTTAACGCTTCCGCTATCGGTCTACGAGGGTATGTGGACAACATTCTCCCCTCTCGTTGCTATGCATCACCATGATCTTGCGTGTGCGTAGGAATTTTTTTGAAATTACTACGTTCCCCTACAGTGGCATCCGAGTCTGGTTTTATGCGTTGATGTTATGCACGAGTAGAACACAAGTGAGTTGTGGGCGATATAAGTCATACTGCTTACCAGCATGTCATACTTTGGTTCAGTGGTATTGTGAGATGAAGCGGCCCGGACCAACATTACGCGTACGCTTACGCGAGACCGGTTTCACCGTTGCGAGCACTCGTTGCTTAAAGGTGACTGGCGGGTGTCTGTCTCTCTCACTTTAGTTGAACCGAGTGTGGCTACGCCCGGTCCTTGCGAAGGTTAAAACAACACCAACTTGACAAACTATCGTTGTGGTTTTGATGCGTAGGTAAGAACGGTTCTTGCTAAGCCCGTAGCAGCCATGTAAAACTTGCAACAACAAAGTAGAGGACGTCTAACTTGTTTTTGCAGGGCATGTTGTGATGTGATATGGTCAAAGCATGATGCTAAATTTATTGTATGAGATGATCATGTTTTGTAACCGAGTTATCGGCAACTGGCAGGAGCCATATGGTTGTCGCTTTATTGTATGCAATGCAATCGCCCTGTAATGCTTTACTTTATCACTAAGCGGTAGCGATAGTCGTAGAAGCATAAGATTGGCGAGACGACAATGATGCTACGATGGAGATCAAGGTGTCGCGCCGGTGATGATGGTGATCATGACGGTGCTTCGGAGATGGAGATCACAAGCACAAGATGATGATGGCCATATCATATCACTTATATTGATTGCATGTGATGTTTATCTTTTATGCATCTTATCTTGCTTTGATTGACGGTAGCATTATAAGATGATCCCTCACTAAATTATCAAAGTATAAGTGTTCTCCCTGAGTATGCACCGTTGCGAAAGTTCTTCGTGCTGAGACACCACGTGATGATCGGGTGTGATAGGCTCTACGTTCAAATACAGCGGGTGCAAAATTGTTGCACACGCGGAATACTCAGGTTAAACTTGACGAGCCTAGCATATGCAGATATGGCCTCGGAACACTGAGACCGAAAGGTCGAGTGTGAATCATATAGTAGATATGACCAACATAGTGATGTTCACCATTGAAACTACTCCATCTCACGTGATGATCGGACATGGTTTAGTTGATATGGATCACGTGATCACTTAGAGGATTAGAGGGATGTCTATCTAAGTGGGAGTTCTTAAGTAATATGATTAATTGAACTTAAATTTATCATGAACTTAGTCCCGATAGTATTTTTCAGATTATGTTGTAGATCAATAGCTCGCGTTGTTGCTTCCCTGTGTTTATTTTTGATATGTTCCTAGAGAAAAATTATGTTGAAAGTTGTTAGTAGCAAAGATGCGGATTGGATCCGTGATTTGAGGATTATCCTCATTGCTACACAGAAGAATTATGTCCTTGATGCACCGCTAGGTGACAGACCTATTGCAGGAGCAGATGCAGACGTTATGAATGTTTGACTAGCTCAATATGATGACTACTTGATAGTTTAGTGCACCATGCTTAACGGCTTAGAATCGGGACTTCAAAGACGTTTTGAACGTCATGGTGTTGGGGAACGTAGCAGAAATTCAAGATTTTCTACGCATCACCAAGATCAATCTATGGAGTTTACTAGCAACGAGAGGGAAGGAGTGCATCTACATACCCTTGTAGATCGCGAGCGGAAGCGTTCAAGAGAACGGGGTTGATGGAGTCGTACTCGTCGTGATCCAAATCACCGATGATCCTAGCGCCGAACGGACGGCACCTCCGCGTTCAACACACGTACGGAGTAGCGACGTCTCCTCCTTCTTGATCCAACAAGGGGGGGGGGGAGAGGTTGATGGAGATCCAGCAGCACGACGGCGTGGTGGTGGAAGTAGCGGGATTCCAACAGGGCTTCGCCAAGCGCTGCGGGAGGAGGGAGATGTGTCACGGGAGGGAGAGGGAGGCGCCAGGGCTTAGGTCTTGCTGCCCTCCCTCCCCCCACTATATATAGGGCCAAGGGAGAGGGGGGGGGGCGCAGCCTTGGCCCTTCCTCCAAGGAAGGGTGCGGCCAGGGAGGAGTCCATCCTCCCCAAGGCACCTCGGAGGTGCCTTCCCCCTTTAGGACTCTCCCTTTCCCTTATCTCTTGGCGCATGGGCCTCTTGGGGCTGGTGCCCTTGGCCCATATAGGCCAAGGCGCACACCCCTACAGCCCATGTGGTCCCTCGGGGCTGGTGGACCCCCTTGGTGGACCCCCGGACCCCTTTCGGCACTCCCGGTACAATACCGATAATGCGCGAAACTTTTCCGGCGACCAAAATAAGACTTCCCATATATAAATCTTTACCTCCGGACCATTCCGGAACTCCTCGTGACTTCCGGGATCTCATCCGGGACTCTGAACAACTTTCGGGTTACCGCATACTAATATCTCTACAACCCTAGCGTCACCGAACCTTAAGTGTGTAGACCCTACGGGTTCGGGAGAGACGCAGACATGACCGGGACGACTCTCCGGTCAATAACCAACAGCGGGATCTGGATACCCATGTTGGCTCCCACATGCTCCTCGATGATCTCATCGGATGAACCACGATGTCGAGGATTCAATCAATCCCGTATACAATTCCCTTTGTCAATCGGTATGTTACTTGCCCGAGATTCGATCGTCAGTATCCTGATACCTTGTTCAATCTCGTTACCGGCAAGTCTCTTTACTCGTTCCGTAACACATCATCCCGTGATCAACTCCTTGGTCACATTGTGCACATTATGATGATGTCCTACCGAGTGGGCCCAGAGATACCTCTCCGTTTACACGGAGTGACAAATCCCATTCTCGATTCGTGCCAACCCAACAGACACTTTCGGAGATACCTGTAGTGCACCTTTATAGCCACCCAGTTACGTTGTGACGTTTGGTACACCCAAAGCATTCCTACGGTATCCGGGAGTTGCACAATCTCATGGTCTAAGGAAATGATACTTGACATTAGAAAAGCTCTTAGCAAACGAACTACACGATCTTGTGCTAGGCTTAGGATTGGGTCTTGTCCATCACATCATTCTCCTAATGATGTGATCCCGTTATCAACGACATCCAATGTCCATGGTCAGGAAACCGTAACCATCTATTGATCAACGAGCTAGTCAACTAGAGGCTTACTAGGGACATGGTGTTGTCTATGTATCCACACATGTATCTGAGTTTCCTATCAATACAATTCTAGCATGGATAATAAACGATTATCATGAACAAGGAAATATAATAATAACCAATTTATTATTGCCTCTAGGGCATATTTCCAACACATGGACCATATGAGATGTTCCAGGAGTTGAAGTTAATATTTCAAGCAAATACCCAAGTTGAGAGATATGAAGTCTCCAACAAGTTCTATAGCTAAAAGATGGAGGAGAATAGCTCAAGCAGTGAGCATGTGCTCAGATTGTCTGGGTACTACAATCGCTTGAATCAAGTGGGAGTTAATCTTCCAGATAAAATAGTGATTGACAGAATTCTCTAGTCACCATCACCAAGTTAGTAGAACTTCATGATGAACTACAGTATGCAAGGGATGACGAAAGTAATTCCCGAGCTCTTCGTGATGCTGAAATCGACGAAGGTAGAAATCAAGAAAAACATCAAGTGTTGATGGTTGATGAGACCACTAGTTTCAAGAAAAGGGCAAAGGGAAGAAGGGGAACTTCAAGAAGAACGGCAAGCAAGTTGCTGCTCAAGTGAAGAAGCCTAAGTCTGGTCCTAAGCCTGAGACTAAGTGCTTCTACTGCAAAGGGACTGGTCACTGGAAGCGGAACTACCCCAAGTATTTGGTGGATAAGAAGGATGGCAAAGTGAACAAAGGTATATTGGATATACATGTTATTGATGTGTACTTTACTAGTGTTTATAACAACCCCTCGACATTTGATACCGGTTCAGTTGCTAAGAGTAGTAACTCGAAACGGGAGTTGCAGAATAAACAAAGACTAGTAAAAGGCGAGGTGACGATGTGTGTTGGAAGTAGTTCCAAGATTGATATGATCATCATCGCACGCTCCCTACACTTTCGGGATTAGTGTTGAACCTAAATAAGTGTTATTTGGTGTTTGCGTTGAGCATGAATATGATTTGATCATGTTTATTGCAATACGGTCACTCATTTAAGTTAGAGAATAATTGTTGTTCTGTTTACATGAATAAAACCTTATATGGTTACACACCCAATGAAAATGGTTCGTTGGATCTCGATCATAGTGATACACATATTCATAATAATCAAGCCAAAAGATGCAAAGTTAATAATGATAGTGCAACTTATTTGTGGCACTGCCGTTTAGGTCATATTGGTGTAAAGCGCATGAAGAAACTCCATACTGATGGAATTTTGGAATCACTTGATGCTTGCGAACCATGCCTCATGGGCAAGATGACTAATACGCCGTTATCTGGAACTATGGAGAGAGCAACAGATTTGTTGGAAATCATACATACAGATGTATGTGGTCCGATGAATATTGAGGCTCGTAGCAGGTATCATTAATTTCTGACCTTCACAGATGATTTGAGCAGATATGGGTATATCTACTTAATGAAACAGAAGTCTGAAACATTTGAAAAGTTCATATAATTTCAGAGTGAAGTGGAAAATCATCGTAACAAGAAAATAAAGTTTCTACGATCTGATCGTGGAGAAGAGTATTTGAGTTACGAGTTTGGCCTTCAGTTAAAACAATGTGAAATAGTTTCACTACTCACGCCACTTGGAACACCACAGTGTAATGGTGTGTCCGAACATCGTAACCGTACTTTATTAGATATGGTGCGATATATGATGTCTCTTACCGATCTACCACTATCGTTTTGGGGTTATGCATTAGAGACAGCTGCATTCACGTTAAATAGGGTACCATCTAAATCCGTTGAGACGACATCTTATGAACTGTGGTTTGGCAAGAAACCAAAGTTGTCGTTTCTTAAAGTTTGGGGTTGCGATGCTTATGTGAAAAAGTTTCATCCTGATAAGCTCAAACCCAAATCGGAGAAATGTGTCTTCATAGGATACCCAAAGGAGACAGTTGGGTACACCTTCTATCACAGATCCGAAGGCAAGACATCCGTTGCTAAGAATGGATCCTTTCTAAAGAAGGAGTTTCTCTCGAAAGAAGTGAGTGGGAGGAAAGTAGAACTTGATGAGGTAATTGTACCTGCTCCCTTATTGGAAAGTAGTACATCGCAGAAACCAGTTTCTGTGACGCCTATACCAATTAGTGAGGAAGTTAATGATGATGATCATGAAACTTCAGATCAAGTTATTACTGAACCTCGTAGGTCAACCAGAGTAAGATCCGCACCAGAGTGGTACGGTAATCCTGTTCTGGAGGTTATGTTACTAGACCATGACGAACCTACGAACTTTGAAGAAGCAATGGTGAGCCCAAATTCCGCAAAATGGCTTGAGGCCATGAAATCCGAGATGGGATCCATGTATGAGAACAAAGTATGGACTTTGGTTGACTTGCCCGATGATCGGCAAGCCATTGAAAATAAATGGATCTTCAAGAAGAAGACTGACGCTGACGATAATGTTACTGTCTATAAAGCTCGACTTGTTGCGAAAGGTTTTCGACAAGTTCAAGGGATTGACTACGATGAGACCTTCTCACCCGTAGCGATGCTTAAGTCTGTCCGAATCATGTTAGCAATTGCCGCATTTTATGAAATCTGGCAAATGGATAAACAAAACTGCATTCCTTAATGGATTTATTAAAGAAGAGTTGTATATGATGCAACCAGAAGGTTTTGTCAATCCTAAAGGTGCTAGCAAAATATGCAAGCTCCAGCGATCCATCTATGGACTGGTGCAAGTATCTCGGAGTTGGAATATACGCTTTGATAAGTTGATCAAAGGATATAGTTTTATACAGACTTGCGGTGAAGCCTGTATTTACAAGAAAGTGAGTGGGAGCACTACAGCATTTCTGATAAGTATATGTGAATGACATATTGTTGATCGGAAATAATGTAGAATTATTCTGCAAAGCATAAAGGAGTGTTTGAAAGGAGTTTTTCAAAGAAAGACCTCGGTGAAGCTGCTTACATATTGAGCATCAAGATCTATAGAGATAGATCAAGACGCTTGATAAGTTTTTTCAATGAGTACATACCTTAACAAGATTTTGAAGTGGTTCAAAATGGAACAGTCAAAGAAAGAATTTCTTGCCTGTGTTACATGGTGTGAAATTGAGTAAGACTCAAAGCCCGACCACGGCAGAAGATAGAAAAAGAATGAAAGTCATTCCCTATGCCTCAGCCACAGGTTCTATAAAGTATGCCTTGCTATGTACCAGATCTATTGTATACCCTACACTGATTTTGGCAAGGGAGTACAATAGTGATCTAGGAGTAGATCACTGGACAGCGGTCAAAATTATCCTTAGTGGAATAAGGATATGTTTCTCGATTATGGAAGTGACAAAAGGTTCGTCGTAAAGGGTTACGTCGATGCAAGTTTTGACACTAATCTAGATGACTCTAAGTCTCGGTCTAGATACATATTGAAAGTGGGAGCAATTAGCTAGAGTAGCTCCGTGCAGAGCATTGTAGACATAGAAATTTGCAAAATACTTACGGATCTGAATGTGACAGACCCGTTGACTAAAAATATCTCACAAGCAAAACATGATCACACCTTAGTACTCTTTGGATGTTAATCACATAGCGATGTGAACTAGATTACTGACTCTAGTAAACCCTTTGGGTGTTGGTCACATGACGATGTGAACTATGGGTGTTAATCACATGGTGATGTGAACTATTGATGTTAAATCACATGGCGATGTGAACTAGATTATTGACTCTAGTGCAAGTGGGAGACTGAAGGAAATATGCCCTAGAGGCAATAATAAAGTTATTATTTATTTCCTTATATCATGATAAATGTTTATTATTCATGCTAGAATTGTATTAACCGGAAACTTGATACATGTGTGAATACATAGACAAACAGAGTGTCACTAGTATGCCTCTACTTGACTAGCTCGTTGATCAAAGATGGTTATGTTTCCTAGCCATAGACATGAGTTGTCATTTGATTAACGGGATCACATCATTAGGAGAATGATGTGATTGACTTGACCCATTCCGTTAGCTTAGCACTCGATCGTTTAGTATGTTGCTATTGCTTTCTTCATGACTTATACATGTTCCTATGACTATGAGATTATGCAACTCCCGTTTACCGGAGGAACACTTTGTGTGCTACCAAACGTCACAACGTAACTGGGTGATTATAAAGGTGCTCTACAGGTGTCTCCAAAGGTACTTGTTGGGTTGGCATATTTCGAGATTAGGATTTGTCACTCCGATTGTCGGAGAGGTATCTCTGGGCCCACTCGGTAATGCACATCACTATAAGACTTGCAAGCATTATAACTAATGAGTTAGTTGCGGGACGATGTATTACGGAACGAGTAAAGAGACTTGCCGGTAACGATATTGAACTAGGTATTGAGATACCGACGATCGAATCTCGGGCAAGTAACATACCGATGACAAAGGGAACAACGTATGTTGTTATGCGGTCTGACAGATAAAGATCTTCGTAGAATATGTGGGAGCCAATATGAGCATCCAGGTTCCGCTATTGGTTATTGACTGGAGAGGTGTCTCGGTCATGTCTACATAGTTCTCGAACCCGTAGGGTCCGCACGCTTAACGTTACGATGACAGTTATATTATGAGTTTATATGTTTTGATGTACCAAAGGAGTTTGGAGTCCCGGATGAGATCGGGGACATGACGAGGAGTCTCGAAATGGCCGAGACGTAAAGATCGATATATTGGACGACTATATTCGGACTTCGGAAAGGTTCCGAGTGATTCGGGTATTTTTCGGAGTACCGGAGAGTTACGGGAATTCGTATTGGGCCTTAATGGGCCATACGGGAAAGGAAAGAAAGGCCCCAAAGGGTGGCCGCACCCCTCCCCATGGACTAGTCCGAATTGGACTAGGGAGGGGGGGCGCCCCCTTCCTTCTTTCTCCTTCTCCCTTCCCTTTTTCCTACTCCAACAAGGAAAGGAGGAGTCCTACTCCCGGTGGGAGTAGGACTCCCCCTTGGCGCGCCCTCCTACTTGGCCGGCGGCCTCCCCCTTGCTCCTTATATACGGGGGCAAGGGGGCACCCCATAGACACAACAATTGATTTATTGATCTCTTTGCCGTGTGCGGTGCCCCCTCCATCATATTACACCTCGATAATATCGTAGCGGTGCTTAGGCGAAGCCCTGCGTCGGTAGAACATCATCATCGTCACCATGCCGTCGTGCTGACGAAACTCTCCCTCAACACTCGGCTGGATCGGAGTTCGAGGGACGTCATCGAGCTGAACGTGTGCTGAACTCGGAGGTGATGTGCGTTCGGTACTTGATCGGTTGGATCGTGAAGACGTACGACTACATCAACCGCGTTGTGTTGACGCTTCCGGTATCGGTCTACGAGGGTACGTGGACAACACTCTCCCCTCTCGTTGCTATGCATCACCATGATCTTGCGTGTGCGTAGGAATTTTTTTGAAATTACTACGTTCCCCAACACAAGCCGCATGTGCCGATGGCCTCTGTCCATCCAGAGGCATCGGACAACTTGCTGGAAGCGCTTCGCGGCGCTTCCATCGACGAAGAACACCGCACTATCATGAGTGCGGTGGTCAAGAAGGTTCAGTCCGCCAAGAGCGGACTGACTGAAGCCTGTGCCAGCCTCCTAATAGGCTTTGAGGTAAGTAACCAGATTATAAGAGAATGTTACCGCATAGACACTAGCCCCTGATGCTCTGTTTGGCGTTTGTGAAGAAAGGCCGAATAGAGGATCAAATAATAACCACAGGAGTCTAATCGAAATATGTCTATGTGCATATGCAGGCTTCACTGCTAGCCGCTGCCGCACGTACTGCGGAGGTCGCCGCACTGAAGCGGGACCTTGAGCGGTCCAAGGAAGAGCTCGACCTTGCCAAAAGGCAGCTCGAAGAGAACAAAGGTAAGTTATACCCCGTCTGTATGTTGATAAGAAAAACAAGGGTGGTTGCTTAGATCATAGGATCATCATGAATTTTGCCAGGGGCCACGACCGAAGTGGCGACCCCGAAGAAGGCGCTGTCCGAGGCCGAGGACAAGGCGGCCAAGGAGCGCATTGAGCGGGCAAAACAAGAGGCCCGAGTGGGCGAGGTGCAGCAAGAGCTCCATGCTCTCGTCAAGAAACACGAGTCCTTGGAGCTCGACTCTAAGACGCGAGAGTTCGAGCTTGCGAAGGCCCTGAAAAGCGCACAACATGCCAAGGCCGAAGCCCAAAAGGCCCTCCAGGAAATTGAGGCGGTTAAGAAGATAGCGACGGGTAAGGCATTCAGTATGCAAAGCAAGCATGTGAAAGAAAATTTCCTTTTACTTACCCGAGTTCGGAGCTCTCCAGGAGCGTTCGCAGATCTACCCCGCAGTGTGTCAGATGCCTCGGAGTTCTACCGGGCCGAGGAGGGGAGCTCGACGGAGAAGTTGTTCTTATCTCCGTATACTGGGACCAAACACCCTATGCCCTTGAGCGACCAGCTGAAGCAACTAGTCGAGCTCCACAAGGCGGCCGAACAGGCCATGAAGGGTCTTATAGTCCGGATGTGGCCTGGCGATCCCCTGCCTGATAGCTACTTCGGCCTGGTGAGGCGGCTTGTGAATGCCTGCCCACGGCTTGACGTCATAAAGCGGTCTGTCTGCATCGAGGGCGCATGCAGGGCTTTTGCCCGAGCAAAGGTGCACTGGGTGAAGCTGGACGCCGAGAAGCTGGTGAAGGAGGGGCCGCCGGAAGGCAAGGAGCATCGCCACCCCAAAATGTATTATAACAGTGTCCTGAAGGGTTCTCGCCTTGTGGCGGAGGAATGTACTAAGGATGTAATATTCGAATGAATGTACTCATGCGATCCTGTAATATGAAACGAGTTCATTTGCGCTATGCAATGCTTGTGAATTTAAAATATTACCTTCTGTGCGGCCGTTTATAAAATCTAAGAGTTGGCCAGTCGTCGGCTTCTGCCCCCATGTAACTAGTACTGAGGTGTTCGGGATAAACCTGAGCACTGTTTATCCCAAATTTGGGTCCTTCGAGGGAGGTGTTCAGCACAACGAACCAGGCAATCGGACTATAAGGCTTTATCACTCTCACTTAGCCATAGAAGTCTACAATTTTAAATTTTGGCGAAGCCCCTAGTATTCGGAAGGCCGAATTTGGGGCGCTATATACGCCTAAGTCGGGCAAGGGCGACTCCTCGCCCGAAGCGGAAAAAGTCTTTAAGGACTTGAGACCTCTCGAACAGCGACCAGCTCTCGCCTTATCATGACAGTCAGTTTTCGGCTTTCTCTACTGAGGTGCTCGTCCGGAAGAACCGGGACACAATCACAGTAGTTCTCCCAGCGCTACCTTAGCCGATATTGCGGAACGTACGGTACCAAAACTTGGGAGCCGGGCAAACCCAACTATTGACCCAAGACATGATTCGGAGCTGATGCATATAATGCTATAAGTTCGGGGTGCCGCACTGTCGAAAGTGTTCGGACTTCTCACGCCGTATTATGGGGTATACTGAAGCCCCTGGCGTACTGGTCGTACCAGAATGTATGGGTGCAAGTTGTCGTAAATAAACAAACAAGAAAAAAAGAAGGGTAATGCAATAATAGACTAATGCTATGCATTGTTATTTAAATAATACGTCGAAGCGTACTGATACAAGTAGTGCAATAAGCAAAAAATAGAACTATTTGACATGTCCTATCCAAGGGCAAGCTGCGTATGGGTATTAAAAACGGGTACTTCGATTGTTATCAGAGACCACGTGGGGATTCCCTTGTACGTCTTAGCTTCTTGCCTCCTTGGTTGTTCCTTCCCGTAATGTGTCCAGCAATCAGACTGCCGGAAAGGGCTTCCAGAGTGTAAGGTCCTGAAAGAGAGAAAATGATAAAGGTATATAGCCCCTGGGGCGGTTGAGCCGCATTGTGGGACGTGCCCTGGTCGTGCCCCCGCCTATGCCCATGGTATTTTTAGTGCGTAATTATGTACGCGCGGCACAGATTTCGTCGCTTGACTGGGACTAGGACGGGGGCCGAATTGCTAGGCGAGCTCTGAACGTGCCAGGCGATCCTGTTGCAGGTTACTCCGGACTCGCTTGAAGGTATCCGGGGGCTTTATCGCCGAATTGGCGGTTTGCCTTAAAAGGCTGCTTTGTGCCTCAGCTGCGAGGGCCGCAGTGTGCTCCTCCGTGCGGAGTGAGCGTTCTGTGTTTCCATTGACTGTTATAACCCCACGAGGTCCTGGCATTTTGAGCTTGCGGTATGCATAATGCGGTACCGCATTGAATCTGGCAAATGCGGTTCGCCCGAGCAGTGCGTGATAGCCACTGCGGAACGGGACGATATCGAAGATTAACTCCTCGCTTCGGAAGTTGTCCGGAGATCCGAAGACCACTTCCGGTGTGATTGAGCCCGTGCAATGGGCCTCTACATCTGGGATGACACCTTTAAAGGTGGTTTTAGTGGGTTTGATCCTTGAGGGGTCTATACCCATTTTGCGCACTGTATCCTGATAGAGCAGGTTCAGGCTGCTGCCGCCGTCCATAAGGACTCGGGTGAGGTGAAATCCGTCGATGATGGGGTCAAGGACCAATGCGGCAGATCCGCCATGGCGGATACTAGTGGGGTGGTCCCTGCAATTGAAGGTGATCGGACAAGAGGACCATGGGTTGAACTTTGGGGCGACTGGCTCCATCGGATAGACGTCCCTTAGTGCACGCTTCCGCCCTCTTGGGAATGTGGGTTGCGTATATCATGTTCACCGTTTTCACTTGTGGAGGGAATGTGATAGCCTGGCTTATTAGGGATGATAGACTACTCATATCAATAAGGAATTCCTTCTTTTCCGGAAGCCCATTCGGACAGAACTCCAAAGTTAAGCGTGCTCAGCTTGGAGTAGTTTCAGGATGGGTGACCGACCGGAAAGTTTCTCCCGGGTGCGCACGAGTGAGGACAAAGTGCGCAGAAAAGACTAGTATTGATCTGTGGGGCCAGTCTAGATCCTGCCAGGAGTAACGACCACCGGCGGGTGTGTCCGGGGCGTTACAAGTTGGTATCAGAGCCGATCCTCGCGGTTACACGGATGTTTGCGGATAGGTGCGCAGTCATGTTGTTCATGACGTTTGTGACCCGTCGTGGCACACGGCATGGCACATGTACCGGACTGGATGCACAGACGTATGTGCCAAGAGGGAACGTTCCTGTGGCCCGACGAGGACGTCGGTTCCTCTGAGTAGGGGTGTATGTGATAGCCTGGCTTATTAGGGATGATAGACTACTCGTATCAATAAGGAATTCCTTCTTTTCCGGAAGCCCATTCGGACAGAACTCCAAAGTTAAGCGTGCTCAGCTTGGAGTAGTTTCAGGATGGGTGACCGACCGGGAAGTTTCTCCCGGGTGCGCACGAGTGAGGACAAAGTGCGCAGAAAAGACTAGTATTGATCTGTGGGGCCAGTCTAGATCCTGCCAGGAGTAACGACCACCGGCGGGTGTGTCCGGGGCGTTACAGGGAACCTCTTCTGTCCTCCTGTGTTCGGCGGCCGAGGCTCCTCCTCGTCGTCGCTATGCAGCCCCTTGTCCCTGTTTTTGGCATTCAACTTGCCGGCCTGCTTGAACACCCAGCATTCTCTGTTGGTGTGATTGGCTGGCTTATCGGGGGTGCCGTGAATTTGACACGAGCGATCGAGTATGCGGTCCAAACTGGACGGGCCCAGATTGCTTCTTTTGAATGGCTTCCTTCGCTAACCGGATTTAGAGCCGCTGAATCCGGCATTGACTGCCGTGTCTTCGGCGTTGTCGCCGTTGTTGCGGCGCTTGTGTCTGCTACGATGTGGTCTGCCATTAGTATCCTTTGTATCTGAAGTGCCATGACTTCTTGACGTGTTGTTGCTGCGAGCCAGCCAGCTGTCTTCGCCCGCGCAAAAGCGGGTCATGAGCGTCGTGAGGGCTGCCATAGACTTCGGCTTCTCCTGGCCGAGGTGCCGGGCGAGCCACTCGTCACGGATGTTATGCTTAAATGCCGCTAAGGCCTCTGCATCCGGACAGTCGACAATTTGGTTTTTCTTAGTTAGGAACCGGGTCCAGGATTGCCTGGCCGATTCCCCTGGCTGCTGAGTTATATGGCTCAAGTCATCAGCATCCGGTGGTCGCACATAAGTGCCCTGGAAGTTGTCAAGGAATGCATCTTCGAAATCCTCCCAACTGCCAATGGAGTCTGCTGGCAAGCTATTCAGCCAATGCCGAGCTGGTCCTTTGAGTTTTAGTGGGAGGTACTTGATGGCATGTAGATCATCACCGCAAGCCATGTGGATGTGGAGGAGGAAATCCTCGATCCATACCGCGGGATCTGTTGTACCATCATATGATTCATTATTCACAGGTTTAAAACCCTCTAGGAATTCGTGATCCATTACTTCATCAGTGAAGCATAGGGGGTGTGCAGCGCCTCTGTGCCGGGCTATATCATGACGCAGTTCATATGAGTCTTGTCTCCTGTATTCGGCCTGGCCGAATTTGCTTTTAGTGTATCCGGCGTGACGGTCATCGTCCCGCGTTGGTGCGCGCCCCCGTGATCCGTAGATCGATCTTGCATGTTTTGCCTTGTTTTCCAACACGTCTCGCAGGTCCCGCGTGTTGCCCCGGGCCTTGGTATTTTTGTTTGAGTGGCGGTGGGGTGCGGGCTGGACTTCGGGCTGAAATGCTTCTCTGTCTCGGCCATGAGGTGGCCGATCAGCCACATCATACGCTGGTGATGTAGGTTTCAATGCTTCCTCCTCGAGTTGAGGTAGCAACCTGCGCTTTGGATAACTCTTGGTTGGGCGCTCGAGTTCGTATTCCTCGGCTGCCAGGACTTCGCTCGAGCTCGAAGCTGTTGTTGCTTTTTCTTCAGGCTGTTTGCTGTGGCTATAAGCCGACGCTTGAAGCGCTCCTGCTCGACGGGATCCTCAGGCACGACAAATTCTTCATCGCCGAGGCTCACTTCGTCTTCGGAGAGAGGCATGTAATTGTCATCCTCTGATTCTCTGTTTGCTGCCTGTTCCGGAGGGCTAGCTTGTTCATCCTCCCACTCGAGGTCTGGCTGGAGGGGATTATTGTCGTCTTCGGCACTATCCGGAGCGTTATTGTCTCTTGTGCCGGTATCGCTGCTAGTGCTATGGCGAGACTTAGAGCGGCGCCGCTGACGTCGGTGCTTGGGTTGCTTCTTGGAGGGATTATCCTCCATTGTCTTATCGCCATCCCTTTCTTTGGGGGTGTCCACCATGTATATGTCATGCGATGAGGTGGCAGTCCAGCGCCCTGTGGGCAGTGGTTCTTGTTTGTCTCCTGCATCGTCGTCCATACCGTCGATGTCTTCGGAGCCGAAGTCGAGCATGTCGATTAAATCGTCGACAGTGGCTACTAAGTGGGGGTGGTGGGTGGGGCGCGAATTTCTTCGTTGTCCGCATCCCATTCTAGCCGGACATAGTTCGGCCAAGGGTCTCCCGACAGGGAGAGAGACTTCAACGAGTTTAGTACATCACCAAAAGGCGAGTGCTGAAAGATATCCGCGGAGGTAAACTCCATGATCGGTGCCCAATCGGATTTGATGGGCGTAGACACAAGCGGCTCGGAGTCCGTGGCTGGGGACGAATCCCACGGTTCGGCAACACGGGTCTCGTAGGAGGTGAAGTCAGTATTCGGCGCTATCGCCACTGAGTGTGCGGCCTCCGTGGCGGGGTCCATCCACCCGTCCATAGATGGCACAATTTGTTCCGGATTGAGGGCCGGAGTAGTTGCAGGTGTGATCTCCCAAACACAGTCCGACGGCAGACCTAAATCATGCTCGTCGTGATCGTGCGGCGCACCTGACATGGGCTCGAATCCGTCGAAGATCTAGTCTCCGCGGATGTCGGCAGTATAGTTCAAGTTTCCAAACCTAACCTGATGGCCAGGGGCGTAGCTATCGATCTGCTCCAGATGGCCAAGCGAGTTAGCCCGCGGTACGAAGCCGCCGAATATGAAGATCTGTCCGGGGAGGAAAACCTCACCCTGGATCGCATCGTTGCCGATGATCGAAGGAGTCATCAAGCCTTACGGTGACGGCACAGTGGAACTCTCAATGAAAGCACCAATGTCAGTGTGAAAACCGACGGATCTCGGGTAGGGGGTCCCGAACTATGCGTCTAAGGCGGATCGTAACAGGACACGGGGGACGCAATGTTTACCCAGGTTCGGGCCCTCTCGATGGAAGTAATACCCTACTTCCTGCTTGATTGATCTTGATGATATGAGTATTACAAGAGTTTATCTACCACGAGATCGTAGAGGCTAAACCCTAGAAGCTAGCCTATGGTATGATCGTTGTTGTCCTACGGACTAAACCCTCCGGTTTATATAGGCACCGGAGGGGGCTAGGGTTACACAGAGTCGGTTACAAGGGAGGAGATCTACATATCCGTATTGCCAAGCTTGCCTTCCACGCCAAGGAGAGTCCCATCCGGACACGGGACGAAGTCTTCAATCGTGTATCTTCATAGTCCAATAGTCCGGCCAAAGGATATAGTCCGGCTGTCCGAGGACCCCCTAATCCAGGACTCCCTCAGTGCGCGCGGGCGAGCGGCAGAGCAAGGCATAGAGAGGAAGAGAGGCGGGGCTCACCGGGGCCGTAGGGGAGTGGCAGCGGGGCGCGAGGTGGAGGTCGGAGACGACGATGCGACGTCGGGGAGGCAGACCGGCGAGGAGGAGGCAGGCCGGCGAGGAGGTCCGGCGATGGCGTCCGGCGTCGAGCGGCGTTTTGGGCAGAGATGGACGGCGAAGGTCGTCCAGGGCGACGGGATCGATCTCGATCCAGATCGGATCAGGAGGGGGAGAGTGGGGGCGCGAGTGGGGGCGTCGGTGGCTAGGTCATGGGGGAGTGGGGTTATGGGGGCGCCGGCTGGGCCGGCCTGGCTTGTCCAGTGGCCAGCTGGGCCGAGGCCCAGCAGGGGGGGGGGGTGGGTGGGTTTTGTTTTTCTTTTTCTTTTTCTTTTTTGTTAGGTTTGTTTTTCTGTTTTTGTTTTTGTTTTCTTTATTTTCCTTTTTCTGTTTTATTTACTTTAGAGCATTTTAGCATTTTCTAAAAATGAGTTTCCTCCACTATTATTACCTGTGCAATATTTGGCACCAACCGAACATTTTTGTGTCAATGTTTGAAAACTTTGGTTGTTTGCCATATTTTGAATTTGATTTTTGAACCGGTTTTTGAACTAACGAGAGATTGGCAACAATAAGGGAGGTGACGTGGCATCATTAGCAGAGTCTCACTGTAGCTTAATTATCCGGGCGTCACAAGGGGGGTATTCATTTTTTTCTGCGTCATAAGGAGGCACTTCCTTGCGTGCGAAGATATAGCTGGTGGGTTCGACCTGTCAGCGGGGGGGGGGGGGGACGTTTTTTCCGTGAAATACAGAAGCCCTTCCCGTGGGTCCTAGCTGTCAGGTGAAGGAATCATTATTTTGCGCGTAATAAGGAGGCATTTCCTTGCGTGCGGCCGGGGACCCAGCTGTCAGCCTCTCCACGTACAGTCCACTTCCGATGGATGTCGTTCATTGACCACGTTGACCAGGCCGCGCCGAGAGCACCAGGGCGGTGGACGACGGCGAGGCCTAGGAAGGGAACGACACGGAGGCACAGAAGACTCGGCAGTTGTTTCCCACGCGGAGGGGAGTACGACTGTACGAGGGTTTACTGGTTCGTCTGCCATCGCCGGAGAATAACAGCAGGTGTGGGTGAGTAGAGGGATAGCTAGGCCAGCGATGGGAGTACGGTGGGGCGGTGAGGCCTGCGCGACAGCATAGCCGGCCGCGGGAGGAGGGAGCAGGCAGTCCCGCCGGCGCTTGTTTGAGCGGTTGGAGCAGGAAAAACAGAGATTGAAGAAGCACGACAGCCGTTGGATGGACATCCAACAATCACTGCTCTCGTGTGCATTCTAATAATGTACAACCCATTTTCTAATTCTTAAGAATTTTTTTGGAGCCCATCTTCTTTTTGTTAGCATTATACCCCATATTGTGGCCACGGTTAAAAAGTATACGATTTTTTTTGCATATTTCGGTGCGGTCAACTGTTTTTAATCCCGAAATATTGATGCACATTCAAACTATTTTGAAAAATAATTTATATAAATATAAAATCCAAATAATTGTCCACGCATAAAAATCAATGGAATTTAAAATCTTGTAATGAAAAAAAATTGAAACTAATTCCCGGTTTGATGTGGTTTAAAAATGTACAGCCCATTTATGGGCATATCGAATGAAACTCTCCTCGTCTTGAAAGAGTTGCAGCCCAGCAGGGCTGATAAAGGAAGTAGCCCTCGTTTGGGTATCTTAAAAAAAAAACTGGGCTAGCCATTTTCAGCAAGAAAAAAACACAACTGGGCTCATGATGTGGTAAACATAAATAAAACCCTGGCTAGACGGGCCGCAGCCCGCGCATAGCCCCGTTGTTACCTTGATCCGTCGCTAAAACTAGTATAAATAACAACTGCTTGTTCCTCAAAAAAAAAAACTGCGCGACCTGCTGGGTCCCTGGTGTCAGCCGCTCGTAGTGTAATTCTCTCGTTTATTGACTATGTTGACAAGGGCGTGAGCCCCAGATGTCCAACCATTAGGAGGAACCATATTTTTGGGCTTGTAATATAGAGGCACTTGCTTGCATACTGCCATGACGCTGGTGGGTCCCTACTGTCATCCTCTCCACGTACAATCATCTCCTTGTTCCTCTTTGTTGTTGACGACGTTGACAACGCAAGAGGGCGGCGCACCGCGCACGGCGAGCGAACCAAGGCCGCAAGGCGGAGGACGACGGCGAGGCCTCGGACGGAACGAACAGGAGCCGTGGAAGATGCGCCGGTCCAGTCGCAGGCGGAGGGGAGTACGAGGGTTGACTGGTTCGGGTGCGGGTGCGTGTTGGGGCTGACGTCGCCGGAGAATAACAGGACGTGTGGGGGAATAGAGGGAGGGACTGGCCAATGTTGGAGGGTACGTACGGTAGGGCGGCGGAGGCGCAGCCAGCCATGGGAGGCGGGAGCAGGCGGAGCCGACGGGGTGGTTTGGTTTGGGTGGCTGGAGGAAGAAGAAGACAAGAGATAGAAGATACACGACAGATGTTGGATGTCAATTCAACGGCTGGTAGGCAGAATCGTTTGTTGACTGGCTAGTAAGTCGACACCACCTTGGATAGGCTATTTCCTCGCGGGTCCCAAATGTCAGAATCCAAATCTGTCACGGTCATGCAGCCCTTCCTATGAAAACTTACAGCCCATTTCATGTGCTAGTTGGAAATAAGTTTGTGGGTGCTGGTGGGGGCTAATCACTTGGCTTCTGTAATGCACAGTGAGCTCAATCAGCCGGCGAGAGTGATGTTATTTCCCTTGGTTGGGATTTGTTAGTTGTTACAATATTTCACTCTAAATTAAACGACTGGCAAGCCATTTGCCTTGCTTCAAAGAAAATATGACAGTCACAGCCGAGTTGAAAAGGGTAAGAACATCTAACTCCAGCTTACAAACTGTACAAAAGCACGAGGGTTAATTGTTCATCAGGTTTACAAAAAAACCCAGGTTGAAAAGGGCAACAACATCTAACTCCAGCATTGTTTTTGGCAGTCACAGTCAAATGGATCGGTCAGGTCCATAGAATGAACATCCTGGGTCATAAAATTGACTAGATTATGACCACAATATGTTGTAAATATAAGCCCGGCACATTCAGAAGCTCTTTTGCCCACCTGAAACTCCTTTTTTTGCTCTTCCACATACCCATCCGTCAAAACCATGCTGCTGATAAACTTAAGCCTGATGGACAATAGTAACCTCGCATTCAACAGGAAGAATGTGACAAATCTAGTGTTTGCACGGTTGGCTACATATCGTTCTAGCGTTATTGTCTTCAATCGAATCTCATGAGAAGTGAGAAAATCCCGATGCTTACGAATCCACCGATTGGTTATAACTTTCTTACCCCGTCCTGTTGCCTAAATAGACATGAAGATTGAAAACAGTTAAGGTCTAAAAAAGGAGTGTCGAAAGAGCAACAACTGAACGGTTAATTCTAGTACACTATATGCGGGCTTCCAATGTGCGTGAAA
Source organism: Aegilops tauschii subsp. strangulata (assembly GCF_002575655.3). NCBI lineage: Eukaryota > Viridiplantae > Streptophyta > Magnoliopsida > Poales > Poaceae > Aegilops > Aegilops tauschii. Next base: position 362,023,900 of record NC_053039.3, read on the forward strand.
TTATCACCTTTATATACAACTTCTCCAGACATGGAAAGCATTGCAGCAAGCCAATAATCTTGTTCAGATCAAAACTATTCATTTGGATATATGAGATCTTGACAGAATCCAGCACCATTGATAGGCCATCCATGGAGAAACTCTTCATTGAGCATAGAACATAATATTAGTACAAAATGTGTACTCCAAGATGACATATAACTTATGCGCAAAAATTTAAAATGCAGCTTATGGTTACAAGTGTAGATGATAATGTAAAGTACCTGAAGAACTGTGGAGCCAAACACCATATTGAAATGAGCACAGAGATCATGTATTACACCCAAGGTCTCCAGTTTAGGCGCAGAGAGGACGGTTATTTGCAACAGTGAATAACTAGAATCAATGATCAACCTTTGAAGTGAAGGGGCATCTTGGATGATGAGCTGCCTTCCGTCAAAACAAATTCCAATTCTTACAAGGTTAGGCTATTTTATTTGGAGACAACCGATTCTAACTGTGAAAACAAGCACCAAGCACTCCAGGGCAGGGCAACTGGAGTGGATGATGCTGTGCAATGAGGCCTCTGATATACGAACCCGCACAAGTGAAAGTTTCTTCAGAAATGGGAGTCAAAGGTTTAGTACCAGATTGTCTGGTAGGTCGCACAGCACAAAGGTGGCGGTGTGGAGAGAGGAGGAAAACCGCGAGATGGACATCGGTGCTGAGGGCACAGGTAGATGGCGTTCGGTATCTGGTAGGTGATTTCCAGGGGAATAGTAGAACTCAAGCAGCTGTAGTTCTGTGAATTCAGGGGATTTCAGCCAGGCGTCTGATACGTCTCCAACGTATCTATAATTTATGAAGTATTGATGCTATTATATTATCCATCTTGGATGTTTAATGGGCTTTACTATGCACTTTTATATTACTTTTGGGACTAACCTATTGACCGAGAGCCCAGTGCCAGTTTCTGTTTTTTCCCTTGTTTCAGTGTTTCGCCGAAAAGGAATATCAAACGGAGTCCAAACGGAATGAAACCTTCGGAAAAGTTATTTTTGGAAAGAAAGCAATACAGGAGAAATGGAGTGCACATCAGGAGATCAACGAGGAGAGCACGAGGCAGGGGGGCGCGCCCTCCACCCTCGTGGGCCCCTCGTGGCCCCCCTTACCGACTTCTTTCGCCTATATATCTCCATATACCCTCAAACCATCGGGGAACAGAATAGATCGGGAGTTCCGCCGTCGCAAGCCTCTGTAGCCACCAAAAAGTAATCGGGACCCTGTTCCGGCACCCTGTCGGAGGGGGGATCCCTCACCGGTGGCCAACTTCATCATCCTGGCGCTCTCCATGACGAGGAGGGAGTAGTTCACCCTCGGGGCTGAGGGTATGTACCAGTAGCTATGTGTTTGATTTCTCTCTCTCTCTCTCTCTCTCTTGTGTTCTTGAGGTGGTACGATCTTGATGTATCGCGAGCTTTTCTATTATAGTTGGATCTTATGATGTTTCTCCCCCTCTACTCTCTTGTAATGGATTGAGTTTTCTCCTCGAAGTTATCTTATCGGATTGAGTCTTTAAGGATTTGAGAACACTTGATGTATGTCTTGCCGTGCTTATCTGTGGTGACAATGGGATATCATGTGATCCACTTGATGTATGTTTTCATGATCAACTTGCGGGTTCCGCCCATGAACCTATGCATAGGGGTTGGCACACGTTTTCGTCTTGACTCTCCGGTACAAACTTTGGGGCACTCTTTGAAGTACTTTGTGTTGGTTGAATAGATGAATCTGAGATTGTGTGATGCATATCGTATAATCATACCCATGGATACTTGAGGTGACATTGTAGTATCTAGGTGACATTAGGGTTTTGGTTGATTTGTGTCTTAAGGTGTTATTCTAGTACGAACTCTTGAATAGATTGATCCGAAAGAATAACTTTGAGGTGGTTTCGTACCCTACAATAATCTCTTCGTTTGTTCTCCGCTATTAGTGGCTTTGGAGTGACTCTTTGTTGCATGTTGAGGGATATTTATATGATCCAATTATGTTATTATTGTTGAGAGAACTTGCACTAGTGAAAGTATGAACCCTAGGCCTTGTTTCCTAGCATTGCAATACCGTTTGTGCTCACTTTTATCATTAGTTACCTTGCTGTTTTATATTTTCAGATTACAAAAACCTATATCTACCATCCATATTGCACTTGTATCACCATCTCTTCGCCGAACTAGTGCACCTATACAATTTACCATTGTATTGGGTGTGTTGGGGACACAATAGACTCTCTGTTATTCGGTTGCAGGGTTGTTTGAGAGAGACCATCTTCATCCTACGCCTCCCACGGATTGATAAACCTTAGGTCATCCACTTGAGGGAAATTTGCTACTGTCTACAAACCTCTGCACTTGGAGGCCCAACAACGTCTACAAGAAGAAGGTTGTGTAGTAGACATCAGCGTCCACCGTGGAGGGCATGGCATGCTTGCTCAGGTAGCATGACAGGATGCAGAGGCTTTGAACGGAGCCCTGGTGGGAGGAGATGATGGCTCTGGGGATTTCAAAATCATTGAAGAGAGATAGCTCACGACAGTCAAGATTAAGGGGCACGGTGCGCCATAGAGGGCGCCACCGAATTGAGAGGCTTGGGTGCGGCAGCAATCTTTGGTGGGGAGAAGCGAGATGATCTCCCCAAGGACAGCGTCCGGGAGATCGTTGACGCGGTCCACCCGAGATTCTACAGGTTCCTGGTATCCGGTGGGGGCGGGGGCGCCGCTTCTCCCCGCGCTGCTGGGTGCGGGATCTACAACAGGCGTCGCCGCTGGCGGGAGCCTCATCTTCTTGGCGCCAGGGTCAGCCGACTCCATTTTCCTCGAGAGCGTCACGTCGCGCTCACGGATTTGAGCAGAGTAACGAATGACGAGCCTAGTTGTAGTGCGAGTGAAGAAGAAGGGGAGCTGGGGTTTTTCTGTAGTAGTGAGGAGGAAGGGGAGCTGGGGTTTTCTGTAGGAGTGAGGTGAGGAATTTGGGGGTACGAGTGGAGCGAGCTGACGTGAGGTGGGTGGGAGTGAGGAGGAAGAAGAACACCCAGGTTTTTTGGGGGGCGGTGTGCTGGGTGTGGGTAGCGCCTCTCATTCAGTAAATATATGGACTTTTGAATTGATTTTACTATTTACTAGGGTGGATGGGCTGTTTTGTCTTGGGCCCAGAGAAACAATTACTACTAGTACAGTGGAGACACTCTACAGCTACCGAGAAAAACAATTACTACTAGTACAGTGGATACAATACCGCTTCTGGCTCCTCCTAGGTCATCGAAACGTCTCCCTCTACTGAATGCCGTTATACTTGTGTTCACCGACATGCGGGCCATGCAGCGCGCGGGCCCAAATGCCATCCACCAAATTAGAAGGCAGTATGCAGGTGGAGAGTCACCCCGGTCATAGCGCGGCAATAATGAGCCGTCGTATCACAAAACCCCTCCTCCCCGCAGTCTAAGTTTGACGGACAAAGCAACGATCATTTAACTCTTCGCTGAATCCCCTTCTCCGTCACCGTCTTCAAGAAAGGCAACACTCGCATCTGCCACTGTTCTTCTCTCCCAACGAAGGGAAGGTAAGCGGATCCGTGATGTTGGTATATTTTCGTTCAAAGAAAAAAAAGAACTTTTGCAAAGCAGTAACCGTTCCTCACTCTCTTTTTTGTTTCATTGTCATTGCGATTGTGTTTTCCTTTTAGTGGTCTCCTAGTATTCGTCAGTTTCATGATGGATCAAGGAGAACCAGGCAAAGATCTACCGATATTGGAGCGGACGCGGGAGGCTGATCCCCACGAGACAGACAACTCCAATAAGATGGAGGCAGCCACCGAGCCGACCCCAGATACGCTAACGGCCACTACTGAGATGGTCAACGCCCCGTTTGAGGTTACAGCCCCCGTGGCACTGCAGGAGCAGTTTTCCCCAGTCGAGGATGTGTCCCCCCTGCTGAGCTGCCCAAGGTGATTTTCTTCTTTGCCGATCTCGATTGTGGGTTTTCATCTAAGTATGTGGTGATGAATAATGCAAAATTTTATTAGCTTCGATGCCATGCTATACATAGTGGTTTAAATAACTTGTGTTTCTTATGCTGGAAAGTAATTCAGAATTTGTTTCTGTTTCAATTAGAGCCCTGATGCAGACAAGGATTGTGTGGTTGTACATGTCACTCGCTATGAGGCGGATGACCTGAATATGCGCACTGGGAAAATAGAGTTTTTAAGCTGTTGGATCCTGGAAGCCATTTGCGCTTATACCAATGAAGAGTTGTATTCTAGCCTCACTGTTATCAGGCGTGTTGTCCAGGGTGTACTAAAGCACAAGAAGTTCAAAGCTACTCCTTCGTTTGTGAGGCATACTGTTCTTGTCAAGCTTACGCAGGAAGATGACGTGGCATTCCTCCACAAACAAGTTTATGAGTGGCAAGGCCACAAGGTTTTCTAAGGTTCACAGGATTGAGCTGCTGCCGGACGTCCTCGATGATGTTCATGGCAAGGTCCGTCTTGTGTCCAGCCCAAATTAGATCGAGGCATGAAATACTTGCCCCAGCTAGTGTTTAATAGTAGTTTGGATTCTGTCTAATTATCCGAACCTTGCCTGTTATCGAGCCCTCTAGGGCTAGTACTCTGTTTGAATCCGTCTATGGGAACTGCTGCTACTTTTGTGTGCCCGTGAATCATCATAATTGTTCCCAAAACAGATGCGTCCTCACTAGTTTTATCATACGAGCAGTGTGTGTTTTGATGAAATAGAGTAATCGTTCGAGAACTGTGCGCCGACGTATACATAAGTACTTGTAAACACTGTTGGTGCTACCCCACTTGTAAGCAATTGTGCAAAACACGGCACATTGGCTCAGCTCGCTTCAACACTAGGCTATCGACCAGCTAACAATCAACAATCTGCTGTCTGACATATAAGCAACTATGTATCTTGTTACAGTGGTTCATGCAGTTAACTGAGGCCACAATGTAAATTCCAAACGTTCACACGCTAGTCCAGCGTTCATGTGGAACACTCACATTAAACTCGGCTTCATAAAAAACTTGAAAAGCATAAGTTAAGCAATTTTATAAATCTCAATGATTCATAGAACATAACAAACATACACTAGTTAATAGCATATGACAAAGTTGTGAGAAGGTTTACAAATCAGGAAAAAACAAGCAAGGCTTCTTTGAGCAAAGGGCCTCCCAGCAGGCTTAAATTTCCTGGAGTTCACTCTGGTTTTTTCTTGTTGCCACCATCCAGGGTTAGGTTCTCTCATTCCAGAATAACCAATTATAATTGTGTTCTCAGCTGGAATGCTGAACTGAACCATGCAGTGTACTGACCAGTTGAAAGTCTTGTGCATTCCACTAAATTTAAGCGCTGCTATTTGCAGAAATAAGCAGACCACAATGCCTCTTGTCCGCGCACCTGTCCCAAAAACCTCCGTGCAGCCGTGCCAGCTGGTCCTCGGTCCATGGATGAACTGGAGGAAAGTGCATTCCGGACTAGGATGCAGATGTTTTCGCTCGTCCCTGCACTGCAATCAGGAAGTAAAACGTATGAATCAGCTTCTTTTAGATTGCGTTGGTCATTCTACCTAGTAACTACCAATGTAGGAATACCTAGAAGACGGGTGGTTAGACGACGGCAACGAGGGATAGCCATCTCATTTTGCGCAGTTCTACTAAAACTGAGGCGTGTGCTTTTGATTGCGCGGATAGAAACGATACGGAGAAAGACATCCCGAAACGATATGGAGACAGACATCCCTGTTTGCGCAAATACGAAATATGGTTACTTAAACAGTGACAGATATTTGTAGTGGCATATGATTAACAACATCATCTATTGTGTTATAATTGGCACTAGATTGACAGTATGAAAGTGTCCTTAAGTAAGTAGCATCACATCACATCAACATTGCCACTAGATTAACATGCAGAACAATAGCATTAGTATTACTGTCATGAGAGTAGCACATGGTCAGTAAATGTGCAATCAAATTTGTGCAGTTCCACTGGGATGAAGCAATGTTAGCGGTGTGAGATTTAAGTGTAACTGCAAAAACACAATTCATGGGAAATAAAGCAAGACGGAAGCACTTCATAAAATAGTGGTGGCATTGCTTCAATTTATCGATGGCACTAGACCATTACTTATAGTGACATTAGGTGGCATTGCTTAATGCTTCATGTGATTTTACATTAACGGTAGCGATATGGGCGTAGGGACAGCAGAGGCATAAAGTGGTGAGGCAGATGTGGTTGCCGAGAGCGGCAAATACTCAGGCAGCATGTCTGCATTCCCATTTTTTATCTCCTCGGCGACATTTTCCTATGTGAGCACAGGAAATCTAGACCTGCTCATTCTCATTTGCATTGTCCCCCAACACCCGTCACTTTCTTTCCTTTTTCAACCAAGAGATAGGTCCACTTCCCCCACCCTTCGCCATCCACCATGCTTTCTTCGTCTTTTCAACCAAGAGACCGGTTGGGTAGCCAGTATCTACTACTTTCCCCCGTTTCCTCTTAGAACCAAGTCCTAGATTCATGCTACAGCTTTCCCACTTTCTTCCCTGTTTGAACCAACTCTTAGAGTCGACTGTATGAACTAGCTTTACCTCTAATAATAGTCAAAGTCTAGGTGGCTTTGGAATAGCGCACAAAAGTAGAAAAAGATCCACACGAAGCCAAGTGGGGAGCTGGGGCAGTAGAGCAAGGCAGGTTTTGAAGGAATATATACCTGAGGGTCGTCGGCATGTGGCAAAGACGGCATCGGGAGGCCGCATCTTGGCCACAATACCGCAGGGAGGAAGAAGGGGTCGGAGGACCTCCGGAGCCGGCGCTCTCTCGGAGAGAACGGCACGGACGCCGATCGGGACGCGCGGGCAGCCGTTGGTCTCCTCCCTCGCCGCCGACGACAGCGTGAACGATGCACCTACACCCCTACCCCGGTCGAGGTTGTCCGACCGGATTTGTGACCAGCTGTGAGCTGAGAGAGAGTGTGGCCACCTATGTCTTGCTTAGATCTGGAGAACATGAGAGTGAACGAGAGGAACCCTAGTAAAGCAAGCGCTAAGGCTCCTGCTTATATATGTAGTGGAGTAATTTTGTTGTACCAGCTTCAAAAAAATGCGCTCCTACGTGTACCTGCGAGTGGGTGTGAGAGAACTAGTGTGTGCGTGCACCGCTTCTCTTCGTGAGAGTACAATATACTATGCCCAAAGAACGTTCGCCACAAGAGTAATAGTATAAGTGTGTGACGTGTGAGCTAAAATAAAATGTGCGCGACGTCTTTTGTTTTTTAGAAGTTCTGAGGGTAGGGTGTGAAGAGCACATATGTGTGTGACGTCTACCTGCAGATAGACGGTGGGTGCGAGAGGACTCGGGAGGGTGCATGTGCGTGAGAGAGAGGGGGGCACATATCAATGCAATGCATGTGTCCGTAAATCATTATCCGACAAACGTTCGCCACAAGCCTTTTCCTGACGAACGCCGTAAGAACCGTTAGATCGGCATCCGACAGTGTCAGTTTTGCCATGTCATTTAACAGAGCAGCCACTCCTCCTACACACAAATCTTCCACGTGAGTGTTAGGAACTGCCGTATGCTCCCTCCGTTCCAAAATGCAGTGCATATAGCTTTATTGAAAATTCGAACCTCGGAAACTTTTACCAGTTTTCGTGTACCAAATTGCACATGTAGAATACCCTGTATATATCATTTCATTCATCTTCGAGAGGTAACTATAAAGATGGGGGAGGAGGCTACAAAGAAAGACCATCGTATCACCCGCAGTAATTTCAACCATCATTTGGTGTGGAGGAATATCATAGGAACTCTATATGATATGATTTTTATAGGATTTTTTTCCTTTAGAGCCAATTGGTTCATAGGAATAGATTCATATACTCCACATTTCAAAGGAAATAAACATGATATCATTTCTATAGCTTTAGAGCCACTTGGTTCATATGAATGGATTCCTATACTCCCATAATTTCAAAGGAAAATAAACATTAGCGTATATTCAATAGAAAAGTTCCTATGATATGAACCAAATTACATCTCTTTTCTAATCCCTCCTCATAGGAATTGAGATACATGTCATCTCTAGATTCAATAGAAAAGTTCCTATGATGTCAACCAAATGACACCTCTTTTCCAATCACTACCTATAGGAATTGAGATACTCCATGTCATCTCTTTCCCTACAACTTCCATGTATACATCTTATATTCCTAAATAGCTAGTACAACCCACTAGTAGCTTTTTTCCAAGACATGCAACTATGGCACAAAAACTATATAGTGTGCGAATAACTTGAAAGATGGTCGCTGGAGGAAGCTAATCCGACAGTGCAGAGATGGCAAATCCGAGCACTACTGGCCGTTGGATATCATCAACATTCCACCAGATCTGCCACATGTACAATTTAGAAGACTCCATGGTTGAACTTAAGCATAATGCACAAACCTCAAACACATGAACTTCTCCTTTGTTCTAGAATCTTCCGTATCATAATTGATTTTTTTCTAAATGAAATGCCATTATTTGTTTTTTACATTATGCTTTACAATGCACAACCCCATGAATCTTAACATTTTTATAAAACTAATTGATCTTGAATGAGATGAACTATAAGAACTAAACGAACATCTACATCATGCATATATGACTCAAAGCTTTACATGCTATAGTGTGTATTTATTCATTATTTGGTTTCAAAATCTCATGCGTTCAATGCATGTGTACCTTACTAGTTTTGAGTAGAGTAGCAAATTTCACGTGGCCCAGGGTATATCAAAATGCAGGGCCCATGCATCATTGCCTTTCGGTCGAACCTACGTCCACAATTTTTTGTACGTACTATATCTCCACTGGTCCCCCAACCCAAAATGCTGCCTCGTTCCCCTAAAACCAAGCGGCCCACACATATTTAAGGCGTCGACTCAAACTCAATCCCTCTCCCATTTACTACGACGTGGCCCCGCACACCCTAGTAGTACTCCTACAAACCCTACCGCCGCATGCATCATCGGTTTTCTTCAAGAGGACGAGGGAGAAGCCGATTTGTAGTGGAGGCGCTTTAAAAAAATGATCTGTAGTGGAGACCCCTACCCTAGGGTGCCCTAGGTAGCTGCCGCACGCATCATTGTTATTCTCTTTTCTTTATGCTCTTGCACCCTAGAGTGAAATGATGGTTGCTTCGTCCGTCCAGCTTAATGCGGGAAAGGTGGGGCTTTGTGATTTGACCCCTCATCGCTCATTTTCTACTACTACGGCGCTACGACCGGGGTGCCTCCAATTCCAACCGCTGCTCCGAGCTGTAATTTGGTGCATCGCACGTGGAACAAGATGGTGGATGAGCCACATGTCGGCCAAAGGGGTCCTGTTAAGTGTGTCGCCATTTCGTGTGCGGACTGACCCTGCTTGAGTCGCTACGCCAACACGACAGGTGCAGCCTACCACTTGGTTTTGCTCCTTGGTGAATCCCGACTATATTGATCTAAAAAGATACATACCGAACTACCCTCTCCGTCTCGTTTTTTTAGACGTCTCGGTTTATAGGGCGTGCATGTAGTTCTAGGTCATCCATTTGACTAACTAAATCTGAGTTACTATGTCACAAAAAGTATATCATTGGATTATTAAGTGGATGTAGTTTCTAAACATATACTGTTCAGACATATATAGCCAGTTAAATTCTCAACCTAGAACGACGTGCATGCCATGTAAACCGATACGGAGGAAGTATAGTAGTAAAAATGAGGTGATTTTACCAGCGATCGGCGGAGGAGCATGGCCTGTCATGCGGTCCCACGTGTCATGATGTACCAAGGTGATGCGTGTGTCCCTCTTGAGGCAGAAGCAATACTACGTGGTTTGAGATGATGGCGAACCGAAGTGTGAAATAATGGTTGCTTCATCCGTCTGGGAAGGTGCGGCATTGTGATTTGACGTCTCATTGCTCATTAATACTACTACTGGGGCGGTACAACTTGGGTGCGTCCCCCCTGCTGTTATGCACTGTTATTTGGTGCTTGACACATCGACCCGGTTGCTATATGTGCCACATGTCGGCGACAGGAAGTACAGAATTCACGAAAGCGAGCATCGACGGAGGAGTACAAGACACGGCTTGGGTTTTTGCTGCTTCGCGCGATCCATCGATACAAACCCAGACTAAAAAAAGGCGAGGGCAGGTCTTTTCCCGCGCGGCAGGCAGGGGAGTTTGGCATAGTCTGTTTGAGGCAAGGAGGCAGGAAGGGAAACAAGCAAATAAAGGTTGAGCGACTTAGTTTTGGGAAAATCTGATTTTACGGAGTACGTACCAACTAGGGTTTATAGGGCTCATCTACAAAACATTCGTTTTTCCATTTTATAAGTCTCAATTCTACTACTAGTAGTAGTACCATCACATGTTGGATTTCGAGGTGCGTTAGATCACCCGATGCAAGCAGTGTCAAGAGAAAACTCACCAATGCATGTAGAAGTTCATGTAAATTTAGTGGTCATTCATGCATTCGTTCTAATTAATGCCTCGGTAAACATTACTTCTTGAGAAAAACGAGCGTACTAATTACTTGTGCAAACTAGGAGTACGAAATTAATTCGACCACTCATCGTCTACCTTGGTTGGAGAGATTTTGAAATTGAGCCATAAACTGGAAAGGAGTAGTAACTTTTGTCTCGATTACTATTTGTGGCCTTGTATAGATGCAAAATGTATTTTTTTATAGTGGCCTTGTATAAGTAAATGGAGGGAGTACTAAAGGACATATATATTCCAAACAATATGATAATCTCTCTAACCAAGGTAGAAGTGACGAGGAGTAAACAGAGGGAGTACTAGTAAAATTTTCTCCTCGTCCTGCGAGCCACCGCGCGCGTGGGCGAGGGAGCGGGCGTAAGGCGTAGTAAGCAAGCTTCACCTCATCCTGTGAGCCACTGCGCCCGTGGGCGGAGGAGACGGCATACTAAGCAAGCTTCTCCTTGTTCTGCGAGTTGACGGGACCCATCAAAAGTACTCCAGTGTATAGAGCCTTGCCTCTAAGGTAGGCCCCACATGGTTTGCCTCTTTTTCAACATAACGCGTCAAGTCGCAATTTGTTTGTTCACCCGTGGTAGACAATCCTCCCTCCATCTAGTGGACAACCAGTACACGTGTCAAGTTACCACATGGGCTGCCTTTTCGTACAGAAATGAGCTCCACCGTGTACCCGCGCGGGTGTGGTTGGGAAAGAGACGGGAGTACGTGCGCCGTGCGTGCACCTCTTCTCTTCGTGCACTTCCCCCACCTACGTGAGACGCGGTACGAGGCGGCGGCGTGGATGGCAGCAACGACGCCTGGAGCGGCGAGTTGCTGAACCGCGCGCCGGCTTGGGGCGGCAACTGGCTCCGTCGGGCGAGGGGAGGGAGGTGGATCAGCGAGCTGCATAGCTCGTATCCGGCGGGCTCGGCGGGCCACCCAGCCGGCTTGGATGCGGAATAACTACTCTTCGTAAGCCATTGTAAGAGTGGACAAAATGGTGAAGGAGGAGATAGGGGAGCGGCGGAGGTGTGTGATTCTTGGCCTACATTTGGCCTCGTTTAAATAGGAGATTAAATAGTCGGCGGACGGGAGGAGCTCGGCCGGCGTTGCGTTTAATGCCGGCCCAGTCATGAACGGACGTGTGTCCAGAGTGGGTTTCTCGGCTTCCACACAGGCGGGTTTCATGGAGGCGTTTGAATGAGACAAGGAGGCGTGCTTAGCCGGGCGTGCAGCGAGTGGCGCCCTCGACTCTGATGTAGGACAGCGCGCCGTTCTTCCACTAACGTGTTGGCTCTTTGGGTACATGGCCTGCATGTCAGTGACCCAACGCAGGCAGCGCACAGCAGAGGAACCTTTGGTGGGCCAGGGCGGTCAGAAGCGGGCATTTCATAAACCGATGATTGTTCATTGAGTGTGACGTCATCCTTTTCATGTAGATAAGCCTACTATGTTGATAGCCCGTTCGATACGTTGCGATTCATAAAGACCGCTACAAACATCAATGTTCTGCTTATCACAAATAAGATTGATTAATACCCGTAACAATCCATGTCCTTGACAAAGGGTGCATGCACGTATAGGTTGAGCTTGTGTCTTGCGTTGTGTGCTATGTGCATGCAGGCGTGCGAGTGTTGCGTGCGTGCAAGGGTACGTTTCAGTGTTGCATGCATGTGTGCGTACGTGCGTGTGTTCGTGAGTGCATGTGTACGCGTCAGTGTTGCACGCCTGCATGCGTGTGTGTGTTTGTTATGTGTACGTGTCAGTGTTGCACGCCTGCATGCGTGTGTGTCTTGCGTGCGTGCATGTGTACGTGCGGGGTGAGGCTACACGTCACTCGACTGACTTTTTCATCTCTGGTCATTAGATTTTCTAGCCGTTGGATACAAAATCAAGGGCCTGCAGTTTATCACCAAACTCCACCCCCCTGAGCCGCCAGCCACCACCGGCCGAACCGCCGACCCGCGCCGCCCGCGGCCGGCCCGCGGCGCCACGCCGCCCCGCCCGCCTCGAAACCACTCCTCACCGCCGGTCCGCCGCCGCACCGGCCATCCCTCTAGGCCCCCCGCGCTGAGCTTTTTCTCCGGCGATCCTCACCCCACCGCCCAATCAACGCGCGCCCCCACCGCCGGCGACTGCCAACCAGAGGTCTCACGACTTCAAGTACCCACCGACCACTAATTTATTACCATTTCTGTCCTTCATATATGCGCTGAAGGGTGGGCCTATCGGGTGGTTGGTGCGACATATGCCAAAGGATGGCTTATCATTGTGGGAGCCAATAAAACGTCGCCGGTGCCTGGAAACGGGATGAGGCGAAGACATGCACGCCGGCGAATCTTACCCAGGTTCGGGGCTCTCCGAGGAGATAACACCCCTAGTCCTGCTCTGCGGGGTCTCCGCATGATCACTAGCTCGATAAAGAGTAGCTACAATCGCTCCTAGAGCTGTTGGGATCAAGGGAGAAGAAGAACAAGGCTAGCTCTTGCTTCTCTCTATCTATGGTGTGTGTGCGTGTGCTATGCTTGGAAGCCAAACATGCAGAGGTGCCAACCAGAAGCCAACTATGCTCAGTGGCCAACTATGCTTGGGTGCGAACCCTTTGCATGGGTGCTCCGGGGGGTTTATATAGGCCTACCCCCCGGGGGTACAAGGGTAATCCGATTGGGAACTGGCCCCAGCCGTCAGTGTCTACGCCTGCCGGCTCCTCCGCCGGCTGGTGGGTCCCGCCGGCTGCCGGCTACTCGGTCGGCAGGCCGGCCCCACCGCCTAGGGTCTTGTCGGCGGCTGCTTACTGTAGCCGCGCCTCTGATGATGAGGGATTTGTCGAGGTCAGCGTGGCTACAGTGATCCGCGTCGGGGGCTATCACTGTTGCCTCACCTTGTCTTGTCTCCTTAAATGGGCTCCTGCTTCGAGGAAGGGAGTCGCCGGCTTCTGGAGGCCGGCTATGCTCCTGGCCGACTAGGAAAGGCCGGGCCGCCTTCACGCCTCCCTCTGGCTGAAGGGGCCCGCAGTCCTTGGGCCGTGCAGGAGTGGGTCGTGGATGACGTCGTAGTTGGCGTGGCTACAGTGCCCGGCCGCACGGGAGACATCCCTCCCGTACGGCCTCCTGTAACCATGCCTGCCTCGGGCTTCGGGGGTCGTGGGCCGCACTGTGGCCATGCCCCATCAGATCGTCGTTATGTAGGGGCGGTTGTGGTCTCGGCCGGCTTCTAGGAGTCGGCGCTTCTCTTGGCCGGCTTCTTGGAGTCGGTGAGGCTGGGTCGCCTTCCGGGAGTCGGCTTTAGTGGTAGCCGGCCCGGGAAGGCGGCCCAAATGCTTGGAGTGCTTGAAGGCCCAAAGGCCTGATAAATTTTCTGAAGAGCCAGGGGTAGCCGGTTTGGCTACCCGTGGCCACTTACTCCGACAGTAGTCCCCGAAGCTGATCGGGCTTCGAGGTGGAGTAGGGTTCGAGAAGCTCGAACAGCTTCCCATCGCGACAAGCCGGCAGCTGGGAGCTGGCCTTGGTCAGGCACGTCGCCTGAGCCGAAATCTTCTGGAGTCGGAGGGCGGGAACCCGCTGGCATGTGCGCCGGGCTGCGGGCCGGTCGCGGGCCGACGGCGCGCCATGTAGCCGGAAAGCCTGCCAGCCCACGCGCGAGACGGGACGCTGCCGCAGAGAGGGGGCCCGCCACGTCCGCGCCCCAGCCCAGGCGCGGATCTTTTGTATCCCAGAACCGCCCCACGTTCCGTGCGGCAGTTTCGGCTCGCACTTATGCGTAATAAACGCGAGACGTGGGGGAGTGGGCGCAGTTAATCCCACGTCTCCCCCCACGTCCGGCCTCTTTGGCTGCGTGAGGCTATAAGTAGGGGGAGGTGGAGGGCGGCAGGCCCTCGCACGCTCCTCCTACTTCCGCCGTCTTCTTGCCTTGCTCGTTCTCGCAACAGCGCCTCGCTGCCGCGCTCTTCCTCCGCACGCTCCTCCGCCGCCGTGCTAGCTTCCGCCATGCCTCCCCACGTAGAGCAGCTTGGCGGGGATTGGGATGGCTCCATCGTCCACAACGACCACATCGACTTCCTCCGCGACACACGGCGTCTGCCCAGTGCGGACAAAGTGGAGGTCCGCCTCGCGCCGGAGAAAGAAATCAGGCCGGCGCCGCGGGATGGCGAGCGTGTGGTCTTCCGCTCGCACTTCCTGCGCGGCTTCGGCCTGCCAGTGAGCGCCTTCTTCCGCACCTGGCTGGACTTCTATCAGCTCCAGCCGCACCACCTCACCCCCAACGCGGTGGTGCTGCTGTCGGCCTTCGTCACCCTGTGCGAGGGCTATCTCGGCGTCCTCCCCACCCTTGAGCTCTGGGGGGAGTTCTTCCAGTCGAAGCTGGGTACGCGCAGCAAGGGCGTGCCGGCCCACACTGGTGCCTTCATCGCGTCGCGGAGATCGGGCGCCGACAACCCCTTCCCCGTCATCACGCTGATCCAATCGGTGAAGAAGTGGCAGAAGTCATACTTCTACGTGCGGAACATCGCTCCACGGGGCGACTACGTCAACCTGCCGGCTTACGTAGCCGGCCAGCCGGCGGGGAGGCTGCCCCAGTGGTCCTTCCGGGCGGTGACGCTGTCGCAGGGAGGAAACGCCGCCATCGCCCGCCTGCGGGTGATGGTCCAGACGGAGGGCCTGACGGGGCCCGACCTCCTGGCCGCGTTCGTCACGCGCCGGGTCCTCCCGCTCCAGAGGCGGCCTCATCTGATCTGTCAGATGAGCGGCCAGCTCGATCCGAGCCGGATGTGTACCAAGGAGGTGCCGCAGGCCGACGCTGCCGACATGGTGAACTACCTCGCCTACTGGCAGCTTCCCGACGACTGGCAATTCGGCAAGGAGCCATACAGCCGCGCCAATCCTCCGCCTACGGTACGCTCCCCTTCTCTTTTTCTCTTTGTCGCCGAGTTCCTCCGGGCCGACTCTAACTCAGTCGGCTCACTCTTTTGACAGAATCCTCTGCTTCGGCCGGCCGGCGGGGCGGACATGGAGCGCCGCTTCGCCCCCGACCGGACCGAGCACGACCAGGAGGACCCCGATCTGGGGGCGGTCCATATGGAGGAAGCCGCCAAGCCGCCTGGTGGCCAAGCCGGCGGCGAAGCAGGCGGCGCCGGGTTCTCCGCGACCTTCGACGATTGGCCGGACGAGGACGAAGCCGAAGTCGTCCCGCCCCGCCAGCCAGCCTCCGGACGCGGCGCGGGCTCCTCCGGCGCGCAGCCTGCTCGGGGTAGAGGCCAGAAACGTCGCGCCACCCAGGGCATGTTCGGTAGCCGGACGAAGAAGCCGAGGGGTGGGGCGGCAGCCACCAGGCGGGAAGAAGCGGCCGCGAAGGCGGCTCGCTTCCGCAAAGTGGTGAAGCAGCCGCAGGCTGTGTCAGCGTAAGCTTTCTTTCTTTTTGTGTATTCTCCTTCTTTCTTTTCTTGGGTGGTCTTCTGAACCTTTGTCTTCTTTTCTTTGATCAGAGCTCCACTTTCACTCGAGCGGGCGGCTGCCGGCTCCGTTGTCGAGTCGCCAGGGGGCTCTGGGAGCACCACCCGCCGCGTAGATCCCCGCGCCGCCCTCCTGGAGGTGACGGAAAGGAACGCGCGGGAGGTGCGGGAGGAGCAGGAAGCGCGGGAGGCGGAGGCACGGAAGGCAGCCGCCGCCCAGGCAGCTCGGGACGAGGAGGCGGCGAAGGCGCTCGCCGAGGCTGCAGCCAAGGCCCAGGCAGAGGCCGAGGCCGAAGCGGCGGCAGGGGAGGCCTTGATGGTCACCCCCCTGCGCGCCATGGCGCCCGGGGACGCGGATCCCTCGCCAGGGGGAGCCAGCGGTTCCCAGCTGGGTCTGGGCGGGAGCGGCGACAACGTCATCTTCGTGAGGGAGGCGCCGGGGCCGACTCCTCCCACTAGGGTGGCCCAAGGCGGTCAGACCGAGCCTGCGCCCGCACAGTTGGCGGAAGGCGAGCCGGCCGCGGGAGCTGCGGTGGCGGTCTGGGTTCCGCCAAGCCGGCGCGCAGGGAAGGCCGCGTCGGAGCCGCAGAAAGCGGCGTCGGAGCCACGGCCGGCCGTGGGCTCCAGCTCGTCGGCCCGAGACGCGGAGGCGGCCAGCGCTACCTCCGGGTGGACGCCAGGCGGAGGGACAGCAGTGGTGAACATCGCTGCACAAGACGTCCGGACCCGGCTCCAGAACCAAGCCGCGGCACTGAGGCAGTTCACCGACGAATTCCTCGCCACGCGGGCAGCCATCCGGGTTCGTATTCTCAATTTTGCCCTTGACTTTTCTCGTGGGGGCGCGTCAGCGCACCCACTGGGTGTAGTCCCCGAGTTCCGAGTCGGCTGCTGAGCAGGCGGCTTGGAACTTCTTGGTGGATTTGCCTTTGCTATTTTTGTTCTCACGTCGATCTTCTGTCCATCTTGCAGGACTATCACAACCTCCGAGCGGCCGCCTTCAACTCCCAGGCTCGGGAGCTGACGCAGAAGACCGCCGATCTCACTGAAAGCCGAGGTATGTAACTTGATCTCTATCTCATGTGGGGGCGCGTCAGCGCACCCACTGGGTGTAGTCCCCGAGATTCGGGCCGACTGCTGAGCAGTCGGCTCGGATCTTCCTTGATGATTTCTCATTGTTCTTCTTCTTCTGTCTCTGCAGCGGCCAACGCCAGTCTGAGGGCACAGCTGGGGGAGTCCCAGACTGCTCTTCGTGCCAAGGACGCGGAGCTCGCCGCCTTGGTGCAGGAGCGCGACCGCCTAGTCAAGAAGCTGGCCGACCAGGAGGAAAGCCACAAGGCGGCGCTGAAGGCCGCGCAGGACCGCGAAGCCGCCCTCCAGGCCGAGTTCGAGACGGAGGCGGCCGCCTAGGACGAAGCCAGGCAGACTCTGGTCTCCGGCTATGGCCAGATTGAGGATCTGGTTGACGGTAAGTCGTCTACCCCTTCGTCCTTTCTTGCCATCTGTCATTTTGACTTGTTTTTCTGACTTGGGGTTCTTCTTCTCTTTTCTGCGCAGAGTACTTCCCCGGTTATTCCACTGCCGCCAACCAGGCCATCGAAGCTCGTCGCCAGGCGAAGAGGCAAGCCGGCTTCGAGATTTCGCCGACTGCCGGCCGCTCGCTGGCGGAGCAGCTCCTGGCGATCCAGGCTCGTATCCAGCCGGCTCACAGGCTGCTCCGCCGGCTTCAGCGTGCCGGGTCGCAGGTCCTGGCCGCCCTCTGGCCCGGCCAAGTGATCCCGCGCACTCCCAGTCGGACCGCCGACTGGCTGGAGGTGGCCGTCGGGCGCTTCGAGGCTTGGAAGGCGTCAGCGGCTTGCTCCGGCGCCGGGCGGGCGCTGGAGTTCGTCAAGGCCTGGTACCCAGGCCTGAATCTGGACCAGCTGGCCACCTGGCGGCAGCAAGCCGACGCGGAGCTGGAGCCGGCGCGGCCGGCCATCATTCGACGAGCTTCGGCAATCGCCGACTACACCGACACCAACGTCTTCGCCCCCGAGGTGGACGACAATGGAGTCGCCCAGCCGGAAGATTGGTTCGGGCTGGACCCGGCGTACGGCGAAGACTCGGCGGAGGAGATCGACTCCAGCGACGAGGGCGAAGAGGAGGAGGAGGAGGGTGAAGACGTCGAGCCGGCTGGTGGAGCAGCCGGCCAGCCTGACCGCACCTCCAGCACTACGCTGCGTGCGAGTGCGTCTCCTGTTGCGGGAGGCGGTCAAGCCGGGACCAGCTAGGCGGCCACTCCTTCAGCCGGCGAGCTGCCTTCACCGACCAACTCGGCCTTCGTGCCTTTGTCTTCTTTCTTTTGTTTCCTGTCTTGTTACTTTTGAACAATGTTTTTGGTTAAGTCTGCGCAGTTCCACCCACTGGGTGTATTGAAACTCAAGTCTGTTGCCGCCTATCGGGGGCTTTTATGTATATAAGTTATGCAATCGGTCTTTCCTTGTACTTTCGCTTTTTGTCCTTCTGCTTTTTTCCTTTGCCACCCTCCCTTGGTTGCCGCCTCCCTAGTCAAACAGTTGCTCTGCAATCTGTAGCCGGGGAGTGCCTGGCCGATTGGGGAGGGGGAAGTACTTTTAGCTCGGTCGGACTTAAGCTAAGTTTTTAGGAAGCCGGCCAGCCGGCTGTTGTGACAGTCGGCAGGCGTATATAGAGGCCGTCTTTTTTCTATATAGGTTAGTTGTTCCTTAGCCGTTTTCGTGTGGGCGTCCTTTCTGTCTTCTCTCTTGCTAGTCGGACAGTCAGTTCTTTGAGCTGCGACTTTCAACAAGAGAGGACTGGGGAGCCGGCGCACTACTTTGCTGACTTCGGGAAGAACTTATAATATAGCTTAAGGCGGCCAGTCCCCGGGCCAACTAGTCGGACCCGGTGCCAGACAAGAATTCAAAAATGTAATAAGACATTCATGGATATGACACTCGTCATCCATAGATAAATAAAAGGCAGTCCCCGAGTACTGTTCGGGGGGCCTGTTGGTTTGTAACTTAATACAAAAGGGGTAGCGTGATACATACTGCTTTTCAGCTGTAAAATCGTCTTAGGAGGTTTGCATTCCATGGGCGCTCCGACTCCTTGCCGGAGTCATCTCTCTTGCGTGCTCTTGGCTTTTGCGCGTCGATCAAGTAGTAGGAGTCGTTGCCGAGTGCCTTGCTGACGACGAAGGGGCCTTCCCAAGGGGCCGAGAGCTTGTGCTGGCCGGCTGTTCGCTGGATCAGCCGGAGCACAAGGTCGCCCTCTTGGAAGGATCTTGGCTTGACCTTGCGGTTGTAGTAGCGGCGCAGGCCTTGCTGGTAGATGGCGGACCGGCTGAGGGCTAACAGCCGGCCTTCTTCCAGTAGGTCGACGCCGTCTTCTCTTGCTTCTTTGGCTTCCTCCTCCGTGTACATGGTGATCCGAGGTGAGTCGAACTCGATGTCTGTTGGGATGACAGCCTCGGCACCGTACACGAGGAAGAATGGAGTGAAGCCGGTTGACTTGTTGGGTGTAGTGCGCAGACTCCAGAGGACAGCCGGCAGCTCTTCGAGCCAGCAGCCGGCCGATCGCTCCAGTGGTACAACCAGTCGGGGTTTGATGCCGGAGAGGATAAGTCCATTTGCTCGCTCGACCTGGCCGTTTGACTGCGGGTGGGCAACGGACGCTAAGTCCAGTCGGATGCCCTGTGTCGCGCAGAAACGTGCCAGCACGCCTTTGGCAAAGTTTGTGCCGTTGTCGGTGATGATGCTGTGCGGCACGCCGTACCGAGTGGTGATGTCGGTGATGAATGTCATGGCAGTCGTCCCGTTCAGCTTCTTGATGGGCTTGGCTTCGATGCACTTTGTGAATTTGTCCACCGCAACGAGCAGGTGTGTCATGCCACCGCGGGCTGTCTTGAAAGGGCCTACCATGTCCAGTCCCCAGACGGCAAAAGGCCAGGTGAGGGGAATGGTCTTGAGGGCAGAAGTCGGCAGGTGTTGTTTGGAACTGAAGACTTGACATCCTCTGCAGGTCTTGACTATTTCTTTAGCATCCTCCAAGGCAGTCGGCCAGAAGAACCCATGGCGGAAAGCCTTGGCCACGAGGGATCTTGAGGCGGCGTGGTGGCCGCATTCGCCTTGGTGGATGTCTTTGAGGATTGCCACTCCTTTTTCTGGCTCGACGCAACGCTGGAAGACTCCAGTGACGCTGCGCTTCACAAGCTCCATGTTGATTATTGTGTATGATGCGGCTCGTCGTTGCACTAGTCTTGCTGCGATCTCATCAGTCGGCAGCTCTCTGCTGACTAGGAACTTGAGGATGGGCTGGGCCCATGAGGGAGCTGTGACTTCTTCTGATGTTATCGTGGCCACCATGACTCGGGTGGGTGGGTTGGGTGTTGCGTTGGGGTCGACCACCACTTCTTGCGTCGTTGCAGTCCCCGGACAGACTGCTGCAGTCCCCGGGCCGGGCTCCGAGGTCCCTGGGCCGGGTGCGACTACGTCAGTTCCCGGGGCAGTCGTCGAAGTCCCCGTGCCGCCTGCGGGATTTCTTGAGCCGGATCCGGCTGTTTCTGGCGCAGGCGGTACGAAGATGGAATCCGACTCTGGAGACGGCTGGATGGACGGCTTGAGGAGGCGCTGGAGGGAGACGCCAGTCGGTATGGCTTGTCGGGTGGAGCCGATCCGTGCTAGGGCATCTGCTTGGTCGTTGTCGGCCCTTGGCACATGAAGGAACTCGCACCCTTCGAAGTATCCGCTCATCTGCTGGACGAGGAAGCGGTAGCTCGCCATGTTCGCGTCCTTGGCGTCCCAATCGCCAGATGATTGCTGGACCACCAAGTCGGAGTCGCCGTAGCACAGGATCCGGCGTATGCCGAGCTCTTTGGCTAGCCGGAGCCCATGTACGAGCGCCTCGTACTCGGCCACGTTGTTGGAGGCGGCGAAGTGGATCTGCAGCGTGTACTTGAGCTTGTCGCCTTTGGGAGAGGTGAGGACGATGCCGGCTCCCAAGCCGGTGCGCATCTTGGACCCGTCAAAGTGCATCCGCCAATGGGTAGAGTCGGGAGCCGGTGGTAAGTACTGGGTCTCGGCCCAGTCGACGAGGAAGTCGACCAATGCTTGCGACTTGATGGCGGTGCGGGGTTGATAGAAGATCGTGTAGGGCGCCAAGGCAATGGCCCATTTGGCCACCCGGCCGGATGCATCCCGGCTGCCTATGATCTCGGCGAGTGGGGCAGTGCACACGACCGTGATGGGGTGCTCTTGGAAGTAGGGCTTCAATTTCTTGGCAGCGAAGTACACCCCATAGCACATCTTCTGGTAGTGCGGGTAGTTTTGCTTTGAGCTGGATAGTACTTCGCTGAGATAGTAGACCGGCATCTGGACCAGCTGGGCTCGGCCTTCCTCCGGGCGCTGGACCACAACAACACTGCTGACGACTCGGCTTGTCGCGGCGATGTAGAGGAGCATGGGCTCCTTCTCAGTCGGCGCGGCCAGGACAGGCGGAGTGGTCAACATTTTCTTCAACTCACGGAAGGCTTGGTTGGCTTGATCATTCCACTCAAAGTGAGTGGACTTCTTCATGAGTCGGTACAGGGGGAGGGCCTTCTCTCCTAGTCGGCTGATAAAACGGTTCAGGGAGGCTAAGCAGCCAGTGAACTTCTGCACATCTCGCAGCTTGGTGGGAATCTCCATCCTCTCGATGGCTTTGATCTTGACAGGGTTGCACTCAATGCCGCGTTCGGAGACCAGGAAGCCTAGCAGCTGGCCGGCTGGCACTCCGAACACGCACTTCTCGAGGTTGAGCTTGATCTGGAATCGGCGCAAGTTGGCGAATGTTTCCTTCAGGTCTTCCAGCAAGGTACCGCGCTTCTCTGTCTTCACCACAATGTCGTCTACGTAGACGTGGGCATTTCTGCCGAGTTGTTTCAAGAGACATTTCTGCATGCAACGCTGAAAAGTGGCACCGGCGTTTCTCAAGCCGAATGTCAATGTCAGGTAGCAGAAAGCTCCAAAGGGTGTGATGAAGGCAGTCTTCAGGCGGTCAGCTGGGTCCAACTTGATCTGATGATACCCTGAGTATGCATCCAAAAAACACAACAGCTCGCATCCGGCTGTAGAGTCTATCACTTGGTCAATCCGTGGCAAAGCAAACGGATCCTTTGGGCAGGCTTTGTTCAAGCTTGTGTAGTCTATACACATGCGCCACTTGTTATTCTTCTTCAAAACCAGAACTGGATTGGCAAGCCATTCTGGAAAGAACACTTCCATGATGAAGCCGACTGCGAGGAGCCGGGCTATCTCTTCTCCCACGATTCTTCGCTTCTCTTCTGATAGTCGGCGGAGGGGTTGCTTGACCGGCTTCGCATCAGCTCGGACATGTAATTTGTGCTCGGCGAAATCCTTCGGGACACCCGGCATGTCCTTTGGGGACCATGCGAAGATGTCTCGATTCTCACGGAGGAAGTCGGCGAGCTCGCCTTCCTATTTACTGTCCAAGTTCGCCCCAATCACGGCGAACCTCTCCGGGTGCTCCGGGTCTAGAGGTATCTTCTTCGTCTCTTTGGCAGGCTAGAAGGAGCCCTGCGCATCACAGTCCTTGGGGTTGGGGGACAAGGTCGGCTGCTTGCCGGCCATGGCCACAACCCGTTCCAGCATCTTCTTCTCTTCCGCCACCACGAAGGACTCGGCCAGCCGGCTGCTGGCCATGGCACACTCGATGGACTTCTTGTAGTTGCCGGCTATCATGATGATCCCTTTCGAGCTCGGCATCTTCATCTTCAGGTAGGCATAGTGGGGCACAGCCATGAACTTGGCCAAAGCAGGTCGGCCAAGCAGTGCATGATAGGGGCTTTCCAAATCCACCACCTCGAACCATATTGCTTCCCGGCGAAAATGATCTTTGTCTCCGAAGAGAACATCCATCTTGATCTTGCCGATTGGAGAGCAAGATAGGCCGGGTACGATACCATGGAAGACAGTGCGGCTCGGCATGAGCTGCTTTGCTTTGATGTTCAGCTTGTCCATGGTGTCGCGGTACAGTATGTTGATACTGCTTCCGCCGTCTATCAGGACGCGGGAAAATCTGGCAGCTCGCCTCTCCGTCGCAAGGGTGACGTCCAAGACCATAGCATAGCAGCCAGGCGAAGGCATCACCTCTGGGTGGTCGGCCTGGCTCCAACTGATGGGCTTTTCCGACCAATGCATGAACTCGGCGGTGCTAGAGGCGACTGCGTTTACATCTTGGTGTTGCCGGCGTCGGCTGCGCTTGTCGTCGACTTGAGTCGTGAAGACGACGTAGGCGTCGTGCGCTTCGGGGAACTCGTCTTGGATGGCGCCGACTGCCGGCCGGGCCGCCGGCTGCTGGGGAGCTGGAGGCGGCGGGCCGGGAGGCGGAGGCGGCACTATCCCTTCGCCCTTGGTGATGCGGGTGAGCCAATGGCATTTCCGTGTTGTATGGTTGGACGGCTTCGCGCCGCTGTGGAACTTGCAGGGGGCATCGAGTGGTTGTTCGTAGGAGAAGGACGGCTGCGAGGGCGGCCGGCCTCCCTTCTTCTTGGGAGCGGGCCGCTCCTCGGGCTGCTCGTCTTCAACTGTGGCCACCTTCCGACTGGAGGAATTCGGCATGGGGCCCTTGCGCTTGTGGTCGTTCTGGTAGGGGCGCCGGTTTGGGTCGCCAGCCGGCTGCTTGGGAGCCGGAGCGACTACCTTCCCCGAGGCGTCCACTCGGAGCTCGGTCTTCATGGAGGAGTCGGCAGTGGCGTACTTGTCGGCGGTGATCAGCAACTCATCGAGGGTAGCCGGCTCGTCGCAGAGGAGTCGGTGCTTGAGGAGGGTGCCCTCTCGGCACCCGGCAGTGAAGTACTCGATGGCCTGGACCTCATGCACTCCCTCGCAGGAGTTGCGGAGCTCGGCCCATCGCGTGAGGTAGTCGCGGGTCGACTCGTTGGGCCCTTGGACGCAGAGGGAGAGCTGGCGAGGCTTGGGAGGCCGCTTGTAGGTGCTAGTGAAGTTGCGGACGAAAACCTCGGTGAAGTCCAGCCAGCTGTTGATGCTGTATGGCTTGAGGCTGTTGAGCCATGTGCGCGCCGTGCCCTGCAGCATTAGGGGGACGTACTTCACGGCAACGCGCCGGTTGCCGTTGGCGATGCTGACGGCTGTGGAGTAGTCGATGAGCCAAACTTCCGGCTTCACCGAGCCGTTGTACTTGGGCGTGTCTCTGGGGAGCGAGAACCCTTTGGGGAAGGGCTCGTCGCGGATGCGGGGGCCAAAGCATGGCGGGCCGACATCGTCTTCTTCTTCTAACGCCAGGGACCGAGCAAGGCGGTCGATCCTGTGGTGGGCGTCACTCTCGCCGACTCCTTCTCGGCGGCCGAGTCGGTCGCCAAGAGTCGGATGTGTGATGGGCGGTGGAGTGAGGCGTCTTTCTCTTCGAGGCGGGGGAGGCAGCAGGTTTCCTTGGTGTTCAACCGCCCGAGGGCGGCCTTCCGCGTCGCGCTCGATAGTGATGCGGGTCCGGCTGCGGCTGGCAGCCGGCTCCTTGTCTTTCTTCTGGCGCGTGCCGCTCGCAGTCGGCGAGCGGGACGTCGCGGCGTGCTCCCGGCGCGGAGGTTGACTATCGGCACGGGCGCCGGCTTCGTGCCGTTCTGCAGCCGCGTCGATCAGCTGCTGGATCCGTCTCGTCATGTAGGGGAGCTCATCGGCAAGCAGCCCATTGAGCTCCTCTGCTGCCGCCTGAGCGGCTCGCAGATTCTCGAGCGGGGTGGCGTAGACGGGGCGATCTGCGCCCAGCATGCTGGCAATGGCTACGCCGCGCTTCTGGACGAAGCCGGCTCGGCTCGGGCCGCTCGGCGGCGGCGTCCCGAAGGCGGCGCGGTCGACTTCGCGCTGGTGGGCCTCGGTGAGGCGTCTCATCGAGGCTATCTTCTTGCTCTCCGTGATGAGGGCAAGACGGCGTGCCTCCAGGGTCTCGGCGTCGGCGTCGGCCGGGAGGGGGATGGAGAGGTCGTGCATCGCTGCTTGCTGAGCGTCGCGGGCGCTCCCACCCGAGTTGGAGACGTGGCTGATGACCAGCACTTCGGTGACAGCGCTGCTGCCGCTGTCAGCTCGAGGGAGTGGTTCTTCGAAGACCACCACGTCGGAGGGGTAGGCGTCGAGCGACGCGGTGTCGGAGTCGATAAGCATCGGGTCGGTGGAGCCGACAGACTCCATGTCCGCAGCAGGCTCGCTGGAGACGTGAAGTTGGTCGAGGAGGCTGACGAGGCGGCTCTCGAGGTAGTCGGTGCCTGCGTCGGACGCAGGCTCGTCGGAGATGCGAGTCTCGCCGAGCAGATCGGCGAGGCGGCTCGCTGTGCAGGCGTCGTCGACGCCTTGCAGCGCGTCGGGGCAAGCGCCATCGGGCGCAGCAGGCTGGCTGCGCTCGCGGGGAAGGAAGAAGGTTCCCGTCCAGAACAGGTCTCCGGACGACGGTGCACCTGGCCCCACGATGGGCGCCAAATGTCGGGTGGTTGGTGCGACATATGCCAAAGGATGGCTTATCATTGTGGGAGCCAATAAAACGTCGCCGGTGCCTGGAAACGGGATGAGGCGAAGACATGCACGCCGGCGAATCTTACCCAGGTTCGGGGCTCTCCGAGGAGATAACACCCCTAGTCCTGCTCTGCGGGGTCTCCGCATGATCACTAGCTCGATAAAGAGTAGCTACAATCGCTCCTAGAGCTGTTGGGATCAAGGGAGAAGAAGAACAAGGCTAGCTCTTGCTTCTCTCTATCTATGGTGTGTGTGCGTGTGCTATGCTTGGAAGCCAAACATGCAGAGGTGCCAACCAGAAGCCAACTATGCTCAGTGGCCAACTATGCTTGGGTGCGAACCCTTTGCATGGGTGCTCCGGGAGGTTTATATAGGCCTACCCCCCGGGGGTACAAGGGTAATCCGACTGGGAACTAGCCCCAGCCGTCAGTGTCTACGCCTGCCGGCTCCTCCGCCGGCTGGTGGGTCCCGCCGGCTGGTGGGTCCCGCCGGCTGCTGGCTACTCGGTCGGCAGGCCGGCCCCACCGCCTAGGGTCTTGTCGGCGGCTGCTTACTGTAGCCGCGCCTATGATGATGAGGGCTTTGTCGAGGTCAGCGTGGCTACAGTGATCCGCGTCGGGGGCTATCACTGTTGCCTCACCTCGTCTTGTCTCCTTAAATGGGCTCCTGCTTCGAGGAAGGGAGTCGCCGGCTTCTGGAGGCCGGCTATGCTCCTGGCCGACTAGGAAAGGCCGGGCCGCCTTCACGCCTCCCTCTGGCTGAAGGGCCCCGCAGTCCTTGGGCCGTGCAGGAGTGGGTCGTGGATGACGTCGTAGTTGGCGTGGCTACAGTGCCCGGCCGCACGGGAGACATCCCTCCCGTACGGCCTCCTGTAACCATGCCTGCCTCGGGCTTCGGGGGTCGTGGGCCGCACTGTGGCCATGCCCCGTCAGATCGTCGTTATGTAGGGGCGGTTGTGGTCTCGGCCGGCTTCTAGGAGTCGGCGCTTCTCTTGGCCGGCTTCTTGGAGTCGGTGAGGCTGGGTCGCCTTCCGGGAGTCGGCTTTAGTGGTAGCCGGCCCGGGAAGGCGGCCCAAATTCTTGGAGTGCTTGAAGGCCCAAAGGCCTGATAAATTTTCTGAAGAGCCAGGGGTAGCCGGTTTGGCTACCCGTGGCCACTTACTCCGACAGGGCCCTATGGTAATGTGCGCTGGTGAATGTGGACCGTTTGACTGGTCAATTGATCGTGTCATCAACAAATTATGGAGCTGTATGGTGAGCCAGTGACCTCTAAAATGTACTCCGTATTTTATTAACACAGTACAGACTCAAACTACCATTTCTTTCTTTCATATATGGGCTGACAGGTGGGCCCCACGGTCACGCGCCCCGATGGTGCAACACTAGTTGCGCCACGTGGAACGTCTGACTGGTCAATTGATTGTGTCATCAACAAAATACGGAGTTGTACGGGTGAGCCAGTGACCGTATAATCATGACATGTATTTTTTTAACACGGTACAGACGCAAGGGCTCATATATATGCGCAAGCACTCACCGCTATAAGTGCACACACGCATACCCTACCCCTATGAGCACCTTCGAGAGAGTGGGCCAGCATATGATCTTGAGATTTTACGAAGTCACCATAGGTGCCTCCTAGTCGAGTGGAACGTCTCCTCCCACTGAACGCACATCGCCGGAAAATACTGAAATTAACCCAGGATAAATGCGAGCACCTGGACTTTAACCCTGGTGGGCTCGAGAAACCACTGTCCTCCTAACCATCCAACCACATGTTGGTTAGCACGACAAAATTTATGTGGTGACCGTGATGAGCTTATTCTGAAGTCCAATGACCATATCGTGCTTTCGCTTCAAATACAATGACTGTAAGTGTCGTCAACAAAATACGGAGCACGCATCAAATGCAAAGTCTGTCAGTGTCATCAAGAAAATACGGAGACGTATCGTGAGCTAGATACCGGATGATCACCACGAGAATGTATACAGTGACCGTAATGAGCATATTCTGAACTCAAGTGACCGTATAGTGCTTTAGCTTGAAATACAGTGACCGTCATGCGTGAATGTGTCGTGGGCATGCATACTTTTAGAGGGCCGAGAGATAGTTTGTGTGCGTACGTGAAAGTGGTGTAGAAAGAGGGGATGTCCGGTGGAGACAAGCAGAGATATGCCCTTCGTTTCTCTTTCCTGTGACTAATATTTTAGGAGAATATATAAACATTCACAATGCAGAACAAATATTTTTGGATGCACCATGCAATTAACTTTCATGTATAACATTGTACTATTGTATATGCTTATTTTCTTAGTGGCCGATTGCGTGTGTGGTGTGGTGGGCACATCATTTCTGGTTGTGGTGGGTCAACATGAGGACTCATGGGTCGGCTCCATCCTGCGCCACATAGGTTGGATCGAGACGCGTTATACGAAGACCCATGTGGAGGACTCGGCGTACAACATGAAGCTAGCTACCAGAGTCGCGGAGGACTCTATTCCCACTGGTGATAAGCCGACTATATATGATTTGTAACCCTAGGCCCCCAGTATGTTATAGCAGCTTGGGGGCTAGTTTGTCGATAGTATACACACACGCACAATGCCTGGTATTCATGTGTACTTTGTACACACCCCTATCACTAATATACAGTACCAGGAGTAGGCTTTTTCCTCAACTGCAAGGGTCCAAACTAGGGTAAAACTTTGCCTCGTATTAGCATCCAGCCTAACAGTCAGGGATATCCTACCGAATGATATGATGGAATCATATCTGCCAACTACTAAGAGAGAGGTGTGTCTGGAGGGGGGGGGGCAATGTGTGCGAGAGAGGCCTAAAGGTAATGTGTGTGCGGGAGACACGTAGGCACATATATGTGCGTATAGAGGGCTAGTAGAGACCGTGCATGTGTATATATGCATGTGAGAGAAATAGTGTTTTCCAACTGAGATTAGTGAAAAGAGTGGTACATAGTAGTCAGAAAGAGAGAGAGAGAGAGAGAGAGAGATAGAGAGCATGTGCGTGAGACTCCCCGACACCCGAGAGAGATTGTGAGCATGTGTGAAAGAGAAATGCCGATGCATATAAAGTGTGTGCACTTATGTGGTAGATAGAGAGATATATAGCGCGTTTGTGAGAACGGGCCGAGGCATAGTGCATCTACGTGTAAAAGGCGGTTCTACGCATTAAATTAAAATATAAATGGCATTATTATTTTTGGGTGAGATCATGAATTTTGCAAATTGCGTATGGACAAAAATCAGTCTATCAGACACCCATACTCAATTGAATTCTAGCATGTGCATGTGTTTATTTCATATTATTGATCCATAGAGTGAGAGCGGTTTGAAATACAGGCAATGGATGCTTTTGCAATTCATATATAAACATTAATTAGTGCACTCCATGTTGTTAGTGTAAAGCACTTTATACATTTGTCACTTGCATGGATACATTCCAAATTGCTAGCTACGAAATAGAATACATGTCGAATTCAACATAAAGGGGGTTTCGAAGATTCGAATTCATAGGAAGTGCATTCATCTATTTGAACCCGAGATAATGGCATTTGTAAATCAGATGTAAAAGGGGGCATCAATCCTTGTTGTGCGTTTGAACATGCTATATATATTCATACGCATGTCTAACTTTTTTTGCAACCAAGGAGATTATATCTGGAACCATGCATGAACTGAGATAAGTTGCATATTTTTTAATATATACTCGTGTATAATGTATATTCGAATGTACCACTTCCATTCCAAAATAATCATAGCTTTAGGATTTTCAAGAGTAAAGATTTGTGAAGTTTGACAAATCCTGAATGTTCAATTCAAGAGAACTGAAAACGTTAATGCTTTTGCTCCCAAATATTGAACGAAGCACCAAATAGGCCTCTGGTCACCCGAAACCGTGCAAGACTAATGTTTGGTGGTAGGAAATTACTGTCCTGACTCTGGCCCGTGTAGCCTATCAGCCCGATGTCCAAAGGTCTAAACCGGGGTAGGTTTGTAACTTCACCAAGACGCCAGTCTCAACCGCCTCCGAGAAGCATTCATACGCCGTGGGCGCCTAAACACCCATGCGCTCGGCTGAAATTTATCCCGCCCACATTTGGGACACCTGACATTACTGTCCTACCCCAACCCGCAACATGTCCGAAATTTTAGATGGGGGAAAAGTTTGTAACTTTCCCCAAATTTCAAACAAGCGCGTCCCAAACCGAAACATTGTTCCCCCTTTGTTCCCCGCCTCCCTCCGTTTCCCCATTCATACTCTGTGGGCGCCAAAACGCCCTCTACACCAGCCGGGAAAGCCCAGCCTCCTCCGTCCTCCACCCCATAGCGCCCAATCCACCGCCGCCCAACTCCATCACGCCGGAGCCGGTACCCCGACGTCGTCGTCCAACGCAACCGCAACCGCAGCGCCCTCAAGGACTTAGCAGCCGAAGCCGAGGTAGAGCTGCCTCCACGACGCCGACGCCGACGTGCGCCTTACCAAAACCACTCCGACCACGCCGTCCTGCGCCTCACTGCTGCCGCTCCACTGTCACAACCGTCCACCACACCGCAGTTGTTCCCGCTACGCCGTCGTTCGCCGCCTCGGATCTGCTTCCCCGCCACCGACAGACGGCCACCGCACCACACTAAACAACTTGGCCATGGGTTCGTCCAAGGCTGCACCGTCCTCCACAACTTCTCGTTTCCGGCGAACCACAAGAAGATCGTTGGAAAAATAGAAGGAGGACACAACACTGCCAGCAGAAAGAGGTACTCCTCTTCCCTTATTCGTGCAAACATTACGTCTCTGCTCACACCGTATTCATCCCACGAAAGAAACTAGTTGAGCGCTTGTTATTGCATCTTCTTCGTGATACTAAATGCACAAGGTTTCCTCCCTTTACTATTTCACCTTTGCTAGAGGTCAGTAGCCCGCCTGGATTTCAATTCAGGGTCAGTCGAACCGCAATTAAAAGAAGCAGCACCCGCTTAGGTGCGCGGAGCACCTAGTCCGCCTATTCGCCGGGAAAGCGGCGCATCGGTGTCTATCATAGGGGTGTGGGGCGCAGGAGTTGCTTGCGCCCGATCTAGAGGTCGGCGGGGCTTGAATGGATTGGCGGGGGGCGGTGCCAAGCACGGCGGTGCGGTGAGGTCGAGGGGAGGGTGCAGGCAGGGGACTGGGCCGGTGGTCGCTGCCGTTTCGAGGAAGATCGTCAACACTGACTGGCTGGAGGTAGAGGAAGGCGATCTACCCATTCTTTGTACATCGGACGGTGCAGAAAAAATGGACTGACCTATTTGTTTTCAGTCGAATGTTATTTTCATAGAATCCTGTAGTAATTTAGTGTGCCATGCATGTTGTAGAGCTATCATATGTCTCCCATCATTTATTTCTCACCGACCTGCTATCTGCTACCTTTACACTATACTAATTGTGCACACACTTCACCCATACTCACACTATTGTTTTTTTATGCACGGGTATTTCAGACTCTGACGCAGTGTTGATGAATGCTGAAAAGAAAAGACAGAAGTCGCTCCAGTGTAATTCGAAGATGAGCACTAAGCGTTTCAGCGCTCTAAAGGATGCAATGTCAGCAGTTGGAGACAGTAAACGTAGCTCTGCAGTTGATGATCTCAATTGCCACACACAACCATCCCAGGTGCTTGCTTTAACTTCGCGCTGTCAAATGTGGTTGCATGTTGCATATGGTGTCTAGCTTGTATTGCTTCCAATTTGGTTAAATTGCATCTGCTTACTTTACACATTATACCTTTGATAATGACATGCCTTCCTGTTTTTGATACATACTACATATGTCTATTAACCATGTTCGTACATCAAACTAATGCTCTTTTGTACCCCTCGTCAATCACTTATGATGAGACAGTTACCCGGGTGGGTTACTGTGAGACGCCATACTCGTTTAAAGAGTGCAGTGTCATCCTCCCCACATGATTCTCAAGAAATAACAAGGCTAAATGAAGATAGTCAACGTAGCTCTCTAGTTGATGACCGCAATTCCCCCACACCACCATCACAGGTGCTTGCTGTAACTTCGTAGTGTGATATGTGGTTGCATGTTGCATACGGTGTCTAGCTTGTACTGCTTCTAATTAGGGTAAATTGCATCTACTTAGTTTACACATTATACCTGTGAATATGACATGCCTTCCTATTTTTGGTACACACTACATCTATGTCGGGTGGTAGGTGCGACATATGCCAACGGGTGGCTTATCATCGTGGGAGCCAGTAAAACATCGCTGGTGCCTGGAAACGGGATGAGGCGAAGACATGCACGCCGGCGGATCTTACCCAGGTTCGGGGCTCTCCGTGGAGATAACACCCCTAGTCCTGCTCTGCGGGGTCTCCGCATGATCACTAGATCAATACAAGTAGCTACAAGTGCTCCTTGAGCTGTTTGGCTAGAGGAAGAAGAAGTGCAAGGCTAGCTCTCCTTTTCTCTCTATGTGGTATGTGGAATTCTATGAGATCAACCCTTTTGCATGGGTGCCCCGGGGGGTTTATATAGGCCTACCCCCCAGGGGTACAATGGTAATCCGGCTGGGCGCGGGTCCCAGCCGTCAGTGTCTATGCTCGCCGGCTTCTGCGCCGGCCATTGGGGCCCGCCGACGGGTGGGTCCCGCCGGCTGCCGGCCTCTTGGCCGGCAGGCCGGCCCACCGCTTGGGGGTTTTGTCGGCGGCTGGTTACTGTTGCCTCGCCTCTGATGACGAGGGCTTTGTCGAGGTAAGCGTGGCTACAGTGTCGCCGCCTTGCGAGCTCTCACTGTAGCCTTACCTCGTCTTGTCTCCTTAATGGGGCGCATGCTTCGAGGGTGGAAGGTAGCCGGCTATTGGGAGCCGGCCACATCCCTGGCCGACTAGAGGAGCCCAGACCGCCTTCAGATGTCTCTCTGGCAAAGGGGCCCGCCGCCCACGGGCCGTACTGGGACCTGTCGTGGGTGACATCGAGGCCAACATGGCTTCAGTGCCGCGCCAGATGGGGGATGGCTGGCCCGTACGGCGCCCTGTGGCCATGCCTGTTCCGGGATTCGGGGGTAGTGGGCGGTACTGTGGCCACACCCCATCCTATCGCCGCTATGTGGGTACAGTCTTGGTGGGTGCAGTCTTGGCCGGCTCCTGGGAGCTGGCTTTCTTCATGGCCGGCTTCTGGGAGTCGGTTTTTCTTCATGGCCGGCTTTTGGGAGTGGGTCCTCTTGGGGCCGGCTTCCTGGAGTCGGCTATCTCGTATCTTTCTTGGGGGAGGTTTTTGAGGCTGGGTTGCCTTCTGGGAGTCGGCCCTGGGGATAGCCGGCCGGGCGAAGGCGGCCCTACGCTTTGTATGCTTGAAGGCTTGAATGGCCTGATAATTTTTCGAAGAGCCAGGGGGAGTCGGTATGGCTACCCGTGGCCATTTACTCCGACAGTAGTCCCCAAAGCTGGCTGGGCTTCGAGGCTGAGAGGAGGTCGAGAAGCTCGGTCAGCTTCTTATCTCGACGAGCTAGCAGCTGGGAGCCGGCTTCGGTTGGGCGCGCCATCTTGGCGAAAATTTCAAAGTCGGAAGGCGGGAGTCTGTTGGCACGTGCGCCGGGCTGTGGGCCGGCCGCTCGCCGCCTGCGAACCACGTGGCGTCCCTTAGCTAAAAAGAGCCTGCCAACCCACGCGCGCGACAAGACGTCGCCGCAGGCCAAGGGCCCACCACTCCTACGCCTAGGCCCAGGCGCGGATTCTTTGCGGCCCAAAGCCGTCCGCACGTCTTCCGGCGGCGGTTTCCGCACGCCGTTAGGGCACAATAATCGCGCGACGTGGGGGAGTGGGCGCAGTTAATCCCACGTTCCTCCCCACGCCGCACGAGGCTATAAGTAGGGGGAGGAGGGGAAGCGGCAGACGCTCGCACGCTCCTCTCCTCTCCGCCATCTTCTTCCTCCGGCTTTCCCTTGCAGCAGCGCCTCGCCGCCGCGCCGTCCCACCGTTCTTCACACCGCCCCGCAGCTTTGCCGCCGCAGGGCCGTGCTTTCTCCGCCGCCGCACTCTTCCTCGCTAGCTTCTCGCCACCATGTAGTACGGCGGGGACTGGGACGGCTCCAACGTCCACATGGACCACATCGAGTTCCTCCGCAAGACGCGGCGGTTGCCCGGAGGGGACTAGGTGCGGGTCCGTCTCGTGCCTGCGAAGGAGATCACGCTGGAGCCGGAGGAAGGCGAGCGGGTAGTCTTCCGCTCGCATTTCCTGCGCGGCATCGGCTTGCCGGCGAGCGCTTTCTTCCGCTCCTTCCTCGACCTCTATCAACTCCAGCCGCACCGCCTCACCCCGAACACGGTGGTGCTGCTGTCCGCCTTCGTCACCTTGTGCGAAGGCTTCCTTGGCGTTCTCGCCACCCTCGAGCTCTGGGGGGAGTTCTTCCAATCTAAGCTGGGCACCCGCATGCAGGGCGTGCCGGCCAAGAGTAGCGCCTTCATCGCGATGCGGAGGCCGGCGGCCGACAACCCCTTCCCCATCATCACGTTAATCCAGTCGGTGAAGCGCTGGCAGAAGTCATATTTATATTTTAAGAACGTCGCCGCACAAGGCGACTATGTCAACTTGCCGGCTTACGTAGCCGGCCCGCCGGCTGGGAGGCGGCCCCACTGGTCCTATCGGGCCGCGACACTGACGCCGGCTGGAGCCGCGGCCGTCGCCCGACTGCGGGTGCTGATCCAGTCGGAGGGCCTGACTAGGTCCGACTTGCTGGCCCCCTTCGTCGCGCGCCAGGTGCTTCCGCTTCAGAGCCACCCTCACCTGATCTGTCAGATGAGCGGCCAGCTCGATCCGAGTCGGATGTGCACCAAGGACATGCCGCACGACGAGGTGGCCCATATGGTGAATTACCTTGCGAACTGCAAGCTCTCCGCAGAGTGGCGGTTTGGCAAGGAGCCATTCCGCCCACGGTATGCTCTCTTTTTCCTTTTCTTTTCTTAGTTTTGTCGCTGAGTTCCTTCTGGCCGTCTCTGATCAGTCGGCACGCCTTAGCAGAGCCCTCTCCTTCGAACTGCAGCCGGGTCGGAGGCGGAGCGCCAATTCCTCCCCGACCGGGTGGAGCATGACCTGGAGGACCATGACTTGGGGGCGGCCGCCACGGATGACAACACCGAGGCGGGTGGTGGCGAAGCCGGCGGCGATGCAGGCGGCTCCGGGCTTGGAGCCAGCTTCCATGACTGGCCGGATGACGACGAGGCGGAAATCGTCCCATGCCGCCAGCCGGCGTCTGGCCACGGCACGGGTTCCTCCGCCGCGCCGCCTGCTCGGGGCGGCAGGCAGAAGCGTCGTGCCACGTCGGGCTTGTTCGGGAGCCGGCCAAAGAAGCCCAAGGGCGGGGCGGTGGCGACCAGGCGGGATGAGGCGGCCGCGAAGGCGGCCCGCTTCCGCAAGGTGGTGAAGCAGCCGCAGACGGTGTCGGCGTAAGTGTATATTCCTTTGTACATTCTTTCTTCTTTTCTTGGTGATTTCTGAATCCTTGCCCTTTTCTCAAAAAATCAGGGCTCCGCTTTCGCTCGAGCGGGTTGCTGCCGCCTCCGTCGTTGGATCGCCGGGAGGATCCGGGAGCACCCGCCGCGTAGACCCCCACGCCGAGCTTCAGGCGGCGACGGAGCGAAACGCGCGGGAGGCGCGGGAGGACCGGGAGGCGGAGGAGTTGAGGGCGGCTGCCGCCAAGGCGACACAGGAGGAGGAGGCGGCGAAGGCGCGCACCGACGCAGCGGCCAAGCCCCAAGCGGAGGCTGCAGCCGCGGCAACAGCGGAGGGGGCCTTGCTCGTCACCCCTCTGCGCGTTGCAGCGCCTGAGGCCCCAGAGCCCCCGCCAGAGGAAGCCGGCGGCGACCAGCCGGGATTGGAGAGCGAGGACGACGTCGTCGTCCCGGAGAGGAAGGCGGCACCGGCCCCGCCGACTGGGGCGACCCAAGGCAGCCGGCCTAACGTGCCGCCTGCGCAATCGGCCGGGGGCGAGCCGGCCGCGAGGACGGATCTGGTGGTCCAGTCGCCATCAGGCCAGCGCACGGGGAAGGCCGCATCGGACCTGCATAAGGCCGCGGGCTCCAGCTGGTCGGCCCAGGACATGGAGGCAGCCAGCGCCAGCTCGGGGTGGATGCCGGGTGGAGGGACGGCTGTGGTGAACGTGGCAGCGTAGGACGTCCGGAACCGGCTTCAGTCCCAGGCTGCGGCGCTGAGGAAATACAATGACGAGTTCCTTGCGACGCGGGCGGCCATTCAGGTTAGTCTTCTTATTTTTCTTTCTTGATCTTGGTTTCTTCCGTGGGGGCGCGTCAGCGCACCCACTGGGTGTAGTCCCCGAGTTCCGAGTCGGCTGCTGAGCAGGCGGCTTGGAACTTCTTAGCGGGCTTTGTTTTGTTATCTTGTTCTCATTCGCTCCTCTGCTTGTCTTGCAGGACTACCACAACCTCCGCGCAGCTGCCTTCAACTCCCAGGCTCGGGAGCTGACCCAGAAGAATGCTGACCTATCTGAGAGCCGGTGTAAGTGCTTCGTCTTTTATCTCACGTGGGGGCGCGTCAGCGCACCCACTGGGTGTAGTCCCCGAGATTCGGGCCGACTGCTGAGCAGTCGGGTCGGATCTTCCTTAACGACTTCTTCCTTATTGCTTCTTTCTTTTCTACCATCCCTGCAGCGGCCAACGCTAGTCTGAGGGAGCAGCTGGGCGGGGCTCAGGCCGCCCTCCGTGCTAAGGAGGCCGCGTTTGACGCCTTGGCACAGGAGCGTGACCGCCTGGCCAAGAGGTTGGCCGACCAGGAGAAGAGCCACAAGGCGGCCCTGAAGGCGGTGCAGGACAGCGAGGCCGCCCTCCAAGCCGAGTACGAGACAGAGGCGGCCAGTTGGGCCGAAGCGAAGCAGACACTGATCAACGGCTATGGCCAGATCGAAGACTTGGTTGATGGTAAGCCGCCTTCTTCTTCGTCCTTGCTTGCCGCTTGCCGTTTGGCTCATTTTCTGACTTGGTGTTTTTCTCTTCTTTCTCTTTCTTTCTTGCGCAGAGTACTTCCCTGGCTACTCTACTGCCGCCAACCAGGTCGTCGAGGCCCACCGCGAGGCACGAAGGCAGGCTGGCGCCGAGATCGCGTCGAACGCTCGCCGGTCGCTGGAGGAGCAGCTCTTGGCGATTCAGGCCCGCCTCCAGCCGGCTCATCGCATGCTCTGCCGGCTTCAGCGTGTTGGGGCGCAGGTGTTGGCCGCTCTCTGGCCTGGTGAGGTGATTCCCTGCACCCCCAGTCGGACTGCCGACTGGCTGGAGGTGGCGGTCGGCCGCTTCGAGGCCTGGAAGGCTTCTGCGGCTCGGTCCGGCGGCAGGCGGGCGCTGGAGTTCGCCAAGGCCTGGTATCCCGAGCTGAGTCTGGACCAGCTGGCCACCTGGCGGCAGGAGGCCGACACGGAGCTGGAGCCGGTGCGGCCGGCTATCATCCAGCGGGCTTCGGCGATTGCCGACTACACCGACACCAGCGCCTTCGCTCCTGAGGTGGACGACAACGGCGTTGCCCAGCCGGAGGAGTGGTTCGGGCTGAACCCGGCAGACGGCGAGGACTCGGCAGAGGAGATCGACTCTAGCGATGAGGGCGAGGAGGAGGAGGAGGGTGAAGACGCCGCGCCAGATGGTGGAGCGGCCGGTCAGCCTCAGCTTGACCGTGCCTCCAGCAACAAGGCACACGCGGGTGCACCGCCTGCAGCCGGCGATGATCAAGCCGAGACCCGCCAGCCGGCCACTCCTCCAGCCGGCGGCGCCATCTCCACCGACCAGCCCGGCTCCCCTGCTTCACCCTTAGTGTAGTCTGCTGCCTCTACTTTCCTGTTTCACCATTCTTGGAACAACATTTTGTTAAGTTTGCACAATTCCACCCACTGGGGGTGTATTCGAACTATATTGACTGCCGGCCTGTTGGGGGCCTTATGTGTAAATATAATTATGCATGTGTTTGGCTTTCCCTTGCTCTTTGCTTTTCATCCTTCGGCTGTTTCCTTTGCCGCCCTCCCTTGGTTGCCGCCTTCCCAGCCAGACAGCTGCTCTGCAATCTGTGGCTGGAGAAGTGCTTGGCCAGTTGGGAGGGCAAGCACTCTAGCTTTGTTGGATTATAGCGAAGTGACTGGGAGGCCGGCCAGCCGGCTGGTTTGACAGCCAGGAGGCGTGGTTAGAGGCCGGCTTTGCGTTATATAAGTTCCTTAGTCCTTAGTCATTTTTCGTGTGGGCATCCTTTCTGCCTTTGGCTCTTGCCAGTCGGACAGTCGGTTCTTCGAGCTGCGACTTTCAACAAGAGAGGGCTCAGGTGCCGGCACACTACTTGTCTGACTTCAGGTAGAACTTTTAATATAACTTAAGGCGGCCAGTCCCCGGGCCGACTAGTCGAACCCGGTGCCAGATAGAAAATCAAATGTAATAATACATTTATGAGTATGACACTCGTCATTCATAGATAAAGGAGGGCAGTCCCCGAGTGCTCCTCGTGGTGCCCGTTTGTCTCATATTTAATAAAAACGGTAGCATGATACATACTGCTTTCAACTGTAAAATCTTCTCAGGAGGTTTGCGTTCCATGGTCGCTCCGACTCCTTGCCGGAATCATCCCTCTTGCGTGCTCTTGGTTTTTGAGCGTCGATCAAGTAGTAGGAGTCGTTGCCTAGTGCCTTGTTGATGATGAAAGGGCCTTCCCAAGGGGCCGAGAGCTTGTGCTGGCCGGCTGTTCGCTGGATCAGCCGAAGCACAAGGTCGCCCTCTTGGAAGGATCTTGGCTTGACCTTCCGGTTGTGGTAACAGCGCAAACCCTGCTGGTAGATGGCGGACCGGCTGAGTGCTAACAGCCGGCCTTCTTCCAGCAGGTCGACGCCGTCTTCTCGCGCTTCCTTGGCCTCCGCCTCCGTGTACATGGTGACCCGAGGCGAGTCGAATTCGATGTCAGTCGGGATGATAGCCTCGGCACCATATACAAGGAAGAACGGAGTGAAGCCGGTTGACTTGTTTGGGGTAGTACGCAAACTCCAGAGGACAGCCGACAGCTCGTCGAGCCAGCAGCCGGCCGAGCGCTCCAGTGGTATGACCAGGCGGGGCTTTATGCCGGAGAGGATGAGGCCGTTTGCTTGCTCGACCTGGCCGTTTGACTGCGGGTGGGCAACGGACGCTAAGTCCAGTCGGATGCCTTGTGTCGCGCAGAAACGTGCCAGTGCTCCTTTGGCAAAGTTTGTGCCGTTGTCGGTGATGATGCTGTGCGGCACGCCATACCGAGTAGTGATGTCGGCAATGAATGTCACGGCAGTCGGCCCGTTCAGCTTCTTGATTGGCTTCACTTCGATCCACTTGGTAAATTTGTCCACGGCGACAAGCAGATGTGTTAAGCCGCCACGCGCTGTCTTGAATGGGCCCACCACGTCCAGCCCCCAAACGGCAAAGGGCCAGGTGAGGGGGATGGTCTTGAGTGCAGAAGCCGGCAGGTGTTGCTTGGAACTGAAGACTTGGCTTCCTTTGCAGCATTTGACTATCTCTTTGGCATCTTCCAAAGCAGTCGGCCAGAAGAAGCCATGGCGGAAAGCTTTGGCCACAAGTGATCTTGAGGCTGCGTGGTGGCCGCATTCGCCTTGGTGGATATCCTTGAGGATTGCTACACCTTTCTCTGGCTTGACGCAGCGCTGGAAGACTCCAGTGACGCTGCGCTTGACAAGTTCTCTGTTTATTATTGCATATGCTCCGGCTCGGCGTTGCACTAGTCTTGCCGAGATCTCATCAGTCGGCAGCTCTCTGTTGACTAGGAAGTTGAGGATGGGCTGGGCCCATGATGGAGCTGTGACTTCTTCTACTGTTAGTACGACCATTGTGACTCGGATGGGTGGGTTGGGTGGTGGAGAGTTGGAGTCGGCCACCGCTTCTTGTGTCGCTGCAGTCCCCGGGCCGACTGCTGCAGTCCCCGAGCCGGGTGCGACTACGGCAGTCCCCGGGCCACTTATCGAAGTCCTCGAGCCACCTGCTGGGTTCCTCCAGTTGGATCCGGCTGCATCGGGGGGGGGGGTACAAAGATAGAGCCCGACTCTGGAGACGGCTTGATAGATGGTTTGAGGAGGCGCTGGAGAGAGACACCGGTTGGTATAGCCTGTCGGGTGGAGCCGATCCATGCCAGGGCATCTGCTCGGTCGTTGTCGGCCCGTGGCACGTGAAGGAACTCGCACCCTTCGAAGTACCCACTGATATGCTAGACGAGGAATCAATAGCTCGCCATATTTGCATCCTTGGCGTCCCAGTCGCCAGATGACTGCTGGACCACCAAGTCTGAGTCGCCGTAACACAGGATCTGGCGTATGCCGAGCTCTTTGGCTAGCCGGAGCCCGTGTATGAGCGCCTCGTATTCAGCCACGTTGTTGGAGGCGGCAAAGTGGATTTGCAGCGTGTATCTGAGCTTGTCGCCTTTGGGAGAGGTGAGGACGATGCCGGCTCCCAAGCCGGTGCGCATCTTGGACCCGTCAAAGTGCATCCGCCAATGAGTAGAGTCGGGAGCCGGCGGTAGGTACTGGGTCTCGGCCCAGTCGATGAGGAAGTCGGCCAATGCTTGAGACTTGATGGCGGTGCGGGGCTGGTAGAAGATTGTGTAAGGCGCCAGCGCAATGGCCCATTTAGCCACCCGGCCAGATGCATCCCGGCTGCCTATGATCTCGGCAAGCGGGGCGGTGCATACGACCATGATGGGATGCTCTTGAAAGTAGGGCTTCAGCTTCTTGGCGGCGAAGTACACTCCATAGCACATCTTCTGGTAGTGTGGGTAGTTTTGCTTTGAGCTGGACAGTACTTCGCTTAGATAATATACCGGCCTCTGGACTAGCTGGGCTCGGCCTTCTTCTGGGCGCTGGACCACGATGACTGTACTGACCACTCGGCTAGTTGCGGCAATGTAGAGGAGCATGGGCTCCTTCTCAGTCGGCGCCGCTAGGACAGGTGGAGTGGTCAGCATCTTCTTCAACTCATGGAAGGCTTGGTCTGCTTGGTCACTCCACTCGAAATGAGTGGATTTCTTCATGAGTCGGTACAGGGGGAGAGCCTTCTCTCCTAGCCGGCTGATAAAGCGGTTTAGGGAGGCCAGGCACCCGGTGAACTTCTGTACGTCTCGCAAATTGGTGGGAATCTCCATTCTCTCAATGGCCTTGATCTTCATAGGGTTGCACTCAATGCCGCGTTCGGAGACCAGAAAGCCTAGAAGCTGGCCGGCTGGTACTCCGAACACGCATTTCTCGGGGTTGAGCTTGATCTGGAATCGGCGCAAGTTGGCAAATGTTTCTTTGAGGTCTTCCAGCAGGGTGCCGCGCTTTTCTGTCTTCACCACAATATCGTCTATGTAGACGTGGGTATTTCTGCCGAGTTGCTTGAGGAGCCATTTCTACATGCAATGCTGAAAAGTGGCACCGGCATTCCTCAAGCCGAATGTCATAGTCAGGTAACAGAAAGCTCTGAATGGTGTGATGAAGGCGGTCTTCAGGCGGTCTGCTGGGTCCAACTTAATCTGGTGATATCCTGAGTAGGCATCCAAGAAACTCAACAGCTCGCATCCGGCTGTGGAGTCTATTACTTGATCAATCTGTGGCAGAGCAAACGGATCTTTGGGGCAGGCCTTGTTGAGGCTAGTGTAGTCTATACATATACGCCATTTGTTGTTCTTCTTCAAGACCAAGACTGGGTTGGCAAGCCACTCTGGGAAAAACACTTCCACAATAAAGCCGGCGGCAAGGAGCCGGGCTATCTCTTCTCCTACGATTCTTCTCTTCTCTTTTGACAGTCTGCGGAGGGGCTGCTTGACCGGCTTCGCATCCGCTCGGACGTGTAACTTGTGCTCGGCGAAATCCTTCGGAACACCCGACATGTCCTTTGAGGACCATGCAAAGATGTCTCAATTCTCACGGAGGAAGTCAACGAGCTCGCCTTCCTATTTACTTTCCAGGTTTGCACCAATGACTGCGAACCTCTCCGGGTTCTCCGGGTCCAGAGGTAT
Source organism: Aegilops tauschii subsp. strangulata (assembly GCF_002575655.3). NCBI lineage: Eukaryota > Viridiplantae > Streptophyta > Magnoliopsida > Poales > Poaceae > Aegilops > Aegilops tauschii. The sequence continues at coordinate 362,065,403 of NC_053039.3, forward strand.
CTTCTTCGTCTCCTTGGCCGGCTGGAAGGAGCCCTGCGCATCATATTCCTTGGGGTTGGGGGACAAGGCCGGCTGCTTGCCGGCCAAGGCCACAAATCGATCCAGCATCTTCTTCTCTTCTGCCACTACGAGGGACTCGGCCAGTCGGCTGCTGGCTGCAGCGCACTCGATGGACTTCTTGTAGTCGCCGGCCACTGTGATGATCCCCTTTGAGCTCGGCATCTTCATCTTCAGGTAGGCATAGTGGGGCACAGCCATGAACTTGGCTAGAGCAGGTCGGCCGAGCAAAGCGTGGTAAGGGCTTTCCAGATCCACTACCTCAAACCAGATCGCTTCTCGGCGAAAGTGATCCTTGTCTCCGTAGAGAACATCCATCTTGATCTTGCCGATCGGGGAACAGGACAGGCCGGGTACGATGCCATGGAAAACGGTCCGGCTTGGCATGAGCTGCTTCGCCTTGAGGTTCAACTTCTCCATGGTGTCGCGGTACAGTATGTTGATACTGCTTCCGCCATCAATCAGAACGCAGGAGAATCGGGCAGCCCGCCTCTCTGTTGCGAGGGTGACATCCAACAACAATGCGTAGGAGCCAGGGGACGGCATCATCTGGGTGATCGGCCCGGCTACAGTTGATAGGCCTTTCGGACCAATGCATGAACTCGGGGTTGCTGGAGGCGACTGCGTTGACCTCTTGGTGCTGTCGGCGCCGGCTGCGCTTGTCTTCAACCTGGCTTGTGAAGACGACGTAGGCGGCGTGCTCATCAGGAACTCATCTTGAATGGCTCCGACTGCTGGTCGGGCAGCCGGCTGCTCGGGGGCTGGAGGCGGCGGGCCGGGAGGCGGAGGCGGCACCAGCCCCTCGCCCTTGGAGATCCGGGTGAGCCAGTGGCACTTTCGGGTCGTGTGGTTGGACGGCTTCGCACCGCTGTGGAACTTGCAGGGGGCATCAAGAGTCTGCTCGTAGGAGAAGGCCAACTGCCAAGCTGGCCTGCCGCCCTTCTTCTTGGGAGCGGGCCACTCTTCGGGCTGCTCGTCTTCGACGGTGGCCACCTGCCGACTGGTGGAAGGCGGCATAGGGGCCTTGCGCTTGTGGTCGTTCTGGTAGGGGCGCCGATTGGAGTCGCCAGCGGGCGTCTTAGGAGCCGGAGCGAGCACCTTCCCAGAGGTGTCCACTCGGAGCTCGGTCTTCATCGTGGAGTCGGCTGTGGCGTACTTGTGTGCAATGACCAGCAGCTCGTCGAGGGTAGCCGGCTCATCGCAGAGGAGTCGGTGCTTGAGGAGGGTGCCCTCGCGGCACCCGGCGGTGAAGTATTCGATGGCCTGCACCTCGTGCACCCCCTCGCAGGAGTTGCGGAGCTCGGCCCACCGCGTGAGGTAGTCGCGGGTCGATTCGCTGGGCCCTTGGACGCATAAGGAGAGCTGGCGGGGCTTGGGAGGCCGCTTGTACGTGCTGGTGAAGCTGCGGACGAAGACTTCCGTGAAGTCCAGCCAGCTGTTGACGTTGTACGGCTTGAGGCTGTTGAGCTAGGTGCGTGCCGTGCCTTGCAGCATGAGAGGGGCGTACTTCACTGCTACGCGCCTATTGCCGTTCGCTATGCTGACGGCGGTAGAGTAGTCGATGAGCCAATCCTCCGGCTTCACAGAGCCGTTGTACTTGGGCGTGTCTCTGGGGAGCGAGAACCCTTTGGGGAAGGGCTCGTCGCGGATGCGGGGGCCAAAGCATGGCGGGCCGACATCGTCTTCTTCTAGCGCCAGCGATCGAGCTAGGCGGTCGATCCGGTGGCGGCGTCGTTCTCGCCGACTCCCTCGCAGCGGCCTAGTCGGCCCCCGAGAGTCGGATGCGTGACAGGCGGCGGGGTGGGACATCTCTCTCCATGAGGCGGGGAGGAGGCGGATTGCCCTGGCGCTCCACCACTTGAGGGCAGCCTTCCGCGTCGCGCTCGATGGTGATTCGAGTCCGGCTGCGGCTAGCAGCCGGCTCCTTGTCCTTCCTTGCGCGGGCGCCGCTCGCAGTCGGCGACCGGGATGTCGCGGCATGCTCTCGCCGCGGGGGAGGACTCTCAGCGCGGGCGCCGGCTTCATGCCGTTCCGCGGCCGCATCGATCAGCTGCTGGATGCGCCTTGTCATGTAGGGGAGCTCATCAGCCCCCAGCCCATTCAGCTCTTCTGCTGCCGCCTGAGCAGCTCGCAGATTTTCGAGCGGTGTGGCGTAAACGCGGCGGTCCGCCCCCAGCATGCTGGCGATGGCCGCGCCGCGCTTCTTGACGAGGCCAACTCGGCTCGGTCTGCCGTGAGGCGGCGTACCAAAAGCGGCGCGGTCGACTTCGCGCTGGTGGGCCTCAGTGAGGCGTCTCATGGAGGCTATCTTCTGGCCCTCCGCGATGAGGGCGAGACGACGTGCCTCCAGGGTCTCGGCGTCGGCATTGGCCGGGATGGGGATGGACAAGTCATGCATCGCCGCCTGTAGGGCGTCGTGGGCGCTCTCGCCCGGGTCGGCGACGTGGCTGATGACCAGCACCTCAGTGACAGCACTGCTGCCGCTGTCGGCTCGAGGGAGAGGGTCGTCGAAGACTACCACGTCGGAGGGGTAGGCGTCGAACGATGCCGTGTCAGAGTCGACAAGCATCGGGTCGGTGGAGCTGACCGACTCCAAGTCTACAGCAAGCTCGCTGGAGATGTGAAGCTGGTCGAGGAGGCTGATGAGGCGGCTCTCGGGGTAGCCCGTGCCCGCGTTGGACGCGGGCTCGTCGGAGATGCGAGCCTCGCCAAGAAGATCGGCGAGGCAGCTTGCTGCGCAGGCGTCGTCGACGCGTTGCAGCGCGTCGGGGCAAGCGCTGTCAGGCGTAGTAGGCTGGCTGCGCTCGCGGGGGAGAAAAGGGTTCCCGTCCCCACGGTGGGCGCCAAATGTCGGGTGGTAGGTGCGACATATGCCAACGGGTGGCTTATCATTGTGGGAGCCAGTAAAACATCGCCGGTGCCTGGAAACGGGATGAGGCGAAGACATGCACGCCGGCAGATCTTACCCAGGTTCGGGACTCTCCGTGGAGATAACACCCCTAGTCCTGCTCTGCGGGGTCTCCGCATGATCACTAGATCAATACAAGTAGTTACAAGTGCTCCTTGAGCTGTTTGGCTAGAGGAACAAGAAGGGCAAGGCTAGCTCTCCTTTTCTCTCTATGTGGTATGTGGAATTCTATGAGATCAACCCTTTTGCATGGGTGCCCCGGGGGGTTTATATAGGCCTACCCCCAGGGGTACAATGGTAATCCGGCTGGGCGCGGGTCCCAGCCGTCAGTGTCTATGCTCGCCGGCTTCTCCGCCGGCCATTGGGGCCCGCCGACTGGTGGGTCCCGCCGGCTGCCGGCCTCTTGGCCGGTAGGCCGGCCCCACCGCTTGGGGGCTTTGTCGGCGGCTGGTTACTGTTGCCTCGCCTCTGATGACGAGGGTTTTGTCTAGGTAAGCGTGGCTACAGTGTCGCCGCCTTGCGAGCTCTCACTGTAGCCTTACCTCGTCTTGTCTCCTTAATGGGGCGCATACTTCGAGGGAGGGAGGTAGCCGGCTATTGGGAGCCGGCCACATCCCTGGCCGACTAGAGGAGCCCAGGCCACCTTCAGATGTCTCTCTGGCAAAGGGGCCCGCCGCCCACGGGCCGTACTGGGACCTGTCATGGGTGACATCGAGGCCAACATGGCTACAGTGCCGCGCCGGACGGGGGATGGCTGGCCCGTACGGCGCCCTGTGGCCATGCCTGTTCCGGGATTCGGGGGTAGTGGGCGGTACTGTGGCCACACCCCATCCTATCTCCGCTATGTGGGTACAGTCTTGGTGGGTGCAGTCTTGGCCGGCTCCTGGGAGCCGGCTTTCTTCATGGCCGGCTTCTGGGAGTCGGTTTTCTTCATGGCCGGCTTCTGGGAGTCGGTCCTCTTGGGGCCGGCTTCTGGGAGTCGGTCCTCTTGGGGCCGGCTTCCTGGAGTTGGCTATCTCGTATCTTTCTCGGGGGAGGTTTCTGAGGCTGGGTTGCCTTCTGGGAGTCGGCCCTGGGGATAGCCGGCCGGGGGAAGGCGGCCCTACGCTTTGTATGCTTGAAGGCTTGAATGGCCTGATAATTTTTCGAAGAGTCAGGGGGAGTCGGTATGGCTACCCGTGGCCATTTACTCTGACAATCTATGTGTTAACCTTGTTCTTACATGAAACTACCTCTCTTCTGTATCCTGCATCAATCACTTATGATGAGTCACCTTTATTTGTTGCATATTGCATATTATTTCTAGCCTATTGCCATGTATTACTTTTAATTTGGTCAAATGCATTTGTTAGGGCACCCTTTTAATTTGGCAGAGTGATATTGGTTTCATCTTTCATATGGTTTCTAGCTTGCATTGATTCTAACAAGTTCAAGCACCTTGTGCTTAGTTTACACTTTATACATCATACATGTCTATATGTCACGCTGTCCTGTTTTTCATACATATTCCATCCTCCTATCTTGCGGCTGCCTTTCATGAAAGTAGTGTTCATCAGTATCATGCATCAATGAGTTCTGAAGAGCAAATTTTATTCCTTTTTCTTGTGGGTTTGACTTGACAAGGAAAAATCAAGAAAGAGGAAGGAAAAGAGTAAGGAAGGCGATGATGGTGGCCCTCTGCAGCAACATAAACGGAGCATCTGTGCCGATTCTCCTTGTACTGATAGTGCATTACAAGGTCCAAGTCTCCGCTCCCCTACTCCACCATCCAAGGTGCTTGCTCTAGCTTGGCAGTGTGATATCTGGTTGCATGTTGCATATGGTGTCTAGCTTGTATTGCTCCTAATTAGTGTAAACTGCATCTGCTTAGCTTACACATGATACGTGTGAATATGACACGCTTTCCTGTTTTTGGTACATACTATATCTGTCTATCACACCATGTTCTTACATCAAACTACTCTTCTTGTGTATCCTGCATCAGTCACTTATGATGGAACACCTTTAAGTTGGCAGTGTGATATTGGTTTACGCCTTGAATATGATTTCTAGCATGTATTGCTTCTAGTTTGATGAACGCCACCTATGACGAGACAGTTTTAACTTGGCAGAGTGATATTGATTGCACCTTTCATATGGTGTCTAGTTTGCAGTGCTTCTAATTTGTTGAAGTGCCTTCTTCTTAGTTACCACATCATAGGTGTGAATATGTCAAGTCGTCCATTTTTTCGTACATATTCCATCCTCGTATCATGACTTTGCCTTTCATCAGAGTAGTGTTCGTTAGTATCATGCATGAATGAGTTTTGAAGAGCGAATTATATTCCTTTTTCTTGTCGGTTTGACCTCACAATGCAAAATCAATAAAGCTGAAGGAAATTGGCAAGGCATTGGATGATGGTGGTCCTTCCGAGCAACTGAAATGGAGGTTCTCTACAGATTCTACTCCGCCATCCTCCCAACAAGATTCGCAAGACAACGCAAGGCTAGACAGTCAACGTAGCTGTGTAGATGATGAGCACATCTCCCCTACTCCACCATCACAGGTGCTTGCTCTAACTTGGCACTATTATATGTGGTTGCATGTTGCATATGATGTCTAGCTTGTATTGCTTCTAACTTTGTTGAATTGCATCTGCTTACTTTACACATAATGCCTATGAATATGACATGTGTTCCTGTTTCTAGAACATACGTGTACATGATGAGCACATCTCCCCTACTCCACCATCACAGGTGCTTGCTCTAACTTGGAACTGTTATATGTGGTTGTGTTTTCCGTATGATGTCTAGTTTGTATTGCTTCTGATTATGTTGAATTGCAGCTGCGTAGCTTACAACTTATACCTGCAACGATCACTTACCCATAAGACACATTTAACTTGGGACTGTGATGTAGGTTGCATCTTGCATTGTCTTCTAGCTTGTATTGCTTCTAATTTCTTGAGATGGCACTTACGATGAGACACTTTTTACCTGATAGAGTGATATTGGTTGCATGTTCATATGGTGCCTAGCTTTCATTTCTTCTAATTTTGTTGAAATGCCTTCCGCTTACTGTTTTTTCATACATATTCCATCCTCCTATCGTACGTCTGAATATGAAACGCTGTCTTTTTTTGTATATATTCCATCCTCCTATCCTGCGCTGGTCTTACATCAAATTAGTGTTCGTCTGTATCATGCATCAACCAGTTATGCAGAGCTAATTTTATTCATCTTGTGGTTTTGACTTCATAAGGCAATATCAGAAAATAGGAAGGAAAAGAGTAAGTTAGGGGATGTTGGTGGTCCTCCGCACCGATGCAAACAGAGACTCACAAGATTTGCCACTGCTCCTGCTAATGAAGTTGAAGTCCCAAGTCTACATGATGAGTTCATCTCCCGTACTCCATCGCAGGTGCTTGCTCTAAGTTGACAGTGTGATAATTGGTTTCATGTTGCATATGTTGTCTAGCCTGTATTTCTTCTATTTTGATTAAATTGCACCTGCTGAGTTCATACGTTATACATGTGCATATGACATGGCATTCTGTGTCTAGAATACACTGCATCTATCTATCATACCATGTTCTTACATCAAAGTACTGCTGTTGTGTATCCCGCATCAGTCACTCATGATTGGACACTTTTAACATGGCAGTTTGACAGTGGTTGCATCTTGCATTGATTTCTACGTTGTACTTCTTCTAATTTTTCGAATTGGCACTTATGACAAGACACTTTTAACTTGGCAGAGTAATATTGGTTGCATCTTTCATATGGTGTCTAGCTTGCATCACTTCTATTTTCTTGAAAATCCTTCTGCTTAGTTTACACATCGTAGCTGTGAATATGTCATGCCGTCCTGTTTTCCTTACATATTCCATCCTCATACGGTTGTCTTACATCAAATTATTGCTTGTCTGTATCATGTATCAATGAGTTCTGAAGAGCGATTTTATTCTTTTGTGTTGTGGGTACGGCTTGACATGGCAAAGTCAAAAAAGATCAAGGAAAATAATATAGTAGGGAGTGATGTTACTCGTCGGGTGAAACGGAAAAGGATCGGCCGTCCAGATTCTGCTGGTACTTATAGGGCAGTAGAAGGTCCAAGTCCAGCTTCAGCATCCGCTTCAACTATACCAGCATCTCAACGAGTTACTCGTTCGTTTGCTCCGGAACTGGCCAGTTCCCAAGCTGCCTTCACACCTAACACTACTTCCGAAGCACTGCTGACACAACCGGACTTGGCAAGATCAGATGAACCTCATGAGCATCAACACCAAGACGGTACCTGACCGAGTCAAGTTGCAGTTGCATGCTCCTTTATATGTACTCTCACAGTTTGATGTACACTAACACTTTCCATATTCGTTGTTGAACTAGCACCACGACCCAAGCGGAAACAGACATCAGGGATAATGCTTGACAGATTAACAAAATCTAAAGGAGGAAGAATGGAGATCCATTTTGAGGCAGGTTTAAAAAGGCCACGTGATGCTTTAGAGTCAGCCAAGTTAGTATCAGAGGCAGCCGTTGCCGTTAGATGTCATGCACGTATCCTCCCAACATGGATCAAGTACAGGAATGAGAAAGACAATACCCAGTTTAACACCTTCCTTGACCATTTATCCGTAAGTAATGTTATTCATCGCAATTAGTAATATTGTCTTGCTCTGTCCCATACTTTCTAGCCTCCTCCTAATAAGACTCACATTCTTTTTTCAACAGATGAGGTTCAAGTTGGATCCGAAAGATGATGCAACTAAACAAGGATGCACTCATGTTTTTTAGTCTGCTCTGCGACAGTATCGGTACCACCTTAGAAAATCTCACTTTGAAGGCAAGGCTAACAATGAAATCGCCCAAACATCTCCAGTGGAATATATTACAGATGAAGACTGGACAACCCTCGTTAAACACTGGTCTGATCCAAAGTATCAGGTAGGCTATATGTATTTGATCAGACCACATATTGAACTTGTATTTATGTATGTGCCTTACAATTGTATCTTCTTCTAGGCTAATTGTTTGAAGAACAAGACCAACCGTTCTAAAGTGAAATTCCAACAGACAACAGGATCTCGTAGCTATATTGCACATTGCGAGGCTCTTGTAAATAGCTGCTACTTCCTTCTTTTTTCTGTGCCATATTATTGTATCTATATTGACTTGTTCCAAATACAGAGGAAAGCCTGTGCGGACCAAAAAGAACCTGAACCGAATGCAGTGCAAATCTTTAAGGATTGCCACACCAGCAAGATGAAGGGAATGAGCACACCAGTTCAAGCCGCTGTTGTAAGTCCTTACCCCTCCTACCTTTGAACTGATTGGTACTGTGATGTGTTCATTTAACTACTTGGTTTGCAGCCAATGTCAGTTACTCTGTTCACTTTTATACACAGTTTTCTTAACGTATCATTTCACCTTACATGGTTTAAAAGAGATGAAGGATATTCTTTTGGTCTTGATCTGTATTCTAGTTGTTATGTTCACGTGCGCACACAATGATAAAATAGCCTGTTTGTTTTATATCTGTTTGCCCATGATATGACTGATGGCATACTATGTTCATCCTACTTTAAACCATGTCTCTTTATCCTTAGATGTCAACGAATGTGAGGAAATATACAATACAGTAGGCATGCTACATGGACATATGTTCCGAAAGTGATTTTATTATGTAGTTGGCACTACAATACATGCTAATGTATTACTGTAGTTCACCAAAATAAGTTATGTATAAACGTGTAACCTACTTTGTTTGTTTTTGTCTCATTAGTAACTTATCTGGTACACTAATCTACAAGTTCAAACTTTCAGGAAGCTATGGAAAAAATGATTGAATAGCCACAACTACCTGAAGGTGACGAGGCTACCACAGGCACAATGTCACCTCTTGATGCAGTGCGTTAGTATCTCTCCACTAACAGTGCAAAAAGCACCTTCCTGCGTAATTCTGGGTTGGTTGTCAAGGTAACCTCGTCCAAATCACCTACTGAACAAAATCTTCCTGCTAGACAGAGTGATATATCTGTGCTCCAGACGCAAGTCCAATCCCTAATGGACGTCGTTTTGGAAACAAGAATAGTGGTTGACAGATGTCGTCAAGATATGAATGGTTTTGAAACCAGACTATCAGACATTCGCTTCGTTGTTCAAGAGCAATGGCAGAAAAATGATGAAGATCATGCTGCTTCATCAGATTCTACAGCCTGAAACATTAGCACTCAGGTCAAATGATCTGTGCTTCTATACATCTGATGGTGCTTTTATCTGCAAGGACTGTAAACTTTGTGCCAACAGGCCTTTTGTTGGGATACAACATTTATGCTGCTGCCAAAGGCTGCAATAATTACGACGCTATTTTTGTATAGTGTAGGTTTATCTTAGTAATGTATTCGGCCGAAAGCTTCGTAGGAGCCCAACATGCCAACATTCGTTGGGCCCATTCCAATTGGGCTAAAAACAATTATGGGCTGAAATTTGCATGTAGCCCACTAAAAATATCTAGGCCTAAGTCAGCATAAGATTTCATATTTTTCTGGTAGGCCTTTAACAGGCCTAAACATAATTTCGGCCCTCAGTAACAATAGGCCGTTTACAGGTGTAAATATGTCGAGCCCATAAAAAACATGGGCCTTTAAAAGACCGAAAGTGAGATTGGGCCCATTTATGATGCGGATCTTTCACAGGCCGAAATTCGGACGGGCCGTAAATGCGCCGTCCTAATACATGGGCCTTTAACAGGCCGGAAGTTCGGTCGGGCTAGATTATCGTCATTTTTATATGGGCCGTTAATGGGCCCGATGTGACGTTGGGCCACATATGGCCCATGGATTTCGTCCGACGTTAACAGCCGAAAATCACAAGAGGCCGAAAGTGGCCCAAATCTACAGTGGGCCGCTAACAGGCCGAATGTCAGACATGGCCGAATATGACCCAAATCCTTCACGGTCGTTTATGGGTTGAAAGTTTCAATGGCCTGTAAATGGGCCCAAATGAAGCAGGACCTTTAACAGGCCGGAAATACACCGGGCCGTAATTTGGCCCATATACTTAGCGGACTGTTAACGGGCCAGAAGTGATCATGGGCCGCGATGATGCCAAGTTTAGGATAGGCCGTTGACGGGCCGATTTGACACTAGCCGTACGGGCCTTAACTGAGAATGTTGGGCCTTTATCTGGGCCGGCCCATTATGGCCCGCAAAATCTCGTGGGCCTTTAGCTGGGCCGACCCATTATGATATGAAAAATCTCATGGGCCTTTTGCTGGGCTGGCCCATTATGGACCGCAAAATCTTGTGGGCCTTTAGTTGGGCCGGCCCATTTAAACTTTATGGGCCTCTTTTGGGCCGGTCCACGTGTCAGCATATCATAGGCGCATCTCGCCCATTGGATGAGTGACACCCGTGCCAACGCGGAGCTGACACGTGTTTTCGTCAGCCAATCAGAATTTTCCACATGGAAAATCCCCATTGGTCCGGGCTGTTAACGGGTTATCAGATCCAAAACTGGACCCGATAGCTTAACGACGTTCCGTTATAGTGGATGCCACGTGTCAGTCACCCTTGACGAAAGCACTTCTGTGACGCGCGATTTATCGTCATGGAAGTGGACACTTCCGTGATGATACTTTTGGTAATGTCATGGAACACTTCTACGACATCACATGTATGACTATCTTGATTCTGTCATAAATTTGTCATGGATGTACATGCATGACAGAAAACGTGACCTACTGTGACAAACATGTATCATCACGGAAGTGTATTTTTTTGTAGTGCTTGCCCGAGATTCGATCGTCGGTATCTTCATACCTAGTTCAATCTCATTACCGGCAAGTCTCTTTACTCGTTCCGTAATGCATCATCCCGCAACTAACTCATTAGTCACATTGCTTGCAAGGCTTATTATGATGTACATTACCGAGAGGGCCCAGAGATACCTCTCCGATACTCGGAGTGACAAATCCTAATCTCGATCTATGCCAACCCAACAAACACCTTCGGAGATACTTGTAGAGCATCTTTATAATCACCCAGTTATGTTGTGACATTTGATAGCACACAAGGTATTCCTCTAGTATCCGGGAGTTGCATAATCTCATAGTCAAAGGAATATGTATAAGTCATGAAGAAAGCAGTAGCAATAAAACTTGACGATCATTATGGCAAACGGATGGGTCTTGTCCATCACATCATTCTCCTAGTGATGTGATCCCATTCATCAAATGACAACACATGTGTATGGTTAGGAAACTTAACCATGTTTGATTAACGAGCTAGTCTAGTAGAGGCTTACTAGGGACACTGTGTTTTGTCTATGTATCCACACATGTATCAAGTTTCCGGTTAATACAATTCTCGCATGAATAATAGATATTTATCATGATATAGGGAAATATAAATAACAACTTTATTATTGCCTCTAGGGCATATTTCCTTCAGATCCGAGGTCCCCCCCACCTCTCTGCGCCAAGATGGCAGCTGGAGGCGAGGGGACCAAAATTTCTCAGATGGCAACAGCGACGGCGGCACGAGAAACCCTAGCAAATGCACAGTTGCTGCATTCGATGTAACGCGCTATGGGTGAGGCCCAATAGCGCTGCCTGCGTTGCTCCGCCCATGTGGTTGCCTCTATCTGTTTTCCCCCTTAGCATTGGCTTAAAAACAACAGTTGCTTTCTAAAAAAATGGCTTAGGCTATTCGATAGATTTGAGTTTTTTGAAACTTTTGGTGAATTCAAAAATATTCATGAATTATAAAAGATATTTATGGATTTATTAAAATGGATTCTAATATTTAAAAAAATAAAATAATCAGAAAATATTCAGGAATTTGGAAAAATGATTTTAAAAATGTTATTTAATTAGAAGTGCACCAATTTTAAAAATATTGATGTTTTGAAATTTTTACCAATTAGAAAAATTTTCGTTGAGTTAGAAAATGTTTGCGAATTTTAAAAATTGTTCATGTTTTTTTAAATCTAAATTTGGAAATGTTCTTGAGATTTTAAAATGTTTCAAAATTTTAAAAAATTCATGAATTTTTAAAAAACAGTTGTATTCCAAAAACTATCCCTATTTGAAAACATAATCATGTATTTATGAATTTACCTGACTTTTAAAAATGGAATAAGAAAATAAAAAGGAAAGAGAAAAATAAAAAATAGGAAAAAACCAATAAAACCAGCAAGTTGAAACACATGATTTGCACACATTCGGTTAAATCCAGTAACCTTGTATCCCAATGTGGTGAGCTTACCATCTGCTACCACCATAATCCGTGCTCTTGCATACAATCACATGATAAAAGTAACACCACAATGACGATGAAGTGGAGTGCTTCAACGCACATAGCCGATCTAACCTGCACCCTTGCCTACTTCATGATTAGTCTTCTCTTTGAGCACGAACTTGGAGTAATCATCTTTTGCCCCTTGCCTAGTCTTAAACCCTCTATGGCAAATATTTTTTATAAGCATTCACTTGTTCATGGTATGTCTGCCATGAACCATAGACTTTTGGAACCTTCCCTGAGTACACCACATACCACTTTGCCCACGAAGACATAAGAGCAAAAATTCAACCAGCAGGTAAAACAACAGAACATATGGAACAAAAGCAACATAGGCATGCATGATCATATACCTAAAAAGCAGCACAAGTTTAATCCTACCATCGTTCAAAAGAGGGTGTAATCCTACCATCGTTCACCATCACCATGAGGGGTTAGTATATGCCAACTCATTGAAATATACATGCCAACAAGTGTTGTAAAGGCCTAGTTACCTCAAAATGTACATCATCATCATCATCATGCACGTCGTCACCACCACCATACCTTATTGTTGGGAAACGTTGCATGGAAAACAAAAAAAATTCTACGCACATGCAAGATCTATCAAGGAGATGCATAGCAACGAGAGTGGAGAGTGTGTCTACGTACCCTCGTACACCATAAGCGGAAGCGTTTAGTAACGCGGTTGATGTAGTTGAACTTCTTCGCGATCCAACTGACCGAATACCGAACGTACGGCACCTCCACGTTCAGCACACGTTCAGCTCGGTGACGTCCGCGCCTTCTTGATCCAGCAAGATGGCGAGGTAGTGGATGAGTTCCGGCAGCACAATGGCGTGGTGACGGTGATGGTGATGCTATCTCCGCAGGGCTTCGCCTAAGACGAAAATATGACTAAGGGTGTAAACGGTGGAGTGGGGCGCCGCACACGGCTAAGAGATTGTTGTGGTTATGTGTGGTGCCCCCTCCCGCATATACATAGGTGGGGGGGGGAGGGAGGAGCGGCCAAGGAGGCACCCCAAGTTGGCCGAATCCTACTTGGGGTCCTTCCCTAGTGGCGCCCCTTACCATATTTGCCGGAGGGGGGAAGGAAAGGGGGGAGAGGAAAGGAAGGGGGAGGCCGACCTCCCCTTTCCTTCTCTCCCCAAGGGATGCGGCCTAGGAGGGGTGCGCCAGCCCCTTGTGGGCTGGTGTGTTCCCCCCTTTGGCCCACAAGGCCCATTAACCTCCCGGGGTGTCCGGAACCCCTTCCGGTGACGCGATTTCTACCCGGTACATTCCGAAACTCTTCCGGTGTCCAAATATCATCGTCCTATATACCAATCTTTACCTCCAGACCATTCCGGAGCTCCTCGTCATGTCCATGATCTCATCCGGGACTCCGAACAACATTCGGTCACCAAATCATATAACTCATATAACACTACACTACTGCAGGATGCTGCTAACGCGACACTACGATCAGAGACCCTTCGAAAAAACTGTCTGCGATGCAATAATCGAAAACGGTGGTGTAGAAAACCCGTCAAAAAAGGTGCAAAACGTTTGCGATGGAGGATGCATCAAACACGGTTTAGATTTTAGTTGCGTGTGCGATGCAGGGCATACGGTTCAGTTCACTTAACTGTTTGCGATGAGGAGGAACAAAAGAAACGGGCAACCAGATGAAGGTGTGTGCGATATACAGCATACGGTTCACTCCGATGAACTGTTTGTGATTAGGCAACACAAAAGAAACGGTCAGCCAGATCAAGGTGCGTGCGATATACGACATGTGGTTCACTCGGATGAATTGTTTGCGTTGAGACAAGAGAACAGAAATGGTTCGATATATCAAGATGTGTGTGATACGCGGCAAACAGGTCTGTAATTAGAAATGTGTGCGAAGACCGATAATAACACAGATGATTGCTTCTGATAAGACGTATGTGATATGCTCTGTCTACACAATATCTATTGGCCATTGGGGGACGGGCGGTCATCCGGATACGCCATAAGGATGCGAAGGGCATCCTATATCAGCAAGGACTAGCTGTTCCACCAGTAGCTCATGTAAGAGAACTCTCAAGTTAAGTGTGCTCACGCTGGAGCAACCATCAGATGGGTGACTGGATGGGAAGTTGTGTTGATGTTAAATTAACTGATAGGATGGGTTGTATTTGTTAAATTAAATGACTGATACGACCCATCCCATGAGCTAATTTAACCTCGAGGTCCTTGTTTTTTTAACACATGTTAAAGAAGGTCTACCGCAATACTTTTTGACAATGTGCGATACGTGGCATACAGTTGATCCATCCGACTTGTTTGTGATGGAATAAGCCGTGTGTGTTGTGGGCAAACACTTGCTAGTATTCAACCGTTTGCGATTGATGAATTCATGTGTGGCCCGTGTTCATCTGATCATCATCTACTTCTTGTGCTAGCTCGATGTTCCTTCTATGCTAAGTTTCCATTAATTGATGGTGTTTTATGAACACGCCACCGTTTCCCGCCATTTCCTCACCTGTTTCCCGCCACCCAGCGATATTGCGCATAAACCTAGGCGGCGCGCGACGCACGGAGGTGACAAGCGCAGCCTGTAGCACATCCACCTTTTCCAAGCATGCCAACCACCAAAGCGTCGCCTCTCCCATCAACGTCGTCGACGAGGAAAATGAGCAGGCGCCACGACCCGTCGAGGCTGAGGCGCTCCCCGGCAACGCGATGGACGACGCCGTGATGCGCGTCATCGCCAGGGTTGAGCAGACCTTTGGCGCATGGCGCTTGAGCGCCGCGGATCAAGATAGGCATGTCAGCGCCGACAGGCTGCAGCTCGCCGCACAACATGATTGATGGCGCGTGATGTCTACTACAGAACCTTCTTCTTGTAGACGTTGTTGGGCCTCCAAGTGCAGAGGTTTCTAGGACAGTAGCAAATTTCCCTCAAGTGGATGACCTAAGGTTTATCAATCTGTGGGAGGCGTAGGATGAAGATGGTCTCTCTCAAGCAACCTTGCAACCAAATAACAAAGAGTCTCTTGTGTCCCCAACATACCCAATACAATGGTAAATTGTATAGGTGCACTAGTTCGGCGAAGAGATGGTGATACAAGTGCAATATGGATGGTAGATATAGGTTTTTGTAATCTGAAAATATAAAAACAGCAAGGTAACAAGTAGTAAAAGTGAGCGTAAACGGTATTGGAATGCTAGGAAACAAGGCCTAGGGTTCATACTTTCACTAGTGCAGGTTCTCTCAACAATAATAACATAATTGGATCATATAACTATCCCTCAACATGCAACAAAGAGTCACTCCAAAGTCAGTAATAGCGGAGAACAAACAAAGATATTATGGTAGGGTACGAAACCACCTCAAAGTTATTCTTTCAGATCGATCTATTCAAGAGTCCGTAGTAAAATAACACGAAGCTATTCTTTCTGTTCAATCTATCATAGAGTTTGTACTAGAATAACACCTTAAGACACAAATCAACCAAAACCCTAATGTCACCTAGATACTCCAATGTCACCTCGAGTATCCATGGGTATGATTATACGATATGCATCACACAATCTCAGATTCATCTATTCAAACCAACACAAAGTACTTCAAAGAGTGCCCCAAAGTTTCTACCGGAGAGTCAAGACGAAAACGTGTGCCAACCCCTATGCATAAGTTCACAAGGTCACTGAACCCGCAAGTTGATCACCAAAATATACATCAAGTAGATCACGTGATATCCCATTGTCACCACAGATAAGCACATGCAAGACATACATCAAGTGTTCTCAAATCCTTAAAGACTCAATCCGATAAGATAACTTCAAAGGGAAAACTCAATCCATTACAAGAGAGTAGAGGGGGAGAAACATTATAAGATCCAACTATAATAGCAAAGCTCGCGATACATCAAGATCAAGCCGAATCAAGAACACGAGAGAGAGAGAGAGATCAAACACATAGCTACTAGTACATACCCTCAGCCCCGAGGGTGAACTACTCCCTCCTCGTCAAGGAGAGCGCCAGAATGATGAAGATGGCCACTGGTGAGGGATCCCCCCTCCGGCAGGGTGCCGCAACAGGGTCCCGATTGGCTTTTGGTGGCTACAGAGGCTTGCGGCGGCGAAACTCCCGATCTATTCTGCTCCCCGATGTTTTTAGGGTATATGGATATATATAGGCGAAAGAAGTCGGTCAGGGGAGCCACGAGGGTGGGGGCGCGCCCAGGGGGGCAGGCCCGCCTCCCTGCCTCGTGGCCACCTCGAAGCTTCCTTGACTTCAACTCCAAGTCTCCTGGATCACGTTCGTTCCAAAAATCACGCTCCCGAAGGTTTCATTCTGTTTGGACTCCGGTTGATATTCCTTTTCTGCGAGACACTGAAACAAAGGAAAAAACAGAAACTGGCACTGGGCTCTGGGTTAATAGGTTAGTCCCAAAAATAATATAAAAGTGCATAGTAAGGCCCATTAAACATCCAAGATGGATAATATAATAGCATGAATACTTCATAAATTATAGATACGTTGGAGACGTATCAGCATCCCCAAGCTTTATTCCTGCTCGACCTCGAGTAGGTAAATGATAAAAGAAATAATTATAGATACGTTAGCAGGTGCACAAGTTTGATCAATGATAATTTCAATCACCTTTTCTAGCATCATCACATGTCATAACAATAGCTCAACTCATAAAGCTTCTCATGATCAAGTAACAAGCTATTCACATGTTAAAGTATAGATCATAAACCATCTTGAAAACTAACAAACTGTGTTATTAGTCATCAAACAATTACAATTCATCTTATTTTCATGAAGAGTCTATGTCAGAGCTTTGATTTAGCAAACCCCACATACTCAACTATTATTTAGTCTTTCACAATTGCTAACACTCACGCAATATTTATGGGTTCAAAGTTTTAATCAGACACAGAGAAAGATAGGGGCTTATAGATTCGCCTCCCAACCTTTTACCTCAAGGGTAATGTCAACAATAATAGCTCATGATGCCTTACATCCAATTGGATATATATATCAGAATCTTTCCAACACAATGTGCTTGCCAAAGGATAAAATGTAAAAAGGAAAGGTGAAGATCACCATGACTCTTGCATAAGGTAAAAGACAAGAATAAAAGATAGGCCCTTCGCAGAGGGAAGTAGAGGTTGCCATGCGCTTTTATAGTTGGATGCACAAAATCTTAATGCAAGGGAACGTCACTTTATATTGCCACTTGTGATAGGGACCTTTATTATGCAGTCCGTCACTTTTATTGCTTCCATATCACAATGTCGTATAAAGCTTATTTTCTACACACTAAAAGATCATACATATTTAGAGAGCATTTTTTATTGCATGCACCGATGACAACTTACTTGAAGGATCTTACTCAATCCATAGGAAGGTATGGTGGACTCTCATGGCAATACTGGTTTAAGGGATGTTTGGAAGCACAAGTAGTATCTCTACTTAGTGCAAAGAATTTGGCTAGCATGAGGGGGGAAGGTAAGCTCAACGTGTTGGGCGATCCATGACAATATACTTTATTTTGGATATAAGAAAACATAACCCATTATGTTGTCTTCCTTGTCCAACATCAACCTTTTAGCATGTCATATTTTAATGAGTGCTCACAATTACAAAAGATGTCCAAGATAGTATATTTATATGTGAAATCTCTCTTCCTTCAATATTCTTTCATGAATTGTTCAAGTGACCAATACAACGTTTTCTAACCTTCAATAAATTTACCACCTCTACTTCTTATATGTAAAGTCATTACTCCCCATGGGATAAGCATATGAAACATATATAATTTCAGATTTATGATATTCAATTCATTCAACCATTTACTAATAGGATATAAGTGAAGCACACGAGTAAATGACAAACTACTCCAAAAAGATATAAGTGAAGATCAATGAGTTGTTAAATAATTATGTAGCTATGTGAAGACTCTCTCTCATTTAAGAATTTCAGATCTTGGTATTTTATTCAAACAGCAAGCAAGGCTAAAGAAAATAAAATGACGCTCCAAGCAAAACACATATCATGTGGTGAATAAAAATATAGCTCCAAGTAAAGTTACCGATGAACGAAGACGAAAGAGGGGATGCCTTCCGGGGCATCCCCAAGCTTAGGCTCTTGGTTATCCTTGAATATTACCTTGGGGTGCCTTGGGCACCCCCAAGCTTAGGCTCTTGCCGCTCCTTATTCCATAGTCCATCGAATCTTTACCCAAAACTTGAAAACTTCACAACACAAAACTTAACAGAAAACTCGTAAGCTCCGTTAGTATAAGAAAATAAATCACCACTTAGGTACTATTGTGAACTCATTCTAAATTCATATTAGTGTTAAACCTACTGTATTCCAACTTCTCTATGGTTCATACCCTCTGATACTACTCATAGATTCATCAAAATAAGCAAACAACACATAGAAAACAGAATCTGTCAAAAACAGAACAGTCTGTAGTAATCTGTATCAAACGTATACTTCTGGAACTCAGACTCAGAAAAATCTGCCAAAATAGGATGACCTAGATAATTTGATTGTTGATCTTCTGCAATTGGAATCAGTATTTTATCACATTCTGGTGATTTTAAACAATCGTTTCGTGAACAGAAAGTTTCTGGAATTTTCAGCAAGATCAAATAACTATCATCCAAGAAGATCCTATAGGTCTTACTTGGCACAAACACTAATTAAAACATAAAACCACATCTAACCAGAGGCTAGATCAAAAATTTATTACTAAACAGAACCAAAAAGAAAGAACAAAAATAAAAATTGGGTTGCCTCCCAACAAGCGCTAACGTTTAACGCCCCTAGCTAGGCATGGTGATTTCAATGATGCTCGCATAAAAGATAATAGTTGAAACATAGTGGGAGCATCATGAAGAATATGACTAGCACATTTAAGTCTAACCCACTTCCTACGCATTGGGATTTTGTGAGCAAACAACTTATGGAAACAATAATCAAGTAGCATAGGAAGGCAAAACAAGCATAACTTCAAAACTTTAAGCACATAGAGAGGAAACTTGATATTATTGCAATTCCTACAAGCATATATTCCCCCCTCATAATAATTTTCAGTAGCATCATGAATGAATTCAACAATATAAACATCACATAAAGCATTCTTTTCATGTTCTACATGCATATAATTTGTATTACTCTCCACATAAGCAAATTTCTTCTCATGAATAGTAGGAGTATCATAAGAGACTCGAATACTATAAATTGTTTCCACATTAAAAGAGTAATGTTCAGAAAAAGGGTAATCATAATCATGACAAGTTTTATAAATATAATCATCACTACTTTTTATAGCATAAGTGTCATCACAATAATCATCATAAGTAGGAACTTTGTTCTCATCATAATCAATTGAAACCTCTTCCAAGATAGTGGAATCATTACTAAATAAAGTCATGACCTCTCCAAATCCACTTTCATAATTATCACGATAAGATTCAACATCCTCCAAAATAGTGGGATCATTACTTCCTAAAGTTGACACTCTTCCAAACCCACTTTCATCAATATAATCATCATAAGTAGGAGGCATGCTATCATCATAACAAATTTGCTCATCAAAACTTGGGAGGCTAAAAATATCATCTTCATTAAACATAGCATCCCCAAGCTTGGGACAAACATTAATTGCAGCAAATATATTCTCAAACATGTCATTCTCATCAAACATAGCATCCCCAAGCTTGGGCCTTTTCATATCGTAAGCATAATCACTCTCATCATTAATAGTATGGATAGCACCAATAGTATGGCAATTATCATCATCACAATGAATAGTAGGAGCAACATCATTTGGGAGGGATACCTTTCTACCTTTGCTTCTTCGTCTTTTCTTTTTCTTCTTCACATCATGTGTGGGTTTAACCCTCTCTTTTGAGCTCCTTATTGATGAGATTGGTTGGATAGAAGGCTCCTCCTCGTTACCTGATTCATCATAAGAAATAATAGGAGGATATTGGCAAGTCTCTTCCCTTTCATTAGTATTCTCTTCATCCTCAACTTGTTTTCTTTTCTTTATGTAACTGGCAATATAAGGATTTTCAATGCAATTCACCGCACAATACATAAAAATTTCTTCTAGATCGAAATCAAGGACTTTATCAAGGACAAATTCTGGAAGATCCTTAGTTATATGTTTCATTTCTTCGTAACCCAAAAGCAAACTAAGTTCATTATGAGGTGCAAGGGAAATCAAGTCATCACAATTTTTGGACATGATACGATCATGAAACAATTTGCATTGGTTATTGAAATGATCACATTCATTGCAAAGTTCACAAGTACGGCTAAGAAAGTTTAAGTTTTCAGCACAAACATCTAGCCTTTCTTGTAACCATTAGTTTCTAAATACTTGTACCTCTTGCAAAATCTATCTTCCCTTTTTGGTATGTATTTGCAAACTCTATGCACTCCACAGAAATCGACATGCTTATAGGAAACATTTTCATCATGACTAGTGCAATCATCATTGGTACCATGGATATTCAAAGAGTTCATACTAACAACATTGCAATCATGCTCATCATTCAAATATTTAGTGCCAAACATTTTATAGACTTCTTCTTCTAGCACTTGACCACAATTTTCCTTTCCATCATTCTAACGAAAGATATTAAAAAGATGAAGCGTATGAGGCAAACTCAATTCTGTTTTTTTGTAGTTTTCTTTTCTAGACTAAACTAGTGTTAAAACAAGAAACTAAAACATTCGATTGCAAGATCTAAAGATATACCTTCAAGCACTAACCTCCCCGGCAACGGCGCCAGAAAAGAGCTTGATGTCTACTACACAACCTTCTTCTTGTAGACGTTGTTGGGCCTCCAAGTGCAGAGGTTTGTAGGACAGCAGCAAATTTCCCTCAAGAGGATGACCTAAGGTTTATCAATCCGTGGGAGGCGTAGGATGAAGATGGTCTCTCTCAAGCAACCCTGCAACCAAATAACAAAGAGTCTCTTGTGTCGCCAACACACCCAATACAATGGTAAATTGTATAGGTGCACTAGTTCGGCGAAGAGATGGTGATACAAGTGCAATATGGATGGTAGATATAGGTTTTTGTAATCTGAAAATATAAAAGCAGCAAGGTAACAAGTAATAAAAGTGAGCGTAAACGGTATTGCAATGCTAGGAAACAAGGCCTAGGGTTCATACTTTCACTAGTGCAGGTTCTCTCAACAATAATAACATAATTGGATCATATAACTATCCCTCAACATGCAACAAAGAGTCATTCCGAAGTCACTAATAGCGGAGAACAAACGAAGAGATTATGGTAGGGTACGAAACCACCTCAAAGTTATTCTTTCTGATCGATCTATTCATGAGTCTGTAGTAAAATAACACGAAGCTATTCTTTCCGTTCAATCTATCATAGAGTTCGTACTAGAATAACACCTTAAGACACAAATCAACCAAAACCCTAATGTCACCTAGATACTCCAATGTCACCTCGAGTATCCGTGGGTATGATTATACGATATGCATCACACAATCTCAGATTCATCTATTCAAACCAACACAAAGTACTTCAAAGAGTGCCCCAAAGTTTCCACCGGAGAGTCAAGACGAAAACGTGTGCCAACCCCTATGCATAAGTTCACAAGGTCACTAAACCCGCAAGTTGATCACCAAAATATACATCAAGTAGATGACGTGATATCCCATTGTCACCACAGATAAGCACATGCAAGACATACATCAAGTGTTCTCAAATCCTTAAAGACTCAATCCGATAAGATAACTTCAAAGGGAAAACTCAATCCATTACAAGAGAGTAGAGGGGGAGAAACATTTATATGATCCAACTATAATAGCAAAGCTTGCGATACATCAAGATCGTGCCGAATCAAGAACACGAGAAAGAGAGATCAAACACATAGCTACTAGTACATACCCTCAGCCCCGAGGGTGAATTACGCCCACCTCGTCATGGAGAGCGCCGGGATGATGAAGATGGCCACCGGTGAGGGATCCCCCCTCCGGCAGGGTGCCGGAATAGGGTCCCGATTGGCTTTTGGTGGCTACAGAGGCTTGCGGCGGCGGAACTCCCGATCTATTCTGCTCCCCGATGTTTTTAGGGTATATGGATATATATAGGCGAAAGAAGTCGGTCAGGGGAGCCACAAGGGGCCCAAGAGGGTGGGGGCACGCCCAGGGGGCAGGCGCGCCTCCCTGCCTCGTGGCCACCTCGAAGCTTCCTTGACTTCAACTCCAAGTCTCCTGGTTCACGTTCGTTCCAAAAATCACGCTCCCGAAGGTTTCATTCCATTTGGACTCCGTTTGATATTCCTTTTCTCCGAAACACTGAAACAAAGGAAAAAACAGAAACTGGCACTGGGCTCTGGGTTAATAGGTTAGTCCCAAAAATAATATAAAAGTGCATAGTAAGGCCCACTAAACATCCAAGATGGATAATATAATAGCATGAATACTTCATAAATTATAGATGCATTGGAGACATATCAGCGCGCTGCAGAGCAAGCTAGGCGCGTCCACGCTGATAGGCTGCGGCTCGCCGCACGGCGAGACCCTTGGAGTGCTGCAGAGCGAGAGGCTCGTGATACATCTCCAACGCATCTATGATTTATGAAGTATTCATGCTATTATTTCATCATTCTTGGGTGTTTTACAATCATTTATAGTAACTTTATATCATTTTTTGGGACTAACCTATTGACCCAGTGCCTACTGCCAGTTGCTATTTTTTGCTCGTTTTTTACATCGCACGAAATCAATATCAAACAGAGTCCAAATGCAACAAAACTCCACGGTGATTTTTGATGGACCAGAAGACACCCATTGGGCCAGAGCAGCACCTGGGGGTGCCGCGAGGGGGGGGGGGCACAACCCACCAGGGCGCGCCAGGCCCACTTGGCGCGCCCAGGTGAGTTGTGCCCACCTCGGTGGCCTCCCGTACCCCTTCTTTGCACAATAAATTCCCAAATATTCCGAAACCCTTGGGGTAACCCTAGATCAGAAGTTCCGCCGCTGTAAGGTCTCTATATCCACGAAAACCAATCTAGACTCTGTTCCGGCACCCTGCCGGAGGGGAAATCATCTCCGGTGGCCATCTTCATCATCCCGGCGGCCACCACGATGAGGAGGGAGTAGTCCACCCTCGGGGCTGAGGGTTTGTACCAGTAGCTATGTGTTTAATCTCTCTCTCTCTCTCTCATGATCTATATCATGTGCTTTTTTAATATAGTCAGATCATATGATGTTTCTACCCTCTATACTCTTGTTATGATGAATTGAATCTTTACCCTTCAAAGTTTTGTCTTGTCGGATCTAATATTCAGAGATGAGAACACATGATATATGTCTTGCAATATGAATACTTGAGGTGACAATTGGGGTATCTTATTGATTCACTTGATATATGTTATGGCATTCAACTCGCGGATTCCCGCGGTGATATTGGGGTAATCTATGCATAGGGGTTGATGCATGTTTTTCTCCGGTAGAAACTTTGGGGTCTCTTTGTAGTTCTTTGTGTGGATTGAGTATTATGAATATGAATTTGCTTTGGTGTTATCTTAGTACGAACTCTTGATTAGATCAAACGGAAAGAATAGCTTGCATTATTCTAGTACAAACTCTTGGATAGATTGATCGGAAAGAATAGCTTTGAGGTGGCTTTGTACCCTACAAACAATTCCTATCTTTTGTTCTCCACTAATAAGAGCTCGGGAGTGATTCGTTACTGCACTTTGAGGGATAATCATATGATCCAACTATGTTAGCATTGTTGGGAGATTGCACTAGCGAAAGTACAGACCCTAGGCCTCCTTTTTAAGCATTGCAATACCGTTTTTGTGCCCGTTTACTATTTTCTACCTTGCTGTTTTTATTTATTCAGATTATAAAAATATATTTCTACCATCCATATTACACTTTTATCACCATCTCTTCGCCGAACAAGTGCACCTATACAATTTGCCATTGTATTGGCTGTGTTGGGGACACAAGAGAGTTCGTGTATTTGGTTGCAGGGTCGTTTGAGAGAGACCATATTCATCCTACACCTCTCACGGATTGATAAACCTTAGATCATCCACTTGAGGGAAAATTGCTACTATCCTACAAAACTCTGCGCTTGGAGGCCCAACACGTGTCTACAAGAACAAAGTTGCCTAGTAGACATCAAGCTCTTTTCTGGCGCCGTTGCCGGGGAGGTGAGTGCTTGAAGGTATATCTTTAGATCTTGCAATCGAATCTTTTAGTTTCATGTTTTATCACTAGTTTGGTTTATAAAAGAAAACTACATAAAAAATGGAATTGAGGTTGCATCATATCATTGATCATCTTTATAATATCTTTCTTGAAAATGATGCATCGGAAAATTGTGCTCAATTGTTAGAAGAAGAAGTCAATAAAATGTTTGGCACAAAATATTTAAATGATGAGCATGATTGCAATGCTGTTAGTATGAATTCTTTGAATATCCATGATGCTAATGATATGCAAAGCTACAAGCTTGGGGATGCTATATTTGATGAAGATGATATTTTTACTCCCCCAAGTTTTGATGAGAAAATTTATTATGATGAAAGCATGCCTCCTATTTATGATGATTATGGTGAAGACATGTATGCTATAAAGAATAATGATAACCATGAAACTTGTCATCATGATTTTATTTTTCAATCCCATGATAGTTACTTGGTTAAGTTTGCTCCCACTACTTTTCATGAGAATAAATTTGGTTATGTGGAGAGTAATAATTTTTTTATGCTTGTGGATCATGAAAGGAATGCTTTATGTGATATTTATATTTTTTAATTCATTCATGATGCTACTGAAAATTATTATGAGAGGGGAACAGATGCATTTACATATTGCAATAATATCAAGTTTCCTCTCTATGTGTTGAAAATATTGAAGTTATGCTTCTTTTGCCTTCCTATGCTAGTTGATTCTTGTTCCCATAACTTGTTTGCTCACAAAATATCTATGCATAGTAAGTGGGTTATACTTAAATGTGCTTTCCATGGGCTTCATGAGGCTCTCTTCATGTTTCAATTCTTATCTTTTATGCGAGCATCATTGAAATCATCATGGCTAGCTTGAAAGGCATTAAAGAAAAGCGCTTGTTGGGAGACAACCCAACACTTTTACCTAATGTTTTTGAGTGTTCACATGATTATGCTACTGTAGTAATCATGTTTTATTTTTTATTTTCAATAAAGTGCCAAGTAAAGCCTTTGGGATCATGTTGGGTGATAGTTGATTTGATCTTGCTGAAAAACAGAAACTTTTGCGCTCACGAAAATGAGTCTCATTTTTAACAGAAGAGTGATTTTGAGTTAATTATTTTTTTCAGAAGTTTAATATACAAATTGATCATGTGTTCCAATTTTTTTCATAATTTTTGGAGTAGCATAAGTATGGTTATTCTGCAGATCATTACAGACTGTTCTGTTTTTGACAGATTCTGTTTTCAATGCATAGTTTGCTTGTTTCCTAGTTTCTATGGCTTATATTGCTCAATATAAATTGCGGAAATGATATGTTAAAGTAGGAATTGTGTGGAAAAAATTATGAATCTTCTCTTTGACAGTACCAAAGTGAAATTGTTTGCTCTTTATCATACTAACCTATCTCACAAAGTTCCGTTAAGTTTTGTGTGATTGAAGTTTTCAAGTTTTGGGTGAGATATCGATATGAGGAGAATAAGGAGTGAAAATACCCTAAGCTTGGGGATTCCTGAGGCACCCCAAGTTAATATCCAAGGAACTAAGCTTGGGGATGCCCCGGAAGGCATCCCTTCTTTCGTCTCCAACATTATCGGTAACCTCACTTGGAGCTATGTTTTCATTCGTCACATGATATGTGTTTTACTTGGACCATCAATTTATTTTGTTAGGATTTTCTTTCTGTTATTTAAAATAATATTTTTCATCTTTTTATTTCAATAAAGGTGGCATTGATAGCCATTACTATGCTTATTTTACAAGTCGGCATGTTGCTGTTTGAAAACAGAAAGTTTACCGTTGTTGCAAAAATTCCCTAGAAAAGTGAGAGAGTGATAAAATGTTGAAACTTTTTGCATAATGAGCTCCGATAAATTTTCTACAGTGTGGTAGAATTTCATAATGTTTGGAGTTGAATAAGTATTGATACTTTTGCATCCTTTATAGATTGTACTGTTTTGGCAGATTGCTGTTATGTTTGCATTGTTTGCATATGCTTGCTTGTTTAATGAATCTATTTGAGGATATGAGTATGAAATATGCAGAGGCATTGAGTATGCAATGTTGAATAATAATTTTAGTGATTTGCTACAATGGAGAATGATAAGGTTTTTGCATTGGTTTATACTAACTTATCTCACGAGTTCTTGTTGTGTTTTGTGTGGATGAAGCTTTTGAGATTTAGGAAAACCATGATATGAAAGGAATTAAGGAGACACAAAATCTCAAGCTTGGGGATGCCCAAGGCATCCCAAGATAATATTTCAAGAAGTCTTAAGCATCTAAGCTTGGGGATGCCCTGGTAGGCATCCCACCTTTCTTCTTCAACAATTATCGGTTAGTATCGGTTGAGCCTATGTTTTTGCTTCTTCACATGATGTGTGCTATCCTTGAAATGTCATTTTGTTTTTTTACTTGCTGTTTTAATAAATTACTTAGATCTGAAAGTTTTTAAATAAGAGAGAGCCCTCAATTAGCTACCTATTTACTTAACTACTTGTTTGACCTTCACTTATATCTTTTTGGAGTAGTTTGTCATTTACTCTTGTGCTTCACTTATATCCTATGAATAAATTGTTGAATAAATTGAATGTCATAAAGTTGAAATCATATCATGCCTAGTGGTAGCTTCACATTGGGTTTAGAAAGTGAAATCTTTTGAGGCTTGACAATCACAATATTGGTCATACAAGCAATTCATGAATAATTAGTACAAGGAAGAGAACTTTCACATGCAAATACACTATCGTAGAAATCTTTTGTGATTGTAAGCCCCCATCAAAATATTATATGCCAAAATTGTTGACGTTGGACAAGGAAGACAACGTAATGATTTATGTTTGCTCATATTCACGTAGAAGTCATATTGTCATAGATCCTTTAACATGTGGTGCTTGCCCCCATCCTTGCTAGCCAAAAATTCCGCACCAAGTAGAGATACTACTTGTGCATCCAAAAACCCTTAAACCCAAATCTTATTTTCAAGAGTCCACCATACCTACCTATATGCAGTATTTCCGTGCCGTTCTAAGCAAATTTGTATGTGCCATCTCTAATTCTCAAAAATATATTTCTCTTTTGTGTGCTCGTACCACTCGCGAGGCGGTGAGGGGTGGCCAATATTTTCCATGCTAGATGTGTTATTCTCACGATGAGTGTTTATTCACTTGTCATTGCACGAGAGTAAGGCAAAGGTTGTAGGGATGCCCAGTCCCGAAATGAAAAATGAATTTACTTTATGTTGTCAAATAAATTCCTTGTAAAGTGTTGGTATGGAGGGCACCCATGGATACGGCTAGCCATGGAAAGTGAAAGTATGGTGGAAAAAGGAATAACCTTTATTTTCTGTTTGGGAACCGCCTATGATATATCTAGCATGGAAAGTGTTGGGAGCTCTAAGTCGTTTTCGTTGGTGGGAAAAGTATACCTCTCAAAATGTCTTTATCTCTCAATTTTCGCTTTGAGCTCTCGCACCTCTACAAATCCCTACTTCCCTCTGCGAAGGGCCTATCTTTTACTTTTATGTATTTACTTTCATGCAAGAGTCAAAGTTTTCTCTCTCTATTCCTTTTTATTTTTCTCTTTTGGCAAGCATCATGTGGTGAGGAAAGATCTAGGCACATATGTCCAGTTGAATATGGGTAGCATGAGTTATTATTGTTGACATCACCCTTGAGGTGAATACGTTGGGAGGCAAAATAATAAGCCCCTATCTTTCTATGTGTCCGGTTGAAATGTTTTGCTCATGTGTATGCGGTGAGTGGTAGCAATCATAGAAGACTATATGATAGTTGAGTATGTGGAGCTCTTACTTAAACTCTGTTGAATAAGTTGAATTGCAATTGCTTGGTGACTAAGAACATAGGTTGTTGAGTTTCAAGAGAATTCATTGTTTGAACCTTAACATGTGAATTGGTTGCTACTATAACATGAGAAGTTTTATAAGAAAGAATTGCTGTTATGATGCTACGAAAAGTGATTGAAGTTGTCATTGATCAAACTTGTGCACTTTGCTAGCATTCACACTTCATAAATTATTTCTTTTATAATTTACCTACTCGAGGACGAGCAGGAATTAAGCTTGGGGATGCTGATACGTCTCCAACGTATCTATAATTTATGAAGTATTCATGCTATTATTTCATAATTCTTGGGTGTTTTACAATCATTTTATAGCAACTTTATATCATTTTTTGGGACTAACCTATTGACCCAGTGCCTAGTGCCAGTTGTTGTTTTTTGCTTGTTTTTTACATCGCAGGAAATCAATATCAAACGGAGTCCAAATGAAACGAAACTCCACGGTGATTTTTTATGGACCAGAAGATGCCCATTGGACAAGAGCAACACCTGGGGGTGCCCCGAGGGGGGCACAACCCACCAGGGCGCGCCAGGCGCCAGGCCCACCTGGCGCGCCCAGGTGAGTTGTGCCCACCTCGGTGGCCTCCCGTACCCCTTCTTTGCACTACAAATTCCCAAATATTTTGAAACCTTGGGGGTTACCCTAGATCAGAAGTTCCGCTGCCGCAAGGTCTCTGTATCCACGAAAACCAATCTAGACCCCGTTCCGGCACCCTGCCAGAGGGGGAATCATCTCCGGTGGCCATCTTCATCATCCCGGCGGCCACCACGATGAGGAGGGAGTAGTCCACCCTCGGGGCTGAGTGTTTGTACCAGTAGCTATGTGTTTAATCTCTCTCTCTCGTGATCTATATCACGGGCTTTGTTAATATAGTCGGATCATATGATGTTTCTGCCCTCTATACTCTTGTTATGATGAATTGAATCTTTACCCTTCAAAGTTTTGTCTTGTCGGATTGAATATTCAGAGATGAGAACACATGATATATGTCTTGCAATATGAATACTTGAGGTGACAATTGGGGTATCTTATTGATTCACTTGATATATGTTATGGCATTCAACTCGTGGATTCCCGTGGTGATATTGGGGTAATCTATGCATAGGGGTTGATGCACGTTTTTCTCCGGTAGAAACTTTGGGGTCTCTTTGTAGTTCTTTGTGTCGATTGAGTATTATGAATATGAATTTGCTTTGGTGTTATCTTAGTACGAACTCTTGATTAGATCAAACAGAAAGAATAGCTTGCGTTATTCTAGTACGAACTCTAGGATAGATTGATCAGAAATAATAGCTTTGAGGTGGCTTTGTACCCTACAAACAATTCCTATCTTTTCTGCTCCGCTAATAGGAACTCGGGAGTGATTCTTTGCTACACTTTGAGGGATAATCATATGATCCAACTATGTTAGCATTGTTGGGAGATTGCACTAGCGAAAGTACGGACCCTAGGCCTCCTTTTTAAGCATTGCAATACCGTTTTTGTGCCGGTTTACTGTTTGCTACCTTGCTGTTTTTATTTATTCAGATTATAAAAATATATTTCTACCATCCATATTACACTTTTATCACCATCTCTTCGCCGAACTAGTGCACCTATACAATTTGCCATTGTATTGGGTGTGTTGGGGACACAAGAGAGTTCTTGTATTTGGTTGCAGGGTCGTTTGAGAGAGACTATCTTCATCCTACACCTCTCACGGATTGATAAACCTTAGGTCATCCACTTGAGGGAAAATTGCTACTGTCCTACAAAACTCTGCGCTTGGAGGACCAACACGTGTCTACAAGAATAAAGTTGCATAGTAGACATCAAGCTCTTTTCTGGCGCCGTTGCCGGGGAGGTGAGTGCTTGAAGGTATATCTTTAGATCTTGCAATCGAATCTTTTAGTTTCTTGTTTTATCACTAGTTTGGTTTATAAAAGAAAACTACATAAAAATGGAATTGAGGTTGCATCATATCATTGATCATCTTTATAATAACTTTCTTGAAAATGATGCATCGGAAAATTGTGCTCAATTGATAGAAGAAGAAGTCAATAATTTTTTTGGCACAAAATATTTAAATGATGAGCATGATTTCAATGTTGTTGATATGAATTCTTTGAATATCCATGATGCTAATGATATGCAAAGCTACAAGCTTGGGGGTGCTATATTTGATGAAGATGATATTTTTACTCCCCCAAGTTTTGATGAGAAAATTTATTATGATGAAAGCATGCATCCTATTTATGATGATTATGGTGAAGACATGTATGCTATAAAGAATAATGATAACCATGAAACTTGTCATCATGATTTTAGTTTTCAATCCCATGATAGTTACTTTGTTGAGTTTTCTCCCACTACTTTTCATGAGAATAAATTTGGTTACGTGGAGAGTAATAAATTTTTTATGCTTGTGGATCATGAAAAGAATGCTTTATGTGATAGTTATATTGTTGAATTCATTCATGATGCTACTAAAAATTATTATGAGAGGGGAACAGATGCATTTACATATTGCAATAATATCAAGTTTCCTCTCTATGTGTTGAAAATATTGAAGTTATGCTTCTTTTGCCTTCCTATGCTAGTTGATTCTTGTTCCCATAACTTGTTTGCTCACAAAATATCTATGCATAGTAAGTGGGTTATACTTAAATGTGCTTTCCATGGGCTTCATGATGCTCTCTTCATGTTTCAATTCTTATCTTTTATGCGAGCATCATTGAAATCATCATGCCTAGCTTGAAAGGCATTAAAGAAAAGCGCTTGTTGGGAGACAACCCAACACTTTTACCTAATGTTTTTGAGTGTTCACATGATTATGCTACTGTAGTAATCATGTTTTATTGCTTTTGTTTTAATAAAGTGCCAAGTAAAGCCTTCGGGATCATGTTGGGTGATAGTTGATTTTATCTTGCTGAAAAAAAAGAAACTTTTGCGCTCACAAAAACGAGTCTCATTTTTAAAAGAAGAGTGATTTTCAGTTGATTATTTTTGCAGAAGTTTAATATTCAAATTTCTCACGTGGTCCAATTTTTTTCATAATTTTTGGAGTAGCATAAGTATGGTTATTCTGCAGATCATTACAGACTGTTCTGTTTTTGACAGTTTCTGTTTTCAATGCATAGTTTGCTTGTTTCCTAGTTTCTATGGCTTCTATTGCTCAATATAAATTGTGGAAATGATATGTTACAGTAGTAATTGTGTGGAAAAAATTATGAATCTTGTCTTTGCCTAACCTATCTCACAAAGTTCCGTTAAGTTTTGTGTGATTGAAGTTTTCAAGTTTTGGGTGAGATATCGATATGAGGAGAATAAGGAGTGACAAGAACCTAAGCTTGGGGATGCCCGTGGCACCCCAAGTTAATATCCAAGGAAGATCCAAGCAACTAAGCTTGGGGATGCCCGGGAAGGCATCCCCGCTTTCGTCTCCAACATTATCGGTAACCTCACTTGGAGCTATGTTTTCATTCGTCACATGATATGTGTTTTACTTGGAGCGTCAATTTATTTTGTTAGGATTTGCTTGCTGTTATTTAAATTACTGTTTTTCATCTTTTATTTCAATAAAGGTGGCATTGATAGCCATTACTATGCTTATTTTACAAGTCTACATGTTGCTGTTTGAAAACTTAGGTGTTATCTTAGGGGTAATCTATGCATAGGGGTTGATGCACGTTTTTCTCCGGTAGAAACTTTGGGGCTTTGTAGTTCTTTGTGTGGATTAAGTATTATGAATATGCATTTGCTTTGGTGTTATCTTAGTACGAACTCTTGATTAGATCAAACGAAAGAATAGCTTGCGTTATTCTAGTATGAACTCTAGGATAGATTGATCGGAAAGAATAGCTTTGAGGTGGCTTTGTACCCTACAAACAATTCCTATATTTTTTTCTCCGCTAATAGGAACTCGGGAGTGATTCTTTGCTGCACTTTGAGGGATAATCATATGATCCAACTATGTTAGCATTGTTGGGAGATTGCACTAGCGAAAGTACGGACCATAGGCCTCCTTTTTAAGCATTGCAATACCATTTTTGTGCCCGTTTACTATTTGCTACCTTGCTGTTTTTCTTTATTCAGATTATAAAAATATATTTCTACCATCCATATTACACTTTTATCACCATCTCTTCGCCGAACTAGTGCAACTATACAATTTGCCATTGTATTGGGTGTGTTGGGGACACAATAGATTTCTTATATTTGGTTGCAGGGTCTTTTGAGAGAGACCATCTTCATCCTACACCTCTCACGGATTGACAAACCTTAGGTCATCCACTTGAGGGAAAATTGCTACTGTCCTACAAAACTCTGCGCTTGGAGGCCCAACACGTGTCTACAAGAATAAAGCTGCATAGTAGACATCAGTGTGGCGCGCCGCACAGCAAGAGTGGATCCATCGGCGCTTGCCTGCTATCGACACAGCGTCGCAGCAGTGTACACGTCCTGTCAGTACCCCCATTCCTCGCCAAGAGTGGGCAGAGGCCCACAGCGTCGTACTTGCACCAGAGGCCGGCGCGCCGTACTTGCACCGGACGCCCGTCGCGCCGTTCGCATGGGTGGCGCCGTTCGCCTTGTCCGCGACCCACTGGATGCCACCGCGCTGGTCCGTAGGCTCGACCGCCTCCTTGGCCCAGGTGTCCACCTAGGCGCAGTAGAGGAACATGGCCGTCGCATCCTCGAGCTGGTGATCTCCGATGAAATAGCCAACTTGGAGCTCGAGATCGCGCTCCAGATGTATGATACGTCTCCAACATATCTATAATTTTTGATTGTTCCATGTTGTTTTATTATCAATCTTGGATGTTTTATAATCATTTTATATCATTTTTTGGTACTAACCTATTGACATAGTGCCAAGTGCCAGTTGTTGTTTATTTCCATGTTTTTTACATTGCGGGAAATCAATATCAGGCGAAGTCCAAATGCCACGAAACTCCATGATGATTTTTTGTGGGACAGAAGGAAGGCAATGGGCCCTAGTTGCACCTAGGGGGTGCCCCGAGGGGGGCACAACCCACCAGGGCGCGCCAGGAGGCCCAAGCGCGCCCTGGTGGGTTGTGCCCACCTCGGGTGCCCCCTGGACCGCCTCTTTGCTCTATAAATACCCCAAAAATACGAGAACCCTAGAAGCGTCGACGAAATATTCATCCAGCCATCGTAGAGTCCAGAACCACCAGATCCAATCTAGACACCATCACGGAGGGGTTCACCACTTCCATTGGTGCCTCTCCGATGATGCGTGAGTAGTTCTTTGTAGACCTTCGAGTCCGTAGTTAGTAGCTAGATGGCTTTCTCTCTCTTGGTGATTCTCAATACAATGGTCTCTTGGAGATCCATATGATGTAACTCTTTTTTGCGATGTGTTTGTTGGGATCTGATGAACTTCGAGTTTATGATCAGTCATATCTTTTTATATCCGTGAAAGTTATTTGAGTTTCTTTGATCTCTTATATGCATGATCTCTTATAGCCTCGTATTTCTTCTCCGATATTTGGGTTTTGTTTGGCCAACTTGATCTATTTATCTTGCAATGAGAAGAGGTGCCCGCTAGTGGGTTCGATCTTACGGTGCTTGATCCCAGTGACAGAAAGGGAACCGACACGTATGTATCGTTGCTACTAAGGATAAAAAGACGAGATATATATCTACCACCATAGATAAACGGATCTTGTCTACATCATGTCATCGTTCTTATTGCATAACTCCATTTTCCATGAACTTAATACACTAGATGCATGCTGGATAGCGGTCGATGTGTGGAGTAATAGTAGTAGATGCAGGCAGCAGTCAGTCTACTAATCTTGGACGTGATGCCTATGTAATGATCATTGCCTGGATATCGTCATAATTATTTGAAGTTCTATCAATTGCCCAACAGTAATTTGTTTACCCACCGTTTGCTATCTTTCTCGAGAGAAGCCACTAGTGAAATCTACGGCCCCCGGGTCTTCTTTCTCATATATTTGCTTTGCGATCTATTTTATTTGCACTTTTTATTCAGATCTATTAAACCAAAAATACAAAAATACTTTGCGGCACTTTATTTTGTCCGTGATCTATTATTTCAATCTATTACAACTTTCTCCCATCACCACGCAATTTCTAGCACCGTTACCCGAAAGGGATTGACAACCCCTTTAACACGTCGGGTTGCGAGGTGTTGTTTTTTTGTCTGCAGGGGCTGTTTACGTTGTGTTGCTTGGTTCTCCTACTGGTTCGATAACCTTGGTTTCATATCTGAGGGAAATACCTACCGCCGCTGTGCTGCATCATCCATTCCTCTTTGGGGAAATACCGACGTAGCTTCAAGCGACATCAAAAGGAATTTCTGGCGCCGTTGCCGGGGAGGATCTTCAACATAACCAGGTTCCTAATCACAATTCTCATCTCCTCGCAATTTACATTATTCGCCTCTCGTTTTCCTCTCCCCCACTTCACAAAAATTTGCCGTTTTATTCGCCTCTCTTTTTCCGTTTGCAGTTTTCTTGCCGGATCTGTTTTGAGTGCAATCTTGTTGTGTGGTCATCATGACTCAAGGGAACACCAAGTTATGTAATTTCTAAAATACCAACAAGAATGATTTTATTGGCACTCCGCTTGCTCCTCCCGCCACTAGTGCGGAGACTTGTGATATTACCACTGCTTTGTTGAATCTTGTTATGAAAGATCAATTTTCTGGTACTCCTAATGAGGATGCTGCGTCCCATCTTAATACCTTCGTGGAATTATGCGATATGCAAAAGAAAAAAGATGTGGACAATGATGTGGTCAAGATGAAATTATTTCCGTTTTCTTTGCGTGATTCTGCAAAAATTTGGTTCTCTTCTTTGCCTCGCAATAGTATTGATTCTTGGAATAAGTGCAAAGATGCTTTTATCACTAAGTATTTTCCTCCCACGAAAATTATTTCCCTTAGAACCCAGATCGTGAATTTCAAGCAACTTGAACATGAGCATGTTGCACAATCCTGGGAAAGGATGAAAATGATGCTAAGGAATTGCCCAACTCATGGGTTAAATCTTTAGATGATCATACAAAATTTTTATGCGGGGTTGAATTTTGTTTCTCGTAATCTTTTAGATTCTGCCGTGGATGGTACTTGTATGGAAATTACTTTGGGTGAAGCCACCAAATTGCTTGATAATATCATGGCAAATTATTCACAGTGGCATACCGAAAGAGCTCCTACTAGTAAAAAAGTTAATTCGGTTGAAGAAATTTCTTCTTTGAGTGATAAAGTTGATGCTCTTATGAAATTGGTTGCTAGTAAAAGAGATCCCATTGATTTTAATGATATGCCTTTGTCTACTTTGATTGAGCAAAATAGTGATGCCATTGATGCGAATTTTATTTCTCGCAATAATTTCAACAACAATGCTTATAGAGGAAATTTTAATCCTAGGCCTTTTCCTAGTAATTCCTCTAATAATTATGGTAATTCCTATGGAAATAAATCTTATAATAATAATAGGAATACCTCTGATCTTGAGAATAATATTAAAGAATTTATCAACACGCAAAAAATTTCAACACTTCCATAGAAGAAAAGTTGAATAAGATTGATGATTTGTCTAGAAGTGTTGATAGAATTGCTCATGATGTGGAAAATCTCAAGATGAAAATTTTTGTGCCTAAATTAGATGAATCAATTAAAGCTCTCTATGTTTCTATGGATGAAAGTAAGAAAGGAACTGCTATGCTTAGAGCTAAAATAGAATTTTTAGAGAAAGCTTTTTCTAGTGATTATTCTTGCAAAGATGATGAAGATCTTACAATAATTGGT
Organism: Aegilops tauschii subsp. strangulata; assembly: GCF_002575655.3. Classification (NCBI taxonomy): domain Eukaryota; kingdom Viridiplantae; phylum Streptophyta; class Magnoliopsida; order Poales; family Poaceae; genus Aegilops; species Aegilops tauschii. The sequence goes on from NC_053039.3 coordinate 362,101,513, forward strand.
GTTTCTTCTATTGATTCCTTGTTTAGTAAAGTTAAGAATGATGAAAAAGGGACTGGAGAAGAGTCAACTTTAGGTAGAAGGCGTCCCAATATTTCGGAGGGTGAAAATCTTGTTGAGAAAATTTATAAAAGTGGGTTGGGAGAGGTCAAAACTTTAGTTAGTGATGCACCCACTATTTTGGATTACAAAGACTTTAATTATTATAGTTGCTCTTTGATTGATTGTATTTGTTTGTTGCAATCCATGCTAAATTGACCCCATGCTTATGAACAAAATAAAGCTTTTACTAAACATATTGTTGATGCTATGATGAAAGCTTTGGAAGAAAAGTTGGAATTAGAAGTTTCAATTCCTAGAAAATTGCATGATGAATGGGAACCTACTATCAAAGTCAAGATTAAAAATTATGATTGTTTTGCTTTGTGTGACTTGGGTGCTAGTGTTTCTACAATTCCGAAATCTTTAGGTGATGTGCTTGGTCTTACCAATCTTGAAGAATGTTCCTTGAATTTCCACTTGGCGGATTCTACTATTAAAAAGCCTATGGGAAGAATTAATGATGTTCTTATTCTTGCAAATAGGAATTATGTGCCCATAGATTTTATTGTTCTTGATATTGATTGCAATCCGTCTTGTCCAATTATTCTTGGAAGACCGTTTTTACGCACTATCGGTGCCGTGATTGATATGAAAGAAGGCAATATTAAGTTCCAATTTCCTTTGTGGAAGGGTATGGAACACTTTACTAGAACAAAAATTAGGCCACCGTATGAATCAATCATGAGGGCATCTTATGGATCTCGAACCAAAGATGACAAAACTTAGATCCTTGCCTTACGCCTAGCTAAGGGCGTAAAACTATAGCGCTTGTTGGGAGGCAACCCAATGAATAAAATTTATTTTTGCTTTTTGATTTCTGTTCTTGTGTGTTTTCACAATTATGCTACTGGTATGATTGGGTTTTTTGTGTTTTAATTAGTGTTTGTGCCAAGTAAAGCCTTTAGGATCTTCTTGGGTGATCGTTGTTTGATATTGATGAAAAAAGACAGAAACTTTGCGCTCACGAAAATAATTTTCATAAATCACAGAAAAGAGCTTTTGCCCTGATTCTTTTTGCAGAAGATTAATATACAAATTACCCTGGCCGTCCTAATTTGGTTGAATTTTTGGAGTTCCAGAAGTATTCGCAAAAGTCAGATTGCTACAGACTGTTCTGCTTTGACAGTTTCTGTTTTCTTTGTGTTGTGTGCTTATTTTGATGGCTCTATGGTTTTCTTTGATGAGTTTTTGCCATAGAAAAGTTGGAATACAGTAGATATAATACAAAAACAAAATATGAATTGGTTTTATACATCACTAATAGTAGTGGTTTTCTTTCTTATACTAACGGATCTCACGAAGGTTTTGTTGAGTTTTGTGTGATTGAAGTTTTCAAGTTTTGGGTTATCTTACGATGGATGAAAGAAGGATGTAAGAGCCTAAGCTTGGGGATGCCCCGGAATCCCAAGCTATTATCCAAGAATGAGCAACCAACTAAGCTTGGGGATGCCCCCGAGTGGCATCCCCGCTTTCTTCCAACTACTATCGGTATTTTACTCGAGGCTATATTTTTATTCGTCACATGATATGTGTTTTGCTTGGAGCGTCTTGTACGATATGAGTCTTTGCTTCTTTTATGTTGTGTTTTAAGTCATCAATCCTTGCTGGACACACCTATTTGACAGAGCCAAAATTATATCATGACTTGTTAGAATTGCTCTCTATGCTTCACTTAAATATTTTATGAGCTAGGACTTGTTCTAGTGCTTCACTTATATCTTTTTGAGCACCGTCTGCTTTAGTATTTTTGAAGAAATTCTCTCTTGCTTCACGTAGATTTATTTGAGAATTAGTAAAAAATTTAAGAAATTCTCTCTTGCTTCACTTCAATTATTTTGAGAGAAAGAAAATTTGTTATGCCCATCATCTTCACTTATACTTGTTTGAGCTGATGAAAAGCAACACATGAAAATTAGTCCCAAAGTGATAGATATCCAAGAAGGGTAAAGTAAAAAATTGTCATGAATATCATTGGACAAAATAAACTTGATTCTTAGCAATAGTTTTGAGATATGATGATGTGATATGTGGGTTATGTTGATGAGTAATTATGCTTTAGTAAGAATATTGGTGTTAAGGTTTGTGATTCCCTATGCATGCACGGAAGTCAATAATCATGCAATGAAAATTATATCCTACTTGTGGTGCATTATTTGGTGTTAATTATGCTTAATGCTTTCTTATGAGATTATTCGTTTCTTGGTTGGTCTCTTCCCAATCTTTTTGCTAGCCTTCATTTTGCACTAAGTATGACCTCTACTTGTGCATCCAAAATCCTTTAAACTAGTTTTGCCACATGAGTCCACTATATCTACCTATATGCGGTATTCTTTTGCCATTCTAAGCAAATTTGCATGTGCCATCTCTAGTTTTCAAAATAAACTTCTCTTTTGTGTGTTTGTTTCGCTCGCGGAACGGTAACGGGTGGCTAATATTTTCCATGCTAGATGTGTTATTCTCATGATGAGTGTTTATTCACTTGTCATTGCACGAGAGTAAGGCAAAGGTTTTAGGGATGCCCAGTCCCGAAATGTAAAAATGAATTTACTTTATGTTGTCAAATAATAAATTCCTTGGAAAGTGTTGGTATGGAGGGAACCCGTGGATACGGTTAGCCATGGAAAGTGAAAGAACAGTGGAAAAAGGAATAAACTTTATTTTCTGTTTGGGAACCGCCCATGGTATATCTAGCATGGAAAGTATTTGTAGCTCTACATCGTTTTCGTTGGTGGGATGGATACACCTCCCAAAATGTTTTTATCTCTAATTTTTTTTCGCTTTGAGCTCTGGCACCTCTACAAATCCCTACTTCCCTCTGCGAAGGGCCTTTCTTTTACTTTATGCAATTTTTATTTTGAGTCTCCATCTTCTATCATAAAAAGCACCAACTAGGAGGCAATATGATCGTGCTTAAGTATTGGGTGTAGTTAATATTTGATTGTGTTTCATGAATGGATCAATGTTTGAGCATGATGGGCTAGGGAAAACTTATTTTAGCATTGATATTTTGAAAGACATGGTTGCTTGTTGATATGCTTGAGTATCTAAATTATTATGTCAAAACAAGACTATTGCTTTGAATCACATAAAAGTCCAAATGTCCATGCTATAAAGAAAAGAATATGATATGACTTGATGAACAGCTCTCCACATCAAAAATTCTGTTTTTATCACTTACCTACTCGAGGACGAGCAGGAGTTAAGCTTGGGGATGCTGATACGTCTCCAACGTGTCTATAATTTTTGATTGTTCCATGCTGTTTTATTATCAATCTTGGATGTTTTATAATCATTTTATATCATTTTTTTGTACTAACCTATTGACATAGTGCCAAGTGCAGTTGCTGTTTTTTCCATGTTTTTTAAATCACAGGAAATCAATATCCAACGAAGTCCAAATGCCACAAAACTCCACGATGATTTTTTATGGGCCAGAAGGAAGGCAATGGGCCCTGCTTGCACCTGGGGGGTGCACCGAGGGGGGCACAACCCTCCAGGGTGCGCCAGGAGGCCCAGGTGCGCCCCCGGACCGCCTCTTTGCTCTATAAATACCCCCAAAAATACCAGAACCCTAGAAGCGTTGATGAAATATTCATCCAGCCACCGCAGAGTCCAGAACCACCAGATCCAATCTAGACACCATCACGGAGGGGTTCACCACTTCCATTGGTGCCTCTCGATGATACGTGAGTAGTTCTTTGTAGAGCTTCGGGTCCGTAGTTAGTAGCTAGATGGCTTTCTCTCTCTCGGTGATTCTCAATACAATGGTCTCTTGGAGATCCATATGATGTAACTCTTTTTTGCGGTGTGTTTGTTAGGATCTGATAAACTTCGAGTTTATGATCAGTCATATCTTTTTATATCCATGAAAGTTATTTGAGTTTCTTTGATCTCTTATATGCATGATCTCTTATAGCCTCGTATTTCTTCTCTGATATTTAGGTTTTTTTGGCCAACTTGATCTATTTATCTTGCAATGGGAAGAGGTGCCCGGTAGTGGGTTCAATCTTACGGTGCTTGATCCCAGTGACAGAAAGGGAATCGACACGTATGTATTGTTGCTACTAAGGGTAAAGAGACGAGATCTATATCTACCGCCATAGATAAACGGATCTTGTCTGCATCATGTCACCGTTCTTATTGCATTACTCTGTTTTTCCATGAACTTAATACACTAGATGCATACTGGATAGCGGTCGATGTGTGGAGTAATAGTAGTAGATGCAGGCAGGAGTCGGTCTACTAATCTTGGACATGATGCCTATGTAATGATCATTGCCTGGATATCATCATAATTATTTGAAGTTCTATCAATTTCCCAACAGTAATTTGTTTACCCACCGTTTGTTATCTTTCTCGAGAGAAGCCACTAGTGAAATCTACGGCCACCGGGTCTTCTTTCTCATATATTTGCTTTGAGATCTATTTTATTTGCACTTTTTATTCAGATCTATTAAACCAAAAATACAAAAATACTTTGCTTCACTTTATTTTATTCACGATCTATTATTTCAATCTACTACAACTTTCTCCCGTCACCACACAATTTCTAGCGTCGTTACCCGAAAGGGATTGACAACCCCTTTAACACATCGGGTTGCGAGGTGTTGTTTTTTGTGTGCAGGGGTTGTTTACGTTGTGTTGCTTGGTTCTCCTGCTGGTTCGATAACCTTGGTTTCATATCTGAGGGAAATACCTACCGCCGTTATGCTGCATTATCCCTTCCTCTTTGGGGAAATACCGACGTAGCTTCAAGCGACATCATTATACCGCGAGCGTGTCAACCGCTTGGACGAACGCCTGCACGAGTTCAGGCAGAGCCAAGAGCTACCGTAGGCAAGGGCTGCTGGTCATGGTCTCATGGACGCGTTTTGTTTTGTTGAGTCGTTTCGACATGGATAGGTTTGTATTTAGAGCAATCATAGTATTGCTCTGTTTATTCCTTTGTTTCAATGTGTGTACTCTGTTTTCCGTTCTTATATGTTCTGTTTCAATGTGTGTATATACGCTTTCCATTATATATACGTGGATGATAACAACTAGATTCAAATTAGTATACAAAAATAGATAGAAAATGGAATGCATAATATATATATATATATATATATATATATATATATATTAATTGTTAATTAGTTCATCAGAAAATGTATATATAATATCATCACATATACGTGATGATACTTAACTACTAGGTACAATGTATAAAATTAAAAACGAACAATACTAAAACTAATAATCTCTCCTTGGGCCAGTATTCCAACAGACCCTCGCCAGCAGCTCCCTGGTGCACGGTGTCTTCCCAGTGCGGAGGCAGTACTCCACCTCCTCCACCTCGCAGCACTTGACGTATGTCACAACCCTAGTCAGTGCATGCATTAGAGTGTTTGCATCATGTTTAAATTCCTCAGAAACTTGGAAATGGGGATGACAGAAACCCCCAACACCAATGAATCCAACTAGGGTTACTAAAATACTTTTTTAATGAACCTGAAATGCCCTTAAAAAATGTTCATCATCTTTGCCATGGTCTAGAACCTTTGACAAAAATGGTTCACATCTTTCTAGGACAACATTGGGTCACTGAATTAAATCATACGTTATTTGCATTTGGGCATTTAAATGCTATAAATTGTTTTAAATGCCCAAATAATCATGAATTGAAATGACGGCAGTTGGAAATATTCCAAACAGTGCCCTCAAGCAGTTACATGACTTTTGAATAGGTTCTGGTATTTTTAATAAAGCCAAATAGCTATAGAAAAATAGAAAACAGAAATAAAAAAAAAGGAAAAGTGAACTTACCTGGCTTACCTGTCGTAGCCCAGCTGGCCAACCCACCTGGCGGCCCAGCCCACTGGCCTCCTTTTGTCATCTTCCTCCTTGCCAGGAGGACGAGCGCGTGCCCGACACGCGCGCACCGCCATGCGGCCACCTCCACCCTGCCTGGCTGCCCCCTCGTCGCCCTGGACCTCCCTCGCGACGCCACGCACCCCCTGGTCGCCTCTCACTCTCTCTTGAGCTCATCCCCGTTCTCTGCTCTCTCTCCCTCTCATGCCCGAGCGCAGCCGTCGCTGCCGCTCGTCGTTGCCGTGACCACCGGCCCTCCCTAGCTTCCTAGAATGGTCCACGAGCTCTGCGACGTCGTCCTCGACCCCCTCACCGAGCCACGCCCCGCCGGAAGCCCTGCAGCGTCGCTCCTGACCTCATCTTCAACCTCTGGCCGCTGGCAACCTTGCCGTGGATTCGCGAGCTCCAGACCCTCCCCGGCCTCGCTGTTGCCTCTACTGGATTCGCCGTGAGCCCCTGCCCCTTTCCCCTCTCTCGCCGCGCTCGACCGTGTCTTCTAACCACCGTGGCCATCGGAGCCGATAGCTCCTCGCCGCCAGTCATGTCGCCACCGCGGCTACGGTCGTGCAAGCATGCCTCCGAGCTCACTGCCGCACTCCCTGCACTTCCGCGAGTCGAACATGATCATCCACGGTTTCTACCGTGCCCCGTATCATCCACACCGCTGTTGGCCGAACTCCGGCCACCGCCAGGAGCTCATTTCCGGCGAGCTCCGGCCAGCTCAGCTGCTCCCACTTGCCCCGTTGGATGCGCGAGTTCGTCAGCAACACGCAGAGCCCCTCCGCCGCTCTTTAGGTCGCCGGAGGGCGAAACCCGACGCCCTCCGCCGGTGACGAGCCGCTAGTCAACTCCGGCGAGTTGACCCGGGTTTGACCACAGTTGACCCCCTGCTGACTGACGTGTGGGCCAGGACCCTGTTTAGTTAAGTGTTAGATTAATTAGTTGAGCCACTGACATGTGGGCCCAGCCCTGCTGACATTTTGTTAGGGTTAGTTTAGCGCTAATTAACTCAGTTAACCAACTGAGTCACTGACCAGTGGCCCCCACCGGTCAGGTTTGACCTGAACGGCCCTGTTGACCTGCTGACATCACCATGACGCAATGCTGACACAGTTAATCATTTTCTGGCTTGAAAATAATCCAGGAAATTCCAAAAAATGGTTTAAACTTCAAAAATTCATAGAAATTAATCTGTAACTCCAAATGCTAAGATTTAAATATGAAAAATGATCAGAAAAATCCAATCTATCCATCTATACTGTTTTCATTCATGTTAGAACAACTTATAGATGTTGTTTAGGACCAATCATATAAATGGCATTTGAATATCCACATATGGAGTTTGAATTTGAATCTTGGATTCAACCAACTCCATTTAACCTGTTGCTAGTTGCATTAGCTCAAATCACAGCATATTGACATGTCATGATCATGCATCATATTGTGCATTGCATTGATTGTGTTTCTTCTCTGTTGCCGGTATTTGTCCCCTCTCAGTAGACGTGGTTCCGACGATGAGATCGATGACACCGACGAAGAACTATACTATCTTCAGAAGTGCCAGGCAAGCAAAACCCCCTTGTTCATTCCGATACAGTCCCACTCTCTCGCTCCTGCTCTCTTTTACTGCATTAGGACAACAACGATTCAACTGTTACATGCTGCGGTAGTTGAACCCCTTTCCTTTGCATGACCTGTCATTGCCACAGTAAATAGATGAAACCCACTAGCATGAGTAGGAGTTGTTTGAGCCCTGATGTGCCTACTCATTCATGCTTGATGTCATGCGTGCTACTGCTTAGACTTGAGTCAGGTCTGATTCATCAGGGATGAATTGGAATGTGGTGAACATGTCTTACTGTTGAGAGCTAAGTGTGTGAACACGATTTGGTAAAGGTAGCGGTGAGAGGCCATGTAGGAGTACATGGTGGGTTGTCTCATTGAAACCGTCCTCAGGAACTGAGTTCTTTGTTTGTGATCCATGAACAGCTACTACCGCACATTGGGATCCTTAATTGACTCTCTCGACTTATTAACCGCCCCTGTCCTCTGTCTAGGGGTTGCAAGTAGTTTCTGGTGTTTGTAGTATGCTAGGGGTCGTGCGCAGCGTTGACCCGAGGGGTGGGCTATGATGCGGTAGGCACGTGGCACGATGTACCGGGCGCCGTTTGGTGTCTCGGGAACCCTGCACACATCGTTCGGGGCCGTATGTGGAAACCTCGGCCGGACTCCCTGCGGATGGAACCTGAATAGGCGATAAACCTGGACTAGGGACTTGTGTGGTTAGTCAGGTCGTGGCCGACACCCTCGCCAGGCTTCCGCTTGAAGGTTGACGAGATACATGATGTGTACATGGCGGTAAGTGGCGAGAGCGTGTGTGAAGAAGTACACCCTGTAGGGTTAACATCATCTATTCGAATAGCCGCGTCCGCGGTAAAGGACCTCTGGGTTGCCTATACAGTTCATAGACAAGTGAAAGTGGATACTCTAAAATACGCAAGATAAGCGTGAGTGCTATGGATGGCGTTCTCGTAGGGAGAGGGGAGCGGATCCATAGTGGTGTATTGATATGGTGAATATGTGGACTCGTGTGCGCCACCCCAAAAGAGTTACTTGTAGTCGTAGTTCAGGATAGCCACCGAGTCAAAGCTGGCTTGCTGCAGTTAAACTCCACCACCCCTTTGTTGATACTGATGCATATGTAAATAGTTCTGATGTAAGTCTTGCTAGGTACATTTGTACTCACGTTTGCTTAATTTATGTTTTTGAAGAGAGACTTCAGTCTCGCTAGTAGTTCCGCATGGACTTCGACATTTAGCTTGTTACCTCATCTACGATCTTGTGCCCTCGGCAGGGTCCTGTAGATAGTCAGGCTTCTCAGCCTTTTCATTTGTAGTTGTCTGTACTCAGACAAGTTAAGCTTCCGCATGTGCTTGCTGCTTGTATGACTTGAATGCTGGGTCATCAGACCCATGTTTGTAATATCTGGCTCTTTGGAGCCTAATGAATAAATACTTTGAGTTGTAGAGTTTTGTTGTGATGCCATGTTGTATTTGCACATATCGAGCATATTGTGTGTATGATTTGAAATGCTTGGTATGTGTGGGATCCGACAACCTAGTTGTTTATCCTTGGTAGCCTCTCTTACCGGGAAATGTCTCCTAGTGCTTCCACTGAGTCATGGTAGCTTGCTACTGCTCCGGAACACTTAGGCTGGCCGGCATGTGTATTTCTTCGTTCCTGTGTTTGTCCCTTCGGGGAAATGTCACGCGGTGTCTACCCGAGTCCTGTTAGCTTGTTACAGCCCGGATTCTCCATAGTCCTGTTAGTCCTGTTGCCACAGCCCGAATTCACTCACTGATGATTGACACGTTCGTTGCTAGGTCATGTATGCCTGTCCTTGTAAGTTAGTGCCACTTTGGGTTTACGACTAGTCATGTCGGCCCGGGTTCTCTGTCATATGGATTCTAGCGACACTATCATATACGTGAGCCAAAAGGCGCAAACGGTCCCGGGCCAGGTAAGGTGGCACCCGTGGGAATACCGTGCGTGCGGCCGCAAAGTGATATGATGTGTTACATGCTAGATCGGTGTGCCTTAGGATCGGGGTCCCGACAGCTTTGGTATCAGAGCCTGACTGCCTAGGACTACCAAGCCAAACTGGTTGAAGTTGAGTCTAGAAATTCTTTAGTTATATAAGGGAATTGATTGTGGATGGGAACGTAAGGCTCTTTTTACTCCTTTCCTTATGCCCTTCTGATCTGAGTCATCCTATCTTTCCTACGGGGTTAAGGAACTAGGCTTTCTCTTCTTTCTATCAGGATCACATGTTACTAATATGTAGACTTATAAGATTGTTGGACTCAAGCCTCAGTTCAGTTCCTACCACTTTCATGTGTTCATAGCTGGCCTCAGAACCTTGATATTATGATGCTAAGTGGTTATGCCACCATTTTGTAGGATGTCTCAAATCTTTTTGAGCATTTACATCCGTTATGCTGTCCGAGTCATCCCAGGTTTCTAAACAATCTGATGCATTTGCAAATTCCTTCTTACCACTCCGAAGTTCCTTTGTGTCAGATTAACCACACTAAACAGTGTGCTGAGGTACTTCATTGCCTCGGTATATATGTTGGAGCTGTTATTATGACCCTAGGTTTCCTATGAAACCATCTAGTAATCTAGCCATGTTTTGTGTTCCTAGTGTGATGAATCTGGACATCATTCTCGAAAGCATCCCGTGATGCCATTTAGTTAGTAGGCATTCTATTCCTGGGTGCTAGAACCCGAGATTCACCCTACTTACCTCTTGTTCATAGTGTTTGCTTGTTCCTTTAGGATATTAGTAACTTTGCGATAGTTCTCGAGGTGTGGTATTTCCTTCTTCCAAATACTATGAACCGCTTATGGAAGAAGTTCCTCGCCGAACCGAAAGATTACAACCAGAGTGCTCTTGACGAGTTCTCGATTCTATGTTGTGACCCTGCCAGTTCTACCTTTTCTGCATGGGTTATCCGAAAGAAATATGTTGAACTCGTTCAACATGCTAATCTATGCACCCACAACTCAGAAAATCATATGTTCATTTGGGTTGTCCCTCTTTAGTTGTTTTCTAGCCCTCGTCTATCAATTGATAGACAGGAGTAGTTGTGCATTCACGATATCGATGCCTATTATTTCTGTGGTCCGTCGAGCCATTTTATTCCGGAATGACTAGGAAAACGAACTCCAGTACCTTATCCATATCTTGGATTGGGTCAAAGCAGTCGTACTCCGCAGATCAAATGCTAATCCAGCTTTTGTTCTATTCCACCTTGGAGTGTTACCTCTTTACATTGGGATTGTCATGAGAATTGCACCACCTCTTATGAATTCTTGACGCAGTGATACTTCTCGCCATCATTATTCATTCCTCGGTTCCGTGTTGTCGCAACCGGAATGCCGACAAGTGAATCATTATGTGTGAAATCAATACTCCTAGCAACTGTGTTGCTTGGTAGTTAATGGACAATAATCTTATCCTTAGCGTGTTGATTACTGAATCATCACCCTAAGGTTGATCGTGCTACCTAGTCCTTATTTCCGGTGCACTTTTTGATGAATGAGTTAGGATACTGTCAATCCTTGCTTATTTGATCATATCGTCTTGCCCTGAAAAGCAAGATTGTTCTCGAGCTTAGTGACATATCGGTGGTTCGTTATTTTCCGTATATCTTCTCGGAAGTATTACCAGGTTGTTCCCTGACCGTTATGTTGAGTTCGTGATCAGGTTGGTTTCTTATGAACCACCCCTTCTCGAAGAATCTATGTTGGTTACCCCTGAACTAGTTGGATACACTAAACAACAACTTGGAGAGTTGGAAGATAAAAGCTTGCCTAGCTTAGTTCATTTTAGGGGATATCTTGTATGTGTGTTGAAGAAAGATGATATTTTCATCGATTGACCCTCGTGATCAGTTAATGGATCTATCATTTTATCCAATCTTTGATTTGAGTATGGGCTATCATCAAATCAAATCAGAACCAATGATATTCGTAATGTTGTCTTACTTGTGGTTGTTCCCTCGAGCATACACCATTATATCTTTTGGGTCTGACCAATGCTATCACCTTGTTCACATAATTGTGGAACTCCACTTATATGGGAACCTGGATGAATTGTTGTTGAGCCCATCAGCAACATTGTTATCTTTTCCATGATTTGTGTTGAACATCCAGCTAGTATTGGAAACTTTGTAACCATTGCCTTCATGTTGCATTCATGAGGTATATGTTTGGTGCAAGAAGTGGCTTTCTCCAAGTTCACGTGCAATAGGTGCAAGTTGCCGTCGTGAATTCGAGAAAGTTAGTTTTGCTTCCTCTAGAATCATCCCAAGTCAGTCATGCACGTGCGAAGTATACTATGGCTTGAGAGATTAGCTACCTCCATCCCATCGGTATTTCCTAGCACACCAAGGCCCTGATTGATTTGTTCAAAGAAAATAAGTTCATGCGCTAATCCTGAAGGGCCCGGACGGACATGCACAAGACTTCGTTATCTCAATGATGGTTCCCAATCAGAACTCGGTAGTGTTTTATTGCAAGACTACCATGTGATCATGCTTGTTTGGGACAGCGTGTTCACATGTGTGTAGCAGAACCAACTCATAGTTTGGAGCTTACTACCATAGTCCATTTCCCGAGAATCTCGCAACACCATCTCGTCGATTTGTGTTGCAAACTTTCCTTTTTTTCTTTCCAGACCCGATGAGTCCGGATTATCCTGGCACCAACCAGATCTGAATGTCAGGCAGATATGATGGTTGGAACATCTCCCAAGAACTATTGGTCTCTCTATAACCCGGTAAAGTGGATGTCGTGGTCAACACACCTAGCCGGAAGGCATATTATTGTAGCATCTTGATTGAGGAAGTTGGCCACCTCCCCATAAGGATTTCATAGGATTTACTTCAGTAATTGTTCCTTATGGATTCTTGTGCTGCCGAAGTCTGACCTTTTACTTGATGTTCTAGATACCAAACCATATCTATAAATGGGTTATGCTAGCACATCAAGGAGAACATTAGAAGCGTAGTGATAAATTTCTCTCGGTCGATCATCCAGATTTTGTTTCCTTGGCCTCGCTAAGGTGAGTTCTGAGAAGGTGTTATCTTCCTTTGCATCTGCATCCTCCACCAATATCCATCATGGTAGTATGTTGTGTTGCCGGCATCCTTGACACGGATGTTGGTAAAACCTTGATGAATATGGAAATGCTCAAGTTCTTGAGAGCACGCGTAAGCACTAGGTTTTATCATCGGCATTAATTGCATAGTGCTCTCAGTTTCCTCGGTTATGCTATAACCTTTCAAACAGTGGACTCACTCTCTAATGTTGGGTTTCTCCCCAGTTACTAGAATCATTCCCAGCATTTGCCTCTTGTTCCCACCTTGCACTGCCATTGTGCCATCCTACTATGGACTACCCTTCTCAGTAATTATTGATCAGGATCATCTTCAAAGTGGTCCTACCACGGGTTCCATCCATTTTCGATGATAAGCAAAAATCATTCCTTGCGCTGTCTTCAACAAGGTGATCCACATCATCCATTCTAGTTTGGGTATGCCATTCCTTCGCACTCCGTGTTGGTGAACTGCCTTAGGCTGGTTTAGAAAGTTTCAGTGATCCATGTATCAAAAGTAATTCCTTTTGCCACTTAAGGTAATAATTCTACGAGTCACCGCTCCCAAGGTGCCCTGTTATGGGATCATGACAATTTCTCCTCGCTACTTTGAAACCCTCGTCAAATTGTTTCCTCCGTCCTTCCCGATGCATGTTTTCCTCTCAGCTCCAGAGATGTTTCTATGTCTCACTCCGTGAGTTGATCCTGAGTTGTTCGATCTCCGAGAAGATCGATCCTTCTAGAGTTTTTCCTTTCCTCTCATTGTCATGTGGGTTGGAGTTCTCAGAGCAACACATCGAGACAAAGATGGTGATCGAATCAATGTTCCTATGAAGTGCAATCTAGATCGTGAAGATTGTGTTAGTTTGCGTCCCCCCCCCCTTCATCTTACCCTACGCTTGAATCTCGGGACGAGATTCTTGTTTAGTGGGGGTGAGTTGTCACAACCCTAGTCAGTGCATGCATTAGAGTGTTTGCATCATGTTTAAATTCCTCAGAAACTTGGAAATAGGGATGACAGAAATCCCCAGCACCACTGAATCCAACTAGGGTTACTAAAATACTTTTTCAATGAACCTGAAATGCCCTTCAAAAATGTTCATCATCTTTGCCATGGTCTAGAACCTCTGACAAAAATGGTTCACATCTTTCTAGGACAACATTGGGTCACTGAACTAAATCATACCTTATTTGCATTCGGGCATTTAAATGCTACAAATTATTTTAAATGCCCAAATAATCATGAACTGAAATGATGGCTGTTTGAAATATTCCAAACAGTGCCCTCAAGCAGTTACATGATTTTTTAATAGGTTCTGGTATTTTTAATAAAGCCAAACAGCTACAGAAAAATAGAAAACGGAAATAAAAAAAGGAAAAGTGAACTTACCTCGCTTACCTGTCGCAGCCCAGCTGGCCAACCCACTGGCCTCCTCCTGTCATCTTCCTCCTTGCCATGAGGACGGGCGCGTGCCCGACGCGCGCGCACCACCGTGCGGCCACCTCCACCCTGCCTGGCTGCCCCCTCATCGCCCTGGACCTCCCTCGCGACGCCACGCGCCCCCTCGTCGCCTCTCTCTCTCGAGCTCATCCCCCTTCTCTGCTCTCTCTCCCTCTCATGCCCGAGCACAGCCGTCGCCGCCGCTCGTCGTTGCCGCGACCACCGGCCCTCCCTCGCTTCCCCGACCGGTCCACGAGCTCCGCGACGTCGTCCTCGACCCCCTCACCGAGCCACGCCCCGCCGGAAGCCCTGCAGCGTCGCCCCCGACCTCATCTTCAACCTCCGGCCGCCGGCAACCTCACCGTGGATTCGCGAGCTCCAGACCCTCCCCGGACTCGCTGTTGCCTCTATTGTATTCGCCGTGAGCCCCTACCCCTTTCCCCTCTCTTGCCGTGCTCGTCCGCGTCTTCTAACCACCGTGGCCATCGAAGCTGATAGCTCCTCGCCGCCGGTCATGTCTGTAATGCCCACGATGCGGCTATATCTCCCACGTGTCGAGGCACAACTTAGAGGCATAACCGCATTGTAGGTATTGTCGCAAGAAGGGTCATCTTTACACAATCCCATGTAATGAACAAGAATGGGATAACGAGAGTTGGCTTACAATCGCCACTTCACACAATACATAAATTAATTCATACATCATCCAAAATTCACACATAGACCGACTACGGTCAAATCCAAATGAAAATAAGATAACCCCAAATGCTAGATCCCCGATCGTCCCAACTGGGCTCCACTACTGATCATCAGGAAACGAAACATAGTAACGACCACGTTCCTCGTTGAACTCCCACTTGAGCTCGGTTGCATCATCTGCACTGGTATCGTCGGCACCTGCAACTGTTTTGGTAGAATCTGTGAGCCACGAGGACTCGGCAATCTCACACCCGCGAGATCAAGACTATTTAAGCTTATAGGAAAGGATGGTGTAATGAGGTGGAACTGCAGCAAGCAACTAAGCATATATGGTGGCTAACATACGCAAATGAGAGCGAGAAGAGAAGCAACGCAACGGTTGCGAAGCTAGAAATGATCAAGAAGTGATCCTGAAACTACTTACGTGCATACATAACCCAGACTGTGTTCACTTCCCGGACTCCGCCGGAAAGAGACCATCACGGCTACACACACGGTTGATGTATTTTAATTAAGTCAAGTGTCAAGTTCTCTACAACCGAACATTAACAAATTCCCATCTGCCTCATAACCGCGGGCACGGCTTTCGAAAGATAATACCCTGCAGGGGTGTCCCAACTTAGCCCATTATAAGCTCTCACGGTCAACGAAGGATAAACCTTCTCCCGGGAAGCCCCGATCAGTCTCGGAATCCCGGTTTCCAAGACATTTCGACAATGGTAAAACAAGACCAGCAAAGCCACCCGCTGTGCCGACAAATCCCGATAGGAGCTGCACATATCTCGTTCTCAGGGCACAACGGATAAGTCAAGCTACGAGTAAAACCAGGCCTCGAGTTTCCCCGAGGTGGCCCCGCAGGCTGCTCGGTTCGGACCAACACTCGAAGGAGCACTGGCCCGGGGGGGTTAAATAAAGATGACCCTCGGGCTCGCGAAAACCCAAGGGAAAAAGGCTTAGGTGGCAAATGGTAAAACCAAGGTTGGGCCTTGCTGGAGGAGTTTTATTCAAGGCGAACTGTCAAGGGGGTCCCATAAATCACCCAACCGCGTAAGGAACGCAAACTCAAGGAACATAATACCGGTATGACGGAAACTAGGGCGGCAAGAGTGGAACAAAACACCAGGCATAAGGCCGAGCCTTCCACCCTTTACCAAATATATAGATGAATTAATTAAATAAGAGATATTGTGATATTCCAAAATATCCATGTTCCAACATGGAACCAACATCAATATCACCTGCAACTAGCAACGCTATAAAAAGGGCTGAGCAAAAGCGGTAACTTAGCCAAACAACGGTTTGCTAGGAAAGGATGGTTAGAGGCTTGACATGGCAATATGGGAGGCATGATATAGCAAGTGGTAGGTAGCGCAGCATAGCAATAGAACGAACAACTAGCTAAGCAAAGATAGAAGTGATTTCGAGGGTATGGTCATCTTGCCTGCAAGGTTCTCAGAGTTGTCGAAAGCTTGATCCTCGTAAGCGTACTCAACAGGTTCCTCGTTCACGAACTCGTCTCCTGGCTCTACCCACAGCAAGAACACAAGCAATGGAACCACAATCAATTACGGGAAATGCTCAAGCAACATGATGCAAAACATGCATGATATGCGAGATGTGATATGCGATGCATATGCGTGCTCCAGAAGAAAAAAGGATGAACAAGGCATCAACTTGGCAAACCAAGTATGCCACTGGAACGATGAGATGATTTCAGTCAAAATCGATATAAAGATCACCGGAAACGGATGCACGGTTTGCAAATGGCAAGCAAAACAAGAATGACACGATTCTGCGATTAACAGCATGATAACACTTAGAATACATCAAGTAACTATGCTACAGCACCCCAAAATAGCAACAAAGCATACAACAGTGATCTATAAGAGATGCTTGACAAAAGATGAACACTGAGCTACGGCTAGATCACACCATAACAGGTTCAAACAAGCATGGCAAAAGTGCAAAAGATATCAGCTTCACAGACTGAAATTACTAGACATGGCATAAACAACATCAGGTAACAATGTTCAGAGCAAGCAAAACACATGCTACAGGAACTTATCATAGCAAAACAAGGCATGGCAGGAATCTACTAAATGCATAGAACAAAAGTCCCTTACTGACTATGAGCCAAAAAGGATCAGCAGATATGATGGCACCCATGTAAACATAGCAAGTTTCGTTAACAGGTTTCAGACTCGGCAGAAAACAGAACATGGCATTAACAGAATTATGAAGGCATCTTGGTGAGCTTTATTCACTCATCACAAAGCAATGCATGAAAAAACAAGCATACCTACAGCAAGATGGCATGTTTATGAAGCTAACCATGGCAAGAGCAAGTTCATAGCATGTATGGATCAACTACAACAACCTTAGCAAAATTGAATATCATGTTAACATTCTGCTAGGAACATTTTATAGCAAAAGTAGAGCAAGATTAAGACATGCTAGGGCACTCCAAAATTGCAAACAGGGGCATGGATGGATAGATCATAACCATATATACAAAACACCCTTAGTGAACATACTCAAAAGAAACATGGATCTCACTGTAGACACATGGATACATGGCAACAAAATAACAGCAGTAACAGACAGCAAAATTCTAAGTCCCTGGAAACAGAAACATCACGAAGCCTAGTTTGCATGCTTGTGCTAGTCACCACAAAGATCACAAAAATACATGGCATACACCTCTGTAAAGATGGCATGGCATAGATCAAAACACCTGTAGAGCTCATGCCCATAAGATGCACACATCAAATGCAACAAAAATAACAAAACATCAAGTTCTGATAAGTAACAGCAGTAAACATCATATAGCACTCTTGCACCAGAGATTTGGGCATGAAGATGAACTCAAACGAGCATGGCGCAATGGAACAAAATGAAGAGCATCTCGTGACGAACATTTCGATATATCATGCACGCAAAATGGAGCAGTATGCAACGAGATATGATGCGATGAACTGAGCAACATATTGTGATATCTTCGGGACTTGGAGGAATTTCCGGGGTCAACCTCTCCGGATCTAGGGTTCCTCGCGCGAACTGAGGATGGCCGGAGGAGAGGGCGGCGGTGGCCGGAGCTCGGGGAGGCCGGGGAAGACGCGGGATCCGGATCCGGCGAGGGGGAGCGCGGCGTCGAAGGCGGCGTGGCGTGGAGGCGGTGCAGCAGCGCGGCGGCGAGCTCGGACGGCGCCGGCGAGACTCGAGGCGGCGGGGTCGGCAGCGGTGAGGCTCGAGGCGGCGGCGGTCGGTGGCGGCGAGGCTTGAGGCGGCGGCGGGCGGAGGCGAAGACGAAGAGGCGGCGGGGCGCGAGCGACCCGGGCGCGAGCGACAGGGAGCGCGCGGGGCGGACGGCGGCGTACGGGCCCGCGGGCCGGCGATGGGCTCGGCGGGCCGCCGGTGGTGGGTGGCGGCGGTGACAGGTGGCGGCGCGGGATTGGTGCGGGCGCGGCGGTGGGTTCGTCCGGCGCGGGACGGACGCGTCCGGCGGCGGAGAGGGGAAGGGTTAGGGTTTGTCTGCGCGAAAATTCCGAGAGGGATCACTTATTTATAGCTAAAGGGAGCTAGGAGACTCCAAATGGAGTGCGGTTTTCGCCCACACGATCGTGATCGAACAACCGAGAGCATGGAGGGGACTTAGATAGGTTATTGGGCTGTTTGGAGGGGGGTTTGGCTGCAACACACAAAAGGCCTTTGCGGTTACCCGATTAACCGTTGGAGCGTCAAACGACCTCCAAATGGAACGAAACTTGACAGGTGGTCTACCGGTGGTATACCAAGGCCACTTGGCAAACTTCGGTCCATTCTGAGAACGTTTAACACCCGCTCACGAAAAGAAACAAGAGGGGTGCGCCGGTGCATGTGGGAGTGTCAGATTGCAAAACGGACAATGGGGAAATGCTCGGATGCATGAGACGAACACGTATGCAAATGAGATGCGCATGATGACTTGATATGAGATGCATGACATGAACAAAATGCAAAACGAAAGACAAAATCCAACCACGGAGGGAATATCATAACACATAGTCGAAAATGGCAAGAGTTGGAGTTACAAATGTGGAAAGTTACATCCGGGGTGTTACAATGTCGCCACCGCGGCTACGGTCATGCAAGCACGCGTCCGATCTCACTGCCGCACTCACTGCACTTCCGCAAGTCAAACACGATCGTCCACGGTTTCTACCGTGCCCCGTATCATCCACACCACTGTTGGCCGAACTCCGGCCACCGCCAGGAGCTCGTTTCCGGCGAGCTCCGGCCACCTCAGCTGCTCCCACTTGCCCCGTTGGATATGCGCGTTTGTCAGCAGCACGCAGAGCCTCTCCGCCGCTCTTTTGGTCGCCGGAGGGCGAAACCCGACGCCCTCCGCCGGCGACGAGCCGCCGGTCAACTCCAGCGAGTTGACCCGGGTTTGACCACAGTTGACCCCCCTGCTGACTGACGTGTGGGCCAGGCCCCTGTTTAGTTAAGTGTTAGATTAATTAGCGTTAATTAACTTAGTTAATTAGTTGAGCCACTGACATGTGGGCCCAGCCCTGCTGACATTTTGTTAGGGTTAGTTTAGCGCTAATTAACTCAGTTAACCAACTGAGTCACTGACCAGTGGGCCCCACCGGTTAGGTTTGACCTGAATGGCCCTGTTGACCTGCTGACATCACCATGACACAATGCTGACATAGTTAATCATTTTCTGGCTTGAAAATAATCCAGGAAATTCCAAAAAATGGTTTAAACTTCAAAAATTCATAGAAATTAATCTGTAACTCCAAATGCTAAGATTTAAATATGAAAAATGATCAGAAAAATCCAATCTATCCATCTGTACTGTTTTCATTCATGTTAGAACAACTTATAGATGTTGTTTAGGACCCATCATATAAATGGCATTTGAATATCCACATATGGAGTTTGAATTTGAATCTTGGATTCAACCAACTCCATTTAACCTGTTGCTAGTTGCATTAGCTCAAATCACAGCATATTGACATGTCATGATCATGCATCATATTGTGCATTGCATTGATTGTGTTTCTTCTCTGTTGCCGGTATTTGTCCCCTCTCAGTAGACGTGGTTCCGACGATGAGATCGATGACACCGACGAAGAACTATACTATCTTCAGAAGTGCCAGGCAAGCAAAAACCCCTTCTTCACTCCGATACAGTCCCACTCTCTCGCTCATGCTCTCTTTTACTGCATTAGGACAACAACGATTCAACTGTTACATGCTGCGGTAGCTGAACCCCTTTCCTTTGCATGACCTGTCATTGCCACAGTAAATAGATGAAACCCACTAGCATAAGTAGGAGTTGTTTGAGCCCTGATGTGCCTACTCATTCATGCTTGTTGTCATGCCTGCTACTGCTTAGAGTTGAGTCGGGTCTGATTCATCGGGGATGAATTGGAATGTGGTGAACATGTCTTACTGTTGAGAGCTAAGTGTGTGAACACGATTTGGTAAAGGTAGCGGTGAGAGGCCATGTAGGAGTACATGGTGGGTTGTCTCATTGAAACCGTCCCCAGGAACTGAGTTCTTTGTTTGTGATCCATGAACAACTTCTACCACACATTGGGATCCTTAATTGACTCTCTCGACTTATTAACCGCCCATGTCCTCTGTCTAGGAGTTGTAAGTAGTTTCTGGTGTTTGTAGTATGTTGGGGGGCGTGTGCAGCGCTGACCCGAGGGGTGGGCTGTGATGCGGTAGGCACGTGGCACGGTGTACCAGGCGCCCGTTTGGTGTCTCGGGAACCCTGCACACATCGTTCGGGGCCGTATGTGGAAACCTCGGCCGGACTCCCTGCGGATGGAACCTGAATAGGCGATAAACCTGGACTAGGGACTTGTGTGGTTAGCCAGGTCGTGGCTGACACCCTCGCCAGGCTTCCGCTTGAAGGTTGCTGAGATACATGACGTGTACGTGGCGGTAAGTGGCGAGAGAGTGTGTGAAGAAGTACACCCCTGCAGGCTTAACATCATCTATTCGAATAGCCGCGTCTGCGGTAAAGGACCTCTGGGTTGCCTATACAGTTCATAGACAAGTGAAAGTGGATACCTTAAATGCGCAAGATAATTATGAGTGCTATGGATGGCGTTCTCGTAGGGAGACGGGAGCGGATCCATAGTGGTGTATTGATATGGTGAATATGTGGACTCGTGTGCGCCACCCCAAAAGAGTTACTTGTAGTCGTAGTTCAGGATAGCCACCGAGTCAAAGCTGGCTTGCTACAGTTAAACTCCACCACCCCCTTTGTTGATACTGATGCATATGTAGATAGTTCTGATGTAAGACTTGCTAGGTACATTTGTACTCACGTTTGCTTAATTTATGTTTTTGCAGAAAGACTTCAGTCTCGCTAGTAGTTCCACGTGGACTTCGACGTTTAGCTGGTTACCTCAGCTACGATCTTGTGCCCTCAGCAGGGTCCTGTAGATAGTCAGGCTTCTCAGCCTATTCATTGTAGTTGTTTGTACTCAGACAAGTTAAGCTTCTGCATGTGCTTGCTGCTTGTATGACTTGAATGCTGGGTCATCAGACCAATGTTTGTAATATCTGGCTCTTCGGAGCCTAATGAATTAATACTTTGAGTTGTAGAGTTTTGTTGTGATGCCATGTTGTATTTGCACATATCGAGCATATTGTGTGTATGATTTGAAATGCTTGGTATGTGTGGGATCCGACAACCTAGTTGTTTATCCTTGGTAGCGATCTTACTGGGAAATGTCTCCTAGTGCTTCCACTGAGCCATGGTAGCTTGCTACTGCTCCGGAACACTTAGGCTGGCCGGCATGTGTCCTTCTTCGTTCCTGTGTCTGTCCCTTCGGGGAAATGTCACGCGGTGTCTACCGGAGTCCTGTTAGCCTACTACAGCCCGGATTCTCCGGAGTCCTGTTAGCCCAGCTGCTACATCCCGGATTCACTCGCTGATGACTGACACGTTCGTTGCTGGGGTCATGTATGCATGTCCCTATAAGTTAGTGCCACTTTGGGTTTACGACAAGTCATGTCGGCCCAGGTTCTCTGTCATATGGATGCTAGCGACACTATCATATATGTGAGCCAAAAGGCGCAAACGGTCCCGGGCCAGGTAAGGTGGCACCCGTGGGAATACCGTGCGTGAGGTCGCAAAGTGATATGATGTGTTACATGCTAGATCGGTGTGACTTAGGATCGGGGTCCCGGCAACGTACCGATCTGCCTCTTGCTGGCGGACGCGCGCGAACAATATTGCCATTTCGTTGGGCGTCCACTGGAGCTCCTCATCGGTGGCACGCTGGAGCTTATCGACCCACCTCCATGCAGCAACGAGGCGCCCAACGCCTATGACCTTCCTTGCGAAGTACCCGTCTTTGTACACCTCCTCCGCATGACGACTTGCCCGCCCCCAAAGCTCCTCCGCCTCCTTTTTCTAGGCGGCATCACGGGCTTCACAGTCCGCCTCGTACCTGGCTTCCTCCTCCACCATCTCCTTCTTGAACGCCACTTGCCTGGCTTTCTTAGCCGGTGGCAGCGACTTCTAGAGACAAAGATTGTACCGGCCCCAAAACCAATCCAAAATTGGGGGGTTCGGCGCAACCACGTCCAATGGCGCGTATGGGTCCTCGTCGCTGCTATTCGAGTGAGCGTCCTCGGGTGGCGGCGACTCCTCGTCGGCGCGTTGGCAGACCGGCGGCGCCATGGCAGAGATTTGAGAGAGAGAGGCGAGCGAGGGGAGGATGTAGATTAGAATGCAGGTCGGACGACGTGAGCAAGGTAGTATTTATTGGAGGCCGGAATCTAGATCGACGGGAACAGTACACACGCCGGTCGCCGGAATTTATGAGTACTGTAGTTTGAATTACACACGATTCCCGCAGCAAAATCCGTGTGTGAACATAATAGCTGACGGTTTCCAATACAGAACCGTGTGTGATTAATGATCCCCGCCACTCACCTACCAAACCTCGAGCCGCGAGATAGTGTGCCAATCGTGTGGGGGCCGGTTGTCTTGCCAGATCTTTACATTTTCTTTTTTGAACACCAGATATTTACATCGTCTGATGATTTTTTAACTCGCACACAATTACACAAAAATATGATTTTTCAAACCATTATGGTTAGCCGTTGCATGTAGACATAGTTAAAATTTGAATTGCGGTCATTAAATGGCTAGAAAATCACTTAAATGTCTTTAAAAGGTCAAATGACCCCTGAAATTTTCCAAAATTTCACATGATAGGTGTATTAGTGCACGTTAAACGTAGAAAAAAATTGAAGGCCGTAAGAGGAAGCTATCTCCCGTTCATCATCAAACATGCATTGTTCCCTCTCGGAACCACGAACCTTCTAGTGAGTTGCTCCGGTTTGTGAGGGGTGTGGGTCCAAACTTTCGTCAAACAGGCCAATTTTTTTACCACATCATCTTGGTGGCATGACATTACATCAAGCAAGGTTTCATGTTTTTCTCATCATTTTTAAATTTTTTGGAATTAA
This sequence comes from Aegilops tauschii subsp. strangulata, assembly GCF_002575655.3. NCBI lineage: Eukaryota > Viridiplantae > Streptophyta > Magnoliopsida > Poales > Poaceae > Aegilops > Aegilops tauschii. The sequence goes on from NC_053039.3 coordinate 362,124,753, forward strand.
AATGCCATGGCACTCCATGCATGTGCCCATGCCGTGAGACCAATATGTTTGAAAATTCCTTCTAATTTACTACACATGGAATTAACTCGCACACAAGTACACAAATATGATTTTTCAAACCGTTATGGTTAGGCGTTGCATGTAGATGTAGTTCAAATTTGAATTACAGTCATTAAATGGCTAGAAAATCACTTAAATACCTTTGAAAGGTCAAATGACCGCTAGAATTTTCCAAATTTTCACAGTATAGTTGTAGTAGTGCACGTTAAACATAGAAAAAGGTTTGAAGGCCGTAAGAGGAAGCTATCTCCTGTTCGTCATCAAACATACATTGTTCCCTCTCGGAACCACGAGCCTTCTAGTGAGTTGCTCCGGTTTGTGAGGGGTGTGTGTCCAAACTTTCGTCACACATGCCAATTTTTTTACCACATCATCTTGGTGGCATGACATTACATCAAGCAAGGTTTCATGTTTTCTGGTCATTTTTTATTTTTTTGGAATTTAAATGCCATGGCACTCCATGCATACATATGCATGTGTCCATGTCGTGAGACCAATATGTTTGAAAATTCCTTCTAATCTAATGCACATGGAATTAACTCGCACACAAGTACACAAATATGATTTTTCAAACCATTGTGGTTAGGCGTTGCATGTAGATGTAGTTCAAATTTGAATTACAGTCATTAAATGGCTAGAAACTCACTTAAATGTCTTTAAAAGGTCAAATGACCCCTAGAATTTTCCAAATTTTCACATTACAGTTGTAGTAGTGCATGTTAAACATAGAAAAAATTTGAAGGCCATAAGAGGAAGCTATCTCCCGTTCGTCATCAAACATGCATTGTTCCCTCTTGGAACCACGAGCCTTCTAGTGACTTGCTCCGGTTTGTGAGGGGTGTGTGTCCAAACTTTCGTCAAACATGCCAATTTTTTTACCACATCATCTTGGTGGCATGACATTATATCAAGCAAGGTTTCATGTGTTTCTAATATTTTTTTAATTTTTGGGAATTAAAATGCCATGTCACTCTATGCATACATATGCATGCACTGGTACGCATCGGTCCTAAACAAATGGTTTTTAACCCCTTTCCACAACGGCATTTGGAACCGTCGCCAAGTGAGTGTGGGCGATAGGGGGTCCTTCCCACACGACCCAGAAACCGTAGGGGATATGCCCTCCTGGCACACACGTTCGGCAAAATGAGGTCGTGTGCGAACGGCGAGCACTCAAATACGGAAATACGTATAGTAGAGCTAAAAAGATACAATTATACGACGAAATTGTTTCCGGTCGCAAGTACATCCCACACAATCAGTCCCCACTAAACGTTTCGGTTTGTATGCACATCCCACACAGTCGCTCCACGGAAAACGTTTCCGTTCACAGGTACATCACACATAATTTTTCCCGTTAAATCGTTTGCGTTATTGAATATATCACACACGGTCCATAGAAGAAACTGTGTGGCAAAGGTTGTCCATCATACACAGTTTTTATGTGGTAAACATTTGCGCAAGGTGGCCTAACGCAAACAGTTTTCAAGAGAAAGTCGTGTGTGATTGTTCATTGATCCAACACGGTTTATTCCTAGAAACTGTGTGCGTTGCGTGAGGTCATCGCCACGGTATTTTTTCAACAACCGTTTGCAATAGCAAAATCCAATTAGCAGGCAAATTCGCCATTAGCATGCTAATTATCCGATTATTCATAATCCATTTATTAATCTAATTGACATTTCATATTAAGCACACAATATATTTCATTTCCATATTAAGCAAGCAGAATTTCATAATTGAAATACATCAGAGTACAACATGATATAGCTTCAGCACTCAGCTACCCCATTACACAACTGCACCAGCAGCGAGTTCCACATGCAGCATGTAGAATCTTTCAAAATTAGCATCATAGACGGTATATAGACAGATGCATCTCATCTGGAAAACTGCTGAAGCGGAAGGCGAATATTGAGCCCTCATTCATGTTGAAGGTCTTTACAACTTTAGGCCATTGCATGTGGATGATTGACCATTCTTCCTCTTCAGGAACACTTCAATATTGAACCGTGGGTGTTGTATGAAAACCTTCCTCGCCTCCTGACCATAGAGGTGGTTTGAGAGGTAATCATCAGTGAACTGCTTTGGAAAGGCCTGAAAACAAGGATGTGCATAAATATCTTCTCTATATTGGAAATGGGGCAAAGGAATAAAAAAGGCAAGGTATAATAATTAGTTCCATCTTGTAGTGAACTGATGTCTTCTTCATTGTGCAGACAAAGATCTTGTTGTTTTTTGTCGTTAATTTCTTTATCCTAACAACCTTTCTGAGTTTCTTGATTTGATTGATATTCATGGACAACTCATTTCCCCATATGCAAAAAGGGTCGAACAGTGGATCAAAACCTCTGACAGCAGGACCTACATGTGCAAGACCAAATTGTTAAAAACCAAAATACTAGAATGGTTCCTGCAATTGCACAATAATGTGCTATTAGACAATGGACCATGCACGTGCTAACCTCGATTGTAAACCTCAGTGCTTCCCATTGTTTCCCTGCAACACATATAAGGTAGTTAGTCATCAGGTTAAGTAAGGGTTCGCATGCTATCAGTAAAATATGTTGATGAAAAATAAGCACATCGCAGATTCATCAGATTAATTCAAGCCACACGGAAAACCCATTTACCCAAACCAAGCATGATTAAGATCTAGGAAATATAGCACTTGTATATGTTTCTCATGCATTAAGTGCAGCCAAATTCGATTTATTCCTCACATGCACAACAATACAAAATTCTACCCACGACAATTGGACATCGCATTGCAGAATTGAACCAAGCAGTTAACTAAACACCACAACAAATGAACCAAACATTAACTGATCACCACATTGCACAATATAACATACTCCTAATAGAAGATCAGATAGTTAACCAAACAGTTAACTACGGCCAATTGTAGCAATCGTATTTGTTTCTCATGTATTTACTACATCCAAATTCAATTTATTCCTCACATGGTATACAATAACAGAATGCACCCACAATTTTGTAAAGATAAATTCGATTTATTTCTCACATGGAAGACAATACAAAATTGCAGCCTGAAGAATTGAACATCACATTTGCAGAATTGAACCAAACAGTTAACTGAAGACGACAACTAATTAACAAAACAGTTAATAAGTGAGCACCACACTGCACGACATATAGAACATATACACTAGACCAACAAATTGCATGGTAAAATTAGATAGCACAATTCACTAGAATTTGTGAAGGAAAGGTAGGAGCAGCACACGCAACGGGTAAACCGAGCATGCTTAACCGGCGTAGCTAGCAAATGGCAAGGTGCTCCTTCAAGATCTTGGGGTTGGCACGAATGGCAGCCATCGCGACCTCATCTGCGCGTGCGGCCGCGATTTGCTTCTCCGCTGCCAAATGCTCCTTGAGGTCTGCATGCATCATGGCTTAGGCCGGCGCTTATTTGGTGGAGGGGTCGGTGATTTGGTTGGAAGGTGTCGCGCTCGCGCCAGCGGTCGGGGCATGTGGGATGTGGAAGGAGGAGGAGGATGGGGGTCGGGTGTGGATTACCTGCCTGGATAGAGGAGGCCGAGCAGCGTGAAGGAGGGTCACCGACGAGGAGGCGGCGCTGCAAGCAAGGAGTGAAGGTTTCAACTTGGAAAGGAAGGCAGAAAGAGGGGAAATGTGGCTTTTGGTAAGGGGGAGGGGCGGGGAGGTAGATATTTCCGCGGAAGCCGAAAATTTGGAATCGCTTCAGCGAAAAAACTGGCGCGCAAAGTGTCATCAGACACGGTCCCTTATTCAGAACTGTGTACGATATGTGGACATCACAAATGATTCAGATAGCTTAACCCGTGTGTGATAAGTTTGAACGTGAAAAGTTTTGGTTCGAATTTCCATAGTTACAGTGGTCATCCACGTCATTGCAAAATTTGGGTACACAAAGGAGACTAACTTCTTAATCGAGCAAGTTCAACAATTAAACAGAGCTAGCTGACCTAAACATTACTCTAACAAATTAAAGACCGGCCCTCTTAATTAAACAAAACAAAGAGTACTACTACGTCTGGTGCTCGTCGATCTCCGCCGCCGCCTCCATGTCCAGCTCGCGCCCGACGGTCTCCTGGGGAAGGGGCTCCATGGCATCCATCGCACCATACTCAGCAAGCATCTCGCCATCCGCATCCGCCATCTCTTTAGAAAAGGCTACCAAGAGCTGGGCGTGGGCGGACGTGATCTGGGATTGGACGAGCTCCGTCGTCGCAAGGTATGCGGCGGAGGAACGGACGGCTGCTTGAACACTCTCGGCGATTGCCAGTTATTTGGTCGTGGGTTGCCGACCGTTGTTGGAGAAGCTTCATTCAATTTGTGCGGTGACTGCCAGGAGCTGGGCGTGGGCGGCCTCGACATGGTCATGGGCGGCCTCCATCAGGGCTAAGGCCGCCGCTGTGGAACGGACAGCTGTTGTGCCGCTCTCGCCAGTTGCTATTCCCGAGGCAGATGTTGCTGCCGCCACTTGAGAAGCAACAGCGGCCGTTTGGGCTGCCTTTGCCGCCCAGTCGCAGATTGCAGCCGCGCTCATGCACCTTGTTAGCACGCGCATGGCGGCTGTGGCCGCGCTCTCGCTGGAGTGGGCCACCGAAGTTGCCCTCACGACGCGGGTCCATGTGCCCATCTTTCACCGGCGATGATTGAACAGTGAAATGATATTTGGGGAGCGAGCTAGTGTGCTTGAGATGCCGGCTGTGGACTGTAGCCGACGTACCTTCTTGCGTAAGCCATAGGCGTACTATACACCGATGGTGCTCCAGGATATTTTGTGCTGCATCTCACACGGTTACTGATAATAAACTTTGTGCGACCTACTTGATTTTTCATCTTGATTTGAATTACATAATGGGGTCACGGCGGCAATGGACGATGTTTCAATTGCTAGACCTTTTATCTGGAGTGAACATGCAACTATATGTGTGTCGTAAAAGAACTGGAATTATTCAGGGTTTGTTTGAACATTTTATACATTAAATTGGTTTTCTAGCCATTTCAGGTGAACAATTCAAATTTGAACTACATGCACATGCTCCAGTGCATATAAATTGGTTGAAAAATGAAATATGTGTCCTTGGGTGCATGCTTAGGCCCCATGCAAGAAATGGGAATGAATTTCAAACACTAGGGCACCGTTGATTGCCGGCAAAACATTCAGATGCCTGGTTTTTAAATTCTAGTAAATCAAAAACTCGTCTGAAATTCATGGAACTTGGAATGCTATCATGGAGCGCCATCGAGATGCCGTGGTAAAATTTTTGTCCCATTTGGGGTAGGTTTGGGTATATGCTTCTCACAACAAGCATGATGGTTTTCGGTGGGGAATGTCCCACCTTTGGGGACGAAACGATATCCATTGCCTCTTATTGCTTTCAAATTTATTTCTCGTGTCAACATAGAACAACAGGAGTGTTGTGTGAATTTTTGTGATTTTTCAGGGTTCGTTTGGACATCTTTATGCATTAACTGAGTTTTCAATGCATTTATGTGCATAATTCAAATTTGAACTACATGCACATGCTCCAGTGCATATAAATTGGTTGAAAAATCAAATCTGTGTCCTTTGGTGCATGCTTAGGTCCCATGCAAGAAATGGGAATGAATTTCAAACACCAGGGCACCGTTGATTGCCGGCAAAACATTGAGATGCCTGGCTTTTAAATTCTAGTAAATCCAAAACTCGTCTGAAATTCATGAAACTTGGCATGCTATCATGGAGCGGCATCAACATGCCGTGGTAAAAATTTTGTCCCATTTGGGGCAGGTTTGGGTATATGCTTCTCACAAACCGGAGCTTCTCACAACAAGCATGATGGTTTTCAGTAGGGAACGTCCCACCTTTGGGGACGAAACGATATCCATTGCCTCTTATTGCTTTCAAATTTTTTCTCGTGTCAACATAGAACAACAGGAGTGTTGTGTGAATTTTTGTGATTTTTTGGGGTTCGTTTGGACATCTTTATGCATTAAATGAGTTTTCAATGCATTTATGTGCATAATTCAAATTTGAACTACATGCACATGCTCCAGTGCATATAAATTGGTCGAAAAATCAAATCTATGTCCTTGGGTGCATGCTTAGGTCCCATGCAAAAATGGGAACGAATTTCAAACACTAGGGCACCGTTGATTGCCGGCAAAACATTGAGATGCCTGGTTTTTAAATTTTAGTAAATCCAAAACTCGTCTGAAATTCATGAAACTTGGCATGCTATCATGGAGCAGCATCAAAATGTCGTGGTAAAATTTTTGTCCCATATGGGGAAGGTTGGGATATTATCTTCTCACAAACCGGAGCTTCTCATAACAAGCATGATAGTTTTCGGTAGGGAACGTCCCACCTTTGGGGACGAAATGATATCCATTGCCTCTTATTGCTTTCAAATTTTTTTCTCATGTCAACATAGAACAACAGGAGTGTTGTGTGAATTTTTGTGATTTTTCGGGGTTCGTTAGGACATTTTTTTGCCTTAACTGAGTTTTCTGCATTTATGTGCATAATTCAAATTTGAACTACATGCACATCCTCTAGTGCATATAAATTAGTCAAAAAATCAAATCTGTGTCCTTTGGTGCATGCTTAGGTCCCATGAAAGAAATGGGAATGAATTTCAAACACCAATGCGCCGTTGATTGCCGGCAAAACATTGAGATGCCTGATTTTTAAATTCTAGTAAATCCAAAACTCGTCTGAAATTCATGAAACTTGGCATGCTATCATGGAGCGGCGTCAACATGCCGGGGTACAAATTTTGTCCCATTTGGGGCAGGTTTGGGTATATGCTTCTCACAAACTGGAGTTTCTCACAACAAGCATGATGGTTTTCGGTAGGGAACGTCCCACCTTTAGGGACGAAACGATATCCATTGCCTCTTATTGCTTTCAATTTTTTTTCTCGTGTCAACATAGAACAACAGGAGTGTTGTGTGAATTTTTGTGATTTTTCCGGGTTTGTTTGGACATTTTTATGCGTTAACTGAGTTTTCAATGCATTTATGTGCATAATTCAAATTTGAACTACATGCACATGCTCCAGTGTATATAAATTGATCGAAAAATCAAATATGTGTCCTTGGGTGCATGCTTAGGTCCCATGCAAGAAATGGGAATGAATTTCAAACACCAGGGCACCGTTGATTGCCGGCAAACCATTGAGATGCCTGGTTTTCAAATTCTAGTAAATCCAAAACTCGTCTGAAATTCATGAAACTTGACATGCTATCATGGAGCGGCATCAACATGCCGTGGTACAAATTTTATCCCATTTGGGGTAGGTTTGGGTATATGCTTCTCACAAACCGGAGCTTCTCACAACAAGCATGATGGTTTTCGGTAGGGAACATCCCACCTTTGGGGACGAAACGATATCCATTGCCTCTTATTGCTTTCAAATTTTTTTTCTCGTGTCAACATAGAACAACAGGAGTGTTGTGTGAATTTTTGTGATTTTTCGGGGTTTGTTTGGACATTTATGCATTAAGTGAGTTTTCAACGCATTTATGTGCATAATTCAAATTTGAACTACATGCACATGCTCTAGTGCATATAAATTGGTTGAAAAATCAAATTTGCGTCCTTGGGTGCATGGTTAGGTCCCATGCAAGAAATGGGAATGAATTTCAAACACCAGGGCACCGTTGATTGCCGGTAAAACATTGAGATTCCTGGTTTTTAAATTCTAGTAAATCCAAAATTCTGTTAACCATTCACATGACGCCATGTGTCCTGGTTTTAATGGGTGTAGGAGGTGTCGTGCGGAAAACTGCTTGACCTTGACTTAACGGGAGGCGTGCGAGCGCCGTCCGGTGCGCAGGATGACCGAGAGGCGTGCAAGCTGTCCTCGAGTGCGCAGGCTCACCGGGAAGCGTGTGAGCTATACGCTACGCAGGCTCACTAGGAAGCGAGCCCTTTGACTTCCATGGCCGCCCGCCTTGCTCGCATCCTCTGCATTAATGGCGCCCAAGCCGCAGTTTAATTCGCTTTTTAAATATAAAACACTCATCGCAAACATTTTAGTTAGAACACCCGTATGCAAACCGACAGCTTCCCCAGGAAGACAAGAGAAAATGTGCCGAGCAGGATTTTCTGCAGCTCTTGATTGCAAACGTTTTAGATAGAACACCCGTATGCAAAGTGAGAGCAGCACAGGATTTGTGCATCCCTTCAACGCAAACAGTTGTTTTGGATGACCCGTGTGCAACCACATACAAACAATTTGGTAAGATTTGTCAATCCTTGTAACACTGCGATTTGTCAAAAGATGAAGGGAGAGAGCAATAAGGACAAGAACGCCTAGCACAGTGTGTGGCATAAGAGACTGGATGAACAACATGTCAAGTACGCGGCCATGGACGCGTACACAAGCTACGAGATGTACAGGCGGATCCTTGACATGAGGAACTGTCTTCTTCCTGACAAAGACGAGGGATCGAGCCACATAGCAGTGGCGGGAGCGTCACAAGAAGCAGATGACTAGACGATCGTTTCTCCTACTTTAGAATGCATGCAATTGTTTATTGAGGTGTGTGCGAATGATCTGTATAGTCACTTATGTAATTGAATGTTTATTTCAATTTTATATATATATATATATATATATATATATATATACATGTTATTCTACTGTAGACAGAGCAATTCAGACGGCTTATTAGTAGCAATCGTCTGTGTTATTATTGGTCTTCGCACACATTTCAGATTACAGACCTGTTTGCCGCGTATCACAAACATCTTGTTCAGTTGAACCGTTTCTTTTGTGTTTCCTAATCACAAATAGTTCATCCGAGTGAACTGTATGATGTACGTCGCACACGCCTTCATCTGGCTACCCGTTTCTTTTGTGCCTCCTCATCCCAAATAGTTAATTGAGCTGAACCGTATGCCCTGCATCACACACGCAACTAAATTCTGAACCGTGTTTCATGCATCTGTCATCTCAAACGTTTTGCACCTTTTTTGACGGGTTTTTTCCACCACCGTTTGAGATTATGGCATCGCACACAGTTTCGTCGAAGGGTCTTTGATCGTAGTGCCGCGTTTGGACCATCCTGCAGTAGTGATGTGTCCATGTCGTGAGACAAATATGTTTGAAAATTCCTTCTAATTTACTGCACATGGAATTAACTCGCACATAAGTACACAAATATGATTTTTCAAACCATTATGGTTAGGTGTTGCATGTAGATGTAGTTCAAATCTGAATTACGGTCATTAAATGGCTATAAAATCACTTAAATTTCTTTAAAAGGTCAAATGACCCCTAGAATTTTCCAAAATTTCACATTACAGTTGGAGTAGTGCACGTTAAACATAGAAAAAAATTGAAGGCCGTAAGAGGAAGCTATCTCCCGTTCGTCATCAAACATGCATTGGTCCCCCTCGGAACCATGAGCCTTCTAGTGAGTTGCTCCGGTTTGTGAGGGGTGTGTGTCCAAACTTTCGTCAAACATGCCAATTTTTTTACCACATCATCTTGGTGGAATGACATTACATCAACCAAGGTTTCATGTGTTTCGGATATTTTTTTAATTTTTTGGAATTTCAATGCCATGGCACTCCATGCATACATATGCATGTGTCCATGTCGTGAGACAAATATGTTTGAAAATTCCTTCTAATTTAGTGCACATGGAATTAACTCGCACACAAGTACACAAATATGGTTTTTCAAACCGTTATGGTTAGCTGTTGCAGTAGATATAGTTCAAATTTGAATTATGGTCATTAAATGGCTAGAAAATCACTTAAATGTCTTCGAAAGGTTAAATGACCCCTAAAATTTTCCAAATTTTCACATGACAGTTGTATTAGTGCAAGTTACACGTAGAAAAAAATTTGAACGCTGTAAGAGGAAGCTATGTCCGTCATCAAACATGCATTGTTCCCTCTCGGAACCACGAGCCTTCTAGTGGGTTGCTCCGGTTTGTGAGGGGCGTGTGTCCAAACTTTCATCACACATGCCAAAAAAATTACCACATCATCTTGGTGGCATGACATTACACCAACCAAGGTTTCATGTGTTTCTGATATTTTTTTAATTTTTTGGAATTTAAATGCCATGGCAGTCCATGCTTAATTGTGTCATAGCCATTAGACCAATATATTTGAAAATTGCTTCCAAATTACTACACATGGAATTAAATCGCACACAAGTACACAAAATATGACTTTTCAAACCGTTATGGTTAGCTGTGCATATACATGTAGTTCAAATATCAATTGCGGTCATTAAATTGCTAGAAAATCACTTAAATGTCTTAAAAGCTCAAATGACCCCTGAAATTTTCCAAAATTTGACATGACAGTTTTATTAGTACAACAAAATTTCTCGTACATTTAAAACACCATCCGTTGCCACTTTACTCCAAATTCGTCTTTCACAGCTAATAAAAAATATCTACAAAATCACACACAGTTGTTTTCTAGGAACCGTTTGCGATGAAAATATCTGGGTCTATTTAAGTCCACCTCCTTAAGCTTCGCCGGCTCGTCTGCTCCAGTGCTGGCAACCCCCGAATCCACGAATCCGGATCCCCATTCCCGCACCCCCTTCTTGCAAAGATGATGCCATGGAAATGCTTCGTGAAGGCCCGTACGATGGCCGCGTCCCCCCCCCCCCCGAGCGCCGCCGCCTGCGCCGAGAGCACCGCCGCTAGCGCCGAGAGCGTGGCCGCCTACGCCGAGAGTGCCGCCGCATTCGCATTGAGCACGAACGCTTCCGCCGAGAGGGCGTCTGCGGCAGCCAACAGGGCAGATGCAGCAGTCGAGATGGCTGCAGCTGTTGCTGCGACGGCGGCTGCAAACGCCGAGAGCACTCGAGCTGCCGACTGTGCTGCCGATGTCGCCCTGGCCCGGGTCGAGGCCATCCACGCCAAGATCGAGGATGCACACACCAAGATATTTCAGGCCACCTCGGACTCCAGCATGCAACCCACTTCCGAAAAGGCGGTGGTGGCCATGGAGCACCTGCTTCCTCATGAGGTCGCCGAGCGGGAGATGGAGATGCAGGAGGCGGCGGAGATCGAGGAGCGCCAGGAGGAGGAGTTGTGCGTGGCTGTTGCAGTTATATTTACCTTCCTCATAAAATGTTCAATTTGTTATTTATTGTACATTAGTAAGAACTTGTAGCGTTGTTGTTGTTAACTATAGCTTCTGATGTTCTAGAATTTGGTTGTTGTCTTAGTAGCAATTAATTCATTTGCACATTGATCTTTTTGAGAAGATATGTCATAATTAGCATGTTTCTTCAGTTTTTCAAAATAAGCATTGGTGATTTTCTATGTTGCTATAAACCCATTTCCCCTACAATTGTTACTGATCTAGTTTTAAATATTATAGGATGAACGGAAGTGTTCTTACTTGGAGTGGGTTGATCAAGAGTGGCCACAATCTTTGAAGATGTGCCTAGCAAAGCCCTGGAGCATGTATGAGGAAGAGAACAGACGTAGGCTTAGACAAACTGTTGTCAACGCTGAAGAATATTTGAAGATGCGGGATAAAAAGTGGAAGGTGAAGAATGAGCTCAGATTTTTTAAATCAGACTTTGCTAAGATGGTGTTGGCGAAGAAGGAGGCACTTTCCCAGTTGGCCCGTGCAAAACAGGTTCGTACTGAACTGAAAGCAGAGGTGGATAAGACGAGCCTGGATGATCTAGATTAGGGAAACGAATATATTGTTCTAATATTGTTCTTATGAAGTTGAACTAGCTATATGTTGTACTATGCTGTTTTCATGTAGCTATCGTACTGTGATGTTATAATATATTTATGTGCCTGATATGAAATTGGCAAACAGCTATTCGATATGAAATGTGAATTTGCGTAATACTGGAATTATTAATTGTAAACTAATAAACCTGCTAAATGTTTCATGGAACTTTGCAAACGGTTCTAGCAGCAAAAGCGCATGTGATGGATAGCCCAATGCCACACAGTTTTCTTCATCAAATCTTGTGTGATGTAGTTGATAAAAGCAAACAGTTAACCAAGGCAGAGCGTGTGTGATAGTTACACCTTTCACAAATGAGCCTACACATAAAACTGTGTGGGATGTACATACGAACGGAAACGCTTTCCCTGGATTGACTGTGTGGGATGTACATAAGAACGGAAACATATTCCTTGGATTGATTGTGTGTGATATACATATGAACGGAAACGTTTTCCCTGGATTGACTGTGTGGGATGTACATAAGAATGGAAACGTATTCCTTGGATTGACTGTGTGTGATATACATACCTACGGAAATGTTTTTCTAGGATTCACCGTGTGGGATGTACATACCTACGGAAATGATTGGGTTTCGATGCCTCGCTTCATCGCACACGAGCTCATATAGTGTCCCAGGAGGGCCTATCCCCGACGATTTCTGGGTCGTGTGGGAAGGACCCCCCCTATCGCCCACACTCACTTGGCGACGGTTCCAAATGCCGTCGCGGAAAGGGGTTAAAACCGTTTGTATAGCACCGATGCGTACCAGTGCTATATCGTCAATGAACGTTAAGCGTGCGGACCCTACGGGTTCGAGAACTATGTAGACATGACCGAGACACCTCTCCGGTCAATAACCAATAGCGAAACCTGGATGCCCATATTGGCTCCTACATATTCTACGAAGATCTTTATCGGTCGAACCTTATGAAAACATACGTAATTCCCTTTGTCCATCGGTATGTTACTTGTCCGAGATTCGATCGTCGGTATCTTCATACCTAGTTCTATCTCGTTACTGACAAGTATCTTTACTCGTTTCGTAATACATCATCTTGCAACTAACGCCTTAGTCACTTTGCTTGCAAGGCTTCTTATGATGTGTATTTGTTGGGGAACATAGCATGCAATTTCAAAAAAATTCCTACGATCACGCAAGATCTATCTAGGAGATGCATAGCAACAAGAGGGGGAGAGTGTGTCCACGTACCCTCGTAGACCGAAAGCGTAAGCGTTAGTTTAACGCGGTTGATGTAGTCGAACGTCTTCGCAATCCAACCGATCAAGTACCGAATGTACGGCACCTCCGAGTTCAGCACATGTTCAGCTCGATGATGTCCCTCGAACTCTTGATCTAGCAAAGTGTCGAGGGAGAGTTTCGTCAGCATGACGGCATGGTGACGGTGATGGTGAAGTGATCCGCGCAGGGCTTCGCCTAAGCACTACGACAATATGACCGGAGAACTAAACGGTGGAGGGGGGCATTGCACACGGCTAAGAAACAATTCATGTGCTTTGGGGTGCCCCCTGCCCCCGTAAATAAAGGAGGAGAGGGAGGAGGCCGGCCCTAGGGGGCGCGCCAAGTGGGGGGGGAACCGACTTGGACTCCTAGTCCTAGTCGGCCCCCCTTCCTTCTTTCGGGGGGGAAAGGGGGAAGGAGAAGGAGAGGGAGAAGGAAAGGGGTGCCGCGCCCCCTCCCCTTGTCCAATTCAGACTACCCATGGGGGGCGCACCACCCATTATGGGCTGCCCTCTCTCTCCCCTATGGCCCATGTTGGCCCATTGCTTTTCCCGGGGGGTTCCGGTAACCTCCCGGTACTCCGATAAATATCCGAAACGCTCCGGAACCATTCCGATGTCCGAATACTATCGTCCAATATATCAATCTTTACCTCTCAATCACTTCAAGACTCCTCATCATGTCCGTGATCTCATCCGGGACTCCGAACAAACTTCGGTCACCAAAACACATAACTCATAATACAAATCATCATCGAACGTTAAGCATGCGGAACCTACGGGTTCGAGAACTATGTAGACATGACCGAGACATCTCTCCGGTCAATAACCAATAGCGGAACCTGGATTCTCATATTGGCTCCCACATATTCTACGAAGATCTTTATCGGTCGAACCGTTATGACAACATACATTATTCCCTTTGTCATTGGTATGTTACTTGCCCGAGATTCGATCGTCAGTATCCACATACCTAGTTCAATCTCGTTACCGGCAAGTCTCTTTACTGGTTCCGTAATGCATCAGTCCGTAACTAACTCATTAGTCACATTGCTTGCAAGGCTTATCATGATGTGCATTATCGAGAGGGCCCAAAGATACCTCTCCGATAATCGGAGTGACAAATCCTAATCTCGATCTATGCCAACCCAACAAAACACATTCGGAGATACCAGTAGAGCATCTTTATAATCACCCATTTACGTTGTGACGTTTGATAGAACACAAGGTATTCCTCCGGTATTCGGGAGTTGCATAATCTCACAGTCAAAGGAACATGTATAAGTCATGAAGAAAGCAATAGCAATAAAACTTAATGATCATTATGCTAAGCTAACGGATGGGTTTTGTCCATCACATCATTCCCCTAATGATGTGATCCCGTTCATCAAATGACAACACATGTCTATGGTTAGGAAACTTAATCGTCTTTGCTTAACGAGCTAGTCTAGTAGAGGCTTTACTAGGGACACTGTTTTGTCTATGTATCCACACTTGTATCAAGTTTCCGGTCAATACAAATCTAGCATGAATAATATATATTTATCATGATATAAGGAAATATAAATAACAACTTTATTATTGCCTCTAGGGCATATTTCCTTCGGTCTCCCACTTGCACTGGAGTCAAAAATCTAGATTACATTGTAATGATTCTAACACCCATGGAGTCTTGGTGTTGATCATGTTTTTCTCGTGGAAGAGGCTTAGTCAACGGGTCTGCCACATTCAGATCCGTATGTATTTTTCAAATATCTATGTCTCCCTCCTTGACTCGATCACGGATGGAGTTGAAGCGTCTCTTGATGTGTTTGGTTCTTTTGTGAAATCTGGGTTCCTTCACCAAAGCTATTGTTCCAGTATTGTCACAAAAGATTTTCATTAGACCCGATGCACTAGGTATTACACCTAGATCCGATATGAACTCCTTCATCCAGTCTCCTTCATTCGCTGCTTTCGAAGCAGCTATGTACTCCGCTTCACATGTAGATCCCGCCACGACGCTTTGCTTGGAACTGCACCAACTGACAGCTCCACCATTCAATATAAATCTGTATCCGGTTTGTGACTTGGAGTCATCCGGATCAGTGTCAAAGCTAGCATCGACGTAACCATTTACAACGAGCTCTTTGTCACCTCCATAAACGAGAAACATATCCTTAGTCCTTTTCAAGTACTTCAGGATGTTCTTGGACGTTGTCTAGTGATCCACTCATGGATTACTTTGGTACCTCCCTGCTATACTTATAGCAAGGCACATATCAGATCTGGTACACAGCATAGCATACATGATAGAACCTATGGTTGAAGCATAGGGAATGACTTTCATTTTCTCTCTATCTTCTGAACTGGTCGGGCATTGAGTTTGACTCAACTTCACACCTTGTAACACAGGCAAGAACCCTTTCTTTGACTGATCCATTTTGAACTTCTTCAAAATCTTATCAAGGTATATGCTTTGTGAAAGTCCAATTAAGCGTCTTGATCTATCTCCATAGATCTTGATGCCTAATATATAAGCAGCTTCACCGAGGTCTTTCATTGAAAAACTTATATTCAAGTATCCTTTTATGCTATCCATAAATTCTATATCATTTCCAATCAACAATATGTCATCCACATATAATATTAGAAATGCTACAGAGCTCCCACTCACTTTCTTGTAAATACAGGCTTCTCGAAAAGTCTGTATAAAACCATATGCTTTGATCACCTCATCAAAGCGTATATTCCAACTCCGAGAGGCTTGCACACTTTATCAGCACCTTTTGGATCGACAAAACCTTCTGGTTGCATCATATACAACTCTTCTTTAAAATATCCATTAAGGAATGCAGTTTTGACATCGATTTGCCAGATTTCATAATCATAAGATGCGGCAATTGCTAACATGATTCGGACAGACTTAAGCATCGCTACGGATGAGACGGTCTCATCATAGTCAACTCCTTGAACTTGTCGAAAAACTTTTGCGACAAGTCGAGCTTTGTAGATAGTAACATTACCATCAGCATTATCTCATACATGGATCCCATCTCAGATTTCATGGACTCAAGCCATTTTGCAGAATCTGGGCTCATCATTGCTTCCTCATAGTTCGTAGGTTCATCATGGTCTAGTACCATGACTTCCAGAACAGGATTACCGTACCACTCTGGTGTGGAACGTGCTCTGGTTGACCTACGAGGTTTGGTTGTAACTTGATCCGAAGTTTCATGATCATTATCATTAGCTTCCTCACTAATTGTTGTAGGCATCACTCGAACTGATTTCTATGATGAACTACTTTCCAATTAAAGAGAAGGTACAATTACCTCATCAAGTTCTACTTTCCTCCCACTCACTTCTTTCGAGAGAAACTCCTCTAGAAAAGATCCATTCTTAGCAACAAAGATTTTGCCTTCGGATCTGTGATAGAAGGTGTACCCAACAGTCTCTTTTGGGTATCCTATGAAGACACACTTCTCCGATTTGGGTTCGAGCTTATCAGGCTGAAGCTTTTTCACATAAGCATCGCAACCCCAAACTTTAAGAAACGGCAGCTTAGGTTTCTTGCCAAACCATAGTTCATACGGTGTCGTCTCAACGGATTTAGATGGTGCCCTATTTAAAGTGAATGCAGCTGTCTCTAATGCATAACCCCAAAACGATAGTGGTAAATCGGTAAGAGACATCGTAGATTGCACCATATCTAATAAAGTACAGTTACGACGTTCGGACACCATTACGCTGTGGTGTTCCAGGTGGTGTGAGTTGTGAAACTATTCCACATTGTTTTAAATGAAGGCCAAACTCGTAACTCAATTATTCGCCTCCGCGATCAGATCGTAGAAACTTTATTTTCTTGTTACGATGATTCTCCACTTCTGTTGGGGATATTACCACTGGGCGTAAACCGACCAGGAGAGGCCGGGTTAACTTCATAAGTAGTTCATCTGTATCTGAAGCCCATGAAGACAGACGGTGACGCTTCATGAAGGCCCAGGGCCCAAAGCCGGTTTAAGGCCTGTAGACACAAACCGGCATTGAGATGTAAACTTGTGTTGTAAGATAGAAGTAGCAGAGACCGAGCCGGACACGATTATGAGCCGGCCTCGGAGTCTGTAAACCGACGGGCGTCAACCCATGTATATAAGGGGATGACCCGGCGGCGGTTCAGGGAGAACAGACAACAACTCGAGACTCAGGCAAAGCGTATTCGCTCCCTGGTCATCGAAACCCCATCAATTCCATCACAACTAGACGTAGGCTTTTACCTTCAACATAAGGGGCCGAACTAGTATAAAACTCTCTTGCATCCCTTGTCCGCTTTAACCCCTTTAAGCTAACCCGTAGCGATGGCTCCACGACTAAGTCCTTTCTCTAGGACATCTGCCGTGACAAAACCACAACAGTTGGCACCCACCGTGGGGCTATCGCACGATGGTTTCAAGTCCTTGGAGGGAAGCTTCGAAGGACTCAAGGGTTACGCTGTGGGCCGGATGACTAAGAGTCGTCGAGGCAAGCTCTACATCGACGATGCAGGCTGGGGCCCCGAGGCCGGCTCAATCGAGTACAGGTACCGGGTCCCCTTTGGTGGCATACATGTTTTCACTGGCAAGATCGGCGAACCGGGCCCTGAGCTGGACATCTGCACCGACCTCGTTGAAACGGCTCAGCGTGCGAGATCTGCCCGGGTCAAGCCTGTCATGAAGCGTGCCTTCGTGGGAGTTATCCATGGAGGTGAATCTAAGGATAGATCGGAATCTGGTGGTGAGACCATCGTTTATTCCGGCGACGAGTCATCGACTAGAGAGGCCGAGTCGTTATATCAGTTACAAGATGGCCGGATTGGGGGCTGTTCCGATGGCGACAGTATTCCGGACCCCTTTGATCTGCCAAACCGGGTGGCGATCTTCATGGCCGGCACGCAACCAGCGCTCCACTCTTCGACCGCAACGGTGATGATTTCCGGATCAGCGGCGGCGGCAGCGGCTGGGGCAGGAGGCCCTGTGCGACCACCAGCTCAGGTTCTATCTGATTTGTTTGATGTGTTGGCAACGCTGATGGCGGAGGTTAACCCGGCGGATCAGGATGCACACAATGCGGAAATCGCGAAAGTGAAAGATCAAGTCACCCAGGCAAAAGCCGACTTAGCAGCTGAGGATACCAGGAGAGCAGCGGAGCGGGCCGCTTTGGATGCACAAGCTTACCGGATTATGCTGGATCAGAGTGCGTCGAACGAAGTCCTGAAGAGGAGGCATCGATCTCGCCTGCCGCCGTTTTGTGACGCTAGAAATCTCTTTAACACCCCAGGAGCAGGGACCAGTAATCCGCCGGTGGTAAACCGGGCAGAGGCACCCGGAGCAGGGGCGCCGGTTCAGCCACGTTTGGTGGATCCGCCTCGTCAGAACAACATTGTGGTACCTCATGTCCCCACGCCACCGGGTCATTATTCTAACCCAATGGACAACATTGTCGCTGCCGCTTCACGGCTGGCGGCCATCCCGATCGAAGGCGATTCTCCAGCAGCGGTCGAGACGCGTCGGGTTAAGGAGCTTCTTCAGACAGCCTTGGTTCAACAGGAGGCATATTCATATAGTCGCGATCGGATTCATTCCACTCCCCGTCCAAGCCGGAGTTACAGCAGGCGTATGGATGAACCGGTAGTATCAAGCAATTCGCGGAACCGTGATCCGCCCCGTGGCCATAACCCGGCGGGTGGTGCTGGTGATGATCAGGAGGTGGTGGACCGGGCTCGGGCACGCAGAGAGGCCGAGTTAGCGGCACAGCACGAGGCCCGTCAGCTTACTCCGGTTTGTCCAACCACATCGGTGGAACCAGGAGTTACCTCTAGTTCCTTGGGAGTGCCGTGTCTTGTCCCAGCGTTGCGCAATGTGTGCCTGCCCAAGGATTTCAAGGGCCCGCGCAAGGTGCCGAATTACACCGCCGGTTTATCCCCTGAAACATGGGTTGAAAGCTAGGAGATGGCCATGGAGGTGCTGGACGTGGATGATGCGGCATGTGCGAAGTACTTCACCATGATGCTAGAAGGAACGGCCCGCACTTGGCTAAAGAGCTTACCGGCTAATTCTATCAGGTCATGGGCCAAGTTGAGAGCCCGGTTTATTCAGAATTTCAAGGATACATGCAAGCAGCCCATGTCAATTGTGGACTTAGCTGCGTGTGTCCAGGAGGAAGGAGAGTCAAGAACCCATTGGGTGTGTCGGAGTAATTGGACACGGGTATCCCGAAGACGGCAAGACAATATTTCAAGACATCGGGGCTAGCAACGCCCCTCAGTCCGACTGCCCGGCCGCTCCTGCCGGCTCCCCGTCTGACTGCTCCACCCGGCCGGCTGCCCGGCCGGCTGCCAGCTGACCGACCGCACCGACTAGCCGGCTGCCGACTGCAGTCCGACCCGGCATCGACAAGACCCCGACGAGACGACCATACCGCGGACAAGACAACCGTACCGCAACACCATCATGTATAGTGTCACTTGTCCCCTGGCACTATTCATGAAGTGACCTAGGGGACAAGCATGACATGCACCATGCCTTGCTCCCATACCTCCACATAGCTTAGATACAAAGCTACCCTCTCCTATAAAAGGAGACACACATCCATCCATCCATGGATGGACTCACGTACACACTCACACAAGCAAGCTAGCTAGCAAGAGAGCTAGCTAGCCATCCATCCATCCATCCATTCCCACGGGCAAGCTTGCCCAAGCACACATACGGCCATGCTCATGGCCGGCCACTAAAGCATGCTTTGTGCATGCATATATGGGGCCAGACGCCCATGGCACTGCCCCCAGATACAGCTCTAGGAGCACTTTGTACTGCCCGACGTACACCCCGGATATATATGCTCAGACATGCAGGAGTAGGGGTATTATCTCTCCGGAGAGCCCCGAACCTGGGTAAACTAGCGCGTGCTACTCGCATACCCGCTCCCGGTCCTATCAGCAGCAGTCTTACCCTCACACAAAGCCCTTGTGGCATCTGTCGATTCACACCCCCCCCCCCCCCCCGTGAGAATACCACGACAGTTGGCGCCCACCGTGGGGCGGTACTACTACTATGCTACCACGCTGCTGCTGGTTTCGCAGTCCGGGCGGGACCATTCTCGCCATCACCGCCGCGGCGTCGTGCCGTCCCTCCGACAGCGGTCGAGGGCTCGATATCGACGCACCCTCGGAATGGCCGCGAGGGGCGGCACGTCCTCGCCGTCGGCCTCGCCTTCGCCGTCACCGCCGCGGCGTCGCGCTGTTTCTCCGGTAGCGCTCGGGGGCTCGACTCCGACCCACCCCCGGAGCGGCCGCGCGGGACGGCGCGTCCTCGCCGTCGGCCTCACCTTCGTCACCGCCACCGCGGCGCCGACTGCGTCGCCGCCATCCCGGCCTCCCATGCGCCCCGCGCCTCGTCTCGCTCCGGCGTGTGCGTCGGCACCTCCCCGCGCCAGATGACGCCCCAGCCGTGCGCCCGCGCACGTCCCCGTGTCTGCGCACTGGCTCCGCGTCCCGCGCCGTCCGGCTTGCCGCTGCCGTTTCCTACGCGCCGGCTCCGTGGTTCGGCCCCGCTCTCAGCAGCGCCCCGGGGCTCCGCGCCCCCGCCACCTACACCACGCCCAGCCCGGCCCGCCGGGTGCTCTGCTCGCTGGCCGGCTCCCCGCCGCACGGCCCCCATCCGCGACTACCTCCACTGAGCCTGCGTGCTCCGCCAGCTTCCCCAGCACGTCTGCCGACTCGTCGCGCCCGACCGCCTCCTCGCACGCGTGCCGGCCCGCCGGCTCCTGGCGCTCCAGCTACGCCTCCTCGCGCCCGCAACTACACCGTGGCCGTCCGCCTCCGCCTTCCCGCCATGGCGGCACGGCCCCGTCGCCGACTCCCCGATGCTGGCCCGCCTTGCGCCGGTTCCGCCCCGTACCGACTCCCGCCCCGGTGCTAGCCGGCTTCGCCTGCCCGCCCGCCACCCCGGCCGACTCCGGCCCCAGTGCCAGGCGGCCTCGCCTGCTCGCCCGCCTCCGTCCGCCGCGCGGCTCCACTGCCCCCGACCCGCCTCCACCTCCCCCCCGCGCGCCGGGCCGGCTCGCCGCTCGCCGGCACCGCTAGCTCGGCCACGGGCCTCCTCCGCTCCACGCCGGCTCGCGGCTTCGCCTGCACCCACGCCCGTCGCCTGCCCGACCTCCCGCTCCAAGGCCGGCTCACCCCTTCCCCGCATCCGGCCGGCTGCTCAGCCGGCTCGAGCGCGGTGACCGGCTGCGCTCCTCCTCCGGCTGCCCACGCGGGGACAGAAAACAGAGAATGGGAGGAGGAGTCCGACTGGAAAAGTCAAGGGCCAAAAAAAAAGAGAGAAGGAAAGAAAGAGGTCGGCTGGGACAAAGAAAAGGAAAAACCCCGTCTATCCGTCCGCCTGCTTCGTCACTCGGACGGCCGGACGCGACCTGGCCTGCCTGTCCGCCTCGACGCCTGGCCGGTCGAACCTCGGCCCGAATCTCGGGGGCTACACCCGGCGGGTGTGCTGACGCGCCCCCGCGAGGAGAGAAGACAAAGTAGTCGCCGGGAGATCCGGCCCGACTGCTCAGCAGTCAACCCGAATCTCGGGGGCTACACCCAGCGGGTGCGCTGATGCGCCCCCGCGAGGAGAGAAGACAAAGTAGCTGCCGGAAGATCCGGCCCGACTGCTCAGCAGTCGGCCCGAATCTCGGGGGCTACACCCAGTGGGTGCGCTGGCGCGCCCCCACGTAAGATTGCAGACAAGAGAAGAATTTTGTCCGGTTGCCAGCAGCCGGCAGAAGAAGAAAAAGGGTGCTGCAAGACGCCTCGCCGCCTGGCCGGTCGAGCCTGACCGGTCGGGACCCTCCTTCGAGCGCCCGGGGGGCTCGGAGGCTACACCCAGCGGGTGCGCCGGCTCTCTTCGGCAAACTCCGCCTCGGCTACACGAAAACCAATGTGAGCTCCTCACCCGCAGATTTTTGCACCGCGAGAGCACGGATAACCCCGAGCGATGCTCGGGGGCTATCTCCGCATTTCATTACAGTTGCATCACTGTTCGCCCCGGCGCCAGCCAGAGTTGGCCCGGGGGCTGGCCGCTTGGCCTGAGACGTTAGTTCCCGCAGACGGCTTAGTAGCGTGCGCGGCATGAAAAGCCCACTCTTAGTCACAGACCGCAGAGCGGCTGTCCGACTGGCGAGAGTGAACGCTGAAGGCCACCCACGCGAAAAACGTCCGGGAAGAAAAACGCTTCGGGCGACCCGACCGTTTTCTTTATAAGTATCTACTCGGTTAAATTCGCTCCCAGAGTCTGAGTATTGTACACTCCACTCCGCGGCCCACTCTCAGCCACAGACCGCAGAGCGGCTGTCCGGCAAGCGAGAGCACAAGCCAAAGAGCAGAGGGAACATGAAAAAGATTAAGGGGGCTCGGACGAAACCGAGTCGGCACCCTCCGCATAAAACTTGCAGTGCTAAAAAGCAATCATTTGATATATCCGCATGGACTAACTTTGTCTTTTGCATGATCATTTCCATGAACACTCGTGAAAAAACCTCCGCCCGACTTTGCCAAGTTGCCCGAAGGCTTGGGGGCTACTGTCGGAGTAATTGGACACGGGTATCCCGAAGACGGCAAGACAATATTTCAAGACATCGGGGCTAGCAACGCCCCTCAGTCCGACTGCCCGGCCGCTCCTGCCGGCTCCCCGTCCGACTGCTCCACCCGGCCGGCTGCCCGGCCGGCTGCCAGCTGACCGACCGCACCGACTAGCCGGCTGCCGACTGCAGTCCGACCCGGCATCGACAAGACCCCGACGAGACGACCATACCGCAGACAAGACAACCGTACCGCAACACCATCATGTATAGTGTCACTTGTCCCCTGGCACTATTCATGAAGTGACCTAGGGGACAAGCATGACATGCACCATGCCTTGCTCCCATACCTCCACATAGCTTAGATACAAAGCTACCCTCTCCTATAAAAGGAGACACACATCCATCCATCCATGGATGGACTCACGTACACACTCACACAAGCAAGCTAGCTAGCAAGAGAGCTAGCTAGCCATCCATCCATCCATCCATTCCCACGGGCAAGCTTGCCCAAGCACACATACGGCCATGCTCATGGCCGGCCACTAAAGCATGCTTTGTGCATGCATATATGGGGCCAGACGCCCATGGCACTGCCCCCAGATACAGCTCTAGGAGCACTTTGTACTGCCCAACGTACACCCCGGATATATATGCTCAGACATGCAGGAGTAGGGGTATTATCTCTCCGGAGAGCCCCGAACCTGGGTAAACTAGCGCGTGCTACTCGCATACCTGCTCCCGGTCCTATCAGCAGCAGTCTTACCCTCACACAAAGCCCTTGTGGCATCTGTCGATTCACACCCCCCCCCCCCCCCGTGAGAATACCATGACAGGGTGCGCCGGGTTTCGGAGATTTTGCATTCATCAGACCGCATCAACGCTGACACCGCAGTTTTAACATTGGAAGGCAATTGCCGGTTTGAACCCTTGAAGTTGAAGTTGGGACGGCTCAAACGTCATTGTAATGACATGGGAACCCTCATGGCTGCACTGTTGAAGTATGCCAACTCTGATAGTACCAAGGATCCCGAGTCTGACGATGATAAGACAGGGAAGGGAAAGAAGGGCGGCAACGCCAAGGGGTAGCACCACAACCCGGCAGGTCATGGAAACGGCGGCAAGCGTAAAGCGGACCACGGTTTAGACTTTGTGGCTAACACTAATAGACACGACAAGGGCCAGCGGCGTAAGGGTAAACCGCCCCGGCGCAGTGGAATGCCGAATCCTAATCCGGACCGTTTGTCGTATCTGTTGAATCGGCCCTGTCCAAAGCATGGGACGAAGGAGGAACCGTCTACTCACCTCTGGAAAGATTGTTACATCATGCAAGAGTTCAAAAATTCTGATTCTTTCCAGTATGATCATGGATCAGGAGGCGGTTCGGGCTCTGGCTCTCATGGGCCAGGTTATGGCGGAGGAAATTCCGGTTCAGGATTCCATGGCAATCAGGGTGGACATAACAATCAAAGTAATCAAGGTAACCAAGGTGGCTATAATCATCAGGGCAATCAGCAGCAACAGCAGTCGGGTTACCAGAGCAACCCGAAGCAGTTGAATAGCGGACAGTATCATGTCTTCACCACTAGCTTGGACAAGCGCGAACAGAAGCTTCATAAAAGGGTGGTGAATGCCATTGAACCGGCGGTGCCCCGTTATTTGCGCTGGTCCGAGCAGCCCATTGTGTGGGGTAGAGAACATCATCCACCCCGGGTTGACAATCCGGGTCATCTGGCTCTGGTGGTGGCACCTCAGGTGGGAGGTTATAAGTTCGCTAAGGTACGCATGGATGGAGGGACTAGTATCAATATCCTTTATTATGAAACTTTCCATTGCATGGGGCTAACAGATAAAAATCTTAAACCGTCCAATACGGTGTTCCATGGTGTGGTGCCTGGTAAGTCGGCATATCCTGTTGGTAAGATAGCTCTGGAGGTGGCTTTTGGAGATGAGCATGACTCGAGATCAGAAACCTTGACCTTTGAAGTGGTGAAAATCAGAAGCCCGTATCATGCCCTATTTGGACGGCCAGCTTATGCTAAGTTTATGGCACGGCCTTGTTATGTCTATCTACAGCTCAGGATGCCGGGACGCAAGGGAACTATAACCGTGCATGGAAGCCGCAAGATTGCTCTGGAGTGTGAGGAAGGTGATGCGGCTTATGCTGAGTCGGTTTGTGCAACAGAGGAGTTGAAGTTTTACAAGGACAATGTTGATCCGGCAGTATGACTTCGTTGAAGAAACCAACTACGGAGCATGATCCGGCCCTGAAGTTTAAATCGGCTGATGAGACTAAACTTGTTGACTTCGTGCCTGGCGATTCATCCAAGCAGTTTAGCATCAGCGCTAACTTGGATCCGAAATAGGAAAGCGCGCTCATCGAGTTCATCCGTGAGAATCGGGACATCTTTGCATGGAAGCCTTCTGACATGCCTGGTGTACCGAGAGAACTCGCTGAGTACACTCTCAATGTTGATCCTAAGTATAAACCGGTCAAGCAGTTTCTCCGCCGGTTCAATGAAGAAATACGCAAAGCTATTGGAGAAGAAGTAGCCAGGCTCTTAGCAGCTGGATTTATCGTTGAAGTATTCCATCCTGAGTGGTTGGCTAATCCGGTGTTGGTCCTCAAGAAGAATGGCACTTGGCGTATGTGTGTGGACTACACAGATCTCAACAAAGCTTGTCCAGCAGATCCTTTTGCCCTCCCCCGTATTGATCAAATTATTGATGCTACGGCGGGTTGTGAGCGTTTAAGTTTTTTGGATGCATATTCTAGTTATCATCAGATCAAAATGGCAGTTAAGGACCAGGAGAAGACAACCTTCATAACTCCCTTTGGAGCCTTCTGCTATGTGTCCATGCCCTTTGGGCTCAAGAGTGCATAGGCAACTTATCAACGGTGTGTGCAGAATTGTCTTCATAAACAGATCGGCTGCAATGTTCATGCCTATGTGGATGATATTGTGGTAAAATCAAGGAAGAAGGAGACATTGATTGATGACTTGAAGGAAACCTTTGATAACCTGCGGGTTTATAAAATGATGCTTAATCCGGCCAAATGTGTCTTTGGTGTACCTGCAGGGAAGCTCCTGGGCTTTTTGGTGTCTAACAGGGGCATTGAAGCTAATCCGGAAAGGATCAAAGCCATCACCTCCTTGGCTAAACGAAAGTGTATCAATGATGTTCAATGCCTGGCAGGCCGGATTGCCGCGTTGAGCCATTTTGTCAGTCGCCTCGGCGAGAAGGCCATCCATTTGTATCAGATGCTGAAGAAAACGGATAACTTCGTCTGGAGTGACGCCGCTAATGAAGCATTTGAGGACTTAAAGCGGCAGCTAGCTAATCCGCCGGTTCTCGCTGCTCCGGTTGACAAAGAGCCATTGTTGCTATATGTGGCAACTAACGCTCGGGCTGTTAGTGGGGCTATTGTGGTGGAGCGCAAGGAGGCAGGAAAGGAATATCCGGTTCAGCGGCCGGTTTACTATATTAGTGAGGTACTCATTGAATCCAAGCAGAGGTACCCGCATTGGCAAAAGTTGGTGTACGGGGTTTTTCATGGCAAGCCGGAAGCTTAAGCAGTATTTCCAAGGTCATCCCATCACGGTGGTCAGCTCTGCTCCTTTTGGGGATATAATCCAGAATAGGGAGGCAACTGGTCGGATTGCTAAGTGGGCTATCGAGCTCGGGCCTCACGGGTTGAAATACATACCCCGAACGGCGATCAAATCTCAGACACTTGTGGATTTCATCAATGATTGGACAGAATTACAAGCGCCAGAAGAGAAGCCGGATCACACTTATTGGACTATTCATTTTGATGGGTCCAGGCAATTGGAGGGCTCGGGGGCTGGAGTCGTGTTAACTTCCCCACGAGGTGATAAGTTTTGTTATGTTCTCCGTTTAATGTTCCCTTGCACTAATAATGCAGCTAAATATGAGGCCTTACTCCATGGTCTTCGGATGGCTAAGGAGATGAATCTCAGCCGAGTTAAGTGCTTCGGTGACTCGGATCTGGTGGCTCAACAAGTGTCCGGCACTTGGGATTCCAAGGACCCACTAATGGCAGCATATCGTCGTGAGGTGGATATTGTTGCAGGTCACTTCAAAGGTTATCAGGTGGATCATGTGGACCGGCGGAAGAATGAAGCGGCAAACGCTTTAAGCCGCCTGGGTTCCCAACGTAAACCGGTTCCACCTAATGTCTTCCTGGATGTTTTGCATAATCCATCCGTCAAGCTCCCTGGTGAAGAGGATTTGGCTGTTCCTGATCCGGAGGCTCAATTGGTGGCAGCTCTACATCTTATCCCGGATTGGGCGGTTCCGTATCTGGCGTATATAAACCGGGGCGAGTTACCAGAGGATGAAACTTTGGCCAGACCGATAACCCGGCGGTCCAAGTCCATGACTATTATCAATGGAGAGTTACATCATTGCAGTGTGACAGGGGCGTTTCAACGCTGTGTATCTCCTGAGGAAGGCCGTGAAATTTTGCATGAGATCCACGAAGGAGATTGTGGACACCACGCCGGTTCAAAATCTTTGGTGGCCAAGGCGTTTCGTCACGGTTTCTATTGGTTGACAGCTCATGCTGATGCCGAGGACTTGTTTAAAAGAGGTGATGGATGTCAAAAATTCTCACGGCGTGCTCATGTACCAGCTCAAGAATTGAGGATGATTCCAATCACCTGGCCATTTGCAACTTGCGGGCTGGATATGGTTGGGCCTTTCAAGAGGACCAAGGACAAGAAGACCCACCTTTTGGTGGCGGTTGATAAGTTCACGAAGTGGGTGGAGGCAGAGCCAGTTAGTAAGTGTGACGCAGCCACGGCAGTTCAATTCATCAAAAAGGTGATCTTCCGGTTTGGCATTCCACACAGCATTATAACAGACAATGGTACCAATCTGTCCAAGGGTGCCATGAAGGAGTTCTGTCAACGTGAGCACATCCGGCTTGACGTGTCATCAGTGGCTCACCCCCAGTCCAATGGTCAAGCGGAGAGGGCCAATCAGGAGATCTTGAGAGGCATCAAACCCCGGCTTATGGTTCCTTTGCAACGGACGCCGAGTTGTTGGGTTGAGGAGTTACCTTCAGTGTTATGGAGCATCAATACCACACCCAACAGATCGATAGGCTACACACTGTTCTTCATGGTTTATGGAGCGGAAGCGGTTCTTCCTAGTGACATCCGTCATGACTCGCCTCGTGTAGCGGCATATGTTGAAGCGGATAACGAGAAGGCACGGCAGGAGGCTCTTGACCTGTTAGATGAGGAGCGTGACATGGCGGTCGCCCATTCGGCGATTTATCAGCAAGATCTGCGTCGTTATCATAGCCACCGGGTTAGAACCAGAACCTTTCAAGAAGGAGATTTGGTGCTTCGACTCATCCAGGATCAGACGGATATGCACAAGCTATCCCCCCCTTGGGAAGGACCTTTTGTGGTCAGCAAGGATCTGCACAATGGGTCGTACTACCTAATCGATGTTCGAGAGCGCAAAGACTCACGTAAATCGGAGGAGGAGACCAACCGGCCGTGGAATATTGCTCATCTTCGGCCCTACTATACTTGAGCTACAGGCTCCGCTTATGTACATATTATGACATTGTATATATTATGATCAATATAATAAACCGGAACCTCAGCTAAAGCTGGGTATCTGTTATTCTCTTACATCACGTGTGGTTACATGGAGCTTACAAAGCGGCGTCCGGTTTACCCCTTGATTTAGCTTCTTAAAGCTTGATATTAGATCACTTGGGGGCTTGGTCGTATCCGAACCATAGCTACGCCTTGATCAGCGCAATGCCACAGCATCACTTGGGGGCTTGGTCGTATCCGAACTATAGCTACGCCTCTTGATCGGCGCAATGCCACAGCATCACTTGGGGGCTTGGTCGAACATGAACCATAGCTACGCCTCTTGATCGGCGTAATGCCACAGCATCACTTGGGGGCTTGGTCGAACCTGAACCATAGCAACACCTCTTGATCGGCGTAATGCCACAGCATCACTTGGGGGCTTGGTCGAACCCGAACCATAGCAACACCTCTTGATCAAATTTGGGGCCTGGCAGCCCGTGAAAAGCCTCGACTACAACGGTTTTATTTGCCTTTTGCTAAGTTTCTTTTTCTTTTGCTAAGATTTGTGATGTTTTCATATCAGTGTTTATCAACCCGGTTAGGATGTCAACTACAAGTTGTCAGTACATGACCAAGTTATAATCCGGAGACTATCAGCCCGGTCTGGTTTTGACTCATAGTCACCAGTATGGAATAAACCGGTGTTTATCACAACTCGGAACGGTTTTGTTGTAAACCGGCATTATATAACAGGAGATACTTTTACTCCGGATTAAGGTTATTACCCTCATTACAAGATTGGTCAGCCAACACTATGCCTAAAGGTCGCAGGTATCATATATTTCCATATTTGGTTATCTTTTACAACCTTCGTTATAAACCTTGGTCATATATATAGTTGGGTATCATGACCCGCCCGGTGGTAAACCGCCAGGGCGCTTTAAGCTTTTTATCTGCAGGAACAACTGGAATAAATAGCTATGGATTATGAACATCATATCTCAAGCATGGCGGATTAACACGCATCAGTTGCAGATAAATATGCACGAAGGCATAACAGACCAAGTGTTTTAAATAGCCTATTACAAGGCGTTTCAGTGCCCAAAGGAATAATTGTTTCTCAATAAACATTGCAGTATGGAAGTTTAAACCTGCCCCGGGTTATGATCGCTGAGCAGTTTGACCTGACGGCTGCGGATCATCTTGCACTGGTTCATCTTCTTCGTCTCTACCCAGCGGCTGGAAGTCAACAGTTGTCCAGTCGATCCTGGTTAAAGCTTGGAAAACAGCTCCGTCGCTTATAAGGGTGGACGGTTCAATGTCAGGGGCATAAGTGTGCTTACGGATTGGAGGGATCAGGTTTTGAGCCTCAGGAGTTGGTGCAGCAACCCGCTTGTTATTGGTATCATAGCTCGCCTGGTAAAATGAAAGATCAGCCTCTTCAGCAAGTTGACAAGCCAGTGGACGTACTTCCCGGTTTATGGCGCGGAGATCTTCAGTGCCAAACTCTGATCCGTCTTCTTTTAAGCTTGGGTAACCTTTAGCCACGTCCGTCGGATCAAGATCAGGCACCCATGCTTTTGCCCGGGTTAGTGCGGTCAGAGCGCCAGCCCTTGCAGCAGACCGCTTCAGCTCTTCTATCCGGGCAGGCAGCATAGATAGCCTGTCTAAGGTATCCTTGATCAACGTCGGGGGTGGCTTATTGTGAGAAGCGGTGCAGATAATCCGTTGTGCGCCGGTATACAGTTGCTCTATCAGCGTGTAGGCAGCTTTCAACTTCTTCTGCACATCAGAGCCCAGATGGCTAATACGAGTTCCTGTATCATTACAAACATCAGTAAACCGGCAACACATGGGAGGATATGTTGAAAGCATAAAGGAAGGATGCTTACCAAACACAGCAGCGGTCATAGCATGCACTTGCCGCTTTACACCAGTCAGCTCGTCAACCACCGGTTTAAGAGCGGCTTCTGCGTTTTCAGCCCTTTTATCAAAGCGGCTTTTTCAGTCTCCCAATCCGCCCGCTCTTTGTTGAATCTTTCAGTTTCTCCATAGCGCCTAGAGCGCAGGTCAACTCTTCCTTCGCTTTGGAGGCTTCAGCTTGCTGGGTTTTGATGTTCTCTTGCAGATCAGTGGTTTGGCGTTCCTTCTTGCTCAGCTCCGCCTGTAAAGGGACAGATGTATCATGAGTTGACATTAAATATTTGAAGTACCAAGCCCATAACAAGTTATGCCCTTGATACTTGGGGGCTAATGCATGTTTGCTCTTGATCAGAAATTTCTACAAGTCCCAAGCACAATACAAGTATTAATCTTGGCACTTGGGGGCTAATGTGTATTTGCTCAAAAAGCTGTTGGTATGGGAGTTCTTCTACAGTCCCGGTTCATCTTTATAAAGTTAAACCGGCCCTTGGGGGCTATACCGGTGAAAGAGCAGTATGGCAAATTTTAAAGAAACTGGTTCATCCTAACAAGGTAATCCGGTCCCTGGAGGCTAAATATGCAAAGATAAGTTATGACAAAAGTCCCGGTTTAGATCAGTATCATAAACCATCACTTGGGGCTACTAGGAATTGATAAACTACAATTGGACAAAAGAGAAAAATGGTAGTTACCTCATATCGCTCCTTCATCAAGTTTACCAAACTAGCTTCATAATCACGGACAGACGGTTCAAGAAGCCAGAGTGAATGTCTTGAGCATTGAGATGGGCGTAGCTTGATAAATCGGCATTCCATTTGCCTTTGCCGATAGTAGAGAGATCATCATTGGCAGTATGCTTTGACAAAGCTACAGGATTGCCAGGAGTGGTGTGGCCAGTGCCAGTAATCATAATATCATCATCTTCTTCATCAGCAGCCTTCACCGGAGTTGGTGGTTTATCAGTGTCCTTAACTGGACTGACCGGTTTGTCATCAGTTCGGACAGGGCTGGTTGGCCGGTCTGCATGGCTGGTAGTGTCAACTTGCACTTGTTCAGCAAGGAAGTCATGGTCTTGAGGTGGCGGATCGTGAAGCATGGCGTCAACATCGGTTTCTTCCGCCTTTGGAGTTGTTTCCGGTTCAGCAGCTACATTATCATCAGCCGGTTTGTTTAACCGAGCTTTCTTGTTGGGTCTTCGCTTGGCGCTGAGAAAAGATATACATAAGGATCAGTATAGTATGTAAAACACATCAAGAGTAAAGACATGTGCATAGCTCACCCAGGAACTGTTTTGAGGGGTGGAAGCTGTGTGGCCGATGACTCGCCAGAAGATGAGTGAGAAGTACCCTGATAATTTGAATCAGACGGGTTAAGAGGCTGGCGAAAACAACCTGCTTTTCGGCATGAAGTATCAATGGGATAAGAGACCTCTGATCGGCATTTCCAAACCGGACTGTTCGGTAAACCGGCGGAGGTAACTACCTGGCCGCTGTGCCGGGTTGTACGGCGAGCTTCGTTCTGCTGCGTCTTCAAAAGAAAGTTTGGGTCCAAGTAAGCAAGAGGGTGAGAAAATTTTACTTTCCGGTTTGCTTGACGGATTTTCGGTGTTGGCAGAGGATCTAAATCGGAGGAAAGAATGGTTACCTCTACGTCCTCAGCGTGACTACCTTCAGCGTCGTCCTGGTAATAATCATTGTTAATGAGATGTACGAAAAATGAACCAAGAGAGTCAAGTTCTACCTCTGGTTCCGGATTACGCACATCGTCATCAGCGGGTAGATCGGAGGATGCGGTGGTCCTTCTTTTGGCAGGTTTCTTAACAACCTTGGTCTTTGGACGAACTGGCTTGACCGGTTTGTCTTGCGGCTTCGCCGGTTTGTCTTGTGATGGTTTCTTGTTCCAGAACGGATCATCACCCTGTCAGAAAATAATCACACTTTCAGAGAATATTTGGACAGAAGCAAATTCAGATACAAAGGATTACTTGATTCTTACAGCTGGTGGTTTGTTGAAGGTGCAGAAAGGGAGTAGTCTGGTTTGGGCACAGACGGCCTCCGGTTCGTTTAGTATTTTCTTTACAGCCTCAGTAACTTCTTCGTCTGTAAGCTGAATGTCAATGTGCCGCTGAGCATCCTTCAAACTCCCCGTGTACTCACACATCAAACCGGGGAGCCGGCTTAAGGGCAGAATGCTCCAGCTTATCCAGCAACGAGCAAGATCAACTCCTGTCAAACCGTTCGCCATGAAGGCTCTAAGCTTTGATAGTTGGGGAGCATAGTTGGCCCGTTCTCTTGCTGTCAACCTCTGAGGAAACAGGTGTGTGTTGCTCAGGCATTCAGGGCGATAACCCGGCAGGGGGTTTTCGTCAGATGGAGAGGTATCCATGCAGTAAAACCAAGTTTGGTTCCACTCTTTGGGGTGACTGTGGAGTTTGGGATGGGGGAAGGTGACTTCTTTCCTCTTCTGAACCGTCATTCCGCCCAGTTCCATATTGGGTCCATCTGAGAACTCGGTGTGGCGGTTTAAGTAAAAGAAATCCCTAAACAGTTCGACTGTAGGTTCCTCTTGCAGATAAACTTCACAGAATACTTGGAAGTGGCAGATGTTGGTAATAGAGTTGGGACCGATGTCTTGAGGGCGCGGCTGAAAATTGGCTAGCACATCTCGGAATTTTTTTGAACCGGGAGGGCTAAAACCTCATCCGAGATGATCAGCAAACATGACTACCTCTCCATCCTTGGGTGTAGGAGGATTTTCTGGGCCAGGGACCCTCCAATGGATGACATCTTTCTTGGCTAAAGCGCCCGTTTTAACAAGGTTGTTTAACTGTTCCTCGGTTACTCGAGAGGGAGCCCAATTGCACTCATAGACTTGTTTAGCCATGACAAGGAAAATCTGAAAAATGATTATTACCGGTTTAAGATTTACAGTGGACAACTATACAGCGGTATGAGGATACAAGCATATTGGTAAACCGGATTTGGTTATTCGTAAACCGGAGTCTGACAATGGAACAGTATAATGCATTGACGGTTCAACAGGGGACTAACGGTATCTACCGGGTCATCATTTTTTCTGTGAAGTTAAACCCGGCAAATCTGGTATTCAAAGTGTGTAAGTGAAGGAAGAAACAAGTTTCACATCTTGCTATGGTAATTTCAGATCTACCGCGCATAGGAAAACAAAATATATTCTGACCTAAATTCCAGCGTACTAAAAGTTCACCAAGTTAAGATGAGTTGGATATCAAACAGGTGCTGAAACTACTACCGCGCGAGATCTATGTGGCTTAAACTACTACCGTGCGAGATCTATGTGGTTTTTGGATCTAATCCATGGATATAAATAAGGAAAAAGAAGGGCGGCGACGAACACTGATGAACGACAGAAACCCTAAGTGCAGATCTATGGTAAGAGAAAGGGGAGACTTACGGATGCTATTGAGCAGCGGCGGCGCGCGGAGGAGCTCTGGTACGTTCAGGTCGATGCAGCGGCCAAGGTTGGTGCAGCAGTCAAAGGTTGATGGCGGCGGCCGAGGTCGAAGGGTCGGGCGTCGCGAGGATGACGATGAAGCGAAGAGGAACGAGGGGGGAAATGGAAAGACCACCTGGCCCTATTTATAAGGGAGATAAACGACAGATGCAAAAATCGAGGAGCCGGATTTTTGGATATGAGGTGATGCTGTCGCCTCGATTGTCGGAGGCTCGTTAATGACAGGTGACGCCACGGCGGTTTACCATGATCCTAGAAAATGATGTCATGGCGGTTTATAAGATTGTGTGAAGATGTTGAAGAAGAAATTTTCTTAAGTATTGAGGATTGACATGAACCAGTTCAAATCAATCTAGGGCCTAATGTTGGGGATATTACCACTGGGCGTAAACCGGCCAGGAGAGGCTGGGTTAACTTCATAAGTAGTTCATCTGTATCTGAAGCCCATGAAGATAGACGGTGACGCTTCATGAAGGCCTAGGGCCCAAAGCCGGTTTAAGGCCTGTAGACACAAACCGGCATTGAGATGTAAACTTGTGTTGTAAGATAGAAGTAGCAGAGACCGAGCCGGACACGATTATGAGCCGGCCTCGGAGTCTGTAAACCGACGGGTGTCAACCCATGTATATAAGGGGACGACCCGCCGGCGGTTCAGGGAGAACAGACAACAACTCGAGACTCAGGCAAAGTGTATTCGCTCCCTGGTCATCGAAACCCCATCAATTCCATCACAACTAGACGTAGGCTTTTACCTTCACCGTAAGGGGCTGAACTAGTATAAAACTCTCTTGCGTCCCTTGTCCGCTTTAACCCCTTTAAGCTAACCCGTAGCATTGGCTCCATGACTAAGTCCTTTCTCTAGGACATCTGCCGTGACAAAACCACGACAACTTCACTCTGAAATTCCTTGAACTTTTCAAATGTTTCAGACTTGTGTTTCATTAAGTAGATATGCCCATATCTGCTCAAATCATCTGTGAAGGTCAGAAAATAGCGATACCTGCCACGAGCCTCAACACTCATCACACCGCATATATCGGTATGTATTATTTTCAATAAGTCAGTAGCTCGCTCCATTGTTCTGGAGAACAGAGTCTTAGTCATCTTGCCCATGAGGCATGGTTCGTAAGCATCAAATGATTCATAATCAAGTGATTCGAAAAGACCATCGACATGGAGTTTCTTCATGTGCTTTACACCAATATGACCTAAACGGCAGTGCCACAAATATGTTGCACTATCATTATCAACTTTGCATCTTTTGGCATCAATATTATGAATATGTGTATCACCACAATCGAGATTCAACAAAAATATACCACTCTTCAAGGGTTCATGACCATAAAAGATATTACTCATATAAATAGAACAACCATTATTCTCTGATTTAAATGAATAAGTGTCTCGCATTAAACAAGATCCAGATATAATGTTCATGCTCAACGCTGGCACCAAATAACAATTATTCAGGTCTAAAACTAATCCCAAAGGTAGATGTAGAGGAAGCGTGCCGACGGCGATCACATCGACCTTGGAACCATTCCCGACGCGCATCGTCACCTCGTCCTTAGCCAATCTTAGTTTAATCCGTAGCCCCTGTTTCGAGTTACAAATATGAGCAACCGAACAGGTATCAAATACCCAGGCACTACTACGAGCATTAGTAAGGTACACATCAATAACATGTATATCAAATATAGCTTTGTTCACTTTGCAATCCTTCTTATCCGCCAAATACTTGGGGCAGTTCCGCTTCCAGTGACCAATCCCTTTGTAGTAGAAGCACTCAGTTTCAAGCTTAGGTCCAGACTTGGGCTTCTTCCCGGGATGGCAACTTGCTTGCCATTCTTATTGAAGTTCCCCTTCTTTCCTTTGCCCTTTTTCTTGAAACTAGTAGTCTTGTTAACCATCAACACTTGATGCTCCTTCTTGATTTCTAGCTCCGCAGCTTTGAGCATTGCGAAGAGCTCGGGAATAGTCTTCTCCATCCCTTGCATATATAGTTCATCACGAAGCCTTTATAGCTTGGTGGCACTGATTGAAGAACTCTGTCAATAACACTATCATCCGGAAGATTAACTCCCATCTGGTTATGGTACCCAGACATTCTAAGTATGTGTTCACTGACAGAACTATTCTCCTCCATTTTACAGCTATAGAACTTGTTGGAGACTTCATATCTCTCAACTCGGGAATTTGCTTGAAATATTAACTTCAACTCCTGGAACATCTCATATGATCCATGACGTTCAAAACGTCTTTGAAGTCCCGAATCTAAGCCGTAAAGCATGGCACACTGAACTATCGAGTAGTCATCAACACGCGACTACCAGGCATTCACAATGTCCGCAGTTGCTGGAGGGGGTGGCACACCTAGCGGTGCATCAAGGACATAATTCTTCCGTGCAGCAATGAGGATAATCCTCAAGTTATGGACCCAGTCCATGTAGTTGTTGCCTACATATTTCAACTTAGCTTTCTCTAAGAACGCATTAAAATTCAAGGGAACAGTAGCACGGGCCTTTGATCTACAACTTAGATGTGCAAAAACTATCAGGACTAAGTTCATGAGAAATTAAGTTCAGTTAATCATATTAATTAAGAACTCCCACTTAGATAGACATCCCTCGAGTCATCTAAATGATCACGTGATCCAAATCAACTATACCATGTCCGGTCATCACGTGAGATGGAGTAGTTTTCAAGGTGAACATCTCTATGTTGATCATATCTACTATATGATTCACGCTCGATCTTTCGGTCTCCAGTGTTCCGAGGCCATGTCTGTACATGCTAGGCTCGTCAAGTTTAACCCGAGTATTCCGCACGTGCAAAACTGTCTTGCACCCGTTGTATGTGAACGTAGAGCTTATCACACCTGATCATGACTTGGTGTCTCGGCACGACGAACTGTCGCAATGGTGCATACTCAGGGAGAACACTTATATCTTGAAATTTTAGTAAGGGATCATCTTATAATTCTACCGCCGTACCAAGCAAAATAAGATGCATAAAAGATAAACATCACATGCAATCAAAATATGTGACATGATATGGCCATCATCATCTTGTGCCTTTGATCTCCATCTCCAAAGCACCGTCATGATCTCCATCATCACCGGCTTGACACCATGATCTCCATCATAACGTCGTGGTCGTCTCGCCAACTATTGCTTCTACAACTATCGCTAACGCATAGTGATAAAGTAAAGCAATTACATGTCGTGTGCATCTCATACAATAAAGCGACAACCATAAGGCTCCTGCCAGTTGCCG
This sequence comes from Aegilops tauschii subsp. strangulata, assembly GCF_002575655.3. Classification (NCBI taxonomy): domain Eukaryota; kingdom Viridiplantae; phylum Streptophyta; class Magnoliopsida; order Poales; family Poaceae; genus Aegilops; species Aegilops tauschii. The sequence continues at coordinate 362,161,632 of NC_053039.3, forward strand.
ATAACTTTTACAAAACATGATCATCTCATACAACAGCGTATATCACATCATGTCTTGACCATATCACATCACAACATGCCCTGCAAAAACAAGTTAGACGTCCTCTACTTTGTTGTTGCAAGTTTTATGTGGCTGCTACGGGCTTCTAGTAAGAACCTTTCTTACCTACGCATCAAAACCACAATGATGTTTTGTCAAGTTTGTTGTTTTAACCTTCAACAAGGACCAGCTGTAGTCAAATTTGATTCAACTAAAGTTGGAGAAACAGACATCCGCCAGCCACCTTTATGCAAAACAAGTTGCATGTCTATCGGTGGAACTGGTCTCATGAACGCGGTCATGTAAGGTTGGTCCGGGGCGCTTCATCCAACAATACCGCCGAATCAAAATAAGACGTTGGAGGTAAGCAGTATGCCTATCATAGCCCACAACTCTTTGTGTGCTACTCGTGCATATCATCTACGCATAGACCTGGCTCGGATGCCACTGTTGGGGAACGTAGCATGCAATTTCAAAAAAATTCCTACGATCACGCAAGATCTATATCTAGGAGATGCATAGCAACGAGAGGGGGAGAGTGTGTCCATGTACCCTCGTAGACCAAAAGCGGAAGCGTTAGTTTAACGCGGTTGATGTTGTCGAACGTCTTCGCGATCCAACCGATCAAGTACCGAACATACGACACCTCCGAGTTCAGCAGACGTTCAGCTCGATGACGTCCCTCGAACTCTTGATCCAGCAAAGTGTCGAGGGAGAGTTTCATCAGCACGACGGTGCGGTGACGGTGATGGTGAAGTGATCCGTAGGGCTTCACGCAAGCACTACGACAATATGACCGGAGGAGTAAACGGTGGAGGGGGGCACCGCACACGGCTAAGAAACATGATGTGCTTTGGGGTGCCCCCTGCCCCCGTATATAAAGGAGGAGAGGGAGGAGGCCGGCCCTAGGGGGCGCGCCAAGTGGGGGGAAACCGACTTGGACTCCTAGTCCTAGTCGGCCCCCCTTCCTTCTTTTGGAGGGGGAAAGGGGGAAGGGGAGGGAGAGGGAGAAGGAAACGGGGGCCGCGGCCCCTCCCCATGTCCAATTTGGACTGCCCATGGGGTGGCACCCCTTGTGGGCTGCCCTCTCTCTCCCCTATGGCCCATGTTGGCCCATTACTTTCCCCGGTTCCGGTAACCTCCCGGTACTCCAATAAATATCCGAACAAACTTTGGTCACCAAAACACATAACTCATGATGCAAATCGTCATCGAACGTTAAGCGTGCGGACCCTACGGGTTCGAGAACTATGTAGACATGACCGAGACATCTCTCCGGTCAATAACCAATAACGGAACCTGGATGCTCATATTGGCTCCCACATATTCTACGAAGATCTTTATCGGTCGAACCGTTATGACAACATACGTTATTCCCTTTGTCATTGGTATGTTACTTGCCCGAGATTCGATCGTCGGTATCCACATACCTAGTTCAATCTCGTTACCGGCAAGTCTCTTTACTTGTTCCGTAATGCATCATTCAGGAACTAACTCGTTAGTCACATTGCTTGCAAGGCTTATCATGATGTGCATTACCGAGAGGGCCCAGAGATACCTCTCCGATACTCAGAGTGACAAATCCTAATCTCGATCTATGCCAACCCAACAAAACACCTTCGGAGATACCCGTAGAGCATCTTTATAATCACCCATTTATGTTGTGACGTTTGATAGCACATAAGGTATTCCTTCGGTATTCGGGAGTTGCATAATCTCATAGTCAAAGGAACATGTATAAGTCATGAAGAAAGCAATAGCAATAAAACTTAATGATCATTATGCTAAGCTAACGGATGGGTCTTGTCCATCACATCATTCTCCTAATGATGTGATCCCATTCATCAAATGACAACACATGTCTATGGTTAGGAAACTTAACCATCTTTGATTAACGAGCTAGTCTAGTAGAGGCTTTACTAGGGACACTGTTTTGTCTATGTATCCACATATGTATCAAGTTTTCGTTTAATACAATTCTAGCATGAATAATAGATATTTGTCATAATATAAGGAAATATAAATAACAACTTTATTATTGCCTCTAGGGAATATTTCCTTCAGTATTACCGAGAGGGCCTAGAGATACCTCTCCGATACTAGGAGCGACAAATCCTAATCTCGATCTATGCCAACTCAACAAACACCTTTGGAGATACCTGTAGAGAATCTTTATGATAACCCAGTTATGTTGTGATGTTTGATAGCACACAAGGTATTCCTCCGGTATCCGGGAGTTGCATAATCTCATAGTCGAAGGAATATGTATTTGTCATCAAGAAAGCAATAGCAATAAACTGAACGATCAATTTGCTAAGCTAACAGATGGGTCTTGTCCATCACATCATTCTCCTAATGATGTGATCCCGTTATCAAATGACAACACATGTCTATGGTGAGGAAACCTTAACCATCTTTGATCAACGAGCTAGTCTAGTAGAGGCTTACTAGGGACATGGTATTTGTTTATGTATTCACACATGTATTTAAGTTTTCGATCAATACAATTCTAGCATGGATAATAAACCTTTATTATGAATAATCCGATCAATAAAACTTTATTATTGCCTCTTGGGCATATTTCCTTCACTTATCACTAGTAGTAGCACTTGTCAAACCATGTCCTAAGCAAGAGGGTCCTATGATGCTCTCCTATCCCAATGAACCCAAGACCTTGTGCCCTATTGTACAGTTGATGGCTAAGATCCGCCATCAAAGCCTCCTCACTGATGCTACCCATGTTCATGAAAACACTATAGAGGGAATGGTGGACGTTGACAGGCTTGCTCTCCCTGATGGAAGATGCTACCTCCTTCACGACATCGATCATGCTGGAAATACATTGAGATCCTCCCCCATCAAGGCACATCCTCCTCTTCTCTCATGAACAAGACAATGATTGCCAGCACCAACCTTCTCAGGGCCATCAAGCATGATGGCCTCTGACTCCTGGGTCTTTGGATACTCAGGCATGGGCGAACCGAGAGGCTCACTAGAGACCATGCCATGCTTGCCGGTAGCCAGACTGCAGGAGGAGATGGTCTACATATGAGAGTAGTTCTGGATGGGAGTGTTGAGAAACTCAACATCCTTGGGGTGGTCCTAAGCAAGAAACACATCACTGTTAGTAGTTGTGCTTGGCATGCCAGGGAAGCGAAGTAAGTGAAACAAGTGGTATGTTAGCAAACCGCGATGTAGCCTTTGTAGTGCTCTGCCTCCAACAGGATCATGAAGGTCTCCTGATCCAATTATGCACCATTGAGGTCTCTGAGCTTGGACACATGGATACACCTGGCTCTCCACTTCATGTAGTGGTTATAGACTTCGGTTGAGGTCACCTTCGTGCCATATAACTCAGACCTTCTTGGCAACAACGTTGAGATGCACCTCCTTGAAGCCCTTGCCAGTCCTCACCCTACTAACGATGACCTCACACATCTTGTTGAGCATGAACGTGGACATGAAAGGCTGCCATTTCATTGTGTTCCCCTTCGCAACCCCAGTAATTGATGCCTTTGCAACCTTAATGGTCGCCTTAGTAGCCACCAAAAGCACTGCTACTTCTTGAGCTTGTGTTGGTTTTTCCCTTGAAGAGGAAAGGGTGATGCAGCAAAATAGAGAATAAGTATTTCCCTTAGTTTGAGAACCAAGGTATCAATCCAGTAGGAGACAACGCACAAGTCACTGAATACATGCACAAACAATCAAACAGCACCCAACACGATAAAGGGATTGTCAATCCCTTCACGGTTACTCGCAAAAGTGAGATCTGATAGAGACAGATAAACGGTAAAGTAAATATTTTTGGTATTTTTTGTTTATAGATCGGAAAGTAAAAGATTGCAAAATAGTAGATTGGAAACTTATATGATGGAAAATAGACCCGGGGGACCATAGGTTTCATTAGAGGCTTCTCTCAAGATAGAAAATATTACGGTGGGTGAACAAATTATATGACGATATCTAAGGCAATGATCATGAATATAGGCACCACGTCCGTGTCAAGTAGACTGAAACGATTCTGCATCTACTACTATTACTCCACACATCGACCGCTATCCAGCATGCATCTAGAGTATTAAGTTCATAGAGAACGGAGTAACGCATTAAGCAAGATGACATGATGTAGAGGAATTAACTCAAGCAATATGATGAAAACCCCATCTTTTTATCCTCGATGGCAACAATACAATACGTGCCATGCTGCCCCTACTGTCACTGGGAAAGGACACCGCAAGATTGAACAGAAAGCTAAGCACTTCTCCCATTGCAGGAAAAACCAATCTAGTTAGCCAAACCAAACCGATAGTTCGAAGAGAATTACAAAGATATCAAATCATGCATAAAAGAATTCAGAGAAGATTCAATTAATATTCATAGATAAGCTGATCATAAATCCACAATTCATCGGATCTCGGCAAACACACCGCAAAAAAGTATTACATCAAATAGTTCTCGAAGAATATCGAGGAGAACATGGTATTGAGAATCAAAGAGAGAGAAGAAGCCATCTAGCTACTAGCTATGGACCCGTAGGTCTGAGGTAAACTACTCACGCTTCATCGGAAGGGCAATGGTGTTAGTGTAGAAGCCCTCGATGATCGAATCCCCCTCCGGCAGGGTGCCAGAAAAGGTCCCTAGATGGGATCTCACGGGTAAAGAAGGTTGCGACGGTGAAAAAGTGTTTTCGTGGATGCCTCTGTTGGTTTGGGGATATATGGGAATATATGGGCGAAAGAATAGGTCAGAGGAGTCTCAAGGGGCCCACAAGGGTGGGGGTGCGCCCTACCCCCCTGGGTGTGCCCTCCGTCCTTGTGTACGCCTCGTGGCTCTTCCGACTTCATCTCGAAGTCTCTTGGTCCAAGAAAACTTATCGCGAAGGTTTTATTCCATTTGGACTCCATTTGGTATTCCTTTTCTGCAAAACTCTAAAATAGGGGAAAAAACAGGAACTGGCACTGGGCTCTAGGTTAATAGGTTAGTCCCAAAAATAATATAAAATAGCATATAAAACATCCAAAACAGATAATATAATAGCATGGAACAATAAAAAAATTATAGATACGTTGGAGACGTATCAAGCATCCCCAAAATTAATTCCTGCTCGTCCTCGAGTAGGTAAATGATAAAAATAGAATTTTTGATGTGGAATGCTACCTAACATATTTATCCATGTAATTTCTTTATTGTGGCATGAATGTTCAGATCCGTATGATTCAAAGCAAAAGTTTAATACTGACATAAAAACAATAATACTTCAAGCATACTAACAAGGCAATTATGTCTTCTCAAAATAGCATGGCCAAAGAAAGATTATCCCTACAAAATCATATAGTCTGGCTATGCTCCATCTTCATCACACAAAATATTTAAATCATGCACAACCTCGATGACAAGCCAAGGAATTGTTTCATACTTTTGATGTTCTCAAAAAATTTCAACTTTCATGCAATACATGAGCGTGAGCCATGGATATATCACTATAGATGGAATAGAAGGTGGTTGTGGAGAAGACAAAAACAAGGAGATAGTCTCACATCAACTAGGCGTATCAACGGGCTATGGAGATTCCCATAAATAGATATCAATGTGAGTGAGTAGGGATTGCCATGCAACGGATGCACTAGAGCTATAAGTGTATGAAAGCTCAAAAATAAACTAAGTGGGTGTGTGATAAGTCTCCAACGTATCTATAATTTTTGATTGTTCCATGCTGCTTTGTTATCTATCTTGGATGTTTTATAATCATTTTATAGTCATTTTATATCATTTTTTGGTACTAACCTATTGACATAGTGCCAAGTGCCAGTTGCTATTTTTTCCATGTTTTTTACATCGCGGGAAATCAATATCAGACGGAGTCCAAATGCCACGAAACTCCATGATGATTTTTTATGGACCAGAAGAAAGATGTTGGGCCCTGGTTGCACCTGGGGGGAGTCCTGAGGAGGTGACAACCCACCAGGGTGCGCCAGGAGGCCCAGGCGCGCCCTGGTGGGTTGTGCCCACCTCGGGTGCCCCCCGGACCGCCTCTTTGCTCTATAAATACCCCAAAATCCAGAAACCCTAGGGGAGTCGACGAAATATTCATCCAGCCGCCGCAGAGCCAGAACCACCAGATCCAATCTAGACACCATCTCGGATGGGGTTCACCACCTCCATTGGTGCCTCTCCGATGATGCGTGAGTAGTTCTTTGTAGACCTTCGGGTCCGTAGTTAGTAGCTAGATGGCTTTCTCTCTCTCTCGCTGAATTCTCAATACAATGGTCTCTTGGAGATCCATATGATGTAACTCTTTTTGCAGTGTGTTTGTTGGGATCTGATGAACTTCGAGTTTATGATCAGTTATATCTTTTTATATCCATGAAAGTTATTTGAGTTTCTTTGATCTCTTATATGCATGATCTCTTATAGCCTCGTATTTCTTCTCCGATATTTGGGTTTTGTTTGGCCAACTTGATCTATTTATCTTGTAATGGGAAGAGGTGCCCGGTAGTGGGTTCGATCTTACGGTGCTTGATCCCAGTGACAGAAAGGGAAACGACACGTACGTATTGTTGCTACTAAGGATAAAAAGATGGGATCTATATCTACGCAATAGATAGACGGATCTTGTCTACATCATGTCATCGTTATTATTGCATTACTCCGTTTTTCCATGAACTTAATACACTAGCTGCATGCTGGATAGCGGTCGATGTGTGGAGTAATAGTAGTAGATGCAGGTAGGAGTCGGTCTACTAATCTTGGACGTGATGCCTATGTAATGATCATTGCCTGGATATCGTCATAATTATTTGAAGTTCTATCAATTAGTAATTTGTTTACCCACCGTTTGCTAGTTTTCTCGAGAGAAGCCACTAGTGAAACCTACGGCCCCCGGGTCTTCTTTCTCATATATTTGCTTGCGATCTACTTTTCCTTTGCATTTTTATTCAGATCTATTAAACCAAAAATACAAAAATACTTTGCTGCACTTTATTTTATTTGCGATCTATTAATTCAATCTATTACAAATTTCTAGCATCGTTACCCGAAAGGGATTGACAACCCCTTTAACACGTCGGGTTGCGAGGTGTTGTTATTTGTGTGCAGGTGTTGTTTACGTTGTGTTGCTTGGTTCTCCTACTGGTTCGATAACCTTGGTTTCATCACTGAGGGAAATACCTACTGTCGCTGTGCTGCATCATCCCTTCCTCTTTGGGGAAATACCGACGTAGTCCTAGCAGACTGGAGCTTTTTTGGCGCCATAGTCAGAGAGCAATCAAAAGAATTTCTGGCACCGTTGTCGGGGAGGATCTTCAACATATACTGGGTTCCTAATCACAAATCTCATCTCCTCGCAATTTACATTATTTGCCATTTGCCTCTTGTTTTCCTCTCCCCCACTTCACAAATATTTGCCGCTTTATTTGCCCTCTTTTTCGTTCGCTGTTTTCTCGTCAAATCTGTTTTTGTGTGCAATCTTGTTTGCTTGTGTTACCATGTGCCTTTTATTTGCTTGCATCTTTGCTTCTAAAAATCTATTGTTATGGATCCTCATCCACTTGCTAATCTTTTCAAAAGATCCAATCATGTTGAACCAGTTGCTAGTGATTTGAGTGTACTTGATTATCACTATGAAGTTATGCTTGAGAATCATGAATCTGAAAATTGTGATGAAGAAATTTATGAAGTGATTCATGATAGCTCCTTGAATGAAAAGCATGATTGCAATGATTTTACTATAAATTATATTAATGTCAATTGTGCTAATAATATTCAAAACCCCAAGCTTGGGGATGCTAATTTTGCTATGTCCACTACTTGTTGCAATGATCATGATTGGGGTGATTCTTTGTATGATCTTGAAAATTTATTTAAGCCTCATGATGAATATGTTTGCAATAATATTGAAAGTGGGTTTGGAAGAGCGTCAACTTTAGCTAAAAATAATCCCACATATTTGGATAGTGTTCAATCTTATGAAATTTTTGATGGAAGTGGGTTTGGAGAGGTCATGACTTTATTTGATGACAATCCCACTATTTTGGAAGAGTGTCAACTTTGCATGCATGTGGATCATAAAGAGAAAATTTTATATGATAGTTATATTATTGAATTTGATTATGATCCTACATACAATTATTATGAGAGAGGAAAATATGGTTGTAGAAATTTTCATGTTATTAAATTTCCTCTTGTTGTGTTGAGATTGTCAATGTTTTATTCCTCTCCTTTGCATATGCTAGATGTTTCTTGTCTTGATAATTTGTTTGCCTATAAAATTCCTATGCATAGGAAGTATGTTATACTTATATGTGTTTGTCACATGTTTTATGATGCTCTCTTTGTGTTTCAATTACTATCTTTCATGTGAGCATCATTGAAATCTTATGCCTAGCTAGGGGCGTAAAACCATAGCGCTTGTTTGGAGGCAACCCAGTGAATAAAATTTATTTTTGCCTTTTTACTTTCAGTTTTTGTGTGTTTGCACAATTATGCTACTGGTATGATTGTGGGTTTTGTGTTTTAATTAGTATTTGTGCCAAGTAAAGCCTTTAGGATCTTCTTGGGTGATAGTTGTTTGATCTTGCTGAAAAAGACAGAGACTTTGTGCTCTCGAAAATAATTTTCATAAATCACAGAAAAGGGCTTTTGCCCTGATTCTTTTTGCAGAACATTAATATACAAATTACCCTGGTCGTCCTAATTTGGTAGGATTTTTGGTGTTACAGAAGTATTATCAAAATTCAGATTGCTACAGACTGTTCTGTTTTGACATATTCTGTTTTCTTTGTGTTGTGTGCTTATTTTGATGGCTCTATGGCTTTCTTTGATGAGTTTTTGCCATAGAAAAGTTGGAATACAGTAGATATAATACAAAAACAAAATATGAATTGGTTTGATACAACACTTATAGTAGTGGTTTGCTTTCTTTTACTAACGGATCTCACAAAGGTTTTGTTGAGTTTTGTGTGATTGAAGTTTTCAAGTTTTGGGTTATCTTACGATGGATGAAAGAAGGATAGAAGAGCCTAAGCTTGGGTATGCCCCGGCATCCCAAGCTATTATCCAAGAATGAGCAACCAACTAAGCTTGGGGATGCCCCGAGTGGCATCCCCTCTTTCCTGTAACGACCATCGGTATTTTACTCGAGACTATATTTTTATTCGTCACATGATATGTGTTTTGCTTGGAGCGTCTTGTATGATATATGTCTTTGCTTGTTTTATTTTGTGTTTTAAGTCATCAATCCTTGATGGACACACCTATACGAGAGATCCAAAATTATATCATGACTTGTTAGAATTGCTCTCTGTGCTTCACTTAAATCTTTTATAAGCTAGGACTTGCTCTAGTGCTTCACTTATATCTTTTTGAGCACGGTGTGCTTACTATTTTTGAAGAAATGCTCTCTTGCTTCACTTAGATTTGTTTGAGAGTTAGTTAAATTTTGAAGAAATTCTCTCTTACTTCACTTAAATTTTGCTCATGATCTTCACTTATACTTGTTTGAGCTTATGAAAAGCAACACATGAAAATTAGTCCCAAAGTGATAGATATCCAAGAAGGATAAAGAAAAAAATGTCATGAAGATCATTGGACAAAATAAACTTGATTCTTAGTAATAGTTTTGAGATATGATGATGTGATATGTGAGTTATGTTGATGAGTAATTATGCTCTAGTAAGAATATTGGTGTTAAGGTTTGTGATTCCCTATGCATGCACGAAAGTCAATAATCATGAAATGAAAATTATATCCTACTTGTGGTGCATTATTCGGTGTTAATTATGCTTAATGCTTGCTTATGAGATTATTCATTTCTTGGTTGGTCAGTTCTCAATCTTTTTGCTAGCCTTCATTTTGCACTAAGTACGACCTCTACTTGTGCATCCAAAAATCCTTTAAACCAGTTTTGCCACATGAGTCCACTATATCTACCTATATGCGGTATTCTTTTGCTGTTCTAAGCAAATTTGCATGTGCCATGATGTCTAATACGCAACTTTATTCTTGTAGACTCGTGTTGGGCCTCCAAGCGCAGAGTTTTGTAGTACAGTAGCAATTTTCCCTCAAGTGGATGACCTAAGGTTTATCAATCCGTGGGAGGTGTAGGATGAAGATGGTCTCTCTCGAACAACCCTGCAACCAAATACAAGAAATCTCTTGTGTCCCCAACACACCCAATACAATGGCAAATTGTATAGGTCCACTAGTTCGGCGAAGAGATGGTAATAAAAGTGTAATATTGATGGTAGAAATATATTTTTATAAACTAAATAAATAAAAACAGCAAGGTAGCAAGTAGTAAACGGGCACAAAAACCATATTGCAATGCTTAAAAATGAGGCCCAGGGTCCGTACTTTCACTAGTGCAACCTCTCAACAATGCTAACATAGTTGGATCATATGATTATCCCTCAAAGTGCAATAAAGAATCACTCCCGACTTCCTATTAGCGGAGAACAAAAGATAGGAATTGTTTGTAGGGCGCGAAACTACCTCAAAGCTATTCTTTCTGTTCGATCTATCCAAGAGTTCGTACTAAAATAACACAAATCTATTTTTCCGTTTGATCTGTCCTAGAGTTCGTACTAGAATAACACCAAAGCAAATTCATATTCATAATACTCAATCCACACAAAGAATTATAAAGAGACCCCAAAGTTTCCATCGGAGAAAAACGTGCATAAACCCCTACGCATAGATTACCCCAATATCACCGCGGGAATCCGCGAGTTGAATGCCATAACACATATCAAGTGAATCAATAGGATACCTCATTGTCACCTCAAGTATTCATATTGCAAGACATATATCATGTGTTCTCATCTCTGAATATTCAATCCGACAAGACAAAACTTTGAAGGGTAAAGATTCAATTCATCATAACAAGAGTATAGAGGGGAGAAACATCATATGATCTGACTATATTAACAAAGCCCATGATATAGATCACGTGAGAGAGAGAGAGATCAAACACATAGCTACTGGTACAAACCATCAGCCCGACTACTCCCTTCTCATCATGGTGGCCGCCGGGATGATGAAGATGGCCACCGAAGATGATTCCCCTCTCCGGCAGGGTGCCGGAAAGGGTCTAGATTGGTTTTCAGTGGCTACAGAGGCCTACGGCGGTGGAACTTCTGATCTAGGGTTAATTTTGATGGTTTCTCTATTTATAGGATTTTTGGGCGTCGGTTTCATGGTAAGATGGGCCTCGAGGTGAGCACAACCCACCGGGGCACGGACGGCCCACCAGGCGTGCCCTGGTGGGTTGAGCCCTCCTCGTGGCTCTTCTGGCCCTCCCACAAAGCTTCTGGGGTCTCTTTTGTTCCAAAAAAATCGTCAAAAAGTTTCATCCAATTCCGAGAACTTCTATTTCTGCACAAAAAACAACACCATGGTAGTTCTACTGAAAACAGCGTCAGTCCGGGTTAGTTCCATGCAAATCATACCAAAACCATATAAAATTTCTATAAACATGGCATGAATACTTCATAAATTATAGATACGTTGGAGACGTATCAGCATCCCCAAGCTCAATTCCCACTCGTCCTCGAGTAGGTAAATGATAAAAGAAATAATTTATGAAGTGTGAATGCTAGCAAAGTGCATAAGTTTGATCAATGATAATTTCAATCACTTTTCCTAGTATCATAACAACAACTCTTTCTCATAAAACTTATCATGATAATGTAGCAATTGAAAACGGAATTTTTGTTGTGGAATGCTACCTATCATATTCATCATATACTCTTTTCTTTTGTAGCATGGACATTTGGACTTTTATATGGTTCAAAGCAATAGTCTAGTTTTGACATGAAACTTAAATACTCAAGCATATCAACAAGCAACCATGTCTTTCAAAATATCAACGCTAAAATAAGTTATCCCTAGCCCATCATGCTCAATAATTGATCCATTCATGAAACACACTCGCATATTAGCTACACCCAATGCTCAAGTACGATCATAGTGCCCCCTAGTTGGTCCTTTATAAGAGAATATGGAGACTCAAATTAAATATAAAATTTGCATAAAGTAAAAGAAAGGCCCTTCACAGAGGGAAGTAGGGATTTGTAGAGGTGCCAGAGCTCAAAGCGAAAAACTTAGTTTTGGAAGGTGTGCTTTTCCCACCAACGAAAATGACTTAGAGTTCCGAACACTTTCTATGCTAGATATATCATAGGCGGTTCCCAAAAAGAAAATAAAGTTTATTCCTTTTTCCACCATTCTTTCAATTTCCATGGCTAACCGTATCCACGGGTGCCCTCCATACCAACACTTTCCAAGGAATTTATTATTTGACAACATAAAGTAAATTCATAGGATTTTTGGGCGTCGGTTTCACGGTAAGATGGGCCTCTAGGTGAGCACAACCCACCGAGGCACGGACGGCCCACCAGGCACGCCCTGGTGGGTTGAGCCCTCCTCGTGGCTCTTCTGGCCCTCCCACAAAGCTTTGGGGGTCTCTTTTGTTCCAAAAAATCATCAAAAAGTTCCGTCCAATTCCGAGAACTTTTATTTCTGCACAAAAAACAACACCATGGTAGTTCTGCTGAAAATAGCGTCAGTCCGGGTTAGTTCCGTGAAAATCATAGCAAAACCATATAAAATTGCTATAAACATGGCATGAATACTTCATAAATTATAGATACGTTGGAGACGTATCATGCCATCTCTAATTTTCAAAATAAACTTCTCTTTGTGTATTTGTTTCGCTCGCGGAACGGTAACGGGTGGCTAATATTTTCCATGCTGGATGTGTTATTCTCACGATGAGTGTTTATTCACTTGTCATTGCACGAGAGTAAGGCAAAGGTTTTAGGGATTCCCAGTCCCGAATGCAAAAATGAATTTACTTTATGTTGTCAAATAATAAATTCCTTGTAAAGTGTTGGTATGGAAGGCACCCGTGGATACGGTTAGCCATGGAAAGTGAAAGTATGGTGGAAAAAGGAATAAACTTCATTTTCTGTTTGGGAACCGCCTATGGCATATCTAGCATGGAAAGTGTTCGTAGCTCTACGTCGTTTTCGTTGGTGGGATGGATACACCTCCCAAAATGTTTTTATCTCTATTTTTTCACTTTGAGCTCTGGTACCTCTACAAATCCCTACTTCCCTCTGCGAAGGGCCTTTCTTTTACTTCGTGCCATTTTTATTTTTGAATTTGTGTCTCCATCTTCTCTTATAAAAGCACCAACTAAGAGGCAATATGATCATGCTTAAGTATTGGGTATAGCTAATATTCGAGTGTGTTTCATGAATGGATCAATGTTTGAGCATGATGGGCTGGGGATAACTTATTTTAGTGTTGATATTTTGAAAGACATGGTTGCTTGTTGATATGCTTGAGTATCTAAATTATTATGTCAAAACTAGACTATTGCTTTGAATCACATAAAAGTCCAAATATCCATGCTATAAAGAAAAGAATATGATATGACTTGATAAACAACACTTCACATCAAAAATTCTGTTTTTATCACTTACCTACTCGAGGACGAGCAGGAGTTAAGCTTGAGGATGCTGATACGTCTCCAATGTATCTATAATTTTTTATTGTTCCATGTTGTTTTGTTATCAATCTTGGATGTTTTATAATCATTTTATATCATTTTTTGTACTAACCTATTGACATAGTGCCAAGTGCCAGTTGTTGTTTTTTTCATGTTTTTACATCGCAGGAAATCAATATCAGACGGAGTCCAAATGCCACGAAACTCCATGATGATTTTTTATGGACCAAAAGAAAGATGTTGGGCCCTGGTTGCACCTGGGGGGAGCCCCGAGGAGGGGACAACCCACCAGGGCACGCCAGGAGGCCCAGGCGCGCCCTGGTGGGTTGTGCCCACCTCGGGTGCCCCCCGGACCGCCTCTTTGCTCTATAAATACCCCAAAAATCCAGAAACACTAGGGGAATCGACGAAATATTCATCCAGCCACCGCAGAGTCTAGAACCACCAGATCCAATCTAGACACCATCTCGGATGGGGTTCACCACCTCCATTGGTGCCTCTCCGATGATGCGTGAGTAGTTCTTTGTAGACCTTTGGGTCCGTTGTTAGTAGCTAGATGGCTTTCTCTCTCTCTCTCCCTGAATTTTCAATACAATGGTCTCTTCGAGATCCATATTATGTAACTCCTTTTGCGGAGTGTTTGTTGGGATCTGATGAACTTCGAGTTATGATCAGTTATATCTTTTTATATCCATGAAAGTTATTTGAGTTTCTTTGATCTCTTATAGCCTCGTATTTCTTCTCTGATATTTGGGTTTTGTTTGGCCAACTTGATCTATTTATCTTGCAATGGGAAGAGGTGCCCGGTAGTGGGTTCGATCTTACGGTGCTTGATCCCAGTGACAGAAAGGGAAACGACACATATGTATCGTTGCTACTAAGGATAAAAAGATGGGATCTATATCTACGCAATAGATAAACGGATCTTGTCTACATCATGTCATCGTTCTTATTGCATTACTCTGTTTTTCCATGAACTTAATAAACTAGATGCATGCTGGATAGCAGTCGATGTGTGGAGTAATAGTAGTAGATGCAGGCAGGAGTCGGTCTACTAATCTTAAACGTGATGCCTATGTAATGATCATTGCCTGGATATCATCATAATTATTTGAAGTTCTATCAATTTCCCAACAGTAATTGGTTTACCCACCGTTTGCTATTTTTCTCGAGAGAAGCCACTAGTGAAACCTACGGCCCCCGGGTCTTCTTTCTCATATATTTGCTTGCGATCTACTTTTCCTTTGCATTTTTATTCAGATCTATTAAACCAAAAATACAAAAATACTTTGCTGCACTTTATTTTATTTGCGATCTATTAATTCAATCTATTACAAATTTCTAGCATCGTTACCCGAAAGGGATTGACAACCCCTTTAACACGTCGGGTTGCGAGGTGTTGTTATTTGTGTGCAGGTGTTGTTTACGTTGTGTTGCTTGGTTCTCCTACTGGTTCGATAACCTTGGTTTCATCACTGAGGGAAATACCTACCGTTGTTGTGCTGCATCATCCCTTCCTCTTTGGGGAAATACCGACGTAGTCCTAGCAGACATGAGCTTTTCTGGTGCCATAGTCAGAGAGCAATCAGTGTGCATCCAACTCGCTTGCTCACGAAGACCTAGGGCAATTTGAGGAAGCCCATCATTGGAATATACAAGCCAAGTTCTATAATGAAAAATTCGCACTAGTATATGATAGTGACATCATAGGAGACTCTCTATCGTGAAGATCATGGTGCTACTTTGAAGCACAAGTGTGGAAAAAGGATAGTAACATTGGTTATTTCCGGAGTCTCGTCCCGACTTGTGGGGGAATCATAGTCTCCATCATCCTTTCCTCACATGGGACAATGCTCTAATAATGAAGATCATCACACTTTTATTTACTTACAACTCAAGGATTACAACTCGATACTTAGAACAAAATACGACTCTATGTGAATGCCTCTGGTGGTGTACTGGGATGTGCAATGAATCAAGAGTGACATGTATGAAAGAATTATGAACGGTGGCTTTGCCACAAATACGATGTCCACTACATGATCATGCAAAGCAATATGACAATGATGAAGCGTGTCATAATAAACGGAACGGTGGAAGTTGCATGGCAATATATCTCGGAATGGCTATGAAAATGCCATAATAGGTAGGTATGGTGGCTGTTTTGAGGAAGGTGTATAGTAGGTGTATGTGCGGTACTAGAGAGGCTAGTAACGGTGGAAGGGTGAGAGTGCGTATAATCCATGGACTCAACATTAGTTATAAAGAACTCACATACTTATTGCAAAAATCTATTAGTTATCGAAACGAAGTACTACGCGCATGCTCCTAGGGGGATAGATTGGTAGGAAAAGACCATCGCTCGTCCCCGACCGCCACTCGTAAGGTAGACAATCAATAAATAAATCGTGCTCTGACCTCATGACATAACGGTTCACCATACGTGCATGCTATGGGAATCACAAACCTTAACACAAGTATTTCTCAAATTCACAAATACTCACTAGCATGAATCTAATATCACCATCTTCATATCTCAAAACAATCATAAGGAATCAAACTTCTCATAGTATTCAATGCACTTTATATGAAAGTTTTTATTATATCCCTCTTGGATGCCTATCATATTAGGACTAAATTTATAACCAAAGCAAATTACCATGCTATTTAAAGACTCTCAAAATAATATAAGTGAAGCATGAGAGTTCATCAATTTCTATAAAACAAAACCACCACCGTGCTCTAAAAAGATATAAGTGAAGCACTAGAGCAATATTGCCAAGCTCAAAAGATATAAGTGAAGCACAAAGAGTATTCTAATAAATCACGATTCATGCGTATCTCTCTCAAAAGGTGTGTACAGCAAGGATGATTGTGGCAAACTAAAAAGCAAACACTCAAATCATACAAGACGCTCCAAGCAAAACACATATCATGTGGTGAATAAAAATGAGCATCAAGTAAAGTTACCGATAGACGAAGATGAAAGAGGGGATGCCTTCCGGGGCATCCCCAATCTTAGGCTCTTGGTGGTACTTGAATATTACCTTGGGGTGCCATGGGCATCCCCAAGCTTAGGCTCTTGCCACTCCTTATTCCATAGTCCATCAAATCCTTACCCAAAACATGAAAACTTCACAACACAAAACTCAACAGAAAATCTCATAAGCTCCGTTAGTATAATAAAATAAATCACCACTTTTGGTACTGTTGTAAACTCATTGTTTAATTAAATTGGTGTAATATATACTGTATTCCAACTTTTCCATGGTTCATACCCCCCGATACTATCCATAGATTCATCAAAATAAGCAAACAACACATAGAAAACAGAATCTGTCCAAAACAGAACAGTCTGTAGAAATATGTAACTCTCGAATACTTCTGTAACTCCAAAAATTCTGAAAAAAATAGGAAAACCTGGGAAATTTGTGTACCAATCCATTGAAAAAATAATCAGATCAAAAGCACGTTTCTGTGAATTATGAAAATTATTTTCCTGGGCGCAAAAGTTTATGTTTCTCAGCAAGATCAAAACAACTATCACCGTAAGCTATCCCAAAGGTCTTACTTGGCACAAACACTAATTAAAACACAAAACCACATCTAACCAGAGGCTATATGAATTATTTATTGCCAAACAGCAAGAAAAAATATTGGGTTGTCTCCCAACAAGCGTTTTTCTTTAAAGCCTTTTAGCTAGGCATTGATAATTTCAATGATGCTCACATAAAAGAGAAGAATTGAAGCACAAAGAGAGCATCATAAAACATGTGACAAACACATGTAATTCTAACATACTTCCTATACATAGGCATTTTATAAGCAAACAAATTATCAAGGCAAACAAAAACTAGCATATGCAAGGAAGAAGAAAGAGACGATAGCAATCTCAACATGAAGAGAGGTAATTTAGTAACATGAAAATTTCTACAACCATATTTTCCTCTCTCATAATAATTACATGTAGGATCACAAGAAAATTCAACAATATAGCTATCACATAACATATTCTCAACACGATCCGCATGCATGCGAAGTTGACACTCTTCCAAAATAGTGGGATTAACATTAACTAAAGTCATGACCTCTCCAAACCCACTTTTATCACAAAATTCATAAGATTGAACATTCTCCAAATATGTGGGATCTAAAGTTGACACTCTTCCAAACCCACTTTCAATATTATTGCAAACATTACTATCAATCTCATATCCATCATGGGGCTTAAATAAATTCTCAAGATCATAAGAAGAATCACCCCAATCATGATCATTGCAACAAATAGTAGGCATAGCAAAAATAGCATCCCCAAGCTTAGGGTTTGTCATATCATTAACACAATTGACATTAATAGAATTTATGATAACATCATTGCAATCATGCTTTTGATTCAAGGAACTATCAAGTATGGGTGCAATAGCAATAATCTCATGTTTAACATAAGGAACTATAGCAAATTCATCTCCATAAACATTGGCATGATGGCCATAAGAATAGCAAGCATCATGTTCATCAAGGGATATTGCAATCAAATCATCGGAATCATAATAATCTATAGATTCATGCATATCATTATTTTCTTCCAAGGCAACGATCATTCTCTCGATAAATTCCTTAACATAGGCATTATGAGCATAGTTTTCATAGCAATATTTAAGTATGTCGGAATTTTCAGATTTGTAGAGAATAATATCATACTTTTCAATCCAAGAAGCAACTTCATGAGCACCCTTAAAAGCATCAAATTCTTCAATTTGTTCGGTATCATAGTAACTATAAACACCCTTTTCATAAGAAGATAAGATTTCATTATCATTAAACTCACATAGGTAGGGAAGGTGTTTTTTAGGGTTCTTAGAGCAACAAGTAAAATTATAAATTTCATAAGGATTCCAAGCATAACACAGCAACCTATTTATTTGATTCCATAAGAGTCTCCCTTTTTCAAACAAACGGTGACGCACAAAATGAGCATGCTCATCTAAAGATTTTCCCTCAACTAAACTAGTTGGGGTTTCAGCACGAGCACAAATAGATCGAAGATGATCCAAGTAGAAAAATTTAAGTGGATCCATATCAGTAGATTTTTAGCAAGCAAAGATGCAAGCAAATAGAAGGCACCTGGAAACACAAACAAAAAGACATACAGAAAGAAGGCGGAGAAAGAGGCAAAGAAGAGGGCGAATCTTTTCGAAAATCATTTTAGAAGTGGGGGAGAGGAAAACGAGAGGCGAATGGCGAATAACATAATGCAAGAGACGAGAGTGTATGATGGGTACTTGGTATGGCTTGACTTGGCGTAGATCTCCCCGACAACGGTTGTCGGTGTCAAAACCGGCATATCCCAGGTAGGGGGGCCCAAGCTGTGCGTCTAGGGATCGATGGTAACAGGGGACCAAGGGACACAATGTTTACCCAGGTTCGGGCCCTCTTAAAGGCGGTAAAACCCTACTCCTGCTTGATTATATTCGAAGAGTATAGAGATTACAAGAGTTGATCTACCTCGAGATCGTGGCGGCTAAACCCTAGATGTCTAGCCTATGAATATTTCGATGACGGTAATGAGGATAGCCTCTACGGACTAACCCCTCTAGTTTATACACACACCGAAGGGGCCTAGGGTTTGTACAAGGTCGGTTCATCAAGGAAGGAAACGATACACCCGGACTCTAATCTCGTCGTTCACGTATGGAGAAGTCCCACCCGGACATGTTGGACGGTCTTCAGCTTGATCTTGTACGGCCCATCCAACCCGGCCCATACTCCTGGGCCGGACACTCTGAGGAGCCATGAATCCAGGACTCCCTCAACGGCGCCATAAATTCTTCCTGCTACTTATTGAGCTTGCGTTGGTTTTTCCCTTGAAGAGGAAAGGGTGATGCAGCAAAGTAGTGATAAGTTTTCCCCTCAGTTTGAGAACCAAGGTATCAATCCAGTAGGAGACAACACACAAGTCACCGAATACCTGCACAAACAATCAAACAAACTTGCACCCAACGCGATAAAGGGGTTGTCAATCCCTTCACGGTTACTCGCAAAAGTGAGATCTGATAGAGATAGATAAACGGTAAAGTAAATATTTTTGGTATTTTTGGTTTATAGATCGGAAAGTAAAAGATTGCAAAATAGTAGATTGGAAACTTATATGATGGAAAATAGACCCGGGGGCCATAGGTTTCACTAGAGGCTTCTCTCAAGATAGAAAATATTACGGTGGGTGAACAAATTACTGCCGAGCAATTGATAGAAAAGCGCAAAGTTATGACGATATCTAAGGCAATGATCATGAATATAGGCATCATGTCTGTGTCAAGTAGACCTAAATGATTCTACATCTACTACTATTACTCCACACATCAACCGCTATCCAGCATGCATTTAGAGTATTAAGTTAATAAAGAACGGAGTAACACATTAAGCAAGATGACATGATGTAGAGGAATTAACTCAAGCAATATGATGAAAACCCCATCTTTTATCCTCGATGGTAACAATACAATACGTGCCTTGCTGCCCCTACTGTCACTGGGAAAGGACACCGCAAGATTGAACCCAAAGCTAAGCACTTCTCCCATTGCAAGAAAATCCAATCTAGTTGGCCAAACCAAACCGATAGTTCGAAGAGAATTACAAAGATATCAAATCATGCATAAAAGAATTCATAGAAGATTCAATTAATATTCATAGATAAGCTGATCATAAATCCACAATTCATCGGATCTCGGCAAACACACAGCAAAAAAGTATTACATCGAATAGATCTCCAAGAACATCGAGGAGAACATGGTATTGAGAATCAAAGAGAGAGAAGAAGCCATCTAGCTACTAGCTATGGACCCGTAGGTCTGAGGTAAACTACTCACGCTTCATCGGAAGGGCAATGGTGTTGATGTAGAAGCTCTCCGTGATCGAATCCCCCTCCGGCAGGGTGCCGGAAAAGGTCCCTAGATGGGATCCCACGGGTACGGAAGGTTGCGACGGTGGAAAAGTGTTTTCATGGATGCCTCTGTTGGTTTGGGGGTATATGGGAATATATAGGCGAAAGAATTAGGTCAGGGGAGTCATGAGGGGCCCACAAGGGTGGGGGCGCACCCTACCCCCCTTGGCGCACCCTCCGTCCTTGTGGCCACCTCGTGGCTCTTCCGACTTCATCTCCAAGTCTCCTGGTTGTCTTCTGGTCCAAGAAAAATCGTCGCGGAGGTTTTATTCCGTTTGGACTCCGTTTGGTATTCCTTTTCTGCGAAACTCTAAAACAGGGAAAAAAACAGGAACTGGCACTGGGCTCTAGGTTAATAGGTTAGTCCCAAGAATAATATAAAATAGCATATTAATGCATATAAAACATCCAAAACAGATAATATAATAGCATGGAACAATAAAAAATTATAGATACGTTGGAGACGTATCAAGCACCGCCACCACTAAAGATGGTTGCACAATAGCCCCCTTGAATAGATATGTATCAGGAGGCATCTGCTCGAAAAGCGTTTGGGAGTCCTCACATAGGAGGGACAAAACAGGTTGTCGGACAGAACAATGGCCTGACTAAGGTCTTCGGTATTGGTGGTCATGTCCCGCAATGGTTAGCATCATGACTACTAAACAAGGACAATGCATACTGTGCATGGACTCATCTTCAAGCTCAACACACTAGCACATCTATTGAACTAGCATTGACTAATCATGAAGTTCAACATAGTACCATGTCTATCTATCTACCATACTACACATGGTCTGATCATCAAGCATGCTACTAGAACACCACCTGCAGATCTACTCATACCACATGCTCACAGATCTTGGATTGAACGAGTAGGGGGTGAATGAACTTACAACTATCAAAGCGACAAGGAGGAGGCACGGAACAACTCGAGAGAAGAGGAGGAAGAATGATCACCACTGCAACCACCGCCGACCGGAGAAGATGTGCCGCTTGCGTGCTTGTCGGTGAAGAAGCCGCTCGGGATGGGGAGCTCGAGGGGGGCGACCGAACCAACGG
This sequence comes from Aegilops tauschii subsp. strangulata, assembly GCF_002575655.3. Classification (NCBI taxonomy): domain Eukaryota; kingdom Viridiplantae; phylum Streptophyta; class Magnoliopsida; order Poales; family Poaceae; genus Aegilops; species Aegilops tauschii. Next base: position 362,183,183 of record NC_053039.3, read on the forward strand.
GAGGTGACCCAATTCCTCCCGCCGTTTTTTCGGAAACATGCGTGATTTCGATGCCACATTCCCTTTCCATGCATGCCAGGAGCCTGGCTGAGAGGAAACCGTCGATTCAGCCGTTCTAAGCGGGCTTGGTTAGGAGGTGCTTTAAGTTTCGTGCGGGTCGAGATTTTGGTGCAGGCCAGGCAACCGAACGGGTCAACGTCGCATCCCCAAGGCCTGGCTGAGGAGTATGCATGCAACCAAGCACGTCCTTGACGACGCTAACACCACCTCATCGTTCACCACCATACATATCAACGAATTGATCTACTCCTACCTCTGCAACTCCATGAGCCTTAAACCCGTTGTTACCAGCTAATACTAAAGTTGTTTTCGTTTTAATCTAAGACTAAATTTGATTTTGTTTTACAAGAGTACACAAATTTGTCATTAAATGTCAAATTTTTGCAACAATTCTAAAAAAGCTATATTTTAATTTCCTAAAGCCAATTTCAAGAACAACACATAAAACATAGTGTGAACATGCGGAGCGTGGCCTTAGGAAACGATATACACATAACCTATCATGTAGCAATATGCCAGTGATCACAACTCGAAGGCTGTGTTGCCTGTTGGGTGTAAGATCGGTCATGCCGGATGGATGCCAACCCTAGGAACAAACTAAAACATACTGCCTCTGTTTCACAATGTAATGTGCCGCGCTATCCGAGATCTAAGTTTGACCATAAATTTAGTCAACAAGACCGACTGTATAGAGAGTATATATCATGAGCCCATGGCCGTGCCAAAATAGATACTCCCTCCGATCCAAATTAATTGTCGCTCGTGCTAAGTAAGCAATATTTAATATGGATCAAACAGAGTTGCTCTTTCTCCTGTTCATGCCATCGCAAAGAAACAATAAGTTTATTCAGACTTGGAGTTGTCTTTGCCAGCGTGTGGGCATGTTGTTACAATTTTCGTCCTTTTTTTCTAAAATTAATAACCTGGCAGTCCTCTTCAAATAGAACCCATTAGACTCTGGTTTAAAAAACATTGTTTTGTTAAATTTATTTATTTTATATTTTAAAACTAATCTGGAATCAATTTGTAGTTGGGATGGTTAGGTGGACAGTGATATTCGGGTCCATTAGGGTTCAAAAATTCTAGAAATTCTAATCTGTGATAGTCTTTGCCATGAAACTGGGAAAACCATACGATTTCCATGTGTGGCGTGGCCGTATCTTATACAGGTGTGCTCCACAAAACCTCGTCGCGGGTCTGGATTCTGGACCACCCACCGAACCGCCCGCCGGCGATAGCAGCCGCCGTCAATGGCCGCCGTCTCGACGGCCCAAACCCTCCCATTCCTCACCGCCTCCACTTTCCAGTCCTCGCTTATCTTCCTGCCCACAGCACGGCGGGCCCCAACCTCGCTGACCTACGCCGGCCGCCCTGCTCCCGCCGTCGCGTCCTGTCCTCGCCCCGGTGGAACCCACAGGACTCAGGCTGCCCGGTCCGTTCTCCCTGCCCGTGCTGCCGCTTCGTACTCCTCGGCGAGCGCGGCAGAAGGTACTGTCCGTAATCAAATTGGGGCTGTGCTATTGGCTTGAGCTCTTGTAACTGTTACAGTTGTATGCTTTTGAAGGGGATGAAGGCATGTCTGACCCGGAGCTGAGGCTGGTGCTGGAGCTTGCCACCGATGAGGAGCTGCTGGAACTGGAGGAGATCCTCTATGGTACCAGGTCTGGGGCTCGAGCTTGCTGATTGTTCCAATGCTGTTTAGCACTGAGATAACTGATTGTTTGGTTTAGATCATAGTGATGGGTATCACGAGACAGAGTTGGATTCGTTTGTTTCGAGTTTGGTTAATAGTGTGCATATATAATCTGCTGCGATGTACTAGTTGTTTTGGAGTTTTTGGCTGCCTCTTTCGGTTCCTACCGTTGGTTATGACGGTAAGCATGCTTTGCTGCACAAAGTAGTAACGCTAACCGCATTCAAATTATGGACAAAGAGGATCAGATCTATGAATTTACACAGAATAGTGTTACTTTTGTTTTAGAAATAATTTAATCAAACTCTTTGGCAAAAGAGTTAATTATGGCCAAAGAGGATCAGATCTGTGAATTTACTTTTGTAACGCTAACTAGATCATATTTATTTGGAAATGGTTAAAATTTCATCTCCTTTGTTTCTTTTTCCATCTACTGATTTTTGAAACCATCATGGTTTTTCTCTTGAGTTTTCTTTATTGTGCTGACTGATTCAGTTAGACCTGATCACTTTCCTGTGTTCGCATAATGGGACTGCCACAAAAAGCTGTGGCGCAATATCTAACTGTCATCATATTCCAATGTTTCAAATTGTGAGCATAAGCTTTGGTTCTGTGTCTCCTTATTCTGCAGCTATTTCAGCCCAGTGCTAAAATCAATTGCAAAAAGGCCGAACACCGTTTCTGTTGTTGTTTTGGATGATATCGAGGAGAGAGATCTTTTCATCTCAAAACTGGAGTCGAGGTTCTTGTATCTTGCTGCAGATGCACGCTCAGTTTTAAGGTCAGTCAAGTAGGCTTTTATCCCTGTATCATACAAAAATGTATCCCTGATTAGATTAGTTACCCTGTAGAAGTCGACCTGATATGGTTTGCCACCTTTTTGAACGTTTTGTACTTGTACAATCTTTCTTCATAGGGGCTGGAGGCCATCATACAGGAATGTCTTACTTCAAGTAAGAAGAGAACTTGGTGTTCAATGCTCCAGTAAATTATGTAGTGCAGACCTGGAGGCAGAAATATTTCTACACCTCCTGGATGAATATTCGAGGTATATAAATTTTATTTTGGGAAGTATAAGGATGCCCGAACACAAATTCCCCTGGGATATATGAAAATAGTTGTAAACTATGTAACCAGATACGCTGCAATCTATTTTCCTTTTAAACGGATATATACATTGCAATCTATTAACTAGTAATCGGCGCTATTGCAGTTTCATATTCATTAATTTCTTTTGTGTTTGAAAACTTCTAAGACCTATACTCTCTCTTTGCCACACTAGTGGTCTTGAATACTAAATTGTTTCTGCATTTAGCCGTCAGAAAGGATCATTTTCATTTCCATGGGATAAACAGAAATCTCCAAAAGAAAACCCTAGCATTGAAGTAAACAACTGGAAGGTGCTTACTGACGCTGCTTGGAGGATTGGATCAAAGGGTCTGGAAAGTACATTCTTGAAGGTTATTTGTGGTTATTTCTTTTCTTTTCTTTGTGACATTTCACTTCTTTGGCTAATTTCATTTTTTCTTTGATATGGAAGGGTGGCAGTGCATTGACTGTGAAAACAATCTATGAATCGGTATGAAATAAAGTTTATTTGTTGGAAGATCAAATTCTGCTACTTCTAGACACAACACCGTTGTTAATTAATGTTACTTACCATTATGGTAGTTAGCCAAGAGACTATCTGGAAAGCTGCTGATGGAGACAGCTAATTATGAGATTAAGAAAGAACTTGTTAAGCAGGTATACCCATTTTAATTGATTCTTTTGGTTTGCTACTCCTGAATTTTTAGTTATTGTGTGGTCATCGCTAGCGCAATAGATAGAACTTCATATCTGCGTTTGCCTAGTATAAGCTCTTGTTCTTTTTCCCCATCTGGAAAATGCATTGGCAAAGCTTGATATTTAGACCAACCATGTTTGCATGTTGCAACTGATATTCACTACTATCTTAATATAATAACCTCCAGAAGTAATGTCTTTACCATTTCCAGGGTGGCCGATTAGCTGCTGTTAACCTTGAATCCAGAGCTGGCTTGCTTGCAGCTAGGCAGGTAATACCATCTTTTTATCTTCATTCTATTCCTCAGTGAGCTAGTATGCCCAAAGTGTGTAGGAGGCAGCTGCTTTTGTACATCAATATTGGCATTGTACCCACGTTTTTTGTCGAAGATCGTACATACAGATGTCAAGTTTTAACAATAATCTTGAATGTATGCAGGGTTTGGCTCGTGCAGCATCTAGATATGTTGGCCTTAGGAGTTTCATGAGTTTACTTGGACCAATGTATGTTTATTCAAATATTCTCTAGTATATTTTCATAAACCTTTCCTTGCTGTTACCGCCTTATTTTTCTGGCTGTCAATATCTATCTTACACCATGATCTGATCAAATTAAATTTCCCTTTGCACATGGAGTATTTTGCCTGTAAGTCGCCTACTAACTGTTCTGTGCTTACACTTGACTGTCACACAGAATGTGGGGCACACTCTTGGCTGATATTGTGATCCAAATGCTCGGGACAGATTATGCTAGGATCGTGCAGGCAATCTACGCTTTTGCTCAGGTGAGGTTCACTCTATCTCCTTGTTTAGTCTCAGCAGCTGCATTGATGCATACGTCGCCTTTCTTACAGATTCGGCTTACTCGGTCGTGTTACCTAGAATCTCATGAAGAATGACCAGAGCAGAATCATCACCGGACAAGCCTAACTGGGCACTCTGATCTTGTCTACCATTACAGCTCCATAGTGTACATTCTGATCGCGCAGATCATTCCCGGTCGCAGTACTCCACGGTAAACTCTGCAGCTTTTTGCAGAGCATAGATAACAGAGCAATTGGCTGATGGTAGGTAGCAAGGACAGATAAGAAGAGCAGCATTTTCACCGCTTTGAATTTCAGAAGGCCCATAGCTGCTTCATATGTGGGAATTTGATTGTGAAGCTTAGGAAAAACAGCATAGTGTCAGGATTGAAACTGTGTATTAGTAGTACTTGACAAATAGCTCACGATAGACATTTGGGCCACCTACTCTCCGAAGGCGGTAGTTGCGGATGAATATACATCGACTTCACACTTCCACGGGGTCCGAAGTTGTAGAACATGCATTCCATTCTGTCCCGGTTAAACAATGTAAAATAACGGCTCCCCTCATCTTAAACTACTGCACCCTACCTTTCAGTTAGCCAAGGCGTACTTCGTTGGCATTACTTCATGCTTATACCAGCCATCCATATATCTTAGACACATGATATGGTTGCATCGCATTTGCATATAGCACCCTGCGCTGATCATCGATGTTTTTTTCCCTCGCGACGTTCATTGGAGCAGTATCTGTCTACTTATTACTGGTTTGGATGCTGGTTTTGCTTAGGACATAAGATATCTGTGATATTTGCCTCACCATCAACAAGTGCACTGGTGATTTTGGCAACCTGAAGATGGTCGTGCAAAGTTTTTCCTAAACTTTACATGTGAGAACGCGAGGTGCTGTGTGCAAAGTTTCAATAGGAGACGAGAGCCATGATGTGAATGAGCGCCATGTCTAGTGGTCTAGAAGGATGCATGGTCCATTGTTTATAGAGCTCGGCTCTCACCAGACCGCCGAAGCTTTCTAAATCCCGGGCACTTACCGCGTGAGAAGGAGCCGAAGGAACCGCTGCATGATCGGCACCATAAAGTGCGGCGCGGTCCAGCCCACGCCAACACCCGTCTTCTCTAGGGGTGGTGCGACATGGCTGCTAAGATGGTGATCAGCCTGGGGGGCTCGCGGCGGCGGAAGCGCGGCGAGGTGCTGTTCCGGTTCGACTCCTTCTGCCAGCCCGGCTACCCGGCGCAGCTCGCCGGCGCGTTCCGGGACAACGTCAGGACCCTCCTCGGGCTCGCGCACCTGGAGGCCGGCGTCCAGGGGGAGACAAGGTGCTGGTCGTTCCAGCTCGAGCTGCACCGCCACCCGCCCACCGTCGTCAGGCTCTTCGTCGTCGAGGAGGAGGTCGCCGCCTCGCCGCACCGCCAGTGCCACCTCTGCCGTGTCATCGGTACATATAGGCTTTACATAACCATTGCACGCACGAACGCGCGTGATCAGTCTGTCACGGGGAGATGATCGGTCGCGTATGTGTGTCGTGCCGTGTTGCAGGTTGGGGTCGGCACCTGATATGCAGCAAGAGGTTTCACTTCGTGCTGCCCAAGAGGGAATCCTCCGTGGAGACCGATGGGCTGTGCTACGGGATCGGCCACGGTGGCGGCGCCGCCGAGAAGGCGTCCAAAGGGACGGCGACCTCCAGGGGCCACCTGCTGCACGGCGTCGTGCACCTCAACGGCTACGGCCACCTCGTCGCCCTCCACGGCTTCGAGGGCGGCTCCGACTTCGTCTCCGGCCACCAGATCATGGACCTCTGGGACCGCATATGCTCAGCGTTACACGTAAGGTACGTACGTATGTCTGTGACGTTGCAACGTACGTACGTGGTATATATCGATCGCAAACGTATGTGTATATGCTCTGCATGAGCGAGCGATGAGTTCTCACGTGCACTCACTCAACCAAACCTATGCTGTGTGTTGCAAGGACGGTGAGCCTTGTGGACACGGCGAGGAAAGGGCACATGGTGCTCAGGCTGCTGCACGGCGTCGCGTACGGCGACACATGGTTCGGGCGGTGGGGCTTCAGGTACGGCCGCCCGAGCTACGGCGTCGCGCTGCAGTCGTACCAGCAGTCCCTCCACGCGCTCCAGTCCATACCGCTCTGCGTGCTCGAGCCGCACCTCTCCTGCTTCAGCCAGGAGCTCCCCATGGTGGTCACCAAGTACCAGGCCATCAGCGGGCACAAGCTGCTCAACCTCGGCGACCTCCTCCGCTTCATGCTCGAGCTCCGGACCCGCCTGCCGGCCACCTCCGTCACGGCGATGGACTACCGCGGCATCATGTCCGACGCGTCGTGCCGGTGGTCGGCCAAGCGCGTGGACATGGCGGCCCGCGCCGTCGTGGACGCGCTCCGACGGTCCGAGGCGCCGGCCGCGCGGTGGGTCACGCGGCAAGAGGTGCGGGACGCGGCGCGCACGTACATCGGCGACACGGGCCTCCTCGACTTCGTGCTCAAGTCCCTCGGCAACCACATCGTTGGCAACTACGTGGTGCGGCGCGCCATGAACCCGGTGACCAAGGTGCTCGAGTACTGCCTGGAGGACGTGTCCAGCGTGCTCCCGGCGGCGGTCGGAGCCGGCGCCGGCGTGCCGCCGGGCCACGGCAAGATGAGGGTGCGGTTCCATCTCACCAGGGCACAGCTCATGAGAGACCTTGTGCACCTGTACAGGCACGTGCTCAAGGAGCCGAGCCAGGCGCTCACCACCGGCGCGTTCGGCGCGATCCCAGTGGCGGTAAGAATGATCTTGGACATCAAACACTTCGTCAAGGACTACCACGAAGGGATGACCGCTACCAACAGTGGCGTAGTCGGGCATGTCTACATCAGCCTTTGCTGCACCTTGATCGTGAGGAACGGGAGCCCGGAGCTGGTTCCGCCGTACGAGACGGTGACCGTGCCGGCGCATGCCACCGTGGGCGAGCTCAAGTGGGAGGTGCAGAGGCTGTTCAGGGATATGTACCTCGGCCTGAGGACCTTCACGGCCGAGTGCGTCGTGGGGATCGGCGCCGGCCTGGAGGCCAGCCCGGCGCTCGGGCTGATCGGCGTGGGGAGCACCGTCGTAGTCGAAGGGGTGGTCGGCGAGCAGCAGGAACCGTTCGAGGAGGGCGACGAGAGGAAGAAAGCGGCGGCCGTGTGCGAGGGGAGCGGCGACGTCGGAGAGAGGGTCGTAGACTGCGTGTGTGGAGCGGACGACGACGACGGCGAGCGCATGGCGTGCTGCGACATCTGCGAGGCATGGCAGCACACGCGGTGTGCCGGGGTCGCGGACACGGAGGACGTCCCGCACGTCTTCCTCTGCAGCCGGTGCGACAACGACGTGGCTTCGTTCCCGGCCTTGAACTGCTAGAAGCTGCTCCAGGCATGCTCGGTACGGCATACCACAATCGCTGCTAGTCTATCTACATGTAGTATAACCGAGGACTTCAACTGTTTATATTGTCTTTTTTATTACAGTTTGACTAATTCACATGTAGATGTTTTTTAAGGATGTCACATCTAAGCTCCCACAAATATATAATGCAGCAACAAGAAACAAAAAAAATTAGGACAAAAAATAGACCACAAATAGAGTGGACATGAGCTTAGATGTGACATAACTATGTCACATCTAGTCCTAGACAGACCCTTTTTATTATTATTTCCGAAAAGGAGGATTGCCCCGGCCTTTGCATCACAATGATGCATGCAACAATATTATTAACTGAAGTCTCCAGTAAGTATGCAGTACGTTACAAAAACTCGAAAAAGTTGTAAAAAAAAAAAAACAAAGCCACAACCGGCAAAAAAAGACAAGGTGCCTATACAGCTATCCTATTGTTGGACTGCCATCCAAACATGTTGTAGGTATTCTGTGGGGAATGTATCGGGTGCTCCAACCCTTGGAGTGCTCCCGAGTGCTTCACACATTTTAAAATGTTCATAAATTTTTTGAAAAAAAATCTAGCACATTCACACAACATCAATTCATGTTGTCACAAAATTTTAAATCAAAATTCAAAATATTACTCGAGATACAAAAATGACAAATTTCACATCAATGTGATAGTGGGCCAAATCTCAAGCCCAACTTATGTTATGTACTATTTATTGTCGAATTCTTCATATATGTTTTTCTCGAGCTATTTTTCAAATTCTTATTCTAAATTTTGTGACAATATACATTGATGTTGTGTGAATGTGCTAAAAAAATTCTAGATTTTTTTGAACATTTAAAAATGTTATGCCGAGTTTGGAGCACTGGGAGCACCCTAGGGGTGGGAGCACCAGATATTCTCCCGTATCCCGTGCTACCGTCTCCCAACGGTGCACTCATGAGCCATATGCTCCTTGGCTTCCACACGACTGGGTAACGACCACGTACGGATCCAGGAAGTTGCTCTGTAGATGACCTGCAAAAAAATTGTAATGTTCTATCTGTTAAAAATGATGTCATTTCGACAGTTCCATGTGGCCCAAATCAATGAACACACTCTGACTCGAATATACACCGCTAGTTTAGGCTCCACCCCATTTAACCGAGTCCCAAATTAAGGTACCAATGCTACTAGGTGGACTAACATTAAAGACCACGTGTACTGTGCGCCATAGTCTGGCTAGCAATCGATAAAGAGATGTTGAATCGACTCATCATGATCACAAAAACAACACCTTTTTTGCTGCCCTCCTAACAATGTTTTGCTAGGTTATCTTTAGTCAAGACTACTTTCTTATGGACAGACCACATGTTTTTAGAGGCATCTCAGTTTCCCTAATGAGGAGCGAGTTTGGGATTGGGCCAGTGTTTATCATATCAATATACATTGACTTTACTGAGAATGCCCCTGACACCAAAAGTCTCCAATGTTGTGTATCTGGCTTGTCCGACAATTTAATCTCCCTCAACCTACGCACGAGATGTAGCCATCTATCTCATCGCTCACCTAGCTACTAGTGATCTTCTGAACTAAATGTTCGAGGGAACCGATCCTAGAATTGTACTGGCAAAAGCCTCTTTCCACTGTACAATGTTGTAAAGAGTAGGATATTGAATGGCCAGTGGCGTGTCCCCTAGCCATGTATCCTTCCAAAACCTAACGATATTGCCGTTCCCAACAATGAATTGGGTCATATTGAAAATAGCTATCTTTGTACGCATCAACCTTTTAGAGCAACTTCGAGTCGGAGTGAGATTTTTTTTTTCTGTACTAAGCAGAAATATGTGCATGCGGAACCCATGTTTGAAGGGAGATGTCAGATATTTTCATCAAGTTAAAAAACTTATAAAATAATCCAAATTCAGGGCAAGTTTTGTTGTTAACCTAAACAGGAATGTTTCGGTGTTAACCGTGTAATTTCAAATACTCTATTGATCATCTTCTACAAATTGCCAGAGTGCCAGTCACATGAGGTTGACTTGATATATGTTATCGGTCAAAATTGAGATGGTTGGCAGCGGGGTAGCCAAGCTGCCAAGGCAAGGCACGCTTGTGCAAGTGGCCTTTGTCCCCAACATGCGTATGTGGACTCCACGTGAATGTGCCGGGTGTACATGTATTTGGCTCGCACTTAAAAACTTGTTGTCCTTTTTATTTTGGCATATTAAGTGAGAGAGTGTATCAATGGCCTAGATCCTAAGAACAGACGTCCCTAGGACCAGAATAATTTTCCCAACCAGATTAGGCAAGCCTGGCAAGGTATGGGTGGTTTCTCTATCCCCGTTTACATGGCATAGCTTGATGTCCTTCAAGTGCACAATGTTAGTTGTAGTTGCTTTTTGAAGTAATAATATGGATATCACAAAGAGTTGAGGAAATTGTTGGTTGCCCTTTGTAGAGGTTCGTTGTAATGTGCTTGCAAGTTATTTCTTGATTCCAAGCAAAGGCATAATGGTGATGGAATTAACAGAGATCGATTAAAAGTAAAGGACTCGATTGCATAGCAATGAAAGTAAAGAATGTGAGAGAACTCAGGAAACTATTGCAATATGTGTATGATGATACTGAATGGAAAATGTTCTATCATTGCAATATGTATATTTGTGAGAGCAAAATCAATAATAAGATATGTAGTAATGTCTTAGTTCCATATCATGTAGAACCACCATCACCCCCATAGTTGTCTCCTGAGTACGGTGGTGATTTCCCCGTGGATGTGGCAAAAGCATAGGGGCCTCTTGTACCCAAAGTCTGCTAAGGAGATAGATAACTTATGTCACCACGGTGCCTTCAACCCCTCATTTCAATGACACTAACACCCTTCATGCACAACCACCAAGAACTAGGGAACTACTCAGACATTAAGGCACAAGACACAAAGCGATAGTCATATGGATCGAAGATGAATGACTAAAGCAATCCTCGTATAGATTCACAAAAAGTCCGGAATCACAATGAAAGAGTTTAGCGATTACAATGAGATGGATGTGAGAGTCGACGATGATGGCGTGAATGATGATGGACATGGTGGTTCTCGCTACCCTAGTCTCCGTGCTCAATTTATTGAGTGTAGGACAACCATACTGTGAAGATGGGCACAAGCAAAGGTACTTCAGCATGACACTTCATGAAATATCTGAAACCCAAAGTCCTCAAAAAATCACTCTAGCCACCTCGATTGTAAGTATTACTAAGTCCCGATACCTCCAAAACTTTTTTCGGTACTACACAACACTTAGGGTTAGTATCTTCATAGAACTCACACCCAATTTTTCACAGTGTCAGAATTGACGCACCTTTTTGTCCAATGCTACTGAGCCTATACATTTGATACATCTTTAACTTAACTCTCGCACTTCCCCCGCGTCGTCCCCACTAAGGCAACTCGGGTGGCACCCAAACCCTAGCCGCCGGGGGCGAGATCTCCCTCTTTCCCTCCCCCCGCCGCCGGAGGACGCCGCCGGGCTAAGCTCGAAAGCCGATGGCGGTGGCGGGGACTCCCTCTCTCCCGCGTCTTAGGGGTGGTGCGGAGCCCCTAAACGCGTGGTGGCACGGCCGATCCAATCTATGCGGCGCGGCGGCGTGGTGGCCGGCCCTGCCTCGGGCGACAGCTTTGTAGGTGTGAGTGGTGGCTTCGGATGCCTTAATGTATGTTCTTATTAGACATTTGTTAAATAATAAATAAAGATGGCCGTATACATCAATTGATACAGAGGCCGGGGGTTTTAACCTCCTTTTTTAAAAAAAGAACTCTCACACTTCCGAGCAGAACATTTCTTTCTACCCTTCTCTGTTTCCTTCTCTACGGAGTCACAATATAGGTTTCGGTACCACCATATTTTTTCTCAAGCTGTGAGTTAGGCCTTTTCTGCACAATCCTTTAAGAGATACTATGTCTACTACAGTAATTCCGAGTAATTGAAATTGCTCGCTACTTCTTAGCCAGTTTAAATTCGCATGAAGGAGCCACCTTTTTCTGTATGAAACCACCACTTTAGTTCACCCTGTACATCCGATTACTGTATTTTTCGTTTGGTTCCAGAACATGCTCTAGCTGTTCAAAATTTTGAATGTGTTTGGAACCTCTGCTACTTTTTCTTCCAGAGCTTTCGGGCTAGTTATTTTCGAGAGTTTCCATAGCTGTCGGCCTCACATACCCCTTCATAGCTGCAGCCTGCAAGCAATAAAGCCAATCATCTAATCACCCATAACCATTCCAAGTCATTCCGTTCATCCATCCAATGATTCATAACCATTCCAAGTCACTTCATTCATCCAATCATCGGTAATTGTGTTAATAAATTATAACGAAATTATTAGTAATAATAAGATAAGAAAAAATATGCTATAAAATTATTCTCACATATAATTTGTATGCACTTTTCAAAAAATGTTCACATATTCAAAAAAGATTTTCATGTAAATTTAAAAGCATTGATGTACTTTTTAAAATGTTCTTATAATTTATAAATGTTCATGTCCTTGGAAAATCATTTGATTTTGAAAATTGTTAAACCATTTTAAAATCTGATCATTTAATTTGGAAAATTATTCAACTATTTAAAAATATGTTCATGTAATTTCAAAAGTGCATATCTTTAAAAAATAATACTCGTGTGTTTTAAAAAAATATTTATTAAAAATAAGTAAAAGTAAAAAATTAAAGTAGAAATATAGAAATAAAAGTAAAACATAGAAAGAATATAAGTGAGAAAAAAATAAGATAAGGGAAACATGAGATAAAAAAAAAGAAACAAAGAAAAGAAAAACAGAAAAACCGTACAAACAAGAGAACTGTGTAGGAGGGTTGTTAGCTAATCGGTACTTCCTTTGTTTCTTTTTACTCTGCTTATTACCCTGTGTAGGAGTATTTGATTTGTCGAAAGTCAAACCTTACAAACATTGGCCGAATTTATATTAGAAAATAACAACATTTGCAACACCTAATAAATATAATATGAAAATAATACTCAATGATGGGTCTAATAATATTGATGTTGCATTGTGAATGTTAATAATGTGTCGTATAAACTTAGTCATACTTTGAAGAGTTTGACTCCAGAAAATCCTAATACAATGAGTAAAAAATACGAAGGGAATATATAATAATTTGTTTCAAATAGGGCAATGGCAGATAATATTCTGCGTGTAGCACACAACAGTGACCAATTGCGTACACCCCATCTACATGGCACGACCCAAGTTCTTGGTTTTCCTTGTCCCTTCTTCACTTGACACTGCACGGGCCACGGGGTGAAAAAAGCAAAGCACCGGTGCACAAAAAATTTCTACAGTGACGGGATGGCCTAAGATTTTTCTCGATTTTAAGGAAGTCTTAGAAGGTACGGTTTTTTGTATTTTTCTTCTTTTCACCCATTTTACCCAAATTTCTCCTTATTTGTCCTTATGTATTTCATCTTTTCTGATTCCCTTCTTTCTTATTTTAATTTTATTACCTTTCCAATTTCCAATTTTATGATTTTTTATTTTATGTTATTTTAAATAACTAAACTTTTTAAAATTAACAAAATAAAAGTAGAAAATGTAAAACAAATAAGAAGACAATTTGAAGTCATGAAGAATTTTTTAATTCACAAATATATTTTCAATTCATGGACAATTTGAAGTTTTGTGCACAATTTTTCATATGCTTGAATAACTTCTAAATTCATAAATATTTTTCGAAATTAAGAACCATTTTATTAAATTCAAGAATATTTTTTAGTTTCGTCAATTTTTGAAGTACATAAATTTTTTAAAATTTGAAAATATTTTTAAAAGTCATGAAGAATTTTATATTAGTGAATTTGTTTTATATTGATTAAATGTTTTCTAATAATCGAACTTTTTTTAAGTATATGAACATTTCTCTAATTCGCGAACCTTTTTTGTATTTGTGATTTTTTTCAAATCCACGAACATCTTTTAAATACGGGAGTATTTTTAAAAATTCGTGAAATATTTTTAAAATTCATGAATAGTTTTCAGAATCACGACTAGTTTTTGAATTCACAGACATTTTTTCAAATTTTGTAACATTTTAAAATATTTTGAATTAGCCGTTTTTAGACTTATTATGTCTCCTGTAGCAGTAAGAGTGTAGCACGAATAAAAACTTAAACCGACCAAAGTGCGCCCAATCACTATGCGCATGAAAGTGCGTGTTTGGCCACCTGAACATGCAAAACTATTTCTTGTCTATCGTGAGCTTTAAGTAGGGAACACAGTTTTCTTTTCCTCCTTTTCCCCGCGCACTAGTCTCGCCTTTGTTAGCCTGTTATATTAAGAGGTAATTGCACTCCATATACATAAACTTGGCCGGTGGGAGCAGATTGGTACATAAACTTAAAAAAGGTCACCGCGGGTATATGAATTTGGCTTTCGTGTCCATATCACGTACAAATTGCTGCTGGATCAACACGTGTCCGATTCTTACAAAAAAAAAACTCATATATTTTTTATCCACGGTTGTAGCCCTCTCCTCTTTCCCCCGGTGGCGGCAACACGGATCCAGAAGCGCGGTATTGCTTTTGACGCCTACAAGGCATGTTGATTTTAGAGAGCGGCGGCTCGGTCCACAGACAGAAAGAGGAGAGGGCGACGACCATGAAAAAATAATAGCCAAATTTATTTTTCGAAAAAAGAACAAGACACACGTCAATCTAGGAGCGATTTGTACCTGATATGAACCCAAAAGCCGAGTTTGTGTACCCGCGGTAAACCTTTTTTAAGTTCTTGTACCAATCTACTCCCACCGACCAAGTTTATGTATCTCGAGTGCAATTACCACTTATTTTAAATCTGTATACTCCCTCTATTCCTAAATATAAGTCTTTTTAAAGATTCTACTAATATGTACTACATACGGAACAAAATGAGTGAATCTACGCTCTAAAATATGTCGATATACATCCGTATGTAGTCTATATTAGAATCTCTAAAAAGACTTTTATTTAGGAACGGAGGGAGTACAAGACTTGCTCACCCTGGCAGGCCAGGTACGCCGGTTTTCCTTTGCTTTACGTTTCTGGTTTTGAGTTTCTTGTGCCTTTCTTTGCTTTTATTTATTCTCTTACTTCTTTCATCACTCTTTTTGTTGTTAAATATTGACGGTGTACACTAGGGGTACCAACCTAGTTGACCCGTAGTCTATGGGCTGGCCTTATGGCCACCGTTCTCATAAAGAAAGGACTCCGGAAGCTTTGCACTCTGGCATAATCAATGGGGACTTTGCCAAAGACTTGACGTGTACTCCAAGCATTACTTCGGCCGTCGCCATGTACCCTTAGATGGCAATCAACCATGTATAACCCTAGATACCCCCCTATATAAACCGGAGGGTTTAGCCCGTAGAGGGACGTCGATTATCATCATCATTAGCCTTAGGGTTTAGGCCACGACATACGATCTCGAGGTAGATCAAATTTGTACTTTGGTACACCCACAATATAAGCAAGAGCAGGATGTAGGGTTTTTCCTCTTCAAGAGGGCCCGAGCCTGGGTAAAACACTGTGTCCCTTGTCTCTTGTTACCCATCAATCCGATCTCACAGCTTGGGCCTCCCTACCCGAGGTCTGCCAGTTTTGCCACCCACATTGGTGCTTTCATTGAGAGCTTGCTGTGTGATCAACTTGGAACGGTGGCTTCGCCAATCGGTAATTTAAGTCCCCTCAGCGCCATCGGTGCATCGGTGATTCCCACCAACGGGCCGTCTGAGGGCTTGACAGGTCTCAAATCGCACTCTCCCTTCAAGGCATCGGGGTGCGATTGGGAACTCTGTCCGGAGCTTCACGCTCCCCTGATGAGCTCGGCCGACGGAATCCGATTTGAGGAAACCTCAGATCCGGGCTCCCGTCTGAGGGACGAGCACGAGATCAATTAGTTAGAAGAGGCGGGCACTTCGGATGTTAAGCCGAGCCTGGATACCTCCTTCTCCGTGCACTTTCCCCATGACGAACATGGGGGAACCTAATCTATGTAAAGCAACAAGCCGGCGAGACAGTCCGGCAATTTTGGTCGCGATTCCTATTCGTCAAGAACAGAATAACTGACTGCCCCGATGCAGAAATACTGGCCGCCTTTCGTCACAGTTGTCACGACGAGGGTGTGTTAAACGCCCTCACCCGGCGTTGAGTTCAAACTTTCTCTGAACTCTCGGAACTGGTGTCAAAATTTTGCGCCATCGAAGATGCTTGGTTGGCTCAGGGCGAACAATCAGAACTAGTCTGCTCAGACAAATTGAAACACTATGACCTCGCACAAGGGGAGCCATCTAGGCGCCCCGCGCTAATGAGTCATCTCGAAAAAGAAGGAAGACATGATCTCAGACCGCCCTAGACGGACTGCTGGACCAACCGTGCCCAATACACTCCGTTTTGCTAAACACCAACCCAACCCACAACCTTCGAGCTTGTTGGGTCGTGAAACAGGTGGCTAAGGGTGGCGAGGCCCTCCTTGTAAGTAGGCACACTACTACTTATTTCACAAAATCCTTGGACAAGGCCGAGGTCCGGATGGTTTATCAAACATACACATCAAGGAATCAAAGAAAATGGGCTCTGCATGAGCTCGGCCACGTCCAGATACGAACACCTCCAGCTGCGTGGTTGGACACATCGATCACATTTGATCAACATGATCAACTGGCGATCAACCTAAGCAGATGCCCAGCCACCCTGGTCCTCGACCCCATAGTGGATGGATGTCGGCTACATAAGGTGCTAATGGACGGTGGTAGCAGTTTGAACCTCATCTACGAGGACATGCTGGAAAAGATGGAATTTGACAAAACTCACATCTAGCATAGCTTTATCACTTTCAAGGGCGTTATCCCCGTAAGAGAGGTGCGATGCAAGGGGAAAATCAGTCTATATGTGGTCTTCGGCACTCCCGAGAACTCAGGTCGTCATTGTTGGTGAGCTTTTCGCACATCCTGACGTCCGTGACGCCATTGGTGAACGCCGAGATGATGGCTTCATCCGAGGCCTTCGAGATCTTGTGGCGCACTTGGGTGAAGCGCTGAATGTACTTGCGGAGGGTCTGGCCAGGGCGTTGCTTCATGCGCCACAGGTCATTGATGGTGGGGGCTATAATTGCATCAAGTGCCCGCTTAGTGGTTTTGGAGTATTGACGACAAATAGGTTGAGGAACTAATGAGCTTTTGACTATACACACGTGACAGAGTCACAAAAGATTTGGTTTAGCACATGGAAGACGACCCCTAAAAATATATTTCTTCAAGTGAAGAAATTGGTGATGAAATTGGTACGGCCTTTGAAGAAATTGATGTGAAGACTTTAAAGCTTGAAGACTTTTGTTTTCATAGTTTCTTTTCTTCTTCTTTGAGTCATAGGAAAAACCGTACTGTTAAAGGGGGTCTAGGTGAATCATATTTCACATTTCCAAAGTAATGCTCAAACCTATACACAAAAGCCGCTTCGAGTGAAGCCTTTGGAAATCTCCAGTACAGCTGATGCAATTGCTAGCAATAGTGACGAGGTTCATTTGGTCGCTGACGAATTTGGTCACGCTGAGGAGTTAGGAGGTCGCCAGTACGTTCTTCCTAAAAGTGAGTAAAATTGAGTGCCTCGACGAATTTGAGAGTTCAAATTCTGACCGTTGCTGCGCTGCGTGCCAGCTGTCGAGTGGATCCTTGTCCTAAAAACGGTCGAATCGGAGAAGGGCATTTATGACATTTCATGTCGGGTTGCCCCTGGCTATAAATAGCCGCCCCCACAACCACTTGTTGGTTGGCTGCTCTGAGAGAACTTGACACTTGTCATAAGAGAGCAACCCATCCTCCGATGACTTTGAGAGAATCCTAAGTGAGGAAAAACCCGGAGCCAAAGTCATTGAGCATCACTGAAGAGATTGATCTGTGCGATCCGACGCCTGTTACCTTTGAATACTGTCATTCTTCCAAACGGTTAGGCATCAAGTTCTGAGTGCACCAAGAGTCATTGTGGTGTGCGTGTGAACAAGTCTGTGAAGGTTTTGGAAGTCTACCTTGAAGACTTACCACGAGTGATTGGGCGAGAACTAAGTGATCTTAGCTCAAGAGGACTATTGTGAGGACTATGTGTACTCTGAGCGACTCAGCCGCCTCAACTAGACGTACAATTGATGCAGCAACTTGAACAGGTCTACCAAATTCCATTGTCTTCACCGAGCCAACCTGGTTTCAAATTCCTGAACCCTCTCTTACTTTATTCCACTGCTGATGAATTTGTGATCTGTGCTCTGACGAATTTGAACTGAAGAATTTCATCACGCTATCTTTATTTCCTCGGTTCATTTTCTTCATGCATGTATGAATGTATGATTGCATATTCTTCACCCTTACATATCCTGATTGCATGTACTCTGATTCAGTGATGACTTAGCTTCCCTTGTGTTTCTATTTCTTCACTCTGATCTTCGTCAAATTATCGAAGTTTGACGAATTTCTAAAAATCTCCCATTCACCCTCCTCTGGGAGTAAACATGCGCTTTCAATTGGTATCAGAGCAAGATACTCCCTTGTTCTGTGTGATATTGGTTTAACCACCTGGAGTTTTAGTTATGTCGACCACATGTATGATCAAGGTTTCTGCTGTGTGCCCCATCTTCGATGGCACAGACTATCCTTACTAGAAGAACAAGATGCGCATGCATCTTGAGGCAATTGACAACGATATCTGGTTCTTTGTTGAGAATGGCGTTCCCTCTGTCGCTCCTAGCATCAATGCTGCTGATGTGAAGTGATTCAAGCAGCTCGTCTCTCAAGCGAAGAACATCATATGTGGACATCTCAACAAAGGGCAGTATGGCCGAGTGAGTGCACCGGAAACTGCAAAGCTGATCTAGGATAGGCTCTCCAAGGTCAATGAGGGAGTTTCCACTCAATGTGACTCTCGAGTTGATGTGCTTCGAAATCTCTTCAACCGCTTCAAGATGCTTGATAATGAAAATGTTCAGCAAACTTTCGATTGCCTCACAGATCTTTCCAATGAGCTACAAGCACTAGGTGCTACTGACATCATTGACCACGAGGTGGTGAAGAAATTACTGAGGTCTCTTGACAGCTCTTTTGATACCTTGGCCCTGATGATACAAGAGCATCCTGATTACAAGTCACTTGATCCCATTGATATTCTTGAGAGGCTCAACACTCATGAATTCTAGCAAGCTGAGAAGAGAGATATGTATGGTCCCAGCTATGGATGACCTCGCGCTCTGAAGGCAAAGGATAAAGCAAATGCAATTTCTTCATCTGAAGAAGAAGAAGTATCTGAATGCATACAGATGATGCTGAGGAAATTGGCAGAGAACTGGCTATGCTCGTGAGGAAGTTTCGGAAGTTCTCCAAAAGGAACCACTTTCGACAGTCTTCAAAGTATAATTCAAATAACACTGAAGCTTCTTCTCGTGACTACGACAAAAGGACTTGCCACAAATGCAAGAAGACATGCCATTACATCGCTGATTGTCCCCTCTAGAAAAAGGGGTCAAAGAAGAAAAGATCTAGCAAGGATGACTATTCTGATGACAAGAAGAAGAAGAAGTCATCAAAGTCCTCATCAAAGAAGAAAAGCACCTCCAGCAGTGCTCACGCTTTCATAGGTAAGGAAATGGATTCTAACAAACAATCTGAGGAAGCTGAGGAATCTGAGGAGGAATATGACTCTGGGGTTGCAAGTTTGGCCCTCGCTATAGAGTTCGTCAGCAAGTCCATCTTCGACCATGAAGAAAAGGGTGACTCCACCAACACTGAAGACTATGCTGATGACTACGCTCCCACCTATTGCTTCATGGCAAGAGTGTTGGGGAATATAGTAATTCAAAAAATTTCCTACGATCACGCAAGATCTATCTAGGAGAAGCATAGCAATGAGCGGGGAGAGTGTGTCCACGTACCCTCGTAGACCGGAAGCGGAAGCGTTTAGTTAACGCGGTTGATGTAGTCGAACGTCTTCATGATCCAACCGATCCAAGTACCGAACGTACGGCACCTCCGTGTTCAGCACACGTTCAACTCGATGACGTCCCTCGAGCTCTTGATCCAGTAGAGGGTCGAGGGAGAGTTCCGTCAGCACAGCGTGTCGATGGTGCTGGTGATGTGATCCGCGCAGGGCTTCGCCTAAGCACTACGACAATATGACCGAGGTGGTAAACTGTGGAGGGGGGCACCGCACACGGCTAAGAAACAACTGTTGTGTCTTTGGGGTGCCCCCCTGCTCACGTACATAAAGGAGGGGGGAGGAGGAGGCCAGCCCAAGGCGGGCGCGCCAAGAGGGGGGAGTCCTACTAGGACTCTGTTCGTAGTAGGATTCGGCCCCCCTTTTCCTTCCAACGGAGAGGGGGAAAGGGGAAAGGAGGGAGAGGGAGAAGGAAAGAGGGGGGCCACGCCCCCTCCCCTTGTCCAATTCGGATTGGGCAAGGGGGGGGGGGGTGCCACCTCCCGCGGCCTGCCTCCTCTCCTCCACTATGGCCCAATAGGCACATTAAGTTTCCCGGGGGATTCGGTAGCCTCCCAGTACTTCGAAAAATCCCCGAACCTTATCGGAACCATTCCGGTGTCCGTATATAACCTTCCAATATATAAATCTTTACCTCTCGACCATTTCAAGACTCCTCATCATGTCCGTGATCTCATTCAGGACTCCGAACAAACTTCGGTCACCAAAACACATAACTCATAATACAAATCGTCATCGAACGTTAAGCGTGCGGACCCTACGGGTTCGAGAACTATGTAGACATGACCGAGACACATCTCCGGTCAACAACCAATAGCGGAACCTGGATGCTCATATTGCCTCCTACATATTCTACGAAGATCTTTATCGGTCAAACCGCATAACAACATACGTCATTCCCTTTGTCATCGGTATGTTCGAGATTCGATCGTCGGTTTCATCATACCTTGTTCAATCTCGTTACCGGCAAGTCTCTTTACTCGTTCCGTAATGCATCAGCCCGTAACTAACTCCTTAGTCACATTGCTTGCAAGGCTTTATAGTGATGTGCATTAACGAGAGGGCCCAGAGATACCTCTCCGATACACGGAGTGACAAATCCTAATCTTGATCTATGCCAACTCAATAAACACCTCTGGAGACACCTGTAGAGCATCTTTAAATCACCCAGTTACGTTGTGACGTTTGATAGCACACAAGGTGTTCATCCGATATTCGGGAGTTGCATAATCTCATAGTCAGAGGAACATGTATAAGTCATGAAGAAAGCAATAGTAATAAAACTAAACGATCATTATGCTAAGCTAATGGATGGGTCTTGTCCATCACATCATTCTCTAATGATGTGATCCCGTTCATCAAATGACAACACATGTCTATGGTTAGGAAACTTAACCATCTTTGATTAACGAGCTAGTCAAGTAGCATACTAGGGACACTCAATTTTGTCTATGTATTCACACATGTACTAAGTTTCGGGTTAATACAATTCTAGCATGAATAATAAACATTTATTATGATAGAAGGAAATATAAATAATAACTTTATTATTGCCTCTAGGGCATATTTCCTTCAGTCTCCCATTTGCACTAGAGTCAATAATCTAGATTACATAGTAATGATTCTAACACCCATGGAGTCTTGGTGCTGATCATGTTTTGCTCGTGGAAGAGGCTTAGTCAACGGGTCTGCAACATTCAGATCCGTATGTATTTTCCAAATCTATATGTCTCCCTCCTTGACTTGATCACGGATGGAATTGAAGCGTCTCTTGATGTGTTTGGTTCTCTTGTGAAATCTGGATTCCTTCGCCAAGGATATTGCTCCAGTATTGTCACAAAAGATTTTCATTGGACACGATGCACTAGGTATTACACCTAGATCGGATATGAACTCCTTCATCCAGACTCCTTCATTTACTGCTTCCGAAGCAGCTATGTACTCCGCTTCAGACGTAGATCCCGCCACGATGCTTTGCTTGGAACTGCACCAACTGACAGCTCCACCATTCAATATAAATACCGGGTTTGCGAGTTTGAGCCATCCGGATCAGTGTCAAAACTTGCATCGACGTAACCATTTACGACGAGCTCTTTGTCAACTCCATAAACGAGAAACATATCCTTAGTCCTTTTCAGGTATTTCAGGATGTTCTTGACCGCTGTCCAGTGATCCACTCCTGGATTACTTTGGTACCTCCCTGCTAAACTTATAGCAAGGCACACATCAGGTCTGGTACACAACATTGCATACATGATAGAACCTATGGCTGAGGCATAGGGAATGACTTTCATTTTCTCTCTATCTTCTGCAGTGGTCGGGCATTGAGTCTGACTCAACTTCACACCTTGTAACATAGGAAAGAACCCTTTCTTTGAATGATCCATTTTGAACTTCTTCAAAACTTTATCAAGGTATGTGCTTTGTGAAAGTCCAATTAAGCGTCTTGATCTATCTCTATAGATCTTGATGCCCAATATATAAGCAGCTTCACCGAGGTCTTTCATTGAAAATTTCTTACTCAAGTATCCTTTTATGCTATCCAGAAATTTTATATCATTTCCGATTAACAATATGTCATCCACATATACTATCAGAAATGCTACAGAGCTCCCACTCAGTTTCTTGTAAATACAGGCTTCTCCAAAAGTCTGTATAAAACCATATGCTTTGATCACACTATCAAAGCATATATTCCAACTCCTTGAGGCTTGCACCAGTCCATAAATGGATCACTGGAGCTTGCACACTTTGTTAGCACCTTTAGGATCGACAAAACCTTCTGGTTGCATCATATACAACTCTTCTTTAAGGTATCCATTAAGGAATGCAGTTTTGACATCCATTTGCCAAATTTCATAATCATAAAATGCGGCAATTTCTAACATGATTCGGACATACTTAAGCATCGCTACGGGTGAGAAGGTCTCATCGTATTCAACTCCTTGAACTTGTCGAAAACCTTTCACAACAAGTCGAGCTTTGTTGACAGTAACATTACCGTCAGCGTCAGTCTTCTTCTTGAAGATCCATTTATTCTCTATGGCTTGCCGATCATCGGGCAAGTCAACCAAAGTCCACACTTTGTTCTCATACATGGATCCCATCTCAGATTTCATGGCCTCAAGCCATTTTGCGGAATCTGGGTTCATCATCACTTCCTCATAGTTCGTAGGTTCGTCATGGTCTAGTGACATGACTTCCAGAACAGGATTTCCGTACCACTCTGGTGCGGAACGTACTCTGGTTGACCTACGAGGTTCGGTAGTAACTTGATCTAAAGTTTCATGATCATCATCATTAGCTTCCTCACTAATTGGTGTAGGAATCACTGGAACTGATTTCTGTGATGAACTACTTTCCAATTCGGGAGAAGGTACAATTACCTCATCAAGTTCTACTTTCCTCCCACTCACTTCTTTCGAGAGAAACTCCTTTTCTAGAAAGGATCCATTCTTAGCAATGAATATCTTGCCTTCAGATCTGTGGTAGAAGGTGTACCCAACAGTCTCCTTTAGGTATCCTATGAAGACACATTTCTCTGATTTGGGTTCGAGCTTATCAGGTTGAAGCTTTTTCACATAAGCATCACAACCCCAAACTTTAAGAAACGACAACTTAGGTTTCTTGCCAAACCACAGTTTATATGGTGTCATCTCAACGGATTTAGATGGTGCCCTATTTAACGTGAATGCAACCGTCTCTAAAGCATAACCCCAAAACGATAGTGGTAAATCAGTAAGAGACATCATAGATCGCACCATATCTAATAAAGTACGGTTATGACGTCCGGACACACCATTACGCTGTGGTGTTCCAGGTGGCGTGAGTTGCGAAACTATTCCACATTGTTTCAAATGAAGACCAAACTCATAACTCAAATATTCACCTCCACGATCAGGTCGTAGAAACTTTATTTTCTTGTTACGATGATTTTCCACTTCACTCTGAAATTCTTTGAACTTTTCAAATGTTTCAGACTTATGTTTCATCAAGTAGATATACCCATATCTGCTCAAATCATCTGTGAAGGTCAGAAAATAACGATACCCGCCGCGAGCCTCAACACTCATCGGACCGCGTACATCAGTATGTATTATTTCCAACAAGTCTGTTGCTCGCTCCATTGTTCCGGAGAACGGTGTCTTAGTCATCTTGCCCATGAGGCATGGTTCGCAAGCATCAAGTGATTCATAATCAAGTGATTCCAAAAGCCCATCAGCATGGAGTTTCTTCATGCGCTTTACACCAATATGACCTAAATGGCAGTGCCACAAATAAGTTGCACTATCATTATTAACTTTGCATCTTTTGGCTTCAATATTATGAATATGTGTATCACTACAATCGAGATTCAACAAAAATAGACCACTCATCAAGGGTGCATGACCATAAAAGATATTACTCATATAAATAGAACATCCATTATTCTCTGATTTAAATGAATAACCGTCTCGCATCAACAAGATCAAGATATAATGTTCATGCTCAACGCTGGCACCAAATAACAATTATTCAGGTCTAAAACTAATCCCGAAGGTAGATCTAGAGGTAGCGTGCTGACGGCGATCACATCAACTTTGGAACCATTTCCCACGCGCATCGTCACCTCCTCCTTAGCCAATCTTCGTTTAATCCATAGCCCCTATTTCGAGTTGCAAATATGAGCAACAGAACCAGTATCAAATACCCAGGCGCTACTACGAGCATCAGTAAGGTACACATCAATAACATGTATATCAAATATACCTTTCACTTTGCCATCCTTCTTATCCGCCAAATACTTGGGGCAGTTCCACTTCTAGTGACCAGTCCCTTTGTAGTAGAAGCACTCAGTTTCAGGCTTAGGTCCAGACTTGCGCTTCTTCACTTGAGCAGCAACTTCCTTGCCGTTCTTCTTGAAGTTCCCCTTCTTCCCTTTGCCCCTTTTCTTGAAACTAGTGGTCTTGTTAACCATCAACACTTGATGCTCCTTCTTGATTTCTACTTCCGCAGCCTTTAGCATCGCGAAGAGCTCGGGAATTGTTTTATCCATCCCTTGCATATTATAGTTCATCATGAAGCTTTTATAGCTTGGTGGTAGTGATTGAAGAGCTCTGTCAATGACACTATCATCAGGAAGATTAACTCCAGTTGAGTCAAGTGGTTGTGGTACCCAGACATTCTGAGTATGTGTTCACTGACAGAACTATTCTCCTCTATCTTGCAGCTATAGAACTTATTGGAGACTTCATATCTCTCAATTCGGGAATTTGCTTGAAATATTAACTTCAACTCCTGGAACATCTCATATGCTCCATGACGTTCAAAATGTCTTTGAAGTCCCGATTCTAAGCCGTAAAGCATGGCACACTGAACTATCGAGTAGTCATCAGCTTTGCTCTGCCAGACGTTCATAACGTCCGGAGTTGCTCCTGCAGTGGGTCTTGCACCTAGCGGCGCTTCCAGGACGTAATTCTTCTGTGCAGCAATGAGGATAATCCTCAAGTTACGGACCCAGTCCGTGTAGTTGCTTCCATCATCTTTCAACTTAGCTTTCTCTAGGAACGCATTAAAATTCAAGGGAACGGTAGATCGGGCCATTGATCTACAACAACATAGACATGCAAAAACTATCAGGTACTAAGTTCATGATAAATTAAATTTCAATTAATCATATTACTTAAGAACTCCCACTTAGATAGACATCCCTCTAGTCATCTAAATGATCACGTGATCCATATCAACTAAACCATGTCTGATCATCACGTGAGATGGAGTAGTTTTCAATGGTGAACATCTCTATGTTGATCATATCTACTATATGATTCATGTTCGACCTTTCGGTCTCAGTGTTCCGAGGCCATATCTGCATATGCTAGGCTCGTCAAGTTTAACCCGAGTATTCTGCACATGCAAAACTGGCTTGCACCCGTTGTATGTGAACGTAGAGCTTAGCGCACCCGATCATCACGTGGTGTCTCGGCACGACGAACTGTAGCAATGGTGCATACTCAGGGAGAACACTTATACCTTGAAATTTAGTGAGGGATAATCTTATAATGCTACCGCCGTACTAAGCAAAATAAGATGCATAAAGGATAAACATCACATGCAATCAAAATATATGACATGATGATGCGACCCCGTCTTCGGAGAAGAGGGAGTACAAGGGGAGGTCCGATCTTCATGGCGTAGGATCAATAAATGGATGGGGATAACTAGCTGCAAGCAGTCGGAAAATGGAAAATAATATATTATGACCCAACGAGGAGGATGCTCACCGAAGCTTACAATCCGAACATTCGCTAATCCACAACCCGCAATACTACCCCAAACAACCACGCTCAAGTCGTGGAGCACGGGATAGCTGCAATCTGCAAGGGAAACCACGAACTCTAACCCACACAACACGATCTAGTGGTGAAGCACGAATTAGGAGCAATTTCTCAAGGAATCACAAGAATAAGGATAACAAGAGCTCTCCAATCTCAGGAGTAGTCTATGTCTTTGGTCTTTGTTAGAAATGGCAAACGTCCCCAACGAAGGGAAGAGCTAGCCTATTTATAATCGGGACAACCCCCCTGGATAGGTGTGAAAGAGAATTAACTTCTGGAACCAGCTTAGGTGTGAAAGTGAATCAGCTTTGTTTGACTAAATGGCTTCAAGACTTAATGAGGTAGCTTCTGGAAAACTCTCGTTGGAGGTGGTTGGCAGTTCCCGACCAAACATTGTTCACTAGGGTCGAACAATGTTTCCTTCAGTAGAAGACTCGATTTCTGGGAACCTTTCGCAAGTTGGGATATCCAAACTCGCGCAAAACATTGTTTCGTCAGAATCGGAACAATGTTTCTTCTGCAGACAACTCATTCTTCATGAATTCCTAACTTTGTTTCATCGCCATAAAACATTGTTTTGCACGGACTGAAATGTGTTTTGCCTTCTTCGACATCGCACCTGAGTTCAACCAACAACAAAGGAGGTGAGGGCACAACCATGATTTCAAGGTCAAATGATAGACTTAAGTTAGCGTTCACTTGATCATGTATTTGCATTGTGTGACTTCTTGTGATTGGACCATTGATGGTTGGTGGTGTGGTGCCCATGGTTGGGATGTCCTCATCATCCTCCCCCTCTTGAGAAGGAGTCGTCCTCGACTCTAAAGGCCCAAAGTATGGGGAAAGATCGGAGACATTGAAGGTTGGGCTAACACCATATTCTTCTGGAAGATCGATCTTGTAAGCATTGTCGTTGATTCGCTCGAGCACCGCAAATGGTCCATCACCGTGTGGCTGCAACTTGCACTTGCGTTGCTCAGGAAAATGGTCCTTCCGAAGGTGTACCCATACCAAATCGCCTTGCTCGAACACCAGCTTCTTCCTGGTCTTGTTTACCCGCTTCGCATAGTGTTCAGTCATTTTCTCAATGTTCTCCTTTGCTTAGGCATGAAGTTTCTTGAAGAAATCAGCACGCTTACTGGCATCAAGGCTAGTTCGTTCCTGCAGTGGCAAAGGCAAAAGATCGATGGGAGCAATAGGTTTGAAGCCATAAACAAGTTCAAATGGGCAAAGTTTAGTGGTCGAATGTACCGCCCTGTTATACGCGAACTCCACATGAGGTAGGCAATCTTCCCACATCTTCAAATTCTTCTTCAGGACTGCTCGCAGCATCATGGACAACGTCCAGTTGACAACTTCAGTCTGTCCATCAGTTTGTGGGTGGCATGTCGTGGAAAATAGGAGCTTGGTGCCGAGTTTTCCCCACAAGGTCTTCCAAAAGTAGCTCAGAAATTTGGTGTCACGGTCTGACACAATCGTGCGTGGTACTCCATGTAGCCGCACAACTTCCATGAAAAACAGATCAGCAATGTGTGAAGCATCATCACTCTTATGACATGGGATAAAATGTGCCATTTTGCTAAATCGATCAACTACCACAAACACCGAGTCACTCCCCCTCTTAGTCCGTGGTAAATCAAGAACAAAATCCATAGAAATATCTTCCCACGGAGTATTCGGGATAGATAGAGGAGTATGTAAACCATGAGGATTCAAGCGTGACTTAGCTTTGTGATAAATCTCGCATCTCATCACGTAGCGTTCCACGTACGTCTCATGCGCGGCCAAAAGAAGTGATCAACGAGCACACTTTCAATTTTCTTGGCTCCAAAATGTCCCATGAGACCACCAGCGTGAGCCTCCTACAAGAGCAACAAACGAACAGAACAATCTGGGATGCACAATTTGTTAGCTCAAAATAGAATTCCATCATACAAGTGAAACTTCTCCCATCCTTTTCCCTTGTTACACTTTGAAAGTGGTTCAGCAAAGTATGAGTCGTTAGCATACAATTCTTTGATGCTTTCCAAACCAAGGATTTTAACATCAAGTTGAGAAAGTAAAATGTGACGCCTAGACAATGCGTCGGCAACAACGTTATCCTTCCCTTTCTTGTACTTGACAATATAAGGAAAAGACTCTATGAACTCACTCCATTTTGCATGTCTACGGTTCAGTTTTAGTTGGCCCATTAGATGTTTTAAAGATTCATGGTCAGAATGTATTACAACTCTTTTGGCCACAAGTAATGCTGCCATGTTTCCAAAGATCGAACAAGTGCATACAATTCTTTATCATAGACAGAATAATTAAGAGTTGGACCATTAAGCTTCTCACTAAAATAGGGGATGGGTTTACCTTCTTGCATTAGTACTCCACCTATGCCAACACCACTTGCATCACATTCAATCTCAAATGTCTTACCAAAACAGGAAGTGAAAGCAATGGGGCCGATGTCAATCTCATCTTCAGTTCTTGGAAGGACTTGTCTTGGGCATCACCCCATTGGAATGGAGTGTCTTTCTTCGTTAACTCATTCATTGGTGCAGCAATGGTGCTGAAATCCTTCACGAACCGGCGGTAGAAACCTGCAAGTCCGAGGAAGCTACGTACTTGGCTCACATTTTGTGGAGGCATCCACTCACGAATAGCCTTGATCTTCTCTTCATCGACCTCCATATCTTTTGCTGAAACAACAAAGCCAAGAAACACAACCTTGTTTGTGCAAAATGTGCACTTTTCCACGTTAGCATACAACTTTTCCTCCCGTAGGACAGCAAGCACACATTTTATATGTACAACATGATCCTCCAAAGTTTTGCTATAAATCAATATGTCATCAAAGTAAACCACTACAAACTTGCCAATGAAGGATCGAAGCACATGATTCATCAATCTCATGAAAGTACTAGGTGCATTTGTTAATCCAAAAGGCATAACCAACCATTCATACAAGCCAAATTTTGTCTTAAATGCAGTTTCCATTCGTCACCCTCTTTCATTCTTATTTGGTGGTAACCACTTTGCAAATCAATTTTGGAAAATATGGTGGAACCACAAAGTTCATCGAGCCTAGGAATAGGGTGTCGATATCTCACAATTATGTTGTTAATGGATCTACAATCAGTGCACATGCGCATGGTACCATCTTTCTTTGGAACTAAAAGTATGGGAACAGCACAAGGAGAAAGATTTTCTCTTACATACCCTCTGTTGCTGCTGCGTGTAGAACTATTTTCTGTAAGTGGAGCAGAGGATACTCCTGGTGTAGCTGAGGACCTCTTATCTTGATTGTGAATAGTAGGTGAGGAAGCCGTCGAGGAATGTGGATGTCTAGGTGGTGCACCCTCAAACTGAGAACCATATGGCTGTTGTGCTCGCTGCCATGAGCGTGTGGTGGTGCGGCCTTGGAAAGCATGAGTATGACCATTATGCATATTCTTCTTCTCAACTCTTATAGCTTGATGTACCACATCTTGTAATGTATCATAAGGAAACATCTCCACAAAATCTGATATTTCATCATTCAACCCATGTAAAAATCTCGCCATCTTTGCTTCATCACTTTCACGGGTTCTTGTCCGAATTAGCAGCACCTCCATCTCTTTATAGTACTCCTCAACAGTGCGGGAACCTTGAGTGAGCCCCTGCAACCGCTTGTACAATTGCCTCTCATAGTATGATGGAACAAAATGGCGCCTCATGACTTCCTTCATCAAAGTCCAGTTGCGGATATGATTATTTCCTGACATCAACCGATCGTTTTGCAGCTGATTCCACCATGTAAGAGCATAACCAGAGAACTCCATAACAGCAAGATCAACTCTCTTGGCTTCAGAAAAACCATGGATGCAAAATATTTGATCACACTTCTCTTCCCACTCAATATATGCATCCGGATCCTCTTTTCCCGTGAATGATGGCACATGTAGCTTCACTCTCGCTTGGTTGTCACGATCATCCTGATCACGACGGTCGCAATGATGACCATTGCGACCAAAAACAGCACCACGGCGAGGCGGGGAGTAGGGTTCATAGTCCCCCATGCCTTCATCTTCGTTACCATGCTCGGAGAGATCTTCAAGGAAGATGGCATCATCATCATGTGCTGCTCGTCGCTGGTGATCAGCAGCAAACCCGCGGGGGTCATGGCCTCGCCCACGAGCTTCTCCTCCATGCAGCCCACCCTCACGGGGGGCAGCAAAGTCGCCACGCCTCCGTTCAGCACCAACAGCAGGGGCGCCGTGGGCAGCAGCTCCTGTCTCTCTTCCACGATCAACATGGTGATCGTTGTTTCCTTGACGTTGCCGGTTGTCGGCAACCAGCGAGGCAGCGGGGCTGTGTTGATGTTGATCCCCATTACCCCCGATAGGAAGACGACCACCGAACATCCTTCGCATAGCTGCAACTATACTCTCCTCAATCATATCACCAAGTGTTGCGCGAGTTTTTTGGAGATCATCTTCCACATGTTGATGTCCATGTACACTCGAGTTGGATCTTGTCATGTTAACTCTTGGAAACAAGTGGACAATAGAAAAATATATGTGGAAAACACTCAGCTCACCTTCTTGCTTACCCAAATTCTAATGATTCCTTGGCGGCTGTGCGGAAGTAGCAAATCAGGAGTGGACGGGCGAATGAAAGGAAGGAAGCTGACGGTTTCTAGGTGGATCTGGGTGGGGTAAAAAGGGAGGGCTAGTGCTGAGATCCAATCGATGCAAACCAAATGAACAAGAAAAAAATTGTAGATCCTTGTACCATGTTTGAGCTGCAACACTTGCCACTTCAACTTCTGAAATTTCTCACCAAACTGAATATGATTGCACAGTTGCTCAACACTTTCTCTTCTCTTTTTTTGCTCTTTTTTTCACACTTTTTTCTCTCTCTTTTTTGCTCTTTTTTTCACTCTTTTTTTGCTTTCTCTCTCTCTCTCTCTCTCTCTCTCTCTTTAGCACAAAAGATCCAACAACAATACTCAAAGAAAAATAGCAGCAACTTTGGATAGAACTTGGTGCAAACACAAAGAGGAAAGCAAACAACTATATCTTAGCAAACAAAGGCTTGGATTTTTGTGTGGCTTTTTGGCTTTGGACTCTAGGACGGGGAAAACCAAACTAAAAAGGATAGATCTAGCAACAAAGATACAGACCCTACCGTGTAAACCTTGCTCTGAATACTAGATGCGACCCCGTCTTTGGAGAAGAGGGAGTACACGGGGAGGTCTGATCTTCATGGTGTAGGATCGATAAATGGATGGGGATAACTAGCTGCAAGCAGCCGGGAAATGAAAAATAAGAGATTATGACCCGACGAGGAGGGTGCTCACCGAAGCTTACAATCCGAACATTTGCCGATCCACAACCCGGAATACTACCCCACACAACCACGCTCAAGTCATGGAGCACCGGATAGGTGCAATCCGCAAGGGAAACCACAAACTCTAACCCACACAACACGATCTAGTCGTGAAGCACGAATTAGGAGCAATTTCTCAAGGAATCACGAGAATAAGGATAACAAGAGCTCTCCAATCTCAGGAGTAGTCTATGTTTTTTGTCTTTGATAGAAAAGGCAAAAGTCCCCAACGAAGGGAAGAGCTAGCCTATTTATAATCGGGACAACCCCCCTGGATAGGTGTGAAAGAGAATTAGCTTCTGGAACCATCTTAGGTGTGAAAGTGAATTAGCTTTGTTTGACTAAATGGCTTCAAGACTTAATGAGGTAGCTTCTAGAAAACTCTCGTTGGAGGTGGTTGGCAGTTCCCGACCAAACATTGTTCACTAGGGTCGAACAATGTTTCCTTCAGCAGAAGACTCAATTTCTGGGAACCTTCCGCAAGTTGGGATATCCAAACTCGTGCAAAACATTGTTTCATCAGAATCAGAACAATGTTTCTTCAGCAGACAACTCATTCTTCATGAATTCCTAACTTTGTTTCATCGCCATAAAACATTGTTTTGCACGGACTGAAATGTGTTTGGCCTTCTTCGACATCGCACCTGAGTTCAACCAACAACAAAGGAGGTGAAGGCACAACCATGTTTTCAAGGTCAAATGATAGACTTAAGTTAGCGTTCACCTGATCATGTATTTGCATTGCGCGACTTCTTGTGATTGTACCGTTGATGGTTGGTGGTGTGGTGCCCATGGTTGGGATGTCCTCATCACATGATATGGCCATCATCATCTTGTGCCTTTGATCTCCATCTCCAAAGCACCGTCATGATCTCCATCGTCACCGGCTTGACACCTTGATCTCCATCGTAGCGTCGTTGTCGTCTCGCCAACTATTGGTTCTACGACTACCGCTACCGCTTAGTGATAAAGTAAATCAATTACATGGTGATTGCATTTCATACAATAAAGCAACAACCATAAGGCTCCTGCCAGTTGCCGATAACTTTTACAAAACATGATCATCTCATACAACAATTTATATCTCATCACGTCTTGACCATATCACATCACAACATGCCCTGCAAAAACAAGTTAGACGTCCTCTACTTTGTTGTTGCAAGTTTTACGTGGCTGCTACGGGCTTCTAGCAAGAACCGTTCTTACCTATGCATCAAAACCACAATGATTTTTCGTTAAGTGTGCTGTTTTAACCTTCAAGAAGGACCGGCTGTAGTCAAACTCGATTCAACTAAAGTTGGAGAAACAGACACCCGCCAGCCACCTGTGTGCAAAGCACGTCGGTAGAACCGGTCTCATGAACGCGGTCATGTAATGTCGGTCCGGGCCGCTTCATCCAACAATACCGCCGAATCAAAGTAAGACGTTGGTGGTAAGCAGTATGACTATTATCGCCAACTACTCTTTGTGTTCTACTCGTGCATATCATCTACGCATAGACCTGGCTCGGATGCCACTGTTGGGGAACGTAGTAATTCAAAAAAATTCCTACGATCACGCAAGATCTATCTAGGAGAAGCACAACAACAAGCGGGGAGAGTGTGTCCACGTACCCTCATAGACCGAAAGCGGAAGCATTTAGTTAACACGGTTGATGTAGTCGAACGTCTTCACGATCCAACCGATCCAAGTACCGAACGTACGGCACCTCCGTGTTCAGCACACGTTCAGCTCGATGACGTCCCTCGAGCTCTTGATCTAGTAGAGGGTCGACGGAGAGTTCCGTCAGCATGACAGCATGGCGATGATGTTGGTGATGTGATCACAGGGCTTCGCCTAAGCACTACGACAATATGACCGAGGTGGTAAACTGTGGAGGGGGGCACCGCACACGGCTAAGAAACAACTGTTGTGTCTTTGGGGTGCCCCCTTGCCCACGTATATAAAGGAGGGGGGAGGAGGAGGCCAGCCCAAGGGGGGTGCACCAAGAGGGGGGAGTCCTACTAGGACTCTGTTTGTAGTAGGATTCGGCCCCCCCTTTTCCTTCCAACGGAGAGAGGGAAAGGGGAAATGAGAGAGAGGGAGAAGGAAAGAGGGGGGCCGCGCCCCCTCCCCTTGTCCAATTCGGATTGGGCAAGGGGTGGGGGGCTCCACCTCCCGCGGCCTGCCTCCTCTCCTCCACTATGGCCTAATAGGCCCATTAAGTTTCCCGGGGGGTTCCGGTAGCCTCCCGGTACTCCGAAAAATCCCCGAACCTTATCGGAACCATTCTGGTGTCCGTATATAACCTTCCAATATATCAATCTTCACCTCTTGACCATTTTGAGACTCCTCGTCATGTCCGTGATCTCATCCGGGACTCCGAACAAACTTCGGTCACCAAAACACATAACTCATAATTCAAATCGTCATCGAACGTTAAGCGTGCGGACCCTACGGGTTCGAGAACTATGTAGACATGACCGAGACACATCTCCGGTCAATAACCAATAGCGGAACCTGGATGTTCATATTGGCTTCTACATATTCTATGAAGATCTTTATCGGTCAAACCGCATAACAACATTCGTCATTCCCTTTGTCATCGGTATGTTACTTGCCCGAGATTCGATCATCGGTATCATCATACCTAGTTCAATCTCGTTACCGGCAAGTCTCTTTACTTGTTCCGTAATGCATCACCCCGTAACTAACTCATTAGTCACATTGCTTGCAAGGCTTTATAGTGATGCGCATTACCGAGAGGGCCCAGAGATACCTCTCCGATACATGGAGTGACAAATCCTAATCTTGATCTGTGCCAACTCAACAAACACCTTCGGAGACACCTGTAGAGCATCTTTATAATCACCCAGTTACGTTGTGACGTTTGATAGCACACAAGGTGTTCATCCGGTATTTGGGAGTTGCATAATCTCATAGTCAGAGGAACATGTATAAGTCATGAAGAAAGCAATAGCAATAAAACTAAAGAATCATTATGCTAAGCTAATGGATGGGTCTTGTCCATCACATCATTCTATAATGATGTGATCTCGTTCATCAAATGACAACACATGTCTATGGTTAGGAAACTTAACCATCTTTGATTAACGAGCTAGTCAAGTAGAGGCACACTAGGGACACTCAGTTTTGTCTATGTATTCACACATGTACTAAGTTTTCGGTTAATACAATTCTAGCATGAATAATAAACATTTATCATGATATAAGGAAATATAAATAACAACTTTATTATTGCCTCTAGGGCATATTTCCTTCAAAGAGGTGCCAAGGTAACCTCACGAGAAGCTTATTTTAATACTTCCAGTGACGATGACTCTGAATGTGAAGCAAAACCTAGCTACAAGAATCTTGTTAAAATTGTAACTGAACAACAAAATGCCATGGAAAAGATTCAAAAACTGCTAGACAAAAGTGATGATCTGTTAGATGAGGAAATGGATCACAATCAAGGTTTTTCCGAGGATCTCAGACGCCTAAAGTCGCAATATGACGAACTTGAAAGTCGTCATGTGTCCCTCTCTGCCGAGCACGAGAATCTGTCCTATGAATTTCTTCAAAGGAAGCAAGAACTTGAGAAGCTGAGAGCATCTCATGATGATCTTCAAAAAGACAAAGATTCTTACTCACTCAACAGATCAACGCTTCTCAGGAAGAATTTGTTGCTCCATGCTTAACATGCCTTGAACGTGATAATGCAAATTCTATAGTTGAATGTTCAAATGCTTTGACTGCGGCTATATCTTCAACTGTCTCTGTGGTTTCAATTCCCTCTTCTGAAGAAACCACAAGTTTTACTGACGAAAATGCAGGTCTAAAGGAATTGTACGTCACAAACATGTACAAAAGCCTCAAAGGGCACCACACTCTTTGTGATGTGCTCAAGAAACAGATTCTCAACAGGAACCCTAGGAAAGCGAGTATTGCTTTTGAGAGAAAGCTGAATGCTGATAGTTCTTATTGGAAACTTGAGCAGTATCCCAAAACCACATGGGTTTCTGCGAAAGGACCTCCAATTGATCCATCCACTCTATCTGGCTTTAACTTTGATACTCCACATTCTTCTGATGAGTCATTTGACTCCAACTATAAGCTATTCAAAAATCAGAATGGTGAAGTATTTGCTAGATTTGTTGGTACTAACTGCAGGAATGGTTCCCCCGTGAAGAAAAATCTGGGTGCCCAAAACTGCTCTTCAAAATCTTCAGGTGAATGTCATCATGAAACCACCGAAGAAAAGGAACCATCCCAGGGCAAATTCTTCACATGGACCAAAGTCGTCAAATGGACGCAAGTCAACCCATGCTCGTACTAACACTTCAATGCAGGGAAACAAACAACAATCTAATGAATATGTGCATTATTCTTCAAATCGATATGTGCACAAAACTGCTAAGAATTCCTCTGCATATTCTTGTAAGTACTATACTCCTCCTGTGAATAGAAATGCATACTATTCAATGCCTAAGTTCTCTATCAATGCCTTGCGCTACATTGCTTCTCAGCCACCCATTCAGATGTGGGTGGTTAAGAAGAAGAACTAATCTCTTCTGCAGGGTCAGGTCTTCAGACACAATAAATGTGTGATGAATTTACTGAAGGCCTGACATAAATGCTTGTTGGGATGCAAGCTAATCATGATGAGATGAATTCCTCGTTTCACACATCCCCATGCTGCTTGTTATATGCTTACTAATGAAATTCACTGACAAAATTGATCATCATATTCTTCAACTAAAGTATATAAATTTGTAAGTGAGATTAATGCTTCTACATGATGATACTCCAAAAGCTATTGAATGGGTTCTGGACAGTGGCTGCACAAATCATATGACTGGTGATAGGAATCTCCTCACCAATGCTCCCTTTACTCCGTCTTATCTGAAGCATATCACCTACGCTGACAAAGGAAAAAAGCAAGGTATTGGGTCTAGGTAAAGTTATTATCTCAAAGGGTCGACACATGGGAAAAGTGATGCTTGTCGAGTCCTTAGGGTACAACCTCATGTCTGTCTCAATGCTTTGCGATCTTGGTATGATTGTCATCTTTGGCAAATATAGATGCATTGTGCTAATGGAATCTGACAAGTCCAAAGTCTTGGAAGGCTTTAGGAGAGGTGATTTGTATATTGTAGAGTTCTCTCTAGGTCCTCAACCAGCCACATGCCTACTGGCAAAAGCTTCAGAATGCTGGCTATGGCATCGACGACTTGGACATGCTGGCATGAGGAATTTGAGCACACTTGTCAAGAAGAAGCATATCATTGGCGTCGAGGGCGTCAAATTCATCAAAGATCACCTTTGCGGTGCTTGTGAAGCTGGAAAGA
This sequence comes from Aegilops tauschii subsp. strangulata, assembly GCF_002575655.3. Taxonomy (NCBI): domain Eukaryota; kingdom Viridiplantae; phylum Streptophyta; class Magnoliopsida; order Poales; family Poaceae; genus Aegilops; species Aegilops tauschii. Next base: position 362,219,963 of record NC_053039.3, read on the forward strand.
TGACCAGATCCAAGCACTCCGCGAAGACAATCATGACCACTTCCCGTCCCTTTGAATTACTTCACATGGATCTCTTTGGTCCCACTCATTATGCCACACTAACCAATGCAGCATCACTCTATGGATTCGTCATTGTGGATGACTATTCTCGTTACACTAGGTGCATATCATTACCTTCAAGACTGAAGTGCAGGGTGTCTTCAAACGATTCGCTAACCGTGCCATGATGAATTATGGCATCAAGATCAAGCATATCAGAAGCGACAACGGCACCGAGTTCAAAAACACAGGCCTTGATGACTATCTTGATGAACTTGGTATCTCTCATGAGCTCTCTGCTCCTTATACTCCTCAGCAGAATGGAATTGCTGAGCGCAAGAACAGGACTCTCAATGAGATGGCCCACACTATGCTTGATGAATACAAGACACCTCGTCGGTGGTGGCCTGAAGCAATTGACATTGCTTGTCACATCATCAATCAGGTATATCTTCACAAATTCCTCAAGAAAACTTCATATGAGCTTCTCACTGACAAAAAAAGCCCAATGTAAGTTATTTCAAAGTCTTCGGTGCTAAATGTTGGATTAGAGATCCTCATCACAATTCTAAATTTGCACCAAAAGCACATGAGGGTTTTATGCTTGGTTATGGAAAGGACTTGCATGCCTACAGAGTCTTCAACACCTATCACAACAAGGTTGTTGAAACTGTAGATGTGCGGTTTGATGAAACTAACGGCTCGCAAAGAGAGCACCTGCCTCCTGTGCTAGATGAAATGCCTCCTGAGGAATCTATCAAGCTGATGGGACTGGTGAAATAGTGCCCAGTGAAGAAATAGCTGAAGAAGAAGTATTCATTCCTCGCCCCGAAGAAACTGCTGCTCCTAAAGAAAATGATTATGAGGAAAATGCTCAACCTCAACAAGGCCCTCGTCCAGCTCATCCACGAGTGGCGAATGAAGTGCAGATTGAGAAGATCCTCGACAACATCAATGCACCTGGTCCCCTCACCCACTCAAGGGTTTCACATCTAGCTAACTTTTGTGGGCATTATGCTTTTGTCTCAATCACAGAGCCCACCAAAGTTGATGAAGCACTTCTAGAGCCTGAGTGGATTCAAGCCATGCAAGAAGAATTGCAACAATTCGAGCTCAACAATGTGTGGGAGCTTGTGAATTGATCTGATCCACGCAAGCACAATATCATTGGCACTAAGTGTATCTACCGCAACAAGCAAGATGAAAATGGCCAAGTGGTAAGAAATAAGGCTCGTCTTGTAGCACAAGGCTACACACAGGTTGAGGGTATTGATTTTGGTGAAACATTTGCACCTGTTTGCTAGGCTTCAAGCTATTCGTATACTGCTTGCATATGCTAACCATCAAAATATTCTCTTTTATCAAATGGATGTGAAAAGTGCATTCCTCAATGGTAAGCTTGAGGAAGAAGTATATGTGAAAGCACAAGTGCTCCCTGGGTGATTTTGGTAATTAATGTCAACATATCTCTCTTGTTGGACTAATAGTTTTATCTAGTGTATTTCAGACAAGTTCAACAATGGTGTGGAAAGGACAAGAGTGGAACCCCTTCAAGGTGCTAAGGACAAATATTGGCAAAAGCTCAAGACTCTTCATCTTTATTTTAGTGATCCAAGATCACATTGAGTCCATAGGAAAGCCAATACTATTAAAAGGGGATGTGGTGTTGCTTAATGGCTTGCTTGCACAAATGCTTAGTGATATTGCTCCAAAAACCTTGCTACCTCTTGAGCACTGCGTTGGTTTTCCCTTGAAGAGGAAAGGGTGATGCAGTAAAGTAGCGTAAGTATTTCCCTCAGTTTTTGAGAACCAAGGTATCAATCCAGTAGGAGATCACGCACGAGTCCCTCGTACCTACACAAACAAATAAGAACCTCGCAACCAACGCGATAAAGGGGTTGTCAATCCCTCAATGGTCACTTACGAGAGTGAGATCTGATAGAAATGATAAGATAATATTTTTGGTATTTTTATGATAAAGAGAAATAAAGATGCAAAGTAAAGTAAAAGGCAAAAGAAATAACTAACTGTTGGAAGATTAATATGATGGAAAATAGACCCGAGGGCCATAGGTTTCACTAGTGGCTTCTCTCAAGAGCATAAGTATTATAGTGGGTGAACAAATTACTGTTGAGCAATTGATAGAATTGAGCATAGTTATGAGAATATCTAGGTATGATCATGTATATAGGCATCACGTCCGTGACAAGTAGACCGACTCCTGCCTGCATCTACTACTATTACTCCACACATCGACCGCTATCCAGCATGCATCTAGAGTATTAAGTTCATAAGAACAGAGTAACGCTTTAAGCAAGATGACATGATGTAGAGGGATAAACTCATGCAATATGAAATAAACCCCATCTTTTTATCCTCGATGGAAACAATACAATACGTGCCTTGCTGCCCCTGCTGTCACTCGGAAAGGACACCGCAAGATTGAACCCAAAGCTAAGCACTTCTCCCATTGCAAGAAAGATCAATCTAGTAGGCCAAACCAAACTGATAATTCAAAGAGACTTGCAAAGATAACCAATCATACATAAAATAATTCAGAGAAGATTCAAATATTGTTCATAGATAAACTTGATCATAAACCCACAATTCATCGGTCTCAACAAACACACCGCAAAAGAAGGTTACATCGAATAGATCTCCACAAGAGAGGGGGAGAACAATGTATTGAGATCCAAAGAGAGAGAAGAAGCCATCTAGCTAATAACTATGGACCCGAAGGTCTGAGGTAAACTACTCACACATCATCGGAGAGGCTATGGTGTTGATGTAGAAGCCCTCCGTGATCAATGCCCCCTCCGGTGGAGCGCCGGAAAAGGCCCCAAGATGGGATCTCACGGGTACAGAAGGTTGCGGGCGGTGGAATTAGGTTTTTGGCTCCGTATCTGGTAGTTTGGGGGTACGTAGGTATATATAGGAGGAAGAAGTACGTCGGTGGAGCAACGTGGGTCCCACGAGGGTGGAGGGCGCGCCCAGGGGGGTAGGCGCGCCCCCTGCCTCGTGCTCTCTTGGTTGCTTTCTTGACGTAGGGTCCAAGTCCTCTGGATCATGTTTGTTCCGAAAATCATATTCCCGAAGGTTTCATTCCGTTTGGACTCCATTTGATATCCTTTTTCTGCGAAACACTAAAATAGGCAAAAAACAGCAATTTGGGCTGGGCCTCAGGTTAATAGGTTAGTCCCAAAAATAATATAAAAGTGTATAATAAAGCCAATTAACATCCAAAATAGAATATAATATAGCATGGAACAATCAAAAATTATAGATACGTTGGAGACGTATCAAGCATCCCCAAGCTTAATTCCTGCTCGTCCTCGAGTAGGTAAATGATAAAAACAGAATTTTTGATGTGGAATGCTACTTAGCATAATTTTCAATGTAATTCTCTTAATTGTGGTATGAATATTCAGATCCGAAAGATTCAAGACAAATGTTTAATCTTGACATAGAAATAATAATACTTCATGCATACTAACTAAGCAATTATGTCTTCTCAAAATAACATGGCCAAAGAAAGTTATCCCTACAAAATCATATAGTCTGGCTATGCTCTATCTTCACCACACAAAGTGTTTAAATCATGCACAATCCCGATGACAAGCCAAGCAATTGTTTCATACTTTTGGTGTTCTCAAACTTTTTCAATCTTCACGCAATACATGAGCGTGAGCCATGGATATAACACTATATGTGGAATAGAATGGTGGTTGTGTAGAAGACAAAAAAGGGAGAAGATAGTCTCACATCAACTACGCGTATCAACGGGCTATGGAGATGCCCATTAATAGATATCAATGTGAGTGAGTAGGGATTGCCAAGCAACGGATGCACTAGAGCTATAGGTATATGAAAGCTCAACAAAAGAAACTAAGTGGCTGTGCATCCAACTCGCTTGCTCACGAAGACCTAGGGCATTTTGAGGAAGCCCATCATTGGAATATACAAGCCAAGTTCTATAATGAAAAATTCCCACTAGTATATGAAAGTGATATCATAGGAGACTCTCTATCATGAAGATCATGGTGCTATTTTGACGCACAAGTGTGGTAAAAGGATAGTAGCATTGTCCCTTCTCTCTTTTTCTCTCTCTTTTTTTTGTTTGGGCCTTTTTCTCCTTTTTTATGGCCTCTTTTTTTAGTCCGGAGTCTCAACCCGACTTGTGGGGGAATCATAGTCTCCATCATCCTTTCCTCACATGGGACAATGCTCTAAAAATGATGATCGTCATACTTTTATTTACTTACAACGCAACAATTACAACTCAATACTTAGAACAAAATATGACTCTATGTGAATGCCTCTGGCGGTGTACCGGGATATGCAATGAATCAAGAGTGACATGTATGAAAGAATTGTGAACGGTGGCTTTGCCACAAATACGATGTCAACTACATGATCATGCGAAGCAATATGACAATGATGGAGCGTGTCATAATAGACAGAACGGTGGTAAGTTGCATGGCAATATATCTCAGAATGGCTATGGAAATGCCATAATAGGTAGATATGGTGGCTGTTTTGAGGAAGGTATATGGTGGGTGTATGATACCGGCGAAAAGTGCGCGGTATTAGGGAGGCTAGCAATGGTGGAAGGAAGAGAGTGCGTATAATCCATGGACTCAACATTAGTCATAAAGAACTCATATATTTATTGCAAAAATCTACAAGTTATTAAAGCAAAGTATTACGCGCATGCTCCTAGGGTGATAGATTGGTAGGAAAATACCATCGCTCGTCCCCGACCGCCACTCATAAGGAAGACAATCAATAAATAAATCATGCTCCAACATCATCACATAACGGTTCACCATACGTGCATGCTACAGGAATCACAAACTTTAACACAAGTATTCCTCAAATCCACAACTACTCAACTAGCATGACTCTAATATCACCATCTTTATATCTCAAAACAATTATCAAGCATCAAACTTCTCATAGTATTCAACACACTCATAAGATAATTTTTACTAATCTTGGATGCCTATTACTTTAGGACTAATTTCTCAATTTAAGCAAATTACCATGCTGTTTTGTAGGACTCTCAAAATAATATAAGTGAAGCATGAGATAACAATAGTTTCTATAAAACAAATCCACCACCGTGCTCTAAAAGATATAAGTGAAGCACTAGAGCAAAAACTATATAGCTCAAAAGATATAAGTGAAGCACATAGAGTATTCTAATGAATTCCGAATCATGTGTGTATCTCTCAAAAGGTGTGTACAGAAAGGGTGATTGTGGAAAACTAACAAATAAAGACTCAAATCATACAAGGCGCTCCAAGCAAAACACATATCATGTGGTGAATAAAAATATAGCTCCAAGTAAAGTTACCGATGGAAGTAGACGAAAGAGGGGATGCCTTCCGGGGCATCCCCAAGCTTTGGATTTTTGGTGTCCTTAGATTATCTTGGGGTGCCATGGGCATCCCCAAGCTTAGGTTCTTGCCACTCCTTGTTCCATAATCCATCAAATCTTTTACCCAAAACTTGAAAACTTCACTACACAAAACTTAGCAGAAAATCTCGTGAGCTCCGTTAGCGAAAGAAAACAAAACACCACTTAAAGGTACTGTAATGAACTCATTCTTTATTTATATTGGTGTTAAACCTACTGTATTCCAACTTATCTATGGTTTATAAACTATTTTACTAGCCATAGATTCATCAAAATAAGCAAACAACACACGGAAAACAGAATCTGTCAAAAACAGAACAGTCTGTAGTAATCTGTAACTAACGCAAACTTCTGTAACTCAAAAAATTCAGCCAAAATAGTACGACCTATACAATTTGTTTATTGATCAGAAAGAATTGGAATCAATATTTTATCACGTTCTGGTAATTTTTAACAATTGTTTTCGTGAACAGAAAGTTTCTGGAATTTTCAGCAAGATCAAATAACTATCATCCAAGAAGATCCTATAGGTTTAACTTGGCACAAACACTAATTAAAACATAAAAACAAATCTAACCAGAGGCTAGATCAAATATCTATTCCTAAACAGAAGCAAAAGGCAAAAAACTAAAAGTAAAATTGGGTTGCCTCCCAACAAGCGCTATCGTTTAATGCCCCTAGCTAGGCATAAAAGCAAGGATAGATCTAGGTATTGCCATCTTTGGAAGGCAATCCATAAGTGGCTCTAATAACAGATTCATAAGGTAATTTAATCTTCTTTCTAGGAAAGTGTTCCATGCCTTTCCTTAACGGAAATTGGAATCTAATATTCCCTTCCCTCATATCAATAATTGCACCAATCGTTCTAAGGAAAGGTCTACCAAGAATAATAGGACATGAAGGATTGCAATCTATATCAAGAACAATAAAATCTACGGGCACATAATTCCTATTTGCAGCAATAATAACATCATTAATTCTTCCCATAGGTTTTTTAATAGTGGAATCCGCAAGTTGTAAGTTTAAAGAGCAATCATCAAATTCACGGAATCCTAGCAAATCACACAAAGTTTTTAGAATCGTGGAAACACTAGCACCCAAATCACACAAAGCATAGCATTCATGATCTTTAATTTTAATTTTAATAGTAGTTCCCACTCATCATAAAGTTTTCTAGGGATAGAAACTTCCAACTCAAGTTTTTCTTCATAAGATTGCATCAAAGCATCGATGATATGTTTAGTAAAAGCTTTATTTTGGCTATAAGCATGAGGAGAATTTAGCACGGATTGCAACAAGGAAATACAATCTATCAAAGAGCAATTATCATAATTAAATTCCTTGAAATCCAAAATAGTGGGTTCATTAATATCTAAAGTTTTGATCTCTTCAATCTCACTTTTACCAATTTTTGCATCAAGATCTAAAGACTCCGAATTTTTGGAACGCCTTCTAGGTAAAGGTGGCTCATATTCAGTCCCATCATTATCAAGATTCATATTGCAAAACAAAGATTTAATAGGGGACACATCAATAACTTTTAGACTTCATCTTTATTTTCATAGAAACTAGAAGAACACGCTTTCACAAAGCAATCTTTCTTAGCACGCATCCTAGCGGTTCTTTCTTTGCACTCATAAATGGAAATTCTCATGGCTTTGAGAGACTCATTGATATCATGCTTAGGTGGAATAGATCTAAGTTTCAAAGAATCAACATCAAGAGAAATTCTATCAATGTTCCTAGCCAATTCGTCAATCTTAGGCAACTTTTCTTCAAGCAAAGCATTGAAATTCTTTTGCAAATTTATAAATTCTTTAACACTAGTCTCAAACTCAGAGGGCATCTTATTAAAATTTCCATAAGAGTTGTTGTAGGAATTACCATAATTATTAGAGGAATTACTAGGATACGGCCTAGGATTAAAGTTTCCTCTATACGCGTTGTTACCAAAATTGTTCCTACCAACAAAATTCACATCCATAGATTCATAATTATTCTCAATCATAGTAGACAAAGGCATAAAATTAGGATCAGAAGAAACACTCTTAGTAGAAAAAATTTCATAAGTTCATCCATCTTTCCACTCAAAACATTAATTTCTTCTATCGCATGCACCTTTTTACTAGTAGATCTTTCGGTGTGCCATTGAGAATAATTAACCATAATATTATCTAGGAGTTTAGTAGCTTCTCCTAAGGTGATTTCCATAAAAGTGCCTCCCGCGGCCGAATCTAAAAGATTTCTAGAAGCAAAATTCAAGCCGGCATAATTTTTTTGTATAATCATCCAAAGATTCAAACCATGTGTAGGGCAATTACGTATCATTAATTTCATCCTCTCCCAAGCTTGTGCAACATGTTCATGATCAAGTTGCTTAAAATTCATAATATCATTTCTAAGAGAGATGATTTTAGCGGGAGGAAAATACTTAGAGATGAAAGCATCTTTGCACTTATTCCATGAATCAATACTGTTTTTAGGCAAAGATGAAAACCAAACTTTAGCACGATCTCTAAGCGAAAAAGGAAATAGCTTCAATTTAACAATATCATTGTCCACATCTTTCTTCTTTTGCATATCACACAAATCAACGAAGCTATTTAGATGGGTAGTGGCATCTTCACTAGGAAGGCCAGCGAATTGATCTTTCATAACAAGATTCAACAAAGCAACATTAATTTCACAAGATTCAGTATCGGTAAGAGGACCAATCGGAGTGCTAAGAAAATCATTGTTGTTGGTATTGGTGAAGTCACACAATTTAGTATTATCTTGAGCCATCGTGACAACAAGCAATGCAATACACGAGCAAACAAGAAGCAAGCGAAAAAGAGGCGAACAGAAAAGAGAGGGCGAATAAAACGGCAAGGGTGAAGTGGGGGAGAGGAAAACGAGAGGCAAATGGCAAATATGTAATGTGAGGGATAAGAAATCCTTGGCGCGAATCTCCCCGGCGCGAATCTCCCCGGCAACGTTGCCAGAAATCCTTCTTGCTACCTCTTGAGCATTGCGTTGGTTTTCCCTTGAAGAGGAAAGGGTGATGCAGTAAAGTAGCGTAAGTATTTCCCTCAGTTTTTGAGAACCAAGGTATCAATCCAGTAGGAGATCACGCATGAGTCCCTCGTACCTACACAAACAAATAAGAACCTCGCAACCAACGCGATAAAGGGGTTGTCAATCCCTCAACGGTCACTTACGAGAGTGAGATCTGATAGAAATGATAAGATAATATTTTTGGTATTTTTATGATAAAGATAAATAAAGATGCAAAGTAAAGTAAAAGGCAAAAGAAATAACTAAGTGTTGGAAGATTAATATGATGGAAAATAGACCCGAGGGCCATAGGTTTCACTAGTGGCTTCTCTCAAGAGCATAAGTATTACGGTGGGTGAACAAATTACTGTTGAGCAATTGATAGAATTGAGCATAGTTATGAGAATATCTAGGTGTCGGTGTCAAAACCGGCCGGATCTCGGGTAGGGGGTCCCGAACTGTGCGTCTAGGATCGATGGTAACAGGAGACGGGGGACACAATGTTTACCCAGGTTCGGGCCCTCTCTATGGAGTTAATACCCTACTTCCTGCTTGATTGATCTTGATGAATATGAGTGTTACAAGAGTTGATCTACCACGAGATCGTAATGGCTAAACCCTAGAAGTCTAGCCTATGAGTATATGGTAATGAATCTGTCCTATCCGGACTATGCCCTCCGGTTTATATAGACACCGGAGAGATCTAGGGTTACACGGGGTCGGTTCCATAGGAGGAAATCTTCATAATCGGTCGCCTAGCTTGCCTTCCACGCCAAGTAGAGTCCCATCCGGACACGGGTATAGTCTTCGGCCTTCATGTCTTCATAGCCCATCAGTCCAGCCCAACAGATAATAGGCCGGACGCCTGAGGACCCCCTAGTCCAGGACTACCTCAGTAGCCCCTGAACCTGGCTTCAATGACGAGGAGTCCGGCGCGCAGATTGTCTTCGACATTGCAAGGTGGGTTCCCTTCTTCCGAACTCCAAGATAGCCTTCGGATATGTCAATCGTATCCGGACCTGTGTATATAATTGCAGAAAATACAATACCCCACGAGTCCGATCTGCTGACAACTGTTTATGACATTGTATCACGCCTGCCCGGTTTATTATTTCCAACCGTTGGCTAGCCCGTCGCCCCATGCCTCGGGAGGCGATTTTATTGGCACGTCTTGTCAAAGCAGAGATCGTGTCCCTTATTCACGGGATTTTCAATAACGTAGGTATGGGTAACCCAACCGTCTCCTGGGCACAACTCTTTGAGGATAGGTAAGTTTCAAGACCCAGGAGGGGACGATCGATATTCAGGGCCTTTATATAGGGACCCAGACTTGTCTTCCTCTTCTGCGCTTGCGTCTTCCTCAAGCCCAGCCTCCTCGAGCTCCAGCCCTCGAGTTCCAATCACCACCAGCCCCAATCATGTCCAGGTCCAGCCGTTCAGGCCGGTGGGTGGCCTCTTCCGTCACGGAGGAGGATATTACGAAGCTCCGCGTAGCGAGGTACCTGACCCCAGAAATCCTTCATCGGCTTCCTGCTGAGGGGCAGATTATTCCCACCCCCAAATCCGGCGAGAGGGTAGTATTTGTGTCTCACTTCCTCGATGGGTTAGGGTTCGCGCTTAACCCCTTCGTCCGGGGGCTCATGTTCTACTATGGGCTAGATTTTCATGATCTGGCCCCGGACTCTTTTCTTCTTATCTCGGCATTCATCGTCACGTGTGAGGCCTTCCTCCGGACTCCCCCACACTTTGGTTTGTGGCTCAAGACTTTTGATGTGAGACCGCGGGTGACGGAGGAGGAGCCGGAGGGGTGTGGCAGCGTTGTAATAAACAAGCTCGCCAGCGAGGTTTGGTTTGAAGGATCCTTCGCCGAGTCATCCGAATTATGGCAGCAGGGGTGGTTTTATGTCAACGAGCCGCTGGGCTCCAAGTGGGCGGCTACGCCAGCATTCTGACCCGGCCCTCCAACTCAGCTTGCTTCATGGATCAACAAGGGATCGAACTGGGGATCCGTTAATGAGGTGCAGACTCTGCAAGGCCGCATGCGAAGCCTTACCGAGAAGGGCATCGATCTTGTGAACGTCGTTCAAGTAATGCTGGTCCGCCGGATCCTGCCGTGTCAACGGCGGCCTCTCCGTATGTGGGAGTTCAATCCAGAAGGGCGGCGGACTCTTCAGCACTTCTTCGGTGCTACGCACGAAGGAATGTGGAAATTATATTTCGGGGAGCGAGAGCAATGGCCGGACACCACCGAAGACGTCGGCCTCGACTGCAATCATCCGGATACTCCGGTAAGTATTCAATCGTCGTACACTTTTTATCCAAGCATCTCTTGACAAGACACTGAGCAACTCGTCCTTATACAGGACTGGATAAAGAAAGCGGTGCTAATATGGTGTCCGGCGCCCCTTCCCGAAGACCCTGCGTCCGCCCTACTGACGCAGATGTTGACTCCGACAATGTACTTAGTGTCTGCAGAGGGGGGTGAGAACACGGAGCCCAGAGGCAATGCCTATCCTGAGGGCGATTTAGGATCTATGTTCGGGGAAACCAAAACCCTTTCGCCCAGGGGCAAAGGTGTGGAGGGAGCACTTCATGGGAAGAAGAGGGCTGCTTCTGGAGGTCAAGAGGGGAAATTTTCCAAGAAAGGGAAAATGCCATCGTCGGGCGGCTTGGGCCGGGCAAGCGATGCCGTCGTAGAGCTTGATGATGAGGACGAACCTCCGGCCAGACCGTAAGTGAAGCAGGGCACTTTAACCATACCTCATCCTTTTCCTTATTACCGAAATAATCCTCCGACATGCGTGCATCCTCGCAGGTTAATGCCTGGTGTTTCTCAATCGTCCTCCTCCTCGGGAGACCTTCTTCCGGGATGATGGAGAGTGACACGCCTTCTTCGGCCTCTTTGCCCAACAGGGTCGATAATCTCGAGGTGTTGTCCCGGAGGGCTTCGCCCAACCAGCAGGTAGCGCAGGAAACGAGGAAGGAGGTACCTGAAGGTGGTGCCTCTGTCACTCAGGGTTCGGGGATCAAGATTGACGGCCCCGAACTGTCCGGTTTACAGCCGGAGACAATGCTAGAAGCGGGTAAGCGAATTCCTTCAAAGAAATGTGTCGGCGTTCTGAGAACGGGGGTACTCAGACTTGCCTGCCTGCGGCCCACAGCGTGGCCAAGCTAGCAGGCCGTACGGCCCAACTTCATCAACAAGGCATCCAAGACCCTCGCGAGGGTCCAAGCTTCGCGAGGCGGACGATGCAAGACATCCTATGGAGTAGCCTAACCAGGCAGGCTCGCGAGGAGCGGAGATATCAAGGCAGGGCAAAACCTCACGAGGCCCTCATGACGTGAGCCATGACGAACGGCACCAGGCGGGCGCCAGCGTGCGCAGCGTCCTTATTTCCTCTTTGGTGCTAAGGAGGCCAGCGCAGGCGAAGAGTACCGAGGCATCAGGCAAAGGTTGCTATATTGGTGCAACGAGACCAAGACCAGGAGGACGGCAAGACGGAGGTCATCGTGGAGCCCAAGACGGCGTCACCACCAGAGCTTTTCGCAGGCGAAGACCGCTTTTGTCAGGATAGCTTGTACTAGCTGTCCCCCTTCAATCTTGCCCGCCGATTGTTGGCTCCCTTCCCGCTCGATATTTGGGAAGAGGACCAGGGCCTATATAAGTAGAGCTAGCCACCATAGTAGAGAGATCGGATCTGAGCCTGATCCAACCCGATCGAGAGCCTAGCCACAAGAACACCTCAACCTCAGGAGGCTGTTGTTCCCTTGTACTGTTCATCATCAGCCCAAGAGGCAATCCACCACCACCACACCGGAGTAGGGTATTACACCACCACGGTGGCCCGAACCAGTATAAACCTCGTGTCTCTGTGTGTTGCGAGTTCGTCCGCGAGATCTTTGCGAGCTAGGGCGTAGATCGGTAGGAGGGAAAGACTTCGCACGGACCCCAGTGTTTGAACCTCAAGGGTTTGCCGGAACCCCACATCCGACATTTGGCGCGCCAGGTAGGGGTGCGCCGGAGCTTCTTCTCCACCAACCAGCTCGCCGACGCTCCACAACCACGATGTCCAGCGACTCAAGGGCCGGCTCCGATCGCTGGGCAGCCTGGCCAGCCCGGGCAGCGCCGCCTGCCCTTGAAGATCTCGACCCCGCACTCCAGGCGGCGCGAGCGCTGCCAAACTCCGCCGGGCGCGGACAACGTGGCCAGGCGTCATCCACCCTCACCCTGCAGCAAGTACGAGCCGCGGCCAGAGCGGCGAGTCATGCTGCAGCAACAGCGCCGCACTCACGGCGGGAGCAAGCAAACATGCGGGCGGCTCTCATGGCGGCAAGGGAGCTGCTGCGATGCAGGCTGATGGAGAGCGGCCGGGATACGCTGCTGGAGCGTGTTGCCGAGCTGCTGGATGCAGTGGCGTCGGGAGCGCCACCCTTCTGCTACCGACTTCCTCCCCAGGCCACTGTAGGGCCGCGCGGTGAACCTCACCACACCCGTGTGCCATCGACTACGCCCGGGGGCTTCGTCAACATCAGCACAGCCAGTGCCGTAGGGGGCTCCGACTCCCCCATGCTGCCCGTGACAAGCACGAGCGCAAGCGTCGCCCTTCATGGTCCCAACAGGATGCCACTCTACAATCCTCAAGACGCCACCCCAGGCCAAGCGACATGGAGCGTGGGGCACCATGGCGAGGTGTTCGGGGTGACGGCCCCAGAAGCCTACGTGCCTCGCATGATGGATCAAGGATACGCACCAGAGGACGACCTCGGCTCATTCATTGGAGAAGATTGGGGAGAGGGCGCGCTAGGAGCCGAAGCCTTCCAAGAACCAACGGAGAACCACAATGATCGCGCCGGCAATGGCAACTACAGGGTACCGCTAATCTCTCAGGAACAGGCTTATGCTAACCATGGGCTGCAGATGAATCAGGTTGCAGCATCGATCGACGACCCTGGCACGGCGGCACCCGTTCCAACAAGGGAGACACACTGGGGGCCGCCAGGAGGGAGCCAGGAGCAAGGCCCCTCCCCGCGGCGCGCGACGCCTGGCGACACCCAGAGGTAGGCCCTCTGTCGGGGAGGCCTCGCCAACCCTTCCCCCGGCAGAGGACCCGTGGTCGCCGAGGGAACCGCTGGCGTCCTCTTTCCCTCCTTTGTGTCGTCCTGGTGACCGGTCGGCTCAGAGGAGGTTGAGGGTGGCGCAAGGCGGGGCCCTCGTCTGGCGATATGAAGCAAGGCCGGTACCTGTGAAGAAGGCCCAGTGCCTGTGAAGCTCGCCGCCCTTGACACTCTCACGTAATAATGAGTTGGGGATGTACACGCCCCGGAGTCTCAGGGGTGCCGGCCTCAGGCCCTGGGGCTCCCTCCCACGCCTAGTGGCAGCACTTAGCTCCGCGCTGGTGAGAAGACTTGAAGACCAGAAGACTAGACTAGGTGCCGGACGCGGCCTTTTGCTTGGATCTCTCTTTCTCAGTAGCTTTGCTTTCTGGATCTGGATTTGAGTTGAAGTTGAATTTTTGTTGATGCGCGCGGGGGGAGCCTTTTCTCGTTTGAGCAATTTCTTGCCTTCTGGATCTCATTTTGTCCGGGACTCATGTCCGACACCTTCCCCTCATGAGCTCCTCGCGAGCGGGACTGCGCGAAGCACGCGCATGCTAAGCGCGCGCTAGCACTACAACTGGTGCTCACCCCTCGTGGGACCCCTTCTAACGGGGCGACGGGCTCCGCAGGATTCTTAGAAACTCGACGCGTCGCGAACCAGCTCAAAGCCGGCACTGACTAAGGTAAACCACGATAGAGAACTCGCACCCGGATTCATGAGCTCACGAGGACACAAACTCGCATTGCATAGGAAAGTAAAAACTGTAGTTTGCTTACATGAGGGGCTCCCCCTCTCAAAATGCTCTCACAAGTTTTTCAAGGGCCACGCCGGAGTTTGTGCACAGGGTGAAATGACAGGAGAACAAGGGATCAGCCAGAAATGTCGCTCGCTGCATCACCTGCGGATGTGTCACTCGCGCCGTCACCGTCTTCATCGGCATCGTCGCCGCCACCGGCGACGCCCCCGTCCCCGTCGTCAACCACGTCACCTTCGTCTGCGACGACCACCACCGCGTCGTCCTTGGAAGTGAAGGCCCTAACCAACGCGTCCACATTGTCCTCAACCCAACGCGCTAGGTCGCCCCGGATGGCCGTGGGTACGGGGGCGATGGCGGCGTCGAAATCAAAGTTAGGGTCGGCATTCAGGAGGTGGCTGAAGACGCGGGAGAAAGCGCGCTCGAGCAGGCGATGACCCCTTTCCTCCACAAGCTGGCGAGCTCTGGCAGATCGAGCCTCCAGGCGCGTCACCACCTCGGTGAAGAAGGTCAGGTGGCTGGCATAATCATTCGAGTGAGGGGCCGGCGCCTCCACGTCGCAAATATGGCCCAGGGCGATATTGGCCCTGCTCCGGAGATCCTGAAGCATAGGGGTATGCTCGCGCTCCAGTGTGCGTTACTGAAGCACTTCTTCCGTGTTCTGCCTCGCGACGGCCTCAGCGTCATCAACCCGCCTCCGGAGGGAACGCAGCTCGGCGCGGGCGGAGGCCAGGTCCGCCTGCGCCGTGACCAGGGTGGCGGTCGTGGCTTCCGCACGCCTCTCGGCCTCGTCCAACCTGGGCCTGAGGGCAGCGGGCCTGCCCTCATCCTCCGCGCCCGCGAGCTTCAGCTTTAGGTCATACCTACCCTCAAGATCTGCGCGAACCTCGGCCACCCGGCGAGCAACCTCCTCCTCGACTCTGGCCTCGCGAGCCCCGATGACATCTTCTGCTTGGGCAACTTGACGCTCCCTCGTCTCCAGTCGCTCGAGCTCGAGGCTGTGCTCCACAGCCTCCAAGGTCAGCGCCTCCTCGCGCTTCCGGATCTCCTCTTCCTCCGCGGGCGTCCTCCTCAGCGACGCCAGAGCGGCCCTGCGCGCCCCCACCTGCTGCTCAAGAGACGCGCTCCAGGCCTGGAGCTCCCACGCGCGTTTCTCCGCAGCCTCGCGACGGCGGTCAGCCTCGCGAGCCTCTTCCAGAGCTCGCGAGCGGGCTTCATGGGCAATCTTGAGGGACACCTTGGCTTTCGCGTTCTCAAGGTCGCGCTGATAGCGACCAAAGTTGATGGCCACCTTCAGCTTGCGCCGCTCTTCCACCAGCCGGAGACCCTCAGCCTCGAGGCGCGAGTCGACACCCGCGAGCTCTTCATCGAGTCGGCTCATCGCGCCCATCGCCTCCTGGAAGAGCTCGTGACGAACCACGCTTCGCCCGCGCTCGAGCTCGAACGCCCGGCCCACCTCGTCCTCCACCTCGGGGGCTGCGGGCGGGGCGCCAAGCGGCACACCACCTGACGTCAACTCATCCTCGCGGGGAGCCCGAGCAGATCGGGGCTCGCTGCTTGAAAAGGAACCGAAGATTGAAGCCAACCAGCTGCTGCCCATGAGCAAAGGAGAGTCTTAAGCATGCCCGCCAATCTCCACACCAGGCCGTGCGGGAGGGGTGGCCAAGTCGTGGGCTCGGTACACCGCGAGGGTAGAGACGCTCCCCCAACCGACCCCTCTCCAGGGGCGGCAGGCGGGCCAGGAACGCTCAAGGCCGATGATGAAGTTGGAGAAGGAGGAGGCTGCTTCTCGGGAGTCACAACAGCTTCGACGGGAGGAGCCCTGGAGGACCAACGTCAGAATAAGGAGACTGCATGGAGGAAGCCATGACAATAAGATACTTACACGTCAATGGCGATGTACTTTCACCGCTTCAACGACCCAAAGATACTGCTGCCGCCAGGGGATCCTTTCCTCTTACGGAGCTCCTCGAAGTCCACACAAAGACGACCAAAGTGCTGGACGTGATGACCGATGCGCAGCGGGGCCGAAGAAGAGCTCGGAAGGATATCTTCAGGGGTGCCTGGTTGCGGCAAACAGCCGGGCACCGTTTCACCACGACCTCCTGAGGCTACTGGAGCCCTGGCCTCGGGAGTCGCATGCGGCGTCTCCTCAGCAACCGACGCCTCAGGAGGGGGGTGGCAGGCTCCTATGGACGATGCCCCAGGATCCCCACTCGGCACTTGCTCCTCAACACTTGAGCCACTGGCCTCCGCCGGAGCTCGCCCACCTGCACCGTCGCTTGGGGCGAGCTTAGCACCAGGGGCAAGGAAGGGAACCACAGCGACAGGGTTCTCGCGAGGCCCCTCCAGGCCGATCGGCCGCGGCCTCCACTCGTCAAAAGGAGGCATGTTCTCTGCAAATTCATCCTTGTTCTTGCATCGGTACAGTAAGCAATTCTTCCCAGGCAGTTCGGCCGGCAAGGTCCACATTGGGCGAGAATGGCGCTGAAGCGGAGCAACCCGACGCTTGATGAATTCCTTCACCACCATCGGCACGGTCATGCCGCGATCCTTCAGCAACCTCAACCTGAGCCAGACATGGGCAAGGCCGGGGCTCGTGAGCTGCTGATGGCTCCAGCCGGGGTTAGGAATAGCGGGCCCCGACGGAGCCTGAAGTAGAGGACTGAGCACGCCGGCATCGACAAACACCCATCGTGTCCGAAATTCGCTCGAGGATGGAGGACGCTCGAAGCCGATCCCCTCGCCCGCCGTCGCAGCCATGGCATGGAAGCTCACGCATACCGAGCTTTGTTGGGGGTCGGTCAGATGCAATGAGAAGAAATGGTGAAGGAGGGCCACAGAAGGGGCTATGCCAGCCATGGCCTCGCACACGAAGGCGAAGACGGCAAGAAGAGTCACAGACTAAGGATCGAGATGCAGCATGTGGATCTGGTAATGCTCAAGCACCGCGTTGAAGAAGGCGGAGAAGGGAGGAATCAGGCCAGCCTAGAGGGCATCTATGAAGATTGGGACTTCGGTGGTCGCCTGAGCCATGCGGGTGCGAGACGCGGGCCAAGCCACCATCTCCCCCCACTCGTTGAAGCTGGAGGCAAGCATCGGGCGCACCTTGTCCATGGCCTCGTCGTTGAGCACCCGAGACCGGCCGAGCACCGACGCAAAGGATGGAGGCACAGCTGGCAGAGGCAGAGGCCCCTTCCCCTTTTCAGCTTGTTTCGGCGCCATGGCGATGGAGCAGGCGGAGCGCAAGTCAGATTGGAGAAGAGGAACAGAGTCTCGAGGAAGCAGGGGGATTGGGGAAGCAAGGCACGGACGACGGAGGAATAACTATGTAGGCCGCGGGGGCCGCATAGCTAGGCGGATTCAAAGGCAGCGTGGGGAAGCGGAGACGCCCACGTCCAATCAACCGCCACGCTTCAACCGAGGCCGCATGCTTTTGGGGCCCGCGGTGCTCCAAACTTGACCCTTGGCTTCGCCGCGAAGCCAAGCCCGAGCGCACCTTGGGCCCGGGGGCTATTGTCGGCGTTCTGGGAACGGGGGTCCTCAGACTTGCCTGCCTGCGGCCCACAGCGTGGCCAAGTCAGCAGGCCGTACGGCCCAACTTCATCAACAAGGCATCCAAGACCCTCGCGAGGGTCCAAGCTTCGCGAGGCGGACAACGCAAGACCTCCTCTGGAGTAGCCTAACCAGGCAGGCTCATGAGGAGCAGAGATATCAAGGCAGGGCAAAACCTCACGAGGCCCTCGTGACGTGAGCCATGATGAACGGCACCAGGCGGGCGCCAGCGCGCGCAGCGTCCTTATTTCCTCTTTGGTGCTAAGGAGGCCTGCGCAGGCGAGGAGTACCGAGGCATCAAGCAAAGGTTGCTATATTGGTGCAACGAGACCAAGACCAGGAGGACGACAAGACGAAGGTCATCGTGGAGCCCAAGACGGCGTCACCACCAGAGCTTTTCGCAGGCGAAGACCGCTTTTGTCAGGATAGCTTGTACTAGCTGTCCCCCTTCAATTTTGCCCGCCGATTGTTGGCTCCCTTCCCGCTCGATATTTGGGAAGAGAACCAGGGCCTATATAAGTAGAGCTAGCCACCATAGTAGAGAGATCGGATCTGAGCCGGATCCAACCCGATCGAGAGCCTAGCCACAAGAACACCTCAACCTCAGGAGGCTGTTCTTCCCTTGTACTGTTCATCATCAGCCCAAGAGGCAATCCACCACCACCACACTAGAGTAGGGTATTACACCACCACGGTGGCCCGAACCAGTATAAACCTCGTGTCTCTCTGTGTTGCGAGTTCGTCGAGTTCGTCCGCGAGATCTTTGCGAGCTAGGGCGTAGATCGGTAGGAGGGAAAGACTTCGTGCGCACCCTAGTATTCAAACCTCAAGGGTTTGCCGGAACCCCGCATCCGACAGAATGTCGTGCTCTGGCAGCGGTGTCCGAAGACCCAGGAGTGCCGGAGATGCTGACGGACGTGCTGCGACGAGCGTCCGTTTTAGAGGAGCACCGTGCCGTAATGATTACGGTGGTCGAAAAGGTTTTATCCGTGAAGAGCGGGTTGAACGAGGCCTTTACGAGCCTTCTGAGGGGTTTTGAGGTTTGTGATGTAACATTGTCAATTGGATAATATTGACCGAATGCACCTGTTGTGTATGCAGTAGCCCCTGAGACTCGGATTGCCTTCCAAAGGAGGCGATCGGAGGATCGAAAAGATATTTTCAGGTGCTAACCTAGGTTGAATTTGGAATGCAGGCTGTCTCCCCTCCCGCCACTGCCCAAAATTCGAAGGTGACCGAACTGCAGCAAAAGCTGGATTTTGCGGAGGATGACATTGTTTTGATCAACAGGCGTCTTGATGACTCGCAAGGTATATGTTTCGAGTATTTGTTACACCAATGTGCTTGTAATTTAAGCCTGACTCTGAAAAGAGTTTGATATGAAATAGGCATGAATGCAGACGGTGCTGCCGCCGTGGAAGCCCTTCAGGCGGAGCTAGCCCAGGCCAAGGAGCAGGCCCGGTTTAGTAATGCGGCTGCCAAAAAGGCATCGGCTGAATTGAAGGCCGAATAAGCCGTGCGGCGTCAAGACAAGGAGATGATGTCCACCATGGCACGCGAGTTAGAAAATGCGGCTAGCCGCTATAAACTTCTTGAGAAGGAAAATGAAGCCAAGACGGCTGAGCTTGACAAGGCCTTACGAGAGGCAAGAGAAACGCGATCTGAATCCAGAGCAGCCCGTGAGGAGATCCGGCAAGCGGGGGAGGTTGTGGCTGGCAAGCCCTTTTTGCTACAGGCTAGGTTCAGCGATCCGAACTATGCTTAGCTTAACCAAGTATGGAGTTCTCCGGACAATTTTTTAGATTTGTCAAAGAGTTCTTCCGATGCGGCACAGTTTTATCAGGCGCAAGAGGGGTATGCAATGGAGAAGCTTTTTTGGTCACAATTTGGCGCGTCGAAACACCCTCTGTTGCTGAATGAACATATGTCCCAGTGGGCCGAGCTGCATAGGATATCCGGCGCTGCCATGAAGAACATCCTATTCCGGTTGTGGCCGACTGAACCTGTTCCGAGTAGTTACTTCGGCCTGGTGCAACGGCTTGTTAATGCGGTGGCGCGTATCGACGCTGTGAAGCGGTCGTCATGCATTGAAGGTGCACGGATGGCCTTCGCCCGAGTCAAGACATTTTGGGGGAAGATGAAGGCTATTGATGTTGCGACGAAGAGTCCACCCAAAGGCAAGGACCGTCCGGAACCGGAGCATTACTTTGAAGACGTCCTAGAGGCCGCCCGCTTGATAGAGGGTCAGTGCTCGAAAGACATAATGTTCGAGTGATGTGTACAAGGGTTGTAACAGACAACTTTATAGTTAATCTAGTCTTGTGTTTTGCTCGAGAGCTTGTATTCCTCATGTGCGGCCGTTATAATGTAATCTGAAAGTTTTCCAGTCGTCGGCTTCAGCCCCCTCGTAAGAAATACGGGGGTGTTCGGAAAAGCATTGAATCACTCCTTATCCAATGTCTCGGTCCATAAAGGAGGGATAATGTGGCGAACCAGGCAATCGGACTATAGGGCGTTAACACTTTCACTTAGCCATAGGAGTTTTATGGCGGGGCTACGACATAGCCCCTGGTATGTATGCGGCATATTATAATTTTTGTGCCTTACATGTTTTGATCTGAAAAAGATCCTTCGTGTGACACAGAGAATCGCTAAAGATTCGAATAGGTCGTCAAGTGGTTGACCAACTCTCGCCGCATCATGACAGTCAGTTTTTGGCTTTCTCTACTGAGGTGCTCATCCGGTCAAAGCCAGGGCACAATCGCAGTAGTTCTCCCTTTACTACCCTAGCCGATAGAGTGGAATGTAGGGTAGCAAGCACAGGAGCTGGGCAACCCAACTATTGACCAAAGACAATGATTCGGAGCTGATGCATATAAGGCCAGACTTGCGACGCCGAAGTATGCTATAGAGCTGTTCGGACTTTTACTGGCGACTCGTTTGTTCCCATACCGGTCCCCTGGCAAGTTATGCCGAGGCGCGTTTTGTAAAGCAGTCGGTACGGCCGGACTCATTGTAGAAAGAGCATGAAATATTGGTTCGGATAAAGTTTACTAGGAGCGGAGCCATATGCCAATGATAAATATATAAAGAGTAAAAAACCACAACCCAGCTATTTGACATGCTCGGGGTTGGGAACAGAGGAAAAGGGCATGGTACAGGCTCAAAAGGAAGAGTGCGGTCGACAAAAGCTTATTTTGGACCTCCTGTCGCACGTCTGCGCCGCCCGTCCTCGGGGAGGGGAATCCTTAACGGGAGTGGCCCCTTAGGTGAGTGTGCGGATCCGGACTTCGAGAGAGTCCGATGTAGATGCTGTCCTGATGGTCACCTATTTTTAAGAAATTATATAGAAAAATAAAAAAAGAGGCGGATAAAACGTTACGGGGATTCTTGCAGGGTTGTCCGTATTGTGCTTCCGCCAATGCCCATGGTATATTGAGTGCGTAGTTATGTACGCGCGGTGTAAACTTTGCCGGGACAGTAGGTGGGCGGCGGAAGCCGAACTGCTATTTCTGTTCTGGGAGTGGTCGAACTTAAGTGGGAAAGTGTTTCTGGGCCCTGGTGTTCGGCTGGCGAGCCAATCCGTCGTCTCTGTCGCCTGGTGGCCTCCTCCCCTTCTGATCGGCGTTGAGTTTGCCTGCCTGCTTAAGGACCCAACAATTTCTATTGGTATGATTAGCTGGCCTATCAGGGTGACCATGAATCTGACAAGGTCGGTCCAATATCCTGTCAAGGGTGGATGGTCCATCCTGGTTTTCCTTTAGTGGTTTCTTCCGTTGACCGGGCTTCGGATTGTGAAATCCGGCGTTCACCGCTGTGTCGCATGTATTGCGACTGTTGTGTTCGGTTTGTCGTGGCTTGCCATTGTCGTCTCAAATTTCGGAAGTGCCCGGGTCGCTGGCGTTGTTGCTTTTACGAGCGAGCCAGTTGTCTTCTCCCGCACAAAAGCGAGTCATGAGGGCGGTAAGGGCTATCATGGACTTGGGTCCTTCTTGGCCAAGGTGACGCGCTAGCCATTCATCTCGGACGCCATGTTTGAAGGCTGCGAGGGCTTCTGCGTCCGGACAGTCGACAATTTGGTTCTGTTTGACTAAGAACCTGGTCCAGAGCTCCCTGACTGACTCGCCGGGCTTTTGGACAATATGACTTAAGTCATCGGCATCTAAGGGCCGGACACATGTTCCTTGGAAGTTGTCTCGAAAGGCGTCTTCCAAGTCTTCCCAGCTACCAATAATATTTTCTGGTAAACTGTTTAGCCAGTAGCGAGCTGGCCCCTTAAGCTTGAGAGGTATGTATTTAATGGCATGAAGGTCATCTCTGCGAGCCATGTGAATATGGAGGAGGTAATCCTCAATCCATACCGCGGGATCTGTTGTTCCGTCGAATGATTCGATGTTAATGGGTTTGAACCTGTCTGGGAATTCATGCTCCATTACCTCGTCGGTGAAGCAGAGAGGGTGTGCGGCTCCTCTATGTTGGGCCACACTGTGAAGCACCTCTGGCGGACTCCGCTTACGGGGTTCGGACCGGGCGTGGTCGGCTCTGTAGTGTCCGAATGGGTGACCATCATAGTCGGTCGGGGTGTATCTCCGTGATCTGTACATCGATCTTGTGCGCCCTGCTCTATCCTACGAGTCTTGGTTGATGTCGCGAGTGTTCCCTCAAGCTGTTTTGTTCTTGATTTGACGGCCGGATGGGTTGTTATGTTTCTCTGTCGGAGTAAATGGCCACGGGTAACCTAACCGACTCCCCCTGGCTCTTTGAAAAATTATCAGGCCATTCAGGCCTTCAAGCACACAAAGCATAGGGCCGCCTTCCTCCGGCCGGCTATCCCCAGGGACAACTCCCAGAAGGCGACCCAGTCCCAGAAAACCTCCCCCAAGAAAGATACGAGATAGCCGACTCCAGGAAGCCGGCCCCAAGAGGACCGACTCCCAGAAGCCGGCCATGAAGAAGGCCGACTCCCAGAAGCCGGCCAAGACTGCACCCACTAAGAGTGTACCAACATAACGGTGATAGGATGGGGCGTGGCCGCAGTATAGCCCACTACACCCTGAATCCCGGAACAGGCATGGCCACAGGGCGCCGTACGGGTCAGCCACCCCCATCCGGCGCGGCACTGTAGTCATGCTGACCTCGATGTCACCCACGACAGGCGCCAGTACGGCCCGCGGGCGGCGGGCCCCTTTAGCCAGAGAGACGCTCGAAGGCGGCCCGGCCTCCCCTAGTCGGCTAGGGGCGTAGCCGGCTACCTCTCGCCCTCGAAACATGTGCCTCATTAAGGAGACAAGACGAGGTGAGGCTACAGTGAGAGTCCGCAGGACGGCGGCACTGTAGCCACGCTTACCTCGACAAAGCCCTCGTCATCAGAGGCGAGGCAACAGTAACCAGCCGCCGACAAGGCCCCCAAGCGGTGGGGCCGGCCTGTCGGCCAAGAGGCCGGCAGCCGGCGGGACCCACCAGTCGGCGGGCCCCAATGGCCGGTGGAGAAGCCGACGAGTACAGACACTGACAGCTAGGACCCGCGCCCAGCCGGATTACCATTGTACCCCTGGGGGGTAGGCCTATATAAACCCCCCAGGACACCCATGCAAAGGGTTGGTCTCATAGGATTACACACACCACATAGAGAGAAAAGGAGAGCTAGCCTTGCCTTTCTTCTCCCTCTAACCCGACAGCTCAAGGAGAACTTGTAGCTACTTGTCTTGATCTAGTGATCATGCGGAGACCCCGCAGAGCGGGACTAGGGGTGTTATCTCCCCGGAGAGCCCCGAACCTAGGTAAGATTCGCCGGCGTGCATGTCTTCGCCTCATCCCGTTTCCAGGCACCAGCGATGTCTTACTGGCTCCCACAATGATAAGCCACCCGTTGGCATATGTCGCACCTACCACCCAACATTTGGCGCCCACCGTGGGGCCAGGTGCACCGTCGTCCAGAGACATGTTCTGGACGGGAACCCTTTTCCTCCCCCGCGAGCGCAGCCAGCCCACTGCACCCGATGGCGCTTGCCCCGACGCGCTGCAAGGCGTTGACGACGTCTGCGCAGCGAGCTGCCTCGCCGAGCCGATCTTCTTGGCAAGGCTCGCATCTCCGATGAGCCCGCGTCCGATGGAGGCACGGACTACCCCGAGAGCCGCCTCATCAGCCTTCTCGACCAACTTCACGTCTCCAGCGCGCTTGCTGTAGACTTGGAGTCGGTTGGCTCCACCGACCCGATGCTTGTCGACTCCGACACGGCATCGCTCGACGCCTACCCCTCCGACGTGGTAGTCTTCGACGACCCTCTCCCTCGAGCTGACAGCGGCAGCAGCGCTGTCACTGAGGTGCTGGTCATCAGCCACGTCGCCAACTCGGGCGAGAACGCCCACGACGCCCTGCAAGCGGCGATGCATGACTTATCCGTCCCCATCCTGGCCGACGCTGACGCCGAGACCCTGGAAGCACGCCGCCTCACCCTCATCGCGGAAGGCCAGAAGATAGCCTCCATGAGACGCCTCACCGAAGCTCACCAGCGCGAAGTCGACCGCGCCGCCTTTGGCACGCCGCCTCATGGCGGGCGGAGCCGAGCCGGCTTCGTCAAGAAGCGCGACGCGGCCATCGCCAGCATGCTGGGGGCAGACCGCCCCGTCTACGCCACCCCGCTCGAGAATCTGCGAGCCGCTCAGGCGGCCGCTGAAGAGCTAAATGGGCTGGGAGCCGATGAGCTCCCCTACGTGACAAGGCAAATCCAGCAGCTGATCGACGCGGCCGCAGAACGGCACGAAGCCGGCGCCCGCGCTGAGAGTCCTCCCCTGCGCCGAGAGCACGCCGCGACATCCCGGTCACCGACTGCAAGCGGCGCCCGCGCAAGGAAAGACAAGGAGCCGGCTGCTAGCCGCAGCCGGACTCGGATCACCATCGAGCGCGACGCGGAAGGCCGCCCTCGAGCAGTGGAGCGCCAAGGAAATCCGCCTCCTCCCCCGCCTCGAGGGGAGAGATATCCCACCCCGCCGCTTGTCACGCATCCGACTCTTGGTGGCCGACTTGGCCACCGCGAAGGAGTCGGCGAGAATGACGCCCGCCACCGGATCGACCGCCTAGCTCGATCGCTGGCGCTAGAAGAAGAAGACGATGTCGGCCCGCCATGCTTTGGCCCCCGCATCCGCGACGAGCCCTTCCCCAAAGGATTCTCGCTCCCCAGAGACACGCCCAAGTACAACGGCTCTGTGAAGCCGGAAGATTGGCTCATCGACTACTCTACTGCTGTCAGCATAGCGAACGGCAACAGGCGCGTAGCCGTGAAGTACGTCCCCCTCATGCTGCAAGGCACGGCACGCACCTGGCTCAACAGGCTCAAGCCCTACAGCGTCAACAGTTGGCTGGACTTCACGGAAGTCTTCGTCCGCAACTTTACCAGCACGTACAAGCGGCCTCCCAAGCCCCGCCAGCTCTCCCTGTGCGTCCAAGGGCCCAATGAGTCGACCCGCGACTACCTCACGTGGTGGGCCGAGCTCCGCAACTCCTGCGAGGGGTGCACGAGGTTCAGGCCATCGAATACTTCACCGCCGGGTGCCGAGAGGGCACCCTCCTGAAGCACCGACTCCTCTGCGACGAGCCGGCTACCCTCGACGAGCTGCTGATCATCGCGGACAAGTACGCCACGGCCGACTCCTCGATGAAGACCGAGCTCCGAGTGGACGCCTCTGGGAAGGTGGTCGCTCCGGCTCCCAAGACGCCGGCTGGCGACCCCAATCGGCGTCCCTACCAGAACGACCACAAGCGCAAGGCCCCTATGCCGCCTTCCACCAGTCGGCAAGTGGCCACAGTCGAAGATGAGCAGCCTGAAGAACGGCCCGCTCCCAAGAAGAAGGGCGGCAGGCCGGCTTGGCAGCCGGCCTTCTCCTACGAGCAGACTCTCGATCCCCCCTGCAAGTTCCACAGCGGCGTGAAGCCGTCCAACCACACGACCCGAAAGTGCCACTGGCTCACACGGATCTCTAAGGGCGAGGGGCTGGTGCCGCCACCGCCTCCCGGCCCGCCGCCTCCAGCCTCCAGCCCCCAGCAGCCGGCTGCTCGACCAGCAGTCGGAGCCATTCAAGATGAGTTCCCTGAAGAGCACGCCGCCTACGTCGTCTTCATGAGCCAGGTTGAAGACAAGCGCAGCCGGCGCCGACAGCACTAAGAGGTCAACGCAGTCGCCTCCAGCAACCCCGAGTTCATGCATTGGTCCGAGAAGCCTATCAACTGGAGCCAGGCCGACCACCCAGAGGTGATGCCGTCCCCTGGCTCCTACGCGTTAGTATTGGATGTCACCCTCGCAACGGAGAGGCGAGCTGCCCGATTCTCCCGCGTTCTGATTGATGGTGGAAGAAGTATCAACATACTGTACCGCGATACCATGGAGAAGCTGAACCTCAAGGCAAAGCAGCTCATGCCAAGCCGGACCGTGTTCCATGGCATCGTACCCGGCCTGTCCTGTTCCCCGATCGGCAAGATCAAGATGGATGTTCTCTTCGGAGACAAGGATCACTTTCGCCGAGAAGCAATGTGGTTCGAGGTAGTAGATCTGGAGAGCCCTTACCACGCCTTGCTTGGCCGACCTGCTCTGGCCAAGTTCATGGCTGTGCCCCACTACGCCTACCAGAAGATGAAGATGCCGAGCTCGAAGGGGATCATCACTGTAGCCGGCGACTACAAGAAGTCCATCGAGTGCGCCGCAGCCAGCAGTCGGCTGGCCGAGTCCCTCGTAGTGGTAGAAGAGAAGAAGATGCTGGAGCGAGTTGTGGCCATGGCCGGCAAGCAGTTGGCCTTGTCTCCCAACCCCAAGGATTATGATGCGCAGGGCTCCTTCCAGCCAGCCAAGGAGACGAAGAAGATACCTCTGGACCCGGAGAACCCGGAAAGGTTTGCAGTCATTGGTGCAAACCTCGACAGTAAATAGGAAGGCGAGCTCGTCGACTTCCTCCGTGAGAATCGAGACATCTTTGCATGGTCCCCAAAGGACATGCCGGGTGTTCCGAAGGATTTCGCCGAGCACAAATTGCACGTCCGAGCCGACGCGAAGCCGGTCAAGCAGCCCCTCCGCAGACTGTCAGAAGAGAAGCGAAGAATCGTAGGAGAAGAGATAGCCCGGCTCCTCGCCGCCGGCTTTATTATGGAAGTATTTTTCCAGAGTGGCTTGCCAACCCAGTCATGGTGTTGAAGAAGAACAACAAATGGCGTATCTGTATAGACTACACCAGCCTCAACAAAGCCTGCCCCAAAGATCGGTTTGCTTTGCCACGGATTGATCAAGTGATAGACTCCACGGCCGGATGCGAGCTATTGAGTTTTTTGGATGCCTACTCAGGATACCACCAGATCAAGTTGGACCCAGCAGACCGCCTGAAGACTGCCTTCATCACACCATTCGGAGCTTTCTGTTACCTGACTATGACATTCGGCTTGAGGAATGCCGGTGCCACTTTTCAGCGTTGTATGCAGAAATGCCTCCTCAAGCAACTCGGCAGAAATGCCCACGTCTACGTAGACGATATTGTGGTGAAGACAGAGAAGCGCGACACCCTGCTGGAGGACCTCAAATAAACATTTGCCAACTTGCGCCAATTCCAGATCAAGCTCAACCCTGAGAAATGCGTATTCGGAGTACCAGCCGGCCAGCTTCTAGGCTTTCTGGTCTCCGAACGCGGCATTGAGTGCAACCCTGTGAAGATCAGGGCCATTGAGAGAATGGAGATTCCCACCAAGTTGCGGGACATGCAGAAGTTCACTGGGTGCCTGGCCTCCTTAAACCGCTTTATCAGCTGGCTAGGAGAGAAGGCTCCCCCCCTGTACCGACTCATGAAGAAATCCACTCATTTCGAGTGGAATGACCAAGCAGACCAAGCCTTCCATGAGTTGAAGAAGATGCTGACTACACCACCTGTCCTGGCGGCGCCGACTGAGAAGGAGCCCATGCTCCTTTACATTGCCGCGACTAGCCGAGTGGTCAGTACAGTTGTCGTGGTCCAGCGCCCGGAAGAAGGCCGAGCCCAGCTAGTCCAGAGGCCGGTGTATTATCTAAGCGAAGTACTATCCAGCTCAAAGCAAAACTACCCGCACTACCAGAAGATGTGCTATGGAGTGTACTTCGCCGCCAAGAAGCTGCAGCCCTACTTTCAAGAGCATCCCATCACGGTCGTGTGCACCGCCCCGCTTGCCAAGATCATAGGCAGCTGGGATGCATCCGGCCGGGTGGCTAAATGGGCCATTGCGCTGGCGCCTTACACAATCTTCTACTAGCCCCGCACCGCCATCAAGTCCCAAGCATTGGCCGACCTCCTCATCGACTGGGCCGAGACCCAGTACCTACCGCCGGCTCCCGACTCTACCCATTGGCGGATGCACTTCGACAGGTCCAAGATGCGCACCGGCTTGGGAGCCGGCATCGTCCTCACCTCTCCCAAAGGCGACAAACTCAGATACATGCTCCAAATCCACTTCGCCGCCTCCAACAACGTGGCCAAGTACGAGGCACTCATACACGGGCTCCGGCTAGCTAAAGAGCTCGGCATACGTCGGATCCTGTGTTATGGCGACTCAGACTTGGTGGTCCAGCAGTCATCTGGCGACTGGGACGCCAAGGATGCAAACATGGCGAGCTATCGATTCCTCGTCCAGCAGATCAGTGGGTACTTCGAAGGGTGCGAGTTCCTTCACGTGCCACGGGCCGACAACGACCAAGCAGATGCCCTGGCGCGGATCGGCTCTACCCGACAGGCTATACCGACTGGTGTCTCTCTCCAGCGCCTCCTCAAACCATCCATCAAGCCGTCTCCAGAGTCGGACTCTATCTTCGTACCGCCTGCCGCCGATGCAGCCGGATCCAACTGGAGGAACCCAGCAGGCGGCTCGGGGACTTTGACAACCGGCCCGGGGACTGCCGTAGTCGCACCCGGCTCGGGGACTTCAGAACCCGGCCCGGGGACTGCAGCAGTCGGCCCGGGGACTGCAGCGACACAAGAAGCGGTGGCCGGCTCCAACTCCCCACCGCCCGACCCGCCCACCCGAGTCACAGTGGCTGTACTGACAGTAGAAGAAGTCACAGCTCCATCATGGGCCCAGCCCATCCTCAACTTCCTAGTCAATAGAGAGCTGCCGACTGATGAGATCTCGGCAAGACTAGTGCAACGTCGAGCCGGAGCATATGCAATAATAAACAGAGAACTTGTCAAGCGCAGCGTCACTGGAGTCTTCCAGCGCTGCGTCGAGCCAGAGAAAGGTGTGGCAATCCTCAAGGATATCCATCAAGGCGAATGCGGCCACCACGCAGCCTCAAGATCACTTGTGGCCAAAGCTTTCCGCCACGGTTTCTTTTGGCCGACTGCGTTGGAAGATGCCAAAGAGATAGTCAAAAGTTGCAAAGGATGCCAAGTCTTCAGTTCCAAGCAACACCTGCCGGCTTCTGCACTCAAGACCATTCCCCTCACCTGGCCCTTTGCCGTCTGGGGGCTGGACATGGTGGTCCCATTAAGGACAGCCCGCGGCGGCCTGACACACCTGCTTGTCGCCGTGGACAAATTTACCAAGTGGATCGAAGCAAAGCCGATCAAGAAGCTGAATGGGCCGACTACCGTGACGTTCATTGCCGACATCACTACTCGGTACGGCGTGCCGCACAGCATCATCACCGACAACGGCACAAACTTTGCCAAAGGAGCACTGGCACGTTTCTGCGTGACGCAGGGCATCCGACTGGACTTAGCGTCCGTTGCCCACCCGCAGTCAAACGGCCAGGTCGAGCGAGCAAATGCACTCATCCTCTCCGGCATCGAGCCCCGACTGGTCGTACCACTGGAGCAATCGGCCGGCTGCTGGCTCGATGAGCTGCCGGCTGTCCTCTGGAGTCTGCGTACTACCCCTAACAAGTCAACCGGCTTCACTCCGTTCTTCCTTGTATATGGTGCCGAGGTCGTCATCCCAACCGACATCGAGTTTGACTCGCCTTGGGTCACCATGTACACGGAGGCGGAGGCCAAGGAAGCGTGAGAAGACGGCGTCGACCTGCTGGAAGAAGGCCGGCTGTTAGCACTCAGCCGGTCCACCATCTACCAGCAGGGTTTGCGTCGTTACCACAACCGCAAGGTCAAGCCAAGATCTTTCCAAGAGGGCGACCTTGTGCTTCGGCTGATCCAGCGAACAGCCGGCCAGCACAAGCTCTCGGCCCCTTGGGAAGGCCCTTTCGTCATCAGCAAGGCGCTAGGCAACGACTCCTACTACCTGATCGACGCACAAAAACCAAGAGCACGCAAGAGGGATGATTCCGGCAAGGAGTCGGAGCGACCATGGAACGCGAACCTCCTGAGAAGATTTTATAGTTGAAAGCAGTATGTATCATGCTACCTTTTTGTATTAAGTACGAAACAATGGGCCCCCCGAGGAGCACTCGGGGACTGCCCTCCTTTATCTATGAATGACGAGTGTCATATTCATGAATGTATTATTACATTTGATTTTCTGTTTGGCACCGGGTTCGACTAGTCGGCCCGGGGACTGGCCGCCTTAAGTTATATTAAAGTTCTACCTGAAGTCAGACAAGTAGTGTGCCGGCACCCAAGCCCTCTCTTGTTCAAAGTCGCAGCTCGAACAACCGACTGTCCAACTAGCAAGAGCCAATGGCAGAAAGGATGCCCACATGAAAAACGGCTAAGGACTAACAAACTTGTATAACGAAAAGACGGCCTCCAACCATGCTTGCCGGCTGTCAAAACAGCCGGCTGGCTGGCCTCCCAATCACTTCGCTATAATCCAACAAAGCTAGAGTACTTGCCCTCCCAACTGGCCGGGCACTCCTCCAGCCACAGATTGCAGAGCAACTGTCCGACTGGGGAGGCGGCAACCAAGGGAGGGCGGCAAAGGAAACAGCAGAAGGATGAAAAGCAAAGAACAAGGGAAAGCCAAACGCATGCATAATCATATTTACACATAAGGCCCCCAATAGGCCGGTAATCCATATAGTTCGAATACACCCCCAGTGGGTGGAATTGTGCAAACCTAACAAAATACTGTTCCAAGAGTGGTAGAACAGGAAAATAGAGGCAGCAGACTAGACTAAAGGCGCAGTGTGGGAGCCGGGTTGGTCGGTGGAGACGGCGCCACCGGCTGGAGGAGTGGCCGGCTGGCGGGTCTCGGCTTGATCATCGCCGGCTGCAGGCGGTGCACCCGCACGTGCCTTGTTGCTGGAGGCACGGTCAAGCTGAGGCTGACCGGCCGCTCCACCATCTGGCCCGGCGTCTTCACCCTCCTCCTCCTCCTCCTCGCCCTCATCGCTGGAGTCGATCTCCTCCGCCGAGTCCTTGCCGTCTGCCGGGTTCAGCCCGAACCACTCCTCCGGCTGGGCAATACCGTTGTCGTCCACTTCAGGAGCGAAGGCGCTGGTGTCGGTATAGTCGGCGATCGCCGAAGCCCGCTGGATGATAGCCGGCCGCGCCCGCTCCAGCTCCGTGTCGGCCTCCTGCCGCCAGGTGGCTAGCTGGTCCAGACTCAGCTCGGGATACCAGGCCTTGGCGAACTCCAGCGCCCGCCTGGCGCCGGACCGAGCCGCCGATGCCTTCCAGGCCTCGAAGCGGCCGACCGCCACCTCCAGCCAGTCGGCAGTCCGACTGGGGGTGCGGGGAATCACTTCACCAGGCCAGAGAGCGGCCAACACCTGCGCCCCAACACGCTGAAGCCGGCGGAGCAGGCGATGAGCCGGCTGGAGGCGGGCCTGGATCGCCAAGAGCTGCTCCTCTAGCGACCGGCGAGCGTTTGGTGCGATTTCGGCGCCAGCCTGCCTTTGTGCCTCGCGGTGGGCCTCGACGACCTGGTTGGCGATGGTAGAGTAGCCAGGGAAGTACTCTACGCAAGGAAGAAAGAGAGAGAAGAGAAAAACACCAAGTCAG
This sequence comes from Aegilops tauschii subsp. strangulata, assembly GCF_002575655.3. Taxonomy (NCBI): domain Eukaryota; kingdom Viridiplantae; phylum Streptophyta; class Magnoliopsida; order Poales; family Poaceae; genus Aegilops; species Aegilops tauschii. Next base: position 362,251,763 of record NC_053039.3, read on the forward strand.
AAAACGAGCTAAAACGGCAAGCGGCGAGCAAGGACGAAGAGGAAGGCGGCCTACCGTCAACCAAGTCTTCGATCTGGCCATAGCCGTTGATCAGCGTCTGCTTCGCTTCGGCCCAGCTGGCCGCCTCTGTCTCATACTCGGCTTGGAGGGCGGCCTCGCTGTCCCGCACCGCCCTCAGGGCCGCCTTGTGGCTCTCCTCCTGGTCGGCCAACCTCTTGGCCAGGCGGTCACGCTCCTGTGCCAAGGCGGCAAACTCGGCCTCCTTAGCACGGAGGGCGGCCTGACTCCCTCCCAGCTGCTCCCTTAGACTGGCGTTGGCCGCTGCAGGGATGGCAGAAAAGAAAGGAGCAATAAGGAAGAAGTCGTCAAGGAAGATCCGACCCGACTGCTCAGCAGTCGGCCCGAATCTCGGGGACTACACCCAGTGTGTGCGCTGACACGCCCCCACATGAGATAAAAGACGAAGCACCTACCTCAGCTCTCAGATAGGTCAGCAGTCTTCTGGGTCAGCTCCCGAGCCTCGGAGTTGAAGGCTGCCGCGCGGAGATTGTGGTAGTCCTGCAAGTCAGGCAGAGGAGCGAATGAGAACAAGAATAGCAAAACAAGCCCGCTAGGAAGTTCCAAGCCGCCTGCTCAGCAGCCGACTCGGAACTCGGGGACTACACCAAGTGGGTGTGCTGACGCGCCCCACGGAAGAAACCAAGATCAAAAAAAGCAAAGACAAGAAGACTAACCCGAATGGCCGCCCGCGTCGCAAGGAACTCGTCATTATATTTCCTCAGCGCCGCAGCCTGGGCTTGAAGCCGGTTCCGGACGTCCTGCGCGGCTATGTCCACCACAGCCGTCCCTCCACCCGACGTCCACCCTGAGCTGGCGCTGGCCGCCTCCATGTCCTGGGCCGACGAGCTGGAGCCCGCGGCCGTCTGCGGCTCCGATGCAGCCTTTCCCGCGCGCTGGCGCGACGGCATCTGGACCAGCAGATCAGTCCTCGCGGCCGGCTCGCCCCCGGCCGATTGCGCAGGCGGCAAGTTAGGCCGGCCGCCTTGGGTCGCCCCAATCGGCGGGGCCAGTGCTGCCTCCCTCTCCGGGACGACGACGTCGTCCTCCCTCTCCAATCCCGGCTGGTCACCGCCGGCTTCTTCTGGCGGGGGCTCTGGGGCCTCAGGCGCCGCGATGCGCAGAGGGGTGACTAGCAAGGCCCCCTCCTCCATCGCCGTGGCCGCAGCCTCTGCTTGGGCCTTGGCCGCTGCATCGGCGCGCGCCTTCGCTGCCTCCTCCTCCTGCGCCGCCTTGGCGGCGGCCGCCCTCAACTCCTCCGCCTCCCGCTCCTCCCGCGCCTCCCGCGCGTTTCGCTCCATCGCCGCCTGGAGCTCGGCACGGGGGTCCACGCGGCGAGTGGTGCTCCCGGATCCTCCCGACGATCCAACGACGAAGGCGGCAGCAACCCGCTCGAGCGACAGTGGAGCCCTGATTTTTTGAGAAAGGACAAGGATTCAGGAACTACCAGAGAAAAGAAGAAAGAATACACGAAGAAGTATACACTTACGCCGACACCGTCTGCGGCTGCTTCACCGCCTTGCGGAAGTGGGCCACCTTCACGGCCGCCTCTTCCCGCCTGGTCGCCGCTGCCCTGCCCTTGGGCTTCTTCGACCGACTGCCGAACAAGCCCGACGCGGCACGACGCTTCTGCCCGCCGCCCCGAGCAGGCGGCGCGGCGGAGGAACCCGCGCCGTGGCCAGACGCCGGCTGGCGACGTGGGACGACTTCCGCCTCGTCGTCATCCGGCCAGTCGTCGAAGCTGACTCCAAGCTCGGAGCCGCCGGCTTGGCCGCCACCCGCCTCGGTGTTGTCATCCATGGCGGCCGCCCTCAAGTCGGGGTCCTCCAGGTCATGCTCCATCCGGCCGGGGAGGAATCGGCGCTCCGCCCCCGACTCGCCTGCAGGCCGAAGGAGAGGGCTCTGCCGAGACGTGCCGATTAGTCAGAGTCGGCCAAAAAGAACTCGGCGACAAAACTAAGAGAAGAAAGGGAAAAAGAGAACATACCGTGGGTGGCGGATGTGCCCGGGAATATGGCTCCTTGCCAAACTGCCACTCTGCGGAGATCTTGCAGTTCGCAAGGTAGTTCACCATATGGGCCACCTCGTCGTGCGGCATGTCCTTGGTGCACATCCGACTCGGATCGAGCTGGCCGCTCATCTGACAGATCAGGTGAGGGCGGCTCTGAAGCGGAAGCACCCGGCGCGTGAAGAAGGCGGCCAGCAAGTCGGGCCCAGTCAGGCCCTCCGATTGGATCATCACCCGCAGTCGGGCGACGACTGTGGAAGCTCTGGACTAGGTTCTTAGTTAAAAAGAACCAAATCGTCGACTGTCCGGACGCAGAAGCCCTAGCGGCCTTCAGACACAGTGTCCGGGACGAGTGGCTCGCCCGTCACCTTGGCCAGGAAAAACCAAAATCCATGCCAGCCCTTACCGCTCTGATGACCCACTTTTGCGCGGGAGAAGACAGTTGGCTCGCTTGTAGAAGCAACAGCGCCAGCGATCCGGGCACTTCCAAAGTTCGAGACGGCAATGGAAAACCACGACGCAATAAACACGAACATGGTAATACTAATGAGGGAACGCATGACACAATGGTCAACGCCGGATTCAGCGGCCCCAAACCGGGTCAACGGAAAAAGCCATTTACGGCAAATAGAGACGGACCATCCAAATTAGACAAGATATTGGATAGGCCATGCCAGATTCATGGCCACCCCAATAAACCAGCTAATCACACCAACAGAAGCTGTTGGGTCTTCAAACAGACCGACAAGTTAAATGTTGAAGACAAGGGGAAGAGGCCGCCCGGCGATAACGATGACCAAGAGACTCGCCAACCAAACACCGGGGGCCAGAAGCAATTTCCCCCCGAAGTAAAAACAGTGAACATGGTATACGTGACACACAACTCTAAAGGGGAGCAGGAGAAGCACTCCCTCTGGACCGAGGATCATACTATGGCAACCTCAGCCGAAGTACAAAGCGGTCTTATTAAACCGCATACCTTGTCGGCCATTAAGCCACCGTTCTCCATTCAACAGGATCGACCAATTTCGGAGCTGGACTAGCAGTTCGGCTTCCGCCGTCCTCCTCATATATCTGCGAAATCGGTACCGCGCATACATAACTATGCACTTAAGATACCCTGGGCATCGGCGGAAGAAATATACGGACGAGCCTACAAGTACTCCCATAAACCTCTTTTTTCTTTTCTAACTACTCTTTTCTTTTCATTATCCTTTACCACAGGTGGCTCAAAGGCGGGTCATCCCACGAACTCTATTGAAGTTCGGGTTCATATACTCACCCAAAGGCTATTCCCTCCAGGGAACCCCTTCACCGAGGACAGGCGGCGCAGACGTGCGACAGGAGGTCCAAAATAACTTTTTGTAGACCGCACTCTCTATCTTGAGCCTATAAGGTGCCTTTTTCCTCAGCCTTCGACCCCCGACATGTCAAATAGCCGGGGTTGCGGCTTTGTCATCTATAAAATAACAATTGGCATATCACTCAGGTCCCGGTGAACATAAACCGTATTCGGTATTAGTTTTTTCTAAAGAACCAAATTTTGCTCCTTTGGTTGTTTCACACACACCTCGGCATAACCTGCCAGGGGCTCGGTATGGGAACAAATGAGTTGCCGACAAGTCCGAACAGCTTTATAGCATACTTCGGCGTCGCGAGTTTGGCCTTATATGCATCAGCTCTGAATCATGTGTTGGGTCAATAGTTGGGTTGCCCGGCTCCTGTGCTGGCTACCTTACGTTCCGCTCTATCGGCTAAGGTAGTGAAGGGAGAACTACTACGATTGTGCTTCCGGTTCATTTGGTCAAGCACCTTAGTAGAGAAAGCCAAAAACTGACTGTCATGATGCGGCGAGAGCTGGTCAACCACTCGACGACTTAATGGAATCTTTCGCGATTCCCTCCGTATTATACGAAGGACCTTTTTTCTTCAGGTCATATATGTAACACACCGTATTGGAATAAGCCGTGTACATATCAGGGCCTATATCGTAGTCCCCCCATAAAACTCCTATGGCTAAGTGAAAGTGTTAATGCCCTATAGTCCGATTGCCTAGTTCGCCGCATTGACACCTCCTTCATGGACCAAGACGTTGGATTAAGAGTGATCAAATGCTTTTCCGAACACCCCCGTACTTCCTACGAGGGGGCTGAAGCCGACGACTGGAAAACTTTCAGATTATACAAAAATGGCCGAGGTTTTAGGCAACACTAAAACGAAAATAGCTTTATTATATTATAATATTGTCTTTTACAATTTCCATACACTTCACTCGAATATTATGTCTTTCGAGCATTGACCCTCTATCAAGAGGGCAGCCTCTAAGACATCCTCGAAATAATGCTCTAGTGCGTGGTGGTCCTTGCCCTTGGGTGGACTCTTCGCTGCAACATCGATGGCCTTCATCTTCGTCCAGTATGTCTTAGCACGGGCAAAGGCCATCCGTGCACCTTCAATGCACGCTGATCGCTTAACGGCGTCGATTCGCGGCACCGCGTCAGCAAGTCGCCGCACCAAACCAAAATAACTATCCGGAATTGGCTGGGTCGGCCACAGCCGGACCACAACGTCCTTTATGGCAGCACCGGATATCCGGTGAAGCTCGGCCCATTGGGTCAACTGTTCGTTCAGCAACAGTGGGCGATTTGACGCACCAAATTGTCACTAGAAAAGCTTCTCCGTTGCATACCCTTCTCGCGCTTGGTAAAACTGCGCCGCATCGCAAGCACTCTTCGGCCAGTCCAAAAACGCACCTGGAGAACTCCACACTTGATTAAGCGGAGCATAATTCGGATCGCCGAACTTAGTTTGCAATAGAAAGGGCTTACCAGCCGCGATCTCCCCAGCTTGTCAGATCTCCTCCCGGGCCGCTCTAGATTCGGACCGCGTTTCTTTTACCTCTCGTAAGGCCTTGTCAAGATCAGCCGTTTTGGCTTTATTATCCTTCTTGAGGAACTCACAGCGGCTAGCGGCATCCTTTAGCTCACGCGCCATCGAGGATATTCTCTCCCCGCATTGACGCCGAGCAGCCTGTTCGGCCTTTAACTCGGCAGAAGCCTTCTCGGCAGCCGGATTCCCAATCCGGGCCTGCTCCTTGGCCCGGGCCAGCTCAGCCCGAAGGATCTCGACCGCTGCGGCACCATCTGCAGTCATGCATATTTCAGTATACAATATTTCGCGGCATGCTTACATAACAAAGCACGCGCTTGTAAATACTGCCCCAAAAACATACCTTGCGACTCGTCAAGACGCTTGTTAATAAACGTAAGGTCATCTCCCACCACATCAAGCTTCCGCTCCAGATGGGCAACTTCTGTAGTCCGGGCGGACGCCAGGGAAGTGACAGCCTGTGTTCCACTTAATCGGATTATTCCCTGGGCATATCTTTTTGATCCTCTGATTGCCTCCCTTGGAAAGCCAATCAGAGTCTCAGGGGCTACTACCTATACATAGGCGCAGTTTGTGAATAAAGCACAATAAAAAATATTAGATTACAAACCTCGAAGCCTCTTAGCAGGCTCGTGAAGGCTTCATTCAATCCGCCTTTTGCGGATAGAACCCTTTCAACCACCGTACCCATTAAGGTACGGTGTTCCTCTAAGACAGACGCCTTTCGTAGCATGTTCGTAAATACATCCAGCGCTTCGGGATCTCCGGAAGCTGTCGTAGGAGTACAGCCTCCCTTCGAAGGGATCCGTTTATTCGTCCTTGTGGTTGTCTCCGGCTGTAGGCCGGACAGCTCGGGGCCTTTATTGTTGGCCCCCGGATCCTGGGCTACCAAGTATCACCTTTGGGTAGTGTCTTCATCACCCCTCACACTACTTGTTGATCAGGAGAGACCCTCTGGGACGACACCTCAAAGTCCTCCGCCTTATTGGGCGAGGAGACCGGTGGCGGTGTCTCGCTTTCCATCATCTCCGGAAGAAGATCTCTCGAGGAGGAGGATTGGTGAAGAAGACTATTTGCCGAGCTGCAAAAACATATATCCTAGATGTTACCTTGGTAACAGGAAAGGAACGAGATATGTTTAAAAACATCCTTGTTCACTTACGATTCGGCTAGAGGCTTGTCCTTATCATGGGACTGTGCGAAGACGCCATCCTCCAAGCCCGAGCCGCCCGACTGGGGCATGCCTCGCTTGGGAGCCTTTTCCTCCCAATCTTCGGAGGCAACCCTTTTCTTACCATGGGGGGAAGAGACGTTGACTTCCCCTTCATTTATGTCTTCGGACGAGGGAATTTTGATTTCCCCGGACACAATGTCTGATATACCTTCGGGATGGAGGCCGCCTTTGGCCCTCCCGCTTTCCGCCTTGTTCTCCTCCACAGGCATCTGGTATGGTGCCGGGGCTAGCATCCTTGTTAGTACGGGATCCGCTGAGTCTTCGGGGAGGGGGGCCGAACACCTAATCCGCCCCGCTTTCTTTATCCAGCCCTGGAAGAAGATAGTTTGCTCAGTAACATATTACAGCATACTTAACTACAAAGTGTTCAGGAGTTGAGCGCTTACCGAGGTATCCGGATGGTTGCAGTCGAGGCCGATGTCCTTGGTGGTGTCCGGCCACTTTTTCGTTTCCCGAAAAACAACTTCCACATCCCTTTGTGCGTAGTGCCGAAGAAGTGTTGAAGGGTCCGTGGTCCTTCTGGATTAAACTCCCACATGCGGAGAGGCCTACACTAGCATGGCAGGGCTCGGCGGACTAGCATTACTTGAATCACGTTGACAAGATCGATGTCCTTCTTAAGGAGGGTTCGGATGCAGCTCTGTAGAGTCTACACTTCATCAACTGATCCCCAGTACAACCCCTTATTAATCCATGATGCAAGCTATAACGGAGGACCAGAACGGAACGCAGGTATAGCCGCCCACCTGGTACCGCGGGGTTCCATGATGTAAAACCACTCCCGCTGCCATTGATTGGAAGTTTCGGTGAAAGAGCCTTTTGGCCAGTGAGTATTGTTAAGCTTGCTCACTACAGCGCCGCCGCACTCTGGTTGTTTCCCATCAACCACCTTCGGCTTCACACTGAAGGTCTTGAGCCATAAGCTGAATTGTGGGGGAATTTGGAGGAAGGCCTCACACATAATGATAAACGCCGAGACGTGGAGGAAAGAATCTGGGGCTAGATCGTGAAAATCTAGTCTATCATAAAACATGAGCCCCCGAACGAAGGGGTGAAGAGCGAACCCTAGCCCTCAGAGGAAGTGAGAGATGAATATGACCCTCTCGCCGGATCTGGGAGTCGGAATAGCCTGTCCTTGAGCAGGAAGCCTGTGGGGGATCTCCGCGGTCAGGTATCTGGCCGCCCGAAGCTTTGCAATGTCCTCCTCTGTAACAGAGGAAGCCACCCATCCGCCCTGTGGGCTGGGTCCGGACATGATTAGGAAGCTTGAAGCAATGAAGTCGAGCCTTGTGTGCTAGAACTTGAGGTTGGGAAGGCTGAGGAGAGGTTTGGCATAAACAGAGATGACCCTTGGCTCCTTTATAAAGGCATCGGGTATCAAACGCTTCCTCCTAAGCCTGAAAACCAGCATATTCCTAAGGAATCTTCCCACTGGAACGGTTGGGTTGCCCACGCTCGTATTGATGAGAATCCCGCAATAAGGGGACACAATCTCTGCTTCGACAAGACGTGCCAATAAAAACCGCGCCTCGAAACATGGAACGGTAGGACAAGAAACGGTTCGAAATAATGACCGGACAAGCGTGATGTCACATTACAAAAAGTTGTCAGCAGATTGGACTCGTGAAAAATTATATTCTCTACGGTTGTATGTGGTACTTGTGTTGCAGATCCGGACACGTTCGTTCGAAGACTATCTTGGAGTATCGGGAAAGGGAACCCGCCTTGCAATGCCGAAGACAATCTGCGCGCCGGACACCTCGTCATTGAAGCCTGGTTCAGGGGCTACTGAGGGAGTCCTGGACTAAGGGGTCCTCAGGCATCCGACCTGTTGGACATGGGCCGGACTGATGGGCTGTGAAGATACAAAGACCTAAGACTCTCACCCGTGTCCGGATGGGACTCTCCTTGGCGTGGAAGGCAAGCTTGGCGATCAAATATGAATATTCCTTTTCTCTGTAACCGACTTTGTACAACCCTAGCCCCCTCCGGTGTCTATATAAACCGGAGGGCTTAGTCCGGATCGGCAGATATACAATTATAGTCATACAAGCTAGACTTCTAGGGGTTTAGCCATTATGATCTCGTGGTAGATCAACTCTTCCAATACTCATATTCATCAAGAGTAATCAAGCAGGAAGTAGGGTATTACCTCCATAGAGAGGGCCCGAACCTGGGTAAAGACTGTGTCCCCTGTCTCCTGTTACCATCGACCTTAGACGCACAGTTCGGGAGCCCCTACCCAAGATCCGTCGGTTTTGACACCGACAGTCTCCATTAACGTGGACATACGATAGCACCACCTATCAGAACCACACAAAAAATATATGTGTCTCCATTGCGTTTGCAAACTCCAATCCCATTACTTTCTTGCAACTTGCATGCTTTACTATTTCTGTTGCATACACTCTTGTCATTCTTGCTTGAAATGTATCTTGAATGCTTTAACTTGTGTTAAAACTCAACCTTAACTTGAAGAATTTAAAAAACTGCTATCTTTGCTTGTTAAGGGTCTAATTATCCCCCTCTAGACCCCTCTTCTCGATCCTCTCAATTGGTATCAGAGCATTAGTCTCCGTTGCTTTTGTTTAATCGCCATTGGAGGAAGATGAATGAGTCTATGATCGGGAGTATTAGACATAGAGTGCCTATGCTTGACGGGGAGTTCTATAGTTCTTGAAAGAATTAGATGCTTGAGATTTTCAATGAATATGATTTGAACAAGTATATTACTAGCCCTTATGTGCCTCCTATTGATCCCTTGCATCCTACCCTCGATGAGTATCTTGACATGGTTGGCAATCTTAGAACTATTGATCTTTTCATTAGAGGTTTGCCTAGAAATTTTCTTTTGTGCTTGCCTACTTTTGAATGTGCTTATACTATATGGAAATATCTTGAGCAACGCTTTCGGAATTATTCCTTGAAAAATCTAGATGAGATTCTTCAAAAGTCTATTGCTTTTTATAAAATAAAGCCTCGTGATCCTAAGTTTGATGAATGTCCATTTGAGCTTTGTGATCTTATGCGTGCTAAAGGAAATGTTGGAGTCATTAGTAGCATCATTTCACAAAAAATTAGAATCCATAAACTTGCACATATTGTCATGGTCATAGATATGATGAATCACTTGCTCTAGGTAATGATCACACGGATGATGATATTGAGCATGGCTATTATGATGAAGATGAAGATGAAGATAGTGACATTGACTTTGATGAGACTATTGGAAATCTTAGTCTCATGGCCAACTTTCGTGACTACATGGCCGGACGGAAAGAATGGATTCTCAATAGTAGATGTACTATCATATGACCGGAGATAAGGACATGTTCGGTGTGCTTTCTAAAAACGATGGCCCACGCAAGTATGTAACTTTTGGAGATAACTCCAAGGTAAGGTACTTGGCCTTGGTAAGGTGGCGATTTCCAACGATAGCTCTATCCAAAATGTTATGCTCGTTGAATCTCTTGGTTACAATCTCCTTTCCGTATCTAGACTAGCCGACATTAATTTCAATGTTCTATTTACCGACGTAGGTTGCCAAGTGTTTCGTAGAGATAATCATAATATGGTCTTGACCGATGTTTGTAGAGGTGATCTATACATTGTTGATTTCACTAAGAGAGCCCAACCTCATACTTTCTTATTTGCTAAATCTTCTAAAGGATGGTTATGGCATAGAAGGTTAGGTCATGTGGGCATGGGAAATCTTGATAAGCTTATTAAAGGTGATCACATCCTTGGTGTTAAAGATGTTATATTTGACAAGGATAGACTATGAAGTGCTTGTCAAGAAGGAAAACAGGTTGGAGGGAGCCATCCCGTGAAGAACATCATGACCACGAGAAGACCACTCGAGCTACTACATATGGAACTTTTCGGTACAAATGCCTACAAGAGTCCCGGTGGTAACTCATTCGGTTTGGTCATTGTTGACGACTTTTCAAGATTTACGTGGATGTTCTTGTTGGGGAACGCAGTAATTTCAAAAAAATTCCTATGCACATGCAAGATCATGGTGATGCACAGCAACAAAAGGGGAGAGTGTAGTCCACGTACCCTCGTAGACCGTAAGCGGAAGCGTTATGACAACACAGTTGATGTAGTCGTACGTCTTCATGATCCGACCGATCCTAGTGCCGAAAGTACGGCACCTCCGCGATCTGCACACGTTCAGCTCGGTGAGGTCCCACGAACTCTCGAGCCAGCTGAGTGTCGAGGGAGAGCTTCATCAACACGACGGGGTGATGACGGTGATGATGAAGCTACCGGCGCAGGGCTTCGCCTAAGCACTGCAACGATATGAACGAGGTGGACTATGGTGGATGGGGCACCGCACACGGCTAAGAGATCAATGATCAACTTGTGTGTTCTAGGGTGCCCCCTGCCCCCGTATATAAAGGAGCAAGGGGGAGGCCGGCCGGCCCTAGGGCGCGCCAAGGAGGGGAGGAGTCCTCCTCCTAGTAGGAGTAGGACTCCCCCTTTCCTAGTCCAACTAGGAGGGGGAAGGGGGAAGGAAGGAGAGGGAGAGAGGGAGGGAAAGAGGGGGCGCCGCCCCCTCCTTGTCCAATTTGGACTCCTCAAGGGGGAGGGGGCGGGGGCGCGGCCAGCCCTAAGCCTCCCTCCTCTCTCTCTCTCACAAGGCCCATGTTGGCCCATTAGTTCCCCCGGGGGTTCCGATAACCCCCGGCACTCCGATAATTATCCGGTGACCCCCCGGAACTCATCCGGTATCTGAATATAGTCATCCAATATATCAATCTTTATGTCTCAACCATTTCGAGACTCCTCGTCATGTTCGTGATCACATCCAGGACTCCGAACTATCTTCGGTACATCAAAACACATAAACTCATAATACCGATCGTCACCGAACGTTAAGTGTGCGGACCCTACGGGTTCGAGAACTATGTAGACATGACTGAGACTCATCTCCAGTCAATAACCAATAGCGGAACCTGGATGTTCATATTGGCTCCCACATATTCTACGAAGATCTTTATCGGTCAAATCGCATAACAACATACGTTGTTCCCTTTGTCATCGGTATGTTACTTGCCCGAGATTTGATCATCGGTATCTCAATACCTAGTTCAATCTCGTTACTGGCAAGTCTCTTTACTCGTTCCGTAATGCATCATCCTGAAACTAACTCATTAGTCACATTGCTTGCAAGGCTTATAGTGATGTGCACTGAGAGGGCCCATAGATACCTCTTCAACAATCGGAGTGACAAATCCTAATCTCGATCTATGCCAACTCAACAAACACCTTCGGAGACACCTGTAGAGCATCTTTATAATCACCCAGTTACGTTGTGACGTTTGATAGCACACAAGGTGTTCCTTCGGTATTCGGGAGTTGCAACATGTATAAGTCATGAAGAAAGCAGTAGCAATGAAACTGAAATGATCATAATGCTAAGCTACGAATGGGTCTTGTCTATCACATCATTCTTTGATGATGTGATCCCATTCATCAAATGACAACACATATCTATGGTTAGGAAACTTAACCATCTTTGATTAACGAGCTAGTCAAGTAGGGGCATACTAGGGACACTCTGTTTGTCTATGTATTCACACATGTACTAAGTTTCCGGTTAATACAATTCTAGCATGAATAATAAACATTTATCATGAAATAAGGAAATAAATAATAACTTTATTATTGCCTCTAGGGCATATTTCCTTCAATCTCCCACTTGCACTAGAGTCAATAATCTAGTTCACATCGCCATGTGATTTAACACCAATAGTTCACATCACCATGTGATTAGCACCCATAGTTCACATTGCCATGTGACCAACACTCAAAGGGTTTACTAGAGTCAGTAATCTAGTTCACATTGCCATGTGATTAACACCCAAAGAGTACTAAGGTGTGATCGTGTTTTGCTTGTGAGAGAAGTTTAGTCAACGGGTCTGCCAAATTCAGATCCGTATGTATTTTGCAAATTTCTATGTCTACAATGCTCTGCACGGAGCTACTTTAGCTAATTGCTCCACTTTCAATATGTATCCGGATTGTGACTTAGAGTCATCCAGATTGGTGTCAAAGCTTGCATCGACGTAACTCTTTACGACGAACTCTTTATCACCTCCATAATCGAGAAATATTTCCTTAGTCCTCTAAGGATAATTTTGACCGTTGTCCAGTGATCTACTCCTAGATCAAAATTGTACTCCCTTGCCAAACTCAGGGCAGGGTATACAATAGGTGTGGTACACAACATGGCATACTTTATAGCACCAATGGCTGAGGCATAGGGAATGACTTTCATTCTCTCTCTATCTTCTGCCGTGGTCGGGCTTTGAGTCTTACTCAACTTCACACCTTGCAACACATGCAAGAACTCTTTCTTTGACTGTTCCATTTTAACTACTTCAAAAACTTGGCAAGGTATGTACTCATCGAAAAAACTTATCAAGCGTCTTGATCTATCTCTATAGATCTTAATGCTCAATATGTAAGCAGCTTCACCGAGGTCTTTCTTTGAAAAACTCCTTTCAGACACTCCTTTATGCTTTCCATAAAATTCTATATAATTTCTGATCGACAATATGTCATTCACATATACTTATCAGAAAGGCTGTAGTGCTCCCACTCACTTTCTTGTAAATACAGGCTTCACCGCAAGTCTGTATAAAACTATATGCTTTGCTCAACTTATCAAAGCGTATATTCCAACTCCGAGATGCTTGCACCAGTCCATAGATGGATCGCTGGAGCTTGCACACTTTGTTAGCACCTTTAGGATTGAAAAAACCTTCTGGTTGCATCATATACAACTCTTCTTTAATAAATCCATTAAGGAATGCAGTTTTGTTATCCATTTGCCAGATTTCATAAAATGCGGCAATTGCTAACATGATTCAGACAGACTTAAGCATCGCTACGAGTGAGAAAATCTCATCGTAGTCAACACCTTGAACTTGTTGAAAACCTTTTCCAACAATTCGAGCTTTGTAGATAGTAACACTACTATCCGCGTCCGTCTTCCTCTTGAAGATCCATTTATTTTCTATGGCTTGCCGATCATTGGGCAAATCCATCAAAGTCCACACTTTGTTTTTCATACATGGATCCTATCTCAGATTTCAAGGCCTCAAGCCATCTGTCGGAATCTGGGCTTAGTTCGTAAGTTCATAATGGTCTAGTAACATGACTTCCAGTACAGGATTACCGTACCTCTCTGGTGTGGATCGTGCTCTGGTTGACCTACGAAGTTCTGTAGTAACTTGATCTGAAGTTTCATGATCATAATCATTAACTTCCTCTCTAGTTGGTGTAGGCATGATGGGAACAGATTTCTCTCATGAACTACTTTCCAATTTGAGAGCATGTATGATTACCTCATCAAGTTCTACTTTCCTCCCACTCACTTCTTTCGAGAGAAACTCCTTCTCCAGAAAGGATCCATTCTTAGCAACGAATATCTTGCCTTCGGATCTGTGATAGAAGGTGTACCCAACAGTCTCCTTTGGGTATCCTATGAAGACACATTTCTCCGATTTGAGTTTGAGCTTATCAGGTTGAAGCTTTTTCACATAAGCATCGCTACCCCAAACTTTAAGAAACGACAACTTAGGTTTCTTGCCAAACCACAGTTCATACGGTGTCGTCTCAATGGATTTAGATGGTGCCCTATTTAAAGTGAATGCAGCCGTCTCTAATGCATAACCCCAAAATGATAGTGGTAAATCGGTAAGAGACATCATAGTTCGCACCATATCTAATAAAGTACGGTTACGACGTTCGGCCACACCATTTCGCTGTGGTGTTCCAGGTGGCATGAGTTGTGAAACTATTCCACATTGTTTTAAATGAAGGCCAAACTCATAACTCAAATATTCGTCTCCGCGATCAGATCGTAGAAACTTTATTTTCTTGTTACGATGATTCTCCACTTCACTCTGAATATTTTTGAACTTTTCAAAATGTTTCAGACTTGTGTTTCATTAAGTAGATATACCCATATCTGCTCAAATCATCTGTGAAGGTCAGAAAATAATGATACCCGCCGCGAGCCTCAACACTTATCGGACCGCTTACATCAGTATGTATTATTTCCAACAAGTCTGTTGCTCGCTCCATTGTTCCGGAGAACGGAGTCTTAGTCATCTTGCCCATGAGGCATGGTTCGCAAGCATCAAGTGATTCATAATCAAGTGATTCCAAAAGCCCATCAGCATGGAGTTTCTTCATGCGCTTTACACCAATATGACCTAAACAACAGTGCCACAAATAAGTTGCACTATCATTATTAACTTTACATCTTTTGGCTTCAATATTATGAATATTTGTATTACTATGTTCGAGATTCGATAAACCATTTATATTGAGTGTGTGACCGTAGAAGGTTTTATTCATGTAAATAGAACAACAATTATTCTTTGACTTAAATGAATAACCACATTGCAATAAACATGATCCAATCATATTCATGCTCAACGCAAACACCAAATAACATTTATTTTAGGTTCAACACTAATCCCGAAGGTAAAGGGAGTGTGTCATGGTGATCTTATCAACCTTGGAATTACTTCCAACACACATCATCACCTCGCCGTTAACTAGTCTTTGTTTATTTTGCAACTCCCGTTTTGAGTTACTACTCTTAGCAACTGAACCAGTATCAAATACTAAGGGGTTGCTATAAACACTAGTAAAGTACACATCAATAACATGTATATCAAATATACTTTTGTTCACTTTGCCATCCTTATCCGACAAGTATCTAGGGCAGTTCCACTTCCAGTGACTATTTCCTTTGCAGGAGAAGCACTCAGTTCCAAGCTTGGGTCTAGCTTTGGGCTTCTTCATGGGAGCAGCAACTTGCTTGCTATTCTTCTTTGAAGTTCCTCTTTCTTTCCCTTTGCCCTTTTCTTGAAACTAGTGGTCTTGTTAACCATCAACACTTGATGCTATTTCTTGATTTCTACGTTCGCCGATTTCAGCATCGCGAAGAGCTTGGGAATTACTTTCGTCATCCCTTGCATATTATAGTTCATCACGAAGTTCTAGTAACTTGGTGATAGTGACTAGAGAACTTTGTCAATTACTATCTTATCTGGAAGATTAACTCCCACTTGATTCAAGCAATTGTAGTACCCAGACAATCTGAGCACATGCTCACTGGTTGAGCTATTCTCCTCCATCTTGTAGGCAAAATACTGTCAGAGGTCTCATACCTCTTGACACGGGCATGAGTATGAAATACCAATTTCAACTCTTGGAACATCTTATATGCTCCGTCGCGTTCAAAACATTTTTGAAGTCCTGGTTCTATGCTGTAAAGCATGGTGCACTAAACTATCAAGTAGTCATCATACCGAGCTTGTCAAACATTCATAACGTCTGCATCTGCTCCTGCAATAGGTCTGTCACCTAGCGGTGCATCAAGGACATAATTCTTCTGTGCAGCAATGAGGATAATCCTCAGATCACGGACCAAGTCCGCATCATTGCTACTATCATCTTTCAACTTATTTTTTCTCTAGGAACATATCAAAAATAAACGGGGAGTTACATCGCGAGCTATTGATCTACAACAACATAGACATGCAAAATACTATCAGGTACTAAGTTCATGATAAATTAAAGTTCAATTAATCATATTACTTAAGAACTCCCACTTAGATATATATCCCTCTAATCATCTAAGTGATCACGTGATCCATATCAACTAAACCATGTCCGATCATCACGTGAGATGGAGTAGTTTTCAATGGTGAACATCACTATGTTAATCATATCTACTATATGATTCACGCTCGACCTTTCGGTCTCAGTGTTCCGAGGCCATATCTGCATATGCTAGGCTCGTCAAGTTTAACCCGAGTATTCTGCGTGTCCAAAACTGGCTTGCACCCGTTGTATGTGAACGTAGAGCTTATCACACCCGATCATCACGTGGTGTCTCAGCACGAAGAATTGTCACAACGGTGCATACTCAGGGAGAACACTTATACCTTGAAATTTTTAGTAAGGGATCATCTTATAAAGCTACCATCGTACTAAGCAAAATAAGATGCATAAAAGATAAACATCACATGCAATCAAAATATGTGACATGACATGGCCATCATCATCTTGTGCCTTTGATCTCCATCTCCAAAGTACTGTCCTGATCTCCATCGTCACCGGCATGACACCATGATCGACATCATCTTGATCTCTATCAACGTGTCATCACATGGTCGTCTCACCAACTATTGCTTTTGCAACTATTGTTATCGCATAGCGATAAAGTAAAGCAATTACATGGCGCTTGCATCTTATGCAATAAAGAGACAACCATAAGGCTCTTGCCAGTTGCCGACTTCAACAAAAACATGATCATCTCATACATCAATTTATATCTCATCACGTCTTGACCATATCACATCACAACATGCCATGCAAAAACAAGTTAGACGTCCTCTACTTTGTTGTTGCAAGTTTTACGTGGCTGCTACGGGCTTCTAGCAAGAACCGTTCTTACCTACGCATCAAAACCACAACGATTTTTCGTCAAGTGTGTTGTTTTAACCTTCAACAAGGACCAGGCGTAGTCACACTCGATTCAACTAAAGTTGGAGAAACATACACTCACTAGCCACCTGTGTGCGCAACACGTCGGTAGAACCAGTCTCGCGTAAGCGTACGCGTAATGTCGGTGTGAGCCGCTTCATCCAACAATGCCGCCGAATCAAAGTATGACATGCTGGTAAGCAGTATGACTATTATCGTCCACAACTCTTTGTGTTCTACTCGTGCAAAAAACATCTACGCATAGACCTGGCTCGGATGCCACTGTTGGAGAACGCAGTAATTTCAAAAAATTTCCTACGCACACGCAAGATCATGGTGATGCATAGCAATAAGAGGGGAGAGTGTAGTCCACGTACCCTCGTAGACCATAAGCGGAAGCGTTATGACAATGCGGTTGATGTGGTCGTATGTCTTCACGATCCGACCGATCCTAGTACCGAAAGTACGGTACCTCCGCGATCTGCACACGTTCGGCTCGGTGACGTCCCACGAACTCTCGATCCAGCTGAGTGTCGAGGGAGAGCTTCGTCAGCACGATGGCGTGATGACGGTGATGATGAAGCTACCGGCGCAGGGCTTCGCCTAAGCACTGCAACGATATGACCGAGGTGGATTATGGTGGAGGGGGGCACCGCACACGGCTAAGAGATCAATGATCAACTTGTGTGTTCTAGGGTGCCCCCTGCCCTCGTATATAAAGGAGAAAGGGGGAGGCCTGCCGGCCCTAGGGCACGCCAAGGAGGGGAGTAGTCCTCCTCCTAGTAGGAGTAGGACTCCCCCTTTCCTAGTCCAACTAGGAGGGGGAAGGGGGAAGGAAGGAGATGGAGAGAGGGAGGGAAAGAGGGGGTGCCGCCCCCCTCGTTGTCCAATTCGGACTCCTCAAGGGGGGGGGCGTGGCCAGCCCTAAGGCCCCCTCCTCTCTTTCTCACAAGGCCCATGTTGGCCCATTAGTTCCCCCCGGGGTTCCGATAACCCCCCGGCACTCCGATAATTATCCGGTGACCCCCGGAACTCATCCGGTGTCCAAATATAGTCATCCAATATATCAATATTTATGTATCGACCATTTCGAGGCTCCTCGTTATGTCCGTGATCACATCTAGGACTCCGAACTATCTTCGGTACATCAAAACACATAGACTCATAATACCGATCGTCACCGAACGTTAAGCGTGCGGACCCTACGGGTTCGAGAACTATGTAGACATGACTGAGACTCATCTCCGGTCAGTAACCAATAGCGGAACATGGATGTTCATATTGGCTCCCACATATTCTACGAAGATCTTTATCGGTCAAACCGCATAACAACATACGTTGTTCGCTTTGTCATCGGTATGTTACTTGCCCGAGATTTGATCGTCGGTATCTCAATACCAATTCAATCTCGTTACCGGCAAGTCTCTTTAGTCGTTCTGTAATGCATCATCCCGCAACTAACTCATTAGTCACATTGCTTGGAAGGCTTATAGTGATGTGTATTACCGAGAGGGCCAATAGATACCTCTCCAACAATCGGAGTGACAAATCCTAATCTCGATCTATGCCAACTCAACAAACACCTTCGGAGACACCTGTAGAGCATCTTTATAATCACCCAGTTACGTTGTGACATTTGATAGCACACAAGGTGTTCCTCCGGTATTCGGGAGTTGCATAATCTCATAGTCTGAGGAACATGTATAAGTCATAAAGAAAGCAGTAGCAATGAAACTGAAACGATCATAATGCTAAGCTACCGAATGGGTCTTGTCCATCACATCATTCTCTAATGATGTGATCCTGTTTATCAAATGACAACACATGTCTATGGCTAGGAAACTTGACCATCTTTGATTAAGGAGCTAGTCAAGTAGAGGCATACTAGGGACACTCTGTTTGTCTATGTATTCACACATGTACTAAGTTTCCGGTTAATACAATTCTAGCATGAATAATAAACATTTATCATGAAATAAGGAAATAAATAATAACTTTATTATCTCCTCTATGGACATATTTCCTTCAGTTCTTTCTTGATGACAAATCGCAGGTCCAAAAGATCTTCAAGAACTTCACCAAGAAGGCCCAAAACCAATTTGAAGTGAAGATCAAGAAGGTTCGAAGTGACAATGGAATGGGGTTCAAGAACGCCAATGTGGATACCTTTCTTGACGAAGAGGGGATTTCACATGAGTTCTCGGCTACGTACATGCCTCAACAAAATGGAGTTGTTGAGAGGAAGAACCACACACTTATCAAGATGGCAAGAATGATGCTTGATGAATACAAGACGCCAAGACATTTTTGGCGGAAGCGGTTGAGACAACTTGTCATGGTATGATTTGACTATATCTTCACAAGCTTCTCGGCAAAACGGCATACAAGCTACTCACCGGTAACAAACCCCAAGTTGGATACTTTTGAGTATTTGGCTCAAAATTCTACATTCTTGATAAGCATCGTCATTCCAAATTTGCTCCTAAATCTCATGAAGGTTTCCTACTCGGTTACGGTTCAAACTCTCACACTTACCGTTTTCACCCGAAAGGTTGAAGAAGCGGTAGATGTGAAGTTTGATTAATCTAACGGCTCGCAAGTAGAGCAATTGCCAATTTATGTAGGCGACAAAGATCCACCAGAAGCAATCCAAGATTTGCCATTGACAAGATTCGCCCAACGGAGGTGAAGGAGAGTACTTCGTCCATTCAAGTGGAAGCCTCCACTTCACATCAAGGTGAACTAGAAGTTGACTTGGAGGCATCCACAAGTGGAACACGTCAAGACGGAGGAAATGAGGAAGTACAACAAGATGAACCACCTCGACCTCCTTCTCCACCTCCACAAGAGAACGACAACGCCACCAACAATGAAGAAGAAGATGAGGATGTTCCACCCCAACCCAAGCAAAAGCTCCCACGAGTTCAACCAAGAGTCTCAAGAGATCATCCCATCGAACAAATCTTCGATGGCATTCAAACCGGGAGAATCGCTCGCTCTAAAACTCGTTTGGCTAACTTTTGTGAACACTAATCATTCATCTCTAGTGTTGAACCTATGAAGGTAGAAGAAGCTCTTGAGGATCCGGATTGGATAAATGCAATGCATGAAGAGCTACACAACTTCGAGAGGAATCAAGTGTGGACATTGGTTGAAAAGCCCAACGACGATCATAATGTCATTGGAACCAAATGGGTGTTTTAGAATAAGCAAGATGAAGATGGACTAGTTGTACACGACAAGGCCCATCTCGTCGCTCAAGGATACTCTCAAGTCGAATGTATGGACTATGGTGAGACATATGCCGTCGTTGCTAGACTCGAGTCCATTCGCATCTTACTTGCTTATGTCAATCACCATGATATCACTTTATATCAAATGGACATTAAAAGTGCTTTTCTAAATGGAGAAATTGAGGAGGAAGTTTATGTTAAACAACCTCCTGGCTTTGTTAATCACAAGAAACCTAATCATGTCTACAAACTTCATAAAGCTCATTATGGTCTTAAACAAGCCCCTAGAGCTTGGTATAAATGCTTAACAAAGTTTCTTATTGAAAAAGGCTTTGAAATTGGAAAAAATGATTCTACATTTTTTAACTAAAAGGGTTGATAGTGAATTATTTGTGTGCCATATTTATGTGGATGATAGCATATTTGGTTCTACTAACCCCCATATTAGTGAAAAGTTTGGAAGGCTAATGTCGGTGAAGTTTGAGATGTCTATGATGAGTGAACTCAAATTTTTCCTTGGGTAGCAAATTAAGCAAACTAAGGAAGGCACCTTTGTCTCACAAACAAACTATACCAAGGATCTTTTCAAGAACTTCAACATGCAAGAAAGCAAAGGTATGAAAACACCCATGCCTACTAGTGGACATCTTGACTTGACTAAGGATGGCAATCCGGTTGACCAAAAGGTTTATCGTTCTATGATTGGTTCATTGTTATATCTATGTGCCTCTCGTCTTGACATTATGCTAAGTGTGCGTGCATGTGTGCATGATATCAAGCGGCCCCTAAAGAATGTCATCTTAAGGCCTTGAAAAGGATAGTGAGATACCTAATTCATACACCACACTTTGGCATTTGGTATCCTAAGAGGTCATCTTTTGATCTTGTTGGCTATTCCGATTCGGACTATGCCGGTGACAAGGTTGATAGGAAGTCCACTTCGGGTACTTGTCAATTTCTTGGTAGATCCCTTGTGTCTTCGTCCTCCATGAAACAAAACTCGGTATCCTTATCCACCGCCGAAGTAGAATACATTGCCACCGGATCATGTTGTGCTCAATTACTTTGGATGACCTGAACTCTTAAAGATTATGGGATACATGTGAAACATGTTCCATTTCTTTGCGACAATGAAAGTGCTATTAAGATTGCTCACAATCCCGTGCAACATTCTCGAACTAAACATATTGAAGTTCGTCATAATTTCATTCAAGATCATGTTGCTAAAGAAGACATCAATCTTAAACATGTTCGTACCGATAAGCAATTGGCGGATATATTCACCAATCCACTTGATGAAAAGATATTTTGCCATTTGAGAGGTGAATTTAATATCATTGATGCCTCAAACTTGGAATATTCCATCTGGATACATGCAAGGCATGAGCCTCTTTATGACTAATCCTTGGTATTTCTCTTATGACGATGATCAATTATCTTGGATGTATTTCTTGCACCCTTGCATGCTATCTAACCCATGTAGGTACTTGGATGAGCCTCAATCTAGGAAATTTCAAGTCACTCACATCCCAAGCAATTTCTACATCACCAAGTCCCTATAGTTTGGTTGTTGATCTCAGCATGAACTCACTCAACATATCCTTTGACTATTTCAATGTGTCAAATTTCATGATTGTCAATTTGGATACACAAGTGCTCTTCCTTGCAAAGCTAACCCATGTAGAAAGATGAGCTTCAACTCCTAGTGGTGCTCCCAACTCTTGATGGATATCATCAACCTTGAGCATCCAACATAAGTTCAACTACATGATCAAAATCAACATCACAACACAAGGTATGTCATTCCATCTTAGAGAAGCTTTACTCCAAGTCATGAGTTAAAGCAACTCAACAAGATGTGAATACATCAAAATACTTAAACGAAAAATGGCAACCCCATTTTGAGCTTAAACGACGAGTATGACCTACGATCAAGTGATTTCACTTGATTCCTCAATCAATATACTCTAACATAGGCGACATTGTCACCGACCATTTCTAGATGAAGTTCTCTAGTATTCTTTTTGCATAGTTGATTTTCCATTTGCATATTTTCTTGCCATTGTGTCTCTTTTAAAAAAACATCCAGATATCTTTTAAATTTCAGTTATTCATATGTGTTTCTATAGTAAATTCATTGCAAATCTTTATGACAATTCTTTGCAAATCCTTGTGAGATTTCATTTGCCAAGGAGCCGAGTTGACAAAATTTTTCCTTTATGTTGAACTCGGTCTCACCGATCCAAGCCCATCGGCTAGACCAAAATGCAAGGTTCCCTTGTACATAGTTCATCAGTTCAACCGACAAGGGCTAGCTCGGTCTCACCGCTGAGCACCTTCTGTGGCTCTGCAATCACGGAGTCACCGATGGAAACAGATCAACGTCACCGATTTCAACACTGAGAAAATATTTTGTCATTTGATATTGCCTATTTTCTTCAGCTCCACTCAATGATTCTTTTCCTCTATCAGCATCCTAAGCTACCGGCTGCTTTGTAGTGACTCTCAAGGACCACACCTACTTGGCTCATGATTCCAGAAGTACCCTTCTTGGAAGTTGATGCCAAAGGGGGAGAGAGAGAGCACATGAAAGCTTATCAAATGAGCACGTCTAAGCTCTTCTACAGATGCTTGTTAACAAAGAGGAGAGAAGTCACATGTCTTCAAGAGGGGAAGACATGTTAGTTTGATTGATTCTAGTTTTGTCCATCTTAATTGACCTATATTTGATCTGTTTGTCTTTGCTCTGATTTTAACTCACCCTACCTTCTCCCATTACCCAATATCAGATTTAGGGGGAGAAAGAGTCTATGCCTAAGGGGAGAAAAAACTTTGGAACTTATTGCACATCTTTAAATATTAGGGGACATGTCTATATCTAAATGAAGTACTCACTTTGTAGTACTCACCCATTACATGTCATCCGGTTTTGGTATTCTCGTGGTTCTTTGAAACTGCTTTATTTGGAGTGTTCTCGTGTTATCTAACCCTGTTTTCTCAAGTCTACTCCCTCAAAAGTGAACTCAAGACCAAAAGGTAAGTATATGCATCACACTCATGTGCATGATGATCTCTTGCTGTTGCACATATTGTTTGCAAGATGGAATCATAAACATGAAGGTACCTTCCTGAACCACATTGTTTGCTCGGATGCATATAGCCAAGATACATGTAACTCTCTGCTTACTCTGTCATGTTATGTGATACGTCTCCAACATATCTATAATTTTTGATTGTTCCATGCTATATTATATTCTGTTTTGGATGATTAATGGGCTTTATTATACACTTTTATATTATTTTTTGGACTAACCTATTAACCGGAGGCCCAGCCCAAATTGCTGTTTTTTGCCTATTTTAGTGTTTCGCAGAAAAAGAATATCAAACGGAGTCCAAACGGAATGAAACCTTCGGGAACGTGATTTTCGAAACGAACGTGATCCAGAGGACTTGGAGTCTACGTCAAGAAATCAACCAGGAGAGCACGAGGTAGGGGGGTGCGCCTACCCCCCTGGGCGCGCCCTCCACCCTCGTGGGGCCCATGTTGCTCCACCGACGTACTTCTTCCTCCTATATATACTTACGTACCCCAAACTATCACATACGGAGCCAAAAACCTAATTCCACCGCCGCAACCTTCTGTACCCGTGAGATCCCATCTTGGGGCCTTTTCCAGCGCTCCGCCGGAGGGGGCATTGATCACGGAGGGCTTCTACATCAACACCATAGCCTCTCCGATGATGTGTGAGTAGTTTACCTCCGACCTTCGGGTCCATAGTTATTAGCTAGATGGCTTCTTCTCTCTCTTTGGATCTCAATACAAAGTTCTCCACGATTCTTGTGGAGATCTATTCGATGCAATCTTCTTTTGCGGTGTGTTTGTTGAGACCGATGAATTGTGGGTTTATGATCAAGTTTATCTATGAACAATATTTGAATCTTCTCTGAATTCTTTTATGTATGATTGGTTATCTTTGCAAGTCTCTTCGAATTATCAGTTTGGTTTGGCCTACTAGATTGATCTTTCTTGCAATGGGAGAAGTGCTTAGCTTTGGGTTCAATCTTGCGGTGTCCTTTCCCAGTGACAGCAGGGGCAGCAAGGCACGTATTGTATTGTTGCCATCGAGGATAAAAAGATGGGGTTTATATCATATTGCATGAGTTTATCCCTCTACATCATGTCATCTTACTTAAAGCATTACTCTGTTCTTATGAACTTAATACTCTAGATGCATGCTGGATAGCGGTCGATGTGTGGAGTAATAGTAGTAGATGCAGAATCGTTTCGGTCTACTTGTCGCGGACGTGATGCCTATATACATGATCATACCTAGATATTCTCATAACTATGCTCAATTTTATCAATTGCCCAACAGTAATTTGTTCACCCACTGTAATACTTATGCTCTTGAGAGAAGCCACTAGTGAAACCTATGGCCCCCGGGTCTATTTTCCATCATATTAATCTTCCAACACTTAGTTATTCTTATTGCCTTTTATTTTACTTTACATCTTTATCATAAAAATACCAAAAATATTATCTTATCATCTCTATCAGATCTCACTCTCGTAAGTGACCGTTGAGGAATTGACAACCCCTTTATCGCGTTGGTTGCGAGGTTCTTATTTGTTTGTGTAGGTATGAGGGACTCGTGCGTGATCTCCTACTGGATTGATACCTTGGTTCTCAAAAACTGAGGGAAATACTTACGCTACTTTATTGCATCACCCTTTCCTCTTTAAGGGAAAACCAACGCAGTGCTCAAGAGGTAGCAGGAAGGATTTCTGGCACCGTTGCCGGGGAGATTCACGCCAAGTCAAGTCAAGTCAAGACATACCAAGTACCCATCACAAACTCTTATCCCTCGCATTACATTATTTGTCATTTGCCTCTCGTTTTCCTCTCCCCCACTTCACCCTTGCCATTTTATTCGCCCTCTCTTTTCCGTTCGCCTCTTTTTCGCTTGCTTCTTGTTTGCTCGTGTGTTGGATTGCTTGCTTGTCACGATGGCTCAAGATAATACTAAATTGTGTGACTTTGCCAATACCAACAACAATGATTTTCTTAGCACTCCGATTGCTCCTCTTACCGATGCTGAATCTTGCGAAATTAATGCTGCCTTGTTGAATCTTGTCATAAAAGATCAATTCGCCGGCCTTCCTAGTGAAGATGCCGCTACCCATCTAAATAGCTTCGTTGATTTGTGTGATATGCAAAAGAAGAAAGATGTGGAAAATGATATTGTTAAATTGAAGCTATTTCCTTTTTCGCTTAGAGATCGTGCTAAAGTTTGGTTTTTGTCTTTGCCTAAAAATAGTATTGATTCATGGAATAAGTGCAAAGATTCCTTTATCTCTAAGTATTTTCCTCCCGCTAAAATCATCTCTCTTAGAAACGATATTATGAATTTTAAGCAACTTGATCATGAACATGTTGCACAAGCTTGGGAGAGGATGAAATTAATGATACGTAATTGCCCTACACATGGTTTGAATCTTTGGATGATTATACAAAATTTTTATGCCGGATTGAATTTTGCTTCTAGAAATCTTTTAGATTCGACCGCGGGAGGCACTTTTATGGAAATGACTTTAGGAGAAGCTACTAAACTCCTAGATAACATTATGGTTAATTATTCTCAATGGCACACCGAAAGATCTACTAATAAAAAAGTGCATGCGATAGAAGAAATTAATGTTTTGAGTGGAAAGATGGATGAACTTATGAAATTATTTGCTACTAAAAGTGTTTCTTCTGATCCTAATGATATGCCTTTGTCTACTTTGATTGAGAATAGTAACGAATCTATGGATGTGAATTTTGTTGGTAGGAGTAATTTTGATAACAACGCGTATAGAGGAAACTTTAATCCTAGGCCGTACCCTAGTAATTCCTCTAATAATTATGGTAATTCCTACAACAATTCTTATGGAAATTCTAATAAGATGCCCTCTGAATTTGAGATTAGTGTTAAGGAGTTTATGAATTCACAAAAGAATTTCAATGCTTTGCTTGAAGAAAAATTGCTCAAGGTTGATGAATTGGCTAGGAACATTGATAGAATTTCTCTTGATGTTGATTCTTTGAAACTTAGATCTATTCCACCTAAGCATGATATCAATGAGTCTCTCAAATCCATGAGAATTTCCATTGATGAGTGCAAAGAAAGAACCGCCAGGATGCGTGCTAAGAAAGATTGCTTTGTGAAAGCGTGTTCTTCTAGTTTCTATGAAAATAAAGATGAAGATCTAAAAGTTATTGATATGTCTCCTATTAAATCTTTGTTTTGCAATATGAATCTTGATAATGATGGGACTGAATATGAGCCACCTTTACCTAGAAGGCGTTCCAAAAATTCGGAGTCTTTAGATCTTGATGCAAAAATTGGTAAAAGTGAGATTGAAGAGATCAAAACTCTAGATATTAATGAACCCACTATTTTGGATTTCAAGGAATTTAATTATGATAATTGCTCTTTGATAGATTGTATTTCCTTGTTGCAATCCGTGCTAAATGCTCCTCATGCTTATAGCCAAGATAAAGCTTTGCTAAACATATCATCGATGCTTTGATGCAATCTTATGAAGAAAAACTTGAGTTGGAAGTTTCTATCCCTAGAAAACTTTATGATGAGTGGGAACCTACTATTAAAATTAAAATTAAAGATCATGAATGCTATGCTTTGTGTGATTTGGGTGCTAGTGTTTCCACGATTCCAAAAACTTTGTGTGATTTGTTAGGTTTCCGCGATTTTGATGATTGCTCTTTAAACTTACACCTTGCGGATTCCACTATTAAAAAACCTATGGGAAGAATTAATGATGTTATTATTGTTGCAAATTGGAATTATGTGCCCATAGATTTTATTGTTCTTGATATAGATTTCAATCCTTCATGTCCTATTATTCTTGGTAGACCTTTCCTTAGAACGATTGGTGCAATTATTGATATGAAGGAAGGGAATATTAGATTCCAATTTCCGTTAAGGAAAGGCATGGAACACTTCCCTAGAAACAAAATTAAATTACCATATGAATCTATTATGAGAGCCACTTATGGATTGCCTACCAAAGATGGCAATACCTAGATCTATCCTTGCTTTTATGCCTAGCTAGGGGCGTTAAACGATAGCGCTTGTTGGGAGGCAACCCAATTTTGTTTTATTTTTGTTTTTTTCTTATGTTTAGGAATAAATATTTGATCTAGCCTCTGGTTAGACTTGTTTTTATGTTTTAATTAGTGTTTGTGCCAAGTTAAACCTATAGGATCTTCTTGGATGATAGTTATTTGATCTTGCTGAAAATTCCAGAAACTTTCTGTTCACGAAAACAATTTTTCAAAATCACCAGAACGTGATAAAATACTGATTCCAATTGATGCTGATCAATAAACAAATTGTCTAGGCCGTCCTATTTTGGTAGATTTGTTTGAGTTCCAGAAGTTTGCGTTAGTTACAGATTACTACAGACTGTTCTGTTTTTGACAGATTCTGTTTTTCGTGTGTTGTTTGCTTATTTTGATGAATCTATGGCTAATAAAATAGTTTATAAACCATAGAGAAGTTGGAATACAGTAGGTTTAACACCAATATAAATAAAGAATGAGTTCATTGCAGTACCTTGAAGTGGTGTTTTGTTTTCTTTCGGTAACGGAGCTCACGAGATTTTCTGTTAAGTTTTGTGTTGTGAAGTTTTCAAGTTTTGGGTAAAAGATTTGATGATGGAACAAGGAGTGACAAGAGCCTAATCTTGGGGATACCCATGTCACCCCAAGATAATCTGAGGACACCAAAAATCCAAAGCTTGGGGATGCCCCGGAAGGCATCCCCTCTTTCGTCTACTTCCATCGGTAACTTTACTTGGAGCTATATTTTTATTCACCACATGATAAGTGTTTTGCTTGGAGCGTCTTGTATGATTTGAGTCTTTGCTTTTTAGTTTACCACAATCATCCTTGCTGTACACACCTTTTGAGAGAGACACACATGATTCAGAATTTATTAGAATACTCTATGTGATTCACTTGTACGTTTTGAGCTATATAGTTTTTGCTCTAGTGCTTCACTTATATCTTTTAGAGCACGGTGGTGGATTTGTTTTATAGAAACTATTGTTCTCTCATGCTTCACTTATATTATTTTGAGAGTCCTACAAAACATCATGGTAATTTGCTTAAATTGAAAAATTAGTCCTAAAGTAATAGGCATCCAGGACTAGTATTTTTTTTTACTTATGAGTGTGTTGAATACTATGAGAAGTTTGATGCTTGATAATTGTTTTGAGATATGAATATGGTGATATTAGAGTCATGCTAGCTGAGTAGTTGTGGATTTGAGGAATACTTGTGTTAAAGTTTGTGATTCCCGTAGCATGCGCGTATGGTGAACCGTTATGTGATGAAGTCGGAGCATGATTTATTTATTGATTGTCTTCCTTATGTGTCGGTGTACAAAAAGAGGGGTGCGTTTTTGTACCCCTATACCTGTGCACGGGCAGTCGGAGCGGTGCCTACGGTCACGCCAAGAAGATCAGGGGAGGTGAGCCAAGGTAAGACCGAAGCCCAAGATAGAAAGAGCAACGCCAAGGCCAAGACCACGAAGAGCAGAGGGACGAAGCAGGTTCCCCCGGCAAGACCCTTGTCGGGGCAGCCTCAGCAGCCCCGGCAAGACCCTTGCCAGGGCAGCTCGCCCCACCCCAACAGAGCGAGCCACCCCTTGAGCCTTAGTCCCCAACGCCATCATCCACGTGGGGCCAGGGCTCGGGAAGACACCTCTGTGGTGGCTTGCAGATCTTTGTGAAGACATATTCAAGATCAGATGAGGATTAGAAGACGACGATCCTCGACAAGATCCTTGCCGAGGAAGGCCACCAGACCCCCAGCAAGGCCCTTGTCGGGGACGACAGCGTGCCATGGCAAGACCCTTGCCGGGCCACACGGCAAGACCCTTGCCGGGCCACATGGCAAGACGCTTGCCGGACCACCCGGCAAGGCCCTCACCAAGGACGCCAGCAGGGCCACCGCCAGGTCCACGCCAACCAAGCTTCCACCACCGCTCACATGCAGCTGCCAGCCCAACCAGCTGGGCGGGCACCTGCGTGGCAGCATGCAGCCCCCAGGCCAACTCATCGAGCGCCTGCGTGGCGGCATGCAGATCTTCGTGAAGGCTCCACCACCACGCCACCTCAGCTGCCTGCCTGCCTACATGGCGCCGCACGCATCGCTGGCCAAGGCGCGTGTCGACGCAAGGAGGAGCGGCGACGGACAGGACGGGCCTCACCCCCCGTCCCGATAAAGCAAGGGGACACCTAAGCTACGCATTAAATGCGTCTTGTCCTGTAATACGAGCGATAAGCTCAGGGCACTGTGTGCCACTGTGGCAGCCGCTTCCGACTATAAAAGGAGGCCCATGGCATATTGGAGAAGGATTTGGCTCTTTCGAACCACGCACTCACCACAGCTAGTTCAAGAGCTCAAGAACTCTCTGAAATACACCCACCAAAGCAGGACTAGGGTTTTACGCCTCCTCATGGCCCGAACCTGGGTAAACGATCCTTGTGCTGTCTACTAGCCCTGCTCTTCTTGAAACCCCGCGCCCCAGCAACCGTAGTAGGGATTCTTGTGATCCCATAGGTGTCGTTCCACACCGACATATTTGGCGCGCCAGGTAGGGGGAGCAATTGTGAGAATCTGGTCTAGTAGTTAGCCTAGCAGTTCTTCGTCGCCATGGCTCCTAAGAAGAAGACGGCCACGGGGATCGGCTCGTTGGGAACCGAACAGCCCGTGCCGGTTCGAACGAGCAGTGGACCAGTCGCGGACAGGACCCGGGCCGCAGTCCGCGAGCACCCGCATCGCCCTGGCAGTCAGATCCTGGCGAGCAGCGTCGTTCGCGCCCCAGAAGACCGACCGCACGTCGCCAGATCCAAAGACGGAGTTGGGCCCCCCCGCAGGCGGTGCGGGGCCCTCCAGGGGTGTCATTGTGCCACCTCCGGGCGGCGTAGCGACCTCCAAGACGCCCACGCCGGCGACCACTGCGCGCTCTTCCCATGGTGTGCACGCCGAGCAGCGTCACCACGCTGGTGACCCTAGGCACCGCCGTGGAAAGAGCCCTGTGCGTCATTCGCGGGATGAAGGGGTTCAGCATACCCGCTGAAGCGCTGGCGAAAAGGGCACGCAGCCGCTGGGTCGTAACGGAGCTCCTTCTAACATAGTTAGAAGTCGAAGCGCGCCACGATCCATGCAGCTGTTGCCGCCGCCCACGCCAGCAGAAGCTTTGGCGCGCGCGCAACTGCTCCTCGACTTCCCTCCTTGCGCGGAGAAGCTCGACGAGTGGAGGGCCACCATCCGGAGCCTCGTCACCGTCGCAAACAAGGAAGATCCGCAATCGGCGGGGCCCTCGGGTCAACGCTCCACCGAGCCACCACATGCTGGCGCTGGGAGGACCGGGGGATCTGCGGCCACGGTGCACTCTCCTCCTCCTCACCAGCTGCCACGGGCGTCGGCCCGTCGCGACAACGCTTGTGATAACATCTCCATAGCGTCGTCCGACCCGCGGACCCTCCGCGACCAGCGCCAAGTCCTTCGGGAGCGAGCTCACGAAGACGCTCGAACCACCGTCGAGCGCTGGCGCGAAACGCGCCGCCAGTCGGACAAGCGGGCGGGACCCGCTATGGACCACCCGGCACCGGGGGGCTCCAGCGGCCTACCTTACGAGGTAGGCTGCCCGGCCTTTACCCGTGAGCTGTGGTAGTTCTAGTGGCTGTCCCACCGCATGTTCAAGCCCGACGTCGGCGAGAAGTACACTGGCAAGACCCATCCGTCCGAGTTCCTCAGCATCTACACCATCGCGATGCAGGCTGCTGGGGCTCGTGACGACAAGGTGCTCGCCAACTATTTCCCGCTGGCGCTCAAGCCCAATGTGATGTCTTGGTTGATGCACTTGCCGGTGGATTCCATTCCTTCTTGGTCGGATCTCTGCCATGAGTTCGTTGGCGCCTTCACTGGAGGCCACCAAGCTCATAGCCAGGCTAGTGATCTGCATATCATTCCCCGGAAGGAAGGGGAGACCCTGCGCAAGTACATCCAGAGATTCAGCCGGGTGCAGTACAACATCCCCGACGTTCATCCCGCTGCTGGGATTAGCGCGTTCCACCAGAACGTGCGCAATCGCAAGATGCGCGAGGAGCTAGCGATGACCAAAGTTAAGGATGTGGCCGAGCTCTACGATCTAGCCGATAGGTGCGCCCGGGCTGAAGAGGGAAGGAAGTACCCCGGCGAAGACGCTGGTGCGGAAACCGACTCTACCGATGAAGACGCCGCCACCCCATCGAAGAAGGGCCGACGTCGCAACAGGAAACGCAAAGGCAAGGCCGTGCTTGCCATTGAGGGATCTGACGATACCGATGCCAGAAAGAAGGTCAAGGCAGACGCCCCCGGCAAGGAGATTGCCGGGTGCGCCGCCTGCCGGGCCTTGGTGGCTACCGACAAGCCAGGAAGCTCCGGCAAGCAATACTGCAAGATCCACCGCACCAAGGGCCACGACCTCCAGAACTGCCGACAAGTCGAGCTGCTTGCCGAGAAGCAAAAGGCTGAGTAAGAGAGGCGGGACAAGGAGAAGGACCAAGACGGGGCTGAGGGATCCGGCAAGAAGCGTGGCGGCCAAGGAGGCCGCCCCGGCAAGGACAACCAGCAAGAGAGGCCCGCCCGGGGCCGCGACAAGAAACAAGAAGACGATGATCATGACGAGGACGACGAGTCTGGTGAGCAAGGGTTCTAGAAGGCTATGGAGGCCATGTGCATCGATGGCGGCGCCTCCCTGCATACCTCTCACCGCCAGCTCAAGCAGTGGGCATGTGAGATTACAGCAGCAGAGCCGTCCTTCGACGCTCAGAAGCCGCTGAAGTGGTCCAGCACGCCCCTCATCTTTGACGCCGAGGACCACCCTGACCGCACCACCGCGGTCGGGTGTTTGCCATTGTTGGTCTCACCAACGATACGCAACCTCAGGGTGAATAAGATGTTGGTTGATGGCGGGGCCGGCCTGAACCTGATCTCGCCTGTCGTGATCAAAAAGTTGCAAATCCCTGATGGAGACCTCGAGGAAACGAGCACGTTTCAAGGGGTCAGTCCGGGGAGGAGCCAGCTGAAAGGGAAGGTCACGCTGCCCGTGACATTTGGAGGAGAGTTGAACTACAGGACGGAGAGGATCGTCTTCGACGTGGCCGAGATCCCCTTGCCCTACAACGGGATCCTCGGCCGCCCGGCACTAGCCAAGTTCATGGCGGCGTCACACTACGCCTACAACATGCTAAAGATGCCCGGGCCGTTGACCATCATCTCCGTCCCCTCCGACAAGAAGGACGCGCTGATCTGCGCCGACCAACTCTACCGGGAAGAAGTTGCAGCAGCTGCCGTCAAGGCACCTGCTCCTGCCGCTTAAGGCCTGGGAGGGAAGAAGAAGCCCGGCAAGACCTCTCGCACCCACTCGGGCAAGCGCACCTCCTCGGAGTGTTGTGCTACCGTCGAGGACGTGCCAGAGAGCTCTACCAACAAGAGCAAGAGATCCAGAGCCGAGCTGCCGCAGACCAAGGAGGTGCCCGTCAGGGAGGATGGTACGGAAGGGGCCTTCACCATAGGCTCCACCCTCAACAGCAAATAGGAAGGCGCGCTCATCACCTTCCTGTGGGCGAATGTCGACGTGTTTGAATGGAAGCATCCGACATCCCCGGTGTTCCCAGGGAGGTGATTGAGCACCACCTAGCTGTCTGCCCCCACGCGCGGCCCGTCAAGCAGAAGGTCAGAAAGTAGGCTCTGGAGAGGCAGGAGTTCATCACAGAGGAGATCAGGAAGTTGGAAGCGGCAGGTTTGGTGAGAGGAGTGCTCCACCCGACGTGGTTGGCCAATCCGGTAGTGGTGCACAAGGCGAATGAGAAGTGGAGGCTGTGTATTGATTACACAGATATCAATAAGGCTTGTCCTAAGGACCCCTTCCCGTTGCCGCGCATCGACCAGATTGTTGACTCCGCAGCCGGGTGTGATTTTTTATCATTCCTCGACGCCTACTCAGGCTACCACCAGATCTTCATGACAAGAGAGGATGAAGAGAAGACAACATTCATCACCCCATGTGGTACATATTGCTTTTTACGGATGCCTTTCGGGTTGAAGAGTGCTGGCTCAACGTTCGCAAGAGCAGTCCAAATTGGTTTTGAACCTTAGCTCCCTAGAAATATGGAGGCATACATGGATGACATAGTGGTCAAAACCAAGGACGGGCCAACTCTTGTGCAAGATCTGGAAGAGACATTTGCCAACCTGCGCAAGATCAACCTCAAGCTGAACCCTGAGAAGTGTGTCTTCAGCGTCCTATCCGGCAAGCTTCTCGGTTTCTTTGTGTCACAACGCGGGATCGAGGCAACCCAGACAAAATCAAGGCTATTGAGCAGATTGAGGCGCCCAAGCGGATCAAAGATGTGCGTCGGCTCACCGGCTGCGTTGCCGCCATGAGCCGATTCATCTCCAAGTCCGTCGAGCACGCCATTCCCTTCTTCAAAATCTTGAAGAAGGCGGGCCCAATGGAGTGGACCCCAGAAGCCGAGGCAGCATTGCAGGATTTTAAGGAGTACCTTTCCTCCATGCCAATACTGGTTGCGCCTAAACCACAAGAGCCGTTGCTGCTATATCTGGCGGCGACGAATCAAGTGGTCAGCGCCGCACTGGTGGCGCAGAGGGAGGTCGACGAGGAGGCAGTGACGGTGGCAGAACCAGCGGATGGCAAGCCAAAGATTCCCCCGGCAGGGCCTGGTGCCGGCAAGGCGCAGACCCGGCAGAGTCTGATGCCGCCAAGGCAGTGCCCGCGCAGTCGAGTGAGGTGGTGCAGAAGAGGAAAATGATGCAGCACCCGGTTTACTTTGTTAGCTCCCTCTTGCAGGGGGCTAGGTCGAGGTATTCCGGTGTGCAAAAATTGCTCTTCGGCCTCCTTATGGCCTCGAGGAAGCTGCGTCATTACTTCCAAGTCCACGAGATCAGTGTCGTCACCCGCCTCCCGTTGCAACGGATACTGCATAACCCAGATGCAACCGGAAGGATTGTGGAATGGGCCTTGGAGCTATAAAGTTTTGGTTTGAAGTTTGAAAGTACCTCGACAATCCAGAGTAGAGTCTTGGCGGAGTTCATTGCAGAATGGACCTCAACGCCTGACGAAGAAATCCAGGAGACCACTCTCCCCGGCAAGGAAGCAGACCGCGACTGGATCATGTACTTTGATGGGGCTTTCTCGCTGCAAGGCGCCGGTGCCGGTGTGCTGCTCATCGCGCCTACCGGAGAGCACCTCAAGTACGTGATCCAGATGCACTTCCCCAGGGAGATGTCCACCAACAACACTGCTGAGTACGAGGGATTGCTCGCCGGTCTCAGGATCGCGGCAGACCTCGGGGTTAAGAAGCTCATCGTCAGGGGTGACTCACAGCTTGTTGTTAGGAAGGTCAACAAGGATTACCAGAGCCCATTGATGGAAGCCTACGTAGATGAGGTGAGGAAGCTGGAGGAGCGCTTTGTCGGTAGCCAAGCGGAGCACGTCCCCCGAATGGAGAACGACATCGCCGATCACCTGTCAAAGCGTGCTGCATTCAAGCTACCTGTGGAACCAGGTACCTTTTTGCTCCGGTTAACTCAACCATCCGTCGAGCCATCAATGGGGCAAAATAAGCAGAGGAAGTCGGGTCCCGGCAAGTACTTTCCTACCGAGCCCCCTGGGGCTGCCGGCACGGGTGCTGGCGCGGACGCTGGGCCTGCCCAAGAGCAACTGGCTCCGGCAGGGCGTCAAGCCCTGGCCGTAGAGACAGCCGCTCCCATGGCGGAAGAGATGCCTTTGGTCCTTGGCGTCGAGCCCTAGGCTCCGGCATGGGCACATCATACCGTCCAATTCCGCCAAACAGGGGAGCTTCCTGAGGAGCAGGAAGAAGCGGAAAAAGTAGCCCGTCGGTCCACCCTGTACCAGTTCGTCGATGACGTCCTATACAGGAGAAGGCCAAACGGTGTGAAATTGAAGTGCATCCCCCGGGAGGAAGGACTAGAGCTGTTGGCAGAGATACACGGAGGCATATGTGGCTCCCACATAGGGTCGAGGGCCCTTGCCGGGAAGGCGTTCCGGCAAGGTTTCTTCCAGCCCACCGCCCTCCAGGATGCGACGGCACTAGTAACCAAGTGTGAAGCGTGTCAGTTCCATTCAAAGAAGCTTCATCAACCAGCTCAAGCCCTTCAAACAATCCCTCTTTCCTGGCCATTCTCGGTCTGGGGGCTCGATATACTGGGCCCTTTCCCCTGCGTTGTCGGGGGCTTTAAGTACTTGTACGTTGCAATCGACAAGTTCACAAAGTGGCCGGAAGTGGAGGCAGTGAGAAAGGTGACTGCTCAGTCAGCCGTCAAGTTCTTCAAGGGACTGGTCTACCGTTTTGGTGTGCCAAACAGAGTCATCACCGACAACGGCACGCAGTTCACAAGCCACACCTTCATGCAATACATTCAAGACCTCTGTAGCAAGGTCTGTTTTGCTTCCGTGGCACACCCATGGAGCAACGGCCAAGCGGAGAGGGCAAATGATGAAGTGTTGCGAGGCCTGAGAACGAAGACCTTTGACAAGCTGCACAAGAGCGGAAGGCGCTAGATTGATGAGTTGCCGGCGGTTCTTTGGTCGATCAGGACGACGCCAAATCGAGCCACCGGCCAGACACCTTTTGCCCTGTTATACGGGGCAGAAGCAGTTCTCCCCACGGAACTCATATACGAGTCACCTCGAGTGCTCGCTTATGATGAGCTTGAGCAAGAGAAGTTGCGCCAAGATGACGCGACGCTCCTTGAGGAAGATCGTCTTCGGGCGGCTGTGAGAGCAGCATGCTAGCAGCAAGCCTTGCGCCGCTACCATAGCCGCAAGGTTGATGCCCGAAGCTTTGAGGAAGGCGACCTTGTTCTTCGGCGCGTTCAGTCGGCCAAGAATTCCAACAAGTTGACGCCGAAGTGGGAAGGCCCTTATCAGGTAATGCGAGTCACCAGCCAGGGCGCAGTCCGCCTGGAGACCGAAGATGTTGTCCCAGTGAGCAACTCCTGGAACATCGAGCATCTTCGCAAGTTTTGCCCGTGGCGCGGCTTGCCGGGCCTCCCGGTAAGCCACCTTTTGTACAAGCTTTGCCGCCAAGGCATGTGACCCTTTGTACAAAGCCAGGCGCAGACCCTGCAGCATAAATAAATGAAGCGCTGGCGCCCTAAGTTATAGCATGCATGCTAGGTCGAGTCTCTTCCTTGGTTAGGGTTGATAGTGCTTAGCGGTGACTAACCCCTAGCCTAGAGGTCGAGTGCGCGTCTATCTGTTCCTTTTCTGTCCTCCTTTGGTTCGCAGGGCACATGAGCACTTCTGCTGAGCTACTTGGAAAGAAGGAAACGGACCGACGTCCCGACCCCAGCAAACCAGAGTTGCCGGGGGCTGCAAGAACAAGGATCCAACCGCGGCAAGACAAGGTTGCCGGGGGCTGCAGATCCAGATAAGTCTTTCATCCTCTATCATGCATTTCGGAACATGACTGGGGCATGTGAAACCTCGTTTTTATCTCTAGGCTGCCGTGCTCCCCTTTTTCCTATACCTAAGGATTATTTCCTGGGTCCGGATTTGGTTGTAGCCGCGGCGGCAAGGAGGTAGAACGAGGAGCCTAAAGCCCACTTCATCCCTGCCTCCGCCAAGAGCGCGAGAACGGCCGAGTGGAGTCGGGAGACGGCAGGGCCTGTTGACGGGCGAAAAATGTTTATCTTAAACAATAACAAGGATTCGCTCCTTGTCGCGGGATCTACCCACGAACGAAAACCCGGCAAGCATCCCTTTTTCATTAAAAACATCCCATACAGGTACAGTTCATACGGAATGAAAAACATGAGCAAGGGGATTACAAGTTCTAAATTTAACGAAGGCCCGCAGGCTTACAAACTAAAAAAGAGATAAGATGCCCGTAATCCCTTTCTTGTCTCTCTCCTGAGGAGGCAGGTCAAGGAGGCGAAATGGAAAAAGGGGCGCCTAGGCGAGCTACGAGCAGCAGAAAGCACCAAGAGAACACCTCGGTGGCCACCCACGGGTGGGCCGGTGATGACGGTGCCGGGAAAGGAGCTGGAAGACGAGGCGGCAGGACCGGCAATACGCGATGAAGGCGTCGGTTCCCGCGTACTCCGGCTTGACAGCCTTGCCGCCCGCCCTCTTCCTGTTCCGCAGCCTCCCGACGCCAGCCGCCCAAGGAGACGGCCCCGAGAAGTTCAAGGAGCTGGCCCCGCCCCCGGCAAACCTCTGCCGTAGGAGCGGCCAGGTGCAGTTGCTGCTGCTGCCACACCCGCCCAGGCGCGGGGCGTTCGACGCCTAGTCGGACTCGTCCCCGTCATCTGCCCCGCTGTCCTCCTCACCACTTTTGCTCGAGGAAGAGCTTCCATCGTCGGAATCTCCGTCGGAGGAGCTCTCCATGCAGCACTTCAGGCGAGTTCCGAACTCCCCGATGACCTTGATGGAGAGCAGGCAGTCCTCCATTAATTTGAAGTAGAGGACGAGCCCCGCCGTCAGGCTATGGATGCGAGCGAACGTCTTCCACCGACGACGGAGGTACATGACCCGAGGAGCCGGGAAGTCAACGTCGACCTGCGTGCCCCCATTCCCACAACCCCTCATGTGCAATCTGAGGGATTGGGGCCGGTCACGCTCCATCTCCCGAGCAAACGGGGCGGGAAGACGGAGACGGCGACGCGGGGGCTGGCGCAGCCTGATGAAGAACTCGTGGGGCTGGTCTCCGACATGGCCTTCCATCGGGAAATGCACCATTGGCGGAGGCGAAGCCGGCGCGCTGCCCCGTTCCTCCTCTTCCACGAGCACTACGACCTCTGCCACCACCTCGCCCACGGCCTCGCCTCCTCCCCCTTCCCCTCACGGCCGGTTCCACCGCATGGGCTCAGGAGGAGGAGGGACGCGCTGTCGAGCGGCGACCCTCGCCGCCACCGTCGAGGGACCCGGGTTCCCTTTCTCCATGGCGAGTGAAAGGAAGAAGTAGAAGAAAGAGGAGATAGATGACAGAAGAATGCGGGACGCCATCCCCCCTTCCCCCTCTTTATAAAGGGGCAGGGTTGGGGCTCGGCCACCCCGCTCGGCCAATCCAGCCACCGGAGGCGCAGGGAATCAGGACCGACCCGCTGCCCCAACCAGCGACGGACCGGTTTCCCGCCTCCACCGCTTCGCACCCCAGGCGCATGAAGGACGCGTGGCGGACGTGCAGAAATGAGGGGATAGGTGAAGCGACATCTCACCACCCCGTGATCATGGGGAGTGGATGCCTTAAAGACCGCGGCCCGGCCCAATTCAGTAAATGAGCCGCGCCTCCACGCCTCCCTCTTTTTACAGGGAAGGCGCGAGCCGCCTCTTTACTGCAATGTGACGCATGCGTATGGAAACCGCCCCACGCATGCCGCCCACGTCACGCACACCCCTCCACGTCGCGCCACGAGCGTGGGTTGTGGGAAGCGCACGCGCGAAAAGTTTTATCGCGGTAAAAACCGCCCCGCCTGCCCGCGCACCGTTTTTGGGCCTGGCCCAACAACGTGTCGTGCTTATGTGTGGCCCAGGCACGGGGGCTCCTGTCGGTGTACAAAAATAGGGGTGCGTTTTTATACCCCTATACCTGTGCATGGGCAGTCGGAGCCGCGCCTACGGTCACGCCAAGCAGAGTAGGGGAGGTGAGCCAAGGTAAGACCGAAGCCCAAGATAATAAGAGCAACGCCAAGGCCAAGACCACGAAGAGCAGAGGGACGAAGCAGGTTCCCCCGGCAAGACCCTTGCCGGGGCAGCCTCAGCAGCCCCGGCAAGACCCTTGCCGGGGCAGCTCGCCCCACACCAACAGAGCGAGCCACCCTTGAGCCCACGGTCCCCAACGCCATCATCCACGTGGGGCCAGGTGTAACACCCCGGATGTAACTTTCCATATTTGTAACTCCAACTCTTGCCATTTTCGGCTATGTGTTATGATATTCCCTCCATGGTTGGGTTTTGTCTTTCGTTTTGCATTTTGTTCATGTCATGCATCTCATATTATGTCATCATGTGCATCTCATTTGCATACGTGTTCGTCTCATGCATCCGAGCATTTTCCCCGTTGTCCGTTTTGCAATCCGACACTCCCACCTCCTCCGGTGCACCCCTCTTGTTTCTTTTCATGAGCGGGTGTTGAACGTTCTCAGAATGGACCGAGGCTTCCCAAGTGGCCTTGGTATACCACCAGTAGACCACCTGTCAAGTTTCGTTTCATTTGGAGGTCGTTTGGTACTCCAACGGTTAACCGGGTAACCGCAAAGGCCTCTTTTGTGTTGCATCCCAACACTCCTCCAAAACAGCCCAAAACCCCTCTAAGTCACTTCCATGCTCTAGGTCGTTCGATCACGATCGTGTGGGCGAAAACCGTGCCTCATTTGGACTCTCCTAGCTCCCTCTACCTATAAAACACCTCTCCCCTCCGAAATCCGGGTCAAACCCTAGATCAAATCGCCCCTCCGCCACCGGACGTGTCCACCGCCGCCGGACGAAAACCCCGCCGCTGTCGCAGCCAACGGGCCGCCGCCACGTCAGCCCATATGCCGCGGCCCGCCGAGGCCCGGGGCCGGCCCCCGCGGCCCGAGCCGCAGCCTCCCGCCTCCTCACGCGGCGCCCCGCGCGCCTCGCCGTCCTCCCGCGCCGGCGCCGCCGCGCCCCGCCACCGGCGCCTCGCCGCCGCCTCGCCCGTCGCCGCGCCTCCCGCCGCCGCCTCCGCGCGCCTCGCCGTCGCCTCCGCCGCCCTCGTCGCCGAGCTTCGTCCGGCCTCCCCCGCGGCCCCGTCCCTCCGTCCTCTCCTTCTCCCTCTCCGGCAAGGTCTCCGGTGGCCGCGCCGGCGCCCCGAGCCAGATCCCGATCGGGTCAAGCTAGGTTGACTTCTCCCCTCCCCCAAAATTCTTCTGTCCCGATATTTTTTACATTATATCGCTCTGTTCATTGCATCATAACTCTCTGCATATAGCTCCGTTTCATGCGTATAATATATCGAAATGTTCGTCTCGAGATGCTCTCCATTTTGTTCCATTATGCCATGCTCGTTTGAGTCCATGTTGATGCCCAAATCTCTGATGCAAGAGTGCTATATGCTGTTAACTGCTGTTACTTATCATAACTTGAGGATTTGTTATTTTTGTTGCATTTAATGTGTGCATCTTATGAGCATGAGCTCTACATGTGTTTTGATGTATGCCATGCCATCTTTACAGAGGTGTATTCCATGTATTTTTGTGATCTCTGTGGTGACTAGCACAAGCATGCAAACTATGCTTCGTGATGTTTCTGTTTTCAGGGACATGAATTTCACTGTGACTGCTGTTATTTTGTTGCTATGTATCCATGTGGCTACTGAGAGATCCATGCTTATTTTGGTGATGTTCAGTAAGGATGTTTTGTAGATATAGTTGTGCTCTATCCATCCATGCTCCTGTTTGCAATTATGGAGTGCCATAGCATGACTCAATCGTGCTCTACTTTTCCTATAAAATAATTCTGGCAGATTGTTAACATGATATTCAATTTTGCCAAGCTTGTTGTAGTTGATCCATACATGCTATGAACTTGCTCTTGCCATTGATAGCTTCATAAACATGCCATCTTGCTGTAGGTATGCTTGTTTTGTCATGCATTTCTTTGGGATGAGTGCATCAAGCTCACAAGGATGCCTTCATATTACTGTTTTCTGCCAAGCTCTGTTTTCCGCCAAGTCTGAAACCTGTTAACGAAACTTGTTATGTTTACATGGTTGCCATCATATCTTCTGGTCATTTTTGGCTTATGGTCAGTAAGGGATTTTTGTCATATGCATTTAGTAGATTCATGCCATGCCTTGTTTTGCTATGTTAAGTTCCTGTAGCATGTTGATTGCTTGCTCTGAACATTGCTACCTGTAACATCATAAGTCTATGAACCTGATATCTTTTGCACTTTTGCCATGCTTGT
This sequence comes from Aegilops tauschii subsp. strangulata, assembly GCF_002575655.3. Classification (NCBI taxonomy): domain Eukaryota; kingdom Viridiplantae; phylum Streptophyta; class Magnoliopsida; order Poales; family Poaceae; genus Aegilops; species Aegilops tauschii. The sequence goes on from NC_053039.3 coordinate 362,292,737, forward strand.
TTGAACCTGCTGTGGTGTGATCTAGCCGTAGCTCAGTGTTCATCTTTTGTCAAGCATCTCCTGTAGATTACTGCCATATGCTTTGTGGCTATGTTGGGGTGCTGTAGCATAGTTACTTGATGTATTCTAAGTGCTATCATGCTGTTAATCACATATTCGTGTCATTCTTGTTTTGCTTGCCATTTGCAAACCGTGCATCCGTTTCCGGTGATCTTTATATCGATTTCAACCGAAATCATCTCATCTTTCCAGTGGCATGCTTGTTTCCCAAGTTACTGTCTTGTTCATCATTTTTCTTCTGGAGCACGCATATGCATCGCATATCATATCTTGCATATCATTTCATGTTTTGCATCATGTTGCTTGTGCATTTCTCGTGATTGATTGTGGTTCCGTGGCTTGTGTTCTTGTTTTGGGTAGAGCCGGAAGACGAGTTCTGTCGTGGAATTGTCACGGCAGATGTCCTCGTGCAAGGACTTAGTTGTGGAGCCATCGCTGCTAGGAAGCTTAAAGGGGTTAAACGGGACAAAGGACACGGAGATTATACTGGTTCGGCCCCTTATGTTGAAGGTAAAAGCCTACGTCCAGTTGAGGTGGTATTACTTAGGGTTTCGATGACCAGGAGCTAAACCGCTCTGCTTGGCTATCGATCTGATCTTACTTGTCCTGAACCGCCGCCGGGTCGTCCCTTTATATAGAGAGGTTGACGCCCAGCGGCTCTCAGAGTCACAGCCGGCTCATAACAGTGTCCGGCTCGGACTCTTAACTATTCTTGCCTTACACTACAAGTCTTTCCATAACGGCGGTTTATCACTACGGGCCTTAAGCCGCCTCCGGGTCTTAAGCCCATTATTGAACCGCCATCCTCAAGCTTGGTACTGGGCTTCACGTGATGATCATTATGACGTAACCCGGCCCCTCCTGGGCGGGTGACTCTAATGGTAATATCCTCAACATTAGGCCCCAGATTGATTTGAACCGGTTCATGTCAATCTTCAATACCTTTAAGAGAAAATCTTCCGGCTTCTGCTCGTGCAAAGGTTATAACCCGCCGTGACGTCATCTTCTGGATTCTTGGTAACCCGCCATGACGTCATCTTCCATTAAATTCATTTTTTATTCTGTCATATCCCAACAGATCTGATCTTAATGACCATCCCGAGAATCGAGGCGTTTCTACGGCAAGATAATCATGTCTTCAGCCTCCTCGTTGCTCGCGCCCATTTACCAGCCATCCCTTATAAATAGGCCCGGCCCATAAGCCTTTCGTCAGTCTTCTCGATCCATCGTCTTCCTCCTCTGACGCCCCAGAGCTCGAGCTCCGCCGTCGCCGCCGTGCCCCTCGTCTTCCTCAGCCTCGGCCGCTGCATCATCCTGAACCGGTCCAGAGAAACGGCGGCGACCTCCGCTGCTCATCGGCACAAGTAAGTCCTTGCTACTCCGTACAGTAGATTCGCATTAGGGTTCCATGCTTCTTCCCTGTTCTTCGTAGTTTCATCTCGATTTCTTCACAGTTCCTCCACTGAGGCTCCTTTTGATCTGAAAACGGTACAGACTCCCTGCGGTAGTAGTTTCTCACCCATTTTTATGCTAGTAGATCCCTTTTGCCCGAAAAAAGACCTCATTTAGAGCTTATGAACTCCTCTGTATCAGTTTTTTAGGTCTAGAAATTTTTCCTTTCTGGACGATTGTTTGATCCAAAGTAATCCCTGCAATCTGTGAAACTTGTTTGTGCAACACTTAGACAGAAAACTGCATCCGTTAGCCATGGCGGCTCATATCGCCGGCTTAAAAGAGACCCTGCTTTGTGAAATCTCCGGCTCACTCACAATAGAGTTAAATAACTTAAATTGCTTAAGATATCCACGGCGGCTTAGATAACCTGACATAGTTAATCATATATCATTAGGCCCCTTCATAAACCGCCATCTTGAATACTGAACTGAAATCTTCCTCCGGCTTAAATTTGAACCGGGAATTCTCCTTTGTCATAGGCTTCCATTTTCCACAATGCCGCCCAAGGCTCCCAAAGCTCCCATTACGTGCAACTGGGTGAGATCCAACGTTACTGATAACACCTTAGATGACTTCGTAAAAACGGGTTACCTGCCTAAGAAGGAGGTCATGTCCTACCGAGCTCCTGACCCGTCCGAAGAGAGACCTCAACCAAAGGACGGAGAGGTTGTCATATTTGCTGACCACATGAGCCGGGGCTTTGCTCCTCCTGGCTCAAAATTCTTCAGAGATGTTCTGCACTTTTTCGATCTGCGACCTCAAGACATTGGACCCAACTCCGTGTCGAACATTTGTAACTTTCAAGTGTTCTGTGAGGTATACCTTGGAGAAGAACCCAGCCTGCTACTCTTTAGGGAGTTATTTTACCTGAACCGCCAGAATGAATGTGCCAACGGGCCTAGCTTGGAACTTGGTGGAATCTCAATCCAACGACGGAGAGATTGTCTCTTTCCTTATGCTGAGCCGCCAAGCCACCCGAAGGACTGGAACCAGACATGGTTCTACTGCCAAGATACTTCTTCGGCTGATGAGAACCCTCTGCCCGGCTTTCGCGCCCTGCGTCTGGAGTCAAATCACCCCCTGCCAGACAAATTATCTCAAGCTGAGCGTCAACCGCTTATTCCCACCATCAAAAAAATCAAAGCTCTTCTGGGAAATGGCCTAAACAGCGTTGATCTGGTCCGGGTCTGGATTGCTTGGCGGGTGATTCCTTTAAGCCGCCGCCCCGGCTTAATGTGTGAGTACACAGGCCGGAAAGATGATCCTCTACGACACAGTCCAGACGACTTACCTGAGGACGTTATTGACGATACAACCAAGTCGCTTCTGAACGAGAGCCTGGCAGATTGCGGGAGAGTGGGCTTAAGCCCTTTCTGCAAGACTAACCCGGCTCCTGTGGTAAACCATTGACCTGAATGCTTCTCCTTTCATTTTAACGATTTTGTCTTAGCTTACTAATCTTTGTTGTATTTTACAGGCTAATGATAAATTCTGGAAGGTCAGGTATGACCATGAAGCTGCTAAGAAAGCCAGGAAGGTTAAAAACGCCGCCAGGAGAGCCGCTCCCCGCAAGAAGGGGAGTAAGCCTAGCGCCTCGGACCTGCTTCACCTGGAAGACACCTCCGAGTCAGAGGTAGCCCTTGATTCTTTAGGCTCCTTTTTTAACCGTCTTATTGACACTGATTATCAGCAGGAGGATACCGGAGCGAGTAACCCGGTGATTGAAGAGGTAACTATACTTTCCTCCGACTCGGAGCCCTTGCCAAGACTGAAAGTCCGAAGAGTAACCCGGAAAGTAAGATTTTCACATCCTTTAGCTTATCAAGATCCTCAATTTCTTTTGAAGCGACAGATTCATGAGAGTCGGAGGCAGACCCGGACTAGCAAGGACGCAGACCTCTCCTCCGGCTTACCCGAAGCATCAAGGAAGCGCCGGACCGAGGTTATCTCTGACTTATATCCTTTTCATCCTTTGGCGGGCGTCACTCGTCAACCACTCAATTCTTCTGACTCAAACTACCAGGGACCTTCACCTTCCTCCGGCGACTCAATGCAGTCTAGCTTGTCGGCCTTCAAGACCGCCCCCGGGTAATGATGATCAGCTTACTTTGTGCTTATCTTACTCATGGTTTTGCACTAACTCTTTGACTTTCAGTGTACAAGTAAAGCCCAGCAAGAGGGCGAAGAAAAGTAAGCCGGCCGAAGAGCCGGTCTTGACTGAACCTGATGCCTCTGCCCCTGAGCCGCCGTCTTCACCAGCTCCGGAAACCACCACTGCCCCATCTGATGAGCAAGTTATGGAGGGTTCTGATAACTCGGAGATCCCCAGCCCGGCTCATCCAGATGACCCGGACGTGGTGATTACCCAGACCGAACTTGTTGAACCGGGAAGACCCACCGTGCTGGCTAGGTGCTCTGCCAAGGAGGAACTTCTGGAACGCCGCAGAGCCAGGCTGGACATTACTAACTATGCCAATCTGAGCATTGGAGATATTGTCGCTGGATATATTGGTCAAGTGCACAACAGCCGGGACCTGGAGATTGACATGGTGAAGCAAATATAGCAAAAATCTGAGGTACAACTCCCTTGCTTACTCCATAGTCATCCTTACCATGCCAGCCCCCAAGTCTATTACTTATGATGGAATACATTGTAGACTTAATACCGGCCTAATAATTACTGCAAGAAAACCGGCTTACCTGGTAACACTCACGGGCCGGATTAAACAACATAATTGAACCAGTCTTTACCTTATGTTAATCAAGTAGTTGAGCAATTTTACACATTAGCCCCCAAGTGCCGAGTACCTTTGCCTGCAAAGTGCTTGGGACTTACTTTCATGAACCGGAACTGTAGATAGAGCCTTTCAGCATACATTAGTCCCCAAGTGCCAAGTGTCTTTGCTTGCAAAGTGCTTGGCACTTAATATTGCATTATAATCACCTTAACTGTAACCCGGAATTTGTACAGGCCGCCTGTAAGAAATTTGAATAGGAAATCTCTGATCTGAAGAGCCGCCTGAAGACCCAGGAAAGTGAAACCCAAAAAGCCAACTCCAAATTTGAACTCAGTGTATCTGCACAAGAGAAACTGAAGAAAAAGTTTGAAGCAGAAAGGAAAGCCTGGACAGATGAAAAAGCTGCTTTGCTCAGCCGGGCCGAACAAGCGGAGGCCACTCTTACTGAAAGAACCGCCGAGCTATCCGGCTTAAAACACCATGTCTCTCAGATGGTCACCGCAATCTTTGGTAAATTTCTAATCAATTTACATCGTTTAGTTCCCATAAACATCTCAATTGCCAACAGCTCACTTGACTGTGTAATGCAGGTCCCAGGAGTTCCAATCTCAACCAGAGCGTGCTGACTAAGCTGAAGGCGGTTTACACCTTGGTGGAGCAACTTTACACCGGGTCACAACGTGCTTTAGCCGTTGTGGCTCTGTCCAATGAAGTTCCCACTCACCTGGCAGATGTACTCAGGCGGCTTGCCGTACTTCCTCAGCGCTTCCAAGAGCTGAGACGGGCTTCTGCAAGAGCCGGAGCCATAGCCGCTCTGAGCCGGGCCAAGGCGTTTCTACCGGAGCTAGACCCGGCCGACATCGCCCTTGGGTATCCCAGCTTGAAGGAAGACGGCACCCCCTTTGACCAGAAGGACTTCGCCGCCTCTGTGAAGAGCGTACGCCCTGTGGCCACTTTGATTGGCAATGACACAGATCTTACCAAATATCAGCCGGGCTATGACGCGGAGAATCAGAGAATCCCAACACCACGCTATGAGGCAGTCAGCCTGATTCCGCCAACTCGTAAGCATACCTTCGCCCCTGAAGTTGACCCGGCCAGGTTAATTGATGATGAGGCTCAATTTGAAGATTTGAGCGGCATTGACTGGAAATCATCAACCTTCCAGGTCATGGAAACAACCGGAGGAGCGGAGAGGGATGAGCCGGAAGCTTCAACCCAACAAGCACTTTAATTTCGTAGGCGGCTCATGGTTATGCCTTAAAAACAATGCCTCACCTTTTGGACTCGGGGAGTCCTGTAATAGAGTAGGACAAACACTTAATTTTGTCGTGCCATCGTGCACGTGTGCGGCGCTCCACTCTATTTAGGCTGCTCTTTTATATTCCTCTGGGTTATGTTTGATCATTTGCTTTCCTTAAGCTTAAAGAGCTATCTTTAATTGTCCTGCATAGAAAAAAAATCACAAGTCTCTAGGCGGCTGCAAGCCTTCAAGTACACTTCCGGTTTATGTAACCCAAATAATAAGGTTGAGAACTCAACTCCGGTTCACCAGCACCTATAATGCTTATTGTGTGCTATCAACATTATTAATCAAAGTTAAGCCGGTGGACAAAGAACCACCCTTGAACACTTTTGATATGATCAAAAGAATTTGTTGCAAACCAAGAGATCAAAAACTTAGGGGCTTCTGATTCGAATACGACCAGAGAACCGTCCCAAAGGGGTTAAGCTAAGATTCGAATGCGATCATATAGCCCCCAGTGGCTTTGGCGTTGCCGATCAAGAGGGTACTGACAGCTATGTTCTCTTTGGTTCGAATACGACCTATGTTTGAACAGGAAGCCCCCAAATGACCTTGAGAGTTGTTTAACGACGCTGATTCGAATACGATCCACGTTGGTTCCCAAAGGGGGTTGAGCTATGATTCAAATATGATCAAGAAAAACTCCCCAATGAGCTCGGCAATTTGCCAATCAAGTGGGTATCGACAGCTATGTTCTCTTTGGTTCGGATACGACCTATGTTTGAACAGGAAGCCCCCAAGTGACCATATTTTTGGCGGCTAGATTCGAATACAATCATGAGCCGGATCAACCTCCAAATGGCCATGTAATGTTCCAATGAAAATAACAATGATACATTTACCTTTGGAGGAAAGGAAAGGACCGAGATCCAGCTTTATTACTTATCACAATATATACATGGCTATAGAAATATGTACATTATGAGAGCCGGTGGCTCAAGTGTAATAAGGCCGAAGCTGAGCTATGTTCCACGGCCGGCGGGTCTCCTCCTCCGACTTACGTGAATCTCTGTGCTCCCGAACATCAATAAGGTAGTGTGACCTATTGTGCAAGTTCTTGCTGACCACAAAGGGCCCTTCCCAAGGTGGGGATAACTTGTGCGCATCTGTTTGATCCTGGATGAGCCAGAGCACCAAATCACCTTCCTGAAAGACCCGGGACTTAACCCGGCGGCTGTGATAGCGGCGCATGTCTTGTTGGTAAATCGCCGAGCGAGCTGCTGCTACGTCATGTTGTTCATCCAACAAGTCAAGAGCTTCTTGACGCGCCTGCTCATTATCCGCCTCGACATAAGCCGCCACTCGAGGCGAGTCATGACGGATGTCGCTAGGGAGGACTGCCTCAGCTCCGTAAACCATGAAGAAAGGTGTGTAACCCGTAGACCTGTTAGGAGTAGTATTGATGCTCCATAACACGGAAGGTAACTCCTCTACCCAACAACCCGGCGTCCGTTGCAAAGGGACCAAAAGCCGGGGCTTGATGCCCTTCAAGATCTCCTGATTGGCTCTCTCAGCCTGACCATTGGATTGAGGGTGAGCCACTGATGAAACATCGAGCCGAATATGCTCTCGTTGACAAAATTCCTCCATGGCGCCCTTAGACAGATTGGTGCCATTGTCAGTTATAATGCTGTGTGGAAAACCAAAGCGAAATATCACCCTTTTCATGAACTGAACCGCTGTGGCTGCATCACACTTACTAACTGGCTCTGCCTCAACCCACTTTGTGAACTTATCGACCGCCACCAAGAGGTGGGTCTTCTTATCCTTGGACCTTTTAAAAGGCCCAACCATATCAAGCCCCCAGACCGCAAATGGCCAAGTGATTGGAATCATCCTCAACTCTTGAGCCGGCACATGAGCCCGTCGTGAGAACCTCTGACAACCGTCACATTTACTGACCAAGTCCTCTGCATCAGCATGAGCCGTCAGCCAATAAAAACCATGACAAAAAGCCTTGGCCACAAGGGATTTTGAGCCAGCATGATGGCCACAATCCCCCTCGTGAATCTCACATAAAATTTCTTGACCTTCCTCAGGGGAAACACAACGCTGGAAAGTTCCAGTGACACTGCGACGATGCAGTTCGCCATTGATAATTATCATTGACTTAGACCGCCGGGTTATTTGTCTGGCCAAAGTTTCATCCTCAGGCAATTCTCCCCGGGTCATGTAAGCCAAGTATGGTACTGTCCAATCTGGGATAATGTGGAGAGCCGCCACCAACTGTGCTTCCGGGTCAGGAACAGCCAAGTCTTCCTCTGTAGGCAACTTAACAGAAGGGTTATGCAAAATGTCCAAGAAAGTATTAGGCGGCACCGGCTTTCGCTGAGAGCCTAGCCGGCTTAATGCATCAGCCGCCTCGTTCTTCCTGCGATCGATGTGCTCTACTTGGTAACCCTGAAAATGTCCAGCAATGGCATCAACTTCGCGTTGATAAGCCGCCATGACGGGGTCCTTGGAATCCCACTTGCCTGACACTTGTTGGGATACTAAATCTGAGTCGCCAAAGCACCTTACCCAGCTTAAGCTCATCTCCTTAGCCATCCGAAGACCATGGAGCAAGGCCTCGTACTCAGCTGCATTGTTAGTACAGGGAAACATCAACCGTAGCACATAGCAAAACTTGTCACCTCGAGGGGAAGCTAATACAACTCCAGCCCCCGAGCCCTCCAATTGCCTGGACCCGTCGAAGTGAATAGTCCAGTATGTATTATCCGGTTTCTCTTCAGGCACCTGCAGCTCAGTCCAATCGTTGATGAAATCCACCAATGCTTGAGATTTGATAGCAGTGCGCGGGACGTATTTTAGACCATGCGGCCCAAGTTCTATAGCCCACTTAGCAACTCTTCCTGTGGCTTCTCTGTTTTGGATGATGTCTCCTAGGGGAGCAGAACTAACCACAGTGATAGGGTGACCCTGGAAATAATGCTTAAGCTTCCGGCTTTCCATGAATACCCCATAAACAAGCTTCTGCCAATGTGGATACCGTTGTTTGGACTCAATGAGTACTTCGCTGACGTAGTAAACCGGCCGCTGAACCGGATACTCCTTACCCGCTTCCTTACGCTCCACCACGACAGCCACACTGACGGCTCGTGTGTTAGCGGCTATATACAGCAATAAAGGCTCCTTGTCAACAGGAGCAGCAAGGACTGGTGGCTCAGCTAGCTGTCTTTTCAAATCCTCAAAAGCAGCATTAGCAGCATCATTCCAGATAAAGTCATCTGTTTTCTTCATCATCTGGTACAGTGGCATGGCCTTTTCACCCAACCGGCTTATAAACCGGCTCAAAGCAGCGATGCGCCCCGCCAGACGCTGGACGTCGTTTATGCACGCCGGCTTAGCCAGAGAGGTGATTGCCTTGATCTTTTCCGGGTTAGCTTCAATGCCTCTGTGAGAAACCAGAAAACCCAAGAGCTTGCCTGCGAGAACACCAAAAACACACTTGGCCGGGTTAAGCATCATCTTGTAGACCCGGAGATTATCAAAGGTCTCTCTCAGATCATCTATCAAGGTCTCCTTCTCCCTGGATTTAACCACGATATCATCCACATAGGCATGAACGTTGCGCCCAATCTGGTTATGAAGACAATTCTGCACGCAACGCTGGTAAGTCGCCTGTGCACTCTTGAGCCCAAAAGGCATAGACACATAACAGAAGGCTCCAAAAGGAGTGATGAACGCCGTCTTCTCCTGGTCCTTAACTGCCATTTTGATCTGATGGTATCCAGAGTAAGCATCCAAAAAGCTTAAACGCTCACAACCCGCCGTAGCATCAATAATTTGATCAATACGGGGGAGAGCAAAAGGATCAGCCGAACAAGCTTTGTTTAAATCCGTATAGTCCACACACATCCGCCAGGTGCCGTTCTTCTTGAGCACGAGCACCGGGTGAGCTAACCATTCTGGATGAAAAACTTCAACAATAAACCCGGCCGCCAAGAGCCGGGCTACTTCCTCACCAATGGCTTCCCGCCTCTCCTCATTAAACCGCCGGAGGAATTGCCTGACTGGTTTAAATTTCGGATCAATATTGAGAGTGTGCTCAGCGAGTTCTCTAGGTACACCCGGCATGTCAGAAGGTTTCCATGCAAAGATGTCCCTGTTCTCACGGATGAACTCGATGAGCGCGCCTTCCTATTTCAGATCCAGATTGGCACTGATGCTAAACTGCTGAGATGAGTCACCTGGAACAAAGTCAACAAGTTTAGTCTCATCAGCTGACTTAAATTTCATTACCGGCTCATGCTTCGTGGTTGGCTTTTTCAAAGACGTCATATCTGCCGGGTCAACATTGTCCTTGTAAAAGTTCAACTCCTCTGTTGCACAAATAGATTCAGCATAAGCCACGTCACCTTCCTCACACTCCAAGGCTATCTTTCGGCTACCATGAACCGTAATGGTCCCATTGTGACCCGGCATCTTGAGCTGCAAATACACGTAACACGGCCATGCCATGAACTTGGCGTAAGCCGGCCGCCCAAATAAAGCATGGTACGGACTTCTTATCTTAACCACCTCAAAGGTTAGTTTTTCCGCCCTGTAGTTGTACTCATCTCCAAAGGCTACTTCCAGCTCGATCTTACCGACTGAATACGCCGACTTACCGGGCACCACCCCATGGAAAACAGTATTGGACTGGCTGAGGTTCTTATCAGTTAATCCCATACGACGGAAGGTCTCATAATAGAGGATGTTGATGCTGCTGCCTCCGTCCATGAGCACTTTAGTGAATTTATATCCCCCAACCTGAGGGGCCACCACCAAGGCCAGGTGACCCGGATTATCGACCCGGGGAGGGTGATCTTCCCTACTCCATATGATAGGCTACTCAGACCATCTTAAATAGCGGGGAATCGCCGGCTCAACAACATTTACAACCCTCTTATGAAGCTTCTGATCTCGCTTGCACAGGCTGGTAGTGAACACATGATACTGTCCACCATTGAGCTGCTTTGGATTGGTCTGGTACCCCCTGCTGCTGCTGCTGATTACCCTGGCCAGATTGCTGATTAAAACCCCCTTGGAAACTCTGAGAATTGGGATTTGAGCTGCCGCCCGGGCCATGAAAACCGCCGGCGCCTGAGCCGCCGCCCGGGCCATTGTTGCCATTAAAAGCGTTGGAATTTTTTAAGGCCTTCATGATTGCGCAGTCCTTCCATAGATGAGTGGCCGGCTTCTCCCTAGAGCCATGCCTTGGACAAGGCTCATTCAACAACTGCTCCAGCGTCGGGCCTGACCCACCGGCTCGGGGAGGTGGTCTCCCCTTACGTCGGTGGTTGTTACCCTATGAATTGGCGTTGGCCACAAACTTCATACTGCCATCAGCCTTACGCTTGTTACCTCCCTGGTTCGCCGGGTTATGCTGAGGGCCCTTGCCATTGCCGTTCTTCTTCCCCTTCCCTGTCCTTTCATCATCCGACGCGGGATCCTTGGTACTATCAGAGTCGGCGTACTTGACCAGAGCCGCCATCAGCGTACCCATATCATTGCAATCACGCTTGAGCCGCCCGAGCTTCATCTTTAGGGGCGCAAAACGACAATTTTGCTCCAACATTAAAACTGCAGAGCCGGCATCCATCTTATCAGACGAATGTATTATCTCTTTGACTCGGCAAACCCAATGCGTTGTAGACTCACCCTCCTGCTGCTTGCAGTTAGTCAAATCCACAATTGACATAGATTGCCTACATGTATCTTTGAAGTTTTGGATGAACCGGGCTTTTAGCTCTGCCCATGACCCGATAGAATTAGGCAGCAGTGCTTTCAACCAAGTGCGGGCAGTTCCATCCAACATCATGGTGAAGTATTTGGCCATTGCCGCTTCGCTGACCTCTAGCAACTCCATAGCCATCTCATAGCTCTCGATCCATGCTCCAGGTTGTAAATCAGCCGTATAATTAGGTACCTTCCTAGGTCCTTTGAAATCCTTGGGCAGACGTTCATTACGGAGAGCCGGCACCAGACAAGGGACGCCTCCGGTCCTCGTAGGTATACCCGTCTCTATAGAAGCCGTCGGATAAACCGGGAGGGGCTGGTAAGCCGTTAACTGAGGTGCCTGCTCCGCCTCTTGCCGTGCTCTGTCTTGGTCTACCGCGTTAATGGCTCCGTTGTGAGCCGGGCCGTGGCCCGCTGGCAAGTCACGGCGCCGGACGTTGCTTGAGCCGGTCGCTGAGACCATGTGTCTGCTATAACTTGGGCTCCAGCCTGGACGAGGGGTTGAATGAATCCTGTCCCGGCTATATGAATATGCCTCCTGTTGCACCAGAGCCGTCTGAAGAAGTTCTCTGACCCGGCGGGTTTCGACCGCCGTTGGAGAGTCACCATCGATTGGGAGAGCCGCCAGTCGCGCCGCCGCGGCGACCATGTTTTCCAACGGGTTGGCATAATGACCCGATGGTATTGGCACGTACTGAAGCGGGGTAATGTTCACACGGGGAGGCCCCATCACTTGCGGCTGAAACGGCGTTCCAGCCTCGGGTGCCGTGATCTCTGGCGGGTTACTGGGCCTTGCACCAGGCGTGTTGAAAAGGTTTCGAGGATCGTAAACCGGAGGGAGTCGAGATTGAGCCTTCTGATGCCTCATTCTCATGATCTCATTGGATGCGTTCTGATCCATCGTGAGCCGGAAAGACTGCGCCTGAATCAGCTGAGTCTGGGCGTCGAGAGCTGCCCGCTCTGTAGCCATCCTGATCCCTTCCGCTGCTAGATCTTCCTTGGCTCTCGCTATATCCAGCTTTAACTGTGCCACCTCCGCATCATGCTGAGCTTGATCCGCTAGGACGACCGTAGCAGTTAACAGGGCTGTCATCTTATCTGTGAGATCCATCAGCGCCTGAGCCGGCGAGTGCGCAGGGCCTCCTGCCCCAGCAGCGGGGTTTTGAACAGGTTGTCCGCCGGCCATGAAGATCCTGACCCGGCTGGGCGGCTCAAAGGGGTCCAGAATACTGTCGCCATCGGAGCCGCCCCTGAGCCTGCCATCTTGAAATTGATATAACGAGTTGGTCTCGTCTGTGGACGACCCGCCGTCAGAGCGAGCGGCCGTCTCATCGCCAGATCTAGATCCTTCAGAGAGTCCTCCATGGACGCATCCCACGAAAGCACGCTTCAAAGCAGGCAGAGTCCGGGCGGGTCTTGCACACTGAGCCGTCTCGATGGGGTCGGCGCAGTGGTCCGGCTCAGGGCCCGGCTCGCCAGTCTTGCCAATGAAAACGTGAATTCCGCCGAAGGGGACCCGGTACTCGTACTCGATTGAGCCGGCGTCGGGGCCCCAGCCTGCATCGTTGATGTAGAGCTTGCCGCGACGACTCTTGGTCATCCGGCCCACAGCGTATCCCTTGAGCCCTTCGAAGCTGCCCTTCAAGAACTCAAATCCACCGTGCGCTGGCCCCACGGTGGGCGCCAACTATCGTGGAATTGTCACGGCAGATGTCCTCGTGCAAGGACTTAGTCGTGGAGCCATCGCTGCTAGGAAGCTTAAAGGGGTTAAACGGGACAAATGACACAGAGATTATACTGGTTCGGCCCCTTATGTTGAAGGTAAAAGCCTACGTCCAGTTGAGGTGGTATTACTTAGGGTTTCGATGACCAGGAGCTAAACCGCTCTGCTTGGCTATCGATCTGATCTTACTTGTCCTGAACCGCCACTGGGTCGTCCCTTTATATAGAGAGGTTGACGCCCAGCGGCTCTCAGAGTCCCAGCCGGCTCATAACAGTGTCCGGCTCGGACTCTTAACTATTCTTGCCTTACACTACAAGTCTTGCCATAACGGCGGTTTATCACTACGGGCCTGAAGCCGCCTCCGGGTCTTAAGCCCATTACTGAACCGCCATCCTCAAGCTTGGTACTGGGCTTCACGTGATGATCATTATGACGTAACCCGGCCCCTCCTGGGCGGGTGACTCTAATGGTTATATCCTCAACAAGTTCGCTTACGAGGAACCTGTTGAGTACGCTTACGAGGATCAAGCTTTCGACAACTCTGAGAACCTTGCAGGCAAGATGACCATACCCTCGAAATCACTTCTATCTTTGCTTTGCTAGTTGTTCATTCTATTGCCATGCTGCGCTACCTACCACTTGCTATATCATGCCTCCCATATTGCCATGTCAAGCCTCTAACCATCCTTTCCTAGCAAACCGTTGTCTGGCTAAGTTACCGCTTTTGCTCAGCCCTTCTTATAGCGTTGCTAGTTGCAGGTGAAGTTGAAGTTGGTTCCATGTTCGTACATGGATATTTTGGAATATCACAATATCTCTTATTTAATTAATGCATCTATATACTTGGTAAAGGGTGGAAGGCTCGGCCATATGCCTGGTGTTTTGTTCCACTCTTGCCGCCCTAGTTTCTGTCATACCGGTATTATATTCCTTGAGTTTGCGTTCCTTACGCGGTTGGGTGATTTATGCGACCCCCTTGACAGTTCGCCTTGAATAAAACTCCTCCAGCAAGGCCCAACCTTGGATTTACCATTTGCCACCTAAGCCTTTTCCCTTGGGTTTTCGCGAGCCCGAGGGTCATCTTTATTTAAACCCCCGGGCCAGTGTTCCTCTGAGTGCTGGTCCAAACTAGAGCCACTTGCAGCGCCACCTTGGGGAAACTCGAGGATTGGTTTTAGTTGTACGTAGTGTTCATCCGGTGTGCCCTGAGAACGAGATATGTGCAGCTCCTATCGGGATTTGTCGGCACATTCGGGCGGCTTTGCTGGTCTTGTTTTACCATTGTCGAAATGTCTTGTAAACCAGGATTCCGAGACTGATCGGGTCTTCCTGGGAGAAGGTTTATCCTTCGTTGACCGTGAGAGCTTATAATGGGCTAAGTTGGGACACCCCTGCAGGGTATTATCTTTCGAAAGTCGTGCCTGCGGTTATGAGGCAGATGGGAATTTGTTAATGTCCGGTTGTAGAGAACTTGACACTTGACTTAATTAAAATACATCAACCGTGTGTGTAGCCGTGATGGTCTCTTCTCGGCGGAGTCCAGGAAGTGAACAAGGTTTGAGTTATGCATGAACGTAAGTAGTTTCAGGATCACTTCTTGATCATTTCTAGCTTCGCGACCGTTGCGTTGCTTCTCTTCTCGCTCTCATTTGCGTATGTTAGCCACCATATATGCTTAGTGCCTGCTGCTGCTCCACCTCATTACACCATCCTTTCCTATAAGCTTAAATAGTCTTGATCTCGCGGGTGTGAGATTGCTGAGTCCTCGTGACTCACAGATTCTACCAAAACAGTTGCAGGTGCCGACAATGCCAGTGCAGATGACGCAACCGAGCTCAAGTGGGAGTTCGATGAGGAACGTGGTCGTTACTATGTTTCTTTTCCTGATGATCAGTAGTGGAGCCCACTTGGGTCGATCGGAGATCTAGCATTTGGGGTTATCTTATTTTCATTTGGATTTGACCGTAGTCGGTCTATGTGTGGATTTTGGATGATGTTTGAATTATATTTATGTATTGTGTGAAATGGCGATTTTAAGCCGACTCTCGTTATCCCATTCTTGTTCATTACATGGGATTGTGTGAAGATGACCCTTCTTGCGACAAAACCACAATGTGGTTATGCCTCTAAGTCGTGCCTCGACACGTGGGAGATATAGCCGCATCGTGGGCGTTACACCAGGGCTCGGGAAGGAACCTCTGTGGTGGCATGCAGATCTTTGTGAAGACATATTCAAGATCATATGAGGATTAGAAGACGACGATCCTTGGCAAGATCCTTGCCGAGGAAGGCCACTAGACCCCCGGCAAAGCCTTTATCGGGGACGATAGCGCACCACGGCAAGACCCTTGCCGGGCCACACGGCAAGACCCTTGCCGGGCCACACGGCAAGACCCTTGCCGGGCCACACGGCAAGACCCTTGCCGGACCACCCGGCAAGGCTCTCACCAAGGACGCCAGCAGGGCCACCGCTAGGTCCACGCCAACCAAGCTTCCACCGCCGCCCACATGCAGCTGCTAGCCCAACCAGCTGGGCGGGCACCTGCGTGGCAGCATGCAGCCCCCAGGCCGACTCATCGAGCGCCTGCGTGGCGGCATGCAGATCTTCGTGAAGGCTCCACCACCGCGCCACCTAGCTGCCTGCCTGCCTACATGGCGCCGCACACATCGCTGGCCAAGGCGCATGTCGAAGCAAGGAGGAGCGGCGACGGACGGGACGGGCCTCACCCCCGTCCCCGATAAATCAAGGGGACAACTAAGCTACGCATTAAATGCGTCTTGTCCTGTAATACGAGCGATAAGCTTAGGGCACTGTACGCCTTTGCACCTCCTATGTGCCACTGTGGCAGCCCCTTTCGACTATAAAAGGAGGCCCATGGCATACTGGAGAAGTATTCGGCTCTTTTGAACCACGCAATCACCACAGCTATTTCGAGAGCTCAAGAACTCTCTGAAATACACCCACCAAAGCAGGACTAGGGTTTTACGCATCCTCGCGGCCCGAACCTGGGTAAACGATCCTTGTGTTGTCTACTAGCCCTGCTCTTCTTGCAACCCCGCGCCCCGGCAACCGTAGTAGGGATTTTTGTGATCCCATAGGTGTTGTTCCACACCGACATTATGAGTGGCGGTCGGGGACGAGCGATGGTCTTTTCCTACCAATCTATCCCCCTAGGTGCATGCGCGTAATACTTTGCTTTGATAACTTGTAGATTTTTGCAATAAGTATATGAGTTCTTTATGACTAATGTTGAGTCCATGGATTATACGCACTCTCTTCCTTCCACCATTACTAGCCTCTCTAATACCGCACACTTTTCGCCGGTATCATACACCCACCATATACCTTCCTTGTCGGGTGGTAGGTGCGACATATGCCAACGGGTGGCTTATCATTGTGGGAGCCAGTAAGACGTCGCCGGTGCATGGAAACGGGATGAGGCGAAGACATGCACGCCGGCGAATCTTACCCAGGTTCGGGGCTCTCCGTGGAGATAACACCCTTAGTCCTGCTCTGCGGGGTCTCCGCATGATCACTAGATCAAGACAAGTAGCTACAAGTGCTCCTTGAGTTGTCGGGTTAGAGGGAGAAGAAAGGCAAGGCTAGCTCTCCGTTTCTCTCTATGTGGTGTGTGTAATCCTATGAGACCAACCCTTTGCATGGGTGTCCCCGAGGGTTTATATAGGCCTACCCCCCAGGGGTACAATGGTAACCCGGCTGGGTGCGGGTCCCAGCCGTCAGTGTCTGTGCTCGCCGGCTTCTCCGCCTGCCATTGGGGCCCGCCGACTGGTGGGTCCCGCCGGCTGCCGGCTCCTTGGCCGGCACGCCGGCCCCACCGCATGAGGGCTTTGTCGGCGGCTGGTTACTGTTGCCTTGCCTCTGATGACGAGGGCTTTGTCGAGGTAAGCGTGGCTACAGTGCCGCCGTCTTGCGGACTCTCACTGTAGCCTCGCCTCGTCTTGTCTCCTTAATGAGGCACATGTTTCGAGGGAGGGAGGTAGCTGGCTATGGGGAGCCGGCTACGCCCCTGGCCGACTAGGGGAGGCCGGGCCGCCTTCGAGCGTCTCTCTGGCTAAAGGGGCCCGCCGCCCGCGGGCCGTACTGGCGCCTGTCGTGGGTGACATCGAGGTCAGCATGGCTACAGTGCTGCACCGGACGGGGGATGGCTGACCCGTACGGCGCCCTGTGGCCATGCCTGTTCCGGGATTCAGGGTGTAGTGGGCTGTACTGTGGCCACGCCCCATCCTATCACCGTTATGTGGGTACAGTCTTAGTGGGTGCAGTCTTGGCCGGCTTCCGGGAGTCGGCCTTCTTCATGGCCGGCTTCTGGGAGTCGGTCCTCTTAGGGCCGGCTTCCTGGAGTCAGCTATCTCGTATCTTTCTTGGGGGAGGTTTTCTGGGACTGGGTCGCCTTCTGGGAGTCGGCCTTGGGGATAGCCGGCCGGAGGAAGGCGGCCCTATGCTTTGTGTGCTTGAAGGCTTGAATGGCCTGATAATTTTTCAAAGAGCCAGGGGGAGTCGGTTAGGCTACCCGTGGCCATTTACTCCGACAGTCCTCAAAACAGCCACCATACCTACCTATTATGGCATTTCCATAGCCATTCCGAGATATATTGCCATGCAACTTACCACCGTTCCGTTTACTATGACACGCTTCATCATTGTCATATTGCTTTGCATGATCATGTAGTTGACATCGTATTTGTGGCAAAGCCACCGTTCATAATTCTTTCGTACATGTCACTCTTGATTCATTGCATATCCCGGTACTCCGCCGGAGGCATTCACCTAGAGTCATATTTTTGTTCTAAGTATTGAGTTGTAATTGTTGCGTTGTAAGTAAATAAAAGTGTGATGATCATCATTATTAGAGCATTGTCCCAAGTGAGGAAAGGATGATGGAGACTATGATTCCCCCACAAGTCGGGATGAGACTCCGGACGAAAAAAAAGAGGCCATAAAAAAGAGAAAAGGCCCAAATAAAAAAATGAGAGAAAAAGAGAGAAGGGACAATGTTACTATCCTTTTACCACACTTGTGCTTCAAAGTAGCACCATAATCTTCATGATAGAGAGTCTCCTATGATATCATTTTCATATACTAGTGGGAATTTTTCATTATAGAACTTGGCTTGTATATTCCAATGATGGGCTTCCTCAAAATGCCCTAGGTCTTCGTGAGCAAGCGAGTTGGATGCACACCCACTTAGTTTCTTTTGTTGAGCTTTCATATATTTATAGCTCTAGTGCATCCTTTGCATGGCAATCCCTACTCACTCACATTGATATCTATTGATGGGCATCTCCATAGCCCGTTGATACGCCTAGTTGATGTGAGACTATCTTCTCCTTTTTGTCTTCTCCACAACCACCATTCTATTCCACATATAGTGCTATGTCCATGGCTCACGCTCATGTATTGCGTGAAGATTAAAAAAGTTTGAGAACACCAAAAGTATGAAACAATTGCTTGGCTTGTCATCGGGGTTGTGCATGATTTAAATATTTTGTGTGGTGAAGATAGAGCATAGCCAGACTATATGATTTTGTAGGGATAACTTTCTTTGGCCATGTTATTTTGAGAAGACATAATTGCTTGGTTAGTACGCTTGAAGTATTATTATTTTTATGTCAATATTAAACTTTTATCTTGAATCTTTCGGATCTGAATATTCCTACCACAATTAAGAGACTTACATTTAAAATTATGTTAAGTAAGCATTCCACATCAAAAATTCTGTTTTTATCATTTACCTACTCGAGGACGAGCAGGAATTAAGCTTGGGGATGCTTGATACCTCTCCAACGTATCTATAATTTTTGATTGTTCCATGCTATATTATATTCTGTTTTGGATGATTAACGGGCTTTATTATACACTTTTATATTATTTTTTGGACTAACCTATTAACCGGAGGCCCAGCCCAAATTGCTGTTTTTTGCCTATTTCAGTGTTTCGCAGAAAAAGAATATCAAACGGAGTCCAAACGGAATGAAACCCTCGGGAACGTAATTTTCAGAACGAACGTAATCCAGAGGACTTGGAGTCTACGTCAAGAAATCAACCAGGAGAGCACGAGGCAGGGGGGCACGCCTACCCCCCTGGGCGCGCCCTCCACCCTCGTGGGGCCCACGTTACTCCACCGACGTACTTCTTCCTCCTATATATACCTACGTACCCCCAAAATATCAGATACAGAGCCAAAAAGCTAATTCCACCGCAGCAACCTTCTGTACCCGTGAGATCCCATCTTGGGGCCTTTTCCGGCGCTTCGCCGGAGGGGGCATTGATCACGGAGGGCTTCTACATCAACACCATAACCTCTCCGATGATGTGTGAGTAGTTTACCTCAGACGTTCGGGTCCATAGTTATTAGCTAGATGGCTTCTTCTCTCTCTTTGGATCTCAATACAAAGTTCTCCACAATTCTTATGGAGATCTATTCGATGTAATCTTCTTTTGTGGTGTGTTTGTTGAGACCGATGAATTGTGGGTTTATGATCAAGTTTATCTATGAACAATATTTGAATCTTCTCTGAATTCTTTTATGTATGATTGGTTATCTTTGCAAGTCTCTTCCAATTATCAGTTTGGTTTGGCCTACTAGATTGATCTTTCTTGCAATGGGAGAAGTGCTTAGCTTTGGGTTCAATCTTGCGGTGTCCTTTCCAAGTGACACCAGGGGTAGCAAGGCACGTATTGTACTGTTGCCATCGAGGATAAAAAGATGGGGTTTATATCATATTGCATGAGTTTATCCCTCTAGATCATGTCATCTTACTTAAAGCATTACTCTGTTCTTATCAACTTAATACTCTAGATGCATGCTGGATAGCGGTCGATGTGTGGATTAATAGTAGTAGATGCAGAATCGTTTCGGTCTACTTGTCGCGGACGTGATGCCTATATACATGATCATACCTAGATATTCTCATAACTCTGCTCAATTCTATCAATTGCTCAACAGTAATTTGTTCACCCACCATCATACTTATGCTCTTGAGAGAAGCCACTAGTGAAACCTATGGCCCCCGGGTCTATTTTCCATCATATTAATCTTCCAACACTTAGTTATTCTTATTGCCTTTTATTTTAATTTGCATCTTTATCGTAAAAATACCAAAAATATTATCTTATCATCTCTATCAGATCTCACTCTCGTAAGTGACCGTTGAGGGATTGACAACCCCTTTATCGCGTTGGTTGCGAGGTTCTTATTTGTTTGTGTAGGTATGAGGGACTGGTGCGTGATCTCCTACTGGATTGATACCTTGGTTCTCAAAAACTAAGGGAAATACTTACGCTACTTTACTGCATCACCCTTTCCTCTTCATTATGCATTCAGATTTTCTTACATTCTATCTTCACATGTTTGCATACATGTAGGGGGAGCTTGTGCATGTTACATGTTCCTCCAAAGCTTTACTTACTACTCTTCATATCATTTACTTAAAGCTTTGATGTATGATGTCATCAATTACCAAAAAGGGGGAGATTGAAAGCACAAGTGCTCCCTGGGTGATTTTGGTAATTAATGTCAACATATCTCTTGTTGGACTAATAGTTTTATCTAGTGTATTTCAGACAAGTTCAACAATGGCGTGCAAAGGACAAGAGTGGAACACTTTCAACGTGCTAAGGACAAAGATTGGCAAAAGCTCAAGACTCTTCATCTTTATTTTAGTGATCCAAGATCACATTGAGTCCATAGGAAAGCCAATACTATTAAAAGGGGATGAGGTGTTGCTTAATGGCTTGCTTGCTCAAATGCTTAGTGATATTGCTCCAAAACCCTCAGCCACTTTCTCCATCCAAATATGTCAAAATCCTAAACTCCAACTCGGCCTCACCGATTCTTTCTATCTGGCGCCACCGAGTTCATATGACATAGCCACTGCCAGAAACCCTAACAGTTCGGTCTCACCGATACGGGTCTTGGACTCACCGAGATGGCCTTGCCAACGCTCTGTGACTTGTTACATTTATTTCGGTCTCACCGAGTTATGCAATCGGTCTCACCGAGTTGGCTTGACAGATTCTCTCTTGCGTTATTTCTTCACTTTGGTCTCACCGAGTTGATGCAATCGGTGCCACCAAGATGATGTTTACCCTAAGCCCTAGCACATTGGTCCCACCGAGTTGTTCCAGCGGTCCCACCAAGATTCCTAACGTTCACTTTTTTGAACATATCCGTCTCACCGAGTTTAAATATTCGGTCGAACCGAGATGAGTCAAATGTGTGTAATGGTTGGATTTTGCGTGGAGGCTATATATACCCCTCCACCCCTTCTGCATCTGTGAGAGAGCCATCAGAATGTGCCTACACTTCCACTATACATTTTCTGTGGGAGAACCACCTACTCATGTGTTGAGATCAAGATATTCCAATCCTACCACAAGAATCTTGATTTCTAGCCTTCCCCAAGTTGCTTCCTGCTCAAATCATCTTTCCACCATAGCCAAATCTGAGAGAGAGAGAGAGAGAGTTGAGTGTTGGGGAGACTATCATTTGAAGCCCAAGAGCAAGGAGTTCATCATCAACACACCATCTATTACCTTTTGGAGAGTGGTGTCTCCTAGATTGGTTAGGTGTCGCTTGGGCGCCTCTGTCAAGATGTGGAGTTGAACCAAGAAGTTTGTAAGGGCAAGGAGATCGGCTACTTTGTGAAGTTCTACCCAAGTGAGGCAAGTCCTTCGTGGGCGATGGCCATGGTGGGATAGACAAGGTTGCTTCTCCGTGGACCCTTCATGGGTGGAGCCTTCCATGGACTCGCGCAGCCGTTACCCTTCATGGGTTGAAGTCTCTATCAACGTGGATGTACGATAGCACCACCTATCGGAACCATGCCAAAAATCTCTGTATCTCCATCGTATTTGCAAACTCAAATCCCATCCCTTTACTTTCTTGCAACCTACATGCTTTACTCTTTCCGCTGCATATACTCTTGCCATGCTTGCTTGAAATGTACTTTGAATGCTTTAGCTTGTGATAAAACTCAACCTTAACTTGAAGAATTTAAAAAACTACTATCTTTGCTTGTTAAGGGTCTAATTACCCCCCTTTAGAGCCCTCTTCTCGATCCTCTCAATATGTTTCTCAACCACCAGGTTTTGAGGATCCAAATCATCCGAACAAAGTCTTCATACCGAACAAGGCTCTCTATGGCCTCAAGCAAGCCCCACGGGCTTGGTATGATACACTGAAGGAATTCCTGAAGAAAAAGGGTTTCAAACCCGGTTCACTTGACCCTACTCTTTTCACTAAATCTTATGATTGTAACGCCCGGATAATTATGCTACAGTAATCTCATGCTAATGGTGCCAAATCACCACTGTTACTGTTGCTAATCTTCGCTTGGTCCAAATCGCAACTCAAATTCAAAACTGAGTTTAAAGTCAAAATTCAAATTTTGTCAAACCTGCTAACTAAAATGTCAATAAAAGGGGCCACAACCCCCCTGCCCATCTGGGCCTCGGCCAACCGGCCCAACCCAGCTGGCCGGCCCAGCCGCCCCCCTCACTCCCTTAACCCCCCACCGTGGGAACCCTAGCCCACCGACACGATCCACTTCCCCCGATCCCCACTCTCTCTCTCGCACGGTTCCCTCCCCCCGATCTGGATCGGGGGGGGCGCACGCCGCTCGCTCCCGACATCGCCACCCGGCGCGTCCCGCCGCCACCTCGCCCCAGAACCACCCCCGTCGCACCGGACCGCGCCGTCCCCGCCTCTCCCTCGCGCTACTTCCTTCCCGAGCAGGACGTCGTCGCCTCGCCATCCCCGTCACCGGCGCGCGTCGTCGCCCCGCGACTACGGCCCTCCCCGAGCACACGTTTGCACCACTACAGGGCTGGTGAGCCCCTCCGTCGATCCCCCTCCTCCTTCACGTGGATCCGTCGCCGTTGACGTCGTACATCGCTGTGGCCGAGCTCACTGGAGCTCGCGCTCACCGCATCCACCCACGCCCATGGGCGCGCTCCCGCACGCTCGCAGCCTTGCCCCGCTCATCGCCCGCTGCCTTCCCCAGTTGCTGGCCCTTGCCGCGCCGCGCGCTTGCCCGCGCTGTGGTGCCCGTGGCCGGCCGGTGCGCCTCGCCATGGACGCGGCCCTGCGCCCGACACCACCCCCGCCTGCTGGCCGCGCCCTGATCCAGCGCCCGCACCTGCTATGGCCTGTGTGCCACTGCACGTGGGACCAGCCCCAAAACGTTTAAGAAAATTAAACAAAATGAAAAATGTAAAAAAAACAGAATAAAAAAATAGTTAAATTAATTAACCGATTAATCATGTTAATTAACCTGTTAACTACTTAGTTAGTTAAACTAATCCTAGTAGTTAAATAGGCAGGCAATGACAATGGGGCCCCGCCTGTCATATTTGACTAGTCAACAGTCAACCCAATTGACTGCTGACTAGGACTGTTGACTATGGTCAACTGGTCCCAGTGGACCCACCTGTAAGCCACATGTACATAGTGCTGGGTACACTTCTGTGTACCCATAGCTTTATCTAATTAATTTCAAAATATTTAATAATTTCAGATATTGTTTAAAACTTTGGAAAATCATAGAAAAATATCCGTAGCTCGGATGAAAAAGTTTTCTACATGAAAGTTGCTCAGAACGATGAGACGAATCCGAATATGCGATCCGTTCGTCTGCCACATGCCCCTAACTACCTGAACATGCAACTTTTCCCCTCCGTTTCATCTGTCCGAAAATGCTAAACCTGGGGAAACATTCCCGGATGTTATCCCCCTTCGCCGGTAACGTGTAGCACCGCGTTAGAACACGTCTAGCTCTGCATGTTGTCCTGTTATGCTCTTGCTTGCTATGTATTTACTGTTTCTTCCCCCTCTTCTCTCCGGTAGACCCCGAGACCGCTGTTGATGCCGCTGTGATCGACTACGTTGACGACGAACCCTTCTTCCCTTTCAGCGGAGCTTCCAGGCAAGTCCCCCCCTTTTGATCATACCGATATCGCCCATTCCATTCTCTCATGCTTGCATTAGATTTTGCTACTTTTATTGTTTGCTCCTATTCTGATGCATAGCCTGCTTTTGTAACCTGTTGTTGTACCTTACCCGCTTATCCTAAACTGCTTAGTACAGGTTGGTTAGTGATCCATCTATGACCCCCACCTTGTCCTTGTTGCCCCTGCTTCATTATCGATGACTCGATCAACGTGATCGACGACCAGAGCCCGACACCTCACATCACGCCCCTTTGTTGCTCAACTCTACAGAGCTACTATCGAGTGCCGAGGGTGAGACCTCACAACGCACTCCCGATGACAACTCTGTAGTGTAGCTATTCGGTCGTGGTCAATGAGGGTGATTTCCTCTTTCACCATTCCCGATACGGCTCTGTCATGCAACACCTCAAGTGTGAACCTCGAGGGTGGATCCTCTTACGTTCACCTTGATGATTACATCGAGTGGAATCCTCCGTGGGTGATTCCTCGGGTTTTCCCCTTGATGTTTGGACACACGGTTACCTTGACTTTACTTTATACCTTTGGGAAAGTCGGGCGGGCCCGGAGAGCACCTGCAAGATGGTTACGAGGCACGGTCGGGCCGGCAGGCCGCCCCCAAGTGGGCTGGGCTAGCCCTTCCCGTATTTCCTCGAGACAGGGCGACGGGGTCACATTATCGTGAGTCTCTGCTCGTCTCCGCAAGCTAATAATATGCTATGGTTTGGGTATTTGTCCTGAATTGGCCTTTGGCCTTTACGCACCAACCACCACGCGAGAATAGTTATGGGCCTCGACGTCGCAGTATCAGCCGAAGCTTTGTCAGACGTCCAGTTCAGCATTGCGGCACGGCTGGGCCGGCACCATCCTATAGTGGTGGAGCCTGGACCCGCCCTGCACATAACGACCTGGAGTGCTACGGGCGATGGGCCCAGACCCCGGAGTGCTTAGGATGTAGACCGGCGGGGACCTCTCTGCTGAGCCTAGGTAGGGCTACGACGTGTTGATCTTCCGAGGCCGGGCATTGACCCACAAAAGTGTGTCCGGCCAGAGTAATCAAGCGTGTTGGAAAACGTGGTGCACCCCTGCAGGGAAGATTATCTATTAATAGCCGTGTCCACGGTGACGGACGTTCAAACTTATATCCTGATCTAGTACAACTAGAAATGGATACTTGAGATATGTGGCTCCGGGATTGCTTTCTCGCAGGGAGTCGAGGAAGGATCTCTGGGCCTTAATGTTACAACATGTTTGTTAAATATAAACTGCTATTCTTTACTCTTCTACATGCTGCAAGATGCTTGGAGCTGCTTGAAGATGCTAGTCTTCGATAGGCTAGGCCTTCCCCCTATTCTGGCATTTTGTAGTTCAGTCCACAGATACAGCCCTTCCATTTGATACCAATGCATACTTAGTTTAGATCTGATGCTTGCGAGTACTTTGGATGAGTACTCACGGTTGCTTTGCTCCCCCTTTCCCCCTTCCTTCTTCTTTCCGGTTGATGCAACCAGATGGTGGATCCCTGGAGCCAGATGCCACCCCAGTTGACTACTACTACCCAGAGGGTGCCTACTACTATGTGGAGACTACCGACGACCAGGAGTAGTTAGGAGGTCCCAGGCAGGAGGCCTTGCCTCTTCGATCATTGGTTCTTTTGTGTTTGCCTTCTTAAGGCAGTCTTGTCTAACTAATGTCTGTACTCAGATATTGTTGCTTCCGCTGACGGTTGTGTTTCGAGCTTCTGTATTCGAGCCCTCGAGGCCCCTGGCTTGTAATATGAAGCTTGTATTATTTTGATTTGTGTCTAGAGTTGTGTTGTGATATCTTCCCGTGAGTCCCTGATCTTGATCGTACACATTTGCTTGTATGATTAGTGTACGGTCGAATCGGGGCCGTCACAATGATGGTTAACTGTTCATATGCCAAATATATGTTGATGATATTATCTTTGGTTGCACTAACAAGCGTTTCAGTGACGAATTTGCATACATGATGTGTGAAGAATATCAGATGTCTATGATGGGATAATTAAAATTCTTCATTGGTCTTCAAATTCGTAAACAACCCAATGGCATCTTCATTTCTCAACAGAAATACCTAAAAGATTTCCTGAAGAAATTCGGCATGCAAGACTGCAAAGGCCTCAAAATTCCAATGCCTACTAAAGGTCAACTCAGCACTGATGAAAATGGTAAAGATTTCGATCAGAAGGTATATCGCTCCATCATTGGTTCGCTTCTTTATCTATGTGCATATAGGCCAGATATTATGCTTAGCGTTTGCATGTGTGCCCGATTTCGACACCGAAGGAATCACACCACCAGGCTGTGAAACGAATTCTTCGATATTCAGCTCACACACCAACACTTGGATTATGGTATCCCAAAGGCTCATCTTTTAATCTAGCTGGATTTTTTGATTCTGATTACGCCGGAGATCATGTGGATCGCAAGTCTACATCAGGCACATGCCATTTCCTCGAACGATCTCTTGTTTGTTGGTCCTCAAAGAAGCATAACTTCATTACACTTTCCACAGCTGAGGCTGAATACATTGCCGCTGGTGCCTGTTGTTCACAGTTGCTATGGATGAAGCAAACCCTCAAGGACTATGGCATCAACGTGAAGAAAGTCCCTCCCTTCTGTGACAATGAGAGTTCTATCAAGATCGCCCACAACCCAGTGCAACATTGCAAGACGAAGCATATTCAGATTCGTCGCCATTTTTTCGTGATCATGTGCTGAAGGGAGACATCGTCATCGACCACGTGAAGATCGAAGACCAGCTTGCCGATATCTTCACTAAGCCCTTGGATGAAAAGAGGTTCTGCAAGTTGCGGTGTGAGCTAAACATCCTAGAATCTTAGAATGTCCTCTGAAGTGGACACACATCCTAATGCTTATGCATCTTTGATGACCTTGATGCACAATACACAAAGTAACATTTTTCTTCAATCAATGAAGACTAACCCTCCAAGTGTGAAGAAATTAATGAAGAACTTGACTCTCAGAACCCTACGACAATTGTACGTGGTGTTTGAAGTCATCAAAGTTCTTATACGGTGGGTAACGCCACCACCTATTCATGACATTCTTCAAATTTGAGTTTTTTGTCATTTGCAATTTCGTCAAATTTTTCAAATTCGTCATGTGAGGATATTCTTCACTGATATATATATGTGTGTGTGTGTGTGTGTGTGTGTTTATTCGAGCTTTTCATGTCCTCAACAACATCCACATATTGCTAATTCTTCAATTTGATTTTTTCGTCTATGTGGATGTGATCGGACCCGCTCCCCTCTATGATAAGCTCAACCCACTCTGTTCACAAATTCTTCATATGTGTTCTACTTGACAATGTTTAAAGTCTTCATTGTGTCCTCGACAACTGAAGAAATTGCCAACACACTTTAAAAAATATTCTCAAGTTTGTTTGCGGTTGCCATAGTAACTCATCCCACGCTTCACACGCAAGGATAAGTGTGAAAATGCATGTGTGACATGTGTCACTGAGATGTGAATGGTCAGGGGCTTATCCGTCCAAAATTTTTGGACCCCTCAGTTTTCACTACGGCTATAAATAGCCTTGACCCTTTCAATGTTAGTTCACTCCGTCCCATCGCTCCCTTCGCTCTTAGTCCTCAAACACTAGCGCCGCAGCTAGATCTCATCGCCGCCGGAGAAGAAGAGCTTCACTGCCTCGACTTCTTCGTCGACGTACTCACGCTGGACATGGATTTCTTCACCTCTGCCGCCGCCGTAGACGTCTTTCGTCGCCAAGTTAGGGCACAGAAGATCTGAGCTGATGATTTCCTTTGCCTCATCGTCTAGTTCATCGAGTTCATCGTTGGGGTAATTAAATGCTTATTTACCGCCCCTCTTTGATCTTCACTCTACTCAAAATTCTTCAAGTGTTGTTTTTACCACTCCTCCAATTCTTCAGCACTTCAATTTGGCTAGTCTTGTGTATTTCATCATTGATATGCTTAACAAGTAGATTCTTCAGTTGTCCTAATTGCTCAAATCTGTACAATTCTGGAACCTAAGTCAAGAACAATTGATGAAATTCTTCAAGACGACAAGGGTCAATTTCCTCAACTGGTTTATTTTGAAAATCTCTGAGAACGCATGTGACTCTTCCCTATTTCCTCGCAACTATACTCTATTCACAGGTAGAATGTCTGCAGATGAATCTCTAGGTTCTCATCAACTTAATTCATTTGCAGCATAGCTTGAGGAAAAACTTCAAACTTCATCAGAGTCCTTACGGGTTCAAAATCCTCAGTTGAAGAAAATGGCTGATGGAAAGAAACCATAGAAAGGTGGCAAGAGGAAGGAAGAATAGATAGCTTTTGCAATACCCGATGATTTGTATGTTGGGTATTGCACGCCTAATGAAAATATTCATGGCAAAGAAACTGATAAGCAGCGCAAGACTCGCATGCAAAGGATCAAAGGATACTGGTCATATGAATAGAGGGCTTACAAATACGTCACTCCCAAGTATATGAAGGATTTCGTAGTTAAGCCTCCATGCAAAAGGCCTCGGCTTGCTGAAGGTCAACATGCTGATCCCTCTAGTATCAGAAGAGGTGAGGATTTCCCTGAAGAATGGGCAAGATGGCCAAACAAGCAAAGAAGGCCGTTGATGAATTCAACCGTGGGTTAAAGGCATCAGCTGAAGCCAGTGCAAGTGGTAGTGCCAGTTGATGACCCACAAGTATAGGGGATCTATCATATTCCTTTTGATAAGTAAGAGTGTCGAACCCAACGAGGAGCAGAAGGAAATGACAAGCGGTTTTCAGCAAGGTATTCTCTGCAAGCACTGAAATTATCGGTGACAGATAGTTGTATGATGAGATAATTTGTAACGGGTAACAAGTAACAAAAATAAAAAAGGTGCAGCAAGGTGGCCCAATCCTTTTTGTAGCAAAGGAAAAGTCTGGACAAACTCTTATATAAAGCAAAGCGCTCCCGAGGACACATGGGAATTATTGTCAAGTTAGTTTTCATCATGCTCATATGATTCACGTTCGTTACTTTGATAATTTAAAATGTGGGTGGATCGGTGCTTGGGTGCTACCCTTCCTTGGACAAGCCTCCCACTTATGATTAACCCCTCTCGCAAGCATCCATAACTATGAAAGAAGAATTAAGATAAATCTAACCATAGCATGAAACATATGGATCCAAATCAGCCCCTTACGAAGCAACGCATAAACTAGGGTTTAAGCTTCTGTCACTCTAGCAATGCACCATCTACATATTACTTCCCAATGCCTTCCCCTAGGCCCAAACAATGGTGAAGTGTCATGTAGTCGACGTTCACATAACACCACTAGAGGAAAGACAACATACATCTCATCAAAATATCGAACGAATACCAAATTCACATGATTACTTATAACAAGACTTCTCCCATTTCCTCAGGAACAAACGTAACTACTCATAAAGCATATTCATGTTCAAAATCAGAGGAGTATTAATTATCATTAAGGATCTGAACATATGATCTTCCACTGAATAAACCAACTAGCATCAACTACAAGGAGTACTCAACACTACTAGCAACCCACAGGTACCAATCTGAGGTTTTGAGACAAAGATCGGATACAAGAGATGAACTAGGGTTTGAGAGAAGATGGTGCTGGTGAAGATGTGGATGGGGATTGACCCCCTCTTCGACGAGAGGATCGTTGGTGATGACGATGGCGATGATTTCCCCCTCCCGGAGGGAAGTTCCCTCGGTAGAACAGCTCTGCCGGAGCCCTAGATTGGTTCTGCCCAAGTTCCACCTCAAGACGGCGGTGCCTCATCCCGAAAGCTTCCTTCTTATTTTTTCCCGATCAAAACACACCATATAGCAGAAGATGGGCATCGAGGGCCTGCCAGGTGGCCCACAAGACCGGAGGGCACACCCGGGGGGTAGGGCGCTCCCTCCACCCTCGTGGATAGCAGGTGCCCCCCTCTGGTCCCTTCTTCGCCCAATATTTTTTATATATTCCAAAAATATTCTCCGTGAAGTTTCAGGACTTTTGGAGTTGTTTAGAGTAGGTCTCTAATATTTGCTCCTTTTCCAGCCTAGAATTATATTCCAGCTACCGGCATTCTCCCTCTTCATGTAAACCTTATAAAATAAGAGAGAAAAGGCATAAGTATTGTGATATAATGTGTAATAACAGCCCATAATGCAATAAATATCAATATAAAAGCATGATGAAAAATGGACGTATCAACTCCCCCAAGCTTAGATCTCGCTTGTCCTCAAGCGAAAGCCGAAATCGAAAAATATGTCCACATGTTTAGAGATAGAGGTGTCGATAAAATAAAATACGGACATGAGGGCATCATGATCATCTTTAGAACAGCAACATATATTGTCATATAATTTCTTATGCAAAAGTAACAATTCGTTCACAAGGTAAAGTATGAATCATAACAAACTATGATCTTAGTCACTGAAGCAATTGCAATTTATCATAACATCGGAAAGAGTCAATTCAAGAGCTTTTCAGCAAGTCCACATACTCAACTATCATTTAGTCTTTCACAATTGCTAGCACTCACGCGATACTTATGGGTTCAAAGTTTCAATCGGACATAGAGAAAGCTAGGGGCTTATAGTTTTGCCTCCCAACCTTTTACCTCAAGGGTAATGTCAACAATAATACTTTATAAAAACCTACATCCCAGTGGATATATATATATATATATATATATATATATATATATATATATATGTATATATATCCGGATCTCTCCAACACATAGTGCTTGCCAAAGGAAAAAGTGTAAAAAGGAAAGGTGAAGATCACCATGACCCCTGTATAAGGGTAGAAGATAAAATTAAAAGACAGGCCCTTCGCAGAGGGAAGCAGAGGTTGTCATGCGCTTTTATGGTTGGATGCACAAAATCTTAATGTAAAAGAACATCACTTTATATTACCGCTTGTGACAAAGAACTTTATTATGTAGTCCGTCGCTTTTATTTCTTCCATATCACAAGTTCGTATAAAGCTTATTTCTCCACACTAAATCATACATATTTAGGGAGCAATTTTTATTGCTTGCACCGATGACAACTTACTTGAAGGATCTTACTCAATCCATAGGTAGGTATGGTGGACTCTCATGGCAAAACTGGTTTAAGGGATGTTTGGAAGCACAGGTAGTCTATCTACCTGGTGCAATGAATTTGCTAGCATGAGAGGGAAAGGAAAGCTCAACATGTTGGATGATCCATGACAACATAACTTCTATTCGGATATAAGAAAACATAACCCATTATGTTGTCGTCCTTGTCCAACATTGATACGTCTCCGTCGTATCTATAATTTTTGATTGTTTCATGCCAATATTATACAACTTTCACATATTTTTGGCAACTTTTTATATGATTTATTGGACTAACCTATTGATCCAGTGCCCACTGCCAGTTCCTGTTTTTTGCATGTTTTTTGTACTGCGGAAAATCCATATCTAACAAAGTCCAAATGCGATAAAATTTTACGGAGAATTATTTGGAATATATGTGATTTTTGGGAGTTGGAATCATCGCAAACGGAGGCCCACACAGCCCACAAGACACCAGTGTGCGACCCCGAGCCAGGCTCGTGGTGGTGGGTTGTGCCCACCTCGTACGTCGGTTGGAGCTCTACTTCGGGCGCAAGGCAGCTTATATCCGAAAAAAATCATGTTAAAATCTCAGCGCAATCAGAGTTACGGATCTCTCGGAATATAAGAAACGGTTTTCGGCCAGATCTGGGAACGCAAAACAGAAGAGAACAGAGAGGGAGATCCAATCTCGGAGGGGCTCCCGCCCCTCCGCCGCCATGGAGGCCATGGACTAGAGGGGTAACTCTCCTCCCATCTAGGGGGGGGGGGGGAAGGAAGAAGAAGGAGGGGGGATCTGATACATCCATTTTGCATCATGCTTTTATATTGATATTTATTGCATTATGGGCTGTTATTACACGTTATGTCACAATACTTATGCCTATTCTCTCTTGTTTTACAAGGTTTACATAAGGAGGGAGAATGTCGGCAGCTGGAATTCTGGGCTGGAAAAGGAGCAAATATTAGAGACCTATTCTGCACAACTCCAGAAGTCCTGAAACTCCATGAAAGTTATTTTTGGAAATAATAAAAAATATTGAGCGGAAGAAGTACGCCAGAGGGGGCCCCACCTGGCCACGAGGGTGGGGGCGCGCCCTACCCCCAGGGTGCGCCCCCTGCCTCGTGGGCCCCCTGTTGGCTCTCCGGTGGCCATCTTCTGCTATATGAAGTCTTTCGTCAAGGGAAAAATTATAAGCAACCTTTCGGGACAAGACTCCGCCGCCACGAGGCGGAACTTTGGCGGAACCAATCTAGGGCTCCGGCAGAGCTGTTCTGTCGGGGACACTTCCCTCCGAGAGGGGGAAATCATCGCCATCGTGATCACCAACGCTCCTCTCATCGAGAGAGAGCAATCTCCATCAACATCTTCACCAGCACCATCTCCTCTCAAAACCCTAGTTCATCTCTTGTATCCAATTCTTGTCTCCAAGTCCGGGATTGGTACTAGTAGGTTGGTAGTAGTGTTGATTACTCCTTGTAGTTGATGCTAGTTGGTTTATTTGGTGGAAGATCATATTTTCAGATCCTATATGCATATTAATACCCCTCTGATTATGAACATGAATATGCTTTGTGAGTAGTTACGTTTGTTCCTGAGGACATGGGAGAAGTCTTGCTATTAGTAGTCATGTGAATTTGGTATTCGTTCGATATTATGATGAGATGTATGTTGTCTATCCTCTAGTGGTGTTATGTGAACGTCGACTACATAACACCTCACCATTATTTGGGCCTAGAGGAAGGCATTGGGAATTAGTAAGTAGATGATGGGTTGCTAGAGTGACAGAAGCTTAAACCCTAGTTTATGCGTTGCTTCGTAAGGGGCTGATTTGGATCCATATGTTTCATGCTATGGTTAGGTTTACCTTAATACTTTTGTTGTAGTTGCGGATGCTTGCAATAGAGGTTAATCATAAGTGGGATGCTTGTTCAAGTAAGAACAGCACCCAAGCACCGGTCCACCCACATATCAAATTATCAAAGTACCGAAGGCGAATCATATGAACGTGATGAAAACTAGCTTGACGATAATTCCCATGTGTCCTCGGGAGCGCTTTTCTCTATATAAGAGTTTGTCCAGGCTTGTCCTTTGCTACAAAAAGGATTGGGCCACCTTGCTGCACTTTATTTACTTTTGTTACTTGTTGCTCGTTACAAATTATCCTATCACAGAACTATCTGTTACCACTTATTTTAGTACTTGCAGAGAATACCTTGCTGAAAACCGCTTATCATTTCCTTCTGCTCCTCATTTGGTTCGACAGTCTTACTTATCGAAAGGACTACGATAGATCCCCTATACTTGTGGATCATCAAGACTCTTTTCTGGCGTGAAGCGCCTGTGGTAGGTGGAATTTGGTAAGGAAAAATTTATATAGTGTGCTGAAATTTACTGTCACTTGTTACTATGGAAAGTAATCCTCCGAGGGGCTTGTTTGGGGTATCTTCACCCCGACCAGTAGAGCAAAGAGTTGCTCCTCAACCTACTGAACCTACTGAAAATGAAAATGTTCCCTTTGAAGTTCCTTCGGGTATGTTAGAAAAACTGCTAGCTAATCCTTTTGCAGGAGATGGAACAAAGCATCCTGATGAGCACCTAATCTATGTGGATGAAGTTTGTGGATTATTTAAGCTTGCAGGTATACCCGATGATGTTGTTAAGAAGAAGGTCTTCCCTTTATCTTTGGAGGGAGATGCATCGACATGGTATAGGCTATGTGATGATACGGGGTCATGGAACTACAAACGATTGAAATTGGCATTTCATCAGAAGTTTTATCCTATGCATCTTGTTCTCGTGATCGCAATTATATATATAATTTTTGGCCTCGCGAAGGAGAAAGCATCGCTCAAGCTTGGGGGACGCTTAAATCAATGTTATATTCATGCCCCAATCATGAGCTCTCAAGAGAAATAATTCTTCAAAGTTTTTATGCTCGGCTTTCTCATAATAATCAATCCATGCTCGATACTTCTTGTGCTGGCTCTTTTATGATGAAGACTATTGAATTCAAATGGAATTTATTGGATAGAATTAAACACAACTCTGAAGATTGGGATCTCGACGAAGGTAAGGAGTCAGGTATGACACCTAAGTTTGATTGTGTTAAATCTTTTATGGATACCGATGTTTTCCGTAAGTTTAGCACTAAATATGGACTTGACTCTGAGATAGTAGCTTCTTTCTGTGAATCTTTTGCTACTTATGTTGATCTCCCCAACGAGAAGTGGTTTAAATATCATCCTCCCATAGAAGTAAAAGTAGTTGCACCTATTAAAGTTTAAGAAAAGACTATCACTTATAATGATCCTATTGTTCCTACTTCTTATGTTGAGAAACCACCCTTCCCTGTTAGGATAAAGGATCATGCTAAAGCTTCAACTGTGGTTCGTAAAAGCAATATTAGAACTTATACACCTCCTGAGCAAGTTAAAGTTGAACCTAATATTGCTATTGTTAAAGATCTCTTGGCTGATAATATTGATGGGCATGTTATTTATTTCTGTGGTGAAACTGCTAGAATTGCCAAACCTTGTGCTAAAGATAAACATAGACCTGTGGTAGGCATGCCTGTTATTTCTGTTAAAATGGGAGATCATTGTTATCATGGCTTATGTGATATGGGTGCTAGTGCTAGTGCAATACCTATTGCCTTATACAATGAAATTAAGCACGATATTACACCTACTGAGTTAGAAGATATTGATGTCACAATTAAACTTGCCAATAGAGATACCATTTCACCAATGGGAATTGTTAGAGATGTTGAAGTCTTGTGTGGGAAAACTAAATATCCTGCTGATTTTCTTGTTCTTGGTTCCCCACAAGATAGCTTTTGTCCCATTATATTTGGTAGACCCTTCTTGAACACTGTCAATGCTAGGATAGACTGCGAAAAGGATGTTGTTACTATAGGCTTGGGTGATATGTCTCATGAGTTTAATTTCTCTAAATTTAGTAGACAACACCGTGAAGAAGAATTGGCTAGTAAGGATGAAATTATTGGTCTTGCTTCTATTGCCGTACCTCCTAGTGATCCTTTACAACAATATTTGCTAGACCATGAAAATGATATGTTTATGAATGAAAGAAGGGAAATAGATGAAGTATTCTTTAAACAGGAACCCATCCTGAAACACAATTTGCCTGTTGAAATCCTAGGGGATCCTCCTCCACCCAAGGGTGATCTCGTG
Source organism: Aegilops tauschii subsp. strangulata (assembly GCF_002575655.3). NCBI lineage: Eukaryota > Viridiplantae > Streptophyta > Magnoliopsida > Poales > Poaceae > Aegilops > Aegilops tauschii. The sequence continues at coordinate 362,328,018 of NC_053039.3, forward strand.
TTTGAGCTTAAACCGTTGCCTGATACTCTTAAATATGCTTATCTTGATGAGAAAAAGATATATCCTGATATTATTAGTGCTAACCTTTCAGAGCATGAAGAAGAAAGACTATTGAAAACTCTGAAGAAGCACCGTGCTGCTATTGGATATACTCTTGATGATCTTAAGGGCATTAGTCCCACTCTCTGTCAACATAAAATAAATTTGGAAGAAGATGCCAAACCGGTTCGTGATCATCAACGAAGGCTGAATCCTAAGATGAAAGAAGTGGTAAGAAAAGGAATACTAAAGCTCCTTGAGGTAGGTATAATTTATCCAGTTGCTGATAGTCAGTGGGTAAGTCCTGTCCATTGTGTCCCTAAGAAGGGAGGTATTACCGTCGTTCCTAATGATAAAGATGAATTGATTCCACAAAGAATTATTAAAGGTTATAGGATGGTAATTGATTTCCGCAAATTAAATAAGGCTACTAAAAAGGATCATTACCCCTACCTTTTATCGATCAAATGCTAGAAACATTATCCAAACATACACATTTTTGCTTTCTAGATGGTTATCCTGGTTTCTCTCAAATACCTGTGCCAGCCAATGATCAATCAAAGACTACTTTTACTTGCCCTTTTGGTACTTTTTCTTATAGACGTATGCCTTTTGGTTTATGTAATGCACCTGCTACCTTTCAAAGATGCATGATGGCTATATTCTCTGACTTTTGTGAAAAGATTTGTGAGGTTTTCATGGACGACTTCTCCGTTTATGGATCCTCTTTTGATGATTGCTTGAGCAACCTTGATCGAGTTTTGCAGAGATGTGAAGAAACTAATCTTGTCTTGAATTGGGAAAAGTGCCACTTTATGGTTAATGAAGGTATTGTCTTGGGGCATAAGGTCTCTGAAAGAGGTATTGAAGTTGATAAAGCCAAGGTTGATGCTATTGAAAAGATGCCATGTCCCAAGGACATCAAAGGTATAAGAAGTTTCCTTGGTCACGCTGGTTTTTATAGGAGGTTCATTAAGGACTTCTCAAAAATTTCTCGGCCTCTGACTAATTTATTACAAAAAGATATACCATTTGTCTTTGATGATGATTGTGTAGAAGCATTTGAAATACTTAAGAAAGCATTGATCTCTGCACCTATTGTTCAGCCACCTGATTGGAATTTACCCTTTGAAATTATGTGTGATGCTAGTGATTATGCTGTAGGTGCTGTTCTAGGGCAAAGAGTTGATAAGAAATTAAATGTTATTCAATATGCTAGTAAGACTCTAGACAATGCTCAGAGAAATTATGCTACTACTGAAAAAGAATTCCTAGCAGTTGTATTTGCTGGTGATAAGTTCAGACCTTATATTGTTGACTCTAAAGTAATTATTCACACGGATCATGCTGCTATTAAATATCTTATGGAAAAGAAAGATGCTAAACCTAGACTTATTAAGAATTTGATTTGCATATTGTTCATAGAAAGGGAGCTGAGAACCCCGTTGCAGACAACTTGTCTAGGTTAGAAAATGTTCTTGATGACCACTACCTATTGATGATAGCTTTCCTGATGAGCAATTAAATGTCATAAATGCCTCTCGTACTACTCCATGGTATGCTGATTATGCTAATTATATTGTTGCTAAATTTATACCACCTAGTTTCACATACCAGCAAAAGAAACAGTTTTTCTATGATTTGAAAAATTACTTTTGGGATGACCCACATCTTTATAAAGAAGGAGTGGATGGTGTTATTAGACGTTGTGTACCTGAGCATGAACATGAACAGATCCTACGCAAGTGTCACTCCGAGGCTTATGGAGGGCACCACGCTGGAGATAGAACTGCACATAAGGTATTGCAATTTGGTTTTTATTGGCCTACTCTCTTCAAGGATGCCCGTAAGTTTGTCTTATCTTGTGATGAACGCCAAAGAATTGGGAACATTAGTAGACGTCAAGAAATGCCTATGAATTATTCACTTGTTATTGAACCATTTGATGTTTGGGGCTTTGATTATATGGGACCTTTTCCTGCCTCTAATGGATATACACATATTTTAGTTGCTGTTGATTACGTTACTATGTGGGTAGAAGCTATTCCAACTAGTAGTGCTGATCATAACACTTCTATCAAGATGCTTAAAGAAGTTATTTTTCTGAGGTTTGGAGTCCCTAGATATTTAATGACTGATGGTGGTTCACATTTTATTCATGGTGCTTTTCGTAAAATGCTTGCTAAGTATGATGTTAACCATAGAATTGCATCTCCTTACCACCCACAGTCTAGTGGTCAAGTAGAATTGAGTAATAGAGAGCTCAAATTAATTTTGCAAAAGACTGTTAATAGATCTAGAAAGAATTGGTCCAAGAAACTTGATGATGCATTATGGGCCTATAGAACGGCATATAAAAATCCTATGGGTATGTCTCTGTATAAAATGGTTTATGGAAAAGCATGTCACTTACCTCTCGAACTAGAACATAAGGCATATTGGGCTATTAAAGAGCTCAACTATGATTTCAAGCTTGCCGGTGAGAAGAGGTTATTTGACATTAGCTCACTTGATGAATGGAGAACCCAAGCTTATGAAAATGCCAAGTTGTTTAAAGAAAAAGTTAAAAGATGGCATGACAAAAGGATACAAAATCGTGAGTTTAATGTAGGTGATTATGTATTGCTATACAACTCTCGTTTAAGATTTTTTGCAGGAAAACATCCCTCTAAATGGGAAGGCCCTTACGTTATCGAGGAGGTCTATCGTTCCGGTGCCATAAAAATCAACAACTTCGAAGGCACAAACCCGAAGGTGGTGAACGGTCAAACAATCAAACATTATATCTCAGGTAATCCCATAAATGTTGAAACCAATGTTATTGAAACCGTAACCCTGGAGGAATACATAAGGGACACTTTCCGGAACATTTCAGACTCCGAAAAGGAATAGGTATGTGGTACGGTAAGTAAACCGACTCCAAAACAGTTTTTATGGCAATATTTCTCCGTTTTGGAATATTTAGAAAAATAGAAAAATAAGAAGCAGTCCGAGAAGGACACGAGGGCTCCACGAGGGCGGAGGGCGCGCCCTACCCTACTGGGCGCGCCCCCTACCTCGTGGGCACCTCGTGTGCTCTCCGGACTCCGTTTTCTTGCACGATACGTATTTTGGTCGGTAAAAGTTCATTCTATAATCTCCCGAAGGTTTTGACTCCTGTATCATGCAAATATTCTCTGTTCTTGTTTCGAGTTGTTGCTGCTGCAGATTAGGGCAAGATGTCTTCTCAAGAGTCAGTCGGGGAGAGCCGGGTGTCTCATCCGGCATCGGAACCAAGGACAAACAGCGACACTGACCACTTTGGGCCAACAACGGAGGAAGAGATGGAGGCTGATTTGATGAGGATAGATGCCATGGAGGATCAAGAAGTCACTTCTCGCTTCCGAGCTGGGTTCACGATGGGAGAACTACAGAGCTCAGCCATTCCAAACTCAGTTATCCCTTCCAATGTTAGATTTCTTTCTTATGAAAATATGAAGAAGAGTGTCGCTTGTTCTCCCGCAGCTATGCAACACCCTTGGGTGCAAGGAGCTTTAGCCGTTACAGGAAAGCTTTGTAAGGAAATAATGGACCTCAAGCAGCAAGTCAATAAGCTCGAGGAGGAGAATCGTATCCTGAGAGGCATCATCGCCAAGAATATTACACCATCCCCGAAGAAGGAGACATAATCACATGGGTATGGGCACTCCCCTTGGCAACTGCCAAGCTTGGGGGAGATGCCCCGGTATCGTATCACCAACACACTCCTATCTTTACCATTTTTCTTAGTTCGATCCCATTAGTAGTATCTTGATCTAGTAGAATAAAGTTTTGGTATGATCTAGTTTTGAGTTTTGCTTTATGATCTCTCTATGTAATCGAGTCCGTGAGCTATATAATAAAGATTAGTGTTGAGTCAAGGGCTTGATTATCTTGCTATGATCTTGAGTGAATAAAAGAAAGAGAAGAGAATAAAAAGAAACAAAGAGATCATATTGATCTTATCGAGAGTAATGACTTCACATAGAAAGAGTATGGTGATTAAAAATTGTTGAGAGTTGACAAGCATAGCTTTGGTCATTCTTGCAATTAATAGGAAGTAATAAATAAAGAGAGGTTTCACATATAGATATACTATCATAGACATCTTTTATGATTGGGAGCACTCATTAAAATATGACATGCTAAAGAGTTGATGTTGGACAAGGAAGACAACGTAATGGGTTATGTTTTCTTATATCTGAGATAAAGTATATTGTCATGCATCATCCAACATGTTGAGCTTGCCTTTCCCCCTCATGCTAGCCAAAATATTAGCACCAAGTAGAGATACTACTTGTGCTTCTAAAAACCCTTAAACCAGTTTTGCCATGAGAGTCCACTATATCTACCTATGGATTGAGTAAGATCCTTCAAGTATGTTGTCATTAGTGCAAGCAATAAAAATTGCTCTCTAAATATGTATGATTGATTGGTGTGGAGGAAATAAGCTTTATACGATCTTGTGATGTGGAAGAAATAAAAGCGACGGACTGCATAATAAAGGTTCATATCACAAGGGGCAATATAAAGTGACGTTCTTTCGCATTAAGATTTTGTGCATCCAACTATAAAAGCGCATGGCAACCTCTGCTTCCCTCTGCGAAGGGCCTATATTTTATTATTATCTTCTACCTTATGCAAGAGTCATGGTGATCTTCACCTTTCCTTTTTTACATTTTATCCTTCGGCAAGCACAGGGTGTTGGAAAGATCCTGATACATATATCTAATTGGATATGGGTTAGCATGAATTATTATTGTTGACATTACTCTTGAGGTAAAAGGTTGGGAGGCGAAACTATAAGCCCCTATCTTTCTCTGTGTCCGATTAAAACTCCGTAACCACAAGTATTGCGTGAGTGTTAGCAATTATGAAAGACTAAATGATAGTTGAGTATGTGGACTTGCTAGAAAGCTCTGACATAGACTCTTTCTGATGTTATGATAAATTGCAATTGCTTCAATGACTGAGATTATAGTTTGTTGGTTCTCAATAAAGTTTCTGATTCATACTTGGCATTGTTAATAGATTATTACTTGAGCATAAGAAATCATATGACAATATCCATATATGTTGCTGTTATGAGGATAATCATGATGCCCTCATGTCCGTATTTTATTTTATCGACACCTCTACCTCTAAACATGTGGACATATTTATCGTTATCGGCTTTCGCTTGAGGACAAGCGAGGTCTAAGCTTGGGGGAGTTGATACGTCCATTTTGCATCATGCTTTTATATCGATATTTATTGCATTATGGGCTGTTATTACACGTTATGTCACAATACTTATGCCTATTCTCTCTTGTTTTACAAGGTTTACATAAGGAGGGAGAATGCCGGCAGTTGGAATTCTGGGCTGGAAAAGTAGCAAATATTAGAGACCTATTCTGCACAACTCCAAAAATCCTGAAACTCCACGAAAGTTATTTTTGGAAATAGTAAAAAATATTGAGCGGAAGAAGTACGCCAGAGGGGGGCCCACCTGGCCACGACAGGGCGCGCCCCTGCCTCGTGGGCCCCCTGTTGGCTCTTCGGTGGCCATCTTCTGCTATATGAAGTCTTTCGTCAAGGGAAAAATTATAAGCAACCTTTCGGGACAAGACTCCGCCGCCACGAGGCGGAACCTTGGCGGAACCAATCTAGGGCTCCGGCAGAGCTGCTCTGCCGGGACACTTCCCTCCGGGAGGGGGAAATCATCGCCATCGTCATCACCAACGCTCCTCTCATCGGGAGAGGGCAATCTCCATCAACATCTTCACCAGCACCATCTCCTCTCAAAACCCTATTTCATCTCTTGTATCCAATTCTTGTCTCCAAGTCCGGGATTGGTACTAGTAGGTTACTAGTAGTGTTGATTACTCCTTGTAGTTGATGCTGGTTGGTTTATTTGGTGGAAGATCATATGTTCAGATCCTATATGCATATTAATACCCCTCTGATTATGAACATGAATATGCTTTGTGAGTCGTTACGTTTTTTCCTAAGGACATGGGAAAAGTCTTGCTATTAGTAGTCATGTGAATTTGGTATTCGTTCGATATTTTGATGAGATGTATGTTGTCTATCCTCTAGTCGTGTTATGTGAACGTCGACTACATAACACTTCACCATTATTTGGGCCTAGAGGAAGGCATTGGGAAGTAATAAGTAGATGGTGGGTTGCTAGAGTGACAGAAGCTTAAACCCTAGTTTATGCGTTGCTTCGTAAGGGGCTGATTTGGATCCATATGTTTCATGTTATGGTCAGGTTTACCTTAATACTTTTGTTGTAGTTGCGGATGCATGCAATAGAGGTTAATCATAAGTGGGATGCTTGTTCAAGTAAGAACAGCACCCAAGCACCGGTCCACCCACATATCAAATTATCAAAGTACCGAATGTGAATCATACGAACGTGATGAAAACTAGCTTGACGATAATTCCCATGTGTCCTCGGGAGCGCTTTTCTCTATATAAGAGTTTTTCCAGGCTTGTCCTTTGCTACAAAAAGGATTGGGCCACCTTGCTGCACTTTATTTACTTTTGTTACTTGTTGCTCGTTACAAATTATCCTATCACAGAACTATTTGTTACCACTTATTTCAGTACTTGCTGAGAATACCTTGCTGAAAACCGCTTATCATTTCCTTCTGCTCCTCGTTGGGTTCGACACTCTTACTTATCGAAAGGACTAGGCTCTCTCCCCCTCTCTCCCGGTGGCGCCGGAACGCTGCCGGGGCTTGGATCGTGACGGCGATCTACATCAACAATCTTGCTACCGTCAACACCAACTTTCAACCCCCTCTATGCAGCGGTGTAACACCTCTTTCCCCCACTGTAATCTCTACTTAAACATGGTGCTCAACTCCATATATTATTTCCCAATGATCTATGGTTTTCCTACGATGTTTGAGTAGATCTGTTTTGTCCTATGGGTTAATCGTGATCTTGGTTGGTATGATTGTATATTTTATTTTGTGGTGCTGTCCTACAGTTCCCTCCGTCTTGCACAAACATGAGGGCCCCCGCTGTAGGGTGTTGCAATACATTCATAATTCGCTTATGGTGGGTTGCGAGAGTGACAGAAGCTTAAACCCGAGTAGGTGGTTGCGTATGGGAGTAAAGAGGACTTGATACTTAATGCTATGGTTGGGTTTCATGACCTTAATGATCTTTAGTAGTTTCGGATGCTTGCTAGTGTCCAATCATAAGTGCATATGATCCAAGTAGAGAAAGTATGTTGGCACATGCCTCTCCCTCATATAAAATTACAAGAATGATTATCAATACTTGTTGTTGATTGCCTAGGGACAAATGACTTTCTTATTGACAAAACCTATCCACTTTTATTACCTTGCAATTTATTCGTAGTTTTATTCCCGCAAAGAACTCGTGGTTTTATTCTTGCAAAATAGTTGCATACTTGTTTCCGGTAAAGCAAACGTCAAGTGTGCGTAGAGTTGTATTAGTGGTCGATAGACCTTGAGGGAATATTTGTTCTGCCTTTAGCTCCTCGTTGGGTTCGACACTCTTATTTATCGAAGAAGGCAACAAACGATCCCCTATACTTGTGGGTTATCAAGACCTTTTTCTGTCGCCGTTGCCGGGGAGCAATAGCGTGGGTGAATATTCTCGTGTGTGCTTGTTTTCTTTAACACTAAGTAATTTTTATTTCCTACTCTAAGTTGTTCTCTATCTTTAGTTATGGATTAGAACACGAAACACTAGAAAAATTACTTGTACTTGATACTCATGGAGATGGGAAACCTCCTAAAACCCTCGATGCTCGTTATATAAAAGATATTATGCACTACTTTGATAATCCTGAGAAAACCCCATTCAACTACATAATGGGAGTAATGTTGGCTCAACGTGAATACTTTAGGGATTATCGCTTGACTCATAAAGGGAAATTGTTATGGGATAAAATTCATATGTTGCATTGGTATGCTCGAGAGCTATGCTTGAGATATGATTATACTTGTTGCTCTAGGATGAAGGCTGTCAGTGTCAAAACCGGCCGATCTTGGGTAGGGGGTCCCGAACTGTGCGTCTGAGGATCAAAGGTAATAGGAAACAAAGGGGACACGATGTTTTCCCAGGTTCGGGCCCTCTTAATGGAGGTAATACCCTACTTCCTTCTTGATTGACTTTGATGAGTATAGGGGTTACAAGAGTTGATCTACCTCGAGATCGTAATGGCTAAACCCTAGATGTCTAGCCTATATGAATTCTGATAGCCTCTACGCACTAAACCCTCCAGTTTATATAGACACTGGAGGGGCCTAGGGTTGTACAGAGTCGGTTTACAAAAGAAGGAAACTACACATCCGGACGCCAATCATGCCATCCACACAAAGGAGAGTCCCATCCGGACACGGGGAAAGGTCTTCTACCTTCACTACAAAAAAAACACTTTCGTGATGATACGTGTTTGTCACAGTAGGTCACGTTTTCTGTCATGCATGTACATCCATGATGATTTTATGACAGAATCAAGATAGTCATACCTGTGCTGTCGTAGAAGTGTTCCATGACATTACCAAAAATATCTTCACGGAAGTGTCCACTTCCATGACAATAAATCCCGCGCCATAGAAGTGCTTTTGTCAAGGGTGACCGAAATGTGGCATCCACCGTAACGGCTTGCCGTTACGCTATCAGGTCCGGTTTTGTATCCGGTAACCCGTTAACAGCCCCGACCAATGGGGATTTTCCACGTGTAAAATCATCATTGGCTGGAGGAAACACGTGTCAGCTCACCGTTGGGATAGATGTCATCCACTCATTGGACCTAAGGCGCCTATGATACATCAACACGTGGCCCGGCCCAACAGAGGCCCATTCCTGTGAAAAGGCTGGCCCGTTTGACTTGGTCATTAGGTGGCGGGCCGGCCCACAGAAAGCCTGTTAACGGCCTGTTCGCATATAGCCCATTTACAACCCGCTAACCCAGGGCCCGTTATGACCTATCCGAATTAGGCCCAGTAATGTCATCTGGGCCGTCCAATATGATTCCAGCCAGTTTTAACTTCCGGCCCATGTATAGCCCATGAAGTCTTTCGGCCCATATGAGGCCCTTTGTAACTCTTGGCCCATTAACGGCCCGTGGTGAAACTGGCCCGTAATGAACAGTGTATCACTTTATACCCATTAACGACCCATTATACTGTTGGGCTGTTTGCAGCCCATGTTATCTTTCGGCCTTCTAAGGGCCCATTTATTCTTGGGCTCATTTCCAGCATTCGGTTACTTATGGCCCGTTACTGTCATTTTCTGCTTGTGGGCCAAATTCAGACCGTGGTTATAGTCGGCCCGTTTGTGGCCCATTAATATGTTGGGATGTTTTCATAGCGTCATCAAATACGGCCGATTAATGACGACCCATTATGGTCAGCCCATGAACGGACGATTCCAACTCTAGCCCATTTACGGCCATAATGCGGTATGTTATTGGCCCATGTTTGGGCAATCGATCATACGGCCTGTAGAAGGCCCATTGATGATACGACCCGTAGAAGGCCCATTGATGATACGGCCCGTAGAAGGCCCATTGATGATACGGCCCGTAGAAGGCCCATTGTTTCTACGCCCCGTAGAAGGCCCATTGTTTCCACGGCCCGTAGAAGGCCTAGTGTCACTACAGTAAATATGTAGCCCATGGTTATTGTGGCCTAATTTTAAAAATAGGTTATTGCGGCCACTAGCAAACCGCGGAAAAAGAACAGCACTGACTACAAGCAAACAAATAAACAAGACAACAAGGAAATAAATAAGCAAGCAACTTAGGCTAGGCTATCACGGCTATTACACATATTACATCCACTGGGCATCAAAGTTCACCACCAGTGCAAATATAGGGAACAAAGCAGCATATCATATACACTGGTTGTCAAAGTTGGCGACCAGTGCAAATAAACGGTGCAGCAAAACAAGTCCAGAACTGAAACCACTTCAGAAGATCTCAAGAAACAATATCCTGGGTACCCATAATGCTGGCAAGATGCTTAGCAAACTTATTAACTTTCTCTTGTTTGGCGCTTAAATCCTCCAGCGCTTGCTGTTGCACCAGAAAGTATGCATCTGAATTCTGCAGGGACTTCCTCAGTCCTTCAGCTTCCTGTCGCAGCACATCTGATCGATGTCTTTCAACTTGAAGCTGAGACCAAAGAAGACGAACTGATTCAGGCAGCGAGTTCGAAGAGCTTGTGCTAGTAGTAGTGGCCAGTAACTCGAACACTACATCAAGACAGGACTTTTGGGTTCTCTCACTGTCGTCAAGGTAGTTTTTATCAGCTTTCTTGGAGACCAACAGGGATGTCTCACTATCTTGAACCTTACCTGCATTACTTCCTTTACCATTGCATAACGGGGTACTGTTCTCCAATATTTTGTCTGCATTCTAAAAGAGAAACAAGGAGACACATAACAGGTTTACCATGCTGTATATGAAACTCATTTTGGTAAATCAGTTCAGTAGTAAAGTGCACAGGATAACAACATGAAACAAACATATATCTATGTACCATGGTCACTTTATGGTCTATATCATTCTAGTTTTTGTTGCCAAATCAAGATAGAGACACAGTTCAAATAATATTTGTTCAAGACAAAGCAGAATAGACAGAATATAAGTGTGGGAAACTATAAAGCAATAACAACACTTGTAATGTGCATGACATGAGAACATAACTGTTTATTCAATTGAAACTGAAATCAACATAGAGCAAGTTACAACAGCAAACCAGTTAAAGAAACAGGTTTAAAACATACTTGTTGCGCCATTGCATTTTCAATTCCATCCTTCAAATTTGAAAATAGTTGGTCTGAGTAAATACAATGATGCAAGAGCAAAGGAGTATGAACCATAGCTACAGAACCTGACCTGAGAACAATTCTTCTTCTCCTTTATGTGTTGAGTTGGGATTCGGAGTGGTGGTCCTCATGCTTTGGGCACTGCAATTCCCTTACTAACTGCTCGTGTTTGGGTGCTCTGTGGTGGAGACGGTGCTATGTCAACTGGAACTGGGTTACTATCTGCTAGGGTTGGTGTCGTGGTTTTGTCACGGCAGATGTCCTAGAGAAAGGACTTAGTCGTGGATCCATCGCTACGGGTTAGCTTAAAGGGGTTAAAGCGGACAAAGGACGCAAGAGAGTTTTATACTAGTTCGGCCCCTTACGCTGAAGGTAAAAGCCTACGTCTAGTTGTGATGGTATTGATGGGGTTTCGATGACCAGGGAGCGAATACGCTTTGCCTGGGTCTCGAGTTGTTGTTCGTTGTCCTTGAACCACCGCCGGGTCGTCCCCTTATATACATGGGTTGACGCCCGTCGGTTTACAGAATCCCGAGGCCGGCTCAGGGCCCGGTTCGCCGATCTTGCCAATGAAAACGTGTATGCCACCAAAGGGGACCCGGTACCCGTACTCGATTGAGCCAGCCTCGATTGAGCCGGCCTCGGGGCCCCAGCCTGCATCGTCGATGTAGATCTTGCCACGACGACTCTTGGTCATCTGGCCCACAGCGTAACCCTTGAGTCCTTCGAAGTTGCCCTCCAAGAACTTGAAACCATCGTGCGATAGCCCCACGGTGGGCGCCAACTGTCGTGGTTTTGTCACGGCAGATGTCCTAGAGAAAGGACTTAGTCGTGGAGCCATCGCTACGGGTTAGCTTAAAGGGGTTAAAGCGGACAAAGGACGCAAGAGAGTTTTATACTAGTTCGGCCCCTCACGATGAAGGTAAAAGCCTACTTCTAGTTGTGATGGAATTGATGGGGTTTCGATGACCAGGGAGCGAATACGCTTTGCCTGGTTCTCGAGTTGTTGTTCGTTGTCCTTGAACCGCCGCCGGCTCATCCCCTTATATACATGGGCTGACACCCGTCGGTTTACAGAATCCCGAGGCCGGCTCATAATCGTGTTCGGCTCGGTCTCTGCTACTTCTATCTTACAACACAAGTTTACATATCAATGCCGGTTTATGTCTACAGGCCTTAAACCGGCTTTGGGCCCTGGGCCTTCATAAAGCGTCACCGTCTGTCTTCATGGACTTCAGATACAGATGAACTACTTATGGGGTTAACACGGCCTCTCCTGGCTGGTTTACGCCCAGTGGTAATATCCCCAACAGTTGGGGTTAGAAGGGGTGTAGCTGGTTCTCTGTCCAACTGGGTAGGGGTACAATCTGCGAGAGTTTGGGTTATGTGTGGTGGGGTTAGTTCTTGGGCAAGTACAACCGTGGTTCTATCTGCATCAACTGGTAGCACTATCTTTTCTGAAGACCGTGTTGTTACTCCCTTAGATACTGCCATCACCCTCTCCAATTCAAATGGCTGATAAACAAGAAAAGTAATTGAATGTATAGACATTATATGATAGACAGGTGCAATGGATAGTGGGGAATAAAAGAGGGCATGAAATAATTCACATTTATGTTGTCTAACCAAACAGGATAGCATGACACAATTTCACATATATGATGGCTAACTAAATAGGATAGCATGACACAATTTCACATTATGATGGCTAACTAAAAAAGATGGAAAGACATAGTTCAAAATATGATGACTATGTAAACAGGATGACATGATATAACTATATAATGTGTTTATTAAATAGGTTGGCATGCCATAACTCACATACATGCCGCCTATGGAAACATGATAGCATGATATAATTCCCAGATAGAATGGCATAATTTAAAATATGATGACTGTAAACACTAAACAGGATGAGATGATATAACTATATGATGTCTTTATTAAATGGGGTGCCATGCCATAATTCAGATAGATGCTGTGTATGTAAACATGATGGCATGATTGAGCATGTCCTGGATTAGGGGGTCCTCGGACAGCCGGACTATATCCTTTGGCCGGACTGTTGGACTATGAAGATACAAGATTGAAGACTTCGTCCCGTGTCCGCATGGGACTCTCCTTGGCGTGGAAGGCAAGCTTGGCAATACGGATATGTAGATCTCCTCCCTTGTAACCGACTCTGTGTAACCCTAGCCCCCTCCGGTGTCTATATAAACCGGAGGGTTTAGTCCGTAGGACAACAACAATCAGACCATAGGCTAGCTTCTAGGGTTTAGCCTCTATGATCTCGTGGTAGATCAACTCTTGTAATACTCATATCATCAAGATCAATCAAGCAGGAAGTAGGGTATTACCTCCATCGAGAAGGCCCGAACCTGGGTAAACATCGTGTCCCCCGCCTCCTGTTACCATTCGCCTTAGACGCACAGTTCGGGACCCCCTACCCGAGATCCGCCGGTTTTGACACCGACATTGGTGCTTTCATTGAGAATTCCACTGTGTCGTCATCATAAGGCTGGATGGCTCGTCTCATTGTCAAGGACAACATCACCTCTGGGGGAGCCCTGGCTGTAGGCCAAACTCTCCGACTAGGCGGTTTCGTCATGACCGCCCATTCGGCCGCTGCGCCGACGATGACTTCTCGGGTCATCGAAAACAGCCTCCACGTCGGCTCAGAATTCGCCGAGCAGTTGGATCCAATGGAGCTCTCTTCCTTGAACGAGCTCTTGGGTCGCATCGTCACCTTGGGAGTCGCTACGGACTATGATCAGATCGGGCTTAAACCCGACCAAATGGAGATTAACTCCCCGCCGGTCACCCATCAGATAGCGGTGGTGGAGGAGCAATGCGGCGATTCTTCCTCTATCTTAAGGACAAACTATGTCGGGATTCCTGAGCTCTCTGAGCCGGATACCCGTCTACGGGAGGACATGGCCCAAACCTTGAACCTAGAATCAGGCAGCGGGCCAGACCTATTGGGCAACATCCCGGAGCCCGAACTTCTAAGATCGGAAACTCCTCCGTCCCTGGGTATCAGATCGGGTCAAGGTTCAGACTTAAATCCACCCACCCACCTAGATATAAGCGATCTTTCCCACATTACACAAGAGCCCCAGGAGACAATACACCACTATTGGGCCAGATTCCTCCTTGTAATGAACAAGGTCAAGGACTGTCGCGAGGAAGACGCAACTTCATTCTTTTGCAATAATTGCACGGACAAGGGAATCCTCAACGCCATAAGTCGCAGTGACATAGCACACTTCGCTGACTTGGCGGCCATAGTACGGAAGTACTGTGCGATGGAAAGCGCCTGGAAAACCCAAACAAAATTCTGGGATCCTCCGGCCCTCACTAAACCCCTTGTCCGAACTAAAAGGGCGTACTCTCGTAAGTCACCCGATCCAGTTACAAAGAAACAAAAACCCACTATAGGGCGCGGAACCGTATTGGAGGGATGGCTTAATGGGCCATGCAAAATTCACAGTACAGCGGATACCATGCCAACACACAGCCTTAGAGCATGTTGGGTACTCCGGCAGGTGGCCAAGAGCGGTGAGGATCTCCTCATCAACAATACCGCAGAGCACCATCCCGCAGAAAACAGCAATACAGTATTGACAGTCTTCGAGACCTTCGCCTCGAATAATAGGCGTAAGCGAGCACTCCGCAGCCTTGCCGAAGTCTACCACGTGGCAGCAATAAATCCATGGAGTGATACGGCTATCACCTTCAATGCCAGTGACGAACCCAAATTCCGAACAGCCCGAGCACTAGCCGGTTTGGTCCTTAGTCCAATTGTGGACGGCTTCTGGCTTACTAAAGTGCTCATGGACGGCGGCAGCGGATTAAACCTCATCTATGAAGAAACTCTTAGCAAAATGGAAATAGACAGGAGCCGCATTGAGCAAAGCAGCACGACCTTCAGAGGAATCATCCCTAGTCGGGAGGCACGATGTGCAGGAAAAATCACGCTAGACGTGGTATTCGGCACGCCAGAGAATTATAGGTCCGAAGAAATCACATTCCAAGTGGCCCCGCTCAGTAGCGGATACCACGCCCTTTTAGGGCGGGAGGCATTCACGATCTTCCAAGCTATACCCCATTACGGGTACATGAAGCTCAAAATGCCCGGGCCCAATGGAATCATCACTCTAGCTAGTGATCCGGACATAGCACTCCGCGCTGAAAATAAAACCGCCGCACTAGCCCTCGAGGTGTTATCCGAAGCCCTCGAGGCCGAAGAACTGATGGCGCTGCGCTCCACAGTGGACAAGGACGTTGTGATACTCGACAAAAGACCCAAATCCACCTCTTTTAAACCAGCGGATGAAATAGTCAAATTCCAAGTCAACCCAACGGACCCTACCAAAACAGCACACATCGGGGCACAATTAAACCCCACAGTAGACGCCGCACTACAGGAGTTCTTGCGTGAAAATTGGGACATCTTCACCTGGCATCCTTCAGACATGCCAGGAATCCCACGCAGGCTGGCCGAGCATAGCCTTAACATTCTAAAGGGGTTCAAGTCGGTCAAGCAGACTCTTCGGCGTTTCTTTGAACCTAAGCGGCAAGCCATGGGAGAAGAGCTAGCCAAGTCACTGGGGGCCGGATTCATCCGAGAAATAAAACATCCGGATTGGCTAGCAAACCTGGTGATGGTACCAAAGAAGGACAAATCCTGGCGCCTATGTGTCGACTTCAAGGACCTTAACAAGGCTTGCCCCAAGGATCCCTTCCACCTCCCTCGCATCGATCAAATTAGCGATGCTACCGCAGGACACGACTCATTGTGTTTCCTCGACGCATACTCCGGATACCATCAAATTAAGATGGCGGAGTCCGATCAAGCCGCAACGGCATTTATCACTCCATACGGCCCCTTCTGTTTCAACACCATGCCTTTCGGGCTCAAAAACGCCGGTGCAACCTATCAACGCATGATTCAGACATGCTTGGAGACACAGATCGGCAAAACAGTGGAGGCATACGTAGATGATGTGGTCATTAAAACCAGACATGTCGAATCCTTAATAGACGACTTGAGGCTCACGTTCGACAATCTCCGAACATACGACATCAAGCTCGATCCGGAAAAATGCGTCTTCGGTGTGCCCGTCGGAAAGCTCTTAGGCTTCATCGTCTCTAATAGAGGAATTGAAGCAAACCTGGCTAAAATCCGAGCTCTGTCACAGTTGGCTATCCCAAGAGACCTCAAGCAAATCCAGAAACTAACTGGATGCGTGGCTGCCTTAAGCCCCTTTATCTCCCGATTAGGAGAAAAGGCACTAGCCCTTTATCGCCTTCTTCGGTGCACCGAACACTTCGAGTGGACGGATGCGGCCACGGCCGGATTGGAAGAAATAAAAGCCGTCCTGGCCACCAACCCAATCTTGGCCGCGCCAAATGTCGGTGAACCAATGCTGTTATGTATAGCGGCAACTCACCAAGTTGTAAGCGCAGTGCTCGTCGTCGAACGAGAGACGGACGGACATAAGTTCCCACTTCAAAAGCCGGTATACTATGTATCCACTGTCCTCACTCCATGCAAATCACGGTACCCACATTATCAAAAGATAGCATACGTGGTCTTCATGGCATCCCGGAAACTACGACACTACTTTCAAGAGTGTTCAATCACGGTGGCCTCTGAAGTACCACTCAACGACATAATAAACAACCGCGATGCCACGGGCTGGATTGCTAAATGGGCTATTGAGCTCCTCCCGTTCGACATAATATATAAACCATGGCGAGCAATTAAGTCACAAGTACTGGCTGATTTTGTCGCCGAATGGACAGAAGCCGAACTCCCTAAAGAGTACGGCGTGTACACCAATTGGATCATGCACTTTGACGGCTCTAAAATGCTGGCGGGTCTGGGGGCTGGTGTCGTCCTGACATCCCCCACCGGAGATACAGTCCAGTACGTACTCCAAATACTATACACAGACTCCAACAACGCAGCAGAATACGAGGCCCTGTTACACGGTCTCCGGATGGCAGCCACCATGGGCATTCAACGCCTAGAGGTGCGTGGGGATTCGAACCTCGCAATATCTCAAATAAATGGAGACTTCGACGCCAAGGATCCAAAAATGGCGGCTTATCGCAACGCCGTCCTCAAAATGTCAGCTCAGTTCGTGGGGATTGAATTCCACCATGTGGTCCGGGAAAACAATCAGGCGGCAGATATCCTTGCCCGCATCGGCGCTAAGCGCAACCCAGTCCCACCTAATATCTTCTTGGAAAGGCTGTTTAAGCCATCTGTGGTATGGGAAGGAGAGACCGGAAATAATAGTCCGGACCCGGACACAACGCCATATCCCGAACACCCTGACGTAATTGGAGGCTCTACCACCGAAATAACACCTTCCGCCCACGTGATTATGGCTGTCATCGCCCCGTGGACAGAACCCTTCTTGGCCTACCTAACTAGGCAGAAACTACCTGAGGACCCAAACGGGGCACGTTGCATTGTGCATCGGTCTAAAGCCTACAAGGTCCACGAGGGAGAGCTTTATAAGAAAAGCGCTACCGGAGTCCTTCAAAGGTGCATCTCCAAAGAGGAAGGACGGCAACTTTTGGCAGAAAATCATGCTGGACTTGGCGGCCACCATGCCGCAGCCCGGGCCCTCGTAAGCAAGGCCTTCCGTACAAGTTTTTACTGGCCGACAGCCCGAGCAGACGCACAGGATCTCGTTCAATGATGCGTCGGTTGCCAGCTTTTTGCAAATCAAAGCCATATGCCGCCTACCGCTCTCCAAACAATCCCCATCACTTGCCCCTTTGTGGTCTGGGGCTTGATATGGTCGGACCCCTCAAAGGGGGAAGCCATAAGAAAAAATACTTATTGGTCATGGTGGATAAATTCACCAAATGGATAGAAGCCAAACCAGTTAAAACGGCCGAGTCCGGACCAGTGATAGACTTCATATCCGGGGTTGTACACCGTTACGGCGTCCCCCACAGCATCATCACCGATAACGGCTCGAACTTTACAGCCGACGAGGTAAAAATTTGGTGCAGCAACATGGGCATTAAGCTCGATTATGCTTCTGTCTATCACCCGCAAACTAACGGTCAAGTCGAGCAAGCAAATGGTCTTATCATGAGTGGCATTGAACCCAGATTGGTGCGATCCTTAAAGGAATCAGACACGAACTGGGTCGAGGAGCTCGACTCCGTACTATGGGGGCTGCGGACCACGCTGAATCGCACTACCGGATACACACCGTTTTTTATGGTATACGGCGCAGAGGCGGTACAGCCTGTTGGGAATCGTAGCATAATTTTAAAATTTTCCTACGCTCACCAAGATGCATCTATGGAGTGTACTAGCAACGAGGGGAAGGGAGTGCATCTACATATCCTTGTAGATCGCGAGCGAAAGCGTTCCAATGAACGTGGATGACGGAGTCGTACTCGCCGTGATCCAAATCACCGATGACCGAGTGCCGAAAGGACGGCACCTCCGCGTTCAACACACGTACGGTGCAGCAACGTCTCCTCCTTCTTGATCCAGCAAGGGGGAATGAGAGGTTGATGGAGATCCAACAGCACGACGGCGTGGTGGTGGATGTAGCGGTTCTCCGGCAGGGCTTCGCCGAGCTTCTGCGCGCGAGAGAGAGGTGTTGCAGGGGAGGAGGGAGGCGCCCAAGGCTGTGTGTTGCTGCCCTCCCTCCCCCCCTTTATATAGGCCCCTGGGGGGGCGCCGGCCCTAGAGATGAGATCTCATGGGGGGGCGGCGGCCACAAAGGGGGGAAGGGGTTGCCTTGCCCCCCATGGCAAGGGGGAACTCCCCCCTAGGGTTCCCAACCCTAGGCGCATGGGGGGAGGCCCAAGGGGGGCGCCCCAGCCCACTAAGGGCTGGTTCCCTTCCACTTTCAGCCCACGGGGCCCTCCGGGATAGGTGGCCCCACCCGGTGGACCCCCGGGACCCTTCCGGTGGTCCCGGTACAATACCGGTAACCCCCGAAACTTTCCCGGTGGCCGAAACTGGACTTCCTATATATAATTCTTCACCTCCGGACCATTCCGGAACCTCTCGTGACGTCCGGGATCTCATCCGGGACTCCGAACAACTTTCGGGTTTCCGCACACATATATCTCTACAACCCTAGCGTCACCGAACCTTAAGTGTGTAGACCCTACGGGTTCGGGAGACATGCAGACATGACCGAGACGCCTCTCCGGTCAATAACCAACAGCGGGATCTGGATACCCATGTTGGCTCCCACATGTTCCACGATGATCTCATCAGATGAACCATGGTGTCGAGGATTCAATCAATCCGTATGCAATTCCCTTTCTCAATCGGTATGTTACTTGCCCGAGATTCGATCGTCGGTATCCCAATACCTTGTTCAATCTCGTTACCGGCAAGTCTCTTTACTCGTACCGCAATGCATGATCCCGTGACTAACGCCTTAGTCACATTGAGCTCATTATGATGATGCATTACCGAGTGGGCCCAGAGATACCTCTCCGTCACACGGAGTGACAAATCCCAGTCTCGATCCGTGCCAACCCAACAGACACTTTCGAAGATACCCGTAGTGCACCTTTATAGTCACCCAGTTACGTTGTGACGTTTGGCACACCCAAAGCACTCCTACGGTATCCGGGAGTTGCACGATCTCATGGTCTAAGGAAAAGATACTTGACATTGGAAAAGCTCTAGCAAACGAAACTACACGATCTTTTATGCTAAGCTTAGGATTGGGTCTTGTCCATCACATCATTCTCCTAATGATGTTCCCGTTATCAATGACATCCAATGTCCATAGTCAGGAAACCATGACTATCTGTTGATCAACGAGCTAGTCAACTAGAGGCTTACTAGGGACACGTTGTGGTCTATGTATTCACACATGTATTACGATTTCCGGACAATACAATTATAGCATGAATAATAGACCATTATCATGAACAAAGAAATATAATAATAACCATTTATTATTGCCTCTAGGGCATATTTCCAACAGTCTCCCACTTGCACTAGAGTCAATAATCTAGTTACATTGTGATGAATCGAACACCCATTGCGTCCTGGTGTTGATCATGTTTTGCCCTAGGGAGAGGTTTAGTCAACGGATCTGCTACATTCAGGTCCATATGTACTTTACAAATATCTATGTCTCCATTTTGAACACTTTCACGAATGGAGTTGAAGCGACGCTTGATATGCCTGGTCTTCCTGTGAAACCTGGGCTCCTTCGCAAGGGCAATAGCTCCAGTGTTGTCACAGAAGAGAGTCATCGGGCCCGACGCATTGGGAATCACCCCTAGGTCGGTAATGAACTCCTTCATCCAGACTGCTTCCTGTGCTGCCTCCGAGGCTGCCATGTACTCCGCTTCACATGTAGATCCCGCCACGACGCTTTGCTTGCAACTGCACCAGCTTACTGCTCCTCCATTCAAAATATACACGTATCCGGTTTGTGACTTCGAGTCATCCAGATCTGTGTCGAAGCTAGCGTCGACGTAACCCTTTACGACGAGCTCTTCGTCACCTCCATAAACGAGAAACATATCCTTAGTCCTCTTCAGGTACTTCAGGATATTCTTGACCGCTGTCCAGTGTTCCATGCCGGGATTACTTTGGTACCTTCCTACCAAACTTACGGCAAGGTTTACATCAGGTCTGGTACACAGCATGGCATACATAATAGACCCTATGGCCGAGGCATAGGGGATGACACTCATCTTTTCTCTATCTTCTGCCGTGGTCGGGCATTGAGCCGTGCTCAACTGCACACCTTGCAATACAGGCAAGAACCCCTTCTTGGACTGATCCATATTGAACTTCTTCAATATCTTGTCAAGGTATGTACTCTGTGAAAGACCAATGAGGCGTCTTGATCTATCCCTATAGATCTTGATGCCTAATATATAAGCAGCTTCTCCAAGGTCCTTCATTGAAAAACACTTATTCAAATAGGCCTTTATACTTTCCAAGAATTATATATCATTTCCCATCAATAATATGTCATCCACATATAATATGAGAAATGCTACAGAGCTCCCACTCACTTTCTTGTAAACACAGGCTTCTCCATAAGTCTGTGTAAACCCAAACGCTTTGATCATCTCATCAAAGCGAATGTTCCAAGTCCGAGATGCTTGCACCAGCCCATAAATTGAGCGCTGGAGCTTGCATACTTTGTTAGCATTCTTAGGATCGACAAAACCTTCCGGCTGCATCATATACAACTCTTCCTTAAGGAAGCCGTTAAGGAATGCCGTTTTGACATCCATCTGCCATATCTCATAATCATAGTATGCGGCAATTGCTAACATGATTCGGACGGACTTCAGCTTCGCTATGGGTGAGAAAGTCTCATCGTAGTCAACCCCTTGAACTTGTCGATAACCCTTAGCGACAAGTCGAGCTTTGTAGATGGTCACATTACCATCTGCGTCCGTCTTCTTCTTAAAGATCCATTTGTTTTCTATGGCTCGCCGCTCATCGGGCAAGTCAGTCAAAGTCCATACTTTGTTTTCATACATGGATTCTATCTCGGATTTCATGGCTTCTAGCCATTTGTCGGAATCCGGGCCCGCCATCGCTTCTTCATAGTTCGAAGGTTCACCGTTGTCTAACAACATGATTTCCAGGACAGGGTTGCCGTACCACACTGGTGCGGAACGTGTCCTTGTGGACCTACGAAGTTCAGTAACTTGATCCGAAGATTCATGATCATCATCATTAACTTCCTCCCTAGTCGGTGTAGGCACCACAGGAACATTTTCCCGCGCTGTGCTACTTTCCGGTTTGAAAGGGGTGACTATCACCTCATCAAGTTCCACTTTCCTCCCACTCAATTCTTTCGAGAGAAACTCCTTCTCCAGAAAGGACCCATTCTTGGCAATGAAGATCTTGCCTTCGGATCTGAGGTAGAAGGTATACCCAATAGTTTCCTTAGGGTATCCTATGAAGACGCATTTTTCCGATTTGGGTTCGAGCTTTTCAGGTTGAAGTTTCTTGACATAAGCATCGCATCCCCAAACTTTTAGAAATGATAGCTTAGGTTTCTTCCCAAACCATAATTCATACGGTGTCGTCTCAACGGATTTCGACGGAGCCCTATTTAAAGTGAATGCGGCAGTCTCTAAAGCATAACCCCAAAATGAGAGCGGTAAATCGGTAAGAGACATCATAGATCGCACCATATCCAATAGAGTGCGATTACGACGTTCGGACACACCATTTCTCTGAGGTGTTCCAGGCGGCGTGAGTTGTGAAACTATTCCACATTTCCTTAAGTGTGCACCAAACTCGTGACTTAAATATTCTCCACCACGATCTGATCGTAGGAATTTTATTCTCCTGTCACGTTGATTCTCAACTTCACTCTGAAATTCCTTGAACTTTTCAAAGGTTTCAGACTTGTGTTTCATCAGGTAGACATACCCATATCTACTTAAATCATCAGTGAGAGTGAGAACATAACGATATCCTCCGCGAGCCTCAACACTCATTGGACCACACACATCGGTATGTATGATTTCCAATAAATTGGTTGCTCGCTCCATTGTTCCGGAGAACGGAGTCTTGGTCATCTTACCCATGAGGCATGGTTCGCACGTGTCAAATGATTCATAATCAAGAGACTCCAAAAGTCCATCTGCATGGAGCTTCTTCATGCGCTTGACACCAATGTGACCAAGGCGGCAGTGCCACAAGTATGTGGGACTATCGTTATCAACTTTACATCTTTTGGTATTCACACTATGAACATGTGTAACATCACGTTCGAGATTCATCAAAAATAAACCATTGACCAGCGGGGCATGACCATAAAACATATCTCTCAAATAAATAGAACAACAATTATTCTCAGATTTAAATGAGTAGCCATCTCGAATTAAACGAGATCCAGATACAATGTTCATGCTCAAAGCTGGCACTAAATAACAATTATTGAGGTTTAAAACTAATCCCGTGGGTAGATGCAGAGGTAGCATGCCAACGGCGATCACATCGACCTTGGAACCATTCCCGACGCGCATCGTCACCTCGTCCTTTGCCAGTCTCCGTTTATTCCGTAGTTCCTGCTTTGAGTTACAAATATGAGCAACCGCACCGGTATCAAATACCCAGGAGCTACTACGAGTACTGGTAAGGTACACATCAATTACTTGTATATCACATATACCTTGGGTGTTGCCGGCCTTCTTCTTGTCCGCTAAATATTTGGGGCAGTTCCGCTTCCAGTGACCACTTCCCTTGCAATAAAAGCACTCAGTCTCGGGCTTGGGTCCATTCTTTGACTTCTTCCCGGTAACTGGCTTACCGGGCGCGGCAACTCCCTTGCCGTCCTTCTTGAAGTTCTTCTTACCCTTGCCCTTCTTGAACTTAGTGGTTTTATTCACCATCAACACTTGATGTTCTTTTCTGATCTCTACCTCAGCTGATTTCAGCATTGAATATACCTCAGGAATGGTCTTTTCCATCCCCTGCATATTGAAGTTCATCACAAAGCTCTTGTAGCTTGGTGGAAGCGACTGGAGGATTCTGTCAACGACCGCGTCATCCAGGAGATTAACTCCCAGCTGAGACAAGCGGTTGTGCAACCCAGACATTCTGAGTATGTGCTCACTAACAGAACTGTTCTCCTCCATTTTACAGCTGAAGAACTTGTCGGAGACATCATATCTCTCGACCCGGGCATGAGCTTGAAAAACTAGTTTCAGCTCCTCGAACATCTCATATGCTCCATGTTTCTCAAAACGCTTTTGGAGACCCGGTTCTAAGCTGTAAAGCATGCCGCACTGAACGAGGGAGTAATCATCAGCACGCTGCTGCCAAGCGTTCATAACGTCTTGGTTCTCAGGGATTGGTGCTTCACCTAGCGGTGCTTCTAAGACATAATATTTCTTGGCTGCTATGAGGATGATCCTCAGGTTCCGGACCC
Source organism: Aegilops tauschii subsp. strangulata (assembly GCF_002575655.3). Lineage (NCBI taxonomy): Eukaryota > Viridiplantae > Streptophyta > Magnoliopsida > Poales > Poaceae > Aegilops > Aegilops tauschii. The sequence goes on from NC_053039.3 coordinate 362,351,801, forward strand.
AGTCCGTATAATTGCTGCCATCATCTTTCAGCTTGGTTTTCTCTAGGAACGCGTTGAAATTGAGGACAACGTGGGCCATTTGATCTACAATACATAGTGTAAAGATTTTAGACTAAGTTCATGATAATTAGGTTCATATAATCAAATTATTTAATGAACTCCCACTCAGATAGACATCCCTCTCGTCATCTAAGTGAAACATGATCCGAGTTTAACTAGGCCGTGTCCGATCATCACGTGAGACGGACTAGTCAAGATCGGTGAACATCTCCATGTTGATCGTATCTTCTATACGACTCATGCTCGACCATTCGGTCCTCCGTGTTCCGAGGCCATGTCTGTACATGCTAGGCTCGTCAAGTCAACCTAAGTGTATTGCGTGTGTTCCGAGGCCATGTCTATACATGCTAGGCTCGTCAACACCCGTTGTATTCGGACGTTAGAATCTATCACACCCGATCATCACGTGGTGCTTCGAAACAATGAACCTTCGCAACGGTGCACAGTTAGGGTGAACACTTTTCTTGAAATTATTATAAGGGATCATCCTACTTGCTACCATCGTTCTAAGCAAATAAGATGCAAAAACATGATAAACATCACATGCAATCAAATAGTGACATGATATGGCCAATATCATCATGCTCCTTTGATCTCCATCTTCGGGGCACCATGATCATCTTCGTCACCGGCATGACACCATGATCTCCATCATTGTGTCTTCATGAAGTCGTCACGCCAACGATTACTTCTACTTCTATGGCTGACGCGTTTAGCAACGAAGTAAAGTAATTTACATGGCGTTATTCAATGACACGCAGGTCATACAAAATAATAAAGACAACTCCTATGGCTCCTGCCGGTTGTCATACTCATCGACATGCAAGTTGTGATTCCTATTACAAGAATATGATCAATCTCATACATCACATATATCATTCATCACATCTTCTGGCCATATCACATCACATAGCACTTGCTGCAAAAACAAGTTAGATGTCCTCTAATTGTTGTTGCAAGTTTTACGTGGTTTGTAGGTTTCTAGCAAGAACGATTTCTTACCTACGTATGACCACAACGTGATTTGCCAATTTCTATTTACCCTTCATAAGGACCCTTTTCATCGAATCCGTTCCGACTAAAGTAGGAGAGACAGACACCCGCTAGCCACCTTATGCAACTAGTGCATGTCAGTCGGTGGAACCTGTCTCACGTAAGCGTACGTGTAAGGTCGGTCCGGGCCGCTTCATCCTACAATGCCGCCGAAACAAGAAACGACTAGTAGCGGCAAGAAGAATTGGCAACTCAACGCCCACAACTTCTTTGTGTTCTACTCGTGCATAGTAACTACGCATAGACCTGGCTCATGATGCCACTGTTGGGAATCGTAGCATAATTTTAAAATTTTCCTACGCTCACCAAGATGCATCTATGGAGTGTACTAGCAACGAGGGGAAGGGAGTGCATCTACAAACCCTTGTAGATCGCGAGCGGAAGCGTTCCAATGAACGTGGATGATGGATTCGTACTCGCCGTGATCCAAATCACCGATGACCGAGTGCCGAACGGACGGCACCTCCGCGTTCAACACACGTACGGTGCAGCGACGTCTCCTCCTTCTTGATCCAGCAAGGGGGAAGGAGAGGTTGATGGAGATCCAACAGCACGACGGCGTGGTGGTGGATGTAGCGGTTCTCCGGCAGGGCTTCGCCGAGCTTCTGCACGAGAGAGAGAGGTGTTGCAGGGGAGGAGGGAGGCGCCCAAGGCTGTGTGTTGCTTCCCTCCCTCCCCCCCTTTATATAGGCCCCTGGGGGGGGGGGGCGCCGACCACAAAGGGGGGAAGGGGTTGCCTTGCCCCCCAAGGCAAGGGGGAACTCCCCCCTAGGGTTCCCAACCCTAGGCGCATGGGGGGAGGCCCAAGGGGGGCGCCCCAGCCCACTAAGGGCTGGTTCCCTTCCACTTTCAGCCCACGGGGCCCTCCGGGATAGGTGGCCCCACCCGGTGGACCCCCGGGACCCTTCCGGTGGTCCCCGTACAATACCGGTAACCCCCGAAACTTTCCCGGTGGCCGAAACTGGACTTCCTATATATAATTCTTCACCTCCGGACCATTCCGGAACCTCTCATGACGTCCGGGATCTCATACGGGACTCCGAACAACTTTCGGGTTTCCGCATACATATATCTCTACAACCCTAGCGTCACCGAACCTTAAGTGTGTAGACCCTACGGGTTCGGGAGACATGCAGACATGACCGAGACGCCTCTCCGGTCAATAACCAACAGCGGGATCTGGATACCCATGTTGGCTCCCACATGTTCCATGATGATCTCATCGGATGAACCACGGTGTCGAGGATTCAATCAATCCGTATGCAATTCCCTTTGTCAATCGGTATGTTACTTGCCCGAGATTCGATCGTCGGTATCCCAATACCTTGTTCAATCTCGTTACCGGCAAGTCTCTTTACTCGTACCGCAATGCATGATCCCGTGACTAACGCCTTAGTCACATTGAGCTCATTATGATGATGCATTACCGAGTGGGCCCAGAGATACCTCTCCGTCAGACGGAGTGACAAATCCCAGTCTCGATCCGTGCCAACCCAACAGACACTTTCGGAGATACCCGTAGTGCACCTTTTTATAGTCACCCAGTTACGTTGTGACGTTTGGCACACCCAAAGCACTCCTACGGTATCCGGGAGTTGCACGATCTCATGGTCTAAGGAAAAGATACTTGACATTGGAAAAGCTCTAGCAAACAAAACTACACGATCTTTTATGCTAAGCTTAGGATTGGGTCTTGTCCATCACATCATTCTCCTAATGATGTGATCCCATTATCAATGACATCCAATGTCCATAGTCAGGAAACCACGACTATCTGTTGATCAACGAGCTAGTCAATTAGAGGCTTACTAGGGACACGTTGTGGTCTATGTATTCACACATGTATTACGATTTCCGGACAATACAATTATAGCATGAATAATAGACCATTATCATGAACAAAGAAATATAATAATAACCATTTATTATTGCCTCTAGGGCATATTTCCAACACAGCCCTGCGACATAATTCATGACTCACCTTGAGTGCGCATGTACGAAGAGAAAGAAGCCGAGCTTGATCGGCAGGACAGTTTGTACGCCTTGGAGGAGGAGCGTGACGTGGCAAAAGCCCGTTCCTCATTTTATCAGCAACAGGCTCGAAGGTATCAAAGCAGAGAAGATGGGCCAAAACTTATAACGTCGGCGAACTCGTTCTACGCCTACCGGAGAAGAAAAAGAACAAGCTCAAGCCCAAATGGGAAGGTCCCTTCGTTATCGACCAAGTTCTGACCGGTGGAGCGTATCGTCTGCGGGATACATCGGACAATCGACTCGAGCCAAACCCATGGAACGCAGCCAGACTCCGAAGGTTCTACGCCTAGTGCCGGACTCTATGTTCGTCTCCTTACCTCCGTCAATTTTTTATATATCCGTTATCAGTCTTTTATTTCTTTCTTCCTTCCCTTTTTCTTCAAGGCCTTAAAAGGCTAAAATGTGTCTTGACTACACAATCTTGACGCGCTAGCCGCGCTCATTATACCTGGGGGCTTCTTATACAGAAGCTTAACATAACTATTTTCCGGGCTCTATGCCCCACACATGTGTTATTCTTCCACATGTACCTTTTTTCGCCATTATATGCATCGATATGACTTATGTTTTGGCTAAGCTGGGTTGCCTGGCTCTTGTGTTTATGCCCTACGTTCCCATTAATTCGTCTAGGGCATAAGGGGAGCACCTCTGCGATTGTTACTACCGGGTCAGCCGGATGTGTACCTCAGACTGGGTGAAGCCGAAAGCTAGCGTTCTTAAGGGAATACTCGGTCGGTGAACAAAAGATGACCCTTATTTATTGTAATACATGCCCCCAGATGTTTATATCCTGCGTCTCTTTTCGCAGCTCGGACATGCACATTAGGGCATGCGTACCCAGGGAAAGGAACCCTTAACGGAACTATTCTCCCTGGAAGATGTTTCTTACTATCCATGTAATATAACATAGCTAGTTGGGTACTTGTCTGTTCAAGCACTTATGACCCTTACGCCTGGTTTCCACGCGTACCCCGGTTTTTTCATAACTGAGCGGGTATTCGGATACACTCCGGACTGTCGGGTCCAGAGGTCGAAGCGAAAAGGTCCGCCATGACAAATGATTTACAATCTGGCTAGGGACAATACATGTCACTTGAAGTACACAGTCACTTAGACTGACTAAATTCTTCTTCTATACCATCCAACAGGCTGTCTAGCCTACAATCCTGTTGGGAATACTTTGCGGCTAATTCTACTTGGTCATACACCAAACTGACGGGGATCTCTTTCCCATCGGGCCCCACAGGTCCGACCTCGGCCATGTGGTTCGGGTTAGCCTTGGTATATCGCGTCTTCACCATGGCCCAGGCTTCCCTCGCACCTTGTCGGCAGGCTGATATCTTCCATAATCAGAAGCGCCGCTGCGCTCCCTTGAGCTTCTCTATAAGCTCCCCCATGCCTCCTGGCGGGGAGGCAGATGGCCACAAGGCTTGGGCAATGCCCTGCATCACCTGCCGAACTTGTTCGTGCAGTTGTGAGAGCTCTGGCAGAAGATCACCCGCAGACCCGGGCATCTCCTCCGCGGGACGACCCATCAGCATACCTGCAGACATAACTCTGTTAGCCGGTTTCTTCGCCGAACTCTTTAAAAGTTCGTTCAAGCACTTACTGAAAATGCCGCGTCGAAGCCTCTTATTCTCCTTTACGGAGTTAGCAAGCTGGGCTCGAACATCTTTCAGTTCCACGCCCAGCTGGATATTGGCGTCTTGGAGATCGTTTTTCTCCCGCCTAACCCGTGTAAGCACGCGCTCGCCAGCCTTTAGCTGTCATTGAGCATGCGGCTCATCCCCTATCACGACCTCCGGATTCACTCTGGAGTCATCTGCAGAATCTATTGTTAGATTTGCATGCATGCCGCATACTACCTGGTACCTGTCATTCTTTGCAATAGAAATAAGTGTTACCAGATGGGGCCTTCTCGGACTCCTTTACTGCGGCAATTGCGGCCTGAAGCTGGGCTTTGCACTCCTCCAGCTCTTGAGACAACCGGGTATTCTTCTCCGTAAGAACCTATGCAAACAATGATCCTTAAATCAGTTGTGCCAACTGTTTCAAGTCTCAGGGGCTACTGATATACATAATTATTAGATTTTCTTACCCGTATATCCTTTACATACTGGTCTGTGGCTTTGGCAAGACCATTTTGAGCAGCTCGGATGTACGCGTCTCCTGAGTTAAAGGCGTCGAACGCCTCTTGGGAGAAACAAGCGTCGCGGAGTACGGCCCGGCGGCGCCTGTGATTCATGGCACTCTCCACTTCGGAATTCATAGCAGACAGCCTATCTGCATCCTTTGTAGGAGGAACATCCGGTGTTGGCCCCATGTTAGCATCCGCCTCCAGGTCCGGCTCTGGAGCCCGGCTGGTGGAGGCGTGGCCGGCAACCTCTCCGGATATAGTCCGGCGAGCGTTTTTCCTACTAGGAAACATAGACGTTATTATATTTTAAAAGACGACAACCACAGAGCGGGGTTCTGTTTCATACCTCTGCGACGGCGTCTCGGTCTTGACCGCCTTCCTTTTAAGCCTACCCGGCTTCGGTGCCCCTTGTTGGTGAGTCACTGCGGGTTCGGCATGGCGTCCCGAGGGCCTTCCCTGTAAGACACCATATGTGTGCAGTAGGAGAAGTGTAGAAAAAGGGATCCTTCTCGGAAGTTGGGACTCCAGTTTTACTTACATGCGATGCAGGGAGTAGTCCAGGATAATCGGCTATGATGGCCACCATGGCATCATCGTAGCTCAATTGATAGAATGTCCTGTCAATCAGCTCCAGAAATGTGTCCGGATCCTCTTCGAGTCCGGGGTCGAGGGCCCGGTCAGGGTCCTCTGGTTGTGGAGGCGGGCTGTGGACCTCCCTCACAGCTTTTCGCGGCTCCTGCTATGAAATATCAAGGTAAATATTTATGACAAAGAATGCGGGAAGGTCTGGAGTAAAAAGTAGCAGCTCACCCAGTTTGGGGGGTTGTACATGGAGAATCCATCTCGTGGCTTGATACGGATGAACTCCTCTTCCTCTCCTTTGTATAAATCGGACAGTATTTTCGCTAGAGTAGCGACGGAGTCCGAACCTTTACGACCGCAGCTGGTGGCATCGTCTTCTCCATTGAAGTGCCACATGGGTTGTCCCCGATATTGAAGTGGCTGCACCCCCCGCATTATACATATTGACATAACCTCGACTATTGTCAATCCTGATTTGGCCAGCGTTTGTATCCGGCCCATCAGGTAAAGGACCTCTTTGTTATCTTCCTCCTTGGGGCTCTGAGGGCGCCAGCTGCGGCGTTTCTTCAAAGGGGCGTTATTAAACCCAGGAAGGCCCATCCGAACAGGGTCCGGAAGGGGGACGTCCTCCGTATAAAACCACTCCAAAGGCCAATCTTCGGATGTCTTCTTCAGAGTACCGGACAGATATCCGGTCCCGGCGATGGGCCATATCTCGGCTCCGCCCACTTGATATATTGACCCCTCTTGTGTACGGGGTACGAGGCAGAACAGCCTCTTCCATAGCTCGAAATGAGCTTCATAGCCCAAAAACAGCTCGCAAAGGGCGACATAGTCTGCGATGTGTAATATGGAGGCGGGAGTAAAATTATGCAGCTGGAGGCCATAGAACTCCAGGAGCCCGCGGAGGAACGGATGGATTGGAAATCCAAGTCCCCTTAACAAGTACGGGACAAGGCATACCCGCTCCCCCATGGATGGGTTGGGAAAGCTCTCCGCTTGTTCCCCTCCATTGTAAGTGGCTAGTCCAGCTCGGACGGGGACCATATACGCAGGAGGAAGAAACCCCTGGGTTTGTAACTCTACTAACTGTCTGTGGGAGACGGAACACTTCTTCCAGTTGCCTGTCTTAGGGCTACGGGAGCGAGAGGAGGAGCTGCGACGACCGGCCATGATAGGATGGATTTTTCTGGGCGCGCTCTGATGGATACTCGCTGAGGGAGGATGGTGTGATCTGGATCTGAGGATCCCCGGTCCCTTAAATAGATGATTTACTCACATGGTTAGGGTGGCAAGTGCAAAAATGCCCCGACTTCTCGCATTCGCTCGACACGTGGAGGATAGCCATTATTAGGCGCAGAAGCCGAGGACTGCAACATTCATGGGAAGCCGGACACTACTCGACAGGTACTCAGGACTTGGAGAAGAACCCGCCTTGCAATGCCGAAGACAATCTGCGCGCCGGACTCATCGTCATTGAAGCCTGGTTCGGGGGCTACTGAGGGAGTCCTGGATTAGGGGGTCCTCAGACATCCGGACTATATCCTTTGGCCGGACCGTTGGACTATGAAGATACAAGATTGAAGACTTCGTCCCATGTCCGGGTGGGACTCTCCTTGGCGTGGAAGGCAAGCTTGGCAATACGGATATGTAGATCTCCTCCCTTGTAACCGACTCTGTGTAACCCTAGCCCCCTCCAGTGTCTATATAAACCGGAGGGTTTAGTCCGTAGGACAACAACAATCAGACCATAGGCTAGCTTCTAGGGTTTAGCCTCTACGATCTCGTGCTAGATCAACTCTTGTAATACTCATATCATCAAGATCAATCAAGCAGGAAGTAGGGTATTACCTCCATCGAGAGGGCCCGAACCTGGGTAAACATCGTGTCCCCCGCCTCCTGTTACCATCCACCTTAGACGCACAGTTCAGGACCCCCTACCCGAGATCCGCCGGTTTTGACACCGACAATGATATAATTCAAATAAATAATTTATATAGTAAGCAAGTAAGCAGATGGCAATCCATATATGATGTAAAAACTAAGCATTGCAAGACAACATGCATGACATGGGTAATATAACCCTGCCAAGTTTGAGCATAGACCTCAGGGGGGAAATAAGACTGGTCATCAGTCTCTGAATCCTCCTTTGAGGAGCTCTCTGTATCCAGCAAGATGTCTGCTTCAGCAGGTAGCATTGTCTGCTCTGTATACCTTGTTTTCACTCCAGATACTTCCATCACCACTTCAAATGGCTGATGCACAGGAAGAGTAGTTGAATATACAAATGTTGTCGACAAATGGAATACGTAATACAAAAAAATGATAGCATGATATAATTCACATACATGATGATTGGCTCAACAGCATGGCATTGCATAATTCACATATATAATGCCTTTGCAACAAGATAGCATTGCATAATTCACATATATAATGTCTTGCAACAAGATGGCAATGCATAATTCACATATATGGTAATTAGACACTAAAAAGGTGGCATTCACACAAAGCATGTCTAAACTAATCAAATGACATAGCAATGCAAGACACCATATGCACGATATGACCAACATAACCCTACCAAGTTAGAGCATACACCTCCGGAGGGAAATAGGACTGGTCATCTGTCTCTGAATCCTCCTCTGAGGAGCTATCCGTAACCAGCGAGATATGCGCTTCGTCAGATAGCATAGTCTGCTCTGAAGACCTTGTTTTCACTCCAGAATTTTGCATCACCGTGTCAAATGGCTGATGCACACGAAGAGTAGTTGAATGTACTAACATTGTTGACAAATGTAATACGTAACGAAAAAAAGGATGGATTGATATAATTCACATATAAGATGACTGGCTAAGCAGGATGGCATTGCAAAATTCACATATATGATGCCTGGCTAAACAAGATGGCGTCGCATAATTCACATAAACGATGAATAAATTAAACAGATGGCATTCACACAAAGCATGTCTAAACTAAGCAGTTGACGTATTTGATGTATAAAGTAAGCAATGCAAGGCACCATATGCATGATATAACCAACATCAGCATGCGAAGTTAGAACAAAGACCTCAGGGGGTAAATAGGAGTGGTCTTCTCCTTCTGAATCCCCCTCAGAACAGATATCTTCCTCTCGATTACAATCCGAAATGCGTGGAGGGGGGCTGCCTTTGCGCCTACCATGGAGCGACGTCTGCATGAAATTTTATTGCCACACAAGGCTCGTCTCTTTTGTTGTACATGTTCAGTTCCATTGTGTACAGTAACTGACATGCATAGGAATAAAACATAGTGAGATTATGTAAGGAGTGCATGTAGAAATCCAGAGTAATGGTAGCAACCTGTGGATAGACCCAAAACCAATGATAGCAGGCCGATAATGGCTTCAGTTAAAAAATATAGATAATGGCTTCTTTACTGTTTGTTTCCAACCCAACATGAAACTCATAGTAGACACCAGAGATTAACCAGATAATAGATAGATACTATTGATTGCGGCCCCGATATGTACCCCACAACCATTTAAAAACTCAAGTTTGACCATTACTTTGAAGCTGACTCAGAGTCTAATCGGTGAACAGGACGATAAAGTAGCATGTAATATTAAGCGATGCATAACGTAAGCAGACACGAAAGAGTGCGACCTCTCTTGCGGACCCGTGTAGTCCTCGGGGTCATCTGCTCGGTTGATGATGGTAACGCAGTTGTCATGGCTGCCGGGGGCGGGGAAGAAGATCTGAGGCGGCGAAAGACAATCTGGAGGCCGGATCCCTGCCGTGCTGGACCCTTCTGTCGTTGGAACAGCTGAGCTTGGGTGGACGACGGCGCAGCAGGAGCGGGACAAACCACACAAGGTTTTCTTTGACAACTATCTGTAAGAGAAGTAATTCTATAAGGGCTCATTTGAATTGGAGGATTCTAACAACGCAGGGATAGGAAATACACGGTAATAGGATAGGAATGCACGTGCAAAACAGAGAATTTAAAAACACAGGATTTCTGCCAATCTGGGTGTTTGGTTCACAAGAATTGGAAGATCACAGGATGCAAATAAGCATGGTGAGATTAAGTCAAACCACAAGAAAATGTACGGTTATAATGCTATTATGCTACTATCTCTTAGTCTTGTGCTTCATGAATAGGAATTTGAAAAGGAGGACAAGTGGAAATTAAAATTCCTACGGTTTTTCTTTCAAGGAGACACTAAAGGAACAAATCCTACAGTTTTCCTTTGCTCCATTCCTTTGAACCAAATTCATGAATAGTAGTACCATAGGAAACTTTCCAATTCCTATGTTTTTCTTTCACTTTTCCTTTCAAGCACTGGCGATTCTAGTAGGCAGGCTTGAGCAAGGAAAAGCCTACACTCAAAAAATGTTTTTGTGCTACTTCTATTACTTTGGACCCAGGCCACTGCCCTACTAGCTCAACTCCCAAGCCCATCGACAAATGCACAGCTTAAACACGCAGAGATTAATAATGATGGCGTTCAAGAGAGTCCATCACGGATAGCTAAGTTGCCTGGTACCTCACTACTTGTCATATAGTAGGAGAAAATAATCGTATTTCACGTTACTGTGTGTGCTCAGTGGACAATATATATAACATGTAGAGTGAAAAAGAGATGCGACAAGTGTACAACCTCTTTGGCGAAGCCATGTCGATCTCAGCATGATTGGGTTGGTCCGTGAGGATGATCCGGCTGACTTGGCTGTCGGAGGAGGGGAAGAAGATCTTAGGCGTCTGGAGATGGAGCCCAGGGTACTGCTCCACTGTGATGGAGGGTTTCGTCGTTGGAGCAGCTCCCGTGAGTTGTACGACGTTGAGGCTGAAGCAGGACAAGAGAGACAATGTTAACCTGAGTGGAATTCTAATAGCATCTCCAATAGATGACGTAAAATGCAGAACCACAAAGTGCTAGATGTAAAATACATTAGCCGCTCATCTCTGAACTTAACTGTCGAAACTGAATTTAACTGTCGAAACTGAACTTAACTGTCGAAACTGAATTTTGCTGTCGAAACTGAATTTTACTGTCGAAACTGAACGCACTAGCTAGTAGCAGAAAAGCAGTAGCAGCACGTGCGAGAGCCGGTCGACTGAATTTTTCATCTCTGGTCAGTTAATTTTCCAGCCGTTGGATACGAAATCAAGGGCCTGCAGTTCAACTTCAACCTCCAACCCCTGAGCCGCCAGCCACCACCGACCAAACCGCCGCCCTCCGCCGCCTGCGGCCGGCGGTGCGCCGCCACGCCCGCCCCAAAACCACTCCCCATCGTCGGTCCGCCGCCGCCCCGGCCATCCCTATAGCCCCCCCCCCCCCCCGTGCCGAGCTTTTTCTCCGTCGATCCCCACGCCACCGCCCCACCCTGGACCCTAAGATAGATAGTGGGGTACCTCTCCGGCGAGCCCCCCTCCCCGCTGCGGCTGGTTCTTCCTTAACTCCGGCGAGCCCCCCCCCCCACCCCCTGAAAATCGACTAACCCAAAAGTCGATTCAGTCGACTGAAGTGTAGCTAAATCGGAGCAGCATCGCAAGCAAGAGCAAGAGCGAGAGCAGCAGCACGAGCAAGAGCAAGAGCAATAGCAAGACCATACCAAGCAGGGGACCGAGAGCAAGAGCAGAGTAGCAGCGCGAGCGAGAGCTAAAGCAGCAGCTCCTACTGATGTGGACGTCGCCGCCGAGGGAGCGACACCATGGAGGAAGTGGCCGGCGACGCCGCCGTGGATGGTGCCGCGCCGTGTCGGCTCGGGACCGAGCGCCGGCAGCACCGTGAGATCGAATCAAGAAGAAAATGCGGCGATTAGTGTGCAACCTCTTTGGTGGCGCCGATTAGACCTCAGCTTCATCCGAGGAAACGGTGCTGATGATGCTCTTCCGGTGGTGCAGGTGAAGATGGCGGTGTGGGAATGGAGGTGGCGTGAAAGACGAGGGGAACATCGGGGCAGCTCCTTGGAGGTGGAGGACGGGGTGGCTGAACCGGCGGGACGACGAGATCGACGACGGATCCTCATCCGGTACGCTGGATGAGGGACATCGAGGTGTTGTTGTGGACGACGTCGTCGAGGAAGAGGCTCCGGCTGGGTGGCGGACGGAGGAGGGTGTGGGGCTTCGCGGGTTTTCGCGGCCTCAGTGTACGAATGGGTGGACGGATGGGATGGGAGTGGGGAACCATGGCTTAGGGACGCGCTTGTCCGAAATGTGGGGTAAGTTACGAAATTACCCCCACCGATTTGAGCTAGGCGGTTCTTTTGGTTCAGGGGTATCACGGGCATTTCGCGTGTCGGGATTTCACAAGAGGTGGGAGTTTTCACGCGCGTTGTAATTTTGGAATAGCAAGGTGCGGGTTGAGATGGAGGGAGTTGTCGGAGCACAACGAGACAAAGATATATCTTAAATATTTCGGGGTAACAATGCGCGGGTTGAAATTTTCGGACAAGCCCAACGTGTACTGTATCAAATCAATTCGCACTTCTGTCGATGAAAAAACAAAAAGAAATCAATTCGCAGCACACAAGAGAGTCTAGTCCCGTGTACCGTACCAAATCAATTCGCACTACAAATGTCATTCAAAACTTTGAATTCATGTTATGTGCAATTAAAATATTTTGCTACGTGTATAATGCATGCAACCTGCTACTCAAATGAACATTTTAGAGCATTCCAAACGTATATACTACCGCTTCAATATGAACTAAATTTGAATTCGTTTCTCTATTTGAATAAGATCTACAATAATGATTGTTGTGAAGTCAAACCATTTGAATTCGTGTCTCTATTTTAATAAGATCTACAATCATCATTATTTACAAGTTAAACCATCGTTTGTGTATTATCTTCACAGCACACCACATGATTACTCTCGAGTTAGATATGAACTATGTGTACTATATGAACTCGAACTCGATTTTTTGAATCCACTTTATGTTGATTTCAAATCACAGTACATTTCAAGCTCTAGCTAGATCTTCACAATCTAAACCATGTCTCATATGTATAATGTGTTTATCACATAATGTATGGCCCCGCCTGTAACACCCCGCATGTAACTTGCCATATTTGTAACTCCGACTCTTGCCATTTCCGGCTATGTGATATGTTTTTCCCTCCGTTGTCGGGTTTTATTTTTCTCTTTGTATTTTGTCTTGTCATGCATTTTCATATCATGTCATCATGTGCATTGCATTCGCATACGTGTTCGTCTCATGCATCCGAGCATTTTCCCCGTTGTCTGTTTTGCAATCCGGCGCTCCTATCTCCTCCGGTGCACCCCTCTTGTTTCCTTTCGTGTGCGTGTGTCAAACTTTCTCGGAATGGACCGAGGCTTGTCAAGTGGTCTTAATATACCACCCAGAGACTACCGGTCAAGTTTCGTTCCATTCGGAGGTCGTTTGGTACTCCAACGGTTAACTGGGCATCCGCAAAGTCCATTTGAGTATCCAGCAAAACCCCCCTCCAAAACCAGCCCAAAACCCACCAAACTCCCTTCCATGCTCTAGATCGTTCGACCACGATCGTGTGGGCGAAAACCGCACCTCATTTGGAGCCTCCTAGCTCCGTCTACCTATTTATATGTGGGCATCCCGAAAAACGGATTCGCAGACGAACCCTAGAAATTTTCCCACCGCGCCGCCGGACGCGTCCGTCCGCGCCGGACAACGTCCATCGCCGCCCGCACCGCCACGTGGCGCGCCTGCCCGCGCCGCCGCCGAGGCCCGCCGGCCCGCTCCCGGCCCCCGCGGCCCGCGCGCCGCCTGCCCGCGCTGCTGCCGCCAGGCTCCGTCGCCGGCGCCTCGTCCGCCGCGTCCCCCACCGCCGGCCCGTTCGCCGCCGCTCGGGTCCGCCGCCTTGCGCCTCGCCGCCGGCCGCCGTTGCGCCGTCGCCGGTCCGCCGCCCCGGCCGGCCGGCGCCCCTCCTCCCCACGGCCGCCGCCTCGCCGCCTCCTCTTCCCCCGCGAGCGAGCGCCATCGACGAGCTCTCTGGCTCGATCCAGATCCAGCCGCCCGAGTCAACGGAAGGTTGACTTTTCCCGCGCCGTTTTTCTTCCAAGTCATTTTCTATTATATGATGTGCCTCTGTTCGTATAGCCGTAACTTCGTGCATGTAGCTCCGATTCGTGCGTATAATATGTCAAATTGTTCGCCTCGTGATGCTCTTCATTTTGTTCGATTGAACCATGTTCATTAGAGGTCATCTTGATGCCCAAATCTTCGTTGGAAGAGGGCTAGTTGCTGTTAATCTCTGGTTCTTAGCAGAACTTGGAGATTTGTCATTTTTGTATCATTTAATCTGTGCATCTTTTGAGCATGAGCTCTACATGTGTTTTGAAGTATGCCATGTCATCTTTCCAGTGGTGTAGTCCATGTATTTTTGTGATCTCTGTGGTGACTAGCACAAGCATGCAAAGTAGGCCCCGTAATAATTCTGATTTCAGGGACTTAGTGAAGTCTTTGTCTGCTGTAATTTTGTTGCCATGTAAACTTGATGCTACGGAGAGATCCATGCATATTTTGGAGATGTTCAGTAAGGATGTTTTGTAGCTATAGTTGTAATTGATCCATTCCTGCAATTTTTTGCAATTATGTAGTGCCATAGCATGACTCAATCTTGCTCTACTTTTGCTATAAAATATTTCTGGCAGATTCTTAACATGATTTGCAATCTTGCCAAGCTTATTGTAGTTGATCCATACATGCTATGCTATTGTTCTTGCCATGGATAGCTTCATACATATGCCATCTTGCTGTAGTGAGTGCATCAAACTCACAAAGAGGCCTACATATTAATATTTCTGCCATGCTCTGTTTTCTGCTAAGTCTGAAACCTGATAACGAAACTTGCTATGTTAACATGCTTGCCATCATATCTTCTGTTCCTTTTTGGCTTATGGTCAGTAAGGGACTTTTGTCATGTGCATTTAGTAGAACACTACGATGCCTTAGTTTGCTATGTTAAGTTCCTGTAGCATGTTGATTTCGTGCTCTCAACATTGCTACCTGATGCTGATTTCTGCCATGTCCAGTTTTTCACCAAGTCCGTGAACCTGTAATCTTTTGCACTTTTGCCATGCTTGTTTGAGCTTGATATGTTGTGAACTAGCCATAGCTCAGTGTTCATCTTTAGTCAAGCATCTCCTGTAGATTACTGCCATGTGCTTTGTTGCTATGTTGGGGTGCTGTAGCTTTGTTTCTTGTTGCATTTTAAGTGCTATCTTGCTGTTTATCGCAGATTAGTGTCATTCTTGTTTTGCTTGCCATTTGCAAACCGTGCATCCGATTCCGGTGATCTTTATATCGATTTCGACCGAAATCATCTCATCTTTCCAGTGGCATGCTTGGTTTGCCAAGTTACTGCCATGTTCATCTTTTTCCTTCCGGAGCACGCATATGCATCGCATATCATATCTTGCATATCATACATGTTTTGCATCATGTTGCTTGCGCATTTCTCGTTGTTGATTGTGGTTCCGTTTGTTTGTGCTCTTGTCTTGGGTAGAGCCGGGAGACGAGTTCGTGAATGAGGAACCTGTCGAGTACGCTTACGAGGATTAAGCTTTCGACAACTCTGAGAACCTTGCAGGCAAGATGACCACCCCTCGAAATCACTTCTATCTTTGCTATGCTAGTTGTTCGCTCTATTGCCATGCTCGCTACCTATCACTTGCTATATCATGTCTCCCATTTTAGCCATGTCAGCCCTAACCATCCTTTCCTAGCAAACCGTTGTTTGGCTAAGTTACCGCTTTTGCTCAGCCCCTCTTATAGCGTTGCTAGTTGCAGGTGAAGTTGAAGTTTGTTCCATGTCGGAACATGGATATGTTGGGATATCACAATATCTCTTATTTAATTAATGCATCTATATATTTTGGTAAAGGGTGGAAGGCTCGGCCTTATGCCTGGTGTTTTGTTCCACTCTTGCCGCCCTAGTTACTGTTATACCGGGATTATGTTCCTTGAGTTTGCGTTCCTTACGCGGTCGGGTGATTTATGGGACCCCCTTGACAGTTCGCCTTGAATAAAACTCCTCCAGCAAGGCCCAACTTTGGTTTTACCATTTGCCGCCTAAGCCTTTTCCCCCGGGTTTTCGTGAGCCCGAGGGTCATCTTATTTTAACCCCCGGGCCAGTGTTCCTCTAAGTGCTGGTCCAAACTAGAGCCACTTGCAGCGCCACCTTGGGGAAACTCGAGGATTGGTTTTAGCTGTACGTAGTGTTCATCCGGTGTGCCCTGAGAACGAGATATGTGCAGCTCCTATCGGGATTTGTCGGCACATTCGGGCGGCTTTGCTGGTCTTGTTTTACCATTGTCGAGATGTCTTGTAAACCGGGATTCCGAGACTGATCGGGTCTTTCCGGGAGAAGGTTTATCCTTCGTTGACCGTGAGAGCTTATGATGGGCTAAGTTGGGACACCCCTGCAGGGTATTATCTTTCGAAAGCCGTGCCCGCGGTTGTGAGGCAGATGGGAATTTGTTAATGTCCGGTTGTAGATAACTTGTCACTTGACCCCAATTAAAACACATCAACTGCGTGCGTAGCCGTGATGGTCTCTTCTCGGCGGAGTCCGGGAAGTGAACACGGTCTGTGTTATGTATGACGTAAGTAGGTGTTCAGGATCACTTCCTGGTCATTGCTAGTTGATGTCCGTTCCGTTGCTTCTCTTCTCGCTCTCATTTGCGCAAGTTAGCCACCATATATGCTTTTGCCGCTGCAGCTCCACCTCTTTGCACCTCCCTTTCCTACAAGCTTAAATAGTCTTGATCTCGCGGGTGTGAGATTGCTGAGTCCCCGTGACTCACAGGTTCTACCAAAACAGTTGTAGGTGCCGACGATGCCAGTGCAGATGATGGCGTCGATCTCAAGTGGGAGTTTGACGAGGAACGTGGTCGTTACTATGTGTCTTTTCCTGATGATCAGTAGTGGAGCCCAGTTGGGACGATCGGGGATCTAGCATTTGGGGTTGTCTTATTTTCATCTGGATTTTGACCGTAGTCGGTCTATATGATTGTATTTTGGATGATGTATGATGATATTTATGTATTGTGTGAAGTGGCGATTGTAAGCCAACTCTTTATCCCATTCTTGTTCATTACATGGGATTGTGTGAAGATAACCCTTCTTGCGACAAAACCACTATGCGGTTATGCCTCTAAGTCATGCCTCGACACGTGGGAGATATAGCCGCATCGTGGGCGTTACAAGTTGGTAATCAGAGCCATCCCCGACTTAGGAGCCCCCTGCTTGATCGTATCGCTGGCGTTGTTGAGTCTAGAACAAAAATGTTTTGAGTCTTAGGATTATATATATCGGAGAGTAGGATTCTTTTTACTCCTCAGTCCCTTCGTCGCTCTGGTGAGGTCTCCTGACGTAGAAGTTTTGACAACTCTCTCCTCAAATGTCACTAATTTTTTTTTTTAGGATCACGCGGGTATCTTGGAATCGTTCCGATCGATTTGTGACGAGAACATTGTTCTTGGTGCCTCCTGTCATTTAGGGGTTGTGGCAGTGTCCCGGGGAGTTGAGCTCTGAGGTGTTGTCGTCACAATTTTATCGTTGCAGTTCTGGAATACCTGAGTTTCGCCGACATCGAAATCTCTTTTATGCAGTTGTTGGTGAGATCACCTCGACGCCACCCAGTACTGGGGCGGGAGTTCGGGAGTATTGCCATAACTTGTATAGCGGATGTTTTTCGAAGGTTGAGGTAAATGATTTCCAAAGATTTCTTGGTTATGTGTTGACGGATGGATACAGCTGGATCTAGGGATTGTTAGTTTGGGTGATATATTTTGTGTCCCCTGTATCCCATACACCAGATTGCATAACCAGAAAGTTTTGGGAGTTCATAAGTGGGAATTCTAGTAGCCTTAGGATATCTTTCCGACAGACGCATGATATGAGATTGGGGTTCGACGTCTAGTGGTCCGCCTTTCCACGGTTGATTTTACAGTGGTCTCGTTGTGTCTTAAAGAGTCCATGGCTTTGCCGACTCGGGGACGCTTCGTATGTCATGTGCACAGCCTTGTACATGATGGTGCTGTACGATTGAGCCCGTGTGGGCCCCACCACGAAAACTTCGGACGAAATATCTATCATATGTTTGTTCCGGCTTATTCTGCAAGCCAATACTTTGTTTTATTTTGTATTGTGGTATTCGAGTTGCTTCCAATTCATATGTTCATTCCATATCTTTTTCAAGTGGCTTCTCAACTTATGGAAGTGTGATGATTTACTACGGAATTCATTCGTTCATCTTCGTTCGAATGTTTATTGTGAAGACTATATGTTGCAATTTCTTTCCGTTGATTCTACTTATCTTTTTGTCTATCAAGATGCTAACGGATGTCACCCTCTTCAGGATGGCTCCGCCAACGCGTCAGAATCCGGATCGCAATGAAGGGAGTCAAGCGAACCCTCCGCCACCACCTCCACCTCCGGAGGCATGGCAAGCAATCATGGCAGCCACCAACGCCAATGCTCAAATGATTCTGCAACTCTTGCAAGAACGTACTCAAGGGCAAGGCAATCAAGGCAATCAAGGTCAAGGCAACAATCAGTTTCACATTGCCACTCTCAACCAGTTTCTCGCAAATCAGCCCAAGTTTTTCAGCTACTGTGCCGAGGCCACGGATGCCGATGATTGGCTCGTGGACATCAACAAGCATTTTGAATGTAGCAATGTCAGGCCTGAGGACTTTGTCAAGTTCGCTTCTTTCCAGCTCAAGGACCAAGCTGCTGATTGGTTTCAGCAATACAAAGATTCCAGAGGAGGTCGTGTGATCACTTGGACTGACTTCTGTCGGGACTTCAAAGCGCACCACATTCCACAAAGTGTTGTTGAGAGCAAGCGTGAGGAGTTCCGCAATCTCAAGCAAGGAAACATGTCTGTGTATCAATACAACATTCAGTTTCAGAAACTTGCTCGCTTCGCTAAACAAGACGTTCCTGATGAGAAGAGCATGATCTATCACTTCAGAGGTGGACTTAAAGAGGATCTGCAGTTAGCTCTTGTTCTTGTTGAGCCTACTCAGTTTGATCAATTCTACAATATGGCACTGAAGCAAGAGGCTGCTCAGCTCAAGTGTGAGGCTTCTAAGAAGAGAGTCAGAGACGCAGTTCAGTCTTCTTCTTCCTCACTTGTGACAGCTAAGCAACAGAAGTTCTGGTTGCCTCCTCCTCCTCCGTTTCGTCAGCCTTATCAGCAGAAGAACAAAGGCGGCCATGGTTCTTCAAACTCTTCCAACTCTAGCTATCAGAACAAGTCTCGGAATCAAGCTCCAAAGTCCAATGCTCCTTATCACCGTCCACTCTCAGAGGTGACTTGCAACAAGTGTCAGCAGAAAGGTCACTATGCTAACAAGTGCTTCAACCAGAGGCGTCTTCCTCCTCCTCCTCCTGTCAGATCTTCCAGCAATGCAGTGGTCAAGCATAATCCAAAGTTTGCAAAGGTGAACATGATGAATGCAGCTCAAGCGGAGGAATCTACTGATGTGATAATGGGTAATCTTCCTGTTAACGATATTCCTGCAAAAGTTCTTTTTGATACTGGTGCATCTCTTTCTTTCATTTCAAGACCTTTTGTTGCCAAGCATGAATTTGTGACAGAAAAGATCCCTATCCCGTCGAAGATTGTGTCTCCGGGCAAGCAAATGACTTCTAATAATTGTGTCCCGGATGTTTCCATCAAGATAGGCGACTATAGATTCCAATCTTCTCCAATTGTTCTTGGTGACTCGGATATTGATCTTATTCTCGGGATGGACTGGCTTTCTAAGCACAAGGCTCAACTTGATTGTGCTGCCAGGGAAATTCAATTGACACACTCGTCTGAGGATGTGATTATTTTTGCCGCTCGTGATGAAACCATTGGGTTTTTCTCTCTCAATGAGAAGGGCGAATTGAATGCCATCTCTCAAATTCCAGTCGTTTGCGAGTATCAAGATGTCTTTCCAGAAGAGCTTCCGGGTATGCCTCCTCATCGGCCAGTTGAGTTCGTTATCGAACTAGAGCCTGGCACTGAACCCGTTTGCAAGCGTCCATACAAGCTTGGACCTAACGAGCTGAAGGAATTGAAGAAGCAGCTCGATGAACAAGAACGTCTGGGTTTGATCAGACCGAGTTCTTCTCCATGGGGTTGTGGTGTTCTTTTTGTCAAGAAGAAGGATGGCACGGACCGACTTTGTGTCGACTACCGTCCATTGAACAAAAAGACAATCAAGAACAAGTATCCACTTCCCAACATCAATGAGCTATTTGAGCAACTCAAAGGTGCTAAAGTATTCTCGAAGCTTGACCTTCGTATGGGTTATCATCAGATTCGCATTCATGAAGAAGATATTCCCAAGACAGCATTCAGAACGAGCTTTGGTTCTTATGAATATACTGTCGTGTCTTTCGGCCTTGTCAATGCTCCTCCGGTGTTCTCTCGGATGATGAATTTCATCTTCAACCCCTATACCAACAAGTTCGTTCTGGTGTATCTCGATGATATCTTGGTCTTCTCCAAGAATAAGCAGGATCATGCCAAACATTTGCGATTGGTGCTCGACAAGCTCAGAGAGTATCAATTCTATGTGAAGTTCTCTAAATGTGAGTTTTGGCTCGATGAAGTTCTTTTCCTTGGTCACATCATCTCTGCCAAGGGCATCGCTGTTAACCCCGAGAAGGTGTCCGCAGTTCTGGATTGGGAACCTCCTCAAAATGTCAAACAGCTTCGCAGTTTTCTGGGTCTTGCAAGCTATTGCCGAAGATTCGTTGAGAATTTCTCCAAGATTGCAAAACCTCTTTCCAACCTCCTACAGAAGCATGTGAAATATTTCTGGTCTCCTGAGTGTGACGTTGCTTTCAACACTCTCAAAGAGAAACTAGTCACAGCTCCTGTCTTGACTCCTCCTGATGAATCCAAGCCGTATGAAGTTTTCTGTGATGCTTCTCTCCAAGGTCTCGGTGCTGTGTTAATGCAAGAGAAGAAAGTTGTGGCCTATACCTCTCGGCAGTTGAAGCCCAACGAGAAGAACTACCCCACTCACGATCTTGAGTTGGCGGCAGTTGTCCATGCATTGATTACGTGGAGACATCTCTTGTTGGGTAGACAAGTGGACATTTTCACTGATCACAAGAGTCTCAAGTATATCTTCACTCAGCCCAACCTCAACCTCAGGCAGACTCGATGGGTCGAAATGATTCAAGAGTACAATCCGAGTATCGAATATACTCCAGGCAAAGCAAATGTCATTGCAGATGCATTAAGCAGGAAAGCTTATTGCAACAGCTTAATTCTCAAGCCTTTCCAACCGGATCTTTGTGAAGCTTTCCGCAAGCTGAACCTCCAAGTTGTTCCTCAAGGCGTTCTTGCCAACCTCATAGTATCTCCTACTTTGGAAGATCAAATTCGTGAGGCACAACTCCTTGATGCCATGGTGAAGAAGGTGAAACATAGTATCGACAAGGGTCTTTCGAAATACAAGTGCTATCGCATTGATGACAGAGACACTTTGTTCTTCGAGGACCGGATTGTGGTTCCTAAAGGTGATCTAAGGAAAGTCATAATGAACGAGGCGCACAATTCTCTCCTTTCCATTCATCCTGGAAGTACGAAGATGTATCATTACCTCAAGCAGTCGTATTGGTGGACTCGAATGAAGCGAGAGATTGCTCAATTCGTGAATGAATGTGATGTCTGCCGAAGAGTGAAAGCAGAACACCAACGACCAGCTGGTCTCCTCCAACCTCTTTCTATTCCGGAGTGGAAGTTTGATCATATTGAAATGGACTTCGTGACTGGATTTCCAAAGTCCAAGCGCGGAAATGATGCTATCTTTGTTGTCATCGACAAGCTCTCTAAAGTGGCTCATTTCCTTCCAATCAAAGAATCCATCACAGCAGCTCAGCTGGCAGAGCTCTACACCTCCAGAATTGTCTCTTTGCACGGCATTCCATAATTGATTTCTTCTGATCGTGGAAGCATCTTCACCTCTAAGTTCTGGGACTCCTTCCAGAAGGCCATGGGCACAGATATTCGCTTGCACAGCTTTCCACCCTCAAACTAGTGGCCAAGTCGAGCGAGTCAATCAAATTCTTGAAGATATGCTCAGGGCTTGTGTCATTTCCTTTGGCATGAAATGGGAAGATTGTCTCCCTTATGCTGAATTCTCCTACAACAACAGCTTCCAAGCGAGTTCGGGCAAGGCCCCATTCGAGATTCTCCATGGCAGAAAGTGTCGTACTCCTCTCAATTGGTCAGAGACTGGTGAACGCCAACTTCTTGGCAATGACTTAATCACTGAAGCTGAAGAAATGTGTAAAGTCATCCGTGATAATCTCAAAGCCGCGCAATCGCGCCAGAAGAGCTACTATGATAGTAAGCATCGTGATTTGGCTTTTGAGATCGGAGACCATGTCTACCTCTGCGTCTCTCCAATGAAAGGCACTCGTCGCTTCGGTATCAAAGGGAAGCTTGCCCCTAGATACGTGGGTCCTTTCAAGATCATTGGCAAAAGAGGTGACCTCGCCTATCAACTTGAGCTTCCTTCCAACTTCGCGAACGTGCACGGTGTGTTCCACGTGTCACAGCTCCGCAAGTGCTTCAAGACGCCTGAGCGCACTATCGACTTCGAAGAGATTGACCTCCAGGAAGATTTGTCTTATCATGAGCACCCCGTTGCTATTCTTGAAGAAACTGAGCGCAAGACTCGCAACAAGTCTATCAAATTCCTGAAAGTGAAGTGGTCGCACCATTCCGACCGGGAAGCCACCTGGGAACGCGAGGACCATCTCCGTTCCGAATATCCGGAGTTCTTTCAGTCCTAGATCTCGGGACAAGATCCTCTCGTAGTGGTGGAGTGTTGTAACACCCCGCATGTAACTTGCCATATTTGTAACTCCGACTCTTGCCATTTCCGGCTATGTGATATGTTTTTCCCTCCGTTGTCGGGTTTCGTTTTTCGCTTTGTATTTTGTCTTGTCATGCATTTTCATATCATGTCATCATGTGCATTGCATTCGCATACGTGTTCGTCTCATGCATCCGAGCATTTTCCCCGTTGTCCGTTTTGCAATCCGGCGCTCCTATCTCCTCCGGTGCACCCCTCTTGTTTCCTTTCGTGTGCGTGTGTCAAACTTTCTCGGAATGGACCGAGGCTTGCCAAGTGGCCTTAATATACCACCCGGAGACTACCGGTCAAGTTTCGTTCCATTCGGAGGTCGTTTGGTACTCCAACGGTTAACCGGGCATCCGCAAAGTCCATTTGAGAGTCCAGCAAAAACTTCCTCCAAAACCAGCCCAAAACCCACCAAACTCTCTTCCATGCTCTAGGTCGTTCGATCACGATCGTGTGGGCAAAAACCGCACCTCATTTGGAGCCTCCTAGCTCCCTCTACCTATTTATATGTGGGCATCCCGAAAAACGGATTCGCAGACGAACCCTAGAAATTTTCCCACCGCGCCGCCGGACGCGTCCGTCCGCGCCGGACAACGTCCACCGCCGCCCGCACCGCCACGTGGCGCGCCTGCCCGCGCCGCCGCCGAGGCCCGCCGGCCCGCTCCCGGCCCCCGCGGCCCGCGCGCCGCCTGCCCGCGCCGCCGCCGCCAGGCTCCGTCGCCGGCGCCTCGTCCGCCGCGTCCCCCGCCGCCGGCCCGTTCGCCGCCGCTCGGGTCCGCCGCCTTGCGCCTCGCCGCCGGCCGCCATTGCGCTGTCGCCGGTCCGCCGCCCCGGCCGGCCGGCGCCCCTCCTCCCCACGGCCGCCGCCTCGCCGCCTCCTCTTCCCCCGCGAGCGAGCGCCATCGACGAGCTCTCTGGCTCGATCCAGATCCAGCCGCCCGAGTCAACGGAAGGTTGACTTTTCGTATAGCCGTAACTTCGTGCATGTAGCTCCGATTCGCGCGTATAATATGTCAAATTGTTCGTCTCGTGATGCTCTTCATTTTGTTCGATTGCACCATGTTCATTAGAGGTCATCTTGATGCCCAAATCTTCGTTGGAAGAGGGCTAGTTGCTGTTAATCTCTGGTTCTTAGCAGAACTTGGAGATTTGTCATTTTTGTATCATTTAATCTGTGCATCTTTTGAGCATGAGCTCTACATGTGTTTTGAAGTATGCCATGTCATCTTTCCAGTGGTATAGTCCATGTATTTTTGTGATCTCTGTGGTGACTAGCACAAGCATGTAAAGTAGGCCCCGTAATAATTCTGATTTCAGGGACTTGGTGAAGTCTTTGTCTGCTGTAATTTTGTTGTCATGTAAACTTGATGCTACAGAAAGATCCATGCATATTTTGGAGATGTTCAGTAAGGATGTTTTGTAGCTATAGTTGTAATTGATCCATTCCTGCAATTTTTTGCAATTATGTAGTGCCATAGCATGACTCAATCTTGCTCTACTTTTGCTATAAAATATTTCTGGCAGATTCTTAACATGATTTGCAATCTTGCCAAGCTTATTGTAGTTGATCCATACATGCTATGCTATTGTTCTTGCCATGGATAGCTTCATACGTATGCCATCTTGCTGTAGGTATGCTTGGTGTGTCATGCGTTGCTCTGTAGTGAGTGCATCAAGCTCACAAAGAGGCCTACATATTAATATTTCTGCCATGCTCTGTTTTCTGCTAAGTCTGAAACCTGATAACGAAACTTGCTATGTTAACATGCTTGCCATCATATCTTCTGTTCCTTTTTGGCTTATGGTCAGTAAGGGACTTTTGTCATGTGCATTTAGTAGAACACTACGATGCCTTAGTTTGCTATGTTAAGTTCCTGTAGCATGTTGATTTCGTGCTCTCAACATTGCTACCTGATGCTGATTTCTGCCATGTCCAGTTTTTCACCAAGTCCGTGAACCTGTAATCTTTTGCACTTTTGCCATGCTTGTTTGAGCTTGATATGTTGTGAACTAGCCGTAGCTCAGTGTTCATCTTTAGTCAAGCATCTCCTGTAGATTACTGCCATGTGCTTTGTTGCTATGTTGGGGTGCTGTAGCTTTGTTTCTTGTTGCATTTTAAGTGCTATCTTGCTGTTTATCGCAGATTAGTGTCATTCTTGTTTTGCTTGCCATTTGCAAACCGTGCATCCGATTCCGGTGATCTTTATATCGATTTCGACCTAAATCATCTCATCTTTCCAGTGGCATGCTTGGTTTGCCAAGTTACTGCCATGTTCATCTTTTTCTTTCCGGAGCACGCATATGCATCGCATATCATATCTTGCATATCATACATGTTTTGCATCATGTTGCTTGCGCATTTCTCGTTGTTGATTGTGGTTCCGTTTGTTTGTGCTCTTGTCTTGGGTAGAGCCGGGAGACGAGTTCGTGAACGAGGAACCTGTCGAGTACGCTTACGAGGATCAAGCTTTCGACAACTCTGAGAACCTTGCAGGCAAGATGACCACCCCTCGAAATCACTTCTATCTTTGCAATGCTAGTTGTTCGCTCTATTGCCATGCTCGCTACCTATCACTTGCTATATCATGTCTCCCATTTTAGCCATGTCAGCCCTAACCATCCTTTCCTAGCAAACCGTTGTTTGGCTAAGTTACCGCTTTTGCTCAGCCCCTCCTATAGCGTTGCTAGTTGCAGGTGAAGTTGAAGTTTGTTCCATGTCGGAACATGGATATGTTGGGATATCACAATATCTCTTATTTAATTAATGCATCTATATATTTTGGTAAAGGGTGGAAGGCTCGGCCTTATGCCTGGTGTTTTGTTCCACTCTTGCCGCCCTAGTTACTGTTATACCGGGATTATGTTCCTTGAGTTTGCGTTCCTTACGCGGTCGGGTGATTTATGGGACCCCCTTGACAGTTCGCCTTGAATAAAACTCCTCCAGCAAGGCCCAACTTTGGTTTTACCATTTGCCGCCTAAGCCTTTTCCCCCGGGTTTTCGCGAGCCCGAGGGTCATCTTATTTTAACCCCCGGGCCAGTGTTCCTCTGAGTGCTGGTCCAAACTAAAGCCACTTGCAGCGCCACCTTGGGGAAACTCGAGGATTGGTTTTAGCTGTACGTAGTGTTCATCCGGTGTGCCTTGAGAACGAGATATGTGCAGCTCCTATCGGGATTTGTCGGCACATTCGGGCGGCTTTGCTGGTCTTGTTTTACCATTGTCGAGATGTCTTGTAAACCGGGATTCCGAGACTGATCGGGTCTTTCCGGGAGAAGGTTTATCCTTCGTTGACCGTGAGAGCTTATGATGGGCTAAGTTGGGACACCCCTGCAGGGTATTATCTTTTGAAAGCCGTGCCCGCGGTTATGAGGCAGATGGGAATTTGTTAATGTCCGGTTGTAGATAACTTGTCACTTGACCCCAATTAAAACACATCAACTGCGTGCGTAGCCGTGATGGTCTCTTCTCGGCGGAGTCCGGGAAGTGAACACGGTCTGTGTTATGTATGACGTAAGTAGGTGTTCAGGATCACTTCCTGGTCATTGCTAGTTGACGTCCGTTCCGTTGCTTCTCTTCTCGCTCTCATTTGCGCAAGTTAGCCACCATATATGCTTTTGCCGCTGCAGCTCCACCTCTTTGCACCTCCCTTTCCTACAAGCTTAAATAGTCTTGATCTCGCGGGTGTGAGATTGCTGAGTCCCCGTGACTCACAGGTTCTACCAAAACAGTTGCAGGTGCCGACGATGCCAGTGCAGATGATGGCATCTATCTCAAGTGGGAGTTTGACGAGGAACGTGGTCGTTACTATGTGTCTTTTCCTGATGATCAGTAGTGGAGCCCAGTTGGGACGATCGGGGATCTAGCATTTGGGGTTGTCTTATTTTCATCTGGATTTTGACCGTAGTCGGTCTATATGATTGTATTTTGGACGATGTATGATGATATTTATGTATTGTGTGAAGTGGCGATTGTAAGCCAACTCTTTATCCCATTCTTGTTCATTACATGGGATTGTGTGAAGATGACCCTTCTTGCGACAAAACCACTATGCGGTTATGCCTCTAAGTCGTGCCTCGACACGTGGGAGATATAGCCGCATCGTGGGCGTTACACCGCCCCCTACGCCTACAAGTATTTAGATGTGAGTTGCAAACACCACACATTACCACAAATTCAAATAAAAGGTGAGATTGTTTGATATATAGTATTGTTTAGATTGTTCGATATTTAGTTGTAAGCTGCAAACGCCACACATTATCACAAATTCAAATAAAATGTGAGGTTGTTCGATATATAGTATGGTTCGACATTTAGCTGTGAGTTGCAAACGCCATGCATTACCACATTATGGTATAACATGTGCAAAACCACAGCACGCGTATCACCGCTATATTCATGCATGCATATGTTTATAACACTATGATCTCCTATTCAAATATATGAATCCACTTTTCATATCAAATTATGATCTTTGTTAGTCTCTTACACCCACACAATCCTCTAACCTTTGTAGCTAGCACTAACTTTCTCTCATGCATGCACACACCCTCCTCGCCCTCCCCCTCCCTCAGCATTCTATCCATTGCGCACATTCATTTTTTTTCTTTAGGTCATTCTCCCACAGTCTCCACAGCTCCTTTCCGACACACACCAATCGATAAACCTCTCAAACGTCTGCCTACAGCATACGTACACACGCACCTTCCATCTCCTCCTTTCTATGTCCATGCCTCGTGTCTCTCATACAGTCCCACACACGTGTAAACTCTCGCCCCTCTTTTCATCGATCTCACAAACGCACACTCCTTCCCCTATCTTGCTAGTAGCTCGGCCTCTCGCACCACCTCCTAGCTCCATTCTCTCTATCTATCCGTCTCGCTGGGCCTTATTTGCCTGTAACAAATGGATGTACACCGACCAATCTCCCGCTATACATATAGCTAGCTAGGTCCTTATAACTCGTTTTTTCCCACGCGTCGATCGATCTACCTCATTAATTATGTCTCTCCCTTCCTCCGACAAACAACAATTGATCTACCGATCTAGTTAGGTTTGCTTAGCAAACACATGGTTCCCCTTCATCATCCATGCATGCGTCCCGACAGATCTATCACGCACAGGCACACACAAAAACACATCATATCCCCACTCTTATTGATAATATTGCAGTTCTACCCTCAGTTTGTCTAGTAGGCCTCTCCCACCATCTTCGAGAAGCAACTCCATCACCCATCCAGCACTCTACCCCTCTCCCTCCCTCTCTCATCTCTCTCTCTCTCTCCCTCCGTCCCAACCTATTTCCCGTCCTTCAGTTATGTATGGATGTCGACCCATCTCCCTCAAGACATAGCTGGGTCTCTCCTTCTCAACACATATACGAGTCATTCTACCTCTCTAGTTAGGCCTCTGCCTCCCCTCCCCCACACACACCGATACATCGAGCGCTCTAGTCATGTCTCCCTACCACACACAAACTTGCCCTGTGCCCTCTGACGTTCTGGTAGGTCAGTCGCCCTATATCTTTGACTTGCACACACATAATTTCGATGGCTCTCTTCATCCATCTCGCACCCACCAACTTGATCCTCTCTTCGACTCTATCAATATCTATGACCCCTCCCTCTCTTCTCGTGGATCGCCCCCTCTGGCCCTCTCTATATGATATGGATATGCCTCTATTTCACACACATTGCATGCAAAATTTTGTCTGAGATGTCATCGACACATATTCCCACAAATACATTCACGAAATCACCACCCCCCCACAAAACAAAAAACACTCACGAACGCACACGCCATCTGTCTAGGTTTGTATCTCTCTCTCACACACCCACGCAGGTGGGGGACGTGCACGAAGAGAAGAGGTGCACGCACGGCGCACGTACTCCCGTCTCTTTCCCAACCACACCCGCGCGGGTACACGGTGGAGCTCATTTCTGTACGAAAAGGCAGCCCACGTGGTAATTTGACACGTGTACTGGTTGTCCACTTGATGGAGGATCGTCTACCACGGTTGAACAAACAAATTGCGACTTGACGCGTTATGTTAAAAAAGAGGCAAACCATGTGGCGCCTACCTTAGAGGCAAGGCTCTATACACTGGAGTACTTTTGATGTGTCCCGTCAATTCGCAGAACAAGGAGAAGCTTGCTTAGTACGCCGTCTCCCCCGCCCATGGGCGCGGTGGCTCGCAGGATGAGGTGAAGCTTGCTTACTAGTACGCCTTACGCCCGCTCCCTTGCCCACGCGCGCGGTGGCTCGCAAGACGAGGAGAAAATTTTACTACTCCCTCCGTTCACTCCTCGTCCCTACTTTGGTTAGAGAGATTATCATATTGTTTGGAATATATGTCCTTTAGTACATACTCCAAACACTGATGTATATAGACATATTTTAGAGTGTAGATTCACTCATTTTGCTCCGTATGTAGTCCATATTGAAAGGAACGTAATAGTACGCACTCTCCCTCGCCCCTCGACCCTCGCTGTAACACCCCAAAAAATTTAACCATGATGTATTGATTTAAGTTTTGCCAGGAGATTTTTTTTATTTTTCTGGATTTATCTTTGAATTCAAAACCTTTCTTTTCTTTGATATTGTGGAGTTTTTGCCCCAAGTAAAAAAAAACTTTTCAGAGATATTATTTGGACTTGTATACCCTCTCCTGAACATTTCTTTTATCAGTGAAATTTTCTATATGATTATTTTCCTTGAGCTCTATATCTTTAAAAATGATTTTTCTTAAGCTTTAGAGCCTCTTTTGCACTACAACCCTTTGATAGATTTATTTAAAAATCCCACCAAAATTTGGGGATGACATATGATGTCCCTAAATCACTTTTATGCAAAAATATCCTTTAGTCATTTGGAGATTTTGAGCTTTACCCCTAGTTTTCAAATCTGGTCCAATTGCACTTTTGCACTACAACCTATTTAAATATTTCTTTAAAACTTCCACCAAAATTAGGGGATGTTAGTAGGAGTATATTATTCATCCTTGTGCAAAAACCCACTAATGTTCTTTGAAAAATTTGAGCAAAACATCCTCTTTTGCTCTCTGGTCCAGTTTGGCTTTTTCTACAGCAACTCTAATTTTTGTTGCTCTAATGCCCATAATCTTTCTCCTACTTATCAACCACCCTGCAAAACCCTTGAGTCCAGGAGAATGGACCTATTGGAGTATTTTTGGTCCATGAAACTATGCCTTTTACTTTCTGTCCAGAAATGGTTTTCCCAAAAACTTGCACTATCAAGTTTCTAGTCTTGACCAACTGACCTTGCCACCATCACCTACACCTAAAGAGACACTGGTCTAGAGCTTTTGGCCACCCCAAGAGTTGCCTAGATGCACCTGGCATTCTATCAAACAATTTAAGTGCATGGCCAGATTTGGCATAATTTCTAGTTTACATTAGGAACCTGCTTGCTTTGCCTAACCAGCATGTCTCAGGGCTCTACACTAGTCTATAGCTCCACACTGTTAAACCCCATGTGGATTGGAGCCCTGTATCACGCGTTGTCATTTCATCGAACGCCTGGCGTGCGTGCTCTAGGCGCGCCCAGAGCGCATGTTTTGCACGCGCGCGCACCGCGCCGCCGCGTCTCACTGCCGCCCTCCCCGCGCTAGTGCTGACCCTTGGCCACTCACCGCCAACACGCCCTACCCCTCCCTCGTCGCAGAGCCGCCCTGACCACCTCCTGGCGCCCCACAACGCCACCACCGCAAGCCGCCACCCCCGCTCCGACAGCCTCTGCCACGGACGGCGCCGCCCGAGCCACAGCCGCGCGCCAGCTCGCCCCTGGGCAGCACGTGCTTATCCAAGAGCGCGTCCGCTAGCGCCCGTCGCCGCCACGCACCCCCTGCTGCAACAGAACGGCGGTTCCACGGGAACCGACCTCTCCGGGCTATATATAGCCCTCCCGATCATGCCTAAGCTCGTGAGCAGCCTCGTTCGAGCAGTAGGAAGCCCCCCTCCTCCCCAGTTGGCCAGAGGCCCTTCCCTTCCCCACCTCCGGCAGGTTAGGCCGCCGCCACGATCCGGTAAAATCCGGCCAGGACCGAGGCCCCCTAACCTCTCCCGTGCTTCCATCCTCCTCCCCTCGACCGTGCGGAGCCACCCAGCCTCTCAGCTTCGATCGGGAGCCACCGTAGCCCAAACCCCCAAATCCACCCGAAGCCACCTCCGCCGCGGAGCTCGCCGCCGGCGACTCCCTTCGGCCCCGCCAGCCTGTCGACCACCGGGAGGACCGCCCTGGACTGGCGGATCCATCCCTGCCCTCGGAACCCAGTGGGGAGCCGCCGTTCGCCGGCGTTGATCGCCGGAGCCCCGCCTCTGCTCGGGCAGACGAGGAAGGAGGCGGGCGACTGGTCAAACCTGACCAGTGGGCCCAAGGGACCCACTGTCAGTGACCCACGAGCCGGTCCACGCTGGTTAAGTGAAAGCGTAAACCCAAAGTATGCCTCCTCCGAAACGTTTTTCTTTTTTCTGTTTTATTAAAAAAACAGGATTTTGACTAAACTTTGACTGGCTATAACTTTTTAAATATAAGTCCAATTGACTTGATTCTTTTTTTATTGTTTCTCAAATTCTGTCTAATTTATTTTAGTATTTATTTGAAAAATTTCCAAACAACTTTTTTGTACTGTTTTGAAACTATGTGTTAATTTGAATTTTCTCAAAATAGGATTTTTTTTAAGAAGGAAGCAACTTTCAAAAAGTGCACCCCCTTGCATACTCTTGAAGGCAAGCATTCTGAACCCTGGCATAATATTTTTGTGTGTTGTTTGATACGGTTACAACACCACCTTGACATGGAGCATTCGTTATTTTATGTGACGATACAATCATACGCATGAGTGCATAATGAAGATTCTTTACTGTTAGAAATGGATATGCTTGTGATAGTAATCATCTTCGTATGCCTTTCATGCCTACCGGAAGGAAGCCGGGAAAGTCTCTGTCTTGGGTAGACACGAGCTTGTCTCTAGTTCCTCGTCAAGACGGTTGTGTCCGGTATGGCATGATGAGGTATGATGAGTGGTGATTCTGTCTGTTGGTTGAAATATATTTGTTATGCTAATCATGCAGGGGATACTTAAACCTCCTGAGTCGACCATAGATCGAGTCTTGTTCCAGTAACCCCCATACTTGTTTCGTACTACCACTTGTCCCTGCCATAGGTAGGGTACGGCTCAGTAAGTTGTCAACACCTTTCCTAGCACACACCGTACAGAGAGGCCATGGTGGAAGATACCGGCTGCATCCGGTAGGCATGCCACCTGGTCCGGGGGCATGGGTGTTTCCGGTTGGGACCGAGAGGGGGGCACCCCTTAGAGCGCGCGATATAAATTTGATCCCATGCTACGCGAGGTTGTAGCCTCCCCACTTAGAGTTTTGCTTAACAGGTGTCGTGGGTGATTCCAGACACCGGTAAGTTAGGCTGGTGTGTGTGGTTAGGTGTGTTTTCAATTAAAAGACCGTAGACGGAATTAGTCCCGATGGACTAAAGAAATCCGTTACTGGTGGGTAAAGAGTACACCCTCTGCAGAGGTTAAATCTATTTGAATAGCCGGGTCCATGGGAAAGGACTACAGTCTGGGATGGGTCAAGTGTCGGTCTTAGTGTCGGTCTTCAGAGGAGAAACTGCTAAACCAGAACATGGATCATGACTTGTGACTTATGATGATTATGATTGTTATTATATTGGACTAACACTTTTTATTACTTGAATTATTGAGTATCCCTGGGACGGTTCTACCTCCTAGATATTCATTGTGATTATTTTCCTATAAGCCCTTTTTGTGGTGTCGCTCAGACGCCCGACTGTGGCATGCTTGTTATTTGTTTACTTTATAAGCCCTTTATGTGGTGTCGCTCAGACGCCCGACTGTGGCATGCTTGTTATTTGTTTACTTTATAAGCCCTTTATGTGGTGTCGCTCAGACGCCCGACTGTGGCATGCTTGTTATTTGTTTACTTTATAAGCCCTTTATGTGGTGTCGCTCAGACGCCCGACTGTGGCATGCTTGTTATTTGTTTACTTTATAAGCCCTTTATGTGGTGTCGCTCAGACGCCCGACTGTGGCATGCTTGTTATTTGTTTACTTTATAAGCCCTTTATGTGGTGTCGCTCAGACGCCCGACTGTGGCATGCTTGTCATTTGTTTACCTTATAAGCCCTTTATGTGGTGTCGCACAGACGCCCGACTGTGGCATGCTTATTACTTATTTTACTTTATAAGCCTTTTATGTGGTGTCGCTCAGACGCCCGACTGAGGCACGCTTTCTGTTGTCGTCCTTTCGAGGCGTCGCTTCAGACACCCGATCGGTGCATTTTTATTTCTATTCCCGGATTGCATATTCATGTTTTATATGAACAACCTGCTTGCGTGCAACATGGGTTTTGATTTCATGACTGACATTGTGATCATAGGATATTTCAGAGCATGATTATCGTTTGTTATATTATACCCGTGTTCATAATGTTTGCGAGTACATTCAAAGTACTCACTGGCTTGTCCCTGGCTATTGTCTTGGCCAGATTTCTTGCTTGGAGAGGAGCGTTGCGATGTCAGCCCCGGAACCCACGCAATGGTGACAACAGCCTCGCGAAGATAGGAGTTAACCTGGTCAGCTGTTCCTGTGGGAAATGGAGTCCCATGGCCACTGATGAACCACAAACCGCTTCCGCTATCAACCACTAGAAACCAGTTGTTGTACTCATAGGCTAGAATGGTCTTGTACTACATATTATGTATTTTGCTTGGAGTTTCTGTATCAAGTTGGTGCCTCATCAGCTAACAGTAATGCTGGGGCTGGTGAGCGCAAGGGCCATTTTCTGGGAAATTGATATCCCGAAAATCCGGTCCTGACAAACTTTGTATCAGAGCCAGGCTGACCATTGGCTAATCCTATCTTAGCCAGGTCAATAAACCTAGGTTAACCAGCCCACCAGACCATAACCTAGCCCCGGCCAAGCTTCTCGCGTAAGATAGCCCCACAGTGACCCGACACCTTTTGGCAGTCGGTGCCCAACCTATCAGCCTGGCCTGTCGATCACGCGCCAGTGACCGACGCCTAAATTGTCTCATTCGCAAGCGTGCGAAGGAAGACTCCATCCCCCTTTTTCTATAAAAAGGGCACGCTAACCTCAACACAGCACAACACACCCTCTTTCCCAAACCGAGCTATAATGCCTGGCCCCGTCGTGCACAATGAAACCACTACAAACAACCTTGGAGGTTTTGTGACCGTGCTAGCAAACCTCACCCGCCGTGCCTTTGCATTAGAAGAGCCCCCGGAGTATGTTGTGTATCAAGGACCCATGAGCGGTGAGAGCTGTCAATTCTGGGCCATAGTGCACATCTATGGTAGGGGTCTATCTCCAGAACGATCCTACAGGTTCACCGGAAGGACAACTTCCTTTGAGCCACAAGCCATCCAACTAGCTGCCCGAGAGGCTATAGTTCAACTCCGGCACTTGTCGCCCAGAGTTAACTGTCGCTCGTTCTACTACTACCCCAGCCGTGACGGGTATGGTAGGCCACCCCAGGTTGCCAACGGAGATCACGAGACGGATCCTGCACTATTGCATCTGGTGCGCTATGTAAGTGCACTAGAGGAACTGTTCGATCAAATCACCCTTGATCTGATCGCAGCTCGTGGAGAACTGGTTCGCCGAGCCCCAGCAAGAGGAGAAGATGAGCCCGACGCTAACAACCCAGTCGTGCTGTTCGGACAGCCGATCGAGTCCTTGAGGTCTGCCCCAGCCATCGACCAAAATGCTTTGGTGTCCCCAGAAGTGCTTCGTCGCCTTTTGGGAACACGCTCCAACGGGATTGTGGCCAACAACCCCCGCGATGGTCATCATCGCTACCCCGACTCTGGAGCCCCTCAACCCCCTGCAGCTAATCCCGATGGTGAAACCCATGGAGAAGCCTCGACGTCCACAAGGCATGCCCGCCTAGATATGAACGAAGTAGACTAAGTCGCTCGAGTAGTACCGAGTCTGGGTATGTCCTCGCCTTGTAACTATGTGATCCTATACCGCCATAATTAAATGCTGTTTGCTTGTGCACCCCTATTTTAAATAGTAGCCATGCATAAGTATGTTGGTGTATGATTGCATTTTTAATTCCGGGCGTAGCTACCAAAAACCAACCCCGGCGACACCCACAGTAATATTTTCAAACAACCCTTAGCAAATCTCGAGGACGAGATTTTTCTTAAGGGGGGTAGTGTTGTAACACCCCAAAAAATTTAACCATGATGTATTGATTTAAGTTTTGCCAGGAGAATTTTTTTATTTTTCTGGATTTATCTTTGATTTCAGAACCTTTCTTTTCTTTGATATTGTGGAGTTTTTCCCCCAAGTAAGAAAAAACCTTTCAGAGATATTATTTGGACTTGTATACCCTCTCTTTGACATTTCTTTTATCAGTGAAATTTTCTATATGATTATTTTCCTTGAGCTCTATATCTTTAAAAATGATTTTTCTTAAGCTTTAGAGCCTCTTTTGCACTACAACCCTTTGATAGATTTATTTAAAAATCACACCAAAATTTGGGGATGACATATGATGTCCCTGAATCACTTTTATGCAAAAATATCCTTTAGTCATTTGGAGATTCTGAGCTTTACCCCTAGTTTTCAAATCTGGTCCAATTGCACTTTTGCACTACAACCTATTTAAATATTTCTTTAAAACTTCCACCAAAATTAGGGGATGTTAGTAGGAGTATATTATTCATCCTTGTGAAAAACTCACTAATGTTCTTTGAAAAATTTGAGCAAAACATCCTCTTTTGCTCTCTGGTCCAGTTTGGCTTTTTCTACAGCAACTCTAATTTTTGTTGCTCTAATGCCCATAATCTTTCTCCTACTTATCAACCACCCTGCAAAACCCTTGAGTCCAGGAGAATGTACCTATTGGAGTATTTTTGGTCCATGAAACTATGCCTTTTACTTTCTGTCCAGAAATGGTTTTCCCAAAAACTTGCACTATCAAGTTTCTAGTCTTGACCAACTGACCTTGCCACCATCACCTACACCTAAAGAGACACTGGTCTGGAGCTTTTGGCCACCCCAAGAGTTGCCTAGATGCACCTGGCATTCTGTCAAACAATTTAAGTGCATGGCCAGATTTGGCATAATTTCTAGTTTACATTAGGAACCTGCTTGCTTTGCCTACCAGCATGTCTCAGGGCTCTACACTAGTCTATAGCTCCACACTGTTAAACCCCATGTGGATTGGAGGCCTCTATCACACGTTGTCATTTCATCGAACGCCTGGCGTGCGTGCTCTGGGCGCCCCCAGAGCGCACGTTTTGCACGCGCGCGCACCGAGCCGCCGCATCTCACTGCCGCCCTCCCCGCGCTAGTGCTGACCCTTGGCCACTCACCGCCAACACGCCCGGCCCCTCCGTCGTCGCAGAGCCGCCCTGACCACCTCCTGGCGCCCCACCGCGCCACCACCGCAAGCCGCCACCGCCGCTCCGACAGCCTCTGCCACGGACGGCGCCGCCCGAGCCACATCCGCGCGCCAGCTCGCCCCTGGGCAGCCCGAGCTTATCCAAGAGCATGTCCGCTAGTGCCCGTCGCCGCCACGCACCCCCCCTGCTGCAACAGAACGGCGGTTCGCCGGCGTTCTTATCCACGGCCACGGGAACCGACCTCTCCGGGCTATATATAGCCCTCCCGATCATGCCTAAGCTCGTGAGCAGCCTCATTTGAGCAGTAGGAAGCCCCCCTCCTCCCCAGTTGGCCAGAGGCCCTTCCCTTCCCCACCTCCGGCAGGTTCGGCCGCCGCCACGATCCGGTAAAATCCGGCCAGGACCGAGGCCCCCTAACCTCTCCCGTGCTTCCATCCTCCTCCCCTCGACCGTGCGGAGCCGCCCAGCCTCTCAGCTTCGATCGGGAGCCACCGTAGCCCAAACCCCCAAATCCTTCCGAAGCCACCTCCGCCGCGGAGCTCGCCGCCGGCGACTCCCTTCGCCCCCGCCAGCTTGTCGACCACCGGGAGGACCGCCCTGGACTGGCGGATCCATCCCTGCCCTCGGAACCCAGTGGGGAGCCGCCGTTCGCCGGCGTTGATCGCCGGAGCCCCGCTTCTGCTCGGGCAGAGGAGGAAGGAGGCGGGCGACTGGTCAAACCTGACTAGTGGGCCCAAGGGACCCACTGTCAGTGACCCACGAGCCGGTCCATGCTGGTTAAGTGAAAGCGTAAACCCAAAGTACGCCTCCTCCGAAACGTTTTTCTTTTTTCTGTTTTATTAAAAAAACAGGATTTTGACTAAACTTTGACTGGCTATAACTTTTTAAATATAAGTCCAAATGACTTGATTCTTTTTTTGTTGTTTCTCAAATTCTATCTAGTTTATTTTAGTATTTATTTGAAAATTTTCCAAACAACTTTTTTGTACTTTTTTGAAACTATGTGTTAATTTGAGTTTTCTCAAAATAGGATTTTTGAAGAAGGAAGCAACTTTCAAAAAGTGCACCCCCTTGCATACTCTTGAAGGCAAGCATTCTGAACCCTGGCATAATATTTTTGTGTGTTGTTTGATATGGTTACAACACCACCTTGACATGGAGCATTCGTTATTTTATGTGACGATACAATCATACGCATGAGTGCATAATGAAGATTCTTTACTGTTAGAAATGCATATGCTTGTGATAGTAATCATCTTCATATGCCTTTCATGCCTACCGGAATGAAGCCGGGAAAGTCTCTGTCTTGGGTAGACACGAGCTTGTCTCTAGTTCCTCGTCAAGACGGTTGTGTCCGGTATGGCATGATGAGGTATGATGAGTGGTGATTCTGTCTGTTGGTTGAAATATATTTGTTATGCTAATCATGCAGGGGATACTTAAACCTCCTGAGTCGACCATAGATCGAGTCTTGTTCCAGTAACCCCCATACTTGTTTCGTACTACCACTTGTCCCCGCCATAGGTAGGGTACGGCTCAGTAAGTTGTCAACCCCTTTCCTAGCACACACCGTACAGAGAGGCCATGGTGGAAGATACTGGCTGCATCCGGTAGGCATGCCACCTGGTCCGGGGGCATGGGTGTTTCCGGTTGGGACCGAGAGGGGGGCACCCCTTAGAGCGCGCGATATAAATTTGATCCCATGCTACGCGAGGTTGTAGCCTCCCCACTTAGAGTTTTGCTTAACAGGTGTTGTGGGTGATTCCAGACACCGGTAAGTTAGGCTGGTGTGTGCGGTCAGGTGTGTTTTCAACTAAAAGACCGTAGACGGAATTAGTCCCGATGGACTAAATAAATCCGTTACTCGTGGGTAAAGAGTACACCCTCTGCAGAGGTTAAATCTATTCGAATAGCCGGGTCCATGGGAAAGGACTATAGTCTGGGATGGGTCAAGTGTCGGTCTTAGTTTCGGTCTTCAGAGGAGAAACTGCTAAACCAGAACATGGATCATGACTTGTGACTTATGATGATTATGATTATTATTATTATATTGGACTAACCCTTTTTATTACTTGAATTATTGAGTATCCCTGGGACGGTTCTACCTCCTGGATATTCATTGTGATTATTTTCTTATAAGCCCTTTTTGTGGTGTCGCTCAGACGCCCGACTGTGGCATGCTTGTTATTTGTTTACTTTATAAGCCCTTTATGTGGTGTCGCTCAGACGCCCGACTGTGGCATGCTTGTTATTTGTTTACTTTATAAGCCCTTTATGTGGTGTCGCTCAGACGCCCGACTGTGGCATGCTTGTCATTTGTTTACCTTATAAGCCCTTTATGTGGTGTCGCACAGACGCCCGACTGTGGCATGCTTGTTACTTATTTTACTTTATAAGCCTTTTATGTGGTGTCGCTCAGACGCCCGACTGAGGCACGCTTTCTGTTGTCGTCCTTTCGAGGCGTCGCTTCAGACACCCGATCGGTGCATTTTTATTTCTATTCCCGGATTGCATATTCATGTTTTATATGAACAACCTACTTGCGTGCAACATGGGTTTTGATTTCATGACTGACGTTGTGATCATAGGATATTTCAGAGCATGATTATCGTTTGTTATATTATACCCGTGTTCATAATGTTTGCGAGTACATTCAAAGTACTCACTGGCTTGTCCCTAGCTATTGTCTTGGCCAGATTTCTTGCTTGGAGAGGAGCGTTGCGATGTCAGCCCCGGAACCCACGCAATGGTGACAACAGCCTCGCGAAGATAGGACTTAACCTGGTCAGCTGTTCCTGTGCGAAATGGAGTCCCATGGCCACTGATGAACCACAAACCGCTTCCGCCATCAACCACTAGAAACCAGTTGTTGTACTCATAGGCCAGAATGGTCTTGTACTACATATTATGTATTTTTCTTGGAGTTTCTGTATCAAGTTGGTGCCTCATCAGCTAACAGTAATCCTGGGGCTGGTGAGCACAAGGGCCATTTTCTGGGAAATTGATATCCCGAAATCCGGTCCTGACACTCGCCCACGTGGTGGACGTGCAGCAATTCATTCGGTCTCATATAGCCAGAACGATATATACTGCAGTACCATTATTGCTCGACTTCCCGAAGAGGCGAAGAGCCAACCGCAAGGTTAATATTTTGGAGATGCCAAGCGCAAAGTTTATAGGAGAACGAGTAGTAGGTGCCGCGTAATTTATAAATAATTTTTTTTCTTCAGTGGCACATACGCAATATAAATAGGTTCATATGGAGAGAAAAGGAAACCGCTCCACTATATACATAGGCAGGACGAGCCTACACGGTTGCTTGCTGGGGTTGCTCTCTTCAGTATTCACACTCTCTCTCACAAAACGACTGTGGCCACATCTCTAACATCCCGGCGGATCATGTCCGTCGGGGGAAGGGGTGGACGCTTTTAGTGTAGATGCGGTCGCCGTCGCCGATGGCGAAAACCCACTGTCGGCACGTCCCGATTAGGGGTCCCTGTTGTTCTCTTTCACAAAGCCGGTGAGGTTGCCTTCGTCCATTGCTCACTGCCGCGACGTGGGCAGTTGCCTCCCCCCGCGGCCCTCCTCTACGTTGAGCTACGTCTCGACATCCCTTAGGTACAACTCCCTTTACAGCCGGCTTGCACCACTGCTCCAGCTGCCCACATCACTCCATGTGGATATTTCTCTACTTATTTTCCCCGCACATACCTCTACTGGCTTCTACGTACTGTATTTGTGATGAGTTTATGTCTCATCAACTAGTCCCAGTAATCTCATATGTAATCACGCTTCTTCAGTTTCTTTGCCACATGGATGCTCATCTCGATTTTGGTGAAACTGCACAAAATGATCCGATGGTCAAAGGGTTGCAAACTTCATTTTTTTGGAAGCTCCAACGTTGCCAGCAAATTAAAGCCTGGTTAGGGTTTACGGTTCAAGGGCTAGGGACTGCATGGATCGTTTTTTCTTTAGTTGTCTCTGTTCCAAAATAAGTGTCAA
Source organism: Aegilops tauschii subsp. strangulata (assembly GCF_002575655.3). Lineage (NCBI taxonomy): Eukaryota > Viridiplantae > Streptophyta > Magnoliopsida > Poales > Poaceae > Aegilops > Aegilops tauschii. The sequence goes on from NC_053039.3 coordinate 362,391,975, forward strand.
CTTTAGTAGTAGTACAACTTTGTACTAAAGTTTGCATAAAGTTGAGACACTTATTTTGGAACGGAGGGAGTACATATTGGCTATGATCTGTCAATCATTGAGATGCAATAGCATCCATGTTAGTCTCCTTTGTATTTGATGAAATGTTGCAACGGGCAACCTTGGACGCAAGATACATGAAACAGAAGCTGGAAGCTTCATAGCATTGTACAAATTTATCTCGCTAATAAATTACAGTACGTACTATACTAGTACTAAGTAAAGAGTTAGGTGTCGCACGGTGTCCAAAAAATATGGTGATAGTGAGATGTGGGCCATGTAATCACTGAGCCTGCGTGTTTTCAGTGCTCTCGCACTCCTCCGCTGAGAATGGAGAAAATTGTAATCTAGTAGTACCTCCTTTCGCTGAAAGCGTGGGACATCCAGTAGTCCTACCACCTCAGTAATGATGACCAATGAGCCGTCAAATCACATAGACCCGGCAGTAAGTTGGATGGACGAAGAAACCATCACTCTTGAATCTGCTTCTCCCTTCAATGCAGGAGCCAGTGAGAGGTCACGTCCGCTCTTCCCGGGCATGAATGCGGCACCGATTCTTTGGAGCGGCACTGACCGTTTCGGGCGGGAAGCGGACGCGGGCGATGGAGGGGCTTTGGGTGGGCCAGGCTGGTCAGGAGCGGGCGTGGCAACTGTCCCGCCTGTCCCGACCGGACGCCCGGAAACGAGAGGATGCACCGACTCTCGCGGCTAAATCGTACACTACACACCATCTCTCTGTAGGAGTAGGTCGATGTGTCGCTCTCTCTAACACACACATGCTGTTACACACACACACACACACACACACTGAGGTAAAATGGGTCTATATCTCAATTAATGAAGACTTGCATGTTACCATCCATATGTTACTACCTACTATGAAAGTAGTAACATAGACTAGTAACATATGCATGTTACTAGTCCAAGTTACTCACCACTATGACCAGCCTAGGAATGTAACCAAACGCTCCTTACTCTGCCTTGTTATCTTCCCTAAAAACCCAATGCATGGAGCGCAACTACGCGTTGATGCATGCGAGTTAATACGTGGCCCTGCATGGTAGCTAAAACGGCATCTCTTAGTTGTTGTGATTAATTGTTGCGTTTAGAGACAGAAATCAGGGCTTTGATTGGAGGAAGGACCGGTCAAGTTTCTCCTTCTCCTCCAATCTGCTTGCACCTCGTTTCGAAAAAAAATCTACTTGTACCTTGGTCCCGCTGCACCTTCTAATGTGACTTATTACACCTAGACGGAGGGAGTAGTACGAGATACGGTGGCACACTGACTTAGGTCGAATACAAGTGCCCAAAATTGTGTGCATGTTTTTTTTGATTGTACACAGTAGGGCAAAACCCCACTGCAATATTTATATTATAACAGCAAAAACAAAACAAAACAAAGGTCCAGCATTATAATAAGGATTCACTTAAAATAGTACGTGAGCAAACAGAGGATCAATTGGACAGTGTTCACGAGCAGTAGCGAGATGTGTGAGGTAAGATACACCACTGGCGCTTTTAATTTTTCTTATTAATTTATTTGTTTCACCCTATGACTAGTGGGACCCAACGTACTACATGGAGAAAAGTAAGGTGACTAAGGCTGCATTATTTTTGTACTACCAACACTGCTTTAAATCCCAAAAGACCTTACCACCAAAGCCACATGACACGATTATGATTTAAATCCCAGTGACTCCCACGCAAAAAAACACGGCATGCTTGTCACATGAATGCAGGAATGTATTAAAGGTTATTTTTCTCTCGTTAAACATAACGTGGGGGTGGTGTAGCTGGTTAGCCTGTTCGCTCATCACACTTGAGGTCTCGGTTTCGATAGCTACACTTGAGCATAATTTTGCTTTTTGTTCGACTTCTTTCTTCCACCCAATGACAGGTAGGCCCCGCATGATAGAAAGAGAATGTGATCTGGGGCGGTGCCAGGAGGATTCTTTTATTGGTCAAAATGGATGGATACGAAGCTATACGATCTCGTAGTGACCGTATAATCACCTCATCACGTATACGCTGCAGCCTCAGCGCTTGCTTCCTAGGGTTTGCACTCTTCACACTCTCTCTTGAGTATATATATACACGCTGGAGCCTCAGCGCTTGTAGTTGCTCTCTTCACACTCTCTCACCCTCTCCAGATCTAAACAAGACTTCATTGGCCTCTCTCTCTCCCCTCACAGCTGGTCAAAGAGCCGGCAGGATCCGTCCACCATGAAGGGAAGGAGGCTTAACACTGTCGCCGTCAGCGAGGGAGGGAATCCACTACCGGCGTAGCTGTTCTCTTTCACCCAGCGGCGGCGCGGGAGGGCCTCCGACCCCTTCTTCCTCGCCGCCGTACATAGTGTGGGCCAAACGGCCTCCGGTCGCCCACCGAACCACACCCCAAGAACCTTGAGGTATAATTTACTTATTCCACATGCATTGCTCTAGCTGCATGTGGGCTTTTTCCGCTTCAGCACTCGAATCTTGGTGTTGGATCAAACAGGAAAGTAGTGGGGAAAGTTGTATAGCATGAATCTTGGACGTAGTTCAAAGAGGAAAGGAAGGGGGAAAGTACTAGTATAGACTGGCTATCCAGCACCTACGTTGGTCGAAAAGGGGAAACAATGACAAATGCAGTACGCACATCTATAACAAACTGATCTTTTGTTTTGGGGGACAAGGCTGTAGAGTTTGAGCGGGACTAGATTTGCTGCGCTCACATAGGAAAAGGTGTCTAAAGATAACAAAACTGGGACCAACACAAATATGCTCCTTGGTTGTTTTTGTTCTTTGTTGCAACAGACTGTGCATCACCCCTTCATACATCGGTAGATGCACATGGTGCTAGTGCGTCCACTATCCCGTGCAACTCTTTAGCTGTTGTTAATCTAAGGCCATGTTTGCTTAAAAACTCCCTAGTCCCTACCTGCTTGGTTCCAGGGACTAAACATGGACTAGAGGTTATTAAATGACATGCTAAAAGACCATGTTACCCCTAGTAATGAACTAGTAGAGACAAGCTGCGATGCGGGGAAGGGGCAACTGTTGGAAAAAGTCCCAAAAAGACTCTCCCTCGGGGTCTTCTTTCTTTAGTCCCTAAAAGTCCCTCCTGTTTGGTTTAGATGGGACTGACACGGACTTTTTTTAGTCCCTACACCAAAATGTCCCTGTAAACAAACACCCTCTAATAATGCTGCTGGAAAATTGATGCAATGCCACAGTTAAAAGCAAATTACATGTTTAACAAATTTTAATGTTAATATAATCTCTTTGTTAATATTAATCAATGCCACCGTTTGAGAAATGCTACTGTCTTGCTTTCTTTCCCATTTAGATAAGTTCGATGCTTCTTTTTGTTGGCTTCTGTGTCATCCACCTTTATTGACCACTAGTTGTTTCCTTTGCACCTCTGTGTAAACAGGGTTATCTACTTCACCTCGTTGCTATTGTGACCTTTTATTGCACTGCACAAAACACTTTTGTTTTAAGAGTGTTTTGTGCAGTTCAACCAAAATGTCACACCGACAATGTTGCTTGATCTTAGTGGAACTGCACAAGAGGAGATCATACTTCCTATCTGTGTTGGCAAATTTGGTTCATATCTTCTTCTTGTGAGTTGTTTGAATTCCGCGTCATGAGAGGTCAGTACTAGCCTTCTTTCACATGATTGTGCAGTGTGCTTTCATATGTTGTGCTACTTGTACGCTAATGTTGCTTGATTTTAGGGAACTGCACAAATGGAGACAAGACTTCCAATCTATATGTGCACCGTAATATCCCATTGAGGTAAGATAAGGATATTTCACAACCGTTGGCCTGTATTTTGCCACTTTCATCTAAAAATTAACTTCGTTGTTTAGTTCTATACTTGTGCTCCCTAATTGACATGCCAAATCTTACATTGAAGGCGAAGATTGTCTGTTATTGAACCAAGTGATGAGGGGGAAGAACAAGCGGAAGAAAAACAAAAATCAACTCCCAGTGCTGTAATGAAGCACTGGAAGTGTGATGACACAAGTAATGATATAGTTTTGCATCTTAATTTATTGCTATGGCTGGAACGAGCAATTGTTCTGCCACTGATTTGATGCCACTCTTAATGTAATATGTAATTATCTCTACTTCTGCAAACAGGGATCTTCTTTGAAGATACCATATATTTTAGTGGAACTGCACAAGAAGATGTTGGAAATATTAAACTAATCGAGGAGTATATAGTAAGCATGGCAACCACAGTAGATAACAACAGATGGTTCCGGAGAAGTGCTTGATTTGTATGCTCTACACAATAAGCCTCCTGAAAAAGGTTGGTACTCGCCCACGGATTTCATCCATATGATTGAGCTTTGTCATCTCTATTGGTGTTGTGCTACTGTTTAGATACTTTCATGAGAAAGTGGTATTGTCCTTGAGAAGTGCTTCATCTGTGTTGTTTTAAATATGTCCTTTCCTTTTTTTCGAGCAAACAAGGATGCTAGCATTTAGCTGTTCTCTTGTCTTTGCACAACAAGATCATCCTCCTCTGAAGAAGAATATGGAGTACGTCAAGTGCCTAGTCCCGATTATGCCAGGATAAAGAAGCCAAGCCTCTCTTCTTAAGAAGGGAGCAGTTGAAGGATGGTTACAATATTGCCCACAAGAACAAACTAACTTCAGCTCAAAAGGACTCACGGATCTCCATCTTTGTTGCTGTGATGGCCAGTACAATGTTGTTTTACAATTCCTTCCGGTGAGTTCCACTTTTTTAAATGTGTGCTCTGCATGGATCCTGTAGGTTGACTGTTTAAACTGTCAATTCATAGTACAGTTTGCTTTATACTAATCACTTTTTTGTATTTATGCAAACAGGGGTGCTCAGCTTGATTTCAATGGGAACTGCACAAAATGTTCACGAATACATCGAATATTCTTGAATCATTCATTTCCACCACAAGAAAGGAGGTGCCGATATGTTCAAGGCATTGCAACATATAAAGGCGAAATCATACAAGCTACACATGAATTTGGTTGATTTTGGTGGAACTGCACAAAAAGAACAGGTGGTTTATTTAGCACGAGGTGCCATGTCAATGTCCGAAAAGACAGCAAACCCTTCCCATTCCACAATCATAGGCATTTGATATTTTGGAATGGGAAAACCTTGTCAAAGTTTGCTCATTGATGTACGCAAAACAACACACATTTGACATTTTGGAATGGGACAACCTTGTCAAATTTTCCTCATTGATGTTAGCAAGAAGACATGTGTTTGATATTTTCGAATGGGACGCCCTTTGCTGTTAGCAGCATCGATCGATTTTTCTTTATTCTTTAGTTGTGAAGTAAATATTGGCTCTGACATGTGAATATCTGAGATGCATAATCATCGATTGTTTTGAATGTTCTCTATGAATTGCCAGGCCTGTTTGTTGATTGCAATGTACAGGAACACTAAATTTTGTACTCCCCCTGTTCCTTTTTACTTCGCATATTAGATTTCTTTCAAGTCAGTTGATTTTACATTGTGAATGTTGATACTTTTTTCTATAAGATTGGTCAAAGTAGAGATACTTTGACTTCACACAAAACTTATATGCAGACTAAAAAGGACCGGAGGGAGTACATATGAAACTGCTGCAAACGAGGTGATCACCCTGGGAATAATGCTAGTACGTATTGTTTTGCATGTTCATCCAATGCCAGTGATACAAGAATTCAAACAAATCGAACTAAATTCATTCATACACTGCCGGATTTCATTACATTTCATACATTCTTCAACTAAAAAGGGGTGCACTGGAGGTATAATTAATTAACCGTAGCACCCGTGTCTGGCTGAGCCGAACAGAAGCTTCTTCTCCAGCGGACAAAGCTTCAGTGACATAACAGCAGGTGCAGTTTCGTCACTTACATGTGGGCCAGATGCCTCTTGGGCCCAAATGCCAGTGACCCAACTACACCTGCAGTTAAGTAACTAAAGCAGCGTCCTTCTCCAACATAGCTCTCCAACTCCACGTCGCCGCCAAGAAGCTAATCGGCCGTCAATGGTCAACCCGCCTAGCTTGGCTTCAACCGGAGGGTAGCAGCGGTGGCATTACTTGGAACCGAGCGGCGGCGACCTACCGTGTTCTACTCTTCCTTGTTTTCTGTGTGGCACGGCCTCGTTGGCAGTGGGGCGGGGCCTCGACGGAGCCGGCAATGTCCTCTGTCTCGTTGCCGACGGGGCGGCGCCTCGGTGGAGCGGGCGAAATCCTCCCCCTCGTTGCCGGCAAGGTGGGGCCTCGGCTGAGCCGGCGATGTCCTCTGCCTCGTTGTTGGCGAGGCGGGGCCTCAGTGGAGTAGGACCTCTGCCTCGGTGCCGGTGGGGCTGGGCCTCAGTGGAGCCGGTGGTGTCCTCTGCCTCGTTGTTGGCGCTGCGAGGCCTCAGCGGAGTAGGGCCTCCGCCTCGATGCAGGCGGGGCGGGGCCTCGGCGGAGCCGGCGGTGTCCTCTGCCTCGTAGTTGGCGCCATGGGGCCTCGGCGGAGCAGGGCCTCGTCCATGGCAGCGGAGCGGGGATTCATCGGAGCCGGCATTGTCCTCTGCCTCGTCATCGGTCTCGCTAAACAGCGCCTCGCCCGCTTCATCGCCCTCTTTGTAGGCGGCCGCAGCCTCTGCCACCCGCATGCGGTACCGCCAGCGCTTGAGGCGGCCCTCGCGGGCAGAGCGGGACGAGTCGAGCAGCGCCTCCTGCTCCGCCCGCTGTGCGGCGATCTGCTCCTCCGCCTGCAGGTGCTCCTGCAGGAGATGGTGGTTGTAGGCGGCGTCGGCCTGCGCCTCCCGGAACTGCTCCTCATGCTTCTGCCTCACCGTGTCCAAGTATTGGGCACGGGCCTCGCCAATGGTCATGGTGCAATGCACCAGCGAGGATGGCGCGGTGGAGGGGGTTGGCGGCGGATCGTCGACTACCATGTTCTCCATTGGGACGTCGTCGTCCTCCGGCTGCCTGCCGGTCAGGCAGTCGGTAGCAATGGCTGCCATCTCCTTGTGGTCCGTCGTTCGCCCATCCCGAAGAGCGCTGGAGCGCGAGGAAGCCATGGTGGGCAGTAGTGGTGTGGACAGGAGAAAGGGAACGGATGCGGATGACTGCGGCTATGGCCGGCGCAACAGTTTATATAGCAATGGTGGGCGGCGGAGGGACGGACGTGTGGCGCCGGAGTAGCCACCTTGGCAACCGCGTATCATTAATGTGGGCTGCAGACAGACGGACGGATGGCACTTGTGTCATTTGAAGGCGGGGCAAGCGCCTGCACCGGGAAGCGGGCGGGCGGTGCTGACCATTTCGGGCGGAAAGCGCGCGTGGGCGAGGGAGGCGGTCTGGGTGAGCTAGGGCAGTCAGACTCGTGCTTGGCAGCGGGTCGGTCCAGCAGCCGGACATGCTGGCTCGCCAGCGAGCTCACCGAGCTGAGCGACGACAATCAGACGATGGACGTAGCTTCCAACCAGGAGCCGGCGCCACTGTCCAAGCCGGTTCATGCCGTGTTCACCATAGAGTAGGTGCGGCCCACTTCGACGCCCTAATGGCGGAAGAGCTACCAGCGCAGGAGGACCTGTGTTGCAACCTCCGTCTCCTCAATGAGCACCGGTGAACAAGCGAACGACAATGCCGTCGCGGACATGTGGCCCTATGATCCTGGCTTCCCGAATGAGCAGCGGGCTCTGTATCAGACCATCCGTAGGGCCCGCGAGGCCCTCTCCGTCGTCCGTCGAGTTGTTGCGCTCGCCGTGGCACCGCCGTCTCGCGTTGTCAACATGGTCAACGGCATGAGGAATGAGGAGATGACTTTACTTGGAGAGGATGACAGTGGGGACCCACCAGGGCCATAGCCGCATGTACGCAAGTGCCTCCTTATTATATACAACTGTAATATTTTTTGCTTCCTCCTGGTTTCCTGACATCACGGTCCCACACCATTGTCAACCTATGTAGCCAATAAACAAGAGAATTACACAAGGAGCGGCCGACAGCTGGGACCAAGCAGCTCGAGCAGTATTTGTCTTTTTGAGGTGTGAGCACTGTAGAGTTTTTCTTGAGCGATGTTTTCGTTGTTGTTCAGAGGAGAGCAGGGTATTAACTAGGCGGGTTGTGGCCAGATATCCAGCCCAGATATTAATTTTTTTCAAGCTGAAAATGGCTAGCCCTGCTATACTTTTTTTGAGGAATACCCAGGCAAGGTCAACTTGTTATTCTCCGCCCCGCTGGGCTGCAAATCTTTCCTAGGAGGGATGCATTAGGCTTAACAAGAAAATGTGCTTTAAGAAATAATAAATGGGATGTAATTATAAAAACTGGGCAGTAACTATAAAAAAATGCACCAAGCACGTAATTACATTATAAAATATTATTTTTGGATTTTGAAAATTTTAATTTCATTAATTGTTGCGCGCGCAATGTTTCATTGGATTTTTACGTAATACAAATTTATATTGAAATTGTATTTAATATGACTAGAAATTTCGGGATAAAAATATTTCGGATCCGATCAAAATGTGGGAAATTTTATTGAATTCTGTTTTGAACGGTTGGTTGAAATTATTAATCGTTGTCCTAGCTAGAAAATGGGTTGTACTTTTAACAAACTTTAAATGGGCTATAGTAAATTCCATTAGAATTCAAAATGGGTTGTACATTCTTACAAATCTCAAATGGGCTATAAGTTCTCTGCCACACACTTGTGGGCCTACTAAGTTGATGCATCCCCTAAAAAAATAGTTGACGCGTATGCAAGGCTTTGTCAACTTATAGTCAACACACGGTTCTAGCAGAAGTGGCCGTTGGATGTCCATCCAAGGATGTCGTGCTTCTTCTTCAATCTCGGATATTCTAGCTTCACCCGCCCAAAAAATGATTCCTCCCCCTGACATCTGGGGCGCACCATTTCGGAAGCTGACCTGTGGGCCTACTAAGTTGACGCGTACCAAGGGCTTTGTCAACTTAGTCAATATAAACGATTCTAGCTGCAGTTACCATACGATGTCCATCCAACGGCCGTCGTGCTTCTTCAACCTCTGGTCTTCTTGCTCCAGCCGCCCAAAGTAGCACCGGTCATGCCGCCTGCTCCTGCCTCCCGTGGCCGGCTGTGCTGCCGCGGAGGGCTCACCGCCCCTACTAATCCCACCGCTGGCCAGGCCATCCCTCCACTCACCCACACCCCCTGTTATTATGCGACGACGGCAGCCTCACACCGCAGCCGAACAAGTGAACCCTCGTACTCCTCTCCGCGTGGGCATCCACTGCCGCGTCTTCCCCGGCTCCATGTCGTCCCCTTCCTAGGCCTCGCCGTCGTCCACCGCCTTGGTGCTCTCGGCGCGGCGTGGTGAATGTGGTCAACGACCGACTTCCGTCGGAAGAGTACTGTACGTGGAGAGGCTGACAGCTGGGTCCACAGCCGTAGCAAGGAAGTGCCTCCTTATTACGTGGAAAATAATGATTCCTCCACCTAACAGCAGGGACCCACCGGACGGGCCACTGTATTTCGCGAAAAAATTGTTTACCCACTGACTCCTGGGACCCACCAGCTACATCTTCGCACGCAAGGAAGTGCGTCCATATTACGGGAAAAAATGATTCGCCCCCTGACTGCTGGGACCCACCAGCTACATCTTCGCACGCAAAGAAGTGCCTAACAGTCGGGACCCACCTGGTCGAAGCGTACGTAGCGTTGTCATTCTGGTCGCGAACGTGTACGTACATACTGGTCGATGTAGAGGCACGCACGTGTCCTAGTAGAGGCGCGCACGTGTGGTAGTAGAAGCACGCACGTAGCATGTACACGTACGTACAACGGCCAGGGTGCAAGAAAGTAAATACAGCCACGTACGTACATACGGGCGGGGTCTCGAACGCCTACTCGCGCATACGTACGGCCAGGGCTCGTGTACATGGCTGTGGCTGGGTCGGAACGGAGAAACTGCGTCGTCATCGTGTTCATGGGGAGGCAACGGAATGCGTCGTGTTCATCGAGAGGCAACGGAACGCGCACTGTTCTTCGGGAGCCAACCGGCTTGGACGGAACAGTCAATAGAAACGAGGCCTGGCATACCGCAGAACGGAGGAAACAGCCTTGCGTTTGACCGGCCACGGTGGAAATGGGATCCTGTTCATCGGGAGGGGTCTGGCGTACCGCAAAACGGAGGAAACGGACCTCCTACGGTCGAAATGGGGTCCTGTTGATCGGGAGGGGTGTGGCCTACCGCAAAACGGAGGAAACGGACTTGTGTTGGAGCGCTACGGTCGAAACGGGGGTCCTGTTCATCGGGAGGGGTGTGGTGTACCGCAAAACGGGACTCCACGGGATACTGTTCATCTCCACCGTCGACCTCCTCCAGCCTCCACGGGCTCCTGTTCATCCACCGTCGACCTCCTCCAGTCTCCACCTGCTCCTGTTCACCCACGGGCTCCTGTTCATCCAACCTCCACCGCGCGCTCTTCCACCGGCTACTGTTCAACCAGCCCTCTCCACGGGGTCCTGTTCAACCACCCCTCCACGGGCTACTGTTCATCCAGCCCTCCACCGGCTACTGTTCAACCAGCCCTCCACGGGTCATCCTGTTCATCCAGCCCTCCACGGGGTCCTGTTCATCCACCCCTCCACCGGCTCGATCGATCGGGGTACTGTTCACCCAGCGGCAACGGCCTCTACTACCACGGGGTCCTGTTCATCCAACCCCCCACCGGGAACTGTTCATCCAACCCCCCACCGGGAACTGTTCATCCAAACCCCCCAACAACGCTCACTGTTCATCCGTGAGGCAGCATCGATCAGCTTCAGTTAGCAGCAGTAGCGAAGGAATCACTCGGGTTCAGTTAACAGCAAGGGATCGATCGATCGCTCGGGTTCAGTAACGCGTAGCCTGCAGTGCAATCGCTCGGGTTCAGTTAGAGCCCAACGCCTCGCTCGGGTTCAGTTAGAGCCCAACGCCTCGCACACACGCGCGTACGTATGAGATAAACGCGCATCACTCGGCCCCTGACCAGCCACTGTAACCGGGAACTCCCCGATATTTTCCTCTCCCTCGCTTCTACCACGGGTTTTTTCGTCATATCGTCATGGACGGCCCAAAGAATGTCATGCAGCTGCGTCTCCGGCCCACCTAGGACGAAAATCCCATTTTCTGTCATGATTTTTTGTCATAGAAGTAGGACCCCACCACATCTATGATGATACCGGGTTTTGTCACAATTATCGTCATAGAAGTGTCATAAGTATGACAGAAAAAAAATTCGTTCGGCCCAAAATGTCACGGATGTGTCTTTTTTTGTAGTGCTTGTATCTTCACGGCCCATCATTCCGGCCCATGTCACATAGCCCAGACACCCGAGGACCCTTAATCCAAGACTCCCTCAGTAGCCCCTGAACCAGTCTTCAATGACAATGTGTTCAGCGTGCAGATTGTCTTCGACATTGCAAGGCGGGTTCCTCCTCCAAATACTTCAAAGCAATCTTCTGAATAAAAGAGCTGTATCCGGCTCTGTATACCAGCCATAACCCTCAACCACGAAGGCAAAAATATTTAATCAAAATAAGGTCTGTCAACTGACAACCCTTTCGGCGAAACGTCACGTCTGACCTTGTTATCATTTCAAACCGTTTATTGGAATTCCGCTTCGTGTTTCGAGGCGCGGCCTCCACTGACACGTCTTGTCGAAACAGATATCGTGTCTGCTTATTGCGGGATCCTCATCAATACGGGTTTGGGTAATCCAACCGTGCCATTCGCACGACCCCTTGGGAATAGGCGAGTTTTAAGGCTTGAGGGGGGGCGCTTGATATTCACTGCCTATATAAGTGGATAAAGATCCATCTTTTTACCCCACGCCTTCTTCCTTCCTCTGCTTTCCCATCCTCAAGCTCCAGCGCCCAAGCTTCAATCCTTCCCACCGCCACCAACCTCTCCAGCCATGTCCGGATCCGGCTCACAGGGCAAGTGGGTAGCCTCCTCCATCACGGAGAAGGACGTCAAGGAGCTCCGGGAGGTGGGGTACCTGACTGCGGACGTCGCGCATAGGCTCCCTGCCAAGAAGCGAGTCATCCCCACTCCGGAGCCCGGTGAAAGGGTTGTGTTCATCCCCCACTTCCTCCACGGGCTAGGGTTTCCCCTCCACCTCTTTATCCACGGTCTCATGTTCTACTACGGGCTAGATTTCTACGATGTAGCCCCGAATTCCTTCCTCCACATCTCGGCGTTTATCGTCGTGTGCGAGGCGCTGCTCCGCATCCCCCCACACGTCGGCCTTTGGCTAAAAATCTTCAATGTGAATCCGAAGGTGGTCGACGAGAAGCATGCGGACTGCGGCAACGCCATGGTGAGCAAGCTCCCCAACACCACTTGGCCTAAAGGGGCCTTCGTGGAGACCGTAAAGGTATGGCAACAGGAGTGGTTCTACATCACTAAACCCCGCGGTGCCAGATGGGCGGCCACTCCTGAGTTCAGATCCGGGCCCCCTATGCGGCTCGCGTCATGGACCAACAAGGGTCTGGACTGGGGGTCAGCCAATGAAGTGATGATGCTGCAAAAGCGCATCAAGAATATGATAAACAAGAACACCACTCTCATTGACGTGATTTAGGTGATGCTCTTCCGCTGGATCCTCCCCTGCCACCACCGGCCTATTCACATGTGGGAGTTCAATCCGGAAGGTCCCCAGACCCTGCAACGCTTCTTCGGCACAACGCACGAAGAGATCTGGAAGCTGCTCTTCAAGGCCCAGAAGACGTGGCCAAAGAAGACCGAAGACATCGGCCTCGACAACGCGAATCCGGCCACTCTGGTAAGTATTTTGTTTCCGAACATAATTTTGGTTATAAATCAAAGGGTATACTGATTTTTCTATTCCTCATTCAGGGCTGGACAGCGAAGGAGGAGCGGATCAAGTGTCCGGCTCCGCTACCTAAAGACCCAACCACTCCTCTGCTAACGAGGATGCTGGTTGCGGCGCCGTATCAGGCGCCGAAGAAGAAGGCCAAGAAGAAGAGCAAGGAGGCCAAGGGCGGACTCCGCCATAATGGTACTTCGGACGCAGTGTCCGAAGAGACCGAAGCTCTCTCCTCCCACAAGGGAGATGAAGACGAAGAAGAGGAGGAGGCAGAAAGTGGATCTCCCCTCCGGGGGAGAAAAAATAAAAGGGCAGCCTCCGCAGACCTGGAGGAGGGGGCATCCAAGAGGGAGAAGATAACCCTCTCGGATGGTTCGGATACGGATGCCGAACACACCCCCAAGAGGCGCCTCAGGGAAAAGCCCCTGGCCACATCGTAAGTGTCAAAAAGGATACTTTGCAGATATCCGGTCTCTTATGATTGTAATATAACATATCATGTTGTGTGTTTTAGTCCTGCCCACGACCTGCCCCAACCATCGCTATCTGAGGGGAACTCTCTGGCACCAGGTATGGTGGAGAGCGAGACACCACCGCAAGCCTCTCCGCCAAACAACGCGGATGACACTGAGGTGTTGCTCCGAAGGGCCTCTCTAGGCTACGGAGAGGTGAGGGAGGCTGCGAACACGATGCCTGAGGGTGAGGCCTTGGCTGCCGAGAACATGGGGGGCACAACCCCCATGGAGACCGACGATGGGGGCTTTGACCAATCCGGCCCCCAGCCAAACACTATTCCGGAGACCCATACTGCTCCTGAATCAAGCGAGCAACCCCCTTCGAAGGACGGGGGAGAGCCAACTCCGGCGGCGACCTCCACTAATCCGGAGGCGCCGAACACTCTGGTGGAGGCACTGCGACGTGCTTCCGTAGTGGAGGAGCACCGCACCCTGATGGGTGTGGTGGTTGAGAAGGTTCAGTCCGCCAAGAGCGGGCTGAACGAAGCCTTCACCAGCCTGCTAACAGGCTTCGAGGTATGCGATGTAATATTCTTAGCCGCTTTTCATATGAAAAAATATGCCTGTATATAGATAGTAGCCCCTGAAACTCTGTTTGGTTTTGAAAAAGGTCGAACAGAGGATCAAGTAATGGTCACAGGAGGTAACGTACTTGTCTATTGTATAGCAGGCTTCTCTGTTGGCAGCGACCGCCCAGGCCGCTGAAGTTTCCGAACTCAAGCGGAAGCTGCAGCTGGCTGATGATGATATTGACCGCATGAACAAGCGGTTCGATGAAGCATAAGGTATGTTTAAAAGACCTCTTACATGCCTGAATTGAAATGCAAATTCAGAGTTTAAGCTCATGCACTGCTATGCTTATGATTGCAGGCAGCCCAGCCGAGGTCGAGACCCTCAAGAGTGCCCTTGCTGAAGCCAAGGAGCAGGCGAAGGCGAGCAAAGCGGTCGCGGACAAAGCGGCTGCGAATTTAAAGGCCGAACAGGTCGCCCGCCGCCAGTATGAGGAGAGGGTGACTGAGGTGGAACAAGAGCTCAAGGACGCCGCCGGCAAGCGCGAGGCCTTGGAAGAGAAGAGTACGGCCTAGGCGGCCGAACTCACCAAGGCCCTGCAAGAAGCCAAGGAGGCGCGGACCGAGTCCCGGGCAGCTCATGAGGAGATCTGGTAGTCCGAACAGATAGCGACTGGTAATCCATTTCTTTTGCATAGTATATTTGGCGGTCAAAGATATGCCTTGCCGACTCGCATATGGAGTTCTCCAAATGCCTTTGCGGATCTTCCGAAGAGTGCCGCCGAGGCCACGCAGTTCTTCCGGGCCCAGGAGGGACACACGATGGAGAAGCTCTTCTGGTCATAGTTCCTGGCGCCGGAGCGTCCGGCGCTATTGAAAAACCAGATGATGCAACTGGCAGAGCTGCATAGGATGTCCGGATTGTCCATGAGGGACGTCATAGTCCGGTTGTGGCCAACCGAACCCATTCCTAGCAGCTACTTCGGCCTGGTGAAGCGACTCGCCGATGCACTGCCCCGAATTGAAGCTGTCAAGCGCTCGGCGTGCATAGAAGGTGCGCGGATGGCCTTTGCCCTTGTCAAGATGCACTGGGCGAAGATGAAGGCCGCCGTCGTGGCAACTGAGGGCCGACCCGAAGGCAAGGACCACCGCAAGCCAGAGCGGTATTATGAGGACATCCTGGAGGGTGCCCGATTAATAGAAGGTCAATGCTCAAAGGATATCATGTTTGAGTGAATGTATCCGAGCTGCCCAGACATTGTTTTATGAAACAAGGCTTTGTATATTTATTGCCTTTATCTAAAATGACTTGCCTCCTGTGCAGCCATTTTATTAATCTTGAGAGTTTGCCAGTTGTCGGCTTCAGCCCCCACTTAGATGCTACGAGGGTGTTCGGAGTAGCGCACGATCACACTTGACCTAACGTCTTGGTTCGTGAAGGAGGTGTCTGCGCAGCGAACCATGCAATCAGACTATGCGGCTTTATTACTTTCACTTAGCCATAGGAGTTTGACGGTGGGGCTAAGTACTAACCCCTGGTGCATATGCGGCTATCCGAACTAGGATGTCGTAGGCACATGACTGGACGGAGGCCAGTCCTTCGTATAATACAGAAGAAATTCCAAAAGATTTATAGCGAGTCGCCGAATCGCCGACCAACTTTCACCATATCATGACAGTCAGTTTTCGGCTTTCTCTACTGAGGTGTTTGACCGGACGAACCAGAAACACAATCGCAGTAGTTCTCCCTTTACTACCTTAGCCGAACGAACGGAACGTAAGGTGGTAATCACAGGAGCCGGGCAACCCAACTATTGACCAAAGACATGATTCGGACCTGATGCATATAATGCAATATTCGGGACGCCGAAGTACACCCTAGAAGTGTTCGGTCTTTTTTTTGAGAGTATTTGTGGCCGAATAGAGCCCCTGGTATTGTAAGCCGTACCGAAGTGTGTATGTTAGTCTGACGTGAAGAGGGAATACAGGTTATGAAATAAACCAATACTAAATAGGGGTTGGTAAAGAACTGTTTCCATTATAGTCTGATTGATACGTCAAAACATGCTCTTACAGATAATGCCATAAGCATCAAGGCTATTTTACATGCCGAGAATTTGTAAACAAGGGAAAGCTGTATACAGGTCCTAAAAAGAAAAGGTAGTCTTGAAGATCCTTTGGAAACCCTGCCGCACGTCTGCGCCACTCTTCGCCTTGGTGGAGGATCCTTTGAGAGGATCAATCGACGATCATGTATATAAAAGGGGCCTGGGAAAGGGCCCTTGTACAACCGTAAAGTGATTTAGGTTTTAAAGAACATGTAATATGAGAGAAAAAAGAAGAGGGGAGAAGGCTTAAGGTCCGAATGGGGTCGAGCCGCATTATGGACCTCGTCCGCAGTGTGCCTCCGTCGGCGCCCAAGGTATTTTGAGTGCGTAGTTATGCACACGCAGTACATATGCCGCGAATCACTACAAAAAATACACTTCTGTGATGATACGTGTTTGTCACAGTAGGTCACGTTTTCTGTCATGCATGTACATCCATGATAAATTTATGACAGAATCAAGATAGTCATACCTGTGTTGTCATAGAAGTGTTCCATGACATTACCAAAATTATCATCACGGAAGTGTCCACTTACATGATGATAAATCGTGCGTCACAGAAGTGCTTTCGTCAAGGGTGACCGACACGTGGCATCCACCGTAATGGAACGCCGTTAAGCTATCAGGTCCGGTTTTGGATCCGATAACCCGTTAACAGCCCGGACCAATGGGGATTTTCCATGTGTATAATCATCATTGGCCGGAGGAAACACGTGTTGCCTCACCATTGGGACATATGTCATCCACTCATTGGAAAGGAGGCGCCTATGATAGGTCGACACGTGGCACGGCCCAACAGTGGCCCATTCCGGTGGAAAAGGCCGGCCCATATAAGACCAACTTGTGTCAGGTCCATTTAAGCCCATGGCCCATACGAGATGTGCCAATTCGGCCCGTCAACGGCCCGTTAAAGATTTGACACCATTGCAGCCCATAGTCAGTTCGAGCCCGTTAACAGCCCGCTATATATTTGGGCTCAATATCGGCCCGATGAGATTTCGGCCTGTTAACGGTCCATTCAGTGGATGGGCCAATTTTCACGATGTACATCTTTCGGCCTTTTAGCAACCCATTTAAATGTTGGGCTAATTTCCGGCCCGGTGTGTCTTCCAGCCTGTTGACGGCCCATAAATCAGTTGGGCCATTTGTAGTCGAACTTGAGTTTCGGCCTTTTAGCGACCCATTTAAGTGTTGGGCCAATTTTCGGCCCGGTGTGTCTTTCAGCCTGGTGACGGCCCATATATCTGTTGGGCCATTTGTAGTCGGACCTGAGTTTTGGCCTTTTAGCGACCCATTTAAGTGTTGGGCCAATTCCCGGCCCTGTGTGCCTTTCAGCCTGTTAACGAACCATAAATGAGTTGGGCCATTTGTAGTCGGACCTGAGTTTTGGCCTTTTAACGGCCCATGCCCTTCATGGTCCAATACCAGCCTGGTTTCTCTTTCGGCCTGCTAAAGGCCCACAACATAGTTGGGCCATTTACAATACGACCTGACTTTCGGCCTCTTAGCGGCCCATGCTCTTCATGGTCCTGTACAAGCTCGCTGTCTCTTTCGGCCTGCCAAAGGCCCACAGTATAGTTGGGCCATATGTAGCCCGAACTTAGTAACGGCCTGTTAACGGCCCGTGAAATCAATTGGGCCCACCTGTTGCCCGCTTTGATGTCAGCCTGTTAACGACCCGGGAGTTAAGAGGGCCGACCATTACCTTTCGGCCTGGTAACGGCCCATTAACTTAATGGGCCCACTAAAGTTCGTACATGTCTTTAGGCCAAATTAGATAATTTGAGCCCATTACGACGAGCAATTATGCATAGGACCAAAATCAATCAAGCAAAGGTACGGCATACAGGGAAAAACGTTGCACATCCAGCATATATTACAGGAAATTACATCCACTGGGCAATCAAAGATTGATGCTAGTGCAAATAAATGAATAGAACCTAACGATCTACAATGTCACAATCTGCAACCTCAGCACAGATGATGCCCATAAGCATGTGGGCAAGTTCTTGCTGCTTTGCTACACTGTCTCTAAAAACATTGATCAGTTGTTGTGTCGCACGACTCTGCACCTCTAATTCCTCCACCATTTCCATCATTCCTTCAGCCATTAATTGGTTCACAAACATACATTTTTTCCGTTGCATTCGAGACAGAGGATACTGAACAGATTCAGATGGCGATTTTGGCAGACTTGTATTATTGATAGTGGAGAGTGTCTCAACCACTGCATCATAACATAAATTAGGAGGGGAACCAAACAGATTAATCATGAGTTATTGGCATATTACCTGGCCTAGATTTATTGAAACAATGGGGTTGCCTTGCTGTTTTCAAAGTTTGTCTTCTTATCTTCAGCAGCCTGCACCAAATTAAGACACTAGCATTGCTATCATTGGCCAAGTCAGATAATAGGAAAGCAACATTGGCACAACGAATGTTTGGGCAACTAGCCAACACCAAATTAACACAATATGGCACAGCTATCATCAGCCAGGTAAGGTAATACGAAAGTAACATTGACACAATGAATGAATGGGCAACCAGAGCAGCACTACAATTCAGTAATGTGCATGATATGAGATAGTACACTCATGCATCTCAGTATGCAAAACTACCAGGCAGTTTTCTTTACAAAAATCAACATTGGCGCCTTTAACATGTTGCTACAACTAATTTTTGATCAGATAAAGGTTGGATTCTCGCCGATTAACAAAATACATGCTGATGTAAAAATATAGTGATATACAACGGGTACTTACATCAGCATTGGAGCACAGAGAATTCCCGCAAGATATTTTCCTCGAATACAATCCCAATGAAGGAAGTCTTCTATCATTTAACCTTATTTTATAAAAGAGAGATGGGTAAGAAACATGTAAAATATGATCAGAATGCTATAAAATTTCATGATGCGAGGATACGCACACGCTTCTTAGAATGGAGTTGACATTCTTGTGCTGGACTGGAGCGGACTAGTTCTTTGGCCACTGGAATCTGCTTATTATCAGTGGGATGGGTTTCTCTGTGCTGGAGCAGTATCTATGAAAAATGGAGTTGATTTATTATCTCCTGGCGTTTGGACCTTTTGCAAAGACCTGGTTTGTAACCCTTCAGATTCTAACATAGCCGTCTTCCCGTTGCATGCCTTATATAGAAGAATGGTGCTTCAATTATAAAACATGCTACAGCAGAAATGGAATATGTACTGAAGAATAGAAAGGCATGACATATTGACATGTATTCCCTCCATCCGGAAATAAATGGATGGGTCTAGGCGTATTTCAGTTCTAGATACATCCAGTTTTATCCATTTCTACGACATGTAATCCGGACGGAGGGAGTATGATGTAAGAGCTAGGGATACGACAGGACAACACAGTAAAAAAACACTGAAAACCCACTGTAGAACCAAAGTAATCAAACCCACTGATATGAGATAGTACACTCATGCAGCTCAGGATGCAAAACTACCAGGCGGTTTTCCTTACAAAAATCAACATTGTGGCCTTTAATCATACATTTTGCTACAACTAAATTTAGATCAGATAAAGGTTGGATTCACGCCGCTTAACAAAATACATGCTGATGTAAAAATATAGTGATATACAATAGGTACTTACATCTGCATTGGAGTACAGAGAATTCCTGCAAGAATCTTTCCTCACAGATGATACCAGTGCAGAAATTCTTCTATCTGTTAAGCTTATTTTCTAAAAGAGAGATGGGTAAGAAACATGTAGAAAATATGATCAGCATGCTATAAAATTTCATGATGCAAGGATACGCACATGCTTCTTAGAATGGAGTTGACATATTTTTGCTGGACTGGAGCGGACTAGTTCTTTGGCCACTGGAATCTGCTTATTATCAGTAGGAGTTGGGTTTCTCTGTGCTGGAGCAGTATCTATAAAAACTGGAGTTGGTTTATTATCTCCTGGCGTTTGGATCTTTTGCAAAGACCTGGTTTGTAACACTTCAGATTCTAACATAGTCGTCTTCCCCTTGCATGCCTTGTATAGAAGAATGGTGCTTCAATTATAAAACATGCTACAGCAGAGAGATGGAATAGGTACTGAAGAATAGAAAGGCATGACATATTGACATGTATTCCCTCCATCCGGAAAAAAATGGATGGGTCTAAGCGTATTTTAGTTCTAGATACATCCTTTTTTATCCATTTCGGCAACATGTAATCCGGACGGAGGGACTATGGTGTAAGAGCTAGGGATACGATAGGACAACACAGTAAAAAACACTAGTTGAATGTAAAATTGTATGCTAGCGGAATACGTACAGAAAAAACAAAGGCAACATACACGTGTATGATTGGGAAACTAAGATGGCATTGCAACAAAGCACTAGAACAACACTTCAATGTAAAAAAACATGGTATGGTAGACAGATGAAGTACATACTGATGAATAACAATGCATAAGATATTCAGAAGCATGATGTCCAAATTAAGCAGATGGCATTGTGATAGAGTAGAATGACAGTACTTGAATTTGAAAACATGTTATCATGAATGGAATAGGTACTGAAAAACAGGAAGGCATGACATATTTACATGCATGATCAGCATGCTAAGCACATGGCATTGCAACAGAGTAGATACAGTCCAGGACATTATATGCATGTTGTACCCATATCACGGGCCAAGTTAGAGAAAGGACCTTGTGGGGTGAAGAGGATTCAACATCTTACTGCAAGTCTTCTGAAGAACTGCTTTTACATGTTCCATCATATTGGGTATCATTGACATCAAGTTTATTGGCCTTTACATTGCTCCGTGAGGTTCTTGTGGATATATCAATGTGTGCAATTATATCTAACATGCATGGAAGACAACTAGTAGTTAGATTTATGTAATGAGTGCCTGTAGGAGATGACATAAATAGTAGGACTGGGGTTAACTAGCAGCAACAGGTCTCAAAAACTAAAGGGAGAACACAGATGAAAGCTACAGAATATGTATCGTTTGTACTCGAGATTAACTAGATGGCGCACAAAAGTATTAAAGAACAACATAGGTAATACTAGAAGTGGTATAATACTATAACCACCAGCCTGTGGGATAGCATTGGCTGATGGATGATAACTATGGAATAGCGTTACCTAAAGAACAAGTATCTTAGCTGAACTATGGAACAGCGTTAACTCCTGAACAAGACCCGTAAGAGATGAGCATGAATATACAGTGAAATGTGATAATCTATTTTCCATGCTTAGATGAATAACAAAACCATAAATGTTGCACCCAATTAAGATGAGGGTACAACCTATCTGGCCGCCATTCATAGGAGTGAGCATCATGTACTGACTTGTCGATGGCCCTGCAGTTGTTGTGGCTGTCCATGTCGGGCACGCGCATTCGATGCAGGGAACTGTTGAGTGGGGACTATAGCTCCCTTCTGGTGTATGCTTCCCTTGTTGGAGCAGCTGCGGTGAGTCGGAAGACGGTGTGGCTGAAGATGCAGATAACGCATAATGTTAAGAACGACACATCTCTTTGATCTGAAGAAATACACTAAGAGATCAATAGCAAGGTACGAGAGTGGTCACACGTCTATTGTCTGAAGACTAAATTGGGCTCACACGATTTTATTTTATTTTGGTACTGTCCGATCTACGCCGGATGGCTTGATGGCCGTCTTGTGCCTCCCGGCTGACAGTGTTAGGAATCTTCCCCGAAGAGCCAGCGACCAACGGCAGAGCAGCTTGCCTCCGCCATCCGTGGCCCCGGCCAAAACCCCGCTCCCCGCCCCACCGCACTGCCGTGGTTGCGCCGCCCCCAGGCCAATCCACAAAGACTCCCCGTCATCCAGATCCGGCGGCGGCAGTACCTTCAACCCACGCAACTCTAAGATAGCCATCTAAGCGCTGCTTCTATGGCAAACTTGCGGCCCCGCACCCTTATGTTAGACACCAGCCAACCGGCAGCCTAGGAGCTCCGCCGCCTCGAGGGGTGCTGCTTCCCATTGGGAATCGATTGGCCCAGAATAAAAATTCAAACAACTGACGCCTAAATAAAGTGATTTGAGATGAGGGTGCGACCTATCTAGTGGCATGGTGAAGTAGGCAGGTCTAGCTGCCGAGTCGGTGAGGTCGGCGCGATTGCGGTGGCCACCGGCGGCAGGGAAACAACAATGTCGCGACGGTCGACGGCTGCGGGGAAGCAGCGCCGGGACTCTGGATGGATCCGAAGTTGGAGCCGCTCCGGCGCCGTGAACAACGGCGGGGGTGAATCGGCTCCGGTATGGTTCACGCGGCCGCCGTCGAGGCAGCTCCAGCAGCACTGAGTAAGAGGCACATGGCCCAGTGCACGACGGCAAATGGACAGCGTCTCCGGCATTAGGGAGGAGGGCGGCTGTGAAATTGGTGCGGTGGGGGCACCATGGAGGAGGGGCTGAGGTTTCGCGGCTCGGGAGAAGGGAGCTTCCGGGGAGAAGGTGATTTGGCGCCCACGAGGTATGAATGGGGGGGATTGGGAGGGGAGTGGAACCATGTTTTACGGACGCATTTGTCTAAAATGTGAGGGAGAGTTACAGTTCTACCCCTGCCTTTAGGCTTCGCGGCTTGGGTCTGTGTACTGAGGGTCGGGGATAGTAGAGTAACTTTGCTTCTCCCCAAATAGTGGGCGGGAGCGATTTCGGGCGAGGAGGGCGTGTTTTGAAATATAGTGGGCGCGAGCGATTTCGGGCGAGGAGACTGTGTTTTGAAATAGTGGGCGCGAGCTATTTCGGGCGAGGAGAGCGTGTTTTGCTGACCATGGTTTATGAATTATTCGGCACATGTCATTTCGGCCGAGGAGAAGGCGCGCTTGGATGAAGTTACCAACCTACCCTTGATGTACAACGGGCCAATTAATGTGTCTCCCACATAGGACGGTAATTTTGTGTCTCCCATTTCTTTGCTCGGGTGAATTCCACCGAGCAGAGGATGTTTAACGGTTCGTTCAAAATTGGGGAGAACGAGCATCCACGTCTACCTTACCAAGTCGATTCGAATCAAATTTTGAAATATTAGCTTGCCACTTCTTTTTTAGATGGAGAGATGATGCTCGGGAGTAATGTGTTTTTACATGCTCGTTGCTAGTGATTTACTATATGACAAATAGTTGACCCACTCAAAAACGGAAATCAAACCCAAAATGAAATATCTCGATTCAATGAAATAGCTCATTCACCAGGTCAAAATAGTGAACTAAATCCAAAATTGAACACCTCAATCGAATAGCATGTTGTACAGTATTATAGTACTCCATGAACATGTTGAAACTCAAATTAATGAACTTGTTTGATATACGCATATATCCGTTCATGTGTGGATTGCAGACAACATGTTCTCCAATTTAAATATTTGAATGCAAGTTTATATCGAAACATGGTTTATATCAGTCTTTGATGCATAAAACGCGACCTCCCCCTCTCCCGAACTCCTGCTCTCTCTCTCTCTATCTCTCGCCGACAATCTTCAGTTCTGTCGCACGCATCCAACACACAAACCTTGTTGGTCCCTCTCGCTTTCTCTCCATCTCTCTCTCTCTCTCTCTCTTTGTGTGTGTGCGTGGGGGGGGTCTTTCTAGTTCGCATGCATATATACTCCATCTATAGGTCTCTCTCGCACACTATGTATGATTCTCTAGTCCAAGCTAGATATCTTGGGTGCACTCATCGTACGCACACAAATTCCTTGGCTCGTTGCCCGTAACTCTCTCACGCACCACTCTGTCGTCTCGGAGCTCTTCCCCTCTCTCTCAAACTCTCCATCTACCTGGGTCACACATACACATGCATATCTCACTCGCACTCGATAGGCCCATCTAAAACTCTATCTCTCTCCCTTGTTCTCTCTCCATATCACACGCACACACACACAATCTCATGCCTAGCTAGCCAAGTATGATGGTCTCTCACTCAATTGTAGGCACACGCAGTCCCCCTATATGTATATGACTAGCTAACCTTAGTCTCCATCACAAACATGTGCATGGTCTATCTTGATTTCTCTCGAGGCATCTTTTTATCGTGCATGCACCTCCCTCGATCTCCCACCCATATAGTCCCCTCACGATCTCGAGGGGGTCTCTCTATCACAAACACACCCTCTCGCCCTCCCCATGCGTCCATGTTCTCCATGTGTCCCTCTCGACCTTTGTTCCTTGTTGGCCAGACCTCTATTGGACATGTCTCTATTGGACATGTGCTATAGGGGTGTCTCTCTCCGTTGCAAACAATCACACACTAGCTATCTTCGTGTATCTCATCGCCTCGCTTTTCTATCTCGGAGATGCATGCGTGATATGTTCGCCTAAGAAACGAAAAAACACACTCTCTCTCTAATTTATCGTTTGTTGTCACTTTCTCTTTCACACACGTACTCTTTTTGCACACTTACTCATTCTCCTTCACACGCACTTGATCCCTCTCGACTTAGGCACTCTCCTCGGTCCATGGCATATTGATTTATTGAAAATTCAAACTTCACAAAGTTTGACCATGTACGTGGAGAAAAACAATTACATCTAGAATGGCAAACATATACCATTAGATTCACCATGAGATGTAGTTTCGTATGATGTATCTTTGGTATTGAAGATATAAATAACATTTGTGTAAACCTGATCAAAGTTTCCAAAGTTTGACTTCTAAAAAAATTACATGCACTGCATTATCGAGCGGATGGAATATCTCTTTCCCCCTCTCAGCTATCTGACGGACCACTCAGCCTTATCGGGGCTCCTCAATCTCTCTCAAACTTTATATCTCCCTAGTTCACACATACACATGTCTCGCTCGCTCTATACATATAGACCCATCCAACACTCTCCGCCCTTGTTCTCTCTCTATGTGACACGCACCCCCCTAATAAGTACCATAATCCCTCACTCCATCATAGGCGCAAGCACTCCCCCCTAAGTATGATTATCTCTCACTAGCCATCAGGAACACACGTATTGTCTCCTTCCATCCATACGTCTATCTCGATATCTCTCGGGGTATCTTCTATCGCGCACACACCTTGTCACTCGATCTCCCACCCATGTAGTCCCATCACAATCTCCAGGGGATCTCTCTATGACAAACATACACTCTCTCCTCCCCATGTCTGCATTTTCTCCGTACGTCTCTCTCGACTTCTCTCCCTTGTTTGTCAGACCCCTCTTGGGCACGTGCTAGGGGTCTTGCTCTCTCGGTTGCAAACAACCACACACTATCTCCTCACCTTGCTTCCGTTGTCGAAGATGCATGTGTGATATGTTTGCATAAGACACACACGTTTTTTTCTCGACCTTTATCGAGTGTTGTCCATGTCTCTTTCACACACGCACACACACTTTTTTCACTCACTCTTTCTATTTCACACACACTCTCTCTCTCTCTAGTTAGGGACTCTCTCACGTCCATAAGCATATGGATGTTTTGAAAAGTCAAACCTCAGAAAAGTTTGACCAGGTATATGTGGAGAAAAACATTTACATCTGGAAAGATCATTAGATTCATCACAACATGTACTTACTTCATACTATCATTTATCTTTGTTATTGTAGATATAAGTAATTTCTTTATAAACTTGGTCAAAGTTTCAAAAGTTTGACTTTTAAAAAAATGTTGGAACTACATTATCGAACGGAGGGAGTAGCTCTTTCTCTCTCTCTCTCTGCTATCTCTCATGGGCCTCCCCTCTCACACGAACACTCTATACCGATGGATTATACGCTCACTGTGTCAGCGTATAGCTCCGTATATTGTTTAGTTGACCGGTCAACCAGTCCACATGCTGCCTTGTCAGCTCGTGTTCTGTATCTTCGTGTGCTGGCCCATGTGGTAGTGGGTGAAAATAAGTAAACTAGAGGCCCATATGACACGCGGTGAAGTAAACAAAGTTGAAACCACTCGGGCTAGCACCCCGCACGCTAGTAAATTGAGGGCACATTGAGGAAACACTTCTTCCGTGTGGAGGACGCACTCGCGCACAATTCACCAATGTGCGGCGGCATGCACAGAAGGACGCACTCGCGCACACCCAGCACACAACACACACCAACACACGTGTACGCCGGCGTCGCCGCCGGTTGAGATGGACGGCGAGGCAGCCAACAAGCGGAGGCGGCTCAAGCCAAAACCGCATCCGGCGAGCCTGGACTTCATCAGCAGCCTCCCCGACAACATGCTGCTCATCATCATCGGCCTCCTCCCCACCAAATCTGCCGTGCGGACCACCCTGCTCTCCCAGCGGTGGCGCCCCCTCTGGCGCCGCGTCCCCCTCAACCTCACCGTCGACAGCTGCCTGTGCGACGGGGATTGCAAATGCATGGCCGCGGTCTCCAAGATTCTTTCATCGCACCCTGGGCTAGCCAGACGCCTTGACATCTGCATGTTCAGTACCAACTGCAAGGTCCAACCCAAGTTCGACGAGTGGTTCTTATCCCCCGCCCTAGATCAGCTCGAGGAGCTCAGCTTTGAAGCTGGACAACGTCGCTCTCTGCCGCCGTCCCCGTTCCGCCTCGCGCCAACGCAGCGCTGCGCCAGCTTCAGCTCCTGCTATCTTCCCCAGATTAATGCCGCGCCCGCCCTTCTTCTCCCTCGACTCAAGCAGCTCGACCTCTTCGACGTTGTCATCTCGAAGAAGGCTATGGAGCACCTGCTCCGCAGCTGTACTGCGCTCGAGTACCTTCGTCTTGAGCAGATCCACGGGTTCATTAGCCTCCACATCGCCTCGACGAATCTCCAATGGATTTATGTGTCTTGATGGCCCCGCAACAAGACATCAATTGGGAAGAGATCACTCCAGCTATTCCACATTATGGTCATTGAGAATGTGCCTTTCCTTGAGAGATTGCTTGTATCGGATCTAGAAGGTCCAACAAAAATCAGGGTCATTGACGCCCGAAATTGACAGCGTTGGTGCACTCTTCTGCCAAATTCTCTGAACTCTTTATTGGATCCGTAACCGTTCAGGTACAGCACTCATCTTCTTCTCCGTCTTCTTGAAATTCACATTTTTAAATTTCTTCTTGATGTATTTACGACTGTCTTCCAGAAAATGATTCCCACAGGCTTGACCCAGTCTATGCGCACAGTGAAGATCTTGGCAATAAAATCTATCGACTCCAATCTGGATCAAGTTGTTGGATTCCTTACATGCTTTCCGTGCACAGAGAAGCTACTCATTGAGGTGAAACTTCTTTCCTATTAGTAAACGGTAATCACAACGTAGCTCAAATTTTTCATAATTTTCCCAAATTACGATGACAAGTGTAGTGTTCAAAACTGCATCTACGCACTGCACCGAAAGAAATGTTTTTTAGTATTTTTTCTCACGTGATCACCTGCATTGTTTTTTGTTGTACTACTATAGTAGCCTAGGCTAGTCATAGTGGAAAGTAACTTAGACTACTCCAGTAACTCTATGGTTACCATAAGAGCAAGTACTACCTCCGTCCTGGTTTACTCTTCCTATTTTGTAGTATCAAAATTTGACCATAGATTTAACTGACAATATGTTAATGCATGTCACTAAGAACTATATCGTTGGATTCATATTTGAACATAATTTCAAATGGTGTAATTTTTAGTGACATGCATTGGCATTTTCTTACACAAATATATGGTCAAAATTTTATACTAAATAAGAGGTAGTACAAAAGTGGGCTATAACGGCCCTCCACTATGTAGGCCAAAACACGTGCCAAATTCACTTGTGATGCATTTGGCATCGATGCCCCTCCATTGCTCACTTGGTGCCCCAATCTGGATCACCTACTTTGCTCCGGTGCCAAATTAACTCACGCAATGAAAAAACACTTGTGTGGGAGAGAAAGAGGACTGAGGCAATAAAAACACTTGTTTGGGAGAGTGAGAGGCTGGTGTAGTTGGTTTGATTGATTTGTTTATACATGTGGGTCTGTGTGCACAGCGGTGCCAACTCTCTCACATCGCGAGAGCGGTGCCAAAATCTTTTGATTTGACATCGATGCATATTATGTGGTATACTTTTGCGAAATATGGCATCGGCCACATAGTGTAAGGCAACAAATGCCCAAGCTCTTCACGTACTCCTAGGTAAATGAGAGGAAAGAGAAAGAGAGAGAGAGAGAGAGAGAGAGAGAGAGCGAGAGAGTGAAAAAAAATTCACTAGCCAGCCAACCCTATCGTATGAGCAAATGATATTGGTACCTCTTGATGACATGGCAATCTTATACAGCCAGCTTCTCTAATATGTTCTCTTCTTTTGCAAATAAAAAAAGACCCGAAAGTGAAAAATGTGTTGCACTATAACTATCTCGTCGAATGCCTTGATCTCCATCTTACAGAAATTGATTTCATCAACTACCGAGGCAGCACATCTGAGATTAAATTGGCCAGGTTCTTTGTTCTGGAGGCAAGTGTGCTCAAGGTAATGAGGTTTGGTTAAGTCATTTACTGCACTAATGAGGTTTGGAGGCAGTAATAGGTAAGTTTTTGGTTAAGTCATTTACTGCACTCGTTCTTTTTTATACTGGTGCATCGCATTCATACATATCAAGGGGATTTGTGGATAAGTATAAATTGCCAACCCAAGCCCTTAGGTCACCCATGTTAGTAACCTTGCCAGGAGTAGAGTATATGGCTAATCTATGGTGTGATCGGTTACCATTAAGGATTGGTAACTACATGTTTCCCTCGGACCTAATAGTATTGGAATCGCAAGGACTGGATGTGATATTAGGCATGGATTGGTTATCGAAGTATGAAGGGAACATTGAATGGGCTAGTAAGTCGATTTTGCTTACCACCCCAGAAGGAAGAAGGATCAAGTATGTATCCCGGCATGTGCCGAAGAGGACTCAGGTGAATTCTTTATCAGGAGTTGTACAGGAGGAAGTACCAGTGGTGAAGGATTTCCCTGACATATTTCCAGAGGAGTTACCAGGCATGCCACCGGATAGAGACATTGAGTTTTTGATTGAGCTTTTGCCAGGCACGGGGCCAATATCTAAGAGACCGTACAGAATGCTAGCAAAGGATTAGGAGGAGATTAAGAAGCAGATTAAGGAGTTACTGGATAAAGGCTATATTCGCCCAAGTTCTTCACATTGGGGATCGCCAGTGCTTCTAGTGGAGAAGAAGGATGGATCGTTAAGGATGGTTGTTGATTATCGAGGACTGAATGAAGTGACCATCAAAAACAAGTACCCACTGCGGATGATCAATGATCTGTTCGACCGCTTACAAGGAGCTAAGGTATTTTCCAAGATCGATCTGCGGTCAAGATACCATCAGTTGAAGATTCGAGAGCAAGATATACCTAAGACGGCTTTTACCACCAGGTATGGGCTGTACGAGTATACCGTTATGTCATTTGGTCTGACTAACGCACCTACCTATTTCATGAACCTGATGAACAAGGTGTTTATGGAGTTTCTAGATAAGTTCGTCGTAGTGTTCATTGATGATATTTTGGTCTACTCAAAGAATGAAGAGGAGCATAAGGAGCATTTGCGTTTGGTACTTGAGAAGCTCAGAGAACATCAGTTATACGCCAAGTTCAGCAAATGTGAGTTTTGGTTGAAGGAAGTTGGATTCCTCGGACATGTTATGTCCGGAGAAGGAATAGCAGTAGACCCCACCAAAGTTGATATTGTAACAAATTGGGAATCACCCACATCAGTTGGAGAGATCCGGAGTTTTCTTGGACTCGCAGGATACTACCGAAGATTCATTGAGAATTTCTCGAGGATTGCAAAGCCCATGACAGAGCTGTTGAAGAAGGACACCAAGTTCAATTGGACTGAGGAATGTGAAGCTAGTTTCTAGGAATTGAAGAAACGTTTGGTTACATCACCAATGTTGATTCTGCCAGATCAGCGCAAGGATTATGAAGTATACTGCGATGCTTCTCGTCGAGGACTTGGAGCAGTGCTTATGCGGGAAGGAAGAGTTGTTTCATATGCCTCACGACAGCTTAAGCCCCGTGAGTTGAATTATGCTACGCATGATTTGGAGTTAGCAGCCGTAGTACATGCGTTGAAGACATGGAGACATTTTCTCATCGGAAACCACTGTGAGGTGTACACGGATCACAAGAGTTTGAAATACATCTTCACGCAGAAAGAGTTGAATCTCAGGCAAAGGAGATGGTTGGAGCTCATAAAGGATTATGATATGAGATTGCATTACCACCCCGGAAAGGCTAACGTAGTAGCAGATGCGTTGAGCCGCAAGAGCCATGTCAACACACTCATGACCGAAGAGTTACCAAAGGAATTAGCCGAGGATCTTCGCGAGCTATGTTTGGAGATAGTTCCGAGAGGCTATGTTGCGGCATTAGAAATACAGTCTACTCTGATGGATAAGATCAGAGAAGCTCAGAAGACAGACAAGGAGATTGCCAGAATAAAGGAAAGGATGAGCAAAGGAAAATCCAAGGGATTTCGTGAGGACGAGTACAATACCTTATGGTTTGAGGACTACGTTTATGTGCCTAATGACCCGGAGATCAGGAAGTTGATTCTGCAGGAGGCTCATGACTCGCCGTATTCGATTCACCCAGGAAATACCAAGATGTATTTGGATTTGAAGGATACTTTCTAGTGGACCGGAATGAAGAAGGATATTGCGGAGTATGTAGCAGTTTGTGATGTATGTCAGAGAGTGAAGGCCGAGCATCAGAAGCCAGCAGGATTGCTACAGCCATTGCCGATACCCGAATGGAAGTGGGATAAGCTAGGCATGGATTTTATCACGAGATTGCCCAAGACTCGTTCAGGCTATGACTCAATATGGGTTGTACTCGACCATTTGACGAAGGTAACTCATTTCATCCCAGTGAAGACCACTTACACTAGTGCTAAGTTGGCAAAGATATACATGACCAGGATCGTATGTCTGCATGGAGTTCCGAGGACCATTGTATCAGATAGAGGAACCCAGTTTACTTCAAAGTTTTGGAATCAGTTGCACGAAACTTTGGGTACCAGGCTAGAGTTCAGTACAGCCTTTCATCCACAGACAGACGGACAGACCGAGAGAGTCAATCAGATTTTGGAGGACATGCTGAGAGCTTGTGCGCTTGATTATGGATCTAGTTGGGACGACAATTTGCCTTATGCATATTTCTCTTATAACAACAGTTATCAAGCCAGTTTGAAGATGGCCCCTTTCGAAGCGCTGTACGGAAGAAGGTGCAGAACACCGTTGTTGTGGGACGAAGTTGGAGACCGACAGTTGTTTGGACCAGATTTGATTAAGGAATCTGAACAGAAGGTGAAGTTGATTCACGATAGGCTCAAGGTAGCCCAATCCAGGCAGAAGAGCTATGCGGATTCTAAATGCAAGGAGACTGTTTACGAAGTCGGAGACATAGTTTATCTTAATGTATCCCCACTTCGAGGAGTTAAGCGCTTTGGAGTTAAGGGAAAGTTAGCGCCACGATTTGTAGGACCATACAAAGTTTTGGAGCGTATGGGAGAAGTTGCCTACAAGTTGGAATTACCCGAAGGATTGTCAGGAGTTCATGATGTGTTCCACATTTCCCAGTTGAAGAAGTGTCACGCAGAGATGGCTGATATACCACAGAGAGCTACAGTACCACTGGAAGCAATTCAGTTGGATAGTGATTTGACTTATGAGGAGAAACCAGTCAAGATTCTCGAATATGCCAGTCGAGTCACGCGCAGCAAGGTTATCAAGTTTTGCAAAGTTCAGTGGAGCCACCATATTGAGGATGAAGCCACCTGGGAGCGAGAGGAAGATCTACAGAAGGACCACCCTCACCTATTTTCTAGCCAACCCGAATCTCGAGGGCGAGATTCATCTTAAGGGGATAGGTTTGTAACATCCCAAATTTTCAATTTGGAATGTTATACATTAGATCATCATTGCATATCATATTTTATTGCATTTTGGCTAGATCCTAGAAATTCTACGCAACTCAAGGTCCCACGGAGAGAGTTGGGGATTTCGTTATTTTCATATTTGAGTTTTCTCGAATTTTGAAAATAGGATCATTTGATTTTATTTATTTTATCATCAATTATCCCAATTTTAAAAATAAGAGAGAGGGAATAAAATGACTTTCCCAAAATAAATGAATATTGAGGATTTAATAAAAAATCAAATAAGATTTTATTTTGGAGTTTTTCGCTATTTTATTTGAATTTAGGAAAAATACGCGTTTTTCAAAATTGCATTTAGGCCCCAAATAATTGTTCATCTTGTCCGGCTTGATTTTAGAAGTCGGGGAAAATTTATTTCGGGATTTTTGGAGTCTGTTTAGTATTTCTTTTTATTGTTTTTCTGCGCGAAATTATTATTTTTTAAACGCGAACCGACTTTGGGCCGTGTTCGGCCAGGACTCCGCCTGGCCGGGCCTTTATAAGGCCTCGCCCTGAGCCCGTCAGCCCACCCGAGCCCCGTGCCAACCCTAACCCTAATCGCCGCCGCCCGCCGTCCCGCCGCCCGACGCCGGAGCCGCCGCCGCCGACCCGCCGGACGCCGCCGCCCCGTCCCGCCGGACACCGCCGCCCCGTCCCGCCGGACCCCGCCGCCGGCGGTTTTCCTCGAGAAAACCATACGGTTTTTCCGCCGGTTTTTTGTTCGGTTTTGTTAAAAAAACCTAGATCTGTTTTTTTTCGGTTTCGTTTATTTAGCGGACGTTCGTCCGTACATTCGTTTTAGCAAAAGGTTTCGGTTTTTTTTCGCAGATAGCGAACGTTCGTTCGTTAGCCTGTTCGTCCGTTTTTCTTTTTCTCGGATTTTCCGCGATTATTTCTGATCGCGATTTCCAATCTGTTTTTCGTTCTAGTATAACTTTTCGCTTGTTTATCGGAATCAGGCGATTCAAGCGCCTTGAGTTTCGTCTCGAAACCCTCTTTCTGTTTAACCAACTCAAACAAGTTTTTGCTACTGTAAAATTTGACTTAGGTCCAGATTAGTAAACGAAGCTTGTTTCTTTCGCCATTTGACTTTCGTTGCTTCGTTTGATTTGATTCTTTTTGCAAACCGGAGTTCTTAAGTTGAACTTTATAGTTAGATCTCTTATTTGAGTTTTACCTGTGCATTAGACGAGTACTTATTGTATGCTTGTTTGTTTGCGATAGAGTACCCGGAGTGCGCCGCTTGCTACTTCGAGTCCCTAGGTTTCACGGATCATCAGCAAGGCAAGTAACACTTTGATCATACCTCTTTTCATACCCAGTTTTATTGCATTAGATCAATCCTCAAACAATTGCATGATTAGGATCTGATTAAATTGTGGCTTGGGAAGTAGCTGATGAGGTAGAACCTATTGCCCTGTTTATTACCAAACCCTTGGGAGTTACTTCTACGTTTGCTTATATTGCTATGCTATGCTAGTAGACGTGGATTGGGTGAGTGTATCCATGACAGATGTGAGATTGTTAATTAAAGGTTCAATTTAAGGTGGCTACTTAAACACACATCTGGGTGGATTGAGGCACCTGGGTATTCCAGCTATTGCCTTTTTTATGGACCGCCACCCAGGCTCAAAGGGATCATGAGATTATTCATGCTAGAAACTTCGGTGTGCAGCCACAAGCTATTATGGGCTCTAGCGTAGTTGAATAAGTTGTGTGAACTCTTACAGTGGTAGACTAGCAGATGTAGGGGTTGTAGGTGGTACTGTCTACCCGATCGTAAGGTGCAAACGCTTCTGAAAGACTATGTCTCGGTCATCCGTTTCTCAAACATCATGTAGTGCAAGAATCCCAACGGAGGAGATCGAGTCTTGTGGGGAAAAGTGCTCAAGCCTCTGCAGAGTGTATAAACTAATCATGGTTAGCCGTGTCCCCGGTTATGGACAACTTGAGTATCTAGTACTTGGATTATCATGTGAATCTCATCATGTTACTTTAATTAATTTTTTTGGGATTAATGTTGAAACTTAATTGGGATTGAGATGGTGTCACCCATTCTCAATGTTTAACAACCACCGTGATAGTTAAATAAAATTGATTCCTTTGCAGTAGGGAAAAATTGGCTTTTCGCAAAACTGTAACCATAGAGCTTTCCACCAGCCATATATGCATGTAGTATAGCATTATCCTATTCATTACTCTCTATGTGTTACATTGCCAGCATATTCCATGTACTGACCCGTTTTCGGGCTGCAACGTTTCATGTTGCAGACTTTTCAGACGACGAGTAAGGTGCCTTAGGTCGTGGTCTTATACTCAGTGATGCCGTTGGAGTTGATGGACTCTCTTATCTTCCAAGTCTTCCGCTTTTATCGTTTTTAGATGGCCTTAAGGCATATTTATTGTATTAAGTTCTCTTTTGAGACATTCGATGTAATAAGTGTGTGATTGCTACTCTGTTATAAATCCTTTGAGTACTGTGTGTGTCAGCATTACTGATCCAGGGATGACACTGATGCACAGAGACTTAACCGTCTGAGGTCTGGTCGCTACAAGATGGTATCAGAGCACACGCTGACTGTAGGACACGACCACTAAGCTTAAACCCTAGATCACTATTCTCTTCTCATTTCTGACTCCTCTCCATTTTCCACTCTTTTAGGACGGCGGATGCCAGGAACAAGTTCATGCAACCAGATGAAGATACACCCTTTGGACGCCACTTGAAGGAAGTCACTAGATACCTGAATATCGGAATACCTAGCTTCACCGGAACCTACAACGCCACACTACCAGAAGAGGAGCGCTGGATGATTCAAGTTCAAGTTCCAGGAAGGACGTTCATGCCCGTCACCGAGCCCATCGAGTTTTCCTTTGATGCACCAACCTGGAGTCTAGGAAAGAGCATGCCAGCCCACATCACCATGGGACGCATTGGAGAAGTTTACCACAAGGAGCTTAAGGATACCATTTACCAGATTTGTGGGCGCCGAGATGAGCAATGGGAGATGATCAGCACCAAGAAGGATAGATCAATTGTAGCTTTCATCCAGGAGCAAAACCAGCACATTCGTCGCCAGGAGAACCAAATGTGCACAGGCATGATAGATCTGAAGAAGGCATTGACCAAGATCATGGAGCTGGAGGAAGAACTCAAGGCTACACGCGAGGATTATATGGAGGAAATCGTCGCACTGGTGGAGAAGAATGACGACCTGGAAAAGAAGATCGGAGTATTCATGGGAGACCCAGCACCAGGAGGAGAAGACGATGATTGTGCTTGCCCGGATAACTACATCATCATCGACGACACCGACTCGAACCCCAGTGAAGATGACTTTGTTGATGAAGCTGGAGCAGATATCATGGAGTCTTCGACCGATCAAAATTTCTAGTAGACCACCATAATCAGTAGTAGTATTCCCCCATGTATATAGTATAGTCCGAGCACTTTGTGAAGATAGTTAGATCGATTGTATGCCTTGTTTGAATTGATTTGAGTGATATTGATTGTGTTTGTCTCATGTGCATATGGGTAGTGTTTTCTCTCTAGACCTCATTCTATTCTAAATTCTCATCTTTTCTAAACCCATCAGATGCCTCCGAGACGCGACACCGGATTTGTTTTCCCACCGGAGATCACTCAGTTGATTCAGCAGCAGAATGTCTTGATGCAAGCACTAGTACAGAATCAAGGCAACAACAACAACTACTACTACAACAACAACCCACCACCACCACCTATTGACCATTTGACCCATTTCTTGAGGCTAAATCCGCCGGTGTATTCCAGTAGCACCGAGCCGATTGTTGCAGATGATTGGCTCCGCAAGATTGGAAGGGAGTTGACCACTGCAGGATGCACAGATGCGGAGAGAGTGCGTTTTGCCGCACACCAGCTTGATGGACCCGCAGCATCGTGGTGGGAGAATTACACAGCCACCCACCCTATTGACACTGTCACATGGGACCAGTTTCAGCAAGCTTTCCGTACTGCCCATGTTTCAGCAGGAGCTATGGCCATGAAGAAGCGTGAGTTTCACAACTTACGCCAAGGAGGACGCACCGTAGGCTAGTATGTGGAGGACTTTAGTAAGTTAGCACGTTATGCCCCAGATGACGTTGCTACAGATGCAGCCAAGCAGGAGAAGTTTCTGGAAGGGCTGAATGATGAGCTGAGCATGCAGTTGATGGTAGCAACCTTCAACAACTACCAGGAGTTGGTAGATAGAGCTCTCATGATTGAAGGGAAGCAACAGCAGATTGAAAGCCGCAAGAGGAAGTATGGACAAGGGAAGTACAATTCTGGAGCTCATCAGAAGCCACGTTTTACCCCGAATTCGGGAGGACCTTTTCAGCATACCCATGGAGCAGGAGGTTCGCACAACCATAGTGGACCAAAGAATGGTAATGGGAATGGAGGAAGCAACGGACAGAACCGTACCAACCCATCGACCCCAGCTAAGAGAGATCTGAGCCAAGTCACTTGCTACAAGTGCCAGAAGACTGGACATTATGCTAATGAGTGTCCTGAAGCTAAGAATGGAAATGGCAATGGAAGCTCTGTGAAGAAGCCCAACCCTTTCAACAAAGGACATGTGAACCACGTTAGCGTGGAGGAGGTTGAAGCCCAGCCAGATGCAGTAATAGGTAAGTTTTTGGTTAAGTCATTTACTGCACTCGTTCTTTTTGATATTGGTGCATCGCATTCATACATATCAAGGGGATTTGTGGATAAGTATAAATTACCAACCCAAGCCCTTAGGTCACCCATGTTAGTAACCTCGCCAGGAGTAGAGTATATGGCTAGTCTATGGTTTGATCGGTTACCATTAAGGATTGGTAACTACGTGTTTCCCTCGGACCTAATAGTATTGGAATCGCAAGGACTGGATGTGATATTAGGCATGGATTGGTTATCGAAGTATGAAGGGAACACTGAATGGGCTAGTAAGTCAATTTTGCTTACCACCCCAGAAGGAAGAAGGATCAAGTATGTATCCCGGCATGTGCCGAAGAGGACTCAGGTGAATTCTTTATCAGGAGTTGTACAGGAGGAAGTACTAGTGGTGAAGGATTTCCCTGACGTATTTCCAGAGGAGTTACCAGGCATGACACCGGATAGAGACATTGAGTTTTTGATTGAGCTTTTGCCAGGCACAGGGCCAATATCTAAGAGACCGTACAGGATGCCCGCAAAGGATTTGGAGGAGATTAAGAAGCAGATTAAGGAGTTACTGGATAAAGGCTATATTCACCCAAGTTCTTCACCTTGGGGATCACCAGTGCTTCTAGTGGAGAAGAAGGATGGATCGTTAAGGATGGTTGTTGATTATCGAGGACTGAATGAAGTGACCATCAAAAACAAGTACCCACTACGGATGATCAATGATCTGTTTGACCGCTTACAAGGAGCTAAGGTATTTTCCAAGATCGATCTGCGGTCAAGATACCATCAGTTGAAGATTCGAGAGCAGGATATACCTAAGACGGCTTTTACCACCAGGTATGGGCTGTACGAGTATACCGTTATGTCATTTGGTCTGACTAACGCACCTACCTATTTCATGAACCTGATGAACAAGGTGTTTATGGAGTTTTTGGATAAGTTCGTCGTAGTGTTCATTCATGATATTTTGGTCTACTCAAAGAATGAAGAGGAGCATAAGGAGCATTTGCGTTTGGTACTTGAGAAGCTCAGAGAACATCAGTTATACACCAAGTTCAACAAATGTGAGTCTTGGTTGAAGGAAGTTGGATTCCTCGGACATGTTATATCCGGAGAAGGAATAGCAGTAGACCCCTCCAAAGTTGACACTGTAATAAACTGGGAATCACCCACATCAGTTGGAGAGATCCGGAGTTTTCTTGGACCCGCAGGATACTACCGAAGATTCATTGAGAATTTCTCGAGGATTGCAAAGCCCATGACAGAGCTGTTGAAGAAGGACACCAAGTTCAATTGGACTGAGGAATGTGAAGCTAGTTTCTAGGAGTTGAAGAAACGTTTGGTTACATCACCAGTGTTGATTCTGCTAGATCAGCGCAAGGATTATGAAGTATACTGCGATGCTTCTCGTCGAGGACTTGGAGCAGTGCTTATGCGGGAAGGAAGAGTTGTTTCATATGCCTCACGACAGCTTAAGCCCCATGAGTTGAATTATGCTACGCATGATTTGGAGTTAGCAGCCGTAGTACATGCGTTGAAGACATGGAGACATTTTCTCATCGGAAACCACTGTGAGGTGTACACGGATCACAAGAGTTTGAAATACATCTTCACGCAGAAAGAGTTGAATCTCAGGCAAAGGAGATGGTTGGAGCTCATAAAGGATTATGATATGAGATTGCATTACCACCCCGGAAAGGCTAACGTAGTAGCAGATGCGTTGAGCCGCAAGAGCCATGTCAACACACTCATGACGGAAGAGTTACCAAAGGAATTAGCCGAGGATCTTCGCGAGCTATGTTTGGAGATAGTCCCGAGAGGCTATGTTGCGGCATTAGAAATACAGTCTACTCTGATGGATAAGATCAGAGAAGCTCAGAAGACAGACAAGGAGATTGCCGGAATAAAGGAAAGGATGAGCAAAGTAAAATCCAAGGGATTTCGTGAGGACGAGTACGATACCTTATGGTTTGAGGACTACGTTTATGTGCCTAATGACCCGGAGATCAGGAAGTTGATTCTGCAGGAGGCTCATGACTCGCCGTATTCGATTCACCCAGGAAATACCAAGATGTATTTGGATTTGAAGGATACTTTCTAGTGGACCGGAATGAAGAAGGATATTGCGGAGTATGTAGCAGTTTGTGATGTATGTCAGAGAGTGAAGGCCGAGCATCAGAAGCCAGCAGGATTGCTACAGCCATTGCCGATACCCGAATGGAAGTGGGATAAGCTAGGCATGGATTTTATCACGGGATTGCCCAAGACTCGTTCAGGCTATGACTCAATATGGGTTGTAGTCGATCGTTTGACGAAGGTAACTCATTTCATCCCAGTGAAGACCACTTACACTAGTGCTAAGTTGGCAAAGATATACATGACCAGGATCGTATGTCTGCATGGAGTTCCGAGGACCATTGTATCAGATAGAGGAACCCAGTTTACTTCAAAGTTTCGGAATCAGTTGCACGAAACTTTGGGTACCAGGCTAGAGTTCAGTACAGCCTTTCATCCACAGACAGACGGACAGACCGAGAGAGTCAATCAGATTTTGGAGGACATGCTGAGAGCTTGTGCGCTTGATTATGGATCTAGTTGGGACGACAATTTGCCTTATGCATATTTCTCTTATAACAACAGTTATCAAGCCAGTTTGAAGATGGCCCCTTTCGAAGCACTGTACGGAAGAAGGTGCAGAACACCGTTGTTGTGGGACGAAGTTGGAGACCGACAGTTGTTTGGACCATATTTGATTAAGGAATCTGAA
The DNA here is from genome assembly GCF_002575655.3 of Aegilops tauschii subsp. strangulata. Lineage (NCBI taxonomy): Eukaryota > Viridiplantae > Streptophyta > Magnoliopsida > Poales > Poaceae > Aegilops > Aegilops tauschii. The sequence goes on from NC_053039.3 coordinate 362,431,271, forward strand.
CAGAAGGTGAAGTTGATTCGCGATAGGCTCAAGGTAGCCCAATCCAGGCAGAAGAGCTATGCGGATTCTAAATGCAAGGAGACTATTTACGAAGTCGGAGACATAGTTTATCTTCGTGTATCCCCACTTCGAGGAGTTAAGCGCTTTGGAGTGAAGGGAAAGTTAGCGCCACGATTTGTAGGACCATACAAAGTTTTGGAGCGTATGGGAGAAGTTGCCTACAAGTTGGAATTACCCGAAGGATTGTCAAGAGTTCATGATGTGTTCCACGTTTCCCAGTTGAAGAAGTGCCACGCAAAGATGGCTGATATACCACTGAGAGATACAGTACCATTGGAAGCAATTCAGTTGGATAGTGATTTGACTTATGAGGAGAAACCAGTCAAGATTCTCGAATATGCCAGTCGAGTCATGCGCAGCAAGGTTATCAAGTTTTGCAAAGTTTAGTGGAGCCACCATACTGAGGATGAAGCCACCTGGGAGCGAGAGGAAGATCTACGGAAGGACCACCCTCACCTATTTTCTAGCCAACCCGAATCTCGAGGGCGAGATTCATCTTAAGGGGGGTAGGTTTGTAACATCCCAAATTTTCAATTTGGAATGTTATACATTAGATCATCATTGCATATCATATTTTATTGCATTTTGGCTAGATCCTAGAAATTCTACACAACTCAAGGACCCACGGAGAGAGTTGGGGATTTCGTTATTTTCATATTTGAGTTTTCTCGAATTTTGAAAATAGGATCATTTGATTTTATTTATTTTATCATCAATTATCCCAGTTTTAAAAATAAGAGAGAGGAAATAAAATGACTTTCCCAAAATAAAGGAATATTGAGGATTTAATAAAAAAATCAAATAAGATTTTATTTTGGAGTTTTTCGCTATTTTATTTGAATTTAGGAAAAATACGCGTTTTTCAAAATTGCATTTAGGCCCCCAATAAATGTTCATCTTGTCCGGCTTGATTTTAGAAGTCGGGGAAAATTTATTTCGGGATTTTTGGAGTCTGGTTATTATTTCTTTTTATTGTTTTTCTGCGTGAAATTATTTAAAAAAAACGCGAACCGACTTTGGGCCGTGTTCGGCCAGGACTCCGCCTGGCCGGGCCTTTATAAGGCGCCGCCCTGAGCCCGTCAGCCCACCTGAGCCCCACGCCAACCCTAACCCTAATCACCGTCGCCGAGCCGCCGCCGCCCGCCGTCCCGCCACCCGACGCCGTAGCCGCCGACCCGCCGGACGCCGCCGCCCCGTCCCGCCGGACCCCGCCGCCGCCCGCCGGACCCCGCCGCCCCACGCCGGAGGTAGCCGCCGCCCCCGCCGCCAGCGGTTTTCCTCGAGAAAACCGTACGGTTTTTCCGCCGGTTTTTCGTTCGGTTTTGTTAAAAAAACCTAGATCTGTTTTTTCGGTTTCGTTTATTTAGCGGACGTTCGTCCGTATGTTCGTTTTAACAAACGGTTTTCGTTTTTTTTTTCGCAGACAGCGAACGTTCGTTCGTTAGCCTGTTCGTCCGTTTTTCTTTTTCTCGGATTTTCCGCGATTATTTCTGATCGCGATTTCCGATCTGTTTTTCGTTCTAGTATAACTTTTCGCTCGTTTATCGGAATCAGACGATTCAAGCGCCTAGAGTTTCGTCTTGAAACCCTCTTTCTGTTTAACCAACTCAAACAAGTTTTTGCTGCTGTAAAATTTGACTTAGGTCCAGATTAGTAAACGAAGCTTGTTTCTTTCGCCGTTTGACTTTCGTTGCTTCATTTGATTTGATTCTTTTTGCAAACCGGAGTTCTTAAGTTGAACTTTCTAGTTAGATCTCTTATTTGAGTTTTACCTATGCATTAGACGAGTACTCATTGTATGCTTGTTTGTTTGCGATAGAGTACCCGGAGTGCGCCGCTTGCTACTTCGAGTCCCTAGGTTTCACGGATCATCAGCAAGGCAAGTAACACTTTGATCATACCTCTTTTCATACCCAGTTTTATTGCATTAGATCAATCCTCAAACAATTGCATGATTAGGATCTGATTAAATTGTGGCTTGGGAAGTAGCTGATGAGGTAGAACCAATTGCCCTGTTTATTACCAAACCCTTGGGAGTTACTTCTACGTTTGCTTATATTGCTATGCTATGCTAGTAGACGTGGATTGGGTGAGTGTATCCATGACAGATGTGAGATTGTTAATTAAAGGTTCAATTTAAGGTGGCTACTTAAACACACATCTAGGTGGATTGAGGCACCTGGGTATTCCAGCGATTGCCTTTTTTATGGACGGCCACCCAGGCTCAAAGGGATCATGAGATTATTCATGCTAGAAACTTCCGTGTGCAGCCACAAGCTATTATGGGCTCTAGCATAGTTGAATAAGTTGTGTGAACTCTTACAGTGGTAGACTAGCAGATGTAGGGGTTGTAGGTGGTACTGTCTACCCGATCGTAAGGTGCAAACGCTTCTGAAAGACTATGTCTCGGTCATCCGTTTCTCAAACATCATGTAGTGCGAGAATCCCAATGGAGGAGATCGAGTCTTGTGGGGAAAAGTGCGCAAACCTCTGCAGAGTGTATAAACTAATCATGGTTAGCCGTGTCCCCAGTTATGGACAACTTGAGTATCTAGTACTTGGATTATCATGTGAATCTCATCATGTTACTTTAATTAATTTTTGTTGGGATTAATGTTGAAACTTAATTGGGATTGAGATGGTGTCACCCATTCTCAATGTTTAACAACCACCATGATACTTAAATAAAATTTATTCCTTTGCAGTAGGGAAAATTTGGCTTTTCGCAAAGCTGTAACTGTCGTGGAATTATCACGGCAGATGTCCTCGTGCAAGGACTTAGTCGTGGAGCCATCGCAGCTAGGAAGCTTAAAGGGGTTAAACGGGACAAGGAACACGAGGGTTATACTGGTTCGGCCCCTTACGGTGAAGGTAAAAGCCTACGTCCAGTTGAGGTGGTATTACTTAGGGTTTCGATGGCCAGGGAGCTTTGTCGCTATGCCCGGCTCTCGATCTGTACCGCCGTCGGGTCGTCCCTTTATATAGAGAGGTTGACGCCCCGCAGCTCTCAGAGTCCTGGCTGGCTTATAGCAGTATCCGGCTCGGACTCTTAACTACTCTTGCCTTACATTACAAGTCCTTCCATAACGGCGGTTTATCACTACGGGCCTTAAGCCGCCTCCGGATCTTAAGCCCACTATTGATCTGCCATCCTCTAGCCTGGTACTGGGCCTTACGTGATGATCATTATAACGTAACCCGGCCCCTCCTGGGCGGGTGACTCTGATGGTTATATCCTCAACATTAGGCCCCAGATTGATTTGAACCGGTTCATGTCAATCTTCAATCCCTTTGAAAGAAAATCTTCCGGCTTCTGCTTGTGCGAAGGCTATAACCCGCCGTGACGTCATCTTCTGGATTCTTGGTAACCCGCCGTGACGTCATCTTCCATTAAATTCATTTTTTAGTCTGTCATATCCCAACGGATCTTATCTTTAATGACCATCCCAAAAATCGAGGCGTTTCTGTGGCGAGATAATCGCGTCTTGGCCTCCTCGTTTCTCGCGCCCATTTATCAGCCGTCCCTTATAAATAGGCCCGGCCCATAAGCCTTCATCACTCTTCTCCTCCATCGTCTTCCTCCTATAACGCTCCAGAGCCCGAGCTCCGCCGCCGCCGCCGCGCCCCTGGTCTTCGTCAACCTCGGCCGCTGCATCACCCTGAACCGGTCCAGAGAAACGGCGGCAACCTCCGCATCTCACCAGCGCCGGTAAGTCCGCGCCACTCCATACAGTAGATTCGCATTAGGGTTTTGTCGTTCTTCCCCTGTTCTTCGTAGTTCATCTCGAGTTCTTCACAGTTCTTCCACCGCAACCCCTTTTGATCCAGAAAACAGGGTAGAACTCCTACGGTAGTGGTTTCGCACTTCATTTTTATGCTAGTAGATCCCTTTCGTCCACAGAAAGACCTCATTCTGAGCTCATGAACTTCTCTGTATCAGCTTTCTAGGTCTAGAAATTTTTCCTTTTTGGATGATCGTTTGATCCAAAATAATCCCTGCAACCTGTGAAACCTGTTTGTACAACACTTAGACAAAAACCTGCATCTGTTAACCATGGCGGCTCATATCTCCGGCTTAAAAGAGGCCATGTGCTGTGAAATTTCCGGCTTATTCATGATAGAGTTTTAAACAACTTGAATTACTTATGATATCCACAGCAGCTTAGATAACCCGACACACTTTGCCATATATCATTAGGCCCCTTCATAAGCCGCCATCTTAAATACTGAACTGAAAACTTCCTTCGGCTTATATTTGAACCGGACATTTTCTTTTGTCATAGGCTTTCGTCTTTCACCATGCCGCCCAAGGCTCCCAAGGCACCCATTACATGCAACTGGGTGAGATCCAACGTTACTGATGATACCTTAGATGATTTCGTGAAGACGGGTTCCTGCCTAAGAAGGAGGTCATGTCCTATCGTGCCCCTAACCCGTCCGAAGAAAGACCTCAACCAAGAGATGGAGAGGTTGTTATATTTGCTGATCACATGAGCCGGGGCTTTGCTCCTCCTGGCTCAAAATTCTTCAGAGATGTTCTGAACTTTTTCGATCTGCGACCTCAAGACATTGGACCCAATTCTGTGTCGAACATTTGTGACTTTCAAGTGTTCTGTGAGGTATATCTCGGAGAAGAGCCCAGCCTACTGCTCTTTAGGGAGCTGTTTTACCTGAACCGCCAGAACGAATGCGCCAACGGGCCTAGCTTGGAACTTGGCGGAATATCAATTCAACGACGGAGGGATTGTCTCTTTCCTTACGCTGAGCCGCCAAGCCACCCAAAGGACTGGAATCAGACATGGTTCTACTGCCAGGATACTTCTCCGGCTGATGAGAACCCTCTGCCCGGCTTTCGCGCCCTGCGTCTGGAGTCAAACCACCCCCTGCCAGACAAATTGTCTCAAGATGAGCGTCAACCACTTATCCCCACCATCAACAAAATCAAAGCTCTTCTGGGAAACGGCCTTAACGGCGTTGATCTGGTCCGGGTCTGGATTGCTTGGCGGGTGATCCCTCTAAGCCGCCGCCCCGGCTTAATGTGTGATTACACCGGCCGGAAGGATGATCCTCTTCGGCACAGCCCCAACGACTTACTTGAAGACGTCATTGATGACATGACCAAATCCCTTCTGAACGAGAGCTTAGCAGATTGCGAGAGGACCGGCTTAAGTCCATTCTGCAAAGCTAACCCGGCTCCGGCGGTAAGCTACTGATCTGAGCACTTTACTTTTCATTTTAACAATTTTCATCTTTAACTTCAAGAAACCTTTGTTGTATTTTTCAAGCTAATGATAAGTTCTGGAAGGTCAGGTATGACCATGAGGCTGCTAAAAAGCCAGGAAGGCTAAAAAAGCCGCCAGGAGAGCCACTCCCCGGAAGAAGGGGAGTAAGCCTAGCGCCTCAGACCTGCTTCAGCTGGATGACTCCTCCGAGTCAGAGGTAGCCCTTGATTCTTATGCTCTTCTTTGTTTTTTGTTTGTTCTTAACCACCTTATCAACACTGATTATCAGCAGGAGGACACCGGAGCGAGTAACCCGGTGACTGAAGAGGTAACTATACTTTCCTCCGACTCGGAGCCCTTGCCAAGGCTGAAAGTCCGAAGAGTAACCCGGAAAGTAAGATTTTCACATCCTTTAGCTTATCAAGATCCTCAATTTCTTTTGAAGCGACAGATTCACGAGAGCCGGAGGCACACCCGGACCAACAAGGATGCAGACCTCTCCTCCGACTTACCTGAAGCATCAAGGAAGCGCCGGACCGAGGTTATCTCCAACTTATATCCTTTTCATCCTTTGGCGGGCGTCACTCGTCAACCGCTCAATTCTTCTGATCCAAACTATCAGGAAACTTCACCTTCCTCCGGGGACTCCATGCAATCTAACTTGCCGGCTTTCAAGACTGCACCCGGGTAATGATGATCATCTTATTTTGTGCTTATCTTACTCATGTTTTTGCACTAACCTTTTGACTTTCAGTGCACAAGCAAAGCTCAGCAAGAGGGCAAAGAAAAGTCACCCAGTCGAAGAACCGGTCTTGACTGAAACCAACGCCTCTGCTTCTGAGCCGCCGTCTGCACCAGCTCCAGAAACCACCGCTCCAACTGAACAACAAGCCATGGAGAGTTCTGACAACCCGGAGATCCCCAGCTTAGCTCAGCAGGCCGATGACCCGGATGTGGTGATTACCCGGACCGAGTATGTTGAGCCGGGAAGACCCACTGTGCTAGCCAGATGCTCTGCTAAAGAAGAACTGCTGGAGCGCCGCAGGACTAGACTGGATATCACTGACTATGCTAACTTGAGCATTGGAGACATTGTTTCTAGTTACATTGGTCAAGTGCACAACAGCCGGGCCCTGGAGATTGATATGGTGAAGCAGATACAGCAAAAATCCGAGGTACAACTCTCTTGCTTACTCCATAGTCATCCTTACCATGCTAGCCCCCAAGTCTATTACTTATGATAGAATATGTTGTAGACTTAACTTCCGGCTTACCTTCATGAACCAGCACTTATAAATAGAATCGTTCAGCATACATTAGCCCCCAAGTGCCAAGTGTCTTTGCTTGCAAAGTGCTTGGGACTTTAATGTTGCATGATAATCACTCAAACTGTAACCCGGAATTTGTACAGGCTGCCTGCAAGAATTTTGAATCGGAAATCTCTGAGCTGAAGAACTGCCTGAAGACTCAGGAAACTGAGACCCGGAAGGCCAATGCCAAGTTTGAGTTCAGTGTTGCTGCACAAGAAAAACTGAAGAAAAAATTTGAAATAGAAAGAAAAACTTGGGCCGACGAGAAGACTGCCTTGCTCAGCCAGGCCGAACAAGCGGAGGCTGCCCTTACTGAAAGAACCGCCGAACTCTCCGGCTTAAAACACCATGTGTCACAGATGGTCTCCGCAATCTTCGGTAAGTTATTCGGTAAGCTCTTAACAAGTTTACATTCTTCATGTCTCATAAGTCCCATCGTTGCCATCAGCTCACCTGACGTTATTATGCAGGTCCCAGAAGCTCCAATCTAAATCAGAACGTGCTGACCAAGCTGAAGGCGGTTTACACCTTGGTGGAGCAACTCTACACCGGGTCACAACGTGCTTTAGCCATTGTGGCTCTGTCCAATGAGGTTCCGACTCACCTGGCAGACGTACTCAGGCGGCTTGCCGTTCTTCCTCAACGCTTCCAAGAGCTGAGATGGGCTTCTGCTAGAGCCGGAGCTATAGCTGCTCTGAGCCGGGCCAAGGCTTTTCTCCCGGAGCTAGACCCGGCCGACATCGCTCTTGGATACCCCAGCCTGAAGGAAGACGGTACCCCCTTTGACCAGAAAGACTTCGCCGCCTGTGTGAAGAGCGTGCGCCCGGTGGCTACCTTGATTGGAAATGACATAGATCTTACCAAGTATCAGCCGGGCTATGACGCGGAGAATCAGAGGATCCCAACTCCACGCTATGAAGCAGTCAGCCTGATCCCGCCGACTCGTAAGCATACCTTCGCCCCATAGTTGACCCGGCCGGGTTAATTGATGATGAGGCTCAATTTGAAGCTTTGAGCGGCATTGACTGGAAATCATCAACCTTTCAGGTCATGGGAACAGCCGGAGGAGCGGAGAGGGATGAGCCGGGAACTTCAACCCAACAAGCACCTTGATTTCTTAGGCGGCTCATGGTTACACCTTAAAACAATGCCTCACCTTTTGGACTCGGGGAGTCCTGTAATAGAGTAGGACAAACACTTAATTTTGTCATGCCATCGTGCACGTGTAGAGTGCTTAACACCGTTGAAGCTGCTCCTTTATATTCCTCCGGGTTATGTTCGATCATCTACTTTCCTTAAGTTAAAGAGCTGTCTTTAATGTCCTGCATAGAAAACAAATCACAAGTCTCTGGGCGGCCTACCGCACTGAGAGGCATATATTTTACATATAACCCGGAATATGAACCAAAGTCATCAAAGACCGGCTCTCAATTATATCCTCGAGGTAACCATAATAGCATACTTGCAAGCCTTCAAGTATACTTCCGGTTTATGTAACCCAAATAATGAGGTTGAGAACTCAACTCCGGTTCACCAGCATCGATAATGCTTATTGTGTGCTATCAACATTATTAATCAAAGTTAAGCCGGCGGAGTAAGAACCGCCCTTGCACACTGTTGCAAACCAGAAGATCAAAACTTAGGGCTTCTGATTCGAATACGACCAGAGAACCGTCCCAAAGGGGTTAAGCTAAGATTCGAACGCGATCATATAGCCCCCAGTGGCTTTGGCGTTGCCGATCAAGAGGGTACCGACAGCTATGTTCTCTTTGGTTCGAATACGACCTATGTTTGAACAGGAAGCCCCCAAATGACCTTGAGAATTGTTTAACGACGCTGATTCGAATACGATCCACGTCGGTTCCCAAAGGGGGTTGAGCTATGATTCAAATATGATCAAGAAAAACTCCCCAATGAGCTCGGCAATTTGCCAATCAAGTGGGTATCGACAGCTATGTTCTCTTTGGTTCGAATACGACTTATGTTTGAACAGGAAGCCCCCAAATGATCATATCGTTAACGGCTAGATTCGGATACGATCATAAGCCGGATCAACCTCCAAGTGACCATGGAATGTTGTAATAGAAATAACAATAACACATTTGCCGTTGGAGGAGAAAAGGACAGAGGTCCTGCTTTATTATTTATCATAATATATACATGGCTATAGAAATATGTATATTTTGGGAGCTGGTGGCTCAAGTGTAATAAGGCCGAAGCTGAGCTATGTTCCACGGCCGACGGGTCTCTTCCTCTGACTTACGTGAATCTTTGTGCTCCCGAACATCGATAAGGTAGTATGACCCGTTGTGCAAGTTCTTGCTGACCACAAAGGGCCCTTCCCAAGGCGGGGACAACTTGTGCCCATCTGTTTGATCTTGGATGAGCCGGAGCACCAGATCACCTTCCTGGAAGACTCTGGACTTAATCCGGCGGCTGTGATAGCGGCGCATGTCTTGTTGGTAAATCGCCGAGCGAGCCGCTGCCACATCACGCTGTTCATCCAACAAGTCAAGAGCATCTTGGCACGCCCGCTCATTATCCGCCTCAACATAAGCCGCCACTCGAGGCGAGTCATGACGAATGTCACTTGGGAGGACCGCCTCCGCTCCATAAACCATGAAGAAAGGCGTGTAACCCATAGACCTGTTAGGAGTAGTATTGATGCTCCATAACACGGAGGGTAACTCCTCCACCCAACAACCCGGCGTCCGTTGCAAAGGGACCAAAAGCCGGGGCTTGATGCCCTTCAAGATTTCCTGATTAGCTCTCTCAGCTTGACCATTGGACTGAGGGTGAGCCACTGATCAAACATCAAGCCGGATATGCTCTCGTTGACAAAACTCCTCCATGGCGCCCTTAGATAGATTGGTACCATTGTCAGTTATAATGCTGTGTGGAAAACCAAAGCGAAATATCACCCTTTTCATGAACTGGACTGCTGTGGCCGCGTCACACTTGCTAACTGGCTCTGCCTCAACCCACTTTGTGAACTTGTCAACCGCCACCAAGAGGTGGGTCTTCTTATCCTTGGACCTTTTAAAAGGCCCAACCATATCAAGCCCCCAGACCGCAAATGGCCAAGTAATTGGAATCATCCTCAATTCTTGAGCCGGCACATGAGCCCGTCGCGAGAACCTCTGGCAACCGTCACATTTACTGACCAAATCCTCTGCATCAGCATGAGCCGTCAGCCAATAGAAACCATGACGAAAAGCCTTGGCCACAAGGGATTTTGAGCCGGCATGATGGCCAAAATCCCCCTCATGAATTTCACGTAAAATCTCTTGACCTTCCTCAGGGGAAACACAACGCTGGAAAGTTCCAGTGACACTGCGACGATGTAGCTCGCCATTGATAATTATCATTGACTTAGACCGCCGGGTTATTTGTCTGGCCAAAGTCTCATCCTCAGGCAACTCTCCCCGGGTCATGTAAGCCAAGTAAAGTACTGTCCAGTCTGGGGTAATGTGGAGAGCCGCCACCAACTATGCCTCCGGGTCAGGGACAACCAAGTCTTCCTATGTAGGCAACTTGACAGAAGGGTTATGCAAAATGTCCAAGAAAGTATTAGGCGGCACCGGCTTTCGCTGAGAGCCCAGCCGGCTTAATGCATCAGCCGCCTCGTTCTTCCTGCGATCGATGTGCTCTACTTGGTAACCCTGAAAATGTCCAGCAATGGCATCAACTTCACGGCGATAAGCCGCCATGAGAGGGTCCTTGGAATCCCACTTGCCTGACACTTGTTGGGCCACTAAATCTGAGTCGCCAAAGCACCTTACCCGGCTCAAGCTCATCTCCTTAGCCATCCGAAGACCATGGAGCAAGGCCTCATACTCAGCTGCATTGTTAGTACAGGGAAACATCAACCGTAGCACATAGCAAAACTTGTCACCTCGAGGGGAAGTTAATACAACTCCAGCCCCCGAGCCTTCCAATTGCCTAGACCCGTCGAAGTGAATAGTCCAGTATGTATTATCCGGTTTCTCTTCAGGCACCTGCAGCTCTGTCCAATCGTTGATGAAATCCACCAATGCTTGAGACTTGACAGCAGTGCGTGGTACGTACTTCAGACCATGAGGCCCAAGTTCTATAGCCTACTTAGCCACTCTTCCTGTGGCTTCTCTGTTTTGGATGATATCTCCCAGGGGAGCAGAGCTAACCACAGTGATAGGGTGACCCTGGAAATAATGCTTAAGCTTCCGGCTTGCCATGAATATCCCATAAACAAGCTTCTGCCAATGTGGATACCGTTGTTTGGACTCAATGAGTACTTCGCTGACATAGTAAACCGGCCGCTGAACCGGATACTCCTTACCCTCTTCCTTACGCTCCACCACCATAGCCACACTGATGGCTCGTGTGTTAGCGGCTACATACAGCAATAAGGGCTCCTTGTCAACAGGAGCAGCAAGGACTGGGGGCTCAGCCAGCTGTCTCTTCAAATCCTCAAAAGCAGCATTAGCAGCATCATTCCAGATAAAGTCATCTATTTTCTTCATCAACTGGTACAGTGGCATGGCCTTTTCACCCAAACGGCTTATAAACCGTCTCAAAGCAGCGATGCGGCCCGCCAGACGCTGGACGTCATTTATGCACGCCGGCTTAGCCAGAGAGGTGATTGCCTTGATCTTTTTCGGGTTAGCTTCAATGCCTTTGTGAGAAACCAGAAAACCCAAGAGCTTGCCTGCGGGAACACCAAAAACACACTTGGCCGGGTTAAGCATCATCTTGTAAACCCGGAGATTATCAAAGGTTTCTCTAAGATCATCTACCAGGGTCTCCTTCTCCCTGGATTTAACCACGATATCATCCACATAGGCGTGAACATTGCGCCCAATCTGGTTATGAAGACAATTCTGCACACAACGCTGGTAAGTCGCCTGCGCACTCTTGAGCCCAAAAGGCATAGATACATAACAGAAGGCTCCAAAGGGAGTGATGAACGCCGTCTTCTCCTGGTCCTTAACTGCCATTTTAATCTGATGGTATCCAGAATAAGCGTCCAAAAAACTTAAGCGCTCACAACCCGCCGTAGCATCAATAATTTGATCAATACGGGGGAGAGCAAAAGGATCAGCCGGACAAGCTTTGTTTAAATCCGTGTAGTCCACACACATCCGCCAGGTGCCGTTCTTCTTGAGCACGAGCACCGGGTTAGCTAACCATTCTGGATGAAAAACTTCAACAATAAACCCGGCCGCCAAGAGCCGGGCCACCTCCTCACCAATGGCGTTCCGCCTCTCCTCATTAAACCGCCGAAGAAATTTCCTGGCCGGCTTAAATTTCGGATCAATATTGAGAGTGTGCTCAGCGAGTTCTCTAGGTACACCTGGCATGTTAGAAGGTTTCCATGCAAAAATGTCCCTGTTCTCACGGATGAACTCGATGAGCGCGCCTTCCTATTTTGGATCCAGATTGGCACTGATGCTGAACTGCTGAGATGAGTCACCTGGAACAAGGTCAACAAGTTTAGTCTCATCAGCTGACTTAAATTTCATTGCCGGCTCATGCTCCGTGGTCGGCTTTTTCAAGGACGTCATATCTGTCGGGTCAACATTGTCCTTGTAAAACTTCAACTCCTCTGTCGCACAAACAGATTCAGCGTAAGCCGCGTCACCTTCCTCACACTCCAAGGCTATCTTTCGGCTGCCATGAACCGTAATGGTCCCATTGTGACCCGGCATCTTGAGCTGCAAATACACGTAACACGGCCGTGCCATGAACTTGGCATAAGTCGGCCGCCCAAATAACGCATGATACGGACTTCTTATCTTAACCACCTCAAAGGTTAATTTTTCCGCCCTGTAGTTGTACTCATCTCCAAAAGCCACTTCCAGCTCAATCTTACCAACTGGATATGCCAACTTACCAGGCACCACACCATGGAAAACAGTATTGGACTGGCTGAGGTTCTTATCAATCAACCCCATACGACGGAAGGTCTCATAATAGAGGATGTTGATGCTGGTGCCTCCGTCCATGAGCACTTTAGTGAATTTATATCCCCCCACCTGAGGAGCCACCACCAGGGCCAGGTGACCCGGATTATCAACCCGGGGAGGGTGATCTTCCCTACTCCACACAATAGGCTGCTCAGACCATCTTAAATAGCGTGGAACCGCCGGCTCAACAGCATTCACAGCCCTTTTATGAAGCTTCTGATCTCGCTTGCACAGACTGGTGGTAAACACATGATACTGTCCACCATTGAGCTGCTTTGGATTGGTCTGGTATCCCCCCTGCTGCTGATGATGATGACCCTGGCCGGACTGCTGATTAAAGCCCCCTTGAACATTCTGAGAATTGGAATTTGAACCGCCGCCTGGGCCATGAAAGCCGCCAGCGCCTGAGCCGCCGCCCGGGTCACTGTTGCCATTGAAAGCATTGGAATTTTTAAAGGCCTTCATGATTGCCCAGTCCTTCCACAGATGAGTGGCCGGCTTTTCCCTAGAGCCATGCCTTGGACAAGGCTCATTCAACAACTGCTCAAGCGTCGGGCCTGACCCGCCGACGCGGGGAGGTGGTCTCCCCTTGCGCCGGTGGTTGTTACCCTATGAACTGGCGTTGGCCACAAACTCCATACTGCCATCAGCCTTACGCTTGTTACCTCCCTGGTTCGCCGGGTTATGCTGGGGGCCCTTGCCATTGCCATTCCGTTTTCCCTTCCCTGTCCTTTCATCATCCGACGCGGGATCCTTGGTACTATCAGAGTCGGCGTACTTAACCAGAGCCGCCATCAGCGTACCCATATCATTGCAATCGCGCTTGAGCCGCCCGAGCTTCATTTTCAGGGGCGCAAAGCGACAATTCTGCTCTAACATTAAGACTGCAGAGCCGGCATCCATCTTATCAGATGAATGTATTATCTCTTTGACCCGGCGAACCCAATGGGTTGTAGATTCACCCTCCTGCTGGTTACAGTTAGTCAAATCCACAATTGACATAGACTGCCTACAGGTATCTTTGAAGTTTTGGATGAACCGGGCCTTTAGTTCAGCCCAAGATCCAATAGAGTTCGGTGGCAGTCCTTTCAACCAAGTGCGGGCAGTCCCATCTAACATCATGGTGAAGTACTTGGCCATTGCCGCTTTGCTGACCTCCAGCAACTCCATAGCCATCTCGTAACTCTCGATCCATGCTCCGGGTTGTAAATCAGCCGTGTAATTAGGAACCTTCCTAGGCCCCTTGAAATCCTTGGGCAGACGTTCATTACGGAGAGCCGGCACTAGACAAGGAACACCTCTGGTCCTCGTAGGTATACCCGCGTCGATGGAAGCCGTCGGGTAAGCCGGGAGTGGCTGGTAAGCCGTCAACTGAGCCGCCTGCTCCGCCTCTTGCCATGCTCTGTCTTGGTCTACCGCATTAAAGGCCCCATTATGAACCGGGCCATGGCCAGGAGGCAGGTCACGGCGTCGGACATTGCTTGAGCCGGTCCCCGAGTCCATGTGCCTGCTATAACTCGGGCTCCGGCCTGGACAAGGGGTTGAATGAATCCTGTCCCGGCTATAAGAATATGCCTCCTGTTGCGCCAGAGCTGTCTGAAGGAGCTCTCTGACCCGGCGAGTCTGAACCGCCATTGGAGAGTCTCCATCGATTGGGAGAGCCGCCAGTCGCGCCACCGCGGCGACCATGTTTTCCAACGGGTTGGCATAATGACCCGGTGGTATTGGCACGTACTGAGGCGGGGCAGTGTTCACCCGGGGAGGCCCCATCACTTGGGGCCGAATTGACGTTCCCGCCCCGGGCGTCATGATCTCTGGCGGGTTACTGGGCCCTGCACCAGGCGTGTTGAAGAGGTTTCGAGGATCATAAACCGGAGGGAGTCGAGATTGGGCCTTTTGATGCCTCCTTCTCATGATCTCATTGGACGCGTTCTGATCCATCGTGAGCCGTAAAGACTGTGCCTGAATTAGCTGAGTCTGGGCGTCGAGAGCCGCCCTCTCCGCAGCCATCCTGATCCCTTCCGCCACCAGATCCTCCTTGGCTTTTGCTAGATCCAACTTTAACTGTGCCACCTCCGCGTCATGCTGAGCTTGATCCGCTGGGGCGACCGTAGCGGTTAACAGGGTCGTCATCTTGTCTGTGAGATCCATCAGCGCCTGAGCCGGCGAGGGCACAGGGCTTCCTGCCCCGGCAGCGGGGTTTTGAACAGGTTGTGCGCCAGCCATGAAGATTCCAACCCGGCTCGGCGGCTCAAAGGGGTCCGGAACACTGTCGCCATCGGAACAACCCCTGAGCCTGCCATCTTGAAGTTGATATAACGAATCAGTCTCCTCTGTGGATGACTCGCCGTCAGAGCGAGCGGCCGTCTCATCACCAGATCCAGATCCTTCAGAGAGCCCTCCATGGACGCATCCCACGAAAGCACGCTTCAAGGCAGGCAAAGTCCGGGCGGGTCGTGCACGTTGAGCCGTCTCGATGAGATCGGCGCAGAGGTCCGGCTCAGGGCCCGGCTCACCAATCTTGCCAATAAAGACATGGATTCCGCCGAAGGGGACTCGGTACCCGTACTCAATTGAGCCGGCGTCGGGGCCCCAGTTTGCATCGTTGATGTAGAGCTTGCCGCGACGACTCTTGGTCATCCGGCCCATAGCGTATCCCTTGCGCCCTTCGAAGCTGCCCTTCAAGAACTCAAATCCACCGTGCGCCAGCCCCACGGTGGGCGCCAACTATCGTGGAATTATCACGGCAGATGTCCTCGTGCAAGGACTTAGTTGTGGAGCCATCGCAGCTAGGAAGCTTAAAGGGGTTAAACGGGACAAGGAACACGAGGTTTATACTGGTTCGGCCCCTTACGGTGAAGGTAAAAGCCTACGTCCAGTTAAGGTGGTATTACTTAGGGTTTCGATGACCAGGGAGCTTTGTCTCTATGCCCGGCTCTCGATCTGTTGTCTCTCATTCTGAACCGCCGTCGGGTCGTCCCTTTATATAGAGAGGTTGACGCCCCGCGGCTCTCAGAGTCCCGGCCGGCTTATAGCAGTATCCGGCTCGGACTCTTAACTACTCTTGCCTTACATTACAAGTCTTGCCATAACGGCGGTTTATCACTACAAGCCTTAAGCCGCCTCCGGGTCTTAAGCCCACTATTGATCCGCCATCCTCTAGCCTGGTACTGGGCCTTACGTGATGATCATTATAACGTAACCCGACCCCTCCTGGGCGGGTGACTCTGATGGTTATATCCTCAACAGTAACCATAGAGCTTTCCACCAGCCATATATGCATGTAGTATAGCATTATCCTGTTCATTACTCTCTATGTGTTACATTGCCAGCATATTCCATGTGCTAACCCATTTTCGGGCTGCAACATTTCATGTTGCAGACTCTTCAGACGACGAGTAAGGTGCCTTAGGTTTTGGTCTTGTACTCAGTGATGTCGTTGGAGTTGATGGACTCGCTTATCTTCCAAGTCTTCCGTTGTTATCATTTTTAGATGGCCTTAAGCCATATTTATTGTATTAAGTTCTCTTTTGAGACATTCGATGTAATAAGTGTGTGATTGCTACTCTGTTATAAATCCTTCGAGTACTGTGCGTGTCAGCATTACTGATCCAGGGATGACACTGATGCACAGAGACTTGACCGTCTGAGGTCTGGTCGCTACACAAGTTCAAAAGGAAAAGCCTGCCGTGTTCGCGTCGCACCCCCACACGGTTGGTCCGGCACGCCGCTCAAGGGGGAATGCGTGCTGTGTTGCATTTTCACTTACAAGTGGGACTGCAGTTGAGCAAACCGACTATCGGCAAACCCCCACCCCGCCCACCGCACGATGGCTGAGAAAACAGGAGGGAGAAGAGATGGATGTAGCACGGACTCCAAGAAAATTGGTGTCGGATGGGACTCGTGTGGGTGGCGTGTGCCGTACTGCTAGACATGAATGCTAGTTATGGCCCATGCCACCCCACTATATCGAGGTGCTGGTTACATAGAACAAATATCCTGGAGTCCGTGCTCAGCCCTCCTCTATCTCTCTTCTCAGCCAGGCAGCAGACGCTCATATGCGGTCCCACATGTCAGTGAAAATGCAAGAGGACCCACTGAAGCTGCACATCTTTCACCTTGAAGTGCTGGTGATGAAAAACAAATCCAATAAAGATCTTCGGTGGCCGCTTTTGGAGTTACTCAAGAGTAGTAAGACTCTATTTACAGTTTGACCCAAGATGCACATCACATGGCTTCAACTCCCACTCCATTTTCTTGCATGACACGACCTGGATGCTGGATGTCCCACGTGTCGGCAAAAGGAGGAAGAACTCGACCAAATCTCCGGTTGTGCTCTCGGATTATACTAGTTGTGCTAACTTAAAATTTTATTGTGTATAATGGATGCAAGTTTTGGTATTGGGAAGAACAGTACAATGATATATTGATAGAGCGCAGTTTAGTAGATGTTCTAGCACTTTTAGCTAGCATAGAGGCTAGAGATGAGACTAGTGCACTTGTTGACAGAATAGAGGCTAGACACGTCTACTTCTTTACACTCGAAGAAGAAAGAAGCACGCAAGATCAAGCCTCCGCAGATCAACAATGAATGCATCGAGAAGGCACTAATCCAATTTACAGGAGCAGTTACGGAAGTTGGATATCTTCTAAAATGTATTCTTGTGGTTCTTGTTTTCTTTGGTCTTGCTTTTCTAGTCAAAATTTTGGTGATGTATTTCCATGTACCAAAAAATCAATGATGAAAAAAAGATATGTGTTTGCAAAGAAAAATGTACGCGGCCAGGATGCATCCGCGCGTTCGGCGCACGGCCACCGCATCCGGGAAATGGCCCGGACACGACCCCATTGCCCTACCCAAACGGACAGAATCCGGGCAAAACGGAGGTCCGTTTGGGGTCGTGCGTTGGAGTTGGCCTTACAAGTGGGACCGCACTTGAGGAAACCGACTAACGGCAAACCCCCACCTCACCCGCCGTGCGATGGCTGAGTTAGAGAAACGACGAGGTTGAAGAGATTGTTGTAGCACGGACTCCAAGAAATATGGTGTCAGATGGAAGTCGTGCTGGTGGTGTGTGCTGTACTCCTGGACGTGAATGCTTGTTCTGGCCCATGCCACCCTACTACTCCTACTACTTATAGTAGTAGTATCGAGGATTCGAGGTGCTGGTTACGTACAGCGAACACATTAACATATGGCCCACCTCACACTGTGGCCAAATTTCCTGGAGTCTGTGCTAGGTTAAAAAGTGTTCTTTGTGAGGATGGGTGGCTGGTCTCAAGTTTAAAACTTGTTGTATTACGTACGTAGACGTAGATATAGTGCAGCATGTGAAGCTAGTACAAATAGTGTACTATTGTTTATTGGCCTCATCCGATAACCTGTTGCACCGTCGCAGCACCCACTCAGAGAAGCGACTCGAAAGCCATTCATAAATTTAGTAAGTTTATCACAGGCATATCATTTTATTACATACAACATGTCATCAAGCCACAACGACAATGAGGATACATTAAAAATACTAAAGTTTTCATCACACAACAAATAACAAGCAATGAAATGAACTTCAACTCAACCAATCCTCGGCGTTGGAAATGCTTGCTTTGAACCACAAGTGATTCTCTGGGAAGAGCCAGCTACTGTCAATCTCGAGACCAACGCAGGACTAATCATCCAGGCTGAAGCGGCCTACTATATCACGACCAGGGTAGGGAACCACCACAATGTCCAATGTATAGATACAGTTGCTTCTCATAAATGGTAGTAACGTTGTGTCAACAGCAGTTGGATCGCCTTTCACCATCATTGGATAGTTTTGTCCAAGGAAGAGCAAGTTTGCTCCAAGACTATCAATACTATACCAGGGAGAAGGTGTTGGCGCTAGCACACTAGTATCCATCCCGAATACCATGCAACGGGTGTTGGAATAGGTCCGGAGAGTGCGACCATGGGAGAGAACACCTGCTCCCTCAGTAGTAACATCAGCAGTGGGCTGTATACAGACAAGAAGTGGTGATCCATTGGAATTAGTTATAAAAAAATTCAAGTATAGGTGGTGGAATGTTCACAGGACCTTGGAAACACAAGAAGAAGGTTAATTAGTAGAGAAGGGAAACATGCTAACTCGCATGCATGTGGATGAAACAATTATAATTACGGTGGAAGACAAACGTACCAAAACTACGAGGATCCCATGCAAAAACAGTGCCACGAGTGGTGGCAGCAAACACAAGACCCTCGTATTCAATTGCATCATAGTACACATCTGTGTATAGAAACTGATTTTTGAGCAATATCCATCCAGTCGAACCATGAAGGACGGCAACAAGCTTGTCGAAGATAGCAACAACTTGATAGTTCTTGCAATTCCAAGAGCGGTTGGGAACTCGAGAAATTGCTATCTTCCGTAGACGACAGTCACCATGATCATATTTGAACGTACGTAGATCATCCGTGTGCTCAACCTCAGGGCACTCGGAGATTTTTGGAAGTGGAATCCGCTGATGAGTGTACACATTCACAAGTTCCCACTCGCAGTTGTACCCAATATAAACAACCCAATCTCCATTTGCGCATGCCCAAGCCTTGCCCTCAAGCGATGGCATCTTAACATGATACGTATCATTATCAAGCGGCATCAACTTGCACAAGGCGAGGCTTCCCTCGTCCCCGCGCCAGTCAGCAGGGTCACGACGAAGAAGATAGGGGAGATCAAACCGCTCCTGGACCCTTGGGTTCCTTGTAATGATGTTATTAGTTGAGTCGAGAATGGTCTTGAACGAACCTGCCATGCTAGCCGAGGTGATGATGTCGCACCGATCAATGAGTTCCCCCACCACGTCATCTTTCAGATCGGGGCAAGAATAACGGGGTCGTTTCCGGCTTGTTCCCTCCATGGAGAAGACGATCGAACAATGGCAGAAGGAAGGGTGAAGGAAAATGGAGGAGGGAGGAAGAGCGTGCGACAACAGTTCCAAATCAAGAGGGAAAGGCGAAGAGTCGGTGGACGATTGCCAGTTTGCCACGGTACACGAAGAGGCACCCCGGCCTACACGTCCTTTCGGAAATTGTACAAAAGGACTCGTCGTCATCTCACTGACATGTTGGAACGGGACCACATGTCAACGAAACATGGTGTGTAATTTCTCGTGCAAAATGCGATCTGGCCGCGTTGGCCCGAGGTGCCGCATTAGTTATCGACCTTTATTTTTTTAACATACAATCTGAGTGGATAGCTCCTGTGGTCATCACACGTGAGCGGATATATAGGTGGGCTAGGTGGGCAGGCGGCAACAATCTAAGTGCTAAAAGAGTTGATCTCGAAAAAATAGTTGATCCAATGCTTGGTTTTGTTTGGATTTTCCAACTATGACCATTGGATAGAGTGAATCAATGGCTTATGTTCAAAGTTATTCTCGTACTATAGAATGGTATAGGAACGTGGAGAGATTTGGTTGATTTTATATCGCTGAATAATATAAAATATTATGAGTGCAGATGCTCCACCCCGAGGTTTGTAGCTCCTTCTCGGTCGTCGGGAATCTATGTTCTTCCAGTCTTTCGTTTAAGACATGAGCTTTGTTCATCCTGTTGCCGACACATGGGACATCTATATGCCTCCATTTTACAAAATCATAATATATGCCTCCATGACACGCGGGACATCTAGCATCAAGGTGGCGTGTCATGCAAGAAAATGGAGATATGCAGTGCGTAAGTGAGTCGTGCACTTCGATGGCACCTAGTACTACGCAATAATTTTTCTCCTCGATGGCACGTGAATAGTGCATGTACTCAATGACAGAGCACGGGATGGTAGCCATGGACATGGCCGGCCCTTTTTGAAGAGAGTACTAATAAATACGTAACTTTGATGTGTCCCGTCAACTCGCAGAACGACGAGAAGCTTGCTTACTACGCCTTCTCCCTCACCAACGCGTGCGCGGTGGCTCGCAGCACGAGGAGAAACTTTTGCTTACAAGCGGCAGACGTGCAGCAGTTCATTTGGTGTCAGATTGCCAGAAGTAGTACAGTACCATCATTATTGTTCGACTTCCGGTAGAGGAGAAGAGCCAAGCGCAAGGTCACCTACTAACCTAGTACAGTACTACTACAGCCAAAGCTGGTCCACCTTTTTAGAGCATGGTTAATTAATATAGGCGGATCTTGCAGCGGCACATCATTTAGAGCAAGTACTCTCTTCGTAGGATCAAAGGAAGTGAAACAAAAGTTGGAGTGGATGCTAGATTTCCAATTAAAACATGATTACATAGGAAAAAAAATCATATAGCATTCTATCCTACTCCCTCCCTCCCGGTTTATAGGGCTCAAATCTCATCAACCAAGGCATTTTGTGAGTGGAGGAATATATCTCGTACTTTACAAAACTACCCCAATTAAACTCATGCATTAATTTGGATTAATTACAGTGCATGCATGCTTGGCCCCTTGATGAGTAGGAACATTACATGCATTGGTGTGTTCCTTTTTAATTCTTGCATGCAAAGATTTAATGCGCATTGGAAACTAAAATGAGATGGAGATGAGCCCTCTAAATTGGAAAAACAAAAAAGTTGAGATAAGCCTTATAAACCGGAAAGGAGGGAGTATGAATCAAACGACCAATGTAGGAAAATTATGAGGGGGTCTCTCCAACAGTGTTCCTCGGCTCGCACCTAGCATCACGGTGGTCGAACTTGGAGTCATTCATCTGGTACACGTGGCATCTCAGATCTGGTACTCCAATTTTAGGTTGGCTCTATGTGATGTGGCAACTTCATATACTAACCGGATGCTGGCTATACTACTACGCTACTCACACTCCAAGAAGTGACTCGAAAACCATTCATAAATTGAGTCTATGACACGCATTTGCAAATGTACCATTCATTACATACAACAAGTCATCAACACACAACGACAACGATGATACATGTTGGATTATAGATTATTTCCAACAAAACATTCCAGTAAATACTAAAGTTTTCATCACACAACAAATAACAAGCAATGAAATGAACTTCAACTCAACCAATCTTTGGCGTTGGAAGCGCTTGCTTTGAACCATAGGTGCTCTGGGAAGGGCCAGCTATTGTCAATATCGAGAGCAACGCAGGACTGATCATCCAGGCTGAAGCGGCATACATCAGGAGCAGGGTAGGGAACCACCGCAATGTCCGAGGTATAGATACAGTTGCTTCTCATAAATGGTAGTAACGCTGTGTCAACAGCAGCTGGATCGCCTTTAACCATCATTGGATAGTTTGGTCCAAGGAAGAGCGAGTTTGCTCCAAGACTACCAATATTGTACCAGGGAGAAGGTGTTGGCGCTAGCACACTAGTATCCATCCCGAATACCCTGCAACGGGTGTTGGAATACGTCCGGAGAGGGCGACCATGGGAGACAACACCTGCTACCTCAGTAGTAACAATCATAGTGCACTGTATACAGACAAGAAGAGGTGATCCATCGGAATTAGTTGGCAGGCGCCACTGAGTATATAAGTTATGCTCGTCCCCATGCTCGTGATCATCACCATCGTCATCTCCCCCTTGGTTATAAAATTTTTCAAGTATAGGTGGTGGAATGTTCACAGGACCTTGGAAACACAAGAAGAAGGTTAATTAGTAAAGGGAAACTTGCTAACCCGCATGCATGTGGCTGAAACAATTATAATTACAGTGGAAACCAAATGTACCGAAACTACAAGGATCCCATGCAAAAACAGTGCCACGAGTGGTGGCAGCAAACACAAGATCCTCGTATTCAATTGCATCACAGTACTCATCCGTGTACAGAAACTGATTTTTGAGCAATATCCATGGACGAACCGTGGAATCAGTAACGACGGCAACAAGCTTGTCGAAGATAGCAACAACTTGATAGTTCTCGTAATTCCAAGAGCGGTTGGGAACTCGAGAAATTGCTATCTTCCGTAGACGACAGTCACCATGATCTTATTTGAATGTACGTAGATCATCTGTGTGCTCAACCTCAGGGCACTCCGAGATTTTTGGAAGTGGAATCCGTTGACGAGTGTACACATTCACAAGTTCCCACTCGCAATTGTACCCAATATAAACAACCCAATCTCCATTTGCACCAGCCCAGGCCTTACCCTGAAGCGATGGCATCTTGACATCACACATATCGTTATCAAGCGGCATCAACTTGCACAAGGCGAGGCCTCCGTCGTCCGCGCCCATGCGAACAGGCTTATAGCGAAGAAGATATGGGAGATCAAACCGCTCCTGGACCCTTGGGTTCCTTGTAATGATGTTATTAGTTGAGTCGAGAATGGTCTTGAACGAACCTGCCATGCTAGCCGAGGTGATGACGTCGCACCGATCAATGAGTTCCCCCACCATGTCATATTTCAGATCGGGCTCGGAATAACGGGGTCGTTTCCGGCTTGTTCCCTCCATGGAGAAGACGATCGAACAATGGCAGAAGGAAGGGTGAAGGCAAATGGAGGAGGGAGGAGGAGCGTGCGACAGCAGTTCCAAATCGAGAGGGAAAGGCTAAGAGTCGGTGGATGGTTGCCAGTTTGCCACGGTACACGAAGAGGCGCCCCGACCTACACGTCCTTTTGGAAATTATACAAAAGGACTCACCATCGTCTCACTAACATGTTGGAACGGGACCACATGTCAACGAAACATAATGTGTAATTTCTCTTGCAAAATGCAATCTGGCCGCGTTGGCCCGAGGTGCCACATTAGTTATCGACCTTTATTTTTTTAATGGCGTGCCGTTCAGTTTTGAAGCACGACTAACTGGTACTGTTTGCAGAGAAAATATAAACTACTCTACCACTACTCCACCTCTAGTACTAGTAGTATAAAAAAGCTATATAGGCTGGAGCTTTAGAGCTTTCTTGCTAATGGCTGCCCACTTGCTTCTCACACTATCACCCTCTCTCCAGATCTAAAAAATACGGCCTCTCTCTCCCTCCTCACCGGTGATCACAGATCCGCCGGGGAAGAAAAGGACGTGCAGCGTTGACGCACTCGTCGTCGGCGAGCGAGGTCACGCACTGACGACAAGGTCGTCCTCTCAGACCTAGCGCCCGCGCGGGATGGCCTCCGTCCGCAAGCTCGCTACCGTAGTGCGTGCACTTCCCGCCGACCCTCAGGTATGCTACCTCTTTTCGAGCCATACCCTTGTTCTATTGCCCCATCTGCCACGTCGCTGCATGTGGATCTTTTTCAACTACACCATCTTCCCACTTTGCTATCCTCTGCTCTGCTGGTCACGCAGACGAAAACCTTAATTTGCACTATTAAAGGAAACCCGACTTCATGCAGACTAATCCATGTCTGGGTTGAATAAGGAAAGGAAGGGAGACTGTACTGTCCAAGAGAGTAGGCATCGAACCCGCATCTAGGTTGAAAAGGGGAAAATCAATATCTAAGCAACGAGTCTCGTGTCTCTTGGTTGAAGAAGGGTAGAAAGGCATGACAACGCAATAGAGAATGACCAGGTCGATCGGTTTGTTGTCCTCACATAGGAAAAAGGTGGCTAGACAGAACAAAAATGGGACGTAATCCACATATGCTGCCTGTATATTTGTTGCTCTAGGCAACCATACCTCCCTCACCACTCTATGCGTCCGTGGAGGTACATCGTACTGGTGCGCCCACTGTCCGTATGGGCCTCCCATGCTCTTATTGTCACTTTTTTCCTGTTAGTATAACGCCAGCAATCAAGTCAAGCAATGCTACTGCTAAAGTGATGCCACATTTAACTAATGCCGCACTCAGTCTAATGCCACCGATAAATTTAAGCAATGCCATTTAATGTCACTGGATGATTTCAGGGTTAGCTCTTGATTGTGGATGTATTAAAGATTTTTCAGCTAAGGCATTCTAATGCTGTTGCACAGCCCGTATACCAACGATGAAACTTGTTACTACCTTCAGATTTTTGCACTGTTAATGCTTATAGATTACATACCTCACTTTCATGAGATAAGTTAATTTTTTTGTACAGTGTCACCAAAATGCCAAGGCGCTGATGTCACAAGAGGAAAGGTCAAGAGTGGGCACCTCCTCCTCCGGCTATTCTCTTGATTCGTTCGATCAAGTTTTTATGTTTGATCGATTATCAAGATTGGGATAGCAATTTTTAAGGTCCCCCCGAGTTCGAAATGATATTTACCTTGGAGGTACATGGTTTGCAGTTTTTTAATACTGTCATTAGTTAATAATGCTAGTTACCTTCAGACTTTTGTATTTGGTTTAATGCTCATGCACAGCTAGTATACCAATGCTGAAACATGTTACCTTTACATTTTTTATTGTTAATTCTTATAGAAATCTTCCAGTGCTAGAGTTTATTGAAATCTGTTCAGTAAAACCATTGTACTGTACCCTGTAATAAAATAACTACTCTACTGTTGCACTAGCCACTGTATTAGTGTATATTTGTAGTATTCAAAATTTCGAATGGTGTTGCATTAGCGTATGGACATAAATAAAGTGTGGCAAGCTTTCCTAGATATGTGCTCAAGAAAACTACTACCTATTTTTCTAAATACTAGACGTTTGGGTACTTCAAATTGAACCGCGAAAACGTCTTATATTAAGGAACAGAGGGTGTAGAGTTCACTCAAATTATCCTGGTAAAGCTAGTCACACCTTTGTTAAAATTAATGTTCATTATGTTATCGGAGGAGGTCTATAAGTTTGTCTCTAATGCCTGTCGACTACATACCTGACATCATGATGTAATGTTAAGTCATTTCCGTTTGTACAGTGTCACTGAATTGTCAAGGCGGTGATGACATTTTATTTTAGTTGAACTGCACAAAATATGCTTAAAAGAAGAGGAAAGGTCAGGAATCGATCATTCTTTCAGAAAGAACTATATATGCCTTTCTGACATCAGCCGATGTTGCCTTATTTATTCCTTCAAACAGGTGGTTAGAAACAGTCTTGCTACCTTTTCCCATTAAGAAATTGGAATGCTTATATTTGTGAGTCTATGCTTCAACTATTGCCACTTTTATAGTAATCACACTTTCAATATCTATGCAAACAGGGTGCTCGATTTTAGTGGAACTGCACAAAAAGTCCAACTGGTTCAACATTAGGAGCATGTTTTCTTCCAAACCTTTATATCCAATTGGTGGCACTATGAGCTGTTCATTACGAAGGTACAGGGTTTGCTACTATCTTACTACTCTTTTTGTACTGTCATTAGATAGCAATACTAGTGGTTTGCATGTGAATTTATTGGCAGGGTGGACCTACATTGGAGGTGCAGGACAGGATTCAATGATTGGATGTTCAATTTCCGTTGTATCGATTTCACCTCTTCCATCACTGCGGACATGGATCTCCTTGGTCTGATGAAGAATAGGCGCTATATTTCTGCTCTGAACCAGCAAATCAATTCAGTATGAAATTGTCCAGGGCAAAACATGATTGTATCAAATTGTCCAGTGCAAAACATGACAGATGCTAAGCGGAAGAGACATGTTTAAACCGAAAATACAAGGTGGGGTATATGTTTACTAGCTGCTTGATATTTGTGCAGACAGAGTTGTCTGCCCGTTGCTATTTGGCAAACACACAAAGTGACCGCAATTTTGGTTGAACTGCACAAGAGAATAGTATAGTCACTGCATGCAGTGCCATTTGAAAATAGACACAGAAAGATTGGATAGTCACTTCATGGACTGCAGAAAAGTAGTAATGTACTATTTATTGGCCAACACTAGGTGCTTCATTGCTTTGGTCTGATTATACAATGGGCATCATTTTGCCTAAGTTAAAGTTTGTATTCCGAAAATAGTCTCGCCGTGTGATCGAGAGAAGACCAAATCATATTGCAGTGGATGTTCCTCCATCATGTGTGGTTCATTCTCATGGTTCCAGCTGTTGGTGAAACCACTTACGTTTGCAAGAGGAATTGTAGACTTCACAAACAAATTTGTCTTTCAGTCTGTACTAAATGTGCCAAGAGAAGCATCCATGTTAGTAGGCAGAACAGATGTTTTTTCTAGATCTTTGCTTTTGGAGCCACATATTTGTATATGATCTGTGAATCATTGAGATGCATTAACATGTTGATCTTATGTATGGGAATCATACTAGTTGGTTTTAGTTGTGACTCAAGATCCAAAGTGGCCGATCTTTGCCTTTGGAGCTACATATTTGTATATGATCTGTGAACCATTGAGATGCATTAACAGTTCCTTATTTCTGTTCGCTCAGTGTTTACAAGTTACTGATCGATCACTAGCTAGCCTACTAATGCGCTCCTGGCAGTTTTAGTTGCGACGCAAGATCCAAAGTGGCAGTTTTTTGAATAAAAATGCCTACCTCTAAAGAAAATGACAAGCTGCTCTCAAGAAAATGCCATGCGAATCTGAAGAAACTGCCAGCGAAAACGTTCGCAAATGCCTTATCTCCCAGCTAAAGTTCATCAACTAATGCCCTCGGCTGCGACTCGTTGCATGCTGCTCCGCGTACTCGCTGCGAGCGATTTTGAGTGCCTGCATGCAGCCGGCCGTAATTAAGGCAGCTAAATGATGCGAAAAAAGATGCGCTTTAATTGTTGCGGGCCTTTTAAATCCGTGGAATCATTATTGACAAGGAGGGAGATGATTCGAGTGCACTCGTTTGACCGTCATGCCGGCGTGCGACCCAGCACGGACGGGACGCACCACTGGCGGGACGGGACGGCACAGTCATAATTTCAGTTTTTCTAGTTTTCCATGGCAAGCTGGCGCGCTAAACCATGCCTGCTTATGCATTGAATTCCGATGACCGCGATGACCGTCGCGTTTCCCGCGACACGCTAGTTCACCTACCTTCCGCCTATAATTACTGTTTCTCGGGCTTCTCCGGTGGCACCATCACCCAACTCGCCCTATCCTCATAAGCCCCCGCCGGCCCGACGTTGCTCTCCACTTATCCTCGCTCTCGCCACATATGCCATGCCCCCGCCCGTCCGCGATAGGCGACACCGGAGGCGATCACCGCCGGAACTAGTGTTCGGTTTTTCACCGGAAGGCAGATGGAGGGAGGAAGCATTCTATCGGTCTTTAGATGGCAATGCGGAGATCGAGGACTTGTTGGAGCGCGACCGCCTGGCGGAGGAGCAGGAGTTGTTGGAGCGCGACCACTTGGCGGAGGAGCAGCGTATCGCCGATTTGCGCCGCCAGCGGGACATGGAACAGCAGCGCACCGACGCTTTGAGTCGCGAGCAGAGCGCCCGCAATTGGGCCGACTACGTGGAGGCCGGCGCCCGGCAAATAGCCCTGGAGGCTATCGGGCACGCACGCGTTCGCGACACCGATTTTTACTACCAGCTCGTCAAGTGGGTTTCCCGCTTAGAAGCCGAAGCTTCGGTGGACCACGCCAACATGGAAAGGGCCAACGCGCGCGAGCAACGCACCCTATCGCACCTCTGGCAAGTCCGAGGCGAGGCGGAGGACGCCGGTGCTGGCGTTTAGTGTGTATCGCAGATGGCAGCCGGCATCGTCTAGTTAGCTAAGAGTAAGTTAGTACGTGTACGCTACTAGAGTATTAGTGGGAGTAGATAGTTAACTTGGCTATGATGGTTGTCAACGTGGAAGTTCAGTACTCTATATGTGGATCAGACCTGTTACTTTGCTCTGAATGTTGAACTTTCCGTTTGAACGTATGGAATGGGCTGTTATTTTTTTTAAATGGGTTGTATTTGTCCTCCACAGGTTTAGAGGCTGACTTGTGGGCCTACCAAGTTGACGCATACACAATCAGGAGATGATTGTACGTGGAGAGGATGACAGCAGGGACCCGCCAAGGTCATGGCAGTACGCAAGCAAGTGCCTCCTTATTTCAAGCAGATAAAAAATGGCTCCTCCTAATGGATTCTTGACATCTGGGTCCCATGCCATTGTCAACGTAGTCAATAAACGAGAGAATTGCACAACGAGCGGCTGACACCAGGGACCCAACAGCTCGCCCAG
Source organism: Aegilops tauschii subsp. strangulata (assembly GCF_002575655.3). NCBI lineage: Eukaryota > Viridiplantae > Streptophyta > Magnoliopsida > Poales > Poaceae > Aegilops > Aegilops tauschii. The sequence continues at coordinate 362,459,771 of NC_053039.3, forward strand.
TTATTTTTGTTTTGGATTAATTTGATAAATGCCACTCCAAATCTGGTGTTTCTGAGAAATGCCATTGCAATTTCTAAACTTTGAAGAATGCCATTTCATGCCATTTCCACTGGCATTTTTTGAAGTTTGGAGTGGCGTTTTTCATAGTTTGCAAATTGCAATGGCGTTTTCCAAAGTTTGCAAAAATTGAAGTGGCATTTTTCAAAGTTTGGAAATTGCAGCGGCATTTTTATGAATCGCCATAATTGGAGTGGCATTTATCTAATTTGATTTTGAGACGGAAGGAGGGTGTCAACTGGGTTGTGCGGGGCACTCTGGCCTGTCTAGACAGCCTTCTCTTTTAGGTTTACCACAGACCAGCCCAGTAGTTTTTTTTTTCTTTCTGAAAATGGCTAGCCCAGTTTTTTTGTGATTTGCTGTAACACCCCGGATGTAACTTTCCATATTTGTAACTCCAACTCTTGCCATTTTCGGCTATGTATTATGATATTCCCTTCGTGGTCGGGTTTTGTTTTTGTTTTGCATTTTGTTCATGTCATGCATCTCATATCATGTCATCATGTGCATCGCATTTGCATACGTGTTCGTCTCATGCATCCGAGCATTTTCCCCGTTGTCCGTTTTGCAATCCGACACTCCCACATGCACCGGCGCGCCCCTCTTGTTTCTTTTCGTGAGTTGGTGTTAAACGTTCTCGGAATGGACCGAGGTTTGCCAAGTGGCCTTGGTATACCACCGGTAGACCACCTGTCAAGTTTCGTTCCATTTGGAGGTCGTTTGATGCTCCAACGGTTAACCGGGTAACCGCAAAGGCCTTTTGTGTGTTGCAGCAAAACCCCCCTCCAAACAGCCCAATAACCCATCTAAGTCACTTTCATGCTCTCGGTCGTTCGATCACGATTGTGTGGGCGAAAACCGCACTCCATTTGGAGTCTCCTAGCTCCCTCTACCTATAAATAGGTGATCCTCCCGGAATTTCTCGCGCAGATCAAACCCTACCCCTTCCCCTCTCCGCCGCCGGACGTGTCCGTCCCGCGCCGGACAAATTGCGTCGCCGCCCGCAGCCAACCACCGCCCGCCACGTGGCTCCGCTCCGTCGCCCGCGCCGCGGGCCCGCCTGGCCCGTGCTCGGCCCCCGCGGCCCGCGTGCGCCGCCGCCCGACCGCGCCTCCGCCCCAGCGCCTCCCCACTCCGCCGCGCCGCCGCCTCGACCACTCTGGCCCGCGCCGCCTCCGGCGAGCTCGCCGCCTGTCGCGCGCTCCGTCCCCGCCGTCCTCGCCCGTCCCCGCCGCCTCCATCTCCGGCGACGCCTCCTCCCCGAGCTCCGGCGCTCGTCCGCGTCCCCGCCGTCCCCTCCCTCTCCGGCCGACGCCCTCCTCCTTCCCCATCTCCGGCGAGCAGCAGCCTCGCCTCGGTTCACGTGATATCCAGATCCAGTGAGGTTGAGCCCGAAAATCCCACAAGTCCCGAATATTTTCACATTATGTGCTCATGTTCATCGCATCATATATCATTGCATACTGCTTCGTTTTGCGTGCATGATATATCGAAATGTTCGCCTCGAGATGCTCTTCATTTTGTTCTATTGTGCCATGCTCATTTGAGTTCATCTTGATTCCCAAATCTCTGATGCAAGAGTGCTATATGATGTTTACTGCTGTTACTTATCAGAACTTGGTGTTTTGTTATTTTTGTTGCATTTGATGTGTGCATCTTATGGGCATGAGCTCTACAAGTGTTTTGATCTATGCCATTCCATCTTACAGAGGTGTATGCCGTGTATTTTTTTGATCTATGTGGTGACTAGCACAAGCATGCAAACTAGGCTTCGTGATGTTTCTGTTTTCAGGGTCTTAGGATTTTGCTGTCTTTTACCTGCTGTTATTTTGTTGCCATGTATCCATGTGGCTACAGTGATATATATGCTTATTTTGAGTATGTTTAGTAAGGATGTTTTGTAGATATAGTTGTGCTCTATCCATCCATGCCCCTGTTTGCAATTATGGTCTTCCCTAGCATGTCTCAATCTTGCTCTACTTTTGCTATAAAATATTTCTGGCAGAATGTTAACGTTCCATGCCCCTGTTTGCAATTATGGTCTTCCCTAGCATGTCTCAATCTTGCTCTACTTTTGCTATAAAATATTTCTGGCAGAATGTTAACGTGATATTCAATTTTGCCAAGGTTGTTGTAGTTGATCCATACATGCTATGAACTTTCTCTTGCCATGGTTATCTTCATAAACATGCCATCTTGCTGTAGGTATGCTTTTTTGTCATTCATTGCTTTGTGATGAGTGAACCAAGCTCACCAAGATGCCTTCATAATTCTGTTTACTGCCATGCTCTGTTTTCTGCTAAGTCTGAAACCTGTTAAAGAAACTTGCTATGTTTACATAGGTGCCATCATATCTTCTACCCCTTTTTGGCTCATGGTCAGTAAGGGACTTTTGTTCTATGCATTTAGTAGATTCATTCCATGCCTTGTTTTGTTATGTTAAGTTCTTGTAGCATGTGTTTTGCTTGCTCTGAACATTGCTACCTGATGCTGTTTATGCCATGTCCAGTAATTTCACTAAGTCTGTGAACCTGATTTCTTTTGCACTTTTGCCATGCTTGTTTGAACCTGTTATTTTATGATCTAGCCCTAGCTCAGTGTTCATCTTTTGTCAAGCATCTCCTGTAGATTACTGCCATATGCTTTGTTGCTATGTTGGGGTGCTGTAGTATAGCTACTTGATGTATTCTAAGTGCTATCATGTTGTTAATCGCAGAATCGTGTCATTCTTGTTTTGCTTGCCATTTGCAAACCGTGCATCCATTTCCGATGATCTTTATATCGTTTTCGACCGAAATCATCTCATCTTTCCAGTGGCATACTTGGTTTGCCAAGTTACTGCCTTGCTCATCCTTTTTCTTCCGGAGCACGCATACGCATCGCATATCATTCATGTATTGCATCATGTTGCTTGTGCATTTCCCGTGATTGATTATGGTTCTATTGCTTGTGTTCTTGCTGTGGGTAGAGCCGGGAGACGAGTTCGTGAACGAGGAACCTATTGAGTACGCTTACGAGGATCAAGCTTTCGACAACTCTGAGAACCTTGCAGGCAAGATGATCATACCCTCGAAATCACTTCTATCTTTGCTTTGCTAGTTGTTTGTTCTATTGCTATGCTGCGCTACCTACCACTTGCTATATCATGCCTCCCATATTGCCATGTCAACCCTCTAACCATCCTTTCCTAGCAAACCGTTGTTTGGCTAAGTTACCGCTTTTGCTCAGCCCTTCTTATAGCGTTGCTAGTTGCAGGTGAAGTTGAAGTTGGTTCCATGTTGGAACATGGATATTTTGACATATCACAATATCTCTTATTTAATTAATGCATCTATATATTTGGTAAAGGGTGGAAGGCTCGGCCTTATGCCTGGTGTTTTGTTCCACTGTTGCCGCCCTAGTTTCCGTCATACCGGTATTATGTTCCCTGAGTTTGCGTTCCTTACGTGGTTGGGTGATTTATGGGACCCCCTTGACAGTTCTCCTTGAATAAAACTCCTCCAGCAAGGCCCAACCTTGTTTTTACCATTTGCCACCTAAGCCTTTGTAACGCCCCAGATCCGTTGCGCCACGTGTCTGCCAGTTATTCGCTGTCGTTGCCATGTCATTTGCTTGCGTGTTGCATTTCGCCATGTCATCATCTGCATTTCTTATCATGTCATCATGTGCTTTGCATTTGCATACGTGTTCGTCTCATGCATCCGAGCATTTTCCCCGCTGTCCGTTTTGCAATCCGGCGCTCCTATCCCCTCCGGTGCATCCCTCTTGTTTTCTTTCGTGTGCGGGTGTCAAACTTTCTTGAAATGGACCGAGGCTTGTCAAGTGGCCCTAGTATACCACCCGGAGACCACCGGTCAAGTTTCGTTCCATTTGGAGATCGTTTGGTACTCCAACGGTTAACCGGGTAACCGCGAAGTCCGTTTTGGCATTGCAGCAAAACCCCCCTTTCAAACAGCCCCAAAACCCCTCTAAGTCTCCGCCATGCTCTCGGTCGTTCGATCACGATCGCGTGGGCGAAAACCGCACCTCGTTTGGACTCTCCTAGCTCCCTCTACCTATATAAACACCCCCTCCCCCAAAATTTCGGATCAATTCCACCCTAACCCTAGTATTTTTTCCCTCAGCGCCGCCGGACGTTTCGTCCTCCGCCGCCGGACATGTCCATCTCGCCGCCGCCGCCGCCCGTGGCCAATCGGCACGCGCCACCTGTCCCGTCCGGGCCTCTCTCTCTCCTCCGCCGCCGCGGCCCGCCGGGCCCAGGCGCGGCCCGCCCAGGCCCGCGCGGCCGCCCGCCCGTCGCCGTCGCTGGCCCGAGCGCCTCGTCCCGCGCGCCGACGCCACCGCCTCACGCTCCTGCCGCCGGCCGTCGCCCTCCCCACCGCCTCGCCGCCCTGCTCCTCCCGCCGGCGACCGGAGCCACCACGCCATCCGCCGCCGCCGCTTCGCGGGCCCTCGCCGGCGTCGCCTCCACCCGCCGGGCCCGAGCTCCTCCGGCGCCGCGCGCCGCCCGCCGGCGACCTCCCATCGTTCCCGGCCGGCACCGCCCCCCCCCCCCCCCCCAGCGCCTCCCTCTGCTCCGGCCTCTCTCCGGCGACTCGAGCTGGCGACCCCGAGCCCGATCTGGAAACTGCCCCGCATTGACTTCGTCCCCCCCCCCCCTCGAGGTCGAAATATTTCGAAGTCCTCAGTTCTTATCATTATGTGTGCATGTTCAACTATGTGTAAATTCTTGCATGTAGCTCCGATTTGCGCGTGTGATATGTCAAATTGTTTGTCTCGTGATGCTTTACATTTTGTTCAATTGCACCACGTTCATTAGAGGTCATCTTGATGCCCAAATCTCTGTTGGAAGAGGGCTAGTTGCTGTTATTCTCTGGTTCTTAGCAGAACTTGAAGATTTGTCATTTTTGTATCATTTAATCTGTGCATCTTATGAGCATGAGCTCTACATGTGTTTTGAAGTATGCCATGCCATCTTTCCAGTGGTGTATGCCATGTATTTTTGTGATCTCTGTGGTGACTAGCACAAGCATGCAAAGTAGGCTCCGTAATATTTCTGATTTCAGGGACAGTGATTTCTCTAAGTCCTTGTCTGCTGTAATTTTGTTGCCACGTAAACTTGATGCTACAGAGAGATCCATGCATAGTTTGGAGATGTTCAGTAAGTATGTTTTGTAGATATTGTTGTAATTGATACATTCCTGCAATTGTTTGCAATTTTGGAGTGCCATAGCATGACTCAATCTTGCTCTACTTTTGCTATAAAATATTTCTGGCAGATTCTTAACATGATATGCAATTTTGCCATGCTTGTTATAGTTGATCCATACATGATATGCTTTTTTTATTGCCATGGATAGCTTCATAAACATGCCATATTGCTGTAGGTGTGCTTGGTTTGTCATGCATTGCTTTGTAGTGAGTGCATCAAGCTCACAAAGAGGCCTACATATTAATCTTTCTGCCATGCTCTGTTTTCTGCTAAGTCTGAAACCTGATAACGAAACTTGCTATGTTTACATACTTGCCATCATATCTTTTGGTCCTTTTTGGCTTATGGTCAGTGAGGGACTTTTGTTATATTCTTTTAGTAGATTCATGCCATGCCTTTCTTTGCTATGATAAGTTCCTATAGCATGTTGATTTCGTGCTCTAAACAGTGCTACCTGATGTTATTTCTGCCATGTCCAGTATTTCTACTAAGTCTGTGAATCTGTTATTATTTTGCAATTTTGCCATGTCCTTTTGAGCATGTTCTAGTGATTTCTGGAGATAGCTCAGTGTTCATGTTTTGTTGTGCCTTACCTGTACATCATGTCCATGCCTTTTTTTTCATGTTGAGTTGTTGTAGCATATTGTTTTGATGCTTGCGATATGCCTAGTTGCTGTTTTGGACAGATTGTTGCTATGTCTTGTTTGGAGTGTATGTGTTGCACCGTTGCTCCGTTTCGAGCGTGCTCTATATGAAACTTGCTTAGATTTGCGTGTAGTTTCATATTATCATGTTGCATCCTTGTTTTGAGGTGTTTGCTTGATGTTTGTATGCTTTTTGCATCAATGCCATGTTTAACTTGTTTTGCTCATATCTTCTAGACCGTAGCTCCGATTCTAATGAACTTTATATGTAACTTGACTAGAATTTCTTGTAGATCATCATGGTGCTCTTTAACTTGCTGTTTAACAACTTCAACTTAATGTTTGTTCAGTTCTGGACCAATTTTGAAATTTACATATGAGGACTTACCGGATTTGTTATATGTTGATTCCGGCCTCATTTAAACTTGCCTTGATGTGTTGTTCTTGTTTGCATCATCTCTTGTCATGAGTAGCTTCATATAGCCTTGCCATGCATCGTTCTTGGTTGAGCATCATGTCTGTTCATGTGTGGTGTGTTTACCTTGTTGTGTGCTTCTTCTCGATAGTTCCCGTGTCGTTGCGATCGTGAGGATTCGTTCGTCTTTGTGGCTTCATCTTCTTCATGGATTCGTTCTTCTTCCTAGCGGGATTTCAGGCAAGATGACCGTCACCTTGGATCTCATTACTATCATTTCTATGCTAGTTGCTTCGTTCTATCGCTATGCTGCGCTACCTATTCACTTGCTCCTCAAGCCTCCCAAATTGCCATGAACCTCTAACCTTTGTCACCCTTCCTAGCAAACCATTGTTTGGCTATGTTACCGCTTTGCTCAGCCCCTCTTATAGCGTTGTTAGCTGCAGGTGAAGATGAAGATTGCTCCATGTTGGATTATGTTTATGTTGGGATATCACAATATCTCTTATATTATTAATGCATCTAAATATTTGGTAAAGGGTGGAAGGCTCGGCCTTATGCCTGGTGTTTTGTTCCACTCTTGCCGCCCTAGTTTCCGTCATACCGGTGTTATGTTCCCGGATTTTGCGTTCCTTACATGGTCGGGTGATTTATGGGACCCCCTTGACAGTTCGCCCTGAATAAAACTCTTCCAGCAAGGCCCAACCTTGGTTTTACCATTTGTCCAGCCTATTTCTTTTCCCTAGGGAGTCGCTCTCTCGAGGGTCATCTTATTTTAACCCCCCTGGGCCAGTGCTTCTCTAAGTGTTGGTCCGAACTGAGTAGACTGCGGGGCCCCCTCGTGGAAACTCGAGGTCTGGTTTTACTCGTAGGATGTCTCATCCGGTGTTGCCCTGAGAACGAGATATGTGCAGCTCCTATCGGGATGTCGGCGCATCGGGCGGCTTTGCTGGTTTTGTTTTACCATTGCCGAAATGTCTTGTAACCGGGACTCCGAGACTGATCGGGTCTTCCCGGGAGAAGGAATATCCTTCGTTGACCGTGAGAGCTTATCATGGGCTAAGTTGGGACACCCCTGCAGGGTATTATCTTTCGAAAGCCGTGCCCGCGGTTATGTGGCAGATGGGAATTTGTTAATATCCGGTTGTAGATAACTTGACACTTGACCTCAATTAAAATGCATCAACCGCGTGTGTAGCCGTGATGGTCTCTTCTCGGCGGAGTCCGGGAAGTGAACACGGTTTCTGGGTTATGATTGACGTAAGTAGGAGTTCAGGATCACTTCTTGATCATTGTTACTTTCGTGACCGTTCCGTTGCTTCTCTTCTCGCTCTTATTTGCATAAGTTAGCCACCATACATGCTTAGTCGCTGCTTCAACCTCACCACCTTTACCCCTTCCTTTCCCTTTAAGCTTTGCTAGTCTTGATACCCATGGTAATGGGATTGTTGAGTCCTCGTGGCTCACAGATTACTACACCACCAGTTGCAGGTTCAGGTTATGCGATGATCATGACGCGAGAGCGATGTTCACTTGTTTTGGAGTTCTTCTTCTGCTTCTTCGTCGATCAGGGGATAGGTTCCAGGTCGGCAGCCTGGGGTAGCAGGGTGGATGTCGTTTGAGCTTCTGTTTATGTTTCATCCGTAGTCGGATGTTGTTCTCATGTATGATGTATTGATGTAATCTTGCGGCATTGGTATGCCTTGTATGTATCCCCAAATATTATGTAATGTTGATGTGATGATATCCACCTTGCAAAAGCGTCTTCAAGATGCGCTTCTATCCTTGGTGGGACCTTCGTGTTCCTTTAGGATAGGGTCGCATCTTGGGCGTGACAGCCTTCTTCCCTCGGGTTTTTGCAAGCCCGGGGGTCATCTTTATTTAAACCCCCGGGCCAGTGTTCCTCTGAGTGCTGGTCCAAACTAGAGCCCTTTGCAGCGCCACCTCGGGGAAACTTGAGGCCTGGTTTTAGTTGTACGGACTGCTCATCCGGTGTGCCCTGAGAACGAGATATGTGCAGCTCCTATCGGGATTTGTCGGCACATTCGGGCGGCTTTGCTGGTCTTGTTTTACCATTGTCGAATGTCTTGTAAACCGGGATTCCGAGACTGATCGGGTCTTCCCGGAAGAAGGTTTATCCTTCGTTGACCGTGAGAGCTTATAATGGGCTAAGTTGGGACACCCCTATAGGGTATTATCTTTCGAAAGCCGTGCCCGCGGTTATGAGGCAAATGGGATTTGTTAATGTCCGGTTGTAGAGAACTTGACACTTGACTTGATTAAAATACACCAACCGTGTGTGTAGCCGTGATGGTCTCTTCTCGGCGGAGTCTGGGAAGTGAACACGGTTTGAGTTATGCATGAACGTAAGTAGTTTCAGGATCACTTCTTGATCATTTCTAGCTTCGCGACCATTGCGTTGCGTCTCTTCTCGCTCTCTTTTGCGTATGTTAGCCACCATATATGCTTAGTGCTTGCTGCAGCTCCACCTCATTACACCATCCTTTCCTATAAGCTTAAATAGTCTTGATCTCGCGGGTGTGAGATTGTTGAGTCCTCGTGACTCACAGTTTCTACCAAAACAGTTGCAGGTGCCGACGATACCAGTGCAGATGACGCAACCGAGCTCAAGTGGGAGTTCGACGAGGAACGTGGTCGTTACTATGTTTCTTTTCCTGATGATCAGTACAGGAGCCCAGTTGGGATGATCGGGGATCTAGCATTTGGGGTTATCTTCTTTTCTTTTGGATTTGACCGTAGTCGGTCTATGTGTGGATTTTGGATGATGTATGAATTAATTTATGTATTGTGTGAAGTGGCGATTGTAAGCCAACTCTCGTTATCCCATTCTTGTTCATTACATGGGATTGTGTGAAGATGACCCTTCTTGCGACAATACCTACAATGCAGTTATGCCTCTAAGTCGTGCCTCGACACGTGGGAGATATAGCCGCATCGTGGGCGTTACATTTGCCAAGTAAGTCGCTTTGTCAGGCCTGTTGGGCTGCAAATCTTTCAAGACGAGGAGAGCTTCATTTGGCTGGCTGAGAAAATGGCCTATCAGTAATGAGAAATGGGTTGTACATTTTTAAAACACATCAAACCGGCAATTAGTTTCAAATTTCTTTTTTTCATTTCGAGATTTTAAATTGCATTAATTTTTATGCATGGACAATTTGTTGGATTTTATATTGATATACATTTATTTTTAAAATCAGTTTGAATGTGACTCGAAATTTCGGGATTAAAAACAGTTCGGACCGCACCGAAATATGCAAAAATTCGTATAATTTTTTAACCGTGGCCACAATATGGACTGTAATGCCAACAAAAAGAATATGGGCTCCAAAAAACCTTAAGAATTAGCAAATGGGCTGTAAATTATTAGAAATAATGGCAGATGGATTGTATGCTATTTTCCACAGATTTGAGGCTTTCCTAAAAAAAGGTTGACGCACAAGCAGTGACTGTTGGATGTCCATCCAACGGCCGTCATGCTTCTTCAATCTCTGCTCTTCCTGCTCCAGACGCTCAAACAAGCGCCGGCGGGACTGCCTGCTCCCTCCTCCCCGCGGCCGGTTGTGCTGCCGCACCGGCCTCAACGCCCCACCATACTCCCATCGCTGGCCTAGCCATCCCTCTACTCACCCACACCTGCTGTTATTTTCCGGCGACGGCAGACGAACCAGTAAACCCTCGTACAGTCGTACTTCCCTCCGCGTGGGAAACAACTGCCGAGTCTTCCCTGCCTCCGTGTCGTTCCCTTCCTAGGCCTCACCATCATCCACCGCCCTGGTGCTCTCGGTGCAGCCTGGTCAACGTGGTCAACGACCGACATGCATCTGAAGTAGACTGTACATGGAGAGGCTGACAGCTGGGTCCACGGCCGCACGCAAGGAAATGCCTCCTTATTACGCGCAAAATAATGATTCCTCCACCTGACATCTGGGACCCACCTAAAGGGCCTCTGTATTTCGCGAAAAAATGTTACCGCCGCTGACAGCTCGGACCCACCAGCTATATCTTCGCACGCAAGGAAGTGCCTCCTTATTACGCACAAAAAAATGAATACTCCCCCTGCTAGCAGGGACCCAGTATAGTGTCAGGCTGACTTGTGGGCCTACTAAGTTGACGGGGACGGAGGGCTTTGTCAACTTAGTCAATATGCACGATTCTAGCTCCAGTGACCGTACGATGTCCATCCAACGGCCGTAGTGCTTCTTCAACCTCTGGTCTTCTTGCTCCAACCGCCGAAACCATCGCCGGTCGTGCCTCGTGCTCCTGCCTCCCGTGGTCGGCTGCGATGCGGCGGAGGCCTCACCGCCCCTACTACTCCCACCACTGGCCAGGCCATCCCTCTACTCACCCACACCCCCTGTTATTCTGCGGTGACGGCAGCCTCACACCGCAGTGAACCAGTGAACTCTCATACTCCTCTACGCGTGGGCATCCACTGCCGCGTCTTCCCCGGCTCCGCGTCGTCCCCTTCCTAGGCCTCGCCGTCATCCACCGCCCTGGTGCTCTCGGCGCGGCATGGTCAACATGGTCAAGGAACGACTTCCATTGGAAGAGTACTGTACGTGGAGAGGCTGACAGCTGGGTCCACAGCAGCCGCAAGGAAGTGCCTCCTTATTACGCGGAAAATAATTATTCCTCCACCTCACAGCAGGGACCCACTGGACGGGCCACCGTATTTGGCAAAAAAAACGTTTCCCCCCTGACTGCTGGGACCCACCGGACGGGCCACCGTATTTCGCGAAAAAAAGTTCCCCCCGCTGTCAGCTCGGACCCATCGGAAGTGCCTCCTCATTACGCACAAAAAATGAATACTCCCCTGCTAGTTGGGACCCACCTTGGTGGGTGGCTGACTTGTGGGCCTACTAAGTTGATGGGGACGGAGTGCTTTGTCAACTTAGTCAATATGAACGATTCTAGCTCCAGTGATCATACGATGTCCATCCAACAGTCGTAGTGCTTCTTCAACCTCTGGTCTTCTTGCTCCAGCCGCCCAAAGCAGCGCCGGTCGTGTCGCATGCTCCTGCCTCCCGTGGCCGGCTGTGCTGCCGCGGAGGCCTCACCACCCCCTACTATTCCCACCGCTGGCCAGGCCCTGCGGCGACGACAGCCTCACACCGCAGCCGAACCAGTGAACCCTCGTACTCCTCTCCACGCGGGCTTCCACTGCCGCGTCTTCCCCGGCTCCACGTCCTCCCCTTCCTAGGCCTCGCCATCGTCCACCGCCCTGGTGCTCTCGGCGCGACGTGGTCAATGTGGTCAAGGAACGCTTCCATCGGAAGAGTACTGTACGTGGAGAGGCTGACAGCTGGGTCCACGGCCGCAGCAAGGAAGTGCCTCCTTATTATGCGCAAAATAATTATTCATCCACCTGACAGCGGGGACCCACCAGACGGGCCACCGTATTTCGCAAAAAAAACATTTCCCCCTGACTGCTGGGACCCACCAGCTAGATGTTCGCACGTAAGGAAGTGCGCCTGGGCAAAAAAATGATTCGCCCCCCTGACTGCTGGGACCCACCAGCTCCATATTCGCACGCAAGGAAGTGCCTGACAGTCGGGACTCACCTGGTCGAAGCGTACGTAGCGTTGTCATTCTGGTTGCGAACGTGTACGTACATATAGGTCGATGTAGAGGCGCGCACGTGTCGTAGTAGAGGCGCGCACGTAGCATGTACACGTACGTATAGCGGCCAGTGTGCAAGAAAGAAAATACGGCCACGTACGTACATATGGGCAGGGTCTCGAACGCCTACTCGTGCATACGTACGGCCAGGGCTCGTGTACATGGCTGGGTCGAAACGGAGAAACTGCGTCGTCATCGTGTTCATGGGGAGCCAACCGGCTAGGTCGGAACAGAATGCGTCGTCGTGTTCATCGAGAGGGCTTTGACGGAACAGCCGATGGAAACGAGGCCTGGCGTACCGCAGAACGGAGGAAACGGCCTTGTGTTTGACCGGACACGATCAAAACGGGATCCTGTTCATCGGGAGGTGTCTGGCGTACCGCAAAACGGAGGAAACAGACCTCCTACGGTTGAAACGGGGGTCCTGTTGATCGGGAGGGGTGTGGCATACTGCAAAATGGAGGAAACGGACTTGTGTTGGAGCGCTACGGTCGAAACGGGGGTCCTATTCATTGGGAGGGGTGTGGCGTACCGCAAAAAGGGACTCCACGGGATACTGTTCATCTCCACCATCGACCCCCTCCAGCTTCCACGGGCTACTGTTCATCCACCGTCGACCTCCTCCAGCCTCCACCTGCGACTGTTCATCCACGGGCTCCTGTTCATCCAGCCTCCACCGCGCGCTACTCCACCGGCTACTGTTCAACCAGCCCTCTCCACGGGCTCCTGTTCAACCACCCCTCCACGGGCTACTGTTCATCCAGCCCTCCACCGTCTATTGTTCATCCAGCCCTCCACGGGGTGGTCCTGTTCATCCAGCCCTCCACGGGGTCCTGTTCATCCAGCCCCAACCGGCTCGATCGATCGGGGTCCTGTTCATCCAGAGGCAACACCACGGGGTCCTGTTCATCCACCCCCATCGGGAACTGTTCATCCAACCCCCCCCCCCCAGCAACACTCACTGTTCATCCAGAGGCAGCATCGATCGGCTTCAGTTAGCAGCAGTAGCGAAGGAATCGCTCGATCGGGTTCAGTTAACAGCCATCGATCGATCGCTCGGGTTCAGTAACGCGTAGCCTGCAGTGCAATCGCTCGGGTTCAGTTAGAGCCCAACGCCTCGCACCCACGCGCGTGCGTGTATGAGAGAAACGCGCATCGCTCGGCCCCGACCACCCACAGTAACCGGGAACACCCCGATATTTTCCTCGCCCTTGCTTTTACCATGGTTTTTTCCGTCATGGACGGCCCAAAGAATGTCATGCAGCTGCGTCTCCGGCCTGCATAGGACGAAAAGCCCATTTTCTGTCATGATTTTTTGTCATAGAAGTAGGACCCCACCACATCTATGATGATACCGGGTTTTGTCACAATTATCCTCATAGAAGTGTCATAAGTATGACAGGAAAACAATTCGTTCGGCCCAAAATGTTACGGATGTGTCTTTTTTGTAGTGATTAGATGGGGCGATTGACGGAGGCGGAACTGCTAATCGAGCTCTGGATTGACCGAGCTGTCTTTCCGCAGGGTAGGCCGGACTCGTTTGACAGTGTCCGGAGGCTTGATGGCCGATGAAGTGTTCGGCTTGATAAGTCCGCTCTATACCTCAGCTGCAAGGGCCATAGTGTGCTCCTCAGTATGGAGGGAGCGCTCCATGTTTCCATTGACTGTGATAACGCCACACAGCCCAGGCATTTTGAGCTTTAAGTAAGCGTAATGCGGGACTGCATTGAAGCGGGCAAAGGCGGTACGTCCGAGCAGTGCATGATAACCACTGCAGAAGGGGACGGTGTCGAAGATCAAGTCTTCACTTCGGAAGTTGTCCGGTGAACCGAAGACTACTTCTAGTGTTAACGAGCCCGTGCAGCGGGCCTCGACGCCGGGTATCACACCTTTAAAGATGGTGTTACTAGGCTTGATTCTTGATGGATCAATACCCATTTTACGGATAGTGTCTTGATAGATCAAGTTAAGACTGCTGCCGCCATCCATAAGATCTCGAGTGAGATGGTATCCGTCGATAATTGGATCGAGGACCAGGGCTGCCGAGCCTCCATGACAGATACTGGTGGGGTGGTCCCTACGATCGAAGGTGATCGGACAAGCCGACCACGAGTTGAATTTAGGGGCGACGGGCTCTACGGCGTAGACGTACCTTAGTGCGCGCTTGCGCTCCCTTTTGGGGATATGCATGACATATATCATGTTCACTATTTTCACCTCATGGGGACATTTCTTTTGTCCCCCTGCGTTCGGTGGGCGGGGCTCATCATCGTCCTCGCTTGGCGGCCCTTTCCCCTTATGTTCGGTATTTAACTTACCGGCCTGTTTGAAAACCCAACGGTTTCTGTTGGAGTAGTTGGCAGGCTTGTCGGGGTGCCATGAATCTGGCAAGGCCGATCGAGTATTTTTTCCAAATTAGATGGACCATCTTTATTTCCTTTGAATGGCTTCTTCCGCTGACTGGATTTAGAGCCACTGAATCCGGCGTTAACCGCTGTGTCTTTAGTTTCTTCATTGTTTTGACGCTTATGTTTGTTGCGTCGTGGCCTGCCATTATCGTCCCTGACTTCGGAGGTGCCAGGGTCGCTGGTACTGTTGCTTCTACGAGCCAACCAGTTGCCCTCTCCAGCGCAGAAGCGGGTCATGAGTGCGGTAAGGGCTGCCATAGACTTCGGCTTTTCCTGACCGAGATGTCAGACGAGCCATTCGTCGCGGACGTTATGTTTAAAGGCCGCGAGGGCTTCGGCGTCCGGACAGTCGACGATTTGGTTCTTTTTAATTAAGAACCTAGTCCAGAGTTTGCGGGCTGACTCTCCGGGTTGCTGGACTATATGGCTAAGGCCATCGGCGTCCGGGGGCTAGACATAGGTACCTTGGAAGTTGCCTCGAAAGGCATTCTCCAAGTCTTCCCAGCTACCAATAGAGTTCTCTGGTAGGCTGTTCAACCAGTGCCGTGCTGGTCCTTTCAGCTTTAGGGGGAGGTACTTAATGGCGTGGAGATCGTCGCCGCGAGCCATGTGAATATGGAGAAGAAAATACTCAATCCATACCGCGGGATCTGTCGTTCCATCGTATAATTCGATGTTTACGGCTTTAAACCCTTCTAGAAATTGATGCTGCATTACCTCATCGGTAAAGCACAAGGGGTCTGCGGCGCCTCTGTATCGGGCAACGTCACGATGGAGTTCTGATGACATCCGTGTTAGGTTTTCGGCCCGAGTTTGGTTATGCCTATCGCGCCAAGCTTGAAGGCCGTCGTCTCTCGTTGGAGCGCGTCCCCTTGATCCGTAGATTGATCTGGTCTAGCCGGCTCTGTTGTCTAGGTCCTAATGTAAGTCGTAGGTGTAGCCCGGAGCCTCTACCTCTTTGCCTCGACAGCGAGGTGGCGCGGGCTGATGTTCGGCGTAAGCAGCCGATCTGTCTCGCCCATGTGGTGGCCGGTCTGGTTCATAAGCATGATTATATCTTGACGGTATTGGCTCAAGGGCCTCGTCGTCGAATTGTGGCAGTAGCCGACGCTTCGGATAACTCTTTGTTGGGCGCTCGAGGCTGTATTCCTCGGCTGCAAGGACCTGGGTCCATCTATCGTTGAGTGTATCCTGTTCGGCTTGAAGCTGTTGTTGTTTCTTTTTTAGGCTCCTCGCAGTTGTGATGAGTTGTTGTTTAAAGCGTTCTTGCTCGAGGAGTTCCTCTAGCATGATGAAATCTTCATTTCCGAGGCTGACTTCCTCCTCGAAGGGCGGTAAATAGTTATTGTCCTCCTAATCCTCATTCTCGGCCAGTTTGTCTGGGTTGACTTGTCTGTCTTCCCAATCATCCTGCTCTATGGCAGGCTCGACAGGGTGGTCAGAGTCTTTGGCATTCTCCAGAGTGTCATTGTCTCCGGTGCCGATATTGCTTTCTTTCTCCCGCCGCGATCGTGAGTGGCGCCGCTGACATTGACGCTTTGGTGGTACCTCGACAGGCTTGTCCTCGATCGGATCCTGATTGCCAGCATCGTCCTCTTTGGGTGTATGCACCATGTACACGTCGTATGTAGAAGTGGCGGTCCACCGTCCGGTGATAGGTGGGTTTTGGCCTGGTTCGGCTTGTGCATCGTCGTCCATACCGTCGATGTCTTCGGAGCCGTAGTCGAGCATGTCGGTTAAGTCTTCGACAGTGGCTACCAAGTGGGTGGTGGGTGGGACGTAAAATTCCCCGCACTCAGCCCCTGGTTCGGGCTCGGCGTAATTCGGAGGTGATACCTCCGTGATGGCGAGAGACCGCATTAAGTCCAAGGCCTCGCTTAGGAGTGAAGGCCGGATGGGGAACCGAGGACTTGCGGGGCTGGGCATGGCATATTCTACCAGGCTGTGCTCACCAGACGTAGACCACAAGAGTTCGGAGTTGGCATCCAGAGGCGAGTTCGGCTCTCCGATGACAAGCAGAGTCCTGTTTGATTCCAGGCTCGCCGAATACATAGTTGCCTCTGGGTCTTCGGCAAAGAGCTCCATGGTAGGAGAGGGTCCGGTTGGTTTCAGACTCCCATCTTCGGATGAGGTGGCCTGCTCTGGATCTATGGCCAGGGCAGGGATGATAGTTGGTCTTTGAGCGGTGCCTGATGATGGATCCGACGGGTTTCCTTCTTGGAGATGAGGAATAGTGGTCGAGGCTGTGAACCCTTCGAAGATCAAGTCTCCTCGGATATCGGCGACGTAATTCAGGCTCCCGAATATGATCTGATGACCAGGGGCGTAGCTGTCGATCTATTCAAGGCGACCAATTGAATTGGCGCGCAGAGCGAATCTGCCGAATACGAAAAGCTGACTGGGGAGGAAGGTCTCCCCGGAAACAGCATTGTTGTTGATGATCGAATGAGCCATCGAACCTTCTTCCGACGACACAGTGGAACTCTCAATGAAAGCACCAATGTCGGTGTCAAAACCGGCCAATCTCGGGTAGGGGGTCCCGAACTGTGCGTCTGAGGATCGAAGGTAACAGGAGACAAAGGGGACACGATGTTTACCTAGGTTCGGGTCCTCTTAATCGAGGTAATACTCTACTTCCTACTTGATTGACTTTGATGAGTATAGGGGTTACAAGAGTTGATCTACCTCGAGATTGTAATGGCTAAACCCTAGATGTCTAGCCTATATGAATTCTGATAGCCTCTATGGACTAAACCCTCCGGTTTATATAGACACTGGAGGGGCCTAGGGTTGTACAGAGTCGGTTTACAGAAGAAGGAAACTACACATCCAGACGCCAATCTTGCCATCCACGCAAAGGAGAGTCCCATCCGGACACGGGGAAAGGTCTTCTACCTTGTATCTTCACGGCCAATCAGTCCAGCCCATGTCACATAGCCCGGACACCTGAGGACCCCTTAATCCAGGACTCCCTCAAAGGCTCCACACCTTCCCTTTTCATGTGAATTTAATGATAATGAAACCTTAGCTTCTTATGCTAATGGTATATATGATTACTATGATGTGGAACGAATAGAAGAATTGTTACTTTTAAGGGTGCATATGAACTTGAATCTTTGTTTGAAAATTTTGAAGATTTTGATGATTCAGTTTATAGACCTGAAAATTTTGCTATCCTTAAATATTTCTATGATAATTATAAATACAATTACAATATTGATGCATTTATTGAGAGAGTCTCTGCTGTCCAAGAAGAGACTAATATTTTGCAGGAGTCTTTGGAAGAAGAAATTGATGAAACTATTAGCTCATTGGATGAAAAAGATGACGAGGAGAGCGAAGAACAAAAGGAGGAAGAGCGGATTGATCTCCCGTGCTCACCTTCTAATGAGAGTAACTCTTCAACTCATACATTGTTTAATTTCCCTTCATTCTTACCGAAGGATGAATGCTATGATAACGTTGTTTCTTTTGAAATATCCCTTTTTGATGAACTTGATGCTTGTGGCCATGATGCCAATATGAATTATGCTTATGGAGATGAACTTGCTATGGTTCCTTATATTAAGAATGAAATTGTTGCTATTGCACCCAAGCATGATAGTCCTATTATCTTTTTGAATTCTCCAAACTACACTATATTGGAGAAGTTTGCTCTTATTAAGGATTATATTGATGGGTTGCCTTTTACCACTACAAATGATAATTTTGATGAGTATAATATGCATGGGCTTGCTGCTCCTACTTGCAATTATTATGAGAGAGGAACTACATCTCCGCCTCTCTATGTTTCCAACATGATAAAATTGCAAGAAACTACTTATGCTATGTATTGGCCTTTACTTGATGTTCATGAATTGTTCTTGTATGACATGCCGATGCATAGGAAGAGAGTTAGACTTCATCATTGCTTGATATGTGTTGTTTTGTGCTCACTACTAAATGCCAAATCATTGTTAATTAAAATTGGCTTTGATATACCTTGGGATCCGGGTGAATCCATTACTTGAGCACTTTATGCCTAGCTTAATGGCTTTAAAGAAAGCGCTGCCAGGGAGACAACCCAGAAGTTTTAGAGAGTCATTTATTTTTGTTGAGTGCTTTTATAAAGTTTAAAAACAAAAAATACAGAGGGGAACTTAAAACTTCACAAAAAGAAAAGTGAAAGTGAGAAGGACGAGCACCGTGGAAGCGGGAGCATGCCTTGAACTTTGTTCATGCCCATGGAAACTTTGTGAATCTTGAACTGCAGAAACTTTTCAACAAAAATAATTATCCCCTTGTACAATTACATTGTATTATAAAAATAATGTGCCAAGACTTTCCTTTAGGATGATTAGATTGTTTGTTGGTATGTGCGGTGCAAAAACAGAAACTTTGGCTGTAGCGCGCGATTTTACATTTTTTACTGGAACGTCGAAAGCTTCTGAAACCTTTTGCACAGTCTTGCTATACAAAACAAAATTCATATTTTTTCAGAATTTTTGGAGTACCAGAAGTATGGTGAATGTTCAGATTACTACAGACTGTCCTGTTTAAGACAGATTCTGTTTTTGATGCATTGTTTTGCTTGTTTTGATGAAACTATCGATTCTATCGGTGGTATAAGCCATGAAAAAGTTATATTACAGTAGCTACAATGCAAAAATAAAATATGAATTGGTTTGAAACAGTACTTAGAGTAGTGATTTGCTTTAATATACTAACGGATCTTACCGAGCTTTCTGTTGAGTTTTGTGTGGATGAAGTGATCAAAGATCGAGGAGGTCTCGGTATGAGGAGAAGGAGGAGAGGCAAGAGCTCAATCTTGGGGATGCCCAAGGCACCCCAAGTAAATATTCAAGGAGACTCAAGCGTCTAAGCTTGGGGATGCCCTGGAAGGCATCCCATCTTTCTTCAACAAGTATCGGTATGTTTTCATCTTCGTTTCGTTCATGTGATATGTGCAAATCTTGGTGCGTCTTTTGTGTTTACTTTTCATTTTTATTTTATGCACCATGTTGGTATGAGATAGTCCATGGTTGATTTATAGAATGCTCATTGCACTTCACTTATATCTTTTGAGTGTGGCCTTGTAGAATGCTTCATGTGCTTCACTTATATCATTTGAAGTTTGGATTGCCTATTTCTCTTCACACAGAAAACCGTTATTTGTAGAAAGAATTAAACTCTCATGCTTCACTTATATCTATTTAGAGAGTCAATAGGAATTGGTCAATTGCATGGTTAGTCATAAAACCCTACATAAAACTTATGGATCACTGAATATGATATGTTTGATTCCTTGCAATAGTTTTGCGATATAGAGATGGAATATGTGGGAGGTACTAGTAAACTATTGTGGTTAGTAAGAATATTGGTATTAAGGTTTGTGATTCCCAAAGCATGCACGTATAGTATCTCGTTATGCTATGAAGTTGGAGCATGATTTATTATTGATTGTCTTCCTTATGAGTGGCAGTCGGGGACGAGCGATGGTCTTTTCCTACCAATCTATTGCCCTAGGGGCATGTGTAGTAGTACTTTGCTTAGAGGGCTAATAAACTTTTGCAATAAGTATATGAGTTCTATATGACTAATGTGAGTCCATGGATTATATGCACTCTTACCTTTTCGCAATTTGCTAGCCTCTACGGTACCGTGCATTGCCCTTTCTCACCCCGAGAGTCGGTGCAAACTTCATCGGTGCATCCAAACCCCGTGATATGATACGCTCTATCACACATAAGCCTTATTATATCTTCCTCAAAACAGCCACCATACCTACCTATTATGGCTTTTTCATGGCCATTCCGAGATATATAGCCATGCAACTTCCACCGCTTCCGTTTGATGACTTGAGCATTCATTGTCATATTGCTTTGCATGATCATATAGCTGACATAGTAGTTGTGGCTCAGCCACCGTTCATCATTTTTCATACATGTTACGCTAGATCATTGCACATCCTGGTACACTGCCAGAGGCATTCATATAGTCATACTTTGTCATAGGGATAATTAATTTGGTGCCCTTAGTTGTGTCCCACTCGGCAGGTTTACCCCTAGTTTCCGAAAACACTTGTTCCTGCCCAAACAACTTTGCTCCTCTTATGCTTTTGCCCTTTGACCGTTTGACCATCACTTTGAAAACTTCATAAAAAACCATACTAAGTTAGAAAAATTCAAATAAGATATCAAAATGTTCAGAAAAGCATCACTATATGTGCGTGTCATTTGCATTCATGAAAAAAGTGTTGACCAGTCCCCATCTCAGTTTTAGCTCATATGCTCTTAGCATGAATAGTAAAATCTAAAAAAATTCTAAAAATTCTGAAAAACATTGGTGGCAAACTTTGACCAATGTTTTGAGTGCTTGCCAAGTTTCATAAGGGAATGGCATTCGTGGAAGTCGTGGTAAAAAAATGAAATTTTGGAGCATTGATTTTTGTTTTTTTTTTGCCACGACTACCACGAATGTCATTCCCTTATGAAACTTGGCAAGCACTCAAAACATTGATCAAAGTTTGCCACCAATTGTTTTTTACATTTTTTAGTTTTTTTTAGATTTTATTGTTCATGCTAAGATCGTATGAGCTAAAACTGAGATGGGGACTGGCCAACGCTTTTTTCATGAATGCAAATGGCATTCACATATAGGTGATGCTTTTCTGAACATTTTGATATCTTATTTGAATTTTTCCGAGTTAGTATGAATTTTTTATGAAGTTTTCAAAGTGATGGTCAAACGGTCAAAGGGCAAAAGCATAAGAGGAGCAAAGTGGTTTGGGCAGGAACAAGTGTTTTCGGAAACTAGGGGTAAACCTGTCGAGTGTGACCCAACTAGGGGCATAAAATCACTTATCCCTTTGTCATAGGTATCGAGTTGTAATTTTTATTTCTTTTGAGTTATAAGTAAATAGAAGTGTGATGATCATCAATTTTCACTTTCAGAGCAGTGCCCCAGTGAGGAAAGGATGATGGAGACTATGAATCCCCCACAAGTCGGGATGAGACTCCGGACAATGAGAGAAAAAAAGAAAAAAAGAAAAAAAAGAAAAAGAAAAAAAAAGAAAAAATTTAAAATAAACAAAGAGAGAAGGGGCATTGTTAGTATCCTTTACCACACTTGTGTTTCAAAGTAGCACCATGTTTTTCATATAGAGAGTCTCCTATTTAGTCACTTTCATATACTAGTGGGAATTTTTCATTATAGGATTAGATGCACACCCACTTAGTTTTCATATTGAGCTTTCATACACTTATAGCTCTTAGTGCATCTGTTGCATGGAAATCCCTACTCCTCACGTTGATATCAATTGATGGGCATCTCCATAGCCCGTTGGTTAGCCACATCGATGTGAGACTTTCTACTTTTTTGTCTTCTATATATTTACCCCTATCCTCATACTCTATTCCACCCGTAGTGCTATATCCATGGATTGCGCTCATGTATTGCGTGAGGGTTGAAAAAGCTGAAGCGCATTAAAAAGTATGAACAAATTGCTCAGCTTGTCATCGGGGTTGTGCATGATAAATACTTTGTGTTAAGAAGATAGAGCATGACAAGACTTTATGATTTTGTTGGGATAGCTTTCTTTAGCATTGATATTTTGAAACACATGTTTGTTTGTTGGGATGCCTGAGTATTGTTGTATTTATGTCAAATTATAGACTATTGCTTTGAATCACTTATGTCTGAATATTCATGCCATGATTAGATATATGATCAAGTTTATGCTAGGTAGCATTCCACATCAAAAATTATCTTTTTTATCATTTAACTGCTCGAGGACGAGCAGGAATTAAGCTTGGGGATGCTGATACGTCTCCGTCGTATCTACAATTTTTGATTGTTTCATGCCAATATTATACAACTTTCACATATTTTTGGCAACTTTTTATATGATTTATTGGACTAACCTATTGATCCAGTGCCCAATGCCAGTTCCTATTTTTTGCATGTTTTTTGTATCGCGGAAAATCCATATCAAACAAGGTCCAAACGCGATAAAATTTTACGGAGAATTATTTTGGAATATATGTGATTTTTGGGAGTTGGAATCATCGCAAACGGAGGCCCACACAGCCAACAAGACACTAGGGCGCGACCCCGGAGCCAGGCGCGTGGTGGTGGGTTGTTCTCACCTCGTACATCGGTTGGAGCTCTACTTCAGGCGCAAGGAAACTTATATCCGGAAAAAAAATTGTGTTAAAATCTCAGCGCAATCGGAGTTACGGATCTCCCGGAATATAAGAAACAGTTTTTGGCCAGATCTGGGAACGCGAAACTGAAGAGAACAGAGAGGGAGATCCAATCTCGGAGGGGCTCCCACCCCTCCGCTGCCATGGAGGCCATGGACCAGAGGGGGATCTCTCCTCCCATCTAGGGGGGAGGCCAAGGAAGAAGAAGAAGGAGGGGGGCTCTCTCCCGGTGGCGCCGGAACGCTATCGGGGCTAGGATCGTGACGGCGATCTACATCAACAATCTTGCTACCGTCAACACCAACTTTCTCCCCCTCTATGCAGCGGTGTGTAACACCTCTTTCCCCCGCTGTAATCTCTACTTAAACATGGTGCTCAACTCCATATATTATTTCCCAATGATCTATGGTTATCCTATGATGTTTGAGTAGATCCGTTTTGTCCTATGGGTTAATCATGATCTTGGTTGGTATGATTTTATATTTTATTTATGGTGTTGTCCTACGGTGCCTTAGTCTCGCGCAAACGTGAGGGGGCCCCGCTGTAGGGTGTTGCAATACGTTCATAATTCGCTTATGGTGGGTTGCGAGAGTGACAGAAGCTTAAAACCAAGTAGGTGGGTTGTTGCATATGGGAGTAAAGAGGACTTGATACTTAATGTTATGGTTGGGTTTCACGACCTTAATGATCTTTAGTAGTTGCGGATGCTTTCTAGGGGTCCAATCATAAGTGCATATGATCCAAGTAGAGAAAGTATGTTAGCTCATGCCTCTCCCTCATATAAAATTACAAGAATGATTACCGGTACTTGTTATCGATTGCCTAGGGACAAATGACTTTCTTATTGACAAAAGCTATCCACTTTTATTACCTTGCAATTTATTCGTAGTTTTATTCCCGCAAAGTACTCGTGGTTTTATTCTTGCAAAATAGTTGCATACTTGTTTCTGGTAAAGCAAACGTCAAGTGTGCGTAGAGTTATATAGGTGGTCGATAGAACTTGAGGGAATATTTGTTCTGCCTTTAGCTCCTTGTTGGGTTCGACACTCTTATTTATCGAAGAAGGCTACAAATGATCCTCTATACTTGTGAGTTATCAAACATCACCTTTTTGGCATGTCATATTTTAATGAGTGCTCACAATTACAAAAGATATCCAAGATAGTATATTTATATGTGAAGCCTCTCTTTCTTTATTACTTCCTATTAATTGCAACAATAACCAAAACTATAGTTGTCGACTCTCAACAACATTTGTTCATCAAACTCTTTATATGTGAAGTCATTACTTTCCATAAGATCAATATATGATCTTTTTATTTATTTCTATTCTTTCTTTTATTTAATTCCCTCAAGATCATAGCAAGAAAGCAAAGCCCTCAACTCAAAACTACTCTTTATTATATGTAACCCAGACTCGATTACATAGATAGAGATCGAAACAAAACTCAAAGCTAGATCATACTAAAACTTTATTCTACTAGATCAAGATATAACCAAAAGGATCGAACTAAGAAAAATGATAAAGGTAAAGATGTGATGGTGATACGATACCGGGGCACCTCCACCAAGCTTGGCAGTTGCCAAGGGGAGTGCCCATACCCATGTATTTATGTCTCTTTCTTCGGAGGTGGTGATGATGGAGTTGTTGATGATGTAGGCTTGTCGTCCATCTTCCAGGGCATAGGCTCACCATCATAGAAGGATGAACGAGTCTCCGGGATCCCAAATCTGTAGCCAAACTCATCCTCTTGAATCTATATTCATACTCACAGTTTTGGTTTTGCATGTCATAGATCTGGGCCTGGAGGTGCTCGATTTTCTCATGAAGCTTGAAGATGGCCTCCCCGATGTTTTTGGCATCCAGCTTGTGATTATTGGTGAACTCCGCGATCATCATGTGATTGGCGTTGAGTCCACGTTCCACCATCCCTTGGCACCTGAAAACTTGTTGCTCCATTGCTTCGAGTCTTGTCTCCACGCTTCCGGTCTTGTTCGGTCCCTCAACGTTGCGGATGTGCAGCACCCCCTCACGCATCTCAATGGTTTGAGGGTGTTGTGGCACCTCTGCAAGGTAGGGGTTGATGACCTTCTCGAAAGACTTGTCCTTAGGGACGCTTGGAGACGTCATGGTGATCTAGATCTGTCAAAAACACAGATCGAAACAAGAACAGAAGATATTGTCGTGGTACGGTGGTCAAAACTTTCGGGAGATTATATAATGAATTTTTACCGACCAAAAGAAGTATCGTGCAAGAAAACGGAGTCCAGAGGGCACACGAGGTGGCCACAAGGCAGGGGGCGCGCCCAGGGGGGTAGGGCGCGCCCTCCACCCTTGTGGTCGCCTCGTGTCTCTTTCGGACTACTTTTAATTTTCCTAATTTTTTAAATATTCCAAAACAGAGAAAAATTATCATGGGAAATGATTTGGAGTCGGTTTACTTACCGTACCACATACCTATTCCTTTTGAGAGTCTGAAACGTTCTGGAAAGTGTCCCTTATGTACTCCTCCGGTGTTACGGTGTCATTTATATTGGTCTCAACATTTATGGGATTATGTGAGATATAGTGTTTGATTCTTTGACCGTTTACCACCTTCGGATTTGTGCCTTCGGTGTTGTTGATTTTGATGGCACCGGAATGATAGACCTCCTCGATAATGTAAGGGCCTTCCCATTTAGAGAGAAGTTTTCCTGCGAAAAATCTTAAATGAGAGTTGTATAGCAAAACATGATCACCTACATTAAACTCACGCTTTTCTATCCTCTTGTCATGCCATCTTTTAACTTTTTCTTTAAACAACTTGGCATTCTCATAGGCTTGGGTTCTCCATTCATCAAGTGAGCTAATGTCAAATAACCTCTTCTCACCGGCAAGTTTGAAATCATAATTGAGCTCTTTAATAGCCCAATATGCCTTGTGTTCTAGTTCAAGAGGTAAGTGACAAGCCTTTCCATAAACCATTTTATACGGAGACATACCCATAGGATTCTTATAAGCAGTTCTATAAGCCCATAACGCATCATCAAGTTTTTAGACCAGTTCTTTCTAGATCTATTAACAGTCTTTTGCAAAATCAATTTAATCTCTCTATTGCTCAATTCTACTTGACCACTAGACTGAGGATGATATGGAGATGCAATTCTATGGTTGACATCATATTTAGCAAGCATTTTACGGAATGCACCATGAATAAAATGTGAACCACCATCAATCATTAAATATCTAGGGACTCCAAACCTCGGAAAAAATAACTTCTTTAAGCATCTCAATAGAAGTGTTATGATCAACACTACTAGTTGGAATAGCTTCTACCCACTTAGTGACGTAATCAACAACAACTAAAATATGTGTATACCCATTAGAGGAAGGAAAAAGTCCCATATAATCAAAGCCCCAAACATCAAATGGTTCAATAACAAGTGAATAATTCATAGGCATTTCCTGACGTCTATTAATATTACCAATTCTTTGGCATTCATCACAAGACAAGACAAACATACGAGCATCCTTGAGGAGAGTAGGCCAATAAAAAACAGATTGCAATACTTATGTGTAGTTCTATCTCCAGCGTGGTGTCCTCCGTAAGACTCGGAGTGGCACTTGCGTAAGATCTGTTCATGCTCAGGTACACAACGTCTAATAACACCATCTACTCCTTCTTTATAAAGGTGTGGGTCATCCCAAAAGTAATGTCTTAAATCATAGAAAAACTTTTTCTTTTGCTGGTATGTGAAAGTAGGTGGTATAAATTTAGCAACAATGTAATTAGCATAATCAACATACCATGGAGTATTATGAGAAGCATTTATGACAGCTAATTGCTCGTCAGGAAAGCTATCATCAATAGGCAGTGGGTCATCAAGAACATTCTCTAACCTAGACAAGTTGTCTGTAACGGGGTTCTCAGCTCCCTTTATATCAATAATATGCAAATCAAATTCTTGTAACAAGAGAACCCATCTAATAAGTAAAGGTTTAGCATCTTTCTTTTCCATAAGATATTTAATAGCAGCATGATCAGTGTGAACAGTTACTTTGGAATCAACAATATAAGATCTAAACTTATCACAGGCAAAAAAATGCTAAAAATTCTTTTTCGGTAGTAGCATGATTTCTTTGGGCACTGTCTAGAGTTTTACTAGCATATTGAATAACATTCAATTTCTTATCAACTCTTTGCCCTAGAACAACACCAACAGCATAATCACTAGCATCACACATAATTTCAAAGGGTAAATTCCAATCAGGTGGCTGAACAATAGGTGTAGAAATCAAGGCTTTCTTAAGTATTTCAAATGCTTCTACACAATCATCATCAAAAACAAAAGGAACATCTTTTTGCAAGAGATTAGTGAGAGGCCTAGAAATTTTAGAGAAGTCTTTAATAAACCTCCTATGGAAACCAGCATGACCAAGGAAACTTCTTATACCTTTGACATCTTTAGGACACGGCATCTTTTCAATAGCATCTACTTTAGCTTTATCAACTTCAATACCTCTTTCAAAAAATTTATGCCCCAAGACAATACCTTCATTAACCATAAAGTGGCACTTCTCCCAATTCAAGACAAGATTAGTTTCTTCACATCTCTGCAAAACTCGATCAAGGTTTCTTAAGCAATCATCAAAGGAAGTTCCGTAAACGGAGAAATCATCCATGAAAACCTCAACAATCTTTTCACAAAAGTCAGAGAATATAGCAGTCATACATCTTTGAAAGGTAGCAGGTGCATTGGATAAACCAAAAAGGCATATGTCTATAAGCAAAAGTACCGAAAGGGCAAGTAAAAGTGGTCTTTTCTTGGTCCTCTTTTGACACAGGTATTTGAGAGAAACCAGAATAACCATCTAGAAAGCAAAAATGTGTGTGTTTGGATAGTCTTTCTAGCATTTGATCAATAAAAGGTAGAGGGTAATGATCTTTTCTAGTAGCTTTGTTCAATTTGCGAAATCAATTACCATTCTATAACCTGTAACAATTCTTTGTGGAATCAATTCATTCTTATCATTAGGAACAACAGTAATACCTCCCTTCTTAGGGACACAATGAACAGGACTTACCCATCTACTATCAGCAATAGGATAAATTATACCTGCCTCCAAAAGCTTTAGTATTTCATTTCTTACCACTTCTTTCATCTTAGGATTTAACCGTTGTTGGTGATCAACAACTAGTTTAGCATCATGCTCCAAATTAATTTTGTGCTGACATAGAGTGGGACTAATGCCCTTAAGATCATTAAGAGTATATCCAATAGCGGCACGATGCTTCTTCAGAGTTTTCAATAATTTCTTTTCTTCATGCTCTAAAAGGTTAGCACTAATAATAACAGGATATGACTTCTTTTCATCAAGATAAGCATATTTTAGGGTATCAGGTAATTGTTTAAGCTCAAACACGGGATCACCCTTGGGTGGAGGAGGATCCCCAAGGACTTCAACAGGCAAATTGTGTTTCAAAACAGGCCCTTGATTAAAGAATATTTCATTTATTACCTTTCTTTCATTCATAAACATATCATTTTCATGGTCTAGCAAATATTGTTCTAAAGGATCAGTAGGAGGCACGGCAATAGAAGCAAGACCAATAATTTCATCCTTACTAGGCAATTCTTTGTCATGGGGTTGTCTACAAAATTTAGAGAAATTAAAATCATGAGACATATCCCCTAAACCAACAGTAACAATATCTTTCTCACACTCTATCTTAGCATTAACAGTATTCAAGAAAGGTCTACCAAATATAATGGGACAAAAATCATCTTGTGGGGAAGCAAGAACAAGAAAATCAGTAGGGTATTTTATTTTCCCACACAAGACCTCAAAATCTCTAACAATCCCAATTGATGATATAGTATCTCTATTGGCAAGCTTAATAGTAACATCAATATCTTCTATCTCAGCAGGTGCAATATCATTCATAATTTCTTTATATAAAGTAAAAGGAATTGCACTCACACTAGCACCCACATCACATAAGACATGATAACAATGATCTCCTATTTTAACTAAAACAACAGGCATGCCAACAACGGGTCTATGTTTATCTTTAATATTGGGTTTAGCAATTCTAGCAGCTTCATCACAGAAATAAATAACACGCCCATCAATATTATCGACCAAGACATCTTTAACCATAGCAATACTAGGTTCAACTTTAATTTGCTCAAGGGGTGTAGGTGTTCTAGTATAAATCTTACGAACCACTGTTAAAGCTTTAACATAATCCTTTATTCTAACAGGAAAAGGTGGTTTCTCAATATAAGCAGTAGGAACAATAGGATCAACATTATAAGTAATAGTTTCTTCTTCAACTTTAATAGGTTCTACTACTTTAACTTCAATGGGAGGATGATATTTAAACCACTTCTCCTTTGGGAGATCAACATGAGTAGCAAATGATTCACAGAAAGAAGCTACTATCTTAGAGTCAAGTCCATATTTAGTGCCAAAGTCATAAAAAGCATCGGTATCCATAAAAGATTTAACACAATCAAACTTAAGGTTTATACCTGACTCCTTACCTTCGTCGAGTTCCCAATCTTCAGAGTTGTGTTTAATTCTTTCCAATAAATCCCATTTGAATTCAATATCCTTCTTCATAAAAGAACCAGTACAAGAAGTATCGAGCATGGATCGATCATTATGAGAAAGTCGAGCATAAAATTTTTGAATAATAATTTCTCTTGAGAGCTCACAATTGGGGCATGAATATAACATTGACTTAAGCCTCACCCAAGCTTGAGCGATACTTTCTCCTTCACGAGGCCAAAAATTATATATATAATTCCGATCACGATGAACCAGATGCATAGGATAAAACTTCTGATGAAATTCCAATTTCAATCGGTTGTAGTTCCATGATCCAATATCATCACATAGCCTATACCATGTCAATGCCTTTCCCTTCAAAGGTAAAGGGAAGAACTTCTTCTTGACAACATCCTCGGGCATACCTGCAAGCTTAAATAATCCACAAACTTCATCCACATAGATTAGGTGCATATCAGGATGTAATGTTCCATCTCCTGCATAAGGATTAGCTAGCAGTTTCTCTATCATACCTGAAGGAATTTCATAATAAATATTTTCAGTAGGTGCAGTAGGTTGAGGAGCAACTCTTTGCTCTTTCGGTCGGGGTGAAGATACCCCGAACAAGCCCCTCAAAGTATTATTTTCCATAGTAACAAATGACAGTAAATTTCAGCACACTATATAAATGTTTCCTTACCAAATTCCACTTACCAAAGGCGCTTCACTCCCCGGCAACGGCGCCAGAAAAGAGTCTTGATGACCCACGAGTATAAGGGATCTATCGTAGTCCTTTCGATAAGTAAGAGTGTCGAACCCAACGAGGAGCAGAAGGAAATGACAAGCGGTTTTCAGCAAGGTATTCTCTGCAAGCACTGAAATTATCGGTGACAGATAGTTGTATGATGAGATAATTCATAATGGGTAACAAGTAACAAAAGTAAAGAAGGTGCAGAAAGGTGTCCCAATCCTTTTTGTAGCAAAGGACAAGCCTGGACGAACTCTTATATAAAGCAAAGCGCTCCCGAGGACACATGGGAATTGTTGTCAAGTTAGTTTTCATCATGCTCATATGATTCGCGTTCGTTACTTTGATAATTTGATATGTGGGTGGACCGGTGCTTGGGTGCTGCCCTTCCTTGGACAAGCCTCCCACTTATGATTAACCCCTCTCGCAAGCATCCGCAACTACGAAAGAAGAATTAAGATAAATCTAACCATAGCATGAAACATATGGATCCAAATCAGCCCCTTACGAAGCAACGCATAAACTAGGGTTTAAGCTTCTGTCACTCTAGCAACCCATCATCTACTTATTACTTCCCAATGCCTTCCCCTAGGCCCAAACAATGGTGAAGTGTCATATAGTCGACGTTCACATAACACCACTAGAGGAAAGACAACATAGATCTCATCAAAATATCGAACGAATACCAAATTCACATGATTACTTATAACAAGACT
Source organism: Aegilops tauschii subsp. strangulata (assembly GCF_002575655.3). NCBI lineage: Eukaryota > Viridiplantae > Streptophyta > Magnoliopsida > Poales > Poaceae > Aegilops > Aegilops tauschii. The sequence continues at coordinate 362,490,329 of NC_053039.3, forward strand.
TCTCCCATGTCCTCAGGAACAAACGTAACTACTCATAAAGCATATTAATGTTCAAAATTAGAGGAGTATTAATTATCATTAAGGATATGAACATATGATCTTCCACCAAATAAACCAACTAGCATCAACTACAAAGAGTACTCAACACTACTAGCAACCCACAGGTACCAATCTGAGGTTTTGAGAGAAAGATCGGATACAAGAGATGAACTAGGGTTTGAGAGGAGATGGTGCTGGTGAAGATGTTGATGGATATTGACCCCCTCTCGATGAGAGGATCGTTGGTGATGACGATGGCGATGATTTCCCCCTCCCGGAGGGAAGTTTCCCCCGGCAGAACAGCTCCGCCGGAGCCCTAGATTGGTTCTGCCCAAGTTCCGCCTCGAGACGGCGGCACTTCGTCCCGAAAGCTTCCTTCTTATTTTTTCCAGTTCAAAACACACCATATAGTAGAAGATGGGCATCGGGGGCCTGCCAGGTGGCCCACAAGACCGGGGGCGCGCCTAGGGGGTAGGGCGCGCCCTCCACCCTTGTGCATGGCAGGTGCCCCCCCTCTGGTGCTTTCTTCGCCCAATATTTTTCATATATTCCAAAATTATTCTCCGTGAAGTTTCAGGACTTTTGGAGTTGTGTAGAGTAGGTCTCTAATATTTGCTCCTTTTCCAGCCCAGAATTCCAGCTGCCGGCATTCTTCCTCTTCATGTAAACCTTATAAAATAAGAGAGAAAAGTCATAAGTATTGTGATATAATGTGTAATAACAACCCATAATGCAATAAATATCAATCTAAAAGCATGATGCAAAATGGACGTATCACTAGTGCCCCAAAGAAATCGATGCAAAAGAAGCCTGCACGTAAGCCAAGACCGGCTATGCCAATGTCCTCAGAGACTCAGCCTAAATTGTCAAAGGCTTCAGCTCCAAAGGTTTCTGCACCGAAAGTTACAAAAGCTTTAGTGCCTCCTCCTTCATCAAGTTCCTCAATGGCAGCAGTCAGAGATTCAACACCGATCTCGCTCGCGTCTTGCCAGCGCATCGAGGGCTTTCATACATCCACCATCTCTGAAGCGAAAGGCAACTGATGGCCGTGGTTCTAGGACAAGTCGCAAGAGAAAGGCCATTGTGCCTCAAGTTGATGAACACGGGCTCGCTGACGAAGATGAGCTCGCGGAGTTCCTCAGAAGAAAACACGAGCAAGCTGCTATTGCCAAGAGTTCTTCTGTTCCTATGCTGCTGGACCCGAAGAAACTGCTAGATTTCATTGACATCTGGTGCACCAATCCAGAGACTCCACTTGATGACCTCAGCCTCCCTCCTGGTCCAGGCCATATGATTTCTTCATTCATATTGAATGAGAAATACAAGATTGCACAATCTAAACTAGTGCACAAGAAGATAGTGCAAAAGGAGAAGGAGGTGAGCAAGAGCATGCTTTCAATATCTCCTCAACAGCTCGTGACACTTCAGTCTGAAATTCTTCAGTTGTCCGAGGAATATGAAAGGCAAGCCAATGATTTGTTGTGGCCTCAAAGAATGATTCATCACTGCCTCAACTAAGGTAGTTGAAGACCACAACAAGAGAGAAGCCGCCAAGTTTGGCTCTGCTCCACCATCAAGTTCATCAGCTCCACCACCAACCACGCAGGCCAGTGAGACTGCGCCTTTATCTACTGAAGCTAATGTCAGGGCAACTGAAGAAGTTGTGCCTGAAGAAACTAAAAGGGCAATGAATAATGTTGCTTCTGAAGAAACTCCCAGGGCAACTGAAGAAGTTGTGCTTGAAGAAACTGAAAGGGCAACGAATAATGTTGCTTCTGAAGAAACTCCTAGGGCAACTGAAAGTGTTGCGCCTGAAGAAATTGCCAGGGTGACTGCATCAGTCACGCCTGATGAAACTGCTCCAACCAGTTCCTCGGTAGCAGCTCAACCAATGGCTTCACCTTTGAAGCTTATCACTCTTCCTTCTGCAACAGAAGCAAAGAAGACGAAAGCTGCTGAGCGAGAAGCTAAGAAGAGAAAGGCATCGGCTCCACCGATGCCTGAATCACTGAAGAAATTTAGGACGACAACATTGTCTTCAATTTTCATTCCCATTGATGCAATTCTAATCTCATCAGCACCCGTACTCGTAACCCCGAGAATCTTCAAATGGTTCCATATGGGGTGGATTGTGAAATCCCTCAGACTGATGAAGATGAACAAGATACCCATTCTGCTGCTACCACGGAGCAAATGGATGAGGAAAATGAGGCTGGCACTGATGTATCTGTGCCTCAAGAAACTATTCAAACCCCTCAACGTACTCCGCTGATTGAAGAAAATGAGGAGGAAGTGGATATCGATGGTGAAACAACTCCTCCACTCCATGACGAATATTGGGAAGCAGCTCACCCAAATTCGCCCCTCACCACTCCCCTCATGACAGCGCCTCAGTTGCCACAGCGCACGGAAGAAATTCCAACTGGCTCTAAAGAACAACGACCCTTGCTCCAAAGCATCCCTAAAGAAGTTCTAGCTACAGCAACTGATGAAATTGCTCATGATGACCCTGATGTCGATGTCATCAATGCATCTCCTCCCCGTGTAGACTGAATCGCCTCAGCCGACACTGACACAGCACCAACTGCTACTGCTGAGGAAGTTGCTCGTGCTATGGCCATCACTGATCCAAATGACTCAACTGGGCCTCCACGACCAGTTCTTGATGTTAGAAAGAAAAGGCACAATCTTCAACTTGTCCCAGTTATGCCCTCAATTGGCAAAAGCCTCAAGCGGCCAAAATTTGACAGCGCCAAGTTCTTCTATGAAAAGAATTTCTTCATTGGCGAGTCACCCTATGACTCGGCCAAGCTAAGGCATTTGAGATTCTGGGCAAGGACGCAGATGAACTTCTATGCTTCACTATTGTTTGATAAGAAGAAAGTGTTCCCGCATCGTCATATTCCTCATGTGGATATGGAATCAATTCCTTGCTTCTGACCTGTTTTGGCCGTGATACATGATGCTGGACTACTAAACTTCTGCACAGATGTATGCGACTGGAATGAAGAACTTATTCTTCAATTTTATGCTATTGTGCACTTCTCAGGCAATGCTGAAGATACTGCTACATGGGCTCTGGACTGGATGAGTGAAGACACTCACTATAAAGAACCTATTTGAATTACTTCGTGCTCTTCCAATGGATCCACCCCAAGAAGGAGCAAGAAGAATATATGAAGAAACTGAGCTGCCAAACCATTTGATACAAGTATTGATGAAGCCTATGGCTGATGTTAATGCACCAAGGACAACCTTCCTAGTGAAGGATTTGCTATATGTGATGAAGACTGTGTATCGTATTCTGGCAAAAACCCTTAGTCCAATCAAAGGCCACAATTCCAACACTGAAGAAGTTGTGGGGTCATGAAGAACTTGTTGTTCCACATCATACATGGCACTCCCATCAACATTCATGATTTCTTTATGAGGACTTTGGTCACTGTTGCTCAATCTCTGTTTGATTTGAAGCCCTATGCACCATGAATTATGAGATTCATCAGATCCCGGTCTTCAACCAACTACAAGGCTGGTCGTCAGAATCACTTGAGTTATTTTGCCAGATGTCGAAATTCTTCAAAGCACATTATCCTCTGTTCCTGGTAAAGGCAAAGCAGTTGTCGATGAAGGAATTCGTCCCCTTGATGTACAAATTCATCAACCTATCTCCAGCTCCATAGCTGATGAATCTGCCAGCCAAGACACTGTAGCAAAAGCTTTAAGACCATCTTCTTCACCAGAAACGCCACGTGTCATGACTGACTGTGAGCTGCTCATTAGTCTTCATCAGAAGCTTGACAAGCATCATCGATGGGTTAAGTGTCAATTTGCAACTGTGCAAGCAAATATGACAGTGACGCATAACGTCATCCACAAGAACAGATATTATCTCCATGAGATATTTGATCGCAGTTGGGCCACTCGTTCACATCTTAAAACAGAGGAAGAACTTGTTGCTGATGACTTTCAGATGAATTTCGTCTGGGCTGAACCGCCAAGGAAGAAATTCAAGAACACGAAAGTTCCTCCGCTGATGCCAAGCTCTGAGTCTTCATTGCGCTCAGCTGATGAAAATGAAGCCGTCGAAGACATTGCTGTTGCACCCTCTGCACCGCGCAACCCCAACAATGCTGGTGCTTCTTCGTCCTCTCCTTGATGATTTTCTTCATGAGCGCTAGTTCTCAAATTCCTCATCTTTTGGTAATTTGATGACAAAGGGGGAGAAGTTTGAGTTAGTCTTCAAGTAGACATTATATGGGTTGTTTTTTGCTTAAGTTACATCTCTTGAACTTTTCTGATTGTGCTCTTGATGAGTTGTAACTTAATAACTGTTGGTTGTCTGACTCTTATGCTTCATTTGATGTGCATGCTTTATTCTTCAATATATATCTGCTCATGCATGCACAATTTCATCAGACACCAATTTTCATCATGCATTCATATTCTTCAGATATCTTATGATCATGCATGCATGATTGGTTTCCCAGATATAGGGGGAGATCTTCACAAATTCAACCTGCCATGTGCATTTGCAATCCAAAGCAAATTCCTCATATGCACATCTTTAGGGGAGTTCCTCAATATCTTGTAACCAATTTCTTCAAACTTTGTACTTAAACTTCAATTATTTATATTCCCGTGGAAACCTAACCAATTTGTCATCAATCACCAAAAGGGGGAGATTGTAAGTGCGTCAAGTGCCCCCTTAGTGGTTTTGGAGTATCGACGACAAATAGGTTGAGAAACTAATGAGTTTGTGAGTATACACAGGTGACAGAGTCACAGAATATTTGGTTTAACACATGGAAGATGACCCCTAGAAGTATATTTCTTCAAGTGAAGAAATTGGTGATGAAATTGGTACGGCCTTTGAAGAAATTGATGTGAAGACTTTGAAGCTTGAAGACTTTTGTTTTCATAGTTTCTTTTCTTCTTTTTTGATTCATAGGGAAAACCATACTATTAAAGGGGGTCTAAGTGAATCATATTTCACATTTTCAAAGTGATGCTCAAACCTACTCAAACCTATACACAAAAGCCATTTCGAGTGAAGCCTTTGGAAATCTCTAGTACAGATGACGCAATTGCTAGCGACAGTGACGAGGTTCATCTGGTCGTTGACGAATTTGGTCACGCTAAGGAGTTAGGAGTTTGCCAGTACATTCTTCCTAAAAGTGAGGAAATTGAGTGCCCCGGCGAATTTGAGAGTTCAAATTCTGATCGTTGCTGCGCTGCGTGCCAGCTGTTGAGTGCATCCTTATCCTGACAACAGTCAAATCAAAGAAGGGCATTTATGAAATTTCATGTTTGGTTGCCCCCTGGCTATAAATAGCCGCCCCCCACAACCACTTGTTGGTTGGCTGCTCCGAGAGAACCTGACACTTGTCATAAGAGAGCAACCCATCCTCTAACGACTTTGAGAGAATCCTAAGTGAGGAAAAACCCAGAGCCAATGTGATTGAGCATCACTGAAGAGATTGATCTGTGTGATCCGACGCCTACTACCTTTGAAGATTGTCATTCTTCCAAACGTTTAGGCATCAAGTTATGAGTGCACCAAGAGTCATTGTGGTGTGCCGGTGAACAAGTTTGTGAAGGTTTTGGAAGTCTACCTTGAAGACTTACCATGAGTGATTGGGCGAGGACTAAGTGACTTTAGATCAAGAGGAATACGGTGAGGACTGTGTGTCCTCTGAGTTGCGACTCAGCCGCCTCAACCAGACGTATAGTTGATGCAACAACTGGAACTGGTCTACCAAATTCTATTGTCTTCACCGAGCCAACCTACTTTCAAATTCCTCAACCCTCTCTTACTTTATTCCCTGCTGATGAATTTGTGATCTGTGCTCTGACAAATTTGAACTGAAGAATTTCATCGTGCTATCTTTATTTCCTCAGTTCATTTTCTTCATGCGTGTATGAATGTATGATTGCATGTTCTTCACCCTTACGTATCCTGATTGCATGTACTTTGATTCTGTGATGACTTAGTTTCCATTGTGTGTCTATTTCTTCACTCTGATCTTTGTCAAGTTTATTAGAGTGATGAATTTCTAAAAATCTCCCATTCACCCCCCCCCCTCTGGGAGTAAACCTGCGCTTTCAAGGGCGCGGTCGCGAGTGCCTTGGATGTTGGCGATGAACTGTCTGCGAAGTTCATCCCACGAAGAGATTGACTCCTCGGGCAGGTTCATGAGCCAGGAACGCGCGCCATCCTTGAGAGCCATGCGAAACCAGTTCACCATAACTTTGTCGTCGCTGTTTGCCGCCTCGATGCTTAGCACGTAGAGCTGGAGAAACTCCGTAGGGTTGGGGATGCCAGCGTAGCGTGGGAGCTGCTCCGGCTTGAACTTGACCGGCCAAAGCACCCGGAGCAGCTCGCGAGTGAAAGCCCGGCAGCCAGCGATGCTTGTGGGCGCACTCCTCGCATGGGCGGCGTGGTCTTGGCGCCCTACCGCCGTGACCTCTTGGGCGACCCAGTCCAGGCGCTGGTGTTGCCGCTTGAGGGACGCATGCGCATCAAGTGGCGCACGGTGCATGATCTGACGGCTGGTCTCATCTCGGGCCGGCGCATGCACTCCGCGCGGCGGGTCGCGCGACCGTGCGTCATGCCGGAGCTCGGCGTTGTCACCGCCTCAGGGGGGAGGCGGAGGGGCCCCGTGCGCCACGTCACCAGCACGAGATGGCGGAGGACGAAGCGTGTGGGGAGGCACCGGGGCCTCGCCCACGGCGTTGACGAGCTCGGTGATGCGGCCAAGCCAGGCGTCATAGCCTTCGTTGGCCGGGCGGTAGCGTAGCATCTCGCATGCCATGAGTGGCGCAACCTGCGCATTCGCCAGCCCACGATGGGCATGGGAGGATGAAGCTGTAGCTGGGGTGAGGGAAGGCACGGTGGTATGGCCGTTGGGTTGCACAGAAGGGTGCATGGAGGGATCCTGCTGCTCATGAGCAGCGGAGTCGGTGGCAACGTTGGCCGAGGCGGAGCGGCGGCGGTCGCCATGGCCTGCAGGCTCCATATGGGCGACGTGAGTTGCCCGGTGCTCAGCACGCACATGGCAAGCATCGTCCATGGGGACAGTGGAGCAGGAACTGGAGCGAAACGGAAGAACTTCGGCACACCCCTACCTGGCGCGCCAAATTTCAGAATCGGGGCTCCGGGGACCCAAGGAAGGTTCAAACTCTGGGGTGTGCTCACAGAACTTCACTAAGCTCCAGCTCGCTGCCCACTACCTCACGGCGATGCTCCGGCGTGCTCGAGCCAAATGAAAGAAGAACGCATACACGACAATTTACCCAGGTTTGGGCCACCTTGCGGTGTAAAACCCTGCTCCTGCTTTGTGGTTTGATTGCCTCGCGAAGGAGGCTAGGTGTGAGTGTACAAGGAGGACGAAATGCCTCGGGAGGCTCGGATGGCTCGAGGGATCCCAGGACTCCGTCCCTCTCTCTTTTTCTCTCTCCTCCTCCCCTTTCTCTCCCTTTCTCACCCTTTCTCTCCCTTTCTCTGGTGGAATCGAGTCTATACTTATATTGGCCCTGGTCCTCTTCCCCCAAAAACTCTAGGCAGGAAGGGTTGCCATAACGGCCAATTTCGAAGGGGAACAAGAGCACAACTTATATTGACTAAAGGTGGTATTCGCCTGCCAAAGCTCCCTGCCATGACGCACTAGTGGGCTCAGTGATGACCTCCGTCCTGGCGAGCCCACTGTCCTGGTCTTCTTGCACCAAAGCGGCAACCTTTGGGGATTGCTTCGGGAACCGACGCGCCGTCCATGCTCCCTTAGCACGAAAGTGGAAAGCCTCCATATCCGTGCCTACTGACGCCTCTCTGGATCCGCTCGTCGCCACGCGCGTCACCCACATGAGGACGCGGGGCCGCATGACTCCTCCATCTGACCCTTGACCTGCACGCCTCCACGAGGGGCCTTGGGAGGCAGTCTCGGGAAGCCGTCCCACGAGAGAGCATCGCGAGGCCGCCGATGAAGCTTGACGGTGCGCGCCTCGCGGGGAGGGGGTCCTCGCGAGAGCCTTGCTCACGAAGCCTTGACATTGGGCTAACTTGGGCCCTCTGCTGGTGCTACACACTAGGCCGCAGGCAGACGGGCCTAGGTACCCTAGTCCCATGGGCCCTACATTGGCAGATGTCGTGGTCGAATGGACGGATGCCGAACTCCCTAGAGAGTACAATACATATTCACATTGGACAATGTACTTTGACAGCTCCAAGATGCTGGTCAGGCTAGGGGAAGCGGTAGTTCTCACCTCATGCACTGGTGACAATACACGATATGTATTACAAATCATGTATACCGACTCAAATAATGTAGCCGAATACGAGGCTCTGCTACACGGACTACGGATAGTCGTGTCTATGGGACTCTAGCATCTGGAGGTCCGAGGTGACTCCAACCTCGCGATATCACAGGTGAATGGAGAATTTGACACCAAGGACTCAAAGATGACAGCATAATGGAATGCCATCCTGGCTATTTCAGCCCGCTTCGAAGGTCTGGAATTCCAACATATCCCACGAGATAGCAATCAGGCTGCCGATGTTCTCACTAGGATGGGCGCTAAACGTGATCGAGTTCTGGAAAACACGTTTTTAGAATGGCTCTTCAAGCCTTCCATGGTCTGGCAAGATGAGAACATCGTACTGGCACCCCCAAACTCCGGAAAGGTCAGCTCTTCGGTAGCCGATAAAGACGAGGGAATAATTGGAGGCTCAGTTGTTGAAAAAACATCCTCGGCTCATGAAGTCATGGTAGTTATCGCACCATGGACCGATCCCATCCTCGCATACTTGCTCCGCAAGGAGCTACCCGATGACCAAACTGAAGCACGAAGAATAATTCGCCAATCAAACGCCTGTCAGGTCTACAAGGGTGACTATATAAAAGAAGTGTCACGGGTGTCCTCCAGCGATGTATAGCCGAAGAGGAAGGACGAGAACTCCTTGCGGACATACACTCCTGCATGAGCGGCCATCACGCTGAAGCTCAGGCCTTGGTTAGTAAAGCCTTCCGAGTTGGATTTTATTGGCCTACAACCAAGGAAGACGTGAAAACCTTGGTTCAATGGTGCCCCGGCTGCCAGGTTTTTGCCAACCAAAGTCACATGCCCCCAACAGCTCTTCGGACTATCCCGATCACTTGGCCTTTTGCGCTATGGGGGCTGGACATGGTGGGCCCTCTAAAAGGGGGCTCGCACAAAAAGAAATATTTACTTGTCATGGTAGATAAATTCACAAAATGGATCGAAGCAAAGCCGGTCACAACAGCCGAGGCAACGTAGGTCCTAGAATTTATCTCTGGCGTAGTTCACCATTATGGTGTCCATCATAGCATAATTACGGACAATGGCACTAATTTCACCGCCAAAGTGGTCATGGTGTGGTGCGCAAAAATGGGCATTCAACTCGACTATGCTTCCGTTTATCATCCCCAGACCAATGGGCAGGTCGAACGCGCCAATGGACTCGTGTTAACTGGTATCAAGCCATGATTAGTCTGCTCCTTAAAGGTGGCCGACTGTCATTGGGTAGAGGAGCTCGACTCCGTATTATGGGGCTTACGCAATACACCCAACTGGTCCACAGGTTACACACCTTTCTTCATGGTTTATGCAGCTGAGGCCATCTTACGATGTGACCTCATTCACGATGCACCTCGAGTGCGCATGTATGAAGAGAGAGAGGCCGAGCTAGATCGGCAGGACGACCTTGGCGCCCTTGAAGAAGAATGGGATGTGGCTCGGGCACGTTCCACCTTTTACCAACAACAGGTGTGGCACTACCAGAGCAGGGAAGTTCGGACGAAAGCATTCAACCTGGTCATGAGATTCCATCCGGAAAAATAGAAGCATAAACTCTCCCCAAAATGGGACAGACCATTTATAATTGACCAAGTGCTCACTGGCGGTGCATGTCGTATCTGAGATCCCGAAGATAACTGGCTGGAGCCGAACCCATGGAATGCTGCCCTGCTTCGACGCTTTTACGGTTAATCGCAGCCAACTCTACTCTACCTTCTCAGTTATTTTTCCCATTAGCATCTAGTAGCTATAAAAAAAAATTCTCCTTTTAAGTTGTCGAAACTTTTTCTACTTATGATCAGAAAAGCCGAAGTGATATGATTCCTTCGGACGCATACTATATGTATAACATACACTACGTCGGGGGCTTTTGTTTAATCAAAGCCGAATATATCTAGGTGCCTCCTTCCAATTTAATCATTTCACGCCATAATATGCATCGACTTGACTTAAGTTTTGGCCAAGTTGGGGTTTCCTGGCTTGTGTGCTTACCCCCTACGTTCCCGATAGTTCGGCTAGGGGGTAAAGGGAGCACCCCTACAATGTTACTACTGAGTCAATCGGATCAGTACCTCAGACTGGTGAAGCCAAAAGCTAGCGTTCTTAAGAATACAGTTGGTCGGCTTTGATGGAAATGAAAAATACTATATTAGAAAAACAAAAAGAAAAAACCATAACTGGGGGCTTCATGCTCACCTCGGATATATATATTTCGACGTGTTTATACAAGCAGGCATGGTTAAACATGATGACCTGAGAAAAGGAACCGATAGAGGAACTATTTTTCTCAAAAAATGTTTCTTACGCCTAAACATAATATAACATAAGCTCTAGTTCACTTTGTTTTTGAGCCCTATAGCCGGATTGCCTTGTTGTCCGAAGTATCTGGTCCACTTCGTTGGATCGGCAGTACGAAACACTCCTCGGCCAATGGTCAAGGAGGGAGAAGCCTAAGGTTGGCTAACAATGTTCGTATAACAGATGTGATTGTAATGACGTAAAGTACATGGATACATCAAGTCATTACATATATATTTATTACACTTCATCAAGCCTGCCTATCAAAGAATCGCATATATTTGTACATGGTACGGTCCCGTCGAGAAAGATGTGCGGCAGGCATCACATTGTCATACACCAGGAAGGTCGGCACCTCCTTCCTGTCAGCCCCGAAAGGGCCCACCTTGGCAAGGTGTTCCGTATCTACGCCAGTGTAGCAGGTCTTGACCATCGCCCATGCCTCCCTCGCTCCCTCCCAACAGGCTGATACTTTCCAGGCTTGTATTCGACACTGAGCCCCGTTGAGACACTCGGCGAGCTTGGGCATACCCTCGGGCACATTCTCTTCCTCGGGCCATAGAGCTTTAAAAATAACTTTCATAGCCTTCCAAGCTTTCTCATGCACCTTGGTCAGCTGGATCAAGACGTCCTCGGATGAAGGGCTTCAGGCCTCTCTAGGCCGACCTGTCAGTAAAACTGTATGAAGCACAAATTAGTCTACAATAGTCAAGCTTTCGTGTGAAAAGCTATTTTTTGAAAGGCTAGGAACACTCATTGGACATAGCGCCACTCATTTTCTGGTTCTTTGCCTCAGCAGCAGCCAGTTGAGCCTTCGACCGGTCAATCTCTTTGGCCTGCTGGTCATTTTTTTGCCTTCAGCGCATTCATGTCTTCCTTGCTTCGGGTTAAAACATTATGCTCGGCTTGTCATTGTGATTCGACATACAGCAGGTCATCATGGGCCTGCTTCAGGTCCTTTTCCAGTTGACCAATGGCTTCCGGTGCTTTGGAAATATACAACATAAACATGGGCCTAGAGTCCTCTACAACAAAACATCATAGACCAGATGCACTTATCGTGCATTTCTCTGTTAAACATTTCGATGTGCTGATACGTCTCCAACGTATCTATAATTTTTTATTGTTCCATGCTATTATAGTATCAATCTTGGATGTTTTATATGCAATTATATATCATTTTTTTTGGGACTAACCTATTAACCTAGTGCCCAGTACCAGTTGTTGTTGTTTGCTTGTTTTTGGCTTTTCAGAAAATCAGTACCAAACAGAGTCCAAATGCTACAAAACTTTTTGACGATTTTTTGGACCAAGAGAGAACCTGGAAGGTTTGGGAGAAGACCAGACAAGCCACAAGGGAGCGACAAACTCACTAGGTGCACCCTAGGGGGTGCGCCCTCTGAGCTTGTGGGCTCCTCGTGGCACATCTTGACCTAATTCCACCTCTATAAATTCTCAAATATTCCCAATATACCAGAGAGCCACCCAAAACAATTTTTCCGCCGCCGCAAGGTTATGTTCTTCCGTGATCCCATCTTGAGTCCTTTTTTGGTACTCTACCAGAGGGGGAATCGATCATGGAGGGCTTCACATCATCCTTGCTGCCCTACCAATGATGCGTGATTAGTTCACCACAGACTTACGGGTCCATAGCTAGTAGCTAGATGGCTTCTTCTCTCCCTCCGACCTTCAATATCATGTTCTCCTCGATCTTCTTGGAGTTCTATCCGATGTAATCTTTTTTTTGCAATGTGTTTGTTGGGATCCGATGAATTGTGGGTTTATGATCTGAATATTTATGAATATTAATTGAGTCTTCTCTGAACTCTTTGATGCATGATTGTCATAGCTTTATATTTCTCTCTGATCTATCTGTTAGGTTTGGACAACTAGATTGATTTATCTTGCAATGGGACAGGTGCTTTGTGATGGGTTCAATGTTGCGGTGCTCCATCCAAGTGACTGAAAGGGAAAGGACATGTATTGGTATTGTTGCCATTGAGGATAAAAAGATGGGGTTTATTCATATTGCTTGGATTTACTTTGTCTACATCATGTCATCTTGCTTAAGGCTTTACTCTGTTTTTATAGCTTATTAATACCCTAGATGCATGTTGGATAGTGGTTGATGGGTGGAGTAATAGTAGTAGATGTAGGCAGGAGTCGGTCTACTTGTCTCGGACGTGATGCCTATATACATGATCATTGCCTTGAATATCGTCATAACTATGCGCATTTCTGTCAATTGCCCAACAGTAATTTGTTTACCCACCGTATGCTATGTGTTCGAGGGAGAAGCCTCTAGTGAAAACTATGGCCCCGGGGTCTACTTTTATTATATATAAAATCCAAAAATACCTTGCTGCACTTTTTCTAATTTATTTATTTTGCAATTTACTTTATCTATCCACCACTACGAGATTTGATCCTTGCGAATAACCGCCAAGAGGATTAGCAACCCTCTTGTTTGCGTTGGGTGCAAATATTTGCTTTTGTGTGTGCAGGTGCTGCTAATGAGGTTCTATGTGGTTCTCCTACTGGATTGATAACCTTGGTTCTTAACTGAGGGAAATACTTATCTCTGTTGTACTGCTTCATCCTCTCCTCTTCGAGGAAACCCCAACGCAGCTCACAAGTAGCAGGAAGAATTTCTGGTGCCGTTTCCGGGGAGACATCACCAAAACCTATCAAGTACCTTCGCACAAACTATTGTCTACTTGCTCTTCTTTTTATTTGGCTTTTTATTTGCCTTTTCCTCTCGTTTTCATCTCCTCTGCTTCTAAAACAATTTTACAAAAACACAAAAATATTTTTGTTTGCTTGCTTGCATGTTTTTTCATTCATGTGAACACTCAAAAAACAGTAAATGAAAGCAGAAAAATTTAAGATGACTATGGATCCACTTAAATTTTTCTACTTGGATCATCTTCGAGTCATTTGTGCTCGTGCTGAAACCCCAACTAGTTTAGTTGAGGGAAAATCATTAGATGAGCATGCTCATTTTGTGCGTTACCGTTTGTCTCAAAAAGGGAGACTCTTATGGAATCAAATAAATTGTTTGCTATGCTATGCTTGGAATCTATGTGAAATTCATGATTTTACTTGTTGCTTTGAGGACCCTAAAAACACCTTCCCTACCTATGTGAGTTTAATGATGATGAAATCTTACCTTCTTATGCCAAGGGTGTTTATAGTTACTATGATATCGAACAAATTGAAGAATTTGCTGCTTTTGAGGGTACCTATGAAGTTTCTTCTTTGATTGAAAAGTATGACACTACTCTCTACAAATCTGAAAATTTTGCCATACTTAAATATTGCTATGAAAACTATGCTTCTAATGCCTATGTTAGTGAATTCATTTGGAGAATGTCTGCTGCTTCGGAAGAGAATAATGATATGCGGGAATCTATAGATAATTATGATCCCATTGATTCGCTTGAAATATCCCTTTTTGATGAATTTGATACTTGCGATGCTTGTGGCCATGATGCCAATAATGCTTATGGAGATGAACTTGCTATAGTTCCTTACACTAAAAATGAAATTGTTGTTGTTGCACCTACACTTGATGGCTCCTTGAATGAAAAGCATGATTGCAATGATGTTATTATAAATTATATTAATGTCAATTGTGTTAATGATATGAAAAACTACAAGCTTGGGGATGACGTTTTTGTGATTTCCGTTACTCGTTGTAATGATCATGATTGGGGTGATGCTTCTTATGATCTTGAAAATTTATTTAAGCCTCATGATGAATATGTTATACACAATAAGGTTTGCAATAATATTGAAAGTGGGTTTGGAAGAGTGTCAACTTTAGGTAAAAATAATCCCACATATTCAAAGATATTCAATCTTATGAATTTTTTTATAATAGTGGGTTTGGAGAGGTCATGACTTTCAGTGATGTTAACCCCACTACCTTGGAAGATTATAAGACCTTTATGCATGTGGATCATGAAGAGAATATTTTAAATGATAGCTATATTATTGACTTTGAATATGATCCTACATGTAATTATTATCAGAGAAGCAAATATGGTTTTAGAGATCTTCATGTTACTAAATTACCTCTCATATGTTGAGATTGTCAATGTTTTATTCTTCTCTCTTGCATATGCTAGATATTTCTTGTCTTGATAATTTGTTTGCTCATAAAATTCCTATGCATAGGAAGTATGTTAGACTTAAATGTGTTTTTCACATGTATTGTGATGCTCCTTTTGTGCTTCAATTCTTGTCTTTCATGTGAGCATCACTGAAATCTCAAAGCCTATCTTAATGCCTATAAAGGAAGAGCTTGTTGGGAGACAACACAATAGTTATCATTTATATATATTTTTGAGTGTGCACACAATTATGCTACTGTTATAATTGTGTTTTTGTGTTTTTGTTAGTGTTTGTGCCAAGTAAAGCCTTTGGGCTGATTTGGCTGATAGTTGACTTGATTCTGTGAACAAAATAGAAACTTTTGTGTCCAGTACCTGAATTACTATGGCTTACTAAAACGTGATAAAATTCTGATTTTTTTACACATTATTGATATAGAAATTTCCCACGTTCCTAATTTTTTAAAATTTGTGGAGTTACAGAAGTATAGTCATTGTTCAGATCTTTACAGACTGTTCTGTTTTAGACAGATTCTATTTTCGTTGCATAGTTTGCATTTTAACGAATCTATTGATTATATCGGGGGGTCTAAGTCATACAGAAGTTGGAATATAGTAGGTATTATGCAATAATAAAATATTAATGGGTTCATAACAGTACCTAAAGTTTATGATTTGCTTGTTATACTAACGGATCTCACGAGGTTTCTGTTGAGTTTTGTGTGCTGAAGTTTTCAAGTTTTGAGTGAGACCGCGATGGATGAAGGAATAAGGAGTGGCAAGACCCTAAGATTGGGGATTCCCAAGGCACCCCAAGGTAATATTCAAGGAAGACCCAAGCGTCTAAGCTTGGGGATGCCCGGAAGGCATCCCCTCTTTCCTCTACAATCCATTAGTAAATTACTTGGAGCTATATTTTTATTCATCACATGATATTAGTTTTGCTTGGAGCGTCATGTATTATAGTAGTATTTTCTTTGTTTGCTTTTTAGTTTGCCACAATCATCTTTGTTGGACACACCTTTTGATAGGGACACACATTTATTCATGATTTGTTAGAATACTCTATGTGCTTAACTTATATCTTTTGAGCTAGGTAGTTGCTCTAGTCTTCACTTATATCTTTTAGAGCACG
Source organism: Aegilops tauschii subsp. strangulata (assembly GCF_002575655.3). Taxonomy (NCBI): domain Eukaryota; kingdom Viridiplantae; phylum Streptophyta; class Magnoliopsida; order Poales; family Poaceae; genus Aegilops; species Aegilops tauschii. The sequence goes on from NC_053039.3 coordinate 362,506,226, forward strand.
GTGGTGGTTATATTTCAAAGAAATAGTTGCACTATCATACTTCACTTATATCATTTTGAGAGTCTAATAAATACTAATGGCAATATGCACGAGTTATGAAATTGGTCCTAATATCATAGGTATTCAAGAGGGATATAATAAAAACTTTCATGTAGATCACTGAATATGATAAGTTTGATTCCTTGCAATAGTTTTGCGATATTAAGATGGTAATATGTGGGAGGTACTAATGAATAGTTGTGGTTTAGTAAGAATATTTGTGTTAAGGTTTGTGATTCCCAAAGCATGCACGTATAGTCTCCCATTATGCTAAGAAGTTGGAGCATGATTTATTATTGATCGTCTTCCTTATGAGTGGCGGTCAGGGACGAGCGATGGTCTTTTCCTGCCAATCTATCCCCCTAGGGGCATGCGTAGTAGTACTTTTCTTCGAGGGCTAATAAGTGTATGCGTTCTTTATGACTAATGTGAGTCCATGGATTATACGCACTCTCACCTTTTCGCAATTTGCTAGCCTCTTCGATACCGTGCATTGCCTTTTCTCACCTCGAGAGTTGGTGCAAACTTTGCCGGTGCATCCAAACCCCATGATATGATACTCTCTATCACACATAATCCTCCTTATATCTTCCTCAAAATAGCCACCATACCTACCTATTATGGAATTTCCATAGCCATTCCGAGATATATTGCCATGCAACTTCCACCGTCCCGTTTATATGACACACATCATCATTGTCATATTGCTTTGCATGATCATATAGTTGACATAGTATTTGTGCCTTAGCCACCGTTCATCATTTTTTATACATGTTACGCTAGATCATTGCGCATCCTGGTACACTGCCAGAGGCATTCATATAGAGTCATATTTCTTCTAGTATCGAGTTGTAATTTTGAGTTGTAAGTAAATAGAAGTGTGATGATCATCATTATTAGATCATTATCCCAGTGAGGTAACAAATAAAAAAGAGAGAGAAAAAGAGCCCACAAAAAATGAGAGAAAAAGAGAGAAGGGGCAATGTTACTATCCTTTTCCACACTTGTGCTTCAAAGTAGCACCATGTTTTTCATATAGAGAGTCTCCTATGTTATTATTTTCATATAGTCGTGGGAATTTTTCATTATAGAACTTGGCTTGTATATTCCGATGATGGGCTTCCTCAAATGCCTGAGGTATTCATGAGCAAGCAAGTTGGATGCACGCCCACTTAGTTTTCAGTTTGAGCTTTCATACACTTATAGCTCTTAGTGCATCCGTTCCATGGCAATCCCTACTCCTTGCATTGACACCAATTGATGGGCATCTCCATAGCACATTGATTAGCCGTGTTGATGTGAGACTTTCTTCCTTTTTGACTTCTCCTTATTAATCTCTATCACCGCATTCTATTCCACCCATAGTGCTATATCCATGGCTTATGCTCATGTATTGCGTGGGGGTTGAAAAAGCTGAAGCGCGTTAAAAAATATGAACCAATTGCTCGACTTGTCATCGGGGTTATGCATGATAAATACTTTGTGTTAAGAAGATGGAGCATGACAATACTATATGATTTTGTAGGGATAAAATTCTTTAGCATTTTTATTTTGAAAGACATGATTGTTTGTTAGTATGCCTGAGTATTGATGTCTTCATATCAAATTATAGACTATTGCAATGAATCATTTGGATCTTAATATTCATACCATAAAAGAAAGATTACATGTTGAACATGTTAGGTAGCATTCCACATCAAAAATTCTGTTTTTATCATTTACCTACTCGAGGACGAGCAGGAATTAAGCTTGGGGATGCTTGATACGTCTCCAACGTATCTATAATTTTTTATTGTTCCATGCTATTATAATATCAATCTTGGATGTTTTATATGCAATTATATATCATTTTTTGGGACTAACCTATTAACCTAGTGCCCAGTGCTAGTTGTTGTTTTTGCTTGTTTTTGGCTTTTCAGAAAATCAGTACCAAACAGAGTCCAAACACTATGAAACTTTTTGACGATTTTTTCTGGACCAAGAGAGACCGTAGAAGGTTCGGGAGAAGACCAGATGAACCACGAGGGAGCGACAAGCTCACCACACGTGTCCTAGGGGAGGGCACGCCCCCTGAGCTTGTGGGCCCTTGTGGCACATCTTGACCTAATTCCACCTCTATAAATTCTCCAATATTCCTAATATACCAGAGAGCCACCCAAAACACTTTCTCCGCCGCCGAAAGCTTCTGTTCTTCCGCGATCCCATCTGGAGGCCTTTTTCGATACTCTGCCGGAGGGGGAAACGATCACGGAGGGCTTCTACACCATCCATGTTGCCTACCGATGATGCATGAGTAGTTCACCATAGACCTACGGGTCCATAGCTAGTAGCTAGATGTCTTTTTCTCCCTCTTTGATCTTCAATACCATGTTCTCCTCGATCTTCTTGGAGTTCTATCCAATGTGGTCTTGTTTTGCAGTGTGTTTGTTGGGATCCGATGAATTGTGGATTTATGATCTAAATATTTATGAATGTTAACTGAGACTTCTCTGAACTTTTTTATGCATGATTGTTATAGCTTTGTATTTCTCTCTGATCTATCTGTTTGGTTTGGCCAACTAGATTGATTCATCTTGCAATGGGATAGGTGCTTTGTGATGGGTTTAATCTTGCGGTGCTCCATCCCAGTGACAGAAAGGGAAAGGACACGTATTTTTATTGTTTCCATTAAGGATAAAAATATGGGGTTTATTCATATTGCTTGGATTTAGTTTGTCCACATCATGTCATCTTGCTTAAGACGTTACTTTGTTTTTATAACTTGATACCCTAGATGAATGCTGGATAGCGGTCGATGGGTGGAGTAATAGTAGTAGATCCAGGCAAGAGTCGATCTACTTGTCTCAGACGTGATACTTATATACATGATCATTGCCTTGAATATCATCATAACTATGTGTTTTTATGTCAATTGCCCAACAGTAATTTGTTTACTCACCGTATGTTGTGTGTTTGAGAGAGAAGCCTCTAGTGAAAACTATGGCTCCTAGGTCTACTTTTATCATATATAAATTCCAAAAATACCTTGACGCACTTTTTCTATTTTATTTTATTTTGCAAATTACTTTATCTATCTACCACTACGAGATTTGATCCTTGCAAATAGCTGCCAAGAGGAATGACAATCCTCTTGTTTCCGTTGGGTGCAAGTATTTGCTTTTGTGTGTGCAGGTGCTGCTAACGAGGTTTTGTGTGGTTCTCCTACTGGATTTATAACCTTGGTTGTTAACTGAGGGAAATATTTATCTCTACTGTATTGCTTCATCCTCCCCTCTTCGAGGAAATCCCAACGCAGCTCACAAGTAGCATGTGCTCCACCTCAGCCTACGCGGCATCCAACTTCGTCCTAGTCTGTGTCAGCACCTCAGACAGATTCTTGTTTTTCTCCCGAGATGACTGCAAAATTAAAAACATGTTCTTATCAAGCCTTTATATGGCCACCCCGTGCCCACATCAAGGCTTGGGGGCTAATGGCTTTCGCGCTCATGCCAACACCCTCTCTTGACACATGGAATCCACCCGTTAGATGTACCATCCGACAAGTGTCTTAGGGGCTACTGCCTGTTAGGCAGTTTGGTCTATCCTCCAAAAAAGTCATCGGCGTACGGATATCTAAGGTTGAACGTAATTCGCTCCCAAGGAAAGTGAATTCAGAAACAACTTACCTGCAAACCTTTCCACAAGATATCTACCACCTTTTCAAAGACGGAGCGGGTTGCGCCGAGGTAGGCATCCACCAAGCTGAGGGCATTGAACTCTTGGCTAGAAAAGGCGGGATTCCTTACATAAGCACTCCTCTGCCGGTGGTTCATCACGCTTTTTGACCTCAGAGGTGGTAGCCGAGCAGGTCCCCGAAGTTACCGGTTGAGGTACTTCGGGAACATCCCCTGAGGCAGTGATCGGCTCTCCGTCGGTCCTTGGGGCTAAGGTGTTCACCTCCTCGGCTAATGTCACTTGGGCGGATCGCCTGTACGGGAGACTAGATAATTAGGCACACAATGAATAACTTTTGAAACGCATAATGCTGATGGAACTACCTGTTCGGGGGAGGGGCATCAGGCTCTGCCTCCATGGTCGTTGTCTGTAGAGAGGCATCCTGCGCGACTATCGAAGGGCCCCTTGAGGGGCCGTACCACCTCACGAACGCTTCAAGCGTCGACCCTTAGGAAGAGGAGTCAGGGTGCTCGGGTCTTCACGAGTTGAGGTTCTCTTTCGAGAAGAGGCAGGAAGAGGTTTTACCGATGAGGATGGTTGCATCCCCCGTAGATCGGGAGTGATAGCCACTTTCGAGCCATCAAGGCTCTCTTGATAAAATGTCCCTTCCTCGTATACAGTGGATATTTCCTCATCTTCACGAAATACAGGATCGTTGTCCCGATAATACGTCCCCGGCTCGGGCGCGGGGCAGCTCAATGTCTCGACCCAGCACCTCCACCTTTGTTCAGATACATCGAACAACCATTTAGAAAGAATAAAAGGAACTGCTCAGATGGACGAGGAAGTCCGAGGAGACTTACTATTTCGGCAGGATTGTAGTAAGACAAACCGTGTATGAACTTTTGCTTTGCGAAATCCGCTACTTCTCCCTTGTATATGCCAGCTAGGGCTGCGCCAAAGGCCGCGTTGTCCTTGAAGCCCTTCCGAATTGATCGGGTTGCGTCGTCGGTTCCATTATACATCCATATCAGATGTTGGCGCTGACGAAGAGGCTGAACTTTTCGGTCGATGGCCGTCGCTATCACCTCTATGATAGTGAGACCAGTGTTTGTCAAACATCTCACCTGAGCTACAAGGCGAGCCACATCGGTATCGTCCTTTTGATGATCCAAGGAGAAAGACGGGAGCCCGGGCCGAACTGGGTCATGCAGTGGGACATCAGCCATAAAAAACCACTCGGACGCCCGTGTATCGGCATCCTCTCGAGGGGTGCCTATGGGGTAGCCAGTCCTGGCTATTCGGCAAACCTTGGCCGCTTCCACTTCGTGTAGTTTCCCGTCTCGGGAGCAGGGCATCACGCAAAAGTACTTCCTCCATAGCCCAAAATGTGCCACGCATCCGAGGTACATTTCGCAAAGGACGACAAACCCCGCGATGTGTAGGATTGAATTGGGGGTCATGTGGTGGTGTTGGATCCCATAAAATTCAAGCAAGCCCCGGAGTAAGGGATGGATAGGAAATCCCAGGCCACGGAGGAGAAAAGAAACAAAGCATACCCCTCATCCACGTGAGGGATGGGATGGTTGTCGGCATGCGTCTGACCCCCGTATTTTAAGCCCGGACGGGTGGGGGCTAAATCCGGATAAGGCAGATAGCCTTGGGTGGCGAACCGATCCAGCTGAAGACGCGTGATGGAGCAGCTTCCCCAGTCACCCTTGAGGGGACCATGGGGTTGCTTAGAAGAACCCACGTTGTTCGCCATTGCTGGAGCTCTCGAAGCTGGACTTTGGGAGAAGAAATATGTGTTGAGCTATGGAAGGGGAAGGTTAAGATGCGCTTTGCCGTAAGTTTGGACTAGGTACCCATTAAATAAAGCAAAAAAGGGTGACGCTTCGACGTCTGGCCGTAAAGCGGCCCGCTTCCCCGGATAGAGCGACAATCGAGGTAAACGAGTGAAGACATCGCACGGTGGGACCAGGGCCCGAGGAGAACTCGCCTGTCAAGCTGAAGACTTCAAAGCCGAACTCAAATTATGAATAGGAACTCGCCTGTCAAGCCGAAGACTCCAAAGCCGAAGTCGTACATCCGAAGAAGATTGTCGTCCTCGGCATCGAAGACTAGTTCAGGGGCTACTGACAGTGTCCTGGACTAGGGGGTACAAACCTAGTTGACCCGCAGTCCATGGACCGGGCTTATGGCCCACCGTTCTCATAAAGGAAGGATTCCAGAAGCTTTGCACTTTGGCGTAATCAAGGGGGACTCTGCCGAAGACTTGACGTGTACTCCAAGCATTACTTCGGCCGCCGCCATGTACCCTTAGATGGCAACCGACAATGTGTAACCCTAGATACCCCCGGTGCCTATTTAAACCGGAGGGTTTAGCCCGTAGAGGGAGATCGATTATCACTCCTTAGCCTTAGGGTTTGGGCCACGACTTACGATCTCGAGATAGATCAACTCTATACTTTGATATACCCACAATATAAGCAAGAGCAGGATGTAGGGTTTTACCTCTGCAAGAGGACCCGAACCTGGGTAAAACATTGTGTCCCTTGTCTCTTGTTACCCATCGATCCGATCCCACAGCTCGGGCCCTCCTATTCGAGGTCTACCGGTTTTGACACCGACACATATTTTCCTTTTCTCTCTTCATTTGTAATCCCTTTTTTCCTTTTATCTTTTCATAATGTATTAAATTTTATTTTCAAAACGTATGTTACAACCGTGTTAATTTAATACAAATACATTTCCCATTTTCATTATCTTTTTTCTTTTCTATTTAATTTACATGTTCATCAGTTTTTAATATATTTCATTTTTATTTTCTTGTTTTGTTTTCATTCCTTTATTTCAAATATACAATTCTTATTTCTATCAAGTTTTAAAATAAATTCTTCGTGCTTGAAAATTTGTTCATTGCATATTGCAAAATGTTTTAAGGCTGCAGTAACAACTTTCCATCGTACATTTAAAAAATGTACATCATGTACTTAAAAATGTTCATCATGTTTAAAGTATATTCATCTTCTATTCTAAAAAATATTCATCGACGATTTCTAAAAAAGGCACAACATTAAACAAATCATCATGTATTTAGAAAAGGTTAATTATGCATTTCAAAATATGTTCAACAAATATTTATTGTGTACTTTCAAAATTTCATCGTGTGTTGAAAATATATGTGGACACTTCGTAAAATTACATGAAAAAATCCTAAACCTCTTGAAATTTACATGACATATTATGTGTGTGTTTTGGTCCTTCATATTTCCATGAATGTTTTCTAAAATACATAAAACTTTTCTGAAAGTATATAAACATTTATATTTTATGAACTTTTCAGATACAAGATGATCTCTTTAAATACAAGACTAATATTTTAATATGCATGATGAAATTTTTTTAAAAATGTGGTAAATAGTTTTTAATCCACGATGAACAATTTTATGTACACGGTAAATATTGTTTCAATACATGATGGGTAGTTTTATACTAGGTTCTGAACACTTTTTTTATACATGATGAACATTCTTTGAAATATATAATCCCTATATTCTAATATAAGATGGACATTTTAAGAATACATGATGCACTATTTTCTAGACACATGATGAGCTTGCTTCAATACATGTTGAACATTTCTAATACATGATGGACTTATTTTGTATACACATTGAATTGTTTTTAATAGAACATGAATATTCTTAAAATACACGACAAGTTTTTAATACATGTTGACTTATTAAAAATATGTGGTAAACATTCTTTAATATACAATATGTATAATATTAAAATACACAAGGAACATTTTTAATACATAATGATCTATTTAATAGATGACCAAAGAACTTGTTTTGATACACGCAGAGAACATTTTTCAAATATAGGCTTAAGATTTTTAATGCAGGATGATTTTTAAAAGTCACAGCGAATAGTGTTTTATTTAATTATAAATATTGAAAAAATGTAGGCTGAACATACTTTAATTACACGTTGAACATTTTTTTTAAAACATTTCTTTCGCAAAACATTTTTAAAATACATGGAGAATATTTTTAAATTACGCGTTGAATGTCTTTTGCTCCTTTTTTCATTTCCTATCATTTTTCTGTTTTAAAAATATATCAACCTTTTTCAAAATGCTCGAGCACTTTGTGAATACACAAAAATGTTTAATAAAATATCATGATGAATTTTTCAGTACGTGTTAAACCTTTTTTAAATCACTCTGAACATTCCCTAATGGCGAATACATGAAGAATATTGTCTCAAAACACGATTAACTTTCTTAAAATATACTAGGAATTTTCTGAAGGAAAATTGAATATTTTTTAAATGGCTGACAAACAAAAATATTTGAACCAGAAGAAAGAAAAGAGAAAAGGAGCAAAAATGGAAAATGAAATAAGAATAAGATAAGAAAACTAATAAACATCAACTTAGAAAGGAAACAAAATTTAAAAACAAAAATATGCTAATAATTAAAAAAATAAAAGAACTACCATAGGATACCACCCCCACGTTGCAGAACACAGAAAAAACCGGATAAAAGCATGCATGTTGTGAATAGGAAATAAAATCAGCGAACGCTCGCAGTATTAGGCCTGGCCAATGTGGCGTGTGATGCAGGCAAGATCCATGTTGGTCTTGCTACGAGCGAGACATAGGTGATCCTGCACAAAGGCTATCTCTTGCTTATAGCGAGGCGAGTGTGATGCTTCCTTTGGTCTCGCCTGAAGCGTCAACAGTATGATCGGCCCATTGACGCATAGTTAACGGAAACACACTTGAGAAAAAAGGGGTCACGCCGGAGTCGAATCCGGGATCTCCCGGTTGTAGCGTAGGGCAGCCAGCGACAAAGGCCGCCATCAGTTCCGTGTTAGATTAATTGGTCGCGACATTGTTAAAGAAAAAGAGCCGGTTCCCATTGTTATTTTTCTGGCCTTTTAATTTTTTCATCTATTTTTCTTCGTTTCTTTCTCCTTATTATTGGTTTTTCTTTTTCATTTTTCACTAGCGTTTTTCTTTCCTTTATTTTTTCTTTTGTTTTTCTGTTTTTTCTCAGGTTTTCATTTTCTTATACACATTTTTGGTACATATCTAATACATTTTTTCCCAAATACAAGTTTCACGTATATTGAATACAGAGTCAACATTTTTTTCTACATACATTTAACATTTTTCAAATACTAGATTAACATTTTTCAATATATGGTCAATACTTCTTCTATACACATTTTACATTTTTTCTAAAAAAAACTTTGATTAACATTTTTAATACTAGTTTAACATTTTTTATACACATTTAATTTTTTGAAATGATTGATTAACATTTTCCTAGTACAAGTTTAACATTATTTCAATACATGGTCAACTTTTTTTCTATATATATTAAAGATTTTTCAAATGCTTGATTACCATTTTTCAAATACAAGTTTAACATTTTTTGAATACATGGTCAACATTTTTTTATACACATTCAACATTTTTTAAAGGCTTGATTAACATTTTCAAATACCAGTTCGACATTTTTTAAAATGGTTGGATTAACAGTTTTGAATAACAGGCCCCTTTTACCTATCTACCATATATTTTTTGTATACATTTTCCACATACATGAGAAACATTCAAAAATGTGAAAGGAACAGACAAAAACGAGGCAATGGCCTCCCTGCGTACTAGGCCAGCCCATATGCTCGTGCGACAGCGACGCGCTTCAACGAGTCGGAAGGCTGCCCCAGTATAAGCGACGACGTCTATAGCTTGCATTAAGCGAGTTGGAGGGATCTCTCGCTGAAGGACTTCTGTGTGTCGCGTAGTAACTGGGCCGACCCATTGTGACATACTTAATAAGAGAAATAGTGGAGAAAAGGGGAGCAAAAGTGGGAATGGAACCCAGCCTCTGTGTCGAGTTCGTGGTCAAGCTGTAGGGCGAGACATACTTGAGGAAAAATAGTCGTTTTCCTCCACCGATTTTCCTTTCTTCTTCTTTTTCACCGGTTTGCTTTGTTTTCATTTGTATTTTCTTTCCTCTACCCTTTTCTCTTTTTTCTTTGGTTTTCTTTATTTTTTTTCAGTTTTCGTTGGCTTTTGTTCTTTTCTTTATTTTTTCTTAAGATTTTTTGTTTCTTTCTCTTTTTCATCTGGTTTTTTCTCTATTGGTTTTTTCACTGTTTTTCTATACAGATTTTTGGTATAAATTTAATACGGTTTTCCAATACACTTTTAATATTTTTAAAATATACATTTTTTGAATATTTTGTTTGGTTAAAAAAATTCAAATACAAGATCAAAATTTTCTAAATACACGTTCCACATTTTTTCTATACACATTTAAAATTTTCCAAATGATTGATTAACATGTTTCAAACATTTGTTCAACATTTTTTCAAATGCTTGATTAACATTTTCATATACATGATCAAAATTTATCATCATTTTTAAATACATGGTCACCATTTTCTCTGTACACATTTAGCATTATCCAAATGCTTGATTAATTTTTTTGCAAAACTTGTTCAATAGTTTTTCAAGTGCTTGATTCACATTTTTATATACATGATCATTTTTTTTTCATAATTTTTTACTACCTTGTCAACAATTTTCAATACAAATTTAACATTTTTCAAATAATTGATTAAAATTTATCCAATACTTGTTCAAATTTTTTAGAAACGCTTGGTTAACTTTTTTAAATACATGGAGAACATTTTTTACATTATGCGTTGAATTTCTTTTGCTCCTTTTTTCACTTCCTATCTTTTTTCTGTTTTCAAAATACATCAACCTATTTCAAAATGCTCGAGCACTTTTTGAATATACAAAAATGTTTAATAAAAAATCATGATGAATTTCTTCAGTACATGTTAAACCTTTCTTGGAATTACTCTGAACATTCCCTAATGGGGAATACATGAAGCATATTGTCTTAAAACATGAGTAGCATTTTTAAAAATTTTTAGGAATTTTTTTAAGGAAAATTGAATATTTTTTAAATCCCCGACGAACAAAAATATTTGAACCAGAAGAAGGAAAAGAGAAAACGAGGGAAAATGGAAAATGCAATAAGAATAAGAAAAGAAAACTAATAAACATCAACAAAGAATGGAAACAACATTTAAAAACGAAAATATGTTAATTGAAAAAAGAAACGAATTACCATAGGATACCACCCCACCCTGCAGAACACAAAGAAAAAACCAGATAAAAGCATGCATGTTGTGAATAGGAAATAAAATCAGCGACCGCTTGCAGTATTAGGCCAGGCTAATGTGGCGTGCGATGCAGGCGAGATCCATGTCGGTCTTGCTACGAGCGGGACATAGGTGATCTTGCACAAAGGCTATCTCTCGCTAATAGCGAGGCGAGTGTGAGGCTTCCTTCGGTTTCTCCTGAAGCGTCAACAGTATTGTCAGCACCCCGATTCTAAGTCACACCGATCCAGCCTGTAACACCTCGTATCACTTTGCTGCCTCACGCACGGTATTCCCACGGGTGTTGCCTTACCATGGCCCGGGACCGTTTGCGCCTTTTGGCTCACGTATATGATGGTGTCGCTAGCATCCATATGACAAAGAATCCGGGCCGACATGACTAGTCGTGAACCCAAAGTGGCACTAACTTACGGGGACATGCATACATGAATCAACATCGAGCATGTCGGTCAGCAGTGTGTGAATCCGGGCTGTAGCACAAGGCTAACAGGACTCCGGGAACCCGGGCTGTAGCAGGCTAGGCAGGACTCCGGATGTCACCGCGTGACATTTCCCCGAAGGGACAGACACAGGAACGAAGTGAATCACATGCCGGCCAGTCTCCGGAGCAGTAGTGCTGGGCTAGCAGGACTCCGGTGAACCGGGCTGTAGCGGACTACTATGGCTCATGGAAGCACAAGACTACATTTCCCCATAAGAGAGGCTACCAAGGATAAACAACTAGGTTGTCGGATCCCACACATACCAGGCATTTCAATCATACACACAATATGCTCGATATGTGTAAATACAACATGGCATCACAACAAAACTCTACGATTCAAAGTATTTATTCATAAGGCTCCGAGGAGCCAAGTATTACAAACATGGGTCTCATGACCCCAACATACAGAGCATGCAAACAACAAGCACATGCGGAAGCTTAACTTGTCTGAGTACAGACAACTACAAATGAAGAGGGCTGAGAAGCCTGACTATCTACAAGACCCTGCCGAGGGCACAAGATCGTAGCTGAGGTAACAAGCTAAACGTCGAAGTCCACGCGGAACTACTAGCGAGACTGACGTCTCTCTGCAAAAACATAAAATAGGCAAACGTGAGTACAAATGTACCCAGCAAGACTTACATCAGAACTAACTACATATGCATCGGTATCAACAAAGGGGGTAGTGGAGTTTAACTGCAGCAAGCCAGCTTTGACTCAGTGGCTAACCTGAACTACGACTGCAAGCAACTCTTTTGAGGTGGCGCACACAAGTCCACATATTCACCAATCAATACACCACTATGGATCCGCTCCCGTCTACCTACGAGAACGCCATCCATAGCACTCACGCTTATCTTGCGCATTTTGGAGTATCCATTTCAAGTTATCTATGAACTGTATAGGCAACCAAGTAATCCTTTACCGCGGACGCGGCTATTCGAATAGATGATGTTAACCCTGCAGGGGTGTACTTCTTCACACACGCTCTCACCACTTATCGCCGTTTACACGACATGTACTCGGCAACCTTCAAGCGGAAGCCCAGCGAGGGTGTCGGCCACGGCCTACCTAAACACTCAGGTCTCTAGTCCATGTTTATCGCCTATTCAGGTTCCATCCGCAGGGAGTCCGGCCGAGGTTTCCACATACGTCCCCGAACGATGTGTACAGGGTTCCGAGACACCAAACGGGCGCCCGGCATGCCCGGCCACGTGCCTACCGCATCACAGCCCACCCCTCGGGTCAGCGCTGCGCACGGCCTCCAGCAACTACAAACACCAGAAACTACTTGCAACTCCTCGACAGAGGACAAGAGTGATTAATAAGCCAAGAGGGTCCATTGGTTTCGGGCCCAACGCGTGGTAGTGCTGATCTTAAAACACACATACAGATCTCAGTTCTTAAGGACGGCCTCAATGAAACAACCCACCATGTACTCCTACATGGCTTCTCATTGATACCTTTACCAAATCATATTCAACACTTCACTCTTATTACCGCACAACCTTTCACTCTAGTTCATCACCCCGATGAGCCAGACCTGACACGACTCTAAGCATAGCAAGCATAGCATGGTAGGAACACAAACATGGCTCAATCAATTCCTACACATGCTAGTGGGTTTCATCTAGTTACTGTAGCAATGACAGATCATGCAGAGGAAGTGGGTTCAACTACCGCAACACACAGCAGTTTGAACCGCGTTGTCTTAATGCAGTAAACGAGAGCAGAAGCGAGAAGTTGGGTTTGTATCAAAATGATCAATGGGTTGCTTGCCTGGCAGAGTGATAGTGGAGTACTGCCCTTCAGTTGGATACTCGTGAATATCCTCGGAGGCAGAACCTACCACGAAGAACACATCGAAACACAATCATCCCAAGGCAATATGCAACAATATGATGCATGCAATGACATGGCAAAATGAGTGTGTTTTGGCCTAATGCAACTAGGACAGATTGGTTTGAGTTCATTTGAATCAAGGATTCAAATGCTAACCCAAAATAAGAGGTGATATTAGTGCATTAGCTTGTTTCACCTAAACAGCAAGGTTAAGGTGTTCTGACATGCATGAAACAAGTACAGATGGAAAGATTGAATTTTTCTGATCAAAATGCATATATAAATCTTTGCATTTGGAGTTACAGATTAATTTCTATGATTTTTTGAAGTTTGAAGTAATTTCTAGAATTTCCTGTATAAGAATAATTCCAGTAAATGATTTACTGTGTCAGCATTGCGTCAGGGTGATGTCAGCAGGTCAAAGGCATCGACCAGGTCAAACCTGACCAATGGGACCCACTAGTCAGTGACCCAGTCAACTAACTAAGTTAGATAGCCCTAACTAACTCGGCAGGGCCCACTAGTCAGTGACTGTAGTAACTAACCTAACTAGTTAATTAGTGCTAACTAGAGTAATTAGTCGGGCGGGGCCCGCAAGTAAGTGAGAGAGGGGGGTGAAGTCAAACCGGGCAGTGGGGTCAACCCAGGCCGGTCAACGGGTCAGTGGTCGCTGGCGTTTAGCCGCCAGCGAGTCCAGACGCGGCGGTGCGCTGCGGGATTGGTCTACAGAGCGCCGTTTGGCGCGCGGAGCATAGCTACGGGATGCGGACGCTCCTCCGCATCGAACCGTGGTGGTGGCGCGGCCGGGGAGTGGCCGGAGTGGCGCCGGCGACGAGCTCGGCGGCGGTCGAAGCTCGGTCGAGCTCGGGCTCGTTGCCGCAGTGGCCTAGGCGGGGCGGCGCTAGCCCCTACGACTCCTACGCGATGCGGGGAGTGCAATGGGCACAAGCCCGGGACCATATGGTCACCGGAGCACCACCGGCGACGAGCGCGGGCGGCGGCGCGCTACAGTCAGCAAGGGGGCGGCGGCTATGGCGTGCAAATGAGCCGGAGGAGAGGGGGGTCGATTGAGGAGCTCACGGTCGAGTCGACGGTGGTCTTGGCGAGCTCGGGGAGGGGCTGACGACGTCGGGGGGTCGCCGGCGATCTCGGGGAAGAGGCGGCGAAGATGGCGGTGCAGAGGTTGATGCAGGGCGTTCGGCGTCGCGCGGGTTAACGGAGAGGCGCGGGGAATGGAGGCGGAGCTCGTGGACAGCACAGGGAGACGAGGGGAGCACGGTGGCTGCGGTGTTCACGTCGGCACGAGCGCGGCAGCGTCGGCCATGGCGAGGAGAGGCGAGGGAGAGGTGCAGGGGGCGAATGGGGTGTCGGGGCGGTCGAGCGGGCGACGTGGAGGTCGACCAGCGCGTCCAGAGGCATGGGCGGCAAACAGGTGGCGCCGTGGCGAGCTCGCGCACGCCGGCGTCACCTCTCTGCCTGCTCTGGCGAGAGGAAGCAGCTGGCTGGCACGGGCCAACACAGTGCTGGGCCGGCCAGTGGGCTGCCAGGTAGGATTCCCTCCCTCTCTTTATTCTGCTTTGTTTTTTTTCTATTTTTCCGTAACTGTGTGGCTTTATTTAAAATAGTTAGGCACTTTCAAAAATCCTGGAAATAATCAGGGACTCTGTTTAGATTATTTCCAACAGCCCACACTTATTTCCAGAATTATTTGGGCATTTAAAATATTTACAAGCATTTAAATGCCTAAATGCAAGGTACATATGATTTAATCCAATGATCTTGTGATGACCTAGAAAATTGTGAACCCATTTTGTCAGAGGTCCTAACCCAAGACAAAAAAGGGTGGACTTTTTAGAAGGGCATTTCAGGTTCATTGAAAATAATTTTAGTAAACCCTAGTTGTTTTCAGGGGGGTGCTGGGGGTTCTGTCATCCCCATTTCATATTCATTTGAATTTAAACATGATGCACACATGAAGCTAGCCTAGCGCATTGCCAGAAGCTAGGGATGTGACAACTCACCCCCACTACACAAGAATCTCGTCCCGAGATTCAAGCGTAGGGTAAGATGAAGGGGGAGGGCAAACTAACACAATCTTCACCATCCAGGTTGCATCTCATAAGAACGTTGATTCGATCACCATCTTTGTCTCGACGTCTTGCTCTGAGAACTCCAGCTATCATGACAACGAGAGGAAAGGGAAAACTCTAGAAGGATCGATCTTCTCGAAGATCGGACAACCGACGATCAACGCACGAAATGAGACATTGCACATTTCTCGAGCTGAGACATGAAACATACATCCAGAGGGATGGAGTGTAACAGATGACGAAAGTTCACTACGTAGACACAATTCCACACTTAAGAAGGTGGTGAACGGTTGTCAACATAGCGAGGAGTTGAGTTGCCATGATACCATAACGAGACATCTTAAGGAAGGTGACTCGCAGAAATATTCCCTTAAGTGGCAAAAAGAATTACTTTTGATTGGGAGATCATTGAAACTCCTTATACCAGCCTAAGGAAAATCACAACAATCGTTTCGCGGAGTACGGAAGAATGACATACCCGGACCAGAATGGATGATGTGGACTACCTTGTTGAAGGCAACGCAAGGAATGATTTTGCTTATCATCGGAAATGGATGGGACCCAAAGTAGAATGGCACAATGGCGGTGCAAGCTGGGAACAAAATGCAATTGCTGGGAATGATTCTAGTAACTGGGGGATAACTCAACAGTCGAGAGCAGTTCCGCCGTTTGAATGGTTATAGCATAATCAAGGAATACTAATAGCACAAGAATCCCCAAGGAGCAACTTCTAAAATAAGTCGCACAACATCCTCACGAAGAGGATGGTCAAATTGACCAGTCAAAATGCTACAATAATAGATCTTGGAAAAGTTCCAACCATCATATCTGCCTGAGATTTAGATCTGGTTGGTAACAGAATATTTCAGACAGCAGGTCTGGAAAAGAAAATGAAAGTTTGCAACACAAATCGATGAGATGGCGTTGCGATATTCTCGGGAAATGAACTACGATAGCAAGCTCCAAAACATGAGCGGGTTCCGCTCCAAACATGTGAACACGTTGTCCCAGACAAGCATGACCACATGGTAGTCTTACAATGAAACACTACCGAGTTCTGGTTGGGAACCATCAACGAGGATATTGAAGTCCTTGCATAAGGCATGCTCTTAAGAAGGAACTTCTTCTCGAACAAATCAATCAGTGGCTTGGTGTGCTAGGGAATATGAATGGAGTGGAGGTAATTAATCTACCAAACCATAGAATACCTCGCACGAATGCATGACTGACTTGGGATGATTCCAAAGGAAGCAAAACAAACCTTTCTCAAATTCATGGCGGCAACTTACACCTAAAGCGCGTGAACTTGGAGAAAGTCACTTCTTTCATCCAAGCATAAGCTTCATGAACGGAACACGAAGGCATTTCTTACAAAGTTTTCAACTCTAGGTTGATGTTCAACATGAATCATGGGGGAAACAAAATGCTGCTGATGGGTTCAACAACAACTCATCGGAATTTCCATATCACTGGACTTCCACCATCATGTGAACACGGTGATAGCATTGGCCAGACCAAAAGATATAATGGTGTATGCCCGAGGGTCAACCGCGAGTAAGACAACATTACGAATACCGTTGGTTCTGATTTGGTTTGACGATAGCCCATACTCAAATCAAAGTTTTGATAAGACAACAGGTTCAACAACTGATCACGAGGACCAATCGATGAAGATATCATCTTTCTTCAACACACACACAAACGCAAAGGTATCCCTTCAGAATGAACTAAATTCGGCAAAGCTTTTGTCTTCCAACTCTCCAAGTTGTTGTTTAGCTTAACCAACCAGCTCAGGGATATCCAACACGAATTCTTGGAGAAGGGGTGGTTTACAAGAAACCAACTTGATCACGAACTTAACATAGCGGTCAGGTGACAACCTGGTAGCACTTCCGAGAAGATATTCGGAAAGTCACGAACCACCGATATGTTATTAAGCTCGGGAGAAATCTTGCTTTCGAGGCAAGACGATATGATCAAATAAGCAAGGATTGACACTAACTTAACTCATTGATTGAAAAGTGCACCGGAAATAAGGACTAGTCGCACGATAAATCTTAGGATGATGACTCAACAACCAACACGCTAAGAAATAAATTATTGTCCTTTAACTACCAAGCAACGGGGTTGCTAGGAGTATTGATTTCACACATCATGGTTCACTTGTCGGCATTCCGGTTGCAACAACACGGGACCGAGGAATGAACAATGATGGCGAGAGGTATCACTATATCAAGAGTTCATAGGAGGTGGTGCAATTCCCATGACAATCCTGACATAAAGGGGGTAATACTCCGAGGCAGAACAAAGCAAAACTGGATTGGCATTTTGATCTGCGGAATACAACTACCTTGACCAGTCCAAGAAATGGATGAGGTGCTGGAGTTTGTTTCTCCTAGTCATTCTGGAATAGAATGGCTTGACGGACCACAAAAATAATAGACATCGATGAACGAATGCACGCATACTCTTGACTATCAATTGATAGACGAAGGTCAGCAAACAGCTAAAGAGGGACAACTCAAAGAAACATACGATTTTCTGAGTTGTGGATGCACAGATTAGCATGTCGAACGAGTTCAACATATTTCTTCCGGATAACCCATGCAAAAAGGTAGAACTGGTAGAGTCACAAATTTTGAATGGAGTACTCCTCAAGAGCACCCTGGTTGTGATCTTTTGGTTCAAAGAACTTCTACCATAATGGTTCATGGTATTGGAAGAAGGATTTACCACGGACCTTGAGGACTATCGCAAAGGTTATTAATATCCTAAGGAACTAGCTAACACTATCAACATGAAGTAAGTAGGGTGAATTTTGGGCTCAAAAACCCAGGAGTAGAATACCTACTACTAAGTAGCATCACGGGATGCTTTCGAGAGTAATGGCCAGAATCATCACACTGGTGATGCAAAGCATTTTTAGATTACTTAGTAGTTCTCTAAGAAGAGTGGGGTCATAATAGTTGCTTCGACATATACGCCGAGGTAACGGAGTACCTCAACAGACCGTTTGGTGTGCTTAATCTGGCCTAAAAGGACACCGGAAACGGGAAGAAGAGATTTGCAAATGCATTAGACTATTTAGAAACCTAGGATGACTCGGATAGCATAACGGCTGTAAATACTCAGAAAAAGATTTGAGACATTCACAAGGATTTGCATAGTCACTTAACAACATCATATCAAGGTTCTGGTTCAACTGACAACATACTAAAAGTAGTAGAAACTGAACTGAGGCTTGTAACCAACAATCCTATAAGTTACTACGGATTAGTAACACGTGAACCTGATAGAGAGAAGAGAGCCTAGTCCTTAACCCACGTAGAATGAGAAGAGAATGACTCAGATCAGAGGGCATAAGGTAAAGGAGTAAAAAGAGCCTTACATTCCCTCCCACAATCAATTCCCCTACATATAACTAAAGCATTTCTAGACTCGACATCGACCAGTTTGGCTTGACGCACCTACAGGCAGTCCGGCTCTGATACCAACGTTGTCAGGACCCCGATTCTAAGTCACACCGATCCAGCCTGTAACACCTCATATCATTTTGCGGCCTCACGCACGGTATTCCCACGGGTGTCGCCTTACCATGGTCCGGGACCGTTTGCACCTTTTGGCTCACGTATATGATGGTGTCGCTAACATCCATATGACAAAGAACCCGGGCCGACATGACTAGTCGTGAACCCAAAGTGGCACTAACTTACGGGGACAGGCATACATGAATCAACATCGAGCATGTCGGTCAACAGCGTGCGAATCCGGGCTGTAGCACTGGGCTAACAGGACTCCGGGAACCCGGGCTGTAGCAGGCTAGGAAGGACTATGGATGTCACCGCGTGACATTTCCCCGAAGGGACAGACACACGAACGAAGTGAATCACATGCCGTCCAGTCAAGTGTTCTGGAGCAGTAGTGCTGGGCTAGCAGGACTCCGGTGAACCGGGCTGTAGCGGACTACTATGGCTCATGGAAGCACAAGACTACATTTCCCCATAAGAGAGGCTACCAAGGATAAACAACTAGGTTGTCGGATCCCACACATACCAGGCATTTCAATCATACACACAATATGCTCGATATGTGTAAATACAACATGGCATCACAACAAAACTCTACGATTCAAATTATTTATTCATAAGGTTCCGAGGAGCCAAGTATTACAAACATGGGTCTCATGACCCCAACATACAGAGCATGCAAACAACAAGCACATGCGGAAGCTTAACTTGTCTGAGTACAGACAACTACAAATGAAGAGGGCTGAGAAGCCTGAATATCTACAAGACCCTGCCGAGGGCACAAGATCGTAGCTGAGGTAACAAGCTAAACGTCGAAGTCCACGCGAAACTACTAGCGAGACTGACGTCTCTCTGCAAAAACATAAAATAGGCAAACGTGAGTACAAATGTACCCAGCAAGACTTACATCAGAACTAACTACATATGCATCGGTATCAACAAAGGGGGTAGTGGAGTTTAACTGCAGCAAGCCAGCTTTGACTCAGTGGCTAACCTAAACTACGACTGCAAGCAACTCTTTTGAGGTGGCGCACACGAGTCCACATATTCACCACCACTATGGATTCGCTCCCGTCTACCTACGAGAACGCCATCCATAGCACTCACGCTTATCTTGCGCATTTTAGAGTATCCACTTCAAGTTATCTATGAACTGTATAGGCAACCAAGTAGTCCTTTACTGCGGACGCGGCTATTCGAATAGATGATGTTAACCCTGCAGGGGTGTACTTCTTCACACACGCTCTCACCACTTATCGCCGTTTACACGACATGTACTCGGCAACCTTCAAGCGGAAGCCCAGCGAGGGTGTCGGCCACGGCCTACCTAAACACTTAGGTCTCTAGTCCAGGTTTATCGCCTATTCAGGTTCCATCCGCAGGGAGTCCGGCCGAGGTTTCCACATACGGCCCCGAACGATGTCTACAGGGTTCCGAGACACCAAACGGGCGCCCGGCATGCCCGGCCACGTGCCTACCGCATCACAGCCCACCCCTCGGGTCAGCGCTGCGCACGGCCTCCAGCAACTACAAACACCAGAAACTACTTGCAACTCCTGGACAGAGGACAAGAGTGATTAATAAGCCGAGAGGGTCCATTGGTTTCGGGCCCAACGCGTGGTAGTAGCTGATCTTAAATCACACATACAGATCTCAGTTCTTAAGGACGGCCTCAATGAAACAACCCACCATGTACTCCTACATGGCCTCTCATCGATACCTTTACCAAATCATATTCAACACTTCACTCTTATTACCGACACAACCTTTCACTCTAGTTCATCACCCCGATGAGCCAGACCTGACACGACTCTAAGCATAGCAAGGTAGGAACACAAACATGGCTCAATCAACTCCTACACATGCTAGTGGGTTTCATCTAGTTACTGTGGCAATGACAGGTCATGCAGAGGAAGTGGGTTCAACTAGCGCAACACATAGCAGTTTGAAACGCGTTGTCTTAATGTAGTAAACGAGAGCAGAAGCGAGAAGTTGGGTTTGTATCGAAATGACCAATGGGTTGCTTGCCTGGCAGAGTGGTAGTGGAGTACTGCCCTTTAGTTGGATACTCGTGAATATCCTCGGAGGCAGAACCTACCACGAAGAACACATCGAAACACAATCATCCCAAGGCAATATGCAACAATA
Organism: Aegilops tauschii subsp. strangulata; assembly: GCF_002575655.3. NCBI lineage: Eukaryota > Viridiplantae > Streptophyta > Magnoliopsida > Poales > Poaceae > Aegilops > Aegilops tauschii. The sequence goes on from NC_053039.3 coordinate 362,527,227, forward strand.
TGATGCATGCAATGACATGGCAAAATGAGTGTGTTTTGGGCTAATGCAACTAGGACAGATTGGTTTGAGTTCATTTGAATCAAGGATTCAAATGCTAACCCAAAATAAGAGGTGATATTAGTGCATTAGCTTGTTTCACCTAAACAGCAAGATTAAGGTGTTCTGACATGCATCAAACAAGTACAGATGGAAAGATTGAATTTTTTTGATCAAAATTCATATATAAATCTTTGCATTTGGAGTTACAGATTAATTTCTATGATTTTTTGAAGTTTGAAGTAATTTCTGGAATTTCCTGTATAAGAATAATTCCAGTAAATGATTTACTGTGTCAGCATTGCGTCAGGGTGATGTCAGCAGGTCAAAGGCGTCAACCAGGTCAAACCTGACCAGTGGGACCCACTGGTCAGTGACCCAGTCAACTAACTAAGTTAGTTAGCCCTAACTAACTGGGCAGGGCCCACTAGTCAGTGATTGTAGTAACTAACCTAACTAGTTAATTAGTGCTAACTAGAGTAATTAGTCGGGCGGGGCCCGCAAGTAAGTGAGAGAGGGGGGTGAACTCAAACCGGGCAGTGGGGTCAACCCACGCCGGTCAATGGGTCAGCGGTCGCCGGCGAGTCCAGACGCGGCGGTGCGCTACGAAATTCGCCTACAGAGCGCCGTTTGGCGCGCGGAGCACAGCTATGGGATGCAGACGCTCGTCTGCATCGAACCGTGGTGGCGGCGCGGCCGGGGAGTGGCCGGAGTGGCGCCGGCGATGAGCTCGGCGGCGGCCGAAGCTCGGTCGAGCTCAGGCTCGTTGCTGCAGTGGCCTAGGCGGGGCGGCGCTAGCCCCTACGACTCCTACGCGATGCGGGGTGTGCAATGGGCACAAGCCCAGGACCATATGGTCATCGGAGCACCACCGGCGACGAGCGCGGGCGGCGGCGCGCTACGGTCAGCAAGGGGGCGGCGGCTACGGCGTGCAAATGAGCCGGAGGAGAGGGGGGTCAATTGAGGAGCTCACGGCGGAGTCGACGGTGGTCTTGGCGAGCTCGGGGAGGGGCTGACGACGTCGGGGGGTCACCGGCGATCTCGGGGCAGAGGCGGCGAAGATGGCGGTGCAGAGGTTGATGCAGGGCGTTCGGCGTCGCGCGGGTTGACGGAGAGGCGCGGGGAATGGAGGAGGAGCTCGTGGACAGCACGGGAAGATGAGGGGAGCATGGTGGCTGCGGTGTTCACGTCGGCGCGAGCGCGGCAGCGTCGGCCATGGCGAGGAGAGGCGAGGGAGAGGTGCAGGGGGCGAATGGGGTGTCGGGGCGGTCGAGCGGGCGACGTGGAGGTCGACCAGCGCGTCCAGAGGCACGGGCGGCAAGCAGGTGGTGTCGTGGCGAGCTCGCGCACGCCGGCGTCACCTCTCTGCCTGCTCTGGCGAGAGGAAGCAGCTGGCTGGCACGGGCCAGCACAGTGCTGGGCCGGCCAGTGGGCTGCCAGGTAGGATTCCCTCCCTCTCTTTATTCTGCTTTGTTTTTTTCTATTTTTCTGTAACTGTGTGGCTTTATTTAAAATAGTTAGGCACTTTCAAAAGTCCTGGAAATAATCAGGGACTCTGTTTAGATTATTTCCAACAGCCCACACTTATTTCCAGAATTATTTGGGCATTTAAAATATTTACTAGCATTTAAATGCCCAAATGCAAGGTACATATGATTTAATCCAATGATCTTGTGATGACCTAGAAAATTGTGAACCCATTTTGTCAGAGGTCCTAACCCAAGACAAAAAGGGTGGACTTTTTAGAAGGGCATTTCAGGTTCATTGAAAATAATTTAGTAAACCCTAGTTGTTTTCAGGGGGGTGCTGGGGGTTCTGTCATCCCCATTTCATATTCATTTGAATTTAAACATGATGCACACATGAAGCTAGCCTAGCGCATTGCCAGAAGCTAGGGATGTGACAACTCACCCCCACTAAACAAGAATCTCGTCCCGAGATTCAAGCGTAGGGTAAGATGAAGGGGGAGGGCAAACTAACACAATCTTCACCATCCAGGTTGCATCTCATAAGAACGTTGATTCGATCACCATCTTTGTCTCGACGTCTTGCTCTGAGAACTCCAGCTATCATGACAACGAGAGGAAAGGGAAAACTCTATAAGGATCGATCTTCTCAAAGATCGGACAACCGACGATCAACGCACGAAATGAGACATTGCACATTTCTCGAGTTGAGACATGAAACATACATCCAGAGGGATGGAGTGTAACAGATGACGAAGGTTCACTACGTAGACACAATTCCACACTTAAGAAGGTGGTGAACGGTTGTCAACATAGCGAGGAGTTGAGTTGCCATGATACCATAACGAGACATCTTAAGGAAGGTGACTCGAAGAAATATTCCCTTAAGTGGAAAAATGAATTACTTTTGATTGGGAGATCATTGAAACTCCTTATACCAGCCTAAGGAAAATCACAACAATCGTTTCGCGGAGTACGGAAGAATGACATACCCGGACCAGAATGGATGATGTGGACTACCTTGTTGAAGGCAACGCAAGGAATGATTTTGCTTATCATCGGAAATGGATGGGACCCAAAGTAGAATGGCACAATGGCGGTGCAAGCTGGGAACAAAATGCAATTGCTGGGAATGATTCTGGTAACTGGGGGATAACTCAACAGTCGAGAGCAGTTCCACCGTTTGAATGGTTATAGCATAATCGAGGAATACTAATAGCACAAGAATCCCCAAGGAGCAACTTCTAAAATAAGTCGCACAACATCCTCACGGAGAGGATGGTCAAATTGACCAGTCAAAATGCTACAATAATAGATCTTGGAAAAGTTCCAACCATCATATCTGCCTGAGATTCAGATCTGGTTGGTAATAGAATATTTCAGACAGCAGGTCTGGAAAGGAAAATGAAAGTTTGCAACACAAATCGATGAGATGGCGTTGCGAGATTCTCTGGAAATGAACTACGATAGCAAGCTCCAAAACATGAGCGGGTTCCGCTACAAACATGTGAACACGCTGTCCCAGACAAGCATGACCACATGGTAGTCTTACAATGAAACACTACCGAGTTCTGGTTGGGAACCATCAACGAGGATATTGAAGTCCTTGCATAAGGCATGCTCTTAAGAAGGAACTTCTTCTCCTTGAACAAATCAATCAGTGGCTTGGTGTGCTAGGGAATACGAATGGAGTGGAGGTAATTAATCTACCAAACCATAGAATACCTCGCACGAATGCATGACTGACTTGGGATGATTCCAAAGGAAGCAAAACAAACCTTTCTCAAATTCATGGCGGCAACTTACACCTAAAGCGCGTGAACTTGGAGAAAGTCACTTCTTTCATCCAAGCATAAGCTTCATGAACGGAACACGAAGGCATTGCTTACAAAGTTTTCAACTCTAGGTTGATGTTCAACATGAATCATGGGGGAAACAAAATGCTGCTGATGGGTTCAACAACAACTCATCGGAATTTCCATATCACTGGACTTCCACCATCATGTGACACAGTGATAGCATTGGTCAGACCAAAAGATATAATGGTGTATGCCCGAGGGACAACCGCGAGTAAGACAACATTACGAATACCGTTGGTTCTGATTTGGTTTGACGATAGCCCATACTCAAATCAAAGTTTTGATAAGACAATAGGTTCAACAACTGATCACGAGGACCAATCGATGAAGACATCATCTTTCTTCAACACACACACAAACGCAAAGGTATCCCTTCAGAATGAACTAAATTCGGCAAAGCTTTTATCTTCCAACTCTTCAAGTTGTTGTTTAGCTTAACCAACCAGCTCAGGGATATCCAACACGGATTCTTGGAGAAGGGGTGGTTTACAAGAAACCAACTTGATCACGAACTTAACATAGCGGTCAGGTGACAACCTGGTAGCACTTCCGAGAAGATATTCGGAAAGTCACGAACCACCGATATGTTATTAAGCTCGGGAGCAATCTTGCTTTCGAGGCAAGACGATATGATCAAATAAGCAAGGATTGACACTAACTTAACTCATTGATCGAAAAGTGCGCCGGAAATAAGGAAAAGGTCACATGATAAATCTTAGGATGATGATTCAACAACCAACACGCTAAGAATTAAATTATTGTCCTTTAACTACCAAGCAACGGGGTTGCTAGGAGTATTGATTTCACATATCATGGTTCACTTGTCGGCATTCCGGTTGCAACAACACGGGACCGAGGAATGAACAATGATGGTCAGAGGTATCACTATATCAAGAGTTCATAGGAGGTGGTGCAATTCCCATGACAATCCTGACATAAAGGGGGTAATACTTCGAGGCAGAACAGAACAAAACTGGATTGGCATTTTGATCTGCGGAATACAACTACCTTGACCAGTCCAAGAAATGGATGAGGTGCGGGAGTTTGTTTCTCCTAGTCATTCTGGAATAGAATGGCTTGACAGACCACAAAAATAATAGACATCGATGAACGAATGCACGCATACTCTTGACTATCAATTGATAGACGAAGGTCAGCAAACAGCTAAAGAGGGACAACTCAAAGAAACATACGATTTTCTGAGTTGTGGATGCACAGATTAGCATGTCGAACGAGTTCAACATATTTCTTCCGGATAACCCATGCAAAAAGGTAGAACTGGTAGAGTCACAAATTTTGAATGGAGTACTCCTCAAGAGCACACTGGTTGTGATCTTTTGGTTCTAAGAACTTCTACCATAATGGTTCATGGTATTGGAAGAAGGATTTACCACGGACCTTGAGGACTATCGCAAAGGTTACTAATATCCTAAGGAACTAGCAAACACTATCAACATGAAGTAAGTAGGGTGAATTTTGGGCTCAAAAACCCATGAGTAGAATACCTACTACTAAGTAGCATCACGGGATGCTTTCGAGAGTAATGGCCAGAATCATCACACTGGGGATGCAAAGCATTTTTAGATTACTTAGTAGTTCTCTAAGACGAGTGGGGTCATAATAGTGGCTTCGACATATACGCCGAGGCAACGGAGTACCTCAACAGACCGTTTGGTGTGCTTAATCTGGCCTAAAAGGACACCGGAAACGGGAAGAAGAGATTTGCAAATGCATCAGACTATTTAGAAACCTGGGATGACTCGGATAGCATAACGGTTGTAAATGCTCAGAAAAAAATTTGAGACATTCACAAGGATTTGCATAGTCACTTAACAACATCATATCAAGGTTCTGGTTCAACTGACAACATACTAAAAGTAGTAGAAACTGAACTGCGGCTTGTAACCAACAATCCTATAAGTTACTACGGATTAGTAACACGTGAACCTGATAGAGAGAAGAGAGCCTAGTCCTTAACCCACGTAGAATGAGAAGAGAATGACTCAGATCAGAGGGCATAAGGTAAAGGAGTAAAAAGAGCCTTACGTTCCCTCCCACAATCAATTCCCCTACATATAACTAAAGCATTTCTAGACTCGACATCGACCAGTTTGGCTTGACGCACCTACAGGCAGTCCGGCTCTGATACCAACGTTGTCAGGACCCCGATTCTAAGTCACACCGATCCAGCCTGTAACACCTCATATCACTTTGCGGCCTCACGCACGGTATTCCCACGGGTGTCGCCGTACCATGGCCCGGGACCGTTTGCGCCTTTTGGCTCACGTATATGATGGTGTCGCTAGCATCCATATGAGAAAGAACCCGGGCCGACATGACTAGTCATGAACCCAAAGTGGCACTAACTTACGGGGTCAGGCATACATGAATCAACATCGAGCATGTCGGTCAGCAGTGTGCGAATCCGGGCTGTAGCACTGGGCTAACAGGACTCCGGGAACCCGGGCTGTAGCAGGCTAGGCAGGACTCCGGATGTCACCGCGTGACATTTCCCCGAAGGGACAGACACAGGAACGAAGTGAATCACATGCCGGCCAGTCAAGTGTTCCGGAGCAGTAGTGCTGGGCTAGCAGGACTCCGGTGAACCAGGCTGTAGCGGACTACTATGGCTCATGGAAGCACAAGACTACATTTCCCCATAAGAGAGGCTACCAAGGATAAACAACTAGGTTGTCGGATCCCACACATACCAGGCATTTCAATCATACACACAATATGCTCGATATGTGTAAATACAACATGGCATCACAACAAAACTCTACGATTCAAAGTATTTATTCATAAGGCTCCGAGGAGCCAAGTGTTACAAACATGGGTCTCATGACCCCAACATACAGAGCATGCAAACAACAAGCACATGCGGAAGCTTAACTTGTCTGAGTACAGACAACTACAAATGAAGAGGGCTGAGAAGCCTGACTATCTACAAGACCCTGCCGAGGGCACAAGATCGTAGCTGAGGTAACAAGCTAAACGTCGAAGTCCACGCGAAACTACTAGCGAGACTGACGTCCCTCTGCAAAAACATAAAATAGGCAAACGTGAGTACAAATATACCCAGCAAGACTTACATCAGAACTAACTACATATGCATCGGTATCAACAAAGGGGGTAGTGGAGTTTAACTGCAGCAAGCCAGCTTTGACTCAGTGGCTAACCTGAACTACGACTGTAAGCAACTCTTTTGAGGTGGCGCACACGAGTCCACATATTCACCAATCAATACACCACTATGGATCCGCTCCCGTCTACCTACGAGAACGCCATCCATAGCACTCACGCTTATCTTGCGCATTTTAGAGTATCCACTTCAAGTTATCTATGAACTGTATAGGCAACCAAGTAGTCCTTTACTGCGGACGCGGCTATTCGAATAGATGATGTTAACCCTGCAGGGGTGTACTTCTTCACACACGCTCTCACCACTTATCGCCGTTTACACGACATGTACTCGGCAACCTTCAAGCGGAAGCCCAGCGAGGGTGTCGGCCACGGCCTACCTAAACACTTAGGTCTCTAGTCCAGGTTTATCGCCTATTCAGGTTCCATCCGCAGGGAGTCCGGCCGAGGTTTCCACATACGGCCCCGAACGATGTCTACAGGGTTCCGAGACACCAAACGGGCGCCCGGCATGCCCGGCCACGTGCCTACCGCATCACAGCCCACCCCTCGGGTCAGCGCTGCGCACGGCCTCCAGCAACTACAAACACCAGAAACTACTTGTAACTCCTGGACAGAGGACAAGAGTGATTAATAAGCCGAGAGGGTCCATTGGTTTCGGGCCCAACGCGTGGTAGTAGCTGATCTTAAATCACACATACAGATCTCAGTTCTTAAGGACGGCCTCAATGAAACAACCCACCATGTACTCCTACATGGCCTCTCATCGATACCTTTACCAAATCATATTCAACACTTCACTCTTATTACCGACACAACCTTTCACTCTAGTTCATCACCCCGATGAGCCAGACCTGACACGACTCTAAGCATAGCAAGGTAGGAACACAAACATGGCTCAATCAACTCCTACACATGCTAGTGGGTTTCATCTAGTTACTGTGGCAATGACAGGTCATGCAGAGGAAGTGGGTTCAACTAGCGCAACACATAGCAGTTTGAAACGCGTTGTCTTAATGTAGTAAACGAGAGCAGAAGCGAGAAGTTGGGTTTGTATCAAAATGATCAATGGGTTGCTTGCCTGGCAGAGTGGTAGTGGAGTACTGCCCTTCAGTTGGATACTCGTGAATATCCTCGGAGGCAGAACCTACCACGAAGAACACATCGAAAGACAATAATCCCAAGGCAATCTGCAACAATATGATGCATGCAATGACATGGCAAAATGAGTGTGTTTTGGGCTAATGCAACTAGGACAGATTGGTTTGAGTTCATTTGAATCAAGGATTCAAATGCTAACCCAAAATAAGAGGTGATATTAGTGCATTAGCTTGATTCACCTAAACAGCAAGGTTAAGGTGTTCTGACATGCATGAAACGAGTACAGATGGAAAGATTGAATTTTTCTGATCAAAATTCATAAATAAATCTTTGCATCTGGAGTTACAGATTAATTTCTATGATTTTTTCAAGTTTGAAGTAATTTCTGGAATTTCCTGTATAAGAATAATTCCAGTAAATGATTTACCGTGTCAGCATTGCGTCAGGGTGACATCAGCAGGTCAAAGGCGTCGACCAGGTCAAACCTGACCAGTGGGACCCACTGGTCAGTGACCCAGTCAACTAACTAAGTTAGTTAGCCCTAACTAACTAGGCAGGGCCCACTAGTCAGTGACTGTAGTAACTAACCTAACTAGTTAATTAGTGCTAACTAGAGTAATTAGTCGTGCGGGGCCCGCAAGTCAGTGAGAGAGGGGGGTGAAGTCAAACCGGGCAGTGGGGTCAACCCACGCCGGTCAACGGGTCAGCGGTCGCCGGCGTTTAGCCGTCGGCGAGTCCAGACGCGGCGGTGCGCTGCGGGATTCGCCTACAGAGCGCCGTTTGGCACGCGGAGCACAGCTACGGGATGCGGACGCTCGTCCGCATCGAACCGTGGTGGTGGCGCGGCCGGGGAGTGGCCGGAGTGGCGCCAGCGACGAGCTCGGCGGCGGCCGAAGCTCGGTCGAGCTCGGGCTCGTTGCTGCAGTGGCCTAGCGTGGCGGCGCTAGCCCCTACGACTCCTACGCGATGCGGGGAGTGCAATGGGCACAAGCCCGGGACCATATGGTCACCGGAGCACCACCGACGACGAGCGCGGGCAGCGGCGCGCTACGGTCAGCAAGGGGGCGGCGGCTACGGCGTGCAAATGAACCGGAGGAGAGGGGGGGTCGATTGAGGAGCTCACGGCGGAGTCGACGGTGGTCTTGGTGAGCTCGGGGAGGGGCTGACGACGTCGGGGGGTCGCCGGCGATCTCGGGGAAGAGGCGGCGAAGATGGCGGTGCAGAGGTTGATGCAGGGCGTTCGGCGTCGCGCGGGTTGACGGAGAGGCGCGGGGAATGGAGGCGGAGTTCGTGGACAGCACGGGGAGACGAGGGGAGCACGGTGGCTGCGGTGTTCACGTCGGCGCGAGCGCGGCAGTGTCGGCCATGGCGAGGAGAGGCGAGGGAGAGGTGCAGGGGGCGAATGGGGTGTCGGGGCGGTCGAGCGGGCGACGTGGAGGTCGACCAGCGCGTCCAGAGGCGCGGGCGGCAAGCAGGTGGTGTCGTGGCGAGCTCGCGCACGCCGACGTCACCTCTCTGCCTGCTGTGGCGAGAGGAAGCAGTTGGCTGGCACGGGCCTGCACAGTGCTGGGCCGGCCAGTGGGCTGCCAGGTAGGATTCCCTCCCTCTCTTTATTCTGCTTTGTTTTTTTTTCTATTTTCTGTAACAGTGTGGCTTTATTTAAAATAGTTAGGCACTTTCAAAAATCCTGGAAATAATCAGGGACTCTGTTTAGATTATTTCCAACAGCCCACACTTATTTCCAGAATTATTTAGGCATTTAAAATATTTACTAGCATTTAAATGCCCAAATGCAAGGTACATATGATTTAATCCAATGATCTTGTGATGACCTAGAAAATTGTGAACCCATTTTGTCAGAGATCATAACCCAAGAAAAAAAGGGTGGACTTTTTAGAAGGGCATTTCAGGTTCATTGAAAATAATTTTAGTAAACCCTAGTTGTTTTCACGGGGGGTGTTGGGGGTTCTGTCATCCCCATTTCATATTCATTTAAATTTAAACATGATGCACACATGAAGCTAGCCTAGTGCATTGCCAGAAGCTAGGGATGTGACAAGTATGATCGCCCGTTCGCGCATAGTTATCAGAAACAAACTAGAGAAAAAAAGGGGCCGTGCGGGAGTCGAACCCGGGATCTCCCATTTGCAGCGTAGGGCAGCTAGTTTAACCTTTTTTTAATACATGGTCAACATTTTATATACACATTTAATTTTTTTAAATACTTGATAAACATTTTCCTAGTACAAGTTTAACAGTATTTGAATACATGGTCAACTTTTTTTTCTATACATATTAAAGATTTTTCAAATGCTTGATTACCATTTTTCAAATACAAGTTTAACTTTTTTTTAATACATGGTCAACATTTTTTTATGGACATTCAACATTTTTGAAACGCTTGATTAACATTTTCAAATACCTATTCAACATTTTTTTAAATGGTTGGATTAACAGTTTTGAATAAAAGGCCCCTTTTCACTACTCATTATATATTTTTTGTATACATTTTCCATATACATGAGAAACATTTTATCTGTGTACATTTAACATTTTCAGATGCTTGGTTAACATTTTTTGAAATCTTTTATGTAAAATGCTTTTTGTAATATATTTGGAAGTATAAACGAAAGAAGAAGAAAACGTGAAAGAAACAGACAAAAACGAGGCAGTGGCCTCCCTGCGCACTAGGCTCGTGCGGCAGCGAAGGCTCCCTCAGTATAATCCGGAATTTCCTAACGGACACACTTTGCGTCAAGTTGTCCCTGTCTCGCACAGACCCGAGATGGGCCGGCCAATTAAGAAACCACATATCCGCTACAGTCTCCGGTTTTGGGAATCTAGGAGGTTCCTGAGCGGTTTTGGGGACTCTCTAGAAGGTTCCTGAACCGGTTTTCACTGATTTTTTTGTTTCCATTTTATTTTTCTTTCAATCTCATTTTTTCTGCTTCATTCTTTATATTTATTTTTCATTTTTCCTTATTTCATTTTCTTTTTCTTTTTCCTTCTCTTTCTTGTTTTCAGAATTAAAAAAAATCATTTTTCAAAAAAATGTTTAGAATTTAAGAAAATGTTCTTCTTTATAATTTTTGTTCACAAATTAAAAAGGTTCTTCATTTTTCAAAAATCTTCGCATATTCGAAAAAATATCCAGCACTTCAAAAATGTTAATAAGTTCAATAAATGTTCCTGTTTCAAAATGTTGTTCACAATTACAAGTAATGTTCACTTTTTCCAAATTTCGTTCAGAGTTTCGAAATTTGTTCGCATATGCAAAAATGTCCACTTTTTCCAAAAAAATTAATATTAAAAAAGTTCATGTTTTTTCAAAATTTGTTCACAAATTCAGAAAATCCCATTTTTTCAAATTTGTTCGCGCATTCAAAAATTGTTCACATCTTTAAAACATTCTCAAAATTTGTTCACAAATACAAAAAATTTCCATTTTATATTGTTCGCAGATTCAAAAATTGTTCACATCTTTAAAACTTGTTCGTGATTCTCAAAAAATGTACCCTTTTTTTAAAGGAAAAACTCACAAATTCAAACAAGTTCCCGTTCTCAAAATTTGTTCACAAACTAAAAAATGTTCCTTTTTAAAAAAGTATTCAAAAATTCAAAAACTGTTTGCGTTTTGTCAAAACTTGTTCATGATTGTCAAAATTGTTCAGAATTTGCAAAAAATGTTCCCGTTTTTAAAGATTTGTTTAGAAATTTGAGAATTATTTACGTTTTAAATTTTGTTCACAATTCAAAACAAATTCACATTTTTAAAACTTCAAAAAATTGTTTGTGTTTATAAAACTTGGTCGGAATTTTAGAAAATATTCCCTTTTTTTATTTTGCTGCGGATAAAATATCTCCCTTTTCAAAATTGTCCACAACTTCAAAATTGTTTCTGTTTTTAAAATTTTCTTACAAATTCGAATAATTTCAAACATTTTTTTAAAACTCATATGTATTTTTACCAAAAATGTTTGGGCTTTAAAAAATATATTCAGAATTTACAAGAAAAGATTAAAAAAGGAAAAATAATGCGAATCTGCCGATGTGACCAGAGCTAAAGTATTCGCATTGCCATTTCACCCCAAACATGAATAAGTCGTAGTGGCTAGGTAGGTTTGTATAGAAGAGCACGGTGGTGATGACGAATCCCAGTTGTCGCTCTGAGTTTTATGTTGCTTTTTTTACACCGTTCGCTGCCTACATGGGCCGGCCCAGTCGGGGGAGTAACCTGTGCGAACTGTCGATATTCTGCCGCAGAATGCAACAGTTAGGAAGTCCCGTATAAGCCATGGTGTCTATAGCTCGCATTAAGCGAGTTGGAGGGATCTCTCGCTGATGGACTTCTGTGTGTCGCGTAGTAACTGGGCCAACCCATTATCACATAATTAATAAGAGAAATAGTGGAGAAAAATGGAGCAAAAGCGGGAATGGAACCCAGGGTCTGTGTCGAGTTCGTGATCAAACTGTAGGGCGAGACATACTGGAGCAAAAATAGTTGTTTTTCTCCACCAATTTTCCTTTTTGTTGTTTTTGTTTTTTCACCGGTTTTGTTTGTTTTCATTTGTTTTTTCTTTCCTCTACCTTTTTCTTTGGTTTTCTTTGTTTCTTTTTTCAGGTTTCCTTGCCTTTTTTTCTTTAATTTTTCTTCACATTTTTTTGTTTCTTTCTCGTTTTTCATAGGGTTTTCTCTCTCTCAGGTTTTCACTATTTTTCTATACACATTTTGGGTATAAATTTAATACATTTTTCCAATACATGTTTAATATTTTTAATATATAAGATGAACATTTTTTGAATACCTTGTCAACATTTTCTGTATACGCATTCAACCTTTTTCAAATGCTTGGTTAAAAAAATTTCAATAGAAGATCAACATTTTCTGAATACATGGTCAACATTTTTTTATACACATTTAAAATTTTCTAAATGATTGATTAACATGTTTCAAACACTTTTTCAACATTTTCTCAAATGCTTTATTAACATTTTTATATACATGACCAAAATTTATTATCATTTTTAAATACATGGTCACCATTTTCTCTATACACACCTAACATTTTCCAAATGCTTGATTAATATTTTTGAATTAGTTGATCAATATTTTTTCAAGTGCTTGATTAGCATTTTAATATACATGATCAAATTTTTCATAATTTTTTACTACATGGTCAACATTTTTCTATACAAATTTAAGGTTTTTCAAATGCTTGATTAAAATTTATCCAATACTTTTTCAAAAAATTTAGAAATGCTTGGTTAACATTTGTTTTAAATACATGATCACATTTTCCTATACAATCACACACTGTTGTGATCAAATGTTTGAAAAATCTTTTGTGGTCGTCTTTTTTCAAAAACATGGTCAAATGCGTGGTCAACATTTTTCAAATGTTTTTTGTTGGGTAATTTTTGTAATATAGAATATCTGGAAATATAGATAAAGTAAAATAAAAAACTAAAACTAAAATCGTAAAAAGAATGAAAAAAAGAGAATATGGCCTTTGACCTATTGTCAGCGACATGATGGCTGGCCCAATATGGACCTCGCCTTCGCCCTTCAGCAAGACTTGCTCTAGTCATATCAGCGCCCGAGATCCTGTCCGGAGCGGCACTTTCTGCGGAACAGGAGCACGGGACGAAGCTGTCGGCCTAGTTTGCAGTCTGCTTACTTCTGTTTTTGTTTTACCCTATTTCGTTTCCTAATTGTTAAAAAAAACAGTTGTTGGATTTGTAGATCTTTCAATAAAAATGTTAAGAGTGTATTTTAAAAAGTGTATTGTATATTAAACATCTTCACTATTTATAGAAAAATAAATCACTTTACATTAAAAATAATAATAAATATGTATTTTGAAAAATTTCACCATATATAAAAATATATTGAGAGTATATAGAAATATGGACGGGAAAAACTAGAAAAAAAAACCAAATCAAAAATAAATGAAAAAGTAAAAAAGAACCAAAATAGAAAACCCCCAAAAGAGCAAAACAAAGAAGAAAAATAAAAAAAACTTATACAGTGTCAAACGAAATAGTAGCCTGCAACCCCCCAGTCGGCTCCTACTGGGCCGGCCCAACTCGGCTCACCCGCCGGCACCGCCTCGCCTATTTGAAACATCGTCCCGCATGAGACCTCCTATTCGGAAATTTGTAAAAAAACATTGTGAATTTGAAAAAATCATGATTTCAAAAATGTTCACGATGTAAAAGCAAATTCACAAATTTGATAGGTGTTCGCAAAATAAAAAATAAAAATAGGAAAAAAAAGAAAAAAAAATCAAAGAATTAAAAAAAATAAAATAATAATAAAGGCAACCAGAAGAAAAATCACAGGAAAAAGAAAAAAAGGTTCCAGGAAGGTTCTAGAGTCTTCCCAAAATCGATGGGGGAAGAAACCTGGAATTGGCCTGGCCCAAACAGAGGACCCGACGCGTGAGGGGGTACCTGTGCGCCAAATAGGACTGGCCCCTGAGGTCACCATGGCCACCATGGCAACTTCTTTCGTCTTATTGGCTTTGAATCAGTCTCTTCGCAGGTCCACGATGAACCTGATTGTTATCTAATATATCCAGCTTATCGTTTCTCTAAAAAGAACTCAATAAAAATGAACGGCTTCGATGCTTTTTTGCAAATCTGAACGGGTTCAATCCTTTCAAATAAATAAAAAGTGAACGGCTTCAAATGATGAACCGGTAAATCGAAAAAGACCAAAATGCTGAACTGGCCAGATAAAGATCGCAGCTTCACAAGAAACACCAAGTTCATTCATCACTCAATAAAAGGAAGCAACTAAACAAGAAGCACGAATCCGGAAGTGTTTACTTTCCCGTCAAAAGGCATGCCTCAAAAACAAGAGAAAAAGAAAGCTAGGAGTAGATGATTTTGCACTTCACTTGGAGCGTGCAATTGATTGGCCGGATGGTAGTACGAAGGATCACTTCAGAGCAGCTGGATTTCCAGCTAATTAAGGTCCGCACCTATTGATAAGTTAAGTAGCCAGCAAGTAATGACTGTAACTAAACTGGCGAGTGACCACCAGAGGATGGGGCTCCTTTTTATCTCGCTAGGTGGCCAAACAAACCTACCTACAGATTCCATATCGTTTGACATTACGATGAGGCGCTCACATGGCCTGTTTGTGTGTTTGGGGCCACCTGGTGGTCTCGTGAGAAGGCCTTTCAGGAAAAGGCCTTTGCTGCACACTGTAGCTACCCTACTCTTGGGTGAGTAGCTAGCTAGCCAACCCAGTCGGAAGGATCCAACTAACATCCTGAATGATCATGTATGGCCTATATATCTTTCATGCGAAGAAACATGCATTAGCCCACCATCACAAAAGCTAACTGAACTGCTGTGGAGTATTGTGCATGTACATGTGCATGCATGTATACTTTTAGATGCTTGAAATCCTTCTCTCTTTTTTCGGTCTAATGCTAAAACCACCATACGATATAAATAGTACGATGTGTCGTAAAAAATCTCTAGAAATAGAGACATCACTAGAAATTCTGACACAACAGTAAAACATCCGGCTATTGTCTTAGTGGACCATTTTATATCTCATGTACTCCCTCCGATCCAAAAAAGTGTCATAGGTTTGAACTAAGATTAGTTCAACTTTAGTTCAAAATCGAGTTACTTATTTTGGATCGGAGGGAATATCACATTTGTTAGATCCTTATAAAAAACAAATTACGACCATGGATCACAACTCTTAGATTTTATAACTGTATCTAAACATATCGTTTCTTTTTTGTGAGAACGGCATCTAAACATATCGTGGCCCTTGAATTTTCATAATTGTACCTAAACGATTATGACCCTTAGTTCATCTTCGTATCGGCACCTAGACGAATCACGACCCTTCCATCTTTATATTTGTACTTAAATATATCACAATCTTTGTATTCTCATACATCAACGCATCACAATCTCTAGATTGTTATAATTATGTATAAACAAAACACATGTGTTGGATATTTAAATAGGTGTTCTTAAGGGCACACGATCTTCTAGCCTAGAAAACATGTGCACCATGCCAAAAATATATAGAAGAAACACAAATGCTTAGAAAACCACAAAGACATATTTACCCAAGTAGGGCAAACATGTAAAAAGTTAAAGCAACGTGCATACATATGCTAACCTATGAAGGTTATTTCAAGAATTTGCTTTTGTGTTGACATTTGAAACCACAAGCAACTCGTGATTACCTTACCATGTGGATCCAATTGTGGGTAAGGGAAAACATATATATATCTATATCTATACCTACTATTAAAGGGAGGTGATATTCTTAGTTTCGTCCCGCTTCGTTTGGTCTCGCTTCAATTAATTTCATGTACACTATTTGGTTTCGTTACTTGTCACCTATTTTGGCCCAACGGAAGAAACCCTTCTTGCGGCGCACTGTGGCCCAGGTCCGGAGAGCTAGCAAAAAATAAAATTGCCGATGGGAGGGTCCGATCTCATGATCTGTCAACCGGCCACACATAGTTTGTCCAACTGACCCAGATAGAGATATGGGAGAATTTTTTTTCTCCCGTTGCAACGCAAGGGCCTTTTTGCTAGTGGTAAACAATGAGTGATTGTTAATAATAATCCAACAATGGTTCTTCAAAATTGAAATTTTTAGATAATCACATATACATGAGTTCTTTTTTATATGCTTCCCGGTACATCATCAGTAATTCCATGTAATGCACACAAGGATATAGTGAGTGAATTGGCAATATGATAAAAAACTATGCATTGAATAATTGTTCTTTACCATGGCAAATTGCTTATTAAAAAATAGAATACATACATTAGTCTCAAAAAATAATTTTGACATGACTTATTTGGTATGATCATGGCAGATCTACGCACTTGTTTTGTGCAAGTGCATTATACAAGAATAAGAAAGTTGCCAAATAAAAATTATGTGTACTATTTTAATTTTACATACAACCAAATGGTCGTTGAATGCTATAATACCAGATCTCTATGTCATATCTCATATAAATCCCGGTTTTGATAAATGGCACCAATTTAGGTTGTTATAGGTAGCTAATAGAGAGATGTGTCCTCTCTTATCTCCGTGCTACCGCTACTGCTATGCCTAAACATGACTTAGATTGAAATGAGGCAACATGTGGTGCATGTCGAAAGTAATACTAATCCTAACTTGATCAAGTTTGGATTGTATTACTTTCGACATGCACCACATGCATGTTGCCTTCACTTCAATCCAATCCATGTTTATTTCACCCACAGATATATAATAACTCTTCATGCTCGCATCATGCATCATCATAATAACAAGTCCTACTAATCATCATCATACAACTTCTACTCGTTATTAATAACAAGTCATACGATCATCATCATGATAGTCATCGAACCAACCCTACTTAATTGTTCTTAGCACATGATCATCAGTATTAGGCAGGACCTAAATACCCTATTTAAGGTAAAATAGCATAAAACAATATAGACCCTGACTCTCCATTATGGAGAATGGAGATCATCATGTCTCCAATTCTTGCGTGGCGCTTCCTTTTGCTTCCAAGAACCTCCTTACGACTGTCCATACATTTTTTCCATTCTCTGATTAGCATGTCTCCACTTCTTTTAGAAATCCGGTATGGACAGTTGAGATTCGTAGGATGACCTGGATATATGTTCAAAACACAAAGGCTGCCATTCTGATACATCAAATGAGGCACACAATCCTTTGGGATTCTCTGTTGAAAAACATAGTAATAACTTCATAGTTAGCAATGATGTACTAGTTTTAGAAGTATGCAAAAGATGCACGGATGTCGTAGTAGTAAAAAATCTTACCAGGGTATCTCCATGGTAGTTACCGTAGTTCAACACGTGCACTAGTGGCACGTATTGACCATAATGTTGAGGGGTTTGATTGTAGATATTGTAATTCTCAAGATCAGTACAAAATCCGACCAGATGATTTTTCTCCTGATAAGTTAACTCGGAGCCATCGGTGTAGTGGGTTTTGTCTACCATGTTCCGCACATTGTTTGAACAATCAAAATAAGCTGTCAACTATTTTGAAATAAACAATATAAATTAGTTAATAATTAACTATGTTTGAGAAACTCACATAGCGGTAGAACTAGAGGCGTATCAACAAGGACCCAAATGTCCATATTGTCTTGGTCGATGTCAGGATCACCAAGATCCATGGTGACAAGCATACCCTCATCAAAACCATACATCTTGCAAAATGCTTCCCAATTTTTGCAACCAAAATGGGTTACGCTCTCAGCATTATACAGATTTACTTCAAAATCCACATCATGATGGGTCCTTAGGTGAATTTTCTTCATTTCAAAATTTTCATGGTCTTCAAAATCCATCCTCTCCAAGACATAGCGTCTTGCATGGCATGGGATAAGCTATACTCGAATTGTAAAAGATGAAAATTACACGTTGAAATAGTTGAAGTCATGCTTAATTACAAAAAAACACTTGTCGTCGTTGCGTACCGTTTCAACATCGAAGGTCTCCTCGAGCTTAATGCTGAAGCGCCGATCATCGTCCAGGTGAGGCCTGTCGCACAAACCTCGATCGTCGTGGCACCAGCCGCACTCCCCCGGGAGACTTTCGTCGTCCGATGACGACATTTCCTACGTTCATAATTCAAAGATTAAACTTGTACAATTAAATATATATACTACAAAAACTAAATTAGATCATTATTATTCATCACGGGTTGACTATCGGTCTGTCGAGTCTTTTCTTGAAAACTATCAGCTCACGTGGTGTATACATTCGACCGTTGGTGATGGTCGCTCCTCCATTCGTCCCCGAGTGCATTACACCAAAATGTCTAGCACACGGGAATGAAGGAGAAGCGACCCCCACGACAACAGTCGGGATTCTTCGTCCTCTCATATATATATGGTGGAACTCTCCCTCACTGATTCCTCTCTGACATTTGTGACCGTCGGTGATGGTAGCTCCTCCTTTCGTTCCCGAGTGCATTACACCAAATTGTCTAGCACATGGGAACGAAGGAGAAGCTACCCCATGACAACAGTCGGGATTCTTCGTCCTCTCATATATGGTGGAGACTCGACAGACTTAAAGTCAACCCGAAATATCATTTAATTATCTTTCTAAAAAAGGATTTGGCAGGTCTCACCTCGAGGTCGGAGGGGGTCGGTGACGGGGACGACGGCGGGGATGATGGAGGGGGGCTCCTAGATTTCTGCGACAACAAAAACCCTATAAGCTATCAACTAATCATATGCATACGCCTTGCATAGTGCTCTCCAATTTTAGCATTCAAAGTAGGAGTAGTTTTCCAATTTGAGCATTCAATAAGCAAAACCAAATCGAAAAATAAAGTAGAATTCAAATTAGCATGCATTCAATTATAAGCAAAACTACATCATCTCTTCCATCCGTACATCGTCAAATATTATCACTAATACACCTCGAATACTATCATACATATATATAGCATCGCTAGTACAGCTAGAACCGTAGCGCTCGACGGGTATCGGCGTGGGCGGTGGACACCCAAAGGGAAGGAACCATCACAAGATCATAGCTCCAGTGAGATCCCTGAAGAACCTGCCAGGTATTGTCGAACCTGCCCTCCAACGCAACCATGTAGCGATGGACGTGCTCGTCCTCCTCGCTGACACGGTGACGTACCACCTCCGCGGTGTCCGGAAGCCTAGGCACCGTCACTGGCCCACGCGACCGCCACCAAACAAGGATCGGGTCAACGACGGGCTGGCTCCTCACCAACCTGCGCCCCCCGGAAGGTAGCACCTCCCAATACCAGCCCGACGGAGCCCAGTCCCGGACATGGCCCCTCTGATCAAGCCGGCCTCCTCCGCCGAGTCGATGACGAGGATGCGGGATAGGCATCGTCGACGTCGATGCGGGAATAATTGCTTGAACTAAAAAAATAAACTAGTTCTATTAATTTTCTTGCTAAAAATAAACTACTTCTATAGTAGAATAAAGTAGTTTATTAAATCAACTAGTTCAACTACTAATTAAGCACTTACTATAAATAAAATAAAGTAGTACTTACTAAAAATAAACTACTTCTATATATAGTAAAATAAAGTAGTTTTATTAAATCAACTAGTTCAACTACTAAGCACTTACTACAAATAAAATAAAGTAGTACTTACTAAAAATAAACTACTTCTATATATAGTAAAATAAAGTAGTTTTATTAAATCAACTAGTTCAACTACTAAGCACTTACTATAAATAAAATAAAGTAGTACTTACTAAAAATAAACTAGTTTAACTAGTTCTATTATTTATCGACCCCCCCCCCCTCATGTCGAAGTTATCGGGGAGGGGGTATATCGACAACGACATACCCGATAAAAAATAAGAAGAGGAAGAAGAAAAAAAAGAGGAGAAGAAGAAAGGAATAGAGGAGAAGATCAAAAAAAAGAGTACTTACCAAGGAGGAAGGTTATACATACATAGAGTCACGGACCAGGTGCTGTGATTGCTGCTCTGCTCCCCGAAAGGATTAATGCCATCCGCGCTTAAAGCAAACCATACGTTCCTTGGGTCACTTGCAAACTGAGCCCAGTACTTTCTCTCGATTTTTCTCCACTGCGACCCGTCAGCGGGTGCTCTCAACTTTCCATCTTTCTTACGGTCCTCACTGTGCCATCGCATCAACTTGGCATGCTCTTTGTTTCTGAACAGTCGTTTCAACCGTGGTATTATAGGAGCATACCACATCACCTTCGCAGGAACCCTCTTCCTGCGGGGCTCGCCCTCAACATCACCAAGGTCATCTCGTCTGATCTTATACCGCAAGCACCGCATACCGGGCATGCGTTCAAATCCTTGTACGCACCGCGGTAGAGGATGCAGTCATTAGGGCATGCATGTATCTTCTCCACCTCCAATCCTAGAGGGCATACGACCTTCTTTGCTGCGTACGTACTGTCGGGCAATTCGTTATCCTTTGGAAGCTTCTTCTTCAATATTTTTAGTAGCTTCTCAAATCCTTTGTCAGGCACATCATTCTCTGCTTTCCACTGCAGCAATTCCAGTACGGTACCGAGCTTTGTGTTGCCATCTTCGCAATTGGGGTACAACCCTTTTTTGTGATCCTCTAACATGCGATCGAACTTCAGCTTCTCCTTTTCACTTTCGCACTTTTCCCTTGCATCAACAATGACCCGGCGGAGATCATCATCGGGCACAACGTCTGTTTCCTCTTGATCTTCAGCTTCCCCCGTTGCAGCATCACCATATTCAGGGGGCACATAGTTGTCATCGTCCTCTTGTTCTTTGTTGTCTTCCATCATAATCCCTATTTCTCCGTGCTTCGTCCAAACATTATAGTGTGGCATGAAACCCTTATAAAGCAGGTGGGTGTGAAGGATTTTCTTGTCAGAGTAAGACCTCGTATTCCCACAATTAGGGCATGGACAACACATAAAACCATTCTGCTTGTTTGCCTCAGCCACTTCGAGAAAATTATGCACGCCCTTAATGTACTCGGAGGTGTGTCTGTCACCGTACATCCATTGCCGGTTCATCTGCGTGCATTATATATAATTATGTGTGTCAAAAGTGAGAAAATTAGACAAGTATCTATCTAAAGTAAGATTTTTTTTTCAGAAAGAAGATAAGAACAAGAGGCTCACCACGGTGGTGCCGGCGACGAGATCGGCGCGGGTGATCAACGGCGGTGAAGACGAGGACGGGGCGTGACGGACCGCTAAACCTAGACAAATCTCGAAAAAAATGGAGCTCGGAGGTCGAGCTTCAAGAGGAGAAAGCTTAACTAGTGTGGCTCGGGCATTTCATCGAACACCTCACATGCATAAGAGGCGAGCTAGAGCACCCAAATGCCCTTCCTCGCCGGCCAGCAAAACCAGAGCACTGTGGAGTGCTCTGCTTGCCGGTGATGTGGTATATATAGGCAACTCATTTGTCCCGGTTCCTGGCTGGAACTGGGACTAAAGGCCATCCTTCTGTCCCGGTTCCTACCACGAACCGGGACCAATGGTTGTGGGCCAGGAGCGAGCCCATTGGTCCCGGTTCGTGCCAAGAGCCGGGACAAATGGGCCCAGACGAACCGGGACCAATGCCCACGAGGCCCCGGCCGGCCCCCTGGGCTCACGAACCGGGACAAATGCCACCATTGGTCCCGGTTCGTGACAGAACCGGGACTAATGGGCTGGCCAGGCCCGAACGAAAGCCCCTTTTTCTACTAGTGTACACATTCCGTATTTACCATCTGATGATAAATATAGGTTAGTGCTATTGAATTTATTTCAAGATGGTTGTACATGTGCATCCCCTCATTAAATTAGTCGTCACCATTTAACAATTGGTGGAAGCTTATAATATTGCATTACAAATGATCGATTGTCCTGTGTTTTGAACTTCAGTTTGTGCACTGATATGGTTTATCTTGCACAACCACCAGGTCGGCTACAAATGATCGGATGTCTAGCTCTCACCATTTGAACTTTTATGTCATAAACCAATCTGATGTCATGAACTAACGCCCCACCAAAACTCAGGATGCAATTTTTGATTATATACATATGTTACCGATATAGGATAAAGTACAAATAACACGATCGTTCACGAATCTGCCGTTTTTTGTAATATAAAGCATCGACCATGGTCACAGTAAAGGAGAAGTCCTTATCATTCTTTCATGAGTTTATTATTTGTCGCCGGATGAAATAATGGAGTGAATCACACTGTTGTTCATGCACACAAATGCCAAAATATATGTAGCACTCACGTGGTAGCTAGTCTGAAACTTGAAGTTAGCAGTTCAGCCATATATAGCCCATAATTAGTCCGAACCGAAAATTTCCTGTTTTGAAGAAAAGATGGCAAGAAACAAGTGACTTATCATTGAAGCGAACAAAAGGATAAAAAAGTTGGCTCGCTTTATCTCTGTGCCAGTAGACGAGCACCATTTGTCCTGCGTCCCTAGTGAGACAACCCAGCTAGCCTTTCTTTTCGCGCTTTCTGTTTTTTTGCGTTGCAAGGACCTTGGTAGGGCAGTTTTAGCCCTGAGATTGAGATGCCACTTCTCTTTCCTGTCCTACCCCATCTCCATCTTTTTCCTGCGCGCTCTCTTTTTGTTTCATTAATCTGTCGATCTCTGACATGTTGAGGTGATCCACCACTACGGTGTGAGGGCGATGGGGGCACATGGTGTGGTGGCTCGGCTAAAAAGGGACTCAACAACCGAAAGGATGGGGCAAGTAGCAACTGATGGGTGATAGCAAGGGGAAATGAGACCTAGCCAAGGGCATCGGGGGAGTGAGCCTCGGCGGCAACGGCGGCACCATGCAGTCGCCTACGGTAGAGAGGGCGAGGGCCTCCGCCAGCCGCGCCTGGTAGTTCGCCTTCTCCGCCTCCGCCTTGCGCCGCTCCTTCTCGATGGAGGTATGCATGGCAGCCGCCAGCGCCGCCTCGTAGGAAGCCTTCTCCTCCTCCTCTGGCTTGACGATTGGGGACGGCGGGGGGTTGGTGTGGTGGTGCTGCATGCCGCGACGCCGTTGCTCCTCGTGCTCGATGGAAAACTAGACCTCACAATTGGGAGAGTCTGACGCGTACTCCGGCATCCAACGCTGCTCCGGCGTGAGCAGCTCTCGCCGATGTGCACCTCCTCCGCGCCGGCTGGGGCCGCGGCACCGCTGGCACCAGGATCCACTGCAGATCTAGATGCTAGTTGTGAGGCAGGTTCACGTCCGGGTACGGCAGCAGCTGCCTGTATTGCCAGTGCCACCGCGCTTGGTGCACCGGAATGTGCAGACGCTGCCTGGCAAGGCGGACAGGCGCCGGCGCCGGCGGAGGAGGAAGCGCTGGGGGTGAGCTTCCCCTTGTTCTTGCCGGTGCCGCCGAAGAAGCCCATGGCTAGGGTTTGTTGTGTCGCTGGCGAGGGAGCACGCGGCTAGATGTGGACGGGTAGCCGAAGCGGAAGTGGATTGCCCCCCGCCCCGCACACATGGATTAAAAAAGGACGCCCCCGTAGCTTCCTTTCGCTGACGCATGGGCCCGCGGTAGGTGGCCGCATTAAATATGACCGCGTGCGGTTGTTGGCCGGCCGACATGTGGTGCAGCAGTGGACAGTGAATGGACGCGCGACGCATCCGCTTTGTGTCCGCGGCGCGGACACGATTGGGCTTGAAATGTGTCGGCGCAGACACGAAGCAGACGTATTTTGAGTTTGGATCGGCGGGTTGGGCGGGCATTTTTGTCCAGCGAACCAAACGGGGGTCGCTCTCTTGGAGTTGCTCTTACTGTCCATTAGATGAAAACATCAAAACACCATGAACGCCATAAGATGATAAACTACACGCGTGGCGGTCATTTCCTTCAGGCTGCGCGAGTGTGCCTGTGCCATTCTCCACCCGGTCCTATCAGAGAGAGGCTCTCGAGTCTGGACGAGAAGTTCGGCGATCGAGTACAGACGTACAGTGCGCAGCAGACTAGCGGCTAGCAGCACAGTGAGGCACCAGCAAATGTCCCGCGCTAACCTACTTGGTCTCCTCGTCGTGTTATGCCCAAGAAGAATATCACCCGAGCTGGCAAGCCGATGGCGGGGTATCGCCCTGGGTGGACAGTGGGCGAGGTAGAGCCATCGCTGGGCACGTCCACTATCTATCCACCACCACTAGCTAGCTAGCCCGGTCCATGCAGCATGCATACCCGCATCGATGCATTGCATTGCATGCATGGGAAGGCATCTAGTCTAGAAGTAAACGCTCGCTCCTCGGAGATGACAGGCGGGGCCCCGGAGCTAGGAGGGCCCGTAGGTGGTACGCACGCCACGTGTATCCCATATCGTTTTGTCCCGTTGTAGCCCAGACGGGACAAACCCGGTCCAAGCTAGGCTGCATGCAAAGCGCAAACGCGATGAGGTAAATGCACGAACGATCATTGCAGGATATATGGCAGCAGTGGGCGTACGGCGTACCGTCTTGTTGCCGTTGGCGGCTCTTGGCTTTGCGATATACGACGTGTACCACATGCGTCTTTTGAGTCAAGGGCCAAATCATTGTATCGGCACTATGGACTATGCCTTGCTAGTATTTGGAGCCTCGAATCACAGAGGCAACTAACTAACTGGATTATGATCGGCAATAATACAAGCGTTTCATCATACCTTCCCATGGACCATGTGTTGTCTTTCTGCCCATTCCTGATCGATCTGTTTCCTACGACGCGCATAGCAGTAGCAGTAGCAGGCCGCGGCCGGCCACCGGTGTGTCCGGTGGTGGGCGCAACGCGAAGAGCAACATTGCTCATTCAACCGAAAAAAAAAAACATTGCTCATTCCTCAATTAATTATCGACCGCTTATTACTGTCAGGCTGTGATGTGCGGACCGGCCGTTTGTTCATCACTGGTACTGTCTGTGTTGGGATCGCGGCACCGGCACCGGCACCATCGCGGCTCCCCTCCCCATCGCCGGGTGATCCCGACCACGACCACCATGGAGTTGCGTGCGGTTCATGCTGGAAACCAAACTAACAAATGCAGTTCTCTCAAGCTTGACCCGCTGGAACGAGCGGTGTAATTTGTTGACGAATCAAATCTCGCGAGCGCATCGTGCAAACGGCCGGAAATCGGAGCTATCCACATGCAAGATGCATGTACTGGCCATCTAGTCATCTCACCGGCTGGCCGGGAATCTCTAAGCAGTAGCCGCATAGCTAGCTCGCCTTTCCTTTTGTGTTTATCACCATCGAACAGAGAAATTCTGGGCTGAGCAGCTAACCCACGCGACAACCGGCCGGTCGCATCGCCGGTCGCATCAACCTGCAGTCTGAGTAGCAGCGGCTAGACATGGTCGTGCACGTTTGGCGCTTGCTTCCCCTGCCTGCCTGCCTGCCTGAATCCCACGGCTCGATCGATCGCTTTGCCTGCCGGAATCCAATCCCACGGTGACCCGCACATGCGGACGACAGAGGGCACGAAGCGAGGAGTGCATGCAATTACAATGCATCAAAGCCGTCGCTTCAAATTTCTGCCCGCGCATGCATGTATACATGGCATGCATGCATGTGTCGTGTGTGTGATCGAGTGTGATTCCCGTATCGATCGGATGGAGAGAGAAACTACGACAACGTACGTGCTCCTCATCGGGTCTCCGATCGCCGTCGCGACGGACGGACGGACGGACACGGACTGACGGAGACATAGATATCAGAGAAGATGCGTACTGCGTGCCCAGCCCCTCCCCGCACTCTCTACGGCCAGTGCGGCACGTGCGTACGTAGCTGCCACGCCGTCGCGCGATCGAGTACGTACGTACAAGCGCGCGCGGTGGCGGTGAATGATCCGTGGAGAGGGACGACGATCAGAGCCTGAGCCTCCGTTTTTTTTTCACCACATGACATATGGGGTAGTACTGTAGTACATTTTCAGAGGGGTGGATGGGTGGGGAGGAGGAGGAGGAGGAGGAGGGAGGAAAAGTTAAAGCGAACAAAAAGACGATACGCTTTACACGGCTGCCTGTCTCTTTCTTTCTCTGAGGACGAGTGAGGACAAATGGGTGAGCAGGGCGGGGCAGTCAAGAGCTACTCCTACTGCTAGCTTAGCTCAGGGTGAAAGCACTCCGGCCAGTCACCTACCATGCTGCCAAAGCTTCACCAATGGGCAATGCCATTAATGCATGGCCGAGACCGTGAAAGATGCTTTACTGACTTTACCCCTACATACACACGGTCAAACGGAGCTACGTTGTAGTCGAAGAGCGTCTCCGCATTGGAGATGAACACGCTGTTCAAATAACAATCCACTTCAAGAAAAGAAAATCAATTACTCACACTGTAGTACTTGCGTTTGATCGACTACAACAGTCTCCTGTAGTACTAGCCCCGGACGACAGTTTGCCACGGCGCGGTACAGTGCCTGAAGTGTCACTGCGGGCGATCGAGGACAGAAAACGGGGTTAAAGCCGCACTAAACCAAGCTACAGCGAAGCCAGGCAGCCGGCGGCCCACGCGGCGGAGCAGCACGCCGGCAGGGTCGGCGTGGTGCGTGTCAGCGCGCGGCACCGATGGATCGGCCCCCGCCTGTGTCGCCGTACGTGCGTGCATCTCGATCGGTTCGCGCGCGGCAGCGAGGGGGGCAGCGGTACGTCCGCCGAGGCGTCCCGTGCGGTGCGTGCCTAGGGGGTGGCAAGAAGCGCGTTGGGAATTGGAGCGGCCAGCGTGCCGGCCGTCGCTAGCCCAGCCCGAATGTCTCGCTGCGCCGATCATCCCATGTTGGTTCGTGCTCGCTGCGACTGCCAGGTCGCGCCCGGGGGCTGCTCCCGTACAGGCTCTGCCTCGGCCCTCGGGACTGTGCGGCAGACTATGTACGGCCAGCATGCGGTACAGAAATGAGACTAGTAGAGCGCAGATAAGCCGTGCTAATTTAAGCGGGAAAGATAAGCAGAGCCAATGGGTACACGTGCTTATACCGTTCTTCTTGCAGGATGACCCTACCATCGTCACACAGTTTTTTTCTTGAAAAAACGACTTGCCTTTTTTTGCGAATATCAAATACTAGCTCATGGAGGTATATTTTTGCAGAAGAAAATCTCTAAGCACCAGCGCCACTCAGGGCTCGAACGCTGGTGGCCTAGAGTGCTCCTTGCATGCCTAGCCAACATGGTGACACCGGACACCCTGTTCTCTGTCACACAATTTTCATGTTCAAGCAGTGCAATCGTGACCAACAGTCAATGGATAGGTTTTTAGGCACTCTCAGTGTTACACCATGGCGCCGTCTCATAGCTTGTTGCGTCAGATTTTTACCTAGGGTATGGCCACACGAGGAAGAATCGAGTTCGGAATGATGATATACGAGATAGAGTTGGGGTAGCTCCAATTGAAGAGAAGCTTGTCCAACATCGTCTGAGATGGTTTGGGCATATTCAGCGCAGGTCTCCAGAAGCTCCAGTGCATAGCGGACGGCTAAAGTGTGCGGAGAATATCAAGAGAGGGCGGGGTAGACCGAATTTGACATGGGAGGAGTCCGTTAAGAGAGACCTGAAGGATTGGAGTATCACCAAAGAGCTAGCTATGGACAGGGGTGCGTGGAAGCTTGCTATCTATGTGCCAGAGCCATGAGTTGGTTGCGAGATCTTATGGGTTTCACCTCTAGCCTACCCCAACTTGTTTGAGACTAGGGACAGGATGAAACCCTCTCAACATGCAACATGATGCATCGATAATTAGATCGTGTGTTATCATCATACACTCAAACAATCCATTACAAGTGGGATCTGCAATTCCAAATATCAACCCTATCGAAGATACAATACATTATGATATAGGTGTGCCTAAACATTTAACAATCGGAGTGTCCTTATATGACTACGCCCAATGGAGAAACACACCCAAACATGTAGTGTTTAAGAGATTTCCTATTTCTTGGTCACCTAAAATTTTGGTGGTAGAAAACATCAGCTATTTTTTGAAGAGAAAGAAGCAAGCCCAAATTACGATACAACTAACCGCCTGATACATAAAGTCACTCGACTCTTCTAAAGCATCCAACCATGTCCACCGTGATAAGCTTCACACACACAACCTTCCATAGTAGCCTTGCTCCCATGTGCATTTGGTTTGCAACTCTCTCTTCGGCTTTCCCCCCAATATTCCAACCTGCAACACATAAAAGTAAATCAAGTCAGTAGGCTCATTAGGATGAACACCTTGAAAACAAGATATCCTCCTTGTTTCCCATATAGACTGAAACATAGCACCCACTCCTGCATGAATCACATCCGTTCTCTAAAAGGGGATTAATACACCCAAACATTTGAGGTGACGCATAGGCTGTGGTACCGACACATGATTCAATGCTACATAAACTACACTCCACACATATTTAGAAAAAAACATTTAAATTATTGTTGTAATGAGCAACAACATGAAGTGGGGGTATGCAACATCGTTGATTAAGTATATGGTTTTTAGTAATTTGGTCCAGTCAAGACTCATTAGTGAGAGCGCGTAGTCCCGATATAACAGGGGTGTGGCCTTGGGTATGATATGTTAATCCAGAGACGTGTCGGTGGCAAACCCATCGGCACAAAGTGATTTTGTTAGAAATTATTTTCTCACCGCAATGCGTGGGAGAAATTTTCCTCGAACCCGATTGTATGTATGGATCACCTCAAAGAAGCTTTAACCACACCATAAGTGAGAACGCTGAAGGAAATATGCCCTAGAGGCAATAATAAAGTTGTTATTTATATTCCCTTATATCATGATAAATATTTGTTATTCATGCTAGAATTGTATTAACCGGAAACTTAGTACATGTGTGAATACATAGACAAACAGAGTGTCCCTAGTATGCCTCTACTAGACTAGCTCGTTAATCAAAGATGGTTAAGTTTCCTAGCCATAGACATGTGTTGTCATTTGATTAACATGATCACATCATTAGAGAATGATGTGATGGACAAGACTCATCCGTTAGCTTAGCACTATGATCGTTTAGTTTATTGCTATTGCTTTCTTCATGACTTATACATGTTCCTATGACTATGAGATTATGCAACTCCCGAATACCGGAGGAACACTTAGTGTGCTATCAAACGTCACAACGTAACTGGGTGATTATAAAGATGCTCTACAGGTGTCTCCGATGGTATTTGTTGAGTTGGCATAGATCGAGATTAGGATTTGTCACTCCGATTGTCGGAGAGGTATCTCTGGGCCCTCTCGGTAATGCACATCACTATAAGCCTTGCAAGCAATGTGACTAATGAGTTAGTTGCGGGATGATGCATTACGGAACGAGTAAAGAGACTTGCCGGTAACGAGATTGAACTAGGTATGGTGATACCGACAATCGAATCTTGGGCAAGTAACATACCGATGACAAAGGGAACAACGTATGTTGTTATGCGGTTTGACCGATAAAGATCTTCGTAGAATATGTAGGAGCCAATCACTAGTGCAGAACCGGGCTTTAGCGCCGGTCACTAAAGAGTGGAGACTAAAGCCCCCCCCCCTTTACTACCGGTTCGGCACGAACCGGCGCTAAAGTGCCACCACGTGGCACGAGCCAGGCCCGGGTGCTGGTAGACCATTAGTACCGGTTGGTTGCACCAACCGGTACTAAATGTTTGGGGGGGGGGGGGGTTGTGTTTTCCATTTAATTCTTTTTTGTTTGTTGGTATTTTACGATACTACATATTGTACACGTTATGCATATATATAAATAGATTTTCTCGTAGAACCGATCATATATATATATAATCGAATGTCTCACAACCATCATTAATTATTCACACATACACATGTATATATATATATATATATATATATATATATATATATATATATATATATATATATATATATATATACAATTTCTCCTACATGTTGCCTTGGTGCCTTCGGAGCACGATGACAAGTGGTTCATGGGGGCGGTAGCGGGTAATAGTATTCTCCTTTGGGATCTATGACTTGGTCGAGCAAAAATCCCGCTATTTCCTCTTGAAGTGCTCATATGCGCTCTGTTGATAGGAGCTGCTCCCGCACCTCTTTGAACTGTTAAGAAGGAGATCAATATGCATGTGTATTAGTTGTGTGACTAGATATCGACAATCATGTAAGATTTTGAATAGTGTTCTGGCAAACGTACCCAGTCCTGTCTATCAGATCTGCTCCTTTCGGACGCCATCATGCGAATGTTCTCGCAAACGTAGTATGCACACACTTCAGTCCCCGACGCCTGCTTCAGGGCCTTTACGAGAATAGAATTTAATCAGATAATTATTAATCAAGCATGTTAATTAATTAATGGTATTGAAACAAGAATTAAAGAGATGGTAGCTAGCTAGCTAGTACTACTTAATTACTTACCTTGGGTCGATACCAACATAGCTTTTGTCGCCATTTTCCTGGAGTCACCTTGATGTACTTTGCCCAAGCCCTGCCCGCCGGCAAAGAAAATTAATAAAGGGGTTATTAAAAATAGTTCATATCAGGAAATGAAGAACTAAATAGGCCGAGATATAGTTAATAATGATTGAAATAACCTGTCGACTATCCCCTTCACGATGCTGTAGTCACTATCCTTTTTAAGTAGTGAGTCCAGTACTTCAACTTTTCCTTCATCAACTTTAATGTCTAACAAGATCCAGTGGAAGCTGCATGCGCATACGTTTGCATGTACAAATTAAGCGGGCATGTGCATAACACCAATCAACTATAACCCTAAACCCTATACACTTATTAACATCTAGCTAGTAAGCAAAAACAGAATTTGTAGTACAAGACAGTGTGACTCACTCGAAGTTGTAAGGAAGTAGTATATCTTCATTGCTATTGAGGCGCTTCAAGAACTCTAGCATGCATTTCTCTACATCTTGTCTACACCATTCCAATTTTCATGTGTATTCATTAACGGTATTTGGGTCAATGAACCCAATGCCATAGCGTCCAGCTTTTTTCATTTCATACATCTTCATCCTGCATAATACCAGAGAAAAGAATATATAGTGAGGATATGTAATTACAGGTAATTAATGATCAATCAATGAGCACTAGAGCTAGCTTGAGACTTAAATTATAGAAAGAAATCACTTACAGACAATAGCAACTGGCGATAGATTTGTCGAGTGCATCTTGATTGAATAACTGAAATAGTTCTGAATACTCAACGGACAGAGCTTTCTTATTGAAGTAATGATCTTCCTCGACTTGCACCATGAGGGACTCTCGATTGGAAATCTTGGTAATTTTCATGTACCAATCATGCAATTCATACATTCTCGTTGGGAGGTTCTTGACCTCCTCGGGCTCGACCAAAGGTTGGTCCCGGACATATTTCCGTTTTATTTCCTCCTCTCTAAGCGGAGACATGGGCTCGATCTCGATGAGTTGTCCAACAGTGATCTTGAGCATTTCAGCCTGCATTATATGCTCCTCGGTTATTACCACATTGCCCAGCTCGGGAACATAAACGGTTTGCCCACAATAATATTGGGCGCACGTACTCTCATGTGTTGTTGGCACAACAAGCGGGGGGGGGGGGTCGATTGCGCCGCCTGTTCTCCCAGCTGGGGAACGGTTTTCCCGCATTTTTTGACAGCTGCTTGTTGGCTCGAGCTCGAGCTCGCTTCTTTCTGTAGTCGTGCTCGATGTGCCTTCCTGATTTGGCGCTCATAGTCCAAGTCAACAGGCTTGGGAGCTGGTGGTCTAGCCATACGAATGAAGTGGTCAATCTTTTCCTCAGGCACTTTCTCCCTCGGTGGCGTTGCCGGTTTCGGTAGAAAATGAGCGTCCACTTCGGCCTGCACTATTGCATCGTTTTGCTCCTCGGTCATGTCGTAAGGCCTCTGAGGAAGAGGAGCGAGGCTGCTTGGACCATATTTATATCGCTTGTCTCCGCCTGTACTTTCTGTACTACCTCGACTCGTACCGCTACGCACCATAGCTGCGGCGTGTCTCTTCTGCGATTGCTTAGGCGGCGGAGACCGCTGACGTGGCTTAGTTGGAGCAGGAGGAGTGGCCTAACACTGTGCCGGACTTGAAGCAGGAGGTGTGGCCTGACACGGTGTCGGACTTGAAGCAGGAGGTGTGGCCTGACGCTGTGCCGGACTTGAAGCAGGAGGTGTGGCCTGACACGGTGTCAGACTTGAAACAGGAGGAGTGGCCTGACGCTGTGCCGGACTTAAAGCAGGAGTCTGCTCACGCGTTCGTGGACTTGGAGGAGCGGGAGTCTGCTGACACGGTGGCGGACTTCGAGGAGGAGTCGGCAGACGCGGTGTCGGTGGACTTCGAAAGATGATGCAATCCTTTCTCCATAGGATGATACGATGTATGGCCTCTCCCAGTGTGTGCTCGTCATCACCTCCAGGAATGTCAAGATCTAGCCCCGAATATGGGTCCACCACCTCATCAACCAAGACACGAGCATAGCCCTCTGGAATCAGGGTGCAATGGAAGGTTGCTTCGGGGGTAATTGTAAAAGCAACGGCGTCCGCCACCTTCATGGATATGTTCTTCATTTTGAAGTGTAGCTCACAGTTAGTGTTCTCTATGATGTCATCCACAGGGTATGTATCCAGCAGTGCGTCGCCCGGGGCAGAACCAACGCTGCTTCTCGGCATGGATGGGACGGTGCTATCCAATGCTGGATGATCATCCGCTTGCTGCTGCCGCTGCTGAGACCCCCTTTCCTGGCTAAGTGAGTCGATCTGCTGCTGCTGCTGCTGGAATTTGAGTGCCAAGTCCGCGTGCCTTGCTTCTAGGCCTTGAAGGCGTTCCGCGTCCTGCTTCCTCTGCTCCTCCTCCAGCTTCCTCTTCTTCTCCTCCTCCATCTTATTTCTTCCACGGGTCCTGTAGTCGTCGTTCCATTCTGAAAAGCCCTCATACCAGGGAATAACGCCCTTGCCTCGTGTTCTTCCCGCGTGTTCAGGATTTCCCAGGGCGCGCGTAAGCTCGTCGTTCTCTCTTTTGGGCGTGAACACCCCCTTTCGAGCATCTTCTATTGCGTCAAGTAACTTTTGTTCTGCTCCTTTTAGACTTGCCTTCTTTGAAACCAGGCCTGTCTTCGGGTCCAACGCCCCCCATGCGCATAGAACCAAGTTCTGCACCTGGGGGGCCAGCTCCTAGTAACCGGAGTGACCCCTGCATCCTCCATCTCTTGCTCAGACTTATCCCACTTAGGCATTGCCACCGCGTAGCCACCTGGACCCAGCCTATGGAACTGCGTCTTTTTTGCGGCATTGGCCTTGTTTTTTCTCGACCGTTCCTTAGATAATTCTGATTCCATGAATTTCATGAAAGTGGGCCAGTGTTCTCTTTGCTTCTCCAGTGTTCCCTTGAATTCTGGAGTCTTCCTTTCTGCAGCGAGGTAGTTGGCCCATACAGTTTTCTTGTGGGTGTTGAATGCAATTGCCATCTTCTTAAGAGCAGCGTCCTTGACTTTCTGCACATTTGCATCAGTGAAATAATCTGGTAGGGTGAAATGTTCCATCAGAGATTCCCAAAGCTTTTGTTTTGCTTTGTCGTTGACCCAAGTAACATCTGGGCGTTTAGTTTTTGGCTCTTTCCATTCTTGAATGGAGATCGGGAGTTGGTCCTTCACAAGAACTCCGCACTGACGAACGAACTTGTTCGCAATGTTCTTAGGCGTGAGGGGTTCGCCACTAGCTTTGATGGAATCGATGTTGTACTTTACACCCTCCTTCAACTTTTTGCCCGGGCCGCGCTTTGTCCTGCTGTCTGTAGAAGCAGATTTGTTTGATCCGGAGGGCTGAAAGAAGAAAGATCGATTCGTTAATATATCTTCAAATAAAAAAACATGTGATGATCACTAGATGCCTGCTTATATAAATATACCTCGCCGGTAGTCTTTGTTATTTCAAGATCAACATTGTATTCGTCATCATAATCATTGTCTGCGCCATCATAATCATAATCATAGTTCATGACTTCATCAGCTCGGTCGTCGAGATCGGATATCTTATCATCACCCTCCCCGGTATTGTTCAGATATTGGGAGCCGTCATTTGCTTCATTCAGATCATCTGGCCTGCTAGGGCTGCGTATGATCTCGAACAGGGCCTCTTCTCCCTCTCTGCCGGTATTGTCCGCCATAGCTTTTATTTAACTAATACCGAAGAAATATAAAAAAAATTAGTATTCAAATTACAATGCATGGATGCAATCAATAAGGAAAAACTGAATCATATAGTACATAATATGCATCGTCTCGAATAATATATAATCTCGAATACATCGTCTCAAATAATATATAATCTTGAATACATCGTCTCGAATAATATATAATCTCGAATACATCACTGGCTAGGTAGCTAATAAAGATCGAATACTATAGAAGAATCTAGGCCACTCGTGGTTCCTGGGGCGCGGGCGGTGGACACCCAAAGACAAGGAACCATCACAGGATCATATCTCCGGTCATCTGCCCAAAGAACCTGCCAGGTATTGGAGAACCTGACGTCCATAGCAGCCATGTAGCGATGGACGTGCTCGTCCTCCTCCCTGACACGACGACGCACCACCTCCGTCGGGGCCGGCTCCCTCTGCACCGAATGTGGCCCACGCGAACGCCACCAAAGGAGATCAGGGTCGACGACGGGACCCGAGGCCGGGTTCCTCACCAAGCGGCGCGCCCCTCCAGGTAGCACCTCCCAGTGCCAGCCCGGCGGAGCCCAATCCTGGACATGGGTCAGCCGGACATCGTCGCGAACGGGTCGACGGCGAGGATGCGGGCCGGGCATCGTCGAGAACAAATACTATATGCCCGCAAAAAGTAACATTTTTTAAATGATTGGATTGTGATAACTAAAATTATAAGAAACTGAAAAAACATCGATCATCGTCTAACAATTTGACATTAATCTAATTCATCTAGCTAAAACTAACTCTAAAATTTCTAACATTTCTATATATATAACTAACATTTCTAATATATCTATAACCAAAAAACAGAAAAATTGCTAACATTTCTATAACTAAAATTATAAGAAACTAAAAACTACCATTTCTATAACATTTCTATAACAATTTGAAATTAATCGAATTCATCTAGATAAAACTAACATTTCTATATACTATTTGACATTAATCTAATTAATTAATTAATTCATCTAAAACATTTGTATAAAAAACAGAATTGTGTGTGCCTGTGTGTGTGTGCGCGCGCGCGTGCGCATGTGCACCCTACGGCGCCGGCGGCGCGGTGGCTTCGATTGGAGGGAGGGGAGGGGCCGGGGAGAGGGGCTCACAGCGCGGGTGACGGCGAGGCAGAGGGGACGGCGACGGGGACGGCGACGAGGGGCGGCGGCGACGGGGCAGAGGAGAAGAAGCAGAGGAGAATGAACTGCCAATTTTTTTGAAGTGTTTTCTTATATAGAACCCACCTTTAGTACCGGTTGGAGCCACCAACCGGTACTAAAGGTCTGTTTTGGCCAGGCGAAGCGGCGGGAAGCGCACACCTTTAGTACCGGGTGGTGGCACCAACCGGTACTAAAGACCCTCCTTTAGTACCGGTTGGAGCAACGACCCAGTACTAAAGGGGTGCGGTGGCGCAGGTGCGGTGCGGGCAAGTTTAGTCCCACCTCGCTAGCCGAAGGGCGCCCGCACCTGCTTATAAGCCCCGCTGCGGCAGCTGTCTCGAGCTCCTCTCTATTGCAGGCCTTGTGGGCCTACCTGTTCTATGCTGCCCTGTGGGCCTATTGGGCCTTTGCGGGCCTGCATCCTGGCCCAACAACAGGTCGGGTTTCTAGTCGTATGCAGGCCGTTGTGGCGCAGTAGGCGGGCTTTTTTATTTTCTTATTTTTTTTGCTTTATTTATTTTTGCTTTATTTATTTTTGCTTTATTTATTTATTTTTGTTTTATTTATTTTTGAGTTGTTTTTTTGCTGTATTTAGAGTTTCTTTGTGAATATTTTTGCTTTAGGTACAAAAAATTACAAACTTTCTATTAGTGCCGGTAGTTTACAAATTTGAATAGTTTACATTTTGAATTATTTTGTAGTTTGTGAATAACTTAACTTTGAAAATAGATTTTCAGTGATTCTTTTCTCTTATGTTTAATATTAGTGTGTTTTATCATTATATTCAATTTGGTAATGCTTAGGTTATTTAAAAAATGAAATGCCTTTGTAACGGATGAGTTTTCGTCCGAAACCCTGATACTTCGAAAGAGATTGTCCATTTTATACACGAAGTGCATCCAGCTTTTGCGGTAACCCTCTCTACTTTTTTGCACATGCTACGTGGGTGAAATTATGATACCATGCCAACTTTCAACCTTTTCTGAGTTCATCTGAAATGCTTTTCAATTTCAGGGTCATTTAGCTGAAAAAATCAGTAAATGCATGAAAGAATTTGTTTGCACATAAAATTTCTTCGCGTTTCAAATGCGAAAACACATAACTACCCTAACTATTACAGAGATTCCCTCCTGGGTGTGAAACACAGAAGAAAGTGATGATAGTGAAGCCGATCACATCCCAGATCTTTGGGTGTGAAACTTTTTCTTCGCGTATGTCCCTTTGCGCCGTAGCCATGGAAAATCTTCATCATTTAACTGGATGCTCGGGTCAATATTCACTGTGAGTGGAGCAATTTCATCAAACTTTTCATAATCTTCTGACATGTCTGTCTTGTCATCCACTCCCACGATGTTTCTCTTCCCAGAAAGAACTATGTGGCGCTTTGGCTCATCGTATGATGCATTCGCTTCCTTATCTTTTCTTTTTCTCGGCTTGGTAGACATATCCTTCACATAGAAAACCTGTGCCACATCATTAGCTAGGACGAATGGTTCGTCTGCATACGCAAGATTGTTGAGATCCACTGTTGTCATTCCATACTGCGGGTCTTCCGTTACCCCATATCGTGTCATATTGACCCATTTGCACCGAAACAAAGGGACCTTCAAACCACGTCCATAGTCAAGTTCCCATATGTCCTCTATGTAACCATAATATGTTTCCTTTCCCGTCTTGGTTGTTGCATCAAAGCGGACACCACTATTTTGGTTGGTGCTCTTCTTATCTTGGGCGATCGTGTAAAATGTATTACCATTTATCTCGTACCCTTTGAAAGTCATTATATTCGAAGATGGTAACTGGGACAACGAGTACAGGTCATCTTCAATAGAGGCGTCATGCATGGTACGTGTCTGCAACCAGCCGGCGAAACTCCTGGTTTGTTCACGTGTAATCCAGTCATCAGACTGCTCCGGGTGTTTGGAGCGTAGAAAATTCTTGTGTTCGTCCATATACGGAGCCACCAAGGCGGAATTATGTATAACTGTGTAGTGTGCTTCAGTGAGAGAATGTCCGTCCATACATATTTTTTGATTCCCTCCTAGCGTGCCTTTTCCATCCAGTCTGCCCTTATGCCGTGATTCAGGAACACCAATCGGCTTAAGGTCAGGAATAAAGTCAATACAAAACTCAATGACCTCCTCATTTTCATGGCCCTTGGAGATGCTTCCTTCTGGCCTAGCACGGTTATGAACATATTTCTTTAAGACTTCCATGAACCTCTCAAAGGGGAACATATTGTGTAGAAATATAGGACCCAAAACATTAATCTCTTCGCATAGGTGAACTAGGACGTGCGTCATGATGTTGAAGAAGGATGGTGGGAACACCAACTCAAAACTGACAAGACATTGCACCAAATCATTCTCTAACCTTGGTATGATTTCTGGATCGATTACCTTTTGAGAGATTGCATTGAGGAATGCACATAGCTTCACAATGGCTAATCGAACGTTATCGGGTAGAAGCCCCCTCAATGCAACCGGAAGCAGTTGCGTCATAATCACGTGGCAGTCATGAGACTTTAGGTTCTGGAACTTTTTCTCTGCCATGTTTATTATTCCCTTTATATTCGACGAGAAGCCAGACAGTACCTTAATACCGAGCAGGCATTCAAAGAAGATTTCCTTCTCTTCTTTGGTAAGAGCATAGCTGGCATGACCCTGATGTATGCCGTCTTTTCCATGCATACATTGCTGGTCCTCCCGTGCCTCAGGTGTATCTTTTGTCTTCCCATACACGCCCAAGAAGCCAAGCAGGGTCACACAAAGATTCTTCGTCACGTGCATCACGTCGATTGCAGAGCGGACCTCTAGATCTTTCCAATAGGGCAGGTCCCGAAATATAGATTTCTTCTTCCACATGGGTGCATGTCCGTCAGCGTCATTCGGAACAGGTTGTCCGCCAGGACCCTTTCCAAAGACTACCTTCAAATCCTTGACCATATCATGTACATCAGCACTAGTACGGTGGCGAGGCATCGTCCGGTGATCCGCCTCACCTTTGAAATGCTTGCCTTTCTTTCTTACGGGATGCCAGCTCGGAACAAATTGACGATGTCCCAGGTACACATTCTTCCTACAATTGTCCAAATATATACTGTCGGTATCGTCCAAACAGTGCGTGCATGCACGGTATCCCTTGTTTGTCTGTCCTGAAAGGTTACTGAGAGCAGGCCAATCATTGATGGTCACGAACAGCAAGGCCTTTAGGTCAAATTCTTCCCCCATGTGCTCATCCCACGCACGTACACCTGTTCCATTCCACAGCTGTAAGAGTTCTTCAACTAATGGCCTTAGGTACACATCAATGTCGTTGCCGGGTTGCTTAGGGCCTTGGATGAGCACTGGCATCATAATGAACTTCCGCTTCATGCACAACCAAGGAGGAAGGTTATACAAACATAGAGTCACAGGCCAGGTGCTATGGTTGCTGCTATGCTCCCCAAAAGGATTAATGCCATCTGCGCTTAGACCAAACCATACGTTCCTTGCGTCATCTGCAAACTCCTTCCCGTACTTTCTCTCAATTTTTCTCCACTGCGACCCGTCAGCGGGTACTCTCAACTTTCCGTCTTTCTTACGGTCTTCTCTGTGCCATCGCATCGCCTTGGCATGCTCTTTGTTTTGGAACAAACGTTTCAACCGTGGTATTATAGGAGCATACCACATCACCTTGGCAGGAATCTTCTTCCTGGGGCGCTCGCCCTCGACATCACCAGGGTCATCCCGCCTGATCTTATAGCGCAATGCACCGCATACCGGGCAAGCGTTCAAATCCTCGTACTCACCGCGGTAGAGGATGCAGTCATTAGGGCGTGCATGTATCTTCTGCACCTCTAACCCTAGAGGGCGGACAACCTTCTTTGCTTCGTACGTACTCTCGGGCAATTCGTTGTCCTTTGGAAGCATATTCTTTATCATTACCAGCAACTTTTCAAATCCCTTGTCAGATACACCATTCTCTGCCTTCCATTGCAGCAATTCCAGTGTGGTGCCCAACTTTTTCTTGTCAGCTTCGCAATTCGGGTACAACAATTTCTTGTGATCCTCTAACATGCGCTGCAACTTCTTCTTCTCCAAATCACTTGCGCAGTTTCTCTCTGCATTGGCAATGGCCCGACCTAGATCATCAGCCGGCTCATCTGATGCCTCTTCTTCAGCTTCTTCCCGCATTGCCAGCTTAGCTTCTTCCCCCATTGTTGTATCATCATATTCAGGGAAACCATGGCCAGGATAGCTGTCGTCGTCCTCTTCTTCTTCATTGTCTTCCATCATAACCCCTCTTTCTCCGTGCTTGGTCCAAACATTATAGTGGGGCATGAAACCAGACTTAAACAGGTGGACGTGAATGGTTCTTGACGTAGAGTAATTGTGATCATTCTTACAGACTAAACATGGACAAGGCATAAAACCATCCGCCCGCTTGTTTGCCTCAGCCGCAAGCAGAAAAGTTTGCATGCCATTAATGAACTCGGGAGAGCATCGGTCATCATACATCCATTGTCGGCTCATCTTCATTACACAACATCGAATAGACCAAATTAATACAAGTTCATACATAAAGTTCATACAAGACTTAAATGCAACAAACAAATAACTCTCTAACTAAAGAATTTAAATGCAACAACAAATGCGATCAAGATCGCAACTAAGGTAACAATTGATCCAACAGCATAATGATACCAAGCCTCACTATCAATGGCATATTTTCTAATCTTTCTCGCATTTTCTCCATCTTGATCTTGTGATCATCGACGACATCGGCAACATGCAACTCCAATTCCATCTTCTTCCCCTCAATTCTTTTCAATTTTTCTTTCAAATACTCGTTTTCTCTTTCAACTAAATTTAACCTCTCGACAATAGGGTCGGTTGGAATTTCCGGTTCACAAACCTCCTAGACAAAAATATCTATGTCAACTTGATAGGCATAATTTGTCATAAACACGAAATGCAACAACTAGTTTTAAAAGAGAATATACCACATCCGAATCATAACAAGGACGAGGGCCGACGGGGACGGATATCAAAACCATGGCACTATGTATAACAAACAACGTACGAGTAAGATAATTATACGAGTAACTATATATCCAAATCACACAAATATTAATTTGGTAATGTAAAACATTCATGAACAAGAGGCTCACCACAAGGTGGTGCCGGCGACGGAACGGTGCGGGCGATCGACTGTGGTTACGACGGAGATTTAGAAGGCACTAAGTAAACCACACCTACATATGCAAACTAAGTGTTAGTTTTGACCACAAATTGCATATAAATCAAATACTAGCACATATATTTTCTACCAAATTACCAAACTCATAAATTAATCACTATACAAAGCATTGCAAGAACTAATCTAGCAATGAGAGATGAAAGGAAAAAGTTGCTAACCTTTGTGATCATTTGAATGGACGGGGGCCTTCAAATCTTGACAAATTTTGGGCAAAATGTGTGATGAGCTCGAGAGGAAGAGGGGAAGAATAGAGAGGAGAGGGGAAAGGGAAAGAACAGAGCGAGCTCGGGTGGACGAAGGGTTTATGTAGGACGACCTTTAGCACCGGTTCGTGCCATGAACCGGTACTAAAGATGCTGGAGGGGCCCCGGACTGACAACATCCTGCCACCACTCACTTTAGTACCGGTCCGTGGCACGAACCGGTGCTAAAGGTCGGCCACGAACCGGTACTAATGAAAGCGGCTGGCTAGCCGTTGGAACCGGCACTAATGCACACATTAGTGCCAGCTCAAAAGCAAACCGGCACTAATGTGCTTGACATTTGACCCTTTTTCTACTAGTGAATCTGAGCATCCAGGTTCCGCTATTGGTTATTGACCGGAGATATGTATAAGTAATGATTCTAACACCCATGGAGTCTTGGTGCTGATCATGTTTTGCTCGTGAGAGAGGCTTAGTCAACGGGTCTGCAACATTCAGATCCTTATGTATCTTACAAATCTCTATGTCCCCTTCCGACACTTGATGACGGATGGAATTGAATCGTCTCTTGATGTGCTTGGTCTTCTTGTGAAATCTGGATTCCTTTGCCAAGGCAATTGCACCAGTATTGTCACAAAAGATTTGCATTGGACCCGGTGCACTAGGTATGCCACCTAGATCAGATATGAACTCCTTCATCCAGACTCCTTCATTTGCTGCTTCCGAAGCAGCTATGTACTCCGCTTCACACGTAGATCCCACCACGACGCTCTGTTTGGAACTGCACCAACTGACAGCTCCACCATTCAATATAAATACGTATTCGGTTTGTGACTTAGAGTCATCCGGATCAGTGTCAAAGCTTGCATCGATGTAACCATTTACAACGAGCTCTTTGTCACCTCCATAAACAAGAAACATATCCTTAGTTCTTTTCAGGTATTTCAGGATGTTCTTGACCGCTGTCCAGTGATCCACTCCTGGATTACTTTGGTACCTCCCTACTATACTTATAGCAAGGCACACATCAGGTCTGGTACACAACATTGCATACATGATAGAACCTATGGCTGAGGCATAGGGAATGACTTTCATTTTCTCTCTATCTTCTGCAGTGGTCGGGCATTGAGTCTCACTCAACTTCACACCTTGTAACACAGGTAAGAACCCTTTCTTGGACTGATCCATTTTGAACTTCTTCAAAATCTTATCAAGGTATGTGCTTTGTGAAAGTCCAATTAAGTGTCTTGATCTATCTCTATAGATCTTGATGCCCAATATGTAAGCAGCTTCACCGAGGTCTTTCATAGAAAAACTCTTGTTCAAGTATCCTTTTATGCTATCCAGAAATTCTATATCATTTCCAATCAACAATATGTCATCCACATATAATATTAGAAATGCTACAGAGCTCTCCCACTCACTTTCTTGTAAATACAAGCTTCTCCAAAAGTTTGTATAAAACCATATGCTTTGATCACACTGTCAAAATGTTTACTCCAACTCCGAGATGCTTGCACCAGTCCATAAATGGATCGCTGGAGCTTGCACACTTTGTTAGCACCCTTTGGATCGATAAAACCTTCTGGTTGCATCATATACAACTCTTCTTCCAGAAATCCATTCTGGAATGCAGTTTTGACATCCATTTGCCAGATTTCTGATAACCCACAAGTATAGGGGATCGCAACAATTTTCGAGGGTAGAGTATTCAACCCAAATTTATTGATTCGACACAAGGGAAGCCAAAGAATATTATCAAGTATTAGCAGTTGAGTTGTCAATTCAACCACACCTGAAAGACTTAATATTTGCAGCAAAGTATTTAGTAGCAAAGTAGTATGGAAGTAACGGTAACGGTGGCAAAGGTAACAGTAGCAGTTTTGTAGTAATTGTAATAGTGGCAACGGTAAAGTAACTAAGCAAAGATCAATATGTGAAAAGCTCGTAGGCATTGGATCAGTGATGGATAATTATGTCGGATGCGATTCCTCATGCAATAGTTATAACCTAGGGTGACACAGAACTAGCTCTAGTTCATCAATGTAATGTAGGCATGTATTCCGAATATAGTCATACGTGCTTATGGAAAAGAACTTGCATGGAATCTTTTGTCCTACCCTCCCGTGGCAGCGGGGTACTATTGGAAACTAAGGGATATTAAGGCCTCCTTTTAATAGAGTACCGGACCAAAGCATTAACACTTAATGAATACATGAACTCCTCAAACTACGGTCATCACCGGGAGTGGTCCCGATTATTGTCACTTCGGGGTTGCCGGATCATAACACATAGTAGGTGACTAATGACTTGCAAGATAGGATCAAGAACTCACATATATTCATGAAAACATAACAGGTTCAGATTTGAATTCATGGCACTCGGGCCCTAGTGACAAGCATTAAGCCTAGCAAAGTCATAGCAACATCAACCTCAGAACATAATGGATACTAGGGATCAAACCCTAACAAAACTAACTCGATTACATGATAAATCTCATCCAACCCATCACCGTCCAGCAAGCCTACGATGGAATTACTCACGCATGACGGTGAGCATCATGAAATTGGTGATGGAGGAAGGTTGATGATGACGACGACGATGGATTTCCCTCTCCGGAGCCCCAAACGGACTCCAGATCAGCCCTTCCCGAGAGAGATTAGGGCTTGGCGGCGGCTCCGTATCGTAAAACGCGATGAATCCTTCTCTCTGATTTTTTTCTCCCCGAACGTGAATATATAGAGTTGGAGTTGAGGTCAGTGGAG
This sequence comes from Aegilops tauschii subsp. strangulata, assembly GCF_002575655.3. Taxonomy (NCBI): domain Eukaryota; kingdom Viridiplantae; phylum Streptophyta; class Magnoliopsida; order Poales; family Poaceae; genus Aegilops; species Aegilops tauschii. Next base: position 362,570,849 of record NC_053039.3, read on the forward strand.
CCTCAGGGGGCCCTCGAGGCAGGGGCACGCCCCAGGGGGTGGGCGCGCCCTCCACCCTCGTGGACAGGGTGTGGGCCCCATGGTGTTGATTCTTTCGCCAGTATTTTTTATTAATTCCAAAAATATTCTCCGTGAAGTTTCAGGTCATTCCGAGAACTTTTATTTCTGCACAAAAACAACACCATGGCAATTCTGCTGAAAACAGCGCCAGTCTGGGTTAGTTCCATTCAAATCATGCAAGTTAGAGTCCAAAACAAGGGCAAAAGTGTTTGGAAAGTAGATACGATGGAGACGTATCAACTCCCCCAAGCTTAAACCTTTGCTTGTCCTCACGCAATTCAGTTGACAAACTAAAAGTGATAAAGAAAAACTTCTACAAACTCTGTTTGCTCTTGTTGTTGTAAATATGTAAAGCCAGCATTCAAGTTTTCAGCAAAGATTATGAACTAACCATATTCACAATAACACTTAGGTCTCCTGTTTACTCATATCAATGGCATAATCAACTAGCGAGCAATAATAATAAATCTTGGATGACAACACTTTCTCAAAACAATCATAATAGGATATAACAAGATGGTATCTCGCTAGCCCTTTCCGAGACCGCAAAACATAGATGCAGAGCACCTCTGAAGATCAAGGACTGACTAGACATTGTAATTCATGGTAAAAGAGATCCAGTCACAGTCATACTCAATGTAAACTAATAGTAATGCATGCAAATGACAGCGGTGCTTTCCAACTGGTGCTTTCTAATAACAGGATGATGACTCAACAAAAAAGTAAATAGATAGACCCTTCGTAGAGGGAAGCAGGGATTTGTAGAGGTGCTAGAGCTTGAGTTTTGAAATAGAGATAAATAATATTTTGAGTGGCATACTTTCATTGTCAACATAACAACCGAGAGATCTCGATATCTTCCATGCTACACACATTATAGGCGGTTCCCAAACTGAATGGTAAAGTTTATACTCCCCCTCCACCAACAAGCATCAATCCATGGCTTGCCCGAAACAACGGTTGCCTCCAACTAACAACAGTCCTGGGAGAGTTTTGTTTGCAATTATTTTGATTTGGTTTAAGCATGGGACTGGGCATCCCGGTGACCAACCATTTTCTCGTGAGTGAGGAGCGGAGTCCACTACTCTTGAGAATAACCCGCCTAGCATGGAAGATACAGACAACCCTAGTTGATACATGAGCTATTCGAGCATACAAAGCAGAATTTCATTTCAAGGTTTAGAGTTTGGCACATACAAATTTACTTGGAACGGCAGGTAGATACCGCATATAGGAAGGTATGGTGGACTCATATGGAATAACTTTGGGGTTTATGGAAGTGGATGCACAAGCAGTATTCCCGCTTAGTACAAGTGAAGGCTAGAAAAAGACTGGGAAGCGACCAACTAGAGAGCGACAACAGTCATGAACATGCATTAAAATTAATCAACACTGAGTGCAAGCATGAGTAGGATATAATTCACATGAACATAAATATCATGGAGGCTATGTTGATTTTGTTTCAACTACATGCATGAACATGTGCCAAGTCAAGCCACTCGAATCGTTCAAAGGAGGATACCATCCCATCATACCACATCACAACCATTTTAATAGCATGTTGGCACGCAAGGCAAACCATTATAAACTCCTAGCAAATTAAGCATGGCATGAGCAACTATAATCTCTAATTGTCATTGCAAATATGTTTCATTCATAATAGGCTGAATCAGGAACGATGAACTAATCATATTTACAAAAACAAGATAGGTCGAGTTCATACCAGCTTCTCTCATCTCAATAAGTCCATCATATATCGTCATTATTGCCTTTCACTTCCACGATCGAACGGTGTGGATAATAATAATAGTGCACGTGCATTGGACTAAGCTGGAATCTACAAGCATTCAATACAAGGGAGAAGGCAAGGTAACTGGGCTCTTGGTTAAATCAACAATAATGCATATAAGATCCACTCAACATTTTCATCATGGTCTTCTCCTCTCGACCCCCAAAGAAAAGAAAAGAAATAAAACTATTTACACGGGAAAGCTCCCAACAAGCAAAAGAAGAACAAAAAATCTTTTTGGGTTTTCTTTTAATTATTACTACTACAGGCATGGAAAGTAAACTAGCTAAAAGCTACAACTAATTTTTTTGGTTTTTTTCTTAAGGTTTTACAAACACACAAGAAGAAGACTTAGAAAGAAAACAAACTAACATGGATAGTACAATGAAAAGGTATGAGCATCGACAACTAGCATGAGTGTGTGAACATGAATGTAATGTCGGTGAGAAATACGTACTCCCCCAAGCTTAGGCTTTTGGCCTAAGTTGGTCTATGGCCACGACTGGCCTGGCGGATATCCGAAGTTGTAACTGGGGTCGTACTGAGATGCAGCGGCTATTGCCTGACGAGCTGCAGCTTGGAGGCGAGCTGCCTCCGTCCTCCTCTCATACTCGTTTGCCTCCTCCCTGGTTATAACATATCTCCTTTTTGCCTGAAAGTCAAAGAAAGCAGGCGCGGGAAGAACAACATGGACAGTTCGACGTCTGTCAAAGATTAGTCGATATTGGAGGGACTGTTCATTCCTGTCAACAAACTGATGAAGAACCATATCATTATAATCGAGATAAGCAGGAGGCAATTCCATATCATTTTCATGTATAGGTACATCAAGATAATTAGCTACACGAGTTGCATAAATTCCACCAAACAAATCTCCGCTAATACTATTATGATGCAACCTTCGTGCAATAATAGCCCCCAAGTTATATTGTTTATCTCCTAATACAACACTCTTGAGAACACTAAGATCGGGGACGCACAAGTGACATGCCTCATCCTTACCGTTAATGCATCTGCCTATAAAGAGAGCAAAATAATGTATAGCAGGAAAATGAATGCTCCCTATGGTGGCTTGCGTGATTTCCCTAGATTCCCCCACAGTGATACTAGCAAGAAAGTATTTATATTCAGATTTACGAGACTCACTAACATTGCCCCACTGCGGGAGTTTACAAGAAGTATTAAAATCTTGTAGGTCCATGGTATATGATTTATCATAGAGATCAAATAGAATAGTGTGAGAATTGCGCGAGGATGTAAATTTAAACCTTCTCACAGAGGAATCAGTTAGGTAATAGTATTGGGGGCACTTATCTGACACGAAACCATCAAGATCTGCATTACGCACATACGCGTCAAATTCTTCCTTGATGCCTGCTTGGACCATAAAATCTTCTGACGGCCATTCACAAGGCCGCACTTGAGCTTCCCTTGGTAGTTCATTGTCCGGCTCACGTATCGCGAGCCTGGGTCCTTGCTTCTTTGAGGAACCACCTTGGTACATTTTCCTAAACATATTTCTTCCTCTAAAAAATTTCTAAAAAATTTAGTGACTCAAAATAAAAGTGAACCAAACTCAAAAAGATTGATAGCAACTACTCCCACAAGTGCCTAGAGGCTATATCATGCATTAAAACTACTTTGGACCATATAAATTTGACATGCAAGCTCAAGAACAAAGTCACCAAAGCAGCAAAAATTTGCAATAAATAAAGCACTAGAACAAAAACTAATTGGATCATTGGAGGAGTCACATACCGAAGAACAATCCCCCAAAGCAGTTTTGTGAGTGGAGCTTTGAGCAAGGAGATCGAAAATCGCAGCAAGAAGAGCTAGACCACGGGTTTGAGCTGTGTGGGGATTTTTTCTGGAGGAAGACGAAATGTGTGGGTGCAGGAATAAGTGGAGGGGGGCCACGTGGGGTTCACGAGGCAGGGGGCGCGCCCTGGACCCTCGTGGCCATATGATGGGTCCCCCTGGTGTGTTCTCAGTGCCAGATATTCTTAAATATTCTACAAAAAATCATACTTCATTTTCAGGACATTCGGAGAACTTTTATTTTCGGGGTATTTTTTGTTGCAAGGATAATTCAGAAAACAGACAGAAAATACTAATTTTGCTTTATTTAATCTAAATAATAGAAAGTAAAAGGAGTGCTTTCTAACTTCATCCACCTCATGCTCATCAAAAGGAATCCACTAACAAGGTTGATCAAGTCTTGTTAACAAACTCTTTTCGAATAACATGAAACCGGAGAATTTTCGAATAGCACGCTAGGTTACCTCAACGGGGATATGTATGTCCCCAACAATAAGAATATCATATTTCTTCTTGACAGTGGGAAGAGGAAATTCAAAACCTCCAATAATAATCGTTGGAATTTTTCCAATAGAATTGATACTGTGGACTTGAGGTTGTTTCCTCGAAAAACGTACCGTATGCTCATTACCATTAACATGAAAAGTGACATTGCCTTTGTTGCAATCAATAACAGCCCCTACAATATTCAAAAAGGGTCTACCAAGGATAATCGACATACTATCGTCCTCGGGAATATCAAGAATAACAAAGTCCATTAAAATAGTAACGTTTGCAACCACAACAGGCACATCCTCACAAATACCGGCAGGTATAGCAGCTGATTTATCAGCCATTTGCAAAGATATTTCAGTAGGTGTCAACCTATTCAAATCAAGTCTACGATATAAAGAGAGAGGCATAACACTAACACAGGCTCCAAGATCACATAAAGCGGTTTTAATATAGTTTCTTTTAATGGAGCATGGTATAGTTGGTACTCCTGGATCTCCTAGTTTCTTAGGTATTCCACCCTTAAAAGTATAATTAGCAAGCATGGTGGAAATTTCATCTTCCAGTATCTTTCTTTCATTTTAACAATATCTTTCATGTACTTAGCATAAGGATTCATTTTAAGCATATCAGTCAAACGCATACGCAAAAAGATAGGTCTAATCATTCCAGCAAAGCGCTCAAAATCCTCATCATCGTTTTTCTTGGATGGTTTAGGAGGAAAATGCATGGGTTTCTGAACCCATGGTTCTCTTTCTTTACCATGCTTCCTAGCAACGAAGTCTCTCTTATCATAACGTTGATTCTTTGATTGTGGGTTATCAAGATCAACATCAGGTTCAATCTCTACATCATTGTTATTGCTAGGTTGAGCATCATCATGAACATCATCATTAATATGATCACTAGGTTCATGTTCATTACCAGATTGTGTTTCAGCATCAGAAATAGAAATCTCATTGGATTATCAGGTGTGTCAACGACAGGTTCACTAGAAGCATGCAAAGTCCTATCATTTTTCTTTTTCTTCTTTTTAGAAGGACTAGGTGCATCCACATTAGTTCTCTGAGAATCTTGCTCAATTCTCTTAGGGTGGCCCTCAGGATACAAAGGTTCCTGAGTCATTCTACCCCTCTAGTCACAACTCTAACAGCATTATCATTTTTCTTATTGTCGGCGTCTTGGGAACGGGGGTCCCTAGACTTGCCTGCCTGCGGCCCATGGCATGGCCCCACCAGCAGCCCTGTACGGCCCATCTTCACCAGCAAACACTCAAGACCCTCGCGAGGCGGATGGTGCAAGACCTCCTCGGGGGTGGCCTCACCAGGCTGGCTCGCGAGGTTCCTGTGACGCAAGCCATGACGATCGGGGCAGGAGGGTGCCAGCGCGCGCAGTGTCCTTGTTTCCTCTTTGGTGTTAAAGAGGCAAGCGCAGGCGAGGAGTCCTCAGGCATCAGGCAAAGGTTTCCATATCGGTGCAACGAGACCAAAATCAGCAGGACGACAGGATGTAGGTCACCGTGGAGCCCAAGACGGTGTCACCACCAGAGCCCTTGGCAGGCGAAGACCACCTTTAGTCAGGATAACTTGTACTAGTTGTCTCCCTTCAAATTTGGCCGTTGTGGCATCCCTTCCTGCCAGCATTTGGGAAGAGGACTAGGGCCTCTATAAATAGGGCAAGCCACCCTAGTAGGAGGGGAGGGGGCAACAGATCCGAGGACCATTCAGATCATCCTTATCCACACAAACTCACCAAGCACAAGAGCACCTCTCCTCAGGAGGTTGTTCTTCCCTTGTAACTGTTCATCCTCAGCCCAAGAGGCAATCCACCACACCACACTGGAGTAGGGTATTACACCACATCGGTGGCCCAAACCAGTATAAATCTTGTGTCCCTTTGTTCTGCGAGTTCGTCGCGCTGAGCCTTGAGATCGCGGTGAGAGAGAGTGCTAGGGGGAGGAGAGATCTTCGTGTGCACCCCAGTGTTTGAACCTCGAGGGTTTTGCCGGAACCAGAAATCCGACATTTGGCGCCCCAGGTAGGGGTGCGCCAAAGCCTCTCTTCCATTAGCAGACCCGCCAGCACTCTGCAGCGCCGATGTCCGGCAACCTGAGGGCCGACGCCGACCACTGGGCAGGGCGGCGTCGTCCGCCCAAGAATACCTCAACCCGCACTCCAGGCGGCATGCGCGCCGCCAAACGCTGTGGGGCGCGGGCGGCGCGGTCTGACGCCGTCCACCCTTACTCCACGGTACGCGCGGGCCCCCGCAAGGGCCTCAAGCTACGCTGCGGCGATGGCGCCGCACACCCGACGGGAACAAGCGAACATGAGGGCCGCGCTCACAGTGGCGCGGGAGCTGCTGCGATGCCGACTGATGGAGAGCGGCCGAGATGCATTGCTGGAGCACGTTGCCGAGCTGTTGGACGCCGCAACCAGGGGTACGCCACTTTTCTGCTCCTTGCATACGCCTCAGGCTGCGGCCGGATCGCACGGTGGGCCTCGTCACACCAGCGTGCTCCCGGGCGCACCAGGAGGTTTCGTCGGCATCGACGCGACCAACGGCGCCGGACACCCAATCGCACCTGTGCCTCCCCTGATGGGCGCAGGCGTGAGCATTGCCACCCACGGTCCCGGTAGGATGCCGCCCTACTACCCTCGGAGCAGCGCGCCGGGCCGGGCGACGTGGAGCGCGGGGCACTTCAGCGAGGTTTCCGGGGCGACGGCTCCGGAGGCCTATGTGCCCCGCATGATGGACCAGGAGCACACGCCGAAAGATGACCCCGGCACGTTCCTTGAGCCGAGTTGGGAAGAGGAGACGCTGGAAGTTGAGGCCTTCTAGGAGCCACCTGGGAACCTCGCCGACCATGCCGGCGACAACAGCTACAGGGTACCACTAATCTCTCAGGAGCAGGCTTACGCTAACCATGGGTTGCAAGTGAATCAGGTCACAACGGTGGACGACGGCCCCAGCACGGCAGCCCCCCTTTCACCAGGGAAGCGCAATGGGGGCTGCGTGGGAGGAGCCGGTAGCAAGGCCCCTCCCCGCATCGCACGGAGCAAGGCGTCGCCCGGGGGTAGGCCCTCTACAGAGGGCCCGACAGAGGGCCCGTGGTCGCCGAGGGCGCCGCTAGCGTCCCCTTTGCCCCTTGGCATCGTCCTGGTTTCCGGACGCCCGAACGGTGGTCGAGGGTGGCGCAAGGCGGGGCCCTCGTCTGGCGATATGAAGCAAGGCTCACGCCTATGGAGGTCTCCGCTCGTGACACTCTCACATAATAATGAGTGGGGCTTTACACGCCGCGGAGTTTCCGGAGTGCCGCCCTCGGGCCTCGGGGGCTCCCGCCCACGTCCTAGTGGAAGCACCATGCTCCGCGCTGGCCGTCGACACTGTCCCCCAATGACTATGCTCACGGCCTGTGAAAGCACTTAGCTCCGTGCTGGTGAGAAGACTCGAAGACAAGAAGACTAGCTAGGTGCCGGACGCGGCTATTTGCTTCTGGCTTCTCTTTCTTTTTTGAAGCTTGAATTTGCAGCCTTTCGATCTTGGATTTAAAGTTGCATTTCGATTTTGTGGGGAGCATCCTTTTTCGCTTGTGTCAACTCAGTGAGTTTCTGGATTCGCGCTTTGTTTTGAGATTTTGCGTCTGTTGTTGATAACCCACAAGTATAGGGGATCAATTGTAGCCTCTTTCGATAAGTAAGAGTGTCGAACCCAACGAGGAGCTAAAGGTAGAAAAAATATTCCCTCAAGTTCTATCGGCCACTGATACAACTCTACGCACGCTTGACGTTCGCCTTACCTAGAACAAGTATGAAACTAGAAGTACTTTGTAGGTGTTTTTGGATAGGTTTGCAAGATAATAAAGAGAATGTAAATAAAAACTAGGGGCTGTTTAGATGAAGACACAATAAAGTTAGTATAGCGAGTGTGGAAAAGTAGTGGTAGGAGTTGCGAAATTGTCCCTATGCAATTGACTACTTTACTAAACCGATAGCAAGTTTTATGTGGGAGAGGCCACTGCTAGCATGTCATCCCCGACTTGGAATTCTATGCACTTATGATTGGAACTATTAGCAAGCGTCCGCAACTACCAACGTTCATTAAGGTAAAACCCAACCATAGCATTAAGATATATTGGTCCCCCTTCAATCCCGTATGCATCAATTTCTATGCTAGGTTGAAGCTTCTGTCACTCTTGCCCTCCAATACATAGTCCTATCAACATACAACTAACCCTGTTGTGTGATCCACGTGCGCGCTCATATGATGGGCACCAAAGGACAGCAACATAACCATAAGCAAATTAAATCAATCATAGCAATTCATCAACCATCGATAGGACAACGAAAATCTACTCAGACATCATAGGACGGCAACACATCATTGGATAATAATATGAAGCATAAAGCAGCATGTTCAAGTAGAGGGTACAGCGGATTGCGGGAGAGTGGACCGCTGTAGATAGAGGGGAAGGTGATGGAGATGTTGGTGAAGATGGCGGAGGTGTTTGTGAAGATCGCGCTGATGATGATGGTGGCCACGGCAGCGTTCCGGCGCCACCGGAAGAGAAGGGGAGAGGGGGCCCCTTCTTCTTCTTCTTCTTCTTCCTTGACCTCCTCCCTAGATGGGAGAAGGGTTTCCCCTTTGGTCCTTGGCCTCCATGGCATGGGAGGGGCGAGAGCCCCTCCGAGATTGGATCTATCTCTCTGTCTCTCTCTGTTTCTGCGCTCCTGGCTTCTACCCTTCCACCGTTTCGTATATATATGGAGATCCGTAACTCCGATTGGATTGAAACCTTTGCCCAGATTTTTCTCCGAAAATTAGCTTTCTTACAGCCAAAGAAGAGCAGCAACCGCCTTACGGGTGGCCCACGAGGGTCAGGGGCGCGCCCCCTGCCTCGTGCCCCCTTGGATTGATTCTTCCTCCTATATTTCCCAAATATTCCAAAAATATTCTCCGTCCATTTTTATCCCGTTTGGATTCCATTTGATATGGGGTTTCTGCGAAACATAAAACATGCAACAAACAGGAACTGGGCACTGGATCAATATGTTAGTCCCAAAAATAGTATAAAAAGTTGCCAAAAGTATATGAAAGTTGTAGAATATTGGCATGGAACAATCAAAAATTATAGATACGACGGAGACGTATCAGCATCCCCAAGCTTAATTCCTGCTCGTCCTCGAGTAGGTAAATGATAAAAATAATAATTTTTGATGTGGAATGGTACCTAGCATAATCTTTATCACATAATCTAATCATGGCATGAATATTAAGACGCGAGTGATTCAAAGCAATAGTCTATCATTTGACATTAAGACAATAATACTTCGAGCATACTAATAAAGCAATCATGTCTTTTCAAAATAACAAGGCCAAAGAAAGTTATCCCTACAAAATCATATAGTCTGGCTATGCTCCATCTTCACCACACAAAATATTCACATCATGCACAACCCCGATGACAAGCCGAGCAATTGGTTCAAACTTTTTAACGCGCTTCAACCTTTTCAACCCTCACGCAATACATGAGCTTGAGCCATGGATATAGCACTATAGGTGGAATAGAATATGATGATGGGGGTTATGTGGAGAAGACAAAAAAGAAGAAAGTCTCACATCGACGCGGCTAATCAACGGGCTATGGAGATGCCCATCAATTGATGTCAATGTGAGGAGTAGGGATTGTCATGCAACGGATGCACTAGAGCTATAAGTGTATGAAAGCTCAAACTGGAAACTAAGTGGGTGTGCATCCAACTTGCTTGCTCATGAAGACCTCGGGCATTTGAGGAAGCCCATCATCGGAATATACAAGCCAAGTTCTATAATGAAAATTCCCACTAGTATATGAAAGTGACAAAATAAGAGACTCTCTATCATGAAGAACATGGTGCTACTTTGAAGCATAAGTGTGGTAAAAGGATAGTAACATTTCCCCTTTTTCTTTTTTTTTCTTTTTTTGCGGGCTTCTTTGGCCCTTTTTTTTATTTAGGCTTCTTTGGCCTATTTTTTTATGATGTGGCAATGCTCTAATAATGATGATCATCACACTTTTATTTACTTACAACTCAATATTACAACTCGATACTAGAACAAAGATATGACTCTATATGAATGCCTCCGGCGGTATACCGGGATGTGCAATGATCTAGCATAGCAATGACATCAAAAAACGGACAAGCCATGAAAACATCATGCTAGCTATCTTACGATCATGCAAAGCAATATGACAATAAATGCTCAAGTCATGTATATGATGATGATGGAAGTTGCATGGCAATATATCTCGGAATGGCTATGGAAATGCCATGATAGGTAGGTATGGTGGCTGTTTTGAGGAAGATATAATGAGGTTTATGTGTGACAGAGCGTATCGTATCAAGGGTTTGGATGCACTGGCGAAGTTTGCACCAACTCTCGAGGTGAGAAAGGGCAATGCACGCTACCGAAGAGGCTAGCAATGATGGAAGGGTGAGAGTGCGTATAATCCATGGAATCAACATTAGTCATAAAGAACTCATATACTTATTGCAAAAGTTTATTAGCCCTCAAAGCAAAGTACTACTACGCATGCCCCTAGGGGGATAGATTGGTAGGAAAATACCATCGCTCGTCCCCGACCGCCACTCATAAGGAAGACAATAAATAAATACCTCATGCTCCGACTTCGTTACATAACGGTTCGCCATACGTGCATGCTACGGGAATCACAAACCTCAACACAAGTATTTCTACTAATCCACAACTACCCATTAGCATGACTCTAATATCACCATCTTTATATCGCAAAACTATTGCAAGGAATCAAACATATCATATTCAGTGATCTACAAGTTTTATGTAGGATTTTAAGACTAACCATGTGAATGACCAATTCCCGTCAACTCTCTAAATAAATAGAAGTGAAGCAAGAGAGTTTAATTCTTTCTACAAAAGATATGCCCACGATCTAACAAGTATAAGTGAAGCAAAAGAGCATTCTACAAATGGCGGTTTTCTATGTGAAGAGAAACAGGCAATCCAAACTTCAAATGATATAAGTGAAGCACATGAAGCATTCTATAAAGCCATACTCATATAAGTGAAGTGCAATGAGCATTCTATAAATCAACCAAGGACTACCTCATACCAGCATGGTGCATAAAATAAAAATAAAAACTAAATGCAAAAGACGCTCCAAGACTTACATATTGCATGAACGAAACGAATCCGAAAACATACCGATACTTGTTGAAGAAAGAGGGGATGCCTTCCGGGGCATCCCCAAGCTTAGACGCTTGGGTGTCCTTGAATATACTTGGGGTGCAGGCATCCCCAAGCTTGAGCTCTTGCCTCTCCTTCTTCTCCTCACATCGAGACCTTCTCGATCATCGAACACTTCATCCACACAAAACTTCACCAGAAAACTCGGTAAGATCCGTTAGTATAATAAAGCAAATCACTACTCTAAGTACTGTTGCAAACCAATTCATATTTTGTTTTTGCATTATAGCTTCTGTAATATAACTTTTCCATGGCTTAATCCTCTGATATAAATTGATAGTTTCATCAAAACAAGCAAACTATGCATCAAAAACAGAATCTGTCTAAAACAGAACAGTCTGTAATAATCTGAACATTCACCATACTTCTGATACTTGAAAAATTCTGCCAAAATTAGGACAAATAAAAAATTTGTATAGAAAGACAGTACAAGAAGAATCAGAACCATTTGATGTTCGAGTAAAAAAATTAAAAATCATGCACTACAGCCAAATTTTCTGTCCTACACCGCACAAACCAACAAGCATTGTAAACATCCTAAAGGCAAACCTTGGCACATTATTTTTATTTTTGAACTTTATAAAAGCACACAATAGAAATAAATGACTCTCTAAAACTTCCAGGTTGTCTCCCTGGCAGCGCTTTCTTTAAAGCCATTAAGCTAGGCATATAGTGCTCAAGTAGTGAATCCACCCGGATCCCAAGGTATATCAAAGCCAATTTTAATTATCAATGATTTAGCATTTAGTAGTGAGCACAAAGCAACATATATCAAGAAAAGACGAAGCCTAACTCTCTTCCTATGCATCGGCATGTCATAAAAGAGCAATTCATACACACCTAGTAAAGGCCAATGCATAGTATAAACAGTTTCTTGCAATTTTATCATATTGGGAACATAGAGAGGTGGAGATATAGTTCCTCTCTCATAATAATTGCAAGTAGGAGCAGCAAGCACATGCATATTATATTCATCAAAATCATCATGTGCAACAGTAAAAGGCAACCCATCAATATAATCCTTAATAAGCACAAACTTCTCCGATATAGTGTAGTTTGGAGAATTCAAAAAGATAATAGGACTATCATGTGTGGGTGCAATAGCAACAATTTCATGTTTAACATAAGGAACTATAGCAAGTTCATCTCCATAAGCATCATTCATATTGGGATCTTTGCCACAAGCATAGCAAGCATCAAGTTCATCAAAAACGGACATTTCAAACGAATTCAAGGGATCATAACAATCATCATAGCAATCATCCTTCGGTAAGCACGAAGGGAAATTAAACAATGTGTGAGTTGAAGAGTTACTCTCATTAGAAGGCGGGCACGGGTAGCTAATCCGCTCTTCCTCCTTTTGTTCTTCGCTGGGCTTTTTTTTCTCTTCACTCAGACCAGTCCGCCTAGTCGACTTCTTGTATTTTTTGTGAGTTGTGTATCCACTCCAATAATACTATTGTAAAGTATCTTTAGGGATGAAGATCTCGGCAAGATATGAAGTTCTTGAAGAATGAAAAAAACTGATCTACTTCTTTTTGGTATTCCTCATCATCTTTTTCATCCAATGAGCTCACACTTTCACCAATTTCTTCTTCCATAAACTCCTGCAAAATATTAGTCTCTTCTTGGACAGCGGAGGATTCCTCAATATACGCATCAATATCGGCATTGTATTCATAATTCTCATAGCAATATTTAAGGATAGCTAAAATTTCAGGTCTATAAACAGCATCATAAAGATTTTCAACTCTTTGAACATAGATTCAATTTCATAAGCACCCATAAAAGCAACAAATTCTTATATTTGTTCCACATCATAGTAATCATATATACCTCTAGCATAAGAAGCCAAGGTTTCATTATCATTAAATTTGCATGAAAAGGTAAGGTGTGGAGACTTCATCCTAGAGCAACAAGTATAATCATATCTCAAGCATAGTTGCCTAGCATACCACTTCAACATATAAATTTGATCCCATAATAGTTTCCCTTTTCGAGTCAAGCGATAATCCCTAAAGTATTCACGTTGATCCAACGTGTCTCCCATTACATAATTGAATGAGGTTTTCTCAGGATTATCAAAGTAGTACATAATATTTTTCACATAATGATCATCGAGGGTTTTAGGAGGTTCCCCATCTCCATGAGTAGAAGTACACCTAATTTTTTTATTTCGTGTTCGATATCCATAACTAAAGAAAAAGAACAACCAAGAACAGCAATAAAAAATTACTTAGTGATAAAGCAAACAAGCACACACGAGAATATTCACCCCATGCTATGACTCCCCGGCAACGGCGCCAGAAAAAGGTCTTGATAACCCACAAGTATAGGGGATCAATTGTAGCCTCTTTCCATAAGTAAGAGTGTCGAACCCAACGAGGAGCTAAAGGTAGAACAAATATTCCCTCAAGTTCTATCGACCACCGATACAACTCTACGCACGCTTGACGTTCGCCTTACCTAGAACAAGTATGAAACTAGAAGTACTTTGTAGGTGTTTTTGGATAGGTTTGCAAGATAATAAAGAGAACGTAAATAAAAACTAGGGGCTGTTTAGATGAAGGCACAATAAAGTTAGTATAGCGAGTGTGGAAAAGTGGTGGTAGGAGTTGCGAAATTGTCCCTAAGCAATTGACTACTTTACTAGACCGATAGCAAGTTTTATGTGGGAGAGACCACTGCTAGCATGTCATCCCTGACTTGGAATTCTATGCACTTATGATTGGAACTATTAGCAAGCATCCGCAACTACTAACATTTATTAAGGTAAAACCCAACCATAGCATTAAGATATATTGGTCCCCCTTCAATCCCGTATGCATCAATTCTATGCTAGGTTGAAGCTTCTGTCACTCTTGCCCTCCAATACATAGTCCTATCAACATACAACTAACCCTATGGTGTGATCCACGCGCGCGCTCATATGATGGGCACCAAAGGATAACAACATAACCACAAGCAAATTAAATCAATCATAGCAATTCATCAACCACTGATAGGACAACGAAAATCTACTCAGACATCATAGGATGGCAACACATCATTGGATAATAATATGAAGCATAAAGCAGCATGTTCAAGTAGAGGGTACAGCGGGTTGCGGGAGAGTGGACCGCTGTAGATAGAGGGGGGAAGGTGATGGAGATGTTGGTGAAGATGGCGGAGGTGTTGGTGAAGATCGCGGTGATGATGATGGTGGCCACGACAGCGTTCCGACGCCACCGGAAGAGAAGGGGAGAGGGGGCCCCTTCTTCTTCTTCTTCTTCTTCTTCTTCCTTGACCTCCTCCCTAGATGGGACAAGGGTTTCCCCTCTGGTCCTTGGCCTCCATGGCATAGGAGGGGCGAGAGCCCCTCCGAGATTGGATCTATCTCTCTGTCTATCTCTGTTTCTGCGCTCCTGGCTTCTGCCCTTTCACCGTTTCGTATATATATGGAGATCCGTAACTCCGATTGGATTGAAACCTTGGCCCAGATTTTTCTCCGAAAATTAGCTTTCTTGCGGCCAAAGAAGAGCAGCAACCGCCTTACAGGGGGCCCACGAGGGTCAGGGGCACGCCCAGGGGGGTGGGGCGCGTCCCCCCTGCCTCGTGCCCCCTCGGGCACCGTCTTGCGTTGATTCTTCCTCCCATATTTCCCAAATATTCCAAAAATATTCTCCATCAGTTTTTATCCCGTTTGGATCCCATTTGATATGGGGTTTCTGCGAAACATAAAACATGCAACAAACAGGAACTGGCACTATATCAATATGTTAGTCCCAAAAATAGTATAAAAAGTTGCCAAAAGTATATGAAAGTTGTAGAATATTGGCATGGAACAATCAAAAATTATAGATACGACGAAGACGTATCAGTTGTCCCCCCCCTCCGAGCGCCTCGCGAGCGGGGGCTGACAGCAACGTACACGCACCATGCGCGCGTCCTGCCCTCACTGGCGCTCGTTCCTCGCGAGGCCCTCTCGGGTTGGCTGGCGGACCCCCTTTGAAAACTAAAACTTCATTAGCTCGCAAGGGGACTCCCCCTAGGAGAAGTTCGCAGCTACCGAGTCAGCCTGAAGCCCGACCGGACCAAAGTAAGTCACAACAGTAAGTTAAAGCGGCAAACCTGCAAGGGGGCTCGCAAGCACACAAAAATGTGTTTTTTAACCTGGCCTAAGGAGTAAAATGGTAGTCTATTTTACATAAGGGGCTCCCCCTTTCCAAAACTCTCTTACAATGTGAAGGGCCGGTCCCAAGCTTTCGCGTGCAGGTTCAAAACAAAGGAGTGCGGGCTCAGTCGGACATGGCGCCCACCTCATCTCCCGAACCGCTCCCGGATAGACTGCTGGCGCCATCGCCGACGTTATCTTCGCTGTCATCAACCACGGCGCCCTCGTCTGCCGCGACCACCACCGCGTCGTCATCAGAAGCAAAGGCCCTAACCAGAGCGTCCACGTTGTCGTCCACCCAGCACGCTAGGTTGCCCCGCATGGCCTCAGGCACTGGGGCAATAGCGGCGTCAAAGTCAAAGTCAGGATTGGTGTTCACGAGATGGCTGAAGACGCAGGAGAATGCGCGCCCGAGAAGGCCTCGGCTCTTTTCGTCCACAAGCTCGTGAGCCCTCTCAGCACGGCTCTCCAGGCGCGCCACAACATCAGTGAAGAAGCGGAGATGGCTGGCGTAATCCTTGGCATGGGGATGAGGGGCATGCTCATCGCAGATGGTATCAAGTGCCTGGTTGGCCTTCGTCCTGAGGTCCCGGAGCATGGGAGCGTGCTCGCACAGTAGCGTCTGCCGGCGAAGTGCCTCCTCCCTGCTCTGCTGCGTGAAGGACTCGGCGCTGGCAACCCGCTGCTGAAGAGAGAGCAGCTCGGCATGGGCGGAGGCCAGCTCGGCCTGCACAGAGGTCAGGGCGGCCGAGGCAGCCTTCTCGCGCTGTTCCGCTTCAGCCAGTGCTGACTTGAGGGCAGTGGTCCTGCCCATAGCTTCGGCTTCCACGAGCGCCAGCTTCAGGTTGTACCTGCCCGCGAGGGCCACGTGAGCCTCGGCCACCCGGCGGTTGACCTCCTCCTGAGCCTTGGCCTCACACGCACCGACGACATCCTCTGCTTGGTCGACTTGGCGCTCCCTCATCTCCGACCGCTCGAGCTCGAGGCTGCGCTCCGTGGCCTCCAGCAGCAGTGCTTCTTCGTGCCTCAAGATCTCCTCCTCGTCGGACGGTGCGCCCTTCATCGACGCTAAGGCGGCTTTGCGCGCCTCCACCTGCTGCTCCAAGGAGGCGTTCAAGGCCAGGAGCTCCCGCCTGCGCTCCTCAGCGATCGCGCGGCGACAGTCTGCCTCCCTGGCCTCCTCCAAGGCTCGGGCGCTGGCCTCGCATGAGGTTGCCAGGGATGCCTCAGCCTTCGCATTGGCGTGCTCACGCTGAAGGCGCCCAAGGTTGATAGCCACCTTCAGTTGATGCCACTCCTCCACCAGCCGGAGACCCTCGGCTTCAAGGCGCGCGTCAACATCTACGAGTTCTCCGCCAAGCCGGCTCATCGCGCCCATTGCCTCCTGAAAGAGCTCGTGGCGGACGACACTCCACTCGTGCGCGAACTTAAGCACGCGACCGGGTCCGTCCTCCACCACGGGGGTTCCCGACGGGATCCGAAGCGGCTCACCCCCTTTCAGCAGGGGCTGGGGGCTGGCGCCTCCTGGGTCACCGACCAGGCTTTGGCAGGGGCCCAGATGGGTTGAGGCCCGTTGCTCGAAGAAGAAGCCAGGATTGAAGCCATCCAGCCGCCATCCATAACCAGAGGAGGAGCTCTCGACATGCTTGCCACACCCGAGGCGAGGCCACGAAGGAGAGACGGCAAAGGCGCGGGCTCGAGGCGCCAGGCTAGCGAGTTTGCCTCTCCGGCCAACCTCGCGCCGGCGGCATGCTGGCTTGGGGCGCTCAAGGCCAGCGGGGGATTCGAGGCAGGAGGAGGTTGCTTCCCCGGAGACTTCGCGGCCTTAGCAGAAGGGACCCTGAGGAGCCACTGTCAGGAGGGGAAGCAGCACTCGAGAAATTAGAAAGATAAGGTACTCACTCGTCTATGGCGATATACTTCCTCTGCTTCAATGGCCGGAAGGCATCACTGCTGCAGCTTGGAGACCCTTTCCTCTTGCGAAGGGCATCGAAGTCCAGATGGAGCCGGCCGAAGCGTTGGACGCGGCAACCAACGCGGGGCGCGGTTGGTGAGCCGCCCGAGGAGACGACCTCGGGAGTGCTGGGCTGAGGAGAGCCCTCGGGCTCTGACTCATGATGACCCGCTGAGACCTCGGAGGCTTCGGCCTCAGGAGCAGCGGATTGCATCGCCCCCTCAGCTGTCACCCCAAGGCAAGAGTCACGGGTTCCTGGGAATGGCACCTCGGGAGCCTCGAGCGGTGTCGATGCCTCAGCACCCGCACCTCTGGCCTCCAGCGGTGCTCGCCCCCCTGCATCCACTCTTGGGGCAAGTTTGGCACTAGCGGCAAGGAGGGGGACCATGGAGATAGGGTTCTCGCAGGGCCCCTCAAGGCCGACTGGACGCAGCCCCCATTCATCGAAGCGGGGCATCTGCCCCGCAAACTCCACCCTGTTTGAGCAGCAGTACAAAATACAGCTCTCCTATGGCATATCGTCTGGCGAGGGGTCACCCGTCAGGACCTCGAGCACCATTCTTCGTGCCTCGGGCGGAAGCCCCGATTCCTGAAGCCTCATGCGATCCTGGCCGCCGGACAGGGCCCACATCGGCCGAGAATGGCGCTGGAGTGGGGCGACGCGGCATTGGAGGAACTCCTTCACCACCATGGGCGCAGTCATGCTGAGATCTTTTAGCCTCTTCAACCGGAGCCAGACGAAGGCAAGGCGGGGGTCCGCGAGCATCTTGTGGCCCCAGCCGGAGCTGGGAATGGCGGGCGCCAATGGGGGCGAGAGCAAGGGGCTGAGCACACCGACGTCCACCACACCCACCGTGTCCGAAACTCGCTTGTGGATGGTGGAATCTCAAAATCAATCCCCGAGCATCGCAGCCACGGTCTGGAAGCTCAAGCATCCCGAGCACTGCCAAGGGCTAGTCAGGTGCAGCGAGAAGAAATGGCGCAATAGGGCCACGGAAGGGGGAATGCCCACCATGGCCTCGCATACGAAAGCAAAAACGGCAAGAAGGGAGACTGATTGGGGATCCAGGTGCAACATATGGATCTGATAGTGGGAGAGCACGGCGTAGAGGAAGGCGGAGAAGGAAGGAACCAGGGCAGCCCACAGGGCGTCGATGAAGAATTGGACCTCGGTGGTTGTCCTGTCAACGGAGGCCAGGGATGCGGGCCAGGCCGCCATCCTCCCCCATTTATTGAAGTCAGCGGCGAGCGCAGGGCACACCCTGTCCATGGCTTCCTGGTTGAGCACCAACGACCGGCCCACGGTGGGTTCAACGGCCGGGGGTGGCCTGACTGAAGACTGAGACTTCTTCTTTCCCTTCTCCATTCGCCGGGGCGCCATGGCAACAAGGAGGGCCGAGCTCGGGACAGATTGGAAGAAGAGGTTATTGTTTCGGAAAGGCAGGAGAGTTGGAGGGGCGCGTCACCAGCAATGGGGGTTAACTATGTAAGTCACAGTGGCCGCCTATCCAGGCAGATATCAAGGCTGCGTAGGGAAGCGGAGACGCCCACGTCTCATTAATCGTCACACGTCAACCAAGGCCGCATGCTGTTGGGGCCCGCGACGCTTCGCACTTGCCCCTTGGCTTCGGCTCGAAGCCAAGTCCGAGCGCGCCTTGGGCCCGGGGGCTACTGTCGGCGTCTTGGGAACGGGTGTTGGAAATATGCCCTAGAGGAAATAATAAATTGGTTATTATTATATTTCCTTGTTCATGATAATCGTTTATTATCCATGCTAGAATTGTATTGATAGGAAACTCAGATACATGTGTGGATACATAGACAACACCATGTCCCTAGTAAGCCTCTAGTTGACTAGCTCGTTGATCAATAGATGGTTACGGTTTCCTGACCATGGACATTGGATGTCGTTGATAACGGGATCACATCATTAGGAGAATGATGTGATGGACAAGACCCAATCCTAAGCCTAGCACAAGATCTTGTAGTTCGTTTGCTAAGAGTTTTTCTAATGTCAAGTATCATTTCCTTAGACCATGAGATTGTGCAACTCCCGGATACCGTAGGAATTCTTTGGGTGTACCAAACGTCACAACGTAACTGGGTGACTATAAAGGTGCACTACAGGTATCTCCGAAAGTGTCTGTTGGGTTGGCACGAATCGAGACTAGGATTTGTCACTCCGTGTAAACGGAGAGGTATCTCTGGGCCCACTCGGTAGGACATCATCATAATGTGCACAATGTGACCAAGGAGTTGATCACGGGATGATGTGTTATGGAACGAGTAAAGAGACTTGACGGTGACGAGATTGAACAAGGTATCGGGATACCGACGATCGAATCTCGGGCAAGTAACATATCGATAGACAAAGGGAATTGTATACGGGATTGATTGAATCCTCGACATCGTGGTTCATCCGATGAGATCATCGAGGAGCATGTGGGAGCCAACATGGGTATCCAGATCCCGCTGTTGGTTCTTGACCGGAGAGTCGTCTCGGTCATGTCTGCGTGTCTCCCGAACCCGTAGGGTGTACACACTTAAGGTTCGGTGACACTAGGGTTGTAGAGATATTAGTATGCGGTAACCCGAAAGTTGTTCGAAGTCCCGGATGAGATCCCGGACGTCACGAGGAGTTCCGGAATTGTCCGGAGGTAAAGATTTATATATGGGAAGTCTTATTTTGGTCGCCGGAAAAGTTTCGCGCATTATCGGTATTGTACCGGGAGTGCCAAAGGGGTCCGGGGGTCCACCAAGGGGGTCCACCAGCCCCGGGGGGCCACATGGGCTGTAGGGGGTGCGCCTTGGCCTATATGGGCCAAGGGCACCAGCCCCAAGAGGCCCATGCGCCAAGAGATAAGGAAAAGGGAGAGTCCTAAAGGGGGAAGGCACCTCCGAGGTGCCTTGGGGGGGAAGGACTCCTCCCTGGCCGCACCCTTCCTTGGAGGAAGGGCCAAGGCTGCGCGCCCCCCCTCTCCCTTGGCCCTATATATAGTGGGGGGAAGGGAGGGCAGCAATACCTAAGCCCTGGCGCCTCCCTTTCCCTCCCGTGACACATCTCCCTCCTCCCGCAGCGCTTGGCGAAGCCCTGTTGGAATCCCGCTACTTCCACCACCACACCGTCGTGCTGCTGGATCTTCATCAACCTCTCCTCCCCCCTTGCTGGATCAAGAAGGAGGAGGCGTCACTGCTCCGTACGTGTGTTGAACGCGGAGGTGCCGTCCGTTCGGCGCTAGGATCATCGGTGATTTGGATCACAACGAGTACGACTCCATCAACCCCGTTCTCTTGAACGCTTCCGCTCGCGATCTACAAGGGTATGTAGATGCACTCCTTCCCTCTCGTTGCTAGTAAACTCCATAGATTGATCTTGGTGATGCGTAGAAAATTTTGAATTTCTGCTACGTTCCCCAACAGTGGCATCATGAGCTAGGTCTATGCGTAGTTTCTATGCACGAGTAGAACACAAAGTAGTTGTGGGCGTCGATGTTGCCAATTCTTCTTGCCGCTACTAGTCTTATCTTGTTTCGGCAGCATTGTGGGATGAAGCGGCCCGGACCGACCTTACACGTACGCTTACGTGAGACAGGTTCCACCGACTGACATGCACTAGTTGCATAAGGTGGCTAGCGGGTGTCTGTCTCTCCCACTTTAGTCGGAACGGATTCGATGAAAAGGGTCCTTATGAAGGGTAAATAGAAATTGCCATATCACGTTGTGGTTTTACGTAGGTAAGAAACGTTCTTGCTAGAAACCTATACAAGCCACAAAAAAAACTTGCAACAACAATTAGAGGACGTCTAACCTGTTTTTGCAGCATGTGCTATGTGATGTGATATGGCCAGAAGATGTGATGAATGATATATGTGATGTATGAGATTGATCATATTCTTGTAATAGGAATCACGACTTGCATGTCGATGAGTATGACAACCGGCAGGAGCCATAGGAGTTGTCTTTATTTTTTGTATGACCTGCGTGTCATTGAATAACGCCATGTAAATTACTTTACTTTATTGCTAAGCGCGTTAGCCATAGAAGTAGAAGTAATTGGCGTGACAACTTCATGAAGACACAATGATGGAGATCATGGTGTCATGCCGGTGACAAAGATGATCATGGTGCCCCGAAGATGGAGATCAAAGGAGCAAAATGATATTGGCCATATCATGTCACTATTTGATTGCATGTGATGTTTATCATGTTTACATCTTATTTGCTTAGAACGACGGTAGCTTAAATAAGATGATCCCTCACTAAAAATTTCAAGAGACGTGTTCCCCCTAACTGTGCACCGTTGCGAAGGTTCGTTGTTTCGAAGCACCACATGATGATCGGGTGTGATAGATTCTAACGTTCGAATACAACGGGTGTTGACGAGCCTAGCATGTACAGACATGGCCTCGGAACACATGCGAAACACTTAGGTTGACTTGACGAGCCTAGCATGTACAGACATGGCCTCGGAACACAAGAGACCGAAAGGTCGAACATGAGTCGTATAGCAGATACGATCAACATGGAGATGTTCACCGATGATGACTAGTCCGTCTCACATGATGATCGGACACGGCCTAGTTTGACTCGGATCATGTATCACTTAGATGACTAGAGGGATGTCTATCTGAGTGGGAGTTCATGAATCAGATGAACTCAATTATCATGAACATAGTCAAAAGGTCTTTGCAAATTATGTCATGCGCTTTAGTTCTACTATTTAAGATATGTTCCTAGAGAAAATTTAGTTGAAAGTTGGTAGTAGCAATTATGCGGACTGGGTCCGTAAGCTGAGGATTGTCCTCATTGCTGCACAGAAGGCTTATGTCCTTAATGCACCGCTCGGTGTGCTGAACCTCAGCGTCGTCTGTAGATGTTGCGAACCATCTAACATACACGTTTTGATGACTACGTGATAGTTCAGTGCGTAATGCTAACGGTTTAGAATTGTGGCACCAAAGACGGTTTTTGAAACGTCGCAGAACATATGAGATGTTCCGAAGACTGAAATTGGGATTTCGGACTAGTGCCCACGTCAAGAGGTATGAGACCTCTGACAAGTTTCTTAAGCCTGCAAACTAAGGGAGAAAAGCTCAATCGTTGAGCATATGCTCAGATTGTCTGAGTACTACAATCACTTGAATCGAGTGGGAGTTAATCTTCCAGATGAGATAGTGATGGTTCTCCATAGTCACTGCCACCAAGCTATTAGAGCTTCGTGATGAACTATAACATATCAGGGATAGACATGATGATCCTTGAGCAACTCGCGATATTTGACACCGCGAAAGTAGAAATCAAGTAGGAGCATCAATTGTTGATGGTTAATAAAACCACTAGTTTCAAGAAGGGCAAGGGCAAAAGGGATACTTCATGAAACAGCAAATCATTAGCTGCTCTAGTGAAGAATCCCAAGGTTGAACCCAAACCCGAGACTAAGTGCTTCTGTAATAAGGGGAACGGTCACTGAAGCAGAGCTACCCTAGATACTTGGTAGATGAGAAGGCAAGCAAGGTCGACAAAGTATATTGGATATACATTATATGAATGTGTACTTTACTAGTACTCCGAGCAGCACCAGGGTATTAGATACCGGTTCGGTTGCTAAGTGTTAGTAACTCGAAATAAAAGCTGCGAAATAAATGGAGACTGGCTAAAAGTGAGATGACGATGTGTGTTGGAAGTGTTTCCAAGGTTGATGTGATCAAGCATCGCATGCTCCCTATACTATCGAGATTTGGTGTTTGCGTTGAGCATGATTGGATTATGTTTATCGCAATACGGTTATTCATTTAAGGAGAATAATGGTTACTCTGTTTATTTGAATAATACCTTCAATGGTCTTGCACCTAAAATGAATCTCGATCGCAGTGATACACATGTTCGTGCCAAAAGATATAAAATAGTAATGATAGTACCACATACTTCTGGCACTGCCATTTGAGTCATATTGGTATAGAACGCATGAAGAAGCTCCATGTAGATGGATCTTTGGACTCACTCGTTTTTGAAAAGATTGAGACATGCGAACCATGTCTATTGGTATATATGCATAAAGAAACTCCATGCAGATGGATCATTTGGACTCACTTGATTTTGAATCACTTGAGACATGCAAATCATACCACATGGGCAAGATGACTGAAAGGCCTCATTTTTCAGTAAGATGGAACAAGAGAGCAACTTATTGGAAGTAATACATTTTGATGTATGCAGTCCAATGAGTGCTGAGGCATGCAGTGGATATCGTTATACTTCATAGATGATTTGAGTAGATGCTGAGTGTATTTACTTGATGAAACACAAGTCTGAATTATTGAAAGGTTCAAGTAATTTCAGAGTGAAGTTGAAGATCGTCGTGACAAGAGGATAAAATGTCTGTGATATGATCATAGAGATGAGTATCTGAGTTACGAGTTTGGCACACAATTAAGACATTGTGGAAAGTGTTTCACAATTAATACCGCCTGGAACACCACAGTGTGATGGTGTGTCCGAACATCATAACTGCACCCTATTGGATATGGTGCATACTATGATGTCTCTTATCGAATTACCACTATCGTTTATGGGTTAGGCATTAGAGACAACCGCATTCACTTTAAAAGGGGCACCACGCAATTCCGTTGAGACGACACCGTTTAGAGAAACCTAAGTTGTCGTTTCTTAAAAGTTTGGGGTTGCGATGCTTATGTGAAAAAGTTTCAGGCTGATAAGCTCGAACCTAAAGCGGATAAATGCATCTTCATAGAAAACCCAAAAGAGTTGGGTATACCTCCTATTTCAGATCTGGAAGCAAAAGTAATTGCTTCTAGAGACAGGTCCTTTCTCGAGGAAAAGTTTCTCTCGAAAGAATTGAGTGGGAGGATGGTGGAGACTTGATAAGGTTATTGAACCGTCACTTCAACTAGTGTGTAGCAGGGCACAGGAAGTTGTTCCTGTGGCACCTACACCAATTGAAGTGGAAGCTTATGATAGTGATCATGAAACTTCGAATCAAGTCACTACCAAACCTCGTAGGACGACGAGGATGCGTGCTACTTCAGAGTGGTACGTGATCCTGTCTGAGATATCATGTTGTTGGACAATATTGAACCTACGAGCTATGGAGAAGCGATGGTGGGCCCATATTCTGACAAATGGTTAGAAGCCATGAAATCCGAGATAAATGGATCTTTAAGAAGAAGACGGACGTGGACGGTAATGTTATCGTCTATGAAGCTCGACTTGTGGCAAAGAGTATTTCCACAAGTTCAAGGAGTTGACTACGATGAGATTTTCTCATCCGTAGCGATGCTTAAGTCCATCGGAATCATGTTAGCATTAGCTGCATTTATGAAATCTGGCAGATGGATGTCAAAAACAAGTTTCCTTACCAGTTTTCGTAAGGAAAGGTTGTATGTGATACAATCAGAAAGGTTTTGTCGATCCTAAGGATGCTAAAAGGTATGCTAGCTCCAGCGATCCTTCCATGGATTAGAGCAAGCATCTCGGAGTCAGAATATACGCTTTGATAGAGTGATCAAAGTTTTTGGGTTTATACAAAGTTTGTTAGAAACTTGTATTTACAATAAAGTGAGTGGGAGCGCTACAACATTTCTGATAAGTATATGTGAATGACATATTGTTGATCCGAAATGATGTAGAATTTCTGGAAAGCATAAAGGAATTTCTGGATAAAGCTGCTTACATATTGGGCATCAAGATCTATAGAGATAGATCAAGATGCCTGATGATACTTTCAAAGAACGCACACCTTGACATGATTTTGAAAGAGTTCAAAATAGATCAGCAAAGAAGGAGTTCTTGGCTGTATTACAAGGTGTGAGTATTGAGTAAGACTCAAGACCTGACCACAGCAGAAGAGAGAGAAAGGACGAAGGTCGTCCCCTATGCTTCAGACGTAGGCTCTACAGTATGCTATGCTGTGTACCGCACATGAAGTCTGCCTTGCCATGAGTTGGTCAAGGGGTACAATAGCGATCCGGGAAAGGATCACATGACAGCGGTCGAACTTATCCTTGGTATCTAGTGGACTAAGGAATTTTCTCGATTATGGAGGTGAAAAGGAGTTCGTCGTAAAGGGTTACGTCGATGCAAACTTTGACACTAATCCGGATGACTCTGAGTAGTAAACCGGATTCGTATAGTAGAGCAGATACTTGAAATGGCTCCAAGTAGCGTGTGGTAGCATCCACAAGATGACATAGATATTCGTAAAGCACACATGGTTCTGAAAGGTTCAGACCCGTTGACTAATAACCTCTCTCACAAGCATAACATGATCAAACCAGAACACATGGAGTGTTAATCACATAGTGAGGTGAACTAGATTGTTGACTCTAGTAAACTCTTTGGATGTTGGTCACATGGTGATGTGACCTATGAGTGTTAATCACATGGTGATGTGGACTAGATTATTGACTCTGGTGCAAGTGGGAGACTGTTGGAAATATGCCCTAGAGGCAATAATAAATTGGTTATTATTATATTTCCTTGTTCATGATAATCGTTTATTATCCATGCTAGAATTGTATTGATAGGAAACTCAGATACATGTGTGGATACATAGACAACACCATGTCCCTAGTAAGCCTCTAGTTGACTAGCTCGTTGATCAATAGATGGTTACGGTTTCCTGACCATGGACATTGGATGTCGTTGATAACGGGATCACATCATTAGGAGAATGATGTGATGGACAAGACCCAATCCTAAGCCTAGCACAAGATCGTGTAGTTCATTTGCTAAGAGTTTTTTTAATGTCAAGTATCATTTCCTTAGACCATGAGATTGTGCAACTCCTGGATACCGTAGGAATGCTTTGGGTGTACCAAACGTCACAACGTAACTGGGTGACTATAAAGGTGCACTACAGGTATCTCCGAAAGTGTCTGTTGGGTTGGCACGAATCGAGACTAGGATTTGTCACTCCGTGTAAATGGAGAGGTATCTCTGGGCCCACTCGGTAGGACATCATCATAATGTGCACAATGTGACCAAGGAGTTGATCACGGGATGATGTGTTACGGAACGAGTAAAGAGACTTGCCGGTAACGAGATTGAACAAGGTATCGGGATACCGACGATCAAATCTCGGGCAAGTAACATATCGATAGACAAAGGGAATTGTATACGGGATTGATTGAATCCTCGACATCGTGGTTCATCCAATGAGATCATCGAGGAGCATGTGGGAGCCAACATGGGTATCCAGATCCCGCTGTTGGTTATTGACCGGAGAGTCGTCTCGGTCATGTCTGCGTGTCTCCCGAACCCGTAGGGTCTACACACTTAAGGTTCGGTGACGCTAGGGTTGTAGAGATATTAGTATGCGGTAACCCGAAAGTTGTTCGAAGTCCCGGATGAGATCCCGGACGTCACGAGGAGTTCCGGAATGGTCCGGAGGTAAAGATTTATATATGGGAAGTCTTATTTTGGTCGCCGGAAAAGTTTCGCGCATTATCGGTATTGTACCGGGAGTGCCGAAAGGGGTTCGGGGGTCCACCAAGGGGGTCCACCAGCCCCGGGGGGCCACAAGGGCTGTAGGGGGTGCACCTTGGCCTATATGGGCCAAGGGCACCAGCCCCAAGAGGCCCATGCGCCAAGAGATAAGGAAAAGGGAGAGTCCTAAAGGGGGAAGGCACCTCCGAGGTGCCTTGGGGGGAAGGACTCCTCCCTGGCCGCACCCTTCCTTGGAGGAAGGGCCAAGGCTGCGCCCCCCCTCTCCCTTGGCCCTATATATAGTGGGGGGAAGGGAGGGCAGCAATACCTAAGCCCTGGCGCCTCCCTCTCCCTCCCGTGACACATCTCCGTCCTCCCGCAGCGCTTGGCGAAGCCCTGTTGGAATCCCGCTACTTCCACCACCACGCTGTCGTGCTACTGGATCTCCATCAACCTCTCCTCCCCCCTTGCTGGATCAAGAAGGAGGAGACATCGCTGCTCCGTACGTGTGTTGAACGCGGAGGTGCCGTCCGTTCGGCGCTAGGATCATCAGTGATTTGGATCACGACGAGTACGACTCCATCAACCCCGTTCTCTTGAACGCTTCCGCTCGCAATCTACAAGGGTATGTAGATGCACTCCTTCCCTCTCGTTGCTAGTAAACTCCATAGATTGATCTTGGTGATGCGTAGAAAATTTTGAATTTCTGCTACGTTCCCCAACAACGGGGGTCCCTAGACTTGCATGCCTGCGGCCCACGGCGTGGCTCGATCAGCAGCCCTGTACGACCCATATTCACCAGCAAACACTCAAGACCCTCGCGAGGGGCCAAGGCTCGCGAGGCGGACGACGCAAGACCTCCTTGGGGGCGGTCTCACCAGGCTGGCTCGCGAGGGGCAGAGAGATCAAGGCAAGGGGCACCTCGCGAGGTTCCTGTGACGCAAGCCATGACGACCGGGGCCAGGTGGGCGCTAGCGCGCGTAGCTCATTTCCTCTTTGGTGTTAAAGAGGCAAGCGCAGGCGAGGAGTCCTGAGGCATCAGGCAAAGGTTTCCATATCGGTGCAACGAGACCAAAATCAGCAGGACGAGAGGATGGAGGTCACCGTGGAGCCCAAGACGGCGTCACCACCAGAGCCTTTGGCAGGCGAAGACCACCTTTAGTTAGGATAACTTGTACTAGTTGTCTCCCTTCAAATTTGGCCGTTGTGGCATCCCTTCCCGCCAGCATTTGGGAAGAGGACCAGGGCCTCTATAAATAGGGCTAGCCACCAAAGTAGGAGGGGAGGGGGCAACGGATCCGAGGACCATTCAGATCATCCTCATCCACACAAACTCACCAAGCACAATAGCACCTCTCCTCATGAGGCTGTTCTTCCCTTGTAACTGTTCATCCTCAGCCCAAGAGGCAATCCACCACACCACACTGGAGTAGGGTATTACACCACATCGGTGGCCCGAACCAGTATAAATTTTGTGTCCCTTTGTTCTGAGAGTTCATTGCGCTGAGCCTTGAGACCGCGGTGAGAGAGAGTGCTAGGGGGAGGAGAGATCTTCGTGCACACCCCAGTGTTCGAACCTCGAAGGTTTTGCCGGAACCCGAAATCCGACGCTTATTATTTAATTCGTTGAGCAAATCATTCTGAGCTTTAAGCACTTGGTCTACCTGAGTGGTAACCATAGAAGCATGTTTACTAATAAGTTTAAGTTCACCTTTAACTCTAGACATATAATCACCCAAGTGATCAATCATATAAGCAATTCGTTTCAATTGTCTACCAACATAAGCATTGAAGTTTTCTTGTTTAACAGTAAAATTATCAAACTCATCCAAGCATTGGCTAGCAGACTTATAACGAGGAATATCACCTTCATCAAATCTACAGAGAGAATTTACCTTTACTACCTGTGTCGGGTTATCAAGACCATGTATTTCTTCAATAGGTGGTAAATTCTTGACATCTTCAACTTTAATACCCTTTTCTTTCATATATTTCTTTGCCTCTTGCATATCTTCAGGACTGAGAAATAGAATACCCCTTTTCTTCGGAGTTGGTTTAGGAGTTGGTTCAGGAATTGTCCAATTATTATCATTACTCAACATATTATTCAATAGCAATTCAGCTTGATCAACAGTTCTTTCCCTGAAAACACAACCAGCACAACTATCCAGTGGTCTCTGGAAGCATCAGTTAGTCCATTATAAAAGATATCAAGTATTTCATTTTTCTTGAGAGGATGATCAGGCAAAGCATTAAGTAATCGGAGAAGCCTCCCCGAAGCTTGTGGGAGACTCTCTTCTTCAATTTGCACAAAATTATATATTTCCCTTAAGGCAGCTTGTTTCTTATGAGCGGGGAAATATTTAGCAGAGAAGTAATAAATCATATCCTGGGGACTACGCACACAACTAGGAGTAAGAGAATTAAACCATGCTTTAGCATCAGCCTTTAATGAGAACGGAAATAACTTAAGGATATAGTAGTAATGAATTTTTTCCTCATGAGTGAATAGGTGGCTATATGATTTAATTTAGTAAGATGTGTGCCACAATAGTTTCAGATTCATAGCCATAAAAAGGATCAGATTCAACCAAAGTAATTAACTCAGGATCGACAGAGAAATCATAATCCTTATCAGAAATACAGATAGGTGAAGTAGCAAAAGTAGGGTCATATTTCATTCTAGCATTCAAAGACTTTTCTTTCAGCTTAGCTAACAGTTTCTTAAGATCATATCTATCTTTGCAAGCAAAAAGGTCTCTAGGAGTTTCTTCATCCATAACATAACCCTCAGGCACATCAGGCAATTCATATCTAGGGGGAGAATCTTCATCATCACTTTCATCGATATTATCAGTTTCAATAATTTCATTCTCTCTAACCCTAGCAAGTTGTTCATCAAGAAATTCACCTAATGGCACAGTATTATCAAGCATAGAAGTAGTTTCATCATAAGTATCATGCAAAGCAGAAGTGGCATCATCAATAACATGCGACATATCAGAATCAATAGCAGGAGTAGGGGAAGCAAGTTTACTCATAACGGAAGGTGAATCAAGTGCAGAGCTAGATGGCAGATTCTTACCTCCCCTCGTAGTTGAGGGATAAATCTTGATTTTTTCGTCTTTCAAGTTCCTCATAGTGATCAACAGATATAAATCCCGAGTGACTCAAAGAATAGAGCTATGCTCCCCGGCAACGGCCCTAGAAAATAGTCTTGATAACCCACAAGTATAGGGGATCGCAACAGTTTTCGAGGGTAGAGTATTCAACCCAAATTTATTGATTTGACACAAGGGGAGCCAAAGAATTATCTCAAGTATTAGCAGTTGAGTTGTCAATCCAACCACAGATGAAAGACTTAATATCTGCAGCAAAGTATTTAGTAGCAAAGTAGTATGGAAGTAACGGTAACGGTGGCAAAGGTAACAGTAGCAGTTTTGTAGTAATTGTAACAGTGGCAACGGTAAAGTAACTAAGCAAAGATCAATATGTGAAAAGCTCGTAGGCATTGGATAAGTGATGGATAATTATGTCGGATGCGATTCCTCATGCAACAGTTATAACCTAGGGTGACACAGAACTAGCTCCAGTTGACCAATGTAATGTAGGCATGTATTCCGAATATAGTCATACGTGCTTATGGAAAAGAACTTGCATGACATCATTTGTCCTACCCTCCCGTGGCAGCGGGGTACTATTGGAAACTAAGGGATATTAAGGCCTCCTTTTAACAGAGTACCAGACCAAATCATTAACACTTAATGAATACATGAACTCCTCAAACTACGGTCATCACTGGGAGTGGTCCCGATTATTGTCACTTTGGGGTTGCCGGATCATAACACATAGTAGGTGACTAATGACTTGCAAGATAGGATCAAGAACTCACATATATTCATGAAAACATAACAGGTTCAGATCTAAGGTCGGTGGAGCCTCAGGGGGCCCACGAGGCAGGGGCGCGCCCCAGGGGGGTGGGCTCGCCCTCCACCCTCGTGGACAGGGTGTGGGCCCCCTGGTGTTGATTCTTTCGCCAGTATTTTTTATTAATTCCAAAAATATTCTCCGTGAAGTTTTAGGTCATTCTGAGAACTTCTATTTCTGCAAAAAAAATAACACCATGGCAATTCTGCCGAAAACAGCGTCAGCCCGGGTTAGTTCCATTCAAATCATGCAAGTTAGAGTCCAAAACAAGGGCAAAAGTGTTTGGAAAAGTAGATACGATGGAGACATATCAATTTCATAATCGGAAAACGCGGCAATTGCTAACATGATTCAGACAGACTTAAGCATCCCTACGGGTGCGAAAGTCTCATCGTAGTCAACTCCTTGAACTTGTCGAAAACCTTTCGCAACAAGTTGAGCTTTGTAGATAGTAACATTACCGTCATCGTCAGTCTTCTTCTTGAAGATCCATTTATTCTCTATTGCTTGCCGATCATCGGGCAATTCAACCAAAGTCCACACTTTGTTCTCATACATGGATCCCATCTCAGATTTCAGGGCCTCAAGCCATTTCGCGGAATCTGGGCTCATCATCGCTTCCTTATAGTTCTTAGGTTCGTCATGGTCAAGTAACATGATGTCCAAAACCGGATTACCGTACCACTCTGGTGCGGATCTTACTCTGGTTGACCTATGAGGTTTGGTAGTAACTTGATCAAAAGCTTCATGATCATCATCATTAGCTTCCTCACTAATTGGTGTAGGAATCACTGGAACTGATTTATGTGATGAACTACTTTCCAATGAGGGAGCAGGTACAATTACCTCATCAAGTTCTACTTTCCTCCCACTCACTTCTTTCGAGAGAAACCCCTTCTCTAGAAAGGATCCATTCATAGCAACAAAAACCTTGCCGTTGGATCTGTGATAGAAGGTGTACCTAACAGTTTCCTTTGGGTATCCTATGAAGACACATTTCTCCGATTTGGGTTCGAGCTTATCAGGTTGAAGCTTTTTCACATAAGCATCGCAGCCCCAAACTTTAAGAAACGACAACTTGGGTTTCTTTCCAAACCACAATTCCTATGGTGTCGTCTCAACGGATTTAGATGGTGCCCTATTTAACGTGAATGCAGCCCTCTCTAAAGCATAACCCCAAAACGATAGCGGTAAATCAGTAAGAGACATCATAGATCGCACCATATCTAATAAAGTGCGGTTATGACGTTCGGACACGCCGTTACGCTGTGGTGTTCCAGGTGGCGTGAGTTGCGAAACTATTCCGCATTGTTTCAAATGAAGACCAAACTCGTAACTCAAATATTCACCTCCATGATCAGATCGTAGAAACTTTATTTTCTTGTTACTATGATTTTCCACTTCACTCTAAAATTCTTTTTAACGTTTCAAATGTTTTAGACTTATGTTTCATCAAGTAGATATACCCATATCTGCTCAAATCATCTGTGAAGGTCAGAAAATAACGATGCCCGCTGCGAGCCTCAACACTCATCGGACCGCATACATCAGTATGTATTATTTCCAACAAGTCTGTTGCTCGCTCCATTGTTCTGGAGAACGGAGTCTTAGTCATCTTGCCCATGAGGCATGGTTCGCAAGCATCAAGTGATTCATAATCAAGTGATTCCAAAAGCCCATCAGCATGGAGTTTCTTCATGCGCTTTACACCAATATGACCTAAACGGTAGTGCCACAAATAAGCTTCACAATCATTATTAAACTTATATCTTTTGGCTTCAACACTATGAATATGTGTATCACTACTATCGAGATTCAGTAAAAATAGACCACTCATCAAGGGTGCATGACCATAAAAGATATTACTCATATAAATAGAAGAACAATTATTCTCTGATTTAAATGAATAACCGTCTCGCATCAAACAAGATCTAGATATAATGTTCATGCTTAACGCTGGCACCAAATAAAAATTATTCAGGTCCAAAACTAATCCCGAAGGTAGATGTATAGGTAGCGTGCCGACGGCGATCACATCGACTTTGGAACCATTTCCCACGCGCATCGTCATCTTGTCCTTAGCCAATCTTTGCTTAATCCGTAGCCCCTGTTTCGAGTTGCAGATATGAGCAAGAGAACCAGTATCAAATACCCAGGCGCTACTACGAGCATTAGTAAGGTACACATCAATAACATGTATATCAAATATACCTTTCACTTTGCCATCCTTCTTATCCGCCAAATACTTGGGGCAGTTCCGCTTCCAGTGACCAGTCCCTTTGCAGTAGAAGCACTTAGTCTCAGGCTTAGGACCAGACTTGGGCTTCTTGACTTGAGCAGCAACTTGCTTGCCGTTCTTCTTAAAGTTCCCCTTCTTCCCTTTGCCCTTCTTCTTGAAACTAGTGGTCTTGCTGAACATCAACTCCTGGAACATCTCATATGCTCCATGACGTTCAAAACGTCGTTGAAGTCCCGGTTCTAAGCCGTAAAGCATGGCACACTGAACTATCGAGTAGTCATCAGCTTTGCTCTGCCAGGCGTTCATAACATGTATATCAGTGTTCCGTGGCCATATCTGCATATGCTAGGCTCGTCAAGTTTAACCCGAGTACTCTGCGTGTGCAAAACTGGCTTGCACCCATTGTATGTAAACGTAGAGCTCATCACACCCGATCATCACGTGGTGTCTCGGCACGACGAACTGTCGCAATGGTGCATACTCAGGGAGAACACTTGTACCTTGAAATTTAGTGAGAGATCATCTTATAATGCTACCGCCGTACTAAGCAAAATAAGATGCATAAAGGATAAACATCACATGCAATCAATATAAGTGATATGATATGGCCATCGTCATCTTGTGCCTTTGATATCCATATCCAAATTAAGCACCGACATGATCACCATCGTCACCGGCTTGACACCTTGATCTCCATCGAAGCATCATTGTCGTCTTGGCAACTATTGCTTCTACGACTATCGCTACCGCTTAGTGATAAAGTAAAGCAATTACATGGCGATTGCATTTCATACAATAAAGCGACAACCATAAGGCTCCTGCCAGTTTCCGATAACTTTTAAAAAACATGATCATCTCATACAACAATTTATATACCATCACGTCTTGACCATATCACATCACAGCAAGCCCTGCAAAAACAAGTTAGACGTCCTCTACTTTGTTGTTGCAAGTTTTACGTGGCTGCTACGGGCTTAGCACGAACCGTTCTTACCTACACATCAAAACCACAACGATTTTTCGTCAAGTGTGCTGTTTTAACCTTCAACAAGGACCGGGCGTAGTCACACTTGATTCAACTAAAGTTGGAGAAACAGACACCCACTAGTCACCTGTGTGCAAAGCACGACGGTAGAACCAGTCTCATGAATGCGGTCATGTAATGTCGGTTTGGGCCGCTTCATTCAACAATACCGCCGAATCAAAGTATGACATCCTGGTAAGCAGTATTACTATTATCGCCCACAACTCTTTGTGTTCTACTCGTGCATATAACATCTACGCATAGACTTGGCTCGGATGCCACTGTTGGGGAACGTAGTAATTCAAAAAATTTCCTACGATCACGCAAGATTTATCTAGGAGAAGCATAGCAACGAGCGGGGAGAGTGTGTCCACATACCCTCATAGACCGAAAGCGGAAGCGTTCAGTAACGCGGTTGATGTAGTCGAACGTCTTCGCGATCCAACCGATCCAAGTACCGAACGCACGGCACCTCCGCGATCTGCACACGTTCAGCTCGGTGATGTTCCTCGAACTCTTGATCCAGTTGAGGCCGAGGGAGAGTTTCGTCAGCACGACGGTGTGGTGATGGTGATGATGAAGTTACCGGCACAGGGCTTCGCCTAAGCACTATGACGATATGACCGAGGTGTAAAACTGTGGAGGGGGGCACCGCACACGGCTAAAGATCAACTTGTGTGTCTATGGGGTGCCCCCTCCCACTTATATAAAGGAGGGAGGGAGGAGGAGGCCGGCCAAGAGGAGGCGCGCCCAAGGGGGGGGAGTCCTACTCCAAGTAGGATTCAGACCCCCCTTTCCTACTTCCACAAGGAGAAGGGGAAAGAGGAGGAGGAGAGAAAGGAAAGGGGGGGGGGCGCCCCCAACCCCTAGTCCAATTAGGTTTGGGCTTGGGGGGCGCCTCCCTGGCTGTTGCCTCCTCTCTTCCACTAGGGCCCATGAAGGCCCATTAACCCCCCGGGAATTCCGATAACCCCCCGGTACTCCGGGAAATACACGATACACTTCGGAACTATTCCGGTGTCCGAATATAACCTTCCAATATATCAATCTTTATGTCTCGACCATTCCGAGACTCCTCGTCATGTCCGTGATCTCATACAGGACTCCGAACAACCTTCGGTACATCAAATCACATAAACTCATAATACCAATCGTCATCAAACGTTAAGCGTGCGGACCCTACGGGTTCGAGAACTATGTAGACATGACCGAGAAACCTCTCCGGTCAATAACCAATAGCGTAACCTGGATACTCATATTGGCTCCTACATATTCTACAAAGATCTTTATCGGTCAAACCGAACAACATATGTTGTTCCCTTTGTCATCGGTATGTTACTTGCCCGAGATTCGATCGTCAGTATCACCATACCTAGTTCAATCTCGTTACCGGCAACTCTCTTTACTTGTTCCGTAATGCATCATCCTGCAAATAACTCATTAGTCACATTGCTTGCAAGGCTTATAGTGATGTGCATTACCGAGAGGGCCCAGAGATACCTCTCCAACAATCGGAGTGACAAATCCTAATCTCGATCTATGCCAACCCAATAAACACCATCGGAGACACCTGTAGAGCGTCTTTACAATCACCCAGTTACGTTGTGACGTTTGATAGCACACTTAGTGTTCCTCCGGTATTCGGGAGTTGCATAATCTCGTAGTCAGAGGAACATGTATAAGTCATGATGAAAGCAATAGCAACAAACTAAACAATCATAGTGCTAAGCTAACGGATGGGTCTTGTCCATCACATCATTCTCTATTAATGTGATCCCGTTCATCAAATGACAACACATGTCTATGGCTAGGAAACATAACCATCATTGATGAACAAGCTAGTCAAGTAGAGGCATACTAGGGACACTCTGTTTTTCTATGTATTCACACATGTACTAAGTTTCCGGTTAATAAATTCTAGCACGAATAATAAAAATTTATCATGATATAAGGAAATTTAAATAACAACTTTATTATTGCCTCTAGGGCACATTTCCTTCATCTTGGTCATGTCTACATAGTTCTCGAACCCGTAGGGTCCGCACGCTTAACGTTCGATGACGATTCGTATTTTGAGTTTATGTGATTTGATGTACCGAAGGTTGTTCGGAGTCCCAAATGAGATCACGGACATGACGAGGAGTCTCGAAATGGTCGAGACATAAAGATTGATATATTGGAAGGTTATATTCAGACACCGAAATAGTTCCGAAGTGTATCGGTTATTTTCTGGAGTACCTGGGGGTTACCGGAACCCCCCGGGGGTTAATGGGCCTTCATGGGCCCTAGTGGAAGAGAGGAGGCAGCAGCCAGGGAGGCGCGCACCCTCCAAGCCCAAATCTAATTGGACTAGGGGTTGGGGGGTGCCCCCCTTTCCTTTCTCTCTTCTTACTCTTTCCCCCTTCTCCTAGTAGGAATAGGATAGGGGGGCGAATCCTACTTGGAGTAGGACTCCCCCCCTTGGGCGCCTCCTCCTGGCCGGCCTCCTTCTCCCTCCCTCCTTTATATATGTGGGGAGGGGGGCACCCAAAGGCACAACAGACAATCTCTTAGCCGTGTGCGGTGCCCCCTCCACAGTTTTACACCTCGGTCATATCGTCATAGTGCTTAGGCGAAGCCCTGCGCCGTAACTTCATCATCACCGTCACCACACCGTCGTGCTGACGGAACTCTCCCTCGGCGTCAGCTGGATCAAGAGTTAGAGGGACGTCACCGAGCTGAACGTGTGCATATCGCGGAGGTGCCGTGCGTTTGGTAATTGATCGGTTGGATCACGAAGATGTTCGACTACATCAACCGCGTTAATAAACGATTTCGCTTTCGGTCTACGAGGGTACGTGGACACACTCTCCCCTCTCGTTGCTACGCCTCTCCTAGATATATCTTGCGTGATCGTAGGCAATTTTTTTGAAATACTACGTTCCCCAACAGTGGCATCCGAGCCAGGTCTATGCGTAGATGTTATATGCACGAGTAGAACACAAAGAGTTGTGGGCAAAAATAGTCATACTGCTTACCAGCATGTCATACTTTGATTTGGCGGTATTGTTGGATGAAGCGGCCCAGACCGACATTACATGACCGCGTTCATGAGACTGGTTCTACCGCTGTGCTTCGCACACAAGTGGCTAGTGGGTGTCTGTTTCTCCAACTTTAGTTGAATCGAGTGTGACTACGCCCGATCCTTGTTGAAGGTTAAAACAGCACACTTGATGAAAAATCATTGTGGTTTTGATGCGTAGGTAAGAACGGTTCTTGCTAAGCCCGTAGCAGCCACGTAAAACTTGCAAGAACAAAGTAGAGAACGTCTAACTTGTTTTTGCAGGGCTTGTTGTGATGTGATATGGTCAAGACGTGATGATATATAAATTGTTGTATGAGATGATCATGTTTTGTAAAAGTAATCGGCAACTGGCAGGAGCCTTATGGTTGTCTCTTTATTGTATGAAATGCAATCGCCATGTAATTGCTTTACTTTATCACTAAGCGATAGCGGTAGTCGTAGAAGCAATAGTTGGCGAGACGACAACGATGCTTCGATGGAGATCAAGGTGTCAAGCCGGTGACGATGGTGATCATGACAGTGCTTTGGAGATGGAGATCAAAGGCACAAGATGATGATGGCCATATCCTATCACTTATATTGATTGCATGTGATGTTTATCCTTTATGCATCTTATTTTGCTTAGTACGGCGGTAGCATTATAAGATGACCTCTCACTAAATTTCAAGGTATAAGTGTTCTCCCTGAGTATGCACCGTTGCGACAGTTCGTCATGCCGAGACACCACGTGATGATCGGATGTGATAAGCTCTACGTTCACATACAACAGGTGCAAGCCAGTTTTGCACACGCATAATACTCGGGTTAAACTTGACGAGCCTAGCATATGCAGATATGGCCTCGGAACACTGAGACCGAAAGGTCGAGCGTGAATCATATAGTAGATATGATCGACATAGTGATGTTCACCATTGAAAACTACTCCATCTCATGTGATGATCGGACATGGTTTAGTTGATATGGATCACGTGATCACTTAGATGATTAGAGGGATGTCGATCTAAGTGGGAGTTCTTAAGTAATATGATTAATTGAACTTTAATTTATCATGAACTTAGTACCTGATAGTATTTTGCATGTCTATGCTATTGTAGATCAATGGCCCGTGCTACTGTTCCTTTGAATTTTAATGCGTTCCTAGAGAAAGCTAAGTTGAAAGATGATGGTAGCAACAACACGGACTGGGTTCGTAACTTGAGAATTATCCTCATTGCTGCACAGAAGAATTATGTCCTAGAAGCACCGCTAGGTGCAGGACCCGCTGTAGGAGCAACACCAGACGTTGTGAACGCCTGGCAGAGCAAAGCTGGTGACTACTCGATAGTTCAGTGTGCCATGCTTTACGGCTTAGAACCGGGAATTCAACGACGTTTTGAACGTCATGGAGCATATGAGATGTTCCAGGAGTTGAAGTTAATATTTCAAGCAAATGCCCGGATTGAGAGATATGAAATCTCCAATAAGTTCTACAACTGCAAAATGGAGGAGAATAGTTCTGTCAGTGAACATATACTCAAAATGTCTGGGTACCAAAATCACTTGACTCAACTGGGAGTTAATCTTCCGGTTGATAGTGTCATTGACAGAGTTCTTCAATCACTACCACCAAGCTACACAAGCTTTGTGAGGAACTATAATATGCAAGGGATGGATAAGACAATTCCCGAGCTCTTCGCGATGCTAAAGGCTGCGGAGGTAGAAACCAAGAAGGAGCATCAAGTGTTGATGGTCAACAAGACCACTAGTTTCAAGAAAAAGGGCAAAGGGAAGAAAGGGAACTTCAAGAAGAACGGCAAGCAAGTTGCTGCTCAAGTGAAGAAGCCCAAGTCTGGACCTAAGCCTGAGACTGAGTGCTTCTACTGCAAAGGGACTGGTCATTGGAACCGGAATTGCCCCAAGTATTTGGCGTATAGGAAGGATGGCAAAGTGGAAGGTATATTTTGTTGGGGAACATAGTAATTTCAAAAATTTCCTACGCACACACAAGATCATGGTGATGCATAGCAACGAGAGAGGAGAGTGTTGTCCACGTACCCTCGTAGACCGACTGCGGAAGCGTTATCACAACGCGGTTGATGTAGTCGTACGTCTTCACGATCCGACCGATCAAGTACCGAACGCACGGCACCTCCGAGTTCAGCACACGTTCAGCTCGATGACGTCCCTCGAACTCCGATCCAGCCGAGTGTTGAGGGAGAGTTTTGTCAGCATGACGGCGTGGTGACGAAGTTGATGTTCCACCGACGCAGGGCTTCGCCTAAGCTCCGCAACGGTATTATCGAGGTGTAATATGGTGGAGGGGGGCACCGCACACGGCTAAAATATCGTATATCAAGTGTGTATAGAGGTGCCCCCCTGCCCCCGTATATAAAGGAGCAAGGGGGAGGCCGGCTGCCCTAGGCGCGCCAAGGAGAGGGGGGAGTCCTCCTCCTAGTAGGAGTAGGACTCCCCTTTCCTAGTCCAACTAGGAAGAGAGGGGGGAAAGGAAAGAGAGGGAGAGGGAGAGGGAAAGAGGGGCTGCGCCCCCCTCTCCTAGTCCAACTAGGATTCCTCATGGGAGGGGGCGCGCCACCTCCTGGCTGCTGCCCTCTCTCTCCCCTCAAGGCCCACTAAGGCCCAATACTTCCCCGGGGGGTTCTGGTAACCCCTCCAGCACTCCGGTTTTATCCGAAACTTCTGCGGAACACTTCCGGTGTCCGAATATAGTCGTCCAATATATCAATCTTTATGTCTCGACCATTTCGAGACTCCTCGTCATGTCCGTGATCACATCCGGGACTCCGAACAACCTTCAGTACATCAAAACATATAAACTCATAATATAACTGTCATCGTAACTTTAAGCGTGCGGACCCTACGGGTTCGAGAAGTATGTAGACATGACCGAGACACCTCTCCGGTCAATAACCAATAGCAGAACCTGGATGCTCATATTGGTTCCCACATATTCTACGAAGATCTTTATCGGTCAGACCGCATAACAACATACGTTGTTCCCTTTGTCATCGGTATGTTACTTGCCCGAGATTTGATCATCGGTATCTCGATACCTAGTTCAATCTCGTTACCGGCAAGTCTCTTTACTCGTTCCGTAATACATCATCCCGCAACTAACTCATTAGTCACAATGCTTGCAAGGCTTATAGTGATGTGCATTACCGAGTGGGCCCAGAGATACCTCTCCGACAATCGGAGTGACAAATCCTAATCTCGAAATACGCCAACCCAACAAGTACCTTTGGAGCCACCTGTAGAGCACCTTTATAATCACCCATTTACGTTGTGACGTTTGGTAGCACACAAAGTGTTCCTCCGGTAAACGGGAGTTGCATAATCTCATAGTCATAGGAACATGTATAAGTCATGAAGAAAGCAATAGCAACATACCAAACGATCGGGTGCTAAGCTAACGGAATGGGTCAAGTCAATCACGTCATTCTCCTAATGAGGTGATCCCGTTAATCAAATGACAGCTCATGTCTATGGCTAGGAAACATAACCATCTTTGATTAACGAGCTAGTCAAGTAGAGGCATACTAGTGACACACTGTTTGTCTATGTATTCACACATGTATTATGTTTCCGGTTAATACAATTCTAGCATGAATAATAAACATTTATCATGATATAAGGAAATAAATAATACTTTATTATTGCCTCTAGGGCATATTTCCTTCAGTCTCCCACTTGCACTAGAGTCAATAATCTAGTTCACATCGCCATGTGATTTAACATCAATAGTTCACATCACCATGTGATTAACAACCATAGTTCACATCGTCATGTGACCAACACCCAAAGGGTTTACTAGAGTCAGTAATCTAGTTCACATCGCTATGTGATTAACACCCAAAGAGTACTAAGGTGTGATCATGTTTTGCTTGTGAGATAATTTTAGTCAACGGGTCTGTCATATTCCGATCCGTAAGTATTTTGCAAATTTCTATGTCTACAATGCTCTGCACGGAGCTACTCTAGCTAATTGCTCCCTCTTTCAATATGTATCTAGACCGAGACTTAGAGTCATCTAGATTAGTGTCAAAACTTGCATTGACATAACCCTTTACGACGAACTTTTTGTCACTTCCATAATCGAGAAACATATCCTTATTCCACTAAGGATAATTTTGACCGCTGTCCAGTGATCTACTCCTAGATCACTATTGTACTCCCTTGCCAAAATCAGTGTAGGGTATACAATAGATCTGGTACACAACATGGCATACTTTATAGAACCTATGGCCAAGGCATAGGAAATGACTTTCATTCTCTTTCTATCTTCTGCCGTGGTTGGGCTTTGAGTCTTACTCAATTTCACACCTTGTAACACAGGCAAGAACTCTTTCTTTGACTGTTCTATTTTGAACTACTTCAAAATCTTGTTAAGGTATGTACTCATTGAAAAAACTTATCAAGCGTCTTGATCTATCTCTATAGATCTTGATGCTCAATATGTAAGCAGCTTCACCGAGGTCTTTCTTTGAAAAACTCCTTTCAAACACAACTTTATGCTTTGCAGAATAATTCTACATTATTTCCGATCAACAATATGTCATTCACATATACTTATCAGAAATGCTGTAGTGCTCCCACTCACTTTCTTGTAAATACAGGCTTCACCACAAGTCTGTATAAAACTATATGCTTTGATCAACTTATCAAAGTGTATATTCCAACTCCAAGATGCTTGCACCAGTCCATAGATGGATCGCTGGAGTTTGCATATTTTGTTAGCACCTTTAGGATTGACAAAACCTTCTGGTTGCATCATATACAACTCTTCTTTAATGAATCCATTAAGGAATGCAGTTTTGTTTATCCATTTGCCAGATTTCATAAAATGTGGCAATTGCTAACATGATTCGGACAGACTTAAGCATAGATACGAGTGAGAAACTCTCATCGTAGTCAACACCTTAAACTTGTCGAAAACCTTTTGCGACAATTCTAGCTTTGTAGATAGTAACACTACTATCAGTGGCCGTCTTCCTCTTGAAGATCCATTTAATCTCAATGGCTTGCCGATCATTGGGCAAGTCAATCAAAGTCCATTCTTTGTTCTCATACATGGATCTCATCTCAGATTTCATGGCCTCAAGCCATTTTCCGGAATCTGGGCTCACCATCGCTTCTTCATAGTTCGTAGGTTCGTCATGGTCTAGTAACATAACTTCCAGAACAGGATTACCGTACCACTCTGGTGCGGATCTTACTCTGGTTGACCTACGAGGTTCAGTAACAACTTGATCTGAAGTTTCATGATCATCATCGTTAACTTCCGCACTAATTGGTATAGGCGTCACAGAAACTGGTTTCTGTGATGAACTACTTTCCAATAAGGGAGCAGGTACAATTACCTCATCAAGTTCTACTTTCCTCCCACTCACTTCTTTCGAGAGAAACTCCTTCTCTAGAAAAGATCCATTCTTTAGCAACGAATGTCTTGCCTTCGGATCTGTGATAGAAGGTGTACCCAACTGTCTCCTTTGGGTATCCTATGAAGACACATTTTTCCGATTTGGGTTTGATCTTATCAGGATGAAACTTTTTCACATAAGCATCGCAACCCCAAACTTTAAGAAACGACAACTTTGGTTTCTTGCCAAACCACAGTTCATAAGATGTCGTCTCAACGGATTTAGATGGTACCCTATTTAACGTGAATGCAGCCGTCTCTAATGCATAACCCCAAAACGATAGTGGTAGATCGGTAAGAGACATCATATATCGCACCATATCTAATAAAGTACGGTTACGATGTTCGGACACACCATTACACTGTGGTGTTCCAGGTGGCGTGAGTATTGAAACTATTTCACATTGTTTTAACTGAAGGCCAAACTCGTAACTCAAATACTCTTCTCCATGATCAGATCGTAGAAACTTTATTTTCTTGTTACGATGATTTTCCGCTTCACTCTGAAATTATATGATCTTTTCAAATGTTTCAGACTTCTGTTTCATTAAGTAGATATACGCATATCTGCTTAAATCATCTGTGAAGGTCAGAAAATAATAATACCTGCTACGAGCCTCAATATTCATCGGACCACATACATCTGTATGTATGATTTCCAATAAATCTGTTGCTCTCTCCATAGTTCCGGAGAACGGCGTTTTTAGTCATCTTGCCCATGAGGCACGGTTCGCAAGCATCAAGTGATTCATAATCAAGTGATTCCAAAATCCCATCAGTATGGAGTTTCTTCATGCGCTTTACACCAATATGACCTAAACGGCAGTGCCACAAATAAGTTGCACTATCATTATTAACTTTGCATCTTTTGGCTTCATTATTATGAATATGTGTATCACTACGATCGAGATCCAACAAACCATTTTATTGGGTGTATGACCATAGAAGGTTTTATTCATGTAAACAGAACAACAATTATTCTCTAATTTAAATGAATAACCGTATTGCAACAAACATGATCAAATCATATTCATGCTCAACGCAAACACCAAATAACACTTATTTAGTTTCAGCACTAATCCCGAAAGTATAGGGAGTGTGCGATGATGATCATATCAATCTTGGAATTACTTCCAACACACATCGTCACCTCGCCTTTTACTAGTCTCTGTTTATTCTGCAACTCCCGTTTCGAGTTACTACTCTTAGCAACTGAACCAGTATCAAATGCCGAGGGGTTGCTATAAACACTAGTAAAGTACACATCAATAACATGTATATCCAATATACCTTTGTTCACTTTGCCATCCTTCTTATCCACCAAATACTTGGGGTAGTTCCGCTTCCAGTGACTAGTCCCTTTGCAGTAGAAGCACTTAGTCTCAGGCTTAGGACCAGACTTTAGGCTTCTTCACTTGAGCAGCAACTTGCTTGCCGTTCTTCTTGAAGTTCCCCTTCTTCCCTTTGCCCTTTTCTTGAAACTAGTGGTC
This sequence comes from Aegilops tauschii subsp. strangulata, assembly GCF_002575655.3. NCBI lineage: Eukaryota > Viridiplantae > Streptophyta > Magnoliopsida > Poales > Poaceae > Aegilops > Aegilops tauschii. The sequence goes on from NC_053039.3 coordinate 362,614,982, forward strand.
TCGTCAACCATCAACACTTGATGTTTTTCTTAATTTCTACCTTCGTCGATTTCAGCATCACGAAGAGCTCGGGAATTACTTTCGTCATCCCTTGCATACTATAGTTCATCACGAAGTTCTACTAACTTGGTGATGGTGACTAGAGAATTCTGTCAATCACTATTTTATCTGGAAGATTAACTCCCACTTGATTCAAGCGATTGTAGTACCCAGACAATCTGAGCACATGCTCACTGCTTGAGCTATTCTCCTCCATCTTTTAGCTATAGAACTTGTTGGAGACTTCATATCTCTCAACTCGGGTATTTGCTTGAAATATTAACTTCAACTCCTGGAACATCTCATATGGTCCATGACGTTCAAAACGTCTTTGAAGTCCCGATTCTAAGCCGTTAAGCATGGTGCACTAAACTATCAAGTAGTCATCATATTGAGCTAGCCAAACGTTCATAACGTCTGCATCTGCTCCTGCAATAGGTCTGTCACCTAGCGGTGCATCAAGGACATAATTTTTCTGTGCAGCAATGAGGATAATCCTCAGATCACGGATCCAATCCGCATCTTTGCTACTAACATTTTTCAACATAATTTTTCTCTAGGAACATATCAAAAATAAACACAGGGAAGGAACAACGCGAGCTATTGATCTACAACATAATTTGCAAAATACTATCAGGACTAAGTTCATGATAAATTTAAGTTCAATTAATCATATTACTTAAGAACTCCCACTTAGATAGACATCCCTCTAATCCTCTAAGTGATCACGTGATCCATATCAACTAAACCATGTCCGATCATCACGTGAGATGGAGTAGTTTCAATGGTGAACATCACTATGTTGATCATATCTACTATATGATTCACGCTCGACCTTTCGGTCTCCGTGTTCCGAGGCCATATCTGCATATGCTAGGCTCGTCAAGTTTAACCTGAGTATTCCGCGTGTGCAACTGTTTTGCACCCGTTGTATTTGAACGTAGAGCCTATCACACCCGATCATCACGTGGTGTCTCAGCACGAAGAACTTTCGCAATGGTGCATACTGAGGGAGAACACTTTTATCTTGAAATTTTAGTGAGAGATCATCTTATAATGCTACCGTCAATCAAAGCAAGATAAGATGCATAAAAGATAAACATCACATGCAATCAATATAAGTGATATGATATGGCCATCATCATCTTGTGCTTGTGATCTCCATCTCCGAAGCACCGTCATGATCACCATCGTCACAGGCGCGACACCTTGATCTCCATCGTAGCATCGTCGTCGTCTCGCCAACTATTGCTTTTACGACTATCGCTACCGCTTAGTGATAAAGTAAAACAATTACATGGCGATTGCATTGCATACAATAAAGCGACAACCATATGGCTCCTGCCAGTTGCCGATAACTCGGTTACAAAAAATGATCATCTCATACAATAAAATAAAGCATCATGTCTTGACCATGTCACATCACAGCATGCCCTGCAAAAACAAGTTAGACGTCCTCTACTTTGTTGTTGCAAGTTTTACGTGGCTGCTACGGGCTTAGCAAGAACCGTTCTTACCTACGCATCAAAACCACAACGATAGTTTGTCAAGTTGGTGCTGTTTTAACCTTCGCAAGGACCGGGCGTAGCCACACTCGGTTCAACTAAAGTGAGAGAGACAGACACCCGCCAGTCACCTTTAAGCAACGAGTGCTCGCAACCGTGAAACCAGTCTCGCGTAAGTGTACGCGTAATGTCGGTCCGGGCCGCTTCATCTCACAATACCGCCGAACCAAAGTATGACATGCTGGTAAGCAGTATGACTTATATCGCCCACAACTCACTTGTGTTCTACTCGTGCATAACATCAACGCATAAAACCAGGCTCGGATGCCACTGTTGGGGAACGTAGTAATTTCAAAAATTTCCTACGCACACACAAGATCATGGTGATGCATAGCAACGAGAGAGGAGAGTGTTGTCCACGTACCCTCGTAGACCGACAGCGGAAGCGTTATCACAACGCGGTTGATGTAGTCGTACGTCTTCACGATCCGACCGATCAAGTACCGAACGCACGGCACCTCCGAGTTCAGCACACATTCAGCTTGATGACGTCCCTCGAACTCCGATCCAGCTGAGTGTTGAGGGAGAGTTTCGTCAGCACGACGGCGTGGTGACGATGTTGATGTTCCACCGACGCAGGGCTTCGCCTAAGCTCCGCAACGGTATTATCGAGGTGTAATATGGTGGAGGGGGGCACCGCACACGGCTAAAATATCGTATATCAAGTGTGTATAGAGGTGCCCCCCTGCCCCCATATATAAAGGAGCAAGGGGGAGGCCGGCTGCCCTAGGCGCGCCAAGGAGAGGGGGGAGTCCTCCTCCTAGTAGGAGTAGGACTCCCCTTTCCTAGTCCAACTAGGAAGAGAGGGGGGAAAGGAAAGAGAGGGAGAGGGAGAGGGAAAGAGGGGCTGCGCCCCCCTCTCCTAGTCCAACTAGGATTCCTCATGGGAGGGGGGGCGCCACCTCCTGGCTGCTGCCCTCTCTCTCCCCTCAAGGCCCACTAAGGCCCAATACTTTCCCGGGGGGTTCCGGTAACCCCTCCGGCACTCCGGTTTTATCCGAAACTTCTCCGGAACACTTCCGGTGTCCGAATATAGTCGTCCAATATATCAATCTTTATGTCTCGACCATTTCGAGACTCCTCGTCATGTCCGTGATCACATCCGGGACTCCGAACAACCTTCGGTACATCAAAACATATAAACTCATAATATAACTGTCATCGTAACTTTAAGCGTGCGGACCCTACGGGTTCGAGAACTATGTAGACATGACCGAGACACCTCTCCGGTCAATAACCAATAGCGGAACCTGGATGCTCATATTGGTTCCCACATATTCTACGAAGATCTTTATCGGTCAGACCGCATAACAACATACGTTTTTCCCTTTGTCATCGGTATGTTACTTGCCCGAGATTCGATCGTCGGTATCTCGATACCTAGTTCAATCTCGTTACCGGCGAGTCTCTTTACTCGTTCTGTAATACATCATCCCGCAACTAACTCATTAGTCACAATGCTTGCAAGGCTTATAGTGATGTGCATTACCGAGTGGGCCCAGAGATACCTCTCCGACAATCGGAGTGACAAATCCTAATCTCGAAATACGCCAACCCAACAAGTACCTTTGGAGCCACCTGTAGAGCACCTTTATAATCACCCATTTACGTTGTGACATTTGGTAGCACACAAAGTGTTCCTCCGGTAAACGGGAGTTGCATAACTCATAGTCATAGGAACATGTATAAGTCATGAAGAAAGCAATAGCAACATACTAAACGATCGGGTGCTAAGCTAACGGAATGGGTCAAGTCAATCACGTCATTCTCCTAATGAGGTGATCCCGTTAATCAAATGACAACTCATGTCTATGGCTAGGAAACTAACGAGCTAGTCAAGTAGAGGCATACTAGTGACACACTGTTTGTCTATGTATTCACACATGTATTATGTTTCCGGTTAATACAATTCTAGCATGAATAATAAACATTTATCATGATATAAGGAAATAAATAATGCTTTATTATTGCCTCTAGGGCATATTTCCTTCATATTTGATATACATGTTATTGATGTGTACCTTACTAATGCTCGCAGTAGTGCCTGGGTATTTGATACTGGTTCTGTTGCTCATATTTGCAACTCGAAACAGGGACTACGGATTAAGCGAAGATTGGCAAAGGACGAGGTGACGATGCGCGTGGGAAATGGTTCCAAAGTCGATGTGATCGCCGTCGGCACGCTACCTCTACATCTACGTTCGGGATTAGTTTTAGACTTGAATAATTGTTATTTGGTGCCAGCTTTAAGCATGAACATTATATCTGGATCTTGTTTGACGCGAGACGGTTATTCATTTAAGTCAAAGAATAATGGTTGTTCTATTTATATGAGTAATATCTTTTATGGTCATACACCCTTAATGAGTGGTCTATTTTTGTTGAATCTCGATAGTAGTGACAAACATATTCGTAGTATTGAAGCCAAAAGATATAAGTTCAATAATGATAGTGCAACTTATTTGTGGCACTCCCGTTTAGGTCATATTGGTGTAAAGCGCATGAAGAAATTCCATGCTGATGGGCTTTTGCAATCACTTGATTATGAATCACTTGATGCTTGCGAACCATGCCTCATGGGCAAGATGACTAAGAATCCGTTCTCCGGAACTATGGAGCGAGCAACAGACTTATGGGTATATCTACCGATGTATGCGGTCCGATGAGTGTTGAGGCTCACGGCGGGTATTGTTATTTTTTGACCTTCACAGATGATTTGAGCAGATATGGGTATATCTACTTGATGAAACATAAGTCTGAAACATTTGAAAAGTTCAAAGAATTTCAGAATGAAGTGGAAAATCATCGTAACAAGAAAATAAAGTTTCTACGATCTGATCGTGGAGGAGAATATTTGAGTTACGAGTTTGGTCTTCATTTGAAACAATGCGGAATAGTTTCGCAACTCACGCCACCCGGAACACCACAGCGTAATGGTGTATCCGAACGTCGTAACTGCACTTTATTAGATATGGTGCAATCTATGATGTCTCTTACTAATTTACCGCTATCGTTTTGGGGTTATGCTTTAGAGACGGCTACATTCACGTTAAATAGGGCACCAACTAAATTCGTTGAGACGACACCATATGAACTGTGGTTTGGCAAGAAACCCAAGTTGTCGTTTCTTAAAGTTTGGGGCTGCGATGCTTATGTGAAAAAACTTCAACCTGATAAGCTCAAACCCAAATCATAGAAATGTGTCTTCATAGGATACCAAAAGGAGACTGTTGGGTACACCTTCTATCACAGATCCGAAGGCAAGATATTCCTTGCTAAGAATGGATCCTTTCCAGAGAAGGAGTTTCTCTCGAAAGAAGTGAGTGGGAGGAAAGTAGAACTTGATGAGGTAATTGTACCTGCTCCCTTATTGGAAAGTAGTTTATGACAGAAATCAGTTCCAATGATTCCTACACCAATTAGTGAGGAAGCTAATGATGATGATCATGAAACTTCTGATCAAGTTACTACCGAACCTCGTAGGTCAACTAGAGTAAGATCCGCACCTGAGTGGTACGGTAATCCTGTTCTGGAAGTCATGTTACTTGACCATGATGAACCTACGAACTATGAGGAAGCGATGATGAGCGCAGATTTCGCGAAATGGCTTGAGGCCATGAAATCTAAGATGGGATCCATGTATGAGAACAAAGTGTGAACTTTGGTTGACTTGCCCGATGATCGGCAAGCCATAGAGAATAAATGGATCTTCAAGAAGAAGACTGACGCTGACGGTAATGTTACTGTCTACAGAGCTCAACTTGTTGCGAAAGGTTTTCGACAAGTTCAAGGAGTCGACTACGATGAGACCTTTTCTCACCCGTAGCGATGCTTAAGTCTGTCCGAATCATGTTAGCAATTGCCGCATTTTATGATTATGAAATTTGGCAAATGGATGTAAAAACTGCATTCCTGAATGGATTTCTGGAAGAAGAGTTGTATATGATGCAACCAGAAGGTTTTATCGATCCAAAGGATGCTAACAAAGTGTGCAAGCTCCAGCGATCCATTTATGGACTGGTGCAAGCATCTCGGAGTTGGAATAAACGTTTTGATAGTGTGATCAAAGCATATGGTTTTATACAGACTTTTGGAGAAGCCTGTATTTACAAGAAAGTGAGTGGGAGCTCTGTAGCATTTCTAATATTATATGTGGATGACATATTGTTGATTGGAAATGATATAGAATTTCTGGATAGCATAAAAGGATACTTGAATAAGAGTTTTTCAATGAAAGACCTCGGTGAAGATACTTACATATTGGGCATCAATATCTATAGAGATAGATCAAGACGCTTAATTGGACTTTCACAAAGCACATACCTTGATAAAGTTTTGAAGAAGTTCAAAATGGATCAAGCAAACAAAGGGTTCTTGCCTGTGTTACAAGGTGTGAAGTTGAGTCAGACTCAATGCCCGACCACTGCAGAAGATAGAGAGAAAATGAAAGTCATTCCCTATGCTTCAGCCATAGGTTCTATCATGTATGCAATGCTGTGTACCAGACCTGATGTGTGCCTTGCTATTAGTTTAGCATGGAGGTACCCAAGTAATCTAGGAGTGGATCACTGGACAGCGGTCAAGAACATCCTGAAATACCTGAAGAGGATTAAGGATATGTTTCTCGTTTATGGAGGTGACAAAGAGTTCGTCGTAAATGGTTACGTCGATGCAAGCTTTGACACTGATCCAGATGACTCTAAGTCACAAACCGGACACGTATTTATATTGAACGGTGGAGCTGTTAGTTGGTGCAGTTCCAAGCAAAGCGTCGTGGCGGGATCTACGTGTGAAGCGGAGTACGTAGCTGCTTCGGAAGCGGCAAATGAAGGAGTCTGGATGAAGGAGTTCATATCCGATCTAGGTGTCATACCTAGTGCATCGGGTCCAATGAAAATATTTTGTGACAATACTGGTGCAATTGCCTTGGCAAAGGAATCTAGATTTCACAAGAGAACCAAGCACATCAAGAGATGCTTCAATTCCATCCGCGATCAAGTCAAGGAGGGAGACAAAGAGATATGCAAGATACATACGGATCTGAATATTGCGGACCCATTGGCTAAACCTCTCTCACGAGCAAAACATGATCAGCACCAAGAATCCATGGGTGTTAGAATCATTACTACGTAATCTAGATTATTGACTCTAGTGCAAGTGGGAGACTGAAGGAAATATGCCCTAGAGGCAATAATAAAGTTGTTATTTATATTTCCTTATATCATGATAAATTTTTATTATTCATGCTAAAATTGTATTAACCAGAAACTTAGTACATGTGTGGATAGATAGACAAACAGAGTGTCCCTAGTATGCCTCTACTAGACTAGCTCATTAATCAAACATGGTTAAGTTTCCTAGCCATAGACATGTGTTGTCATTTGATTAACGGGATCACATCATTAGAGAATGATGTGATGGACAAGACCCATCCGTTAGCTTAGCACTATGATCGTTTAGTTTATTGCTATTGCTTTCTTCATGACTTATACATGTTCCTATGACTATGAGATTATGCAACTCCCGAATACCGGAGGAAAACTTAGTGTGCTATCAAACGTCACAACATAACTGGGTGATTATAAAGATGCTCTACAGGTGTCTTTGATGGTATTTGTTGTGTTGGCATAGATCGAAATTAGGATTTGTCACTCCGATTGTCGGAGATGTATCTCTAGGCCCTCTCGGTAATGCACATCACTATAAGCCTTGCAAGCAATGTGACTAATGACTTAGTTGCGGGATGATGCATTACGAAACGAGTAAAGAGACTTGCCGGTAACAAGATTGAAGTAGGTATGGTGATACCGACGATCGAATCTCGGGCAAGTAACATACCGATGACAAAGGGAACAACGTATGTTGTTGTGCAGTTTACCCGATAAAGATCTTCGTAGAATATGTAGGAGCCAATATGAGCATCCTGGTTCTGCTATTGGTTATTGACCGGAGATGTGTCTCGGTCATGTCTACATAGTTCTCGAACCCGTAGGGTCCACACGCTTAAATTTTGATGACGATTCGTATTATGAGTTTATGTGCTTTGATGTACCGAAGGTTGTTCGGAGTCCCGGAAGAGATCACGGACATGACGAGGAGTCTCAAAATGGTTGAGACATAAAAATAGATATATTGGAAGGTTATATTCGGACACCGGAATAGTTCCAAAGTGTATCGGGTATTTTCCGGAGTATCGGGGGGTTACCGGAACCCCCCGGGGGGTTAATGCACTAGTAGAAAAAGGACCTTATGTGAGACACATTAGTCCCGGTTCGATTTTGGCCCGGTACTAATGGTACCATTAGTCCCGGTTCGAATGGCTATGCATTAGTGCCGGTTCGTGTTGAACCTTTAGTACCGGTTCGTGCCACGAACCGGTACTAAAGGGGTGGTGGCAGGCTGGCGTCAGGGCGGGGCCCCACGAGCCCCTTTAGTCCCGATTTGTGGCACAAACCGGTACTAAAGGGCTAACCTTTAGTAACGGTTCGTGCCACGAACCGGCACTAAAGGGGTCTAACCTATAGTCCCGGTTGGAGACACAAATCGGGGCTATAGGGCAATTTTCAAACTCTAACCCCCCTCCCCGTGTATCGCCATTTCAGTTTTGAATAAAACAAATGAAAACGATAAAAACTTCAAAAATTGAAATCCTTCGTGATGTAGTTATGTTACTACATCTACAAGTTAGGGAAATTAAAAAATAAATAAATTTGGACATGTTTTGCAAAAAAGTGCGATGAAAAAGTAAAACGACTATATCTTTTGCATACGATGTCGGGAAAAAAGTATAATATATCAAAATGTTCAGCACGAAAATCCGCATCCAATTTTGACAGCCACAGGCTTGTTTGCAAATTTTTAGAATCCTCAAATTCCAAAAGGGAAAAAAGATATGCTCAAATTTCAGTTTTTTTGAATTTTGGTCAAACTGTGGTCAAACTACTTATTCAAGAAATATTAGTGTTACTAAATAATTATTCAAGAATATTAGTGTTACTAAATAATTATTGCAGTTTTTTGAATTTTGGTGAAATCTGGTCAAACTGTGGTTAAACTATGGTCAAACTACTTATTCAAGAAATATTAGTGTTACTAAATAATTGTTACTTTTTAGAATAATAGTTTCAAACTCAAACGGTGAAACGTGTGACCTAATGCTCAAGCTAAACTCCTGAGGGTTAATAGGATTGACAGCTTACTATTGTCAGGAAAACAACAAGCGCATACTTGGAAACCAGGGGGAATAGAACTCCGAAGTTAAGCGTGCTCAGGCTGGAGTAGTGAGAGGATGGGTGACCGGCTGGGAAGTTAGACGGTTTGGAATGAGTGATCCACACTTGAGTAGTTAAGAGTGGTGATTAGAGACTAAATCATCAAATAATTCAGAAAATTGAAAATAAAAAAAATTCAAAACAAACATTTAGTACCGGTTGGTGTTACCAACCGGTACTAAAGGTCCCCCATACCACGGCGTGAGCTCACGCCACGTGGTGGGCCTTTAGTGGCGGTTCGTGCTGAACCGGTACTAAAGGGAGGGGGGCTTTAGTCTCCACCCTTTAGTGCCGGTTGCAGACGAACCGGTAATAAAGCTCCGTTTTCTACTAGTGATGGGCCTTCATGGGCCCTAGTGGAAGAGAGGAGGCAGCAGCCAGGGAGGCGCCCCCCAAGCCCAAACCGAATTGGACTAGGGGTTGGGGGGGGGGGCAGCCCCCCTTTCCTTTCTCTCTTCCTCCTCTTTCCCCCTTCTCCTAGTAGGAATAGGATGGGGGGGGCGAATCCTACTTGGTGTAGGACTCCCCCCCTTGGGCGCGCCTCCTCCTGGCCGGCCTCCTCCTCCCTCCCTCCTTTATATACGTGGGGAGGGGGGCACGCAAAGGCACAACAGACAATCTCTTAGCCGTGTGCGGTGCCCCCCTCCACAGTTTTACACCTCGGTCATATCGTCGTAGTGCTGAGGCGAAGCCCTGCGCCGGTAACTTCATCATCACCATCACCACGCCGTCGTGCTGACGGAACTCTTGCTCGGCCTCAGCTGGATCAAGAGTTCGAGGGACGTCACCGAGCTGAACGTGTGTAGATCGCGGAGGTGCCGTGCGTTCGGTACTTGATTGGTTGGATCGCGAAGACGTTCGACTACATCAACCACGTTAATAAACGCTTCTGCTTTCGGTCTACGAGGGTACGTGGACACACTCTCCCCGCTCGTTGCTATGCCTCTCCTAGATAGATCTTGCGTGATCGTAGGCAATTTTTTTGAAATACTACGTTCCCCAACAAACACTTGATTCATATGAAAGATGAGCTACAAATGACCCATGGGGTGCCTCATATAAGCCTTTGGACTTGTATAATGATCACTAATACCCTTTGTGGGGAATGAAAAGTAGGGGCCTCTTGGTCTACCTACAAAAGACCCAAAATATCCTCAAGGGAAGGATAAAGGCAAGGGTATTTGGTCTAAGCACTTCATCCATGAGATGGAGAGGTTTTGGTCCATGGGCATAGTGAGCCATGGGATTGATGTGCTCCCTTCTTCCATATGGGCTTTGATTTATATTTTTTTCCTTTCTCTTTTATGCTCATATTATCTTTGGTTTTTGGTGTTTTGCTCGCGCCCTATGGGGCAATACAATCATCCATGTTACAACAAAAAACAATTCTTAGTGGGTGTACTATTTTCAGGAAATTGTCCTTAGTGAGCATACTAATTTTTTTTCACTACTAGTCACATGAAATCTGGCTTTAATATTTCCAAGGATATTCGTGTTTTCAAATATTCTTAAAAGGTGAATGCACTTGATGAGTAGTAATATATGAGAGCTACATAGAAAGAATCAACAGATAAATAACCACTTTTCTCTAACAACGAGACACATTTTCCTTCATGTTTTGTAAGTGTGGGGCTTCAAGTTCTCCCACAAAACCATAGTGAAAATGATGATCAGTTAGGCACTCGGTGAACTGAAGTGTAGGTTAGATTGTATGGTGAAGGCAAGTGGCGGGGGTGCCATCTTTCCATATTTAGGCGACCTTCTAATCACTTCCATGCATGTCTGAACCTGCACAAATTCGGCGGCCCTGCTGGGTCTAATCACTTCCATTACACCACCCGTTCCTTCAAAGATTGTTTATATTTCCCCTGCAAAAAAAGTTTGTCATATTTTAGGAATATTCTTCTTCAGTAAGTATGGTTTTAGGTTTTCTAGCAATCTAAGAAGATTTACATCTCGAATGATCATGCATAGATTATGTGGAAGTCTTTATATTGAGAGAGAGAGAGAGAGAGAGAGAGAGAGAGAGAATCTCTCTTTAATCTATATAATAATTTCGGGTATGTCTAGCTCTCATACACTACCTTCGTCCTATAATACAAAACATTTTTGCAGTTCATTTGAGAAGAACTATGCCTCATCTAGATAACACTAGTATGAAAAAAAGAGAGAAAGTCAGCATGAATCTCCGTGCAAAATCAAAGACACAAGGATTAGATGAGACTTTGTTAATTCTGTTCTAGATGAGAATTAGAAAATCCGAATATTTTCAATATTGCTATACTCGCTACGCCTATGCCCTAGTAAGTGGGACATCTTAAAAATTATCACAAGTAAAAAGGTTGTCAAATGCTCGGTAGTACTGCATTTCAGACTTACCCGTGGGTGACATAACACAAATTCTTGGGAGTGGCAAAACCGCAATAATGGTCCTACTGGGAGGGTAATTTTGAGACTATTCACCATTTCTTTCCGTGCCCTGACAATTCAACTTTGTACAACTGCCCCACAACTTTGTGGTCCTCCGTGTAGGAGTAGCATAAAAAAGAGGCGATAGGGGCTTGATCATTCTTGTCTGTCTCCGTTGCATTAAGTTGGCTCCCCCCCTCCTACGGTTTGTAGGCCCATCCCATCCTTGCTACACAAAAGCCTGGTGTGCTACCACCGACCTAACCAAAAGCAAAGCCAGCCCAACGTGCAGCCGCTACAAGAGCAAGATCATCATTGCACGGGATATCCCGATGGACGATGCATCATGCATGCAACAACATATATGCCCATGTCCTCCATTGAAGTGTTGACACTTATCTAGAAATGGGAATAGCTAGGACGAGATAACGCATCATTTCTCTCACTCTTTTGGAGCCGAAGTGTTCAAACTCATGCGTAAATGACAGCCGGAGAAAGGCGGGGGAAGACAGGGACAGAAATGTACGAGCCCGTGTGGATCCTAGTCAGATTCTAAGGCAATTAGTTTGTTTGCAACATACATATCCAAGGGAAATGTGTCCATGAGGCAATGATGATATGCCATGCCATGTACATGGGACAATTTCTTGCCGTTGTTTTGTAGCTAGCTTGCACTAGAGAACACTCTAAGCTAAGTGCCGCACATGTATGTGTGTGAGTGTGTGTTGTAACAGTGAACCAGAACCAGCTAGGAGAAAGGCAACTAGAGATGATGGGCTCGCTAAACTGGGCAGGACCACAGGCTTACATGTGCCAAAGCAAGCAGCATGCATGCCACTTTGTTGCTTCAATACCACACTAGGTAGCTAGCTACCAGGCACTTATCTCTCTGCATGGTTGTCAAGCATATTGCTATCATCATCCTTGACACGTCCATATATCCATTGTTAAGACTAAGAGGGTAGTGAGTAGTTGAGTACGTACTACCAGCTAGTGTACTGGTAAAGCTCAAGGCCTCAATCTTTATGGGGAATATGGAACGAAATCTCCTAGGCCTAAGACAGGATCTCTCGGGAATAAAGGGATTTGGTTCGCGTGTGTGAGCCTCTGCGCGCGCCTTCGATCGATCGGCTCGAATAATGATTAGGGTTCTTGTGCGGGCGCATGAAGGAATCATGGCCGCCGTGATCGCCAAAATCATGGTCGCTAGCTGAGGCTCGCATGTGTGTACGTGATCTCAACCGATGCCTCGATCGCTCTCTATCTCTCTCCCCCCATCACCGCCCCATTCCGTGGCCATTCTAATAAACAAAGCCGGCGGGCGCGCGTACGGACGCTCGCGCTGGCCGTGGCCGCCATGAGCCGTGCACATGCCACGGCCAAAGCTTCTCGCTGAATCTAAACGCTTTCGGAGGGCGAGCAGAAGATTGGCGCCTGCTTTTTGTGTGTATATATTCTTTGCCGATCCACTTGATGGCCTTTTGTGATCAAAAGGCCAACGGCGACATGGGCACCAGGTACCTTCTCCTGAGCTACAGATCGAGACGATGTAAGGTAGAGGTTGGTAGGCTTGAATTATGTGGCGCTGCGCTGAAGATATGCATGCATCGCGTGCAAAAACAAATCAGGGACTTATATACTTGCATGCATGCATGCATGCATGCATGTGAGTGTGGCCCACAAAGATTAGCCGTTCGGTCTTTACTACTCAGTACCAAGTACCAGGCTCGACAACGGCAAGGACTGTTCCATACGTTTTGCTCCCTGTCCGTGTGCATATGGTATACACGATCCTCCACGTACGTACATGTGGATAACTGACACCGTTGTATGTACATTACATACCGATCTTGCTTGCTAGTATACTACGTATATGCTTGCGCCCATTCGGCGATAGATCCTGTACATTCTGTTCAGAGTGTACGCGGTTCGTCGGGGGTTTGGCACGATCGAAACGTTCCGATCGCCAGAGCAGTGTGATGCGCGGCTGCCCATCACGCGTTTGCACGATCGATCCACTGACGGAGAAGAGGTTAGGTAGGTCAGGACATGGCATTTTAAATCGGTCCAGACCGCAGTGCACGACCCGCGTACGCAGCAGTTCAGTTTTAGAGGGCGCAAATAGTGTAAGTTGGATTGTCCGTGTCACGCCCGAGACGACGAGGGGGACAGAGCCGGGAATCTTACGTGATGTTCTCTAGCGACGCCCTAGCTAGCTGTGCAGATGCAGCCCCTGCATTCCTGGTGTTTCTCACCGAGGTTGGTTGCATCAGCTACAGCTAGCTGGTCTCGTCCTAGGGCTCATGCCAGGGCCATCTTAATTATGACCCGCTGAGCGATCAATCTACGCATTTAGAGTACCTCTGAGGAGGGATGACGATTAATACAGTGGAAGCTGCGTGTGCATGTCCGAGCCACAGCTTTGGGACAGTTCATCGTCGACTCGGTCGATATCGCCGTCGCTGTTGACCGTGTAGTCACACTTTCGTTGTCTCCATGTGTCCCTTGGGTCTCCTGGCCAGCTTGATGAGGTGATGCATGTTCAGTCGTTTGGTTCTCCCTTTTGGCATGATCGATTATCCGCTTACCTTTCTTTTTTTACACAAAAGTTATAACTTATACTTCATCTGATCCAAACTAATAGGCACAACTTTAATACAAAGCTATACTAAAACTGCATCAATTAATTTGGACCCAAGGGAGTACTGTTTTTTTTAGCGAACAGTACATACACTGTTCATGTTTTTGAAATCTTAAAGTTGTATTTTTTTTGTAGCTTGCATGTCAATATATTTTCTCCTGAAAATCTGCACGCATGTGTATACATCCATATATCCATGCAAATAAAAGTTCAGATTTTTTTGAAACTTAAAATGCAATTTTTGATTTTTTTTTCAAAAAACCAGGCTTCATGGAGCTCGATCACCAAAGGCTGCAGACCGTAATGGGTGCTACTACGATGTAGGAAAGTGGATGTTTAGGGGGTTACTAGATGATAGCACAGTCACAACATAGACGCGGTCCCATTTTAGCCCCTTTTAGCGCCATTTTAGCATTTTCCCTTTGGATTGAGGTTTCTATCAGGGGAGACTAGTATAGTATCTCACTTTAGGTGAGATTAACGAGATCATGTTTTTAAAATACGAAATATGTTCAAAATAAATCCTTTAAACAATTGTAATACACATCAATGCACTACAAAAAAAAAGACACATCCGTGACATTTTGGGCTGAACGAGTTTTTTTCCTGTCATGCTTATGACACTTTTATGACGATAATTGTGACAAAACCAGGTATCATCATAGATGTGGTGGGGTCCTACTTCTATGACAAAAAATCATGACAGAAAATAGGCTTTTCGTCATGGGCGGGCCGGAGACGCAGCTGCATGACATTCATTGGGCCGTCCATGACGGAAAAAACCGTGGTAGAAGCGAGGGCGAGGAAAATATAGGGGAGTTTCCGGTTACGGTGGGTGGTCGGGGGCCGAGCGATGCGCGTTTCTCTCGTACGTACACGCGTGTGTGCGAGGCGTTGGGCTCTAACTGAACCCGAGCGATTGCACTGCAGGCTACACGTTACTGAACCCGAGCGATCGATCAATCCCTTGCTGTTAACTGAACCCGAGTGATTCCTTCGCTACTGCTGCTAACTGAAGCTGATCAATGCTGCCTCTGGATGAACAGTGAGCGTTGTTGGGGGGTTTGGATGAACAGTTCCCGGTGGGGGTTGGATGAACAGGAACCCGTGGTAGTAGAGGCCGTTGCCGCTGGATGAACAGTACCCCGATCGATCGAGCCGGTGGATGAACAGGGCCCCGTGGAGGGCTGGATGAACAGGACCCCGTGGAGGGCTGGTTGAACAGTAGCCGGTGGAGGATGATACGTCTCCAACGTATCTATAATTTTTGATTGCTCCATGCTATATTATATTCTGTTTTGGATGATTAATGGGCTTTATTATACACTTTTATATTATTTTTGCGACTAACCTATTAACCAGAGGCCCAGCCCAAATTACTGTTTTTTGCCTATTTTAGTGTTTCACAGAAAAAGAATATCAAACGGAGTCCAAACGGAATGAAACCTTTGGGAACGTGATTTTTGAAACAAACGTGATCCAGAGGACTTGGAGTGGACGTCAAGCAACAGACGAGGAAGCCACGTGGTAGGGGGGGCGCGCCCTCCACCCTCGTGGGCCCCTCATGGCTCCACCGACCTACTTCTTCCTCCTATATATACCTACGTACTCCAAACTATCAGAAGCGACCACGAAAATCTAATTCCACCGCCGCAACCTTCTGTTCCCATGAGATCCCATCCTGGGGCCTTTTCCGGCGTCCTGCCGGAGGGCGCATCGATCACGGAGGGCTTCTACATCAACACCATAGCCTCTCCGATGATGTGTGAGTAGTTTACCTCAGACCTTCGGGTCCATAGTTATTAGCTAGATGGCTTCTTCTCTCTCTTTGGATCTCAGTACAAAGTTCTCCTCGATTCTCTTGGAGATCTATTTGATGCAACTCTTCTTTTTGCGGTGTGTTTGTCGAGATCCGATGAATTGTGGGTTTATGATCAAGATTATCTATGAACAATATTTGAATCTCCTCTGAATTCTTCTATGTATGATTGGTTATCTTTGCAAGTCTCTTCGAATTATCAGTTTGGTTTGGCCTACTAGATTGATCTTTCTTGCAATGGGAGAAGTGCTTAGCTTTGGGTTCAATCTTGCGGTGTCCTTTCCCAGTGACAGCAGGGGCAGCAAGGCACGTATTGTATTGTTGCCATCGAGGATAAAAAGATGGGGTTTATATCATATTTCATGAGTTTATCCCTCTACATCATGTCATCTTGCTTAAAGTGTTACTCCGTTCTTATGAACTTAATACTCTAGATGCATGCTGGATAGCGGTCAATGTGTGGAGTAATAGTAGTAGATGCAGAATCGTTTCGATCTACTTGTCACGGACGTGATGCCTATATACATGATCATACCTAGATATTCTCATAATTATGCACTTTTCTATCAATTGCTCGATAGTAATTCGTTTACCCACCGTAATACTTATGCTATCTTGAGAGAAGCCACTAGTGAAACCTATGGCCCCCGGGTCTATTTTCCATCATATTAATCTCCCGTTATTTCCATTACTATTTACCTTGCTTTCTTTAGTTTTACTCTTTATCATACAAATACCAAAAATATTATCTTATCATCTCAATCAGATCTCACTCTCGTAAGTGACCGTGAAGGGATTGACAACACCTTTATCGCGTTGGTTGCGAGGTTCTTATTTGTTTGTGTAGGTGCGTGGGACTCAAGCGTAGTCTCCTACTGGATTTATATCTTGGTTCTCAAAAACTGATGGAAATACTTACACTACTTTACTGCATCACCCTTTCCTCTTCAAGGGAAAACCAACGCAGTGCTTAAGAGGCAGCAGGAAGGATTTCTGGTGCCGTTGCCGGGGAGGCTCACACCAAGTCAAGTCAAGATTTGATTTCCCGTCAACGAGCCATTTCTGGCGCCGTTGCCGGGGAGTCTACGCACAAGTCAAGACATACCAAGTACCCATCACAAGCTCTTATCCCTCGCATTACATTATTTGCCATTTGCCTCTCGTTTTTCTCTCCCCCACTTCACCCTTGCCGTTTTATTCGCCCTTTTTTCCGTTCGCCTCTTTTTCGCTTGCTCTTGTTTGCTCGTGTGTTAAATTGCTTGTTTGTCGCGATGGCTCAAGATAACACTAAATTGTGTGAATTTACCAATAACAACAACAATGATATTCTTAGCACTCCGATTGCTCCTCTTACCGATGCTGAATCTTGTGAAATTAATGCTGCTTTGCTGAATCTTGTCATGAAAGATCAATTCGCCAGCCTTCCTAGTGAAGATGCCGCTACCCTTCTAAATAGCTTTGTTGATTTGTGTGACATGCAAAAGAAGAAATATGTGGACAATGATATTGTTAAATTAAAGCTATTTCCATTTTCCCTTAGAGGTCGTGCTAAAACTTGGTTTTCGTCTTTGCCTAAAAATAGTATTGATTCTTGGAGTAAGTGCAAGGATGCTTTTATCTCTAAGTATTTTCCTCCCGCTAAGATCATCTCTCTTAGAAACGATATTATGAATTTTAAGCAACTTAATCATGAACATGTTGCACTGGGAGAGAATGAAATTAATGATACGCAATTGCCCTACTCATGGTTTGAATTTGTGGATGATTATACAAAAAAATTATGCCGGATTGAATTTTGCTTCTAGAAATATTTTAGATTCGGCCGCGGGAGGCACTTTTATGGAAATCACCTTAGGATAAGCCACTAAACTCCTAGATAATATTATGGTTAATTATTCCCAATGGCACACCGAAAGATCTAGTAGTAAAAAGGTGCATGCGATAGAAGAAATTAATGTTTTGAGTGGAAAGATGGATGGACTTATGAAATTGTTTACTAATAAGAGTGTCTCTTCTGATCCTAATGATATGCCTTTGTCTACTTTGATTGAGAATAATAATGAATCTATGGATGTGAATTTTTTTGGTAGGAATAATTTTGGTAACAACGCGTATAGAGGAAACTTTAATCCTAGGCCGTTCCCTAGTAATTCCTCTAATAATTATGATAATTCCTACAACAATTCTTATGGAAATTTTAATAAGATTCCCTCTGATTTTGAGACTAGTGTTAAAGAGTTTAATAATTCGCAAAATAATTTCAATACTTTGCTTGAAGAAAAATTGCTTAAAGTTGACGAATTGGCTAGGAACGTGGATAGAATTTCTCTTGATGTTGATTCTTTGAAACTTAGATCTATTCCACCTAAGCATGATATCAATGAGTCTCTCAAAGCTATGAGAATTTCCATTGATGAGTGCAAAGAAAGAACCGCTAGGATGCGTGCTAAGAAAGATTTCTTTGTAAAAGCGTGTTCTTCTATTTTTTATGAGAATAAAGAAGAAGATCTAAAAGTTATTGACGTGTCCCCTATTAAATCTTTGTTTAGCAATATGAATCTTGATAATGATGGGACTGGAGATGAGTCAACTTTAGTTAAAAGGCATCCCAAAAATTCAGAGTTTTTAGATCTTGATGCAAAATTTGGTAAAAGTGGGATTGAAGAGGTCAAAACTTTAGATATCAATGAACCCACTATCATGGATTTCAAGGAAATTAATTATGATAATTGCTCTTTGATAGATTGTATTTCCTTGTTGCAATCCTAGCTAAATTCTCCTCATGCTTATAGTCAAAATAAAGCTTTTACTAAACATATCGTTGATGCTTTGATGCAATCTTATGAAGAAAAACTTGAGTTGGAAGTTTCTATCCCTAGAAAACATTATGATGAATGGGAACCTACTATTAAAATTAAAATTAAAGATCATGAATGCTATGCTTTGTGTGATTTAGGTGCTAGTGTTTCCACGATTCCAAAAACATTGTGTGATTTGTTAGGTTTCCGCGAATTTGATGATTGTTCTCTAAACTTACACCTTGCGGATTCTACCATTAAGAAACCTATGGAAAGAATTAATGATGTTCTTATTGTTGCAAATAGGAACTATGTGCCCGTAGATTTTATTGTTCTCGATATAGATTGCAATCCATCATGTCCTATTATTCTTGGTAAACCTTTCCGTAGAACGATTGGTGCAATTATTGAAATGAAGGAAGGGAATATTAGATTTCAATTTCCATTAAGGAAAGGCATGTAACACTTTCCTAGAAAGAAGATTAAATTACCTTATGAATCTATTACGAGAGCCACTTATGGATTGCCTACTAAAGATGGCAATACCTAGATCTATCCTCGCTTTTATGCCTAGCTAGGGGCGTTAAACGATAGCGCTTGTTGGGAGGCAACCCAATTTTATTTTTAGTTTTTAATTTTTTGCTTCTGTTTAGGAATAAATCTTTGAGCTAGCCTCTGGTTAGATTTATTTTTATGTTTTAATTAGTGTTTGTGCCAAGTTAAACCTATAGGATCTTCTTGGATGATAGTTATTTGATCTTGCTGAAAATTCCAGAAACTTTCTGTTCAAAAAAACAATTGTTAAAAATCACCAGAACATGATAAAATACTGATTCCAATTGCATTAGATCAATAAACAAATTATCTAGGTCGTCCTATTTTGGAGATTTTTCTGAGTTCCAGAAGTTTGCGTTAGTTACAGATTACTACAGACTGTTCTGTTTTTGACAGATTCTGTTTTTCGTGTGTTGTTTGCTTATTTTGATGACTCTATGGCTAGTAAAAGAGTTTATAAACCATAGAGAAGTTGGAATACAGTAGGTTTAACACCAGTATAAATAAACAATGAGTTCAATACAGTATCTTGAAGTGGTGTTTTGTTTTCTTTAGCTAACGGAGCTCACGAGATTTTCTATTAAGTTTTGTGTTGTGAAGTTTTCAAGTTTTGGGTAAGGATTTGATGGATTATGGAACAAGGAGTGGCAAAAGCCTAATCTTGGGGATGCCCAAGGCACCCCAAGGTAAATCTAAGGACACCAAAAATCCAAAGCTTGGGGATGCCCCGGAAGGCATCCCCTCTTTCGTCTTCGTCCATCGGTAACTTTACTTGGAGCTATATTTTTATTCACCACATGATATGTGTTTTGCTTGGAGCGTATTGTATGATTTGAGTCCTTGATTTTTAGTTAACCACAATCATCCTTGCTGTACACACCTTTTGAGAGAGACACACATGATTCGGAATTTATTTGAATACTCTATGTGCTTCACTTATATCTTTTGAGCTATATAGTTTTTGCTCTAGTGCTTCACTTATATCTTTTAGAGCACGGTGGTGGTTTTGTTTTATAGAAACTATTGTTCTCTCATGCTTCACTTATATCATTTCGAGAGTCCTACAAAACAACATGGTAATTTGCTTAAATTGAGAAATTAGTCCTATGATAGGCATCCAAGATTAGTAAAAACTTTCTTATAAGTGCGTTGAATACTAAGAAAAGTTTGATGCTTGATGATTGTTTTGAGATATGGAGGTAGTGATATTAAAGTTGTGCTAGTTGAGTAGTCGTGAATTTGAGAAATACTTGCGTTGAAGTTTGCAAGTCCTGTGGCATGCACGTATGGTAAACGTTGTGTAACAAATTTGAAACATGAGGTGTTCTTTGATTGTCCTCCTTATGAGTGGCGGTCGGGGACGAGCGATGGTCTTTTCCTACCAATCTATCCCCCTAGGAGCATCCACGTAGTGCTTGGTTTTTGATGAATTGTAGATTTTTGCAATAAGTATGTGAGTTCTTTATGACTAATGTTGAGTCCATGGATTATACGCACTCTCAACCTTCCATCATTGCTAGCCTCTTCGGTACCGTGCATTGCCCTTTCTCACCTTGAGAGTTGGTGCAAACTTCGCCGGTGCATCCAAACCTCGTGATACGATACGCTCTATCACACATAAACCTCCTTATATCCTCCTCAAAATAGCCACCATACCTACCTATTATGGCATTTCCATAGCCATTTCGAGATATATTGCCATACAACTTTCCATCGTTCCGTTTATCATGACACGTTTCATCATTGTCACATTTCCTTGCATGATCATGTAGTTGACATCGTATTTGTGGCAAATCCACCATTCATAATTTTTCATACATGTCACTCTTGATTCATTGCCCATCCCGGTACATCGCCGGAGGCATTCATATAGAGTCAAACTTTGTTCTAGTATCGAGTTGTAATCATTGAGTTGTAAATAAATAGAAGTGTGATGATCATCATTCATAGAGCATTCTCCCAAAAAAAGGAAGAGAAAGGCCAAATAAAAAAAGAAAGGCCCAAAAAAAGAAGAATAAAAAGGGGGAATGTTACTATCCTTTTTCCAAACTTGTGCTTCAAAGTAGCACCATGGTCTTTATGATAGAGAGTCTCTTGTTTTGTCACTTTCATATACTAGTGGGAATTTTTCATTATAGAACTTGGCTTGTATATTCCAACAATGGGCTTCCTCAAATGCCCTAGGTCTTCGTGAGCAAGCAAGTTGGATGCACACCCACTTAGTTTCTTTTGTTGAGCTTGCATGCATTTATAGCTCTAGTGCATCCGTTGCATGGCAATCCCTACTCCTTGCATTGACATCAATCGATGGGCATCTCCCTAGCTTGTTGATTAGCCGCGTCAATGTGAGATTTTCTCCTTTTTTGTCTTCTCCACATAACCCCCATCATCATACTCTATTCCACCCATAGTGCTATATCCATGGCTCACGCTCATATATTGCGTGAAAGTTGAATTTTTTTTAAGATTACTAAAGTATGAAACAATTGCTTGGCTTGTCATCGGGGTTGTGCATGATGAGAACATTCTTGTGTGACGAAAATGGAGCATGAACAAACTATATCATTTTGTAGGGATGAACTTTCTTTGGCCATGTTATTTTGAGAAGACATAATTGCTTAGTTAGTATGCTTGAAGTATGATTACTTTTATGTCAATATTAAACTTTTATCTTGAATCTTTCGGATCTGAATATTCATACCACAAATAAGAGAATTACATTGAAAATTATGCTAAGTAGCATTCCACATCAAAAATTCTCTTTTTATCATTTACCTACTCGAGGACGAGCAGAAATTAAGCTTGGGGATGCTTGATACGTCTCCAACGTATCTATATTTTTTGATTGTTCAATGCTATATTATATTCTGTTTTGGATGATTAATGGGCTTGATTATACACTTTTATATTATTTTTGGTACTAACCTATTAACCGGAGGCCCAGCCCAAATTGCTGTTTTTTGGCCTATTTCAGTGTTTCGCAGAAAAAGAATATCAAACGGAGTCCAAACGGAATGAAACCTTCGGGAACGTGATTTTCGGAAAAAACGTGATCCAAAGGACTTGGAGTGGACGTCAAGCAATAGACGAGGAAGCCACGAGGTAGGGGGCGCGCCTACCCCCCTAGGCGCGCCCTCCACCCTCGTGGGCCCCTCGTGGCTCCACCGACCTACTTCTTCCACCTATATATACCTACGTACCCCCAAACCATCAGAAGCGACCACGAAAACCTAATTCCACCACCGCAACCTTCTGTATCCATGAGATCCTATCTTTGGGCCTTTTCCGGCGTCCTGCCGGAGGGGGCATCGATCACGGAGGGCTTCTACATCAACACCATAGCCTCTCCGATGATGTGTGAGTGGTTTACCTCAGACCTTCGGGTCCATAGTTATTAGCTAGATGGCTTCTTCTCTCTCTTTGGATCTCAATACAAAGTTCTCCTCGATTCTCTTGGAGATCTATTTGATGTAACTCTTCTTTTTGCGGTGTGTTTGCCGAGATCCGATGAATTGTGGGTTTATGATCAAGATTATCTATGAACAATATTTGAATCTCCTCTGAATTCTTTTATGTATGATTGGTTATCTTTGCAAGTCTCTTCGAATTATCAGTTTGGTTTGGCCTACTAGATTGATCTTTCTTGCAATGGGAGAAGTGCTTAGCTTTGGGTTCAATCTTGCGGTGTCCTTTCCCAGTGACAGCAGGGGCAGCAAGGCACGTATTGTATTGTTGCCATCGAGGATAAAAAGATGGGGTTTATATCATATTGCATGAGTTTATCCCTCTACATCATGTCATCTTGCTTAAAGCGTTACTCCGTTCTTATGAACTTAATACTCTAGATGCATGCTGGATAGCGGTCGATGTGTGGAGTAATAGTAGTAGATGCAGAATCGTTTCGGTCTACTTGTCACGGACATGATGCCTATATACATGATCATACCTAGATATTCTCATAATTATGCACTTTCCTATCAATTGCTCGACAGTAATTCGTTTACCCACCGTAATACTTATGCTATCTTGAGAGAAGCCACTAGTGAAACCTATGGCCCCCGGGTCTATTTTCCATCATATTAATCTCCCGTTATTTCCATTACTATTTACCTTGCTTTCTTTACTTTTACTCCTTATCGTAAAAATACCAAAAATATTATCTTATAATCTCTATCAGATCTCACTCTCGTAAGTGACCGTGAAGGGATTGACAACCCCTTTATCGCGTTGGTTGCGAGGTTCTTATTTGTTTGTGTAGGTGCGTGGGACTCGAGCGTAGTCTCCTACTGGATTGATACCTTGGTTCTCAAAAACTAAGGGAAATACTTACGCTACTTTACTGCATCACCCTTTCCTCCTCAAGGGAAAACCAACGCAGTGCTCAAGAGGTAGCAGAGGACTAGTTGAACAGTAGCCGGTGGAGGGCTGGATGAACAGTAGCCCGTGGAGGGGTGGTTGAACAGGACCCCGTGGAGAGGGCTGGTTGAACAGTAGCCGGTGGAGGAGCACGCGGTGGAGGTTGGATGAATAGGAGCCCGTGGATGAACAGTCGTAGGTGGAGGCTGGAGGAGGTCGACAGTGGATGAACAGGAGACCGTGGAGGCAGTCGACGGTGGATGAACAGTAGCCTGTGGAGGCAGTCGACGATGGAGATGAACAGTATCCCGTGGAGTCCCATTTTGCGGTACGCCACACCCCTCCCGATGAACAGGACCCCCGTTTCGACTGTAGCGCTCCAACACAAGTCCGTTTCCTCCGTTTTGCGGTATGGCACACCCCTCCCGATCAATAGGACCCCGTTTCGACCGTAGGAGGTCCGTTTCCTCTGTTTTGCGGTACGCCAGACCCCTCCTGATGAACAGGATCCTGTTTCGACCATAGCCGGTCGAACACATGGACGTTTCCTCCGTTCTGCGATATGCCAGACCTCGTTTCCATCGCCTGTTCCATCCAAGCCGGTTGGCTCCCGATGAACACGACGTATTCTGACCCAGTCGGTTGCCTCCCGATGAACATGACGCTGTTTCTCCGTTCCGACCCAGCCGGTTCACTGCCCGATGAATAGGACGCTGTTGCTGCCGTCCGTTCCCTCTCCATGTACACAAGCCTTGGCCGTCCGTATATATATATATATGCGCGAGTAGGCGTTCGAGACCCCGCCCGTATGTACGTACGTGGCCGTATTTATTTTCTTGCAACCTGGCCGCTGTACGTACGTGTACATGCTACGTGCGCGCCTCCACTACGAGACGTGTGTGGCTCTACTACGGCACATGCCCTTCCTTACACGGCCACGGTTCATCGCTGCAGCCTGCAGACAGACCGATCGTATGTACGTACACGTTCGCGACCAGAATGACAACGCTACGTACCCTTCGACCAGGTGGGTCCCGACTGTCAGGCACTTCCTTGCGTGCGAAGATGTAGCTGGTGGGTCCCAGCAGTCAGGGGGCGAATCATTTTTTTTGCCCATAATATGGACGCACTTCATTGCGTGCGAAGATGTAGCTGGTGGGTCCCAGCAGTCAGGGGGAGAAAACATTATTTTTCAGGGTAAAAAGGATGCAGGTGCATGCATGCGTCCATGGGCGTGGTGCGTCCCCACTGTCAGCCTCTCACGTACATTCATCTTCCGATGACTCTCGATTGTTGACCACGTTAACCACACCGTGCCGAGCGCACCAAGGCCGGTGGACGACGGCGAGGCCCCAGACTGGAACGACCCGGAGATGGGGAAGACGCGGCAGTGGAGTCGCAGATGGAGAGGAGTGGAAAACTTGACTAGTTCGGGTGCGCGGCAGCACTGCCGCCCACGGGAGACAGGAGCAAGAACAGAGGTTGAAAAAGGAGCATGGCTTTTGGATTAACATCCAACGGTCCAGCTGCTAGAATCATTTGTTGATTAAGTTGACAAAGCCCTGCGTACACGTCTGCTTAGTAGGCCCACAAGTTAGCCACCAAATCTGCGGGGTCCCAGCTGTCATCGGGAGGAATGGTTTTCTTCGCATAACAAGGAGGCACTTCCTTCCGTGCGAAGATACAGCCGATGGGTCCCAACTGTCAGGGGAGGAAACAACTTAATAAGGAGGAACTTTCCTTGCATGCGACCATGGACCTTCTGGGTCCCAGCCGTCAGGCTCTCCAAGTACAGTCCTCTTCCGATGACTCTCGTTTGTTGACCATGCCGCGCCGAGCGCAGCGAGGTGATGGACGACGGCGAGGCCCCAGACTGGAACGACCAGGAGATGGGGAAGACGCGGCAGTGGAGTCGCAGACGGAGAGGAGTGGAAACTTGACTGGTTTGGGTGCAGGGTGGGCCTACACTCGGCAGAGAATAACAAGAGGTGTGGAGTGGAGGGATGGCCTGGCCGTCGGCGGGGTAGCGTTTCGCTGAGGTGCGCAAAACAACGCCGCTGGACGCCGGAGGCTGGAGGGGCGGTCCCGGCAGCGCTGGGGGAAGAAGACGAGAGATTGAAGAAGAATGCCGGCCGTTGGATGTAAATCCAACGCCTTGTCATGCTTCGACCTACTGGCCCACATGTCAGCCAGTCCATTTGTTTTTTAGTCCATTTGGTGGGCTGGGTGAAACAATGATGTAGCATCTATGCAGCCCGTTTATATATATGGTAGAATTTAAAGCCCAGTAAAATCTTTGCAAGCTTATGTACGCAATCACTAGGAGTTAACTTGCCAATTTATATATAAACAATTATTATTATTATTTTGTAAGAACTTTCAACTTACGAAATAAAATAATGATGAGTTAATAGGACGTGGGGTATTATTATTTTTTATGCTAGACGTGGGACAGTTGATTTGGTTCTAGGGAAAAGTACTGGGAGAAAACTCAGTTTACATCGAAAAAGAAAGTGGGAAAAAATTCAGATATAGGATTAATGAAAACGAAAAATAAAGCAAGTGGGAAGGTCTATAAAATGGTTGGACGAATGACAGGTTTGACGGAACCTTATGTTGTTTCTATTATATATATATATATAATAAAATAAGATATAAATATAGGTTCAGTTTTGCATTCTTATAGAAAACATAGGTTCAGTTTTGCATTCTTATAGAAAAATAGAACTGAGCTGTGCGTCGTCTTGAAAAAACAAACATAACTTGGGCTGCTGATGTTATAGACAAGCTAGGTTGGGAGGCCCAGAGGCCGCTTGAAACCTGCTGGATCCAAAAAATGTTGATACATGTCGTGGGCTGCCCATGTTAAACAACAAAACCTAGGCCATGGACCTGGTGGGCCCGGGACTGTCAGCCTCTCGACGAACAGTTGTCTCCTGATTCCTCTTGTTTTGCTAACCATGTTGGGAATGACAGACGGCGGTGCCGCGGCGAGAGCACCAAGGCGGAGGACGACGTCGAGTCCTCGGACCGAATGAACCGGAGCGGGGGAAGACGTAGGCGGACGGGAGTACGAGGGTTGACTTGTTCGGGTGCAGGGTGGGCCGGTGGAGCTGCCGCCGCCGGACAATGTGTGGGAGTAGAGGGATGGCCTGCCCAACGCCATAGGCTATGATGGCCAGGCCCTGTATAGGAAGAGGATGAAAATTGAACAAAATAAAGAAATACAAATGGATAGGTGGTTGGTCCCATATGTCTGTGTACGGGACCTGCTGAGTCCACCTGAGAAGGGGAATATGTTGGGAGGAAGGAGATTCAAAGCACGACAACCGAGTGAACTAGTTTTTTTAAACGGACAAGTGAACTTGTTACATACATAAGCAAATAACCACTAAAAAAACAGGTTAATGCGTTCTTAAAAGAAATATTTTCGGACAAAACAGTTACGACACATAGGCTAATGCATGAAACACTCAGACGATAAAGGTGCTTATAAACAGATAAAGTACAACATCTAGACCTTCCTGGCACGCTTGATCATGACGCTGCGGCTGTCCGTGTACTCGTCGGTTACGGGAATAGACACGCCCTCATGTCCAAGATCCGCCTGTACATGTCGTAGCATGCGTATGCGTCCTTGGCCGCATAGGTTATGTAGGCTAGATTCAGAGGTACCTCCCACGTGTTCAGGTCCTTGGTATCGTTGTCTTCTTTCATGTTGGCGTATCAGGTGTCGATGATGGTCTCGGCGTGGTCAACCACGGAGTCCTTCTCCTGCCCATTGCCGATGATCTTGTATTGCTTCTGGATGTCGACAAGCATGTTGCACCAGATGGCCGAATCGTCGCGTTCTTCCTTCTCTCCACCGTAGCGAAGGTGCAGTCGGCGCTGCCGATGAAACGTGAATGCTCTAGAACCTCTGATGGCCCTACAGCAGTGGAAGACGAGAACCTCATCCCGCACACATACCTGGGCGACGGCGATCTGCTGGTCCCTGTCAGGAGACAAATGGATGGGCACAAGGTCTAGTCCTGCGACCTTGTGCTTACTCGTCCTGTAGGTACTGCTTGAACTCGGCGAGGCAGAGCTTCACCGAGTCCGGATCATTGGTGTACATCACATTCAACTTGGTGCAGCCATAGGAATGAACGGCGAACTCAAAGGGGAACTCCTTGCTGAAGTCCATATCCAGCAGGCTCACCCCTCGGATCGCCATTGGAGTCTCTTCAAGTGAACGAGTGGGTAGGCGGCGGCAGCAGTTCGTTTTTCAGCTCTTGGGGAACTGG
This sequence comes from Aegilops tauschii subsp. strangulata, assembly GCF_002575655.3. NCBI lineage: Eukaryota > Viridiplantae > Streptophyta > Magnoliopsida > Poales > Poaceae > Aegilops > Aegilops tauschii. The sequence continues at coordinate 362,642,721 of NC_053039.3, forward strand.
ATTCAATAGTAAACTGAGTGTGTACAGGCGACAACAGTTACTACCCATCCCTCGCATGCTACACGCCCGGTAGAAGATGCACCCTCGACGCATTCAAATGCCTCCATTAAGAAACCTACTCCGGCCACACATTGGTTCACGAGCGGGTCTGTATTGGTACTGTAATAACAAGAGTTATTAGTGGTCACTTTACTTAAATTTAATTAGCTTTAATAGAAATTTATACTTAAAACAAGCAATGCATTGGCTCGTTCTATCAGTGCCACATGATCAACATGCACAACAATTAGAATTATTATTCTCAGGGCGCACACGATCAGCACATTTGTCGCACTTTCACACAGATAATACTACCAAGTTTGAACTGTTTGTTATGGTTGTTGTCCTCTGCATCATCATGCCATGTTTCCCAGCTTGCAAGTTTCAGAACCAACAAATAAGATTCAAATAATAAGTACAAAAAAGATGCCTACACATCATTGATTCCCAGCTTGCAAGATTCATAACCAACAAATAAGATTCAAATAATAAGTACAACAAATATGCCTACACATCTCATTAATTCCCAACTTGCAAGATTCAGAACCAACCCATTAGAGCCTTTTGATAAAGTGAATATCGGATAAATCCATCTTGGCTAGCCGTGTCATACAACCGAAGAACTTGGCGAATGCTCTTGACCGTCACAACATCTGTAGTTGAGTATTACTCACTACTGCAGGATGCTGCTAACGCGATACTATGATCGGAGACCCTTTCATGAAACCGTGTGCGATGCATTAATCACAAACAGGGATGTAAAAACCCCGTCAAAAAAGGTGCAAAATGTTTGCGATGGAGGACGCATCAAACACGGTTCAGATTTTAGTTGCGTGTGTGATGTAGGGCACACAGTTAACCCGTTCGCACTGTTTGCGATGAGGAAGAACAACAGAAACGGGCAGCCATATCAATATGTGTGCGATATACGGCATACAGTTCGCTCCGATAAACCGTTTGCTATTAGGGAGTGCAACATAAACGTTTAGCCAGATCAAGGTGTGTGTGATATAGGGCATACAGTTCACTCAGACGAACTGTTTTTGATTAGCGAACGCAACAGAAATGGTTCAACTTAACAAGATGTGTGTGATACGTGGCAAACAGCCGACTCGGATGAACTGTTTGCGATGAGAATTTACAACACAGACGATTAATACAGTTAGTTTGTGTGCGATTCTGTGTTTACAAAAAACTTTAAAAAATGCAAACTAGTTGCTTGCTGTTGGTAGGAGTATCGCACACGATGCGTCTGTGAGTACTCGTGTGCGATAATTAGTAAGTTACACATGCATTTCCTTATGTTAACACTTGTGTGATAAATAACACGTGGCACCGGATACGGTATTCGTGTTGTGTGTGTGCTCCACTTAGTCTTCCCGCACTCCACATGGGTGAATTGTAAAATCAACGCCTATTCCCTCACCGGTTTCCGCCACCAGGTAACGGCTTGCTGCATATAACCCAGGCGGCAACGCACCGCCGCGACACTCTGCAAAGATCTAGTCCTCACCCATCTAGAATTAGTTATTCCAAGCATGCTAGGCAATGACCAAAGCTTCGACGTCGACGCCTACCTACGTTATATCTTCGGCGAGGAGAACGAGCCGGAGTAGGTCGGGGAGCAAGAGCTTCATCGGCCGGTGCATGCACCATGGCCCATCGGCAGTGATATCGGCGTCATAGTCCTCGGGAGCACAATCGACATATTGCAGAGGAGGTGTGATGAGCAGTTTGCCATCCACCGTGCAAAAGATCCAGAGCTGCTCGGCGGCATGATCGACGACCCACCCGAAGAACCGCCGTCACCAGTGCTCATCGAGAGCCTGATGCCCCGCAAGGAATGGGCAGAGGACCTCTGTGATTCAGTCAAGACAAAGGCAGCCTGCGGCTTCATCATTGCCCGCGGCGGCCGTGTCAACCTTGATCCCGATGATGTGGTGGCCAGGCTCGAGCGCATCCTTGGCGGAGTTACGTGCCCGACGAAGTAGAACATTGCCAACGTGATATCTTGAGGATGCAGGCGATCGACGGAGTTTGCTACCAGGCCAAAGACATGGAAATGGAGCGGTTCCGCAGAGTTGTCATGCGCGCGATTGCACGCTGTCAACCTCTTCTGGAAGAGGCCCAGCAGCCCCAAGAGCCTCCCAGCGCCAGCAGCTCTGTAGGCGGAGGTGGGTCGGGACACTCGGAGTGAACGGCCGCAAGGGTGCTATGCTGATCATGGAGTCCGAGAAGACCATCGTCGGAAGGCCGCCAGCTCAGCCTTTTAGCTTATATTTTATTATAATTGAGTGCATATGTAGGTCGTGAGTGTTCTGGGCCTTGCCGCATTTGGCATTTTAAATTATCTAGAATATGTAAGACAATTATTAAGAATTATTAACCGTTGCCATTGTAAGTTTGCCTCAACGGGGAGCAGAGCGCGCGCAGGGACGCTAGAGCGGAGCGCGCCGCGGCCGCCTCAACGGCGAGCAACCACGTGGTCAACCCTCTGCCATCAATAAATTTTGACCTTGTTTCTCGTCACATTATTGATTACAACGCAATACGTAATTGCAAATCTGTTCACACCTATCAAACTAATATGTGATCACACTTAGCACCAGGCTATAAAAACTACCCACTCGAAAATTAACCAAGCAGCAAAGACCAAGGCTGCGGAAGCACTAGAGAGGTCCCGCCGCGAAGTCGCAGCCGCAATTGAGATGTCCCGGCGCGCCGCGGAGCCCTTGAACGAGCTCTCAAAGGCACGCGAGGGCTCTCACAAGCGCATTTGCGGCGTCGGCCATCGCGATGAGCCGGCGTTCCTGAAGTCCTTCGCCGGCGTCGACGACATTCTCGCTGGCGTCACTACGCAGCAGGAGCTGGTTGACGGCTTGATGAAGCTGCTCAAGATCAGCGATGCCTCGGTTGACAAGGCGACCGGCCTCGTCGAGCAACTCATGGATGACAATGCGAAGCTTCTCAAGTTGGTCGCCGAGAAGGAGGAGGAGGCCGCCGGCTAGAAGATGTTGCATGAGAAGAGCAGAGCCTCGGAGATGATGCTGAAAGCGGTCGTCGAGGAACTGATGGGTGGCTTGAGGAAGCTCCGGATCGGGCACGAGCAGGAGGTGGAGGAATCCGTGGCTGCTTTCAAGCGAAGTCGTGAGGAATTGAAGAAGGAGCTGGAGGATTTCGCCGCCGGATGATCCATCGACAAGTAGAGACAGTAGCGACCCAGATCGTTGTCCGCAATTTCCTTCTTCTCTTGCCCCCATGTCTTCCGGGCTTTGCCGCATGTGGCATTTTAAATTATTCGGAATATTTAAGACAATTATTATATGCGCCATTGTAAATTTGTCGTCGTATTATCTGTTGCCATTTTATTTGTGGTCGTATTATCCCTTGCCCTATGTGGCAATTTAAATTAGGGCGGAATACGAGTTGAAAACATGAACAAAGCAAATGCTGCCATGGGATCACAAGCAAACACCCTCCGTCCAGGTGCTTTAATTAACCCATTAATGGAGAAGGTGTGAGCGAGGCTGGCGGCGGCTGGTGCATGGAGGTCAAAGAGCTCGCTTCCCGGTGAGCATGGGCGGCCTTGCTGCTCGCACGTGTCCCATTGAGCCTGCAAGGTGGACAGGATGCACGTGTCCCATCGAGCCTATGCGGCGGACTGCTCGCACGCATCCCGTCGAACCTGCAGGGCGGACTTCTCACGCTCGTCCCGTCTAATCAAACAGCTGCACACACGCCATCGAGTATGGTTAAATTTCGACACGGTAAATATAATACAACCGTTTGCGATATTAACGTGTTTGCTTTTTGTTTCAAAAAGGAACTCGTTGGCTACTAATGTGTGCGCCTCTTCTCAAACTGGACGATTTTTTTACCATGGCATATATGTGATTGCGATGTCATGAAACCATGCCAAGTTTCATGTTTTTTGGGTGAATTTTTTATTTACTCGGATTTAAAAACTGAGATTCTCATTGTTTCAGGACGACGACAAGTTTGTAATTCATTCTCATTCCTTAAACGAGACCTAAACACGCACCCAATGACACATGTACGATTTCCCACCCATTTTGCTTCACTAGAGCATGTGGCTGTAGTTCAAATTTGAACTATGGACTACATTAAATGCATAGAAAACTTAGTAATTAGTAATATGTATACAATGGCCAATTGAACCCTGAACTGTTTCAAATTTCAGCCCGAATCTCCTGTTATTCTATGTTGCCTGTAGAAAACAAAGTTCAAGGCGAGAAGAGGCATCGATTATCGTTTCGCCCACAAGAGGGGCATGTTTCCCTACCGGAACCACGAGGGTTGCGACATGCTCCGGTTTGTAAAAGGCTTGTAATATAGCTTCGCCCAAATTGGACAATTATATATACCATGTAGTGAGACCATGCCAAGTTTGATGATTTCCTGGTGAGTTTTCGATTTACAGACATTTAAAAACTGAGATTGGCAATGTTTGTGGCCAGGCCAGGATGGCGAGACAGTTGAATTCGTTCCCATTCGTTCCATGGGAACTAAACATGCATCCCAAGGAAACATGTACGTTTTTTCTAGCCATTTTGGTTTACTGGAGCATGTATTTGTAGTTCAAATTTGAAGATGGACATTAAATGCCTAGAAAACTCAATTAATGAATAAAAAAGGTCAAACGAACCCTGAATAATTTTAAAGTTCAGCGCGAATCTCCAGTTGTTCCATGTCGCGTGTAGAAGAAAATACGAGGCTAGAAGAGGGAGTGATTATCGTTTGGCCCACAAGGGGACACGTTTCCCTATCGAAACCACGAGGGTTCTTGCGACAGGCTCCGATTTGTATGAGGTTTGTAATAAAGCTTGGCCCAAATTGACAATGTTTTTACCACGGCATATATGTGCCATGACGTGACACCATGACACCTTTGATGACTTTCTGGTGCATTTAGGACTTATGGGGACTTAAAAACCGGGTTTCGAAATGTTTGAGGACGAGCCAGGACACCGGTACGGTTGTAATTCGTTCCCATTCCTAGCATGAGACCTAACATGCACCCAAGGACACATGTATAATTTTTCTAGCCATTTTGGTGAACTGGAGCATGTATTTGTAGTTCAGATTTGAATTATGGACAATAAATGCCTAGGAAACTCAATTAGTGTATAAAAAGGCCAAACGAACTCTGAATAAGTTTAAATTTCAGCACGGATATCCTGTCGTTCCATGTTGCCCGTAGAAGAAAATACAAGGTGAAAAGAGGCAGTGATTACGTTTCGCCCACAAGGGGGACACGTTTCCCTATCAGAACCTTGAGGCTTCTTTGAGAGAAGTTCCGGTTTGTAACAGGCTTGTAATAAAACTTGCGCCACAACGGATGAAAAAAATTCCTCGACATATAAGTGCGATGTCGTGACACCATGGCAGGTTTCACGATTTTCAGCTTAGTTTTGTATTTACGGGGATTAAAAAACCGAGATTCTTCTCACGAAATGTTTTCAAATAACACACAGTTCACTCACGAAAGCCGATATTCAATGAAAACTTCATGGAAACCATATTTTAAAGTTTCATAAAAATCTGAAAAAAAAATTGGGATGTTAAGAAGGTGATTTTTTATTGCGACACAAAATTTCAAGTTGAAAAACATTACGAGATGTGAGCTATGAAAAAGGCAAATTCCGCCCTGAATAGTGACATTACTATTCGACACTATTCAACACTGATTTTGTCTTTTTCATAGCTCACATCTCTTAATGTGTTTCAACTTGAAATTTTGTGTGCCAATAAAACATTATCCTCTTAACATCCCACATTTTTTTGAAACTTCAAAACATCTTTTGCTCGTGGTTTCCACCTGTTTCCACCAAATGTTGGTTTCCGTATGATATCCCCCCCCCCCGCGTTGCGCGCGCGATTTGAGTCCTGCGTTCTGACTGGCCAGAACCCAAACCCCACGGATCGTACATGTGCACCGTTGGATGCTCCCAGATAGAACGGCAACCCTGAGCCCTTTCGACAGCACATGCAGTACATGGGTAAGCACTATGCGCATGCGTCGTGTAGCTCATGCTTCCTTCTCTACTAGGTTTTCATTCAAAACAGGCTACCGTTTCTCGCCACTCCTCTCATCGGTTTCCCGCCTCTTCTCCCAGATATGCATGATGGAGATGTTCGTTCAATAGTTCATCTCATCCAAAATCAATTAGTTTTATAAAAAACTATTTTAAGATTCATGGAATTGTGCATTGTAAAGGTAAAAACAAAAAGTGCCAATTCATTTAGAAAAAAAGGTTTGGGCAATTAAGATATGGAAGATTCTAGAGAACAAACGAGAAGTGCTTGTGTTTTGAGGTTTGTGCATTATGCTTAAGTGCAACCATGGAGTCTTCTAGATTGTACATGTGGCAGAATCTGGTGGAATGTAGATGATATCCAACGGCCAATAGTGCTCGGATTTGCCATCTCTACACCGTCGGATTGGCTTCATCCAACGAGCAACTTTCATAGTTATTCGCACACTATATAGGTGTATAGATGTATATATATATATATATATATATATATATAGATGTGTCCCATGCTAGACGAAATAAAGTTTGAGCGCATGCGTGGGACGACCCCCCCCCCCCCCCCGCGCTCCGCCTCGAAGTTGGGAAACTGACATCATAGATATTGAACCAGGCTTGGAGTCGGGTACGGTATTCAGTTTATAATGTACTTGGCATGGCCCATCGACGTTGTGCATTTGGGATTTAAACACATCATACACCCTTGTACCCATACATATTTTCGGGCCGCATGCAGTGTATATGGGGTCTTCTGATCGACCACATCTCCTTGTGCGGTTTTTTGTGATGACACAGATATCTGTGGGCTCCCCGAGTGTATATATATCATTTCTTTGACCGATAATGAGGGGTATGTGTTGGCCATGAATGGATTCCTCCTAGTTCTAGGGCCGGTCACCGTCAAATGTCGGTCAACCAAAGCTCGAGCTCATGCGTTGTCAGGATTCGCTCCCAGATGCTCGGATTGCTGGGTTCGACCTACATCAAACCCTACGTACGTATCTCGTCCTTAACTACCTTGCCTTCATGGTTGTTGTCTGTATCGAGAGGTAGGCACCACATCTAAATTGTACATTATTCTATATTGAAAACACACACCACCCCTTCCCAACATAAATCATTTTGGGCCGCATGCAAGAGGTGCTGGTTTTGTGGTCCCTCTCGTGCGATGTTTATGATGGTTCAATCTATTGGCCCAAGCGGTTTATCGACAACAACAACTGTCATTTGACCAAACAAAAGATTCATTGGTCCGTCTTATGGTAGGTCATGGCGACATGCATGTATGACCAAAGTATCGCTCATTACGTGCATCCGCCCCGCTGACACGAAAAGGGAGGTGGTGGGCCAAGCATCCTAACTAGGTATGACATTATGCCATTATATATATCCTAGCTAGGTGGTTGTTAGGGTGCTTTCGGGTTTGCGAGGCAGGTGCCACCAAAGTTATGTATTGTGTATTTAAAGTTTTAAACATCCCCAATATTCGTACATATATTTGGCCACTTCCAGGTGGTTCTTGACTTCTGGCCCCTCTCATCGATCTTCGATGACGCGCCCAACCATGGGCCCGCGGGGTCAAAGTTGTGCATTGGAATTTTGAACATCACATACCACCCTTTTCACTCATATATATTTGGGCCACATGCTGGTGTGGCTGTCTTTTGACCCTCCCTAACGTTATTTTTTGCTGCAAAGACTCTGATGACCCTCAACGGTCACAGGGTATAATATCTTAACTGTGTGCGATGTGAATCACCACGACCGCGCAAGCGTGAGAAAATTAAGGTGGTGGTACTGGCTCAACCGTGTGCGATGCAAGTGCGCTGAAATCACCATGACCGCGCAAGCGCCAGCAAAGGGTGGAGGTACTGGCTCAACCGTGTGCGATGCAAGTGCGCTGAAATCACCACGACCGCGCAAGCGCGAGCAAAGGGTGGAGGTACTGGCTTAACCGTGTGCGATGCAAGTGCGCTGTAAAACCACCACCTGTGGAAGCTAAAGGCGGGTAAGTTTATTTGTAAATTAGGACGAACTGTGTGGGATAGACCAGCTAGCTAGAAATAAAAAAACAAACTACCCGCCTTGAGCGTTGCAAAAATCGGCGGATCCGCGCCACTTTTCCTTATTATCATACACATATGTTGTTATTGGACTGTGCGTGATCTTGGGCACTTCCGCCCCGCATCAATTCCTTTACCCAAATTTTAGTAGCCGCCGTAGTTCAACCGTCGCCCACACTCCTCCAGCACGGACCTTATAGCGAAATTGCAGTTGCCGAGGCATTTGAACCGTCGCCCTCCCTCGTCCACCACCATCTCCACCCACCATTACTAAAGATTGCAGTAGCCGCGGCGTATCCTCAAACACCACCCACCCCCCTCCACAGTCCCCCACCCGCCCCCTCCCCCCCTTTGAACCCTAGCTCGCGGCCGCCGCCGGCGGCGCCGGCAACCCTGCCGGTCTGCCCGTTCCTCCTAGCTTAGATAATAAAGTTCAGGTTATCCAGCGATTCCCATACCGTCGCCCCACTCCCCTGAGTTTTTAGATGAGGCCTGCGGTGTCCCTCCCCGCCAGATGAACATCTCCTGCTCCAGAATGTCGCAGCCTAAGCTTGACCACGTATCCCGGGGAGCTCGACGACGTTTGACCAAGAAGAGGTTTATCATGGCCTCTCCTGCGGACGTCGGCGAGGTGGCCGCCGTTCGCCCCGACATGTCGATCCCGGAGCAACACGTCGCCGCGGAAGCTGGCGAAGACGTTGACTACGTTGCCATGCCGAAGGCTTCATGTCAGTGGGCTAGCGTATTACTGTATCTCGGGAAAGCTGGCTACGACATCAATTACGAACGACACCGACGGCTTCACGCGGGCCATGTCACAGGTCAAGTGGTCCATCCCCAACCCCTCTGGTTCAACCGCCGTCAATCTGTTCGACAGCCCTGCCGCTGATCTCCTCCGCCAAGCGGTCAAGGATTTGCGAGCTTTATACGCCATCGAGCCCATTTTGTCACTTCTGAAGGACACGTTCTACGGCGGCGGCTTGGGATCCTCAATTGCCAAGTCAGATCTCATCGACCACGACCACGACCACGAGGAGGGCACCCACGAAGGTTCTTCCAAGGTGAAACAACCCATTTGTGACATCAGAGAGCGCACCATGGGTCTGTTCTTGTAGCGACCAGACCTCAGACGGTCAAGTCTCTTTGCATCAGTGTTATCCATGGATCAGTAATGCTGACACGCACAGTACTCGAAGGATTTATAACAGAGTAGCAATCACACACTTATTACATCGAATGTCTCAAAAGAGAACTTAATACAATAAATATGGTTTAAGGCCATCTAAAAACGATAACAGCGGAAGACTTGGAAGATAAGCGAGTCCATCAACTCCAACGGCATCACTGAGTATAGAACCACGACCTAAGGCACCTTACTCGTCGTTTGAAAGTCTGCAACATGAAACGTTGCAGCCCGAAAACGGGTAAGCACATGGAATATGCTGGCAATGTAACACATAGAGAGTAATGAACAGAATAATGCTATACTACATGCATATTTGGCTGGTGGAAAGCTCTATGGTTACAGTTTTGCGAAAAGCCAATTTTTCCCTACTGCAAAGGAATAAATTTTATTTAACTATCATGGTGGTTGTTAAACATTGAGAATGGGTGACACCATCTCAATCCCAATTAAGTTTCAACATTAATCCCAACAAAATTATTAAAGTAACATGATGAGATTCACTTGATAATCCAAGTACTAGATACTCAAGTTGTCCATAACCAGGGACACGACTAACCATGACTAGTTTATACACTCTGCAGAGGTTTGCGCAATTTTCCCCACAAGACTCGATCTCCTCCGTTGGGATTCTCGCACTACATGATGTTTGAGAAACGGATGACCGAGACATAGTCTTTCAGAAGCGTTTGCACCTTACGATCGAGTAGACAGTACCACCTACAACCCCTACATCTGCTAGTCTACCACTGTAGGAGTTCACACAACTTAATCAACTATGCTAGAGCCCATAATAGCTTGTGGCTGCACACGGAAGTTTCTAGCATGAATAATCTCATGATCCCTTTGAGCCTGGGTGGCGGTCCATAAAAAAACAGGCAATCGCTGGAATACCCAAGTGCCTCAATCCACCCAAATGTGTGTTTAAGTAGCCACCTTAAATTGAACCATTAATTAACAATCTCACATCTGTCATGGATACACTCACCCAATCCACGTCTACTAGCATAGCATAGCAATATAAGCAAACGTAGAAGTAACTCCCAAGGGTTTGGTAATAAACAGGGCAATAGGTTCTACCTCATCAGCTACTTCCCAACCCACAATTTAATCAGATCCTAATCATGCAATTGTTTGAGGATTGATCTAATGCAATAAAACTGGGTGTGAAAAGAGGTATGATCAAAGTGTTACTTGCCTTGCTGATGATCCGTGAAACCTAGGGATTCGAAGTAGCAAGCGGCGCACTCCGGGTACTCTATCGCAACAAACAAGCATACAATAAGTACTCGTCTAATGCACAGGTAAAACTCAAAAAAGAGATCTAACCAGAAAGTTCAACTTAAGAACTCCGGTTTGCAAAAAGAATCAAATCAAACGAAGCAACGAAAGTCAAACGGCGAAAGAAACAAGCTTCGTTTACTAATCTGGACCTAAGTCAAATTTTACAGTAGCAAAAACTTGTTTGAGTTGGTTAAACAGAAAGAGGGGTTTGAGACGAAACTCTAGGTGCTTGAATCGCCTGATTCCGACAAACGAGCAAAAAGTTAAACCAAAACGAAAAACAGATCAGAAATCGCGATCAGAAATAATCGCGGAAAATCCGACAAAAAAGAAAAACTGACGAACAGTTTAACGAACGGACGTTCATTAACTGTAACTAAACGATGAACGCGTTTGTTAAATGAACGAACGAGCGAACACTCGCTAAATAAGAAAACCGAAAAAAACAAAACAAAACAGATCTAAAAAAACCTAGGGTTTTCTAAAAAAACGAATAAGTTCTCTTCAGAAAACCGGGCGGCGGGCGGCTACCTCGGCTCGGGGCTCCGGCGGCTCCGGCGGGGCGACGGGAGGCGGCGGGGCTGCGGGCGTCGGCGGCGGCGGCTTTCCTAGCGACGGCGGCGACCTTGGGCGGCGGGGCAGGTTCCGGCGGCGGGGCTGCGGGTTCGGTGGCGGGGTGAGGGGCGGCGGCGGCTATTTAAGGAGGGGGGGGGGCGGCGCGGCTTGGGGAAGGGGGCGCCTCGGGAGGCGTGCTCCTCCCGGACTCGGGCGGCGGCGGCGGTGGCGCGGGCGGGCTGGCCTGGTTCGGCTGGGCTTGGGCCCAGTCGGGCGCGCGGGAGTTAAAAAAAAATTCTGCCGAAACTGAGAAAAATTCTAGAAAATAAAATAAAATTCTAAAAATGGCAAAATAAAATTTTCACCGTCTAAATAAAATATTTAGAACAAGATGAACATTTTCTTGGCCCTAAAATGCAATTTTGAAAAACGTGCAATTTTCCTAAATTCAAACAAAATAGCAAAACTCCAAATAAAATAAGATTTGATTTTTTATTAAATCCTCAATATTTCTTATTTTTGGGAAAGCCATTTTATTCCCTCTCTCTTAATTTTATAAATGAAATAATTGAAGATAAAATAAATAAAATCAAATGATCCTATTTTCAAAATTTGAGAAAACCCAAATATGAAAATAACGAAATCCCCAACTCTCTCCGTGGGTCCTTGAGTTGCGTAGAATTTCTAGGATCAAACCAAAAATGCAATAAAATATGATATGCAATGATAATCTAATGTATAACATTCCAAATTGAAAATTTGGGATGTTACAAACCTACCCCCCTTAAGATGAATCTCGCCCTCGAGATTCGGGTTGGCTAGAAAATAGGTGAGGGTGGTCCTTCCGTAGATCTTCCTCTCTCTCCCAGGTGGCTTCATCCTCGGTATGGTGGCTCCACTGAACTTTGCAAAACTTGATAACCTTGCTGCAGGTGACTCGGCTGGCATACTCAAGAATCTTGACTGGTTTGTCCTCATAAGTCAGATCACTATCCAACTGAATCGCCTCCAGTGGCACTGTATCTCTCAGCGGTATATCAGCCATCTCCGCGTGGCACTTCTTCAACTGGGAAACGTGGAACACATCGTGAACTCCTGACAATCCTTCGGGTAATTCCAACTTGTAAGCAACTTCTCCCATACGCTCCAAAACTTTGTATGGTCCTACAAAACGTGGCGCTAACTTTCCCTTAACTCCAAAGCGCTGAACTCCCCGAAGTGGAGATACACGAAGATAAACTCTTTCTCCGATTTCGTAAACTGTCTCCTTACATTTTGAATCCGCATAGCTCTTCTGTCTGGATTGGGCTACCTTGAGCCTATCGCGAATCAAGTTCACCTTCTGTTCAGACTCCTTAATCAAATCTGGTCCAAACAACTGGCGGTCTCCAACTTCGTCCCATAACAATGGTGTTCTACACCTCCTTCCGTACAAAGCTTCGAAAGGGCCATCTTCAAACTGGATTGATAACTGTTGTTGTAAGAGAACTCTGCATATGGCAAGTTATCATCCCAACTAGATCCATAATCTAGCGCACAAGCTCTCAGCATGTCCCCCAGAATCTGATTGACTCTCTCGGTCTGTCCATTTGTCTGTGGATGAAAGGTTGTACTAAATTCTAGCCTGGTACCCAAAGTTTCATGTAACTGATGCCAGAACTTTGAGGTAAACTGGGTTCCTCTATCTGACAGAATGCTCCTCGGAACTCCATGCAGACATACGATTCTGGTCATGTATATCTTTGCCAACTTAGCACTGGTGTAGGTGGTCTTCACTGGGATGAAATGAGCTACCTTTGTCAAAGGATCGACTACAACCCATATTGAGTCATAGCCTGAACGAGTCCTGGGCAATCCCGTGATAAAATCCATGCCTAGTTTATCCCACTTCCATTCGGGTATCGGCAATGGCTGTAGCAATCCTGCTGGCTTCTGATGCTCTGCCTTCACTCTCTGACATACATCACAAACTGCTACATACTCCGCAATATCCTTCTTCATTCCGATCCACCAGAAAGTATCCTTCAAATCCAAATACATCTTGGTATTTCCTGGGTGAATGGAATACGGCGAGTCATGAGCCTCCTGCAGAATCAACTTCCTGATCTCCGGGTCATTAGGCACATAAACGCGGTCCTCAAACCATAAGGTATCGTGCTCGTACTCACGAAATCTCTTGGATTTTCCTTTGCTCATCCTTTCCTTTATTCCGGCAATCTCATTGTCTGTCTTCTGAGCTTCTCTGATCTTGTCCATAAGAGTAGACTGTATCTCCAATGCTGCAACATAGCCTCTCGGAACTATTTCCAAACATAGCTCGCGAAGATCCTCGGCTAATTCCTTCGGTAACTCTCCGGTCATGAGTGTGTTGACATGGCTCTTGTGGCTCAACGCATCTGCTACTACATTAGCCTTTCCGGGGTGATAATGCAATCTCATATCATAATCCTTTATGTGCTCCAACCATCTGCTTTGCCTGAGATTCAACTACTTCTGCGTGAAGATGTATTTCAAACTCTTGTGATCCGTGTACACCTCACAGTGGTTTCCGATGAGAAAATGTCTCCATGTCTTCAACGCATGTACTACGGCTGCTAACTCCAAAACATGCGTAGCGTAATTCATCTCATGGGGTTTAAGCTGTCGTGAAGCATATGAAACAACTCTTCCTTCCTGCATAAGCACTGCTCCAAGTCCTCGACGAGAAGCGTCGCAGTATACTTCATAATCCTTGCGCTGATCTGGCAGAATCAACACTGGTGATGTAACCAAATGTTTCTTCAACTCTTGGAAACTAGCTTCACATTCCTCAGTCCAGTTGAACTTGGTGTCCTTCTTCAACAGCTCCGTCATGGGCTTAGCAATCCTCGAGAAATTCTCAATGAATCTCCGGTAGTATCCTGCAAGTCCAAGAAAACTCCGGATCTCTCCAACTGATGTGGGTGATTCCCAATTTGTCACAGTGTCAACTTTGGTGGGGTCTACTGCTATTCCTTCTACGGATATAACATGTCCGAGGAATCCAACTTCCTTTAACCAAAACTCACATTTGATGAACTTGGCCTATAACTGATGTTCTCTGAGCTTCTCAAGTACCAAACGCAAATGTTCCTTATGCTTCTCTTCATTCTTGGAGTAGACCAAAATATCATCAATGAACACCACGACGAACTTATCCAAAAACTCCATAAACACCTTGTTCATCAGGTTCATGAAATAGGCAGGTGCGTTAGTCAGACCAAATGACATAACAGTATACTCGTATAGCCCATACCTAGTGGTAAAAGCCGTCTTAGGTATATCCTGCTCTCGAATCTTCAACTGATGGTATCTTGACCGCAGATCGATCTTGGAAAATACCTTAGCTCCTTGTAAGCGGTCAAACAAATCATTGATCATCGGCAGTGGGTACTTGTTTTTGATGGTCACTTCATTCAGTCCTCGATAATCAACAACCATCCTTAACGATCCATCCTTCTTCTCCAATAGAAGCACTGGCGATCCCCAAGGTGAAGAACTTGGGCGAATATAGCCTTTATCCAGCAACTCCTTAATCTGCTTCTTAATCTCCTCCAAATCCTTTGCGGGCATCCTGTACGGTCTCTTAGATATTGGCCCTGTGCCTGGCAACTCCTCTGTAAATACGTCAGGGAATTCCTTCACCACTGGTACTTCCTCCTGTACAACTCCTGATAAAGAATTCACCTGAGTCCTCTTCGGCACATGCCGGGACACATACTTGATCCTTCTTCCTTCTGGGGTGGTAAGCAAAATCGACTTACTAGCGCATTCAATGTTCCCTCCATACTTCGATAACCAATCCATGCCTAATATCACATCAAGTCCTTGCGATTCCAATACTATTAGGTCCGAGGGAAAACACGTAGTTACCAATCCTTAATGGTAACCGATCACACCATAGACTAGCCATATACTCTGCTCCTGGCGAGGTTACTAACATGGGTGACCTAAGGGCTTGGGTTGGAAATTTATACTTATCCACAAATCCCCTTGATATGTATGAATGCGATGCACCAGTATCAAAAAGAATGAGTGCAGTAAATGACTTAACCAAAAACTTACCTATTACTGCATCTGGCTGGGCTTCAACCTCCTCCACGCTAACGTGGTACACATGTCCTTTGTTGAAAGGGTTGGGCTTCTTCCCAGAGCTTCCATTGCCATTTCCATTCTTAGCTTCAGGACACTCATTAGCATAATGTCCAGACTTCTGGCACTTGTAGCAAGTGATTTGGCTCAGATCTCTCTTAGCTGGGGTCGATGGGTTGGTATGGTTCTGTCCGTTGCTTCCTCCATTCCCATTACCATTCTTGGGTCCACTATGGTTGTGCGAACCTCCTGCTCCATGGGTATGCTGAAAAGGTCCTCCCGAATTCGGGGTAAAACGTGGCTTCTGATGAGCTCCAGAATTGTACTTCCCTTGTCCATACTTCCTCTTGCGGCTTTCAATCTGCTGCTGCTTCCCTTCAATCATGAGAGCTCTATCTACCAACTCCTGGTAGTTGTTGAAGGTTGCTACCATCAACTGCATGCTCAGCTCATCATTCAGCCCTTCTAGAAACTTCTCCTGCTTGGCTGCATCTGTAGCAACGTCATCTGGGGCATAACGTGCTAACTTACTAAAGTCCTCCACATACTGGCCTACGGTGCGTCCTCCTTGGCGTAAGTTGCGAAACTCACGCTTGTTCATGGCCATAGCTCCTGCTGAAACATGGGCAGTACGGAAAGCTTGCTGAAACTGGTCCCATGTGACAGTGTCGATGGGGTGAGTGGCTGTGTAATTCTCTCACCATGATGTTGCGGGTCCATCAAGCTGATGTGCGGCAAAACGCACTCTCTCCGCATCTGTGCATCCTGCAGTGGTCAACACCCTTCCAACTTTGCGGAGCCAATCATCTGCAACAATCGGCTCGGTGCTACTGGAATACACCGGCGGATTTAGCCTCAAGAAACGGGTCAAATGATCAACAGGTGGTGGTGGTGATGGGTTGTTGTTGTTGTTGTTGTTGCCTTGGTTCTGTACTAGTGCTTGCATCAAGACATTCTGCTGCTGAATCAACTGAGTGATCTCCGGTGGGAAAACAAATCCGGTGTCACGTCTCGGAGGCATCTGATGGGTTTAGAAAAGATGAGAATTTAGAATAGAATGAGGTCTAGAGAGAAAACACTACCCATATGCACATGAGACAAACACAATCAATATCACTCAAATCAATTCAAACAAGGCATACAATCGATCTAACTATCGTCACAAAGTGCTCGGACTATACTATATACCTGGGGGAATACTACTAATGATTATGGTGGTCTACAAGAAATTTTGATCGGTCGAAGACTCCATGATATCTGCTCCAGCTTCATCAACAAAGTCATCTTCACTGGCGTCCGAGTCGGTGTCGTCGATGATGATGTAGTTATCCGGGAAAGCGCAATCATCGTCTTCTCCTCCTAGTGCTGGGTTTCCCATGAATACTCCGATCTTCTTTACCAGGTCGTCATTCTTCTCCAACAACGTGGCGATCTCCTCCTCATATCCATCGCACGTAGACTTGAGTTCTTCCTCCAACTCCGTGATCTTGGTCAATGCCTTCTTCAGATCTATCATGCCTGTGCACATTTGGTTCTCCTGGCGACGAATGTGTTGGTTTAACTCCTGGATGAAAGCTGCAATTGATCTATCCTTCTTGGTAATGATCATCTCCCATTGCTCATCTCGGCGCCCACAAATCTGGTAAATGGTATCCTTAAGCTCCTTGTGGTAAACTTCTCCAATGCGTCCCATGGTGATGTGGGCTGCCATGCTCTTTCCTAGACTCCAGGTTGGTGCATCAAAGGAAAACTCTATGGGCTCCTTCCTGGAACTTGAACTTGAATCATCCAACGCTCCTCTTCTGGTAGTGTGGCGTTGTAGGTTCCGGTGAAGCTTGGTATTTCGATGTTTAGGTATCTAGTGACTTCCTTCAAGTGGCGTCCAAAGGGTGTATCTTCATCTGGTTGCATGAACTTGTTCCTGGCATCCGCCATCCTAAAAGAGTGGAAAATGGAGAGGAGTCAGAAATGAGAAGAGAATAGTGATCTAGGGTTTAAGCTTAGTGGTCGTGTCCTACAGTCAGCGTGTGCTCTGATACCATCTTGTAGCGACCAGACCTCAGACGGTCAAGTCTCTGTGCATCAGTGTCATCCCTGGATCAGTAATGCTGACACGCACAGTACTCGAAGTATTTAAAACAGAGTGGCAATCACACACTTATTACATCGAATGTCTCAAAAGAGAACTTAATACAATAAATATGGCTTAAGGCCATCTAAAAACGATAACAGCGGAAGACTTGGAAGATAAGCGAGTCCATCAACTCCAACGGCATCACTGAGTATAGAACCACGACCTAAGGCACCTTACTCGTCGTCTGAAAAGTCTGCAACATGAAACGTTGCAGCCCGAAAACGGGTAAGCACATGGAATATGCTGGCAATGTAACACTTAGAGAGTAATGAACAGAATAATGCTATACTACATGCATATTTGGCTGGTGGAAAGCTCTATGGTTACAGTTTGGCGAAAAGCCAATTTTTCCCTACTGCAAAGGAATAAATTTTATTTAACTATCATGGTGGTTGTTAAACATTGAGAATGGGTGACACCATCTCAATCCCAATTAAGTTTCAACATTAATCCCAACAAAATTAATTAAAGTAACATGATGAGATTCACATGAAAATCCAAGTACTAGATACTCAAGTTGTCCATAACCGGGGACATGGCTAACCATGATAAGTTTATACACTCTGCAGAGGTTTGCGCAGTTTTCCCCACAAGACTCGGTCTCCTCCGTTGGGATTCTCGCACTACATGATGTTTGAGAAACGGATGACCGAGACATAGTCTTTCAGAAGCGTTTGCACCTTATGATCGGGTAGACAGTACCACCTACAACCCCTACACCTGCTAGTCTACCACTGTAAGAGTTCACACAACTTAATCAACTATGCTAGAGCCCATAATAGCTTGTGGCTGCACACGGAAGTTTCTAGCATGAATAATCTCATGATCCCTTTGAGCCTGGGTGGCAGTCCATAAAAAAACAGGCAATCGCTGGAATACCCAGGTGCCTCAATCCACCTAGATGTGTGTGTAAGTAGCCACCTTAAATTGAACCATTAATTAACAATCTCACATCTGTCATGGATACACTAACCCAATCCACATCTACTAGCATAGCATAGCAATATAAGCAAACGTAGAAGTAACTCCCAAGGGTTTGGTAATAAACAGGGGAATAGGTTCTACCTCATCAGCTACTTCCCAACCCACAATTTAATCAGATCCTAATCATGCAATTGTTTGAGGATTGATCTAATGCAATAAAACTGGGTGTGAAAAGAGGTATGATCAAAGTGTTACTTGCCTTGCTAATGATCCGTGAAACCTAGGGATTCGAAGTAGCAAGCGGCGCACTCCGGGTACTCTATCGCAACAAACAAGCATACAATAAGTACTCGCCTAATGCACAGGTAAAACTCAAATAAGAGATCTAACCAGAAATTTCAACTTAAGAACTCCGGTTTGCAAAAAGAATCAAATCAAACAAAGCAACGAAAGTCAAACGGCGAAAGGAACAAGCTTCGTTTACTAATCTGGACCTAAGTCAAATTTTACTGTAGCAAAAACTTGTTTGAGTTGGTTAAACAGAAAGAGGGTTTCGAGACGAAACTCTAGGCGCTTGAATCGCCTTATTCCGACAAACGAGCGAAAAGTTAAACCAAAACGAAAAACAGATCGGAAATCGCGATCAGAAATAATCGCGGAAAATCCGAGAAAAAGAAAAACTGACGAATAGTTTAACGAACGGACGTTCGTTAACTATAACTAAACGATGAACGCGTTCGTTAAACGAACGAACGAGCGAACACTCGCTAAATAAGAAAACCGAAAAAACAAAACAAAACCGATCTAAAAAAACCTAGGGTTTTCTAAAAAAAAACGAATCGGTTTTCTTTAGAAAAACGGGCGGCGGGCGGCTACCTCGGCTCGGGGCTCCGGCGAAGTCCGGCAGCTCCGGCGGGGCGACGGGAGGCGGCGTGGGGCGGCGGGGCTGCGGGCGTCGGCGGCGACCTTGGGCGGCGGGGCGGCTCCGGCGGCGGGGCTGCGGGTTCGGTGGCGGGGTGAGGGGCGGCGGCGGCTATTTAAGGAGGGGGGCGGCGCGGCTTGGGGAAGGGGGCGCCTCGGGAGGCGTGCTCTTCCCGGACTCGGGCGGCGGTGGCGCGGGCGGGCCGGCCTGGTTCGGCTGGGCTTCGGCCCAGTCGGGCGCGCGGGAGTTAAAAAAAACAATTCCGCCAAAACTGAGAAAAATTATAGAAAATAAAATAAATTCTAAAAATGCCAAAATAAAATTTTCACCATCTAAATAAAATATTTAGAACAAGATGAACATTTTCTTGGCCGTAAAATGCAATTTTGAAAAACGTGCAATTTTCCTAAATTCAAGTAAAAGAGCAAAACTCCAAATAAAATAAGATTTGATTTTTTTATTAAATCCTCAATATTTCTTATTTTTGGGAAAGTCATTTTATTCCCTCTCTCTTATTTTTATAAATGAAATAATTGAAGATAAAATAAATAAAATCAGATGATCCTATTTTCAAAATTTGAGAAAACCCAAATATGAAAATAACGAAATCCCCAACTCTCTCCGTGGGTCCTTGAGTTGCGTAGAATTTCGAGGATCAAACCAAAAATGCAATAAATTATGATATGCAATGATGATCTAATGTATAACATTCCAAATTGAAAATTTGGGATGTTACAGTGCTCTTCCAACTGGAAGGATCCCGTCCTTGAAATGTGAGGCAACATTCTATCAGCAAATCTTACCTTTTCTAGCTTGCCAACCCGTACCCTTTGTTGTAGTAGCATTTTCCATGCGGTGCTTTAACTGTGCCGTGTTTAATTATTTCAGTTATGCAAAAATGTATTGTTCAATAGGTCTATGTGATGTTTAAGTATGAATCGTCCACTTTAGTTTCACGAATGGCTATATTTGGTTGTTTATAGTGAGTAGATGCCTTGTTTATCTGTATTTGGTTGTTAGGTTGGTTGGAGTGAGCATTTTTTAGTTATCGAGCAGATGCCTTGTTTATCTGTATTTGGTTCTTAATTTGGTTGCAGTGAGTATTTGTCCAGTTATCAAGCTGGTGCCTTGTTTTTCTGTATTTGGTTGTTAGGTTGCTTTTTTTTAGCATTTGTCCAGTTATCAAGCAGATGCCTTGTTTATCTGTATTTGGTTGTTAGGTTGCTTATTTTTAGCATTTCTCCAGTTATCAAGCAGATGCCTTGTTTATCTTTATCTGCTAGTTAGGTTGGTTGCAGTGAGCATTTGTCCAGTTTTCAAGCATATGCCCTGTTTATCTGTATTTTCTTGTTAGGTTGGTTGAAGTGACACCCTGTCCAGTTTTCAATGGCTATATTTGGTTGTTATACTGGTCATTTATGCCTTGTTTATATCAGTCATTCACAATGTGTGGTTCATTATGTGCAAGTCCGAACTGTGCCGCTCGACTACATCAATGCCAGTTTGAACGGCTATATCTGGTTCTAGTTATTCCTGGTGTATTTAACACATGCGCTTTATTTCAGTTTTACACATTTATCCAGTGTGATGTTTAAGCATTACCTACGTTCTATTCATTTTCAACAATACCAGTTTGCATTGCAATATTTCATGGCTGTTCAGCCTACTGTCGGTAACATTGCCTTCCATTTTATATCTGCTTTAACAGCATGCTGAAACCAACACATTCAAGCTATCATTTGGAGATGATGTTGTTTACCTTTGCTATATTTGTTTGATGTTAAGATTGCTATACTTATCATGCCTTTCCACTACTTATGCAGGACAACAACGGGAGTGGCCACCATTTTCCGCCGAGGTTAGCTTCATCCCTCGGCTTGTACTCCCCCCGTCGTTCAATAATGTAGTGCATATAGATCCAGGCCTGGACACTAGTTAGCTTCTAATATTGACTTGTTGCTTGTAGGTACATATGCCCTTGGCAAGGATCCACACATCGACCCTTTTTGCTTATGGGGCAATGAGATATTGATGAACAAGCATCAAGTAAGGAAACTGATAAGGATTAGTAGCAAAAAGATACGAATGGTGGCAAGCAAATTATTTGTTTATGCTCTATCCAACACAAGAGTGAGCTGTAGGATGGTAACTACAAACTCTGCAGCCTTCTCTTTTTATTGCCCATAATGAGTTGTTAGAAAACAATGTCTGAATCTTTTTCGTTCCCAGTGGTTCCCGAAGCAGTTCACTCAAGATTACCTCGCAAAGTACATGATTGCTGGATACACAATGAAGGTTAAAGTATTTCATCTAGACTACAATGAGCATCAAGAAGTCCTAATGAAGATAGTGAAGGATGGACGGGCAGCCATCACAAGGGATTGGCCTAGAGTCATGCGCGCCTTACGCATGGAGGAGGGCACAATATGGGCATTCCGCTTCACCTTATCCAGCAACCAGAATGTCTTTCGCCTCTCTCTTTACAGTCTTTAGTACAACTGTGGTTCATCATTGTTTACTTGGTGCTTCTGTAGTTCTTCAGTATGTGTACCTGAGCATTGAATTATGGATTCGTGGTTGAACCTATATTTGTAATAAACATGGTTGGATATGAAATAAGTGATTGCCTACTTTAAAATTCAAAACATGTGACTTTTACATTAGGGATTAATTGGATTAATTATGGATTAATTAGGGATTACACTGCACATGGTTTGCGAAAGCGAAACGTCTGCGATATACGTGGAGATCAGAAATGTTTCTAGGATCCACTACGTGTGCGATCAATCTCCACTACACACACGACTTTCACTTGAAAATTGCTTGCGTTAGGCCACCTTGCACAAACGTTTATCACATAAAAAGTGTGTGTGATGGACAGCCTTTGCCACACAGTTTGTTCTACGCACAGTGTGTGATGCATTCAATAACGCAAACGATAAAATTATTAATATCGTGTGCAATGGCAACGATATCACAAACGATTTAACGGGAAAAATTGTGTGTGATGTACTTGTGAACGGAAATGTTTTCCTTGGAGCGACTGTGTGGGATGTACATACGAACGGAAACGTTTAGCGAGGACTGACTGTGTGGGATGTACTTGCGACCGGAAACAATTTCGCCGTATAATTGTATTTTTTTAGCTCTACTATACGTATTTCTGTATTTGAGTGCTCGCCGGTCGCACACGACCTCATTTTGCCGAACGTGTGTGCGAGGAGGACATATCCCTGACGGTTTCTGGGTCATGTGGGAAGGACCCCCCTATCGCCCACACTCACTTGGCGACGGTTCCAAATGTCGTCGCGGAAAGGGGTTAAAAACCGTTTGTTTAGGACCGACGCACACCAGTGACTGTTTGCACAACACAAATAAGAAGAGCCTGATTACTATAATTGTGGCACTCCTTGAACTCAACCTGCAGCTCCACTCGGATGAGGCCTGCCTGGACTTCCATTATTCAATTCATGCGCCTTTTTCTGCAGTTCACCTGAAATGAAGCAAAGATTGCATCATTCAGCTAGCAAGATGTACTTGCTCTCGTGAGCTGGCAGGTTCTTTAGTAGTTGCACTAAAATTGAGGAACATTAAGGTTGGCTGTCCTGCTCATGTAAGGTGCAACTATAATTTGCTTATCCTTTTGTGTAGTTCCACTAAAATAAAGTGCCATTGTGGTGACAGTGACGGCTCATCTTGCAAAGGCTAATAAAATGTTGCACGAGATTACCAGCAGAATTTGACGGAGATATTGGAAACTCCAATCAACATTTTGTGCAGTTCCACCAAAATTGAGAGATGTTGCCCACGTGACATTTTAGTTGAACTGCACAAGACACTCATTCCAAAAAAAGAGTGTTTTGTGCGGTTCACCAAAAGGTCACAATAGCAACAAGGTGAAATGGATATCCCCATCCGCACAAAAAGATAGAAAGTAAACAGTTGCTAGTCAATAAGAATATACGAAACATACACGAAATGAAAAGAAGCATCTTAATTATGTTCATGGCAATCACACAAGGACAGTAAAAATATTAAAACGTCAGCAATGCTTCATGTTACCGGAAGCATTACGATCAACAATGACATTCGTCAAATATGGGATTACTTTAATGGTGGCATTGCTTGTTTACTAGATACAGTAAATCAACAGCAGCTAAAGAGTTGGTTTAAGGGCATGGGACCATGGGGACACTAGGACACTCAACAGCGTAAAGGAGCAACTTATTTATCATACTGGGGAAAACAGCAGGAGTACCATTTGTAACACAGTTTAATTGCATCATATCACTGGAGGCATTAGATTAACAATAACACTGGTTAGACATGTCCCTAAGGTAACAGTGTGCTCGCTTCATTTTACATGCGCCCTTACATTAACAACAACAAAAGGTTGGTATAAGGACGTGCGACAGTGGATGCATCAGCACAATGTACCTACAAGGATGCATAAAGTGGTGATGCCGAGTTTGTTCATGCTCTGTGAGGGCAGCAAATCTAATCCTGGAGACCTTTTACTAAGTGAGGGCAGCAAATCTAATCCTGGAGACCTTTTACTATGTGAGGCTAGCAAATCTAATCCTGGAGACCTTTTACTATGTGAGGGCAGCAAATCTAATCATGGAGACCTTTTACTATGTGAGGGCAGCAAATCTAATCCTGGAGACCTTTTACTATGTGAGGGTAGCAATTCCAATCCTGGAGACGTTTTACTACAAATCTAATCCTGGACATACTCTTTTGACTTGTCCAGCAGCCGCCACTTTCTATCCTTTTTTCAAACAATAATAGATCTATTCCTTATCCAGTTTGTACTGCGTTTTCCCATTATTTCCCTTTTCAACCAAGAGACCAGTTGGGTATCCGGTCTCTACTACTTTCACCATATTATTTCCTCTTTGAATCAAGTCCTAGATTCATACTACAACTTTCCCCTCTTTCTTCTTTGTTTGAACCTAGTCCTAGATTCGAATGCATGAAGTAGCTTTACCTCTAATAATACTAAAAATTTAGGAGGCTTTGGAAGAGCTGCTGGGAGTAGAAAAAGATGCACATGCAGACATGTGGGGAGCTGGGTCAGTAGAGCAAGGCCGCTTTCGAAGAACTTATACCCGAGGGTCGTCGGGATGTCGGCGGCGGCAGGTCGGATCTGCACACAATACGACATGGAGGAAGAAGGGTCGGAGGACCTCCCGAGCCGGCGCTGTGTTGGAGAGAATGGCACGAGCAGAGGATCGGGCCCCTCCGGCAGCTGTGGGTTTCCTCCCTCGCCGACGATGACCGCGTGAACGATGCACCTAGTCCTCTACACACACCAGCCGAAGGGATCCGGCTGGATCTGTGACCATCGGTGAGTAGAGAGTAAATCTCGCTACCGCTGTCCTTTTTAGATCTGGAGAGGATGAGAGAATGAAGAGAGCAACCCTAGTAAAGCAAGCGCTTAGGCCCTGCGTACGTATATAGTGGAGTGATTATCTTTTTCTCTCCACAACAAGCGTTTCAATTTGTGTACGTGGCATTAAAGAAAAGAAACTCTCTATTTAAGGTGAGTAACTGTACGACTCCTACTTACTACTACTAGTAGTAGTAGTATTGTTCACTTGTGCTCCCCGTCCCTCCATTCATTGAACAACCCCACGGGTGAATAAACATACAGTACTAGTATTTATATAGAACGAACAAGCTCAGACTATTTTCGCGTAGTTAAAAGTTGAGGGCGGGGCTTTTCCCGGGCAGTACGCGCGGCAGTTTTCGCGTAGGCGGTTTGACAGAGAGGCGAGGAGGGTGAGGGAGTAGTGGATTCAACTTACTTACTGCTAGAAAGGTCGGGTTGTGTGATTTGACGGCGCGTTACTGCTGGAAAGACTTGTGATATGACTACTCACTATAGTCATGAATTACTGGCGGTACGACCGGGGTGATGCCCCCCTTCCGTTCCGCACTCTAATCTGGTGCATGACACGTCGACCCGGATGCTGGCTCTCCCACATGTCGGCGAAGTACGTAGGAGGAGTGCGAACCACGGCAGCCCAGTGAATCATCAGTAGAAAACAATGTGCTGATATGGCCATAAAAACAATGTGCTGATATGGCCATAAAAAACAATGTGCTGATATGGCCATAAAAAACAATGTGCTACGGTCCAGACTGTAGCATGTACAGTACTACTCCTCTTGTTTGGATCCCTGAGTTAGATCTAGTTTGGGTTAAATAGCCTCAAATTATCCAAACAGGAGGGGTTAGTTTGAGCTAGTTTGCTCTAACCCAGCTAAAAAAACAAGCCCGGTGGAGAGGTTCTAATTGGGTTAGTTCTCCTCGGGCCCACTAAAAGAGAACTAAAAAAATCTCCCATGCCCGCACCAGATCGCTCCCTCCGCCCCCCTCGCACGACTCCTCTCTGTTCCCCATCGGGCCGCCCGCCCAAGCGCCGTTCCACCGCTCGCCCTCTCTCTCCTCAGGCCGCCCACTCCCTCCGGCCTCCGTCGCCCTCCTCCGGCCGCCCTCTCCCTCCGGCCTTCGAAGCTCGCCCCGCTCCCCTTCACCGGTCGTTCTCCTTCATCTGTCGTGCGCGGCAGCGGCGCATCTACTAGGGAGGTCGCGAGAGGGGTGAGTTTGTTCGTTCCTTCTCCGTCTCACAACCATATCATTGATCTTGCTCGCTCTAGCGCTAATTCTGATTTGGAAAAGTAGATCCTGATTAAACTTGGTATAGATTTGTGGTGCACGCATGGAATTGTTTGATGCTGCTTGAGGAGGTAATAAATCTTTGATTCAGTTCACCTTTCTAGGTATTTCAGTTTCAGGCTTGCATTATTTCTAGAGGCCCAAAGAATCAGTTCACCTTTCTAGGTATTTCGGTTCCAGGCTTGCATTATTTCTAGAGGCCCAAAGATTCAGTTCGCCTTTCTAGGTATTTCAGTTTAACGCTTGCATTATTTCTAGAGTCCCAAAGATTTAGTTCACCTTTCTAGGTATTTCAGTTTCAGGCTTGCATTATTTCTAGAGGCCCAAAGATTTGGTTCGTAGTCGTCGGCAAGTGGCCCTGCTACCCATGCTGGTGTCGACCTCAACTCGCAAGCGCCAGCATCGGAGGGGTTCCCGGGGCTTGGGCTCTACAGAGCCTTCCTCTAGAGCGACGATGACGAGCTCCTCCCTGGGTGCGTGAGGGGCTCCGGGCTCCCTCCCTATCGTGAATGACTTCTGTGATGAGTTAGCTCATGCTTTTTTTCATGGAGTGTATTTTTTGTGAAGCTTGATTGAGGAATTGTATGTTTAAGTGGGATATTTCAATTGTATGGAGAAAGTAAAATTTATCATGTTTTGCATGCTTGATTTGTAAAGATGGTTCGTTTATGTCAATTGTGAGCGGGAGGAGGCCACACAAGAGCCGGCCACACCAAATCCGGCAGGAAATAGGGTCGAAAGTTGTCAAATGATTGAGAAAGAACATTTATTGTCAATCTAACCCTGCCATCCATACACCTCTTTGGTTTAGATTTAGTTAAGGGTTAGATTCTAACTCTAACCTCTAACTGAGTTAGAGTTCTCCTCGTCTCGGTTCATCGCCATCATACTTTCCCCATTTCTGTGTTTTCAGTCTCCTGCGAATCAGAGAGGCCCTTAGACTGGTTTAGGTATGGTAGTTTTTTATAAACGTGTTATGTCCAAAATTTAATGAACGTGCTCCAGTTTCAACGAAAATAATCCAGTTTCATGTAGTAATTCATTTATTTATTTATTCTTCTGCGGGGGGTTTGCATGTAATTCGTGAAGTCTGAAATGTAAAGTACCCCGGCATATGCTCCGAGTCGTGCATGCACTACAACCCAGATGCTCTATGTCCCACATGTCGGCGAAAGGGAGCACGTAGAAATAGCCTAGGAGTACATATAGGAGGATAAATGCATGAAAAAATATGTACGGTGAAGCGTAGCTGCGGTTCGAAAAGGAGACCTAAAGTGATGACAAGTATAGGTCGCACGCACCCAACTAGTGGTAGTACTAGACATACGACTAATTTTTCCCTAAAAAAAGAGGTACGAGTGCTCAGTACTCCTATTCTATCAACGCGAGTCCCATCTGACAAGAGCGTCCGTGCTACAGCTAGCTCTTCTCCCTCGTTTCTCTCTTCTAATTCTAAACTCAGCCGATGCCTGGTGGGCGGGGTGGGGATTTGCTGTTGGTCGGTTTGCTCAACTGTGGCCCCACCTCACAGTGAAAATGTTACGACTAGAATAAAAATGCCATATACTCCTATACTAATAAAAGATTAAGGCCACGAGGCGAAGCAGTGCTGGTTACAGGAGGCAAGAAGAAGAGATGCATCCATCGACAATGTCCACCTCCTCAACTCAGTGCACCGGCCCACCGAACGGCGACTAAGTAGCAGCGGCTTTCGTGGCCAAGTCGACGTGCTTCTGAACAATGGCGTCCAAAGATTCCAGCCGCTGGAAGAAGGCCAACGTCTTTCTGTCCTCGCTGGCCTTCTAGTGGCCTATGTAGACGATTTCCTCATAGACGTGGATGTGCAGGTCGACGGTTTCTTGCATGGCGAGGCGCTGTGCGGCGAGCGCGGCCTCGAGGTGCACATTCTTTGTCGCGACCTCCGGCACCTACACGGCCACCAGGGTTTGAAAGAGTTCGTCACCATGGAGGCCGATGAGGGTGGCACTCAAAGAGGAGCCTGGGCGCGCGGGCTGGAGCAGTACAGCAAGGTCGTCCGCACGCTTCTTGACGGTGGTGAACTTGCGGATGGAGTTGATCATCATGTCGTCCATGTGAGAGGCGAAGCCGGCGTCGGCGAGGGCTACGACGCCGGCGGTCGCCGGCACCATCTGGAAACGCTGCGCGGTACGGGGCCGCAGGCCGGCGCCTTGGATGATTTGGCACCGCCGACTGCCGCTCGCGTCGATCGCCTCCATAGGTGCTTCTGGCTTCTGGTCACTTGGTCTTGGATTGGAGTGAGCAGTGTTGCGCAGAGACAAGGAGTAGATGGATTGGAGTGGTGGGGCGCCTTTATATGAGAATCCAAACTCTATTGCATTCACATCGTGCTAGCTCTATTCTGCTTCTCCAATTAATTCCCTCTGCATGTAACTGAGGATGCATCATTGACCGTTCAACGTCTCGGGAAGCGCTACCCTCCTATGGAGGCGACTGCCGCTCGCGTCTATCGCGTGTCAGGAGACGTTCCCGTCGACGATGAGGTGCCTATGGTGCCTATTGTGCACCGCGACCAAGGCGGAGAGGAAAACGAGAGAACTACGTATTTATTTATGGTGTAGATTCACTCATTTTGCTCCATATGTACTCCGTCTCGGTGTAGTCTACTCACTTGTTGAAATCTCTAGAAAGGCAAATACTCCTTTCTGGTTTACAGGGCTATACTAGCAAGTAATAGTGGGCTCACATAGCAATTTTGTCTCATGCAAGAGCCTGGTGATACGTCTCCAATGTATCTATAATTTTTGATTGTTCCATGCTATTATATTATCCATCTAGGATGTTTTAAATGCATTTATATGCTATTTTACATGATTTTTGGGACTAACCTATTAACCTAGAGCCCAGTGCCAGTTTCTGTTTTTTTCTGGATTTTGAGTATCGCAGAAAAGGAAAACCAAACGGAGTCCAATTGACCTGAAATTTTACGGAGATTATTTTTGGACCAGAAGAAGCCCACGGAGTATCGGAGATGGGCCAGAAGAGTCCCGAGGCACCCACGAGGGTGGGGGGCGCGCCCTACCCCCCTAGGCACGCCCCCTACCTCGTGGCCGCCTCAGAGACCCCCCTTACTTGTTCCCGACGCCAAAACCTCTTATATATACCCAAACATCCAGAACATAACCTAGATCCGGAGTTCCGCCGCCGCAATCCTCTGTAGCCACCAAAAACCAATCAGGACCCTGTTCTGGCACCCTGCCGGAGGGGGGATCCCTCACTGGTGGCCGTCTTCATCATCCGGCGCTCTCCATGACGAGTAGGGAGTAGTTCACCCTCGGGGCTGAGGGTATGTACTAGTAGCTATGTGTTTGATCTCTCTCTCGTGTTCTTGATTCGGCATGATCTTGATGTATCGCGAGCTTTGCTATTATAGTTGGATCTTATGATGTTTCTCCCCCTCTACTCTCTTGTAATGGATTGAGTTTTCCCTTTGAAGTTATCTTATCGGATTGAATTTTTAAGGATTTGAGAACACTTGATGTATGTCTTGCATGTGCTTATCCGTGCTGACAATGGGATATTCACGTGATCTACTTGATGTATGTTTTGGTGATCAACTTGCGGGTTCAGTGACCTTGTGAACTTATGCATAGGGGTTGGCACACGTTTTCGTCTTGACTCTCCGGTAGAAACTTTGGGGCACTCTTTGAAGTTCTTTGTGTTGGTTGAATAGATGAATATGAGATTGTGTGATGCATATCGTATAATCATACCCACGAATACTTGAGGTGACATTGGAGTATCTAGGTGACATTAGGGTTTTGGTTGATTTGCGTCTTAAGGTGTTATTCTAGTACGAACTCTAGGATAGATCATACGGAAAGAATAGCTTCGTGTTATTTTAATATGGACTCTTGAATAGATCGATCAGAAAGGATAACTTTGAGGTGGTTTCGTACCCTACAATAATCTCTTCTTTTGTTCTCCGCTATTAGTGACTTTGGAGTGACTCTTTGTTGCCTGTTGAGAGATAGTTATATGATCCAATTATGTTATTATTGTTGAGAGAACTTGCACTAGTGAAAGTATGAACCCTAGGCCTTGTTTCCTAGCATTGCAATACGGTTTACGCTCATTTTTATCGCTTGCTACCTTGCTGTTTTTATATTTTCATATTACAAAAACCTATACCTACCATCCATATTGCACTTGTATCACCATCTCTTCGCCGAACTAGTGCACCTATACAGTTTACCATTGTATTGGGTGTGTTAGGCACTCATGAGACTCTTTGTTATTTGGTTGCAGGTTTGCTTGAGAGAGACCATCTTCATCCTACGCCTCCCACAGATTGATAAACCTTAGGTCATCCACTTGAGGGAAATCTGCTACTGTCCTACAAACCTCTGCACGTGGAGGCCCAACAACGTCTACAAGAAGAAGGTTGCGTAGTAGACATCAAGCTCTTTTCTGGCGCCGTTGACGGGGAGGTGAGTGCTTGAAGGTATATCTTTAGATCTTGCAATCAAATCTTTCAGTTTCTTGTTTTATCACTAGTTTAGTTTATAAAAGAAAACTACAAAAAATGGAATTGAGGGTGCCTCATATGCTTCATCTTTTTAATGTCTTTCATGAAAATGATGGGAAGGAAAATTGTGCTCAAGTACTAGAAGAAGAATTACATAGAATGCTTGGCATAAAATATGTGAATGATCAGCATGATTTTAATGTTGTTAGTATGAATTCTTTGAATACCCATGATGCTAATGATATGCAAAGCCACAAGCTTGGGGATGCTATGTTTGATGAAGATGATATGTTTAGTCCCCCAAGTTTTGATGAGCAAATTTATTATGATGAAAGCATGCCTCCTATTTATGATGATTATTGTGATGACACGTATTCTATAAATAATAAAGATAACCATGAAACTTGTCATCATGATTTTAATTTTCAATTGGATTATGCTTCACATGATAGTTATTTTGTTGAGTTTGCTCCCACTACTATTGATGAGAATAAATTTCCTTATGTGGAGAGTAGTAAAATTTCTATGCAAGTAGATCCTGAAAAGAATGCTTTATGTGATGGTTATATTGTTGAATTCATTCATGATGCTACTGAAAATTATTATGAGGGAGGAACATATGCTTGTAGGAATTGCAATAATAACAAGTTTCCTCTCTATGTGCTTAAAATCTTGAAGTTATGCTTGTTTTGCTTTCCTATGCTAGTTGATTCCTGTTCTCATAAATTGTTTGCTCACAAAATCCCTATGCATAGGAAGTGGGTTAGACTGAAATGTGCTAGTCATACGCTTCATGATGCTCCCGTTATGTTTCAATTCTTCTCTTTTATGTGAGCATCATTGTCATCATCATGCCTAGCTAGAAAGGCATTAAAGAAAAGCGCTTCTTGGGAGGCATCCCAATTTTACTTTTCTCCTTTGATTTTGCTACTTTTTAGTAATAAATAATTCATCTAGCCTATTTTTATATGTGGTTTTATGTTTTAATTAGTGTTTGTGCCAAGTAGAACCTTTGGAAAGACTTGGGTGCAGTCTTTGCGATCTTGCTGTAAAAAACAGAAACTTTTGCGCTCACGAGATTAGCTGCCATTTTTTACTGGAGAGTGATTTTAGGTTGATTCTTTTTTCAGATGATTAATAGACAAATTACTCACGTCCACCAATTTATTTCAGAATTTTTGGAGTTCCATAAGTATTTGTTTAAGTCATATTACTACAGACTGTTCTGTTTTTGACAGATTCTGTTTTCTATGTGTTGTTTGCTTATTTTGATGAATCTATGAGTAGTATCAGAGGGTATGAACCATAGAGAAGTTGGAATACAGTATTTATTACAAAATATGAATTTATAATGAGTTCACAACAGTACCTAAGTGGTGATTTATTTTCTTATACTAACGGAGCTTACGAGTTTTCTGTTAAGTTTTGTGTTGTGAAGTTTTCAAGTTTTGGGTAAAGATTCGATGGACTATGGAATAAGGAGTGGCAAGAGCCTAAACTTGGGGATGCCCAAGGCACCCCAAGGTAATATTCAAGGACAACCAAGAGCCTAAGCTTGGGGATGCCCCAGAAGGCATCCCCTCTTTCGTCTTTGTTCATCGGTAACTTTACTTGGAGCTATATTTTTATTCACCACATGATATGTGTTTTGCTTGGAGCGTCATTTTCTTTTGTTGGGATTTGCTTCCTGTTACTTAAAATAATGTTTTTCATCTTTATTTTCAATAAAAATGTCAAGGATAGCCTTTACCATGCTTATTTTGCAAGTATACATGTTGCTGTTTCAAAACAAAAAGTTTATCGCTGTTGCAAAAATTCTCTAGAAAATCCAGAATATGATAAAATATTGAAACTTTTTGGATAATAAGCTTTGATAAATTTTCTACAGTGTGGAAGAATTCAATAATGTTTGGAGTTATGGAAGTATGATGAATCTTGCATTCTTTACAGACTATACTGTTTTGGTAGATTGCTGTTATGTTTGCATTGTTTGCATATGTTTGCTTGTTTAATGATTCTATTTGAGGATAGGAGTATTAAATATGCATAGGCATTTAGTATGCAATGTTGAATAATAATTTTAGTGATTTGTTACAGTATAAAATGATAAGGTTTTTGCATTAGTTTATACTAACTTATCTCATGAGTTCTTGTTGAGTTTGGTGTGGATGAAGCTTTCGAGATTTAGGAAACCGTGATATGAGAGGAATTAATGAGACACAAAAGCTCAAGCTTGGGGATGCCCAAGGCACCCAAGATAATGTTTCAAGAAGTCTCAATCATCTAAGCTTGGGGATGCCCCGGTAGGCATCCCACCTTTCTTCTTCAACAATTATCGGTTAGTATCGGTTGAGCCTAAGTTTTTGCTTCTTCACATGATGAGTGCTATCCTTGAAATGTACTTTTATTTTGTTTTGCTTGTTGTTTGAATAATATCCCAAGATCTAAAATTCTTAAATGTTACAGAGTCTTCACATAGTTACATAATTATTCGACTACTCATTGATCTTCACTTATATCTTTTGTAGTAGTTTGTCATTTGCTCTAGTGCTTCACTTATATCTTCCTAGAGCATGGCGGTAGTTTTATTTTGTAGAAATTATTGATCTCTCATGCTCCACTTATATTATTTTGAGAGTCCTAAACAGCATGGTAATTTTCTTTAGTTATGAAACTAGTCCTAATATGATAGACATCCAAGATGGTTATAATAAAAACTTTCATATAGAGTGCATTAAATACTATGATAAATTTGATACTTGACAATGGTTTTGAGTTATAAAGGTGGTAATGTTAGAGTCATGCTAGTTGGGTAATTGTGAAATTGATAAATACTTGTGTTAAGGTTGGCAAGTCCCGTAGCATGCACGTATGGTAAACGTTGTGTGACAAATTTGAAGCATGGGGTGTTCTTTGATTGCTTTCCTTATGAGTGGTGGTCGGGGACGAGCGATGGTCTTTTCCTACCAATCTATCCCCCTAGGGGCATGCGTAGTAGTACTTTGCTTCGAGGGCTAATAAACTTTTGCAATAAGTATATGAGTTCTTTATGACTAATGTGAGTCCATGGATTATGCGCACTCTTATGTTTTCGCAATTTGCTAGCCTCTACGGTACCGTGCATTGCCCTTTATCACCTTGAGAGTTCGTGCAAACTTCGCCGGTGCATCCAAACCCCGTGATATGATACGCTCTATCACACATAAGCCTCCTTATATCTTCCTCAAAACAGCCACCATACCTACCTATTATGGCATTTCCATAGCCATTCCAAGATATATTGCCATGCAACTTTCCACCGTTCCGTTTATTATGACACGCTCCATCATTGTCGTATTGCTTTGCATGATCATGTAGTTGACATCGTATTTGTGTCAAAGCCACCTTCATAATTCTTTCATACATGTCGCTCTTGATTCATTGCGTATCCCGGTACACCGTCGGAGGCATTCACATAGAGTCATATTTTGTTCTAAGTATCGAGTTGTAATTCTTGAGTTGTAAGTAAATAGAAGTGTGATGATTTTCATTATTAGAGCATTGTCCCATGTGAGGAAAGGATGATGGAGAGTATGATTCCCCCACAAGTCGGGATGAGACTCCGGACGAAAAATTAAAAAAAAAGAGGCCAAAGAAGCGCAAATAAAAAAAGAGGCTAAAGAAGCCCAAACAAAAAAAAGAAAAAAAATGAGAGAAAAAGGGAGAAGGGACAATGTTACTATCCTTTTTCCACACTTGTGCTTCAAAATAGCACCATGATCTTCATGATAAAGAGTTTCTTATTTTGTCACTTTCATTTACTAGTGGGAATTTTTCATTATAGAACTTGGCTTGTATATTCCAATGATGGGCTTCCTCAAAATGCCCTAGGTGTTCGTGAGCAAGCAAGTTGGATGCACACCCACTTAGTTTCTTTTGATGAGCTTTCATATATTTATAGCTCTAGTGCATCCGTTTCATGGCAATCCCTACTCCTCGGATTAACATCAATTGATGGGCATCTCCATAGCCCGTTGATTAGCCGCGTCAATGTGAGACTTTCTCCTTTTTGTCTCCTCACATAACCCCCATCATCATATGCTATTCCGCCTATAGTGCTATATCCACGGCTTGCGCTCATGTATTGCATAAGGGTTGAAAAGGCTGAAGCGCGTTAAAAAGTATGAACCAATTGCTCGGCTTGTCATCGGGGTTGTGCATGATGGGAGCATTTTGTGTGACGAAGATGAACCATGGCCAAACTATATGATTTTGTAGGGATAAGCTTTCTTTGGCTATGTTATTTTGATAAGACATAATTGCTTGGTTAGCATGCTTGAAGTATTACTATTTTTATGTCAATATTAAAACTTTGTCTAGAATCATTTGGATCTGAACATTCTTGCCACAATAAAGAAGATTACATTGATAAATACGTTAGGTAGCATTCCACATCAAAAATTCTATTTTTATCATTTACCTACTCGAGGACGAGCAGGAATTAAGCTTGGGGATGTTGATACGTCTCCAACGTATCTATAATTTTTGATTGTTCCATGCTATTATATTATCCATCTAGGATGTTTTATATGCATTTATATGCTATTTTATATGATTTTTGGGACTAAACTATTAACCTAGAGCCCAGTGCCAGTTTTTGATTTTTTCCTTGTTTTTGAGTATCGCAGAAAAGGAAAACCAAACGGAGTCCAATTGACCTGAAATTTCACGGAGATTATTTTTGGACCAGAAGAAGCCCACGGAGTATCGGAGATGGGCCAGAAGAGTCCCAAGGATCCCACGAGGGTGGGGGCGCGCCCTACCCCCCTGGGCACACCCCCTACCTCGTGGCCGCCTCGGAGACCCCCATAACTTGTTCCCGACGCCAACACCTCTTATATATACCCAAACTTCCAGAACATAACCTAGATCTGGAGTTTCCGCCGCCGCAAGCCTCTGTAGGCACCAAAAACCAATCGGGACCCTGTTCTGGCACCCTGCCGGAGGGGGGTCCCTCACCGGTGGCCATCTTCATCATCCCGGTGCTCTCCATGACGAGGAGGGAGTAGTTCACCCTCGGGGCTGAGGGTATGTACCAGTAGCTATGTGTTTGATCTCTCTCTCGTGTTCTTGATTCGGCACGATCTTGATGTATCGCGAGCATTGCTATTTAGTTGGATCTTATGATGTTTCTCCCCCTCTACTCTCTTGTAATGGATTGAGTTTTCCCTTTGTAGTTATCTTATCGGATTGAGTCTTTAAGGATTTGAGAACACTTGATGTATGTCTTGCATGTGCTTATCTATGGTGACAATGGGATATTCACATTATCTACTTGATGTATGTTTTGGTGATCAACTTGCGGGTTCAGTGACCTTGTGAACTTATGCATAGGGGTTGGCACACGTTTTCGTCTTGACTCTCCGGTAGAAACTTTGGGGCACTCTTTGAAGTTCTTTGTGTTGGTTGAATAGATGAATCTGAGATTGTGTGATGCATATCGTATAATCATACCCACGGATACTTGAGGTGACATTGGAGTATCTAGGTGACATTAGGGTTTTGGTTGATTTGCGTCTTAAGGTGTTATTCTAGTACGAACTCTAGGATAGATCGAACGGAAAGAATAGCTTCATGTTATTTTACTACGACTCTTGAATAGATCGATCAAAAAGGATAACTTTGAGGTGGTTTCGTACCCTACAATAATCTCTTCGTTTGTTTTCCGCTATTAGTGACTTTGGAGTGACTCTTTGTTGCATGTTGAGAGATAGTTATATGATCCAATTATGTTATTATTGTTGAGAGAACTTGCACTAGTGAAAGTATGAACCCTAGGCCTTGTTTCCTAGCATTGCAATACTGTTTACCTCACTTTTATTGCTTGCTACCTTGCTGTTTTTATATTTTATATTACAAAAACCTATACCTACCATCCATATTGCACTTGTATCACCATCTCTTCGCCGAACTAGTGCACCTATACAATTTACCATTGTATTGGGTGTGTTGGGGACACAAGAGACTCTTTGTTATTT
The DNA here is from genome assembly GCF_002575655.3 of Aegilops tauschii subsp. strangulata. NCBI lineage: Eukaryota > Viridiplantae > Streptophyta > Magnoliopsida > Poales > Poaceae > Aegilops > Aegilops tauschii. The sequence continues at coordinate 362,679,196 of NC_053039.3, forward strand.
GGTTGCAGGGTTGCTTGAGAGAGACCATCTTCATCCTACACCTCCCACAGATTGATAAACCTTAGGTCATCCACTTGCGGGAAATTTGCTACTGTCCTACAAACCTCTGCACTTGGCGGCCCAACAAGGTCTACAAGAAGAAGGTTGCGTAGTAGACATCACCTGGCTATATGTGTGCTCCAAGGTTCGCAATTGCCACGTTCGGGTTGCGTTTGGCTCTTCTCCTCTTCGAGAAGACGAACAATGATGTTACTACTACTGCTTCTACAGTATCGAATCCACTACTGCATGTCCGTCCACCGCGAGCGGGAGGGATAGCTTGTTGTAGTACTACTACAAGCAAAAGCCTGTTCTCGTCTGCGAGCCACCGCGCGCATGGGCGAGAGAGAAGGCGTGTAGTAGTAAAATCAAGCTTCTCCTTGTTGTACGAGTTGACGCGACACATCATTGCACTGGCCCCACATGGTTGCCTCTAAACTTGGCTGAAAGACCTGCGGTGTATAATACTCTATATGCTCCAACCTCTAACATTTACCCCACCACAAATTAAAATATATATTCCTGTCTTGACCAGATGAGCGTGCAAACTACAATCACCAGGATGACAGGTAGGGCCAGAAGATTATTTTAATAAAAAAAGCATGGAGCAGACCCCAACGATTTTAAGCTTACAGGCACGGTACGCGCTATCCTAGACTACTCTACACATGAAACTGCCACACGAGCGTCCGGGCTGCGCTTGGCTCTTCGCCTCTTCGGGAAGTCGAACAATGATGGAGTACTACTATAGTGGAGGAGTACTACCATATGCTTCTGGCCATCTGACACCGATTGAACTGCTACATGTCCACCGCATGCGGGAGGGAGAGCGTGTAGCGAACGAAAGCTTCTCCTAGTCCTGCCAGCCAGCACACTCATGGGCGAGGGAGGGACGCAGCTTCATTGACTTACTCCTCCTGCCTTTGTGTGTATGACAGGTGGTCCCAACAGGTGGGTGGCCCACCTGTCATGTAGCCACAGGTAGGTGCGGTTAAGGCGAGAGGGCGTTGTAGTAATCAAACTTCTCGGTCTTGTATGAGTTGACGCGACACATCAAAGCACTGCACTCGATATATTTCAATTATTTGCGTTTACCGATGCATTAATTACAACGCATGCTTGCATGTCGTGGCTCTCCTTTTGATACTTGCATTTGTTGATTTAATGCACCTTGAAGTAGTATGAATATGTGATAGTAAAGCTTTGTAATGCCCCGGCCCTAATAAAGCGAGAGATGGTTGTGCACGAGGAGGGCGAGATCATGCAGACGGAACAGGACCCGACGATGGAGCTCTCTATGGTCTCGATGGACCTCACCTTGCTCCACTGCCGCTTGTGCCTCCGCCCCTTGAAGCCTCCAGTGTATGAGGTTCGAATACACCTCGTCCGTTCGGCTGATCGAGCAAGGTGCAGGTTTCTTGATTGATGTGATGTTCGATTGATTTGTTCAATGCATGGGAGGGCACCTGGCCTGCGCGGACTGCCGCGTCGAGCGCCCCGGGAACCAGCGGCAGTGCCAGAAGTGCGAGCGCGGCGGTGGCTTCGACATGCGGAACACGGCGGTGGACTCCGTCCTCTCCTCGGTGAGGGTGGAGTGCCCGCACGAAGGCTGTGGGCTCTACGTCACTTCCCACAAGCTCACCGATCACCAGAGCGTGTGTCTGCTCGCGCCCTGCAAATGCCCCGTGCCCGTCTGCGGCTACGAAGGCCCGCCGCCGGCGCTCTCCCACCACATCAGCACCGTGCATCCCATGCCCATGCACAGGATCCAGTACGGCAAGGTGCTCCAGCTGCAAGTGCCACTGTCAGAGCCACGGCTCTTGCTGTTCGCGGAGGAGGACGGCCGCGCGTTTTTCTTTGTCGACGGCGTGCTCGACATCGGTGCGCCTATCACAGTGTAGGTCATTTGTGTTAGAGCGGGGTCATCCCACTACCGCACTACGTGGCCATGCTGTGGGCGAACGGCCCGCCGGGGGAGCCCCAGGCAGGACCGATGCCGTCAAGGTGGAAATGGAGGTGACAAGCAGCAAGGATCCCGCCGACGTCGCCGTGCACGAGCTGACCTTCTTCACAGTTCCGCCCAAGCTGCTGGGCGGGGCTAAGCTGGTGTCCATCCACATTCAGATTAACAAGCTCACGTCCTAAATGATTCTACAGTGCCTTCTGTTTATCTTAGTAATATGCTAATATAGGGGTTAGCTCGGTCTACTTTAGCTTAAGAGATGGTGGGCTTTGGTGGCGATGCAACAATTACTTCGACATCAGATCAGCAGTTAAAGTAATTTCCAACAGTCGAACATATATTTTGTGTCTGTTGGATATAAAGATCCTTTGGGTAAGAAGTATAACTGCTTATAAGAAGTAAGTATAAAAACTTATATGCTTGTTTGTTCAGGAAGTGTTGCATACTTGTGCGAGTTGACGCGACACATCAAAGTAGTACTACTAGTAGTACTCCCTCCAATCCTAATTTCTCTGTGCATGAGGCTGGTCATAGTGGGAGTAACATAGATGCCACATAAGCAAAAATGATGAGGTGGCAAGTAAAATGAGGAGAGGCAAATAGAGTAACATAAGGCTGGTCATAGTGGGGAGTAACTTAGACTAGTGTTATGCATATGACACTAGTCTAAGTTATTACCTTCATAATGCAAAGTAACATAATAGTAGTATCATAGATGGCTTCATTTATTAGCTCATAGACTCATCTTGTCTTGGAAAGCGCTATTTACAGTAACATATTATGTTACCACCTCTTATTAATTACTTGCCACATAAGTAGAATTTTCTCGAAGTGCGCTATGTTACTAGTTAAGTTACTCACACTATGACTAGCCTAATATGTTACCATCACATAGCGCTTTCCAATGCAAAATGAGTCTACAAAGTAATAAATGAAGACATGTAGTACTATGTTATCACATATATCACACTACCCACTATGAAGGTACTAGTAACATATACTAGTAACTACTCCCTCCTTCCATCTATATAGGGCCTAATGCATTTTTTAAGACCGCCTTTGACTATTGACAAGATTAATAGTACATGACATGCACAATGTGAAAATTATATCATTGAAAGCTCCTTTCACACACGAATTTAACGGTGTGCTTTGTGTAAGTTGCATGCCATATATTATTGCTCTAATATTTGGTCCAAGTTAGCCTCGAAAAACACATTAGGCCCTATATAGATGGAAGGAGGGAGTAGTCTATGTTACTCTCCACTATGACCAGCCTAAGTCGAGGCGCGGATACCAACGAGGGCCTGGTTGTGTCTATACTTGGACAACTCACCCGACTGCATGCGCACCAGGCAGACGAAGCTCGTGTCGTGTTGGTGCCGTGTGCGGCCTGCACATTAACCAAAACCTTGTGCCTCCATCCTAGCCTCTGCGTTTTAAACCTATGATAGAGCCAATCGGATGGTTGAGAACACTACAATTCATAGCTACAGATGCGTGTGTGAGAGAGGACGAGTGCGTGCGTGCACCTCCTCTCTTCTTGTATAACATACTAAACTCAGAGTACAAGTGTATGTGGGTGGCATCGACCTAGGGAGCAGTGATGGTGCGTGCGAGAAGTCCCGAGAGATAGGTGTAACGCGTCTGAAAAAAAAGACTAGTCTATAGCTTGCCACGAGGCTATTCCTGTCGAACGCCCCAATAAGCGTAAGATATGTATCCGACGGTGCCGGTTTTTGCACGTACACAGCAGTAGAAAAAAAACTAGTACCATGGCATATGCTGCACCATGGTCGAGAACACGTGCCCACGTTACGCCATCCGGGAATAGTGCCGCACTTCGAAACTAGAACGGTCAATAATTTTTGAGCGCGTCTCGTCACATTCCAAATTACTACTACTACCACGCTATATTTAATTGCAAACCTGTTCACACCGATCACAACCTAAACGGTTTCCCACTTAGGAGCGTATTAGTAGTACTCGGTTATAAATACTACTATGCCAAGATGACTGCACATTCCTCCTCAACTCCTCATCCACAAAAAACAATCAAGTCAATCAAGGCATGGCCAGCGTGAGTTCTGGGTCGAGAGATTTCCACCAGGGAGAGGTGAGCATGGAAGAGGCAGCACGAGAGATGTCCCGCCTCGCCGCGAAAGCAGCCGACATGTCTAGCCGCGCAGCAGTAGGAGCACAGAGGTCCCGCCACGCCGCCGAAGCAACACGGAGGTCCCGCCACGCCGTCGATGTAGCAGGCTGGTCCGGCCATGCCGTGGAAGCAGCAGAGATGTCTCGCCACGCTGCCGAAGCAGCACGGAGGTCCCGCCGTGACGCAGCGGCCTGGGAAAATTTCTCGCGGGCAGGCGAGGACTCTTACAGACGGATGCATGCAATGGTCTATAGCCAGATGGATCAGATCTCCGGCTGGGTGAGGTTGTAGGACGAGGCTACCGGCGTCATCCGGCAACTAGGGGAGGGCAATGCGAAGCTCCGGGCGGAGCGCGACCTGCTGAGGGCGAAGATCACCGGAAGGGCGAAGCAGGCGGAGGAGACCGCTGCCTTGTTGCAGAGGACGGGCGTCATCGTCAAGAAACTTATGGACGAGAATGCCATGCTCCGCATCGAGCGCAACAGGCTGGTGGAGGAATCCGTGGATGCTGCCATGCAGCATATTAAGGACATGAAACTGATGAAAGAGAATATCGCCGCTCGCCATGAGAACTAGTCTCCGCGACCTGCAGCGCATAAAGAAAGTAGAGATCAGTGAGCCAGATCGTAGTATGCGTCTTCCTTCTTCTTTTGCCCTTGTGTATTTCGGGCATAGCCGCATGTGGCTTTTTTAATTATCTTCCTAATTATGTAAGACAATTATTATGCACTCTCGTCGTCCTTATATATATTCACCAGTCTTGCTATAAGTCGCAGTAGATGCTATATAGGTCCGTCGGATCTTACATCAAGATCCGTGCAAAATTTTCTTTTCTGATTTTCTTTTTTCTCTCTTAAATCTCAGTCGAGTGAGACATTGCCACGCCATTAAACAGAGGCTCGGGCGCCATTAATGGAGACCTTGGGAGAGAGGTGGACGACAGATGGAGGTCAAAGGGCTCTCCTCCCGATAAGCACGCGCAGGGGTCTGATCGGATGCCTCCCGTACTCAAATAGCTATCCTGTACGGCGCCTCCTAGCTAATAAAAAAAGGGGACGCGTGGCGGCACGTAACTGGTAAATAGAACGCCCACGGTTTCAATAACACTACTTGTGTTTCTAATTGTAACATGACAACACTAGTTCCAAAATGACTTTGTTGATTATTAACGTGTGTGCCTTCGCAAATCGGACAGCAAATTACCACATCATGTTGGTGCCTTGACATGACACCAAGCCAAGTTTCATGATTTTCATGCGTGTTTCGGATTGACAGGAATTAAAAAACCAAGTTTCTCAATGTTTCCAGCCGAGCCACGACGCCTGGATGTTTGAATTTCATTCCCATTTCTTGCATGGGGCCTAGAAATTTATCCGAGGACACACATGTGATTTTTCAACCAGCTTTGGCGCACTGGAGCATGTGCTTGTATTTCAAATTGAAATTATGCACACAAAGGTGACACGTTCTCTCTCAGAACCACGAGCCTTCTTGAGAGAAGCTCCGGTTTGCAAGAAACTTATACAAAAACTTGTTCCTATTTTGCCATTTTTTTTACCACAGCATGGTAGTACCATGACATGACACCATGCCAAGTTTCATGATTTTCAGGCGTGTTTTGGATTTACAAGAATTTTAAAACCAATCTTCTCAATGTTCTCGGCCGAGGCACGATGCCCAGATGTTTGAATTTCATTCCCATTTCTTGCATGGGACCTAGAAATTCACCCGAGGACACACATGTGATTTTTCAACCAACTTTGGTGCACGGGAGCACGTGCTTGTAGTTCAAATTTGAATTATGCACATTAAATGAGCAAAAACTCAATTAATGTATACAAAAGGTCAAACAAACCCGGAATAATTCCAAAATTTAACAGGGCACTCATGTAGTTCTATGTTGCCTCTATAAAGAAACTCAAGGGGGGGCAGCGTATATTGTTTCGCACTCAAAGGTGACACGTTCGCTCTCAAAACCACGAGCCTTCTTGAGAGAAGCTCCGGTTTGCAAGAAGGTTATACCAAAACTTGTTCCTATTCGGCCAATTTTCTTACCACAGCATGGTAGTACCATGACATGACACTATGCCAAGTTTCATGATTTTCAGGCATATTTTGGATTTACAAGAATTTGAAAACCAAGTTTCTCAATGTTCTCGGCCGAGCCACGATGCCCAGATGTTTGAATTTCATTCCCATTTCTTGCATGGGACCTAGAAATTCACCCAAGGACACACATGTGATATTTCGACCAGCTTTGGTGCACGGGAGCATGTGCTTGTAATTCAAATTTGAATTATGCACATTAAATGACCAGAAAATCAATTAATGTATAAAAAAGGCCAAACGAACCCGGAATAATTCCAAAATTTAACAGGGCACTCATGTAGTTCTATGTTGCCTCTGTAAAGAAATTCAAGGGGGCAGCGTATATTGTTTCGCACTGAAAGGTGACATGTTCCCTCTCAGAACCACGAGCCTTCTTGAGAGAAGCTCCGGTTTGCAACAAGATTATACCAAAATTTGTTCCTATTCGGCCATATTTTTACCACGGCATGGTAGTACCATGACATGACACCATGCCAAGTTTCATGATTTTCAGGCGTGTTTTGGATTTACTAGAATTTTAAAACCAAGTTTCTCAATGTTCTTGGCCGAGCCACGATGCCCAGATGTTTGAATTTCATTCCCATGTCTTGCATGGGACCTAGAAATTCACCCGAGGACACACATGTGATTTTACCAACTTTGGTGCACAGGAGCATGTGCTTGTAGTTCACATTTGAATTATGCACATTAAATGACCAGAAACTCAATTAATGTATAAGAAAGGCCAAACGAACCCGGAATAATTCCAAAATTTAACAAGGCACTCATATAGTTCTATGTTGCCTCTGTAAAGAAAATCTGGGGGGAGGCAGCGTATATTGTTTCGCACACAAAGGTGACACGTTCCCTCTCGTAACCACAAGGCTTGTTGAGAGAATCTCCGGTTTTGCAAGAAGCTTATACAATGCTTGTCCCAATTCAGCCAAGAATTATATACATATGAAAATAGGGTTTAGATTAACCCGAACATCTCGCCACCTAGACCAATATACTCTGATTTAAATTCAACATAAAATGGATACAAATATTTGAATTGGAGATCGTATGTTACATGTAGTTTATAGTGTAGTATGATTACTGCTATATGCATGTTTTTTGTTATCAATATAATATTTAAATGATTGTATAACTTGACAACAATCGTATTCAAATAAGGAAAGTTGATTCAAATTTAGTCCATATGGTAGACAACAATATATAGGTTCATAGGGTGGAGTAAAATGTTCATATATGATGGAAGATCAAAATGTAGGACTACATCCATTATAAACCGCAAGGTCACCTAACGATATATTTGAATTCAACATAACGTGGATTCAAAAATTGAAATTCGAGATCCTGGCATTTGTAATCATATAAAAAGGGACATGACTCTTTATTTTGGTGGGAATTGATTTGGTTTTTGTTGTTGTTGAGGGAAGTGCGAATAGATTTGGTACTATACAGGGTAATCTTGTTCTCCCAATTTTTTTTACATTTTTCTTGTAGTTTTTTCAATGACATTTATAGTAATATAGTAAAAGGGGACATGACTCTCTTCTGTCTTGTAGGAATTGCTTTTTTGTACACGTTAAGTTTGTTGTGCCGAACAAGGAATCCAGACCTTGTTATCCCTAAATTTTAAGCTCGAGTATCTTTTGTCTCATCTACTTTGAAACTCCCGCCTCTTCAACCCACGCCGCACCTTGTTATCCCAAAATTTCGACGCGCGCGAAAACTCCCTCCTCATCTGAAATCGGTCCCGCAGCCCAGACACGCGAAATCCCCCTTCTACCCCTCAGCCGGAAATGCCGGCTCGACATCGCGGTGTCAAAGCCGGTGGGGGTACGCTGGTAACTTACCCTACATTTCGGACAAGCGTGTCCCTAAGCCATGGCTCCCCCTACCTTCCCCTGCGTCCCCACCCCCCATTCGTACACTGAGGCCGCCAAAACCCACGAAACCCCACGCTCCTCGGTCGGCCTCCCGACCGCCGCCCAGCCAGAGACTCTTCCCCGACGATGTCGTCCACCGCAACAGCTCGCCGTCCCTCATCCACCACACCGGATGAGGATCCGTCGTCGATCTCGTCGTCGCTCCGGATCAGCCGCCCAGTCCTCCACCTCCAAGGAGCTGCCTCGACGTTCGCTCGTCTATCGCGCCACCTCCATCTCCACAGCGCCGTCTTGACCTGCCCCACCGGAACCGCATCACCCTCACCAATTCCTCCGATGAAGCCGAGGCCAACTAGGCACCACCAAGGAGGTTCTGCACTCACCGCTGCATTTTATCTTTTATTTGATCTCACGGGGCTGCCGGTTCTCGATACCGAGCAGCCATGGCAGGCCTCCATCGACGGCGCCATCGCCGGCCACTTCATCCATGACGTCTCTCCCCCATGTGGTTGCTTCCTCGACGGCCACTTCGTGCTGCTGCTCTGCTCTGCTATTGTTGTCGGTCTCGCTGCTGCTCCGCTCTTGCTCTCGTTCGTGCTGCTGCTCTGCTCTTGCTCTTGCTCACACTGCTGCTGCTGGACGACCTCCGACAGCTATAGGAGTTGCTACTTTAGCACTCGCTCGCGGTTCTGCTACACGACTTGCTCTGTGCTAGTGTGTTCCCTGCTCGAGCGTCTGCTGATTTAGATCACTGCTTCTCTGCTACTAGTGCTCGAACGCCCTAAACATCTATTGAAATGCTCTTCTACTAGTTCAATCAGTTTCGACAGTAAAATTCAATTTCGACTGTAAAGTTCAGTTTCTTCAGTTAAGTTTCAGAGTAAACAGTATTTACAGCATCTGTCGGAGCGGCTGTGGCGCGGCTGATGCATTTTACATCTAGCACTTTTTGGTGATGTATTTTACATCATCTATTGCAGATGGTATTAGAGTCCCACTTCAGATTAACGTTGTCTGTCTTGTGCTGCTTTAGCCTCGCTACCGTACACCTCACTGGAGTTGCTCCAATGACGGAACCATCCATCACAGTGGAGCAGTACCCTCGGCGCCGTTTCCAAGGGCCTAAGATCTTCTTCCCTGCCTCCAACAGTCACACCAGCATCACCACCCTCCACGTCCAACCCAATGATGCTGAGGTCGACAAGGCTATGCCAAAGAGGTTGTACACTCGTTGCATCACTTTGTTACTCTGCATTCATGTCGATCCCTCAGGGATCCTCTGCTATGGAACTACTATGGTATTACTATTCGTGCATTTGGTTAGGAGTGGAGCAAAGCAAAACTGGAGGATTTTCTTCCTTTGGTGTCTCTTTCAAAGAAAAATGGTAGGAATTTTAATATCCAGTTGGAAGTCCTTTTCAAATTAATATGCATGAAGAACAGGACTAATTGCATTACCGGCATAATAAGATTCTTATTTTTTTCATTTTCATGTGGTTTGACTTTAATTTGACCATGTTTCTCCATTCATGTGTTCTTCCAATTCATGTGAACCAAACACCAAGGTTCACAGAAATCCTATGTTTCCAAATGCTCTGTTTTGCACGTGCATTCCTATCCTATTCCTGTGTTTTTCCTGTCCCTGCGTTTATAGAATCCTCCAATTCTAAGGAGCCCTTACAGATTTACTTCATTTTCAGATAGGCGTCAAAGAAAACCCTGTGTGTTATGTCCTGCTCCTATCGTGCCATCATCCACCCCACCTGAGGTGCACCATCGACGGAAGCGTTCACAGCAGCAGATATTCCCCCTGCAAACTTTATTTCGCTGCCTCAGATCATCTTCCCCGTTGCCAGGAGCCACGCCAACTGCATTACCATCATCGACTGAGCAGATGAACCTGAGGACTACACAGTTCCGTAAGAGAGGTCACAGTCTTTCGTGTTTGCTTACATTATACATCGGTTATTATTACCTGCTACTTTATCGTTCAAACTTGAGTTTTCAAATGCCCGTGGGTCTCATATCGAGGCAACAATGAATAGTATCTGTCTACTATCTGGTTCATCTAGGCTCTTCTATGTGGTTCATGTTGGGTGGGCAACAAACGGTAGATGATCAATTGTCTATCTTTTTAAACTGAAGCTATAATCTACCTGCTATCATTAGTTTTGGATCTATCCACTCGTTTGCTACCATCGGTCTTGATTTCTGCATGCAACCCTTAGGCCTTACAAAATCTAACTAATTTTTTATTATGCATGTCAGTTATTGTACACAATCGTACTGAACTTGTAGAGAAAAAGAGAAGACCGTTGCATGGGAATACAATGTCATGCAGACGCCGCTCCATGGTGGGCGAAGTGGCCCCCCTGCCGCCATTCCAGATTGTATTCCAGAGGAAGATAATAGTTCAGATGGGGATTCAGAGGGAGCTGACCACTCCTATTTACCACTTGAGGTGTTTGCTCTAACCTGGCATGCTGATGTTGGTCATATCATGCATATGGCGCCTTGCATTGCTTACGTTATTCATCTTATATGTCATCAGCTTAGTTTAGATTTGCTTTGTGTGAATGCCACCTGTTTGGTTTCTATATCATACTCCCACCATTCATAAATATTTGTCTTTTTAGAGATTTCAACAAGTGACTACATACGGAGCAAAATGAGTGAATCTACACTCTAAAATATGTCTATATACGTCTGTATGTAGTAGTCCATTTGAAATCTCTAAAAGGACAAATATTTAGGAACGGAGGGAGTATATGGGAATTATGCAATGCCATGTTTTTTCGCCAGTTATCATATATGTGAATTATGCACCACCATGTAGCTAGGAATCATATATGTGAATTATCTCATGCCATATTTTTTTCATTACGTATTCCATTTGTTGACAATCTGTGTATATTGAACTACTCTTCATGTGTATCAGCCATTTGAGCCGGTTATGGAAAAATTAGGAGTGAAAAGAAGATCTTCAGAGCAGGCAATGGTACCTGTTGAAGCATATATCTCGATGGTTACAGGGAGCTCCTCAGAGGAGGATTCAGAGACAGATGACCAGTCGTATCGCCCCCGAGGTGAAATGCTATAACTTGGCAAGGTTATATTGCTCATATCATGCATGTGGTGTCTTGCATTTCCATGCCATGTGCTTAGATTAGACATGCTTTGTGTGAATGCCTCCTGTTTGTTTTCTATATCAGATATGTGAATTATGCAATGCCATGTTTTCAGCCAGTTATCATATATGTGAATTATGCACCGCCATGTAGCCAGGCATCATATATGTGAATTATCGCATGCCATCTTTTTTTTCATTACGTATTCCATTTGTCGACAATCTGTGTATATTGAACTACTCTTCATGTGTATCAGCCATTCGAGCCGGTTATGGAAAAATCAGGAATGAAAACAAGGTCTTCAGAGTAGGCAATGGTACCTATTGAAGCATATATCTCGATGGTTATAGGGAGCTCCTCAGAGGAGGATTCAGAGACAGATGACCAGTCCTATATCCCACCTGAGGTGTATGCTCTAAGTTGCAATGTTTATATTTCTCATATCATGCATATGGTGTCTTGCATTGCTTAGTTTAGACATCATATGCACAATATTGAATTCCATTTGCTTAGTTTAGATATCATACATGCGAGAGCCAGCTGCTTAGTATATGAATCAATTATGTCAATTATATCATGCCATCATGTATACTTAGACAACATTTATGTGAATTATTTCATACCAACCTATTTTAGAAAGACATCATATAGTTTTGTCATGTCATCCTGTTTAGGTACACATCATATGTTGAATTATGCCATTATATCTTGTTAAGTTATCCATCATATATCTGAAACTGTGTCATGCTATCCTGTTTAGTTAGGCATCATATATGTGTAATTGTGTCATGCTGTCTTGTTTGCTTAGACAACATATATGTGAATTACCACATCTGTCTATCATACAATGTCTATACGTTCAATTTCTTTTCTTGTTTATCAGCCATTTGAATTGGAGGGGGTGATGGCAGTATCTTAGGGAGCAAAAACCCGTTCTTCACAAAAGACAGTGCTACCCGTCGATGCAGATAGAACCATGGTTGTACTGGCCCACAAACTTGCCCGACCACACATAATAGAGACTCTTCCAGATTGCACACTTACACCGTTGGGCAGAGAACCAGCTACAACCCATCTAACCCCAACCCCAGCGGATAGTAACCCACTTCTAGTTGACAAAGCACCATGTCCACCACAGAGTACCCCCACACGAGCAGTTTGTAAAGCAACTGCAGTGCCCAAAGCACGAAGACCACAACAGCGAACCCAAACTCCACATTTAAAGTAGAAGAGCAACTGTTCTCAGGTCAGATTCCGTAGCTATGGTTCATACTCCTTTGCTGTTGCATCAGTGTATTTACTCATACCAACTATTTTCGAATATGAAGGATCAATTGAAACTCCAATGGCGCAACAGGTATGTTTTAAACCTATTTCTTTAACTGGATTGCTATTCTAACTTCTTGCTCTATGTTGATTTTAGTTTCAGTTGTATAAACAGTTATGTTCTCATGTGATGCACATTACAAGTGTTGCCAATGTTGTGTAGTTTCTCACACTTATATTCTATCCATGCTGCTGTGTCTTCAAAATATATGAGTTGAACAGTGTCTCTATCTTGATTTGGCAACATAAACTAGAATGATATGGACAATACAGTGACCATAGTACATAGATATATGTTTGTTTCATGCTGTTATCCTGTCCACCTTACTACTGAACCAGTTTTTCAAAATGAGTTTGGTATACTACATGCTAAACATGTGATGTGTCTGCTTGTTTCTCTTGTAGTATGCAAACAGAATATTGGAGAAGAGCATCGCACTATGCAATGGTAGAGAAAGTAATGCAGATAAGGTTCAATATAGTGAGACAACCCTGTTGGTCTCCAAGAAAGGTGATAAAAACGATCTTGTAGACAGTGAGAAAACCCCACAGTCATGCGTTGATGTAGTGTTTGAGTTACTGGCGAGTACCGCTGGCACAAGCTCTTCGACCTCGCTGCCTGAATCACTTCGGCTTCTTCAGTCTCAGCTACAAGCTGAAAGGCATCAGTCAGCTGTGCTGCGGCAAGAAGCCAAAGGACTGAGGAAGTCCCTGTAGAATTCAGATGCGTACTTTCTTGTGCAACAGTAAGCGCTGGAGGATTTAAGCGCCAAACAAGAAAAAGTTAATAAGCTTGCTAAGCATCTTGCCAGCATTATGGGTACCCAGGATATTGTTTCTTGAGCTCTTCTGAAGTGGTTTCAGTTCTGGACTTGTTTTGTTGCGGCGTTTATTTGCACTGGTCGCCAACTTTGACGACCAGTGTATGTGATATGCTGCTTTGTTCCCTATATTTGCAATGGTAGCGAACTTTGATGCCCAGTGGATGTAATATGTGTAATAGCCATGCTAGCCTAGCATAAGTTGCTTGCTTATTTAGTTCCTTGGTGTTTTGTTTATTTGTTTGCTTGTAGTTAGTGCAGTTCTTTTTCCGCGGTTTGCTAGTGGCCGCAATAACCTGTTTCTAAAAACTAGGCCACAATAACCATGGGCTGCATATTTACTTTAGTTACCATGGGCCTCCTACGGGCCGTAGAAACAATGGGCCTCTAAGGGCCGTAGAAACAATGGGCCTTCTACGGGCCGTAGCATAAATGGGCCTTCTACGTGCCGTATGATCGATAGGCCAAACATGGGCCAATAACAGACCGCATTATGGCCTGTAAACGGGCTAGAGTTGGAATCGTCCGTTCATGGGCCAACAATAATGGGTTATCATTAATCGACCGTATTGGACGACGCTATGAAAATGGCCCAACGGATTAACGGGCTGCAAACGGGACGATTGTAACCGCGGGCTGAATTTGGCCCACAAGCAAAAAGGCCAATAACGGGCCGTAAGTAATCGAATGCTGGAAATGAGCCCAAGAATAAATAGGCCCTCAGAAGGCTGAAAGATAACACGGGTTGGAAACGGCCCAATGGAATAATGGGCCGTTAATGGGTATAAAGGGGTACACTGTTCATTGCGGGCCAGATTCACCACGGGCCGTTAATGGGCCAAGAGTTACAAATGGCCTCGTATGGGCCGAGAGACTTCATGGGCCATACATGGGCCGGAAGTTACAACGGGCTGGAACCATATTGGACAGCCCAGATGAAACTACTGGGCTTAATTCCGTTAGGCCGTGATGGGCCATGAGTTAGCGGGCCGTAAATAGGCTATATAGGAAAAGGCTTTCCGTGGGCCGGCCCGTTACCTTTTGACCAAGTCAAACGGGTCGGCCTTTTCACCGGAATGGGCCTCTGTTGGGCCGTGCCATGTGTCGACGTATCATAGGCGCCTCCTGTCCAATTAGTGGATGACATCTGTCCGAATGTTGAGCCAACACGTGTTTCCTCCGGCCAATGAGAATTTTACACGTGGAAAATCCCCATTGGTCCCGGCTGTTAACGCGTTATCGGATCCAAAACCGGACCCGATAGCTTAACGGCAAGCCGTTACGGTCGATGCCACGTGTCGGTCACCCTTGACGAAAGCACTTCTATGACGCGCGATTTATCATCATGGAAGTGGACACTTCCGTGATGATAATTTTGGTAATGTCATGGAACACTTCCACGACAGCACAGGTATGACTATCTTGATTCTGTCATAAAATCGTCATGGATGTACATGCATGACAGAAAACGTGACCTACTGTGGCAAAACACGTATCATCACGGAAGTGTCTTTTTTTTGTAGTGATGTATGATGTACGTACAACCCCGAAAAGTTTCAACTCCAAATTCGACCTACACTAATAGAAACAAAAAGACAAAATCTAACGTGAAGAATGTCCAAACAATATTCACGCAAAGTTGACAATATTCACATTCGAAGTTTTCTTTTTTGAATCTCTAACTGTTCATCAATTTTCATGCCAATCATGGTAAAAGGGCATGCTATTTTGTTTTTTGATTAGAAAATGTATAAGAAAATCATAGGAGTAGAAGGTCTATATGATTTGTCCCTTTGGATTGATGTTTCTATCCATGCCCTTGTATGTTTAGTTCATTTCCTATGATAATTAGTTTGAACAAACTTTATTTCTCATCTCAATCATGATAAAAGGGCATGTTATTTTGATTTTTTTATTTGGAATGTATAGAAAAATCATAATAGTAGCAAATCTACATGTGACAGAATCCTGGATTAGGGGGTGCTCTGCATGTCGGGTGCCCATCCTTTGGGTTGGGCCGAGCACCCCCTCCCCCAAGCCTATCACTGGTGGGCCACGCTCGCATATACTAGAAGCTTCAGGAAGGAATGGCCCGAAGACTTGTCGTATCGTCCAAGGCATATAGAGATAATCCTCGACACGTTTACTACTTAGGTACGGCTGACCATGCGTAAACCCTAGGCACCCCCGTACCTATATAAGCCAAGGTGCCAGGGCTGTAGAGGGGGGATTCATTCACATACGATCTCGTGGTAGACCACCTGTACTTTGTATCCCATCCACAATTAATACAAATAATGCATGACATAGGGTTTTACCTCTTCGGGAGGGCCTGAACCTGGGTAAACCTCATGTCCCTTGTGTCCTTGTTACCATCTAGTCAAGACTACCAGATCTGCCCCCCTACCTGAGATCCGCTGGATTTAGCCCCGACATTGGTGGCCTATGCAGGTCCCTCTAGGAAATTGAAGCACTCGATAGCATCAACCACCAATGATCAGGTCGGTGCCTGTCAGTGTACAAAAGTAGGGGCACACCTTTATACCCCTTTACTTGTGCACGGGCAGTCGGAGCCGCGCGCCACGGTCACACTAAGCATGGCAGAGGGAGGTAAGCCGAAGAGAAGCTGAAGCACAAGATGGCCAAGGCAACGCCAGGACCAGAGATACCAAAGAGCGAGAGGGCGAGGTGGACTCCCCCGGCAAGATCCTTGCCGGGGCAGGCCTCCGCGGCCCCGGCAAGAACCTTGCCGGGGCAACTTGCCCAAACACCAACAGAGCGAGCCGCCCTTGAGCCCACGGGTTCCAACCCAACCAACTACAATTGGACGAGGGCTCGGGAGGCACCTCTGTGGTGGCATGCAGATCTTCGTCAACACCATAGATATATGAGATCAGATGAGGACCAGAAGATGATGACCCTCGGCGGGATCCTTGCCGGGGACGACTGCGCGCCACGGCAAGACCCTTGCCGGGCCCCCGGCAAGGCCCTTGCCGAGGACATCAGCGGGGCCACTGCCAGGCCTGCACTAGCCAAGTTTCCATTGCCATTAGCATGCAGCTGCCAGCCCGACCAACTGGGCAGGCACTTGCGTGGCAAACATGCCACTTCCAGGCCATATCAGCAAGCGCCTACATGGCGGCATGCAGATCTTCGTGAAGACCATACCACCGCGCCACCTCAGCTGCCTGCCTGCCTACATGGCGCCACATGCATCGCTGGCCAGGGCGCGTGTCGAAGCGAAGAGGAGCGGCGATGGACGGGACGGGCCTCGCTCCCATCCCCGATAAATCTAGGGGACACCTAAGCGACGCATTAAATGCGTCTTGTCCTGTAACACGAGCGATAAGCTTGCAGCACTGCAGGCCTTTCCACCTCCTGTGTGCCACTGTGGCAGCTCCTTTCGACTATAAAAGGAGGCCCATGGCGTACTGGAGGAGGATTCGGCTCTTTGGAACTACACAGCCACCATAGCTACTTCGAGAGCTCAAGAACACTCAATACATCCACCAAAGCAGGACTAGGATTTTACGCATCCTCGCGGCCCGAACCTAGGTAAACGATCCTTGTGCTGATTGTTAATCCTGCTCTTCTCACAACCCCGCGCCCCAGCAACCGTAGGAGGGATTCTTGTGATCCCATAGGTGTCGTTTCCCACCGACATCTTTGGCAGAGTAGGAGCCCGGCAAGACCTCTCGCACCCACTCCGGCAAGCGCACCTCTTCGGAGTGTTGTGCTACCGTCGAGGACGTGCCAAAGAGCTCCACCGGCAAGAGCAAGAAATCCAGAGCTGAGCGACCGCAGACCAAGAAGGTGTCCGTTAAGGAGGATGGTACGGGAGGGGCTTTTACCATAAGCTCCACCCTTGACAGCAAATAGGAAGGCGCACTCGTCACCTTCCTGCGGGCGAATGTCGACGTGTTTGCATGGCAAGCATCCGACACCCCGATGTTCCCAGGGAGGTGATTGAGCACCACCTAGCTGTCTGTCCTCATGCGCGGCCCGTCAAGAAGAAGGTCAGGAAGCAGGCTCTGGAAAGGCAGGTGTTCATCACAGAGGAGAGCAGGAAGTTGGAAGCAGCAGGTTTGGTGAGAGGAGTGCTCCATCCGACGTGGTTGGCCAATCCGGTGGTGGTGCGCAAGGCAAATGGGAAGTGGAGGCTGTGTATTGAATACACAGATATCAATAAGGCTTGTCCCAAGGACCCCTCCCCGTTGCCGCGCATCGACCAGATTGTTGAGTCCACGGTCGGGTGTGATCTATTGTCATTCCTCAATGCCTACTCAGGATACCACCAGATCTTCATGACAAGAGAAGATGAAGAGAAGACATCATTCATCACCCCATGTGGTACGTATTGATTTTTACGGATTCCTTTCGGGTTGAAGAGTGTTGGCTCGACGTTTGCAAGAGCGGTCCAAATTGGTTTTGAACCCCAGCTCCATAGAAATATGGAAGCATACATGGATGACATAGTGGTCAAAACCAAGGACGGGGCAACTCTTGTACAAGACCTGGAAGAGACGTTTGCCAACCTGCGCAAGATCAACCTCAAGCTGAACCCTGAGAAATGTGTCTTCGGCGTTCTGTCCAGCAAGCTTCTCGGGTTCTTTGTGTCGCAGCGCGGGATCGAGGCAAACCCAGACAAAATCAAGGCTATTGAACAGATTGAGGTGCCCAAGCGGATCAAGGACGTGTGTCGGCTCACTCGCTGCGTTGCCGCCATGAGCCGATTCATCTCCAAGTCTGCCGAGCGCGCCCTCCCCTTTTTCAAAATCTTGAAGAAGGCAGGCCCAATGGAGTGGACCCCAGAAGCCGAGGCGGCGTTGCAGGATCTGAAGAAATACCTTTCCTCCACGCCAATACTGGTTGCGCCTAAACAACAAGAGTCATTGCTGCTGTATCTAGCGGCAACGAATCAAGTGGTCAGCGCCGCACTGGTGGCACAGAGGGAGGTCGACGGGGAGGCAGTGACGATGGCAGGACCGGCAGATGGCAAGCCAGAGATTCCCCCGGCAGGGCCTGGTGCCGGCAAGGCAAGGCCCCCAGCAGAGTCTGACGCCATCAGGGCGGTGCCCGCACAGTCAAGTGAAGTGGTGCAGAAGAGGAAGATGATGCAGCACCCCGTTTACTTTGTCAGCTCCCTCTTGCAGGGGACTAGGTCGAGGTACTCTGGTGTGCAGAAATTTCTCTTCGGCCTCCTTATGGCCTCGAGGAAGCTGCATCATTACTTCCAAGCCCACGAGATCACCGTCGTCACCCGCCTCCCGTTGCAACGGATACTGCACAACCCAGACGCAACCGAAAGGATTGTGGAGTGGGCCTTGGAATTGTCAAGCTTTGGGTTGAAGTTTGAAAGTACTTCAACCATCCAGAGCAGAGTCCTGGCGGAGTTCATTGCAGAATGGACCTCAACGCCGGACGAAGAGATCTAGGAAACCACTCTCCTCGTCAAGGAAACAGCTCGCGACTCGATTATGTACTTTGACAGAGCTTTTTCGCTGCAAGGAGCCGGTGCTGGTGTGCTGCTCGTCGCACCCACCGGAGAGCACCTCAAGTATGTAATCCAGATGCACTTTCCCAGGGAGATGTCCACCAACAACACTAGTGAATACGAGGGATTGCTTGCCGGTCTCAGGATCGCGGCAGACCTCGGAGTAAAAAAGCTCATCGTCCGGGGTGATTCACAGCTTGTCGTCAGACAAGTCAACAAGGATTATCAGAGCCCGTTGATGGAGGCCTACATAGATGAGGTGAGGAAACTGGAGGAGCGCTTCGACGGTATACAAGCAGAGCACGTTCCCCGAGCGGGGAACGACATTGCTGACTACCTGTCAAAGCGCGCTGCATTCAAGCTACCTGTGGAACTAGGTACCTTTTTGCTTCAGTTAACTCAACCATCCGTTGAGCCATCAATAGAGTAGAACAAGCGGAGGAAGTCAGGCCCCGGCAAGTACTTTCCCGCCGAGCCCCCAGGGGCTGCCGGCAAGGGTGTTGCCATGCATCCTAAGCCTGCCAAAGGACGGCTGGCTCCGGCAGGGCACCAAGCCATGGCCGTAGAGACGGCTGCCCCCATGGCGGAAGAGATGCCTTTGGTCCTTGTCGTCGAGCCCCAGGCTCCAGCATGGGCACAGCATACCATCCATTTCCTCCGGACAGGGGAACTTCCTGAGGAGCAGGAAGAAGCGGAAAAAGTAGCCCGTCAGTCTACCTTGTACCAGTTCGTCGATGACGTCCTGTATAGAAGAAGACCGAACGGTGTGAAATTGAAGTGCATCCCCCTGGAGGAAGGACTGGAGCTGTTGGCAGAGATACATGGAGGCATATGTGGCTCCCACATAGGGTCAAGGGCCCTTGCCGACAAGGCATTCCGACAAGGCTTCTTCTGGCCCACCGCCCTCCAGGATGCAACGACACTAGTAACCAAGTGTGAAGCGTGTCAGTTCCAATCAAAGAAGCTTCATCAACCAACTCAAGTCCTTCAAACAATCCCTCTCTCCTGGCCATTTTTGATCTGGGGGCTCGACATACTAGGCCCCTTCCCCCGTGCTATCGGGGGCTTTGAGTACTTGTATGTTGCATCGACAAGTTCACAAAGTGGCCGGAGGTGGAACCGGTGAGGAAGGTGACAGCACAGTCAGCCGTCAAGTTCTTCAAGGGACTAGTATGCCGTTTTGGTCTGCCAAACAGAGTCATCACCGATAACGGCACACAGTTCACAAGCCACACCTTCATGCAATACATCCAAGACCTCGGCAGCAAGGTCTGTTTTGCTTCCGTGGCACACCCTCGGAGCAATGGCCCAGCGGAGAGGGCAAATGCTGAAGTGTTGCGAGGCCTGAGAACGAAGAGCTTTGACAAGCTGCACAAGAGTGGAAGGCGCTGGATTGATGTGTTGCCGGCGGTTCTTTGATCGATCAGGACGACGCCAAATCGAGCCACCGGCCAGACACCCTTTGCCCTAGTATATGGGGCAGAAGCAGTTCTCCCCATGGAACTCATATACAGGTCACCTCGAGTGCTCGCTTATGATGAGCTTGAGCAAGAGCAGTTGCGGCAAGATGACGCAACGCTCCTTGAGGAAGATCGTCTTCGGGCGGCAGTGAGAGCAGCACGCTACCAGCAGGCCTTGCGCCGCTACCATAGCCGCAAGGTCCATTGTAACACCCCAAGAATCATGCTACAGTAACTCTCTGTGATTAAGCTAATCATGTTGCTAAACAGGGCTTGATCACATTGGAATCACATTTCTTTTCAAACTCCTAATTCAAACTTCAATTAAATTTAAAGTGGAACATAAAAGTTTTCAAAAATTTAAACAAAAATGTTCGGGCCATGCCAAATATTACAAGGGTAATTATACTAAAGAAAACATATTTTTATAAAATGCCTAAATAAATTAAATTGAAATAAAACAGAAAAGAAAATAAATAAACAAAAAGAAAATACAAAAGAAAACAAAACAAACAAAGAAAAAAAGGAGAAGGAGAAGCCCCCCCCCCCACTGGACCCTGGCCCAACTGGGCCGACCCCAGGCCCAGCCGGCCTAGCCCACCTCCCCGGGTCGCCCTCCCCTTCCCTGTTCCCCGACCGGGGTCGGAACAGGGGCAGGTCCCCGCCGCACCACCTCGCCGGCGACGGGGGAGGATAAGGCCGCCCCGACACCTCGGCCTCCGCCCATCCCTCCCACTTGCCCTTCTCGCTCGCCTCTGCGCCTCTCCCTCTCCCCCCCAGATCCACGCCGCTCCCTCCTTCCCCACCGCCCGAGCGCGGTCACCGACGTGCCGGCATCGTTTCCGCGGCCACCGAGCCCCGTGCTCCTCCCCGACGTGTCCACGAGCTCCGCCGCGTCTAGCCCGTCCTCCTCGACCACCTGCTCGAGCCGGGACCCCCTACATCACCCCCCAACGCCGTCGCCTTCTTCCTCGGGTCGCCGCCGTCTTCTTCGACTCCGGCGACTGCTGCTGCTCCTAAGCCTCTCACCGGCCTCCGTGTGCCGCGCGGTGAGCTTCTCCCCCTCCTCCCCTGTCCTTTCGCTCTCGCGCGCCCCCTAGCTGCTTCCCCACGCGCGCCCGAACGCAGCGCCGCGGAGCTCGTCGCCGGCGGGTCTCCGGTGACCAATTGGTCATGGGCGTATGCCCGTTAGCTTGACCGCATCGTGCAGCACCCGCCAAGCTGGTTAGTTTGGCCGCTCGCGCGCTCTAACGCCGCACCCGCTCCAGCCCGAACTCCGGCGCCGCTTCTGCTCGTCGCCGGCGCCGTTTCCGGCAGCTCCAGCTCCGGCCGGCCTCACCACGTGACACGGCGGGCTCTCCCCGTTCGAACGCGCCCGCCCGCGCCCGTGTAGGCCCCCTGTAGACGAATCCCGACGGGGCCGAGCGCCCTCCGCCGCGTTTTCATGCTCGCCGGCGTTCAACCGCCGGCCTGCTGAGCTGGCACACCTGGGGCCACCCCTGGGTCACTGCCAGCGGGCCCCGCAGGCCCCGTTGACTGGGTTGACCCCAGTCAACTGCTGACTGGGCAGGCCCCAGCCACTGACATGCGGGCCCCGCCGCATAATTAACAAAAAAAAATGTTTTTATAAATAAAACTAATTAACTAATCTAAATAGACTATGACAGGTGGGGTCGAGTAGTTAATTAATCTAATTTTAGTTAATTTAATCTTCTGATTAGTCCACTGTCTATGACAGGTAGGACCCACCTGTCTGGTTTGACTGGTCAGCCGACCTGTTGACCTGCTGACGTCAGCATTACCTCATGCTGACGTGATAATTCATTTTTTTTGCTAAAATCAAATAATTCCAGAAATTCAAATAATCTTTGAAAATTCATATCTTTTAAACCGTAACTCGGATGAAAATGTTTTCTAAATGAAAGTTGCTCAGAACGACGAGACAAATCCGAATACGCAGTCCGTTCATCCACCACACCTCCCTAACCTATCGTACTAGCAACTTTCCCCCTTCGGTCCGTCTGTCCGAAAACGCGAAACATCGGGAATACTTCCCGGATGTTCCCCCCTTCGCCGGTACCACCTACTGTCGCGTTAGGACACACCTAGCACCGCTCATTGTCATGTCACGCATCGTCATGCTTATGTTTGCATTGTATTTACTGTTTCTTCCCCCCTCTTCTCTCCGGTAGACTACGAGACCGACCCTGCTGCTGCCCAGTTCGACTACGGAGTTGACGACCCCTCCTACTTGCCAGAGCAACGAGGCAAGCCCCCCCCCTTGATCACCAGATATCGCCTATTCTTCTCTATACTGCTTGCATTAGAGTAGTGTAGCATGTTACTGCTTTTCGATATTCTATCCTGATGCATAGCCTATCCTTGCTACTACTGTTGATACCTTTACCTGCAATCCTACATGCTTAGTATAGGATGCTAGATTTCCATCAGTGGCCCTACATTCTTGTCCGTCTGCTGTGCTATACTATCGGGCTGTGATCACCTGGGCGGTGATCACGGGTATATATTTATATACTAAATACATGACACATGTGATGACTAAAGTCGGGTCGGCTCGTAGGAGTACCCGCAAGTGGATCTTTGTGGCGGAGCGACAGGGCAGGTTGAGACCGCCTAGGTGAGAGGTGGGCCTGGCCCTGGTCGGCGTTCGCGGATACTTAACACGCTTAACGAGATCTTGGTATTTGATCTGAGTCTGGCCATTTGGTCTATACGCACTAGCCATCTACGCGGGAGTAGTTATGGGTATCCCGGCGTCGTGGTATCAGCCGAAGCCTTCGTGACGTCAGCGACTGAGTGGCGCGCGCCGTGTTGGACCGCTTTGACGTAACCGCCGTGATCGTGTGGGTTGCTAGGTCTGCTCGCGGCCGTGTTCGCAACGTGCAGGTGTGCATAGGGCGATGGGCCCAGACCCCTGCGCGCTTAGGATTAGACCGGCGTGCTGACCGCTCTGTTGTGCTTAGGTGGGGCTGCGACGCGTTGATCTTACGAGGCCGGGCATGACCCAGAAAAGTGTGTCCAGCCAAATGGGATCGAGCGTGTTGGGTTATGTGGTGCACCCCTGCAGGGAAGTTTATCTATTCGAATAGCCGTGTCCCTCGGTAAAAGGACGACCCGGAGTTGTATCTTGACCTTATGACAACTAGAACTGGATACTGAATAAAATACACCCTTCCAAGTGCCAGATACAACCCGGTGATCGCTCTCTAACAGGGTGACGAGGAGGGGATCGCCGGGTAGGATTATGCGATGCTACTTGGAGGACTTCAATCTACTCTCTTCTATATGCTGCAAGATGGAGATGGCCAGAAGCGTAGTCTTCGACAGGACTAGCTATCCCCCTTTTTTATTCTGGCATTCTGCAGTTCAGTCCACTGATATGCCCCTTTACACATATACCCATGCATATGTAGTATAGCTCCTTGCTTGCGAGTACTTTGGATGAGTACTCACGGTTGCTTCTCTCCCTCTTTTCCCCCCTTCCTTTCTACCTGGTTGTCGCAACCAGATGCTGGAGTCCAGGAGCTAGACGCCACCGTCGACGACGACACCTACGACACTGGAGGTGCCTACTACTACGTGCAGCCCGCTGACGACGACCAGGAGTAGTTAGGAGGATCCCAGGCAGGAGGCCTTGCCTTTTCGATCATTGCTACTTTTGTGCTAGCCTTCTTAAGGCAAACTTGTTTAACTTATGTCTGTACTCAGATATTGTTGCTTCCGCTGACTCGTCTATGATCGAGCAATTGTATTCGAGCCCTCGAGGCCCCTGGCTTGTATTATGATGCTTGTATGACTTATTTATGTTTTAGAGTTGTGTTGTGATATCTTCCCGTGAGTCCCTGACCTTGATCGTACACATTTGCGTGCATGATTAGTGTACGGTCAAATCGGGGGTGTCACAAGTTGGTATCAGAGCCGACTGCCTGTAGGAACCCCCCTTTCCACACTCCTTGGCCGAAGTCGAGTCTAGACATTACAAAACTTTTACTAACATGGTTGTGTGTCTTACGGGCCCACGTCGCCATTGGGTGGTACTAGGATCTTTTACTCCTCGACCTTTACTCTGGGACTCTGAACTCTCTTCTACTCGAGTTAAACGAATTTACTAACTCTAACACTAGGATCCCGTGACCGCATTCACCCCAAAGTTGGATAAGCCATAGTTGTTTCTTAGAATAGTATTTTGAACAATTCACACACTGTCATTTGACTCCTTTGAAACGTCTTTGCTTTCAGATGGAACCCACGAGGCAGGTCGTTCGCCACACGACGGCCATTGGTGCCTCGGGATCACCTGCTGTGCTAGCTGAGATGATGACCTATCTGGGTTATCGCTGGCACCCTGAGTACACCGTCTACGAGGAGTACCAGGACTTTAACCAGGAGCAGTACCGTGCCATTGTCCACCTCTACTCGCGGGAGTATGACTCCACTACTGTTCTGCACACCGCACATGGTGTTGGTGTGACCATCGATATGGCTGTCCACGATGCTGCCTATGCTGCTCTGACACGTCTTCGTGGAGAGTATCGGGAGTTGGACACCTCCCCTTTCAGGCACATTGCTATCGCATCTGATGTTGGTGCGGAGGGATACTATACTGCTGCCTACTGCACTGTCACCCGAGAGCCCTTCTACCATCAGAACGTGGTTCTGCATGCTGATGGGCTGGATCGAGCTAACCGAGCTCTTCGCCACGAGATGTACACCACCCGTCGGCACCTTTACCGTGCTCTGACGCTGCTGCACCCCTTTGTCCGATCTGGACAGGTACCACGTACTGCGATCTACCCAGCCAGGACCGTGATGCCCCACGGTGTCGGCTGGCCAGAGGTGGGAGGCTACTCTCCTGCACTTGGTCCTCTTCTGCCACCTGAGCGTCGGGCTCTACACCTGAGTATCCGTGGCCCCCAGTCTGCTGACGTGGAGGGCTATCCGTTGCCTCACTACCAGCTGTCGGGCTACGATTACCTCCACAGTACCTCTTGGGACTGATGTAGGCTTGCTTGTAGTGTTAGATGCATTCGCCGCGAGCCTGTGTGCCGCCTATGATGTTTTAGTCTATGTACTGAACCTATGTACCGAACTCTATGCATGACCCCTTTTGTAAGTTATGCCGACTACTATGTAGTAGCTATCGTGCTCCTTCCGTTATGCATGTTTCATCATGAATGATTCTTGTCTTTGCAAATATTTCTCAATGCTGAACTACCCCTGTTATATATTAGCAGGATGGTTAGACCAGGTGGTCGTGCTCGTGGTGGCGATGCCCCACCACCACCTGAGTACATTGCTGGTATGATCCAACAGTTTGAACTGAACCGCCAGTTCATGGAAAATATGATGGCTCAGTTTCCTCGCCCCAATATGAACCAGCAGCCAGCCCAAGTGACTCTTCAAGATTTCATACGCCTCAACCCAACCATCTACCGCAGCTCAACTCAGCCTCTGGATGCTGATGACTGGCTCCGTGACATCACCTATGAGATGGAGTCTGCTGATGTAGCCCCTGCCAGCTATGTCACCTTTGCTGCCTTCTTCTTGAAGGGACCCGCAGCTCAATGGTGGGACAGCCACAGGCGTACTCTGCCAGCTGGAACAATCATCACCTGGCCAGACTTCCAAGCTGCTTTTCGTGCCCGCTTCATTCCTCAGGGAGTCATGGACCGGAAGAAGCGTGAGTTCCGCAACCTCACCCAAGGCAACAAAACTGTCGAAGCTTATCAGCGGGAGTTTCTGGACTTGTCCCGCTATGCTGAAGAAGACATTGCAACTGATGCATGCAGACAGGAGAAGTTCCGTGATGGACTACAAGCTGACATCAAGCTCGCACTTCGAGCGCATGACTTCGCCGATTTCGCCACCTTGGTGAATAAGGCCATCAATGTCGAGACTGGTCTGCGGGAATACCAGAGCTCTCAGAGGCGCAACCGTGACACGGGCTCATCTTCGGGCCCGCCCTCGCAGAAGCGAAAGATATGGATCCCGAACAGCATGTACCGTCCAAATGCACCTGCTCCAAGGAAATCTTATGCCGCACCGCGTCTGCCTCCTCCACCATCTAGGCAGTCAAAGGTACCAGCTCCCCCACCTGGGGCTCCTGTTCCCACTCCCGATAATGGTCTGTGCTTCAAGTGTGGTTAACCGGGTCACTTTGCCAAGAACTGCTATCAGAACCAGAATCAACTGGCCCTTCCAGCAGCTGGCCGTGGTAACAACCATCCCCGCAACAACAATGCTAAGTCTTATGGTCGTGCTCATGCCAACCACGTTGATCTCAGCGAAGCTCAAGACCAGCCTGCTACTGTGATGGGTACACTCCTCGTAAATTCAGTACCAGCATCCGTTTTATTTGATACAGGAGCATCCCATTCATTCATATCAGCAGAATTTGCATTCCTGCATGGCATTAATTACGAAGAGATAAACACTCCGCTAGTGGTACACACCCCTGCGGTCCAATGTCAAACCTCTATGGTTAGTCACGACGTTACTGTTGAAATTGAAGGACTGGAATTTCTTGTCTCTCCCATCGTACTGAAGTCCTGTAGCATTGATCTCATTCTGGGAATGAATTGGTTAAAAGCGCATACTGCTTCAATCGTTTGCACCACTAAGACCGTCCATCTGCTACACCCTTCAGATGAGATAGTTACTTACCAAGCCCATCTGGTGCAAAATGCCGAGGCAAGGCTCTATGCATTGAATGCACTGAACGCTGCACCACTCGAGGGCATTGAAAACATTCCCGTCGTGCGTGAATTCCTTGACGTCTTCCCTGAAGAACTTCCAGGGATTCCCCCTGCTAGAGCTGTCGAATTCATCATCGACTTGAAACCAGGCACCACTCCTATAGCCAAGCGACCCTACAAAATGCCGCCGCATGAACTCCTTGAGCTTAAGGAGGAAATCGACAAATCTCTTCGCAAAGGATTCATTCGCCCAAGTTGCTCTCCTTGGGGAGCACCTTCTCTCTTTGTCAAGAAGAAGGATGGGACAAACCGGTTAGTTCAAGACTACCGTCCTATAAACCAAGCTACCATCCAGAATAAATACCCCCTTCCTCGGATCAATGATCTGTATGATCAACTGGCGGGTTCGTCAGTATTCTCTAAGCTCAACTTGAGGTTGGGCTACCACCAGATCCATGTTCGCGAAGAGGATATCCCAAAGACCGCCTTCGTGACTCGCTATGGTTCATACGAGTACACCGTCATGTCTTTCGGTTTAACCAATGCTCCAGCCACCTTCTCTCGTCTGATGAACTATATATTCATGGATTACCTCGACAAGTTCGTCGTGGTTTATCTGGATGATATCTTGGTATTTTCCAAGAATGAAGAAGAACATGCTGAACATCTTCGACTTGTGCTGGAAAAGCTACGAGAGCATCAACTATATGCCAAGTTCTCCAAATGTGAATTCTGGCTACCGGAAGTAACCTATCTTGGGCAGGTCATCTCTAAGGATGGTATTGCCGTCAACCCCGAGCGAGTTCAGGCTATTCTTGATTGGACTCCTCCCAAGAACGTTAAGCAAGTCAGAAGTTTTCTCGGTCTCGCCAGCTATTGCCGTCGATTCGTCGAGAACTTCTCCAAGATCGCCAGGCCTCTGACTAACCTGTTACATAAGGGCGTCAAGTTCCAATGGACAGACAAATGTCAGGAAATTTTTCAGGCACTCAAAGACAAGTTGACTTCTGCCCTAGTTCTAGCTCCACCTGATACTAAGAAGGACTTCGTCATTTACTGCGACGCTTCCCGTCAAGGATTAGGCTGTGTCCTAATGCAAGACCGCAAAGTGATTGCTTATGCCTCTCGGCAATTGCGCCCTCACGAAGAGAACTACCCAGTTCACGACCTCGAACTTGCTGCTGTCATTCATGCGCTGAAGTAGTGGCGACATTACCTTCTCGGTAATCGTTGCGAGATCTTCACCGACCACCAAAGTCTGAAGTATCTGTTTACTCAGCCAGACCTGAACCTCCGTCAGCAGAGATGGATGGAGCTTGTTGCAGACTTTGACTTGGGTATTTCCTATACGCCAGGCAAGGCTAATGTAATGCCTGATGCCTTGAGCCGCAAGTCTTACTGCAACCACCTCCAGGTTCACAAAGTTCAGCCCTCGCTTGTTGAAGAATACAGGAAGCTGAACCTCCATATTGTTCCTCCGGGTGCACTCGCTCCCCCTCCTAAGGAGTTTGGCAAGGTGAACCTCCACGTTGTTACCCAGGGTTCCCTCAATACCCTAGTTGCTAAACCAGATCTCGAGGACAGCATCAAAAGGCTACAGAAGTATGACTCTGAAGCCCACAAGATTAAGCGCTACCTCGTAGAAGGAAAGCCCTCATTCTTCACCATTGCTGAAGATGGCACCTTATACTTCAAGGGCCGCCTAGTGGTGCCATGTGCAGAGAAAAACCTGGATATGACACAGGAAGTTATGAAAGAAGCTCATGATACGCCTCTATGTATCCATCCTGGTAGTACGAAGATGTACCAAGACATCCGTCAGAGATTCTGGTGGTCTAATATGAAGCAAGACATTGCTCGTTATGTTGCTGAGTGTGACGTTTGCCGTCGTATCAAAGCAGAACATCAAAGGCCTGCTGGAACTCTGCAACCTATCTCTATTCCTGAATGGAAATGGGACCATGTTGAGATGGACTTCGTCACTGGATTTCCCAAATCACAGAAAGGTAATGATGCTATTCTTGTCGTCATTGACCGGCTTTCCAAAGTTGCACATTTTCTAGCAGTCAAAGAAACGATCACTGCTAGCCAGTTGGCAACGCTCTATATGTCCAGGAATGTTTCACTCCACGGTATTCCATTGGTTATCATCTTAGACCGTGGCAGCTTATTCACTTCAAGATTCTGGGCAAGTTTCCAAGAAGCCATGGGAACTCATCTGTCATTCAGTACTGCGTTTCATCCTCAATCGCAAGGACAAGTTGAACGCGTCAACCAAGTTCTCGAAGACATGCTTCGAGCTTCCGTTATTTCCTTCGGCAAGAAATGGGAGGAATCTCTCCCGTATGCTGAGTTCTCTTATAATAATAGCTATCAAGCTAGTCTGAAGATGGCCCCCTTCGAAGTGTTATATGGACGAAAGTGCCGAACCCCTCTGAACTGGTCAGAAACTGGGGAACGTCCACTCTTTGGTTCGGATATTATCCAAGATGCCGAAGAACAAGTCCGCATTATTCGCGAGAATCTCAAGACTGCTCAGTCATGTCAGAAGAGTCAGTATGACCGTCATCATAAAGACATGGTCTATCAACCTGGCGAAAAGCATTATCTTCGAGTCACACCTATGAAGGGTGCTCACCGCTTCGGGATCAAGGGCAAACTAGCTCCTCGCTATATTGGCGCATTCACTATTCTCGAAAGGCGTGGAAAAGTGGCATACCAACTGGAGCTACTGCCGAACCTTTCTCAGGTTCACGATGTGTTCCATGTGTCACAGCTCCGCCGTTGCTTCAAGGACCCAATCCGAGCGGTGGATCATGAAGTGCTCGAATTGCAGCAAGACCTTTCCTATAAGGAGCATCCAGTCCGCATTCTCGACCAAGCTGAACGCCGCACACGTCAGAAGGCGATCAAGTTTCTCAAAGTCCAGTGGTCGCACCATTCTGAAGATGAGGCCACTTGGGAACGAGAGGATCGTCTGCGCGAAGAATACCCCACACTGTTTCCTTCTACCTCCTAAATCTCGGGACGAGATTTCTTGTAGTGGAGGAGATTTGTAACACCCCGAGAATCATGCTAGAGTAACTCTCTGTGATTAAGCTAATCATGTTGCTAAACATGGCTTGATCACATTGGAATCACATTTCTTTTCAAACTCCTAATTCAAACTTCAATTAAATTTAAAGTGGAAAATAGAAGTTTTCAAAAATTTAAACAAAAATGTTCGGGCCATGCCAAATATTACAAGGGTAATTATACTAAAGAAAACATATTTTTATAAAATGCCTTAAATTGAAATAAAACAGAAAAGAAAATAAATAAATAAAAAGAAAATACAAAAGAAAACAGAACAAACAAAGAAAAAAAGGAGAAGGAGAAGCCCCCCCACTGGACCCTGGCCCAACAGGGCCGACCCCAGGCCCAGCCGGCCTAGCCCACCTCCCCGGGTCGCCCTCCCCTTCCCTGTTCCCCCGACCGGGGTCGGAACAGGGGCAGGTCCCCGCCGCACCACCTCGCCGGCGACGGGGGACGATAAGGCCGCCCCGACGCCTCGGCCTCCGCCCATCCCTCCCACTTGCCCCTCTCGCTCGCCTCTGCGCCTCTCCCTCTCCCCCCAGATCCACGCCGCTCCCTCCTTCCCCACCGCCCGAGCGCGGTCGCCGACGTGCCGCCGTCGTTTCCGCGGCCACCGAGCCCCGTGCTCCTCCCCGACGTGTCCACGAGCTCCGCCGCGTCGAGCCCGTCCTCCCCGACCACCTGCGAGCCGGGACCCCCTACATCACCCCCCAACGCCGTCGCCTTCTTCCTCGGGTCGCCGCCGTCTTCTTCGACTCCGGCGACTGCTGCTGCTCCTAAGCCTCTCACCGGCCTCCGTGTGCCGCGCGGTGAGCTTCTCCCCCTCCTCCCCTGTCCTTTCGCTCTCGCGCGCCCCCTAGCTGCTTCCCCACGCACGCCCGAACGCAGCGCCGCGGAGCTCGACGCCGGCGGGTCTCCGGTGACCAATTGGTCATGGGCGTATGCCCGTTAGCTTGACCGCATCGTGTAGCACCCGCCAAGCTGGTTAGTTTGGCCGCTCGCGCGCTCTAACGCCGCACCCGCTCCAGCCCGAACTCCGGCGCCGCTTCTGCTTGTCGCCGGCGCTGTTTCCGGTAGCTCCAGCTCCGGCCGGCCTCACCACGCGACGCGGCGGGCTCTCCCCGTTCGAACGCGCCCGCCCGCGCCCGTGTAGGCCCCCTGTAGACGAATCCCGACGGGGCCGAGCGCCCTCCGCCGCGTTTTCATGCTCGCCGGCGTTCAACCGCCGGCCTGCTGAGCTGGCACACCTGGGGCCACCCTGGGTCACTGCCAGCGGGCCCCGCAGGCCCCGTTGACTGGGTTGACCCCAGTCAACTGCTGACTGGGCAGGCCCCAGCCACTGACATGCGGGCCCCGCCGCATAATTAACAAAAAAATGTTTTTATAAATAAAACTAATTAACTAATCTAAATAGACTATGACAGGTGGGGTCCAGTAGTTAATTAATCTAATTTTAGTTAATTTAATCTTCTGATTAGTCCACTGTCTATGACAGGTAGGACCCACCTGTCTGGTTTGACTGGTCAGCCGACCTGTTGACCTGCTGACATCAGCATTACCTCATGCTGATGTCATAATTCATTTTTTGCTAAAATCAAATAATTCCAGAAATTCAAATAATCTTTGAAAATTCATATCTTTTAAACCGTAACTCGGATGAAAATGTTTTCTACATGAAAGTTGCTCAGAACGACGAGACAAATCCGAATACGCAGTCCGTTCATCCACCACACCTCCCTAACCTATCGAACTAGCAACTTTCCCCCTTCGGTCCGTCTGTCCGAAAACGCGAAACATCGGGAATACTTCCCGGATGTTCCCCCCTTCGCCGGTACCACCTACTGTCGCGTTAGGACACACCTAGCACCGCTCATTGTCATGTCACACATCGTCATGCTTATGTTTGCATTGTATTTACTGTTTCTTCCCCCCTCTTCTCTCCGGTAGACTACGAGACCGACCCTGCTGCTGCCCAGTTCGACTACGGAGTTGACGACCCCTCCTACTTGCCAGAGCAACGAGGCAAGACCCCCCCTTGATCACCAGATATCGCCTATTCTTCTCTATACTGCTTGCATTAGAGTAGTGTAGCATGTTACTGCTTTTCGATATCCTATCCTGATGCATAGCCTATCCTTGCTACTACTGTTGATACCTTTACCTGCAATCCTACATGCTTAGTATAGGATGCTATATTTCCATCAGTGGCCCTACATTCTTGTCCGTCTGCTGTGCTATACTATCGGGCCGTGATCACCTGGGCGGTGATCACGGGTATATATTTATATACTAAATACATGACACATGTGATGACTAAAGTCGGGTCGGCTCGTAGGAGTACCCGCAAGTGGATCTTTGTGGCGGAGCGACAGGGCAGGTTGAGACCGCCTAGGTGAGAGGTGGGCCTGGCCCTGGTCGGCGTTCGCGGATACTTAACACGCTTAACGAGATCTTGGTATTTGATCTGAGTCTGGCCATTTGGTCTATACGCACTAGCCATCTACGCGGGAGTAGTTATGGGTATCCCGGCGTCGTGGTATCAGCCGAAGCCTTCGTGACGTCAGCGACTGAGTGGCGTGCGCCGTGTTGGACCGCTTTGACATAACTGCCGTGATCGTGTGGGTTGCTAGGTCTGCTCGCGGCCGCGTTCGCAACGTGCAGGTGTGCATAGGGCGATGGGCCCAGACCCCTGCGCGCTTAGGATTAGACCGGCGTGATGACCGCTCTGTTGTGCTTAGGTGGGGCTGCGACGCGTTGATCTTACGAGGCCGGGCATGACCCAGAAAAGTGTGTCCAGCCAAATGGGATCGAGCGTGTTGGGTTATGTGGTGCACCCCTGCAGGGAAGTTTATCTATTCGAATAGCCGTGTCCCTCGGTAAAAGGACGACCCGGAGTTGTATCTTGACCTTATGACAACTAGAACTGGATACTGAATAAAATACACCCTTCCAAGTGCCAGATACAACCCGGTGATCGCTCTCTAACAGGGTGACGAGGAGGGGATCGCCGGGTAGGATTATGCGATGCTACTTGGAGGACTTCAATCTACTCTCTTCTATATGCTGCAAGATGGAGATGGCCAGAAGCGTAGTCTTCGACAGGACTAGCTATCCCCCTTTTTTATTCTGGCATTCTGCAGTTCAGTCCACTGATATGCCCCTTTACACATATACCCATGCATATGTAGTATAGCTCCTTGCTTGCGAGTACTTTGGATGAGTACTCACGGTTGCTTCTCTCCCTCTTTTCCCCCCTTCCTTTCTACCTGGTTGTCGCAACCAGATGCTGGAGTCCAGGAGCTAGACGCCACCGTCGACGACGACACCTACGACACTGGAGGTGCCTACTACTACGTGCAGCCCGCTGACGACGACCAGGAGTAGTTAGGAGGATCCCAGGCAGGAGGCCTTGCCTTTTCGATCATTGCTACTTTTGTGCTAGCCTTCTTAAGGCAAACTTGTTTAACTTATGTCTGTACTCAGATATTGTTGCTTCCGCTGACTCGTCTATGATCGAGCAATTGTATTCGAGCCCTCGAGGCCCCTGGCTTGTATTATGATGCTTGTATGACTTATTTATGTTTTAGAGTTCTGTTGTGATATCTTCCCGTGAGTCCCTGACCTTGATCGTACACATTTGCGTGCATGATTAGTGTACGGTCAAATCGGGGGCGTCACAAGTTGGCCCGAAGCTTTGAGGAAGGTGACCTTGTTCTTCGGCGCGTTCAGTCGGCAAGAATTCCAACAAGTTGACGCAGAAGTGGGAAGGCCCTTATCGGGTAATACGAGTCACCAGGCCCGGCGCAGTCCGCCTGGAGACTGAAGATGCTGTCCCAGTGAGCAACTCCTGGAACATCGAGGATCTTCGCAAGTTTTACCCATAAGGCGCGGCTTGTCGGGCCTCCCGGCAAGCCACCTTTTGTACAAGCTTTGCCGGCAAGGCATGTAACCCTCGGTGCAAAGCCAGGCGCAGACCCTGAGCATAAATAAACGAAGCGCTAGCGCCCTAAGTTATAGCATGCATGCTAGGTTAAGTCTGTTCCTCGGTTAGGGTTGATAGTGCTTAGCGGCGACTAACCCCTAGCCTAGAGGTCGAGTGTGCATCTTTCTGTCCTCTTTGGTTCGCAGGGCATGTGGACATATCTCCCGAGCTGCTTGGGAGAAAAGGATGGACCGGCACTCCGGCCACGGCAAGCCAGGATTGCCGGGGGCTGAAGACACAAGGATCCAACATCGGCAAGCCAAGGTTGCCGGGGGCTGCGGATTCAGATAAGTCTTTTATCCCATGTTATGCACTTCAGTATAGAACTGGGACATATGAAACCTCGTTTATATTCTTAAAACCACCGTGCTCCCCTTTTCCCATACCCAAGAGCTATCCCCTGGGTCGGAACTTGGTCGTAGTCGCGGTGGCAAGAGAAATGAACGACGGGCCTAACCCTGCTTCGCCCCTGCCTCCGCCGAGAGCGTGAGAATGGTCGACCAAAGCGGGGGGATGGCAAGGCCTGTTGCCGGGCGACAATGTTTACCTTAGAAATAACAAGGATTCGTCCTTGGCATGGGCCTCGCTCACGCACAAAGAACCCGGCAAACACCCCTTTTCATTAAAAACATCTCATACATGTACAGTTCGTATGGAATTAATAACATGAGCAAGGGGATTACATGTCTTAAATCTAACAAGTGCCCACAGGCTTACAAACTAAAAAAAGATAAGGTGCCCGTAATCCCTTACTTGTCCCTCTCCTCAGAAGGTGGAGCAAGACAGCGGAGGGCAAAAGGGGCGCCTAGGCGAGGTGCGAGGAACAGAAGGCACCAAGAGAATATCTTGGTGCTGGGAAAGGAGCTGGAAGATGAGGCAACGGCCCGACAATACGCAACGAAGGCATCGGTGCCCGCGTACTCCGAGTTGACGGCCGCCGCCCGCCTTCTTCGCCTTCTCCGGCCCTCCTACGACAGCCGTCCAAGGAGGCAATGGGGAACGCACCGATGGAGAGCTTGACGAGGAAGGCCCTCGGCAGGGCGCGAGGCCGAGGGAGGGCGGCGCGATCAGTCGGGGTCGGCATCCTACCGCGCGACTCCCTCGTCGTCGCTGTCGCTGTCCTTCTCGTCACTCCCGCTCGAGGAGGATTCTTCATCGTCGGAGGAGCTCTCCATGCAGCACTTTAGGCAAGTTCCAAGATCTCCGAAGACCTTGACGGAATTTTCGAGTTTCAGGAATATTGGAGTTTCAGGAATTTTGGAGGTTCAGGAATATTCCAAAAAATTTCTCTATGAAGTTTCAGGAATTTTGGGGTTGTGCAGAATAGGTCTCCAATATTTGCTCCTTTTCCTGTCTAGAATTCCAGCTGTCGGCATTCTCCATCTTCATGTAAACCTTATAAAATAAGAGAGAAAAGGCATAAGTATTTTGATATAATGTGTAATAACAACCCATAATGCCATAAATATCAATATAAAAGCATGATGCAAAATGGACGTATCAACTCCCCCAAGCTTAGACCTCGCTTGTCCTCAAGCGAAAGCCGATATCGAAAAATATGTCCGCATGTTTAGAGATAGAGGTGTCGATAAAATAAAATACGGACATGAGGAAATCATGATCATCTTTAGAATAGAAACATATCACGCCATATAATTTCTTTTGCTAAAGTAACAATTCATTCACAAGATAAAGTATGAATCAGAAACTTCATTGAAAACTAACAAACTATGATCTGAGTCATTGAAGCAATTGCAATTTATCATAACATTGGAAAGAGTCAATATAAGAGCTTTTCAGCAAGTCAACATACTCAACTATCATTTAGTGTTTCACAATTGCTAACACTCACGTGATACTTATGGGTGCAAAGTTTCAATCGGACACAGAGAAAGTTAGGGGCTTATAGTTTCTCCTCGCAACCATTTACCTCAAGGGTAATGTCAACAATAATACTTTATGATAACCTACATCCGAGTGGATATATATATATCCGGATCTCTCCAACACACAGTGTTTGCCAAAGGAAAAAGTATAAAAAGGAAAGGTGATGATCACCATGACTCTTGTATAAGGGTAGAAGATAAAAGTAAAAGATAGGCCCTTCGTAGAGGGAAGTAGAGGTTGTCATGCACTTTTATGGTTGGATGCACAAAATCTTAATGCAAAAGAATGTCACTTTATATTGCCACTTGTGATAAAGAACTTTATTATGCAGTTCGTCGCTTTTATTTCTTCCATATCACAAGTTTGTATAGAGCTTATTTTCTTCACACTAATAGATCATACATATTTAGAGATCAATCTTTATTGCTTGCACCGATGACAACTTACTTGAAGGATCTTACTCAATCCATATGTAGGTATGGTGGACTCTCATGGCAAAACTGGTTTAAGGGATGTTTGGAAGCACAAGTAGTATCTCTACTTGGTGCAAAGAATTTGGCTAGCATGAGAGGGAAAGGAAGCTCAACATGTTGGATGATCCATGACAATATAACTTATATTCGTATATGAGAAAACATCACCCATTATGTTGTCTTCCTTGTCCAACATCAATTTTTTAGCATGTCATATTTTAATGAGTGCTCACAATTACAAAATATGTCCAGGATAGTATATTATATGAGAAGCCTCTCTTTCTTTATTACTTCCTTTTAATTGCAACAATGACCAAAACTATGTTTGTCAACTCTCAACAACTTTATTCATCATACTCTTTATATGTGAAGTCATTACTCTCCATAAGATCAATATATGATCTTTTTATTTATTTTTCTTCTTTCTTTAATTTCATTCCCTCAAGATCATAGCACGAAAGCAAAGCCCTTAACTCAAAACTACTCTTTATTATATATAACTCAAGGACTCGATCACATAGATAGAGATCAAAACAAAACTCAAAGCTAGATCATACTAAAAACTTTATTCTACTAGACCAAGATATAACCAAGAGGATCGAACTAAGAAAAACAATAAAGATAAAGATGTGATGGTGATACGATACCGGGGCACCTCCCCCAAGCTTGATAGTTGCCAAGGGGTGTCCCCATACCCATGTATTTATGTATCTTTCTTCGGAGGTGGTGATAATGGAGTTGTTGATGTAGTAGGTGTAACATCCCAAAATCCTAAATTTTGGAATGTTATATTAAATAAATAGTTTTGATTGTTTGTTTGATTGTTGTGTGATTGATTGACTGAAAGTGAGTGAAATTTGAAACTTCTGAAAGTTAAATGAGTGGGAATAAAAGGACTTTCCCAAACTTTCATCTTGCATTTATGATCTCCATGAATTCAAATTCTTTTCAAATACAAAACACTAGAGAGAAGATGACATGACTTCTTCCATTTATTTAAATGAAAAGGGTTGTTGAAAATATTTGAATTTCATTTGAAAATATTTCAAATTCAGAAACTTTAAGCAAATCAATGATTTTCATGAGAAGATAAAATGACTTCTTCAAAACATATGAAATATGAGTTGGGAGTTTCGAAGAAATCAATTTGAAAATCCCTTTTGAAAATTATTTTCAATTTGCAGTTATTTGGATTTTATTGAAATTATTTTTCTCCAAAAATAAAATATATGGAAAATAGGGTAACATGATTCCCTGCAGTAGAAAAATGGAGAGAAATAAATTTGAGATTATTTTGGTATTTTTTTAAAATGATTTTTTATTGGATTTTAGTAGGGCAGTAGCACTCTTTGAATTATTTGAATTTTTCTTGATTTTATTTGACTTGATAAAAATGTCCACGTTGTAGAAAATATTTTCCTGAAAATTTTGACATAAAATATGCCTAGGTTCTATTTTATTTTATTTCGCTTTTATTTTATTTTCGTGTGTTTAAAAAAATCTTTTCCGCCGACTGGGCCGGCCCAGCATCTCGCCACGCCGCGGCCCAGCTCCCCACCGCCGTCCCTGCCGTCTCCGACAGGGACTCCTCCCTCGGAGTCCGTCGTGCCGCCGCCTCCTCTGCCCCCTCGCCCACGCCTCGCGCCTCCTCCCCTCCTTAAAAAGCGGCCCCGTACCCCGCCTCTCTCTCTGTTCGTGCCGCCGCCCTCCCGGATCACGCCGCTGCCCCGCACTGCAGATCGCCACCCGCCGCTGGCGAGATCCGCTGCGCCGCCGCGGCAGCCGCCCCTTGCCGCGCCGCCCTCCCGTCAACGCGCCGCACCCCGCCGCCTGCCGTCGCCTGCTACCGCGCCGAAGCCGCCGTCTCGCCTCGCCCTGCTCGCCGGAGAACGCCGCCGCCGCCGCCGCCGGTTTCCCTCACCCGAACCGGTATAACCGCCGACCCCGATCCGGTTTTTTAGGCTTTTCGGTTTTCATTTTAAAACTCGGTTTATTTCTTTTGGTTAGTCTAATTAGCGGACGTTCGTCCGGTAGTATACGTAGCGAACGGTTATCATTCGTTAGCGTTCTGTAGCGAGCGTTCGCTCGGTAGATTTTTCCTTTTTCTTTTTATTTTCGGCCATGGACCCATCTGCGAATGTTTTATTTACAGTTTAGTCTATGCACTTCACTCGATCACTACTTTCTGCTCGTTTATCCAAATCCAACAAAACCAATGCCCACTTCTTCGCTACGATCTCCTCTATCCAGTAAAACAACTTAAACATATTTTTGAAAGTCTTAAATTTGAATTCAAACAGATTTGTATTTGGACTTCGTTTGATCGTAACTTGAGTTTTATAACTCCATTTGAGTTGATTCTTTTTGCAAATCGAAGCTCTTGACCTATTCTGATAAGGCCAAATTCACATAATTTTGGTACTATTAGAAATTGTTTAATGTTGCAAGAGTTATTTGCTTGATTTTGATGTTTTCCGAATTGTCTTCTTCGTTCTTTCCGATCTTTTGAGTGATTGCTTATGTGTGGTTACTATTGCTTGCTTACGATAGATTGACCGGAGTGTGACGAGTAGAACTATCAAGAGTTTTGAGTGCGAATCATCTTCATCAACAGTACAGGCAAGTTCACACTTTGATCATATCCCTTTCATACCCAGTTTTTATGCATTAGTTTCAACCCTCAAACATTGCATGAGTAGGATTGGTAACATG
The DNA here is from genome assembly GCF_002575655.3 of Aegilops tauschii subsp. strangulata. NCBI lineage: Eukaryota > Viridiplantae > Streptophyta > Magnoliopsida > Poales > Poaceae > Aegilops > Aegilops tauschii. The sequence goes on from NC_053039.3 coordinate 362,718,410, forward strand.
TGGGTATTGGGAAGTAGTTGATGAGGTAGGAACCTATTGACTTGCATTCAACCCCTGGGAGTTACTACGTTATGCTTATACTGCTATGCTATGCTCGTAGACGTGGATTGGGTTTGAGTGTATCCACGACAGATGTGAGATTATTATTTAATGGTTAACTTAAGGTGTCTACTTTAATACACATCTAGGTGGAATGCACGACAAAAAAGAGACACTTCCGTGATGATACGTGTTTGTCACAGTAGGTCACGTTTTCTGTCATGCATGTACATCCATGACAAATTTATGACAAAATCAAGATAGTCATACATGTGCTGTCGTAGAAGTGTTCCATGACATTACCAAAATTATCATCACGGAAGTGTCCACTTCCATGACGATAAATCGCGCGTCACAGAAGTGCTTTCTTCAAGGGTGACCGACACATGGCATCCACCGTAACGGAACGCCGTTAAGCTATCGGGTCCGGTTTTGGATCCGATAACCCGTTCACAGCCCCGACCAATGGGGATTTTCCACGTGTAAAATCATCATTGGCTGCAGGAAACACGTGTCGGCTCACCGTTGGGACAGATGTCATCCACTCATTGGAACCAAAGCGCCTATGATACGTCGACACGTGGCACGGCCCAACAGAGGCCCATATAGGTTAAAAAGGCCGGCCCAGTCAAAGGCCGGCCCGCTATTGTTCGCCAAATTTGGGCCCATTTATGGCCCGAAGCCACATCTGGCCCGTTAATTGTTCACCGAATATTTGGGCCCAATTACAGCCTAGTGACTTTCGGCTTGTTAGAGGCCCGATGTAGACATGGGCCCATTTCAGCCCAGTGTGACTTTCGGCCTGGGAATGGCCCGTGCTGCCCATGGGCCATATATGGTCCGACGGGACATCGGGCCCACTAACGGCCCGTGATAAAGGTGGCAACAATTAAGCCCAACGTGACTTTGGGCCTGTTAAAGGCGCGTCGCATAATTTGGCCTGTTCATGTCTGTACTAAGCTTTCAGCCTCTTAAAGGCCCATGATATCAGTGGGCGAACTAAGGCCCGAGATATGTTTCGGCCTGGTAACTGCCCGTGATATAACTGGGCCCAAAAAGGCCCGGTTTACATTTCAGCCTGCTGAAGGCCCGTCGACGACTAGTGAAAATTGAGGCCCAATATGCATTTCGGCCTGCTAAAGACCCATGGTTTCATCTGGGTCGTAACAGGCCAGTACAATGTTCAGCCTGTTAATGGCCCAACGCTACCTGGGCCAAACTATGCGCTGGGTCCACAAAAGGCCCAACTAAAATATAGGCCGGTGTAAGTTGTGGGCCTCGCGCAAAATGTGAAGGCCCCAATCATTCGGGCCCAAGAATGATGCAGGCCGGCCCAATTGTGGCCCGCTAAACACCAGGCCCGCTAGAGGCGAATGTTTCAGCCCCGTCGACTACATCTGATTTTTTTCAGATAGCGAATGATGGCAGTAACTAGTAGGAATTAAGAACAGACCTACTCTATACAATAAAGAAATTACGGCATAGTAACTAAGAATAAACATACACTATACAGTAAAGGATTTATGGTACATTACATCCACTAGGCATCGAAGTTCGCCACCAGTGATCATAAAGCTCAACGAAGAAGCAGATTACAAAAACTGGGCACCATTGCAGCGTAACAAAATAATACTGAACCGAGACCACTTCCAAGACAGTTCAAGAAAGGTTAGCCTTGCGCGGGAACTGCTGCGCAAGCTGCTGAGCAAGGCTGTGAGACCGGCCTAGCATGTCGGTCATAGCTTCCAGGTGTAGATGTTTAGCGATGAGGTTCTCATTGGTGTTCTCCGCAATCTTTCTTAGAGATAGGACTTCAAGTTGAATTTGAGTTGCAGAATGCCTTTCTGCTAGAACTTGGGACTGAAGAAGTTGAACTGATTCAGACAACAAATTCTGTGAGCTTGTCTGATTGCTAGTCTCAAGTAACTTGAACACTGCATCAAGACAAGACTTTGGGGTTGTCTCGCTATCTTCAAGATGTTTTGCCTTCTTTGCTGCAATATATGTTGGGTTTGTCGCATAGCCTTTAGCAGACTTGTGCATGCCATCAGGCATATCACCCTGAAACAAAGCAGAGAGATGATAGGTTTTGCACGTGTATAAACAAAGATGATAACTGTGCTGTCAATTCCATCCAATTTCAAATTAGAAAATAAAGAGTAAGTTCAAAATATCAATAGCATAATTTGGCATTGTTCATAATGCGGGGAGCTACAACACTACTGGATTACCATGTCAACATAACAAGCATAGATGAAGGCCAAATAAAATCATTGTATCTATTTTGGTTAATGTGCATGGCATGTTGTTCATATCATCAGCCACATCAGTAAGATAAAACAGGAGATGACAAGGTGCAAACGTGGGCTGCTTCACCACACACTGGATTATAGATCCACAAAAACAAGCATACATATAGGGAGTATTGAGTAATGTGCATGGTATGAATAAGGAATTTGGTTTTACAAGTAAAACTTAGAACTTACGGTTCTTGCGAACATGCATTTTGGTAGAAACAACAAACTAAACAGCAGTAAACGATAGGGAGTATGAGGAAATTAAACAACAGTTGAGGATAAAGGCTTTAGAAGGACTGACTTACATTAACAGTTAACACCGGCTTTATAATGCCCTTCTCCATGTCAAGGGAAGGATAACTCAAGAATTTCAGCACAGAATCTTCTTCATAACCATTGCCGGTACTCTACATTTTGTAAAGAGTAATTACAGATATGATAATACTGGAAGGGATAGAGGATAATGAAGATAAGATGCAGATTGATGCTACATAATCAACTACCAATCCCTGGAAGTACAAGCATTAGAGGACAAAATGTACTGACAAGAGCAATGGGCTACACTTTTGCACTGGCATTGTCTGTGTATTCTACTTTTTGGTAAGATTAAATATAGATTTGATATTTTTTAGTAAATGGTGGGCGAGGGAGATAAGATGCAGAATGCTACACAATGAACCAGTCCCTCTTCCCATAATACAAGAGTGTTTTGAACACTGGTGTACTGTACAAAACGTTCTTATATTATGGGACGGAGGGAGTAGCTGTTAATGTAAGTACAGTCATAGACGACGTTCAATCCTTACAAGAGGATTGCAGAGCTAAACCTCTTCAAAAGCATTGGGTTGATTCTAAATTTATGTAAGAGTCCATATAGATCTTATAATGTCCACCAAATGGACGATAACGAGGCTAACATGTGCAGTGATGCTACATAATCAAACAGCTATGAAAGTAAGTATGGTCATACAGGGCAAGAGGTACTCACAAGAGCAATGCAGTGTGCAGTATAGTTGGGAGATTCTGTGATCCCTTCAGAACGAATGTTCTCCTGCTAACAGTTTTCGTACAAGTGAGACGTTAAGGCAAATGCAGAAATGTAGTTCAAATTGTGATGTGATATCATAGATAGTACCTTACGCTGCAGCTGAGACCAATGTGTAACAAGATTATTCCAGTCACCGTCGGATAAATGTAGCACCGGAGACTTTACAGAAATTTCGCTTAGAGGCTTGCAATCGAAGTGTGCTTGCCTAAGGTAGGAACGATACTTCATCCATGAGTGCTTGAAAAGCGCAACCAACCCTTGCTCGTCTTCACAATCCAGTTTGGTCCTCGCCTATTTAAAAGAATGAAATCTTGTGTCTTCTGTCAGCAGAAACATATGCAGTAATGACCATGAATAACATTAGTACATTACTTACGCGTAAGTTGCGGAGGAAGACTGGAAATTGTTCTGTGTCTGCGGTATAATCTTTCCATGAAGGAAAGATGTGCACAAAGTTCCTGACAACAATATAAGCTTTGGCTTCTAAACTGGGAAGAAATGGAACAGGGGTCCTATTTGCTGCAATTAAAGCTCTCTCTGGTGCGAAAAGGGATTTGGCAACTGGATTTGGTGTACTCTTTGCTGGAATGGTGGTTTTGCGTCGTAGAGCTGGTGCTATGTCAACTGGCATAATCAGAATGTTTGCTGCAATTGGGGTCTGCTGAGTTGGGGCATCAGAAATGACCAGTGTAGTAGGGCTAGAGTCTGCTAGAGTTGGGGTGTTTTGTGGGTCAGGTGATATTGCAACTACACCTAATGGGCTATTTGATTTATCAGGTGCCACTACCTTTTCCAAATACTTTGCTTGCGCTCCTCCACGATCAGCAATCGCCCTCTTCCTTTTGAACGTCTGATACACAAGAACAACATTTGAATGGATGAATATGGTATGATGACAGATGGAATATGTACTGAAAATGGATAGGCAGACCGTATTCACATACACGATGTGTAAACAAAGCTAATGGCAGATCAACAAAGTAGAAGCAATGCAAAGCATCAGTTGCAAGATATGTGCGACAAATATAACTGTGGAAAGTTAGAGCAAGCACCTTGATGGGTGAATAAGATAGGGCATCTTCCTCTGACTCCTCCACTAGGGAGCTACATTGACTTAGGTCTCCCTCTAGCTCAGAATCACTGTTAGGATCATATTCTGAGCATGAATCTGTAGGTGGAGAGCGTTTGCATTGCATTGCATCCAGACTTGATTTTAGTCCCTTAATGCCAAGTTTCACAACCATGGCATTGTTCTGCTTTATTCTTTTCATGCGCGCAAGCTCATAATCATTATGATGTTGTTCAGAATCTGAGATTCATGAAAACATAAAAAGTAGTCAGATTATCTATGGAATGCATTGCGGATTCAACTCGAAGAGTGTCTCCCTATAAACCCCTGCATATGCAAAGTTCACCCCCCAACCGTGCTGACCAGACCACACACAGAAATACAAAACCCTTATGTCTCTATAACAGGCAGACACACATTTCAAAACTAAAGTAGGAACATTAGAATTATATGAAATTCGTATTTGGACAAATAAACTAAGGAATTATGAGTGGCATAATGTTTAGCTTCAAGGGTGGAGTGTTGGTAGTGCGACACAAAGCAAGTAGGCAGATTGTATTCCCTGTAAAAGATCGAAGCCTACCTAAAAGCTGGAAATGACACTTTCTTTCTATACAATGCAGTGTTCGTTGCCCACACATGATGGAAGAGATCACATAGAGAAATACTATTCACTCATGTCTACGGTTGCAGTATTTAGAAACAGGGTGGTCCACCCTAAAAGAATATTGACAACAAATATGACAAGGCAAGCATAGATGTAGTGAATTAATCATTTACTTGTGAGCTCACTAGGACAAGTATGCAGAATTGTAACTGCAGTAAGATACCGTCCAAAATCTGAATCAAGAAGTTTGTCTAGCACTTATTGTTTGCAACTAATCGACGTGAATAATTGGATATTATATCGAATGAGTAAGAAAGACAAGTAAAATTTTCAACAAACCTGGCTTGCAGTAGTAATCTGGGTCAATGTCACTACGACCAACAATCCAAAATGACTGGTGTCTGTTCCTAGGGCCGGAATTTTGAAAACCCTGTGAACTTTACAGGTACTAAAGATTACCGAAATACATCTGAACCATTAAGTGTAGGTAGCACTGAGCACACAACAAACCCTAATGATAGTCCTGCCTAATGAGTAATGAATCAATTAGAAAATGGGTGATGAGGAGTGGATGCTGAGTGTTGAGGACTTATCTCAGGATAAATCGGGTTGGCTTAGTGGGTGCTGCACGCCTGAGCCCTGAACGGACTGGGAAGGTAGGCACGGCGGTATGCCCGGGCAGCAGTGACGTTGTTGGGAGAGCAGCTCCTGACCTCCTGTTAGTCCGGCGTCTCCTCCTAGAGTCATGCCGTTCGGGGACGGCAAGTAGCCGGCGAGGCAGGCGGCTGGGGGCGAGTAGAGATCGGAAGCGCGCAGCAGAACAGAGGGGAATCGGGGCCTGGGACGACCCAAAATCCTTGGGTGGGCCGGCCCACCGTGGGCACCCTGTAGAGATACACACCCGAGCGGCGTACATGCATTTTCGAAGCTAATTTAGGAACATTTAGCTGACCAATTAAACGAATCTATTTTAATAATATCAAATTCGTATTTGAACAACTAAGCTTGTTTAGCTTGATGGGTCGAGTAGTGCTATTATGACACGAAGCACGTATTCTAATCGTATAGTGATCATAAAAGGGGGAAATCGGAGAAATGATATTTAGCAGCCATTGTTTGCTTCGAACTAAGAACTAAATCCTGAGAGCTGAAAAGAAAGTAGAGTAACCAAGTTAAGATCTATTTTCTGGTTGAGATCAAAAGGTTGAGGAGATATGAAGTACCACCTCTCTTGTGGCGCCGTGTAGGCATCGAGGGTGCGATGGCTGTCGGTGGCGTTGAAGCAGATCTGCAACGATAGACGGGTGCATCGGGGGATAAGTCCCGTTGCGGTGGAAGAGAAGGTCGTGTGAGCGGCCCCGACAAAGAGGACGACGGCGCTGATGAAGTGAGAGGACGTGATGCAAGGCTCTTGGTCTGTCGCCGTGGATGAGAAACGTCCATCTCTAGCAGTGGACGACGCGGTCTTGGTAGGCGCTCTGGCATGGTGGAGGACGGTGGCGATGGATGTGGTGGAGGACGGCGGCGATGGATGGGGTGGCGGACGGAGGCTGGTGTGGGGATGGTGTTCTAGCGCGGAGGGTGTATGAATGGGAAAATGGAGGGAGAGGTACGGGGAACCATGTTTTCGGGACGTGCCTGTCTGAAATATGGGAAAGTTACGAACTTAGCCCCCGTTTAAAATTTGGACGTCTCGTCGGTTGGGGATACGACGGTAATCTCACATCTCGCCAATATTTGCCCAGAGCGATTTCGGGTGAGGAGAGGGTGGTTGGCGCCCACGGTGTATGAACGGGGCTGACAGATAGGGCGGTTGTGTCACGTCTGAGTGAAGTTACAAACCTGCCCCTATTGAAAATATTTGCCTACATCGATTTCGGCCGAGTCAAGTTTGTTTTGCCGCCCACCACACTACTAGGAAAAGGGCTATAGATGAAATGGCCACTAATGGCGCACCAGACATGTGGTGCGCCACTACTATATAGCAGTGGCGCACCATGTGCTGGTGCGCCATTAGTGTGAAAGACACTAATGGCGCACCAGACACACGGTGCGCCACTAGTAACAATTTTTTTTATTTTTCCAAACATACTAATGGCGCACCAAGGCACAGTGCGCCATTACTAGTTCTAACTAGTAATGGCGCACCAGCCACATAGTGCGCCACTACTATAATTTTTTTTATTTTTATCTTTTGCAAAACTACTAATGGCGCACCAGGGTTTAAACTAGTAATGGCGCACTGTGCCCTGGTGCGCCATTAGTGTATATATTTTATTATTATTATTTTGCAAAACTACTAATGGTGCACCACCAGCAGGTGCGCCATTAGTAACCAGGGTTACTAATGGCGCATTTGTAGGTGGTGCGCCATTAGTAACCTGAGACCAGCTAGATATTTTGGACAACCACACCTACCCACTCACATTCCCCACTTCATTCTCTCCACCTCCTCCTCCAAGCTTGTCTCGGCTGCCTCCTCCTCCTCACCTCATTTGCACCATAGATTCATCCAAATTAAGTCGTTAGATTACCTTTTTTTGATAGGTAAGTAAGGGGGAAGCTATCTTTATGTTGTTCTCCCTCCAACAACGTGCACATGCACTTTTTATGGCCTAGCTAGATCTACGTATGTTTGTGGTGTTGCATATGTTTGTGGTGTTGCATATATGTTTGTGTTTGCAGGTACCGGTATTTGAAATGCGATAGTTGCCAATATTTTGCCGGAATGTTGATTCATTTCCGTTTCGGCGAGAATTTTGGCACTATGCATTCTTTTTGGTCCTATTTTTAGGGAAAGTCATGCCAAATTTTTTCTTGGTTCGAAAATATCGTTTTGCTCTACCCCGCAGGCGACCATGGTCCGCACGATGACCGAAGGCATCGTGAATAGGTTTTTGAGCTCCGCGAAGGCCGAGATGCTTCAAAAGAACGAGACAGAGATAAGATGTCCGTGTCGAAGATGCAAGCTGAAGAGCCTTATTGCGGACCCGGATTCCGGGCAGGTGCGGGACCACCTGCTCTTGCGTGGTTTCATGGATGGCTATCGGTGGCAAGTAGATGAAGATGACTATGAAGTCGTCCATGGGGGCCGAGCAAGAAATGAGGAAGGGCAGCAAGACAACCACCGCGGCTCGGGCGGGCGAGAAGACGAAGAATCTCCAGGACATGATCACGACGGTGATGCTGTACACAGTCATCATGTAGAAGATGCCGGACATGATCATGAGGAATATGCCGGAGCAGACGAAGGACATCCCTATGGCACAGGATCCGGACATGCATATGGCACAGGATCCGGACGACGACGACAACAACGACAGTACATTTACCAACGTTGATAAGTACTTTGCCGAACATGGGTATGGTGACGAGTTCTGCGGGCCTCCTTCTCAAGAACCCAACCCTGAAAAAGACGACCGCGATCTAGCTGGTACGGCGGAGAAACCCAATTGCAACAGGCGTCGTCTGGCGTTCAGTTCTCAGGAGACTCCTCCAGCTGCCGCCTTCACCGAGCCTCAGATAGCTGAGGTGCGAAATATTATCAGCCCAACATGCTCAAGAAGGCGGTCTGTGAGCAGAACTCGATCCCATTACAGCAGATCAAGAAGAAGGGACGGAAACGAAAGACTAACAAGGGCGCCGGTGCGAGCCAGTCGGCACCGAGTACGATCCGTGCTCATGACGGGCCACCTTCACCTAAGGATATCTCGAGGAGGGTGCATGTGGCGGGTAGGGCGATGCTACCGAAAAATATGCTCAATGCTGCAACCGGTGCTATGCGGAGTCTGCCTGACAGTGTTCTTTCTTTGGAGAAGCGGCGTCTCAGAGAGAATGATGTGGCATACCCGGTTTTCGTGGCCAAGGTGCCAGAGGGCAAGGGCTTTGTGGATAGCACCGTCTGGGGTACGATCGTCCTGCGGTTTGATGACATCTTTGCTATTTTAACCTTCATCCGCTGCACTACACCTTCGTTCGGCTGTTTTCGCTGAGTATGCAGATGCAGATCATTAGAGATAAGACCCCGGACATTGTGATAGTCGACCCCTTCTACATGCGTGCCAAGATCTTGGGCAGCGCTGGGGACTGGCAAGTCGTGAGTTCACACCTCGAAGGCGTCATTCTAGCAAACCCAGATAAGGATAACTTCCTCATGCCTTACTTTCCCGAGTAAGTCATCCCCTAACCGCCCCGTAACATATGATTTCTTAGATTTCGATCGTTCTTTTTTTTCTAACATTCCGTGTTCTGTGTAGTGACACACGTTGCACACTCATCCTCTTAAGCCCGAAATATTCCATGGCCACGTATTTCGACTCGGACCGTGACTCCAAGATAGACTACACAAATATCAAGAAAGTTCTTGATGATGCTCTCCCCGGCTACGCCGCATCTGGAGGCACCTTTAAAAGGCCTGTTTGTAGGTTCGGCAGGCACGTGTTCACCCACAATACGACGTTCCCCTGCGTCGAGCAGCCGCCTGGTGGTCAGAAGGATGCCTACTACGCCCTCCATCACATGCGGGCGATCGTACGGGACCATAATCACCTTCTGCTACCAAATAATCTCAAAGATTGGGCCGCAAGCTTGGCGGCAATCCAGGACGCGGACATCCGACAAGAATTCTTTCGCATCCAGTCGGAGTTTGCAGAAATAATCCATCAAGATGTCCTTCGTACCTCGGGGCAGTTCTACCTCAAATATCAACCGTCCAACAGTGAGATAGACACAACGCTACAAATGCAGGCTGACAACGCCCGCGACCTCATGACCATCATGAAAGACGGCGGCTTCATCCACGCTCTGGTCCCATGAGTCGATTCGAAAGTAGTGATGCTATGTGTAGTTCTGAAACATTGATTAGATCATGTTGTAATTAAACTTTAATGAACATGTATGTCTCTTTGGTTTGGACAGTCGTTCAACTTAGATGTAATCGATGCTATTTATTAGTAGGACCATGAATCGTGCTATTAATGTCTTGCTTTTCTCTTTCGATACTTTTGTTGCAATACTTATATATTGCTTATGTACTGTCTGTTGTTTGGCTAGTGCATAGAGATGTCGTCGTATGTCGTGTACAAGGGTAAGGTTCCCGGAGTCTACGACGACTGGGAGGAGTGTCGGAGACAGGTTCACCGTTTCAGCGGTAACAGTTACAAAGGGTACACCACTACGGCGGAGGCGGAATCTAGATACGCGCGCTATCTAGCGGGAGAGAGGAGGGAGTGTTGGAGGAACCGGATGAAGACCAGTTTCATCGCGATGATGCTCATCGTGATGACCGCAGCTCTCTTCTATGTGATGGTAGTTTAGATGATCGATATCGACTTGTAATGTGAAGACAAACTCGCTACTCGCGGTCTCGAGACTTGTAATGTTCTATCTTTGTTCGGTCTTTTGAATTCGGAGACTAATATGATGAATTGTATTCAGAGACTAATCTTCTATTGTATTCGATGAATCTGCTGTTGCTGTGTGGTGCTGTCTATATTCTGTCCAATAATATATTTTGTAACCTGTGCAAATATTATAAAAGAAAAAAAAATAATCCCTAATATTCATACTAATAGCGCATCACCCCAACATGCGCCATTAGTATGCCAAAGGATACTAATGTCGCATCACCCCACAGTGCTCCATTAGTATGGCAAAGCACATGTGTAAATATCGCCCCCTGGGAGGCACACTAATGGCGCATGTTGGTCTATACTAATGGCGCACGGCGTGATGCGCCATTAGTATACCAGATACTAATACTAGTGGCGTGGTACTAGTGGCGCACCAGTAGTGCGCCATTAGTAGGCAAAACTGGTGCGCCACTAGTAGGCCTTTTCCTAGTAGTGCCATGTATGAATGGCGAAATGGAGGGAGAAACAGAGGTCTTTCGGACGGGCTTGAATCAAATGTGTTTTGCCTCCCATGTTTGGCGCCCACCGTGTCGGAATGGGCTCAGAGGCGGTCGTGTCACGTCTTATTGAAGTTACTATCCTACCCCTATTTAGAGCAGTGGAAATCAGGCCGATGGATTGTCCGTGTAATGGGTAGATAGTAATTTCCATCTCCCAAACACTTGGCTTTGGGCAGCCGACGTGGGAGTGGACATTTTGCCGCTTCTTTCGAATTTTGGGGCAATAAGCATCCACGTTTACCGTGGCAACTAAATTCGAATCCATTTTCTATTCCTATATGAATCTTTATAAATCATTCTATGTGTTTTTATATATCTTCAAAAGGACGACAAAGATGTATTCCACTGTCATATATGAATATGGTTTTCAAATGCCGATACTCAAATTCAGAAGCTAGAATCCAGTTTAAGGTGAATTCGAATATTTGGAACACTTCATGTCCAACTCAAATGTCACACGCAGCACAATGTGTACTCCCATTTAGATATGTACACAAGCGATGTATCAAGATTCGAATACCGATCAACCAAGAATTTAAAGAACTAACAGACATATAAACACTTATAGAGTATATGGATCAATAATATCAACTAACATACATAAGCTAGGCCAGTGTACTTTTCTTTGCTACAACAGCATCCTTTTTTTAGCCAAGCTACTACAGCATCTTGGCCCTTTCCGATGCGTGCCACTTATGGTCCATCTATGCTACTATTGTTGCTGAATGCACATTCAGCCCCATTGACATATTTGTAGGTCTGGCACAGCAATTAAAATGAAATGTCTCTGAGTCTTATCAATTAATACAGACTTGTGCTCAAATAAAATTACAAACCAAAAAATAAAAAATAAAAAACAATTATTACATGATCTCTAAAACAAATGGTTTGATTGATTACATGAACAAACAACACAAAGGTTATTCAACGATGGAAAGAACATTTCACCTATGATTTACCAAGTGGGAATTTAATTTCCTTTTTTCTTTCAGGACCTTAACAATGTGGTCAGTCTCAGCTTGCTTCATTTTGAAATCCACCAAATATTTAATGGTTGTCTTGAGTACTGCTACTGATTGTGCTGTTTGCTTCCTCAACATGTCAACTTCATCTCTAAGTGTAGAAGCAGAATCTCTTTCTACCACTAGTTTAGCCTCTAGAGCATCAGCAGTTGGCAATTCATAATGCACGATTGGGCCGGTGCCACTACTGTGGGATGATACAATGTCCATGGGGACCTCGCTCTTTGATCTTGGGCTAACCTGTTTTGCCATTAAAGTTCCGATTGGATTCAGAAAAGTTGAAGTTAGCAAAACATCTCAACTGGGAGTTATAACAGCAAACCAGTTAAACAAACAAGGAATTAAAGAGTTTCAATTCGATGATGAAAAGTAGTTATTAACATCATTGTAACCCGTTGTTACAGCAGCAAAGCAGTTAAACAAACAAGTAGCTATTTAAGTTCAGGCAAACAGGTAATTCTTAACAGTAAGTATCAAACACATAGATAGGTTCAGTCTATAATAGGATTAACAGGCTGTGGCATTATGTAATCAGTAGCAAACTAAATTAAGCCAAGCAACATAATTGAACAATTTTGCAATAAGTGGCTAACTAAAATTCCGAGAAGCAGGTAACTGAACTTACGCTAGTTCTTTGTACAGGCACACAGCAACTTCTTTTTCGCTTACAAGGTTGTACGAAGGAGTCCATGGCATCAATTGCTTGGATACGCAGTCCCAATACTTCTTTCTTCCCACACTGCATCGGTAAGTCGAATGGTTAATCTGGTAAGATGGTGTATCCTTGATATGTTATATGAGGACGTGTAGTCAGACTAGTTGTAGCCACACACATCACACTGGCTTTTACTGTATATTTCATGCGATTACTTTTGACATATAGAGATCTAAGCAATCTACAATAGGATGAAAGGACTGGCATCCTTCACATTATTGGCGAACTTAGTTCATAGAAACATGCAATTCAACCATTCTGTGGGTAAATCAAAAGCGCCACTGGAATATTTTTCACTACCCCTATCATACACGCAAAAAGGGGCGACGCCACCATAGGGGCTGGTATGGGCGGCCGCCTCGGGTGGCTCGAAAGTGTGCACCTAGTTTGAGTCGTCCAAGTTGGCCCAGGCTAGTTTTGTTCGTCCCAACGCACGAGCAGGCAATGTAAAAAATGAAGAAAAATGTTTCAATTTGGATAGGCCAATAACATAAGTGCAAGGCAGGCCCTATAGCAGGCTCGCGGCCCAAACGAGCGCCTCCCATATCGATCGACAGCAGAAAAATCCAAATTCATCCGCTCCAGCCTCTAGTCTGGTTCGCTCCTAACCTAGCCGCTGCTGGACAGACCGACACAACACTTCCTCGCGCCCTCGTTGGAGGGCGGTCGCCGGGCTTCAAGCGAACGGAAGGACAAGAAGATGAAGATCCAACCCTGGGTGTAGCCTGCGTGGGAGACAGCAGCGGCAGCACGGACATGGCATTAAGCTTGCGCAAACAGACAGTCGCAACTTGCAAGGTAGCATGTGCAACGAGCAGGTACATCACAGCCCTGATTATATCTAATTCAACTCTTCAATTTCTGGCCAATAGTTAATCCTGATGGTGTTGTAAAACTGCTTGTATCTAGGGAATCTATGAGAAAATGAAACCAACTTCTATTTATTTTATAACTCCCCCAATCAATACTGAACTGACTGAATCTGATGTATCTAATCAAGTTTCCGGTGCAAACATCCAAGCTCATGTTGTTCTTGAGCCAGAAGTGTCTAATGAATAGACTGCTAATGAAGGATTTGATGCAAACACTTTACATGCTCCTGGTGATGAACATATAGTGTCTAATGAGGCATCTAATGCAAGCATTTTGCAAGCTCCCATTGAAGGATTTAGTGTCTAATGATGATCTGCTATGTTGAGAGAGACATAGAGATTTGCAGGCATTGATGACAAGCAAATTATAGTGCATTTTCATGGCTTGAGGAAACGTCGAGGCCATCTACCAAAAAGTCCCTGTATCATGACAACGTAGCATAAATACTTTTCTAATCTGTTGTTTGAAACTATTGGCATACTTGTGCAGGATAGATATATTGATATGCAGTTTGCGCACTGGTTATAGGTGCAATTACACTTTGATATTTTCAGCCAGAGAACGAATAATTCAAGCAGGTACAGACCATGTTTGTAGTCCTTCTACACCATGTTGCATTTTGTGTTTTTTTGGTGCTTGCATCATTTAGTGTTTATAATCTGAACTACTTTGGATCATTAGCTGGTTTTCAAAGTGCATGTAGCTTCACATTTCTTAAGTTATGTTGATTTCCGGAGTGCAAGTGCCTTCGTATTTTTTAAGTTAAATGTTCGCACCTGGTAACTTGAATTCGTGGATCCGCCACTGCACACAAATCATACACGAATGCCAGTACGAATTAAATGAAATGCTGGGACTTACGCTAGCTCATTGTACAAGCTCACTGCAGCTCTGCTTGCACTTGGGATGTTCCATGTACAAGTCCATGTTACCACTTGCTTGGATGTGCAGGCCTTGTGCTCCTTGCATCCCCCTCTGCATTTTTGACACGGCGAATGGCTGATCAAATAAGAGGAATCGACCTTGTTGTTGTACCGGAGGACAGATACTTACAAGGTTATACGGGTGTGCAGGATGTGTACCAGAACCCGTAGCGCCGTCATGCTTCGCTAAAAAATGGATTTGCTTGTTCAGATGATATCTCCGGAAAAAATAAGAGTTAAAGTCAGAGTTGGATAGGCGTGTAAGCTAAGAGAGCAGTGAAAGGATATCCAAACATCGTCGGAATAGTGAAGGGAGTGATGTGTGGATACCTAGTTCGGGCCGACGTTTGGGCATGCTCGCCTAGCTAGAGTGCGGGTCACTTCAGAGCCGTTGAGGGTGATGCGCTGGCGTTGGCTGGCCGCGCACGGATGCAGAGCTTGAGTGGCAGCGAAGTGCTACGATGCGGTGGACTAGACCTTTGGTGAAGCCCCAGCGGCCTCAGGGGGCGGAGGCGCGACGATGTGCTCGGTGAAGTAGCCCCGGTGAGCTGGGAGACGGCGTCGGTGAAGCGCACCTGATGCGGTGGAAGTCGGTGTCTGTGAGGCACGTCGGTTGCGGCGGCCGACGTTGTCGGTGGACCACCCGGTGCGGTGGACGAGGGCGTAGATGAGGTAGCCCCGGTGCGGTGGTGAAGCGCAACCGTCATCTTCGTCATCATCGTCCGGCACAGAGGTGGGGAAAGAGACGAGACGAGGGGCGATTCGAACTTTGCTTGGGTTGGCAGCGAATTAGGGATTTGAGCAATCTGGGCGCGTAAGGGGACGGTGGAGAAGGGAGATTTTGCAGGGCTGGAATTGGGGCCACCAGATATTTCAATCCGAAACGTGGAAGTGCGAACTTATTTTGTCGTCGTCCTTTTTTTTGGGTGGGTGGCTGGGTGCTACGCGTCCGTCCGACACACGTGACCACCACGACACGACCCTGGTGCGCCTACATTTGAGAATGCAAACGAATCTTCTTTCATTTGCAAACGAATCTGTATGTATTACCATGCCCGTGTTTTCCTTGCAATAATTAGTCATTCGAAACGAGATAATATAAATTCATTAATGAGGAGTTATTTGGAAAAAAATCGAAACGGTATCCACACTAATGTGGATTAGAGTGTGTGTCACATAATTAGTTATTTGAATTAGAGTGTGTGTCACATAGCGATCTCCAATTCTAACGTGGATTTCACATTTCACCGTATCCATGCTACTTTTTTAATACAAATTCATATGTATATGATGAACACCATGGTAGTGAGAAAACTTTTCGATGGATTCAAACATATGACCTAGAAAATAGCACAACAAATCGAGTCAATGTCAACTTTTCGAAACCTAGTATGGCACGAATTCTTAATAATTACCCATATGCATGGTCCTCAGTTCAAATCTTACAATGTACACCGAATTGAAACATCGATATTAAGTCTCGTACTATCTACATTCAAATGTTGTTTTTAGCCCCCTCCCCCCCCCCCCCCGCACACACGCTACATACTTCCTGTATCGGTCAATCTTCCTCTCCTAACCACCTTAGGAAGCTATCGGTTTCCAACACACATCCATTCTTTCTCTCCATGTTTCGATCTCTAACTCTCTCAACTATCCAACCCCCTTTTTCCACTCTGTTACGAAATGTATTTACCTCACACACCTGCCATTGCACCCCATGCCGAGCTCTCTCTCTCTCCTTCTCCCTCTCACCCTCTCATGCTAAATACATGCATTTCCTATCTAGCCCCCCAACCTCTCGTGCGCACGCACGCACGTTGTCTATCTAGGTCACTCCCTCGAGACTGTCTCACTCTTTCTTCCGCACGGTGGGCCACACTCGCTCAATCTCGCTCTCTTTATCTGAGTCTCGTTTAACCTCGTTTTCTTTCACACACAAATGATATATCTCCCTGTTCGGGCCTCGATCGACACACTCTATACTCTCTCACACAGATTGTCTATCTAGGTCAGTCCATCGAAGCCACCCCCACTCTTTCGACCTCATGGCAGGGCACACTCACTCTCTCTCTCTCCCTCTCTCCCTCTTTGTATGTCTCGATTGACCTCGCTCTTTCTCGGACAAAAACGATATATCACCATGTTTGAGCCCAATTCGACTTATTCACATTGTACACTCTCTCACGCACATTGTCTATCTAGGTCACTCTTCCAACCCGTCTCACTCTTTCGATCGGACGACGACTCTATGTGATCGATCGACCCTGCTTCCTCCCACGCACAAAATATATCTACACGTCTGTGACTGGATCATCTCTCAAGCTCTATCTTACAGCCCTCACCCTTGCCAAAAGCTCAATCGGACAATATCTCTCCAGAGCATATATATTTGTTCCATGAATGTGAGACCACACGCACTTTGTCTCTCTATCTATATGTCTCTCGATTGACCTCACTTTCTCACGCCGTACCTTCCACACATTGAAGCTACCTCTCCATCCCTCGCAAAGCCGGAGCTATTTACATTGCGAGGGGCACTCCAACCTTGGATTAATTTGTGTAGGCATTTATTCCAGTCGGTTTAGATTATATTTTCATAGCATTCGGCCCACAACTACTCGATACACCGTTGCAACCCCCGCAACTCCCCTAGTTGATTTCCATCTGGCTCGGTCATCGCTCTCTCGCACGTCCTTTCTCGGATTCAACGTCGCACCATGGTATTATTGCAACAAACTCTGTTGTTCTCTTTAATTATTATAAATAAGCTACAAAACTACACACTGTAGTCCACTTGGAATGGAACAAATTTGGACCGACAAATTAAAGTGCTACAAACTACACACCGAGGGGCCCACATGTCATGAAATAAATTTGGACCCATATACAAATTAAAAAATAAAGGACGAGGATCGAACATGCGACCAGGGCCTTCAAGCCGTATGTCAATAGGCAACATACGTAGAACATCATTGTTTGTTGTACCTCCCTTTGTTCACATAATGATTTTATATTACCACAACCTATTTAATTGATAACATGTAATATTATTTTTAGTACTATTCGCCTTCACTTACTGGTGGGTTCCATGTGTGCTCTCTCTCTCTCCTCCCCTTCTGCGTTTAGACGCACGGGCATACACGAAGAACTCGCGGGTGATGTTGTCGTTGACCAAATCTGGTCGCATTCATAAGTTACGGCACCAGTTTCATGTGCTAGCAGCACTAGTCAGTGTGTACGTGCAATGCACGTTAATTTGGAAGTATACTAAGTGCATGCGGATATTAAGTTGGATATTATTTGCGTGTTAATTATGTGATTAGCACTATTTTTGGCATGAAATTAACTGCACGCTAAATGTGTTGAGCGCTCGACATTGAAGTAGTCTAGGTCGTTGGATGACAAGGAATACATGTGGCTTGATGGCATTTTATATTTAATTTGATACGGCTCTAGCAGAACATTCAATCGATCAAACCATAGATTTCGTTCAGTCTGACTCCAACTTTAAATTATACGACGATCGATCTAAAATAACGGAAATGATAAATGTTCGGATTTTAAGCATGGCAATCCGAACATTTTTCATGGCAATTGGATTATGCGGCGGCGGGGGGGGGGGGGGCGTCTTGCAGTGGGAAGCGGCTCCTCTGTCGTGCTCTGTGTGTCGTCGGGCCACTGACCGACGGCGACGGTGGTGTCTTGCGCCGTTGTTGGCGTACTCGTGGACGTTGCCCCTAGCTTCAAGGAATGCCACAATGTTCTGGACTTCGGTCTCCAGGAGCGAGTCAACTGACGGGAGGAGGTGACTGGTGTTGGTGCAAGGAAGCGGTCGACGGCAGCCATCCATGCCACTGAGGGGGGCACTGGCACCCGCGCAGGGACAGGCGCTGTCAACGGCGCAGCGGAGACATTCGTGTGCACGGGCACCGGCATAGGCACGCACGTCAGTGCACGCGCAGGCGCATGCGCTGGCAGGTGCACGGGCGCGTGAAAGTTGGCGGGGACCTCGTGGAACCCCGTGGCATCAAGCTCGGCGACAATGTGCGGCTCCCAGCCCATCAATGCCACGGGGATGGGCGCTGGCGCAGTCGGGGCGACGGGAGCCAGAATGGGAGCGGGGACAGGCGCGGCGCCTTCCCGTAAGGCCAGTTCAAGCTCGTCCCAAAGCGCCTTATGTTCTTGAGACTCCGGCTAGGTGTCTTCCTCAGGAAACTGGAAGACTAAGGGCCGACCATCGTGATGCGGCATGGCGTACGTTTAGGTCAGGCTTAGGTAGACGACAGGAGAATTGGAGAGGAAGAGAGAAGATTGTAGCGATACCGGGTAGTGCGGGGTTGATTTTAAACTATGGCGCCGGCGACATTAAAAGTGGGAGCAGTTGGGACAAAGGTGGGCGGCGGAGCCTGGTCAAAGGGCTCGCCTCCCGGTGAGCCTGCACAGCAGTCTGCTCGCACGCCTCCCTGTCAGCCGGCGCAGCGGTCTGCTCGCACGCCTCTCGTCGACTCACACGCTTGCTCGGACGGCACCTGCCGATGAGAAGCGGGACTCGTGGCGGCACGTAAACGCCCACGGTTTCACTAGTGAAAGCGTTCGCCTTAACATGACAGGTCTTTGTTCCAAAATACCTTGGCTCTTCATTTGTGCAACTTGTCAGAAGCAGCATGTCTCAAATTGATGAAAAAAATTACGAAGTAATATTTGTGCCATATCACGTGACCATGCTCAGTTTCAAGAATTTATGATCACTTTTGGATTTTCTGAAATTTAAGATGCAGGATTCGAAACAATATCATAACCTGCATCATGCAATAAATTTTCAAGCCATACATCTGTCCTGTTGTATTTCTTAAGAAAGGATTTGGTCAAACATTTTGCTTAGTTAAACTTCAGACAAGTTATATATGCAGAGCAAAAGGATAATCCCTCCGTACCAGTGCATTGCCTGATATATTAACTCAAGTACTAGGCACGAACAAACGGGCTCAATTATGTGCTCATCCTGGTGTAGTAGTAGTACTACTAGGCAATGCAGTGGCGACCGGTGACCGAGGGAATTGAACCATGCTCGGCACGGTAGGTAACGTTGTCTAGTTACTTTTTTTTGAGAACACAACGTTGTCTAGTTACTAAAGCATCCCTAAGTTGTTCATCGGTAGTCATTATGGACCGGGGACATGAGGGGAATTTCCTAGGGCTGGAATTCGGGCCGCCAGATATTTCGACTCGTAACGCGGAGGCTCGACTGGTTGGGGTTGCCTAATGTGCGTACCACGCACGCCACCAGAAGGACACGAGCCCGGTTTTTTTATTTTTTTATTTTTTTAGGATCAACACGAGCCAAGGTCTGGCTGGTACGCCGTTGGGTCCTACCATTCGAGAATACGAAAGGAACCTTTTAAGTTGCCGAACTAATCTATGTCTATTACAATGCCCGTATTTTCCTTGCAAATACTAATCTCAACGTGGTAATTGATTTATGACGAGTCGTTGAATTAGAGTGAGTTTGTGATATAGTGATCTCAACGTGGATTTCACATTTCATGGTATCCCTGCTAAGTTTTTCAATGCAAATGCATGTATGACACGAATTCAACGTGGACCACACACGAACACAACAACAATCCAATAAGTATAGTGCATCTATTTTTCCAAACCATGCATGTATGACACGAATTCAAAAATACTCCTTTTGTTCCTAAATATTAGTCTTTTAGAGATTTCAACAAGCGACTACATACAGAGCAAAATGAGTGAATCTACACTCTAAAATATGTCTATATACATCCGTACGTGCCAGTCCACTTGAAATCCCTAAAAAGACTAATATTTAGGAACGAAGGGAGTAAAATGTAAGACATGCATGGTCCTCAATTCAGTATTTAAAACGAACATGAATATTAAGTCTAGTACTACATTACATGCAAATGTTGTATTTAATTAGGCGGAGCTATGATTGTCGGGGGTCACCCCCTCGACCTTAGATAAAATTGTGAAGCTCTGTTTAGGGTTGTTTAGATTATATTTGTCCCCACCCTCCCAACCACCGATTGGTTGTGCACCCCCCAGCCCTCCTCCCCGGGAGAATATCATGTGCCCCCATACCTTAGATGCTATATGCCGATACGAGTTGCTTGGAGCTTGTACATCTGAGATATAGCAGCTCACATGATGTCTTAATATTTTTACAGGAAACCTTGATGAGTTTGAGAATTGCACACAATTTGTACAAAAACTACTCAGATGCCCTTGGATCCCATATCCAACGACCTCGAAGCTAGTATCACCGCAGCATCTAAGATGAAGGAGGACATCATATTCTCCTGTATGTAAGAATATCATGTGCTACCACACCTTAGATGCTTTGGTGATACAAGCTCTTCGGAGCCGTTGGATTTGAGACCCAACGCCTCCTCGCTGGTTCGAATGATTTTTTGTAGAAAAGCCCCCAAAGAGTTCGGCCACTGCTTACAAGCACAAAGACTGCTCAGATGCCATTGGATCTCAGATCAAACGACCTCGAAGCTCGTATCACAGTAGCATCCAAGCTGCGAGAGCACCTTATGTTTTCTCGCACGGGAGAATATGAGGTGCTCCCGCACCGTAGATTCTATGGTGATACGAGTTCATGGAGATCTAACGGCCAACGGTAGGAGGTTTGAATGTTTTTGCAATATACGGCTGAGAGAGTTTGGGAATTGTGCAGAAAGTACAAGTACAACGCATGTGCCATCTGATCACTGATCATACGACCTAGATGCTCATATCACCGTAGCGGGTATTTAAGCTACGGGGAGCACCTAATATGAGCAACGGGGAGCCGTTGGATCCAAGATGCAGCGGCACACACGAGGCATGAATGTTTTATTTGCAAAAAAAACCTTTGGATAGTTTGGAAATTGCGCATAATTACAAAGACTACTCCCAAGTAGTCCTGGCCATCTCAGGCCCGGCCTTGTCGGCCCACCCAGGCCCGGCCCTAAAATCGAGGGCCTAGGCCCGATGGGCTTGCCCTTGGGCCAGGCTCTGGCCTGAGTTTTGAGCCCACCAATAGGGCCTGGATGGGCTTGGGCTTGGCATATTGGCATTTTAAGGAAGAGGCCCGACCCACGGCCCTAAGCCCTAAGGGCTTTTCAGGGCTTTTTACTAGATGGGCCGGGCTTGGGCTTGAAAAGTAGGCCCGATGGTAGGGCTTGGGAGGGCCTGGGCCTCAGTTTTCTGTCATGGGCTTTTTTAGGCCCGGCCCAAGCACGACCCGGCCCGACCCATGGCCAGATATACTCCCGAGCCATTGGATCTCACTTCCAACAGTGTAAAAACTTGTATCACCATAGCATCTAAGCTGCGGGGTGGATGTGATATTCTATGTCGCTGTCATTTTTGTTCGTAAACTTGCAAAATACGTGTAACTTGTGTCGTTACTTGGCTAACCGCGCAAACTGTTTGTTAAAAAAACCATCCTACACTAAAATATCGGAACAACACACGGGGGTCCCACTTGTCATTAATCAAATTTGTACCTAAAACTAACAAATCTGAAAGATGAGATTCGAACTGGCAGCCTGGACTACAAAGCGTAAGTCGATAGCCTGAAACAACAACGGTTGTTGGCTTTGTCCCATAACTTGATTTTATACAGTATTACGTTGAGTAGAGTAGAGGGAGTGCCTCGTCTACACGTGCATGACCGTTGACTCACTTACTAGTGGGTCCCAGGTATGTGATCTATCTCTTCTCTCCATCGTCTAACCTTTGCACGGGCACACACGAAGAGCGGGGCTAGCTTGCCGTGGTGTTATTACAACTAAAAAAAGCTTGGAAAATAGAAGAATCGCCTAGAACAAGAGACGTTGTGGCTGGTCGAGACGGAGCTAACCACACCTATCCTCCGTGCCATGTTAGCATGATGAAGCTGTGTGGCTAGTGGGGTGTTTTCGACCAACTGGCTGGGTCCCGAGGTCGAACCATAGGTACTATGTCTGATACAGTAAATTTTTACACGCATATTTTTCCTCCGTGCCGAGACATGGCACACCCTACCGCGCGGTTTCGGGGTCCTCCCGGGTGGTGCATGCATATATTCTTCCTGACGTGGGACGCCCTACCGCGCGTTTTCACCGAAGCAAGTAAATAAATGAGTCGTCAAATCACAAAAGACCACTTTTCCCGCCGAGTACATCAGTGAAGCGTGGTGGCTAGCTAGTTGGGCTAGTTCGACCATTTAGCTAGGCCACCGCCACATTTGTATTTTCACCCCTTTTTTATCTACCTGCCGGCAGGAAAATTTAAACATCCACCGCGGCGTTGCTCTGGTGTTTGAGTGCGGCAGGATTTTTAATTTTTTGATTGACGGGAGTAGGCGCGGCAGGATTTTTAATTTTTTGATTGACGGGAGCAGGCGCGGTAGCAATTAGTGACGATGACTCCGCGTGTAAAACCCACTGCTCCCTGATGTGAGAAGTCGTCGACTGGTGTTTTACCATGGTGAAAACCAAAAGATTCCCCGCTCCTCGGCTGGATCCCTCTGCCTTCCCGTAGATTGCATTTCCTTTCAGCCGTTTCGCCCCCTGCATCACCAATGTCGTGCGCCTCGAGAAGCAGAGGGACTTCGGTGGTCTTTAGGCGCCCTCTGTATGGGCGTGTCCATGTCGCGGCGCAACATGACCGTTGGATCAAACTCAGACGGTGCAGATCAGTCACTGTAGCACAAAGCGTGTGGGTGTGTTTGGTTGCATTCTCATCTCAATATAGTGTGTAAGTCACCTTACGAAAACCAAATAATCCCAAAACACTTAGGCACGGTACATTAACTCCCTCCCCGTTTCTTGTTTTGTGACATATCAACCAATAAGAGACGTGGGCCGTGCATGCTTTCAATGACTTGAGACTAATAAACATGACATGAAGTGGTTAGTTCATTGCATGCAATGCTATTAATTAGCAAAAAGACATTAAGTTTTATCGTTTTCCTCTCCGCCTTAGTCGCAGTGCACAACGTAAGATGACTTACACACCTAGACAGAGTAGTTGTTTCCTCTTCGTGTATTTGTGTTAACCTACTATTCATGCACTCTGCCAAACACCCAAAAGTGGGTCGAGAAGGGAACTTTTGCTCCCATCCGGTGCACCCTTCATACACCCTGCCTAACACTATTCGTGCTTCATATGGTTCATGTTTCGTGGAGTACTGTAGCACCGCACTCTCCGTGCACTGTAGACCTAGTTCTGTTAACATTGATCTCACTGTTCATTCTCGACCGGACAGTCGAGAAAGCGGTACTATGTTACTACATTACTGTTCATATAGTTGACATGCGCACAACATCATTTGTCGTCGTCATATCTTACTACACTAGCAACAAGATTATGTAGTACTGACGTATGAACCACTGCACATGCCTAGTAGTAGGAGCACTGTGTATGTTCAAGTGGTTGCCGTGCTTCGCACTCCTCCGTCGTCAGAGTGGAAACGCTTGCTGTAATCATTTTTTTTCTTCCGAAAAACAGTGGACACGCTCTACCGTGCGGATCATCCTCCAGCCATGCACTAAATTACTCCCTTTCGTCGACGTGTGGGACAGCCAGCATCGGGGTCCACCAGCCATGCACTAAACTACTCCGTAGTAGAGTGACGGTAGACTACCCCGATCGAAGTGATGCAGTAATGCCGAATGAGCCGTCAAATCACAAAACCCCCTCCTATCCAGCAGTAAGTTGGACGGACGAAGCAACCATCATTTCACTCTTCTCTCTCAGCTTCCTCTCTACCCAACCCTCGCTTCTCCCTCATCATGTTCCTCATTTCTTCAAGAAAACCCTGACCTGCTTCTTCCATTGTTCTTCTCTCCCAAAGAAGGAAAGGTGAGCGCATCAATGGTGTTGATTCTGGCCAAGGCCCGGTCTTGCAACCCCGAGACTGATCCTATAACTCCGTCTCTTTTCTTCTTTTGGGTTTGTGATTATGGTTTCTTTTCTTTTATTTCTATTTGACAGTTTCTTGATGGACGCAGGAGCACCGGCCGAAGTGATGTCTATGGCTCTGGCCAAAACCGTCGAGGCTCATGGTACGAAGAAGCGCAAGCACCCCGCCGAGACTACCGCAGACAAGCTCAAAGCCATCGCACTGTCCAAGCCCCCATCTCCGGGATCCCTCATTAAGCAAGTCCAGGTAATATCTCTTCTTGACGATCTTTTTCTCGATCTTGATCGTGTTTTTTCATCTAACACGCAGTACTAGTACTAGTAGTACAACTTTCTGGGTGATCTTGCATGTGATTTCTGTGTGCCAAATGACGGTTCTAAATTCCTCTTTTGACCAAAACATGCTAGAGGTTGACACTGATTTCTTATAGATTACTTTCAACTACTCCCTCTGTCCCAAATTTCTTATCTTAGATTTTTCAAGATACGGATGTATCTAATACTAAAATGTGACTTGATACATCCGTATCTAGACAAATCTAAGACAAGAATTTTGGGATGGAGGGAGTACTTTATGAACATCAATGCTACCTTTGAAGAGGGCATATTTGCCTCAGGAACTTGTGTTATGGATATTGCAAGTAATCCCTCTGCTCTCATGCCTTTGAAGACATGTTCTAGTGTCTTTGTTCACTCAGTTCTGAGCGTATATGTAGTCATATATGGAGTATAATATCGAAAATCATCTTATATTTCTGAACGGAGGTAGTAATAAAATATGGTTTCTGTTTGAATTAGAACCAGTTCTGCGGTGGAGATGAAGTTCTCAATGTCATGCCGTGTGAACTGGAAGACCCGAGGATGAGTTATACCGCTAAACTATCCAGCTGCTGTGTCCTTGTCGCCACGTGTCCTGAACTAGTGTTTTCCTGTAGCATTGTTGTCAGGCGTGTTCTCGAGTTTGTACTTGACCACAACAATTTCCTGGATGTGCCTTCGATTATGAAGGGTGTTGTTCTTGTAAAGCTTCCCAACAAATTTGATGCGGCCTGTCTTCATGATCATGTTTATGAGTGGAAAGACCACTCTGTTAGGTTCTCCAAGGTTGACAAGATGGTGATGGTGCATGTAGACATCTCTCATGAAGTCCATGGCCTAGTCAGTTATGCGGGGTTCATCCCGTAGGTCGGTGGCAAGAATAGTCTGCAGAGTTTAATTAGTGCAACTTTGCTTGTCTGTAGTAAGTACTATTGTTCAGTACTTGATTTGTGTTTGTGAACCCTGTATTGTTTATTAGTACTGCCGCTTTTGGTGTGTGGTCAGTCCTGAGAACGGTCTATGTTAATGTCTGTCCACTCAATTCAGTCTGTACATTTCGAAGTATCCAGATCATCTTTTTTGTGAGGACGGTTTATCAATTATGGTTACACTCCAATATCTGTATGCATTGTAGGGTTTATCGCACCCACCAGGATTTCCAGTCCCATGGATATTCGATCCATACGATTTGTCACGACCTTTGGACTGTCCTGCTTGTGGGAGTAGGCGGGGCCCCTGCATGCCACCCATAGTTGGACGATCAATCTTCTGTTTAGTACTTCAACATAGTGATTTCCTGGTAAGGATTCACTCGTGTCACATCAAGTAAATCTTATTGATTTGCTGTCTAAATCTTATTGATTTAATGTCATGTTTTCTTTCTTTTCCTGTAATTTTATGATGCAGATTTTGCCATGTGACATTCATCACAGAATAAACCATTTGGTTTGCTCTACGATGGCTATTTTTGCAGGTTTCACTTCTTATGTCGTGTCAGTAACGAAGGCACTGTCCATCACTTATATTACTGGAAAAAATTGGATCAGACTGTTGTCTGAGTACAAGTTGAATCCCTATGATGAACTGCAGTTTGGTTTAACAAAAACGCCACAATTGGTCCTTCTCGCGTTTAAAAGAAATGAAGAAAAAAACTGGATCACGGTCACGAAGCCTAGTCAAGTTAGAAAGTTGATCATACCAGACCAGACACGATCGCCGCTGTCTCGCACATCGGTACCACCTTCAGCAACGGATCGAGCACCGGCAGTTGATCTAACACTAACGGCGGCAGCAGCTTAGTCTGATCCAGCTGAGGATTGGGCACCGACCGCGTCCGCGGATCAGGCTGATCTACCGGAGGATCGGGCATCGACACCGGCACCAGCTCTACAAGGAGCACCATCTCCGGCAGCAGCAGCGGCTTCGGCACCTGCACCAACACTTGCACTTGCATCTGCTCCGGCCCGTGCAGCGGCAACCGAATGAGCAGTTGCACCGGCAACAGACTGGGCTGCAGTTCGCACTTTATATACCAAAGTCCTTACAAAAACCAACATGTCCACCTTCTTGGTAAGCATTGGCCGCCCAAGTGTTTCAGTCTTTTTTATTTCCATGTTGTTTCGCATGATTCACTGTGTTGATCTAACTGTTTGGGTATGTTTTCTTGTTTGCAAACAGAGAATCCTAGAGCAACGAGGGAGTCGTTCAACAATCCGGGCGACAGCGGCCAAGTTTCTCTTACCATGCGCAGCCTTGGTGTGAATGAACCTGCTCAATATACCGTAAGTACAAAGGATGGTTGCCTGATGATTGATGCTAAAGGATGGTCAAGGTTCAAATCTAAATCATATCTTGCGGTAGGGGATGATGTCAAAATCGAACTTTCTCGGCAAGGAGAGCTGGTCCAAATCAACTTTGAAATTCTTCAGTACTGCCGAACTGATCTATCCGCCGAGAGATTTTGATGTAATACTCTGGCATGGTGAAACAAGTGTCATGTGTGTATAAGTAGTACGACAGTATCATTGATAGAATTGCAAATCTGATTGCTGGTTAGGAACTGTCCTTTGATTTCATTCCAACAGTTGTTGTGCTTTATTCAATTTTGTGTATTCGCCTTGCGAAAGCATCTAAAACCAGCGCCGTACCGACCGCTTGCAATATGAAAAGTGCTGAGGTAGAACACATGGGCCCCCAAACATGCAGGCCCACCGGCCTATGGCCCAAAGTCCAGAACCGTGACCCTGTCTGAGTATTTCTCAGCTGAACCCCCATAATGCCCATGCGTTGCACGTAACATCAAGATGCATTTGTATGAGTATTTTATCTTGTGAGAGAAAAGGATGAACGAGGGAAGGCCTTATTTGCAAATGCGCAGAGGTGTGTGGGTACCCTTTTGCAAAATTGCCATAGTTTCCTTCCTATCTGTCAGATATAAATCGGACGGCCTATATTGCAGGATGACAGGCACACCATCATCACCAACTGGTCTATACCGTGTTAAAAAAACTCTGTTTTTTATAATTATATATGTTATATATATTCCCCTTGATTTTTCTTATGTATAAAGTCGTGATATAAAAGATCTTTATATTTGTTTACAGAGGGAATATCTCTGTGTCAAAAATATATTTATGTGTAATACCTTGTTACTCCTGTCTTTCTACTTCCTTGTGCTGATATGTGGGGCATCCGGCGACGGGGTCCACATGCCATATGCACCAAATTAGAGTGCACAACTGCACGGTAGACACACCCCGGTCATAGCGCCGCATTAATGCCCAATGAGCCGTCAAAGCACAAAAAAACCCACCTTTCCAGCTTTAGCAGTAAGTTGGACGGACGAAGCGGCAATATTTCACTCGGCATGAATCCCTTCTCCCTTGTCTGCTTGTTCAGAGAAAACCCCCGCTCAGCGATTGCATAGGGTTTTCCCATGGAGAACCTGGTACGAATTCTTCATCCATCCCTGGTAAATCCAAGTCCCTTGGTCGCGGGTACTCCTAGGATGGCAGCTGACGGTGTCCTGGACTAGGGGGTACTCACCACGTCGTCTCCCGATCAGTTAGATTGGAATGAGGACCATGGCTGCATACTCATGGGCCAGTTCGGACAACCCCTGCCGCATACAAGGAAGACTCCACAAGACTTGGCGCCCAAGACAAGGACTCTCCTAAACCCTAGGCCTCCGGTGTCTTATATAAACCGAGGCCAGGCTAGTCAATAGACGATCTCATATTCATCACTACAATCTCGCGGTAGATACATGTACTCTGTACTACACCCATATGAAAACAATGAAAAGCAGCATCTAGGGTATTATCTCATCAAGATAGCCCGAAGCTGGGTAAAACCCCGTGTCCATGTTACCATCGCTCCAAGACGCCTAGCTTAGGACCCCTACAGGATATATGCCGGATATTGAACCGACATTGGTGCTTTCATTGAGAGCCTGCTGGGTGATCGCCGCGGATCGATGGATGATCAGGTGATATTTTTTCAGTTAGATTTGTACCGTACAAATTATCTCCTTTGCAAAATTGTTGCTATCACGTGTGTGCAATTTTTGTCTGCGGCCAGATCGAGAATAAGAAATTCTGGGCAGCGGCGGTGGTGCAACCTATACGAAAACGACAGCACATGGTTGGAAGATTTGTGGCGGCCGAGGACCTGCCGACGCCGAGTAGTACAGACGGGCTAGCCGACAGGAAGATCGGCAGCAATACAGAGGGAGGTTCCATCCTTCCTTTTTATACTTATTGTTTAATGACAATCTTTTAGCTAGTGTTTTGTCCCGTGCGTGTTGACGTACTGGATTGACTGGACCCTAGCATGAGGAGTAGTACAATACTACTACTACTTGCTAGCCCTCACGTGAGATGTTAGATCTCCTGGTCCATATTGAGTTTAATGTGAGGACTAATGGCTACATCCTCGTTATTGTTAGCGGTCGGCTTCCTCGTACGAGTGCCAGGTTCAATGTATTATATTTTTCCTTGAGGAGTGAATTATTGCTTGGGCCGGTGTTGTTTGCTTTGCACAGCCGAGGAGGATGAACACATCTGCGTACAGTCCGCGTGAAGCAGCGCCCGTAGCTAAACATAAATTTAGCTATGCGACAACCCACATGGAGATTTATTTATTTTCCTTTTTAATTCAATACCTATGTAGTCGACCGCTGGTCTTCTACTTTTTCTGACAAATACACAGAATAAAAGTGCTACTACGCATATCGAGGATTGGCTTTGCAGCATGTTCGACACGGATCAGTTCGTCCGTTTGCTTCGGTCTGCCACAATCGTCGCTGCTGGCGTTCAGGTCGTATTTTTGCAAATTATTCGTTTAGCATTATTATACATAGAATATTTTTTGTTGGCCTATACTGCATCATTTGCCAGAGGAATTCTACTGTCGTTTGTACCGGGCATCAGTCCGGCCAGCCTCTCCCTGTCACCTAGGCAGGCCGACCTTCGCCGACATCGCCGTGCCACGACGCCAACGCGCCATTGAGCTAGCCTCAGCGCTCAGGACATATTTACCAAACTTTTTTGCATAAATTAATTATGCACCTTTTTTTCATTATTAATTTTTGGTTTGCACTATTCTACCTGTGCAAGAAATTGACTTAGATCGGGCCGCACTATCCCCTCGGCGTGGTGTCCTCGTCGCCCACCACCATCGACCGAATTGGGTCGTCACCTTGGAGCGTTGCCCTGTGTTGGCAACCCCCCATCGTCGCTCCATCACCTCAGCTAGACTGAGGGCTTCACCTCTTCGGAGTGTCGAGTTCTTCGCTCGGCCACATCGGGCTTGGGGGCTGAGACCTTGTCCTGCACCAAGCTCGGACCGCGTCATCAATGCCGAACACATTAACCAGCTAAGTCGTTGTGACGCTCAAAAACTTCCAGTTTTAAATTTTGCTTGATTTGACCAAGCATCGTACCTTTTTGGCAAAAAGTGGCTTCTGAAAAACTTCCTTGTCGAAACTTTGTTTGTGACACACAAATTCAAATACCCCGTTTACTTGGGGCTTCCTTTATGAAGCTTTTCCTCTTGCATATGATTATACTTGTACGGCTTCGTTCCTTGTTTGTGTATTACGCCACAATATGCACCATGTTGACTTAAGTGTTCTGCAAGCTGGGTTGCCTCGCTCCTGTGTTTACCCCTACGTTCCCGATTCTTCGGCTAGGGAGTAAAGGGAGCACCTCTGCGATTGTCACGATCGGGTCATCCGAGCCGGTCCTCGGACTGGGTGAAGCCAAAAGCTAGCGCTCTTATTGTTTTCAATTATGGTCGGCACACAACGGAACTCATGAGTACAAAAAATCTATTGCACAAGTCTCATAGTAACAATGAGCACCGAAGAAAGGTATCGGTGGGGGTACTATTTTCTTCGAAGATGCTTCTTACACTTCGTCAGTAATATAGCATAAGTTCACTGACCACGCTTTGTCTGTTACAGCCTTATGGCCTGATTGCCTAGTTATCGGAAACACCGTCGATATTCTTGACAGGTGGAGTACACAACACTTTTCGTCCCTTGACCGAAGAGGGAGAAGCCGACGGCCGGTTAAGACGCGTATAAAGTTCGGGTGAACACAGATATGATATAAGTACTTTGGTACATATAATCATTATACATAAAATTCTTTTACCCAAGTCACTTGGGGGCTCTTAAATTTGCATGAGCCGTTTTACAATATATTTTTCTTCTTGGTCGTCGTAAAGTCTTTTTCTATCACTCCTTTTTCGACGCCAGTGTGTGGTCAATAGCCGGGTAGCCTGATTTCTCTCTCAAGCCGCTCGAGTTTTAGTTTGCCAAACTGGCCTAACGAGAAACACCCCGCCTTCGGGATAGGGAGTTTGAAGCCGAAGGCTGACCCGCTTGAAGTCTTGAGATAGGACGCGTCATGTTAAAGCATGACAGAAGCACCTTTTTTCTCTAAGGCCGATTTTTTGGATTGGCACCGAACACTTGATCTAGTTCGGACGTCAAGTTTTTCCAGAGGTTTTTTGGTTTTCCAATCCTATGTCACTTTTAAAAAATTTGTGTTTTTCCAGCATAAGTCTCGCAGTGCAACGCCGGACACCTTTAGAGATTCGGCAAAAACATTCTGGGATCTTTCTATATATTCATTGGTTTCGAATTGTGTCTTCGGTCAATAGTTGGGTTGCCCGGCTCCTGTGCTTGTCGCGTACGTTCCGCTTTGTTAGGCTAGGTGTGCAAAAGGAGAACCACTGCGATTGTGCTTCCATCTTGCATGGTTAAGCACCTCAGTGGAGAAAACCGAAAACTGACTGTCACAATAAGCGTAAACTGGTCAGCGATCCGATGATTGTGTTAAATGCCGGGTCGTTCATAACATTGGCCAAAGTGTTTAAGGCTAGACCTAGGCTGTCGCTGAACACTAACCGGGGGCTAGTAATTGGCCTCCCAACTTTAAGCTCCTATGACTAAGTGAAAGTTATAAAGCCCGCATATCTGATTGCCTCGTTTCCGCTAACACAACTGCCTTCGGGCACCGAGACGTCGGCTAAGGGTTGTCTTGTTATTGCGGAAACACCCTGCGTAGTATCTACAAAGGGGTAGAAGCCGATGATGGGCCACTTTCAACTGATAAACGGTCGCAACAGAGTCAAAATACCATAGAATTCAGGAACTTTCCCCGAACTAAATCCTCAACATTTTTCTCCTGCATTGATCGGAGGTGAGGTTTCATGATCATGGTTGGCATGACAACCCAAAGAAAGGAACCGACAGCGGGACTATTTTCTTTGGAAGATGTTTCTTACATTAAACAGTAATACAACAAATCTCTCTGCGTACCTTTGTTTATAAAACCGTATGGCCGAATTGCCTCGTTTGTCGTAAATCTTTGCCCTTGTAAAGGCTTTATAAAGTAGGACAAACACTCCCCAGCTACTGGCCGAGGAGGTTGAAGCCGATGGTCGGTCAACAAAGTTTTGTACAATGCGGATCTGAGCATTGATGATGTAAAGTATTTGGATACATAGAATCACTACACATAATTTGTGATTTTACTTTGGCTATCGATCCTTAATTCGGCCACCCGTGCCCACATTAAGGCTCGGGGGCTACGGGGCTTCGTGCTTATTATTTACAAATATTAAAGGGGAACATCGATCGACTGATCTGGTGTTGCCACCCGACCAGTGTCTCGGGGGCTACTGCATTGACAATCCAATGCAGAAAATTTAAAGTGCAATATAGTTTTCGAGGAGATTATTATCCTCAGGTTGGTCGGCCGCACCCATCCTAAGTCTCGAGGACTTCGCACACCGCGTTTCTATTCCGAAGTATGCTGCCGAGCTGGGAATTGATCCTCAGGCTGATTTTATGAATCGACCTGAGTCTCAGGGGCTACTAGGGTCAGCGGTTTGATTTTTTTCCTTCATGTGCATCTCGGATATTAGGCCAACACGCACCTTGAGGGCTACTGGTTATACATCTCAGTAGAGATTACATTGCACAATTCAAAATTAAATTCATAAAAATCAGTCCATGGTCGAGGTGGTGTACTACCTCGGATACAGTCCGGTATGGTGCTCGACTACAATAGACACCCCGGAAGTAGTCTGGCATAAAGCTCGGACGCCAGTGGTTGGCTCCGTAGAAGGCATTTCTAGCATTAATCTCGGCTAAACTCCTTCGACCTTTTTGAGCCAAGGTGATCTACGACACCTCGGATATAGTCCGGCGTTGGAGCTCGGATACTCTCCAGCGTTGGAGTTTGGATTAAGTCCGGCGTTGGAGCTCGGATACAGTCCGGCGTTGGTGCTCGGCTGCAAAAGATACCTCAAATGCAGTCCGGCGTTGGAGCTCGGATGCAAGAGGACATCGCCGCACGGGGACAACTTCAAACCCGAGGTGGGCGTGAAAATAACAAGGCATTGATAAAGGCCGGAAACTTAAAGGGGCTCCTCGGATACCCGACGTGTTAACTCTTCGGATGCACTTTGGCGATCCTCAAGATCGAAGATGGGAAGATTTGTTGAACCAGTTTTCAAGACCGACGACCGAAGATGAAGAACAGTTCGGAAGAATTGAGGAGCGTCCCCAACTTGAAGACCGGTTCAGGGGGCTACTGACGGTGTCCTGGACTAGGGGGTACTCACCACGTCGTCTCTCGATCAGTTAGATTGGGCCGAGGACCCCATGGCCGCATACTCACGGGCCAGTTCGGACAACCCCTGCCGCATACAAGGAAGGCTCCACAAGACTTGGCGCCCAAGACAAGGACTCTCCTAAACCCTAGGCCTCCGGTGTCTTATATAAACCGTGGCCAGGCTAGTCAATAGACGATCTCATATTCATTACTACAATCTCGTGGTAGATACATGTACTCTGTACTACACCCATATGAAAACAATCAAAAGCAGCATGTAGGGTATTATCTCATCAAGAGAGCCCGAAGTTGGGTAAAACCCCGTGTCCATGTTACGATCGCTCCAAGACGCCTAGCTTAGGACCCCTACTACGAGATATGCTGGATATTGAACCGACAGCAGCCGCCGCCGTTGATGCATTTTTCTTCCTACTAAATCTAGTGTGTTTCATTTGCAGTACACAAAGTGTGAGGACCCTACAGGTTTCTGCGCCCTCGGCGAGACGCCACACTTGTTCCCTCTCATCCTAACACAGGATTTTAAAATGCGCACAGTATGTTCCTAGAATCCTCTTTTTTATCCGGGAGGGTGGCGTTTTTTGAACATGATGTCGACTAATTTGGAAATTTGGATTTGTATATTTGGATAAAAGGTACTAGTACCATGGTCAACACTGACGTGAAGGAGGAAAGTCTTTCTAGATTTGGATATAGGGAATACATTGTGTTCTCATATTATTTTTCCTGCAGTGCATTCCTTGCTCTGCCAGAACACGTGTACTCAAGATGCTCGGCCTTGCCATAACTGAATACACCAGTTTAATGGTAACAGTGAAGACAAGCCATGGATATAAGTTTCGAGTTGGGTTCATGAACCAAGAAGATCGCTGCTTTTTTTTATGGCCGAACTTGGATAAACTTTCTCAAGTGTTACGGACTGAAAGTTGGCGCATGAATGTTGATGGAAATAGCAGAACCTGGTCTCATCTTCACTGCGATCTTCCACCCGACGTCGTTCCAATTGTTCATCCATGTTAGTTTTGTATCTGGTTCTTCCTTGATGCCTCGATTACTTATTAATCCACCTATTCTGTCTAACTGATCACAATTTCACTTTAGAAGTAGCAACGAATCTCTCACGAAGATGCTACTTCTAACTAATATTTTCTTATAATTGGTGGCACGTGTAGGTTTTTTCAGAGTTAAGCAGGCTGCTCGTTTGTTATTCTGTAACAACTCAGCTGTTACTGATGGCACTGAAGTTGACTGGGACGACATCCACAAGTTCCTACACTTTATTGATCCTCTTGCGGTCCTTGTGGGGCGTTTCAATGGTGGAAGGCCCCGTGGGATATGTGTGCCACCGCTGCACTCGTTGAACAGGTCCAACTGTGTCGAGAAACTTATGGTACGAGCTATTTTCTGTTATATATGTTGTTCATAAACTATTGCTTATACATAGTTTTACAGTTGTGATCTTCTTGAAATAGAAACTGCCCAGTTCTATTGTTCCTATACACATGCCTGACCATGGTCGGGTCAGACTTACGCTTGGTCACAACATGATGTTTATGTCGACCTACTCCATTCCCCTTGGAGGTGAAAAGATACTTATTCATGGGTGGTCTCAAATAATGAAGGCCCGTCCATCTTCGAGAATAGGACAGAAGATTATGTTCCTGCTTTTCCATGGATCTAAAGTGAATATCCTGTTTATTGACCACATTGCGAGATGAAGCCGCTCTCAGAAGGTTGTGGATGCGTGGGGTGGCGCCTGGGCCTTGTCCTAGGGCTTGGCGGCCTCACCCTTGGTTAACTATAGGCAAAGTAGCACTGTTCGAGGCATGCTTTGTACGGTTAAACCTGTATAAGTACTCATACTGCTTTCAGCTATGGTTGTTAAGTGCCCCTGCTGGTTTCAGTTAAGGTTGTTAAGTACTCCTGCTGCTTTTACAGTCTATCATGTTTCTTTAGTCCTGTCTTCTTCCAGCCGCCAAAACCAAACCAGCGTCGGCGGGGCCGCTTACTTCCGCCTCCCACGGCTGGCTGCGCCTCAGCACACGCATCGCCGCCCCACTGTCTCCTAAATCGTTAACACCGACGTCCGAGGCCTCGCTGTCGTCCTCCGCGCGCTTAGGTGCGATCGCCGCGGCGCCGCCCTCTCGCATTGTCAACATGGTCAACAAACAACAGGAATCGGCAGAAGTACGTGGAGAGGATGACATTAGGGCCCACCATGTCAGCGTATGGAAAAATAAAATGCTTCCTCCTAGTGTTTTCCTGACATCTGGGACCCACGACATTGTGAGCGTATATAGTCAATAGACAAGAGAACGGCACAAGATCGGCTGACACCTGGGACGTAGCAGCTCGAGCAGTATTTTTTTGTTATTGTTGAGACGGAGCAGGGTTTGAACTGGGTTGTGGCCCGTCTAGCCCAGGTTTATATTTTATGTTCACCATGTGACCAGCCCAGCTATTTTTTCTTTGTGAAAATGAGCCCAGTTTATTTTTTCTGAAGAATACCCAATCCAGGCCTACTTATTTTTCTACGCCTTGATGGGCTGCAACTCTTTCAAGACGCCAGCAAATCTTGAAAGTAATATGAAATGGGTTGTAAATATAAAAACAGATGACAAATTGGCAATTACTTTATAATTTCTGAAATTTTTCACATTTTCAGATTCCTATTTCACTGGGCATTAACCTAATTTGAATATATCTTCAAAGTACTTTAAATCTGGCTCGACATTTTGGTATTAAAAATAGTTTGGAACGCACAAAAATATGCGAAATTGGCCCTGGCCAACCAAAAAACGGACTGCAATAAATTGCATAAGAAGTCGCAATGAGCTATATATAAATTATAAAAAGAAAGCGGGAATGGTCTGACTTATGGGCCTATTAAGTTGACGCGTATGCAAGATTTTTTTTAGTTATTATATACGTGAACAAATGATTCTAGCAGACGTAACCGTTGGATGTCAATCCAACGGCCGTCGTGTTTCTTCAATCTCTGATCTTATTGCTACAACCACCTAATCCAGCGCCGGCGGGACCGCCTCCTCCCGCCTCCCGTGCAGGCCTCACTGCCCCCTACTACTCCCACCGCTGGCAAGGGCATCCCTCTACTCACCCACACCCCCTGTTATTCTGCGGCGACGACAGCCTCACACCGCAGCCGAACCAGTGAACCCTCGTACTCCTCTCCGCGTGGGCATCCACTGCCGCGTCTTCCTCGGCTCCGCGTCGTCCCCTTCCTAGGCCTCGCCGTCGTCCACCGCCCTGGTGCTCTCGGTGCGGCATGGTCAACGTGGTCAAGAAATGACTTCCATCGGAAGAGTACTGTCGTGGAGAGGCTGACAGCTGGGTCCACGGCAGCCGCAAGGAAGTGCCTCCTTATTACGCGGAAAATACTTATTCCTCCACCTGACAGCAGGGACCCACCGGACGGGCAACCGTATTTCGTGAAAAAAACGTTTCCCCCTGACTGCTGGGACCCACCAGCTACATCTTCGCACGCAAGGAAGTGCGTCCGAAAAAAAACGATTCGCCCCCCTGACTGCTGGGACCCACCAGCTACATCTTCGCATGCAAGGAAATGCCTGACAGTCGGGACCCACTTGGTCGAAGCGTACATGGCGTTGTCATTCTGGTCGCGAACGTGTACGTACATACTGGTCGTGTAGAGGCGCACACGTGTCGTAGTAGAGGCGCGCACGTAGCATGTACACGTACGTACAACGGCCAGTGTGCAAGAAAGAAAATACGGCCACGTACATACATACGGGCAGGGTCTCAAACGCCTACTCACGCATACGTACGGGCATGGCTCGTGTACATGGGTGGGTCGGAACGGAGAAACAACGTCATCGTCGTGTTCATGGGGAGCCAACCGGCTGGGTCGAAACGGAATGCGTCGTCGTGTTCATCGGGAGGGCTTGGACGGAACAGCCGATGGAAACGAGGCCTGTCATACTGCAGAACGGAGGAAACGGCCTTGTGTTCGACCGGCCACGTTCGAAACGGGATCCTGTTCATCGGGAGGGGTCTGGCGTACCGCAAAACGGAGGAAACGGACCTCCTACGGTCGAAACGGGGGTCCTGTTGATCAGGAGGGGTGTGGCATACCGCAAAACGGAGGAAACGGACTTGTATTGGAGCGCTACGGTCGAAACGGGGGTCCTGTTCATCGGGAGGGGTGTGGCGTACCGCAAAACGGGACTCCACGGGATACTGTTCATCTCCACCGTCGGCCCCCTCCAGCCTCCACGGGCTACTGTTCATCCACCGTCGACCTCCTCCAGCCTCCACCTGTGACTGTTCATCCACGGGCTCCTGTTCATCCAGCCTCCACCGTGCGCTACTCCACCGGCTACTGTTCAACCAGCCCTCTCCACGGGCTCCTGTTCAACCACCCCTCCACGGGCTACTGTTCATCCAGCCCTCCACCGTCTACTGTTCATCCTGCCCTCCACGGGGTGGTCCTGTTCATCCTGCCCACCACGGGATCCTGTTCATCCAGCCCCAACCAGCTCGAATGATCGGGGTCCTGTTCATCCACCCCCACCGGGAACTGTTCATCCAAACCCCCCAGCAACGCTCACTGTTCATCCAGAGGCAACGCCACGGGGTCCTGTTCATCCACCCCCACCGGGAACTGTTCATCCAAACCCCCCCAACAATGCTCACTGTTCATCCAGAGGCAACATCGATCGGCTTCAGTTAGCAGCAGTAGCGAAGGAATCGCTCGATCGGGTTCAGTTAACAGCCATCGATCGATCGCTCGGGTTCTGTAACGCGTAGCCTGTAGTGCAATCGCTCGGGTTTACTTAGAGCCCAACGCCTCGCTCGGGTTCAGTTAGAGCCGAACGCCTCGCACACACGCACGTACGTATGAGAGAAACGCACATCGCTCGGCCCCTGACCACCCACCGTAACTGGGGACTCCCCGATATTTTCCGCGCCCTCGCTTCCATCATGGACGGCCCGCCCAGGACGAAAAGCCCATTTTCTGTCATGATTTTTTGTCATAGAAGTAGGACCCCACCACATCTATGACGATACCGGGTTTTGTCACAATTATTGTCATAGAAGTGTCATCAGTATGACAGAAAAGATTTTCGTTCGGCCCAAAATGTCACGGATGTGTCTTTTTTTTGTAGTGATGGTTGGGGCACCCTGGAGCACCCAGTGGTTTGCCCGGGCACCTGGAGAACCCAGTGCTTGCCCAAGGGGATCCCGGAGGACCCATGTGATCACCCTATGGAATGCCACCCAGGCTCAAAGGGATCATAAGATTATTCATGCTAGAAACTTCTATGTGCAGCCACAAGCCATTATGGGCTCTGGCATAGTTGAGTAAGATGCGTGAGCTCTTGAAGAGGTGGCTAGCAGATGTAGGTGGATTGTAGGTGTAACGGTTTGCGCGGAGTAGAGAGTAAATGCTTCTGAAAGACTGTGTCTCGGTCATCCGTTTCTCAAACACCATGTAGTGCGAGAAATCCAACGGAGGAGATCGAGTCTTGTGGGGAAAAGTGCGCAAACCTCTGCATAGTGTACAAACTAATCATGGTTAGCCGTGTCCCCGGTTATGGACAATCTTGAGTCTCTCGTACTTGGGTTATCATATTGATCTCATCACGTTACTTTAATTAATTTGTTGGGTTGTTAATGATTATTATTTTGGGATTGAGTTGGAGGAACCTTCTCAATATTTGTCAACCAACTTTCTAGTTCAATAAAATATATTCCTTTGCAGTAGGGAAAATTTGGCTTTTTGCAAAAACATTATAACCATGGAGCTTTTCCACCAACCATATATGCATGTAGTGATAGCTTTTATTCATCATTATCCTATGGTGTGAATTTGCCAGTATATTCAATGTACTGACCTATATGGCTGCAACGTCTCATGTTGCAGGATTCTTACGACGAGTAAGTGATACGTTAGGGTTACGATTTCTACACTCAACTTTGCCATTGGTGTTGATGGGAATCCACAACCTTGTCGTTACTTCCGCTATTTGGATTGAGGTAATAGTATTTACGTTACTTTATACATGCGATTTACCTTTGTTATAAATCCTCGAGTACTGTGTGTGTCAGCATACCGATCCAGGGATGACACTTAAGCACAGAGGCTTGACCGTCTGAGGTCGGGTCGCTACAAGATGGTATCAGAGCACATGTTGACTGTAGGACGTGACCCCTAGAAACTGGCAAGCCCATAGAAAAGATTTTCTCTACAAAATTCATTTTCAAAGATCTTTTACCTCTCTTCTCTTCTGAGCTTATTCAAATATTCCCTTTTAGTGAGACCATACACTTTTTCCCTTTGACCACTCAAAGATTCGACGGAGGAGACCACTTCAAGAAGTACAAGATATCGGACAACTGAGATCACTTCGTAATGAAGAGGATTTTACCATGCATTATGATAATGGAAACTACAACGGTTGAAGACTCCGAAGACTAAGAGAATTTGAAGGCTCTGAAGAATTTCCAGATTTGTATGACCTAGGAAGGCTACCCTTATGGAACTTGGCAGACTATTGAAGCTGTCAATACCCGAAATCAAGGTGTATCGGAGAAATACCGGAACATGAAGCATTAGAACTCAAAGTTTTGTCAAGAAAACCCTAAGGCAGGAGATATCAACTATGGAATGATAGCTCATGGAAATGACAAGAGCAGAAACACGGCTATCCATAGTGTTATCGCCTGCTTATGCTATTGTCACCGTGCTGAGTTAAGCATGCATTTCTTCGAAACTGTCGTGGAATTGTCACGGCAGATGTCCTTAGTGTCAGGACTTAGTCGCGAGGTCAACGCATCTATGTGGTAGCTTGAGAGGGGTTGAGCGGAATCGAGAGACGCAACACAAGACAAGGATTTAGACAGCTTCGGGCCCCGGGAAACATCATCCGGTAACAACCCTACATGCTGTTTGAGGCTAGGTCTCATTATGATCACGGGAGAGTCGTCGGGAACCGGCTCTAGGTGTCTAGCCCTAGAGATTGTTTCTTGTTACTTGTCCCTCTTGAGGTGCCCTGCCCCTCCTTATATAAGTTAGAGGGGCGGGTTACATGCGGAGTCCTAGTAGGATTAGGACTAGTGTATCTTTCTTTATAAGTTGAATACAAGTCCGGGTCTTGCTTCCTTGTAAAGGAAATAATCCTCACACCTTTCATCTTAAGCCGGCCCACCAGAGTATAAGCCAGCCTGCTGGGCCTTGGGCCGTGGCGTCCGTCTGATCCGCCCGCCGGGTCTCCAGTGAGTCGTCTGGTCCATGAGCTATTTGACCAATGAGCCGCCAGACCCATGAGTCCGGCCGGGTCATCGGTGAAATGCCAAGTCCGGCCGGGTCATACTTCCGACCGGGTCATACCGCGGGGTATATCCCCGACATTAGCCCCCAGTTTAATTTGGATTTATCCATGTTAAACTGATCCTGCAAAATAACTGAAGAACAAATTTGACAGGTTGTGCTCCGGGTTAAATATTCTTGTAAGCCGGCACCTGATCAACCTTAAGTCCTTGACATTTTCTCCTGGAATATCCGGGTCAATAGGCCATCTTCATAATCCATTTGCTGACATTGGCTCTTATAAAGAAATATTATATGAAATAATCCATTTGAGTCGGTTTCCAAAACTCCGGCTTAATAAACATCTTAGACTCAAGATTCATCTGGTGATCCTCCAGTTTAAAGATGTAGAGGCTGGCTAGTTATAATTGCCAAAATTACCGTCTTGTAAATATTGATAACACCGGGTCATAACTGTTGCCAACGCCGGGTCATTATTATTGGTGACATCGGGTCATGCTTGTTGCAAACACCGGGTCAATCTGGTCTGCTCCAAACTGAGAATTTGAAGATTTTTTCTCCCTTATATGCATATCACCTGTAGCCCCCAAGTCTTAAGAGGAGAGCATAGTGATAACTTAAGACTTGCTTCAATATTAGTGATGCAACCTTGAAGAAATCCGGGTTATTCATCTTAATCATTAGTCATAAACTGAATATTCCATATATGTAGCCCCCAAGTGCCGGGTTGTCATGCTTGCAGCAACCTGGGACTTGTAATTGCCTTATGCTCATAAAAACTTGAACCAGTGTAGCCCCCAAGGGTCGGGTCATTATGCAATAATGAGCAGGGACTTTGTAAATATGATCATGTAAACTTGACCAGCAACGTGTAGCCCCCAAGGGCCGGGTCAGTAAGATATTACCGAGCTGGGACTTTGTATATTATTCATTGATAATAACATCGTATGATGTAATCTCCACCATGGGTTTTGAACCCACGTCCACAAGGTTAAGAGCTTTGTACTCTACCAACTCAGTAGTGGATCTTTCAATATAATGGATTAAGGCTTGTGTACCTTGAATTTTTGACAGGAGCAATTGGTAGCCCCCAAGGGCCGGCTCATTTAGAATGTGATGAGTCGGGTCTTCAATAAGTTGAGAAAAAAATGTCTTTACATTAGCCCCCAAGTGCCATGGTGCATGCTGGCCGTGACATGGGACTTGCATATTTGATGTGATCTCAATTTAAATAATGTAGCCCCCAAGTGTCGGGTCGTAAGCCTGCAGCGACTCGGGACTATTCTTTCCATTGTAGAATAAATCATATCCATTGATAAAATAATAGCCATTGCGCCAAAGCGACTTTGAATACCTCATCTGTTGATAAGTCAATCCGGAGTTTAAATACCCGGCGGCTCTTGGCCGATGGCGATTTAATACGCCTCCATTGTAAGCCAGAATTTTTATAACCTGGCGGCTTATAGCCTTTGAGAAAATCAAGAATTGATAACCCTTTTGAGACACCAATTTCAGTCTTTGATGATGGGCTTGAACTTAATCATTTATGTAAGTCATAGCTCTCTAAATCCTGCACAGAGTTTAAACAACATATGCCCTGGCGACTTAACGTTAAAAGCTAGGGCGGGTAACCACCCAAATGTAGTCTTATCCTGCACACAAGTAGATCACAAGATCCCTTGGCGTTTTACCGCAGGGCGGGTCATAATATCTCACATATAACCACTGTGATATTGAATTTGTACTGCCGGTTTACATGACCTGTGCAGTAAGGGTGATAACCCAATCCTTAGAAGCCAATGCTTCCACATAGATGATGATTGTCATAAGCTGGCGATTTATCATTGAAAATCAAGCCGGGTTAAATAACAACCACTCATACACACTTTAGATATGAAAACGAGCTTCAAATAAAATCCAAAAATTGTTTGCAAAAAGAGACTTCAAAATTTTTTAGGCTTCTGATTCGAATACGATCAGAAAACCGTCCCCAAGGGGTTAAGCTAAGATTCGAATACGATCATATAGCCCCCAGTGGCTTTGGCGTTGCCGATCAAGAGGGTACCGACAACTATGTTCTCTTTGGTTCGAATACAACCTATGTTTGAACAGGAAGCCCCCAAATGACCTTGAGAGTTGTTTAACGACGCTGATTCGAATACGATCCATGTCGGTTCCCAAAAGGGGTTGAGCTATGATTAGAATACAATCAAGAAGCCCCCTAGTGAGCTCGGCAGTGTGCGGGTACCGACAGCTATGTTCTCTTTGGTTCGAATACGACCTATGTTTGAACAGGAAGCCCCCTAGTGATCATGAGAAAATCTAACGACTCTGATTCGAATACGATCAGGGTCACACCAAAAGGGTTAAGCTAAATTCGAATACGATCAGCTCCCAATGTCCATTAAAGCAGGGTACCTATGTTTGAGTTGTGCTTTGTAACCGAATCTCTTTGGTCCCTTTAATTTTTCCTGAGAATTCGAACTTTGCGAGAGATAAATTCTTTTTGAACCGGAAATTCTTAAACCGGATATTGAGAGTTTCAAAGTTTTGTGATAAACAAATTTACCTTCAAACGGATTTTCAACCGGATCTGAGAGCTTCAAAACTTTGTGGCCAATAAATTTCCCTTGAACCGGATTTTAAACCGGATATTTAAGAGCCTCGGTGCTTTGTGGGAGATGTCAAGTCTCTTGAGCCGGATCTAAACCGGAATCCTTCTTTTTAAGCCCGAAATTTTCTGACGGCCTTTAAACTTTTCACCAATATGGCGGTAGCCTCCGGGACCGGATTATTTTTCCCTCCAATGACCCGGAGTTCTTGAATGCATTGAAACCGACCAATGCTGCCGAGTCATATCATTGTAGCCCCCGAGTCTCAAGATGACTCGAGGAGTTGGCTTTGAGATTCTCCATATTGACCATAGCATAAGGTGTATATCATTGGTGTTGATAGCACGATGTGAATCCACAGAAGGTTGAAGTGACTGCGGCGGGTTATAAATGATCCCGTATGAGCCGTGTCAGCAACTCGGCCAATGGTTCCTTCCAACTGGATATTTTGAGATTAACCAAACTATAGTGGCGGCGACTTGTGCGCCTGCCCATTGAACCAGCCAGTGCACACGGCGGCTGATAATACATGATAATTCGCCTCCAATTTGTTGGAAGAAAACCGGGCTTCCCAAGCAGTGGCTCGCTCATATTCAATAAACAGCTCATGCATACAGGTGCGGCCCAGTGTGTTTATATAGACCAGCCCGCGAGAGACGGATGGTAAAGACGACTGTTGCTTCAGAGGCGGCACAGACAGATGAGCCGGCCGTGGTGTTGTAAGCCGGTCCGGACGGGCGAATCGATCGCCGGCGCGGTAAGCCGCGCGGATGAGCGAGTCAACCACGTTGTGTTGATGTAGTGAACAATTGTCTTGTATCAAAAACCTCGCAAGCCAGAGTAATTG
Source organism: Aegilops tauschii subsp. strangulata (assembly GCF_002575655.3). NCBI lineage: Eukaryota > Viridiplantae > Streptophyta > Magnoliopsida > Poales > Poaceae > Aegilops > Aegilops tauschii. The sequence continues at coordinate 362,762,575 of NC_053039.3, forward strand.
CTCTTTTTAAAGAAAACAATATATAATATATAAAAATTTACTTGATTGATTTCACCTGATATGTCAGGCCAGAAATTATCCACCGCAGAGTTGATGATCATCACGGTGAAGCTAAAACCAATCACGGCCGAGTCGGCCGCGGGAGGAGACAGATGAGCCGGCCGCGGCGTTGTAACAAGGTGCGGTCGGGGAGTCAATCGCAGGAGCGGTAAGCGACGCGGACGCCGAGTCGGCCGCGGGGGCGGACGGGTAAGTTGTCCATCACATTGTAAGCCGGTCGCAGACGTGTGAGTTGTCCTCCTTGTTGTAAGCCGGCGTGGTCGCAAGAGACGGCCACGGCGTTGTAAGCCGGCGCGGTCGCGAGAGACAGCCACGGCGTTGTAAGCCGGTGCAGGAGTCCGTTGAGTAACGACAACCACCCTGTGCCAAAAGATGTTGGCGTGCCTCCATCTCCGCGGTATGATATCATTCTTTGTCATAAATAATTGCCCTGCATAAACAATATTGCAGACCAAGGCAAAGATAAACTTGTTCTTTGACAAAAACAACATGTGCTAATAAATCAAACTTGGATGGATATCACCTGATTTGTTTGGACGACGGATGATCTGTTTATCGCGACAGAGGTGGCTCAGGCAGACCAGCAACTCAATATAGTTCCGGCGGCTCAGGCAGACCGGCGACTTAATATAACCCCGGCGGCTCAAAATGGCAAGGGCGGCTCAACGCGGCTCCGGCGGGTTGATGTAAATTAAGCTGCACGGGCGGCGACTTGCGCACACCTGTTCCATCAGTAAGCGGGCGCAGACGCCGGTGCGTGATGGTGCTGATGTACACTTCATAGGCACAACATGACACCACCTTTGCTGCACATAAAAATATACAAACCAAAGTAATTGTTCTTTGATGAAAACAATATGTTTAATAAAATAAACTTGGATGGATATCACCTCGCATTTTTTGTCAGACAGACAGAGACGGAGCAGACCAAGTTTCAACACGCAGATAAATCCACAGTTGGAATTATGGTCAACATCCAGCAACCCAGTGCTAGGTCAAATTGCCTGGCATCTTTGACGTGACTCTGGGCAGATTTTATCTCCTCATTGTTTTAATTGGTAAAGTAACAACAGCACCATGCCCATCTTTTCGTCCTTTTTTCACATGGGCTAAACCGTCCGCGCAGGCCGCCGGCGGCGTCTTGAAGCAATGGCCGAGACCTGGTAGGTCAAGGCGGGGCACTGCAGGTAGGCCGTGTTAAGGACGGCTGCAGGAGGCGGCGGCTTGGAAGCCGAACAGCGACTTGCAGCACAGGAACCGACAGCGGAGGCCGGCCAAGGAAACGCAACGACGATGTCTGCTCGAGGTGGGCAGTGGCGACTTGAGGCGAGTCCCTGGCCGCAGTGGCAGCTCGAGGTGACTCGCCGGTGGCGCAGGCGGAGGTCGGCGAGGCAGGGCCGACTTGCGGCAGGGGCGACTTAGCGCACAGTGGCTCATCACAGAGACAACGGCGATTTGAAGACGAGGCCTCAATGGAGAAGCAGCGAGGCAATGGTAGAGGCTGGGGTAGCTTCACGGCGGCAACGGTCTGGTGCAGCGGCAACGGTGACCCGGCGGAAGCCAGAACCGCCCGTCCGCGGAGATTGCGGGCGCAGAGGTCGACGACTCAGAAGCGGAGTCAGGGCCCAAGGCGACTCAGAAGGGGAAGCGAGCTGCTCCGACGGGCGGTGCAGACTGGCGGTTTTTCCTCCTCCAAGTCATGGCCTGTTTCGGTCAATCCGTGACTTCCTCTGGGTCGTGATGCCCCACTTTTTTTCTTCTTTTTTTTCACATGCTAATCCCACATAGTAGCTTTTTCTTCCTTAATTCTTGAAGAAAAAGCCTCCCCACTATATATAGGGGTGGAGGGGCTGGTTTCTTGCCCTCCAAGTCCATTGGGGCGTTGGCAAAGGTGGGGGAAAGAAATCCCATCATTTCCCTTCCCCACCAATTGTTATCCCCCTTTTTAGGGATCTTGATCTTATCCCTTCGGGATATGATCTTATTCCTTCTAAGGTGGGATCTTGGTGCGCCTTGACCAGGGGTGTGGGGCCTTGCCCCCACTACCCACGTTCATGTGGGTCCCCCCATGCAGGTGGGCCCCACTTTGGAACCTTCTAGAACCTTCCCGATACAATACCGAAAAATCTCAAACATTTTCTGGTGGCCAAAATAGAACTTCCCATATATAAATCTTTACCTCCGGACCATGCCGGAACTCCTCTGACGTCCGGGATCTCATCCGGAACTCCGAACAACTTTTGGTTAACCGCATACTAATATCTCTACAACTCTAGCGTCACCGAACCTTAAGTGTGTAGACCCTACGGGTTCGGGAGACATGCAGACATGACCGAGACGACTCTCCGGTCAATAACCAACAGCGGGATCTGGATACCCATGTTGGCTCCCACATGTTCCATGATGATCTCATCGGATGAACCACGATGTCGAGGATTGTAGGTGTAACGGTCTGCCCGGAGTAGAGAGTAAATGCTTCTGAAAGACCGTGTCTCGGTCATCCGTTTCTCAAACACCATGTAGTGCGAGAAATCCAACGGAGCAGATAGAGTCTTGTGAGGAAAAGTGCACAAACCTCTGCAGAGTGTACAAACTAATCATGGTTAGCCGTGTCCCCGGTTATGGACAATCTTGAGTCTTTGGTACTTGGATTATCATATTGATCTCATCACGTTACTTTAATTAATTTGTTGGGTTGTTAATGATTATTATTTTGGGATTGAGTTGGAGGAACCTTCTCAATATTTGTCAACCAACTTTCTAGTTTAATAAAATATATTCCTTTGCAGTAGGGAAAAATTGGCTTTACGCAAAAACATTATAACCATAGAGCTTTTCCAAGAGCCATATATGCATGTAGTGATAGCTTTTATTCATCATTATCCTATGGTGTGAAGTTGCCAGTACATTCATTGTACTGACCTATATGGCTGCAACGTCTCATGTTGCAGGAATCTTACGACGAGTAAGTGATACGTTAGGGTTACAATTTTTACACTCAACTTTGTCGTTGGTGTTGATGGGAATCAACAACCTTGTCGTTACTTCCGCTATTTGGATTGAGGTAATAGTATTTATGTTACTTTATACATGTGATTTACCTCTGTTATAAATCCTCGAGTACTGTGTGTGTCAGCATACCGATCCAGGGATGACACTTAAGCACAGAGACTTGACCGTCTGAGGTCGGGTCGCTACAGTAGGATTGTTCCTCGGCTTGCGCTTGAGGATAGAATTTTCCTCCATTGATTGCCCGAAGTGGTCAGCTTTGCTGTATGCTCTTGGGCCCGGTGTCGGGTGAGATAAACGACTCTCCCCGACCTACTCTTGCGAAGACATCGTGCTCTAAATCTGCTGCAGAAACAGCTCAAAACAAAAACAGGGGATTTTGCCATGGTACGGTGGTCAAAACCTTTGGGAGATTATATAATGAAATTTTACCAACCAAAAGAAGTATTGTGCAAGAAAACGGAGTCCGGAGGGCACACGAGGTGGCCACAAGTCAGGGGGACATGCCCAGGGGGTTGGGCGCGCCCTCCACCCTTGTGGATGCCTCGTGTCTCTTTCACTACTGGAATCAGCTAATTTGCCATCTGCCAGCTCTTTGCCGTCTGCTAGCTGACGGCAAAGAAGCTCTTTGCCATCAGCTACCCAAAAGCAGACGGCAAAGAAATGGCAGACGGCAAAGAAGCTCTTTGCCATCTGCGAGCTCTTTGCCGTCTGCTAGCAGACTGCAAAGAATCTTTGTCGTCCGCTGGCAGACGGCAAAGAGAGAGGTGGCCCCCACCCCCCGCCCGTTTGGAAAAAACTTAACGCCCCACCTCTTTGCCGTTTGCCAGCAGACGGCAAAGAGGCAAAAAGGCGGACGGCAAAGAGGAGAGTACCTAACGGCCCGTACCCCCCCCCCCCGCCCGTTACTCTCTGTTCTCTCCCACTCTCTCCTCCCCGACGCGCCCCGCCACCGGATCCCACCCCACCGCCGCCGCCGCCGCCCGCCGCCGCCGCCCCCGCCGCCCCCCCCCCCCCACCCCTCCGCCCCGTCGCCCCCCCACCCGCCGCCCGGCGCCGCCCCGTTGCCCCCCACCCCTCCGCCCCGTCGCCCCCTCCGCCCCGTCGCCCCCACCCCTCCGCCCGGCCAGCGCCACCCCGCCCCTCCGTCGGCGAGCGCCCCACCCCTGCCGCTGGTGAGCCCCAGCCCTCTTCTCCTTTTTTTTCTGTTTTTTCTGTTTTTAGTTTAAATTACTTTTAGTTTAGTTTTAGATTTAGTTTAGTTTAGTTTTTTAGTTTTAGATTTTTTTTCTGTTTTTTAGTTTAGATTACTTTTAGTTTAGTTTTAGTTTTGTTTTAGGTTACTTAGTGCTAGGTTTAAGAAGAGGAAAAAGGAGAAGAAGAAGAAGAAGATGAAGAAGAAGAAGAAGAAGAGGAGGAGGAGGAGGAGAAGAAAGAAGAAGAAGAAGAAGAAGAAGAAGAAGAAGAAGAAGAAGAAGAAGAAGAAGAAGAAGAAAGAGGAGAGGAGGAGGAGGAGAAAGCTAGAGGAGAGGAGGAGAAGAAGAAGACCACCGACACCCCGACCCCGACCATCGACACCCCGACCCCGACCACCGACACCCCGACACCTGACACCCCGACCACCGACACCCCGACCTCGACGACCGACACCCCTACCCCGACACGACACCCCGACCCCGACACGACACCCCGGCACGACACCCCAACACGACACGACACGACACCCCGACACGACATGACACCCCGACCCCGACACGACACCCCGACACCGACACCCAGAGACCACACCCACCCTTACCCCGACACCGACACGGCACCACGACCCCGACCCGACACCCCGACCCCGAGACCCCGACCCCGAGCCTGACCCGACACCCCGACCCCGACACCGACACGGCACCCCGACCCCGAGACCCCGAGCCTGACGCGACACCCCGACCCCGACACCGACACGGCACCCCGACCCCGACCCGGCACCCCGACCCGACACCCCGACCCCGAGACCCCGACCCCGACACCCAGACCCCGAGCCTGACCCGACACCCCGACCCCGACCCCGACCCAGCACCCCGACCCCGAGACCCCGACCCCGACCCCGACACGGCACCCCGACACCGACACGACACCCCGACCCCCGACACCTCCCGAAAAGGTGTTCTTTGGCCTTCGAGAAGCCGACGGGGTCATATATTTGTGAATTATTAGTTAGGTCATATATTTTTCGATTTTGTTATGAAAAACATCATATATAATTGTGTTGATCGGGTAGTTTTAAATGTGCAGTTGTTTCATCGCTGCGAGGTTTGGTGTTCGACGACCTCGCCGTGCGTTTGACGAGCTCTGCCCCTTCGTTCGTGGGTGAGCACAAATGACATGTCCTCCTCCCCCATTAATTATTTTATCTATTCCGATGAAACTTGATAGCTAGCTATATATGTGTCTTGAATCATCAGTATACGTAACCAATATGTGTCTCCCGTTCGAAAGCGTCATAGTTATAAATATGCATGCATTTGCATATTTATAACCTTGATTCTTTCGAATTGTCCAACGCTATCCATGGACAGCCCGAGTATGTTTAGATTGGGTTCGTTTTCCCATATGCTTTGCTCCGGATCCGACGCATAAATTTCATCAGTGCCTCCCCTGTTGTTCTCCGGGTACACATCCTCTCTGTTTATTGCAGAGACGTGTATCAGGAGAACAGCGGGGAGGTGCTGCCGAAATTTTGCGTAGGATCCGGAGCATAGCATGGGAAAATGAACCCAATCTAAACATACTCGGGTGGGATTAGGACCTATCATTACCTATTAGAGTGTAGGTTGCATGGACGTAATAAAATTGACAAAGTAGATCAACTGATGAATATATACATGGTGAATTATATATATATATATATATATTTGTTGTGTGTCTAGTAGCTCTGAAAGTCAAGATGAGTGATCGTGCGTGGATGTACACCGGTCACACTGGTCAGAACAAATGGAGCACTGAATGGTTCACAAAAACCAAGGGGTTTGTGCGAGCCGCATTTGCAAATGGCCAGAGGAAAACCTGGTGCCCCTGTTTACGGTGCGGCAATTGGGAAAAGAGGACAGAGGCTGAAATGGGCAAACACCTGCAGAAGAGTGGTTTTACGCCCGATTATACGGTGTGGACATTTCATGGTGAGTCTGCCCAACGTGACCGAGCTGAGGTGGATCGTCGTCGCACCGACGAGCATGGTACCGGGATGGAAAACATGGTGCAAGACTTCGATGATGCTCGGGATTCGGACGAGGAGATGGAGGAATCTGCAAAGGCCTTCAATGAAATGTTGGAGTCTTCAAAACGTCCGCTCCATGAGCACACTGAGCTTTGTCAGTTGGATGCCATCTCACAAGTAATGGCTCTGAAGGCTCAGTTCAACTTGGGCAGAGAATGCTACGATGCAATGATGACAGTATTTGGACGCTTTCTACCCAAAGGCCATGTAATGCCTGCAAACCTGTACCAGTCGGACAAAATCCTCCGTGCACTGAAGATGCCCTATGATAAGATACATCCCTGTGAGAAAGGATGTGTCTTGTTTAGGCTTGACTATGCGGACTTGAACTATTGTCCCATTTGCAAGTCTTCCAGGTATGTTGTGGTAGACAACGGTATGGGTGAGAAGACACAGACCAAAATCCCCGTTAGTGTTCTTCGGTATATGCCAATCGTACCAAGACTTCAACGTCTTTTCATGGTCGAAGAGACGGCCAGACAGATGACATGGCACAAAACGGGCAAAAGAACCGAACTAGATGCAGATGGGAATCTGATGATTGTACACACATCGGATGGTGTTGCATGGAAAAAGTTTGATGAATTACATGGTGACAAAGCGGCAGATCCGAGGCATCCTCGAGTCGGCATCAGCACGGATGGGTTCAGTGTGTTTGGTATGACGGCAGCCCAATACAGTTGTTGGCCCGTATTTGTCTTTCCACTCAATCTCCCCCCGGACAGATTATGCAAAGAAAGAACATTTTCCTGACGTTGATAATTCCAGGGCCCAACTATCCGGGGAAAAATATGAATGTGTACATGCAACCGCTTAAGGACGAATTGCAAGAAGCCTGGGGTAATGGGTTCAAGACATACGATACCTATAGCAAACGGAACTTCATAATGCATGTCTGGTACATGTACTCGACGCATGACTTGCCGGCGTATGCGCTATTCGTTGGCTGGTGTGTGCTTGGAAGGTTCCCGTGCCCCACATGCAAGGGAGCTCTTGAGTTTCGTTGGCTTCAGGCCGGTCGCAAGTTTTCTTGCTTCGACGTGCATAGACAGTTCCTGAATCCTCGCCATAAGTTCAGGAAAGACAAGAAGAACTTCATCAGAGGTAGAGTTGTCAAAAACTCTGCACCACCTGCATTGACAGGCCAACAGACCCTGGATGAGTTAAACGCTCTCGAGCCAGATCCAGAGCGTCCAGGGTACTTCAAGGGGTATAATTCTAAGCACGCCTGGACTGACAAAACATGCTTATGGGATCTGCCTTACTTCAAAGACCTCCTTTGCCCACACAACATCGACGTGATGCACACTGAGAAGAATATCGCCGAGGCACTTTTTGGTACATTGTTCGGCATAGATGGGAAGTCAAAGGATAATACTAAGGCTAGAGTCGATCTGGAGGCGCTATGTGATAGGCCGTTACAAAACATGAAAGAACCGAAAGGAAAGCAGAACTGGATGAAGCCAAAGGCATGGTTCAATCTTGGAAGGCCAGCTATGAGGGAAATTATCTTGTGGGTGAAAATGAAGTTGATGTTCCCTGATGGGTATGCAGCGAATCTACAGAGGGGAGCCAGTCTTGATAAATTGAAGATATTTGGTCTCAAGAGTCATGATTGGCACATATGGATTGAGCGGGTAATGCCGGTGATGTTGCGTGGCTTCATCCCTGAGGATGAATGGCTAGTACTGGCAGAACTCAGCTATTTCTTCCGTGTTCTTTGTGCGAAAGAACTATCGCCTGGCGTGCTAGAAGAAATGGAAGAGTTGGCGCCGGAGTTGATCTGCAAGTTAGAGAAGATCTTTCCACCGGGCTTCTTTAATCCAATGCAACATTTGATTTTGCATCTCCCGACCGAGGCAAGATTGGGGGGCCCGTGCAAAATCGTTGGTGCTACCCAACTGAGAGGATGCAGAAGACGCTTCGACAAAAATGTAAAAATAAACGTAGAATTGAAGCATCGATGGCTGAGGCATTCATCACTGAGGAGGCGGCAAACTTCGTGACAGCACACTATGAAGCGAAAAATCGTCATTTGCATAATCCGAAGCCTCGGTACAATGCTGACGACCCTAAAAAGGGTAGATCCAACCTCAGCCTATTCAAAGGGAATCTCGCACCAGCCAGTGTTTCAAATCCAGTATCTTTGGATAACGAACAATGGCGGACCATTTCGTTGTATATCTTCAACAACCTGATAGAAGTGCGGCCGTACATCGAGTAAGTTCTCGGTACATAGTTTCGCAACTTCTATTTCCTTTGAACTGCTCTTATTCCTGGATATTTCATACAGTCGATACGTCTCCTTATTCTCGTATGGAGCGGTGATCCAAAAGGATTCTGTCGAAGAGTATGAGCTTCTCGCAAAGCAAGGAGGCGGCTATCCCGGTTTCATCTCTTGGTTCAAACAAACGGTAATTTCTATTAGACTTGTAGGCTAATTTGTAGGCGGCTATCCCGGTTTCATTCGCTAATTTGTGTGTAATACAACAATCCTTTCATATTAAACTTGTAGGCTAATTCAGAGTCTATGGACGCCGAATTGAGACAAGTCGCTAATGGTTTTGACTATAAGGTCTGTTCATTTGACAAATACGACATCAACGGGTATCGCTTTCGTACCTATGGCAAAGAGCTATCTATGGCCGACCGAAAGTCTACAAATTGTTGTGTATCTGCTATTGGCGAAGGAGGTACCGAGTATTATGGGAGAGTTGAAGCAATTTATGAACTTCTATTCCATGGTGAAAACCCACTGAATGTCGTAGTCTTCAAATGTTATTGGTTTCAGCCGAAGGAGACTAGAAGGACTCATGAACATATAGGGCTAGTTGAAATCAACCAAAGCACCCATTTAGATGTTCCTGATGTCTATATTACGGCTCAACAGGCGACCCAAGTATTCTATCTACCGTGGGCCTGCCAAACTAATCCAAATCTGAAAGGTTGGGATGTCGTTTATGAAGTGCCGCCACGTGCTAGACTATCTCCCCCAAAGGAAGAGGATTATGAACCTCACATTAACCCAGACACATATGAAGGAGAATTCTTCCAAGAGACACGTCTTTCCAAAAAGCGTTTCAAGAACCGCTATACTTCACCCCAAAACATTGAAGTAGACAGCGACAGTGAATCCGACATCACCCCAGAGGAGGAACAAGAAGAGCCGGAACAAGAAGAGGTTACTGCTGCGGATGACCTGTCATTGCTTGACCGATTACATCAAGGTGGCCTTCCACATGTTGATGCCACTGAACCCTATGAGCCCGTCATTGATTATAGTGATGATGATGATTATGCATTTATTGATGATACTGATCGAGATTATTAGTAGTGTCAGGTATTAAAAAAATTTATGTTGTACTTGATGATGATACACTTAAGTGATACACATATTATTATTCATGTCGGTCTTTTTTTTTATGTTGTACTAATTTCGTTTACTGTTTGTCATGGCAGGTGTTGAAAGATGGTGGGCGCTGGTCGGGAGCGCGCCAAGGCCCCTTCTTCGTCGGCGCGTGGTCTGAGGTCTTCCATTCCAGATGCACCTCTCCGCCGAGCGTTGCTGGACAGTATGGCCACACCGCCGGGCCCTTCTTCGTCGACCGCGGTGCCCAGTAGGGGACGAGGTAGGAAGAGAGGAGGTGGGGCACGTGGTCGCGGGAGAGGAGGTAGGGTGACTGCTACGGCGCCTTCCTCGCCGCCACCCCCAGCTGTTTCACCCGAGCACGTGACTGCTAGGGTGGACTCGTCCGAGGAGGAGGCTACACGGACTCCGGTCCACGAGCCTCCGGTCCACGGGTCTTGGGCCCACGAGCCTCGGGTCGACTGGCCTTCGGCCCACGAGACCCCGGAGGAGCACACGTCCGGATGGGGTACCTGGCCGGATCAGCCCGAGGAGCCGAGTGGCCATGCTGATGATGGCGGGGAGCCGACTGATCTTGAGGAGGAGGGGGGCACCGTCTACCAGCGTGGTGCTACACGGCTCCCGTCCGTGTCGGCGACCCGCGAGTAGAGGTGGTTGATTTTCCCTGATGGGGAGAGGTACGTAAGTGCATTTAATATTTTTGTACCTTCTGCATTCATGTTTTTTCAAATAACTAATACGTTGGCCTTGTCATGCTGCAGGAGTTGGGACCACCATCATAGTGTCCCCCGGCCCAACTCCGTCCTTGGAGTTCTTTGCCGGCAAAACTTCCCGGGGTTTGTCACGTTGCCTGGTGAGGGTAGGCTTCCAGAGCTTGGATTGAGCTGGGAGCACTACGTGGCTGCCCCGGCCCCGCCGGATGAGATTATCGACGGTGTCGTGTGCGACATGAGGGCAGACATGGTGATCAGAAAGTTCTGGGTAATTTCTCCTTTACACATTTAAAAATCTTCAACTAGCTAGTTATTAATTGTACTAATCAATATTGTCTCATTTGATTGCAGACATTCTACAGGTGTGAGGAGGTATACGAGGAGGACGCGGCACATGTTATCGAGAACGTCTGCAAGCGCCTACTCCAGAACTTACGGCACGAGGCTCGGGTGCAGGCTGTTCGAGACTACTACGCCTTGCGTGGTATCAAGAAGACCAAGCCGGCGTGCCGCGATAAGTTCCTGAGTAAGGAGCAGTACATGAAGGTAATTCTTAAGGCCTTCTACTTAAGTTCCTTCATTTAGTAATTCTTAGCCGTAGCGCTCAAGTTTCTATTTGCTAACTTAGGCGCCTCCGAGATGGTGGGCGGATCGGATGGATTGTTGGGAGGTGTTGGTCGATGAGTGGTGCTCAAAAGAATGGCTAGCCCTCCACAACGAGGCCAAGGACAAACGTGCCCAAATGGAAGGTGTGCCACACCATCAAGGCAGCTCCAACTTATATCAGTTCGGGCGCAACTGGGTATGTGGTTTGCTTCATGATTCATGCAATTCATTCATCATGCTAGCTTGAGCCCTTTAATTATTAATTTACATTGTTTCTCTCTTTCAGGCACGCCACAATAAGGTGGATAAGGTGCCAGAGGTGTACGACCTGTATGCCATGGCCCACACTGCCTCTTTCAAGAAAGTCAAGGCTATCTCTCTGTCTGACCTCGATGATGCAAACAACTTCACCAACATCTCCTCCCACAACAAGCTCGTGAGATATAGAGATGAGGGGAAGGGGAGGACTTTAACCCGAGCCAGGGTCCCATTGATCTAGAGCTGGTGATGATATCTGGTGGCGGGAGGTCCCATGGCTCCATAGCCATTGGAGATGGACTTATCCGTTGTCCTAGCACTCTCCCGGAGATCAAGGCGCGCCAGTCGAGCTCCGCTCCTGAGATAAGGCCTCGTGAACGGCCAGTGCAACTCGCCATCAAGGTTAGTGATACGTACTCAGTTATCTTTCTCCATTACATTGTGTGCGCTTCCATCAATGATTACGAATGGTCATGTGATGAGTGGTGTTGCAGGCTGCTATACAGAGTGAGAGAGATAGAACGGAGAAACTTCTGGCGGAGGCGGCGGAGAGGCAGCGGGAGTTGGAGGAGAGGACGACAAAGATGATGGAGGAGGAGAGGGCACGGAATGACATGCAGGCAAGGGCCATGTACGAGCGCCTTGTGGTAAGTTTCTTCTGCAGATTAGCCAAAACATTCATGTAGTGTTTGTCTCATTACTAACTAGTATGACTGAGTCGTCAAAACCAAATGTGCAGTCTGTGTGCGAGAAGACCGGTCAGACCGCTCCGCCGATGCTAGTGATTGCTCCTGGGACCACGGTGAGTTTAATTTGAATGGACATTACTTGTTAGTCTTAACATTTGAGTGTCATCATGCTAACAAGACATTGGAAATGATCTTTGGTGCAGCGTAACTCCAGACAAGCATCGCACGATCCTTCTCCAGCTACCGACACGAGCCAGCCCGCTCCTATACCTCCTGGATCTTGGTAAGTTTATCTAGTGTTTTCTTAACACATGCATAAAGACCTAGACTTAGCTTTATTTCCTCCAATGCTTACCATAATGACCTAGACTTAGCTTCTTCTCCTCCAAAATGACTTAATAAGCTTACTGACCTCCAAAACCATCCATTTTACCTAAGTTAGCTCTAAAACGATCTGTACTTAGCTTACTTATGTCAAAAATTGCATAATTAGCTTAGTTAGCTCATAAACGATCCATTTTACCTAAGTTAGCTCTAAAATGACCCATTTTACCTAGGTTAGCTTATAAATGATCCAGTTCATCCAAGTTAGCTCAAAAATGACCCATTTTACCTAGATTAGCTCCTAAATGATCCATTTTACCTACGTTAGCTTTAAAATGACCCATTTCACCTAGGTTAACTCCAAAAGGACACATCTTACCTAGGTTATCTCATAAACGATCCATTTCAACTAATTTAGCTCATAAACGATCCATTTCACCAAGTTAGCTAAAAAACGATCCATTTCACCTAAATTAGCTCTTAAATGATCCATTTCACCTAAGTTAGCTCAAAAAGATCCATTTCAACTAAATTAGCTCATAAATGATCCATTTCACCTAAGTTAGCTCAAAAACGATCCATTTCAACTAAGTTAGCTCATAAATGATCCATTTCACCTAAGTGAGCTAAAAAACGATCCATTTCACCTTGGTTACCTCAAAAACGATCCATTTGACCTTAGTTAGCTCATAAACGACCCATTTCAACTAAGTTAGCTCATAAATGATCCATTTCACCTTAGCTAGCTCATAAACGACCCATTTCAACTTAGTTAGCTCATATATGATCCATTTCACGTAAGTTAGCTCATAAATGACATACTCTTCTTGTTCTAGTCTTCTTCTTGTTCTACTCTTCTTGTTCTAGTCTTCTTCTTGTTCTACTCTTCTTGTTCTAGTCTTCTTATTCTAGTCACCTATTTCTAACTTTCTTATTTTTCATTTTGCAGATTTCATTCACTTGACGAAAGCTTGCATAGATGGAGTGCTCCTTATCCCTTTCTCTGTTTCTTTTGTATCGTTGAACTATGCATGTATCGTTGGATGAAACTATTGTAATATATATGGTTGGATGCCTCTATGTTGAACTTGCTATGTATGATGGAACTATGCATGTAATATATATGGTTGGATGGAACTATGCATGTATGATGAAGTTATGTGTTGGATATCTTACATGTTTGCTCTGTAATTGCCTTGTGAAATATATCTATATATGTCATATATATTTGCTGTGAAAATTGTTGGATTTAATAAAAAACAGAAAAAAGAGCCAATATGCAGGCTCTTTGCCGTCTGCCACCGACGGCAACGGGCTCTTTGCCGTCTGCCGCGGACGGCAAAGAAGACACGTGGCATCCAGCTGTGCTTCCTGGGAGCTGACCCATTTGGTCAGTTTGCCTACAGTGGCAGACGGCAAAGAGTAAACGATTTTGCCATCAGCGGCGGACGGCAAAGGCCTGCCATGTAGTGACGTGTAGATGACATCATACGACGGACGGCAAAGACACTAGAAAGTTTGCCGTCAGCGGCAGACGACAAAGGCACTAGAAAGTTTGCCGTCAGCGGCGGACGGCAAAGGCCTGCCGTTAGCCACTTAACGGACTGACAGCGCAATTATTGCCGTCTGCTCTCTTTGCCGTCCGCGGCAGACGGCAAAGGGCCTTTGCCGTCGGCCGCCAGGAAGCAGACGGCAAAGTTGCTGTTTACCGTAGCCTACATTGCCGGAGCCTTTTGCCGTCCGCGGCTGACGGCAAAGGCCTTTGCCGTCCGCCGTTCATGCCTTGCCGTCCGCCGTGGCAGACGGCAAAATAGCTGATTCCTGTAGTGTTTCGGACTACTTTTAATTTTCCTAAATTTTTAAATATTTCAAAACAGAGAAAAATTTGCTATTAGAACAGTTTTGGAGTCGGTTTACTTACCGTACCACATACCTATTCCTTTTCAAAGTCTGAAACGTTCTGGAAACTGTCACTTATGTACTCCTCCAGGGTTAGGGTATCCATTATATTGGTCTCAACATTTATGGGAGTACCTGATATATAATGTTTGATTCTTTGACCGTGTACCACCTTCGGATTTGTGCTTTCGGCATTCTTGTTTTTATGGCACCGGAACGATAGACCTCCTCGATAATGTAAGGACCTTCCCATTTAGAGAGAAGTTTTCCTGCAAAAAACTTAAACGAGAGTTGTATAGCAAAACATGATCACCTACGTCAAACACACGCTTTTGTATCCTCTTGTCATGCCATCTTTTAACCTTTTCTTTAAACAACTTGGCATTCTCATAGGCTTGGGTTCTCCATTCATCAAGCGAGCTAATGTCAAATAACCTCTTCTCACCGGCAAGTTTGAAGTCATAATTGAGCTCTTTAATAGCCCAATATGCCTTATATTCTAATTCAAGAGGTAAGTGACAAGCCTTTCCATAAAGCATTTTATATGGAGACATACCCATAGGGTTCTTATAAGCAGTTCTATAAGCCCATAATGCATCACCAAGTTTCTTAGACCAATTCTTCCTAGATCTATTAATAGTTTTTGCAAAATCAATTTCATCCCTCTATTGCTCAATTCTACTTGACCACTAGACTGAGGATGATATGGAGATGCAATTCTACGGTTAACATCATATTTAGCAAGCATTTTACGAAAAGCACCATGAATAAAATGTGAACCACCATCAGTCATTAAATATCTAGGGACTCCAAACCTCAGAAAAATAACTTCTTTAAGCATCTTAATAGAAGTGTTATGATCAGCACTACTAGTTGGAATGGCTTCTACCCACTTAGTAACGTAATCAACAGCAACTAAAGTATGTGTATACCCATTAGAGGAAGGAAAAGGTCCCATATAATAAAAACCCCAAACATCAAATGGTTCTATAAGAAGTGAATAATTCATAGGCATTTCCTGACGCCTACTAATATTACCAATTCTCTGGCATTCATCACAAGACAAGAACAACTTACGAGCATCCTTGAAGAGAATAGGCCAATAAAAACCGGATTGCAATACCTTGCATGCAGTTCTATCTCCAGGGTGGTGTCATCCGTAAGACTCGGAGTGGCACTTGCGTAGGATCTGTTCCTGTTCACGCTCACGTACACAACGTCTAATAACACCATCTACTCCTTATTTATAAAGGTGTGGATCATCCCAAAAGTAATGTCTTAAATCCTAAAAAAACTTTTTCTTTTGCTGGTATGTGAAACTAGGTCGTATAAATTTAGCAACAATGTAATTAGCATAATCAACATACCATGGAGTATTACGAGAAGCATTTATGACAGCTAATTGTTCATCAGGAAAACTATCATCAATAGGTAGTGGGTCATCAAGAACATTTTCTAACCTTGACAAGTTGTCTGCAACGGGGTTCTCAGCTCCTTTGCTATCAACAATATGCAAATCAAATTCTTGTAGCAAGAGAACCCATCTAATAAGTCTAGGTTTAGCATCTTTCTTTTCCATAAGATATTTAATAGCATCATGATTAGTGTGAACAGTTACTTTGGAATCAACAATATAAGATCTGAACCTATCACAAGCAAAAACAACTGCTAAAAATTCTTTTTCAGTAGTAGCATAATTCCTCTGGGCACTGTCTAGAGTTTTACTAGAACAGCACCAACAACATAATCACTAGCATCACACATAATTTCAAAGGGTAAATTCCAATCAGGTGGCTACTCAATAGGTGCAGAAATCAAGGCTTTCTTAACTATTTCAAATGCTTCTACACAATCAACATAAAAACAACAGGAACATCTTTTTGCAAGAGATTAGTGAGAGGCCTAGAAATTTTAGAGCAGTCTTTAATAAACCTCCTATAGAAACCAGCATGACCAAGGAAACTTCTTATACCTTTGATATCTTTAGGACATGACATCTTTTCAATAACATCTACTTTAGCTTTATCAACTTCAATACCTCTTCCAGAAATTTTATGCCCCAAGACAATACCTTCATTAACCATAAATTGGCACTTCTCCATATTCAAGACAAGATTAGTTTCTTCACATCTCTGCAAAACTCGATCAAGGTTGCTTAAGCAATCATCAAAAGAATCTCCGTAAACAGAGAAATCATCCATGAAAACCTCAACAATATTTTCACAAAAATCAGAGAATATAGCAGTCATACATCTTTGAAAGGTAGCAGCTGCATTGCATAAATCAAAAGGCATACGTCTATAAGCAAAGGTACTGAAAAGGGCAAGTAAAAGTGGTCTTCTCCTGATCATCTTTTGACACGGTTACTTGAGAAAAACCAGAATAACCATCTAGAAAGCAAAAATGTGTATGTTTGGATAGTCTTTCTAGCACTTGATCAAAAAAAGGTAGAGGGTAATTATCCTTTCTAGTGTAACATCCCAAATTTTCAATTTGGAATGTTATACATTAGATCATCATTGCATATCATATTTTATTGCATTTTTGGTTTGATCTTAGAAATTCTACGCAACTCAAGGACCCACGGAGAGAGTTGGGGATTTCGTTATTTTCATATTTGGGTTTTCTCAAATTTTGAAAATAGGATCATTTGATTTTATTTATTTTATCTTCAATTATTTCATTTATAAAAATAAGAGAGAGGAAATAAAATGACTTTCCCAAAAATAAGAAATATTGAGGATTTAATAAAAAAATCAAATCTTATTTTATTTGGAGTTTTGCTATTTTATTTGAATTTAGGAAAATTGCTCGTTTTTCAAAATTGCATTTTCGGGCCAAGAAAATGTTCATCTGGTTCTAAATATTTTATTTAGACGGTGAAAAATTTATTTTGGCATTTTTAGAATTTTATTTTATTTTCTAGAATTTTTTTCAGTTTCGGCGGAATTGTTTAAAAAAAACTCCCGCGCGCCCGACTGGGCCGAAGCCCAGCCGAACCAGGCCGGCTCGCCCGCGCCACCGCTTCCCGCCGTCGTCTCCGGATCGGAGACCGCCGCCGCCCGAGTCCGGGAGGAGCACGCCTCCCGAGGCGCCCCCTTCGCCAAGCCGCGCCGCCCCCCCCCCCTCCTTAAATAGCCGCCGCCGCCCCTCACCCCGCCACCGAACCCGCAGCCCCGCCGCCGGAGCCGCCCCGCCGCCCAAGGTCGCCGCCGACGCCCGCAGCCCCGCCGCCCCACGCCGCCTCCCGTCGCCCCGCCGGAGCCGCCGGACTTCGCCAGAGCCCCGAGCCGAGGTAGCCGCCCGCCGCCCGTTTTTCTGAAGAAAACCGATTTGTTTTTTTTAGAAAACCCTAGGTTTTTTTTAGATCGGTTTTGTTTTTTTTTTTGGCTTTCTTATTTAGCGAGCGTTCGCTCGTTCGTTCGTTTTAACGAACGCGTTCATCGTTTAGTTACAGTTAACAAAGGTCCGTTCCTTAAACTGTTCATCAGTTTTTCTTTTTCTCGGATTTTCCGCGATTATTTCTGATCACGATTTCCGATCTGTTTTTCGTTTTGGTTTAACTTTTCGCTCGTTTGTCGGAATCAGGCGATTCAAGCGCCTAGAGTTTCGTCTCGAAACCCTCTTTATGTTTAACCAACTCAAACAAGTTTTTGCTACTATAAAATTTGACTTAGGTCCAGATTAGTAAACGAAGCTTGTTTCTTTCGCCGTTTGACTTTCGTTGCTTCATTTGATTTGATTCTTTTTGCAAACCGGAGTTCTTAAGTTGAACTTTCTGGTTGGATCTCTTATTTGAGTTTTATCTATGCATTAGACGAGTACTTATTGTATGCTTGTTTGTTTGCGATAGAGTACCCGGAGTGCGCCGCTTGCTACTTCGAATCCCTAGGTTTCACGGATCATCAGCAAGGCAAGTAACACTTTGATCATACCTCTTTTCACACCCAGTTTTATTGCATTAGATCAATCCTCAAACAATTGCATGATTAGGATCTGATTAAATTGTGGGTTGGGAAGTAGCTGATGAGGTAGAACCTATTCCCCTGTTTATTACCAAACCCTTGGGAGTTACTTCTACGTTTGCTTATATTGCTATGCTATGCTATTAGACGTGGATTGGGTGAGTGTATCCATGACAGATGTGAGATTTTTAATTAATGGTTGAATTTAAGGTGGCTACTTAAACACACATCTGGGTGGATTGAGGCACCTGGGTATTCCAATGATTGCCTTTTTTTTGATGGACCGCCACCCAGGCTCAAAGGGATCATGAGATTATTCATGCTAGAAACTTCCGTGTGCAACCACAAGCTATTATGGGCTCTAGCATAGTTGATTAAGTTGTGTGAACTCTTACAGTGGTAGACTAGTAGATGTAGGGGTTGTAGGTGGTACTGTCTACCCGATCGAAAGGTGCAAACGCTTCTGAAAGACTATGTCTCGGTCATCCGTTTCTCAAACATCATGTAGTGCGAGAATCCCAACGAAGGAGATCGAGTCTTGTGGGGAAAAGTGCGCAAACCTCTGCAGAGTGTATAAACTTATCATGGTTAGCCGTGTCCTCAGTTATGGACAACTTGAGTATCTAGTAGTTGGATTATCATGTGAATCTCATCATGTTACTTTAATTAATTTTGTTGGGATTAATGTTCAAACTTAATTGGGATTGAGATGGTGTCACCCATTCTCAATGTTTAACAACCACCATGATAGTTAAATAAAATTTATTCCTTTGAAGTAGGGAAAAATTGGATTTTTGCCAAACTGTAACCATAGAGCTTTCCACCAGCCAAATATGCATGTAGTATAGCATTATTCTCTTCATTACTCTCTATGTGTTACATTGCCAGCATATTCCATGTGCTTACCCATTTTCGGGCTGCAACGTTTCATGTTGCAGACTTTTCAGACGACGAGTAAGGTGCCTTAGGTCGTGGTTCTATACTCAGTGATGCCGTTGGAGTTGATGGACTCGCTTATCTTCCAAGTCTTCCGCTGTTATCGTTTTTAGATGGCCTTAAGCCATATTTATTGTATTAAGTTCTCTTTTGAGACATTTGATGTAATAAGTGTGTGATTGCTACTCTGTTTTAAATCCTTCGAGTACTGTGCGTGTCAGCATTACTGATCTAGGGATGACACTGATGCACAGAGACTTGACCGTCTGAGGTCTGGTCGCTACAAGATGGTATCAGAGCACACACTGACTGTAGGACACGACCACTAAGCTTAAACCCTAGATCACTATTCTCTTCTCATTTCTGACTCCTCTCCATTTTCCACTCTTTTAGGATGGCGGATCCCAGGAACAAGTTCATGCAACCAGATGAAGATACACCCTTTGGACGCCACTTGAAGGAAGTCACTAGATACCTAAACATCAGAATACCAAGCTTCACCGGAACCTACAACGCCACACTACCAGAAGAGGAGCATTGGATGATTCAAGTTCAAGTTCCAGGAAGGAGCCCATAGAGTTTTCCTTTGATGCACCAACCTGGAGTCTAGGAAAGAGCATGGCAGCCCACATCACCATGGGACGCATTGGAGAAGTTTACCACAAGGAGCTTAAGGATATCATTTACCAGATTTGTGGGCGCCGAGATGAGCAATGGGAGATGATCATTACCAAGAAGGATAGATCAATTGCAGCTTTCATCCAGGAGTTAAACCAACACATTCGTCGCCAGGAGAACCAAATGTGCATAGGCATGATAGATCTGAAGAATGCATTGACCAAGATCACGGAGTTGGAGGAAGAACTCAAGTCTACGCGCGATGGATATGAGGAGGAGATCGCCACGTTGTTGGAGAAGAATGACGACCTGGTAAAGAAGATCGGAGTATTCATGGGAAACCCAGCACCAGGAGGAGAAGACGATGATTGCGCTTGCCCGGATAACTACATCATCATCGACGACACCGACTCGGACGCCAGTGAAGATGACTTTGTTGATGAAGCTGGAGCAGATATCATGGAGTCTTCGACCGATCAAAATTTCTAGTAGACCACCATAATTAGTAGTAGTATTCCCCCATGTATATAGTATAGTCCGAGCACTTTGTGACGATAGTTAGATCGATTGTATGCCTTGTTTGAATTGATTTGAGTGATATTGATTGTGTTTGTCTCATGTGCATATGGGTAGTGTTTTCTCTCTAGACCTCATTCTATTCTAAATTCTCATCTTTTCTAAACCCATCAGATGCCTTCGAGATGTGACACCGGATTTGTTTTCCCACCGGAGATCACTCAGCTGATTCAGCAGCAGAATGTCTTGATGCAAGCACTAGTACAGAACCAAGGCAACAACAACAACAACCCACCACCACCACCACCTGTTGATCATTTGACCCGTTTCTTGAGGCTAAATCCGCCGGTGTATTCCAGTAGCACCGAGCCGATTGTTGTAGATGATTGGCTCCGCAAAGTTGGAAGGGAGTTGACCACTGCAGGATGCACAGATGCGGAGAGAGTGCGTTTTGCCGCACATCAGCTTGATGGACCCGCAGCATCATGGTGGGAGAATTACACAGCCACTCACCCCATCGACACTGTCACATGGGACCAGTTTCAGCAAGCTTTCCGTACTGCCCATGTTTCAGCAGGAGCTATGGCCATGAAGAAGCGTGAGTTTCGCAACTTACGCCAAGGAGGACGCACCGTAGGCCAGTATGTGGAGGACTTTAGTAAGTTAGCACATTATACCCCAGATGACGTTGCTACAGATGCAGCCAAGCAGGAGAAGTTTCTGGAAGGGCTGAATGATGAGTTGAGCATGCAGTTGATGGTAGCAACCTTCAACAACTACCAGGAGTTGGTAGATAGAGCTCTCATGATTGAAGGGAAGCAGCAGCAGATTGAAAGCCGCAAGAGGAAGTATGGACAAGGGAAGTACAATTCTGGAGCTCATCAGAAGCCACGTTTTACCCCGAATTCGGGAGGACCTTTTCAGCATACCCATGGAGCAGGAGGTTCGCACAACCATAGTGGACCCGAGAATGGTAATGGGAATGGAGGAAGCAACGGACAGAACCGTACCAACCCATCGACCCCAGCTAAGAGAGATCTGAGCCAAGTCACTTGCTACAAGTGCCAGAAGATTGGACATTAAGCTAAGAATGGAAATGGCAATGGAAGCTCTGGGAAGAAGCCCAACCCTTTCAACAAAGGACATGTGTACCATGTTAGCGTGGAGGAGGTTGAAGCCCAGCCAGATGCAGTAATAGGTAAGTTTTTGGTTAAGTCATTTACTGCACTCATTCTTTTTGATACTGGTGCATCGCATTCATACATATCAAGGGGATTTGTGGATAAGTATAAATTGCCAACCCAAGCCCTTAGGTCACCCATGTTAGTAACCTCGCCAGGAGCAGAGTATATGGCTAGTCTATGGTGTGATCGGTTACCATTAAGGATTGGTAACTACGTGTTTTCCCTCGGACCTAATAGTATTGGAATCGCAAGGACTTGATGTGATATTAGGCATGGATTGGTTATTGAAGTATGGAGGGAACATTGAATGCGCTAGTAAGTCGATTTTGCTTACCACCCCAGAAGGAAGAAGGATCAAGTATGTATCCCGGCATGTGCCGAAGAGGACTCAGGTGAATTCTTTATCAGGAGTTGTACAGGAGGAAGTACCAGTGGTGAAGGATTTCCCTGACGTATTTCCAGAGGAGTTGCCAGGCATGCCACCGGATAGAGACATTGAGTTTTTGATTGAGCTTTTGCCAGGCACAGGGCCAATATCTAAGAGACCGTACAGGATGCCCGCAAAGGATTTGGAGGAGATTAAGAAGCAGATTAAGGAGTTGCTAGATAAAGGCTATATTCGCCCAAGTTCTTCACCTTGGGGATCGCCAGTGCTTCTAGTGGAGAAGAAGGATGGATCACTAAGGATGGTTGTTGATTATCGAGGACTGAATGAAGTGACCATCAAAAACAAGTACCCACTGCCGATGATCAATGATCTGTTTGACCGCTTACAAGGAGCTAAGGTATTTTCCAAGATCAATCTGCGGTCAGGATACCATCAGTTGAAGATTCGAGAGCAGGATATACCTAAGACGGCTTTTACCACTAGGTATGGGTTGTACGAGTATACTGTTATGTCATTTGGTCTGACTAACGCACCTGCCTATTGCATGAACCTGATGAACAAGGTGTTTATGGAGTTTTTGGATAAGTTCGGCGTGGTGTTCATTGATGATATTTTGGTCTACTCCAAGAATGAAGAGGAGCATAAGGAACATTTGCGTTTGGTACTTGAGAAGCTCAGAGAACATCAGTTATACGCCAAGTTCAGCAAACGTGAGTTTTGGTTGAAGGAAGTTGGATTCCTCGGACATGTTATATCCGGAGAAGGAATAGCAGTAGACCCCACCAAAGATGACACTGTGACAAACTGGGAATCACCCACATCAGTTGGAGAGATCCGGAGTTTTCTTGGACTTGCAGGATACTACCGGAGATTCATTGAGAATTTCTCGAGGATTGCTAAGCCCATGACGGAGCTGTTGAAGAAGGACACCAAGTTCAACTGGACTGGGGAATGTGAAGCTAGTTTCCAAGAGTTGAAGAAATGTTTGGTTACATCACCAGTGTTGATTCTGCAAGATTAGCCCAAGGATTATGAAGTATACTACGACGCTTCTCGTCGAGGACTTTGAGCAGTGCTTATGCAGGAAGGAAGAGTTGTTTCATATGCTTCACGACAGCTTAAACCCCATGAGATGAATTACGCTACGCATGATTTGGAGTTAGTAGGCGTAGTACATGCGTTGAAGACATGGAGACATTTTCTCATCGGAAACCACTGTGAGGTGTACACGGATCACAAGAGTTTGAAATACATCTTCACGCAGAAGGAGTTGAATCTCAGGCAAAGGAGATGGTTGGAGCTCATAAAGGATTATGATATGAGATTGCATTATCACCCCGGAAAGGCTAACGTAGTAGCAGATGCGTTGAGCCGCAAGAGCCATGTCAACACACTCATGACCGGAGAGTTACCGAAGGAATTAGCCGAGGATCTTCGCGAGCTATGTTTGGAAATAGTTCCGAGAGGCTATGTTGCAGCATTGGAGATACAGTCTACTCTGATGGATAAGATCAGAGAAGCTCAAAAGACAGACAAGGAGATTGCCGGAATAAAGGAAAGGATGAGCAAAGGAAAAGCCAAGGGATTTCGTGAGGACGAGCACGATACCTTATGGTTTGAGGACCGCGTTTATATGCCTAATGACCCGGAGATCAGGAAGTTGATTCTGCAGGAGGCTCATGACTCGCCGTATTCGATTCACCCAGGAAATACCAAGATGTATTTGGATTTGAAGGATACTTTCTGGTGGACCAGAATGAATAAGGATATTGCGGAGTATGTAGCAGTTTGTGATGTATGTCAGAGAGTGAAGGCAGAGCATCAGAAGCCAGCAGGATTGCTACAGCCATTGCCGATACCCGAATGGAAGTGGGATAAACTAGGCATGGATTTTATCACGGGATTGCCCAGGACTCGTTTAGGCTATGACTCAATATGGGTTGTAGTCGATCGTTTGACGAAGGTAGCTCATTTCATCCCAGTGAAGACCACTTACACCAGTGCTAAGTTGGCAAAGATATACATGACCAGAATCGTATGTCTGCATGGAGTTTTGAGGAGCATTGTATCAGATAGAGGAACCCAGTTTACCTCAAAGTTCTGGCATCAGTTACATGAATCTTTGGGTACCAGGCTAGAATTCAGTACAGCCTTTCATCCACAGACAGATGGACAGACCGAGAGAGTCAATCAGATTCTGGAGGACATGCTGAGAGCTTGTGCGCTAGATTATGGATCTAGTTGGGACGATAACTTGCCATATGCAGAGTTCTCTTACAACAACAGTTATCAATCCAGTTTGAAGATGGCCCCTTTCGAAGCTTTGTACGGAAGGAGGTGTAGAACACCATTGTTATGGGATGAAGTTGGAGACCGCCAGTTGTTTGGACCAGATTTGATTAAGGAGTCTGAACAGAAGGTGAAGTTGATTCGCGATAGGCTCAAGGTAGCCCAATCCAGATAGAAGAGCTATGCGGATTCAAAACGTAAGGAGATAGTTTACGAAATCAGAGACAGAGTTTATCTTCGTGTATCTCCACTTCGGGGAGTTAAGAGCTTTGAAGTTAAGGGAAAGTTAGCGCCATGTTTTGTAGGACCATACAAATTTCTGGAGCGTATGGGAGAAGTTGCTTACAAGTTGGAATTACCCGAAGGATTGTCAGGAGTTCACAATGTGTTCCACGTTTCCCAGTTGAAGAAGTGCCACGCAGAGATGGCTGATATACCGCTGAGAGATACAGTGCCACTGGAGGCGATTCAGTTGGATAGTGATTTGACTTATGAGGAGAAACCAGTCAAGATTCTTGAGTATGTCAGCCGAGTCACCCGCAGCAAGGTTATCAAGTTTTGCAAAGTTCAGTGGAGCCACCATACCGAGGATGAAGCCACCGGGGAGCGAGAGGAAGATCTACGGAAGGACCACCCTCACCTATTTTCTAGCCAACCCGAATCTCGAGGGCGAGATTCATCTTAAGGGGGTAGGTTTGTAACATCCCAAATTTTCAATTTGGAATGTTATACATTAGATCATCATTGCATATCATATTTTATTTCATTTTTGGTTTGATCCTAGAAATTCTACGCAACTCAAGGACCCACGGAGAGAGTTGGGGATTTCGTTATTTTCATATTTGGGTTTTCTCAAATTTTGAAAATAGGATCATTTGATTTTATTTATTTTATCTTCAATTATTTCATTTATAAAAATAAGAGAGAGGGAATAAAATGACTTTTCCAAAAATAAGAAATATTGAGGATTTAATAAAAAAATCAAATCTTATTTTATTCGGAGTTTTGTTATTTTATTTGAATTTAGGAAAATTGCTCGTTTTTCAAAATTGCATTTTAGGGCCAAGAAAATGTTCATCTTGTTCTAAATATTTTAATTAGATGGTGAAAATTTTATTTTGGAATTTTTAGAATTTTAATTTATTTTCTAGAATTTTTTTCAGTTTCGGCGGAATTGTTTTTTTTTAACTCCCGCGCGCCCGACTGGGCCAAGCCCAGCCGAACCAGGCCGGCCCGCCCGCGCCACCGTCTCCCGCCGCCATCTCCGGATCGGAGACCGCCGCCGCCGCCCGAGTCCGGGAGGAGCATGCCTCCCGAGGCGCCCCCTTCCCCAAGCCGCCCCCCCCCCCTAAATAGCCGCCGCCGCCCCTCACCCCGCACCCGAACCCGCAGCCCCGCCGCCCAAGGTCGCCGCCGCCGCCGGGAAAGCCGCCGCCGCCGACGCCCGCAACCCCGCCACCCCACGCCACCTCCAGTCGCCCCGCCGGAGCCGCCGGACTTCGCCGGAGCCCCGAGCCGAGATAGCCGCCCGCCGCCCGGTTTTCTGAACAAAACCGATTCGGTTTTTTTAGAAAACCCTAGGTTTTTTAGATCGGTTTTGTTTTTTTTTTGGTTTTCTATTTAGCGAGCGTTCGCTCATTCGTTCGTTTTAACGAACGCGTTCATCGTTTAGTTACAGTTAACGAACGTCCGTTCGTTAAACTGTTCGTCAGTTTTTCTTTTTCTCGGATTTTCCGCGATTATTTCTGATCGTGATTTCCTATCTGTTTTTCGTTTTGGTTTAACTTTTCACTCGTTTGTCGGAATCAGGCGATTCAAGCGCCTAGAGTTTCATCTCGAAACCCTCTTTCTGTTTAACCAACTCAAACAAGTTTTTTCTACTGTAAAATTTTACTTAGGTCCAGATTAGTAAACGAAGCTTGTTTCTTTCGCCGTTTGACTTTCGTTGCTTCATTTGATTTGATTCTTTTTGCAAACCGGAGTTCTTAAGTTGAAATTTCTGGTTGGATCTCTTATTTGAGTTTTACCTGTGCATTAGACGAGTACTTATTGTATGCTTGTTTGTTTGCGATAGAGTACCCGGAGTGCGCTGCTTGCTACTTCGAATCCCTAGGTTTCACGGATCATCAGCAAGGCAAGTAACACTTTGATCATACCTCTTTTCACACCCAGTTCTATTGCATTAGATCAATCCTCAAACAATTGCATGATTAGGATCTGATTAAATTGTGGGTTGGGAAGTAGCTGATGAGGTAGAACCTATTGCCCTATTTATAACCAAACCCTTGGGAGTTACTTCTACGTTTGCTTACATTGCTATGCTATGCTAGTAGAAGTGGATTGGGTGAGTGTATCCATGACAGATGTGAGATTGTTAATTAATGGTTCAATTTAAGGTGGCTACTTAAACACACATCTGGGTGGATTGAGGCACCTGGGTATTCCAGCGATTGCCTGTTTTTTTATGGACCGCCACCCAGGCTCAAAGGGATCATGAGATTATTCATGCTAGAAACTTCCGTGTGCAGCCACAAGCTATTATGGGCTCCAACATAGTTGATTAAGTTGTGTGAAATCTTACAGTGGTAGACTAGCAAATGTAGGGGTTGTAGGTGGTACTGTCTACCCGATCGTAAGGTGCAAATGCTTCTGAAAGACTATGTCTCGGTCATTTGTTTCTCAAACATCATGTAGTGCGAGAATCCCAATGGAGGAGATCGAGCCTTGTGGGGAAAAGTGCGCAAACCTCTGCAGAGTGTATAAACTAATCATGGTTAGCCGTGTCCCCGGTTATGGACAACTTGATTATCTAGTACTTGGATTATCATGTGAATCTCATCATGTTACTTTAATTAATTTTGTTGGGATTAATGTTGAAATTTAATTGGGATTGAGATGGTGTCACCCATTCTCAATGTTTAACAACCACCATGATAGTTAAATAAAATTTATTCCTTTGCAGTAGGGAAAAATTGGCTTTTTGCCAAACTGTAACCATAGAGCTTTCCACCAGCCAAATATGCATGTAGTATAGCATTATTCTGCTCATAACTCTCTATGTGTTACGTTGCCAGCATATTCCATGTGCTGACCCATTTTCGGGCTGCAACGTTTCATGTTGTAGACTTTTCAGACGACGAGTAAGGTGCCTTGGTCGTGGTTCTATACTCAGTGATGCCGTTGGAGTTGATGGACTCGCTTATCTTCCAAGTCTTCCGCTGTTATCGTTTTTAGATTGCCTTAAGCCATATTTATTGTATTAAGTTCTCTTTTGAGACATTCGATGTAATAAGTGTGTGATTGCTACTTTGTTATAAATCCTTCGAGTACTGTGCGTGTCAGCATTACTGATCCAGGGATGACACTGATGCACAGAGACTTGACCGTCTGAGGTCTGGGCGCTACATCTAGTCGCTTTATTCAATTTGCGTAAATCAATTACCATTCTGTAACCTGTAAAAATTCTTTGTGGTATCAATTCATTCTTATCATTAGGAACAACAGTAATACCTCCCTTCTTAGGGACACAATGAATAGGACTTACCCATCTACTATCAACAATACGATAAATTATACCTGCCTCCAGAAGCTTTAGTATTTCATTTCTTACCACTTCTTTCATTTTCGGATTTAACCGTCGTTGGTGATCAACAATTGGTTTAGCATCATGCTCCAAATTAATATTGTGAGATAAACCGTTGTTATTTTTAATAATTTCTTTTCTTCATACTCTGAAAGGTTAGCACTAATAATAACAGGATATATCTTCTTTTCATCGAGATAAGCATATTTCAAAGTATCATTGTTTAAGCTCAAACACGGGATCACCCTTGGGTGGAGGAGGATCCCCAAGGATTTCAACAGGCAAGTTGTGTTGCAAAACAGGCCCTTGATTAAAGAATATTTCATCTATTTCCCTTCTTTCATTCATAAACATATCATTTTCATGATCTAGCAAATATTGTTCTAAAGGACCAGTAGGAGGCATGGCAATAGAAGCAAGACCAACAATTTCATCCTTACTAGGTAATTATTTATCATGGGGTTGTCTACGAAAATTAGAGAAATTAAAATCATGAGGCATATCCCCTAAACCAACAGTAACAATGTCTTTCTCACAGCCTATCTTAGCATTAACAGTATTCAAGAAAGGTCTACCAAATATAATGGGACAAAAATCATCTTGTGGGGAACCGAGAACAAGAAAATCAGTAAGGTATTTTATTTTCCCACACAAGACTTCAACATCTCTAACAATCCCAATTGGTGAAATAGTATCTCTATTGGCAAGCTTAATAGTAACATCAATATCTTCTATCTCAGCAGGTGCAATATCTTTCATAATTTCTTCGTACAAGGTATAAGGAATTGCACTCACACTAGCACCCACATCACATAAGCCATGATAAAAATGATCTCCAATTTTAACGGAAACAACAGGCATGCCAACAACAGGTCTATGTTTATCTTTAGTATCGGGTTTAGCAATCTACTGGCTTCATCACAGAAATAAATAACATGCCCATCAATATTATCGACCAAGAGATCTTTAACCATAGCAATACTAGGTTCAACTTTAATTTGCTCAGAGCGTGTAGGTGTTCTAGTATAACTCGAACCACAGTTGAAGCTTTAGCATGATCCTTTATTCTAACAGGAAAAGGTGGTTTCTCAATATAAGCAGTAGGAACAATAGGACCAACATTATAAGTAATAGTTTCTTCTTCAACTTAAATAGGTTCTACTACTTTAACTTCATTGGGAGGATGATATTTAAACCACTTCTCCTTAGGGAGATCAACATGAGTAGCAAAATATTCACAAAAAGAAGCTACTATCTCAGAGTCAAGTCCATATTTAGTGCTAAGATCACGAAAAGCATCGGTATCCATAAAAGATTTAACACAATCAAACTTAAGGTTTATACCTGACTCCTTACCTTCGTCGAGTTCCCAATCTTCAGAGTTGCATTTAATTCTTTCCAATAAATCCCATTTGAATTCAATATCCTTCTTCATAAAAGAACCAGTACAAGAAGTATCGAGCATGGGTCGATCATTATGAGAAAGCCAAGCATAAAAATTCTGATAATAATTTCTCTTGAGAGCTCATGATTGGGGCATGAATATAACATTGACTTAAGCCTTCCCCAAGCTTGAGCGGTACTTTCTCCTTCATGAGGCCAAACATTATATATATAATTCCGATCACGATGAACCATATGCATAGGATAAAACTTCTGATGAAATTCCATTTTCAATCGGTTGTAGTTCCAAGATCTAATATCATCACATAGCATAAACCATGTCAATGCCTTTCCCTTCAAAGATAAAGGGAGGACCTTCTTCTTGAAAACATCCTCGGGCATCCTCGGGACAAAGAAAAAGGAAGAGCAATGTGTGCTAGGACCGAGAAAAGGTCGGTTTTATTATTCATGAGGCTCAGTCATAACTGTCGAGCTATTTACATGGGTGAACCATAACCAATACATAGAGTATGCGGAAAAAATAACAAGGCTTTAATGGACCGGCGATTTGAACCGTACACTTCCCTACTGCACATCTGCGCCTACTTGTTGTTGACTAGCTCTGCCTTGTCGGTGCCAATGGTATAAGAAGACAGCCGACTATGCCGCATAGGCCGTGCTTGACGCGTCCTAGATGGGAGCCCCCATATGAGGCTAGGTCTGTAGTGACAGCTTGACATTGTCGATTGTGTTTCCCAGCTGGCCTTTATTGTGCCAAAGAGATCACCAGGTGTTGGGTGTGTTCGGATAAGTCGAGATGACACACCCTTTCTTTATGATCCCCAAGCTCCCAACGAATTTTGAGTGCAAAGTTATGTACTCTAGGTACATAGTATGCTACCATGAGGTGCGAGCTGGGGAGCGCGTATCCTTATTTAGGGTTCATGCAAGTGTGTCCCAAAGCAGGAGTGAGGATGCGGACGCGCTTCGAGGAACCTGGTAGATCCAGCTGAGAAGATCATCGGGTTGCTTCCTCGGCTACCTGGGAATCAGCTGCGTATGCAGCATTTTTCTCCTCCGTACGGAGAGAGCGCTTCGTGTTACCATTGATGGTGATAACACCGTTGTGCTCTGACATTTTGAGCTTTACGTAGGCGTAGTGCAGTACCGTGTTAAAGCAGGCGATTGTCGTATGGACGAGCAGAGCATGATAGCCACTACGGAAGGGGACTATATCCAAGATCAACTCCTCACTTCAGAAGTTGTCGGGGGAGCCGAAACAACTTCCACTGTTACAGTGCCCGTGCACCGGGCCTCTATCCCAGGGATGACGCCTTTAAAAGTGGTGTTGCTAGGTCGGATTCTTGACGAATCAATGCCCATTTTCCTGACCATGTCTATGTAGATCAGGCTCAGCCTGCTGCCACCATCCATAAGGACGTGGGTTGAGTGGAACCCATCGACAATGGGATCCAGGACCAAGCGGCCGACCCACCATGGCGGATACTGGTCGGGTGGTCCTTTTTGTCATAAGTGATAGGCCAAACCAACCATTGGTTGAATTTTGGGGCTACAGGCTCCAAGGCGTAGACGTCCCGAAGTGCACGTTTCCGCTCTCGGAATGTGCGTGATGTAGATCATGTTGACGTCCTTAACGTCAGAGGGAAATTGCTTTTGTCCACCATTATTGGGCCTACGAGGTTCATCCTCGTCATCGCTGCGTGAGTGGCATTTGTTAGTTTCCTCAGATATTGTATTGCCGGCCTGTTTAAATATGCATCAATTTCGATTGGCGTGGTTAGCGGGCTTGCCCGAGGTGCCGTGAATCTGGCAAGACCGATCGAGTATTCTATCCAAAGCACTAGGGTTGTCCTTGTTCCCCTTGAAAGGCCTTTTCTTAGGTCTGCCTTGTGAGCCGTTGAACCCCGCGTTGACTACTAGGTCCTTGACGTCGCTGCCACTGTTTTTATTTTGGCGATTGTTTCTATTGCGCCTATATTTTCCATTGCCCTCACGTGCTTCTGAGGTGCCAGAGTCGCTTCTGTGGGAGATACAGGCCAGCCAGCTGTCCTCGCCCCTGCAAAATTGGTTCATCAAGGAGGTGAGAGCCCGCATGGTCCTCGGCTTATCCTGCCAGAGTTGAGGAGCGAGCCATTCATCCCGGATGTTTTGCTTGAATGCTGCAAAGGCCTCGGTGTTGGGACATTCAATGATCTGGTTCTTCTTGGTCAAGAACCGATTCCAGAATTTCCAAGCCGATTCGCCCTCCTTCTAGACTATATGGCTAAGGTCGTCGGCATCCGGGGCCGAACATAAGTGCCCTGGAAGTTTGCCAGAAAAACCTCATCAAGCTCCTCCCAGCTTCCAATGGAATTTTGAGGGAGGCTGTGGAGCCACTGGCATGCACCTTTGAGCTTGAGGGGCAGATATTTTATGGGGTG
Organism: Aegilops tauschii subsp. strangulata; assembly: GCF_002575655.3. Taxonomy (NCBI): domain Eukaryota; kingdom Viridiplantae; phylum Streptophyta; class Magnoliopsida; order Poales; family Poaceae; genus Aegilops; species Aegilops tauschii. Next base: position 362,794,068 of record NC_053039.3, read on the forward strand.
GAGGTTTTCTCCTTAGGCCATGTGGATGTGAAGAAGAAAATCTTCTATCCAGACTGCTGGGTCAGTTGTCCCGTCATATTGATTGATATTGATGGGTTTAAACCCCTTTGGGAACTAGTTTTCCATCACCTCATCTATAAAACATACAGGATGTGCGGGCCTTCGAAAATGAGCCGCGCCGGGTTGGGCATGAGTCATTGCCCTAGCTTGGATCTGCTCCTGAGCCCTTTCGTACCTATCTAACCAAGCATTGTAGCCTTCCAAGCCGGCTGGTGCATGGCTCGGTGATTCGTAAATGGACCGGGAAGGAACTTTACTGGCTTGTAGCTTATCTAGTAGGTCAAAGAACCCTGGGTGCTCGACCGCACTCTTGCTGCGAGGGCGGGTTTTGGCAGGGGGCTCATTGAGTGCCCCTGTTGGTCTGTCTCACCCTCCATGGGGTCGGTCAGGTTGGCCTTCGTGGCAATGCGCGAGTGGTGCCTTATCCGCTGCCTCGTCATCCAAGTCAGGCAACAACTGTCTTTTCGGGAACGACTTTGGGGCTACGCGTCGAGTCTCGAGGTCCACTTCGAGCACCAGGATTTTCATCCATTTGTCATTGAGCTCATTCTCATGAGTATACAACTCTTGCTGCTTCTTTTTCAACCTTCGCACGGTTGCGATTAGCTGTCTCTGAAACCGTGCTTGTTCAGATGGGTTTATTGGTACGACGAAGTCTTCGGGTCCAAGGCTTATGTCGTCTTTGGTCTTTGGCATATAATCCTTGTCAGATCCGTCATCGAAGTTACCCACATCACTGAGATTTTCCTTGGCATGTGTTCCAGCGAGCCCGTTGTGCTGGGTGGGTGAGGCTTGAATTTCCTAGCCCAGGTTTTCACCAGCTTCAGGGGCAGCACCGTTATCGGTGGTGCCCTTGGTGCTGGCTATGCTCCTGCTTCCATTGTGGCCCCTGGATCGCCTTTCACTACTACGACACTTAGGGTTTTCACTGGGCTTATCCTTGGTCTTTTCCTTTGGAATGTCGACCATGTAGACGTCATAAGTAGACGTGGCGGCCCAATTCCCTATACGGGGCATGGCCGTGGGTGGTTCTGCTTTGGAATAGACACCAACGTCTCCATCCATGTCGATGGCTTCATCAGAGCTGTCGTCAAGCACACCGGTCAAGTCCTCGGCTGTGGCCACTAGGTGGGTGGTGGGTGGGATAAAAAATTCCTGATCGTCGGCTTTACATCTGATCTAATCATAGACGGCGGACGAGATCGCCAGGTTTTGGATTCGGTTCAGTACCTCATTTACGTGCGAGAGCTCTTTGGCATCCATGATCTGGCTGTAGGCCGGGCTAATTTGGAACAGGTTTCTCGGGCCACATGGCCGGCGCCATCCTCTTACTCTCTCGGGGTTGATCCCTGAATGGCGGGAGTGATTACCGCCTCGGTTATTGGAGATACGAGCGGTTTTGCCGGGTCCAAAGACAAGCTCGACTCAAGGGAGGCATCTGGGGACCCATCGTTTAAGACGGATGTAGTGATTGTTGGATCTATCTCTAGGGTCAGCTCTGAGAGGAGGGTGGATCCGAGGATCGCATCGTCGGTGGGCTCCGGGATCATGGCGCCAGACGGGTGAAGCTGATTTGAGGTCAATCCCAAAAGGAGCATATCTCGTCGAGTGTCTGCAGTGTACTCCAGGATTTCGAATGTAATGACTTGGTTTGGGGTGAAGGTCACACATGGCCTATGCGGCCGGCTGGATCGACATGTAGCACAATGCTGCCAACGGTGTATAGTTGGTCGGGGATGAAGATGCCCCCACTGCCGATGCTGCTATCAATATGCAGACGACCCATCAACCCTTGATGATCAAACATCGAGCTCTCGATGAAAGTACCACTGCCGGTGTCAAACTCGGCATATCTCGGGTAGGGGGGCCCGAGCTGTTAGATCGGATCGATGGGTAACAGGAGAAGAACACACAAGGAGTTTACCCAGGTTCGGGCCCTCTCTATGGAGGTAAAACCCTACGTCCTGCTCTTGTTTATATTATGAGTATATCGAAGTACATACTTGACCTACCTCGAGATCGTAAGTTGTGGTCTAAACCCGAGGGGTATGATGAATGAGAGTATGGATGGATCGATGGATGGATCGCCTCTACGGACTAAACCTCCTGGTTTATATAAGCACTAGGGGTATCCAGGGTTACACATGGTTGGTTGCCATCTAAGGATTTACATGCCGAATCTAGTCGAATATGCTTGAAGTACATGCCAAGTCTTCGGTCGCCACACTCTGAAGGCCTCCGGAGTATTGCTTCCTCAGTGGGCTGGTAGTCCAGCCCATATATTAGTCCGGCTGGGCTAGGACCCCCTGGACCAGGACACCGTCAATCACCAACTGGGACAACGAGAAGCCTCCTCGAAATAGAGGTCGGTTCAGCAATAACAAGGTGATACGTCAGAGAGGTATCTATAATTTTTTATTGTTTCATGCTAATATATTATCATTCTTACATAATTTTCCCATATTTTATATCATTTCTCTGGACTAACATATTAATCCAGTGCCTAGTGTTTGTTGATGTTTTCTGTTTGTTTTTGGTTTTACAGAAAATCGATACCTACGAAGGTCCAAACACGGTGAAACTTTTTGACGTTTTTTCTGGAACATAAGAGACCCTAGAAGCTTCGCGGAGAGAGTAGAAGACCCATGAGGCTACCACATGCCCATGGGGCGCGGACTGGGGGGGGGGGGTTGGCCATGCCAGGCATGCTTGTGGGGCCTACGAGCCTCCGTTTGCCCTAATTCTTGGCCTATTAATTTCCAAATATTCAGAAACCCTCGGAGCGAGACCCTGGAACAATTTTATCATTACGAAATAGACATTTTGCCAATGACCACCAATATGCAGTTGAAGTGACTTGATGTAGGAAGGCCCTCAATGGAGTAGTAGGGATGGGATGTGGTTTACAACATTCCAAGATATGGGACCCGCTCGGGCTTTTTTGTTTGAGAGAACGTCGGCCTTTATTGATTAAGCAACAAACTTACACAGAGTCTCCCGGATGCAATCCGGAGCAGAATGAAAAATACAAAGACTAGAAGAGTTCAAACTAGACCTAGCTAGCATATGAGCTAGAACATTACAATGCCGACGAACATGCTGGAAACAAGTTGAAGAGAGGCCGCCCGCCATGATCTTAATCTTTGAAAGAACAGAACCCACCTCCGAGCGATCCCTTGAGGGAGACGAGAGACATTGCACCACCGAGAGGCAATCAGTGTTGAAGATAACTTTGGAGAAGCCCTCCTCTCGAGCCAAGGTGACAGCACGCCGGAGCGCCATGGCCTCAACCAACTCGGGAGGCTGTGCGCCCAGAAGAGGTTCAGAATAGGCTGCCACACAACGCCCCACATGATCGAGCATCACCACACCCAAAGCAGATTTGCCCAACTCTTTCGACACCGCAGCATCAGAGAAAGCCACCACCGACCCCCGCGGCGGCGGAGACCAAAGACAACCAGAAAGGGAGGTCTCACGCCTAGGAGCAGGAGCGTGGTCATATAAGTGTTGAAAGATCAGGTCGATGTAGGCCTTTGCCCTGGCAGCAGTATGTTTCGGCTGGGGCACCACAGGTTCATTCCTCGCCACATTCCGAGCTTCCCAAATATGCCAAATGGCAACCATAAGAATAGTGGCCTCTCGGTCTGAACACCCGGACAAGAAGTCGAAGAGCCACTGTTTGGGGGAGGAAAAACATGCTCGCCGGAGCTTGATGTCGAAGAAGCCTTTGATGTCGTCCCACACAGCATGGGCATGAGGGCAGAAGAGCAGTGCATGCTCCACTCGCTCCATTCTACCACAAAAAGGGTAGTCCGTCCTGGTAGGGACCTGGCGAAGACTGAGCTGATCACCTGACGGTAAGCAATCATGAGCAAGGCGCCAGACAACAATCTTCATCTTATTGGGAACCTTGACCCGCCAAAGGGCCTTCCAAAGCTGCTCCTCCGCCGGCCAACCTGAACTTTGGCCCAAACCATTGCTACTTCGGTCTTGGAGAAACCGACTTGTTCTTGCAAAGTTGTACGCAGACTTGACAGAATACTCCCCAAACCTTGTGAAAGGCCATCGCACAAAATCTATTCCACCATTCCTATCAACCGGGACTTGAAGAATATCCTCGGCAACTCCAAGAGAAAAGAAAGCCCTGACAGTCTCCTCGTCCCATGCCTTCCTGTCAGCATCAATAAGACAATGAACAGTGGCAGTAGCAGGAATAGGCGAGGTGGGCTGCAGCACACTTGGTGGAGTAGACGGGATCCAATGATCAGCAAGGATATTTATCTGTTGCCCATCTCCGATCCCCCACTGCACTCCCCACTTGAGTGGATCACGTCCATGAATAATACCAAGCCACATGGCCGAAGCCGTTCGTGGCACCGAGGCATTCCAGAAGCTGCCATTGGGATAGTATCTGCCCTTCAAAACTCTAGCACACAATGAATCAGGTTCAGTTAGAAGTCTCCACCCTTACTTACCCAGCATTGCTTGGTTGAAGAGGGTCAGATCCCGAAAACCCATGCCACCAAGAGACTTGGGTGATGAAAGCCAGGCCCATGACCTCCAATGAAGCTTCTTCCTACCATCCTCCCTTCCCCACCACTGATCGGCCACAATTTGTCTGAACTTTTCACAAGTGGCAACCAGAAGGCGAAAACAGCTGGAGACGAAAGTTGGAATGGCCTGAGTGATAGACTTTAGCAGAGCTTCATTCCCCGCCCTCGACAATGGCCGGTCACTCCACCCGAAGATGTTCTGCCAAGCTCTGTCAGTCAAGAATTTGAACGTGCTAGTGGGAGAATTACCAACCTCAGTAGGCATGCCAAGATAGAAGTCATGGAAGGTTTCATTATAAACACCGAGTCTGGACTTCACCCTGTTCTTAATGCTGTCCGGACAATTCCGACCAAAATAGATAGATGATTTCTCCTTATTTATGGCCTGGCCAGAACCACCACAATACGCTTGTAACGCTGAGTCCAAAGAGTCCACACTACGCTGGTCACTCTTAGCAAAGAAGATGCTATCGTCCGCAAATAGGAGGGCCTTGACGGCCGTTTTTGATCCCATGTAGCTCGCCACAACACTCCTTCTGGAAGAGCAGACTAGACAAACCTTTAGTGCACAGAAGAAACAGGTAGGGGCTAATTGGATCCCCTTGCCGGATGCCCCGGGAAGGAACCACAGGCTCAATAAGCTCACCATTGACTCTGACAGCATAACGAACCATAGTGACACACCTCATCACAGAATCAATCCAAGCCGGTGCGAAACCCAGCTTCGTCAGGCAGGCATGAAGGTAGCTCCATTCAACACGATCGTACGCCTTCATCATGTCTATCTTGAGGGCAAAGTAGGGTTCTTTCACCCGCTGCTTTCGAATGGTATGCATGCATTCATAGGCAATGAGTGTGTTGTCCGTGATTAATCGACCCGGAACAAAAGCACTTTGACATTCAGAGACCACAATAGGTAGCAGCACTTTCAGACGGTTGGCTAGCACCTTCGAAGCAATTTTATAAAGCACGTTACAGAGACTGATCGGCCTGAAATTCTTAAGATGCTTCGATCTCGTAGTCTTGGGGATAAGAACAACAACTGAGTCACAAAAACCCTCCGGGATTGGCCTGCCGTCAAGGAAACCGCGAACAGCCTGACAGATATCCTCCTCAAGAAAGCTCCAGTGGGTCTGATAGAAGAGAGCCGGAAACCCGTCCGGTCCTGGAGCTTTCGTCGGGCCCATCTGGAATAGAGCAGACTTGATTTCCTCGTTGTTGTACGGCTTACAAAGATCATCATTCATCGCGGCCGAGGTTTTATGAGGGATAGCATCCACAACATCATCCGCGCCCTGGCATGGTTCAGAAGTGAATAACTTCTCATAGAAACGATGCACCATACCCTTGATTTCACCCTGGGCAGAACAGAAGGAGCCATCCTCCCGGGCCAGCGAATGAATCTTGTTCGTGCGTCGGCGGGCCGACGCCCTGGCATGGAAAAACTCCGTGTTGCGATCGTCGGCCTTCAGCCAATCAACACGTGACCGCTGGCGCTCCATGACCTCCTCCCGCTCGAAGAGCTCACACAGCCGTCCCTCGATGGACCGCTCCTCGTCCAGAGACGCATCAGATGGAGGTAGTGACCTGATTGTGGCCAGACGGCGTTTCAGCTTCCCAATCCTTTTCCGAAAATTGCCAAACGCCTCTTTACTCCATGCCCGCAGAGAACCCGCGACGTGTTGCAGGTTAGACCAAGTAGATTCTAGGGAGGGGCTGCCATCACGCCCCTCTGACCATGCACGTTCAAGGGATTCCTTGTAGTCCTCTGCACAAAGCCACATTGCCTCAAACCGAAAGCCCTGCTGTACAGGAGGACGTTGATCATGAGCAGCCCTATAGTCCAGCAAAACAAGGACCAGATAGTGATCGGATGATGTAGCGATGAGATTCTCAACCCCACACTCCTGGAATAAGATCGTGAAGGCACCATTAGCCATAGCCCTGTCAAGGCGGCACTTGACATGAGTACTCTGATCCTGTTTATTGCACCACGTAAATCTTGGCCCCGAGAAACCCAAGTCAGAGAGGCCACAATCCATTAAGCAATCCCTAAAGGCAGAAATCTGAGAGTCCGATCGGTCTCTAGGGCCGCAGTGTTCATCTTGGGATAAAACCTCATTGAAATCGCCGCAGCATAACCACGGGCCGTTCCACATCGGTTGAAGACGCCGGAGCAGCTCCCAAAACTGTGATCTGTCCTCTCTTCGAGGCTCCCCATACACAAAGGATGCATGACATACCACTCCACCATTGATCTTGACATGGGTATCAATGCAGCGCTTATTAGCGGCCTTCACAGAAACGTCCACCGAATCCTTCCAGAATAAAGCAAGACCTCCACTAAGGCCCTCTCTACTCACAGCAAAGCAACCAGAGAAACCCAGAGACCACATACAGTTCCTGACACGGTTATCCCTCATCTTCGTTTCCGACAGAAAGAGGAGGGAGGGTCGGTAAAGCTTCACCAACCAGCGAAGCTCGCCAACTGTCGAGTCCGACCCCAGGCCCCGACAGTTCCAGCATATGAGACTCATTGCGTCTGGCGGGGCTGCCCTGCAGCCTCCGCCTGATCCGCCGATCGAGAAGTTGAGAGACGAAGCTTCTTGTTGGACTCATCATCGGTGTTCTGAATCTCGTCCACAGCAGCCCCAGACCCTCCAGAAACAAGAACTAAAGCCAAGTTATTTTGTTCAGAATGCCCATGAATGGAAGACGGTTCCGGAGTCTTTACAGATTTTCTTTTATGGCCAGCAGTCCCCGACTTCTTCTTTTGTGAAACAGGAAACATTTCATGCCCCGGATCGCCCGAATGACCACGTCCCCGCCCACGGGAAGACCTCCCACGACCCCGGATCGGAGCCTCCCCACGTTTGATGGGAGAAGAAACCTCACCGTCAACAACTTCCTTGTGTGCCTGATCGCTAGGCTTGTTCCTGGCCGGAGCAGCAGCCCTAGTCTCCTCAAAAGAACCAGCCGCCGACGAGGAGGCCTTGCTGGACCTCGAACCCGTTGATTTCTTCGGGTGATCATCACTGACACACAACTTTTTTGCAGCATATGGCAGATCACCATTCTCGTCTCTGGCACCTGGACTAGGACACATGATCGAAGAGTGATCAAGCCGACCACAAGAGAAGCAGTAGAATGGCAACCTTTCATACATAACAGAGAAAGTCTCGGTCCTTTGCAACTTGAGGGAGGTCACGGTGACATATCGAACGATAGGCTCCTGGACTGCGATCTCAGCCCGAACCCTCATAAAGCTCCCCCAACAGCGACCATCAGTATCTGAGTCCACCTTGGATATTCGCCCAATGGGTTTGGCAAACTCCATTCCCAACTTAGCCTTCATAAGCCTCGGAGGAACATGCATGATCCGAGCCCATATCGCAAGACGCTCAAACTGAACTTGCATAGGCTGGATATTGAGATCAAAAACCTTTAGGAGCACGGCATGCTTCCCCACCATCCATGGTCCGCCGTCGAGCACCCTGGCCCTGTCAACCTGGGTACCAAACTCCACCACAAAGACATTGTCCCCAGCAGGATGAAATAGTAGGCCTCTCGGGTTCCCCCAAGCCGGTCGCATCGCCGAAGAGATCGTCTGGATGTGAAGGACATTGGGGGACAGCACCTTCCCCACTAGGGCACAATCCGGGGCTACCAGATCTACCTCATCTTCGTCATCCAGGATCACAGGTTGCGCCCCCACCGCAATGAGACGCAGGCGGTCCATCAGTTCTTCTACATGATCTGCGGAGACGGAACCGCCCCCCGAAGGGGACACTCCCTTGATCTCCACCGTCGCCCCGACGCTGGATCGCACCGGTATGGGATCGTTCCCACTGCCGCCCAGCACAGGCAGATCGCCCAAGATGACATCAGTCCTCACCCCGTCCCGCGCCCCCGCCGTAGGACCCCAAGTCTCTCTCAACTCCACGCTGCCAAGGGTGGGTAGCGGTCCAACGAGCGCCCCTGAGTCATCCCGAACAGCGTCAAGCCAAGGAACCCAGTGTGTCGACGAGGCAGAGGGGAAAGAGGGGAAAGGGGAGGAGGGATCGAATCGGGAATGCAAAATCACAGACCCAAACGTAGATCAAACCCTAGGAACCGCCCATCGCCAAGGAGTCGCGGGAGCTCTAGGAGAGAGAACATCCACAAGAGGTAGTTGTGCTCGGGCTTAGGTAGCTGACACACCTCACATTGTTGCAACGTAGTTTTCACTATCTGCTTCATGCTTTTCCAACGCAGCGAATGGCAAAGAAGCCTGTAAGTGACATGAAACCCTGAATGCCAACCTACTAAACTGGCATTCAAGTTCTAAACGATATTGCGCTGTAGTAAAGATCAGATCCAACCCATATACAATTTATGTATCTAAACATGTGACCATGCAGTGAAAACTTAGGTACAAATGTAGAATCAATAGACAATTTCTGAAGAATTGCCGTAGCAGCATGGTTAGCAGTATAACTATGCAGAATGTTCTGCATCTAATAAGGTTGCACTAATGTCAGTGCAACGTTGAGTTAATAGTTGGTCGACGAGATATAGCATCTGTAGCTCGATTATCCATTCCCACTTTAAAGACAAGCTTGCAATCCAAACCCATTAGCTTAGTGCTTTTTGCCGCCATGCGTTGTGCAAATGCTGCTCTGTGAGGTAAACCAGAGCACACTGATCTGTTTGTATAATGAATTTGCGTAGCTGCAAATAAGAACGTCACTGTTTAACTACAAGAAAAATGGCAAGGAATTCTTTTTCATGAACTGACAATGTTTCGTTACGGGCATCCAATACTCTGGTGACAAACGCCAGAGGGTGTGACAAACGCCAGAGGGTGTCCTTCCTGCATGAGCACAACACCGATACCACGATCATAGGTGTCAGTTTCATTAAGGAATGACTTCTAGAAGTTGGGCAAATCCAAAACAGAAGCAGAGACTAAGGCATGTTTCAACGTTTGGAAAGCATTTTTTTTGCGAGAAACTTTCGATCTATTCATCAATCGTCAAGATAGTACAAAGAACACCAGAAGTAAAAAATTACATCCAGGTCCATAGACCACTTAGCGACGACTACAATCACTGATGCGAGCCGAAGGCGCGCCACCGTCATCGCCCCTCCCTCATCGGAGCCCGGCAAACCTTGTTGTAGTAGACAGTGAGTTTCTTCTACGGAAGTCCACACAAACAGTATTGATTTGGTTTAGATTATTTCAAATCAAAGGGGGCGTGAAGAGGAAAAAATCAACGTAGAGAAGATGAAAGAAAAAAAATCTTGGAGACGAGGAAGCGAACGTACCGACTCACCTTTGATAATAGAGATACATGCTTCAGAAAATAAATCAAATCCCGGTTTTGAGCATACACCCCGTTCAATTCCCGGAGGTTATCCGAGCCCCTGGATCAAATTACCAGGCCGGGAGAGGAGACAATCCCATGATGCAATTAGCAGTGACGCAACTCATTCGGTCCATCGGCGGGGGTTTACTTCGGTTTTAAGCTACCCACGCTTAGGCCGACCTCGTGCCTTTATGCATGTGTTCAACAGTAGTTGTGGGAGAATAATTGCGTTAGCTCCGTGTCTTCTCCCCGGCCGGGCGTGGGTCCTCACATTCCTTTTGGCATTACCAAACGCAACACACACACAGTGCCTCCACGTCTGCCGCGTCGATCCATCCATCACAGGAGGGCTCCCCGGCACGGCCTCCTTCAATCAAAACTCCGTTCACCTCAATTCTTAATTAATCGCCTTGCTCCAGTAGCCAGAGGCTGCTCCATCGATCTAGGGTGCAGCTAGCTGGAGCAGATGTATGCGTTGCACCTCGTGCAGGGCCGGCCGATATGATCCCCGGAAGGGACCATCACACGTATCCACTGAATAATAGGTTCTCCTTTGTTTCTGAAAATCCAAGTAAATATGTATTTCTGATAATATAACGATACATTATTGTACAGAGAATATATGATAACCCACTGCCAAACCACAGGAGGAACACTAGAAATAATCTAGAAGAAGTAACAAAAGAAATTAGCAAAAAAAAAGGGGGTAACAAAAGAAGGTTCATCAGATAAGAGAGGTAGCTAGGTTTTCGGATCGATCCGCGCCACTCTCAGTCTGTTCCCGTACCTTTTTTGTTCTTTTGGGTCATAGTACGAGCCAGGCCGATCGGACATGTCCTGGATGGGTGGTGAGCCACTTGCCGTACTGTCTCCTCGTTAGATCGCTCTCAAAGCACAAGCGGGGTGTCTCGCTCGCAGCTGGATGAGACCATGACCCCATCCATCCATCCTCGCACTGTATTTGACCTCTTCCCAACTCCAAGGCTTCCGTTGCCGCTGTCCGTATACAGTCGCAAAGCATGCATGACAGCAGGAGCATCCCACACCAAAATATAATCCGAGGCCCCAACAATTCAACATATGTCTGCATTTCCACAGCCCCGGAACACCCGATGCGCCCATAGCCTGCCCTTCTGTTTACGTTTTGCTCATGGTTTGTGTGCTTCAGTTTTGTTCTCTTGTTACTACTAGGTCGAAGGTAGCCGGCCAGGCCAGCGGGGAGCTCCAATGGGGTCAGCTCCATTCACATTCAGGTTGCGGATTCAGCTCCAGCTCTACACCGATGAACAGTGATGTATAAGAGAGTTCTTCCTTGAACTTTTCTAGCCGCTTGGATCGCAGATGGTAGATCGATACGTACGTATGGTCAATCCAAGGGGTGTGGCACGAGGCGGCAGTCAAATCTGATGATGCGCCAAATTCAGCCAAAACTTTACAGCACTAGCAACTGTGCTCTCCCCTATACCAACTTCCAACGTTTTCCTTGGCCAGGACCAACTTTTGCATGCATGGTTGGTCTACTTGACTACCCATCTTTGCCTTTTAATTTTGGCTCGTTCATTTCTGCTCGTCATGATGCAGCCTTAAAGTGTACTAGTAGACCAGCAGTGGTAGTACCAATCATTACAGTGCGCTGCAGTGATTCCACTGTAAGCATGTCCTAAGTGGTTTGTATTGATTCGCAAGATGAACACATTTTTTTAGCAAGGAAGAGATTTATTGCGTCACTGACAGACGCAATGCCAGACCAATTACGGATTAGGATCACCTAGGATTACTCCAACAAGTCACGCACTCCAGGTTCTGTTAAGCAACTGATTTGCATGCTCAAAAATTACCTCACGAGCAAATCTAACTGCCGGGTTTGGCTTTATCTATAAAGAGGGACAGAATTTTATGAAATCTTGACATTTTTTTTAGAGAAGAGGCTGTGAAATTTTATGAAATCTTGACATTAGCTCCAAGCAGGGCGGAGGAGCTATTTCTATTGTTGTTGTAAACCGATTTTTTTTTGGTTGTGTTGGACGTGTCGGCTGTGTGCATCGTGCTATGCAGAGGCCGATCTTTCTTTTAATGTGGTTGTATCACTTCAATACATCAATTCAATGAAATGTCCTTTATCAAAAGAAGATGCTGAGATGGCCAAGATGAAGCCTGTTGAGGCCTCCCATAAGGGCAAGGGCAAGGGCAAGGGCAAGGAGGAGGTTGCTGAGCCCATGGACAAGGGAAAGGATGTCGTGGTTATTTTCGACGATGATGACCCCAACTACCAGCGGAAGCTCTCTAAATGATACAAATTTGGGAAAACCGATAGCAGGAACAATAAGCTCATATGGTCATCTGAATGGCACATTTTACTGCATGTTTGAGTCGTAGAAGAAGTATGGAAATAGTTTGTGGAAGAAGTACAGGAAATAGTTTGTGTTGTTTATGTGGTGTTTAGCTGTAATTATGGATGGTTATGATGATGTCTATGTATACTATGTGATTTTTATGTTTAGTTATGGATATTTATATGATGAAGTCATCAGATTATTTTAGTACCATGTTTTTACAGGAGACAACAACAAGGGAAGCACCCACTACAAATTAAATAAAAGAATAAAAATACTAATAATATTTCAAAAAGTTACAATAGCCACAAAGCATGTAGTATAATTTTTTTACAGAAGATATTAGGAGAATTATCTAATGCAAATTAAATTATTGAATAAAAGAATAATGGTACATAAAGTTTAGTTGAACAAGTTTATGTTATGTTTTGTGGTTCAAAAAATTATGTTTTCCATGCAAGAAAAGGACAATTTAGCTCAAAACCCTACACTTCAGAGTTATGTTTTAGAGATGAGTTAGATGCAATCCTCTCAATACCAAATTTGTAGAATTAAGTTATGGAGATGGATTTTTGGGAACTAATTTTGTGATGGGTTAGAGTTGCTCTTAAACCCTTGAGCCAGTTGGGGGAACAGATTGCTTATAGCAATACGTGGTTGAATATTAAACACCGAGTATTTGAGAAGCTTATGGATAAACAGAGACGAACATTTCGACTCGTGACTCTTCCCCTGTCGTGTGTGCGACGACTAGGTCACTTGTCTCCTTCAACCTTGTCGGCAAGCCCGTGGATCCGCCTACCCCAGGCTGCCGGTGGTAGTGAGAGGGATCTCGATGCCTCAGCTTCAGGCAATACTTTAGGTTAGTTTATTTTTCCTCGCAGGGCAATAATGCCCAGATGAATGGTGGCCCTGTACACAGTGCCCATCACACCATGGGAATTGGCTTCGCCTGAAGCATCAAACCAATAATCACCCATGAATTATGTGTACGACTAGTACCAGAAATGCCTTTGGTGGTCTTATTGGCGCATTCTATGATGTGGTCTTCGACTACAATGAAGTCATAACAAGGTAGCCGCATGGAAACTTGTGGCCAGATTGAATACTTCGTGATGAAAATGCCCTCATGCAATTCTGATTGATTCAAGGGTTCAATGGCGGCCACTGTGACTCTGGGTTGTTGGTCTGTGGGGCACATGCACAAAGACTTTTTGGCTGGCATTGACAAGGTGAAGCTTGCTCTGGTAGGGAAGCTGTGACATTGGCGCGTCGCGGCTTATTCCGACAGCGGTAGTGGTCTTTCGGTGGTCCAGTGTCCAAGATGTAGTTTTTTATTATATTTGGTGTGCTTCACACTTATGATATTTATTTTTTATATAATAGATCCTGGTCCTTTACAAAAAGTATATTGGCGAAATGAACGACGTTATCATCGTCACAGAACAACAACGATGTTTGCTAATCAGTGGATACATGGCAACAGTATTTTGAAAGAAATAATAAATGAGTAATAGTATTTGGGGAAGATAAGTAAGTTATTCTTGTACAGGATTGTACGTTGCAGCCAATCAAGAAACAAAATGTAATGAGATACACATGTTGCATCCTGGAGCAAGCAACTGTGTGCCTGGCCTGGTGTTCAACAACCTCATAATTACTGGTCCTCTTAATAGCCATTGTCTCTAGTGTTGTTCTGACAGAAGTTAATGTGGTTTTTATCTTTGGATCAGATCGTTGGTTCATTCAAGCAGAGAACAACCGTTTAATCTCTAAGTCTATGCAAGCAGTACTCCCTACTAGCAGTAATTTGCTAAATTCGTGTACAAAAGAGTACCTACTATTTTTTTGAACGTACAGAGAGTACCCCTGGCCTATAGACATTTGAACAGCAAGGCTAGCTAGGTTCACATCCACAAGTACACCTATACTACCAAAAAAGGCTACGTAGTCATCCATCAGCCTTCTACGAGATCCGTTAATCATTAACATTATCATGCATTTTTTAGGGGACATTATCATGCAGTTATTGCTGAAATTTGGACTCTTCAAGATTGAGATGTGCAGATAATAACAAGAGAATTTAACAGTTTTGTTTTTGCAAGAAGACAATTAAACAGATAATCTATTTTATTTTCAAATCATTTAGAACGCAACAAATCCACATAAATTGCTAGTACTACATAATTTTTAGCAAGACTGTAATTTTTATTGTATAGATCACGTACGAACAAAACAGACTTGGTCCGCCTCGAGCACCAAGAAGATCTTCCATTTGGAGCTTGGCGGCAACGTACTTAACTGGCACGGCATAAAATATCTTAACTAGTTAATCTAAGCAATCTAGCTAATCAATTGCATAAGCTTCCAAATCAATCATTCCTATCTACCACCAGGCTCGGATCCTTCTCGGGAGAATGACAAAGGATACTACTTGCTAATCAGGACACTGAGATTTGGGAACAGTGTAATTTAATCATGCTAGAACACAAACATTTTTATTTGTTTAATTACACGCCATGGGTCAAGGTACAAACAGTAACAGCCTGGTAAAATATTTATGGCCGGTACGGTTCCTGTGCCTGCACACGAGGCAGGAGTAGTAGATCATGTGCGGTGCAGTTTACCAAATTGTATTCCTTTTCCCAAACTGAAAGGGTAGGATATTGAACGGCGTAGTAGCTCAATAACTCGGACACATATTATTTAGGAGCTTACTAGATTTCTCAATTTTCGTTAAATTTAGATAAATTATATGAAATTATGCCAATTTGTTCAACAGTGTGGCTCATTGCGTCACATTGGATTTTTTTCGGGCAAAACTTTCAATCTATTCATCAAACATCATGGTAGTACAAAGAACACGAGAAGTAAATAAAAAATTACATTCATGTTTGTAGGCCACCTAGCAACAAATACAAGTATTGGAGCGAGCCGAAAGTGCGCCACCGTCATTGCCCCTCCCTAGCCGGATCCGGTCAAACCATGTTGTAGTAGACAGTTGGGAATTCATCGTGCTAAGACCTCAAAGGACCAGTGCAGCAGATCAGCAACCGCCGCCGATGAAGAGAAGCGTAGATCGAAAAGATCCAACATGTAGACACATGAACACGGACGAACGAAGACTGGATACACACAGATCCACAGAAGACAAAACCGACCAAATCCCACAAGATGCGACGAAGGCACACCTTCACATGCCTTCCGGCGACACGATATGAACTGCTGGGACGGGGGAGGCGGGGAGAACCTTATTCCATCTCCACGGAGTCACCGCCGCCTCGCTTTCCTGGGCAGGACTCAAACCCTAAACAGATTGAAAAAACCCTAATAATGAAGCATGAACCCTCCTGTTGTCAAGGGCTGGGATTCGCTGCGTCTCCATGGCTCTAAGGCCACAGGAGACGAGGCGGAATGGCGGTGGCGCCGGCCCTAAATGCCTAGCAGCCTTTTTTTCTCGGGAAGAAAGAAAACATTGCGTCACATTATGACATCATATTGCATAGACCCTGACAAAAGTGCTCGTGTATGTGAGTATCTATAATTGTACTGTGTAAAAAAAAATAGGCATGAATTACTTATCCAGTGAGTTTCCATGTCTTCGTGACAAATCGATCAATTCTGTTCCCTGCAAAAAGAAAGAATCCTTTTTTGTTAGTTTGGGGAAGACAATAATATAGGGTAATCCGCCATAAAATTCTAACTAAGCGGTAAAGTGTTGCAAGATTTTTGAATGACGCAAAACTCTATCACAAGGTGACAACTAGGGATACGCAATTGAAATCTATTATTATTTTAGGATGCCGATAACTGCCACACGTATGGTGTATCGGGTGGTTGTGCCGCACGCCCTGTGTGACACGGAGACAACCCCGCCCGCACGACGGCGTCCGGGCGCACCCCGCCACAGCCCGCACGTTCGGTGCAGCGCGATCGCCCCGCACGAGCACGTCCGGGCGAGCGAGCACACGGCCCGCTCGACCCCGTCTCGGCCGTCACCCCTCCCCGCCTGCGAGCCCCGCGTGGCAGTAACCACGCGTCCCGCCGCGATTGCCATGGTCCGGTCCCTCTTCAGTTGCCATGTTGCTGAACTGCAGTTGCCATGTTGCTGAACTACAGTTGCCATGTCGGACAACTACAGTTGCCATGGTTGCTGAACTGCAGTTGCCATCTTAGGTCAAGTGCCGAATGCCATTTTTAGGCAACTGCAGCTGTTGCCATGTAAAAGAGAGAGTTGCCATCTGCTTACAAGTACGCTAGGGCAGTTGCCATGTACCCTGCAAGAACACATGGGAACTGATAGCTTTTGGTGTGTGGGAGAGGAGACAGGCATGTGGGCGACGGTGGTATCTTCAGGAGTTGCCACCTACTAACACTAGACAGTTGCCCTGTAGCGCTACAAACAGACGTGGCAATAAATAACACGTTCGGGTAAAAGAGAGTTGCCATCTGCTTACAATCACAAATAGGGCAGTTGCCATGTACCCTTCAAAAACATGGCAAATGACAGTTGGGGTGTGGGAGAGTGGGAGAATGGGCAGTCGTGGGAGTCGGGGAACAGAAGTGGTGCGCGGCGTGTGGGCGCGACAGCAGTTCCATCGCACGCCCCCGACTGGCAACCGTTGACCGCGGAGAGAAAACCGGCGTGCGGGCGAACTCCCTCACACGCCACACGCACGAGTTGTCCTACGTGGCACATAAAAACAGCCTTTCATACCAAGATTCGTGCAAAAGGCGCTGGACGGCGATAGAGGCGTGTGGGCGAGTTAGCTAACGCCCACACGTGTGGGCGTTAGTATTTTTGTTATTTTATTGTTCTTAGATCATAATACAAGTTCACATGATTGACCATACATACAGAGTTGTTCCAGTTGTATAAGGAGCTACATTTTTAAGTATGATTATTATCGCCGCATATCAAATAAATAGATTAGCATCTCAATTCCCCGGGATGGAAAAAAATCTTTAGAAAACAATGAACGCAAATTCATATATAAGTAAATTTTATTGAAGGGTATTGTTAGTGCACTAGATTAAAAGAGGCAAATGATCTGACTAAATAGGTTTTAGCCTCAAATTGTGTTCACATAAGACGCAACTATTTTTCATATGAAATGTTAGAAGTGTACATAGTACTACAGTTGCTTACTAGAACTCTGGAATTGGTATTTTTCACAGAAGAGCATGTGCTCGTCCCTGAGGTGCTGCCAACCTGTTCCAAATACAGGAATAACAAAAGGGCACAAGACCCAAATAGCTACTCAGAAACTCGGCAGCTTGATTACCAGTTCCGTTTGCTATAAACTAACCCTTATAGTATTAGTATTACCTGATGGAGCACTGTGGAATGGCATGCAAGCATTCCCCATGTGACGGCTATGTTGGAGAAGATCTTGTTCTTTTAACAAGACAAGGCGGCCGGAAAATTAGTAACTTGGGAGGGACAAAGCATCACAACTATTGGGCGCACTATCCTTGTCAGATCGGTCATCATCTCTCAAGCGGTATTCTTCATCACATCTCTCATTGTGCCACAGGGCACACTTCATAATATCAACAAGATTGAGAGGGCCTTCCTCTGATCAGGGTCGGACAAGACGACCGGCGCAAAATGTAAGGTCAATTGGGACATGGTCTGCAGGCCTACGATCTATGGAGGCCTGGGCATCCTCAACACCGACAAGTTTGCTCGGGCCTTGCGACTAAGGTGGCCATGGTACGAATGGAAGGAGCCTTCCAAGCTTTGGGTTGGCTTGGGCAACCTGTGCACCGAGGAAGATATGAATTTCTTCTATGCCTCCACCACAATCATCGTTGGCAATGGTGCAAAAACACCGTTCTGGGACTCCCCGTGGTTGCTTGGTCGCAAGCCCAAGGATATTGCCCCTCTTATTTTTCAAGCCTCAAAAAGGAAGAGATCGACGCTTCGTCAGGCCCTTCGAGGGAACGCTTGGATGACCCACATCAAGCATGACACTATTGTCTCCGTCGCACACATCCGGGAACTTTTCTCGCTTTGGGCTCTTGTGCATGACTTCCGTCTTGACGATCACGTTGAGGACGACATTGTTTGGAAACATGCTGATGATGGGCAGTACTCGGCGGCCACAGCATATAAGGCGCAATTCCTTGGCCTGGCGCACTCGCCCATTCACCACATGGTTTGGAGAGCTTGGGCCCCCCCAAGGTTAAATTCTTCGCATGGTTGACCTTGCAAGACCGGAACTGGACCGCCGACCGGTTGGAGCAGCATGGTTGGGATAATTGTGGGCTTTGCCCGCTTTGCAAACGTGAGCAAGAATCGGGCATCCACCTCTTCGTCAAGTGCCGCTTCTCCATTAGGCTTTGGCGATCGGTCATCGACAAGTTTGGTCTTGTGCACATGGAAACCTCCAATTGGCACCTTGAGGATTCCCTCATGCAATGGTGGGATAGAAGGACCGACATACGAAACCCCAATAGATGAGCGATGGCCTCCCTCACCATGCTCGTCTCTTGAACTATTTGGAACGAGAGAAATGCGCGGGTGTTTCGCAACAAGAGTGCGCCGCCGCCTATCCTGCTCCAAAATATCGTACTCGAGGCAAAACTATGGGTTACGGCAGGTGCTAAGAAACTAGGGCGTATTGTTGTACGAGAGTAATTGCCATGCCGTTTTGCAAGGGCGCTTGTAAAAACTCTAAACTCTATTCTCCTCTTATTTAATGGATGAGACAAATCTTTTGCCTCCGTTTCGAAAAAAAAAACAAGACCCCGCTGCATGCCCGGAGTATGGCAACCCAAATAGTATAGTGGAAGAGAAAAAAAAACAATACGTTCGTTTACAATGAATTTCATTCCATAGTTTTTTAAAGCTCATTGTACAGTATTCTCTTCTCTCTCTCTAGCATTTGTTGCTTTGTGCGTGGCTAGCTAGACAAGGATTGCAAGCTACCCCAAACGTATATCCATCCATCTGTGCAAACTCCCTTAAAAACTCCTTAATTTATTGAGACGCCAGCCAGCCAGCCATGCATCTTCCTTCTCCCTCCCCTCTCCTCCTCATCATCTTCCTCCTGTCCTTAGCTGCGACCCTGCAAGGACAATTAAGGCACAAACCCCAGAAGTACTTACCAACTCCAGCTCTCCCCCCTCCCCTCTCACTCCCTCTCTCTTCTCCCCCATATAATCCCAAAGAAAGCTGCTGAAACCTAAAGCCGGTGGAAAGCTGCCTGCCTCCTCCCTCTCGTCTCATCTCTCTCTCCTCCTTTGGTGTTGTCTCTGTAGCAGCTCACAAAAGGCAACTCCAAGACCCTTTCTTCCCTCCTCCCTCCTCCCCCTCCCCCTCCCTCCTTTCCACCTTTAATTCCTTCCGAACGCTCGCTCTTGTTGTAGTAGATCATTAGCCCCCCTTCCTCCCATTACCGCTCCCCCACATCTGGTTGATCTCTTCTCCCTCCCTATATAGGCAGCCCAACGCATTCCGTTTCCATCGTGTAGATAGACTCTCTTGATCAGGCGAGCTAGAGAGGGAAAGGAGGATTCTCTCTCTCTCTCTCCTCTTCCGAGCGAGTTGCTGGCAAGGAAGCCATGTTGGGCTCTTGCGCGCCGATGGCTGGGCCGCCTACCGACGAGGAGACGGCGGAGCCGCCGTTCGGGTCGTCGTTGCAGATCGCCACCGGCTCCCCCGCGACCAAGAGGAAACGCCGGCCAGCCGGGACACCAGGTACGCACCATTGCATCTAATTGCATGATAGTCCGGCAATGGTGGAGCGGAAATACTACTAGGAGCACTGACACTTAGGGATGTTGCATGCGGCGGCAGACCCGGACGCGGAGGTGGTGTCGCTGTCGCCGCGGACGCTGCTGGAGTCGGACCGGTACGTGTGCGAGATCTGCAACCAGGGGTTCCAGCGCGACCAGAACCTGCAGATGCACCGGCGGCGGCACAAGGTGCCGTGGAAGCTGCTGAAGCGGGAGGCCGGCGAGGCGGCGCGGAAGCGGGTGTTCGTGTGCCCGGAGCCGAGCTGCCTGCACCACGACCCCTCCCACGCCCTGGGCGACCTGGTCGGCATCAAGAAGCACTTCCGCCGCAAGCACAGCGGCCACCGCCAGTGGGCCTGCAGCCGCTGCTCCAAGGCCTACGCCGTCCACTCCGACTACAAGGCCCACCTCAAGACCTGCGGCACCCGCGGCCACTCCTGCGACTGCGGCCGCGTCTTCTCCCGGTAAACAACCAACCTCTCTCCCTCTTCTTCCCCACCACCCCTCCAACCCATCCAACGCCATTTTCTTTCTTTACAACAAACAAGCAAGCAAGCTAGAGCAGTTCCCGGCCGGCTCGATCCGATTCAATGCGGGACAGAAAGGCGGATGTATTTCCTTCCCCCCTTTCTTTCTTTCTCGAAAGGATTTCTTTGTTCTCTGCAGCACGGCACACGGCTGGGGCTCACTTCTCCTTCCTTTTCTCTTTCTTTATCGGAGGGTGCGGATCAGGGCACAATTTCCGAGGGGGGGCGCAGAGCAGCCCCTTTCCCTGTGTCTGCGTGCGCACACCTCCGTTGGTATCTTGCTTGCTCGCGCATTTGTTTCTGCGTCCGTCGTCGGACGCGAGCGAGCGCTGCAACAGCGGCAGCAGCTCCCATTTAAACTGCGCACGCTAGCCTAGCCTACCTAGCCCGCCCGGGGCCAAAATCTCATACTCGCACTGCTGCTACCTGACAATTGCTGCCTACTAGTACGATCGATCCATGCCGCCCTGGATCGCAATATAATACTATAATAATACTACTCACAAGTCATGGCACTGGGGGCCGTTTGCGTTCTCTTCCATGTAGATCCAACCTTTGGACCCGCGGCCGGGCAGCAACATAAATTCCTTTCAGCACATGCAATAAAGTCTCTTTTCTCGCTCACTCGTTAGCTCGCTGTTGGTATCTTCAGTCTTACTAGGTCATGCTCCTCTTGACCATACGAGTACGTACTAGTGCTGTTGTGATTGATCGTCGATGTGAATATGTGATTATTGGTCGCCGGCCCTCTCTCTAACTAATCGGTGGGCGCGTCGAAATGTGGTGCAGGGTGGAGAGCTTCATAGAGCACCAGGACACGTGCACCGCCGGTTGCCCGCAGGCGGGGCCGGGCGTGGCAGCGCCGGCGTGTGGAGTGGCGGCCGCCCCGTCGTCGCAGCAGCAGGCGCCGCCGCCGGCGATATCGCTCTCTCGGTCCCGGACAGCGTCCAGCACCAGCCCGTCCAGCGACGTCGTCATCAGCGCCGTGACCTGGCCCGGCGCCGCGGCAATGCGGAGCCCCAACGCCGCCGCGTTCCACCGGTTCGAACAGCAGGTGCCGTCGCCGCGCACGCCGCAGCCCGATGGCCGTGGCGGTGGTGGGCACAACCTTGAGCTGCAGCTCATGCCGCCGTCCAGCAGCAGCACGGGTGGTGCGTCTGCGCCTCTGGGCGTGGCGCCGTCGCGGTACGCAGCGCCACAGTCACCGCCGGCGCCCATCTCGCAGGGAGACGACGCCGCCATGCAGCTGCAGCTTTCAATCGGCTTCTGCAGCGGCGACAGCCGTGGAAGGAGAGACGTGGGCGAGCCCAGCGGTGGCACCGCAGCCAGGACCATGCAGGAGGCACGGGAGGAGCTGCGGCAAGCGATGGCGGAGAAGGCCGCCGCGGACGAGGCACGCGCGCAGGCGAAGCGGCAGGGGGAGCTGGCCGAGCAGGAGCTGGCGAGCGCCAAACGCATGCGGCACCAGGCGCAGGTGGAGCTGAGCCGCGCCCACGCGCTCCGCGAGCACGCCGTGCGGCAGGTCAACGCGACGCTGCTCCAGATCACCTGCTTCAGCTGCCGCCAGAAGTTCCGGGCGGTGAGGCCGTCCGCCGCCATGTCGTCGGAGGTGGCCTGCAGCTACGTGACCGAGGGCGGCGACGTCGAGGTCGACAACGTCGGCGAGACCCTCATCCTCGACGGCATGCGGCGGCGCCAACAACACGCCACAATGGACACAGTGTAGCTAAGCTAAGCCATCTTGGTCTACCTTTGAGTTGCTTTTTGTTTTCACCGGCGAGACGGCCGGCGGGGTTGGCCCACGGTGAGGCGTGGTGTAGTTAGATGCTGCCGGAGTGTTTTGGGTCTTCTGATCGATCGAGCTGCAGAAAAAAGCTAAGCACGGCTGGGCTAGCTAGCAAATTGTGACTTGCATGGAATCTTTCGCTTGTTTGCTTCCCGTTGGATTTTGCTGAAATGTCATTAGTGCAGCTGGGGAGAGTTCATGATGCCACTCGTAAAGGTCAGGAGATGAAGATGCCACCTTTATTGTGACAAGCTGTTGCATGCAACTGGAAATATTTAACCAACTCAGATACAGAAATGCTAGTGGTACACTATTTTTCTCGGACAAACTCGTTCAGTCAAGTAACACTGATCGTTGTTTTCTTTAACTTGGACCATTTTACCGAATTGCAAACGTCGACCCCGCAAAAAAAAAGAAAAAGAATTGCAAACGTCGACACGCTTACACATCCGAACACACGCCTGTAATCGCCCACATATCGACACACAAGCCTACATCTGACGAAGATAAATCCATAAGTATCATGACTTTTCATTATACTAAACGTGTACATGTGGGTGTAAATGTGAGCACTAAATCTAAATGGACCGCAATTCAACTCCTCATCAAGAGAAAGTCACGGTCACCAAACCATTGTGTTTGTTGCTCACAGTTGATGTGGATGAATGCTTCAGATCAGATTTCATTCTATTCGTGCCCTAGTAACATAACAAGCATTAAGCACAGCAAAGTTGTATCGATAATAAATTAAGAACAATAGTCGCACCATTAATCAAACCCCTAACATGATAGCACTATTACAAGATTGGCATCACAAAATTCCAATCCATATCATGTGTGCAACTGATTACTCACACATGAATGGGGGAAGTATGGCGATTGTAAAGGAGAAGGGTTTGGTAATGTAGATGACAACGGCGCCCCAGCTGAGTCCTTTTAGGCGGGCTTGTTGTGCTGATGCCCCCTGCCGAAACCTCTTTTTCCCTGTTGCTTTGTGTGTTCCTATGTGGTTGTGTGATCTGTCGTGTCGTTTCGATGAGACTTATGTGTCATGTTTGATGCTATATATATAAAGGGAGATGAGAGCCTTTTTCAGTATGATGACGGTGCCTCCTTTGAGGGAGTAGTATTATAATGCTGTAAATGACCTACTTGTGCCCCAAACGATTATAGTGAGGTTACCAATCTTGAAAACTTTGCTAGTTGAAACAAGTAATAAATATATAATGTGGTATGACGTATTTTTGAATTTTTGGAATAAGTACTATCTGAAATTAAATGTGCAAGTAAATGAGGTTTGGAGGCCATCTCATGGAGGAAGGTGGACTGGAGTTCATAGGTTCACTAGTAACATCTCTCATGAAAGCGATGAGGCATAATATAAGCATGTGCATGTGAAATTGAGCAATCAAACATAATCCAGTAAAACTTGCTGACTTTAGACCCATTAGTCTCTACAATGTCATATATATACAAGGAGGTTGTTAAGTGCTTGGTGAACCGGTTTAGACCACTATTGGATGAAATTATTTCGCCGTCTCAGAGTATTTTTGTGCCAGGCCGGACGATCATTGACAACGCTCTTTTGTCTCCTAAGTGCATCTACCATATTCAACAAGAAAAGAATCTAGAGAGGAGTTTTTGTGCACATAAACTTGATCTCTCAAAAGCATATGACCAGGTTGACTCGATATACTTGAAGCAAATGATGCAAAAGGTGGGTTTTGCTTGCGGGTGGGTGGACTGGATTATGACGTGGGTTACCTCGGTGAGATATTCAGATAAATTCAATGGAACCCTCTTGGACTCATTTGCGCCGATGCGTGTGCTTTGGCAAGGTGATCACCTCCCCCTGTTTTTGTTCCTGTTGGTTGTTGATGGTCTATTTGCATTGTAGAAGTACGGTGTGGAACAGAGAAGATTCCACGCCTGTAAATATGCAAGTGTGCGTCGGGCATCTCGCACTTGTTGTTTGTGGATGAAACATTCTTGTTCTTCAAGGCAGATAATAACAAAGCTATGGAGGTCCGAAAAGTTTTAGGGACCTATGAGGTTGCAACCGACCAACTTATAAACTTTGCTAAATGTAGCATCATGTTTGGGGAATCATGTATGGTGGCGCATCAGACTAAGGTGCACTCAGTATTGCACATCCAGCGGAACACATATGAGGAAAAGTACCTAGGCCTCCCTTTCTTAGGGATCAAATGTCAAAGGACCAATGCCATAGCCCTCTTGCTAGTTTTACCAAGAGAATTGTGCCATGGAGATGTTGGGGAACGTAGTAATTTCAAAAAAATTCCTACGCACACGCAAGATCATGGTGATGCATAGCAACGAGAGGGGAGAGTGTTGTCCACGTACCCTCGTAGACCGAAAGCGGAAGCGTTAGCACAACGCGGTTGATGTAGTCGTACGTCTTCACGATCCGACCGATCAAGTACCGAACGCACGGCACCTCCGAGTTCAGCACACGTTCAGCCCGATGACGTCCCTCGAACTCCGATCCAGCCGAGTGTTGAGGGAGAGTTTCGTCAGCACGACGGCGTGGTGACGATGATGATGTTCTACCGACGCAGGGCTTCGCCTAAGCACCGCTACGATATTATCGTGGTGGACTATGGTGGAGGGGGGCACCGCACACGGCTAAAAGATCAAGCGATCAATTGTTGTGTCTCTAGGGTGCCCCCCTGCCCCCGTATATAAAGGAGCAAGGGGGAGGTGCGGCCGGCCAGGAGGGGGCGCGCCAGGAGGAGTTCTACTCCCACCGGGAGTAGGACTCCCTCCCTTCCTTGTTGGAATAGGAGAAGGGAGGGGGGGGGGAGAGGTGGAGGAGGAGAAGGAAAAGGGAGGGGGCTCTCCTTGTCCTATTTGGACTAGAGGGAGGGGCGCGCGGCCCTTGCCCTGGCTGCCTCTCCTCATCTCCACTAAGGCCCACTATGGCCCATTAACCCCCGGGGGGTTCCGATAACCCCTCCGGTACTCCGGTAAAATCCCGATTTTACCCGGAACACTTCCGATGTCCAAATATAGGCTTCCAATGTATCAATCTTCATGTCTCGACCATTTGGAGACTCCTCGTCATGTCCATGATCACATCCGGGATTCCGAACAACCTTCGGTACATAAAAACATATAAACTCATAATATAACTGTCATCGAAACGTTAAGCGTGCGGACCCTACGGGTTCGAGAACTATGTAGACATGACCGAGACACGTCTCCGGTCAATAACCAATAGCGGAACCTGGATGCTCATATTCGCTCCCACATATTCTACGAAGATCTTTATCGGTCAGACCGCATAACAACATACGTTGTTCCCTTTGTCATCGGTATGTTACTTGCCCAAGATTCGATCGTCGGTATCTCAATACCTAGTTCAATCTCGTTACCGGCAAGTCTCTTTACTTGTTCCGTAATACATCATCCCACAACTAACTCATTAGTTGCAATGCTTGCAAGGCTTAAGTGATGTGCATTACCGAGTGGGCCCAGAGACACCTCTCCGACAATCGGAGTGCCAAATCCTAATCTCGAAATACGCCAACCCAACAAGTACCTTCGGAGACACCTGTAGAGCACCTTTATAATCACCCAGTTACTTGTGACGTTTGGTAGCACACAAAGTGTTCCTCCGGTAAATGGGAGTTGCATAATCTCATAGTCATAGGAACATCTGTAAGTCATGAAGAAAGCAATAGCAACATACTAAACGATCAAGTGCTAAGCTAACGGAATGGGTCAAGTCAATCACATCATTGTCCTAATGATGCGATCCCGTTAATAAAATGACAACTCATGTCTATGGCTAGGAAACTCAACCATCTTTGATTAATGAGCTAGTCAAGTAGAGGCATACTAGTGACACTATGTTTGTCTATGTATTCACACATGTATCAAGTTTCCGGTTAATACAATTATAGCATGAATAATAAACATTTATCATGAAATAAGGAAATAAATAATAATTTTATTATTGCCTCTAGGGCATATTTCCTTCAGTCTCCCACTTGCACTAGAGTCAATAATCTAGTTCACATCGCCATGTGATTTAACACTAATAGTTCACATCACCATGTGATTAACACCCATAGTTCACATCGTCATGTGACCAACACCCAAAGGGTTTACTAGAGTCAATAATCTAGTTCACATCGCTATGTGATTAACACCCAAAGAGTACTAAGGTGTGATCATGTTTTGCTTGTGAGAGAAGTTTAGTCAACGGGTCTGCCACATTCAGATCCGTATGTATTTTGCAAATTTCTATGTCTATAATGCTCTGCATGGAGCTACTTTAGCTAATTGCTCCCACTTTCAATATGTATCCAGATGAAGACTTAGAGTCATCTGGATCAGTGCCAAAACTTTTATCGACGTAACCCTTTACGACGAACCTTTTGTCACCTCCATAATCGAGAAACATATCCTTATTCCACTAAGGATAATTTTGACCGCTGTCCAGTGATCTACTCCTAGATCACTATTGTACTCCCTTGCCAAAAATAATGTAGGGTATACAATAGATCTGGTACATCGCATGGCATACTTTATAGAACCTATGGCTGAGGCGCCATAGGGAATGACTTTCATTCTCTTTCTATCTTCTGCCGTGGTCGGGCTTTGAGTCTTACTCAATTTCACACCTTGTAACACAGGCAAGAACTCTTTCTTTGACTGTTCCATTTTGAACTACTTCAAAATCTTGTCAAGGTATGTACTCATTGAAAAAACTTATCAAGCGTCTTGATCTATCTCTATAGATCTTGATGCTCAATATGTAAGCAGCTTCACCGAGGTCTTTCTTTGAAAAATCTCCTTTCAAACACTCCTTTATGCTTTGCAGAATAATTCTATATTATTTCCGATCAACAATATGTCATTCACATATACTTATCAGAAATGTTGTAGTGCTCCCACTCACTTTCTTGTAAATACGGGCTTCACCGCAAGTCTGTATAAAACTATATCCTTTGATCAACTTATCAAAGCGTATATTCCAACTCCGAGATGCTTGCACCAGTCCATAGATGGATCGCTAGAGCTTGCATATTTTGTTAGCACCTTTAGGATTGACAAAACCTTCTGGTTGCATCATATACAACTCTTCATTAATAAATCCATTAAGGAATGCAGTTTTGTTTATCCATTTGCCAGATGTCATAAAATGCGGCAATTGCTAACATGATTCGGACAGACTTAAGCATAGATACGAGTGAGAAACTCTCATCGTAGTCAACACCTTGAACTTGTCGAAAACCTTTTGCGACAATTCTAGCTTTGTAGATAGTAACACTACTATCAGCGTCCATCTTCCTCTTGAAGATCCATTTAATCTCAATGGCTCGCCGATCATTGGGCAAGTCAATCAAAGTTCATACTTTGTTCTCATACATGGATCTCATCTCAGATTTCATGGCCTCAAGCCATTTCGTGGAATCTGGGCTCATCATCGCTTCCTCATAGTTCGTAGGTTCGTCATGGTCAAGTAACATGACCTCCAGAACAGGATTACCGTACCACTCTGGTGCGGATCTCACTCTGGTTTACCTACGAGGTTCGGTAGTAACTTGATCTGAAGTTACATGATCATGATCATTAGCTTCCTCACTAATTGGTGTAGTAGTCACAGGAACAGATTTCTATGATGAACTAATTTCCAATAGGGGAGCAGGTACAGTTACCTCATCAAGTTCTACTTTCCTCCCACTCACTTCTTTCGAGAGAAACTTCTTCTCTAGAAAGGATCCATTCTTAGCAATGAATATCTTGCCTTTGGATCTGTGATAGAAGGTGTACCCAACTATCTCCTTTGGGTATCCTATGAAGACACATTTCTCCGATTTGGGTTTGAGCTTATCAGGATGGAACTTTTTCTTATAAGCATAGCAACCCCAAATTTTAAGAAACTACAACTTTGGTTTCTTGCCAAACCACAGTTCATAAGGTGTCATCTCAACGGATTTAGATGGTGCCCTTTTTAACGTGAATGCAGCTGTCTCTAATGCATAACCCCAAAACGATAGTGGTAGATTGGTAAGAAACATCATAGATCACACCATATCTAATAAAGTACGGTTATGACGTCCGGACACACCATTACGCTGTGGTGTTCCAGGTGGCGTGAGTTGCGAAACTATTCCGCATTGTTTCAAATGAAGACCAAACTCGTAACTCAAATATTCTCCTCCACGATCAGATTGTAGAAACTTTATTTTCTTGTTACGATGATTTTCTACTTCACTCTGAAATTATAAGAATTTTTCAAATGTTTCAGACTTATGTTTCATCAAGTAGATATACCCATATCTGCTCAAATCATCTGTGAAGGTCAGAAAATAATGATACCCGCCGCGAGCCTCAACACTCATCGGACCACATATATCAGTATGTATGATTGCCAACATTGCTTGCTTCATTGTACCGGAGAACGACGTTTTAGTCATCTTGCCCAAGAGGCATGGTTCGCAAGCATCAAGTGATTCATAATCAAGTGATTCCAAAATCCCATCAGCATGGAGTTTCTTCATGCGTTTTACACCAATATGACCTAAACGGCAGTGCCACAAATAAGTTGCACTATCATTATTAACTTTGCATCTTTTTGGCTTCAATATTATGAATATGTGCATCACTACGATCGAGATCCAACAAACCATTTTCGTTGGTGTGTATGACCATAGAAGGTTCTATTCATGTAAACAGAACAACAATTGTTCTCTAACTTAAATGAATAACCGTATTGCAATAAACATGATCAAATCATATTCATGCTCAACGCAAACACCAAATAACACTTATTTAGGTTCAACATTAATCCCGAAAGTATAGGGAGTCTGCGATGATGATCATATCAATCTTGGAACCACTTCCAACACACATCGTCACTTCACCCTTAACTAGTCTCTCTTTATTCTGCAACTCCCGTTTCGAGTTACTAATCATAGCAACTGAACTAGTATCAAATACTTAGGGGTTGCTATAAACACTAGTAAAGTACACATCAATAACATGTATATCAAATATACCTTTGTTCACTTTGCCATCCTTCTTATCCGCCAAATACTTGGGGCAGTTCCGCTTCCAGTGACCACTTCCTTTGCAGTAGAAGCACTCAGTCTCAGGCTTAGGTCCAGACTTGGGCTTCTTCAGTTGAGCAGCAACTCGCTTGCCGTTCTTCTTGAAGTTCCCCTTCTTCCCTTTGCCCTTTTCTTGAAACTAGTGCTCTTGTCAATCATCAACACTTGATGTTTTTCTTGATTTCTACCTTCGTCGATTTCAGCATCACGAAGAGCTTGGGAATCATTTCCGTTATCCCTTTCATATTATAGTTCATCACGAAGTTCTAGTAACTTGGTGATAGCGACTAGAGAACTCTGTCAATCACTATCTTATCTGGAAGATTAACTCCCACTTGATTCAAGTGATTGTAGTACTCAGACATTCTGAGCACATGCTCACTAGCTGAGCAATTCTCCTCCATCTTGTAGGCAAAATATTGTCAGAGGTCAAAAACCTCTCGACACGGGCATGAGTATGAAATACCAATTTCAACTCTTGGAACATCTTATATGTTCCGTGGCGTTTCAAAACATTTTTGAAGTCCCGGTTCTAAGCCGTAAAGCATGGTGCACTAAACTATCAAGTAGTCATCATACCGAGCTTTTGTCAAACATTCATAACGTCTGCATCTGCTCCTGCAATAGGTCTGTCACCTAGCAGTGCATCAAGGACATAATTATTCTGTGCAGCAATGAGGATAATCCTTAGATCACGGATCCAATCCGCATCATTGCTACTAACATCTTTCAACTCAGTTTTCTCTAGGAACATATCAATATAAAACAGGGGAGCTAAACATGAGCTATTGATCTACAACATAGATATGCTAATACTACCAGGACTAAGTTCATGATAAATTAAAGTTCAATTAATCATATTACTTAAGAAACTCCCACTTAGATAGACATCTCTCTAATCCTCTACGTGATCACGTGATCCAAATCAACTAAACCATGTCCGATCATCACGTGAGATGGAGTAGTTTCAATGGTGAACATCACTATGTTGATCATATCAACTATATGATTCACGCTCGACCTTTCGGTCTCAGTGTTCCGAGGCCATATCTGTTATATGCTAGGCTCGTCAAGTTTAACCTGAGTATTCCGCGTGTGCAACTGTTTTGCGACCGTTGTATTTGAACGTAGAGCCTATCACACCCGATCATCACGTGCTGTCTTAGCACGAAGAACTTTCGCAACGGTGCATACTCAGGGAGAACACTTATACCTTGATAATTTAGTGAGAGATCATCTTATAATGCTACCGTCAATCAAATCAAGATAAGATGCATAAAAGATAAACATCACATGCAATCAATCTAAGTGATATGATATGGCCATCATCATCTTGTGCTTGTCATCTCCGAAGCACCGTCATGATCACCATCGTCACCGGCGCGACACTTTGATCTCCATCGTAGCATCGTTGTCGTCTCGCCAATCTTATGCTTCTACGACTATCGCTACCGCTTAGTGATAAAGTAAAGCATTACAGGGCGATTGCATTGCATACAATAAAGCGACAACAATATGGCTCCTGCTAGTTGCCGATAACTCGGTTACAAAACATGATCATCTCATACAATAAAATTGAGCATCATGCTTTGACCATATCACATCACAACATGCCCTGCAAAAACAAGTTAGACGTCCTCGACTTTGTTGTTGCAAGTTTTACGTGGCTGCTACGGGCTTAGCAAGAACCGTTCTTACCTACGCATCAAAACCACAACGATAGTTTGTCAAGTTGGTGCTGTTTTAACCTTCGCAAGGACCGGGCGTAGCCACATTCGGTTCAACTAAAGTTGGAGAAACTGACACCCGCCAGCCACCTGTGTGCAAAGCACGTCGGTAGAACCAGTCTCGCGTAAGCGTACGCGTAATGTCGGTCCGGGCCGCTTCATCCAGCAATACCGCCGAACCAAAGTATGACATGCTGGTAAGCAGTATGACTTATATCGCCCACAACTCACTTGTGTTCTACTCGTGCATATGACATCTACGCATAAAACCAGGCTCTGATGCCACTGTTGGGGAACGTAGTAATTTCAAAAAAAATCCTACGCACACGCAAGATCATGGTGATGCATAGCAACGAGAGGGGAGAGTGTTGTCCATGTACCCTCGTAGACCGAAAGCGGAAGCGTTAGCACAACGCGGTTGATGTAGTCGTACGTCTTCACGATCCAACCGATCAAGTACCGAACGCACGGCACCTCCGAGTTCAGCACACGTTCAGCCCGATGATGTCCCTCGAACTCCGATCCAGCCGAGTGTTGAGGGAGAGTTTCGTCAGCACGACGGCGTGGTGACGATGATGATGTTCTACCGACGCAGGGCTTCGCCTAAGCACCGCTACGATATTATCGAGGTGGACTATGGTGGAGGGGGGCACCGCACACGGCTAAAAGATCAAGCGATCAATTGTTGTGTCTCTAGGGTGCCCCCTGCCCCCGTATATAAAGGAGAAAGGGGGGAGGTGCGGCCGGCCAGGAGGGGGCGCGCCAGGAGGAGTCCTACTCCCACCGGGAGTAGGACTCCCTCCCTTCCTTGTTGGAATAGGAGAAGGGGGGGAAGAGGTGGAGGAGGAGAAGGAAAAGGGGGGTGGCGCCGCCCCCCTCTCCTTGTCCTATTCGGACTTAGGGGGAGGGGCGCGCGGCCCTTGCCCTGGCCGCCTCTTCTCATCTCCACTAAGGCCCACTATGGCCCATTAACCCCCGGGGGGTTTTGGTAACCCCTCCGGTACTCCGGTAAAATCCCGATTTTACCAGAAACACTTCCGATATCCAAATATAGGCTTCCAATGTATCAATCTTCATGTCTCGACCATTTCGAGACTCCTCGTCATGTCCGTGATCACATCCGGGACTCCGAACAACCTTCGGTACATAAAAACATATAAACTCATAATATAACTGTCATCGAAACGTTAAGCGTGCGGACCCTACGGGTTCGAGAACTATGTAGACATGACCGAGACACGTCTCCGGTCAATAACCAATAGCGGAACCTGGATGCTCATATTCGCTCCCACATATTCTACGAAGATCTTTATCGGTCAGACCGCATAACAACATATGTTGTTCCCTTTGTCATCGGTATGTTACTTGCCCGAGATTCGATCGTCGGTATCTCAATACCTAGTTCAATCTCGTTACCGGCAAGTCTCTTTACTCGTTCCGTAATACATTATCCCGCAACTAACTCATTAGTTGCAATGCTTGCAAGGCGTAAGTGATGTGCATTACCGAGTGGGCCCAGAGATACCTCTCCGACAATCGGAGTGACAAATCCTAATCTCGAAATACGCCAACCCAACAAGTACCTTCGGAGACACCTGTAGAGCACCTTTATAATCACCCAGTTACGTTGTGATGTTTGGTAGCACACAAAGTGTTCCTCCGGTAAATGGGAGTTGCATAATCTCATAGTCATAGGAACATGTATAAGTCATGAAGAAAGCAATAGCAACATACTAAACGATCAAGTGCTAAGCTAACGGAATGGGTCAAGTTAATCACATCATTCTCCTAATGATGTGGTCCCGTTAATCAAATGACAACTCATGTCTATGGCTAGGAAACTCAACCATCTTTGATTAACGAGCTAGTCAAGTAGAGGTATACTAGTGACACTATGTTTGTCTATGTATTCACACATGTATCAAGTTTTCGGTTAATACAATTCTAGCATGAATAATAAACATTTATCATGAAATAAGGAAATAAATAATAACTTTATTATTGCCTCTAGGGCATATTTCCTTCAGGAGACACCTTGTCCCAAGTGGGCAAGGAGGTAGTGATCAAGGTAGTCGGTAAAACCATTCCGATGTACATGATGGGAGTTTTTATGCTACCTATGTTTGTGTGTGATGACTTCAGTCGGATGGTTCAACACTTTTGGTGGGTCTCCTCTCCAGGCCGTCAGAAAACAAACTGGAAGTCTCGGTGAAAGTGCTAGTTATCGACTAGAGGGGGGTGAATAGGCAATTTTTTTTGTTTGTCTTCTAAACAACAATGTCTTCGAAGCCGCGGAAGCAAAACAATAACTCAACAAGATATAGCAGAAGATAATCTGCACTAGGCATGCTGGCATGTCAACACAATGGAAGTGAGAAGTGTAGACAGACATCAAACTAGGTAGCACATAATAGTAAAAGTAGTTAATGTGAAGACAAATATGTAATCAGAGGGAATGTGTTCACACAATGTCTTCAAACAGAACGCGCAAGAAAAGGCTTCATGAAACTAACAGTAAGTAAAGAAGTGAACTAATAGAACCAGTTGCTCGGAGAAGACATGTGATTTGTGTGACCAGTTCTAGTTGTTGTGACAGTTGTACGTCTGGTTAGGGAGGCTGGGATTGAACTCAAAATACCTAGTTTTCACCTTATTCCCCTCAAGCTAAGTTCATTGTAGACCTCCCCAATCACTCAGGTAAGTCTTACAGGTAGACTTCCAAACCTTCACAGACTTCGTTCACCGGCAGTCCACAATGACTCTTGGATGCTTAGAAGGCGACGCCTAACCGTCTGGAAGATCATAGTCTTCAAGTGTAACAAGTCTTCGGTTCATGAAGAACAGAAACGCTTCCGTGATACTCAATCACTTTGGGCTCTGGGTGTTTGGGTTTGCTCGCAGGAATTCTCTCTCAAAGGCTTCGGAGATGGGTTGCTCGCAGACGACAAAAGTCGTGGAATAACTCGGAGTAGCTACCAACTTATGCTGGAGGGGGTGGGCTATTTATAGCCCGGAGGCAACCCGACATGATATGACCGAAATGACCCTTGGCCAGTGGCCAACCGACACATGTCCAACGATCGGATTTCAAACACATGCAACAGCTTGACTTGGGCTACAAGCAATGCTGACTCAACCAACTCTCGAAGAGGTTTTCTCTCATTGTCTTCACTTGAAGACATATGAGATCATGTCAGTTTCTGACTTTGTTTACATCGACCCCACTTAACAGTACGTACGGTGGTTTCTATGAATCGAAAAGAAGAAAATGAAACTACCGAAAGACTATGTGTTCGTGCTCCCTTGTCTTAGAGCAAAAGTATTCGCGTACCACCATTATCTTCAATGTCTTCACACATTTTTAGGGGTCATCATTGATGGGTAAGCCGAATCTCCAGGGACTTCTATCTGTGTTCTCCTGTGAATCTCACAAACACATAAGTCCCTTAACCAAGTTTGTCATCAACACTCCAAAATCAACAACGGGTGGCACTAGATGCACTTACAATCTCCCCCTTTTTGGTGACTGATGACAAACTGGTCAAAATTTTCAATCGGGATAAAATTATGTGGAAGTAAAGGAACAAGGTGTTTGGCTTTATGAAGTTGAAAGCCCCCCTGAAGATGTGCATATAAGTAGTTTGCTTTTTAATGCAAATGCACATGGCAGGTTTGACTTTGTGGAGATCTCCCTCTTTATCATGAAGTCAAGACATAGTGCATACAAAGAATACTTTGAAGGTAATGTAATGCATAATGAGAAATGGGCGTATGCAGAATGACTTCATGCGCATAAGATTAAGAACAGATAATGCACAAGGACGAACGGCAGCAAATGTAGCAGACATCCATCATGACTTAAGTTTACAACCCAAAAACATCAAATACACATAACGAGAGTTGCAAACGTAACAAAATATAGCAAGCCCAACCCAATGCGCCCGCTTGAAGACTATCAACTCGTATGCTCTCCCCCTTTGTCATCGAATGGCCAAAAAGGTTTGAAGACATAGACTGTCTAAACGTTCCGGGTGGCAGTGAAGATGTTGTTGCAGCCGTGTCGATATTGGTGTGGGGCGGAGCATAAAGGCCTGACGCAGAATCCTGGTGCAGTGAACTATCGCAGGAGAAGTGGCATCATCTTCTTCATCAATGATATGAGCATGAACCATTGGGCCTGATGATGAATAATCTGAATCATCGATGGAAGGAGTAGCACGCCACTACTCAGTTGATGGAGGCTTGAAGCAAAAGTTGAACTTCTTCTTGAAGCCATCGACAAGAAGATCGTCTTCAAAGCATAGCAAAGTTAGGCTCTTCCAAGAACGGCGCCAAGCTTCATGAGCCACAAAGGCATTCTTGGTAGACAGGTTCCGGATGCGATTGATATCAGACAGAACACTCTGCATCCAACGATTGGATCACTCATGATGCATGTCTTGCTTCTGATGAAGCGAAACTAGAAGTTCCCTATCAGTGAGTGTACGTGCATGCTTAGGCCGATGCCTTCGAGGAACAGTGCTGATGGTGGCTTCAGTAGTGGTAGAACTTGTACAAGCTTTGCCAATAGTGCCGGCAATCGGAACTAGAGTAGCTTCAGATGGAATATGAACGGCTTCAATGTGAGCTGAGAAGCTTGATTCCACCACATTTGGATTTTTATCTGCTCAGGGGTATATGACTGCATGAACTACTTCAACTTCAGGCAGAAGGATGTGATGATTGCGGCAAGACAGCTAATAGGCCATAGTGAACGATGCTTGATTAGACGCATGATCCAAGCTTCATAAATTTTAAGCTCAAACAAGTCCACGCCTGATGCAGCCAACTGACGAATGAAGAAATCATGCAGGTTAAATTGGATGTGAGTGAAGATATTGTTGACCATTTTCTTCAAAGCTCCTTCAAGTGCTCGAGAAGGTGAGTGCCCTTTGATAGGCCAGAGTGTATGCCGAAGAATATGGAAAATATTGCTCGGAAAGTACTCAAGGTCTTTGATAAGAAACTCCTTGGGGCAATCAGCTTCAGGAGGCAATGGCTTCATCATTGTCAACATCTCTATTATGTTAGGTTCAGGCTTGTGGAAGATGCTCTTCAAAAGTTCATCATAAGCAGCGCAATTTGGTAAATCGTCTTCACCAGGAGCGCAGGTAGTTTGGTGAGCTCAAGAAGCTCACTCGCATGTGCCTTATGGTGGGTGTCACCAGTCATCCACTCAAGAACCCAAGTGTTGGGATCTCTATTGTAGCCTGAGATGTGGAGTGTTGCATAAAATTGAAGGATCAGTTCTTCATTCCAATGTTCCTTATCTGTGACAAAGGGCAACAGTCCAACATCCTTGAAGCATTCCAAGGCAGGGTCAAAACATGATAGATCTGCCATGGCTTCATAGTTGAGCCATTGATGAGGATGAATCATGTTCTGACTGTACATAATGCACATGTAATAACTTCTTTGGTGATGCCTCCAGAATCGGTCAGAAGATATACGAGGCTGTTTTAGGGGTTCTTGGAGCGATCAAAGAAGGTGTTGTCTTGCCTGAAGCCATTGACACTGAATTGGCAGTCTGTTGAAGTGGCAATGTGAAGCCTTGGAAACTTTGGCTCCGACTTATGATTGAGTGGCCGATTGTTGACGTTGAATTCATATTGTGGGCCAGGCCGCTCAGGTGTTGAGAGACGAGGTCATTTGACATGAACCAGCTCACCAGTGCGATCATAGGCTAAGACAGTGCCATCGTCATTGTATTAAGAGGATGCTGATGCACTCACTTGAGGACCATCAGGTGACCGGCCCGAAGGTGCATTGTCTTCAACCTCGGTTTCAGTGGCCGCAACAGTGGCTTCAGTTTCAGTTGCTTGGTTATCTTCCGCTGATGCAGTGGGAATATCTTCAACATGCTTAGCATCATGCTCTTCACTAGTTGGGTGAATCACTTCATGAGAGACCTCTGGAGCAGCAGAGGTGTCATCACGCACTTCCTCTTCAGGAATGATTGTCATGGATAAGGAGGAGGGCATTTGGGCCTCGTCGAAGCCTACAAAAGGTCGATGACTATTCATTGGGTTTAGCATCCATGGCTTCCATATGTGGTTCAGGTGACCTAAGCACATGAGTTGCAACATGACCTGGAGGAGAGTGGGGAGTCACATCATGCAGAGGTGAATTTGGATGTTGCTCATCCCAGAAGTCATCTTGAATGATTGGCATCAAAGGATTTCCAATGCTAACGTATTCACTGTTCTCGCAAATTGGCAATGTACCACACTTATTTCAAGCTAAGGAAGGACTTCATCATTTGCTCAAGCGACAGTGTCTCCAGGAGCAAAATCTTCAGCTTGTATGTCTTCAGCTGCGGTGTTGTCAACAACTGGAACATCTTCAGATTCTTTCTGGTGAGTCTTTGTGGGAGCAGGCTCATGTATCACAACACGCCTCTCAGTGTTTGTTGAAACTGGTGGAGCGATTGAGATAGGATCCACAAACATGGCTTCCTCTTGTGCAGATGACTGAGGAGCATGAGGCACTTGGGCCTTCCGAGAAGCCTTTGGAGCTTTTGTATTTTGACGCTTCTGAGAGGGGGTTGCTTCAATGGCTTTAGTCTGCTTTCGCTTGCGAGCTTTTGCTTTAGCAAGCTTAGTCTTCTTTCATTCCGAAGCTATTGAGGAGGCTGATGCCTTTGAGCTAGAGAAATGTGGTGGGAAGACAATATTGGGCACTTCTTGTCCAGAGGTAGCTTGACTAGAAGAGATTAGTTTCTTCTTCTTGATTAGATTCGGGTTAATGGTAGGACGTCCCAGTGCTTTTCCCTTCAAGCCCTCATTGTGAGCTTGCACTGTCTTTTCAGCATACTTCTTCAGACGATCTCTGGCGCCTTTAGCTTCATCTCGACGCTTTCGGAATTCAGCTTTGAGATCACTCATCTTCTGCTGGTAGCCTCTAACATGTTTGGCTTCAAGCTTATGAACATACTTCTTGAACAGCTCCACCTCATGCTCGATCTTGTTCTTCTGCTCAATCAATTTCTGAACTACACCTAGCTCTTTGGCTGTGAAGCCTTGAAGCGTGACACCGATGTAAATGGGCAATTGAAGATCATCAACTGAGAGTAAAGGGCCATGAAATCATTGATGACCCATAATTATAGGGGATCAATCGTAGTCCTTTCGATAAGTAAGAGTGTCGAACCCAACAGGAGTAGAAGGAAATGACAAGTAGTTTTCAACAAGGTATTCTCTGCAAGTACTGAAAGTAGCAGTAATAGATAGTTTTGTAGTAAGGTAATTCAAAAATTCGTAACAAGTAGCAATAGTAGCCAAGGTGTAGCAAGGTGGCCCAATCCTTTTTATAGCAAAGGACACGCCGAAAAGTTCTCTTATAATAAACAAAGCGTTCTCGAGGACACATGGTAAGTCTCATCTAGTCACGTTCACCATGTTGAGTTGATTCGCGTTCGCTACTTGATAATTTGATATGTGGATGGACTGGTGCTAGGGTGTTGTTCTTACTAGAACAAGCAACCCTCTTATGATTACGCCATCTTGCAAACATCCGCAACTATGAAAGAAGAATTATGATAAATCTAACCATAGCATGAAAGATACGGATCCAGATCAGCCCAGCCCCCTAAGTTACATGCACGCGCCAGCGTGGCGTGCGAACACGCAGAAGCTATACCGTCAAGCCTACGATGTGGGTATAGTAGACATGACATCTAGTGGGTCTCGCATAGTACTCGAGAACTCTTTGGGGGCATGCAACCATTTATCCACCGTGCAAGCCACCACCCCATGCTGTTCGCATGCCCTACTCGTCCCCGTCTTCTACCTTACAACTGTTCGCTCCTAGTCGTCCCGTCCTTTCACATTACACCAGTTCCACTTCTCCTAACCCACCTCCAAATTCCATGGCCTCCCAAAACTCCATGATCGGCGGTGAGTACAAGGTTAGAACCATCACCGGCGATGAGTTCATCGTCATCGACACCCGTAGATCCACGACGGTGGAAGCATGCCTTGGTCGCTTCCTAAACATGTTCGAAAGTTGAAAGGACGAGTGGGTCGCTGGGCTAGATGTTGAGTACACCACAGTCCTGGAAAAGGAGAAGCTTCTAAAGGTGGCAGAGATGAAGAAGCCCGCCGTGATCCAAGTTTGCGCACATAACGTGTGCTTGGTCTACCACATATGCCATGTCGACGTTAGGTGCCAAGATTTTGAGTTCTTCCTCAAGGAAGAAAGATTGAAATTCGTTACTATAGACTTTACGAACGATAGGAGAGTCCTGGATCGGATAGGGCTCGTTGTAGGCACTACAAAAAAAAGACACATCCATGACATTTTGGGCCGAACGAATTTTTTTTCTGTCATACTTATGACACTTCTATGACGATAATTGTGACAAAACCCGGTATCATCATATATGTGGTGGGCTCCTACTTCTATGACAAAAAATCATAACAGAAAATGGGCTTTTCGTCCTGGGCGGGCCGGAGACGCAGCTGCATGACATTCTTTGGGCCGTCCATGACGGGAAAAACCGTGGTGGAAGCGAGGGCGAGGAAAATATCGAGGAGTTCCCGGTTACGGCGGGTGGTCGGGGGCCGAGCGATGCGCGTTTCTCTCGTACACGTACGTGCGTGGGTGCGAGGCGTTGGGCTCTAACTGAACCCGAGCGAGGCGTTCGCCTACTGAACCCGAGCGATTGCACTGCAGGCTACGCGTTATTGAAACCGAGCGACCGATCGATGGCTGTTAACTGAACCTGATCGAGCGATTCCTTCGTTCGCTACTGCTGCTAACTGAAGCCGATCGAACCTGCTGCCTCCTTCCCTTGATGAACAGTGAGCGTTGTTGGAGGGGTTTGGATGAACAGTTCACAGTGGGGGGTTGGATGAACAGGACCCCGTGGTGTTGCCGCTGGATGAATAGGACCCCAATCGATCGAGCCGGTTGGGCGTGGATGAACAGGACCCCGTGGAGGGCTGGATGAACAGGACCCCATGGAGGGAAGGTTGAACAGTAGCCGGTGGAGGGCTGGTTGAACAGTAGCCGGTGGAGGGCTGGATGAACAGTAGCGCGTGGAGGTGTGGTTGAACAGTAGCCCGTGGAGGGGCTGGTTGAACAGTAGCCGGTGGAGGAGCGGTGGAGGCTGGATGAATAGGAGCCCGTGGATGAACAGTCGCAGGTGGAGGCTAGAGGAGGTCGACGGTGGATGAACAGTATCCCGTGGAGTCCTGTTTTGTGGTACGCCACACCCTCCCGATGAACAGGACCCCCATTTCGCGTAGCGCTCCAACACAAGTCCGTTTCCTCCGTTTTGCGGTACGCCACACCCTCCCGATCAACAGGACCCCGTTTCGACCATAGGAGGTCCAACAGAAGTCCGTTTCCTCCGTTTTGCGGTACGCCAGACCCCTCCCGATGAACAGGACCCTGTTTCGACCGTGGCCGGTGGAACACAAGGCCGTTTCCTCCGTTCTGCGGTACGCAAGGCCTCGTTTCCATCGGCTGTTCTGTCCAAGCTGGTTGGCTCCCGATGAACACGACGACGCATTCCGTTCCGACCCAGCCGGTTGGCTCCCCATGAACACGACGACGACGCAGTTTCTTCGTTTCGACCCAGCCATGTACACGAGCCATGGCCGTACGTATGCGCGAGTAGGCGTACGAGACCCCGCCCGTATGTACGTACGTGGCCGTTTTTTCTTTCTTGCACCCTGGCCGCTGTACGTACGTGTACATGCTACGTGCGTGCCTCTACTACGACACGTGCCCTTCCTTACACGGCCATGGTTCATTGCTGCAGCCTGCAGACAGACCGATCATATGTACGTACACGTTCGCGACCAGAATGACAACGCTACGTACGCTTTGACCAGGTGGGCCCCGACTGTCAGGCACTTCCTTGCGTGCGAAGATGTAGCTGGTGGTTCCCAGCAGTCAGGGGGCGAATCATTTTTTGCCCGTAATATGGACGCACTTCTTTGCGTGTGAAGATGTAGCTGGTGGGTCCCAGCAGTCAGGGGGAACATTTTTTTTGTGAAATACGGTGGCCCATCCGGTGGGTCCCTGCTGTCAGGTGGAGGAATCATTATTTTGCGCGTAATAAGGAGGCACTTCCTTGCTGCGACCGTGGACCCAGCTGTCAGCCTCTCCACGTACAGTACTCTTCCGATGGAAGTTGTTCCTTGACCACGTTGACCATGCCGCGCCGAGAGCACCAGGGCGGTGGCTGACGGCGAGGCCTAGGAAGGAGACGACGCAGAGCTGGGGAAGACGCGGTAGTGTAAGCCCACGCGGAGAGGAGTACGAGGATTCACTGGTTCGGCTGCGGTGTGAGGCTGCCATCGCCGCAGAATAACTGGGGGTGTGGGTGAGTAGAGGGATGCCCTGGCCAGTGGTGGGAGTAGTAGGGGGCGGTGAGGCCTCCGTGGCAGCACAGCCGACCATGGGATGCGGGAGCAGGCGGCCCCGCCGGCGCTGGATTTGGCGGCTGGAGCAAGAAGATCAGAGATTGAAGAAACACGACGGCCATTGGATTGACATCCAACGGTTACGTCTACTAGAATCATTTGTTGACGTATATAATAAGTAAAAAAATCTTGCATACGCGTGAACTTAATAGGCCCACAAGTCAGCCATTCCCTATTTTTTTAATAATTTATATATAGGTCATTGCAACTTCTTATGCAATTTATTGCAGTCCGTTTTTTTGTTGGCCAGGGCCAGGGTTAAAAATTTAAACGAAATTTTGCATATTTCTGTGGGTTCCAAACTATTTTTAATACCGAAATGTCGAGCCAGATTTAAAGTACTTTGAATATATATTTAAGTAAGGTTAAAGCCTAGTGAAATGGGAATCTGAAAATGTGAAAAAAATAAGAAATTATAAATTAATTGCCAATTTTTCATCTGTTTTTATATTTACAACTCATTTCATATTACTTTCAAGATTTGCAGGTGTCTTGAAAGAGTTCCAGCCCATCAGGGCGTAGAAAAATAAGTAGGCGCGGATTGGGTATTCTTCAGAAAAAATAAACTGGGCTCATTTTCACAAAGAAAAAATAGCTGGGCTGGTCATATTGTGAACATAAAATATAAGCCTGGGCTAGACGGGCCACAACCCAGTTCAAACCCTGCTCCGTCTCAACAATAACAAAAAAAATACCGCTCGAGTAGCTACGTCCCAGGTGTCAGCCGATCTTGTGCTGTTCTCTTGTCTATTGACTATATACGCTCACAATGTCGTGGGTACCAGATGTTAGGAAACCACTAGGAGTAAGCATTTTCTTTTTCCATACGCTGACATGGTGGCCCCCTACTGTCATCCTCTCCACGTACTTCTGCCGATTCCTGTTGTTTGTTGACCATGTTGACAACGCGAGAGGGCGGTGCCGTGGCGAGCGCACCAAAGCGCGCAGAGGACGACGGCGAGGCCTCGGACATCGGCGTTAACGATTTAGGAGACGGTGGGGCGGCGATGCGTGCGCTGAGGTGCAGCCAGCCGTGGGAGGCCGAAGCAGGCGGCCCCGCCGGCGCTGGTTTGGTTTTGGCGGCTGGAGGAAGACAGGACTGAAGAAACACGACAAACTGTAAAAGTAGCAGGAGTACATAACAACCTTAACTGAAACCAGTAGGGGCACTTAACAACCATAGCTAAAAGCAGTATGAGTACCTATACAGGTTCAACCGTACAAAGCACGCCTCGAACAATGCTACTTTGCCTATAGTTAACCAAGGGTGAGGCCGCCATGCCCCAGGACAAGGCCCAGGCACCACCCCGCGCATCCACAACCTTCTGAAAGCGGCTTCATCTCGCAATGTGGTCAATAAACAGGATATTCGCTTTAGAGCCATGGAAATGCAGGAACATAATCTTCTGTCCTATTCTCCAACATGGACGTGCCTTCATTATTTGAGACCACCCATGAATAAGTATCTTTTCACCTCCAAGGGGAATGGAGTAGGTCGACATAAACATCATGTTGTGACCAAGCGCAAGTCTGACCCGACCATGGTCAGGCATCTGTATAGGAACAATAGAACTGGGCAGTTTTTGTTTCAAGAAGATCACAACTGTAAAACTGTGTATAAGAAATAGTTTATGAACAACATATATAACAGAAAACAGCTCGTACCATAAGTTTCTCGACACAGTTGGACTTGTCCAACGA
Organism: Aegilops tauschii subsp. strangulata; assembly: GCF_002575655.3. Lineage (NCBI taxonomy): Eukaryota > Viridiplantae > Streptophyta > Magnoliopsida > Poales > Poaceae > Aegilops > Aegilops tauschii. Next base: position 362,837,400 of record NC_053039.3, read on the forward strand.
GTGCAGCAGTGGCACACATATCCCATGTGGCCTTCCACCATTGAAACGCCCCACAAGGACCTCAAGACGATCAATAAAGTGTAGGAACTTGTGGATGTCGTCCCAGTCAACTTCAGTGCCATCAGTAATAGCCGAGTTCTTATAGAATAACAAACGAGCAGCCTGCTTAACTCTGAAAAAACCTACACGTGCCACGAATTATAAGAAAATATTAGTTAGAAGTAGCATCTTCATGAGAGATTCGTTGCTACTTATAAAGTTAAATTGTGATTAGTTAGACAGAATAGGTGGATTAAGAAGTAATCGAGGCAACAAGCAAGAACTAGATACAAAACTAACATGGATGAACAATTGGAACGACGTCGGGGTGGAAGATCGCAGTGAAGATGAGAGCAGGTTCTGCTATTTCCATCAACATTCGTGCGCGTCCGTCCGTAACACTTGAGAATGTTTATCCAAGTTCGGCCATAAAAAAGCAGCGATCTACTTGGTTCATGAACCCAACTCGGAACTTATATCCATGGCCTGTCTTCACTGTGACCATTAAACTGGTGTATTCAGTTATGGCAAGGCCGAGCATCTTGTGTGTTATGGAGAGCAAGTAATGCACTGTAGGAAAAATAATATGAGAACACAATGTTTTCCCTATCCAAATCTAGAAATAATTTCCTCCTTCACGTCAGTGTTGACCATCGTACTAGTACCTTTTATCCAAATATAGCAATCCAAATTTCCAAATTAGTCAACAACATGTTCAAAAAACCCCACCCTCCCGGATAGAAAAGAGGATTCTAGGAACATACTGTGCGCGTTTTAATATCCTGTGTTAGGATGAGAAGGAACAAATGTGGCGTCTCGCCGAGGGCGTAGAAACCTGTAGGGTCCTCGCACTTTGGGCACTGCAAATGAAACACACTAGATTCAGTTGGAAGAAAAATGCATCAACAGCGGCGGCTACCATGCTAGGATTACCCGCGACCAAGGGACTTGGATTTATCGGGGTTGGATGAAGAATCCGTACCTGGTTCTCCATGAGAAAACCCTATGCAATCACCGAGAGGGGGTTTTCTCTGAACAAGCAGACGTGGGAGAAGGGGATTCACGCCCAGTGAAATATTGTCGCTTCATCCGTCCAGCTTACTGCTAAAGCTGGAAAGGTGGGGGGTTTTGTTATTTGACGGCTCATTGGGCATTACTATGGCGCTACGACCGGGGTATGTCTACCGTGCAGTTGTGCACTCTAATTTGGTGCATATGGCACGTGGACCCCGTTGCGGGATGCCCCACATATCAGCGAAAGGAAGTAGAAAGACAGGAGTAACTAGTTACACATAAATATATTTTTGACAGAGAGATACTCCCTTTGTAAAGAAATGTAAAAATACTATATATCACAACTTTATACATAAGAAAAATCAAGGGGAATATATATAACATATTGTCGGAGTAAATGATCACGGGTAGCCTAACCGACTACCCCTGGCTCTTCAGAAAAATTATCAGGCCTTTGGGCCTCCTAACGCTCCACGCATTGGATCCCCTTCCTTGGCTGGCTACCTCTGAAGCCGACTCACGGAAGGCGGCCCAGCCTCATGCGACCTCCCTCCCAAAGACAACCGCGGGGTGGCCGACTCCAAGAAGCCGGCTTCAAAGAGCGCCGACTCCAAGAAGCCGGCCGAGACCACAACCACCAAAGCTACTCCCACATAACGGTGACAAGACGGGGTGTGGCCACAGTGCGGCCCACTACCCCCGAAGCCCGAGGCGGGCATGGCTACAGGAGGCCGTACGGGACGGCCGCCTCCCGTGCGGCTCGGCACTGTAGCCATGCTAGCCTCAACATCATCCGCGACAGACTCCCGTACGGCCCACGGGCGGCGGGCCCCTTCGGCCAGAGAGAGGCGTGAAGGCGGCCCGGCCTTTCCCAGTCGGCCAAGGGCGTAGCCGGCCCCTAGAAGCCGGCTACTCCCTTCCTCGAAGCAGGAGCTCCATTAAGGAGACAAGACGAGGTAAGGCTACAGTGAGAGCTCCCGAGGCGGCCCACTGTAGCCACGCTTACCTCGATAAAGCCCTCGTCATCAGAGGCGAGGCTACAGTGAGCAGCCGCCGACAAGACCCTGGGCAGTGGGGCTGGCCTGTCGACCAAGAAGCCGGCAGCTGGCGGGACCCCCCAGTCGGCAGGACCCAACAGCCGGCGAAGAAGCCGGAGAGCGTAGACACTGACGGCTGGGACCAGTGCCCAGCCGGATTACCATTGTACCCCCGGGGGGTAGGCCTATATAAACCCCCCGGAGCACCCATGCAAAGGGTTGGCTTCGAAGCATAGCACACACACCACAGATAGAGAGAAGAGAGAGCTAGCCTTGTTCTTCTTCTCCCTTGAACCCAACAGCTCTAGGAGCGATTGTAGCTACTTTCACCGATCTAGTGATCATGCGGAGACCCCGCAGAGCAGGACTAGGGGTGTTATCTCCTCGGAGAGCCCCGAACCTGGGTAAGATCCGCCGGCATGCATGTCTTCGCCTCATCCCGTTTCCAGGCACCGGCGACGTCTTATTGGCACCCATAATGATAAGCCATCCGTTGGCATATGTCGCACCAACCACCCGACATTTGGCGCCCACCGTGGGGCCAGGTGCACCATCGTCCGGAGACCTGTTCTGGACGGGAACTCTCTTCCTCCCCCGCGAGCGCAGCCAGCCTGCTGCGCCCGATGGCGTTTGCCTCGACGCGCTGCAAGGCGTCGACGACGCCTGCGCAGCAAGCCGCCTCGCCGACCTGCTCGGCGAGACTCGCATCTCCGACGAGCCTGCGTCCGACGCAGGCACGGACTACCCCGAGAGCCGCCTCGTCAGCCTCCTCGGCCAGCTTAATGTCTCCAGCGAGCTTGCTGCAGATGTGGAGTCGGTCGGCTCCACCGACCCGATGCTTGTCGACTCCGACACCGCATCGCTTGACGCCTACCCCTCCGACGTGGTGGTCTTCGACGACCCCCTCCCACGAGCCGACAGCGGCAGCAGCGCTGTCACCGAGGTGCTGGTCATCAGCCACGTCGCCAACTCGGGCGAGAACGCCCACGACGCCCTGCAAGCGGCAATGCACGACCTCTCCCTCCCCATCCCGGCCAACGCCGACGCCGAGACCTTGGAGGCACGCCGCCTCGCTCTCATCACGGAGGGCCAGAAGATAGCCTCCATGAGACGCCTCACCGAGGCTCACCAGCGCGAAGTCGACCGCGCCGCCTTCGGTACACCGCCGCCTAGCGGCCCGAGCCGAGCCGGCTTCGTCCAGAAGCGCGGCGCGGCCGTCGCCAGCATGCTGGGGGCAGATCGCCCCGTCTACGCCACCCCGCTCGAGAATTTGCGAGCCGCCCAGGCGGCCGCAGAAGAGCTCAATGGGCTGGGAGCCGATGAGCTCCCCTACATGACAAGACGGATCCAGCAGCTGATCGACGCGGCTACAGAACGGCACGAAGCCGGCGCCCGTGCTGATAGCCATCCCCCGCGCCGGGAGCACGCCGCGACGTCCTGCTCGCCGACTGCGAGCGGCACACGCCAGAAGAAAGACAAGGAGTCGGCTGCCAGCCGCAGCCGGACTCGCATCACCATCGAGCGCGATGTGGAGGGCCGCCCTCGAGCAGTAGAGCACCAAGGAAATCTGCCCCCTCCTCCGCCTCGAAGAGAAAGACGCCTCACTCCGCCGCCTATCACACACCCGACCCTTGGCGACCGACTCGGCCGCCGAGAAGGAGTCGGCGAGAACAACGCCCGCCACAGGATCGACCGCCTTGCTCGATCCTTGGCGTTAGAAGAAGAAGACGATGTCGGCCCGCCATGCTTTGGCCCCCGCATCCGCGATGAGCCCTTCCCCAAAGGGTTCTCGCTCCCCAGAGACACGCCCAAGTACAACGGCTCAGTGAAGCCGGAAGATTGGCTCATCGACTACTCCACAGCCGTCAGCATAGCCAACGGCAATCGACGAGTCGCCGTGAAGTATGTCCCCCTCATGCTGCAGGGCATGGCGCGCAGATGGCTCAACAGCCTCAAGCCCTACAACATCAACAGTTGGCTGGACTTCACAGAAGTCTTCGTCCGCAACTTCACCAGCACCTACAAGCGGCCTCCCAAGCCTCGCCAGCTCTCCCTCTGCGTCCAAGGGCCCAACGAGTCGACCCGCGACTACCTCACGCGGTGGGCCGAGCTCCGCAACTCCTGCGAGGGGGTGCATGAGGTCCAGGCCATCGAGTACTTCACCACCGGGTGCCGAGAGGGCACCCTCCTCAAGCACCGACTCCTCTGCGATGAGCCGGCTACCCTCGACGAGTTACTGGTCATCGCTGACAAGTATGCCACGGCCGACTCCTCAATGAAGACCGAGCTACGAGTAGACGCCTCGGGGAAGGTGATTGCCCCGACTCCCAAGACGTCGGCTGGCGACCCTAATCAGCGCTCCTACCAGAACGACCACAAGCGCAAGGGCCCCATGCCGACTTCCTCCAGTCGGCAGGTGGCCACCGTTGAAGATGAGCAGCCCGAAGAACGGCCCGCTCCCAAGAAGAAGGGTGGCCGGCCACCTTGGCAGCCGGCTTTCTCCTACGAGCAGGCTCTTGATGCCCCCTGCAAATTCCACAGCGGCGCGAAGCCGTCCAACCACACAACCCGGAAATGCCATTGGCTCACCTGCATCACCAAGGGCGAGGGGATGTTGCCGCCTCCGCCTCCCGGCCCGCCGCCTCCAGCCCCCCAGCAGCCAGCGGCTCGGCCGGCAGTCGGCGCCATCCAAGACGAATTCCCCAAAGAGCATGCCGCCTACGTCGTCTTCACTAGTCAAGCCGACGACAAGCGCAGCCGACGCCGACAACATCAAGAAGTGAATGCAGTCGCCTCCAGCACCCCCGTGTTCATGCACTGGTCAGAAGAAGCCGATCAGCTGGAGCCAGGCCGACCACCCAGAGGTGATGCCTTCGCCTGGCTCCTATGCAATGGTCTTGGACATCACCCTCGCGACGGAGAGGCGAGCAGCCAGATTTTCCCGCGTCCTGATAGACGGCGGAAGCAGTATCAACATACTGTACCGCGATACCATGGAAAAGCTGAACATCAAAGCAAAGCAGCTCATGCCGAGCCGCACCGTCTTCCATGGTATCGTCCCCGGCCTGTCTTGCTCTCCAATCGGCAAGATCAAAATAGATGTTCTCTTCGGAGACAAAGATCATTTTCGCCGAGAAGCAATATGGTTCGAGGTAGTGGATTTGGAGAGCCCCTATCATGCACTGCTTGGCCGACCTGCTTTGGCCAAGTTCATGGCTGTGCCCCACTACGCCTACCTGAAGATGAAGATGCCGAGCTCGAAGGGGATCATCACGGTAGCCGGCGACTACAAAAAGTCCATCGAGTGCGCCATGGCCAGTAGCCGGCTGGCCGAGTCCCTTGTGGTGGCAGAAGAGAAGAAGATGTTAGAGCGGGTTGTGGCCATGGCCGGCAAGCAGCCGGCCCTGTCCCCCAACCCCAAAGATGGCGATGTGCAGGGCTCCTTCCAGCCTGCCAAAGAGACAAAGAAGATACCTCTGGACCCGGAGAATCCGGAGAGGTTCGCTGTCATTGGAGCGAACTTGGGCAGCAAATAGGAAGGCGAGCTTGTCGACTTCCTCCGTGTGAATCGAGACATCTTTGCATGGTCACCAAAGGACATGCCGGGTGTCCCGAAGGATTTCGCCGAGCACAAATTACATGTCCGAGCTGATGCGAAGCCGGTCAAGCAGCCCCTCCGTCGACTGTGAGAAGAGAAGCGAAGAATCGTGGGAGAAGAGATAGCCCGGCTCCTTGCCGCTGGCTTTATCACGGAAGTGTTCTTTCCAGAATGGCTTGCCAACCCAGTTCTGGTTCTGAAGAAGAATAACAAGTGGCGTATGTGTATAGACTACACCAGTTTGAACAAGGCCTACCCAAAGGATCCGTTTGCTCTGCCGCGGATTGACCAAGTAATAGACTCCACAGCCGGATGCGAGCTGTTAAGTTTTTTGGATGCGTACTCAGGGTACCATCAGATCAAGTTGGACCCGGCTGACAGTCTGAAGACTGCCTTCATCACACCCTTTGGAGCTTTCTGCTACCTGACAATGAGATTCGGCTTGAGAAATGCTGGTGCCACTTTTCAGCGTTGCATGCAGAAATGCCTCTTGAAACAACTCGGCAGAAATGCCCACGTCTATGTAGACGACATTGTGGTGAAGACAGAGAAGCGCGGTACCTTGCTGGAAGACCTGAAAGAAACATTCACCAACTTGCGCCGATTCCAAATCAAGCTCAATCCTGAGAAGTGCGTGTTCGGAGTGCCAGCCGGCCAGCTGTTGGGCTTCCTGGTCTCCGAGCGCGGCATCGAATGCAACCCCGTCAAGATCAAGGCCATCGAGAGGATGGAGATTCCCACCAAGCTGCGAGATGTGCAGAAGTTCACTGGCTGTTTAGCCTCCCTGAATCGTTTTATCAGCCGACTAGGCGAGAAGGCTCTCCCCCTGTACCGACTCATGAAGAAGTCCACTCACTTCGAGTGGAATGATCAAGCCGACCAAGCCTTCCATGAGTTGAAGAAAATGCTGACCACTCCGCCTGTCCTGGCTGCGCCGACTGAAAAGGAGCCCATGCTCCTCTATATCGCCGCGACTAGCCGAGTCGTCAGCACTGTTGTTGTGGTCCAGCGCCCGGAGGAAGGCGGAGCCCAGCTAGTCCAGAGGCCGGTGTACTATCTCAGCGAAGTGCTATCCAGCTCTAAGCAAAACTACCCGCACTACCAGAAGATGTGCTATGGGGTGTACTTCGCTGCCAAGAAACTGAAGCCCTACTTCCAAGAGCACCCCATCACGGTCGTGTGCACTGCTCCGCTCGCCGAGATCATAGGCAGCCGGGATGCATCCGGCCGGGTGGCCAAATGGGCCATTGTGTTGGCACCCTACACAATCTTCTATCAACCCTGCATCGCCATCAAGTCGCAAGCATTGGCCGACTTCCTCGTCGACTGGGCCGAAACCCAGTACCTACCGCCGGCTCCCGACTCTACCCATTGGCGGATGCACTTTGACGGGTCCAAGATGCGCACCGGCTTGGGAGCCGGCATCGTCCTCACCTCTCCCAAAGGCGACAAGCTCAAGTACACGCTGCAGATCCACTTCGCCGCCTCCAACAACGTGGCCGAGTACGAGGCGCTCGTACATGGGCTTCGGCTAGCCAAAGAACTCGGCATATGCCAGATCCTGTGCTACGGCGACTCAGACTTGGTGGTCCAGCAATCGTCTGGCGACTGGGACGCCAAGGACGCGAACATGGCGAGCTATCGATTCCTCGTCCAGCAGATAAGCGGATACTTCGAAGGGTGCGAGTTCCTTCACGTGCCAAGGGCCGACAACGACCAAGCAGATGCCCTAGCACGGATCGGCTCCACCCGACAAGCCATACCGACTAGCGTCTCCCTCCAGCTCCTCCTCAAGCCGTCCATCAAGCCGTCTCAAGAGTCGGATTCCATCTTTGTACCGCCTGCGCCAGATACAGCCGGATCTGACTGGAGAAATCCCGCAGGCGGCACGGGGACTTCGACAACTGGCCCGGGGACTGCCGTAGTCGCACCCGGCCCGGGGACTTCAGAACCCGGCCCAGGGACTGCAGCAGTCGGCCCGGGGACTGCAACGACACAAGAAGCGGTGGCCGACTCCAATTCAACGCCACCCAACCCACCCACCCGAGTCATGGTGGCCACATTAACAGAAGAAGAAGTCACAGCTCCGTCATGGGCCCAGCCCATCCTCAAGTTTCTAGTCAGCAGAAAGCTGCCGGCTGATGAGATCTCAGCAAGACTAGTGCAACGACGAGCCGCAGCATACACAATAATCAACAGAGAGCTTGTGAAGCGCAGCGTCACTGGAGTCTTCCAGCGTTGTGTCGAGCCAGAAAAAGGAGTGGCAATCCTCAAAGACATCCACCAAGGCGAATGCGGCCACCACGCAGCCTCAAGATCACTTGTGGCCAAGGCTTTCCGCCATGGTTTCTTCTGGCCGACTGCCTTGGAGGATGCTAAAGAAATAGCCAAGAGCTGCAGAGGATGCCAAGTTTTTAGCTCCAAGCAACACCTGCCGGCTTCTGCACTCAAGACCATTCCCCTCACCTGGCCTATTGCCGTCTGGGGACTGGACATGGTGGGCCCTTTCAAGACAGCCCGCGGCGGCTTGACACATCTACTGGTCGCTGTGGACAAGTTCACAAAGTGGATCAAAGCAAAGCCGATTAAGAAGCTGAACGGGCCGACTGCCGTGACATTCATCACCGACATCACTACTCGGTACGGCGTGCCGCACAACATCATCACCGACAATGGCACGAACTTCGCCAAAGGAGCCCTGGCACGTTTCTGCGCGACGCAGGGCATCCGACTGGACTTAGCGTCCGTTGCCCACCCGCAGTCAAACGGCCAGGTCGAGCGAGCAAATGGACTCATCCTCTCCGGCATCAAGCCCCGACTGGTTGTACCACTGGAACGATCGGCCGGCTGCTGGCTCGATGAGCTGCCGGCTGTCCTTTGGAGTCTGCGCACTACACCCAACAAATCAACCGGCTTCACTCCATTCTTCCTCATGTATGGTGCCGAGGCTGTCATCCCAACAGACATCGAGTTCGACTCGCCTCGGATCACCATGTACACGGAGGAGGAGGCCAAGGAAGCAAGAGAAGATGGCGTCGACCTACTGGAAGAAGGCCGGCTGTTAGCGCTCAGCCGGTCCGCCATCTACCAGCAAGGGCTGCGTCGCTACTACAACCGCAAGGTCAAGCCAAGATCCTTCCAAGAGGGCGACCTTGTGCTCCGGCTGATCCAGCGAACAGCCGGCCAGCACAAGCTCTCGGCCCCTTGGGAAGGCCCCTTCATCGTCAGCAAGGCACTCGGCAACGACTCCTACTACTTGATCGACGCGCAAAAAGCACGCAAGAGAGACGACTCCGGCAAGGAGTCGGAGCGACCATGGAACGCAAACCTCCTAAGACGATTTTACAGTTGAAAGCAGTATGTATCACGCTACCCTTTTTGTATTAAGTACAAACCAACAGCCCCCCCGAGCAGTACTCGGGGACTGCCTTTGTTTATCTATGAATGACAAGCGTCATATCCATGAATGTATTATTACATTTGAATTCTTGTCCGGCACCGGGCTCAACTAGTCGGCCCGGGGACTGGCCGCCTTGAGCTATATTGAAAGTTCTACCTAAAGTCAGAAAAGTAGTGTGCCGGCTCCCGAGTCCCCTCTTGTTGAAAGTCGCAGCTCGAAGAACCGACTATCCGACTAGCAAGAGGCAAGGCAGAAAGGATGCCCACACGAAAAATGGCTAGGGAGCAACGAACCTATATAGCAAAGAGACGGCCTCCAAACATGCCTGTCGGCTGTCAAAAACAGCCGGCTGGCTGGCTTCCTAAAAACTTAGCTTTAGTCCAGTAAAGCTTAAGTACTCCCCCCCATCGGCCAAGCACCCCTCCAGCTTCAGATTGCCGAGCAACTATTGGACTGGGGAGGCGGCATCCAAGGGAGGGCGGCAAAGGAAACAGCGGAAGGATAAAAAGCAAAGCACAAGGAAAGGCCAAATGCATGCATAAGTCATATATACACATAAAGCCCCCAACGGGTTGGCAACAGACATAAGTACGAATACACCCAGTGGGTGGAATTGTGCAGACTTAACCAAACTTTGTTCCAAAAGTAACTAGACAGGAAAACAAAAGATAGCAGACTAAGGCGCGATGCGGAGGCCGAGCTGGTCGGTGAAGGCGGCCTCGCCGGCTGAAGGGGTAGCCGCCTAGCGGGTCTCGGCTTGATCACCACCTACGGCAGGCGACGCACTCGCGCGCGACGTGGTGCTGGAGGTGCGGTCAGGCTGAGGCTGGCCGGCTGCTCCACCAGCCGGCTCGGCGTCTTCACCCTCCTCCTCCTCCTCTTCTTCACCCTCGTCGCTGGAGTCGATCTCCTCCGCCGAGTCTTCGCCATCCGCCGGGTTCAGACCGAACCACTCCTCCGGCTGGGCGACACCGTTGTCGTCCACCTCGGGGGAGAAGACGCTGGTGTCGGTATAGTCAGCGATTGCCGAAGCCCGCCGGATGATGGCCGACCGTGTCGGCTCCAGCTCCGTGTCGGCTTGCTGCCGCCAGGTAGCCAGCTAGTCTAGGCTCAGGCCGGGATACCAGGCCTTGACGAACTCCAGCGCCCGCCTGGCACCGGAGCGAGCCGCCGAGGCCTTCCAAGCTTCGAAGCGGCTGACTGCCACCTCCAGCCAGTCGGCAGTCCGACTGGGGGTGTGAGGAACCACTTGGCCGGGCCAGAGGGCGGCCAAGACCTGCGCCCCGGCTCGCTGAAGCCGGCGGAGCAGTCGGTGAGCCGGCTGGATACGGGCCTGGATCGCCAGAAGCTGTTCCTCCAACGAGCGGCCGGTGGTTGGCGAGATTTCAAAGCCAGCCTGCCTTCGCGCTTGGCGACGGGCCTCGATGGTCTGGTTGGCGGCAGTAGAATAGCCAGGGAAATACTCTGCGCAAGAAAGAAGAAGAAAGGAAGAAAAGAACACCAAAATCAGAAAACAAGCCAAAGTGGCAGATGGCAAGAAAGGACGAAGAGGTAGGCGGCTTACCGTCAACAAGATCTTCGATCTGGCCGTAGCCAGAGATCAGAGTCTGCCTGGCCTCAGCCCAGCCAGCCGCCTCCGTCTCGAACTCGGCCTGGAGAGTGGCTTCGCGGTCCTGCACAACCTTCAGGGCCGCCTTGTGGCCTTCCTCCTGGTCGGCCAACTTCTTGGCCAAGCGGTCGCGCTCCTGCACCAAGGCGGCGATCTCGGCATCCTTGGAACGAAGGGCAGTCTGGGACTCCCCCAGCTGTGCCCTCAGACTGGCATTGGCCGCTGCAGAGACGGCAGAAGAAGAAAGAACAGTAAGAAGAAGTCGTCAAGGAAGATCCGACCCGACTGCTCAGCAGTCGGCCCGAATCTCGGGGACTACACCCAGTGGGTGCGCTGACGCGCCCCCACATGAAACAAAGAATCAAGCACGTACCTCGGCTCTCAGTAAGGTCGGCGGTCTTCTGGGTCAGCTCCCGAGCCTGGGAGTTGAAGGCGGCCGCACGAAGATTGTGGTAGTCCTGCAAAATAGACAGAAGTATGGAGTAAGAACAAGAATAGCAAAGGCAAATCCTCCAAGGAGTTCCAAGCCGCCTGCTCAGCAGCCGACTCGGAACTCGGGGACTACACCCAGTGGGTGCGCTGACGCGCCCCCACGGAAGAAATCAAGATCAAGAGAAGCTAGATGGGAGGACTAACCCGGATGGCCGCCCGTGTCGCGAGAAACTCATCGGTGAACTGCCTCAGCGCCACGGCTTGGCCCTGGAGACGGGTCCGGACATCCTGCACAGCCACGTTCATCACGGCCGTCCCTCCGCCTGGCGTCCACCCTAAGGTTGCGCTAGCCACCTCCGCATCCTGGGCCGACGAGCTGGAGCCCACGGCCGGCTGTGGCTCCGACGCGGCCTTCTGTGGCTCCGACGCGGCCTTCCCCGCGCGTTGGCTCGGCGGCGTTCGGACCGCCATCTGAGTCCTCACAGCCGGCTCGCCCCCGCCGACTGTGTAGGCGGCTGATCTGGCCGGCCGCCTTGAGCCGCCCCAGTCGGCGGGGTCGGCACCGGCGCCCTCTCCAGGATGATTACGTCGTCGTCTCTTCCCGGCCCTGGCTGGTCACGGCTGGCTCCTTCTGGCGAGGGCTCCATGGAACCCGGCGCCGCAACGCGCAGAGGAGTGACCATCAAGACCTCCCCCGCTGCTTCTGCGGCTGCAGCCTCCGCTTGGGCCCTGGCAGCAGCGTCGGCGAGCACCTTCGCCGCTTCCTCCTCTAGAGCCGCCTGAGCGGCGGCCGCCTTCCGTGCCTCCGCCTCTCGCACCTCCCGTTCAGCCCGCGCCTCCCGCGCGTTCCGTTCTGTCGCCTCCTGAAGATCGGCACGGGGGTCCACGCGGCGAGTGGTACTCCCAGACCCCCTTGGCGACTCGACGACGGAGCCGGCAGCCGCCCGCTCAAGCGACAACGGAGCTCTGATCATTTGGAGAAAAAAGACAAGGTTTCAGGAACCACCAAAGAAAAGAAAGAAAAAGAGTACACAAAGGAAAATTTGGACTTACGCCGACACGGTCTGCGGTTGCTTCATCGCCTTGCGGAAGCGAGCCGCCTTCGCGGCCGCCTCTTCCCGCCTGGTGGCGGCCGCCCCGCCCCTGGGTTTTTTTGTCCGACTGCCAAACAGACCCTGGGCGGCGCGACGCTTCTGCCCTCCGCCCCGAGCAGGCAGTGCAGCGGAGGAGCCCGCGCCACGCCCAGAAGCCGGCTGGCGGCGCGGGGCGACCTCAGCTTCGTCTTCGTCCGGCCAGTCGTCGAAGGTGACTCCGAGCCCGGAGCTGCCTGCTTCGCCGCCGGCTTGGCCGCCACCCGGCTCGATGTTGTCGTCCATGCCGGCCGCCCCCAGGTCGGGGTCCTCCAGATCGTGTTCCGTCCGGTCGGGGACGAATCGACGCTCCGTGTCTGACCCGCTGGCCGGCCGAAGAAGAGGACTCTGTCAAAGAACAAGCCGACTAAGTTAGAGTCGGCCAAGAGGAACTCGGCAACAAAGTTGAGAGAAAAAGAAGACACAGGGAGAGCATACCGTGGGCGGTGGATTGGCTCGGCTGTATGGCTCCTTGCCGAATTGCCACTCTTCGGAGAGCTTGCAATTCGCAAGGTAGTTCACCATATAGGCGACCTCCTCGTGCGGCATGTCCTTGGTGCACATCCGGCTCGGATCGAGCTGGCCGCTCATCTGACAGATCAGATGAGGACGGCTCTGGAGCGGAAGAACCTGGCGCGTGACGAAGGCGGCCAGAAGGTCAGCCCCCGTCAAGCCCTCCGACTGGGTCATCACTCGCACTCGGGCGACGGCTGCGGACCCGGCCGGCGTCAGAGTCACAGCCCGGAAGGACCACTGGGGCCGCCTGCCCGCCGGTGGGCCGGCTACGTAAGCCGGCAGGTTGATGTAGTCGCCCCGTGGGGCGATGTTCCGCACGTAGAAGTACGACTTCTGCCACTTCTTCACCGATTGGATCAGCGGGATGACGGGGAAGGGGTTGTCGGCGACCGACCTCCGCGACGCGATGAAGGCGCCAGTCTGAGCCGGCACGCCCTGCATGCGCGTGCCCAGCTTGGACTGGAAGAACTCCCCCCAGAGCTCGAGGGTGGGGAGGACGCCGAGGTAGCCCTCGCACAGGGTGACGAAGGCCGACAGCAGCACCACCGCATTCGGGGTGAGGTGGTGCGGCTAGAGCTGATAGAATTCGAGCCAGGAGTGGAAGAAGGCGCTCACCGGAAGGCCGATGCCGCGCAAGAAGTGCGAGCGGAAGACCACCCGCTCGCCCTCCTGCAGCTCCGGGGTGATTTCCTTCGCCGGCGCGAGGCGGACCTCCACCTTGTCCGCGCTGGGCAGCCGCCGCGTGTTGCGGAGGAACTCGACGTGGTCGTCGTGGACGTTGGAGCCGTCCCAATCCCCGCCATGCTGCTCCGTGGTGGGAGGCATGGCGAAAACAAGCGCGGCGGCGGAGGAATGCGTAGCGGAAGAGCGCGGCGGCGGGGCGCTGTCGCAAGAGCGGGAGAGCGAAGAAGATGGTGGAGGTAGGAGGAGCGTGCGAGGGCCTGCCGCCCTCCACCTCCCCCTACTTATAGCTTCGCAAGGCAGGATCGGGGAAGCCGAACGTGGGGGGAGTCGTGGGATTAACTGCACCCACTCCCCCCACGCCTCGCGATTATTGCGCATAAATGCGAGCCGAAACTGCCGCACGGGACGTGCGGACGGTTTCGGGATGTAGACAATCCGCGCCTGGGCCAGGGCGCGGACGTGGCGGGCCCCCTCCCTGTGGCGACGTCCCGTGACGCGCATGGGCTGGCAGGCTTTCCGGCCGAGAAGGGCCACGTCGTTCGCAGACGGCCGGCGGCCAGCCCGCGGCCCGGCGCACGCACTGGCGGCCTCCCGCCATCCGACTTCGGAAGATTTCGACCCAGGCGGCACGCCTGACCAAGGCCAGCTCCCAGCTGCCGGCTTGCTAAGATGGGAAGCTGATCGAGCTTCTCAACTCCTACTCAACCTCGAAGCCCAATCAGCTTCGGGGACTACTGTCGGAGTAAATGACCACGGGTAGCCTAACCGACTACCCCTGGCTCTTCAGAAAAATTATCAGGCCTTTGGGCCTCCTAACGCTCCACGCATTGGATCCCCTTCCCTGGCCGGCTACCTCTGAAGCCGACTCACGGAAGGCGGCCCAGCCTCATGCGACCTCCCTCCCAAAGACAACCGCAGGGTGGCCGACTCCAAGAAGCCGGCTTCAAAGAGCGCCGACTCCAAGAAGCCGGCCGAGACCACAACCACCAAAGCTACTCCCACATAACGGTGACAAGATGGGGTGTGGCCACAGTGCGGCCCACTACCCCCGAAGCCCGAGGCGGGCATGGCTACAGGAGGCCGTATGGGACGGCCGCCTCCCGTGCGGCTCGGCACTGTAGCCATGCTAGCCTCAACGTCATCCGCGACAGACTCCCGTACGGCCCACGGGCGGCGGGCCCCTTCGGCTAGAGAGAGGCGTGAAGGCGGCCCGGCCTTTCCCAGTCGGCGAAGGGCGTAGCCGGCCCCCAGAAGCCGGCTACTCCCTTCCTCGAAGCAGGAGCCCCATTAAGGAGACAAGACGAGGTAAGGCTACAGTGAGAGCCCCCGAGGCGGCCCACTATAGCCACGCTTACCTCGACAAAGCCCTCGTCATCAGAGGCGAGGCTACAGTGAGCAGCCGCCGACAAGACCCTGGGCAGTGGGGCCGGCCTGTCGACCAAGAAGCCGGCAGCTGGCGGGACCCCCAGTCGGCGGGACCCAACAGCCGGCGGAGAAGCCGGTGAGCGTAGACAGTGACGGCTGGGACCAGTGCCCAGCCGGATTACCATTGTACCCCCGGGGGGTAGGCCTATATAAACCCCCCGGAGCACCCATGCAAAGGGTTGGCTTCGAAGCATAGCACACACACCACAGATAGAGAGAAGAGAGAGCTAGCCTTGTTCTTCTTCTCCCTTGAACCCAACAGCTCTAGGAGCGATTGTAGCTACTTTCACCGATATAGTGATCATGCGGAGACCCCGCAGAGCAGGACTAGGGGTGTTATCTCCTTGGAGAGCCCCGAACCTGGGTAAGATCCGCCGGCGTGCATGTCTTCGCCTCATCCCGTTTCCAGGCACCGGCGACGTCTTATTGGCACCCACAATGATAAGCCATCCGTTGGCATATGTCGCACCAACCACCCGACACATATATAATTATAAAAATAGAGTTTTTTTAATAGAGTATAGACGAGTTGGTGATGATGGTGTGCCTGCCATCTTGCAATATAGGCCGTCCGATTTATATCTGACGGATAGGAAGGAAACTAAGGCAATTTTGCAAAAGGTACCCACACACCTCTCCACATTTGCAAATAAGGCCTCCCCTTGTTCATCGTTTTCTGTCACAAGATAAAATACTCATACAAATGCATCTTGATGTTACGTGCAACGTACGGGCATTATGGGGGTTCAGCTGAGAATATAATACTCAGACAGGCTCACAGTTCTGGACTTTGTGCCACAGTCCGGTGGGCCTGCATGTTTGGGGGCCCATGTGTTCTACCTCAGCGCTTTTCATATTGCAAGCGATCGGTACGGCGCTGGTTTTAGATGCTGTCGCAAGGCGAATACACAAAATTGAATAAAGCACGACAACTGTTGGAGTGAAATCGAACGACAGTTCCTAACCAGCAATCAGAGTTGCAATTCTATCAACGATATACCATGTGATAAATAATACTATCGTACTACTTATACACACAGGACACTTGTTTCACCATGCCAGATTATTACATCAAAATCTCTCGGAGGATAGATCAGTTCGGCAGTTGCGTGCTGCTATTGAAGAATTTCAAAGTTGATTTGGACCAGCTCTCCTTGCCGAGAAAGTTCAATTTTGACATCATCCCCTACCACAAGCTATGATTTAGATTTGAACCTTGACCATCCTTTAGCATCAATCATCATGCGACCATCCTTTGTACATACGGTATATTGAGCAGGTTCATTCACACCAAGGCTGCGCATGGTAAGAGAAACTTGGCCACGGTCGCCCGGATTGTTGAACGACTCCCTCGTTGCTCATAGGAATTCTCTGTTTGCAAACAAGAAGACATACACAAACAGTTATATCAACACAGTGAATCATGTGAAACAACATGGAAAGAAAAAAGAACGAAGCACTTGGGCGGCCAATGCTTACCAAGAAGGTGGACATGTCGGTTTTTGTAAGGACTTTGGTATATGAAGTGCGAACTGCAGCCTAGTCTGTTGCCGGTGCAACTGCTCATTCGATTGCCGCTGCACGGGCCGGAGCAGATGCAAGTGCAAGTGTTGGTGCAGGTGCCGAAGCCATTGCTGGTGCCCGTGCCGGTGTGACTGGTAGTGCCGCTGCTGCTGCTGCCGGAGATGGTGCTCCTTGTACAGCTGGTGCCGGTGTCGGGGCAGGTGCCGGTGTCGATGCCCGATCCTCTGGTAGATCAGCCTGATCCACTGACGCGGTCGGCGCCCAATCCTCAACTGGATCAGAATGAGCTGCTGCCGCTGTCAGTGCTAGAGCAACTGTCAGTGCTCGATCCGTTGCTAAAGGTGGTACCGATGTGCGAGACAGCGGTGATCGTGTCTGGTCTGCTATGATCAGCTTTCTAACTTGACTAGGCTTCGTGACCGTGATCCTGCTTTTTTCTTCATTTCTTTTAAACGCAAGAAGGACTAATTGTGGCGTGTTTGTTAAACCAAACTGCAGTTCATCATAGGGATTCAGCTTGTACTCAGACAACAGACTGATCCAGTTTTTTCTAGTAATATAAGTGATGGACAGTGCCTTCGTTACTGACATGACATAAGAAGTGAAACCTGCAAAAATAGCCATCGTAGAGCAAACCAAACGGTTTATTCTATGATGAATGTCACATGGCAAAACCTGCATCATAAAATTGCAGCAAAAGAAAGAAAACATGACATTAAATCAATAAGATTTAGACAGTAAATCAATAAGATTTACTTGATGTGACACGAGTGAATCCTTACCAGGAAATCACTATGTTGAAGAACTAAAGAGAAGATTGATCGTCGAACTACGCGTGGCATGCAGGGCCCCTGCCTACTCCCACAAGCAGGACAGTCCAAAGGTCCTGACAAATCGTATCGACCAAACATCCAAGGGACTCGAAATTCTGGTGGGTGCGATAAACCCTGCAATGCATACATATATTGGAGTGTAACCATATTTGATAAACCGTCCTCACAAAAAAGATGATCCGGATACTTCAAAATATACAGACTAAATTGAGTGGACAAACATTAACATATGTTGTTCTCAGGACTCACCACACACCAAAAGTGGCAGTACTAAAGAATACAGGTTCACAAACACAAATCAAGTACTGAACAATAGTACTTACTACAGACAAGCAAAGTTGCACTAATTAAACTCTGCAGACTATTTCTTGCCACTGACCTACGGGATGAACCCCGCATAACTGACTAGGCCATGGACTTCGTGAGAGATGTCTACCGGCACCATCACCATCTCGTCAACCTTGGAGAACCTAACAGAGTGGTCTTTCCACTCATAAACATGACGATGAAGACAAGCCACATCAGATTTGTCAGGAAGATTTACAAGAACCACTTCGTAATTGAAGGCATAGCCAGGAAATTGTTGTGGTCAAGTACAGCCTCGAGAACACGCCTGACAACAATGCTACAGGAAAACACTAGTTCAGGACACGTGGCGACAAGGACACAGCAGCTGGATAGTTTAGCAGTAGAACTCATCCTCAGGTCTTCCAGTTCACATGGCACGACTTTGAGAACTTCATCTCCACCGCGGACCTGGTTCTAATTCAAAATGAAACTAAATATTTTATTACTACCACCGTTCAGAAATATAAGATGATTTTCGATATTATACTCCATATATGACTACATATATGCACAGAAATGAGTGAACAAAGACACTAGAACATGTCTTCAAAGGCCTGAGAGCAGAGGGATTACTTGCAATATCCATAACACAAGTTACCGAGGCAAATATACCTCTTCAAAGGTAGCATTGATGTTCATAAAGTAGTTGAAAGTAATCTATAAGAAGTCAGTGTCAACCTCTCGCATGTTTTGGTCAAAAGAGGAATTAGAACCATCATTTGGCACACAAAAATCACATGCAAGATCACCCAGAAAGTTGTACTACTAGTACTAGTACTGCATGTTAGATGAAAAAACACAATCAAGATCGAGAAAAAGATCGTCAAGAACAGATATTACCTGGACTTGCTTAATGAGGGATCCCGGAGAGGGGGGCTTGGACGGGGCGATGACTTTGAGCTCGTCTGCGGTAGTCTCGGCGGGGTGCTTGCGCTTCTTCGTACCATGAGCCTCGACGGTTTTGGCCAGAGCCATAGACATCACTTCGGCCGATGCTCCAGCGTCCATCAAGAAACTGTCAAATAGAAATAAAAGAAAAGAAACCATAATCATAGACCCAAAAGAAGAACAGAGAGGGAGTTATAGGATCAGTCTCGGGGTTGCAAGACCGGGCCTTGGCCAGAGTCAACACCATTGATGCGCTCCGCTTTCCTTCTTTGGGAGTGAAGAACAATGGCAGAAGCAGGTCGGGGTTTTCTTGAAGAAATGAGGAACAAGATGAGGGAGAAGTGAGTGGGGGTTTTCTTCAAGAGAGGAAGCTGAGAGAGAAGAGTGAAATGATGGTTGCTTCGTCCGTCCAACTTACTACTGGAAAGGAGGGAGTTTTGTGATTTGATGGCTCATTGGGCATTACTGCGGCGCTTCGATCGGGGTAGTCTACCGTACAGTTGGGCTCTCTACTACGGAATAATTTAGTGCATGGCTTGTGGACCCCGTTGCTGGCTGTCCCACACGCCAGCGAAAGTGAGTAGCAAGGTTCCCGACGACCGTGGAGGAGGATCCGCACGGTAGAGCGTGTCCACTATTTTTCTGAAGAAGAATCATTGATTACAGCAAGCGTTTCCACTCTTACGACGGAGGAGTGCGAAGCACAGCAGCCACTTGAACATACACAATGCTCCTACTACTAGGCATGTGCAGTGGTTCATACATCAGTACTACATAATCTTGTTGCTAGTGTAGTAAGATATGACGATAACAAATGATGTTGTGCGCATGTCAACTATATGAACAGTAATGTAGTAACATAGTACCGCTTTTTCGACTGTCCGGTCGAGAATGAACGGTGAGATCAATGTTAACAGAACTAGGTCTGCAGCGCACGGAGAGTACGGTGCTACAGTACTCCACGAAACATGAACCATATGAAGCACGAATCAGTGTTAGGAAGGGTGTATGAAGGGTGCACGGGATAGGAACAAAAGTTCCCTTCTCGACCCACTTTTGGGTGTTTGGCAGAGTGCATGAAGGGTGCATGAGTCCACACTAGTAGGTTAACAGAAATACACAAAGAGGGAACAACTGTATTGAGATGAGAATGCAACCAAACACACCCACACGCTTTGTGCTACAGTGACTGATCTGCACCGTCTGAGTTTGATCCAATGGTCATGTTGCGCCGAGACATGGATATGCCCATGCAGAGGGCGCCTAAACACCACCGAAGTCCCTCTACTTCTCGAGGCGCACGACGTTGGTGATGCAGGGTGCAACCGCCCGCAGAGCCCGCTCCCGATCGACGGGAGCCAGCTCGTCAAAGACGGCGTCCAATGGCACAAATGGATTCCGGTGACGGAGCCCTGAGAGGATTCGCCCAGCAACGGCGATGGCAGCCCGCAACCCCTCCTTGTCCAGCTCTGCCCCCATCATCGCGCAGAGACGGCTCAGCTCCTCGGAGATATAGGTGAAGAAGGAGACCAGGTCAGGAAGTCACAGCTCGTTGAAGTCGACGGGGTGGTCGAACGGGTTTAGCCCGACGGCCGGCATGGTCGCGCTGGCACGACGGTAGGCATCGCGTAGCCGCAACACGTGCGTGGCAACTTGGTCCACCAAGTGGCTGAGGCGATCCTGGACCTCGTCACGATCGGCCCGCTCGCGCTCCAGCCGGCTCCCCTGACAGCCTATCGTATCTCCCGCTCTCTGCAGCAACGCCGCCGATGCCTCGAGCATCTTTGTGGTGGATGCCTGCCGCTTTTGAAGGTCCGTGAACTCCCGCACATAACGGAGGAGCATGGCACTCCTCTCCTCCTGGAGCTCACGGAGCTCCACGTCCTTGACCCTGAGCTCCGCATCCTTGGCCTGGAGCTCCTGCGTCAGGCGCCTCACCTCAGACTCCATGATCTGCTGCGCCGCCATGGCACCAGGTAGAAGCAATGGGGAGAGGAAGCAAAGGGGGCGAAACGGCTGAAAGGCAATGCAATCTACGGCGGAGGGATCCAGCCGAGGAGTGGGGAATATTTTGGTTTTCACCATGGGAAAACACCAGTCGACGACTTCTCACATCAGGGAGCAGTGGGTTTTACAGGCGAAGTCATCGTGACTAATTGCTGCCGCGCCTGCTCCCGTCAATGAAAAAATAAAAAATCCTGCCGCGCCTGCTCCCGTCAATCAAAAAATTAAAAATCCTGCCGCACCCAAACACCAGAGCAACGGTGCGGTGGATATTTAAATTTACCTGCCGGCAAGGAGATAAAAAAGGGGTGAAAAAACAAATGTGGCGGCGGCCTAGCTAATCGGTCACACTAGCCCAACTAGCTAGCCACCGTGCTTCACTCATGTACTCGGCGGGAAAGGTGGTCTTTCATGATTTGACGACTCATTTACTTGCTTTGGCACTACGACTGAGGAGGACCCAGAAAACGCGCGGTAGGGCGTCCCACGTCTCGGTAAGGAAGAATATATGCGTGCACCACCCGGGAGGACCCCGAAACCGCGCGGTAGGGTGTTCCACGTCTCGGCACGGAGGAAAAATGTGCGTGTAAAAATATACTGTATCAGACGTAGTACCTATGGTTCGACCTCGGGACCCAGCTAGTCGGTCGAAAACACCCCACTAGCCACATAGCTTCATCATGCTAACGTGGCACGGAGGATAGGTGTGGTTAGCTCCGTCTCGACCAGCCACACCGTCTCTTGTTCTAGGCGATTCTTCTATTTTCCAAGCTTTTTTTAGTTATAATAACACCACGGCAAGCTAGGACCGCTCTTCGTGTGTGCCCGTGCGTCTAAAGGCTAGACGATGGAGAGGAGAGAGAGATCGCCAGACCTTGGACCCACCAGTAAGTGAGTCAACGGTCATGCACGTGTTGATGAGGCACTCCCTCTACTCTACTCAACGTAATACTGTATAAAATCATGTTATGGGACAAAGCCAACAACTGTTGTTGTTTCAGGCTATCGACTTAGGCTTTGTAGTCCAGGTTGCCATTTCAAATCTCGTCTTTCAGATTTGTTAGTTTTAGGTCCAAAGTTGATCAATGACAAGTGGGACCCCCGTGTGTTCTTCCGATATTTCAGTGTAGGATTGTTTTTTGAACAAACACTTTGCGCGGTTAGACAAGTAACGGAATGACTTGCACGTATTTTGCAAGTTTACGAAAAAATGACAGCGGCATAGAATATCACATCCACCCCGCAACTTAGATGCTATGGTGATACGAGTTTTTACATCGTTGGAAGTGAAATCCAATGGCTTGGGAGTAGTCTTTATAATTATGCGCAATTTCCAAACTCTCCAAAGGTTTTTTTGCAAATAAAACATTCAAGCCTCGTGTGTGCCGCTGCATCTTGGATCCAACGGCTCCCCATTGCTCATATTAGGCGCTCCCCGTAGCTTAATTAGCTGCTACGGTGATACGAGCATCTAGGTCATATGATCCGTGATCAGATGGCACATGCGTAGTACTTGTACTTTCTGTGCAATTCCCAAACTCTCTCAGCCATATATTGCAAAAACATTCAGACCTCCTACTGTGGGCCGTTAGATCTCCGTGAACTCGTATCACCATAGAATCTACGGTGCGGGAGCACCTCATATTCTACCATGCGAGAAAACATCAGGTGCTCTCGCAGCTTGGATGC
Organism: Aegilops tauschii subsp. strangulata; assembly: GCF_002575655.3. Classification (NCBI taxonomy): domain Eukaryota; kingdom Viridiplantae; phylum Streptophyta; class Magnoliopsida; order Poales; family Poaceae; genus Aegilops; species Aegilops tauschii. The sequence goes on from NC_053039.3 coordinate 362,859,570, forward strand.
TACGGTGATACGAGCTTAGAGGTCGTTTGATCTGAGATCCAATGGCATCTGAGCAGTCTTTGTGCTTGTAAGCAGTGGCCGAACTCTTTGTGGGCTTTTCTGCAATAAACCATTCGAACCACCGAGGAGTTGTTGGGTCACAAATCCAACGGCTCCGAAGAGCTTGTATCACCAAAGCATCTAAGGTGTGGTAGCACATGATATTCTTACATATAGGAGAATATGATGTCCTCCTTCATCTTAGATGCTACGGTGATACGAGCTTCGAGGTCATTGGATATGGGATCCAAGGGCATCTGAGTAGTTTTTGTACAAATTGTGTGCAATTCTCAAACTCATTAAGGGTTCCTGTAAAAATATTAAGACATCTTGTGAGCTGCTATATCTCAGATGTACAAGCTCCAAGCAACTCGTATCAGCATATAGCATCTAAGGTGTGTGGGCACATGATATTCTCCCGGGGAGGAGGGGGGTGCACAACCAATCGGTGTTTGGAAGGGTGGGGACAAATATAACCTAAACAATCCTAAACAGAGCTTCATAATTTTATCTAAGGTCGAGGGGTTAACCCCCAACAATCTAGATAGCTCCGCCTAAACACAACATTTGCATGTACTGTAGTACTAGACTTAATATTCATGTTTCAGTTTCCTGTTCATTTTAAATATTGAATCGAGGACCAAGAATGTCTTACATTTTACTCCCTTCGTTCCTAAATATTAGTCTTGTTAGAGATTTCAAATGGACTGCCACATACGGATGTATATAGACATATTTTAGAGTGTAGATTCATTCATTTTGCTCCGTATGTTGTCACTTGTTCAAATCTCTAAAAGACTAATATTTAGGAACAGAAGGAGTATTTTTGAATTCGTGTCATACACGCATGGTTTGGAAAAATAGATGCACTATACTTATTGGATTGTTGTTGTGTTCGTGTGTGTGTGTGTGTGGTCATATGCTTGATACATACAGAGTTTTCTCACCACCATATTGTTCATCTTTAAAAAAATTTAATTTGCAATGAAAAACATACGAGGGATACCATGAAATGTGAAATCCACGTTGAGATCACTATATCCCAAACTCACTCTAATTCAAGAACTCGTCATAAATCAATTACCACGTCGAGATTACTATTTGCAAGGAAAATACGGGCATTGTAATACACATAGATTCGTTCGGCAATTTAAAAGATTCCTTTCATATTCTCGAATGGTAGGACCCAACGGCGTACCAGCCAGACCTTGGCTCGCGTTGACCCTCAAAAAAGGGCTCGTGTCCTTCTGGTGGCATGCGTGGTATGCACATTAGGCAACGCCAACCAGTCGAGCCTCCGTGTTTCGAGTCGAAATATCTGGTGGCCAGAATTCTAGCCCTAGGAAATTCCCCTCATGTCCTCGGTCCATAATGACTACCGATGAACAATGGAGGGATGATTTAGTAACTAGACAACTTTACCTACCGTGCCGAGCACGGTTCAATTCCCTCGGTCGCCGCTCCCCAAGGTCACCCATCAACTCCACACTACTACTACACAAGGATGAGCACAGAATTGAGCCCATTTGTTCGTGCCTAGTACTTGAGTTAATATATCAGGGACCCCTCAAAAAAATAGTTAATATATTAGGCAATGCACTGGTATGGACGGATTATCCTTGTACTCTGCATATATAACTTGTCTGAAGTCTAACTAAGAAAAATGTTTAACCAAATCCTTTCTTAAGAAATACAACAGGATAGATGTATCGCTTGAAAATTTATTGCATGACGCAGGTTATGATATTGTTTTGAATCCTGGATTTTAAATTTCAGAAAATCCAAAAGTGACCAGAAATTCATGAAACTGAGCATGGTCACGTGATATGGCACAAATATTCCTTCATAATTTTTTCTTCAATTTCAGACAAGTTGCACAAATGAAGAGCCAAGGTATTTTGGAACAAAGGCCTGTCACGTTAAGGCGAACGCTTTCACTATTGAAACCGTGGGCGTTTACATGCCGCCACGAGTCCCACTTCTCATCGGCAGGTGCCGTCCGAGCAAGCGTGTGAGTCGACAAGAGGCGTGCGAGCAGACAGCTGCGCCGGCTGATAGGGAGGCGTGTGAGCTGACCGCTGCGCAGGCACACCGGGAGGTGAGCCCTTTGACCAGGCTCCGCCGCCCACCTTCGTCCCAACTGCTCCCACTTTTAATGTCGCCGGCGCCTGACACGTATTGTATTGTTGCCATCGAGGATAAAAAGATGGGGTTTATATCATATTGCTTGAGTTTATCCCTCTACATCATGTCATCTTGCTTAAAGCATTACTCCATTCTTATGAACTTAATAATCTAGATGCATGATGGATAACGGTCAATGTGTGGAGTAATAGTAGTAGATGCAGAATCGTTTCGGTCTACTTGACATGGACGTGATGCCTACGTTTATGATCATGCCTAGATATTCTCATAACTATGCGTTTTTCTATCAATTGCTTGGCAGTAATTTGTTCACCCACCATAATATATGCTATCTTGAGAGAAGCCACTAGTGAAACCTATGGCCCCGGGTCTATTTTACATCATATTAGTTTCCCGTCAACTAACCATTTCTATCGCCGTCTATTTTGCAATCTTTACTTTCCAATCTATACAACAAAAATACCAAAAATATTTATCTTATTATCTTTATCAGATCTCACTTTTGCAAGTGGCCGTGAAGGGATTGACAACGCCTTTATCTCGTTGGTTGCAAGGTTCTTGATTGTTTGTGCAGGTACTAGGCGACTTGCGTGTAGTCTCCTACTGGATTGATACCTTGGTTCTCAAAAACTGAGGGAAATACTTACGCTACTTTGCTGCATCACCCTTACCTCTTCAAGGGAAAACCAACGCATGCTCAAGAGGTAGCAAGAAGGATTTCTGGCGCCGTTGCCGGGGAGATCTACGCCAAGTCATGACATACCAAGTACCCATCACAAACTCTTCTCCCTCGCATTACATTATTTGCCATTTGCCTCTTGTTTTCCTCTCCCCCACTTCACCTTTGCCATTTTATTCTCCCTTTTTTCCGTTCGTCTCTTTTTCCTTGCTTCGTGTGTTCTTGAGTGTTAGTGTGCCCGGTTTGCTTTGATGGCTCTACCAAAAAGCGTTGATCCTCACCTTAGAAGGTTGGAAGAAATTGAAAACAATGTTAGAAGCTTTATGTCTCTACAATCTGAGCAGAATAATTTCTTCAGAAATGAGCTTAAAGAACAGAAAAGTTTTATGGAGTACATTAATAAAGAGCTCGATGATATGTCTAAAGAATTGTTGGTTTGAAATCTCAGTTTGCTCGTCTTGAGAACTTAATAGCCCAAATTTCGGATAAGCAAGCGACCTTAGTTAATAAGATGGCCGCTAAATCGGAAGATCTAGATAATAATAATGATGATGATCTAAAAGTGATTGATGTGTATCCTATTAAATCTTTGTTTTCCAATATGAATCTTGATAAATATGGGACTAGAGATGAGTCAACTTTAGTTAGAAGCCGTCCCAATGATTCGGGGTTTTTAGATCTTGATGCAAAAATTGATAAAAGTGGGATTGAAGAGGTCAAAACTTTACATAGCAATGAACCCACTATTTTGGGTTTCAAGGAATTTAATTATGATAATTGCTCTTTGATAGATTGTATTTCCTTGTTGCAATCCGTGTTAAATTCTCCTCATGCTTATGATCAAAATAAAGCTTTTACTAAAAATATTGTTGATGCTTTAATGCAATCTTATGAAGAAAAACTTGTATTAGAAGTTTCTATCCCTAGAAAACTACATGATGAGTGGGAACGTACTATTAAAATTAATATTAAACATCATGAATGCTATGCTTTATGTGATTTGGGTGCTAGTGTTTCCACGATTCCAAAAACTTTGTGTGATGTGTTAGGTTTCCGTGAATTTGATGATTGTTCTTTAAATTTGCACCTTGTGGATTCCACCATTAAGAAACCTATGGGAAGGATTAATGATGTTCTTATAGTTGCAAATAGGAATTATGTGCCAGTGGATTTCATTGTTCTTGATATAGAATGCAATCCTACATGTCCTATTATTCTTGGTAGACCTTTCCTTAGAACGATTGGTGCAATTATTGATATGAAAGAAGGAAATATTAGATTCCAATTTCCATTAAGGAAAGGCATGGAACACTTTCCTAGGAAGAACATTAAATTACCTTATGAATCTATTATGAGAGCCACTTATGGATTGCCTACCAAAGATGGCAATACCTAGATATATTCTTGTTTTTATGCCTAGCTAGGGGCGTTAAACAATAGCGCTTGTTGGGAGGCAACCCAATTTTATTTTTGTTCCTGTTTAGTAATAAATAATTCATCATACTACTTCTATGATTGTGTTTTTTCATTTTTTAATTAGTATTTGTGCTAAGTAAAGCCTTTAGGATCTTCTTGGATTATAGTTGTTTGATCTTGCTGTAAAAGACAGAAACTTTGCGCTCACGAAAATAATTTTCATAAATCACAGAAAAGATCTTTTACCATGATTCTTTTTGCAGTAGATTAATATACAAATTACCCTGGTCTTCCTAATTTGGTAGAATTTGTGGAGTTCCATAAGTATTCGCAAGTTACAGATTGCTACAAACTGTTCTGTTTTTGACAGATTCTGTTTTTCGTGTGTTGTTTGCTTATTTTGATGAACCTATGGCTAGTCTCGGGGGGTATGAACCATAGAGAAGTTGGAATACAGTAGGTTTAACACCAATATAAATAAAGAATGAGTTAATTACAGTACCTTAAAGTGGTGATTTGTTTTCTTATACTAACGAAGCTCAAGAGATTTTCTGTTTAGTTTTGTGTTGTGAAGTTTTCAAGTTTCTGGGTAAAGATTCGACGGATTTTGGAATAAGGAGTGGCAAGAGCCTAAGCTTGGGGATGCCCAAGGCACCCCAAGGTAAATTTCAAGGACAACCAAAAGCCTAAGCTTGGGGATGCCCCGAAGTCATCCCCTCTTTCGTCTTCATCTATCGGTAACTTTACTTGAGGCTATATTTTTATTCACCACATGATATGTGTTTTGCTTGGAGCGTCTTGTATGATTTGAGTCTTTGCTTTTTAGTTTACCACAATCATCCTTGCTGTACACACCTTTTGGAGAGACACACATGAATCGGAATTTATTAGAATACTCTATGTGCTTCACTTATATCTTTTGAGCTAGATAAATTTTGCTGTAGTGCTTTACTTATCCTTTTTCAGAGCACGGTAGTGGTTTTATTTTGTAGAAATTATTGATCTCTCACTCTTTACTTATATTATTTTGAGAGTCTTTTAGAACATCATGGTAATTTGCTTTGGCTATAAAATTAGTCCTAATATGATAGGCATCCAAGATGGGTATAATAAAAACCTTCATATAGAGTGCATTAAATACTATGAGAAGTTTGATACTTGATAGTTTTTTTGAGATATAAATGTGGTAATATTAGAGTTGTGCTAGTTGAGTAATTGTGGAATTGAGAAATACTTGTGTTGAGGTTGGCAAGTCCCGTAGCATGCACGTATGGTAACCGTTGTGTGAGAAATTTGAAGCATGAGGTGTTTCTTTGATTGCCTTCCTTATGTGTGGAGGTCGGGATCGCGCGATGGTTAACTCCTACCAAACCTTCCCCTAGGAGATTGCGCGTAGTGCTTGGTTTTGATGACTTGTAGATTTTTGCAATAAGTATGTGAGTTCTTTATGACTAATGTTGAGTCCATGGATTATTTTTTACGCACTCTCACCCTCCCATCATTGCTAGCCTCTTCGGTACCGTGCATTGCCCTTTCTCACCTTGAGAGTTGGTGCAAACTTCGCCGATGCATCCAAACCCCGTGGTATGATACGCTTTATCACACATAAACCTCCTTATATCTTCCTCAAAACAGCCACCATACCTACTTATTATGGCATTTCCATAGCCATCCCGAGATATATTGCCATGCAACTTTCCACCGTTCCATTTATTATGACACGCTCCATCATTGTCATATTGCTTTGCATGATCATGTAGTTGACATTGTATTTGTGGCAATTCCACCTTCATAATTCTTTCATACATGTCACTCTTGATTCATTGCACATCCCGGTACACCGCCGGAGGCATTCACATAGAGTCATATTTTGTTCTAAGTATCGAGTTGTAATTCTTGAGTTGTAAGTAATTAAAAGTGTGATGATTTTCATTATTAGAGCATTCTCCCATGTGAGGAAAGGATGATGGAGACTATGATTCCCCCACAAGTCGGGATGAGACTCCGGACAAAAATAAAATAAAATAAAAAAAGGAGGCCAAAGAAGCCCAAATAAAAAAAGAGGCCAAAGAAGCCCAAATAAAAAATGAGAGAAAAAGAGAGAAGGGGCAATGTTACTATCCTTTTTCCACACTTGTGCTTCAAAGTAGCACCATGATCTTCATGATAGAGAGTCTCTTATTTTGTCACTTTCATATACTAGTGGGAATTTTTCATTATAGAACTTGGCTTGTATATTCCAATGATGGGCTTCCTCAAAATGCCCTAGGTCTCGTGAGCAAGCAAATTGGATGCACACCCACTTAGTTTCTTTTGTTGAGCTTTCATACATTTATAGCTCTAGTGCATCCGTTGCATTGCAATCCCTACTCCTCGCATTGACATCAATTGACGGGCATCTCCATAGCCCGTTGATTAGCCGCGTCAATGTGAGACTTTCTCGTTTTTTGTCTTCTCACACAACCTCCATCATCATATGCTATTCCACCCATAGTGCTATGTCCATGGCTCGCGCTCATATATTGCGTGAAAGTTCAAAGAGTTTGAAAAGGCTAAGTATGAAACAATTGCTTGGCTGAAACCGGGGTTGTGCATGATTGGAGCATTTTATGTGACGAAAATGAAGCATGGCCAAACTATATGATTTTGTAGGGATAAGCTTTCTTTGGCTATGTTATTTTGATAAGACATAATTGCTTGGTTATCATGCTTGAAGTATTACTATTTTTATGTCAATATTAAACTTTTGTCTAGAATCTTTTGGATCTAAACATGCATGCCGCAATAAAGAAAATTACATTGAAAATTATGTTAGGTAGCATTCCACATCAAAATTCTTTTTTTATCATTTACCTACTCGAGGACGAGCGGGAATTAAGCTTGGGATGCTTGATACGTCTCCAACGTATTTATAATTTTTGATTGTTCCATGCTATTATATTATCTATTTTGGATGTTTAATGGGCTTTAATATGCACTTTTATATTATTTTTGGGACTAACCTATTAACCGAAGGCCCAATGCAAATTGTTGTTTGTTTGCCTATGTCAGTGTTTCGCAGAAAAGGAATATCAAACGGAATCCAAACGGAACAAAACCTTTGCGAGGATCTTTCTTGGAACAAACGCAATCCAGGAGACTTGGAGTGGAAGTCAGAGACGCAACGAGGCGGCCACGAGGTAGGAGGGTGTGCCCCCCACCCTCGTGGGCCCCTCGTAGCTCCACCGACCTACTTCTTTCGCTTGTATATACTCTTATACCCTGAAAACATCCAGGGGAGCCACGAAACCACTTTTCCACCGCCGCAACCTTCTGTACCCGTGAGATCCCATCTTGGGGCCTTTTCCGGCGATCTACCGGAGGGGGATTCGATCATGAAGGGCATATACATCAACACCATAGCCTCTCCAATGATATGTGAGTAGTTTACCACATACCTTCAGGTCCATAGTTATTAGCTAGATGGCTTCTTCTCTCTCTTTGGTTCTCAATACAAAGTTCTCCTCGATGTTCTTGGAGATCTACTCGATGTAATTCTTTTGCGGTGTGTTTGCCGAGATCCGATGAATTGTGGGTTTATGATCAAGATTATCTATGAACATTATTTGATTCTTCTCTGAATTCTTATATGCATGATTTAATATCTTTGCAAATCTCTTCGAATTATCAGTTTGGTTTGGCGTACTAGATTGATCTTTCTTGCAATTGGAGAAGTGCTTAGCTTTGGGTTCAATCTTGCGGTGCTCGATCCCAGTGACAGAAAGGGAACCGATGTGTTGTTGCCATCGAGGATAAAAAGATGGGGTTTATATCATAGTACTTGAGTTTATCCCTCTACATCATGTCATCTTGCTTAAAGCGTTACTCCATTCTTAGGAACTTAATACTCTAGATGCATGCTGGATAGCGGTCGATGTGTGGAGTAATAGTAGTAGATGCAGAATCATTTCGGTCTACTTGACACGGATGTGATGCCTATGTTTATGAGCATGCCTAGATATTCTCATAACTATGCACTTTTCTATCAATTGCTTGGCAGTAATTTGTTCACCCACCGTAATATATGCTATCTTGAGAGAAGCCACTAGTGAAACCTATGGCCCCCGGGTCTATTTTACATCATATTAGTTTCCCATCAACTAGCCATTTCTGTCGCCGTTTATTTTGCAATCTTTACATTCCAATCTATACAACAAAAATACCAAAAATATTTATCTTATTATCTTTATCAGATCTCACTTTTGCAAGTGGCCGTGAAGGGATTGACAACCCCTTTATCGCGTTGGTTGCAAGGTTCTTGATTGTTTGTGCAGGTACTAGGCGACTTGCGTGTAGTCTCCTACTGGATTGATACCTTGGTTCTCAAAAACTGAGGGACATACTTACGCTACTTTGCTGCATCACCCTTTCCTCTTCAAGGGAAAATCAACGCTTGCTCAAGAGGTAGCAACGCCGCAGTTTGAAATCAACCCCGCACTACCCGGTATCACTACAATCTTCTCTCTTCCTCTCCGATTCTCCTGTCGTCTACCTCCTACTAGCCTAACCTAAACATACGCCATGCCGCATCACGATGGTCTGCGCTTAGCCTTCCAGTTTCCTGAGGATGACACCCAGTCGGAGTCTCAAGAACATAAGGCGCTTTGGGATGAGCTTAAACCGCCCTTGCGGGAAGACGCCACGCCTGTCCCCGCTCCCATTCCAGCTCCCGTCGCCCCGACTGCGCCAGCGCCCATCCCCGTGGCATTGATGGGCTGGGAGTAGCACATTGTCGCTGAACTTGATGCCTCGGGGTTCCACAAGGTCCCCGTTGACTTTCACGCACCCGTGCACCTGCCAGCGCATGCACATGCGCGTGCACTGACGTGCACGCCCATGCCGGTGCCCGTGCACTTGCCTGTGCATGCGCCTCCGTGTGCACTGACGTGCGCGCCCGTGCAGGTGCCCGTGCACACGAATGTCTCCGCCGCACTATTGCGAGCGCCTGTCCCCGCGCGGGTGCCAGTGCCCCCCTCAGCGGCATGGATCGCCGCCATTGACCGCCTCCTTGCACCAACGCCACTCGCCTCCTCCCGCCAGTTGACTTGCTCCTGGAGACCGAAGTCCAGAACATTGTGGCCTTCCTTGAGGCTAGGGCGAACGTCCAGGAGTACGCCAACAACGGCACAAGACGGCGCCGTTGCCGTCGCCTTCGCCGTCGGTCAGTGGCCCAACGACACACAGAGCACGGAAGAGGAGCCGCTTCCCACCGCAAGACGCGCCCGCCGCCGCGTAATCTAAATTTGCCATGAAAAATGTTCGGATTGCCATGCTTAAAATCCAAACGTTTTATCATTGCCGTTTATTTTAGCTCGATCGTCGTATGAATGTAAGGTCAGAGTCAGACTGAATGAAATCTATGGTTTGATCGATTGAATGTTCTGCTAGAGCCGTATCAAATTAAATATAAAACGTCATCAAGCCACATGTATTCCTTCTCATCCAACGACCTAGACTGCTTCAATGTCGAGTGCTCAACACGTTTAGCATGCAGTTAATTTCATGCCAAAAATAGTGCTAATCACATAATAACACGCAAATAATATGCTACTTAATATCTACATGCACTTAATATACTTCCAAATTAATGTGCATTGCATGTACACATTGACTAGTACTACTAGTACGTGAAACTGGTGCCATAACTTGTGAACGCGTCCAGATATGGTCAACGACAACATTGCCCGCGAGTTCTTCGTGTTTGCCCGTGCATCTAAACGCAGAAGGGGAGGAGAGAGAGCACACATGGAACCCACCAGTAAGTGAAGGCGAATAGTACGTGCTAACGAGCCGGTCCCACTAATGTACTAAAAATAATATTACATGTTATCCATCAAATAGGCTATGGTAATATAAAAACATTATATGAACAAACAGGTGTACAACAAACATTGTTGTTCTACGTATGTTGCCTATTGACGTGCGGCTTGAAGGCCTTGGTCGCATGTTTGATCCTCGTCCTTTATTTTTTAATTTGTATATGGGTCCAAATTTGTTTCATGACAGGTGGGCCCCTCGGTGTGTAGTTTGTGGCACTTTAATTTGTGGGTCAAAATTTGTTCCATTCCAACTGGACTATCGGTGTGTAGTTTTGTAGCTTATTTATACTAATTAAAGAGAACAACAGAGTTTTTTGCAATAATAACATGGTGCGACGTTGAACGCGAGAAAGGACGTGCGAGAGAGCGATGACCGAGCCAGAGGGAAATCAAATGGGGGAGGTGCGGGGGTTGCAACGGTGTTTGGAGTAGTTGTGGGCCGAATGCTACGAAAATATAATCTAAACCCACCGGAATAAATGCCTACACAAATTAATCCAAGGTTGGAGTCCCCCTCGCAATGTAAATAGCTCTGTCTTTGCGAAGGATGGAGAGGAAGCTTCAATGTGTGGAAGATACGGCGTGAGAAAGCGAGGTCAATCGAGAGACATATAGATAGAGAGACAAAGTGAGTGTGGTCCGACATTCATTGAAAACATAAATATGCTCTGGAGAGATATTGTCCGATTGAGCTTTTGGGAAGGGTGAGGGCTGTAAGATAGAGCTTGAGAGATAATCCAGTCACAGACATGCAGATATATTTTGTGCGTGGGAGGAAGCAAGGTCAATCGATTACATATATAAAGGGAGCGAGATTGAGCGAGTGTGGGTCGTCGTGCGATCGAAAGAGTGATACGGGTTGGAGAGAGTGACCTATATAGACAATGTGCGTGAGAGAGCATACAATATGAATATGTCGAATTGGGCTCAAACATGGAGATATATCGTTTGTGTCCGAGAAAGAGCGAGGTCAATCGAGACATACAAAGAGAGACAGAGAGAGAGAGATTGAGCGAGCGTGGCCCACCATGAGGTCGAAAGAGTGGGGCCGGCTTGGATGGACTGACCTAGATAGACAATCAGCGTGAGAGAGTATAGAGTGTGTCGATCGAGGCCCGAACAGGGAGATATATCATTTGTGTGTGAAAGAAAACGAGGTTAATCGAGACTCAGATAAAGAGAGCGAGATTGAGCAAGTGTGGCCCGCCGTGCGGAAGAAAGAGTGAGACAGTCTCTAGGGAGTGGCCTAGATAGACAACGTGCGTGCGTGCACACGAGAGGTTGGGGGGCTAGATAGGCAATGCATGTATCTAGCGAGAGAGGGTGGGAGGGAGAGAGAGAGAGAGCTCGGCATGGGGTGCAATGGCGGGTGTGTGAGGTAAATACATTTGGTAACAGAGTGGAAAAAGGGGGTTGTGTAGTTGAGAGAGTTAGAGATCGAAACATGGAGAGAAAGAATGAACGTGTGTCGGAAACCGATAGCTTCCTAAGGTGGTTAGGAGAGGAAGATTGACCGATACATGAAGTATGTAGCGTGCGTGCCGAGGGGGGGGGGGTAAAAACAACATTTGAATGTAAATAGTAATAGACTTAATATCGATGTTTAAATTCGGTGTACATTGTAAGATTTGAACTGAGGACCATGCATATGGGTAATTATTTCGAATTCGTGCCATACTAGGTTTTGAAAAGTTGACATTGACTCGATTGTTGTGCTATTTTGTAGGTCATATGTTTGAATCCATCCAAAAGTTTTCTCACTACCATGTTGTTCATCATATACATATGAATTTGTATTAAAAAAGTAGCGTGGACATAGTGAAATGCGAAATCCACGTTAGAATTGGAGATCGCTATGTGACACACACTCTAATTCAAATAACTAATTATGTGACACACACTCTAATCCACGTTTGCATGGATACCGTGGATACCGTTTCATTTTTTTCAAATAACACCTCATTAATTAATTTATAGTATCTCGTTTCGAATGACTAATTATTTGCAAGGAAAACACGGGCATGGTAATACATACAGATTCGTTTGCCTTCTCAAATGTAGGCGCACCAGGCTGACCAGGGTCGTGTCGTGGTGGTCGCGTGTGTCGTACGGACGCTTAGCACCCAGCCACCCACCCCCTCCCTCCCTCCCCCCAAAAAAAGGACGACGACAAAATAAGTTCGCGCTTCCATGTTTCGGATTGAAATATCTGGCGGCCCCAATTCCAGCCCTGCAAAATATCCCTTCTCCACCGTCCCCTTCCGCGCCCAGATTGCTCAAATCCCCAATTTGCCGCCAACCCAAGCATAGTTCGAATCGCCCCTCTTCTCGTCTCTTTCCCCACCTATGTGCCAGACGACAACGACGAAGACGACGGACGCGCTTCACCACTGCACCGGAGCTACCTCATCTATGCCCTCGTCCACCGCACCGGGTGGTCCACCGACAATGTCGGTCGCCGCATCCGACGTGCCTCACCGACGCCGTCTCCCACCTCACCGGGGCTACTTCACCAAGCACATTGTCGTAGCTCCGGCCCCCAAGGCCATTGGGGCTTCACCAACGGTCTCGTCCACCACATCGTAGCGCTCCGCTGCCACACAAGATCTGCATCCGTGCGCGCCCAGCCAACGCCATCGCATCACCCTCAACGGCTCTGAAGTGACCCGCACTCTATCTAGGCAAGCAAGCCCAAGTGCCGGCCTGAACTAGGTATCCACACATCACTCCCTTGCGCACTATTCCGACGATGTTTGGATATCCTTTCACTGCTCTCTTAGCTTACACGCCTATGCAACTCTGACTTTAACTCTTATTTCTTCTGGAGATATCATCTGAAACAAGCAAAACCATTTTTTAGTGAAGCATGACGGCGCTACGGGATCTGGTACACATCCTGCACACCCGTATAACCTTGTAAGTATCTGTCCTCCAATACAACAGCAAGGTCGATTCCTCTTATTTGATCAACCATTCTCCGTGTCAAAAATGCAGAGGGGGATGCAAGGAGCACAAGGCCTGCACATCCAAGCAAGTGGTAACATGGACTTGTACATGGAACATCCCAAGCGCAAGCAGAGCTGCAGTTGTTGGGGAACGTAGTAATTTCAAAAAATTTCCTACGCACACGCAAGATCATGGTGATGCATAGCAACGAGAGGGGAGAGTGTTGTCCACGTACCCTCGTAGACCGAAAGCGGAAGCGTTAACACAACGCGGTTGATGTAGTCGTACATCTTCACGATCCGACCGATCAAGTACCGAACGTACGACACCTCCGAGTTCAGCACACGTTCAGCTCGATGACGTCCCTCGAACTCCGATCCAACCGAGTGTTGAGGGAGAGTTTTGTCAGCACGACGGCGTGGTGACGATGATGATGTTCTACCGACGCAGAGCTTCGCCTAAGCACCGCTACGATATTATCGAGGTGTAATATGGTGGAGGGGGGCACCGCACACGGCTAAAAGATCGTTGATCAATTGTGTGTCTATGGGGTGCCCCCTACCCCCGTATATAAAGGAGCAAGGGGGAGGCGGCCGGCCAAGGAGGAGGGCGCGCCAAGGGGGGAGTCCTAGTCCCACCGGGAGTAGGACTCCTCCTTTCCTTGTTGGAGTAGGAAAAGGGAAGGGAGAAGGAGAAAGAAGGAAGGGGGCGCCCCCCTCCCTAGTCCAATTCGGACTAGTCCATGGGGAGGGGTGCGGCCTCCCTTTGGGGCCTTTCTCTCCTTTCCCGTATAGCCCATTAAGGCCCAATACGAATTCCCTTAACTCTCCGGTACTCCGAAAAATACCCGAATCACTCGGAACCTTTCTGAAGTCCGAATATAGTCGTCCAATATATCGATCTTTACGTCTCAGCCATTTCGAGACTCCTCGTCATGTCCCCGATCTCATCTGGGACTCCGAACTCCTTCGGTACATCAAAATACATAAACTAATAATAAAACTGTCATCGTAACGTTAAGCGTGCGGACCCTACGGGTTCGAGAACTATGTAGACATGACCGAGACACCTCTCCGGTCAATAACCAATAGCGGAACCTGGATGCTCATATTGGTTCCCACATATTCTACGAAGATCTTTATCGGTCAGACCGCATAACAACATACGTTGTTCCCTTTGTCATCGGTATGTTACTTGCCCGAGATTCGATCGTCGGTATCTCGATACCTAGTTCAATCTCGTTACCGGCAAGTCTCTTTACTCGTTCCGTAATACATCATCCCGCAACTAACTCATTAGTCACAATGCTTGCAAGGCTTATAGTGATGTGTATTACTGAGTGGGCCCAGAGATACCTCTCCGACAATCGGAGTGACAAATCCTAATCTCGAAATACGCCAACCCAACAAGTACCTTCGGAGACACCTGTAGAGCACCTTTATAATCACCCAGTTACATTGTGACGTTTGGTAGCACACAAAGTGTTCCTCCGGTAAACGGGACTTGCATAATCTCATAGTCATAGGAACATGTATGAGTCATGAAGAAAGCAATAGCAACATACTAAACGATCGAGTGCTAAGCTAACGGAATGGGTCAAGTCAATCACATCATTCTCCTAATGATGTGATCCCCTTAATCAAATGAGAACTCATGTCTATGGCTAGGAAACATAACCATCTTTGATCAACAAGCTAGTCAAGTAGAGGCATACTAGTGACACTCTGTTTGTCTATGTATTCACACATGTATCAAGTTTCCAGTTAATACAATTCTAGCATGAATAATAAACACTTATCATGATATAAGTAAATAAATAATAACTTTATTATTGCCTCTAGGGCATATTTCCTTCAGCAGTGAGCCTGTACAACAAGCTAGCATAAGTTCCCGCATTTCATTTAATTCGTACTAGCATGCATCTATGATTTGTGTGCAGTGGCGGATCCACGAATTCAAGTTACCAGGGGCGAAAATTTAACTTAAAAATAAGAAGGCACTTGCACTCCGGAAGTCAACATAACTTGAGAAATGTGAAGCTACATGCACTTTGAAAGCCAGCTAATGATCCAAAGTAGTTCAGATTATAAAACACTAAGTGTTGCAAGCACCAAAAAAAACACAAAATGCAACATGGTGTACAAGGACTACTAACATGGTCTGTACTTGCTTGAATTACTCGTTCTCTGGCTGAAAATATCAAAGTGTAATTGCACCTATAACTAGTGCGCAAACTGCATATCAATATATCTATCCTGCACAAGTATGCCAATAGTTTCAAACAACAGATTAGAATAAGTATTTATGCTACGTTGTCATGATACGGGGACTTTCTGGTAGATGGCCTCGACATTTCCTCAAGCCATGAAAATGTACTATAATTTGCTTGTCATCAATGCCTGCAAATCTCTATGTCTCTCTCAACATAGCAGATCATCATTAGACACTAAATCCTTCAATGGGAGCTTGCAAAATGCTTGCATTAGATCCCTCATTAGACACTATATATATGTTCATCACCAGGAGCATGTAAAATGTTTGCATCAAATCCTTCATTAGCAGTCTGTTCATTAGACACTTCAGGCTCAAGAACAACATGAGCTTGTATGTTTGCACCGGAAACTTGATTAGATACATCAGATTCGGTCAGTTCAGTATTGATTGGGGGAATTATAAAATAAGCAAAAAATGGTTTCATTTTCTCATAGATTCCCTACATACAAGCAGTTTTACAACACCGTCAGGTTTAACTATTGGCCAGAAGTTGAATAGTTGAATTAGATATAATCAGGGATGTGATGTACCTGCTCATTGCGCATGCTACTCTTGCAAGCTGCGACTGTCTGTTTGCGTAAGCTCGATGCCATGCCCGTGTTGCCGCCGCTGCCTCCCACGCAGGCTACACCCAGGGTTGGATCTTCATCTTCTTGTCCTTCCGTTCGCTTGAAGCCCGGCGACCGCCCTCCAACGAGGGCGCGAGGAAGTGCTGTGTCGGTCTGTCCAGCGGTGTTTAGGTTAGGAGCGAACCAGACAGGAGGCTGGAGCGAATGAATTGGGATTTTTCCTGCTGTCGATCGATATGAGAGGTGCTCATTTGGGCCGCGAGCCTGCTATAGGGCCTGCCTTGCACTTACGTTATTGGCCCATCCAAATTGAAACATTTTTCTTCATTTTACATTGCCTACTCGTGCGTTGGGCCTAACAAAACTAGCCTGGGCCAACCTGGACGACTCAAACTAGGTGCACACTTTCCAGCCACCCGAGGCGGCCGCCCATACCAGCCCCTATGGTGGCGTCGCCCCTTTCTGCGTGTATGATTGGGGTAGTGAAAAATATTCTAGTGGCGCTTTTGATTTACCCACAGAATGGTTGAATTGCTTGTTTCTATGAACTGAGTTCGCCAATAATGTGAAGGATGCCAGTCTTTTCATCCTATTGTAGATTGCTTAGATCTCGATATGCCAAATGTAATCGCATGAAATATATAGTAAAAGACAGTGTGATGTGTGTGGCTACAACTAGTTTGACTACACGTCCTCATATAACAAATCAAGGACGCACCATCTTACCATATTAACCATTCGACTTCGAATGCAGTGTGGGAAGAAAGAAGTATTGGGACTGCGTATCCAAGCAATTGATGCCATGGACTCCTTCGTAAAACCTTGTAAGCGAAAAAGATGTTGCAGAGTGGCTGTACAAAGAGGTAGCGTAAGTTCAGTTACCTGCTTCTCGGAATTTTAGTTAGCCACTTATTGCAAAATTGTTCAATTACGTTGCTTGGCTTAATTTAGTTTGCTACTGATTACATAATGCCATAGCTTGTTAATCCTATTATAGACTGCGCCTATCTATGTGTTTGATACTTACTGTTAAGAATTATGTGTTTGCCTGAACATAAATAGCTACTTAAGCACGTAGATAGCTGGTCATATGTACTTCTAGGGTGCAACCGAATTCATGTGCAATTTATGTTCTGATACCCTGTTTGTTTAAATGGTTTGCTGTTATCACTTGTAGCACTACAAATGTTTGCATGTTCATAGATAGACAACTGTCAGGTTTATATGAGGGACACCGTCTTTTTAACTTATATATGTGTTCGAATCATTTTGCTTACATCAAAGAAATTTATAGATGTCTGTGTTGCTGGTAAACAGTACCGACTTGTTACTTTAATACGTTGCCAAGAACTTCTTAGTTTTACTAGTTCATGTGTAATTAAATATGTTGCCAAAACTGGTTAGTTTTACTAGTTTGATGTTAGTTTCTTATGGCTCTTGCAAAACTTTATTTATTGATTGCTAGCATTCAAGTTTGCAGGATCCAACTGAAACTCCGTTGGCACAACAGGTATGTTTTCAGAAACTTCCTTGTTTACCTGGTTTGCTGCTGTAACTTGTTGTTGTAATCATCTTACCAACTTCAAGTTTTCAGGATCCAATTGGAAGTCCAATTGCACAGCAGGTACATTTTCAAAAATATATTTGTATAACAGGTTTGCTTCTGTAACTTGTTGCTCTAATCAAGTTACTGACTACTCAACTTTTCATGATCCAAGAGAAACTCCAATGCCACAACAGGTTCCTTTTGCAAAACTTTTTTGTTTAACTGGTTTGCTGCTACAACCGGTTGCTCTAATCACGTTACTGGCTACTCAACTTTTCAGGATCCAAGAGAAACTCCAATGCCACAACAGGTACCTTTTGCAAAACTTGTTTGTTTAACTGCTTTGCTGCTGCAACAACCAGTTACAATGATGTTAATAACTACTTTTCAACATCCAATTGAAACTCTTTAATTCCTTGTTTGTTTAACTGGTTTGCTGTTATAACTCCCAGTTGAGATGTTTTGCCAACTTCAACTTTTCAGAATCCAATCGGAACTTTAATGGCAAAACAGGTTAGCCCAAGATCAAAGAGCGAGGTCCCCATGGACGTTGTATCATCCCACAGCAGTGTCACCGGACCAATCGTGCATCATGAATTGCCAACTGCTGATGCTCTAGAGGGGAAACTAGTGGTAGAAAGAGATTCTGCTTTTGCACTTAGAGATGAAGTTGACATGTTGAGGAAGCAAACAGCACAATCACAAGCAGTACTCAAGACAACCATTAAATATTTGGTGGATTTCAAAACGAAGCAAGTTGAGACTGACCGCATTGTTAAGGTCCTGAAGTAAAAAAGGAAATTAAATTCCCACTTGGTAAATCATAGGTGAAATGTTCTTTCTATCGTTGAATAACCTTTGTGTTGTTTGTTCATGTAATCAATCAAACTATTTGTTTTAGAGATCATGTAATAATTGTTTTTTGTTTTTTGGTTTGTAATTTTATTTGAGCACAAGTCTGTATTAATTGATAAGACTCGGAGACATTTCATTTTGATTGCTGAGCTAGACCTACAAATATGCCAATTGGGCTGAATGTGCATTCAGTAATAATAGTAGTATAGATGGACCATAAGTGGCACGCATCGGAAAGGGCCAAGATGTTGTAGTAGCTTCGACAAAATAAGGATGTTGTTCTAGCAAAAAAAGTACAACGGCCTGGCTTATGTATGTTAGTTGATATTAGTGACCCATATACTCTATAAGTGTTTATATGTCTATTTGTTATGTACATTCTTGGTTGATTGACTCGGTATTTGAATCTTGATACATCGCTTGTGTGCATATCTAAATGGGAGTACACATTATGCTGCGTGTGACATTTGAGTTGGACATAAGTGTTCCAAATATTCGAATTCACCTTAAACTGGATTCTAGCTTCTGAATTTGAGTATCGGCATTTGTAAATCATATTCATATATGACAGTGGAATACATCTTTGTCGTGCTTTTGAAGATATATAAAAACACATAGAATGATTTATAAAGATTCGCATAAGAATACAAAATGGATTCAAATTTAGTTGCCAGGGTAAACGTGGATGCTTATTGTCCCAAAATTCGAAAGAAGCAGCAAAATGTCCACTCCCACGTCGGCTGCCCGAAGCCAAGTGTTTGGGAGATGGAAATTACTGTCTACCCATTACACGGACAATCCATTGGCCCGATTTCCACTGCTCTCAATAGGGGTAGGTTAGTAACTTCAATTAGACGTGACACGACCGCCTCTGAGCCCATTCTGACACGGTGGGCGCCAAACATGGGCAGCAAAACACATTTGATTCAAGATTGCTTCTATTTCTTCCTCCATTTCCCCATTCATACACTGTGGGCGGCAAAACAAACTCGACTCGGCCGAAATCGATGTAAGCAAATATTTTCAATAGGGGCAGGTTTGTAACTTCAGTCAACGTGACACAACCACCCTACCTGTCAGCCCCGTTCATACACCGTGGGCGCCAACCATGGGCGCCAAAACACCCTCTCCTCGCCCGAAATCGCTCTGGGCAAATATTGGCGAGATGCGAGATTACCGTCCTATCCCCAACTGACCAGACGTCCAAATTTTAAACGGGGGCTAAGTTCGTAACTTTCCCATATTTCAGACAGGCGCGTCCCAAAAACATGGTTCCTCGTACCTCTCCCTCCATTTTCCCATTCATACACCGTCCGCGCTAGAACACCATGCCCACACCAGCCTCTCGCTTCATCGGCGCCATCCATCGCCGCCGTCCTCCACCCCATCCATCGCCACCATCCTCCACCATGCCGGAGTGCCTACCAAGACCGCGTCGTCCACTACTAGAGATGGACGTTTCTCATCCACGGCGACGGACCAAGTGCCTTGCATTGCGTCCTCTCGCTTCATCGGCGCCATCGTCCTCTTTGCCGGGGCTGCTCACACGACCTTCTTTTCCACCGCAACGGGACTTATCCCCCGATGCACCGGTCTACCGTCGCAGATCTGCTTCAACGCCACCGACAGCCATCGCACCCCCGATGCCTACATGGCGCCGCAAGAGAGGTGGTACTTCATATCTCCTCAACTTTTTGATCTCAACCAGAAAATAGATCGTTACTTGGTTACTCTACTTTCTTTTCAGCTCTTAGAATTTAGTTCTTAGTTCGAAGCAAACAATGGATGCTAAATATTATTTCTCCGGTTTGTAGCTTTAAATCTGCCATGGCACAGTCATAATACAGTTTAATTGATCATGCTTAGGATTTAATTGATCATGTTGGTTCCGTGGTGGTTTCTTTAATAGAAATCGGAGGGGAAACCTTCTTTTGCTAAAAAAATGCTTAGGGTTTCCCCCTTTTACGATCACTATACGATCAGAATAAGTGCTTCGTGTCATAATAGCAATGTTCCACCCATCAAGCAAAACAAGCTTAGTTGTTCAAATACGAATCTGATATTATTAAAACAGAGCCGTTTAATTGGTCAGCTAAATGTTCCTAATTTAGTTTCCAAAATGCATGTTCGCCGCTCGGGTGTGTATCTCTAAAGGGTGCCCACGGTGGGCCACGACCCAACCTGGGATTTTGGGTCGTCCCAGGCCCCGATTCCCCTCTATTCTGCTGCGCGGTTCCGATCTCTACTCGCCCCCAGCCGCCTGCCTCGTCGGCGACTTGCCGTCCCCGGACGACATGACTCTAGGAGGAGACGCTGGACTAACAGGAGGTCAGGAGCCGCTCGCCCAACAGCGTCACCGCTGCCCGGGCGCACCGCCGTGCCTACCTTCCCAGTCCCTTCAGGGCTTAGGTGTGCAGCACCCACTAAGCCAACCCGATTTATCCTGAGATACGTCCTCAACACTCAGCACCCACTCCTCATCACCCATTTTATAATTGATTCATTACTAATTAGGCAGGACTGTCATTAGGGTTTGTTGTGTGCTGAGTGCTACCAACACTTAATGGTTCAGATGTATTTCAATAATCTTTAGTACCTGTAAAGTTCACAGGGTTTCAAAATTCTGGCCCTAGGAATAGATACTTGTCATTTTGGATTCTTGGTCGTAGTGACATTGACCCAGATTACTACTGCAGGCCAGGTTTGTTGACAATTTTACTTGTCTTTCTTACTCATTTGATATGATATCCAATTATTCACGTCGATTAGTTGCAAACAATAAGTGCTAGACAAACTTCTTGATTCAGATTTTGGACGGTCTCTTACTGCTGTTACAATTCTGCATACTTGTCCTAGTAAGCTCACAAGTAAATGATTGATTCACTACATCTATGCTTGCCTTGTCATATTTGTTGTCAATATTCTTTTAGGGTGGACCACCCTGTTTCAAAATACTGGAACCGTAGACATGAGTGAATAGTATTTCTCTGTGTGATCTCTTTCATCATGTGTGGGCAACGAACACTGCATTGTATAGAAAGAAAGTGTAATTTCAAGATTTTACATAGGCTACGATCTTTTACATGGAATACAATCTGTCTACTTGCTTTGTGTCGCACTACCAACACTCCACCCTTGAAGCTAAACACTATGCCACTCATAATTCCTTAGTTTATTTGTTCAAATACGAATTTGATATAATTCTAATGTTCCTACTTTAGTTTTGAAATGTGTGTGTGCCTGTTGTAGAGACATAAGGGGTTTGTATTTCTGTGTGTGGTCTGGTCAGCACGGTTGGGGGGTGAACTTTGCATATGCAGGAGTTTATAGGGAGACACTCTTTGAGTTGAATCCGCAATGCATTCCATAGATAATCTGACTACTTTTTATGTTTTCATGAATCTCAGATTCTGAACAACATCATAATGATTATGAGCTTGCGCGCATGAAAAGAATAAATCAGAACAATGCCATGGCTGTCAAACTTGGCATTAAGGGACTGAAATCAAGTCTGGATGCAATGCAATGCAAACTCTCTCCACCTACAGATTCATGCTCAGAATATGATCCTAACAGTGATTCTGAGCTAGAGGGAGACCTAAGTCAATGTAGCTCCCTAGTGGAGGAGTCAGAGGCAGATGCCCTATCTTATTCACCCATCAAGGTGCTTGCTCAACTTTCCAAGGTTATATTGGTCGCACATATCTTGCAACTAATGCTTTGCATTGCTTCTACTTTGTTGCACTGCCATTAGCTTAGTTTACACATCGTGTATGTGAATACGCCCTGCCTGTCCATTTCAGTACATATTCCATCTGTCATCATACCATATTTATCCATACAAATGTTGTTCTTGTGTATCAGATGTTCAAAAGGAATAGGGCGATTGCTGATGGCGGAGGAGCACAAGCAAAGTATTTGGAAAAGGTAGTGACACCTGATAAATCAAATAGCCCATTAGGTGTAGTTGCAATATCACCCGACCCACAAAACACCCCAACTCTAGCAGACTCTAGCCCTACTACACTAGTCATTTTTGATGCCCCCACTCAGCAGACCCCAACTGCAGCAAACAGTATGATGATGCCAGTTGACATAGCACTAGCTCTACGATGCAAAACCCCCATTCCAGCAAAGAGTACACCAAATCCAGTTGCCAAATCCCTTTTCGAACCAGAGAGAGCCCCAATTAATTGCAACAAATAGGACCCCTGTTCCATTTCTTCCCAGTTTAGAAGACGAAGCTTATATTGTTGTCAGGAACTTTGTGCGCATCTTTCCTTCATGGAAAGATTATACCACAGACACAGAACAATTTCCAGTCTTCCTCCGCAACTTACGCGTAAGTAATGTACTAATGGTATTCATGGTAATTACTACATATGTTTCTGTTGAAAGAAGACACAAGATTTCATTCTTTTAAATAGGCGAGGACCAAACTGGATTATCAAGACGAGCAAGGGTTGGTTGCGCTTTTCAAGCACTCGTTGATGAACTAGCGTTCCTACCTAAGGCAAGCGCACTTCGATGGCAAGCCTCTAAACGAAATTTTTGTAAAGTCTCTGGTTCTATATTTATCCGATAGTGACTGAAATAATCTTGTTACACATTGGTCTCGTCTGCAGCGTAAGGTACTGTCTATGATATCCCATCACAATTTGAACTACATTTCTGCATTTGCCTTAACGTCTCACTTGTACGAAAACTGTTAGCAGAAGAATATTCATTCTCAAGGGACCACAGAATCTCGCAACTATACTGCACACTGCATTGCTCTTGTGAGTACCTCTTGCCCTGTATGACCATACTTACTTTCATAGGTGTTTGATTATGTAGCATCACTGCACATGTTAGCCTCGTTACCGTCCATTTGGTGGACATTATATGATCCGTATGGACACTTACATAAATTTAGAATCAACCCAATGCTTTTGAAGAGGTTTACCTCTGCACTCCTCTTGAAAGGACTGAATGCCGTCTGTCACTGTACTTACATTAATAGCTACTCCCTCCGTCCCACAATATAAGAACGTTTTGTACAGTACACCAGTGTTCAAAACACTCTTGTATTATGGGAAGTGGGATTGGTTAATTGTGTAGCATTCTGCATCTTATCTCCCTCACCCACCATTTACTAAAACATATCAGATCTATATTTAATCTTACCAAAAAGTTGAATACACAGACAATGCCAGTGCAGAAGTGTAGCCCATTGCTCTTGTGAGTACATTTTGTCCTGTAACACTTGTACTTCCAGGGATGGGTAGTTGATTATGTAGCATCAATCTGCATCTTATCTTCATTATCCTCTATCCCTTCCAGTATTATCATATCTATAATTACTCTCTACAAAATGTAGAGTACAGGCAATGCTTATGAAGAAGATTTTGTGCTAAAATTCTTGAGTTATCCTTCCCTTGACGTGGAGAAGGGCATTATAAAGCCGGTGTTAACTATTAATGTAAGTCAGCCCTTCTAAAGCCTTTATCCTCAACTGTTGTTTAATTTGCTCATACTCCCTACGTTTACTGCTGTTTAGTTTGCTGTTTCTATCAAAATGCATGTTCGCAAGAACCGTAAGTTCCAAGTTTTACTTGTAAAAACAAATTCCTTATTCATAACATGCACATTACTCAATACTACCTATATGTATGCTTGTTTTTGTGGATCTATAATCCAGTGTGTGGTGAAGCTACCCACGTTTGCACCTTGTCATCTCATGTTTTATCTTACTGATGTGGCTGATGATATGAACAACATGCCATGCACATTAGCCAAAATAGATACAATGATTGTCTTTGCCCTTCATCTATGCTTGTTATGTTGACATGGTAATACAGTAGTGTGGTGAAGCTCCCCGCATTATGAACAATGCCAAATTATGCTATTGATATTTTGAACTTACTCTTTATTTTCTAATTTGAAATTGGATGGAATTGACAGCACAGTTATCATCTTTGTTTATACACGTGCAAAACCTGTCATCTCTCTGCTTGTTTCAGGGTGATATGCCTGATGGCATGCACAAGTCTGCTGAAGGCTGTGAGACAAACCCAACATATATTGCAGCAAAGAAGGCAAAATATCTTGAAGATATCGAGACAACCCCAAAGTCTTGTCTTGATGCAGTGTTCAAGTTACTTGAGACTAGCAGTCAGACAAGCGCACAGAATTCGCTGTCTGAATCAGTTCGACTTCTTTAGTCCCAAGTTCTAGCAGAAAGGCATTCTGCAACTCAACTTCGACTTGAAGTCCTATCTCTAAGAAAGATTGCGGAGAACACCAATGAGAACCTCATTGCTAAACATCTACACCTGGAAGCTATGACCGACATGCTAGGCCGGTCTCACAGCCTTGCTCAGCAGCTTGCGCAGCAGTTCCCGCGCAAGGCTAACCTTTCTTGAACTGTCTTGGAAGTGGTCTCGGTTCAGTATTATTTTGTTACGCTGCAATGGTGCCCAGTTTTTGTAATCTTCTTCTTCGTTGCGCTTTATGATCACTGGTGGCAAACTTTGATGCCCAGTGGATGTAATATACCATAAATCCTTTATTGCATAGTGTAGGTTTATTCTAAGTTATTATGACATAATTTATTTATTGTATAGAGTAGGTTTGTTCTTAATTCCTACTAGTTACTGCCATCATTCGCTATCTGAAAAAATCTGATGTAGACGACCGGGCAGAAACATTCGCCTCTAACGGGCCTAGTTTTTAGCGGGCCACAATTGGGCCGACCTGCATCTTTCTTGGGCCCGAATGGCCATTGGGGCCTTCACACTTTGCGCCAGGCCCACAACTTACTCCGGCCTATATTCGGCCCAAATTTTAGTTGGGCCTTTTGTGGACCCAACACTTAGTTTGGCCCAGGTAGCGTTGGGCCATTAACAAGCTGAATATTCTACTGGCCTGTTATGGCCGAGAAGAAACCATGGGCCTTTAGCAGGCCGAAATGCATGTTGGGTCTCAATTTTCACTAGTCATCGACGGGCCTTCAGCAGGCTGAAATGTAGACCGGGCCTTTTTTGCCCAGTTATATGACGGGCCGTTAACAGGCCGAAGAATATCTCGGGCCTTAGTTGGCCCACTGATATCATGGGCTTTTAAGAGGCGAAAAGCTTAGTACAGGCATCAACGGGCCGAATTATACGACATGCCTTTAACAGGCCCAAAGTCACGTTGGGCTGAACTGTTGCCACCTTTATCACGGGCTGTTAGTGGGCCAGATGTCGCGTCCGACCATATATGGCCCATGGGCAGCACGGGCCATTCCCAGTCCGAAAGACACACCAGGCTGAAATGGGCCCATGTCTACATCGGGCCTCTAATAGACCGAAAGTCACTGGGCTATAATTGGGCCCAAATATTCGGCGAACAATTAATAGGCCAGATCTGGCTTCGGTCCGTAAATGGGACTTTATTAAACAGGTCGTTATTGGGCTGGCCCACTAGTACCTGAGTAAGTTCTAAGGGCCTTTGACCGGGCCGGCCTTTTTAAACTATATGGGCCTCTGTTGGGCCCTGCCACGTGTCAACGTATCATAGGCATGTCTCCTCCAATGGACGGGCGACATCTGGCCCACCGAGGAGCAGACACGTGTTTCCTCCGGCCAATGAGAATTTTATACGTGGAAAATCACCATTGGTACGGGCTGTTAACGGGTTATCAGATCCAAAGCCGAACCCGATAGCTTAATGGTGAGCCATTATGGTGGATGCCACGTGTCGGTCACCCTTGACGAAAGCACTTCTATGACGCGTGATTTATCGTCATGGAAGTGGACACTTCCGTGATGATAAATTTGGTAATGTCTTGGAACACTTCTACGACAGCACAGGTATGACTATCTTGATTCTGTCATAAAATCGTCATGGATGTACATGCATGACAGAAAACGTGACCTACTGTGACAAACACGTATCATCATGGAAGTGTATTTTTTTGTAGTGAGGCCAGCCCTTTGATCTCCAGAAGGAAAGCCTAGTGTCCTCCTCTCAGCCTTCAATGTTGTCCCTGGCAGCAGCCATGATTGATCCTTCGTATGCTGAACTGAAGAAGCCTCACCCCAAGTTTCGTCATGCATGGGAGTGGAAGACAATAGATGAAGATCACATCGTGTACGCAGCAATGGATGCCTACCTTTGTTTAAATATCTACAAGGGTTGGATGAAGAAGCAGAGCCCAGTGTCCGGTTCAAGCGAAGAAGTGTCGGTGAAGATGAAGAGGAAGAGGGACGAGGACAAAGTCGAGGATGTGGAAGAGGACTCCGAGTAAGGTGGCAGTGTTGTTGCTTATGCTGGTTCTACTGCAGTGTCAATCGGACTTGTTGCTTAGTTTTGTTTCAGGGGTGTGCTGTGCTGAGCCCCCAGCAGAACTATGTTATCTTCTTTCTCGTTATTTCAACTCTTTAGTACGTACAGTAGTACTACTATGTCTTACTACTATTCTTCTTGTAGTTGGTACTACTACTCGTATATTCGCGTTCCTACTGTACTTAATACGTACTAGTAGTATAATTTGGGTCAATCGATTTGTGAAAGAAGTTTGACGGAGCGAAGGAAGAAGACGGTAGTGAAGCTACCCCAGTATCTATATTAGGGTGGCAGGGTGCCCATGATCTATCTTATGTGTGTTGGGTTTGGAATGCAGTTCGCCGAAAAAAATGGATCGTGCCCTGGGTTAAACGGATGGCGGGGGTGGGGAAGCATGGCGGTGGCATGCGGTTCAGGGGAGGGCGGGGCGGCGGCGGTAGGTGGTTAGGCCTGTGGCGGGCTGGCGGCTCGATGGTTGAGAGAGAAGATGAACAGTGCCTTATTTTCGTAGGTTGAAGAAGCCCTTCTAGCCGTCCATGTTGCATCCAATGGCTCACAAGAGTCGACTGACCCAAACTGTTCCTTCAGATTGCATGATCCAAGTGGCATTGAAGGTCTCAAGGGTAGATTCCACATCTGCACCCGGTTTGCGGGCTCGGCATGGGCGCGACCAGCTTCCGTCGCGACAGCCACCATGTGAGCCTCCTATGCGCGGGCGGAGACGCCAATGACAAGCTAGCTCCTCCTCGCCGGCGTGCCGGAGCACACACTCGTCCTCCTCCTCTTCGTAAGCTGCGGGCATAGACGCGGCTCGACCTGCTCGCGTGCTTGGCAGTGTGGCGTCTTCGCGAGGAGGGACTGCAGACGACGTGAGGGGTTGAGATCCTCTACAGTACCGTACTGTGCTGTAGTGCGGATGACATGTGGGGCTGGGTCCCACATGGCAGCGATAGTACTGCACCGTACAATACTCCACGACTGTATGCATGCGCAACGACGGTGGCGGTATATTGATGAGTGTGCTTATGGGAGCTTGGTCATAGGGTTGGTCAAACTTAAAAGAACACCGTAATAGTACACTTAATCCTGGGCAAGGGCGTGCATCGCGGCCGCGCTATACACCACATTAGTTAGCACAACACCGATACGGAATCCTATCCAAGCGCGTGCACCACGGCTACGCGGTCGATCGAAAGGTGCGTCACGGTGTCCCACTAGAAGGACATCGATCAAACCTTTTTGTGTGTGTGTGAAAACAATCCCTGAATATTACTCTACTTTTTTGCTGAAAAAGTTCCTCACGCTACAATATTTCCATATATTTGTATTTAGCTTCAGTTCGTGCTTATTTGGATTTGGGCATTTTAGGTGCCCCCTACCAAAAAAATTTAATAGAGATTATGTGTGTGTAACGGAGAGAGAACACGTGTATGTGTCTACATGTGTTTTGTCGCGGAAGGGCAATGTGGAGACGGTGTGTGTGTGTGTGTGTGTGATAGTCATAGAGAGGGGTGAACGTGCAAATGATCATGTATGAGTGATACATAGAGATATACCGAGATGTTGTGTATACATGAAAGAACGGTATTCTATTTGTGTTTTTTGTGTGTGCGTGTCTGAGAGAGAGAGGAGCATCCGTAACACAACAACCATCTCTCTCGATTCGACCGTCCCTCACACAATCGCATGTAACACATGCAATAACGCACACATTTTGACACCCTCACCCAGCCCCTGCCGCCTCAAAGCCCCTACATCACTCTCTATCTCGTACACACAATCTCCTCATGAAAACCCTATTTGGCATGCCTGTACCTCTCTGTCACATACACACCATGTACCACACACACATATTTATCTCTCGCTATGTCTCTTTGCCTAGCAAACACACTCCCATAGTCCTACTTTGTATCCCACACACGATGTCTCTATATTGCTTAAACATTGACGCACACAATGTATTTGTCTCGCACCATTAGCCTCTCTCGCATGCTCACTACGCACACACATTCTCTCCATAGGTTTCTCTCAATATTTGACACACACACAACCCCCCCCCCCCACACACACACCACACTATCCATCCCCATCCAAGGTTATATAGTGACCCCTATCACTTGTGCTTATCTGCACTCCCACATGCACACCACCTTGATCTTCAAGGAGGGCATCGGGAAGAACGAAGATGACGACCAAACCACGGGGCCATTCGGAAGCATGATGACGTGGCAACGACTGAGTAACCCTTCCCCCCTCTCTCTCCCTCTCCATCCCCCCCGCACAAAATTATCAAGCCCTCAACCCACAAGATTCCCCTCTATTCCATGTTCTTTTGAGCTCTCTCATTAAACCTTTTGTCTCTTCTCCTTCCACATGTACAAAATCTCGATGCACACGCATCTCAATCCCGATATATTACATGTCTCTATCTTACTCATAGACCTAACTTCTTCCTCTATATACATCCCTCTGTCGCACACTTCCTCTCTCTCTCTCTCCTACTCTCTCGCCCACATATATACAATCTTTCCCGTCCTCTGTCTTTCTTCCACTAGGTGTATATCCTGTGTGTTGAGCGCACACATCTCTCTCTCGCCATTGTTCCATCTCCACAAACTCTCTACGTTTCATTCACACATTTGGATGTGTTCTGAAAATTGCTTTAGAACAGATCATGTAGAGTTATGGTTGGTTTTGTTGCATCCAACAAATTAATAACTATGAAATGCATTTGGATTTTCTTTTGAGTTGGATTATGTGAGTTTGAGCATATTGTGAAGTACTATAGACCTGATATTCATCTTGGAATTCAACAACGATTCCAAATATTGAATTGTACAAACCATTACATTCGAAGTCAATAGCTTAATATATTTATTTCACTATTACAATAAATAATTGATGGCACGACAAACTAAGAAAACAGATGTGTACTCCCTCCGTTTTTATTTAAGTCTGCGTATTAGCATTGGTCAAAGTCAAGTTTTGTAAACTCTGACAAAGTTTATAAACAAAAATATTAACATATACAATAACAAATCAACACCATTAAATTCGTTATTGAATGTACTTTCACATCATACAGATTTGTTATGGTAAATGTTTATATTTTTTCTATAAACTTGGTCAACCTTTAGGAAGTATGACTTCAGTCTAACCTAATATGCAGAGTAAATAAAATCGAAGCGAGTACTAGTAGTACTCCTAGCTGCTCATCCCAATCACCCAACATGCCACACGGGAAGTAGGGAGTACTAGTACAGTGTTACAAATTTTCAGGTCGGCGGCAAAATCTCCCGCTGCAATCGAGATCTCCTGCGACTCAAATTCTACCAATGCAAAGTTACCATCATACCCTTGGTCGAACAGGCCGACGGATGTTGGTTTGTCGGGGACTGTTTTGGTAACTTCACGTTCACCCCACCCATCCAACCCCACCCCAGCACCCAGAGTACTCCTCATTACTCCCCATTTTCTATCCCCATTGCAAAATAGACTTCTCCTTGGCACCGCAGCATCTTCCCTTCACGCCCCTCCCCTTCTTCATCAGCGCACTTGTCCACCACAGCGCATCTGCCTCATCAACGACGTCGTACGCCACACTGGAGCCAGTCCGCCGCGCCATTGTACATGGAGCCGCTTCCCCGGCTCCGTCTTCCACGGTCTCGGATGTGCTTCACGGAAGCCGACGCCAAGCGCAGCATCACCACCGTCGTCGACAATGAACTGACTCCCGTTGCCGACCGTGATGCACAGAGGATGCCGCGACCTTCGTACTCCTCCTCGGTTGGTAATGTGTATATTGATTCTCTAAGCAGTACATGTGAAGTTCCGATTATGTTCATACCTACCCTTCAAATTTCCTGGCTGCTATTGTTCCAGTAAAAGTAATTGGTTATAGCTTGCATTGTCCAACAGATATCATCTTGTAATTGTGCGTCG
Organism: Aegilops tauschii subsp. strangulata; assembly: GCF_002575655.3. Classification (NCBI taxonomy): domain Eukaryota; kingdom Viridiplantae; phylum Streptophyta; class Magnoliopsida; order Poales; family Poaceae; genus Aegilops; species Aegilops tauschii. The sequence goes on from NC_053039.3 coordinate 362,890,149, forward strand.
CTCCTGTATTGCATTGTGCTTGGGTAGGTTCTTCATCTGTAACCAGTAGTGTCGCAAATGATGGAAAGTTTTTTAGAATAGCAGGGAGGTGACCCCCTGTTCTATTCACTCAAAATGAAACCACAACGTAGTTCTAGAAAAGCTGAAGAGCCACATAGTAGGATATTAAAAATCACTCGTGCTAACATGGTAGATGAGTGCTTTAATGTTGCCCACAAGATGCGTGAGTATTACTATTTTTTTCCATGTTCATATTTTAAAATTACGAATGCGAACATGCAGAGGAGCAATGAAGACCAAATACGGGATGTTGGGGACATCTTCAAGGAACGTCGCAAGTTAAAGAGGAGCTGCACCGAACCTGTAAAGCGAGCTTTGGTAAGTAACAACCTTTCAATTACTTTGACATTGAGAACCTGACTAGCAGTGGTGGATGTTTTGTGTGTCCTTGATGGTTTCGGTAATGAAATCGGAGGGAGCCCCCTCTTTTGACCATTTTGTTTTTACTTTGACATGGTATGTGTCTAGCAGCAGTAGTGAACACAGGACCAGACCAGGCCCTGGGCAAGCCCCGAGCCGTAAGCAACGTCAAACCACATTGTCTGCTTGGCTAGGGTTCTTGCCATGCAATCCATCAGTGTGGTAGATTATTAAACAATAATAGATGAGACAAACAATTTCCTGTACACTTGATTAGGCTCTCAATCATTTGTAGGATCTCAATTTACTCAGTGGATCAACCATGCCGTACGATGAATCTTTTGTAATTTAGTGTTGAAGCTAGTCAGTCAAACGCGCCTACAGACGCCCTGGAGATCATCTGGTTGCCGGTTGTTTTGCTGCAGCAACCCTTGGCTTATTGCATCCCTCTGTTGGTTTTCCTATTTCTCTTAGCCTTGTGTTCTTCAATGTACATGTCGTAGTTTCTATAAGCTGGCTCTGTTTGATATGTAATAAGCACAGTCTTAATCGTCCTAATGCTTTCCTTTTTAGCTTGATGTAGGAAGTGGGTGTTCTCACCTTGCTGTATGTTTTTATATTACTCCTTTTGAATTCACTTCTCCTAGTCCTTTTTATCGGGCTTCTACTTAATGGATCTAGGGAGCTCTGACTATTGATCAAAAAAGAAGTAACTTCTTCATGTCAGGAAGCAGTTCCTGCGAGGAGGGAAGTATAGCCAACCTCAAGATCATGTTTCCAAAATGATGCTGGATTACACAGAAGGTGCCATTTCCCTAATGATGCCGGATTAGAAACAAGGTGCAAATTCCCAGATGATGCTGGATTACTCACAAGCCAGGTGGAGTCATCAAGTGCTCGTTTCCTCATTGCTCTAGTAAAGGCTGAAAGAAAGCGTGCAGCGGCCCTTGAGAATGTAGCTGAGTTCCGGAAGAAGCGAAAAGAGCAATCAGATGCTCTCTTCACCCAAGCTAAAGAAGAGACGGAAGAAGATAGAAAGAAGCTAGCAGAGGCAAAGCAGGCTAGGTGTCTCCTGCTATCTAAAGTTGTGGTCTTTTTTTGCGGGGAATATCCAAAGTTGTTGTCAATACATTTTCATTCATAATAGCTAGGTTCAAATGTTTATCCAGTCAGCATGCCTATTGTGATGTTCGTGCATCTACTGAGATGTATGTAAGTCTGTGATGCCTAGAAGTGGCACAAAATATATATTTTCCAGGTCATGTAATAACAACCATTACTTTTTGAACAATAACAGACGAACCATTGGACATGGTATAGTTGACACGCAAGCCCAACATTCCAAGTTCAACTTCCACATCAAACTCATGTTCAGAGATATCTGCACATTCATAGATAATGTCCACAACCATGATTCACTTCAAAGCCAAAAAAAAATGTGAGGAGAGTTATAAATAAAGAAAAATCTCTAGTTCCTACTACCAGTGCGAGCACAACAAGTCAAGACCATATGTAATTAATTATTTTTTGGACATTTTTTGACTAAACGCGTATAACTTCTGGAAGAAGCTAAAATTTATAATGTCGGCCGCGGCTGGGGTCCATGATGTTTTGAGCCAAACCGGGTAACACACCGAGTGTCTATGCCGGCGACGCGGTGGTCATAGCATTCATGCGTTCTGAGCGGCGGCAGCTCCCATGGTCTACTATTCCCTGGTGTCGGCGGTGGACGCAGACGTGTTGGCCACCTCCACCAGCATGTCGTGGTTCCGCCAACATTTGCGTTGGATGGCGCAGCCAACCACGATGCGCTGGACGTCGTGGTCCCCCGTGTGCCGGCATGTAGCAACTGGCCACTCCTCTGTGAGCAGGCTTGGAGCATCGACTTGATGCACCAGGGGCCAACTTGGAGCGGCGGCTTGCTCCTCCGCTTGCCCGCCTGCAGCCTCTCCCATGGTACTGACGGTCTGGGGAGGAGAGGGAGGTGGCACAGTGAGTTGCCTGGATCGTCGGGGCACCCAACCGGCTTTTATGCTGGAGAAATCATCTTCGTACTCACTGGATGCTATGGAGAGTGTGGAGAAAATGGTGCAAGGAGGATATGGGGAGCGGTGGTGTTGCGCGGTTCTTGCTAGGCGTCTGGCTTCGTTTAAATAGCGGGCGGTCAAGAGGAGCCAACCGGTGTTGTGTTCTAAAATGCTGGCTGGCTTGCGGAAGGACGTCTTGCAGGCACACGCATGGATTCAATGGAGGAAGGCGGGGCAGTCTGAAGCCGGTTGCATGCGACGAGGAGGCGTGTTCAGCCTGGCGTGCAGCGAGTGGTGCCCTCTTGGCCGGCACGCCGGTTCAATGCCTGTGCTATGAGTCGTCGTGTCCGTGTCAGAGCAATCACTCCCTCTGGTCCTTTTTTGTTTGGGTATAACCAAATCTCATTTTCCATTCACATTTTACAAGTAAAATTCATGGACAAACTTTGACCGAAAATACGATGGGGACTAGTAAACCAGGACTAAGGTAGTAGTGATGAATTCCATTTTCGCACCATACCAATCGTTCTAAAAACTAGTATAACGCTCCATTGAAAATCGAAACTCTTACCCTGCTGAAAAATGATATTTTAAACGTGGCAACCCGATCAGTGGCAACTGGCGAGCCACCGCCTCCAGGTCATGGACCTGTGTTCCCCGACCATCAACTCATACGGATCAAATTATCACGCGAGCTGACTATTCCTACAAAGGTGCGCTCCACCATGTACCCGGTAGCCGCGCATGTAGCAATCGTGCACCTATGGGTTTATTTGTTTACCGTGCCTTACGTAACTCTCATGTGTGTGAGATAGCGAGAGACCGACTGTGTGCGTGCACCTGTTCTCTTCGTATATGTACTCCAGTGTTTTTCTGGTGTCCAAAAAATAATACTATAATAACTAGCAATGTGCTAGTGTGTTGCAACACATCCAAAGTAGAGTAATACGTATTCACCAATTTGATAGAAATTGTCTAATTTTGATATACACTAGCAATGTGCTCGTGCGTTGCAACGGATCCAAAGTAGAATAGTACTTGTTCACAAACTTGAAAGAAAACACTCTTGTTTTGATATACATATACCACTAAAAATATGTTACCTTTCACTCAAAATATATTTCTCAGGCTGTTTTGATGAGGTGAGGGAGGGATGTGGTTGCTTTCGAGATAATAAGGGGTTTTCTGCAAATTGGAGCAGAGAAGTGGGCTATTGTTGCAAAAATGCCACAACTTACCTCACAGTCGTTTGATGCAGATCTAATGGTCAGAAATGATAGATGGCAGACACACCATAATCACCAATTAAGTCTTTTATAGGAGTAGAGATATATCACTTAAAATATCTTATGTTTCACTCGAAATATATTCCTTTGGCTGTTTTGATGAGATAAGGGAGGAATGTGGTTCGTTTCAAGATTCGAGAAGTGGGATATTGTTGCAAAAAGCCCATGTGTGTGTGTGAGAGAGAGAGAGAGGGAGAGAGGAGGAGGGCAGAGTGCGTGTGTGACAAAGACACGAAGAGTGTGTGTGCGAGAGGTATTCCCATAAAATGAGGCAATAGTGTGCCTGTGCACGATCGAGAGGGCGCGTCTCAAGAAGGGACGAAAAATCTACATAGATACAAAGGAGCGAAAGTGTGCAGTGGATGGATAAACCTATCTAGAGGCTGGTCGATCAATGTTTGTGAGACAAATATGAGTCAAGGGTGCGAAAGCGAGAGTTTTGCGTGTGTAACAGAGAGACGGTAGTCGGTAGGGTGATCCAAAGCTGGAGTTGTGTGTGTGTGTGAGTGAGTGAGAGAGAGGGGGAGAGTTTGTCTGATTGGTAAACAAATGAATAATGTCAGTTCTGGAACGGAGATGAAGACGGAAAGGAGACCCCAATAAACGATGTGTGTGCGGGGGAGAGTAACTTTAGTGGTAGGAGTCATATCTAGAAAGATATAGGGTGCGTGAGAGAAACCTGGAGGGAAAGGCAAAGTGAAATACGAGCGAGAGTGTGTGTGTGGCGGTGAAAAAGAAAGCTTAGGTAGCTATAGTGATACCAGAGAAAGATAGAGACATGAGAGATAATGAAAACCATGTAATCTTTGAAGATAGAGAGAGTGTGACACTTCTCGAGGGAGACGGTGAGAGACCATGTTTGCAAAAAACAAAGAACCGTGTAGTGAGCGTGCGGGTGAGATGGAGAAAAGAGAGTGATAGCTACATGAAGGAGCACGCGAGAGAGACCTATAGAGAGATGGGCATGAAACGAGATTCAAATATTTAGTTGTGTGCATAGAAGATGTCAACATAAAAGGGATACAAATATTTGAATTCCTAATGATGATACATGTAATTCATACTCGAACCAAAATTGATCTATTAAACATGCATACTAATTTGAATTTGCGCGCGTGTATGTTATTTAATATATTGATATTACCGATCCATACATTTGAGCTGAACATAATTTGGTTTAAAAAATTTGAATTCAAAGTTGATCATAATTTGGTTTCAAAAAATTTAATTCAACCTTATGATTTTGAGATCATTGCATTTGTAAATCATATTTTACATATAAAGGAGCAGAATTATTGTTTGTGCTTTTGAAAGTATATATAAAAAATGATGTATATAGATTTGTATTCGAATACAAAATGGATCATGCCAGAAGAAAAAAAGAATATAAAATGGATTCGAATTGAGTTGGCAAGGTAAACGTGCAATATTTTTCTGCAAAAAATGAACGAAGCGGGGAAACTTGCACTAACCGCCCGAAACAAAAAATTGCGAGGTGGAAATTACTTCTGCCTATCCCTGACACGCAAATCCTATCGGCTCGATTTCTATTGGTTTCGATAGGGGTAGGCTTGTAATTTCACTCAAACGTGACATAACCGCCTCCGCCTCTCACCTCCCGGGATTCATACACGGTGGGCGCCAAAACATTGTTTATCCTCGGCCAAATCGCCTCTCACCCCGATTCATACACGGTGGGCGCCAAAACAAAGTTTCTCCTTGGCTGAAATCTCTATCGGCAAATATTCCGTGTATGCGACATTACCATCCTATCCCAACCAACCAATATTGCTATGATGTAGGAAATTGTAAACGGGGGCTAAGTTTGTAAATTTCATCGCATTTGAGACAAGCGCGTCCTGAAGACATGGTTCCCCCTACTTCTCTCCCTCCATTTCCCCATATGTACTCCATGAGCGCCAAAAAACCCTTTCCACCCTAGTCTGCTCCGTCCGCCACCCATCCTCCTCCACCATGCCGGAGCTGATACCCCTACACCGTCGTCCGTTACAAGAGATCGACGTCCCTCATCCACGGCTTCGGACCAGGATCCTTGCATCGTGTCCTCTCGCTTCATGCGTGCCATCGTCCACCTTGCCGTGGCCGCTCGTACCACCGTCTCGTCCATCGCGCCGGGATATTCCCCTCACCGCCACCGTCTACCCTCCTAGATCTGCTTCCACGCTGCCGATAGCCATCGCTACCGCAACACCCTCAATGCCTCAGCAGATGCTTACAGGGCGCCACAGTAGAGGCAGTACTCTTTAGTATCTGCTCAAGTTATTTATCTCAGCAAGAAAATAGATAGCCACTGCTTTACTGTGATTTCTTGTCCATCGCTTAGAATCTTACTTGTAAGTTGAAAGCAAACATTGGTTGCGAAGTTGCCTTTGTCCAGCTTGCACCTTCAGATCCACCATGACACGCTCACCATTATACTCTCAATGCTTATGGTTTTCCCCTTTTATATTCCACATTAGCTTAAATAACAGTCGACTGAATTTCAATTTGGTGTCAGTCCATTTTGGAGAGTTCGCTGGAGTTCGTCGGAGGGAAGGAAGGGGCTCGCCGGAGGGCTGCCCCATTATCTGTCTTAGGGTTTCGGGTGGGGATAGTGGTTGCGGAGGGTTGTCGTCGGGCTATGGTGGGGCCTCGCCGGAGGCAAAACTCGACGCAGGTGGGGGCTTGGGGTGGGGTTGGCTAGAGGGATGGTCCGGGGCGGCGAAAGACCAGAGGCGGTGGGCGGTTCAGTGGAGGGCGGGCGCCGATGGTTCGCTGGCAGCCCGTGCGGTGGTCTGTAGGGGAAGAAAAAGAGGCGAGGAAGAAGAAGGTTTAGGAGACGTAGGATCTTCATCCAACTGCCTGAAATGGTCGACTGACCCAAATGACGATAGTCAGGTGACTTGCATGTAGACATTCCCTTTATATTCAGTGTACCATCATCCTAGGTGCTTCGAGACGTGGTAGCACTGATCCTCGACCCATCAAGCTAAACAACATGCCACTCATAATTCCAAAGTTTGTTGCTCAAATACGAAACTGATATGGTGCTAATATTACTAAAACAGAGAACATTTAATTGGTTAGCTAATGTTCCTACTTTACTTTCGAAAAGCACGTGCGCCACATATAGAGAGACATCAGGGAGCTGCATTGTTCATGCTCTCTGGTTCATCATGTGTGGGCAACGAACATTTTATTATCCAAAATCTACTTGCTCTTCTTTAGCATGTTCCTCCTCTGTTCTTCTTTAATAAGTACTCTCTCCATTCCTAAATACAAGTCTTTGTAGAGATTCCTCCATAGACTACATACGGAGCAAGATGAGTGAATCTACACTCTAAAATGTATCTATATACACCCGTATGTGATCCATAGTGGAATCTCTACCAAGACTTATATTTTAGAGCAGAGGGAGTATAATAGTTGTACGGTATGTTCCTTGTAGTGAAGAGGAGCAAGTAGATTTGCAGTGTACAGGTCTATTCGGTCGCCTGTCATGGACGCTTTCAACTCTTTGAGTTGGCCTGCCCTAATATCCAGGAAATGTTGGGAGTTGTGTCGCCTTTGAGAGTTAGATTGATAGTAAAGGTATTGTGCCTTCAGTTGTAGAGAGCTGGTATCCGAAGCCTTTCTAGCCGTACCGGCAATACTAGCACATATTTTCCAGCAAGTTCCACTTTCCTGATTTTACTCGTGATGCTTAGGGTTTTCTTATTATATCTACACTATGATCTGCGTAGGTGCTTTGTGTCCTACTAGCAGTAGTCCACCCTTTAAAGCTAACAACACACCAATCATAATTCCAAAGCTTAGTTGTTCCAATACGAATGTGACATGATATTCATATTAGTTAACAAACATACATTTAATTGGTCAGCTAATGCTCCCACTTGAGTTTCCAACTGCTTGTGGCCACATAGAGAGAGACATCATGGAATTACATTTCTTTGGATGCTCTGATTCATCATGGGTGGGCAACCAACATTGTATAGAAAGAAACGGAATCTCCATAATATGCTTCCTCTTCTATTCTTTAAAATGTTCCTCTCCTGTTCTTCTTTAATAAGTAAAGTATGTTACTCATCAAGAAGGCAAGAAGGGACATCTGCAGTCGACAGGTCTATTTGGCCGCTTCTGCAAGTTGCTTTCTGCAATTCGAGTTGGTCTGCCATAATATCCAGGAAATGCTGGGAGATGTGCGGCCTTTGAGAGATTAGACTGATAGTAACAGTAGCACGCCTTCAGGTGAATAGAGCTGGCCTGTAGGTGATCAATAGGCTTTCGATTAGTAGCGGCAATACAACCCCATAGTTTCCAGCCAGTTCCACTTCCTCGATTTATTTATGATGCTTATGGTGTCCCCCTTTTATCGACACTACAATCTGCGTAGTGGCTTTGTGTCGTATTAGCAGCACTCCATCCTTCAAGCGAAACTACATGCCACTCATATTTCCAAAGCTTACATTAATTGGTCAGCTAATGTTACTACATGAGTTTTGAAATGCACGTGCGCCACATATAGAGACATGTTGGAATACCATTTCTCTGTGCACTCTTGTTGTCATGGTTTCAGAATAAACTTTCAATACATCATATTTTGAACCTATCATCTGCCAACTATCCTTACTTCTGGTGCTCCCAACATGAAGCCTATTTTTTGTGTAGTTGTGCCAGATTATATTATTGTACGCACCAAATTACAACACACAAGGGCTCTCTCATCAAAATCCAGTAGTAGCACACAACGGTTTACAAGGACCCCCTATTATATTAGAATATCCTCTGCATTACAAAGATAATCTCACTAGTATTTATGTTGTCATGCTTCTTAGATATTGAACAACATCATAATGAATATGAGAATGCGCACATCAGAAGAGTATCGCCGAACAGTGCAATGACTAACAAACATGGCATCGAGGCATTGAGTTTCATTCTAGATGGAATGAAGCCCACACGCTCCGCACCTACAAATTCATGTTCAGAATATGATCCTAATGACTATTCTGAGCTCAAGGAGTCAAAGGCAGATGGCCTATCCTGTTCACCCTACAAGGTGACTGTTCTAATTTGGCAAGGTTTTATTGGTTTCACGTAACTTGCGTAAGCTCTCTTGTGTTTCGTCTGCTTCTTTGCACCGCCGTGTGCTTAGTTTACTCATCATATATGTGAAGTTGCCATGCCTACCCATTATCTATACGCATTCCGTTTGTCATCATACCATGTTTTTCCATTCAAATGATGTTCTTGTGTATCATACATCAAAAAGGAAGAGAGTGATTGCAGAACCTGAAGGAGTAGTAGCAAAGTCCTTGAAAATGGTGGTGGTACCGCAGAAATTAGACAGCACCCCACTTATATTGGCGATAGAACCAGCGCCACAAAATCTAGGATATCGCAACTATGTTGCTCGCTGCTTTGCTCTTGTTAGTACCTGTTGTCTTGTATCATTGTACTTACATTCATACCTGGTTGATTACGTGACATTAGTGTGCATGATAACCTGCATATCCACTGTTCTCTCCTAATTATCAGATATATATTAATCTTACATTAATGCAGAATAAACCCAACGCTTATGGAGAAGTTTAGCTCTATATTGTTCTTGTAAGTATCTGCTGTCCTTTATCACTGTACTTATACTGTCAGATAGTTGTTCATGTACCATCACTTTGTAGCTTATTTTCCCTTAGCGTCCATTTTGTACACATCTGATCTGTGTTTACTCTTACCGAAATGTTGAATAAAACCAATGCTACTGAAGATGTTTATGTCTGCATTACACTTGTTAGTACCTTTTGGCTGTATGTTGTACCTACATTTATATCTAGTTCATTATGTAGCATCACTCTACATCTTAGCTTAAATAATCTCCATTTGTTCCTATATTATCACTTCTATATTTAATCTTAACAAAATGTAGAATAAAGGCAATGCTTATGAAGAAGACTCTGTGGTAAACTTCTTGAATTGCCCGCCCATCAACATGGAAAAGGGCTTTATAGAGCAAGTCTTCATTACTAACGTATGTTTGTCTTTTTCAAGCCTTCAAACTTTGTTGTGTATATTTGGATAGCAATGACTGCAACTGCTGTTTATTTTTGTAAATTACATGTTTAAAGTTTACTATGAAGTTCATAAACATAAGTTTCTCCTTATCAATTTTACTTTTTAGTTGTACAACCTAGTTTCTTATTCATACCATGTAAATTAAACTAAACATAGCGAATGATCTTCCTTAGCACTGGATGTATGCTTGTTGATCTGTAATCCAGTGGTGTGGTCAAACTACCAACTCCAAGACAATGTCATATCCTGCTATGTCTTAACTATGAACAATGCATATTATGTTCATATTATTTAAATCGTGTCTTTATTTACCAATCTGAAATGGGATAAATTGACAATACACTCACCATCGATGCTTATACATTCTTTAGCACTGGATCTATGCTTGTGTTCTTGATCTGTAATCAAGTGGTGTGGTGAAGCTGGCCACTCCTGCACAATGCCATTTCCTTCCATGTCTTAAGTGTGAACATTTTTTAGTCTATTGTAATCCAGGTCTCTTTACTTGCCACAAAGAAATGGGATGAATCGACAACACTGTTGCTTATATGTGCAAAGCATGTTATCTATCTGTTTTTTCTCTTTCAGGGTGATATCACTGATGCCAAGTACTACCATTGATGCTATGTAGCTAGAGTTGGATATAAACGTCGAACAAGTGAAGTCATCAGCTTGCTCAGCTGCTTGCGCTGCAGCTCCCAGGCAGTGCTAACCTTTCTTGAAATGCGTTGAAGTGCTGTCGGTTCTGTATATTATTTTAGGTGGCGTGTTTATTTGCACTGGTGGCATCCTTTAATGCCTAGTGTATGTAATCTGCTGTCTGGTTGCATTTTATTATCGTTGGTGGTGAACTTTTATGCCCAGTGCACGTAATATGCAGTAATTTATTTGTTGTATAGTCTAGGTATATTCTTCGTAATGATGCCGTAATTGAATTTCTGTATATGCCGTTGTCACTCCCTGAAAAGGCCGTAAGCTTTGATGGAGCGCAATGGGCCTAAACATTTGGCTTATTATATAAAAAATTACGGTACTAAAACTGGCCGGCCCGCCAATCGCTGTAAATGTGCAGAAACATGGGCCTACAATCATGTCCGGCCAATAGCAGGGCTAGATGTAAACTCACCAACTATTAGTTTCGCGCCTTTAACAGGTCGAGCAAACCAGTTGCCTAAGTTGGGCCAGAAAAAAAATGGGCTTTTAACAGTTCGAAAAGTAGATTGGGTCTGAACGGTGTTGGAGGCCCATGATTGGCTCAACACAACTCGGGCCGTTAAGAGGCCAAAATATTTGCTGGGCCACATTTGGCCAAATAACATAATGGGTCGTAAGCAGGCCGGATGCAAAGCGGGACATCATTACGCCCAGTTATCTCACAGGCGTGTAATGGCCCAATAGTCAGGTTGGGCTAAAATATATTCACGAAGACTATGGGCCTTTAAGAGGCCGAAACTCACTTCGGCCCAGAAATAGGCCCACTTGTACCAATGGCCATTAACAGGCCAAAAGTAATATCGGGCTGAACTATTACATGGGCCTTTAAGAGGCCATACTTCAAATGGGCCCCCACTGGGCCGAAAGCACAATGCCTATTAACGGGCCAGATCCTTTATGGGCCGTAATTTGGCCCAAAGAATGCCAGGCAGTTAACGGGCCGGATCCTATATGGGCCGTCATTTGGCCCAAAACATGGCAGGCTCTTAACTGGCCGGATCTGATGTGGGCTGTCATTTGGCCCAAAACATGACAGAAATCTAACGGGCCGGATCTTATGTGGGCCGTAATTTGGCCCAAATCATGGCAGGCTGTTAACGGGCTGACCCAGTAAAGTATGACAAAATCTTGTGGGCCCTTGGTTGGGCTGGCCTTTTTATCTTAAATGGGCTACTGTTGGACCCTGCCACGTGTTGAGGTAACATAGGCGCGTTCCCTCCAATGTACAGATGACATCTGTCCCAACGCTAAGCCGACACGTGGATCCTCCGGCGGATGAGAATTTTACACGTGGAAAATCCCCATCGGTCTGAGCTGTTAATGGGTTATCGGATCCAAACCGGAACCCGATAGCTTAACGGCGACCTGTTACGGTGGATGCCATGTGTCGGTTACCCTTGACGAAAACACTTCAATGACGGGCCATTTATCGTCATGGAAGTGGACACTTCCATGATGATAATTTTGGTATTGTCATGGAACACTTCTATGACAGCACATGTATGTCTATCTTGATTCTCTCATAAAATCGTCATGGATGTACATGCATGACAGTAAACTTCCATATCCTTGCATTTACTTTCATTTCCCATTTCCCTCTCATTTTCATCTCCCCCACTTCTAAAATGTTTTCACAAAAACACAAAAATATTTTCCGTTTGACTTTTGGCTTGTGTGCTTGTTTGCTTGCTTTGTCGCTATGCCTCGGGAAAATTACCATCATATCTCTTATCATAATAGGTTGGCTAAAATTGAAAAAATACTAAGGACTTCATGTTTACGCAATTTGAGCACAACAAATTTATTAACTGAAGAGCTGAAGGAACACTCTAGATGCTATTGGAAAACAACTCGATGATGTTAATAAAGAAGTTGCCGATCTTCAATCTTAGCTTGCTTTTACTGAAAATTTACTAGGAAAAATTTCTGATGTGCAAATATTTCCCTAATAATAAAGCGATTATTGCTTCTGCCCGTTTGCTCACCGTCGTGGCGCTTTTACAATAAAGTCCCTGATGTTTTTGATAATTAAACCCGCGGTCCCTTTATTAAGTGAAAAAATGTTTCGTTTTACAATTTTGCGCAAGAATCCCAGTAGTTTCCTGTGTTCAACCCGTGGTCTCTTAAAGTGAGAAAAGGTTGCGAGGAAGACGGACAGATCCAGGCGTAGCGTCGAGGGATTTGGCAGCTGGTGGATCTGGCGGCTGGTGCGGCGGTTCGCTCCGGTGGTGGCGGCGTCCTGCTATTTTTTTTGCGTCCTGCTCATCCAGAGAAAGAGAGAGACAGGGCATGAGGAAGAGAGGGAGAGAGGAAGAAAGGAGAAGGAGAAGGCCACAAGGTGAGTGAGGGTGGTCGCCGGTGGTGGCGCCTCCGGTGACCGGCCGGCGGGTAGGGCGGCGAGCTCCTGTTGAGGCGGCGGGGCTTGGTGCGGGCTGGTTCCTCTGGATTGATCCTTGCCTCTTCCGAGGTGTTCGGTTGCGGGCTTGGATCGGGGGTGATCCAGATGGAGAGCTGGGTGGCGGCGACCTCTCCTTCCCCAACTAATCAAATACAGGATTGCAGAAATCGGCCAAGGATCTGTCGATGTAGCCGCCGCCCAGCACCGACTGTCCCGCCCAAGCACACGACAAATCAAGGGACGCGAGCGTGTATGGTTCAGCTCGAGCACGCGACAGATCAAGGGACGCCAAGGAGAAGCGAGTTCCGCGGTTCATCTTAAGGGCCGGCAAGGGCAGAACGTACTTGCACATGCCCCGCTGTTCCAGGCCAGAGGCCTCTACATCCACCAGCCGGGCTCATGGGATGTTTGTTCTCCACGCAGGCTCATCTCCTAAGATTTGTAGTGCAGGAGTCAAATATAAGCTGCAGGTCATAGATGGGAAGAAGCAAATATAAGCTGCACTTGAGCCTGTTCAACAATTGTTCCTGCTCATTGTGGAAATGTCGTACGCGGTGTCTGCCAACGCACATCGAGAGAAAGGAGTTGGCGGCTAGCAGGTGATATTCTTCATCTTCTTTTGTTTTTGCTTGACCTTCATTGGGGATTAGCAGCAATTGTAAGTTGTAGAACAATATTAGCAATCACTCTCACCTTAATCTCCCGTCCATCTCCTTTTTTTATTCAAGTTTATGTTTCACACAAGCATGTCATATGTTCCAATAAATAATTTCTGGGACAAGTGCTAATGGCATGGAGATAGTAGAATAATCAATCTAAATAATGCGGTGATAGGTTAGATGGGTGTTCCAAATGTATAGGTAAACATATATTTATAAGGAAAGAAATACATGCGTCTGAAACGCGGCCGACATAGTGTCTCTTTATATTATTCTCATGCAAGTGTCATGTATGTGTTGTTTACTAGACAAATGCTTCTTACATTGAATCTGCACATGGTAATACTCAAGTGAAATAGTTAGCTTTTTTCTAATAATTTAACGGAAAAACTATATAACTTCAAGATCGTTCAATGTAATTTACCAAATTTAATATTAATAGATTTTGACATTTTGCAAGGTACCATGTAAAAAATAATAATTGGAGTAAGTGGTGAATATTTCTTTCTTTCATAAAAGTAATTTTAGAAATGGGAGACAGCCGATGACATTTTTGGACTGTAGGGTGATTCTTTGGTTGAACCTAGATCCGTTGCAAGGGCTCTAGGAATGATGTGTTCTCTGTTACATAGTTTCAATAATTATATTTATTAGGGGGGGGGGGGGGGTCTGAAATATATGTATTTGTAGTTAACTTGCATTGATGAATTTTACAAGTAGGTGCACTGTGTTTGTATACAACAATCTGAATGTGGAAGATTTAACTTTTTATTGTATTGCAAAAACTGGATCATGATGTTTTCTTTTTCTGAATCATAAATGGTGGGCTCCCACCAGTTCTGCAATATCCGATAATTAGATAAATGGCCACCATCTCCATCACCAACCATCTGAACGTTATTTCCAGTTTTCGAATTAATGTATGAAAAGAGGATCGATCAATTGTTCCTTTCTCCCGTTGCAACGCACGGGCATGTTTGCTAGTTACACTAGTAAACAAAATAGAAGCTAAGCTGGAATCTTTAGCGCTTGATCATGATGAAAATGTTAAAATGATTGGTGTTACACCCATTGAATCTTTGTTTGGTAATATTAAACTTGATGAAAAAGAGACCGAAGAAGAGTCAAATATAGCTAGAAGGCATCCCAATTTTTCGGAGGGTGAAAATCTTAACGAAAAAATTGATAAAAATGGGTTTGGAGAGGTCAAAACTTTAAATAGTCATGTGCCCACTTCTTTCGCATTTATGATAGTTGTTCTTTAATTGAGTGTATTTCCTTGTTGCAATCGATGCTAAATTTACCCAATGCTTATGAACAAAATAAGGCTTTTACTAAACATGTCATAGAAGCAATGATGAAAGTTTTAGAAGAAAAGCTAGAATTGGAGGTTTCAATACCTAGGAAATTATATGATGGGTGGGAATCTGCCATTAAAGTTAAAATTAAATTATGACTGCAGTGCTTTATGTGATTTGGGTTCTAGCATTTCCAGAATACCAAAATCTCTATGTGATGTGCTAGGTTTTACAAATATGGATGAATGTTCTCTTAATTTGCACTTAGCGGATTCCACTATTAAGAAACCTTTGGGTAGAATAAATTACGTGCTTATTCTTGCAAATAGGAATTATGTGCCTGTTGATTTCATTGTGCTTGATATTGATTGTAATCCATATTGTCCCATAATACTTGGTAGGCCTTTCCTACGAACCATAGGTGCTATTATTGATATGAAAGAAGTTAATATAAAGTTTCACACTAGTACAACGAGCTGCTATACAAACGGTTTTTAACCCCTTTCCATGACGACTTTTTAAACCGTCGCCTTCTAGTGTGGGCGATAGGGGGGTCTTTCCCACATGACCCAGAAACTGTCGGGGATAGGCCCTTCGGTCACACACGCTAGGCAAAATGAGCTCGTGTGCGATCGGGCTAGCCATCACATACAATTATACAGGCCCAATCGTTCCTGTTCGTAAATATATCCCACACGGTGAATCCCAGAGAATCATTTCCGTTTGTATGTATATCCCTCACAATGAATCCCAGACATGTTTTCGTTCGTCTCCACATCCCACATAGTGAATCCCACACAAACATTTCCGTTCGTCTGCACATCCCACAAAGTGAATCCCAGACAAACGTTTCCGTTCGTATGTACATCCCAAATAGTTTTATGTATAGCCTCGTGTGTGATAGGTGTAACGATCACACACGCTCTGCCTCCATTAACCGTTTGCTTTATTCAAATATATCACACACGATTTGATGAAGAAAACCGTATGGCATTGGGCTATCCATCACCACCGCTTTTACTGCTAGAACCGTTTATAAAGTTCCATGACCAATTTAGTAGGTTTATTAGTTTACTATTAATAATTCTAGTATAACGCAAATTCACATTTCGTATCGAACAACTGTTTTCCAATTTCATATGACGCATATAAATATATTTTAACATCATAGTACGATAGCTACATGAAACCAACACAGTACAACATATAGCTAGTTCACCTTCATAAGCACAATATTAGAACAATATATTCATTTCCCTAATCGACCGATGCGTGATCAACCAGGTTCGTCTTCTCCACCTCTACTTTCAGTTCAGTAAGAACCTATTTTGCATTGACCAACTGGAAAGTGCCTCCTCCTTCGCCAACACCATCTTAGCAAAGTCTAATTTAAAAATTCCGAGCTCATTCTCCATCTTCCTCTTTTTTCCCGCATCTTGAAACGTTCTTCAGCGTTGACAACACTTTCTCTAAGCCTATCTCTGTTCTCTTCTTCATACATGCTCTAGAGCTTTGTTAGGTGCATCTTCAAAGACTGTCGCCACTCTTGATCAACCCACTCCAGGTAAGAACACTTCCGTTCATCCTATAATATTTAAACTAAATCATTAACAATTGTAGGGAAAATGGGTTTCTAGCAACATAGAAAATCGCCACATACAGATTTTGAAAAACTGAAGAAACACGTTAATAATGACTTGTCTTCTCAAAATGATCAATGTGCAAATGAATTAATTGCTACTGAAATAACAACCAAATTCAGCAACATCACAAGCTATAATTAACTGCAACAATGCTACAAGTTCTTTGTCATGTACTATAAATAAAAAATTAAACATTTTATGAGGAAGCTAAGTATAACTGCAATAACATATATAGCGACAATGTTTGGATGACATCAAATTGATACTAACAGGTAAGTACATGCACAAATTTAGTAACATAGAACCAATGGCACTAAGGCCGTCCACTATGTATGCCAAAACCGGTGTCAAAATAACTTTTGCTACATTTGGCAATGGTGCCCTGCACTGTCGAGCCGATGCCAGAGGAAAAATTCAGGGAATCGGACTCCGAAGCAGCTAGTTGCACCGATGCCCAGTTCCTTCATGCCATAAAGTTTAGTATTTTACTGCTTGGCTGCTCGAATGTGTGGAGCAAAGTTGGTTGCACAAACTGCTAAAGCGGTGCCAAATAAATTTCTCAGGGCACCGCTGATGAGATGGCAACATATTTAGATACTAGGTAGAACATGTGACAATATCTTAATCACATCCAGAATAACATAGCATAGTGATAGTGTCTGAATCACATCTAACAAATGATTTGTAACAACAAAAGTGGGGATAACCATCTCTGCACATGCCAGAAACTTCCTCCCACTGTCCACAGATTCAAACGCAACTAACTTCACGTATGGAGATTGATGGTGACAACAAGCAGGCAGATCTTTAGCCACCCGCTCCATTCGTTGCATGTGATGGTCCTAGGGAGTTACAAGAGGAAGAAATGACTCAAATCGGCCGCCAGGTTAATATCATTTATTCAAAATCATAACCCAAGAGAGAGGACAGAGGCATACCCAACTGGCAAAAGAGTCATCGTCGGAGGAGGAACCGCTGGAGAGGTCATTGAAGAAGACCATGGTGACCTCGGCGGTCGGATGCGAGACGGCGAGAGCGAGGAAGATGCTATAGCTTGGGAAGGAAGGAAGGAGGAAACAGGGGAAATGTGACTTGAGGTCGGGGAGAAAAGGGGGTGGGGAGGCGGAAGAGTTAGAAATTTCGGCGGTACGAATTTTTTTTCGAAAGGTGGAGGGAAACTTTGCGCGCGGTGCCGCCGGACGCCATTAACTTTGAACGAATGTGTGCATCGCAAATGATTCTTCTGCTTTACGCGCCTGCGATGAGTTTGATCATTCAAATTTTGGTGGAAATTTGCATGGGTACTGTGCTCATCCACGCCATTGCATAATTGCACATCACTTGCTAATTTGGGTACACAAAAGAGGCTACATCACACAGACCACACTTGCTGAATCAAGCAATTTTAGGCCTCCTTTGGTTTAGAGGAATCTTGTAGGAATTTCATAGGATAGGATTTATATAGGAAAATTCCTTTAGAGGCCTTTGGTTTGTGGGAACGGAACCCTATTCCTATGGAGGAATTCTTCCTATCCTCCACTAATGGCCACTAATTCCTTTAGAGCCCTTTGGTTTGTAGGAATCGCGGGATCTGGAGGACACACTGGTGCGGTCGGGCTCGTGGGGCGCGTCGGGTGCGTGCGGGACGTAGTGGAAGCGTGGCAAGTGTGCGTGTGTGGCGTGCGTGTGTGCGCATGTGTGCAGTAGCTAGGCAGTTAGCTGGTTGCCGAGTCACTTGGATCAAGGAGTGAGTTTAGGCTGTAGCTAGTAGTGCATGCGTGGGTTGTTGCGTGCAAGTAGTTCGTGGGTTAGTGGCCGGAAGAGCCCAACAGCGACGCAGCGCCCACGCATCCAACGCCCACGCACACATGACCCGGCCGTGGCCACTAATCCATGCATGCACTCATCACTTCCGTCCACTGTTAGAATAAGCCACGGCGTCTGGTGCGGTCGGGCTCGTCGGGCGCCTCGGGTGCGCGCGGGATGTGCGGGACACACTAGTGCGGTCGGGCTCGTCGGGCTACAAAATTAAAAATGATCAGAAATACATGAAACCTTGCTTTACGTAATGGCATGGCACCAAGATGCCGTGGTAAAAAAATTGGCATGTTTGACGAAAGTTTGGACACACCCCTCACAAACCGGAGCAACTCACTAGAAGGCTCGTGGTTCTGTGAGGGAACAATGCATATTTGATGACGAACCGACGATAGCTTCCACTTATGGCCTTCAAACTTTGTCTACCGTTAACGTGCACTAAGACAACTGTCATGTCAAAATTTGGAAAATTTCAGGGGTCATTTGACCTTTTTAAGACATTTAAGTGATTTTCTAGCCATTTAATGACCGTAATTCAAATTTGAAATACATGTACATGCAACAGCTAACCATAACGGTTTGAAAAATCGTATTTGTGTACTTGTGTGCGAGTTAATTCCATGTGCAGTAAATTGGAAGGAATTTTCAAACATATTGGTGTCAGGGCTTGGACACAAGCATCAAGTGCCATGACATTTAAATTCCAAGAAATTTAAAAATGATCAAAAATACATGAAACCATGCTTGACGTAATTGCATGGCACCAAGATGTTGTGGTAAGAAAATTGGCCTATTTGACGAAAATTTGGACACACACCCCTCACAAACCGGAGCAACTCACTAGAAGGCTCATGGTTCCGAGAGGGAACAATCCATGTTTGATGACGAACCGGCGATAGCTTCCACTTATGGCCTTCAAACTTTTCCTAATGTTAACATGCACTAATACAACTGTCATGTCAAAATTTGGAAAATTTCAGGGGTCATTTGACCTTTGTAAGACATTTAAGTGATTTTGTAGCCATTTAATGACCGTAATACCAAATTGAACTACATGTACATGCAACAGCTAACCATAACGGTTTGAAAAATCATATTTATGTACTTGTATGTGAGTAATTCCATGTGCGGTAAATTGGAAGGAATTTTCAAACATATTGGTGTCACGGCTTGGACACAAGCATCGAGTGCCATGGCATTTAATTTCGAAAAAATTAAAAAATGATCAGAGATACACGAAACCTTGCTGGACGTAATGGCATGGGACCAAGATGTTGTGGTACAAAAATTGGCCTATTTGACAAAAGTTTAGACACACACCCCTCACAAACCGGAGCAACTCACTAAAAGGCCCGTTGTTCCAAGAGTGAAGAATGCATGTTTGATGACGAACCGGCGATAGCTTCCACTTATGGCCTTCAAACTTTTTCTTCCATTAACGTGCAATAATATAACTGTCATGTCAAATTTTGGAAAATTTAAGGGGTCATTTGACCTTTTAAAGACATTTAAGTGATTTTCTAACCATTTAATGACCGTAATTCAAATTTGAACTACAAGTACATGCAACAGCTAAAAAAACGGTTTGAAAAATCATATTTGTGTACTTGTGTGCGAGTTAATTCCATGTGCAGTAAATTGGAAGGAATTTCCAAACATATTGGTGTCACGGCTTGGACACAAGCATCGAGTGCTATGGCATTTAAATTCCAAAAAAATTCAAAAATGATTAGAAATACATGAAACCTTGCTTGACGTAATGGGATGGCACCAAGATGCTATGGTAAGAAAATTGGCATGTTAGACGAAAGTTTGGCCACACACCCCTCACAAACCGAAGCAACTCACTAGAAGGCTCGTGGTTCCAAGAGGGAACAATGCATGTTTGATGACGAACCGGCGATAGCTTCCGCTTATGGCCTTCAAACTTTTTCTACCATTAACATGCACTAATACGACTATCCTGTTAAAATTTGGAAATTTTCAGGGGTCATTTGACCTTTTAAGACATTTAAGAGATTTTCTAGCCATTTAATGACCGTAATTCAAATTTGAACTACATGTACATGCAACAGCTAACCATAATGGGTTTGAAAATCATATTTGTGTCCTTGTGTGTGAGTTAATGCCATGTGCGGTAAATTGGAAGGAATTTCCAAACATATTGGTGTCATGGCTTGGACACAAGCATCGAGTGCTGTGGTAACACAAAATAAGCATCCGTACCTTATATGAGGAAAGAAAATGTAAATATCTCGCAAGACAACCGGGCCCCACATGATTGGCACTCTATTTCGCGCCTCGAGGTTTGGAAGGTGAGTGGCGCGGGTTATTAATCAGCCACAGTTCTGTATTGAAAACCGTCAGCTATTAAGTTCACACACGGCTTTTGTTGCGGGAATCGTGTGCAATTCAAACTACAGTACTCGTAAAGTTCGGCGACCGGCGCGTGTACTGTTCCTGTCGATCTAGATTCCGGGCGCCAATAATTACAACCTTGCTCACGTCATCCCGCCTGCATTCTCATCTACATCCTCTCCTTGCTTGCCCTCCCTCTCTCTCTCTCTCTCACTAATCTCTGCCATGGCACCGCCGATCTGCCCATGCGACGACGAGGAGGCGCCGCCCACCAAGGACATTTAGTGAAAGAGCAGCGACAAGGAGGACCCCTACGCGCCACCGGACGAGGTTGCGCCAGATCCCCCAACTTTGGAGTGGTTTTGGGGCCAGTACAATCTTTGTCTGTGGAAGTCACTATCGTCGACTAAGAAAGCCATGCACCTAGTGTTCAAGAAAGAGAGGGCGGAGGAGGAAGCCAGGTACTAGGTTGCATGTGAAGCCCGTGAGGCCGCCTGGAAAAAGAAGGCGGTGGAGATTTGGGGGCGGGCGTTTCGACGTCCAAAGGAGGTGTACGAAGATGGGTACTTCGCCAGGAAGGCCAAAGGCGGTAGGCGCCTCATCGCTGTGTGGAGGTGGGCCTATAAGCTCCTGTGGGCACCCAAAGAAATGGCAAGATCGTTTGCGCGCATCCACCAGCAAGAGACAGATCGGTACGTCAAGCGCTGCGAGGCGGAGGAGGCAGAGTACTGCCTCTGCGCTGGGAAGACGCCACGCACCAGGGAGCTGCTGGGGAGTGGCTGTAGGAATATTGCCCCCCTAAGGAGCGCTTATTAGTTTGGGCCATTTGCATTTCTATCCCTAACTCGAACCACCTAATCAGATTTGTCCCTAATTTCAAGGGATAATTAGATTTATGCCCCTAGTTGTGTCCCACTCGTCTGTTTTACCCCTAATTCCCAAAAGTCACCGGTTCTGTCCAAGTCACTTTGCTCCTCTTATGCTTTTGCCCTTTGACCGTTTGACCATCAGTTTGAAAAATTCATAACTAATTCATACTAAACCAGAAAAATGCAAATAAGATACCAAAATGTTCGAAAAAACATCACTTATATGTGAGTGTCATTTGCATTCATGAAAAAAGTGTTGGAAAGTGCCCATCCGAGTTTTAGCTCTTTTGATACCACCATGAATAGTAAAATCTAAAAAAATTCAAAAAAATTCAAAAAATATATGGTGGCAAAGAACGACAAATGTTTGAAGTGCTTGCCAAGTTTCATCAGGGAACGACATTTGTGGAAGTCGTGGCAAAAAAATAATCTATTTTGGAGTGTTGATTGTTTTTTTTGTCGTGGCACCCACGAATGTTATTCCCTGATGAAACTTGGCAGGCACTTAAAACATTTGTCATTCTTTGCCACCAATTTTTTTTGATTTTTTTGAACTTGTATAGATTTTACTATTCATGGTGGTAGCATAAGAGCTAAAACTCGGATGGGCACTTTCCAACACTTTTTTCATGAATGCAAATGACACTCACATATATGTGATATTTTTCCGAACATTCTGGTATCTTATTTGCATTTTTCTGATTTAGTATGAATTAGTTATGAAGTTTTCAAATTGACGGTCAAACGATCAAAGGGCAAAAGCACAAGAGGAGCAAAGTGACTTGGACAGAACTGGTGACTTTTGGGAATTAGGGGTAAAACAGACGAGTGGGACACAACTAGGGGCATAAATCTAATTATCCCTAATTTCAAAGCTTGCTCAAATTTTCCCTTCGGCCGTTAGGTGCTCTTACAGAAATGCCCTTTTGCGTCGTTACCGTCCGGTCAACGGGCTTTGACCGTCCTGAAAAAATAGCAAAAAAATCTAAAAAATCTAAAATTTCGTGGGATCAAAGATACTCATGTGCGCAAGGTGCGTGCAAATTTTTGTGCTATTTGTACATTCCAGGAGCTCGTGGCGAGGAAAAGCAGTTAATCTCTATACTTGTGAACAGTAAATTTGAAATAAAATAGCAAGAAAATAAAAAAATGAATTTTTTTGGCATCAAAGAGGCTTAGGTACACAAGGTGCTTGCAAGTTTTTGTGATCAAATGACATACGAGGAGCTCTAGCAAAAAAAACAAAAGTCATTTTTTCCAAAGTTTTTTTCCCAGCCAAATTTGGTTTTTTTCTCCACGAGCTCCTACAGTGTCCAAACACAACAAAAATTTGCACGCACCTTGCGCACCCGAGCCTCTTTAATGCCTATTTTGTTCATATTTTTTTGAATTTTCTTGCTATTTTCTTGAATTTACTGTTCATGGGCATACATATTTACTATTTTTTCTTTGCCACGAGCTCCTGGAATGTCCAAATAGCACGAAATTTGTACGCATCTTGCAACCTGAGTATCTTTGATTTTTTTGTTTTTTTGCTATTTTTTCCAGGATGGTCACAGACCTTTGACCGAGTTTGACTGGACGGTAACGGCACAGAAGGGCATTTCTATAAGTGCACATAACGGCAGAGGGACAAATTTGAGCAGGCTTTGAAATTAGGGGTAAATCTAAAAGTGGGCGCAAATTAGGGGCATAATTGTAAATGTCCCTAGTTTTAATATTGTTTGTTTTCAATTTTATGCATTGTACATAGTAGCGAAGTATCATCACGTATATGTGATGATATTATATATATTCTATGATGAATTGATGAACCATTAATATATATTATGAATTCCATTTTTCTATCTATTTTCGTATACTAATTTGTATCTAGTTGTTATCATCCAAATATACAGAATGGAAAGCATATATATACACATTGAAACAGAACAATATATAAGAACGAAAAATAGAGTAACACACATTGAAAGAGAGCAATAAATAGAGCAATATTATGATTGTTGTGAATACGTAGCGATCCACGTCGAAACGACTCACAAAATAAAATGCGTCCATGATGACCAACCCTTGCCTATGGTAGATCTTGGCTCTACCTGAACTCGTGCAGGCGTTCGTCCAAACGGTCAGCATGCTCATGGTACATCTGGAGCGTGATCTCAAGCTCCAAGTTGGCTATTTCATCGGAGATCACCAGCTCGAGGATGCGACGGCCGTGTTCCTCTACTACACCTGGGCCTCGGAGGCGGTCGAGCCTAGCGACTAGTGCGTTGGCATCTCATACGTCTCCAACGTATCTGTAATTTATGAAGTATTCATGCCATGTTTACAACAATTTTATATGGTTTTGGTATGATTTTATTAGAGCTAGCCCGGAGTGACACTGTTTTCAACAGAACTACCGTGGTGTCATTTTTTGTGCAGAAATAAAAGTTCTCGGAATGGGCTGAAAATTTACGGTGATTTTTTATGGACCAAAAGAGACCCCCGAAGAACAAGAGCTAGTCGAGGAAGTGGACGAGGAGGCCACAAGCCCTCTAGGCACGCCCCCCAGGGTGCGCCCCTAAGGCTTGTGGGCCCCTCGGGCACCTCCTTGACGCAAGACCGACGCCAAAAATTCTTATAAATATAGAAACCTCTGAAAAGAACCCTAGATCGGAAGTTCTGCTGCTGCAAGCCTCTGTAGCCACGAAAAACCTATGGGGACCCCATTTCGGCCCCCTGCCAGAGGGGGAAATCATCACCGGAGGCCATCTTCATCATCCCGGTGGTCTCCATGACGAGGAGGGAGTAGTTCACCCTTGAGGCTGAGGGTATGTACTAGTAGCTATGTGTTTGATCACTCTCTCTTGTGTTCTTGATTTAGCATGATCTTGATGTACCATGAGCTTTGTTACTATAGTTGGATCATATGGTGTTTCTCCCGATCTATCTTCTTGTGATTAATTGAGTATTACCTTTGAGGTTTCACTATTATTGGATTGAATACTTTTATGGATTTGAGAACACTTGATGTATGTCTTGCGCGGGATACCCGTGGTGACAATGGGGTGTTCTATTGATTCACTTGTTGTATGTTTTGGCGCTCAACTCGCGGATTCCCGAGGTGACATTGCGGTAATCTATGCATAGGGGTTGATGCACGTTTTCATCCTTGTTTTCTTCGGTAGAAATCTTGGGGCACTCTTTGAAGTTCTTTGTGTTGGATTGAATATATCTGAAGTTGTTTGATGCATATCGTACAATTGACCCATGGATACTTGTGGTGACATTGGAGTATCTAGGTGACATTAGGGTTCATTGATGTGTATCATATGGTGTTATTTTACTACGAACTCTAGGGTTGTTTGTGACACTTATAGGAATACCTCAATGGATTGACTGGAAAGAATAACTTTGAGGTGGTTTCGTACCATACAAGCAATTTCATCTTATGTTCTCCGTGATAGGAACTTTGGAGTGACTCTTTGTCGCACGTTGAGGGATTGGCATATGATTTAATTATGTAATCATTGTTGTGATACTTTGCACTAGTCACTAGTACGCGTCGGTGCTATACAAACAGTTTTTAACCCCATTCCGCGATGGCATTTGCAACCGTCGCCAAGTGAGTGTGGGCAATAGGGGGGTCCTTCCCACATGACCTAGAAATCGTAGGGGATAGGCCCTCCTGGGACACAGACTGGGGCCTTGTGCGATCGGGTGAGGCATCGAAACCCAATCATTTCCGTAGGTATGTACATCCCACACGGTGAATCCCAGAAAAACATTTCCGTAGGTACGTATATCACACACAGTCAATCCAAGGAATACATTTCCGTTCTTATGTACATCCCACATAGTCAATCCAGGGAAAACGTTTCCGTTCGTATGTACATCCCACACATTTTTATGTATACGCTCGTGTGTGAAAGGTGTAACTATCACACACGCTCTGCCTTGGTTAACTGTTTGCTTTTATGAACTACATCACACACGATTTGATGTAGAAAACTGTGTGGCATTGGGCTATCCATCACAAGCGCTTTTACCGCCAGAACCGTTTGCAAAGTTCCATGACCGTCTGTTCTCTTTTTATTTTTGCCTGTAATTTATTATTTTAATTGGAAATTTTGAAATATGAAACGTGCAATTCAATTTCTCAGCACAATGGTTCAACAACGAATCCATAAATAAAATTGCCAGTACAATATGTTTAGTAATTACAGGATTAGGCAGCAATTAACTATGATGAACCACCATATTTAAAGGCGGTAAAGGTGAAGAGACAAGTGTAAATCATTTTGACTGCCGACGGTGTTGAAGAAGCGGAATGCCCATAATGTGCCTTCCTGCATGCCATAGGCACGAACCACTTTTGTCCAACCCCTTGTGACGATCGCCCGCCCATCCTTCACCGCCTTCAAGAAGACTTCTAGAGCATTATCATGGTAGCATGAATTATATACTTTAACCTTAGTTGCCTCCACTCCGGTCATGTAGTTTGCAAGGTAATGATCAGTAAATAGCTTCGGAAACAACTGAAAAGAGAAAAATATCAGATACTGAGGTCTAATAGAGTAACTTGTTGTGGGCAGGGGAAAAAGGCAACACATTACTTAACATCCTAAAGTTCAGTGTTGTCTTCGACAAAGTGTAAATAAAGAGCTTAATTCCAATCACCCGTTTCTTTCGCCTGACAATCTTTCTTAGTTTCCTCACTTGATGCTTGTTCATGAATATCTCATTGCCCCATACGCAAACCAGATCGAAGCATGGACCAGTACCGCTCATATATGTACCTACAAGCAACCAGTAAATGTTAGAAGCTAAACTGAGATTGCACAAATGATGTAAAATACAACTACCAATGTTCCTAAGTACAAGTATTTTTTTTGAGATTTCAATATGAACTACATACGTATGTATATAGAATTATAGATATAGTTTAGATTAGAATCTAGATTCACTCATTTTGCTCCTTATGTAGTCTATATTGAAATCTCTAAAAATACTTATATTTAGGAATAGATGGTGTATAAGAAATGGGATGCAGCTAACCTCGATGGCAAACAACAGCATCGCCCATTGTAGCCCTGTGTAAGTACATGGAAAGCCAATGTTAACTACAATAGGGTTAACATCCACCAAAAGTAGCAAATGGTAATAAACCAGCAGCATTCGTAGTGATATCCTCATTGCGAAAGAGTAGCACGGTAGCAAATGGATGGATTAAAAAATGGATACAACTGTTAATTGCAACAGGCTTAACAGCATCCTAATTCGTGTTTTGTAAGTTTGTAGCCATTGAAATACAACTCTTTAAAAATGGATACAACGGTTAAATGCAACAGGCTTAATGGACATTGAAACCGGTACTGATAAAAATGCAATTGGCATAGTTAAACATCACAATGCAGGCGCTGCCAGAGCAGAGAATGGCCCAGATATCTATAAAAAGGTAGGGAAAGTAGCAAAAATGTGTTAGGCATGTTTACTAGAACATGCTTAATACATCGACCGTACAGAACATAGCCATTAATCGCAACTGGTATTGGTAAGATTGAACTGGTGAGTACATACTTGGTAAGTCCTGAGAGGTAGTTGCTGGGGCACTTCATCTTGGCCAGAGCCCACCCAAAGTCAGTGACGGCGGAGGCGAGCTGTTCCCCCAGGTCGAAGCGTGGACCAGTGCCACTAACATGTGTACCTATAGGCAACCAGTAAATGGTAGAAGTTAAACTGCAATTGCACAAATGATGTGAAATACTGTAAGACATGGGATGCAGCTTACCTCGACGGCAAACAACAACATCGGCCATTATGACCCTGCGTAAGTACATGGACATGCATATTAAGTCCAATAGGGTTGGCATCCACTAAAAATAGAAAATGGGCAGCATCTCTAGTGATATCCTGAGTCATGTATTGTAAGTTTGTTGCTGGTATTGGTGAAATTGAGCTGGACACGGTAATATTTGAACATCACACAGTGTGCAGTACTGAAATAAACAAGGCACGAACATGCTTAATACATCAACCGTACAAATCATAGCTGTTGCAAGTGGTATTGGTAAGATTTAGCTGTTCAGATCTTACCTGTTAAGTCCTGGGGGGTAGTCGCTGGGGGACTTCATCTGGGCCAGAGCCTACACCATGTCGGCGGTGGCGGCGGAGGCGAGGTGTTCCTCCGGGCCAACACGCTCAACGACCATCGCGCCATGGACCGCCATCAGCTCCTGGCGGTGGGGATTTCTAGGCATGAGGATGTTTCGCATGCGCCATTTAAGAAATCAGGCCGGGTCGTGATACATATCGGTGGGTTACCTGACTGGATCCGAGCGGAACGTAGATGTGGTTGAAGCTGTGGTTGCGGCGGTGGCGGTTTGAGATGCCGGTTGGGGGAGGCGCGAGTGGGGGGGACACTAAGGGTGGGGATGTGGTTGGAAGAATAAATTCTGAAATCACGCGCCTAATGAAAATTTCGCTGCGAAACTTGAAATTTGGGCGGGGGAAACACACAACACAGACGAAGCGCGTAAAATACTCGTGTGCGAGAAAAAAGAAAGTTGACAGATCCCGTCTCCAAAAAACTGTACACGTGTACTTGATTTTTCGGTCAATGGTACGACTGGTTTATTAGGAAACATCGCACAGGTAACTGACTTATCGGTCATTAACACAAAAAAAACGCTGACGGGTACGCCATAGAAACTGTGTGTTTTGTGATCTTCTAATGATTAACGCAAAAAAACGCACACGGGCACACATGCTAATGAACGCTCAAAGCCCTGAAAGGATGCTCTTACCGACATTGTACGTTAAAACTACAAACTTAAAGTACTACTGGTAATTTGGTCTAATACTACAAACTTAAACTACTTCTCACATGCTGCCATAGGGGCATGTTGGCCAGACGCCGGCGTTCTCCTTCCCGGCCTTGTAGGCAGCAGCCCACCAAGCTTCGATCTCCACCAAGCTCTCCTCACCACGGTGTGCAGCCTCTTTTTTCTTGCGGCGGCGGGACTCTCTTTTCTTGACTGCTTTCTGCCTTTTCTGCTCCTTCTGTGCGGCTTTGGCCACCTCCAGATCCACCACCCATTCGGCCATGGCAGCCTCAAAGTCCGCCCATGTAACTATCTGGCCGCCGCCGGCGATGAACTCGGCGCGACGAGATGCCGTCGCTTCCTTACTATGTGTGCGGTCGCGGGAGGCGAGGAACGCGGCGGGATGCCATAGCTTCCTTACCAGTTACTGTGCCCCACGGTGCCATGGAGGACGTCTGGAGAGAGCTCTGGGACGGAGGGGCCGGGCAGCCGTACATTGCGGTGGTAATCAAGAGCTCAACGACAAACGACAACAGAAATTTGGCTTCCCTTACAATTTTGCTCGTTCATTATCGCACACGGCTCATCTCCGTCGCTTCCGGAAACAGTGTGCGCTGAGCCTCTTGTGTGTTGCGTTATGATTGGCCGGAACCCCGGCCACGTGGATCGCACGTGTGCACCGTGGGATGCGCCGTGATCGAACGGCAATCCACGTCCCTCACATCACACCCATGCACCTGTAGCTGGATTGGATTTATATGTGCTAAATGCCTAGAAAATGCACATAATCCCCTAAATATGGTAAATGAGCCCCAAAAAATGCCAAATTTGAACACGGTGATTTGCAGGGTGTATGTTCGTCATAGAAAAAAACTCCAGGGCAAAGATTCAAGAAAATTTGGATTCCCCTTCAATCTTGGTTATTTCCCTCTCGAAAGCATCGAACTTCTTGGGTGATGGTTCGATTTATGAAGGTCATGCATGACGACATAAGCCAAACCTGCTCTAATTTTTACCAATTCATGGTGAGGTCATACCATGGCACACCATGCCAGGCGACATGTTTTTCAAGCATTTATTTCATTTTTCTATAGTTGAAAACCCAATAAACAAACCTTTGTGGTTGACTATTGCCACACATTTCATCGAAATATCTGTCCCTTCCTTGTAAAAGGCATGAGAATTTACTAAATGGCACGAGCATGGTTTTCCAGGCCGTTCTTGTGCACCCTTTCATGCATCGATTGTTTGAACTTGAATTATGTGCATTAATGCCTAGGAAATGCACATCATCCCCTAAATATGGCAAATGAACCCAGAAAAGTGCCAAATTTCAACACGGTGATTTGCAGGTTGTATGTTCATCGTAGAGAAAAACTCGTGGATAAAGGATAATGGAAATTTGGATCCCCCTTCAATCTTTGTGATTTCCCCCTCGAAACCATGAAACTTCCTCGATGATGGTTCGATTTGTGAAAGGCGTGCATCACGACACAAGGAAAACATTCTCCAATTTTTACCAGGGCATGGTGAGGCCATGCCATGGCACCACGCCAGGCGTCATGTTTTCCAACCATGTGTTTCATTTTTTCTATAGTTGTTAACCCAGTAAACGACACACTTATGGTTGACTATTGCCACACATTTCCTTGAAATATCTGCCCATTCCTTGAAAAAGGCATGAGAATGTACTAAATAACACGAGCATGGTTTTCCAGACCGTTCTTGTGCGCCTTTTCATGCACCAATTGTTCGAATTTGAATTATGTCCATTAACGCCTAGAAAATGCAGATAATCCCATAAATATGGTAAATGAGCCCGGAAAAATGTCAAATTTGAACATGTTGCATTTGAGGCGGTATGTTGATCGTTGGAAAAAAACTGAATGACAAACTAGGACGGAAATTTGGATTCCCCTTCAATCTTGGGGATTTCCCTCTCGAAAGCATGGAACTTCCTCGGTGATGGTTCGATTTATGAAGGGCGTGCATGACGACATAAGCCAAACCTTCTCAAAAAAAATTTAGGGCATGGTGAGGTCATACCATGGCACCATGCCAGGAGTCATGTTTTTTAAGAATTTATTTCATTTTTTCTATAGTTGAAAACCCAAGAAACAAACATTTGTGGTTGACTATTGCCACACATTTCATCGAAATATCTGTCCATTCCTTGTAGAAGGCATGAGAATTTACTAAATGGCACGAGCATGGTTTTCTAGGCCATTCTTGTGGACCCTTTCATGCACCGATTGTTTGAACCTTAATTATGTGCATTAATGCCTAGGAAATGCACATAATCCCCTAAATATGGCAAATGAACCCGGAAAAGTGCCAAATTTGAACACGGTGATTTGCAGGTTGTGTATGTTCATCATAGAAAAAACTCATCGACAAAGGACAAAGGAAATTTGGATCCCCCTTCAATATTGGTGATTTCCCCCTCGAAACCATGAAACTTCCTCGGTGATGGTTCGTTTTATGAAAGGCGTGCATGACGACATTTTTACCAGGGCACGTTGAGGCCATACCATGGCACCACACCAGGCGTCATGTTTCCCAAGCATGTATTTCATTTTTTTATAGTTGTTAACCCACTAAACGACGCATTTATGGTTGACTATTGCCACACATTTCCTTGAAATATCTGCCCATTCCTTGTAAAAGGCATGAGAATGTACTAAATAGCACGAGCAAGGTTTTCCAGACCGTTCTTGTGCACCCTTTCGTGCACCGATTGTTCGAATTTGAATTATGTGCATAATTAATGCCAAAAATGCACATAATCCCCTAAATATGGTAAATGAGTTCGGAAAAATGTCAAATTTGAACACATTGCATTTGAGGCGGTATGTTGATCGTTGGAAAAAACTGAATGACAAACTAGGACGGAAATTTGGATTCCCCTTAAATCTTGGTGATTTCCCTCTCGAAAGCATTGAACTTCCTCGGTGATGGTTCAATTTATGAAGGGCGTGCATGACGACATAAATCAAACTTTCTCAGCTTTTAACCAGG
Organism: Aegilops tauschii subsp. strangulata; assembly: GCF_002575655.3. NCBI lineage: Eukaryota > Viridiplantae > Streptophyta > Magnoliopsida > Poales > Poaceae > Aegilops > Aegilops tauschii. The sequence continues at coordinate 362,921,535 of NC_053039.3, forward strand.
CCACGGTGAGGCCATACCATGGCACCATGCCAGGCGTCATGTTTTTCATGCACATATTTCATTGTTCTATAGTTGATAACCCAGTAAATGATGCGTTTGTGGTTGACTATTGCCAGACATTCCATTGAAATCTCTGCCCATTCCTTGTAGAAGGCTTGAGAAATTACTAAATACCACGAGTATGATTTTTCCGGACCGTTCTTGCGCACCTTTTCAAGCACCAATTGTTTGAATTTGAATTATGTGCATTGATGCCTACAAAATGCACATAATCCCCTAAATATTTTAAATGAACCCGGAAAAGTGTCAAATTTGAACACGATGATTAGCAGGGCATATGTTCATCGTAGAAAAAAACTCATGGATGAAGGACAAAGGAAATTTGGATTCCCATTCAATCTCGGTGATTTACTATCGCACACGATTCATCTCCGTCGCCTCTGCGAACCGTGTGTGTTCACTCACACATGCAAAAGGAAAAAGAAAACCCTCGCCCACTTCGTCCCCACTCACTCGCCACAGACTCCTCTGCAACTCTGCACCCTAAGCTCGGTGGCTGTTGGCAGCGGGCGTAGGTCGCGCTCCAAACGGCACGGGATTTCGCCCCTACCGCTTTCCGCCGCCTATCTGCACAGACATTCTAGACTCTGGTCGACTGGGGTTTTCTGCGGGATTGGGCCGGGGATTTTTCTCATGGAGAAGGTAATCAACTTAATTAGCAAAATATTGACTCATCTCTTATTGCAGTCCGTCCGTCGCTGTTAATCAACCGGCGGAAATCGTCGTGGAATCATTTTTGTTCTAGATGATTCGTGGGTGTTCATTCATGTGTCCGCAGTGCGAGCACAAATCAGGCAACTGTGGTCGTGGCCAGTCGGAAATGAAGTTCTGTCTCACCATTCCGGATGACTTCAGGGAGCGCTCAGTATGTTCAATCTCAACCTACCGCAGTCGGCATGGCCAAAATTTGTTAACATATACCGTCTGTTGCTACATTATCTATATATTTGCATCAAATCTTTGTTACATTATCTATTTTTAATTCTATATTTTTGTACTTTGCTTTCATCTATATATTGATCTATTCTATCAGTTACTCCCATATTTGCATCTTGCTCTGTTATTTCAATATCTAATTTACGATCTTAATTTTCATTTCAAGTAGTACATCCCTTGCTTTGCAAGAATAGGAGTAGAAGGAAATCTTGGGCTTTACTTTGCTGATGACTCCCTGGATGTCAGATTGACAACGCATGATGGATTTACAATGAAGGTTAGCTTAGTGCAAAACTTGATAAAGATGGTCACTCGCATTTTAATGCGGACCTTTGGAGAAAAATGTTTAAGTTTTATGAACTGAAAGCTGGCAATGAAATTCAGTGCGTGCACCACAGCCTGGTATAATTAACGTGGATGTTTACTTCCCCAACGTCATCAGCCGATCAAAGTCCGATCGAGGTTAGTGTCCTTTCAACTTTCTCCATGCTGTCATATTACTATTTAAGCAACCAATTGACCACTATTTAAGCAACCAATTGTGATACCATATTCTGACTCCGTTCCTAGGCAGTAACAAATTCTATTTACCAATTTATGTGCAGTATATATTCTTCTACCATGTTCTGAATAAATAATACCTTTCCACCTTTTAAGCAGGATATGTTGGATGCATAGTGAACGATCTGTATGTTACTGAGCGTACCAAATTTCACTGGAAGGACTTGAAGCATGTCATAAACTTTGTTGATAATCTGACAGAGATAGTACAGCGTATGAACGCTAGATTTTGGATGGGATTAATTAGACCTATGGTGCACACATTGAACAAGACCAATTGTGTGCACAAAACGCTGGTAAGAAGTCTTATTTTAATCTTGATGCTCATAAACTATATATATCTTCAATGATATGTTACAATTGTTTTTTATTCTACATGTCAACAGAAATTGCCCCTGTAGCAGTTCTTGGATCGATTTCCCGGCATGGTCGAATTACACTTGTGTCTGCTAATAACGCCAAGGTGATTGCAAGGTACTGCATTTCCCGCAGAAATGGAACCATTCAAATTAACAAGTTCCCGCTTCTCGTGGCAATGCATCCATATTGGAAAATTGGAGACACTGTTCTACTCATGCTCTACCAAGGCATAGGAGGGCTCTTCCTTTTCATTGACGAGATGTCGAGTCGCCGTGATCAAGCTGCTTCCAGTGGATAGTTGTGGCTGTTGGCCCTCAGCCTCTTAAAATGTGCTAGCTGTTACTATATATGTTAAGTATGTAGATATGGACCATATGGTTGTTGGCCCTTAGCCTCTTAAAATGTGATAGTTGTTACTATGTTAAGTATGTGGATATGGACCATATGGTTGTAAAAACCGTGTTATGAAGATCCTCCTTTTGTCGAATAGTGTAACCACTATATATATGTTACTCAAATGTTGTTACCCAAGTTCATAAATTTTCATGGAAAGTATTAGTATCCTACACAGTTCATTGAGTTTAAGCGTGTGCCCGATGCCCAGAAGGCATTTGCATATTAATTGTCCATATTGCCAATTCACACACATGTTAACATAAGGAAACGTATGTGTAACATACTAATCATCACACACGAGTACTCGCATACGCATCGTGTGCGATACTCCTAGCCACCGCAAACAACTAGTTTGCATTTTTCAAAGTTTTTTGTACACACAAAATCGCACACGAAGTAACAATATTGACCGTCTATGTTGTAATTTCTCATCACAAACAGTTCATCTGAGTCGGCTGTTTGCCACCTATCACACACATCTTGTTTACACGACTCGTTTGGGTTCTTTTGGCTCATCGCAAACAGTTCATCCATGTGAACTATATGCCGCATATCACACACATCTTGTTAAGTTGAACTGCTTCCGTTGTGTTCCCTAATAGAAAATAGTTCGTCCGAGTGAACCGTATGCCGTATATCGCAGACACATTGATATGGCTGCCCCTTTCGGTTGTTCTACCTCATCGCAAATAGTTTGAATGGATTAACCGTGTGTCCTAAATCGCACACACATTGATATGCCTGCCCATTTCTGTTGTTCTGCCTCATCGCAAAAAGTTTGAATGGATTAACCGTGTGCCCTGCATCGCACACGCAACTAAAATATGAACAGTGTTTCACGGCTCCACCATCGCAAATGTTTTGCACCTTTTTTGATGATTTTTTACACCACCGTTCGTGATTATTACATCGGACACAATTTCGGCAAAGGGTCTCTGATCGTAGTGTCGCGCTAGCAGTATCCTGCAGTAGTGAGTTAAAGTATGAACCCTAGGCCTTGTTTTCAAGCATTGCAATACCGTTTTTGCTCACTTTTTGTATTAGTTACCTTGTGATATGTCTCCAACGTATCTATAATTTTTGATTGTTCCATGCTGTTATATTATCAATCTTGGATGTTTTATAATCATTTTATAGTCACTTTATATCATTTTTTGGTACTAACCTATTGGAATAGTGCCAAGTGCCAGTTGCTGTTTTCTGCATGTTTTTTACATCGCAGGAAATCAATATCAGACGAAGTCCAAATGCCACGAAATTTTACTGAGTCTTTTTTGGACCAGAAGGAACGTAATGGGCCCTGGCTGCGCCTGGAGGGTGTCCCGAGGAGGGCACAACCCACTACGGCGCGCCAGGAGGCCCAGGCGCGCCCTGGTGGGTTGCTCCCACCTCGGGTGCTCCCTGGACCGCATCTTTGCTCTATAAATACCCCAATATTCCAGAAACCCTAGGGGAGCCGACAAAATATTGATCCAGTCGCCGCAGAGTCCAGAACCACCAGGTCCAGTCTAGACTCCATCTTGGATGGGGTTCACCACCTTCATTGGTGCCTCTCCAATGATGCGTGAGTAGTTCTTTGTAGACCTACGGATCAGTAGTTAGTAGCTAGATGGCTTCCTCTCTCTTGCTGAATTCTCAATACAATGGTCTCTTGGAAATCCATATGATGTAACTCTTTTTGCGGTGTGTTTGTTGGGATCCGATGAACTTTGAGTTTATGATCTGTTATATCTTATTATATCCATGAAAGTATTTGAGTTCCTTTGATCTCTCTTATGCATGATTGCTTATAGCCTCGTATTTCTTCTCCGATATTTGGGTTTTGTTTGGCCAACTTGATCTATTTATCTTGCAATGGGAAGAGGTGCTTTGTAGTGGGTTCGATCTTACGGTGCTTGATCCCAGTGACAGAAAGGGAATCGACACGTATGTATCGTTGCTACTAAGGATAAACGATGGGGTCTGTCTCTACATAGATAGATCTTGTCTACATCATGTCATCTTGCTTATTGCATTACTCCGTTTTTCCATGAACTTAATACACTAGATGCATGCTGGATAGCGGTCGATGTGTGGAGTAATAGTAGTAGATGCAGGCAGGAGTCGGTCTACTAATCTTGGACGTGATGCCTATATAATGATCATTGCCTGGATATCGTCATGATTATTTGAAGTTCTATCGATTTCCCAACAGTAATTTGTTTACCCACCATTTGCTATTTTTCTTGAGAGAAGCCACTAGTGAAACCTACGGCCCCCGGGTCTCTTTCTCATATATTTGCCTTTGCGATCTACTTTTCCTTTGCATTTATTTTCAGATCTATTAAACCAAAAAAATACAAAAATACCTTGCTGCAATTTATTCTTATTTATTTTGTTTGGGGCGCCGCAACCCTAAAGGGATTGACAACCCCTTTTACACGTCGGGTTGCCAGGATTTGTTAGCTGTGTGCAGGGGCTGTTTACGTTGTGTTGCTTGGTTCTCCTACTGGTTCGATAACCTTAAGGGCTATGTTAGGAATAAAGCTAGACACGAGGGTTCCATTGCAGAGGCCTACATTGCTACAGAAGCGTTGACATTCTGCTCAAGATACATTGAAACAGCTGATCAGCTTAGCAAGGAGGTCGGTGAAGACAATCCCGGGCTCAATGTTTTCGATTATTCTGTTCAAGTTACAGGGAAGAGTCGACAAGAGGACAAACCTAAAGATTTGGACAAAATGGTTTGGTATATGTTGAATAACTATCGTGAGATACTACCTTATATCAAGTAAGTGCAGTACTCCAGCTTATACATCGTAATCTACTAAACTTGCAGCACATTCTTATATATTTAGATGTTTGACGCGATCACTATGTTGTGCAGCATCTACAAAGAGGAGTTACTGCCGCAAAATCCAAGAAACATTAACAAACTGGTTATGGCAGGATCTGTGAAATGGTTGAAGAACCATGTAAGCTTTTGAAGTGCACTGTCAATTTTTTTAATATATTGAGTACATAAGATGATCAGCTTGTCTATTTTCTAACCATAGGTTAAGAAGATGCGGGAGGATGGGCAGGCAGTTGATGATGCCCTTTACTCACTAGCAATGGGTCCTGATACTCGGGTAAGACATTATGAATCTTGCGTTGTTGGAGATGTGCGCTACAACACCCTTGCACGAGACGAAGGCAGGAAGACACAAAACAATGCCATCATGAGCACGGATACGTATGACAAAGAGACAACTGAAATGTATGCTAACATAACAGACATTTTTCAGTTGCAATATATCTCCAGTTTCGAGGATTATCGGTGTGTGGTTCTATTGTGCTGTCGTTGGTATAACCTGTTTTCCAGGATCGCAAAACCCAGAGCTGATGATTATTTCAAATCCATCAATGTCAAGGCAGCGTACCGGACCAACGAGCCTTTTATTTTGGCAAATCAAGCAAGACAGATATTTTTCTTGGAAGACACATTGCACGTAGCAATGACTGGAGAGTATTGCAAAGGTTTGAGCAGAGGCATTCGTTTAATGAAGTTGCACAACAAGATGATGCTTACACTGCTCCTGATGTACAAGATAACACATATGTTCCTAATATCTTTGAGAACCATGACGTCAATGACGCCGGCAAAAATATTGCCTGTCGTGCTGTGGACATACAAGAGTTGATCAAGAAGAAGCCAACGTTCGAGGACGTTGAGGACGAAGAAGAAGATGACACCGTGGGGAATTACGATTCAGACTGATACACATGGTGAAGATGTTGACGCTGCTGCTGCAGATGATGATTACATTGCTTTTGTCGTATTTGCCTGTCAGAAGACGTTTTTTTATCTACTATGTGAAATTGTGTTTGCTATGACAACTGAAACCTGATGAACATGTTGTTTAGTATTTTGCTGTGAGAACATCACTTGTTATGTATGCTGACTTGTGTTTGGTGATTGTATGACAACTAAAACATGATGACATTGTTGTTTAGTTGTACTCGTATTTGGCTATGAAACTTGAATTTGATGACATAGTTTGCTGTTGGACTGCAATTTGCTCGACGCCTTCGAATGAGAACAAAGCTGACCCGACAGGGCCTCTGCTATTTATTTATTTATATGAGCAAAAGGGGATACCCCCTGATTTCCGTTAATAGAAATCATTAGATGTTCACAACACTACGCCCAGCCTGCTACACAGGTTTCATTCATTACTAGTTTCAGCGAAGTGCTCATGTCGTAGCCACTGAATACATCACGAGTGCTACATACAGTGCAAATAAAGAGACAATCATCCTACAGAGCACATCGATTTTGCCCATTATCTTCACAATCTCTTTCGTCTCCTCATTGCTATCAAGGCAGTTCAGCAGCTGTTGCTTGGCCATGATCAGAGGAACTGCATTTTTAACCTTCTGCTCTGCATCTTCCTCTTCTGCCGTTCCTTCAGTTACTTGTCCAACACCCCAACCTGCTGGTATTGGGATTCCTCGGCTAACCAAATAATCAGCGTAGTTGCATTCCCCCACATCAGCAACTTCCCAGAAATACAAATCACACGAATCTTCCCTTTTCTGCACGAATCAAATTGGAAGATCATCAACCAAACTATTAAAAAAATCAGCAACTGAAAGCAGCAGAACAACAATTAAACATATTATTACCCCATGATTCGGGCACTTGTAGAAGACTCGGCCAGGGTTGCGGATTGTGGTTGAGACGCGACGGATGACTCTGCGTGATTTGCAGCAGTGGCACCTAACCAACGGCAGCGGGTTGCGATGAGCAATCGGCTGCGGTGCGCGTGCCGACGGGGGTGTGATGAGACCCACAGGCGATGGTACGGGTGGTGACTTGGCGCATATCTGGTTGTTGCCTGCTGAAGAGCAGGTGGACGAGCATCCAGCGGATATGGTTGCTGCGGCCAGAGCTTCTAATGCTAGGCAGAGTAAGTAGAGAAGAGGAGAAGCGAACATTGGATATGTCAGTTTCATTACTCGCAGAGTAGCATAGCACCATATATAGTCATAGTCTAGGTTTGGATTCGAACCAGCTACAGGAGCACGTCTTTCTTTTTTCTAAAACTTGGCAACGTCTCTTTACTGGTACACTAGCTTGTTCTGTACGCCTTCCCAAGTCTTTGATTTTCTTTCCCTTTTTTTGCGAGGAAGGAAGGAGGACAAAATTGAGAGTTCCTGGGACTCGAACCCAAGACCTCTCGGTTGAAAACCAAGGGTGCTAGTCACTTATGTGGCGAACGTTCCCTGTGAGGAGGACGGCAGACGAACGCATTTTCCTCACAATTTTCTTCCTATATATAAAAAAGTATGCTACTTGGTGTCCGCTTAGTCAACAAACGATTGTGCCAACCTTGACCGTTGGATTGACATTCAACGTCTGTCGCGTTTCTTCAGTCTCTTCTTGCTCGAGCCGCCAAAGCCAAACCAGCGCCGGCGGGACCGCCTGCTCCCGCCTCCCACGGCTGGTTGTGATCTTCCCCGGCTCATGTTCGTTCTCGTCCGAGGCCTCACCATCGTCCTCCGCCTTGGTTCGCTCGCCGCGGCGCCGCCCTCCGGTGTTGTCAACATGGTCAACAATAGAGAGGAATAAGGAGATGACTGTACATGGTGAGGATGACAGTAGGGACCCAGCAGCGCGCAGTAATTTTGTTTTTTGGGACGAAGAAGGGTATCAACTGGGTTGTGCGGGACCCGTGGCCCGTCTAGCCCAGGCTTTTATTTCATATATTTAGCACATGACCAGCCTAGTTTGTTTTTTTCCTTTCTGAAAATGGCTAGCCAGCTATTTTGTTTTGTGCAGAATAACCAACGTAGGCCTACTTGCTTTTCTACGCCCTGCTGGGCCAGAAATCTTTCAAGACGAGGAGGGATGCATTTTGCCCAGAAAATGGGCTATAAGTAATAAGAAATGGGCTATAAGTAATAATAAATGGGCTGTAAAATGAAAAAATACAGCAAACAGGCAATTAGTTCCAAAATACTATTTTCTTTCAGATTTTGATATTTTAAATTTCATTGTTTTTGTGCGGGTAAAATTTCATTGAATTTAAATTAAGGTATATTTAGATTTAAAATTTATTTGAATCTGGCTAGAAATTTCGGGCTGTATGCTGTTTGGGACAGATTTGGAGGCTGACTTGTGGGTCTACTAGGTTGACGTGTACTTTGGCTTTGTCAACTTAGTCCACAAACGATTCTAGCAGCAGTGACCATTGGATGTTAATCCAACGGCCGTGCTGCTTCTTCAATATCTGATCTTCTTGCTCCAGCCACCCAAACCAGCTCTGGTGGGAGTGCCTCTTCCCGCCTCCCGTGGCCGACTGTGCTGCCGCACAGGCCGCACCGCCCCACCCTACTTCATTGCTGGCTAGGCCATTCCTCTACTCACCCACACCTCCTGTTATTTTCCGGTGACGGTAGGCGGACCAGTAAACCCTCGTACTCCCCACCGCGTGGGCAACCATTGCCGAGTCTTCCCCGGCTCCGTGTCGTTCCCTTCCTAGGCCTCGCCGTCGTCCACCGCCATGGTGCTCTCGGCGCGGCCTGGTCAACGAACGACATCCATCGGCCATGGACTGTACGCTCAAAATAATGATTCCTCCACCTAAAAGCTGGGACCCACCGGAAGGGCCTCTGTATTTCGCGAAAAAAACGTTCCCCCCGCTGACATGTCGGACCCACCAGCTATATCTTCGCACGCAAGGAAGTGCCTCCTTATTACGCACAAAAAAATGAATACCCCCTGCTAGCTGGGACCCACCATAGTGGGAGGATGACTTGTGGGCCAACTAAGTTGAGGGGACGGAGGGCTTTGTCAACTTAATCAATATGAACGATTCTAGCTCCAGTGACCGTACGATGTCCATCCTATGGCCGTAGTGCTTCTTCAAGCTCTGGTCTTCTTGTCCCAGCCGCCCAAAGCAGCGCCGGTCGTGCCGCATGCTCCTGCCTCCCGTGGCCGGCTGTGCTACCGCGGAGGCCTCACCGCCCCCTACTATTCCCACCGCTGGCCAGGCCCTGTGGCGACGGCAGCCTCACACCGCAGCCGAACCAGTGAACCCTCGTACTCCTATCCGCGCGGGCTTCCACTGCCGCGTCTTCCCCGGCTCCGCGTCGTCCCCTTCCTAGGCCTCGCCGTCGTCCACCGCCGTGGTGCTCTCGGCGCGGCCTGGTTAATGTGGTCAAGGAACTACTTCCATCGGACGTGGACGGTACGTGGAGAGGCTCACAGCTAGGTCCACGGCCGCAGCAAGGAAGTGCCTCCTTATTACACGGAAAATAATGATTCCTCCACCTGACAGCTGGGACCCACCGGACGGGCCACTGTATTTCACGGAAAAAACGTTTCCCCCTGACTGCTGGGACCCACCAGCTTCATCTTTGCACGCAAAGAAGTGCCTCCGGGCAAAAAAACGATTCGCCCCCTGACTGCTGGGACCCACCAGCTACACCTTCGCACGCAAGGAAGTGCGTCCGGGCAAAAAAAAACGATTCGCCCCCCTGACTGCTGGGACCCACCGGCTACATCTTCGCACGCAAGGAAGTGCGTCCGGGCAAAAAAAAACAATTCGCCCCCCTGACTGCTGGGACCCACCAGCTACATCTTCGCAGGCAAGGAAGTGCCTGACAGTCGGGACCCACCTGGTCGAAGCGTACGTAGCGTTGTCATTCTGGTCGCAAACATGTACGTACATACTGGTCGATGTAGAGGCGCGCACGTGTCGTAGTAGAGGCGCACACGTAGCATGTACACGTACGTACATCGGCCAGGGTGCAAGAAAGAAAATACGGCCACGTATGTGTACATACGGGCGGGGTCTCGAACGCCTACTCGCGCATACGTACGGCCAGGGCTCGTGTACATGGCTGGGTCGGAACGGAGAAACATCATCGTCGTCGTCTTCATGGGGAGGCAACGGAATGCGTCGTGTTCATGGGGAGGCAACGGAATGCGTCATGTTCATGGGGAGGCAACGGAATGCGTCGTGTTCATCGGGAGGCAACGGAACGCGTGGGAGCCAACCGGCTGGGTCAGAACGGAATGCGTGGTCGTGTTCATCGGGAGGGCTTGGACGGAATAGGCGATGGAAAGGAGGCCTGGCGTACCGCAAAACGGAGGAAACAGACCTCCTAAGTTCGGAACGGGGTCTTGTTGATCGGGAGGGGTGTGGCGTACCGCAAAACGGAGGAAACAGACCTCCTACGGTCGAAACGGGGGTCCTGTTGATCGGGAGGGGTGTGGCATATCGCAAAACGGACGAAACGGACCTCCTACAGTCAAAACGGGGGTCCTGTTGATCGGGAGGGGTGTGGCGTACCGCAAAACGGACGAAACAGACCTCCTACGGTCGAAACGGGGGTCCTGTTCATCGGGAGGGGTGTGGCGTACCGCAAAACGGGACTCCACGGGATACTGTTCATCTCCACCGTCGACCTCCTCCAGCCTCCACGGGCTACCGTCGACCTCCTCCAGCCTCCACGGGCTCCTGTTCATCCAGCCTCCACCGCGCGCTACTCCACCGGCTACTGTTCAACCACCCCTCCACCGTCTACTGTTCATCCAGCCCTCCACACCACGGGGTCCTGTTCAACCACCCCTCCATGGGCACCCCTCCACCGTCTACTGTTCATCCAGCCCTCCACACCACGGGGTCCTGTTCAACCACCCCTCCACGGGCACCCCTCCACCGTCTACTGTTCATCCAGCCCTCCACACCACGGGGTCCTGTTCATCCAGAGGCAACGCCACCGCTCACTGTTCATCCAACCCCCCTCCCCCACAACGCTCACTGTTCATCCACTCGATCGGCTTCAGTTAGCAGCAGTAGCGAAGGAAGCGCTCGATCGGGTTCAGTTAACAGCCATCGATCGATCGCTCGGGTTCAGTAACGCGTAGCCTGTAGTGCAATCGCTCGGGTTCAGTTAGAGCCCAACGCCTCGCTCGGGTTCAGTTAGAGCCAACGCCTCGCACACACGCGCGTACGTGTACGAGAGAAACGCGCATCGCTCGGCCCCCGACCTCCCACCGTAACCGGGAACTCCCTGAAATTTTCCTCCCCCTCGCTTCTACCACGGTTTTTCCGTCATGGACGGCCCAAAGAATGTCATGTAGCTGCGTCTCCGGCCCGTGCAGGACGAAAAGCCCATTTTCTGTCATGATTTTTTTGTCATAGAAGTAGGAGCCCACCACATCTATGATGATACCGGGTTTTGTCACAATTATCGTCATAGAAGTGTCATATGTATGACAGAAAAAAATTCATTCGGCCCAAAATGTCACAGATGTGTCTTTTTTTGTAGTGGATGCCCAGTCCCAAAATGCAAAAATGAATTTACTTTATGTTGTCAAATAATAAATTCCTTGGAAAGTGTTGGTATGGAGGGCAACCGTGGATACGGCTAGCCATGGAAAGTGAAAGTATGGTGGAAAAAGGAATAAACTTTATTTTCTGTTCGGGAACCGCCTATGATATATCTAGCATGGAAAGTGTTGGGAACTCTAAGTCATTTTCGTTGGTGGGATGGATACACCTCCCAAAATGTTTTTTTCTAAGTTTTTCGCTTTGAGCTCTGGCACCTCTACAAATCCGTACTTCCCTCTACGAAGGTCCTTTCTTTTAGTTTATGCAATTTTTATTTTGAATTTGAGTCTCCATCTTCTCTTATAAAAGCACCAACTAGGAGGCAATATGATCGTACTTAAGTATTGGGTGTAGCTAATATGCGAGTGTGTTTCATGAATGGATCAATGGTTGAGCATGATGGGCTAGGGATAACTTATTTTAGCGTTGATATTTTGAAAGACATGGTTGCTTGTTGATATGCTTGAGTATTTAAATTATCATGTCAAAACTAGACTATTGCTTTGAATCACATAAAAGTCCAAATGTCCATGCTATAAAGAAAAGAATATGATATGACATGTTAGGCAGCATTCCACATCAAAAATTCTGTTTTTATCACTTACCTACTCGAGGACGAGTAGGAGTTAAGCTTGGGGATGTTGAGACGTCTCCAACGTATCTATAATTTTTTATTGTTCCATGCTGTTATATTATCAATCTTGGATGTTTTATAATCATTTTATAGTCATTTTATATCATTTTTTGGTACTAACCTATTGACATAGTGCCAAGTGCCAGTTGCTGTTTTCTGCATGTTTTTTACATCACAGGAAATCAATATCAGACGGAGTCCAAATGCCACGAAACTTTAGGGAGATTTTTTTGGACCAGAAGGAACGTAATGGGCCATGGCTGCGCCTAGAGGGTGTCCCGAGGATGGCACAACCCACTAGGGCTCGCCAGGAGGCCCAGGCGCGCCCTGGTGGGTTGTTCCCACCTTGGGTGCCCCCGGACCGCCTCTTTGCTCTGTAAATACCCTAATATTCCAGAAACCCTAGGGGAGTCGACGAAATATTGATCCAGCCGCCGCAGAGTCCAGAACAGGCAGCTCCAATCTAGACACCATTTTGGATGGGGTTCACCACCTTCATTGGTGCCTCTCCAATGATGCGTGAGTAGTTCTTTGTAGACCTACGGATCAGTAGTTAGTATCTAGATGGCTTCCTCTCTCTTGCTGAATTCTCAATACAATGGTCTCTTGGAGATCCATATGATGTAACTCTTTTTGCGGTGTGTTTGTTGGGATCCTATGAACTTTGAGTTTATGATCAGTTATATCTTTTTGTATCCATGAAAGTATTTGAGTTTCTTTGATCTCTCTTATGCATGATTGCTTATAACCTCGTATTTCTTCTTCGTTATTTGGGTTTTGTTTGGCCAACTTGATCTATTTATCTTGCAATGGGAAGAGGTGCTTTGTAGTGGGTTCGATCTTATGGTGCTTGATCCCAGTGATAGAAAGGGAACCGACATGTATGTATCGTTGCTACTAAGGATAAACGATGGGGTCTATCTCTACATAGATAGATCTTGTCTAGATTATGTCATTGTTCTTATTGCATTACTTCGTTTTTCCATGAACTTAATACACTAGATGCATGCTGGATAGCGGTCGATGTGTGGAGTATTAGTAGTAGATGCAGGCAGGAGTCGGTCTACTAATCTTGGACGTGATGCCTATATAGTGATCATTGCCTGGATATCGTCATGATTATTTGAAGTTCTATCAATTGCCCAACAGTAATTTGTTTACCCACCGTTTCCTATTTTTCTCGAGAGAAGCCACTAGTGAAACCTACGGCCCCCGGGTCTCTTTCTCATATATTTGCCTTTGCGATCTACTTTTGCTTTGCATTTATTTTTAGATCTATTAAACCAAAAAAATACAAAAATACCTTGCTGCAATTTATTCTTATTTATTTTGTTTGGCGTTCGATCTATCAATCTACTACAATTTTATTCACGTCTGTTTGCCCATCTTGGGGCGCCGCTACCCGAAAGAGATTGAGAACCCCTTTTACACGACAGGTTGCGAGGATTTGTTATCTGTGTGCGTGGGCTGTTTACGTTGTGTTGCTTGGTTCTCCTACTTGTTCGATAACCTTGGTTTCATATCTGAGGGAAATACCTACCGCCGCTGTGCTGCATCATCCCTTCCTCTTTGGGGAAATACCGACGTAGCTTCAAGCGCAATCACCTTGCTGTTTTATTTTATTCAGATTATAAAAATATATTTCTACCATCCATATTACACTTGTATCACCATCTCTTCGCCGAACTAGTGCACCTATACAATTTACCATTGTATTGGGTGTGTTGGGGACAAAAGAGACTCTTTGTTATTCGGTAGCAGTGTTGTCTGAGAGAGACCTTTTTCATTCTACGCCTCCCACGGAATTATAAACCTTAGGTCATCCACTTGAGGGAAATTTGCTACTGTCCTACAAAACTCTGTGCTTGGAGGCCCAACACGAGTCTACAAGAAGAAGGTTGCGTAGTAGACATCAAGCTCTTTTCTGGCACTGTTGCCAGGGAGGTGAGTGCTTGAAGGTATATCTTTAGATCTTGCAATTGAGTCTTTTAGTTTCTTGTTTTATCACTAGTTTAGTTTATAAAAGGAAACTACAAAAAATTGGAATTGAGGTTGCCTCATATGCTTCATCTTTATAATGTCTTTCGTGAAAATGATGGAAAAGAAAATTGTGCCAAAGTGTTAGAAGAAGAAGTTAATAAAATGTTTGGCATAAAATCTTTGAATGATGAGCATGATTGCAATGTTGTTAGTATGAATTCTTTGAGTATCCATGATGCTAATGATATGCCAAGCTACAAGCTTGGGGATGCTATCTTTGATGAATATGATATTTTTAGTCCCCCATGTTTGATGAGGAAATTTATTATGATGAAAGCATGCCTCCTATTTATGATGATTATATTGATGAAAGTGGGTTTGGAAGAGTGTCAACTCTAGGAAGTAATGATCCCACTATTTCGGAGGGTGTTGAATCTTTTCACAATATTTATAAAACTGGGTTTGGAGAGGTCATGACTTTATTTAGTGATGAATCCACTATTTTAGAAGAGGTTTCAATTGACTATGATAAAAATCCTATCTATGATGATTATTACGATGATATGTATGCTATAAATAGTAATGATAACCATGAAACTTGTCATCATGATTTTTATTTTCAATTGGATTATTCCAATCAAGTGTCACATGATAGTTATTTTGTTGAATTTGCTCCCACTACTATTGATGAGAAGAAATTTGCCTATGTGGATAGTAATAAAATTTCTATGCTTATGGATCATGAAAAGAATGCTTTATGTGATGGTTATATTATTGAATTCATTCATGATGCTACTGAAAATTATTATGAGAGAGGAACATATGCTTTTAAGTTTCCTCTCTTTATGTTAAAAGTTTTGAAGTATTTCTTGTTTTTCCTTCCTATGCTAGTTGATTCTTATTCCCATAAATTGTTTGCTCACAAAATCCCTATTCATAGGAAGTGGTTTAGAGTTAAATGTGCTTGTCATATGCTTCATGATGCTCTCTTTATGTTTCAATTCTTATCTTCTATGTGAGCATCATTGAAATCATCATGCCTATCTAAAAAAGGCATTAAAGAAAAGCGCTTGTTGGGAGACAACCCAAAATTTATCCCTACTATTTTTGTGTGTTCACATGATTAAGGCACTGTATTAATCATGTTTTATAGCTTTTGTTTCAATAAAGTGCCAAGTAAAGCCTTTGGGATAATGTTGATGATAGTTGACTTGATTCTGTGCAAAAACAGAAACTTTTGCTGTCAGTCCAGGAATTTTGAAAATTCACTAGATCGTGATTTTGATCTGAATTTTTGACACATGATTGATATACAAAGTTTCTACGTTGTCCTAATTTTTCAGAATTTTTGGAGTTGCATAAGTATGGTGGTTGTTGAGATCATTACAGACTCTTCTGTTTTTGACAGATTCTAGTTTCAATGCATAGTTTGCTTGTTTCTAAGTTTCTTTGACTTATATTGCTGAATATAAATTGTGTAAATGATAAGCTACAGTAGGCATTGTGTGAGAACAGTTATGAATCTTGTCTTTATCATACTAACCTATATCTCACGAAGTTCCGTTAAGTTTTGTGTGATTGAAGTTTTCAAGTTTTGGGTGAGATATCGATATGAGGAGAATAAGGAGTGCAAGACCCTAAGCTTGGGGATGGCCAAGGCACCCCAAGGCAATATTCAAGGAATACACAAACAACTAAGCTTGGGGCTGCCCCGGAAGGCATCCCCTCTTTCGTCTCCAACATTATCGGTAACCTTACCTGGAGCTATATTTTTATTCGTCACATGATATGTGTTTTACATGGAGTGACATTTTCTTTTGTTTATATTTTCTTAATGTTATTTAGAATAAGGTTTTGTATCTTTTGTCTCAATAAATTTTCGAGGATAGCCTTCACCATGCATAATTTGCAAGTATATGAGTTGCTGTTTCAAAACAGTAAATTTGTCGCTATTGCAAAAATTCCCTAGAAAAGTCAGAATGTGATAAAAGCTTGAAATTTTGACAAAACATGAAATGATAAATTCTCTACAGTGTGGTAAATTTTCAGAATTTTTCTAGTTAAATTAGTATGGATCTTCCTTAGTCCTTTACAGACTGTTCTGTTTAGACAGATTGCTGTTATGATTGCATTGTTTGCATATGTTTGCTTGTTTAATGATTCCATTTGAGGATAGGAGTATTAATTATGCAGAGGCATTTAGTATGCAATGTAAAATTATAATTTTAGTGATTTTCTACAGTAGACAAATTATAAGGCTTTGCATTGATTTATACTAACTTATCTCACGAATTCTTGTTGAGTTTTGTGTGAATGAAGTTTTTGAGATTTAGGGAAACTGTGATATGATAGGAATTAAGGAGACACAAGAGCTGAAGCTTGGGGATGCCCAAGGCATACCTAGTTAATATTTCAAGAAGTCTCAAGCATCTAAGCTTGGGGATGCCCCGGTTGGCATCCCACCTTTCTTCTTCCACAATGATCGGTCAGTTTTAGTTGAGCCTAAGTTTTAGCTTCTTCACATGATATGCGCTATCCTTGGAATATCATTTTATTTATTTTTGCTTGTTGTTTGAATAAAATACTTAAGATCTGAAATTTTTAAATGAGAGAGAATCTTCACATAACTACTTAATTATTTGACTACTCATTGATCTTCACTATTATCTGCGGGGAATGGGACTACTGACGGGCATGTACCTACCTACGACTCCTTGTCGACAACTGTCAAGCGTCAATGGATCTGCTCTTGCTGTGCGGCACGCCACCCCTCTCGCTCTGTGGTGCTCCAACAATCTCTCTATGCGGCGAGCCGCAGCCTATTGATACGTACGTCTCCAATGTATCTATAATTTTGATTGTTCCATGCTGTTATATTATCATTCTTGGATGTTTTACAATCATCTTATAGCAACTTTATATCATTTTTTCGACTAACCTATTGACCCAAGTGTTAGTTTCTATTTTTTGCTTGCTTTTTACATCACAGAAAATCATTACCAAACGGAGTCCAAACGCAGCGAAACTTTTTGGAGTTTTTTTTTGGACCAGAAGACACCCGGTGGGCCAAAGAAGTACCAGAGGGGTTGCTCGAGGGGGGCACAACCCACCTGGGCGGGCCTGGGGGCCCAGGCGTGCCCTGGTGGGTAGTGACCACCTCGGTGGCCTCCCGCACCGCCTCTTCGCCCTATAAATTGCCGAATATTCCAAAACCCCAAAAAATAACCCTAGATCAGAAGTTCCGCCGCCAGAAGCCTCTGTATCCACGAAAAACAATCTGGACCCTGTTCCGGCCGGAGGGGAGATCATCACCAGAGGCCATCTTCATCATCCCTATGGTCTCCATGATGAGGAGGGAGTAGTCCACCTTGGGGCTGAGGGTTTGTGCCAGTAGCGATGTGTTGTGTCCTCGAGATGACATGATCTTGATGAAGGAAATATGCCCTAGAGGCAATAATAAAGTTATTATTTATTTCCTTATATCATGATAAATGTTTATTATTCATGCTCGAATTGTATTAACCGGAAACTTGATACATGTGTGAATACATAGACAAACAGAGTGTCACTAGTATGCCTCTACTTGACTAGCACATTGATCAAAGATGGTTATGTTTCCTAGCCATTGACATGAGTTGTCATTTGATTAACGGGATCACATCATTAGAGAATGATTTGATTGAATTGACCCATTCCGTTAGCTTAGCACTTGAACGTTTAGTATGTTGCTACTGCTTACTTCATGACTTATACATGTTCCTATGACTATGAGATTATACAAGTCCCGAATACCGGAGGAACACTTTGTGTGCTACCAAACGTCACAACGTAACTGGGTGATTATAAAGGTGCTCTACAGGGGTCTCCGATGGTATTTGTTGAGTTGGGATAGATCAAGATTAGGATTTGTCACTCCGATTGTCGGAGAGGTATCTCTGGGCCCTCTCGGTAATGCACATCACTATAAGCCTTGCAAGCAATGTGACTACTGAGTTAGTTGCGGGATGATACATTACGGAACGAGTAAAGAGACTTGCCGGTAACGAGATTGAACTAGGTATTGAGATACCGACGATCGAATCTTGAGCAAGTAACATACCGATGACAAAGGGAACAACGTATGTTGTTATGCGGTTTGACCGATAAAGATCTTCGCAGAATATGTAGGAGCCAATATGAGCATGCAGGTTCCGCTATTGGTTATTGACCGGAGAGGTGTCTCGGTCATGTCTACATAGTTCTCGAACCCGTAGGGTCCGCACGCTTAACGTTACGTTGACGGTTATATTATGAGTTTATGTGTTTTGATGTACCGAAGGAGTTCGGAGTCCCGGATGAGATCGGGGACATGACGAGGAGTCTCGAAATGGCTGAGACGTAAAGATCGATATATTGGACGACTATATTTGGACTTCGGAAAGGTTCCGAGTGATTCGAGTATTTCTCGGAGTACCGGAGAGTTACGGGAATTCGTATTGGGCCTTAATGGGCCATACGGGAAAGGAGAGAAAGGCCCCAAAGGGTGGCCGCACCCCTCCCCATGGACTAGTCCGAATTGGACTAGGGAGGGGGGCGCCCCCTTCCTTCATTCTCCTTCTCCCTTCCCTTCTCCTATTCCAACAAGGAAAGGAGGAGTCCTACTCCCAGTGGGAGTAGGACTCCCCCCTTGGCGCGCCCTCCTCCTTGGCCGGCGGCCTCCCCCTTGCTCCTTTATATACGGGGGCAGGGGGCACCCCATAGACACACAATTGATCAACGATCTTCTAGCCGTGTGCGGTGCCCCCCTCGACCATATTACACCTCGATAATATCGTAGCAGTGCTTAGGCGAAGCCCTGCGTCGGTAGAACATGATCATCGTCACCACGCCGTCGTGCTGACGAAACTCTCCCTCAACACTCGGCTGGATCGGAGTTCGAGGGACGTCATCGAGCTGAACGTGTGCTGAACTCGGAGGTGCCGGGCGTTCGGTACTTGATTGGTCGGATCATGAAGACGTACGACTACATCAACCGCGTTGTGTTAACGCTTCCGCTTTCGGTCTACGAGGGTACGTGGACAACACTCTCTCCTCTCGTTGCTATGCATCACCATGATCTTGCGTGTGCGTAGAATTTTTTTGAAATTACTACGTTCCCCAACACTTGATGTATCGCGGGCTTTGTTAATATAGTTGGATTAGATTGTGTTTTCCCCTCTCTATCTTGTTGTGATGAATTGAGTTTTCCCTTGTCGGATTGAATACTTTTATGGATTTGAGGGCACTTGATATATGTGTTGCATATGAATACCCGTGGTGACAATGGGGTATTATATTGATTCACTTGATATATGATTTGGCACTCAACTCGTGGATTCCCGAGGTGACATTGGGGTAATCTAGGCATAGGGTTTGATGCACGTTATCGTCCTTGTTTCTCCGGTAGAAATCTTGGGGCACTCTTTGAGGGTCTTTGTGTTGGATAGAGTATTATGAATCTAAAATTGTTTGATGCGTATCATATAATTAACTCATGGATACTCGTCGTGACATTGGAGTATCCAAGTGACATTAGAGTTGGTTGATGCGTATCATATGGTGTTATTTTAGTACGAAGTCCTAGATAGATCGAACGGAAAGAATAACTTTGTGTTATTTTAGTACGAATTCTTGAATATATTGAACGAAAAGAATAACTTTACGGGGGTTTCGTACCCTACACACAATTTCTTCTTATGTTCTCCGCTTGATAAGAACTTTGGAGTGATTCTTCATCGCACGTTGAGGGATGGTTATATGATCCAATTAGATCAGCATTGTTGAGAGATTGCACTAGCGAAAGTACAGACCCTAGGCCATGTTTTCAAGCATTGCAATACCGTTTGTGCTCACTTTTATCGATTGCTACCTTGCTATTTTTATTTATTCAGATTACAAAAATATATTTCTACCATCCATATTACACTTTTATCACCATCTCTTCGCCGAACTAGTGCACCTATTCAATTTGCCATTGTATTGGGTGTGTTGGGGACACAAGAGACTCTTTGTTATTTGGTTGCAGGGTTGTTTGAGAGAGACCATCTTCATCCTACGCCTCCCCTGGATTGATAAACCTTAGGTCATCCACTTGAGGGAAATTTGCTGCTGTCCCACAAAACTCTGCGCTTGGAGGCCCAACATGAGTCTACAAGAACAAGTTGTGTAGTAGACATCAAGCTCTTTTCCGGCGCCATTGCCGGGGAGGTGAGTGCTTGAAGGTATATCTTTAGATCTTGGAATCGAATCTTTTAGTTTCTTGTTTTATCACTATTTTTGTTTATAAAAGAAAACTACAAAAAAATTGGATTTGAGGTTGCATCATATTATTCATCTTTATAATGTCTTTCGTGAAAATGCTGGAAAGGTAAATTGTGCTCAGTTGATAGAAGAGGAATTCTATAAAATATTTGACAAAAAATCTTTGAATGTTGAGCATGATTGCAATGTTGTTAGTATGAATTCTTTGAATTTCCATGATGCTAATGATATGCAAAGCCATAAGCTTGGGGATGCCATGTTTGTTGAAGATGATATTTTTAGTGCCCCAAGTTTTGATGAGAAAATTTATTATGATGATGGCATGCCTCCTATTTATGATGATTATGGTGATGACATGTATGCTATATTGAATAATGATAAACATGAAACTTGTCATCATGATTTTAATTTTCAATCTCATGATAGTTATTTTGTTGAGTTTGCTCCCACCACTATTATGGATAAGAAGAAATTTGCTTATGTGGGGAGTATAAAAATTCTATGCTTGTGGATCATGAAAAGAATGCTTTATGTGAAAGTTATATTGTTGAATTCATTCAGGATGCCTCTGAAAATTATTATGAGAGAGGAACATATGCATTTACATATTGCAATAATATCATGTTTCCTCTCTATGTGTTGAAAATATTGAAGTTTTGCTTGTTTCACCTTCCAATGCTTGTTGACTCTTGCTCCCATAAATTATTTGTTCACAAAATCCCTATGCATAGGAAGTGGGTTAGGCCTGAATGTGCTAGTTATATGCTTGATGCTCCCATTATGTTTCAATTCTTTATTTCTTTGTGAGCATCATTGAAATCATCATACCTAGCAAAAAGGCATTAAAGAAAAACGCTTGTTGGGAGACAACCCAACACTTTTACCTACTGTTTTTGTGTGTTCACATGATTAAACTACTGTAATAATCATGTTTTATTGCTTTTTTCAATAAAGTGCCAATTAAAGCGTTTGGGATAGTGTGGATGATAGTTGACTTGATTCTGTGCAAAAACATAAAATTTTGAGCTCAGTCCAGGAATTTTCAAAATTCACTGGAATGTGCTTTTGATCTGAATGTTTTACAGGTGATAGATATACAAATTCCCTACATTTTCCTAATTTTTCAGAATTTTTGGAGTAGCAGAAGGATGGTAGGTGTCCAGATCATTACAGACTGTTCTGTTTTTGACAAATTCTGTTTTCAATGCATAGTTTGCTTGTTTTATAGTTTCTATGGCTTAATATTGTTTAATATAAATTGTGGAAATGATAAGTTACAGTAGGCATTGTGTGAGAACAATTATGAATCTTGTCTTTGACAATACCAAAGTGAATGATTTGTTTTACCATGCTAACCTATCTTACGAAGTTCCGTTAAGTTTTGTGTGATTGAAGTTTTCATGTTTGTGGTGGGATATCGATATGAGGAGAATAAAGAGTGACAAGAACCTAAGCTTGGGGATTCTAAGGCACCCCAAGGTAACATTCAAGGAAGATCCAAGCAACTAAGCTTGGGGATGCCCCGGAAGGCATCCCCTCTTTCGTCTTCAACATTATCGGTAACCTCACTTGGGGCTATATTTTCATTGTCACATGATATGTGTTTTGCTTGGAGCGTCATTTTATTTTATTAGTATTTTCTTGCTGTTATTTAGAATAATGTTTTGCATCTTTTATTTCAATAAAAATGTCAAGTATAGCCTTTGCGATGCTTATTTTGCAAGTATATGAGTTGCTGTTTCAAAACAGAAAGTTTATCGCTGTTGCAAACATTCTCTAGAAAAGTGAGAATGTCATAGAAGGTTGAATTTCTTTTGCATAGTAATATGTAATAAATTTTATACAGTGTGGTAATTTTTCAGAATTTTTGGAGTTAGGGAAGTATGATGCATATTGAACTCTTTACAGACTGTTCTGTTTAGACAAATTGCTGTTATGTTTGCATTGTTTGCATATGTTTGCTTGTTTAATGATTTTATTCGAGGATATGAGTATTAAATATGCAGATGCATTTAGTATGCAATGTTAAATAATAATTTTAGTGATTTGCTACAGTAGAGAATGATAAGGTTTTGCATTGGTTTATACTAACTTATCTCACGAGTTCTTGTTGACTTTTGTGTGGATGAAGGGTTTAAGATTTAGGGAAACCATGATATAAAAGGAATTAGGGAGACAAAAAGCTCAAGGTTGGGGATGCCCAAGGCATCCCAAGTTAATATTACAAAAAGTCTCAAGCATCTAAGCTTGGGGATGCCCCGGTAGGCATCCCACCTTTCTTCGTCAACAATTATCGATTAGCCTTGATTGAGCCTAAGTTTTTGCTTCTTCACTTGATGTGTGCTATCCTTGGAATGTCATTTTCTTTTGTTTTTCTTGATGTTTTAATAAAATACTTAGTTCTGAAAGTTTTTAAATAAGAGAGAGTCCTCAATTACCTACCCCTTTACTTAACTACTCGCTTGAACTTCACTTATATCTTCTTGGAGTAGTTTGTCATTTGCTCTAGTGCTTCACTTATATATTTTTGAGCACGGTGTGCTTTAATTTTTTTGAAGAAATTCTCTCATTCTGCACTTATATTATTTTGAGAGAAGTAAATTTTTAGGCACATGTTCTTCACTTAAATTTGTTTTGGGCTTATGAAAAGCAACATATGAAATTTGTCCCAAAGTGATAGATATTCAAGAGGGATATAATAAAAACTTTCATGAGATCATTGGACAAAATAAACTTGATTCTCTATAACAGTTTTGAGATATGATGATAGTGATATGTGAGTCATGTTGGTGAGTAATTATGATTTAGTAAGAATATTGGTGTTACGGTTTGTGATTCCCTCTGCAAGCACGAAAGTCAATAGTTATGCAATGAAATTACATCCTACTTATGGTGCATTATTCGATGTTAGTTATGTTTAATGCTCGCTTATTTCGTTTCTTGGTTGGTTGCTTTTCAATCTATTTGATTGCCTCCATTTGTACTAAGTAGAAATACTACTTGTCCATCCAAAATCCTTAAACCCAGTTTTGCCATATGAGTCCACCATACCTACCTACATGTGGTATTTCCATGCCGTTCTAAGCAAATTTGTATGTGCCATCTCTAATTTTCAAAATAAATTTCCTTTTTATGTGCTCGTACCGCTCATGAAGCGACAGGGGGTGGCCAATATTTTCCATGCTAGATGTGTTATTCTCAAGATGAGTATTTATTCACTTGCCATTGCACGATAGTACGGCGAAGGTATTAGGGATGCCCAGTCCCGAAATGAAAAATGAATTTACTTTATGTTGTCAAATAATAAATTCCTTGAAAAGTGTTTGTATGGAGGGCACCCGTGGATATGGCTAGCCGTGCATTGCGAAAGAATGGTGGAAAAAGGAATAAACTTTATTTTCTATTTGGGAATTACTCAGTCGTTTTCGTTGACGGGAATATGCCTCTCGAAAAAATTATCTCTCAATTTAAGCTTTGAGCTCTGGCACCTCTACAAATCCCTACTTCCCTCTGCGAAGGACCTTTCCATTTACTTTATGCAATTTTTATTTTATTTTGAGTCTCCATCTTATTTTATAAAGCACCAACTAAGGGGCACTATGATCGTACTTGAGCATTGGATGTAGCTAATATGTGAGTGTGTTTCATGAATGGATCAATGATTGAGCATGATGGGCTAGGGATAACTTGCTTTAGTATTGATATTTTGAAAGACATGGTCGCTTGTTGATATGCTTGAGTTTTGAAATCTTCATGTCAAAACTAGACTATTTCTTTGAACCATATAAAAGTCCAAATGTCCATGCTACAAAAGAAAAGAATATGTGATGAACATGTTACGCAGCATTCCACATAAAAAATCTGTTTTTATCATTTACCTACTCGACGACGAGCCAGAATTAAGCTTGGGGATGCTGATACGTCTCCAACGTATCTATAATTTTCGATTGTTCCATGCTGTTATATTATCATTCTTGGATGTTTTACAATCATTCTATAGCAACTTTATATCATTTTTCGGGACTAACCTATTGACATAGTGCCAATTGCCAGTTGCTGTTTTTTGCATGTTTTTTACATCGCAGAAAATCATTACCAAACGGAGTCCAAACGCAGTGAAACTTTTTGGAGATTTTTTCCGGACCAGAAGACACCCGGTGGGCCAAAGAAGTACCAGAGGGGTGCCCCGAGGGGGCACAACCCACTTGGGCGCGCCTGGGGGCCCAGGCGCTCTCTGGTGGGTTGTGCCCACCTCGATGGCCTCCCGCACCGTCTCTTCGCCCTATAAATTGCCAAATATTCTGAAACCCCGAAAAATAACCCTAGATTGGAAGTTCCGCTGCCACAAGCCTCCGTATCTATGAAAACCAATCTAGACCCTGTTCCGGCACCCTGCCGGAGGGGGAGGTCATCACCGGAGGCCATCTTCATCATCCCTATGGTCTCCATGATGAGGAGGGAGTAGTCCACCCTCGGGGCTGAGGGTTTGTACCAGTAGCTATGTGTTTAATCTCTCTCTCTCTCTCATGTCCTTGTGATGGCACGATCTTGATGTATCGCGGGCTTTGTTAATATGGTTGGATCATATGGTGTTTTCCCCTCTCTATGTTGTTGTGATGAATTGAGTTTTCCCTTTGAGAATTCATTTTATCGGATTGAATACTTTTATGGATTTGAGAGCACTTGATATATGTCTTTCATATGAATACCCATGGTGACAATGGGATATTATATTGATTCACGTGATATATGTTTTGGCACTCAACTCGCAGATTCTTGAGGTGACATTGCGGTAATCTAGGTATAGGGGTTGATGCACGTTTTTGTCCTTGTTTCTCCGGCAGAAATCTTGGGGTACTCTTTGAGGTTCTTTGTGTTGGATCGAGTTTTATAAATCTGAAATTGTTTGATGCGTATCGTATAATTAACTCATGGATACTTGTGGTGACATTGGAGTATCTAGGTGACATTAGAGTTGGTTGATGCATATTATATGGTGTTATTTTAGTACGAACTCTTGGATAGATCAAACGGAAAGAATACTTTGTGTTATTGTAGTATGAACTCTTGAATAGATTGAACGGAAAGAATAACTTTAAGGTGGTTTCGTAACCTACAAACAATTTCTTCTTATGTTCTTCGCTAGATAAGAACTTTGGAGTGATTCTTCATCGCACGTTGAGGGATGGTTATATGATCCAATTAGATTAGCATTGTTGAGAGATTGCACTAGCGAAAGTACGGACCCTAGGCCTTGTTTTCAAGCATTGCAATACCGTTTGTGCTCACTTTTATCGATTGTTACCTTGATGTTTTTATTTATTCAGATTATAGAAATATATTTCTACCATCCATATTACACTTTTATCACCATCACTTCGCCGAACTAGTGCACCTATCCAATTTGCCATTGTATTGGGTGTGTTGGGGACACAAGAGACTCTTTGTTATTTGGTTGCAGGGTTGTTTGAGAGAGACCATCTTCATCCTACGCCTCCCACGGATTGATAAACCTTAGGTCATCCACTTGAGGGAAATTTGCTACTGTCCTACAAAACTCTACGCTTGGAGGCCCAACACGAGTCTACAAGAACAAATTGTGTAGTAGACATCACCTATCGGCGCGAACGCGCCTAGCTTGCTCTACGACGCAACATCGATCATATTGTGCTGCGATCTGCAGCCTCTCGGTGCTGACGTGCCTATCTTGATCCACAGTGCTGAAGCGTCTTGCGCCAAGGGTCTGCTCAATACTGGTGATGACGCACAGCACGGCATCGTCCATCGTGTTGCCGGGGACACCCTCGGCCTCGATGGGCCATGGCGCCTTCTAGTTTTCCACGGTGAGGAGGTTACTGGCAGAGGCGGTGCTTCGTGGGTTGACATGCTTGGAAAAGGTGGATGGACTACAGGCTGCGATTGTTGCCTCGGTGTGTCATGCGCCACCTAGGTTTATTCGCAATATCGTTGGGCGGCGGCAGGAAACCGATGAGGAAATGGTAGGAAACTGTGGTGTGTTCATAAAACGCCATCAATTAATGGAAACTTAGCATAGAAGGAACAACGAACTAGCACGACGCGTGCGGGCACATTGCTCGCCCAAGGCTATGACCCATATACTTGTGTGCCCAACAAAGCACACTATACACAGTAAAGTATATTTTTCTGTACAAAGAGAGCGTAGATGTTGTGCAGACAATGTAAATCATGGCAAATGATTAAACTAAGGAACAGGTCGATGATAATTTCAAGAATGGCAGGCAATAAATTACCAGCAAGCGTCGTTTGCCAAGAACACACACAACTTATTAGCAGGAAATGTCTTTGTTTATTATCGGTCTTCCCACACACAATTAGCCGATGAACCCTTGTCTGTTGCCCGAGTTCACCTCACCGTGCCGTCCTCTGCTCATTTCCCTCGGCGCGCTCTGCTCGCCGTTAGGCGCCGCGGCACGCTCTGCTCACATCCCTCCACGCGCTCGGCTTGTGGACATCTTTTCCCGGCGTGTTTAACAACTATATGTATATGATTGCTTGCCGCTGAGGTCGCCATGATGTAGTTACGTGCGGCATCATGGAGTTATGCATTGCTAATTAAAACTGGCATCCAGGCGTGCCGATATTCCAGGCGTGCGGCTTCCCCATTAATTCCCGCGGCCATTATAACCTTAGTCTAGCGGCGCTCCAATGGAGTTCGGCGAGCAGAAAGTGGAGACCCGTGCGAGGGTGACAGATCTCTCGGCGGTGTATACCATCGACCCGGCCATGGTGGACCAGTACATAAACACCATGGAGAAGTTGCTTGCTCGATACAAGTACAAGGTGGTCGGCATCGACCTCCAGTACATCGGCGGTCATCCCGGGATTGATCAGAAGGTTGTTGTCGCCCAGTTGTGCATGCGCCATCATTTCCTCATCTAGCACTACTGCATGGCCACAGAGCCTTGCGACGGTTTCGCCAGGTTTTTCTACAACACTATCTACAAGTTCTCTACGGCGGAAACCATCATGATGTAAAAGCGCTCAAGGTTACGGTCTTGGCCACTACAAGGTTTGGGGCAGCACAAACAAGGACTCCCTTGTTGAACTCGCCTCGGACATCACCGACCCCTACTATGAAAAGATGAAGCAGGATGCTAGGAGAATACATCCCGTATCCTAGCATGGGGCCTGGATGCGGAAACTGGATGATGCTCACCTCAAGTTCGCCGCCAAGAACGTGTACACATGCTATGAGATGCACAGGCGGATCGTTGACATGAGGAAGAGCCTCCTTCCCATAATCAACGAGGCAGGATCGAGCCACCAGCAGAGCAGTGGTGGCAAGCGTCACAAGAAGAAGTAGATGATGATCAGATGATCATTTATCCTAGTTAATTATGCATATAATATTTTACTTTGGTGTGTGCAAATGTCATGTGTGTACTAGCCACCTATGTAATTGTTGGGGAACGTTGCAAGGAAAACAAAAAAATTATATGCACACGCAAGATCTATCCATGGAGATGCATAGCTATGAGAGGGGGAGAGCATCTACATACCCTTGTAGATTGCGAAGCGGAAGCGGTTATCACGCGGTTGATGTAGTCATACTCTTCGCGATCCGAGCACGATCCAACCGATCTTGTGCAGAATGGATGGCACCTCCGAGTTTTGCACACGTGCGGCTCGATGATGTCTCCTGCTTCTTGATCCAGCAAGTGGGAGAGGATAAGTAGATGGGATCACAACCAACACGGCGTCGTGGTGGTGATGGTGGTGGTGGAGTACTGACAGCGCTCCGCTAAGCGTCGCCGCGATGAGGCGGTGGAACTACGGAGTAACGGGAGAGAGAGAGAGAGGGGCGCCAAGGGCTTGGTCTATCTTCTTGGGGCGCCCCCTCCCCTCTATATATAGGTGGAAGGGCATGGGAAACATCCCCTCAAAGCCCTAGGGCGCAGCTAAGGGGGAGAGGACTTGGATTCCAAGTCCAATCCTATTCCTACTAGGGCTCCTTCCTTTTTTGCCTTCCCTAGCCACATGGGCTTTGGGGACTTGGTGTGCCTAGCCCAATAAGGCCAGGGCGCCTCTCCACAGCCCATGCTGGCCCTTGGGTCGTGGTGGACCCACTTTTGGACTTCCGGACCCCTCCAGAATCCTCTGGAACCTTCTGGAAGCTTCCCGGTACAATACCGGATAAACTGCACCTTTTTCCGAAACCCAAAATATGACTTCCCATATATAAATCTTTACCTCTTGACCCTTCCGAGACTCCTCGTGACGTCTCGGATCTCATCTGGGACTTTGAACAACATTTGGATACCTCTCATATAATATCCGAATACTACTCTAGCGTCAACGAACGTTAAGCGTGCGACCCTGCGGGTTCGGGAATTATGTAGTCATGATCGAGACACCTCTCCAGTCAATAACCAATAGCGGGACCTGGATACCCATACTGTTTCCTACATATTCCACAAAGATCTTTTATCGGTTGAACCTTTATGACAACATACGTAATTCCCTTTGTCTTCCGGTATGTTACTTGCCCGAGATTCGATCGTCGGTATCTCTATACCTAGTTCAATCTTGTTATCGGCAAGTCTCTTTACTTGTTCCATAATACATATCATCTTGCAACTAACTCTTTGGTCACTTTGCTTGCAAGCTTCTTATGATGTGTATTACCGAGAGGGCCCAGAGATACCTCTCCGTCATACGGAGTGACAAATCCCAATCTCGATTCACGCCAACTCAACAGACACCTTCGGAGATACCTCTAGAGCATCTTTACGATCACCCGGTTACGTTGTGACATTTGATAGCACACAAGGTATTCCTCCAGTATCCGGGAGTTGCATGATCTTATGGTCGAAGAAACATGTATTTGGCATTAAGAAACCAGTAGCAATAAATTGAACGGTCATATGCTAAGCTAACGGATGGGTCTTGTCCATCACATCATTCTCCTAATGATGTGATCCCGTCATCAAGTGACAACTCATGCCTGTGGTTAGGAGACCTTAACCATCTTTGATCAACGAGCTAGTCTAGTAGAGGCTCACTAGGGACACGGTATTTTTTTATGTATTCACACATGTATTTAAGTTTCCGGTCAATACAATTCAGGCTCAATAATAAACGTTTATCATGATTAAAGAAATATAATAATAACCATTTTATTATTTCCTCTAGGGCATATTTCCATCAGTCTCCCACTTGCACTAGAGTCAATAATCTAGTTCACATCGTCTTGTGATTAACACCCATAGTTCACATCGCCATGTGACTAACACCCAAAGAGTTTACTAGAGTCAATAATCTAGTGCACATCGCCGCGTGATTAACACCCAAATAGTTAGTAGAGTGTGATCATGGTTTGCGTGTGAGAGAGGTTTTAGTCAACGGGTCTGCAACATTCAGATCCATGCATACTCTAGCTAACTGTTCCCACATTCAATACGTATCCAGATTGAGACTCAGAGTCATCTGGATCAGTGTTAAAGCTTGCATCGACGTAACCGTTTATGACAAACCCTTTATCACCTCCATAACCGAGAAACATTTCCTTAGTCCTCTTTAGGTACCTAAGGATAATTTTGACCACTATCCAGTGATCCACTCCTGGATCACTATTGTACCCCCTTGCCAAAATCATGGCAAGGCACACAACTGGTCTGGTACACAGCATGGCATACTTTATAGAATCTATGGCTGAGGCGTAGGGAATGACTTTCATTCTCTGTCTATCTTCCGCCATGGTCGGGCTTTCAGTCTTACTCAACTTCACACCTTGCAACACAGGCAAGAACCCTTTCTTTGACTGATTCATTTTAAACTTCTTCAAAACTTATTTGCCAAGGTATGTGCTTTGTGAAAGTCCTAATAAGTGTCTCGATCTATCCCTATAGATCTTGATGCCCAATATGTAAGTAGCTTCACCGAGGTCTTTCATTGAAAAAAATCTTATTCAAGTATCCTTTTATGCTATCCAGAAATTCTATATCATTTCTAATCAGCAATATCTCATCAACATATAATATCAGAAATGCTACAGAGCTCCCAACTTTCTTGTAAATACAGGCTTCACCATAAGTCTGTATGAAACCATACGCTTTGATCACCTCATCAAAGCGCATATTCCAACTCCGAGATGCTTGCACCAGTCCATAGATGGATCGTAGGAGAAAGTCTCATCATAGTCAACCCCTTGAACTTGTCGAAAACCTTCGCGACAAGTCGAGCTTTCTAGATAGTGATAATACCATCAGCGTATGTCTTCCTCTTCAAGATCCATTTATTTATGGCCTGCCGATCATCGGGCAAGTCCACCAATGTCCATACTTTGTTCTCATACATGTATCCTATCTCAAATTTCATGGCCTCGAGCCAATTGTCAGAATCTGGGCTCATCATAGCTTCTTCATTGTCGGGGGAAACGACACCTACGGGATCACGAAGAATCCCTTTTGCTACGGTTGGCGTGCGCGGGGCTGTGGAAAGAGCGGGATTAGAAGAACAACGCGGGGGGATTATCCAGGTTCGGGCCGCGAGTGATGCGTAATACCCTACTCCTGCTGGTTTATGCTTATCTGGTGTTCTTGGACTAGCTACAAAGCATGCAGGGTCCAAAAAGTTCAAATCCTCCCTCAGTATGCTGCAGGTCTCCTTTTATAGTCAAAAGAGGCTGCCACAGTGGCACACCGGAGGTGGAAAGTTGTACAGTAGTCGAGTCTATCTCCTGGCACCGTAGGACAAACGCATTTAATGCGCTGCCGACGTGCCCTTCTTGCTTTATCGGGGACGGCGAGGAAGCTCATCCCAGTTGTCGCCGCCTCGCCTGGCCTCGAAGCGCGTCCGAGCTGACGAGGCAGGTAGTGCCACGCTGGCTAGCTGGCTGCTGAGTTGGTGCGGTGGCTGAGTCTTCACGAAGATCTGCATGCCACCACGCAGGTGCTTGCTGACTTGGCCTAGAGGTCGCACGTCGCCACTCAAGTGCTCGCCTAGTTGGTGGGCTGGCAGCTATGTGGGAACGGTGGTGGAGTCTTGGCTGGTGGGGGCCTGGCTGTGGCCCCGTGGATGTCTTCGACAAGAGTCTTGCCAGGGCCCCGACAAGGGTCTTTCCGCGGCGTCGTAGGCGTCCCCGGCAAGGGTTTTGCCGGGGGTCTCCGTCTTCTTGTTCTCATCTAGTCTTGCATGTTCTTGGTCTTCACAAAGATCTGTATGCCATCATGGAGGCGCCTCCCGACCCTTGGTTCCAATGTGGTTGAGGGCGTCGGAACTCTTAGGCTCAAGGGTGGCAGCCCTGCTAGCGTTGGGCAAGTTGCCCCGGCAAGGTTCTTGCCGGGGCTGCGAAGGCCGCCCCGGCAAGGACCTTGCCGGGGGAGTTTCACCTCGCCCCTCAGCTCTTCATGTTTCTAGTCTTCAGCACGGCTCTGGTAATCTTTGCTTCTTCTGCCCCGCCAAGCGTGGCCACGGGCGTGGGGCTGCGACTGCCCGCGCACAAGTAATGGGGTATAGAAAGGGACCCCTACTTTTGTACACCGACAGGAGCCCCCGGGCCTGGGCCACATATAAGCGCGGGGCATTATTGGGCCAAGCCCAAAACGGTGTGCGGGCGTGCCCGCGGCGGAGTTTTTACCGCAGTAATTCCCCTCGCCAATTATGCTTCCCCACGACCCGCGTTGAATGTGCGACGTGGGGGTCGTGCGTGGAATTACCGCAGCATGCTCGCGTCATCCCGTGGTGAATAGTAAAGAGGCGGCTTACGTGTCCCTTTAAAACCGCAGGGCCGCTGCCCATTTACTCTTTCTGCTTTGGAACCGTCGTTCCACGTTTCCCACCACGTCTACCCCTCGCGCCACGTACGCCGCATGCACGGCATGGGGTAGGTGACAGATGCATGGAATATGGGAAGGTGCGCGGGGGACGATACTCACGTGCGTTTGATTGGACGAGGAGGGCGGTCGATGGCCTTGCTCGTTGCCACTTAATGAGCCGGACCTAAGCGGGCTCTTCAGAGGCGTAGAGCTAGTCTTTTGGCCTTCCTTGCTTAGCTATAAAAAAGGGAACTCAGGCGTAGGAGGAAGAGCATCTCCCTGCGCCTCCCCTCCGTCTTCATTCTTCATCCACTGTCATGGCGAAAGGGCGTGGTTGCGGCCGTTCTTCCGCGGAGGCGACCAGGTCCTCTCTCGCCAAAGAGCTGCGGCGGTCAAGGAAGAGCCGGATGCCCAAGGTGATGGCCATGCTCGAGGCGGGGGCGCCGGACGGGGCCGCCGTCGGCGAGGCGGCCGAGGCAGAGGTGGGCGCGGAAGAGGGACGCCTGCGTTGTCTCTATCTCCGTCACCATCTCCTCCACCATCATCTCCTGCTACGTCGAGTGGTCATGTTGGCGACACGGTGCTCGAGTTTATTCTGCAGCTGCGTGGGCCGCCGCACAGCCGCCTTCGCCTTCCCGGGGCATTCGCGAGGGTGCTGGAGATCGACCGGCCACCGCGGCTGAGGCTTCATATGAAGGGGTGTTGCCATGGCGACATGTGGGTGAACAGTAGGTTTCCCGCCCCTCATGTGATGCTCCTTCGTCGGGGCTGGAAAACCTTCGCACGTGCCCATTGCTTGATGGATTGGCACGTTCTCTGCTTCAAGCTAGCGGAGAGCGACCTGCTCTCCATATAGGTCTTCGGGCGCTCGGGACACAGGTTAGGATGTTGCGCAGAGAGCTCGACCGATGATGAAAGCTCCTCCTCGGGCGACAGCGACGAGGAGGACAGCGACAGCAATGACGAGGGTAGCGGGTGGGAGGATGACGAGTCCGACTAGTTGTCGGACACACCGTCCCTGGGTGACGCCGGCGGCGCCACCATTTGCATTGCCAGCTCCGTGAACTTCTCAGGACCGCTGCTTCTAGTGGCTGGCGCTGGAGGGCCGGAGAAGGCGAAGAAGGCGGGTGGCGGGCCGTCAACTCGGAGTACGATAGCACCGACGCCTTCGTCGCGTATTGCCGGCCCGCCGCCTCATCTTTCGGCCCCTTCCCCGGCACCGTCATCACCAGCCTTCTCTTGGTGTCTTCTGCTGCTCGTACCTCGCCTAGGCGCCCCTTTTGCCCTCCCGCTTATCCTGATCCATTTCCCGAGGAGAGGGACAAGAAAGGGATTACGGGCATCTTATCCTTTTTTTAGTTTTTAAGCCTCCGGGCACTTGTTAGATTTAAACCTTGTAATCCCCTTGCTCATGTTTACATTCCGTACGAACTGTACCTGTTTGGAACGTATTAATGAAAAAGGGTGCTTGCTGGGTTCTTTGTGCGTGAGCGACACCCGTGCCGAGGAATGAAACCTTGTTATTTCTAAGAAAAACATTATCGCCCGGCAACAGGCCTTGCCGTCCCCTCACTTCATAGCACGACCATACTCACGCTCTCAGCGGAGGCAGGGGCGAAGTAGGATTAGGCCCTTCGTTGGCTTCCTTGTCACCGCAACTACAACCAAGTTTCGGCCTAGAGAATAGTTCTCGGGCACAGGAAAGGGGCAGCACGGTGGCCCAGGAATAAATGAGGCTTCATACGTCCCAGTTCCATACGGAAATGCATAACAGGGGATAAAAGACTTATCTGAATTTGCAGCCCCGGCAACCTTGGCTTGCCGTGGTTGAATACTTGAATCTGCAGCCCCCGGCAACGGCTTGCCGGGGTCGAGGATGTCGATCCGTCTCCCTGCCCTTAAATGGGTCGGCACAAACGCATGTGCAGCCTGTGAACCAAAGAAAGGAGTGGAAAAGACGGAAAGACACACACCCGACCTCTATGCTAGGGGTTAGTTGCCGCTGAGCACTATCAACCCTATCAAAGAGAGAGACTTAACCTAGCATGCATGCTAAAACTTAGGGCGCCAGCGCTTCATTCATTTATGCTCATGGTCTGCGCCTGGCTCTGTACAAAGGGTTACATGCCTTGTCGGCAAGGCTTGTACAAAAGGTGGTTTTCCGGGAGGCCCGACAACCGCGCCTCATGGGTAAAACTTACGAAGATGTTCTATGTTCCAGGAGTTGCTCACTAGGATACCATCTTTGGTCTCCAGGCGGACTGCGCCAGGCCTGGGGACTCGTATTACCCAATAAGGGCCTTCCCACTTTGGCGACAACTTGTTGGAATTCTTGGCCAACTGAACGTGCCGAAGAACAAGGTCGCCTTCCTCAAAACTACGGGCATGAACCTTGCGGCAATGGTAGCGATGTAAGGCTTGCTGGTAGCGTGCAGCTTGCACAGCCGCCCGAAGACGATCTTCCTCAAGTAGCGCTGCGTCATCTTGCCGCAACTGCTCTTGCTCAAGCTCGTCATAACCGAGTACTCGAGGTGACCCGTACGTGAGTTCCGTGGGGAGAACTGCTTCTACCCCGTATACCAGGGCAAAGGGTGTCTGGCCGGTGGCTCGGTTTGGCATCGTTCTGATTGACCAAAGAACCGTCGGCAACTCATCAATCCAGTGCCTTCCACACTTGTGCAGCCTGTCAAAAGTCCTTGTCCTCAGGCCTCGCAGTACTTCAGCATTTACCCTCTCCGCCTGGCCGTTGCTCCGTGGGTGTGCCACTGAAGCAAAACAAACCTTGCTACCGAGGTCCTGGATGTATTGCATGAAAGTGCGGCTTGTGAACTGCGTGCCGTTGTCGGTGATGACCCTGTTCGGCACACCGAAACGGCAAACTAGCCCCTTGAAGAACTTGACGGCTGACGGTGCTGTTACCTTCTGCACTGCTTCCACTTCGGGCCACTTTGTGAACTTGTCGATTGCGACGTACAAGTACTCAAAGCCCCCGACAGCACGGGGGAAAGGGCGCAGTATGTCAAGCCCCCAGACCGAAAATGGCCAGGAGAGAGGGATTGTTTGAAGGGCTTGAGCTGGTTGATGAAGCTGCTTCGAATGGAACTCACACGCTTCACACTGGGTCACTAGCACAGCTGCATCCTGGAGGGCTGTGGGCCAGTAGAAACCTGGATGGAATGCCTTGCCGGGAAGGGCCTTTGACCCTATCTGGGAGCCACATACACCTCCATGTATCTGCACCAACAACTCTAGTCCGTCCTCTTGAGGAATTCACTTCAGCCTCACACCGTTTAGCCTTCTTCTATACAGGGTATCATCCAGAAACTGGTAAATGTTGGACCGGTGGGCTACTTTCTCTGCTTCTTCCCGCTCCTCGGGGAGCTCTCCTGTTTGGAGGAAACTAACAATGGGTTGCGCCCATGCCGGAGCCTGGGCTCGACGGCAAGGACCAAAGGCACATCTTCGGCCGCAGGGGCAGCTGCCTCTACGGTCAGGGCCTGGGGCCCTGTCGGAGGTAGTTGCCCTTCGGCAAGCTTGGGGGTACCCGGCAACCTCCTTGCCGGCGGCTCCTGGGAGCTCAGCGGGAAGGTACTTGCCGGGGCTTGTCTTCCTTCGCTTGTTTTTCCCTACTGATGGCTCTATGAATGGTTGTATTAACTGAAGTACAAAGGCACCTGGTTCCACATGCAACTTGAGGGCTGCAGGTTTCGACAGGTCGTCGGCAATGCTGTTCTCCGCTCGGGGAACATGTTCTACCTGTAGGCCGTCGAAACGTTCTTCCAACTTCCTCACTTCATTCACGTAGGCCTCCATCAACGGGCTCTGGTAATCCTTGTTAACTTGCTTGACGACGAGCTGCGAATCACCTCTGATGACGAGACCGACAAGTAACCCCTCGTACTTCGCCGTATTGTTCGTTGATTTTTCCCGGGGAAAGTGGATCTGGATTACGTACTTGAGGTGCTCTCTGGTGGGTGCGACGAGTAGCACGCCAGCAACAGCACCTTGGAGTGAGAAAGCTCCGTCAAAGTACATAATCCACTCACTGCTCGTCTCCTTGCCGGGAAGGGTGGTCTCTTGAATCTCCTCGTCGGGCGTTGTGGTCCACTCTGCTATGAACTCTGCCAAAGCTCGGCTCTTGATTGTTGAAGTACTTTCAAACCTGAGTCCAAAACTCGACAGCTCCAATGCCCACTCCACAATGCTCCCTGTCGCATCTGGGTTGTGCAAAATCCGTTGCAAAGGGAGGCGGGCGACGATGGTGACCTGTGTGCATGGAAATTGTGGCGCGGCTTTCTCGAGGCCATGAGGAGGCCGAAAAGCAGCTTCTGAATTCCAGAATATCTTGACCTAGCCCCCTGCGAGAGGGAACTGACAAAATACACTGGGTGCTGCACCATCTTCTTCTTCTGTCCCACTTTGCCCATCCGCTCAGACTCTGCTTCGCCAGGACCGGGTCCTGCCGGAGGTCCTGGTTTGCCGGCATCAGGCTCTGCCGGGGAAGACCCCGGCCAGCCATCCGACGGCTCTGCTGCAACTGCTGCTTCTCCCTCAAGTTCCCTCTGCGCCACCAGCGCAGCACTGACCACTTGATTCGTTGCTGCTAAGTACAACAGCAACGGCTCCCGTGGTTTAGGCGCGACCAATACTGGCGTGGAGGAGAGGTACCTCTGCAAATCTTGCTGTGCTGCCTTTGCCTCCGGAGTCCATTTTACTGGACCCGCCTTTTTCAAAACTTTGAAAAAGGGGAGGGCGCGCTCAGCAGATTTGGAGATGAACCTACTCAGGGCAGCAACGCAGACGGCGAGCCTACGGACATCTTTGACCCGTCTCGGTGCCTCAATCTGCTCGATCGCCTTGATCTTGTCGGGATTTGCTTCGATTCCGCGTTGAGACACAAAGAACCAACGAAGTTTGCCGGAGGGGACACCAAACACGCACTTCTCTGGGTTGAGCTTGAGGTTGATCTTGCGCAGATTTTTGAATGTTTATTCTAAATCTTGCATGAGCGTGGCTCTGTCCTTGGTTTTGACCACTATGTCATCCATATAAGCTTCCATATTCCTATGTAGCTGGGGCTCAAAACCAATCTGGACTGCTCGGGCAAATGTGGAACCAGCGCTCTTCAACCCGAAAGGCATTCGTACAAAACAGTACGTACCACATGGGGTGATGAACGCGGTCTTCTCTTCATCTTCCTTCATCATGAAGATCTGGTGGTATCCTGAATAGGCATCGAGAAATGACAGCAGGTCATACCCAGCAGTGGAGTCTACAATCTTGTCAATGCGTGGCAGAGAGAAAGGATCCTTTGGACAGGCTTTATTGATGTCTGTGTAATCAATAGACAGCCTCCACTTACCATTCGCCTTACGCACCACCACCGGATTGGCCAACCACGTGGGGTGGAGTACTCCTCTTACCAGGCCTCCCACCTCCAACTTCTTAATCTCTTCAATGATGAACTCTTATCGCTCCAAAGCTTGCTTCCTGACCTTCTGCTTGACGGGCCGCGCGTGAGGACAGACATCAAGATGGTGCTCAATCACCTCCCTTGGAACGTCGGGGATGTCATATGCTTGCCATGCAAATACATCGACATTCGCCCGCAGGAAGGCGATGAGCGCGCTTTCCTATTTGCTGTTGAGGGTGGAGCTTATAGTGAAAGCCCCGCCCGTGCCGTCCTCCTTGACGGACACCTTCTTGGTTTCTAGTGGTGCAGCCTTGGACTTCTTGCTCTTGCCGGTGGAGCTCTCTGGCACGTCCTCAACGGGAGCACAACACTCTGAAGAGGTGCGCTTGCCGGAGTGGGTGCAAGAGGTCTGGGTGCAAGAGGTCTTGCCGGCCTTCTTCCTACCCGGGGCTTCAGCGGTAGGAGCAAGTGCCCTGGCGGCGATTGCTGCCACTGCCTCTCGGTAGATTTGATCGGCGCAGATGAGTGCATCTTTCTTATCGGAGGGGACGGTGATGATGGTCAGCGGCCCCGGCATCTTCAATGTATTATAGGCGTAGTGGGATGCCACCATGAACTTAGCCAGCGCTAGGCGACCAAGGATCCCATTGTATGGCAGGGTGATCTCGGCAACATCAAAGACGATCTTCTCCGCCCTATAGTTCAGCTCGACCCCAAATGTAACGGGCAGCGTGATTTTACCTTTAGGCTGGCTCCTTCCCGGGTTGACCCCTTGAAACGTGCCCGTCTCTTCGAGGTCTCCATCAGGAATCTGCAGCTTCTTGATCACAGCAGGTGAGATCAAATTCAGACTGGCCCCACCGTCAACCAGCACTTTTGTCACTTTGAGGTTGCGTATTGTTGGCGAGACCAACAACGGCAAACACCCGACTGCAGTTGTGCGGTCAGGGTAGTCCTCGGTGTCAAAAATGATGGGCGTGCGGGACCACTTCAGCGGCTTTTGGGCATCGAATGACGGCTCTGCCGCGGTGACCTCACGCGCCCACTGCTTTAGTTGGAGGTGAGAGGTGTGCAGCGAGGTGCCACCGTCGACGCACATGTCCTTTGTAGCTTTCTGAAATTTGTGCTCGCCGGAGTCGTCGTGATCATCCTCCTTCTTATCGCGGCCCCGAGCGGGCCTTTCTTGTTGATTATCCTTGCCGCGGTGACCTCCTTGGCCGCCACGCTTCTTGCCGGATCCTTCAGCACCATCATGTCCCTTCTCCTTGTCCCACCTCTCATATTCAGCTTTCTGCTTTTCTGCAAGCAGTTTAACATGTCGGCAGTTCTGGAGGTCATGGCCCTTGGTGCGGTGGATCTTGTAGTACTGCTTGTCAGAGCTTCCTGGCTTGTCGGCGGCCGCCAAGGCCCGGCAGGCGGCGCACCCGGCAATCTCCTTGATGGGGTCGTCAGCCTTGGCCTTCTTGGTGGCGCCGGGGTCACCGGATCCCTCAACGGCAAGTACAGTCTTGCCCTTACGCTTCCTGTTGCGGCGCCGACCCTTCTTTGTCGGGGCGGCGACGTCTTCGTCCGTGGAATCGGTTTCCGCGCCGGCTTCCTCACCGGGGTACTTCCTTCCTTCCTCAGCCCGAGCACACCTATCAGCTAGAACATAAAGCTCGCCCACATCCTTAACCTTGTTCATCACCAGCTCTTCACGCATCTCGCGGTTGCATACGTTCTGGTGGAACGCACTGATGACAGCGGCGGGATGAACATCTGGGATGGTGTACTGCACATGGCTGAATCTCTGTATGTATTTACGCAGGGACTCACCATCCTTCTGGGGAATGACATGCAAGTCACTTGCCTGGCCAGGAGCTTGGTGGCCTCCGGTGAAGGCGCCAACAAACTTGTGGCACAGGTCTGACCAGGAGGACATGGAATCTACCGGCAGGTGCATCAACCATGACATGACATTGGGCTTAAGTGCCAGCGGAAAGTAGTTGGCGAGCACCTTATCTTCCCGAGCCCCGGTGGCTTACATCGCGATGGTGTAGATGCCGAGGAACTCCGACGGGTGAGTCTTGCCGTTGTACTTTTCCCCAACATCAGGCTTGAACATGCGGTGGGAGGGCCACTTGAACTGCCGCAGCTCTCGGGTAAAGGCCGGACAGCCTACCTCGTAAGGCAGGCCACCAGGGGCCCCCGGCGCTGTGTGGTCCATAGCAGGCCCCCCCACGCCGATCTGACTGGTGGCGCGCCTCCCGCCGTCGCTCGATGGTAGTTCGAGCATCTTCCTGAGCTTGCTCTGGAAGAACTCGACATTGATCGTAGTGGGTTCGCGGGTCGGACGACGCCGTGGAAACGTTGTCACAGGCGTCGGCCCGACGGGCCGGTGGCTGCTGTCGCGGCCGTGGGGGAGGGGAGTGCACCGTAGTCACAACGTCTCTGGTCTCCCCACCGCCGACATTCACCGGCTCGACAGAACGCCGGTGTGAGGGCCCCGTTGGGTGCGGCTCGTCCTTGTTGGCAAAACTGACAAGGCTTCGAATGGTGGCCCTCCACTTGTCGAGCTTCTCCACAGCAGGGGGGAAGTCGAGGAGCAGTTGCACACGCGCCAGCGCTTCTGCGGGCGTGAGCGGTGGCGAGAGCTGCATAGACCGTGACGCGCTCCGGCTTCTAACCAAGTTAGAAGGGGCTCTGTCATGGTCTCACGGTCGCACGCCGCTTCCGCCGGTGTCCGAGCATGCTCGCCGGCCTGGTGCGTCCTGCGAGTGGCGCACAGGGCTCTTTCCGCGGCAGTGCCCAGGGGCTCCAGCATCGCGGGCTCTAGCTAGGGCACTGTAGAGGTTGCTGCGGCTGCCCGTGGGTAGCACGGCCCCACCCCCGGACCCAGCGGCGTGTGGCCCGTCGTCCTGGGCCGGTACGACGTCGCTCGCCCGGCTCCGGGTGCCAGAGTGTCGCGGATGCTCACGGGCGGTGTCTCAAGCGCCGTCCGTGGCCACCCCATCGACCGCCCGCACTGGTGCGGACGGGCCTGCTCCAGGCGATCCAATCGCTGTCATCCGCTTCTTCTTGGGGGCCATCATGATGATGAAGTCGAGGCGTCGGCTTCAAAACCGGATTCTCACAGCTAGCGCCCCCTACCTGGAGCGCCAAAGATGTCGGGCGAAACGACACCTACGGGATCACGAAGAATCCCGTTTTCTACGGTCGGTGGGCGTGGGACAGTGGAAAGAGCGGGATTAGAAGAACAATGCAGGGGGATTATCCATGTTCGGGCCGCGAGTGATGCGTAATACCCTACTCCTGCTGGTTTATGTTTATCTGGTGTTCTTGGACTAGCTACAAAGCGTGCAGGGTCAAAAAAGTCTGAATCCTCCCTCTGTACACCGCGGGCCTCCTTTTATAGTCAAAAGGGGCTGCCACAGTGGCACACAGGAGGTGGAAAGTTGTACAGTAGTCGAGCCTATCTCCTGGCACCATAGGACAAACGCATTTAATGCGCTGCCGACATGCCCTTCTTGCTTTATCGAGGACGGCGAGGAAGCTCGTCCCAGCTGTCGCCGCCTCGGCTGGCCTCGACACGTGTCCGAGCCGACGAGGCGTGTAGTTCCACGCTGGCTGGCCGGCTGCTGAGTTGGTGCGGTGGCAAAGTCTTCACGAAGATCTGCATGCCACCACGCAGGTGCTTGCTGAGTTGGCCTAGAGGCTGCACGTCGCCACACAGGTGCTCGCCTAGTTGGTGGGCTGGTAGCTATGTGGGAATGGTGGTGGAGTCTTGGCTGGTGGGGGCCTGGCTGTTGCCCCGCGGATGTCTTCGGCAAGAGTCTTTCCGGGGCCCCGGCAAGGGTCTTGCCGCGGGATCGTAAGCGTCCCCAGCAAGGGTTTTGCCGGGGGTCTCCGTCTTCTGGTTCTCATCTAGTCTTGCATGTTCTTGGTCTGCACAAAGATCTGTATGCCATCATGGAGGCGCCTCCCGAGCATTGGTTCCAATGTGGTTGAGGGCGTCGGAACTCTTAGGCTCAAGGGTAGCAGCCCTGCTGGCATTGGGCAAGTTGCCCTGGCAAGGTTCTTGCCGGGGCTGCGAAGGCCGCCCCGGCAAGG
Source organism: Aegilops tauschii subsp. strangulata (assembly GCF_002575655.3). Taxonomy (NCBI): domain Eukaryota; kingdom Viridiplantae; phylum Streptophyta; class Magnoliopsida; order Poales; family Poaceae; genus Aegilops; species Aegilops tauschii. The sequence goes on from NC_053039.3 coordinate 362,963,406, forward strand.
ACCTTGCCGGGGGAGTTTCACCTCGCACCTCAGCTCTTCATGCTTCTGGTCTTGTGCACGGCTCTGGTAATCTTTGCTTCTTCTGCCCCGCCAAGCGTGGCCACAGGCATGGGGCTGCGACTGCCCGCGCACAAGTAAAGGGGTACAAAAAGGGACCCCTACTTTTGTACACCGATATTCATAGTTTGTACGTTCGCCGTGGGATTACCATACGAATCTGGTGCGGAACGTGTTCTGGTCAAACTACGAAGTTCAATAGCAACTTGATCTGAAGTTTCATGATCATCATCATTAGCTTCCTCTCTAGTTGGTGTAGGCATCACAGAAACGATTTTCCCTAGTGCGCTATTTTCCAATTCGAGAGAAGGTACAACTACCTCTTCAAGTTCTACTTTCCTCCCACTCACTTCTTTCGATATAAACTCCTTCTCTAGAAAGGACCCATTCTTGGCAACAAAAATCTTGCCTTCGGATCTGTGGTAGAAGGTATACCCAATGGTCTCTTTAGGGTATACTATGAAGACGCACCTCTCTGCTTTGGGTTCGAGCTTATTAGGTTGAAGCTGTTTGACATAAGCACGTCATCCCCAAAATTTAAGAACTGACAGCTTAGGTTTCTTGCCAAACAAAATGGTTCATACGGTGTCGTCTCAACAAATTTAGATGGTGCCCTATTTAACGTGAATGCGGCTGTCTCTAATGCATAACCCAAAATGATAAAGGCAAATCGGTAAGAGACTTCATAGAGCACACCATATCTAATCAAGTACGGTTAAGACATTCTAACACACCATTTTGCTGTGGTGTTCCAGGTGGCGTGAGTTGTGAAACAATTCCACATTGTTTTAAATGAAGGCCAAACTCGTAACTCAAATATTTACCTCCACGATCAAATCGTAAAAACTTTATTTTCATGTTACGATGATTCTCTACTTAACTCTGAAATTCTTTGAACTTTTCAAGTGTTTTCAGATTTGTGTTTCATCAAGTAGATATACCTATATCTACTCAAATCAACTGTAAAGGTTAGAAAATAACAATACCCGCCGCGTGCCTCAACACTCATCGGACCGCATACAACGGTATGTATTATTTCCGATAAGTCATTAGCTCGCTCCATTGTTCCGGAGAGTGGAGTTTTAGTCATCTTGCCCATGAGGCATGGTTCGCAAGTATCAAATGATTCATAATCAAGTGACTCCAAAAGTCCATCCGCATGGAGTTTCTTCATGCGCTTTACACCAATATGACCTAAACGGCAGTGCCACAAGCATGTTGCACTATCATTATCAACTTTGCATCTTTTGGCATCAATATTATGAATATATGTATCACTATGATCGAGATTCAAGAAACCATTCACATTGGGTGTATGCCCATAGAGGGTTTTATTCATGTAAACAGAATAACAATTATTCTCTGACTTGAATAATAGTATTGCAATAAACACAATCTAATCTTGTTCATGCTCAACACAAACACCAAATAACATTTATTCAGGCTCAACACTAATCTCGAAGGTAGAGCGAGTGTGCGATGGTGATCATATCAATCTTGGAAACACTTCCGACACACATCATCACCTCGCCCTTAACTAGTCTCTGTTTATTCTACAATCCCTGCTTCAAGTTACTCATCTTAGCAACTGAACCGGTATAAAAAACCAGTGGCTACTACGAGCACCAGTAAGGTACACATCAATAACATGTATATCAAATATACCTTTGTTTACTTTGCCATCCTTCTTATCCGCCAAGTATTTGGGGCAGTTCCGCTTCCAGTGACCATTTCCTTTGCAGTACAAGCACTTAGTTTCAGGCTTGGGTCCAGCTTTGGGCTTCTTCACGGGAGCGACAACTTGCTTGCCATTCTTCTTGAAGTTCCCTTTCTTTCCCTTGCCCTTTTTCTTGAAACTAGTGGTCTTGTTAACCATCCATACTTGATGCTCCTTCTTGATTTCCACCTGCGCCAATTTCAGCATCGTGAAGAGCTTTGGAATCATTTCCGTCAACCATTGCATATTTATAGTTCATCACGAAGCTCTAATAGCTTGTTGATAGTGACTGGGGAAATCTGTTAACCTCTATCTTATCCGGAAGATTAACTCCCACTTGATTCAAGTGATTGTAGTACCCAGACATTCTGAGCACATGCTCACTGGCTGAGCTATTCTCCTACATCTTGTAGGCAAATTACTTTTTCAGAGGTCTCATACCTCTCAACATGGGCATGAGCCTGAAATACCAATTGCAGCTCTTGGAACATCTTATATGTTCCATGGCGTTCAAAACATCTTTGGAGCCCCGATTCTAAGCCGTAAAGCAAGGCGCACTAAACTATCAAGTAGTCATCAGATCGAAATTGCCAAACGTTCATAACATCTGCATCAGCTCCTGCAGCAAGTCTGTCACCTAGTGGTGCATTAAGGACATAATTCTTCTGTGCAACAATGAGGATAATCCTCAGATCGCGGATCCAGTCCGCATTATTGCTACCATCATCTTTGAACTTAGTTTTCTCTAGGAACATATCAAAGAAGGGGAAGCTACATCGCGAGCTATTGAACTACAACATAATTTGCAAATAAAATTTGACTATGTTCATGATAAATCTTAGTTCAATTAATCAAATTACTAATGAACTCCCACTTAAATCAACATCCCTCAAGTTGTCTAAGTTATACATGATCCAAATCAACTAACCCATGTCCGATCATCACGTGAGATGGGGTAGTCATCAATGGTGAACATCTCTATATTGATCATATCTACTATATGACTCACGTTCGACCTTTCGGTGTCAAGTGTTCCGAGACCATGTCTGTACATGCTAGGCTTTTCAAGTTTAACCCAAGTATTCTGCGTGTGTAAATCAAGCTTACACCCATTGTATGTGAACGGAGAGTCTATCACACCCGATCATGACGAGGTGCTTCAAAACAATGAACTTTAGCAATGGTGCATACTCAGGGAGAACACTTTTATCTTGAAATTCAGTGAAGGGATCATCTTATAATGCAACCGTCGTTCCAAGCAAAATAAGATGCATAAAGGGATAACCATCACATGCAATCAAAATATGTGACATGGTATGGCCATCATCATCTTGTGCTTTTGATCTCCATCTCCAAAGCATCGCCATGATCTCCATCGTCACTGGCTCGAGACCTTGATCTCCATCGTTGCGTCGGGGTCGTCTCCCCAACTATTGCTACTACAACTATTGCTAATGCTCAGCGATAAAGTAAAGCAAGTACATGGCGCTTAATGATTGACACATAGGTCATACAATAATTAAAAGGCAACCCTAAGGCTCCTGCTGGTTGTCGATATTACAAAACATGATCATCTCATACGACAACATATATCACATCACGTCTTGACCATATCACATCACAACATACCCTGCAAAAACAAGTTAGACGTCCTCTACTTTGTTGTTGCAAGTTTTACGTGGCTGCTACGGGCAACTAGCAAGAACCATTCTTACCTACGCAAAACCACAACGGTGATTATCAAGTTTGCTGTTTTAACCTTCTTCAAGGACCAGCCGTAGTAAAATTTGATTCAACTAAAGTAGGAGAAATAGACACCCACCAGCCACCTTTATGCAAAACAAGTTGCATGTCAATCCGTGGAACTAATCTCATGTACGTGGACATGCAAGGTTGGTCCAGGCCGCTTCATCCCACAATACTACCGAACCAAAATAAAATGTTGGTGGTAAGCAGTATGACCATCACCGCCCACAACTCCTTTGTGTTCTACTCGTTCATATCATCTACGCATAAACCTGGCTCATGACGCCACTGTTGGGGAACATTGCATGGAAAAAAAATTATATGCACACGCAAGATCTATCCATGGAGATGCATAGCTATGAGAGGGGGAGAGCATCTACATACCCTTGTAGATCGCTAACCGGAAGTGGTTATGACGCGGTTGATGTAGTCGTACTCTTCGTGATCCGATCACGATCCAACCGATCTAGTGCCGAATGGACGGCACCTCTGAGTTTAGCACACGTGCGGCTCCATGATGTCTCCTCCTTCTAGATCCAGAAAGCGGGAGAGGAGAAGTAGATGGGATCACAACTAACACGACGTCGTGGTGGTGGTGGAGTACCGACAGCGCTTCGCTAAGCGTCGCCGGGACGAGGCGGTGGAACTACGGAGTAATGGGAGAGAGAGGGGCGCCAAGGGCTTGGTCTATATTTTTGGGGCGACCCATCCCCTCTATATATAGGAGGAGGAGCGTGGGAAACAGCCCCTCCAAGCCCTAGGGCGCAGCTAAGGGGGAGAGGACTTGGACTCCAAATCCAATCCTATTCCTACTAGGACTCCTTCCTTTTTTGCCTTCCCTAGCCACATGGGCTTTTGAGGACTTGGTGCCCCTAGCCCAATAAGGCCAGGGCGCCTCCCCACAGCCCATGCTAGCCCTTGGGTCGTGGTGGGACCACTTGTGGACTTCTGGACCCCTCCAGAATCCTCTGGAACCTTCTGGAAGCTTCCCCGTACAATACCGAAAAAACTGCACCTTTTTTCGGAACCCAAAATACGACTTCCCATATAAAAGTCTTTACCTCTCGACCATTCCAAGACTCCTCGTGACGTCCGGGATCTCATCCGGGACTCCGAACAACATTTAGTTACCACTCATCAAATATCCCAATACTACTCTAGCGTCAACGAACGTTAAGCGTGAGACCCTGCGGGTTCAGGAATTATGTAGTCATGACCGAGACACCTCTCCGGTCAATAACCAATAGCGGGACATGGATGCCCATATTGATTCCTACATATTCCATGAAGATCTTTTATCGGTTGAACCTTTATGACAACATACGTAATTCCCTTTGTCTGTCGGTATGTTACTTGCCCAAGATTCGATCGTCGGTATCTCTATACCTAGTTCAATCTTGTTACCGGCAAGTCTCTTTACTCATTCCATAATACATCACCTTGCAACTAACACTTTAGTCACTTTGCTTGCAAGCTTCTTGTGATGTGTATTACCGAGAGGGACGAGAGATACCTCTCCATCATACGGAGTGACAAATCCCAATCTCGATTCACGCAGACTCAACAGACACCTTCGGAGATACCTGTGGAGCATCTTTATGATCACCAGTTATGTTGTGATGTTTGATAGCAGTAAAGGTATTCCTCCGATTTCTCGGAGTTGCATGATCTCATGGTCGAAGAAACATGTATTTTGCATTAAGAAACCAGTAGCAATAAACTGAACGATCATATGCTAAGCTAACAGATGGGTCTTGTCCATCACATCATTCTTCTAATGGTAGCTAGTCTAGTAGAGGCTCACTAGGGACACGGTATTTGTTTATGTATTCACACATGTATTTAAGTTTCCAGTCAATACAATTCTAGCAATAATAATAAACCTTTATCATGATTAAGGAAATATAAGAATGACCATTTTATTATTGCCTCTAGGGCATATTTCCATCAGTAATTGGATGTTTAATTTGGTTATGCAATCATGTCCTTATAAGTATATATGTTGTTGTTCTGTATGCAATCACATCGCACACAGACCATACTAGGGAAACCGTCGGTGATGAATTCATCAATCGCTCAGATCTGTATACTAGGCAGCGTTTGCCCACAACACACGACTTATTAGCAACAAAAATCTATGTTATTATTGGTCTTCGCACACATTTGTTATTACGGACCTGTTTGCCGCGTATCACACACATCTTGTTTACACGAAACGTTTCATTTCTCTTGGCTCAACGCAAACAGTTCATCCGAGTGAACTATATGCCCTCTCTCGCACACACCTTGATTTGGCTGACCATTTCTATTGTGTTGCCTAATCACAAACAGTTCATCCGAGTGAACTGTATGCCGTATATCGCACACACCTTCATCTGGCTACCTGTTTCTATTGTTCTGGCTCATCGCAAACAGTTCATTGGATTTAACTGTATGCCACGCATTGCACACTTAACTATAATATGAATCATGTTTGGTTTTTTCCATCGCAAACATTTTGTATCATTTTTTACGGGTTTTTACATCACCGTTTGCGATTAATGCAATGTACACAGTTTCCTTGAAGGGTCTCTGATTGTAGTGTCGTGTTTGGACCATCCTGCAGTAGTGTCAATTTCAATTATAGAAGGGTATGGAACACTTCCCTAGAAAGATAATTAAGCCACCATATGAATCTATTATGAGCGTGTAACATCCCAAATTTTCAATTTGGAATGTTATACATAGATCATCATTGCATATCATGTTTTATTGCATTTTGACAAATCCTCGATAAATCCTAAGCAACTCAAGGACCCTCGGAGAGAGTTGGGGATTTTCTCAAATTTTCTTATTTGATTTTTCAAACGAGGATTGGGATTTTAATTATTTTCTCTCCGGAAAAATATTTCATTTTTAAGATAAACGAGAGGAGAAAATATGACTTCTGCAAAACAATTGAAATACTGGAGGAAAAATGTTAAAAACATTATTTTGGAATTTATTGGATTTTAGTCGCAATTTTTATTGCATTTAAAAATATGCATGTTTTCAAAAATGTTTATTTTTGATTTTAAAAATGTTCACCCTATTCTAGATTTTCTAACTAGACGGGGAAAATTTCTGAGTTTTATTTATTTTTCTACGCATTTTTCTACGCATGTTTCCAAAGGCCCAGCCGACGGCCCGCCTCGCCGGTTTCCTCTTCCCGCACGGCCGCCGGAGTCCGGCCGAGCCACGACGCCGCCGCCGCCTCGGTTGCCCCTCCCCCAAGCCGCCCTCGCCCCCCCTCCATATATACCCCGCCCCCTCTCCGTTTTCGCCGCCACCATCGCCGGAGGAGCCGCCGCCGCCGCATCTAGCCCCGCCGCCGCATCTAGCCCCGCCGCCGCCCGCCTTTTGCCTCGCCGCCTCGCCGCCGGGAGCCCCGAGCCGGAGCCCCTCGCCGCCGGAGCCGCCGCCCCCGAGCCCCGCACCCCCGTCGCCGACCCCGCCCGCCGGAGCCCCTCGCCGGAGCGAGCCCGTCGAGGTACTGCTGCCGCCGTTCGTCGAGTTGACCGGTTTTCTGAAAAAAAACCTTTTGTTTTTTTTAAAAAAAAACCCTAGATCGGTTTTTTTTTCGGTTTTCTTATTTCGCGAGCGTTTACCGAACCGTTCGTTTTAACGAACACGTTCATCGGTTTTTCTCTGTTAACGAACGTCCGTTATTTAACCGTTCGTCCGTTTTTCTTTTTCGTTGGATTTTTCTCGTTATTTTCTCAGATTCGATTTCTGATCGAATTTTCGAATCTGTTTAACTTTTCGCTCGTTTATCGGAATCAGGTGATTCAAGCGCCTAGAGTTTCGTCTCGAAATTCACTTTCCGTTTAATCTACTCAAACAAGTTTTTGCAACAGTAAAAATTTGACCTAGATCCAGATTAGCTAACGAAGTTTCTTTCTTCCGCCGTTTGACTTTCGTTGCTTCTTTCGAGTTGATTCTTTTTGCAAACCGGAGTTCTTAAGTTGAACTTTCTGGTTGAATCTTTTATTCGAGTTTTACCTGTGCATTAGATGAGTACTGATTGTATGCTTGTTTGTTGCGATTGAGTACCCGGAGTGTGCCGCTTGTTACTTCGACTCGTTAGTTTTCGCGGATCATCAGCAAGGCAAGTAACACTTTGATCATACCCCGTTCATACCCAGTTTTATTGCATTAGATCTATTTCCTCAAACACATTGCATGAGTAGGATCTAATAAACTGTGGGTATTGGGAAGTAGTTGAGGTAGTACCTATTACCTGTTCTCTTATCAAACCCTTGGGAGTTACTTCTACGTTGCTATTATATTGCCATGCTATGCTCGTAGACGTGGATTGGTTTTTGAGAGATATTCATGACAGATGTGAGATTGTTAATAATGGTTTACCTAAGGTGGCAACTAAAACTCACATCTGGGTGGATTGAGACACCTGGAGAACCCAGTGTTGTCTGTATGTATAAGGTCCGCCACCCAGGCTCAAAGGGATCATAAGATTTTCATGCTAGAAACTTCCGTGTGCAGCCACAAGCTATTATGGGCTCTAGCATAGCTGAGTAGGTTACAGGATCTCTTGAAGAGGTGGACTAGCAGATGTAGGGGAAAGTAGGTGTACCGGTCCATCCAGAGTAGAGAGTGACTGTTTCTGAAAGACTGTGTCTCGGTCATCCGTTTCTCAAACATCATGCAGTGCGAGAATCAAGCGGAGGCGATCGAGTCATGTGGGGAAAAGTGCACAAACCTCTGCAGAGTGTACAAACTGATCATGATTAGCCGTGTCCCCGGTTATGGACAACTTGAGTATCTAGTACCTGGATTATCATTTGAATCTCATCACCGTGATACTTTTAATTAATTTTGTTGGGTTAATGATGACACTTAATTGGGATTGAGTTGGAGGTACCTTCTCAATGTTTCAACCACCATGATAGTTAAATAAAATTTATTCCTTTGTAGTAGGATAAAATTGGCTTTTCGCAAAAACTGTAACCATAGAGCTTTCCACCAGCCATATATGCATATAGTATAGCATTATCATTGTTCATTGTTCTCTATGTGTTACATTGCCAGCATATTCCATGTGCTGACCCGTTTTCGGGCTGCAACGTTTCATGTTGCAGACTTTTCAGACGACGAGTAAGGTGCCTTAGGTCGTGGTCTTATACTCAGTGATGCCGCTGGAGTTGATGGACTCACTTATCTTCCAAGTCTTCCGCTGTTATCGTTTAGATGGCCTTAAGCCATGTTTATCATACTTAATCTCTTCGGAGATATTCGACGTAATAAGTGTGTGATTGCTACTCTGTTATAAATCCTCCATTTGTACTGTGCGTGTCAGCATTACTGATCCAGGGATGACACTGGTGCACAGCAGCACAGGCCATTTGAGGTCTGGTCGCTACAGAGCGCCACATATGGAATTACTTTGAAAGATGACAACACTTGAAACTATGCATTACGCCTAGCTAGGGGTGTAAAACAATAGCGCTTGTTGGGAGGTAACTGATACGTCTCCAACGTATCTATAATTTTGATTCTACCATGCTATTATAGTATCAAACTTGGATGTTTTATATGCAATTATATAACATTTTTTGGGACTAACCTATTAACATAGTGCCCAGTGTGAGTTGCCATTTTTGCTTGTTTTTGGCTTTTGAGGAAATCGATATCAAAGGGAGTCCAAATGGAGAAAAAAACTTTGGATTAATTTTTTCTGGACCAGAGAGACCCAAGAAGGTTCAGGAGAAGACCTGACGAGCCACGAGGGAACGACAAGCTCAGGAGGCGCACCTCAGGGAGGCGTTCCCCCAGGCTTGTGGGACCTTGTGGCAACTCTTGGCCTGATTCCGCCTCAAAAAATTCTCAAATATTCCCCTCACATCAAAGAGCCACCCGAAATACTTTTTCCACCGCCACAAGTTTCTGTCCCGTCAGATCCCATCTGAAGACCTTCTCCGGTACTCTGCCAGAGGGGGAATAGATCACCGAGGAGCTCTACATCAACTTTATTGTCGTTCCGATGATGTGAGTAGTTTACCACAGACCTACGGGTCCATAGCTAGTAGCTAGATGGCTTCTTCTCTCTTTTTGATCTTCAGTACAATGTTATCCTTGATTCTTGGAGATCCATTCGAAATAATGACTTTTCATGGTGTGTTGTTTAGGATCCGATGAATTGTGAGTTCATGATCAGATTTATCCACGAATATTATCTAAGGTTTCTCTGAACCATTTTTTGCGCTCGCTACCAACGTCTGTGTTCCGCTTGGCGCCCATGCTACGCCTTGCCAAGTTTATGAACTGCCATCCCCCTTAATGACGCGCCCGCTATTTTTCTACCATGACTAAAGCACCTCGAGCTCGTCGCCGTTTGCATCCCAAGGGATGACATGGAGCGCCTGCTCCGCTGCTGTACTGCACTCAAGTTCCTTCGTCTTCAGGCGATGAATTGGTCGAGTAGCTTGCACATCACCTCCAGAACTCTCCGGACTATTTATGTGTGTTGCTGGCACTGCAACGAGAGATCACAAAAGGTGGACCATAATATGGTCATTGAGGACACACGTTCACTTGAGAGATTACTTGTAGTTGATCAACAAGGTCCAACAAGAATCAATGTCATTTCTGTGTCGAAATTGACAGTGGTGGGCTACTTGTCTGTCAAATACTCCTACTTTCAGGTACAACAGTCGCCTTCTACCTCTCCTTCTTGATATCAACATTATCTCTAGTTTTTAAGATGTATGTTCGTCTAGCATCCAGAAAATCTTCACCCGGATTCTACGCACAGTGAAGGTCTTGGCACTAGAATCTATCGGCCCCAACCTGGACAAAGTTGTCAGTTTCCTGAGATGCTTTCCGTGCCTGAAGAAGTTGTACATCAAGGTGATGTTCCTTTCTGTTAAATGTTAACCATAAGGGAGTTCAATTTTTTGCACCTTTTCCCAAGTTTACAATCACAATGTACTACGATTTCTGAAGGAATTTTGGAGGATTTCAGGACATACATCCCCACCCCATATTGGTTGCTTGATTCATATGGTTACAATCCATAAGCATTTCTCCTTTGGATTCATGTGTACTACTTTTCTTAAGGAATTTTTTATCCACTCCAACCTCTTGTGAAGAAGGCTACATTTTTCTAGATCGTAATCAAATGCCCATGTTAATCATGTCAGATCAAAGATGGCACGTTGGTGCATTTTACAAATCCTGCAAACGAAATAGGCGTGTAGTAGTGTTCAAAACTGCATGTAGGCACTAACACGTTCTCTTCTTTTGCAGATAATAATAGGCCCGAAGGTGGATAATGTTTATAACGACAATCACATCGAATGCCTGGATCTGCATCTCTCAAAAATTACTTTGAACTCCTACCAAGGGACCTTACCAGAGATTATATTCGCCAGGTTCTTTGTTGCCAGAGCAAGGGTGCTGAAGGTAATGAGGTTGAACATGCATTTCAATAGGAAATATGAATGGTTTCTTGATCAGAGCCGGTAGCTACTGCAGAACGGAAGAGGCTCCAAAAAAGCTAAACTTCGTATTGGAAGTCATTGTGTCAACCCCATACATGAGTTGTCAGCGGCTTATCCCTTTGCAGAAATGACGAGGTTTCGAAACCGGCCTTACTATTTTTATTTTTAGTTTGAACCTCTCTTATATCCATGTTCAGCTGATCAGCACAGGCGTTTGCAGCTGAATGAGCTGAATTTCATTTCTAATATCAGTTTGAACCTTGTAATCTTCGAATTTGAGCCATGTAACTCTGGAATTTGAACCTAGTAATATTTCGGGCTTTTGTGGTACAATCGCTGAAATGGCATCGTATGTGACTCGTAGATTGGTAGTACTATTTTGACCTTAATATGCAATAGAGTTAGATTATATTAACCATTCACGACCAGGGATCCAGCCGGAAGCAGTGCAATGGCAATCGTCGTCGCAACGAGATGTAGATCATTAGATGCTCGTTTCTCCTAGTTTAGTATGCATGTAATTGCTTACTTTGGTGTGTGGAAATTTTATGTGTGTAGTCACTTATGTAATTGTATGCTTAATTTGGTCATGCAATGCTATTCTTATAAGTATATATGTTGATGTTCTGTAGACAGAGCATATCACATCGCACATGGACCACACTAGGGAACCCGTCGGTCATGAATTCATCAATCGCAGACGGTTGTATACCAGCGAGCGTTTGCCCACAACACACACGGCTTATTCCTTCAGAAACAGCTCGGTGGATCAACTGTATGCCACAAATTGCACACACAACTCTAATCTAATTCGTTCTTGATGTCTCCGACATCGCTCACACAGTTCGTCTTATTTTGCCATGTATCACTGTGCCGGCCTCGGCTCGCGTCCCTCGGCGCACTCTGCTTGCCGTTAGGCGCCACGGCACGCTCTGCTCGCGTACCTCCACGCGCACGGCTTGTGGACAACTTTTCCTTGCGTGTTCAACTTCTATATGCATATATATGGTTGCTTGCCATTGAGGCGACCGCGGAGCGCCCTGCTCGCGTCCCTCCGCACGCTCTCTGCTAGCGGTTGGGCATGCGCACGATCACGTCGGGGGCCCATATGCATGTGGTTGCACCGCGCGCGTCGCCACGATGTAGTTATGTGCGGCACGATGGAGTTACGCGCTGCAAATTAGAACGGCCATCCGAGCATGCCGATATTCCAGGCCGTCTGGCTTCCCCTTTAATTCCTGTGGCCATTATAACCTTAGTATCTTCAACCTTCAATCGCGCCCGACAACACAACAAGCACACCCACAATGACACATCAAGAGGGGATGTCTAGAGGCGCTCCAATGGAGTTCGGCGAGCATAAAGTGGAGACCCACGCGAGGGAGACGGATCTCTCGGTGGCGTACACCATCGACACGGCCGTGGTGGAAGACTACATCAACACCGTTGAGCAGTTGCTTGCTCGAGACAAGTACAAGGTGGTCGACATTGACCTCCAGTACACCGGCGGTCGTCCCAACATTGATCAGAAGGTTGCCGTCACCCAGTTGTGCGTGCACCATCATGTCCTCATCTACCACTACTGCATGGCCAGAGAGTGTTGCGACCGTTTTGCCAGGTTTGTCAATAACACCGACTATAACTTCGCTATGGTGGAAACCACCGACGATGTAAAAGCGCTCAGGGTTACGGGCTTGGCCTGCAAGAACCTTATCAAAATTTGCGAGCACTACAGGGTGTAGGGCAGCATGAAGAACGACTCCCTGGTTGAACTCGCCTCGGCCATCATCGACCCATACTACGAAAAGATGAAGCAGGATGCCAACAGAACACGTCCCGTATCCTAGCATGGGGCAGGGATGCGGCAACTGGATGAACGTCACCTTACATTCGCGGCCAAGAGCATGTACACATGCTCTGAGATGCACAGGCGGATCGTTGACATGAGGAAGTGCCTCGTTACCGAAATCGACGAGGCCAGATCGAGCCACAAGAAGAGCAGTAGCAGCAAGCGTCACAAGAAGTAGATGATGATCGGATGATCGTTTATCCTAGTTAATTATGCATGTAATATATAGTTGACTTTGGTGGGTGGAAATGTTATGTGTGTAGTAACGACCTATGTAATTATTCATGTAATAGTTTACTTTGGTGTGCGCAAATGTCATGTGTGTAGTAGCCACTTATGTAATTGGATGTTTAATTTGGTTATGCAACCATGTCCTTATAAGTGTGTATATATATGTTTTTGTTCTGTATGCAGTCCCAACGCACAACGCACACGTCTTATTAGCAGCAATTGTCTGTGTTATTATCGGTATTCGCACACATTTCTGATTACAGACCTGTTTGCCGCGTATCACACACTTCTTGTTAAATTGAACCGTTTCTGTTATCTTGGCTCAACGCAAACAGTTCATCCGAGTGAACTGTTTTCCCTCTATCGCACACACCTTGATCTGGCTGACCGTTTCTTTTGTTCCTCCTAATCACAAACAGTTCATCCGAGTGAACTGTATGCCGTATATCGCACACACCTTCATCTGGCTGCCCGGTTCTATTCTTCTGCCTCATCGCAAACAGTTCATTGAACTGAACCGTATGCCCCCTCAGAGCACACGCAACTAAATTCGAAACCATGTTTGATGCATCCGTCATCGTAAATGTTTTGCATCTTTTTTGATGGTTTTATCACATCACCATTTGCGATTATTGCATCGCACACAGTTTCTTCGAAGGGTCTCTGATTGTAGTGTCGCGTTAGTAGCATCCTGCAGTACTGACCCCTCCACCACCACTTACTCTCAAGAGATAGGCATCAAAACAAAACACAACTTCCACCATTCATTTTCTGAGACAGAACCACATACTCATGTGTTGAGATCAAGAGATTCCATTCCTGCCATTTGAACCTTGATTTCTAGCCTCTTCAAGTTGCTCTCCACTCCAATCATTCTCCTACCCAAGCCAAATCTGAGAGAGAGAGATTGAGTGTTGAGGATACTACCATTTGAAGCACAAGAGCAAGGAGTTCATCACCAAAATAACATCTATTACCTTTTGGAGAGTGGTGTCTCCTAGATTGGTTAGGGTGTCACTTGAGAGCCTCCAAGATCATGTGGAGTTGAACCAAGGAGTTTGTAAGGGCAAGGAGATTGCCTAGTTCATGAAGATCTACCCGAGTGAGGCTAGTCCTTCGTGGACAGAAGCCGTGGTGGAATAGACAAGGTTGCTTATTCTTGGACCCTTCATGGGTGGAGCCCTCTGTGGACTCGCGCAACTGTTACTCTCAGTGGGTTGGAGTCTCCATCAACGTGGACGTACGATAGCACCACCTATCAGAACCATGCCAAAAATCATCGTGTCTTTATTGCGTTTGAAATCTCCAAACACCTCCTTTACTTACATGTGCAATTTTTTACTTTCCGCAACTATACTCCTAGATTGCATGTATAGGGTGATACTTGACTTGTTAGAATTGCTAAAATCTGCCTACAACTAAAATTGGGAGAAGGTTAGGTTTTATTTTGTCAAGTAGTCTAATCACCGCCCCCTCTAGATATACTTCAGAATCTACAAGTAGCATCAGAGCTTTGGTCTCCATTGCATTGGTTTCACAACCTACGAGAGTATGGCGTCTAGTGAGGGAAACTACCACCGTAGAGGTCCATATTTTGATGGTACATACTTTTCTTGTTGTAAACATAAGATGAAAATGCATATTCTTGGTCATAATCCCACCATTTGCGTTGTTGTTCCTATTGGCTTGCAAGGTGAATTCTTTGAGGATGGTAAATAACTGGACCGTGAAGCAACCGCAGAAAAATTATAGATGTTGCAATACAATGCTCAAGCTTGTGACATTGTCTTCAATGGTTTGTGGCCCAATGAATTCAACAAGATTAGCCGCCTCGAGAATGCAAAGGAAATTCGGGATACTTTGGTTGATATACACGAAGGTACCGAGTCCGTCAAGGAATCCAAGTTGGATGTGCTTCAAAGTAAACTTGACAAGTTCAAGATGAAGGATGGTGAAGGAGTCACCAAAATGTACTCTAGGCTTGCTCTCATCACAAATGATATTGTTGGCTTAGGAAGTGAAGAGATGACCCAAAAATTCATCATCAATAAGATCCTTAGAGCCTTGGATGGAAAATATGATACCATGTGCACATTGATCCAAATGATGCCAAATTACAAAGATCTCAAGCCCATGGAAGTCATTGGAAGGATTGTTGCTCATGAGATTCCACTCAAGGATAAGGTGGAGCTCCACAACAAGTCAAGTGATGCATACAAAGATTCAAATGAGGCTCCTACAACTTCAAGTGACAAGAAAGTATGCAATGAGGAATTGAGCCTAGTGGTGAAGAATTTAAACAAATTCTACAAGATTAGAAACAAAGATAGAAGCTCCAACTCAAGGCACTATGAGCAAAGATCATCAAGTCATGACCAGAATTGCTACAATTGTTGAAGACCCGGACACTACTCCAATGAGTGTATGGCACCTCACAAGAAAAGAGAAGACTCACCTAGAAGGAAAAGTGGAAGACATGAATCACCTCATAGAGAGAGGAGGAGGATAAATGATCATTATGAATGAAGACCTTCTGGAAGAAATAAGGAATCAGAAGGGAAATACAAGTAAACCAAGAGCTACTCTAGAAGAAGACATCAAGCTCATGTTGGTGAATGGTTTTCTGGTTCCGACTTCGGCAACCACTCCGAGAGAAGTTATCACTCTGACTATAGTCAAGATGAAGGTGTTGCCCGACTTGCTATAGTATCATCCAACTCCCATGACTTATTTGATTCACCAAATGAAGGAATTAGAAGATGCTTCATGGCTAAAGGCCCCAAGGTATCACACCCCGAGTATCTTGATTTTGATAGTGATGAGGATGATTTTCTAGGTGATGATGATTTTGTTGTTGATAAAACTAGTGATATGAGCTATAATGAACTTGCTAGTACTCACGATAGTCAAGATGAAACGAATGACAATGCTAAGAAGGAGATTGAGCGTCTAACTAAATAACTAAACACTCTGAAGTTAGCTCATGAAGTAACTCAAGAAGATCATAGAGAGCTTCTAAGAACTCATGAGAAGCTACGATTTGAGAAGATAAATTTAGAGCAAGAGCATGAGCTTCTTAATGCAATCAATGATGATATTTGAAAGAAGAGTTCTTCTTACATTGCCAAACGTCTCCACTTGTCTACTTTTATGCCACAAGGTAAAACTACTCAAGCTAGTAACAAGAGTAAGAAAGGTTCTTCATCTAGTAGTAACAATAACAATGCTAAATCCAATATTGTTGCTTCTAGTAGCTCTCTTGATTCCACTATTGATTTTCTTAGCCAAGTTACACTTGAGCAAGAAAATTGTTTATTGAAGGGAATTATAGAGAAGGGTGTTTACAATAGTCTTGCCGAGATTAAGCAATTTGAAGGAATTGTACGCAAGCAAGGAAGACACCGGAAGAATCAAGGTATCATTTTTGAACGAAAGTTCAATGCCAATGGACATGAATGGGAAGAAGATCAATATCCCAAGACAAAGTTTGTTCCTCAACAGGAGAATTACGACCCACTTCTTTTGAGGGAACACAAGCTCAAGATGATCTTCCACCACAAGACCACAAGCTAAAACGCAAGGACAAGCTTCAAGAAGGGATTGACTCATTTGAAGAAGCACCTCAAGCCATGGTCAAGTGGGTTCCCAAGACTTCATTAAGCTCTAATTCATCAAGTTCAACTACAACTCCAACGATTCCCATCAAATTGATGTGGGTCCCTAGGAAGAACAACTAGAGAGTTCTTGAGGGTGACTCCGCCAAGAAAAACTTCACTCATATTCTTTTTGACAAGGAGTTGTGCAACAAACATCAACATCTTGCACTAGTTCATGGAGTCACAAACCCTCTTGTTGGTAAGACAAGGGACATGGTATTTAATGCATTCATGGACATCACCATATGTGTATTTCACTCTATGTCTATGGATATCCTTGTATGTTCCTTGTGGGACTAACCCATGTAGGTATTGAAAGTGCAAAACTTAACTATTGCTCCCAACTCTTGATGGACTACATCTGTTGGGGAATGTTGCATGGAAAACAAAAACAATCTGCACACACGCAAGATCTATCCATGGAGATGCATAGCTACGAGAGGGGGAGAGCATCTTCATACCCTTGAAGATCGTTAAGGGGAAGCGTTTATCAACGTGGTTGATGTAGTCGTACACCTTCATGATCCGCCCCGATCAAGTACCGAACCTACGACACCTCCGTGTTCAGCACACGTTCAACTCGATGACGTCCTCGCCTTCCCGATCCAACAAGAGAGGCGAAGTAGTAGATGAGTTCCGGCGGCATGACGACATGGTGACGGTGGTGGTGAAGAACAATCTCCGTAGGTATTCGCCTAAGCACAACAGAAACTATGACGGAGGATAAACTGGAGGGCACGGGGTTGCCGGCACACGGCTTGGTGAATCTTGATGTGTCTTGGGTGTTAGCCCTGCCCCTCTATTTATATGTTGAGCCTTGGGGTCAAAACTTGGAGTAAAAGCCTCCTCGACGTCAGTTTTACCCGAAAGGCAAGAGTCCTTCTCGAACTCCAGGGCCAGATGCTAGGGTTCCCGGCGTCTGGCCCCAGACGCAAGGGTTCCCGGCGTCTCGCCCCAGACGCCAGGGTTCCTGGCGTCTGGCCTCTGGCCTCCGCAAAACTTCCTTTTGCACTTTCCAAAACTCTTGAGGGCTTTACCCATTGGCCCAAATGAAGTGTTCTCATGCCCAAACATTTCGGGAAACATCCGAAACCCCTTCCGATGAATTTCGAAACCTTTCTGGAGACCAAACACTATTATCCCATATATCAATCTTTAGCTTCGGACCATTCCGGAGCTCCTCGTCATGCCCATGATCTCATCCGGGACTCCGAACAATATTCGGTCACCAACATACAAAACTCATATAATATTATATCGTCAATGAATGTTAAGCGTGTGGATCCTACGGGTTCGAGAATGATGTAGACATGACCGAGATGCTTCTCCCGTCAATAACTGTCGGGAAAACGACACCTATGGGATCACTGGAACCCCTTCTACGTTGGCGGGCGCGGGGTTGTGAAAAGAGCGGGTTTAGGAGCCAGCACAAAGATCGTTTACCAAGGTTCGGGCCGCGAGGATGCGTAATACCCTAGTCCTGTTTTGATGTGTATTTGAGTGTTCTTGAGCTCCTGAACGAGCTATGGTGCGTGCGTCGTCCAAAGAGCCGAATCCCCCTCCAGTACACCTCGGACCTCCTTTTATAGAAAAAAGGGGTTGCCACAGTGGCACACAGGAGGTGGAAAGGTGTAAAGTGCACAGGCTTATCGCCCGGCATTACGGGACAAGGTGCATTAAATGCGCTACTTAGGTGTCCCCTTGCTTCATCGGGGATGGGAACGAGGCCCGTCCCGTCCGTTGCCGCCCCGCCTCGCTTCGACACGCGCCTAGGCCAGCGACGCGTGCATCTCCATGTAGGCTAGTAGGCTGCTGAGATGGCGTGGTGGTAGGGTCTTCACAAAGATCTGCATGCCACCACGCAGGTGCTCGCTGAGTTGGCCTGGAAGCCGCGCGTTGCCACGCAGGTGCCTGCCCAGCTGGTTGGGCTGGCGGCTGTATGGGAACGGCGGTGGAGTTCTGATAGATGCGGGCCTGGATGTGGACCCGCAGGCGTCCTCGGCAAGGGTCTTGCTTGGGCCCCGGCAAGGGTCTTGCCGTAGCGTTGCGGTCGTCCCCGGCAAGTGTCTTGCTGGGGGTCTCGTGGATTTCCTCGGCAAGGATCCAGCCGATGATCGTCGTCTTCTGGTTCTCTTCTGATCTTGTGTGTTTATGATCTTCACAAACATGAGCATGCCACCATGGAGGCGCCTCCCGAGCCTTGGTTCCAATGTGGTTGATGGTGTTGGAAACCTCGGGCTCAAGGGTGGCGTGCTCTGTTGGCGTCGGGCAAGTTGCCTCGGCAAGGATCTTGCCGGGGCTGTGGAGGCCGCCCTGGCAAGGGTCTTGCCGGGGGAGCCCACCTCGCCCTCTTGCTCTTTGTGTCTCTGGTCTTGGCGTTGCTTGGATTGCTTCGGGCCTCTGGCTTCGCTCCTCTGCCCTACTTAGTGTGGTCGTGGGCGCGGCTCTGACTGCCCGTGCACAAGTAAAGGGGTAAAAAGGAGAGCCCCTACTTTTGTACACCGACAGGAGCCCCCGGGCCTGGGTCACACATAAGCGCAACGCGTTGTTGGGCCGGGCCCAAAACGGTGCGCGGGCAGGCGGGGTGGAATTTTACCGCAGTAGTTCCTTCCCTTGCTTGCGATTCCCCACGACCTGTATTGAATGCGCTTCGTGGAGGGTCGTGTGTGACGTGGGGGGCATGCATGGGGCAACCGCTGCCCTCATGCATCACATCATGGTAAAGAGGCGGCTCGCGCCTTCCCCATAAAAAGAGGAAAACGCATAGGCGCGGCTCATTTACTGAGTGGACTCGGGTCGTGGTCTTCAAGGCGTCCGCGCCCCACGATCACGGGGTGGAGAACAGTCGCCTCACCCATCCCCCCGGTTTCTTCTTGCTCGCCACGTGTCCCCCATGCCCCTAAGGTGGCAGGCGGTGGAGGTGGGAAACCGGGCCGTCGCTGATTGGAGCAGCGGGTCGGTCTCGATTCCCTGCGCCCCCGATGGCCGGGTTGGTTGAGTGGGGCGGCCGAGCCCTGACCCCGCCCCTTTATAAGAAGGGGGAGTGGGATGGCATCCCACATTCTTCCATCATCCGTCTCCTTCCACTTCAGCTCCTTTCTTCCATCTGCCATGGCGAGAGGGGCCGGGGCGCCAGCCCTTCGACGGTGGCGGCGAGGATCTCTGCTCGACAGCGCGTCCCTCCACCCTAAGAGCTCGTGGCGGTGGAGCCGGCCATGAGAGGAAGGGGGAGGGGGCAAGGCCGAGGTCGCCGTGGCGCTCGGGGAAGAGGGGGACGGGGCGGCGCACCGGCCTTGCCTCTGCCAGCGATGCCTCCCCCAATGGAGGGCCACGTCGGGGACAAGCCCCGTGAGTTCTTCATCTGGCTGCGTCGACCACCGCTTCGTCGTCTTCGTCTCCCTACTCCATTCGTGGGAGATGGAGCTCGACCCGCCACAGACCCTCAGGTTGCATATGAGGGGCTGCGGGAACGGTGGCACGTGGGACGACGTTGACTTTCCCGCTCCTCACGTCATGTACCTTCGTCGCGGATGGAAGACTTTCGCTCGTGTCCACAGCCTGACGGCGGGGCTCATTCTCTACTTCAAATTAATGGAGAACGGCCTGCTCTCCGTCAAGGTCTTTGGGGAGCTTGGAACTCGTCTAATGTGCTGCATGGAAAGCTCCTCCGATGATGAAGACTCTTCCTCAAGCGAGAGCGATGAGGAGGATAGTGACAGCGATGATGAGGGTAGCGAGTGGGAGGATGACAGGTCCGACTAGGTGTCAGGCCCAGCGTTCCTGGGCGACGCCGGCAACACCGTGACCTGCATCGCCCGCTCCTTGAACTTCTCGGGGTCGTCGCCTTGGGCGGCCGGCGTTGGAGGGACGGGGAAGATGAAGAAGGCGGGTGGCGGGCCGTCAACTCGGAGTACGATGGCCCAGGCGCCTTCATCATGTATTGGCGGGCCGCTGCCTCGTCTTCCAGCTCTTCTTCCGGCACCATCATCACCGGCCTCCTTCTGGTCGATCGCCGATATGTTCTCTTGGCGTCTTCTGCTGCTCGTACCTCCCCTAGGCACTCCTTTTGCCCTTCTGCCACCTCGTTCCTTTTCCTGAGGAGAGGAACAAGAAAGGGATCACAGGCATCTTATCTCTTTCTAGTTTGTAAGCCTTCGGGCCTTAGTAGAATTTAAAACTTGTAATCCCCTTGCTCATGTTTTTCATTCCGTATGAACTATACCTATACGGGACATCTTTAATGAAAAAGGGGGGCTTCCCAGGTTCTTTGTGCGTGAGCGAGGCCCATGCCAAGGAGTGAATCCTTGTTATTTTTAAGATAAACATTGTTGCCCGGCAACAGTCCTTGCCGTCCCCTTACTTCATTCGACCATTCTCACGCTCTTGGCGGAGGCAGGGCGAAGTAGAGTTTGGCCCTTCGTCTGCTTCCTTGTCACCGCGACTACAACCAAGATCCGACCTAGGAGATAGTTCTTGGGTATAGGAGAGGGGGAGCACGGTGGCCTAGGAATAAAACGAGGTTTCATACGTCCCAATTCTATACGGAAATGCACAATAGGGGATAAAAGACTTATCTGAATCTGCAGCCCCCCGGCAATCTTGGCTTGCCGTGGTTGGGTCCTTGTGTCTGCAGTCCCCGGCAACCTTGGCTTGCCGGGGCCGGAGCGTCGTCTTGTTCACTTTCTCCCACATAGCTCAGCAGAAATGTACATGTGCCCTGCGAACCAAAGAGGACGGAAAGGAACAGAGAGACGCACACTCGACCTCTATGCTAGGGGTTAGTCACCGCTAAGCACTATCAACCCTAACCGAGGGAGAGAATTTACCTAGCATGCATGCTAAAACTTAGGGCGCTAGCGCTTCATTTATTTATGCTCAGGGTCTACGCCTCGCTTTGTACAAAGGGTTACATGCCTTGCCGACAAGGCTTGTACAAAAGGTGGCTTGCCGGGGGGCCCGGCAACCGCGCCTTATGGGTAAAACTTGCGAAGATGTTCAATTTTCCAGGAATTGCTCACTGGAATAGCATCTTCGGTCTCAAGGCGGACTGCGCCGGGCCTGGTGACTCGTATTACCCGATAAGGGCCTTCCCACTTTGGCGTCAACTTGTTGGAATTCTTGGCCGATTGAACGTGCCGAAGAACAAGGTCGCCTTCCTCAAAACTTCGGGCATGAACCTTGCGGCTATGGTAGCGGCGCAAGGCTTGCTGGTAGGGCGCTGCTCTCACAGCCGCCCGAAGACGATCTTCCTCAAGGAGCATTGCGTCATCTTGCCGCAATTGCTCTTGCTCAAGCTTGTCATAAGCGAGCACTCGAGGTGACCCGTATGTGAGTTCCGTGGGGAGAACTGCTTCTGCCCCGTATACCAGGGCAAAGGGTGTCTGGCCGGTGGCTCGATTTGGCGTCGTTTTGATTGACCAAAGAACCGCCGGCAACTCATCAATCCAGCGCCTTCCGCTCTTGTGCAGCCTGTCAAAAGTCTTTGTCCTCAGGCCTCGCAGTACTTCAGCATTTGCCCTCTCCGCCTGGCCGTTGCTCCGTGCGTGTGCCACGGAAGCGAAACAGACCTTGCTGCCGAGGTCTTGGATGTATTGCATGAAGGTGTGGCTTGTGAACTGCGTGCCGTTGTCGGTGATGACTCTATTTGGCACACTAAAACGGAAGACTAGCCCCTTGAAGAACTTGACGTCTGACTATGCTGTCACCTTCCTCACTGCTTCCACCTCCGAAGACTTTGTGAACTTGTCAATTGCAACGTGCAAGTACTCAAAGCCCCCGACAGCGCGGGGGAAAGGGCCCAGTATGTCGAGCCCCCATACCGAAAATAGCCAGGAGAGAGGAATTGTTTGAAGGGCTTGAGCTGGCTGATGAAGCTTCTTCGAATGGAACTGACACGCTTCACACTTGGTTACTAGTGCCGTTGCATCCTTGAGGGCAGTGGGCCAGAAAAAACCTTGCTAGAATGCCCTATCGGCAAGGGCCCTCGACCCTATGTGGGAACCACATATGCCTCCGTGTATCTCTGCCAACAGCTCCAGTCCTTCCTCCCGGGGAACGCACTTCAATTTCACACCGTTCAGTCTTTTTCTGTACAGGACGTCGTCAACAAACTGATACATGGCAGACCGACGGGCTACTTTCTCCGCTTCTTCCTACTCCTCAGGGAGTTCCCCTGTTTGGAGGAATCGGACGGTATGCCGTGCCCATGCTGGATCCTGAGGTTCGACGGCAAGGACTAAAGGCATTTCCTCTGTCATGGGAGCGGCCGTCTCTACGGTCAGGGCTTGACGCCCTGCCGGAGTCGGTTGCCCCTCGGCAGGCTCAGTGTCCATGACAACATCCTTGCCAGCGGCCCCTGGGGGCTCGGCGGGAAAGTACTTGCCGGGGCCTGATTTCCTTCGTTTATTCTGCTCTGTTGATGGTCCAACAAATGGTTGAGTTAACCGAAGCACAAAAGTACCTGGTTCCACAGGTAGTTTGAAGGCAGCGCGCTTCGACAGGTAGTCGGTGATGTCATTCTCCACTTGGGGAACATGCTCTGCTTGTATACCATCAAAGCGCCCCTCCAGCTTCCTCACCACATCTACGTAGGCCTCCATCAACGGGCTTTGATAATCTTTGTTGACTTGCCTGACGACCAGCTGTGAATCACCCCTGACGATGAGCTTCTTGATCCCGAGGTATGCCGCGATCCTGAGACCAGCAAGCAACCCCTCGTATTCAGTAGTGTTCTTCGTGGACATCTCCCTGGGAAAGTGCATCTGGATTACATACTTGAGGTGCTCTCCGGTGGGCGCAACAAGTAGCACACCAGCACCGGCGCCTTGTAGCGAGAAAGCCCTGTTAAAGTACATAATCCAGTTGCGACTTGCTTCCTTGTCGGGGAGAGTGGTCTCCTGGATATCTTCATCGGGCGTTGAGGTTCATTCCGCAATGAACTATGCCAAGACTCTTCTATGGATTGTCGAAGTACTTTCGAACTTCAAACCAAAGCTCGACAGTTCCAAGGCCCACTCCACGATCCTTCCGGTCGCGTCTGGGTTATTCAGTATCCGTTGCAACGGGAGGCGGGTGGCGACGGTCATTTCGTGGGCTTGGAAGTAATGGCGCAGCTTCCTCGAGGCCATAAGGAGGTCGAAGAGCAATTTCTGTACACCGGAGTACCTTGACCTAGCCCCCTGCAAGAGGGAGCTAACAAAGTAAACCGGGTGCTGCATCATCTTCTTCTTCTGCGCCACTTCACTTGTTCGCATGGGCCCCGTCTCGATGGCGTCAAACCCTGCCGGGGGAGCTCCGGCTCGCCGTCCGCCAGTCCTGCCGTTGCCACTGCCTCTTCATCGACCTCCCTCTGTGCCACTAGCGGTGACCACTTGATTGGTTGCCGCTAGATACAGCAGCAATGGCTCTTGTGGCTTAGGCGCAACTAGTATCGGTGTAGAGGAGAGGTATTTCTTCAAATCCTGCAGTGCTGCTTCGGCCTCTGGGGTCCATTCCATTGGGCCCGCCTTTTTTAGGATTTTGACAAAGGGAAGGGCATGCTCAGCAGACTTGGAGATGAATCTGCTCATGGCGGCAACGCAGCCAATGAGCCAACGCACATCCTTGATCCACTTGGGCGCCTCAATCTGCTCAATAGCCTTGATCTTGTCTGGGTTCGCCTCGATCCCACGCTGTGACACGAAGAACTCGAGAAATTGCCGGACGGAACGCCGAAGACACACTTCTCAGGGTTCAACTTGAGGTTGATCTTGCGCAGATTCGCAAACGTCTCTTCTAAATCTTGTACAAGTGTTGCCTTGTCCTTGGTTTTGACCACTATGTCATCCATATAAGCTTCCATATTTCTATGTAGCTGGGGCTCAAAACCAATTCATACTGCTGTTGCAAACGTTGAGCCAGCACTCTTCAACCCGAAAGGCATCCGTAAAAAGCAATACGTACCACATGGGGTGATGAACGTTGTCTTCTCTTCGTCTTCTCTCGTCATGAAGATCTGGTGGTATCCTGAGTAGGCGTCAAGGAATGATAGCAAGTCACACCCGGCCGTGGAGTCATCAATCTGGTCAATGCGCGGCAATGGGAAAGGGTCCTTTGGACAAGCCTTATTGATATCTGTGTAATCAATACACAGCCTCCACTTCCCATTTGCCTTGCGCACCACCACCGGATTGGCCAACCACGCCGGATGGAGTATTCCTCTCACCAAGCCTGTCGCTTCTAACTTCCTGATCTCCACTGTGATGAACTCCTGCCTTTCCAAAGCTTGCTTCCTGACCTTCTGCTTGACGGGTCGTGCATGAGGACAGACAGCGAGATGGTGCTCAATCACCTCCCTAGGAACGCCGGGGATGTCGGATGCTTGCCATGCAAACACATCGACATTCTCCCGCAGGAAAGTGACAAGCGCGCCTTACGATTTGCTATCGAGGGTGGAGCTTATGGTGAAAAGCCCCTCCCGTGCCATCCTCCTTGACGGACACCTTCTTGGTCTCTGGTGGTGCAGCTCTGGATTTCTTGCTCTTGCCGGTGGAGCTCTCTGGCACGTCCTCGACGGGAGCACAACACTCCGAAGAGGTGCGCTTGCCGGAGTGGGTGCGAGGGGTCTTGCCGGTCTTCTTCCCCCCGGAGCTTCAGCGGCAGGAGCAAGTACCTTGGCGGCAGTCGCTGCAATTGCTTCCCGATAGAGTTGATCGGTGCAGATCAATGCGTCCTTCTTGTCGGAGGGGACGGTGATGATGATCATCGGCCCAGGCATCTTCAGCGTATTGTAGGCGTAATGCGACGCCGCCATGAACTTGGCTAGTGCCGGGCGGCTGAGGATCCCGTTGTAGGGCAAGGGGATATTGGCTAAATCGAAGACAATCCTCACTGTCCTGTAGTTCAACTCGCCTCCAAACGTCACGGGCAGCGTAACCTTACCCTTCGGCTGACTCCTTCCCAGGTGACCCCTTGAAACGTGCCCGTCTCCTCGAGGTCTCCATCTTGAATCTGTAGGCTTTTGATCACAACGGGCGAGATCAAGTTCAGACCGGCCCCGCCGTCAACAAGCATCTTTGTCACCTTGAGGTTGCGTATCATTGGTGAAACCAACAATGGCAAACACCCGACCGCAGTCGTGCGATCAGGGTGGTCCTTGGTTTCAAAGGTGGTAGACGTGCTGGACCACTTTAGTGTCTTCTGAGCGTTGAATGATGGCTCTGCTGCTGTGATCTCACGCGCCCATTGCTTGAGTTGGCGGTGAGAGGTATGCAGCGAGGCGCCACCATCGACGCACATGGCCTCCGTAGCTTTCTGGAACTCATGCTCGCCCGACTTGTCGTCCTCGTCATGATCATCATCTTCCTGCTTCTTGTCGCGGCCCCGAGCGGGCCTCTCTTGCTGGTTATCCTTGCCAAGGCGGCCTCCTTGGCCGCCACACTTCTTGCCGGATCCTTTGGCACCATCCTGACCCTTCTCCTTGTCCCGCCTCTCATACTCGGCTTTTTCCTTTTCAGCAAGCAACTCAACTTGTCGGACGTTCTAGAGGTCGTAGCCCTTGGTGCGGTGGATCTTGCAATACTGCTTGTCGGAGCCTCCTGGCTTGTCGGCAGCCGCCAAGTCTCGGCAAGCGGCGCACCCAGCAATCCCCTTGCCGGGGTCGTCTGCCTTGGCCTTCTTGGCAGTGCCGGTGTCATCGGATCCCTCGACGGCAAGCACGGCCTTGCCCTTGCGCTTCCTGTTGCGACGCCGACCTTTCTTCATCGGGGCGGCGGTGTCTTTGTCTGTAGAGTTGGTTTCTGCGCCGGCGTCCTCGCCGGGGTACTTCCTTCCCTCTTCAGCCCGGGCGTATCTATCGGCCAGAACATAAAGTTCGGCCACTTCTTTGACCTTGTTCATCGCCAGTTCTTCACGCATCTTGCGGTTGTGCACATTCTGATGGAATGCGCTGATCACGGCGGCGGGATGAACATCTGGAATGTTGTACTGCACTCGGCTGAACCTCTGTATGTACTTGCGTAGGTTTTCACCTTCCTTCTAGGGGATGATATGCAAATCGCTTGCCTGGCCATGAGCCTGGTGGCCTCCAGTGAAGGCACCGACGAAGTCATGACACAGATCCGACCACGAAGAAATGCAATCCGCCGGCTAGTGCATCAACCATGACATGACATTGGGTTTAAGTGCCAACGGGAAGTAATTGGCAAGCAGCTTGTCGTTGCGACCTCCAGCGGCTTGCATCGCGATGGTGTAGATGCTGAGGAAGTCCGACGGGTGGGTCTTGCCGTTGTACTTCTCGCCAACGTCGGGCTTGAACGTGCGGTGGGACGGCCACTGGAACTGCCGCAGCTCACGGGTAAAGGCTGGGCAACCCACCTCGTAGGGTAGGCCGCCAAAGCCTCCCAGTGCCGGGTGATCCATAGTGGGCCCCACCCGCCTATCTGACTGGTGTCGTGCGTCGCACCTGCGCTTGATGGTGGTTCGAGCGTCTTCATGGGCTCGCTCCCGAAGAACTTGGCGCTGATCGCGATGGGTCCATGGGTCGGACGAGGCTACGGAAATATTATCACAAGCGTCATCACGACGGACCGGCACCCGTGGGGACGGGCGTGGGGGAGGAGAGTGCACCATGGCCGCAGCACCTCCGGTCCTTCCACCACTGGCATGTGGTGGCTCGACAGAGCACCGGCCTGAGGGCCTCGCTGGTTGAGGCTCATCTTTGTTGGCAATGCCAACGAGGCTCCGGATAGTGGCTCTCCACTCGTCGAGCTTCTCCGCAGGAGGAAAGTCGAGGAGCAACTGCGCGTGCGCCAAAGCTTCGGCTGGCGTGGGCGGCGGCGAAAGCTGCGTGGACCGTGACGCGCTCCGACTTCTAACCACATTAGAAGGAGCTCTATCACGGCCCGGCGGCTGTGCGCCATTTTTGCCAGCACTTCGGCGTGCATGCTGGCCTTCTTCGCCCCACGAGTGATGCACAGGACTCTTCCCACGATGGCGCCCGGGGTCACCAGCGTGGTGGCGCTGCTCGTCGCGCATAACATGAGAAGAGCGCGCCATGGGCGCCGGCGTAGGCGTCTTGGACGTCGCCGCGCCACCCGTAGGTGGCACGATGCCACCCTTGGAGGACCCCGCACCGCATGTGGGGGGCCCGGCTCTGTCTTTGGACTTGGTGGCGTGCTGCTCGTTGTCTTGTGCACGAACGACGCCGCCCGCCAGGCTTCGGCTGCTAGAGCAACGTGGGTATTCGCGGGCCGCGCCTCGGCTTCCATCCGTGACCACCCCGTCGCCCGCAGGTACTGGCACGGGCCGTTCGGTCCCAGATGAACCAATCGCCATGATTGTCTTCTTCTTGGGAGCCATGGCGGTGAAGAACTACTAAACTCGCTACTAAACCGGATTCTCACAACTGCGCCCCCTACCTGGCGCGCCAAAGGTGTCGGGAAAACGAAACCTATGGGATCACTGGAACCCCTTCTACGGTTGGCGGGTGCGGGGTTATGAAAAGAGCGGGTTTAGGAGCCAGCCCAAAGATAGTTTACCCAGGTTCGGGCCGCGAGGATGCGTAATACCCTAGTCCTGCTTTCATGTGTATTTGAGTGTTCTTGAGCTCCTGAACGAGCTATGGTGCGTGCGTCGCCGAAAGAGCCGAATCCCCCTCCAGTACGCCTCGGGCCTCCTTTTATAGGAAAAAGTGGTTGCCACAGTGGCACACAGGAGGTGGAAAGGTGTACAGTGCACAGGCTTATCGCCCGGCATTACGGGACAAGGCGCATTAAATGCGCTACTTAGGTGTCCCCTTGCTTTATCGGGGATGGGAACAAGGCCCGTCCCGTCCATCGCCGCCACGCCTCACTTCGACATGCGCCTAGGCCAGCGACGCGTGCAACGCCATGTAGGCTGGCAGGCTGCTAAGATGGCGTGGTGGTAGGGTCTTCACGAAGATCTGCATGCCACCACGCAAGTGCTCGCTGAGTTGGCCTGGAAGCCGGGCGTTGCCACGCAGGTGCCTGCCCAGCTGGTTGGGCTGGCAGCTGTATGGGAACGGCGGTGGAGTTCTGATAGATGTGGGCCTGGCTGTGGACCCACAGGCGTCCTCGGCAAGGGTCTTGCTGAGGCCTCGGCAAGGGTCTTGCCGTAGCGTTGCGGTCGTCCCTGGCAAGGGTCTTGCCGTGGGTCTCGTGGATTTCCTCGGCAAGGATCCCGCTGAGGATCGTCGTCTTCTGGTTCTCTTTTGATCTTGTGTGTTTATGATCTTCACAAAGATCTGCATGTCACCATGGAGGCGCCTCCCGAGCCTTGGTTCCAATGTGGTTGATGGTGTTGGAAACCTCGGGCTCAAGGGTGGCGTGCTCTGTTGGCGTCGGGCAAGTTGCCCCGGCAAGGGTCTTGCTGGGGGATCCCACCTCGCCCTCTTGCTCTTTGTGTCTCTGGTCTTGGCGTTGCTTGGATTGCTTCGGGCCTCTGGCTTCGCTCCTCTGGCCTACATAGTGTGGCCGTGGGCGCGGCTCTGACTGCCCGTGCACAAGTAAAGGGGTAAAAAGGAGAGCCCCTACTTTTGTACACCGACAATAACCAATAGCGGGACCTGGATGCCCATATTAGTTCCTACATATTCTATGAAGATCTTTATCGGTCGAACCTTTATGACAACATACGTAATTTCCTTTGTCTGTCAGTATGTTACTTGCCCGAGATTCGATCGTCGGTATCTCCATACCTAGTTCAATATCGTTACCGGCAAGTCTCTTTACTCGTTTCATAATACAACATCTAGCAACTAACTCATTAGTCACTTTTCTTTCAAGGCTTCTTATGATGTGTATTACCAAGAGGGCCCAGAGATACCTCTCTGTTACTCGGAGTGACAAATCCTAATCTCGATCCATGCCAACTCAACAGACACCTTCGAAGATACCTGTAGAGCATCTTTATGATCTCCCAGTTACGTTGTGACGTTTGATAGCACGCAAGGTATTCCTCCGGTATCCGAGAGTTGCATGATCTCATAGTCGAAGGAATATGTATTTGACATGAAGAAAGCAATAGCAATAAACTGAGCGATCATATGCCAAGCTAACGGATGGGTCTTGTCCATCACATCATTCTCCTAATGATGTGATCCCGTAATCAAGTGACAACACATGTCTATGGTTAAGAAACCTTTACCATCTTTGATCAACGAGCTAGTCTAGTAGAGGCTCACTAGGGACACTATATTTGTTTATGTATTCACACATGTATTTAAGTTTCCGATCAAAAAAATTCTAGCATGAATAATTAACCTTTATCATGATTAAGGAAATATATAATAACCATTTTATTATTGCCTCTAGGGCATATTTCCATCAGTCTCCCACTTGCACTAGAGTCAATAATCTAGTTCACATCGCCATGTGATTAACACCCAAAGTTCACATCGCCATGTGACCAATACCCAAAGATTTTACTAGAGTCAATAATCTAGTTCACATCGCCATGTGATTAACACCCAAAGATCACATCGCCATGTGACCAATACCCAAAGACTTTACAAGAGTCAATAATCTAGTTCACATCGCCATGTGATTAACACCCAATGAGTACTAAGGTGTGATCATGTCTTGCTTGTGAGAGAAGTTTAGTCAACGGGTCTATCACATTCAGATCCGTATGTATTATGCAAATTTCTATGGCTACAATGCTCTACATGTAGCTACTCTAGCTAACTGCTCCCACTTTCAATACATATCCAGATTGAGACTACGAGTCATCTGTATTAGTGTCAAATCTTGAATCGACGTAACCCTTTACGATGAAATCTTTATCACCTCCATAACCGAGAAACATTTCCTTAGTCCTCTAAGGATAATTTTGACCGTTGTCCAGTGATCTACTCCTGGATCACTATTGTACCCCCTTGCCAAACTCAAGGCAAGGTACACAATAGGTCTGGTACATAGCATGGCATACTTTATAGAACCTAAGGTTGAGGCATAGGGAATGACTTTCATTATCTCTCTATCTTCTATCGTGGTCGGGCTTTGAGTCTTAGTCAACTTCACACCTTGCAACACAGGCAAGAACCCTTTCTTAGACTGATGCATTTTGAACTTCTTCAAAAAAATTCCAAGGTATGTGCTTTGTGAAAGTCCTATGAACTATGTCGATCTATCCCTATAGATGTTGACGCCCAATAGGTAAGTAGTTTCACCGAGGTCTTTCACTGAAAAATTCTTATTCAAGTATACTTTTATGCTATCCAGAAATTCTATATCATTCCCAGTCAACAATATGTCATCCACATATAATATCGGAAATGCTACAGAGCTCCCACTCACTTTCTTGTAAATACAGGCTTCACCGTAAGTATGTATAAAACCATATGATTTGATCACCTCATCGAAGCGTATATTCCAACTCCGAGATGCTTGCACTAGTCCAAAGATGGATCGCTGGAGTTTGCACACTTTGTTAGCACCTTTAGGATCGAAAAAACCTTATGGTTGCATCATATACAACTCTTCTTTAAGATATCCATTAAGGAATGCAGTTATGACATCAATTTGCCAGATTTCATATTCTTAAAATGCGGCAATTGCTAACATGATTCGGACGGACTTAAGCATTGCTACGGGTGAGAAAGTCTCATCGTAGTCAACTCCTTAAACTTGTTGAAAACCTTTCGCGACAAGTTGTGCTTTGTAGACAGTAACATTACCATCAGCGTCAGTCTTCTTCTTGAAGATCCATTGATTTTATACCGCTTGCCGATTATCGAGCAAGTCCACCAAAGTCCACATTGTTCTCATACATGGATCCTATCTCAGATTTCATGGCCTCAAGCCATCTGTCAGAATCTGGGATTATCATAGCTTCTTCATAGTTTGTAGGTTCTCCTTGGTCTAATAACATGACTTCCGGAGTAGGATTACCGTACCACTTTGGTGCGAATCGTGCTTTGATTGACCTATGAAGTTCAGTAGTAACTTCATCCGAAGTTTCATGATCATTATCATTTGCTTCTTCTCTAGTTGGTGTAGGCATCACAGGAATGATTTTCTCTGATGTGCTACTTTCCAATTCGAGAGAAGGTACAATTACCTCATCAAGTTCTACTTTCCTCCCACTCACTTCTTTCGAGAGAAACTCCTTCTCTAGAAAGGATCCATTCTTAGCAACAAAGATCTTGCCTTCGGATTTGTGATAGAAGGTGTACCCAATTGTTTCTTTAGGGTATCCTATGAAGACTTACTTCTCCGATTTGGGTTCGAGCTTATCAGGCTAAAGCCTTTTGACATAAGTGTCGCAACCCCTAACTTTATGAAACGACAGCTTAGTTTTCTTGCCAAACCAAAGTTCATACGGTGCCGTCTCAACGGATTTAGACGGTACCCTATTTAACGTGAATGCGTGTCTCTAATGCATAACCCCAAAACGATAGGGGTAAATCGGTAAGAGACATCATAGAACGCACCATATCTAATAAACTATGGTTACGACATTCGGAAACACCATTATGTTGTGGTGTTCCAGGTGGCGTGAATCACTAGTACGCATCAATACTATACAAACGGTTTTTAACCCCTTTCCGCAATGGCGTTCGGAACCGTCACCTAGTGAGTGACTGCGATAGGGGGGTCCTTCCCACACAACCAAGAAACCGTCGGGGATATGACCTCCTGGCACACACGCTCAGCAAAATGAGGTCGTGTGCGACCAAATACGGTTACACATACAGTAGCTAAAAATAGAATTATACAGGCGGAATCGTTTCCGGTCGTAAGTACATCCCACACAGACAGTCCCCGCTAAATGTTTTTGTTCGTATATACATCCCACACAGTCACTCCAAGGAAAACGTTTGCGCAAGGTGGCGTAACGCAAACAGTTTTCAAGAGAATGTCGTGTGTGATTGTTCATCGATCCAACACGGTTTATTCCTAGAAACAGTGTGCGTTTCCTGAGGTCATCGCCCACGGTGTTTTCTCAATAACCGTTTGCAATAGGAAAACCCAATTAGCAGGCAAATTGCCCTATTATCAATAATCAATTTACTAATCTAATTGACATTCATATTAAGCACATAATATATTTCATTTCCATATTAAGGAAGCAGGATTTCATAATGGAAATACATCCGAGTACAACATGATATAGCTTCAGCACTCAGCTACCCCATTACACAACTGCACCAGCACCAAGTTTCACATGCAACATCTAGAACATTTCGAAATTAGCATCATAGACGGTACATACACAGATGCATCTCATCTGGAAAACTTCTGAAGCGGAAGGCGAATATTGAGCCTTCATTCATGTTGAAGGTCTTTGCAAATTTAGGCCAGTGCCTGTGGATGATTGACCGTCCATCCTTCGACCACTTCAGGAACACTTCAATATTGAACCGTGGGTGTTGTATGAAAACTTTCCTCGCCTCCTGACCAAAGAGGTGGTTTGAGAGGTAATCATTAGTGAACTGCTTTGGAAAGGCCTGAAAACAAGGATGTGCATAAATATCTTCTCTATATTGGAAATGGGGCAAAGGAATAAAAAAGGCAAGGTATAATAGTTAGTACCATCTTGTAAACCTCAGTGCTTCCCATTGTTTCCCTATAACACATATAAGGTAGTTAGTCATCAGGTTAAGTAAGGGTTCGCATGCTATCAGTAAAATATGTTGATCATAAATAAGCACATTGCAGATTCATTAGATTAATTCAAGCCACATGGAAAACCCATTTATCCAAACCAAGCCTGATTAAGAACTAGGAAATATAGCACTTCTATATGTTTCTCATGTATTAAGTATAGCCAAATTCGATTTATTCCTCACATGGTATACAATAACAGAATGCAGCCACAACAATTGAACATCGCATTGCAGAATTGAACCAATCAGTTAACTAAACACCACAACAAATGAACCAAACGTTAAATGAGCACCACATTGCACAATATAACATACTCGTAATAGAAGATCAGACAATTAACTAAACCAAGCATGCTTAACAACTTGAAAATATAGCAATTGTATTTGTTTCTCATGTATTTAGTACAGCCAAATTTGATTTATTTCTCACATGCTACACAATAACGGAATGCAGCCACAATAATTGAACATCACATTGCAGAATTCAACCATGCAGTTAACTAAACACCACAACAAATGAACCAAACATTAACTGAGCACCACATTGCAGAATATAACATACTCCTAATAGAAGATCAGACAGTTAACCAAACAAAGCATGCTTAACAACTTGGAAATATAGCAATTGTATTTATTTCTCATGTATTTAGTACAGACAAATTCATTTATTTCTCACATGGTATATAATAACAGAACACAACAATTGAACATCGCATTGCAAAATTGAACCAAACAGTTAACTAAACACCACAAAAAATGAACCAAACGTTAACTGAGCACCACATTGCACAATATAACATACTCCTGATAGAAGATTAGACAGTTAACCAAACCAAGCATGCTTGACAACTTGGAAATATAGCAATTGTATTTGTTTCTCATTTATTTAGTACAGCCAAATTCATTTATTTCTCACATGGTATACAATAACAGAATGCACCCACAACAATTGAACATCGCATTGCAGAATTGAACCAAACAGTTAACTAAACACCACAAAAAATGAACCAAACGTTAACTGAGCACCACATTGCACAATATAACATACTCCTAATAGAAGATCGGACAGTTAACCAAACCAAGCATGCTTGACAACTTGGAAAATTGCACCATGAAGAATTGAACATCACATTTGCAGAATTGAACCAAACAGTTAACTGAACACCACATTGCACGACATATAGAACATATACTCTAGAGCAGAAGATTGCATGGTAAAAGTAGATAGCACAATTCACTAGAATTTGTTGAGGAAAGGCAGTAGCTAGCAAACTGAACATGGGTCCTTATAGTGAGCTAATAGGACAAGATACTCCTCATTGTCGGAGATATTGACGACGATTGGCTCCTTGGACATGGAAGAGGGCGAGGCCTCCGCTTTGCGGGTGGCCTTGTCGTAGTGGTGAGTTGCCTGAGCCGCTCCGGGCACCAACCTACTGGCTCTCGAGATGAGGTAAGCACGTGCACGCTGAGAAAACACGTCGTAGTCTTCATCGAAGGCACCGACGGTGGCCTCGAGAAAACGCCACGAACTGTCGTTCAAAGCAGCCAACCGCGTCGCGGCGTCGGCGGTGGCCTCGACGGCAAGGTGCTCCTCCAAGATCAGGGGGTCGGCACAAATGGCAGCCATCGCGACCTCATCCGTGTGTGCGGCCGTGATTTGCTTCTCCGCTGCCAAATGCTCCTTGACCACGGCTTAGGGCGGCACTTATTTGGTGGAGGGGTCGGTGATTTGGGTGGAAGGTGTCGCGCTCGCGCCGGCGATCGGGGCATGTGGGATGTGGAAGGAGGAGGAGGATGGGGGTCGGGTGTGGATTACCTGCCTGGATAGGCGAGGCCGAGCAGCGTGAAGGAGGGTCACCGGCGAGGAGGCGGCGTTGCAAGCAAGGAGTGAAGGTTTCAACTTGGAAAGGAAGGAAAAAATAGGGGAAATGTCGCGTTTGGTAAGGGGGAGGGGGCGGGGAGGTAGATATTTTCGCGAAAGCCGAAAATTTGGAATCGCTTCAGCAAAAACACCGGCGCGCAAAGTGTCATCAGACACGGTCCCTTATTCAGAGCTGGCTGTGGACTGTAGCTGTCGCACCTTCTCGCGTAAGCCGTATGCATACTATACTCCGACGGTGCTCCAAGATATTTTGTGCTGCATCTCACACAGTTGGTTATAATAAACTGTGTGGGATCTACTTGATTTTTCGTCTTGATTTGAATTACATAATGGGGTCACAGTGGCAATGGACGGTGTTTGAATTGCTAGACCTTTTATCTGTAGTGAACATGCAACTATATGTGTGTTGTAACAGAATTGGAATTATTCAGGGTTCGTTTGGACATTTTATACATTAAATTGGTTTTCTAGCTATTTCAGGTGCACAATTCAAAATTAAAATACATGCACATGCT
Source organism: Aegilops tauschii subsp. strangulata (assembly GCF_002575655.3). Classification (NCBI taxonomy): domain Eukaryota; kingdom Viridiplantae; phylum Streptophyta; class Magnoliopsida; order Poales; family Poaceae; genus Aegilops; species Aegilops tauschii. Next base: position 362,999,146 of record NC_053039.3, read on the forward strand.
CCGGTGCACCAACATGGGTTGTAAAATCATATATGTGTCCATAGGTTTATGCTTATCTCCCATGAAAGAAATGGGGATGAATTTTGAACACCACGACACCGTGGCTCTCCGGCAAACGTTGACGTACTTGCTTTTGTAATTCTAGTAAATCCAAAAGTTGTCCGAAATTCATGAAACTTGGCATGCTATCATGGAGCGGCATCAACATGCCGTGGTAATTTTTTGTCCCATTTGGGGCAGGTTTGGGTATAAGCTTCTCATAAACCAGAGCTTCTCACAACAAGTGTGATGGTTTCGTTAGGGAACGTTTCACCTTTCTGGACGAAACGATATCCGTTGCCTCTTCTCGATTTCAATTTTTTTCCTTGTGTCAACATAGAACAACATGAGTGTTGTGTCAAATTTTGGGATTTTTCGGGGTTCGCTTGGACATTTTTATACATTAACTGAGTTTTCTATGCATTCATGTGCATAATTCAAATTTGAACTACATTCACATGCTCTAATGCATATAAATTAGTTGAAAATTAAAATATGTGTCCTTGGTTGCATGCTTAGGTCCCATGCAAGAAATGGGAATGAATGTCAAACACCCTGCCACCGTCACTCGGTCGCAAAACTGAGATACCTAGTTTTTAAATTCTAGTAAATCCAAAGCTCGTCTGAAATTCATGAAACTTGGCATGCTGTCATGGAACGGCATCAACATGCCGTGGTAATTTTTTGTCCCATTTGGAGCCTGTTTGGGGATATGCTTCTCACAAACCAGAGCTTCTCACAACAAGCCTGATGGTTTTGGTAGATTTCACCTTTCTGGACAAAACGATATCCATTGCCTCTTCTCGATTTCAATTTTTTCCTAGTGTCAACATAGAACAACAGGAGTGTTGTGTCAATTTTTGGGATTTTTCGGGGTTCGCTTGGATATTTTTATACATTAACTGAGTTTTCTTTGCATTCATGTGCATAATTCAAATTTGAACTACTGGCACATGCTTTAATGCATATAAATTGGTTGAAAATTCAAATATGTGTCCTTGGTTGCATGCTTAGGTCCCATGCAAGAAATTGGAATGAATATCAAACACCCTGCCACCGTCACTCGGCCGCAAACATGGAGATACCTACATTTTAAATTCTAGTACAAAACTCATCAGAAATTCATGAAACTTGGCATGCTATCATGGAGCGGCATCAACCTGCCGTGGTAAAATTTTTGTCCCATTTGGGGTAGGTTTGGGGATATGCTTCTCACAATCCAGAGCTTCTCACAAGAAGCCTGATGGTTTCGGTAGGGAATGTCCTACCTTTGGGGACGAAATGATATCCATTGCCTCTTCTCGATTTCAATTTTCTTCCTAGTGTCAACGTAGAACAACAGGAGAGTTATGTCAATTTTTGGGATTTTTCGGGGTTCGTTTGGACATTTTTATGCATTAAATGAATTTTCAATGCATTCATGTGCATATTTCAAATTTGAACTACATGCACATGCTCTAATTCATATAAATTGGTTGAAAATTCAAATATGTGTCCTTAGTTGCATGCTTAGGTCCCATGCAAGAAATGGGAATGAATCTCAAACACCCTGCCACCGTCACTCGGCCGCAAACATTGAGATGCCTGGTTTTTAGATTCTAGTAAATCCAAAACTCGTCTAAAATTCATGAAACTTGGAATGCTATCATGGAGTGGCATCAACATGCCGTGGTAAATTTTTTGTCCCATTTGGGGCAGGTTTGGGTATATGCTTCTCACAAACCAGAGCTTCTCACAACAAGCATGATGGTTTCGGTTGGGAACGTCCCACCTTTGGGGACGAAACGATATCCATTGCCTCTTATTGCTTTCAAAAAATTTCTCGTGTCAATTTTTGTGATTTTTCGGGGTTCGTTTGGACATTTTTATGCATTAACTGAGTTTTCAATGCATTCATGTGCATAATTCAAATTTGAACTACATGCACATGCTCCAGAGCATATAAATTGGTTGAAAAATTAGATCTTTGTCCTTTGTTGCATGCTTAGGTCCAATGCAAGAAATGGGAATGAATTTCAAATACCAGGGCATCGTTGATTGCCGGCAAAACATTGAGATACTTTGTTTTTAAATTCTAGTAAATCCAAAACGCGTCTGAAATTCATGAAACTTGGCATGGTATCATGGAATGGCACCCGACATGTTGTGGTATTTTTCGTGTCCATTTTGAGAGAAGGTGCACTAGAATAACAGCCATCAAAGGCACTCTTAAAAAATAGTTGCCACTTTAATATCTCAAACGTTTGTATAGTTCAAACCGTGTGCGTTCTGTTAACCATTCACGTGATGCCACGTGTCTTGGTTTTAATGGCTATAGGTCTCAATGGCTCTTGATTGCAAACATTTTAGATAGAACACCCGTATGCAAAGTGAGAGCAGGATTTGTGCATCTCTTCAACATAAACGGTTCTTTTGGATGACCCGTGTGCAACCACTTACAAACAATTTGGTAAGATTTGCATCTGTCATATTGGGTATGTTGCCATTTTTCAAACTGGAAAGATTGACATTTGTTGATCTAGTAACATTGTCATTTGTCAACCTTGTAACACTGCGATTTGTCAAAATATGAAGCTAAAAATCACTAGCAGTATCTAATTTTCGCAAATAAAATTCAGTAATTAAGCATAGATGGAGGCGAGGAGGCGTGTTCAGCCGGGCGTGCAATGGGAGGCGCAGTACAATTCGATTTGACAGCGGGCAACGCAGTTCCCGATACGGCTTTAATGCAGACGAGGGAGAGGGTAGCGGTTCCCGAAATGTTGAATGGCCAATGATGCATCCTCCTTCAGTTAGCATCGTGTGAATGCATGAGGGAAGTAACGGGAGGAGGACCGGGAAAAGAGGCAGCACGATGTGAATACAACGCAGTTTGCACTCATATAAAGGCGCCCCTCCATTCCAATGCATCTACCACATCGTACGCACCTAAGCATTTTCCAAAGCACCTACACTAATAAGCGCAAAAGTGCTCACTCCAGACCCATGGCGGCGATGCGCGCAAGCGGCCAGTGGCCAGTGGCTGTGCCAGATGGTCCATGACGCCTGCCTACGGCATGGCACCGAGGATTGTCTCCAGACGGTGTTGGAGACCGGCTGGTGGATGGCCGCCGTCGACGCCAGCTACGACTCTCAGTTGGACAAGATGATCGTTGCCACCACCAACAAGTTCGTTGTCGTCAAGAAGCTCGCGGACAACATCTCTGTAATCCTCCAGCCCGCGCGCCCGGGCTCCTCATTGCCTGTCACCCTAATCGGCCTCCATGGTCGGAACCTCTTTCAAGCACTGGTGGTCCTGCGACTGCCCGTCGACGCCACGAAGAATGTCCACCTGGAGGTCTCGCTCACCGCGAGGTGCCTCACCCTACAAGAATTCATCGACCTACACATCCACGTGTACGAGCAAATCATGTACATAGGTATCTACAAGGCCAGTGAGGACGCTACGATGTTGGCCTTCTTCAACCGGCTGGAAGCCTTGGATGCCTTTGCTGAGAAGCACCTTGACCTCGCCACAAAAGCCGCCGCTCCTTAGTCGCCGGTCGGTGCCCGGCGCACTGAGCTGAGGAGGAGGAGGTCGTACGTTGATGGATGCATCTTTCTTCTTGCCTCCTGTGACCACCACTGCGATCGCATCATCATCGCCTTAATTCTTATTGTGCTATTGCATTCTCGTTCCAGTCAATACAGACATGTGCGACCCCTTTGCTTAATTATATGCATCACTGTAACTAGTACTCCATCCATCAATTTATAAGTTGTGCTGCCAGTGTTTGGGGCCGGCGCATGATCACGCACATTCGTGTGAATGTGGTTGCGCCGGGCGCGGTGCGACGATGCAGTTACCCGCTGCAAAAACTGCCATGCGGGGGACGTGGCATTGTCCATTTGGCGGCAGCAGTCGGTCATCCGAGTGCCCAATAAAGGATGCAAAGAGGGATCCTACAGCAGCAAGGACCAGCTTCCCTACCGATAGCTCATCTAACAGAACTCCCAAGTTAACTGTGCTGAGGCTTGAGTAGTCATCAAATGGGTGACCGGATGGGAAGTGGCCTCGATGTTAAATTAACTGATGTGATGGGTCACTGTAAACATTTAATTGCATTGAATGTATATGGTGCTCCATCATATTAGTTGAATTAACCTCGAGGTCCTTGCTTTGTAATTTTTGACATTTTTTGTTTTTTGTACACATGTTGATTGGCTTGAAGAAGGTCTATCTCGTTACTTTTTGATAATTTTTGTTTTTTGAACACATGTTGATTGGCTCGAATGAAGGTCTATCCCGTTACTTTACGACATGCTCCCAAAACATGGACCTCGAGGTTAACTCAACTAATAGGACGGAGCACTATATACATTCAACGCAATTAACCTCTATGTACTTGTTCTCGAATTAACCTCCGGGCCTTTTTGCCGCGTATCACACACATCTTGTTAAGTTGAACCATTTATGTTCTCTTCCCTAATCGAAAACAGTTCATTCGACTGAACCGTATGCTGTATATCACACACACCTTGATCTGGCTAACCGTTTCTTTTGTGTTGCCTAATCACAAACGGTTCATCCGAGTGAACTGTATGTTGTATATTGCACACACCTTCATCTGACTACCGGTATCTTTTGTTCCTCCTCAACGCAAATAGTTAATTGAACTGAATCGTATGCCCTACCTCGCACACGCAACTAAAATCTGAACCGTGTTTGATGAATCCTCCATGGCAAATGTTTTGCACCCTTTTGATGTTTTTTACACCATCGTTTGCGATTATTGCATCGCACACAGTTTCGTCGAACGGTCTCTGATCGTAGTGTCGCGTTAGCAGCATCCTGCAGTAGTGAGTTGTGAAAAAAATTCCACATTGTTTAAAATGAAGGCCAAACTCATAACTCAAATATTCGCCTCCACGATCAAATCATAGAAACTTTATTTTCTTGTTACGATGATACTCCCCTTCACTCCGATATTCTTTAAATTTTCAAATGTTTCAGACTTGTGTTTCATCAAGTAGATATACCCATAGCTACTCAAATCATCTGTTAAGGTCAGAAAATAATGATACCCATCACGTGCTTCAACACTCATCGGACCGGAGACATCGATATGTATTATTTCCAATAAGTCATTAGCTCGCTCCATTGTTCCGGAGGACAGAGTTTTAGTCATCTTTCCCATGAGGCATGGTTCGCAAGTATCAAATGATTTATAATCTAGTGATTCCAAAAGTCCATCTGCATGGAGTTTCTACATGCGCTTTACACCAATATGACCTAGACGGCAGTGCCACAAGTATGTTGCACTATCATCATCAGTTTGCATCTTTTGGCATCAATATTATGAATATGTGTATTACTACGATCGAGATTCAAAAAACTATTCACATTGGGTGTATGACCATAGAAGGTTTTAAACAGAACAACAATTACTCTCTGACTTAAATGAGTAACCGTATTGCAATAAACATGATCAAATCATAGTCATGCTCAACGCAAATACCAAATAACATTTATTTAGGTTCAACACTAATTCCGAAGGTAGAGGGAGTGTGCGACGGTGATCGTATCAACCTTGGAATCATTTCCAACACACATCGTCACCTCACCCATAACTAGTCTCTGGTTATTCTGCAACTCCTGTTTCGAGTTACTAATCTTAGCAACTGAACCAGTATCAGATTCCCAGGGGCTACTACAAATATGAGTAAGGTACACATCAATAACATGTATATCAAATATACCTTTGTTCACTTTTCCATGCTTCTTATCCGCCAAGTATTTGGAGCAGTTCTGCTTCTAGTGACCATTACCTTTGCAGTAGAGGCACTCAGTTTCAGGCTTAGGTCCAACTTTGGGCTTCTTAAGGGGAGTGGCAACTCTCTTGCCATTCTTCTTGAAGTTCCCTTTCTTTCCCTTGCCCTTTTTCTTGAAACTAGTGGTCTTGTTAACCATCAACACTTGATGCTCTTTCTTGACTTCTACCTTCGCCGATTTCAGCATCGCGAAGAGCTTGGGAATCGTTTTCGTCATCCCTTGCATATTATAGTTCATCACGAAGTTCTAGTAGCTTGGTCATAGTGACTAGAGAACTCTGTCAATCATTATTTTATCTAGAAGATTAACTCCCACTTGATTCAAGTGATTGTAGTACCCCAGACATTCCGAGCACATGCTCACCGGTTGAGCTATTCTCCTCCATCTTGTAGGTAAACTAATTGTCAGAGGTCTCATACCTCTCAACATGGGCATAAGTCTGAAATACCAATTTCAGCTCTTGGAACATCTCATATGCTCCGTGGCGTTCAAAAAGTTTTTGAAGTCCCGGTTCTAAGCCGTAAATCATGGCGCACTAAACTATTAAGTAGTCATCATATCGAGCGTCCCAAACGTTCATAACGTCTACATCTGCTCATGTAATAGGTTTGTCACCTAGCGGTGCATCAAGGACATAATTCTTCTATACAGCAATAAGGATAATCCTCAGATCAGACCCAGTCTGAATTATTGCTACCATCATCTTTCAACTTAGTTTTCTCTAGGAACATATCAAAAATAGGGGAGCTATATCGCGAGCTATTGATCTACAACATAGATCTGCAAAAACTATTAAGACTAAGTTCATGATAAATTAAGTTCAATTAATCAAATTACTTATTAACTCCCACTTAAATTAACATCACTCGAGTTATCTAAGTGATACATCATCCAAATCAACTAACCCATGTCCGATCATCACGTGAGATGGGGTAGTCATCAATGGTGAACATCACTATGTTGATCATATCTACTATATGAATCACGTTCGACCTTTCGGTCTCCAGTGTTCCAAGACCATGTTTGCACATGCTAGGCTCATCAAGTTTAACCCAAGTATTCCGCGTGTGCAAAACTGGCTTACACCCGTTGTATGTGAATGTAGAGTCTATCACACCCGATCATCACGTGCTTCGAAACGACGAACTTTGGCAACGGTGCAAACTCAAGGAGAACACTTTTATCTTGAAATTAAGTGAAGGGATTATCTTATAATGCTACCATCGTTCTAAGCAAAATAAGATGCATAAAGGATAAACATCACACGCAATCAAAATTTGTGACATGATATGGCCATCATCATCTTGTGCTATTGATCTCCATCCCCAAAGCATTGTCATGATCTCCATCGTCACCGGCTCGACACCTTGATTTCCATCGTTGCATTGGGGTCATCTCACCAACTATTGCTTCTACAACTATTGCTAGCGCTGTCTGTGTAAAAACCGGTGGATCTCGGGTAGGGGGTCCCGAACTGTGCTTCTAAGGTCGACGGTAACAGGAGATGGGGGACACGATGTTTACCCAGGTTCGGTCCCTCTTGAAGGAGGTAATACCCTACTTCCTGCTTGATTGATCTTGATGAATATGAGGATTACAAGCGTTGATCTACCATGAGATCGTAATGGCTAAACCCTAGAAGTCTAGCCTGTATGATTATGATTCTCCTCTACGGACTAACCCCTCCGGTTTATATAGACACCGGAGGGGCCTAGGGTTGTACAGAGTTGGTTTACAGAGGAAGGAATCTTCATATCTGAATGCCAAGCTTGCCATCCACGCGGAAGAGAGTCCCACCCGAACACGGGAGGAAGTCTTCTATCTTGTATCTTCATACCCCATCAGTCCGGCCCACGTCACATAGCCCGGACGCCCGAGGACCCCTTAATCCAGGACTCCCTCTGTAGCCCCTGAACCAGGCTTCAATGACGATGTGTCCGGCACGCAGATTGTCTTCGGCATTGCAAGGCGGGTTCCTCCTCTGAATACTTCAAAGTTGTCCTCGAACACAGAAAGCGTGTCCGGCTCTGCAAAACAAGCTCCACAAACAGCCGCAAAGAGTATAATATTTAACAAGTCCCATCTAATGATATCCTTTGTAGTGAGACGCCATGTCTCTGTACGTTCATTATTTTGAACCATTTTTTAGCTTCCCGCTCCATGTTTCGAGATGCGGTTTCCATTAGCACGTCTTGTCGAAGCAGGGATCGTGTCCCTTTATCACGGGATTCTCATCAATAAGGGCGTGGGTAATCCCAATGTGCCATCCGCACGACCCTTGGGGAATAGGCGAGTTTTAAGGCGAGTGGGGAGGCGCTTGATATCCGCTGCCTTTATAAGAGGATAAGGATCCACTCTTGCACCCATGCCTTCTTTCTCTCTGCCCACCCATTCTCGAGCTCTAGCGCCCAAGCTTCCATCCTTTCCGCCTCAAAAAAGCACTCCGGCCATGTCCGGATTTGGAGCGCAGGGCAAGTGGATGGCCTCCTCCGTCACGGAGAAGGGCATTACGAAGCTCCGGGAGGCGGGGTACTTGGCCCAGGAAATTGCCCCCCGGCTTCCGGCCAAGGGGCAGATCGTCCCCACCCCAAAGCCCCATGAGAGGGTGGTGTTCATTCCCCACTTCATCTGCGGGTTAGGGTTTCCTCTCCACCCATTCGTCCGCGGACTCATGTTCTACTATGGGCTAGATTTCCATGATCTGGCCCCAAATTCCTTCCTCAACATCTCGGCATTCATTGTCATGTGCGAGGCCTTCCTCCGCATCCCACCCCACTTCGGATTGTGGCTAAAGATTTTTAATGTAAAGCCGAAGGTGGCGGGTGGTCAACACGTAGAGTGCGGAAGCCCTATGGTGAGCAAGCTGTCCAATGTCCCACGGCCCAAAGGTACCTTCGTGGAGACCGTCAAAGGGTGGCAGCAGCAGTGGTTCTTCGCCACAGAGCCCTGCGACACCACCTGGGCCACGGCCCCCGAATTCAAGTCCGGGGCCCCAATGCGGGTCACCTCCTGGCTAGAGAAGGGATTGGACTAGGCTTCGTCGGACGAGCTGACAGCGCTGCAGACGCGCATCTAGGGCATGGTGGACAAGAACATCAAGCTTGTCAGTGTGATCCAGGTGATGCTTTTTCACCGGATCCTTCCTTGCCAAAGCCGGCCTTGCAATTTGTGGGAGTTCGATCCGACCAAGCACCAGACCTTGCAGTAGTTCTTCAGCGCTACACACGAAGGCTTCTGGAAGGTGCTTTTTAAGTCCAATGAGACGTGGCCGAAGACGACCGAGGACGTGGGTACAACCGACCCATCCCGCCAGTCCGGTAAGTTAATCGTATTTCAAGGTGTATCCTTCACCTGTACATTCAAGGAAGATGTCTAAGCTTCCCTATCTGTCTTTTCAGGGCTGGACAACAAAGGCGGAACGGGTCCAGTGTCTAGCTCCGCTGCCCGAAAACCTAGCAATCCCAGCAAACCAGGCGCAGAGAAGAAGGCCAAGGAGACCAGAAGTGGCCTCCACCGTAAAGGCACTTTGGACGTGACGTCCGAAGACGCCAAAACCCACTCCTCCCCCGCCACCGAGGACGAGGAGGACGAGGAGGAGGAAAGCAACTCTCCCCCCGAGGGGGAAGGAATAAAAGGGCGGCCTCCATCGATCTGGAGGTAGAGGCGTCCACGAAGGGAAGGGTCTCCCTCGCGGACAACCCCGCGTTGGACACTGATAGCAGCTCCGAGTGGCACCCCAGGGAGAAGCCCCTAGCCGAATCGTAAGTACTCAAAGGCACTTATACACACATATATCCAACTTCTTTACATCGTGGTTTTAATGTGTGGAATCACGCGCTGCAGTCCGGCCCACGCCCGCCCCCAGCGATCCTCATCTTCGGGGAATTCACTGGATCCAAATGTGATGGACAGCGGGTCGCTTCCGGCGGCTTCCTCTCCCAAGGCCACGGACGACCCCGAGGTGTTGTCCCGAAGGACCTTCCCAGGCCAGGGAGAGGTACAGGAGGCCATCAGGGTGGCGCCAGAGGGTAATACCTCAGCCGCCGGATACGTGGGGGAGCCAATCCCCCTGGACATTAGCGATGGGGGCCATATCCAATTCGGCCCCCAACCGAATACTATTCCGGAGGCCCATATGGCTCCGGAATCAGGCAAGCAACCTCCTTCGAAAGAAGGAGGTGCACCTATTCCTCCAGTGACCTCTGTCCATCCAGAGGCACCGGTTACTCTACTGGAAGCGCTGCAAAGTGCTTCCATTGTTGAGGAACACCGTATCCTTATGGGTATGGTGGTTGAGAGGGTTCAGTCCGCTAAAAGCGGACTGACCAAAGCCTGCACCAGCCTTCTAATAGGCTTTGAGGTATGCGACGTAATTATGCAAAAAGAATGTCATAGTATAGACAGTACCCCCTGAGACTCTCTCCGGTGTTTGAAAAGAAAAGCCGGACAGAGGATCAAATAATTTTTGCAGGAGACTAACCATACATGTCTATGTAAATAAGCAGGCATCGATGCTGGCTGCGACCTCCCATTCTGCCGAAGTCACCAAATTGAAGCAGAGTCTGGAGCGGGCCGAGGAAGAGCTCAGCCGTGTGAAAAAACAACTAGAGGACAAGCAAGGTATGCAATGACCTATTCAGATCTAGAAATATATGAATTGCTTGTGTTGATCATGTCATCATGATATTTCATAGGAGCTACGACCGAGGTGGAGTCCCTCAAGAACGCGCTGGCCGAGGCCCCGAAGAGAGCAGCGAAGGAACAAGCCGACCGCGAAAAACACGAGGCCAGAGTCGGGGAGGTCCAGCAGGAGCTCCAGGACGCCGTAAAGAAATGCGAGTCCTTGGAACGCAATATTGCGGACCAAGAGTCCGAACTTGCCAAGGCCCGCCAAAGCGCACAAGAGGCCCGGGTTGAAGCCCAGGGCACCCTCCAGAAAATCCAGGAGGCCAGGAAAATCGCGGCGGGTAAGGCCTTTATTATGCAAAGCAAATATGTGAGGAAAAGGTATCTCTTACTGACCCGGATTTGGAGTTCTCTAGGAGCATTTGCGGTCTGCCGCGCAGTGTTGCTGTGCTGCGGAGTTCTTCTGAGCCGAAGAGGGGAGCTCCACGGAGAAGCTGTTCTGGTCGGAATACCTTGCGCCAGAGCATCCGGTGCCCTTTAGCGATCAGCTGAAACAGCTGACCGGACTGCATAGGGTGGCCGAATTGGCTATGAAGGATTTGATAATCCGTCTGTGGCCTGCCGAAGCCATACCCAGCAGCTACTTCGGGCTCGTGAAGCGGCTAGTCGATGCCTGCCCTCGGCTTGATGCCATCAAGCGGTTGGTCTGCATCGAAGGTGCGCAGATGGCCTTCGCCCGTGCCAAGGTGCAGTGGGCGAAGATGAACGCTGTCAAGCTCGCGACCGAGGGATCGCCCGCGGGCAAGGGGTACCGTACGCCCGAGCAGTATTTTGATGATGTCCTGGAGGGATCCCGCATTGTAGAGGGCCAGTGCACATAAGACATTATCTTTGAATGAATACATTCATGTTATCCCGTCTTGTATTATGAAACAAAGCCGATATGTAATATAATGCTTGTTGTTTATTTAAAATTTCGCCTCCTGTGCAGCCGTTTTATTAAATCTGAGAGTTGGCCAGTCGTCAGCTTCAGCCCCCACGTAGGTAGTACGAGGGTGTTCGGGTTGAAACCTAAACACTCTTGATCCAAGAGTTTGGTCCTTGAAGGAGGTCTTTAGCGCAATGAACCAGGCAATCGGACTATGTGGCTTTATCACCCTCACTTAGCCATAGGAGTTTGATAATAGAAATGTAGCCATAGCCCCTAGTTAGGATATGTTAGTCCGGACTAGGGTGTTGTAGACACCTGATCGGGTGGATGCCGATCCGTCGCATAATGCGGGGAAAAATCACAAGAGATTTTAACCTCCAAATAGCTGACCAGCTCTCGCCGCATCATGATAGTCAGTTTTCGGCTTTCTCTACTGAGGTGTTTACCCGGATAAACCAGAAACACAATCGCAGTAGTTCTCCCTTTACTACCCTAGCCGATAGGATGGAACGTAAGGTAGTAAGCACAGGAGCCGGGCAACCCAACTATTGACCAAAGACATGATTCGGAGCCGATGCATATAATGCTAAATTCGGGGTACCGAACTATACTGTAAAAAGTGTTCGGACTTTGTTGCCGTAGTACGGAGCGCAATGAATCCCCTGGCGAATTAAAGCGTACTAAAGTGTATGGGTGCAATCGATAAGAATAGCAAAATAAAATGAAGTAGTAAGCCAGTGCCACATAAGTTGGGCCGCAAACTGTTACCAGTATAATTTGATTAATATGTCAAAGCGTATTTGTACAAATAGTGTGATAGGCAACATGGCTATTTAACATGCCGAGACCAAGGGGGAGCTGTGTGCGGGTCTTGAAAACAGGTAGAGTGATCGTCAAGAAGACCACCTAGAGATTCCCCCACACGTCTGTGCTGCCTGCCGCCTTGGTATATCCATCCTTTGAAAGGGTCGATGATCAGGCCGTCGTGAGGGGCCTGTGGAAAAGAAACCTAAAAAGGATAAAAAGAAAACAGAAAGTAAGTGTGCCCGAGGAAGGTCGAGCCGTATTGTGGACCATAATCAAGTTGTGCCTGCGTCTTTGCCCATGGTATTTTTAGTGCGTAGTTATGTACGCGCGGTACGTACACCGCCATTTGGTCGGGACTGAAATAGAGGCCGAATTGCTAGTAGAACTCCTGACGAGGTGGACTGTCAAGATGCGGAGTTGTCCGGACTCATTTCACAGTGTTCGGGAGCTTGGCCGCTAAATTAAAATTCTACTTGATAAGGCCACTCTGTACTTCCGCTGCCAGGGCCACGGTGTGCTCCTCGATACGGAGGGAGCGCTCCGTATTTCCATTGACTCTTATGACACCGCGTGGTCCGGGCATCTTGAGTTTGAGATAAGCGTAGTGTGGCACCGCATTGAATCGAGCAAATGCAGTTCGTCCGAGCAGTGCGTGATAGCCACTATGGAAGGGGACTATATCAAAGATTAAGTCCTCGCTTCGGAAATTGTCCGGAGATCCGAAGACGACTTCCAATGTGATTGAGCCCGTGCAGCGGGCCTCTACACCTGGTATTACTCCTTTAAAGGTAGTTTTTGTGGGTTTGAACCTCGATGGATCGATGCCCATCTTGCGGACTGTATCCTGATAGAGCAGGTTGAGGCTGCTGCCACCGTCCATGAGGACTCGCGTGAGGTGGAATCCATCAATGATTGGGTCGAGGACCACTGTGGCTGAACCGCCATGACGGATACTGGTCGGATGGTCCCTGCGATCGAAAGTGATCGGGCAGGACGACCATGTGTTGAATTTTGGGGCGACTAGCTCTATCGCGTAGATGTCCCTGAGCGTGCGTTTCCGCTCCCTCTTGGGGATGTGGGTAACGTATATCATGTTCACAGTTTTGACCTGGGGTGGGGACTTCTTCTGTACCCCTGTGTTCGGCGGAGGAGGCTCCTCGTCGTCGTCCTGACTTTGTGACCCCTTCTCCTTGTTCTCGGTATTTAACTTGTCGGCCTGTTTAAAGACCCAACAACTTCTGTTGGTATGATTGGCTAGTTTATCTAGGGTGCCGTGGATCTGACATAGACGATCGAGTATGCGGTCCAAGCTAGATGAGCCCGGATTGTTTCTTTTAAATGGCTTCTTCCGCTCGCCAGACTTGGAGCCACTGAATCCGGCGTTGACCGCCGTCTCATCGGTATTGTCACCGTTGCTTCGACGCTTGTGCCTGTTGCGTCGGGGCTTGCCGTTGCTATTTCTGGCTTCAGAGGTGCCAAGTTTGCTTGCATTATTATTGCTACGGTCTAGCCAGCTATCTTCGCCCGTGCAAAAGCGGGTGATAAGTGTCGTGAGGGCTGCCATGGACTTCGGCTTTTCTTGGCCGAGGTGTCGGGCGAGCCATTCATCGCGGATGCTATGCTTATAGGCCGCTAGGGCTTCGGCATCCGGACAGTCGACGATCTGGTTCTTTTTAGTTAGGAACCTAGTCCAGAATTTCCTGGCTGACTCTCCGGGCCGTTTAACTATGTGACTTAAGTCATCGGCATCCGGAGGTCGGACGTATGTACCTTGGAAGTTGTCGCGGAAGGTGTCTTCCAAGTCCTCCCAGCTGCCAATAGAGTTTTCTTGCAGGCTGTTTAACCAGTGTCGAGCTGGTCCCTTGACTTTTAGCGAGAGGTATTTGATGGCATGAAGATCATCACCACGCTCCATATGAATATGGAGAAGAAAGTCCTCGATCCATACCGCGGGGTCTGTTGTTCCATCATATGATTCGATATTCACGGGTTTAAACCCTTCTAGGAATTCATGCTCCATTACTTCATCAGTGAAGAAGAGGGGGTGTGCGATGCCTCAATATCGGGCCAAGTCGCGACGTAGCTCGGATGGAGTCCATCTGCGGTTTTCGGCCCGGACGTGCTTATGCTTGTCACATCCGGCTAGATATCCATCATCGCGCGTCGGGGCACGCCCCCGCGATCCGTAGATCGATCTGGTCTGACCTGTCCTATTTTCCAGGTCCTACCACAGGTCATATGTATATCCACGAGCTGTTGTGTCTCTACCTTTACGGCAAGGTGGTATGGGCTGGTGTTCGGCTTGAGTTGCCATTTTGTCCCGGCCACGTGGTGGTCGGTCAGCAAGGTTACACGCTGATGGTACGGGCTCTAGTGCCTCGTCATCGAATTGAGGCAGCAGTTTACGCTTTGGGTAACTCTTGATTGGGCGCTCGAGGCCGTATTCCTCGGCTGCCAGGACATTAGTCCACCTGTCGTTGAGTAGGTCTTGATCAGCTTGAAGCTGCTGCTGTTTCTTTTTCAGGCTCCTTGCAGTGGCTATTAGCCGATGCTTAAAGCGCTCCTGCTCGAGAGGTTCCTCAGGCACGATAAAGTCTTTGTCGCCGAGGCTCACCTCGTCCTCGCAGAGTTGAAGATAATTACTGTCCTTTGAGTCTTCATTTACGGCCTGTTCATCAGGGCTAACTTGCTCATCTTCCCGATTGTCTTGTTCGGAGGTTGGCTCGACGGGGTTTTCTTGGTCTTCAGCGTCATCCAGAGTATTGTTATCTGTCGTGCCGGTATTGCTGTCCTTTCCACGGCGTGATTTAGAGTGGCGCCGCTGACGTCGGTGCTTTGGTTGTATCTCAGGAGGTTTATCCTCTACTGGATTTTTCTCGTTATCGCCGTTACCCTCTTTGGGTATATCCACCATGTATGCATCATACGAAGAAGTGGCCGTCCAGCGTCCGGTGAACGGCGGGTTTTGGGCCTGCTCTTCTCCGGCATTGTCGTCCATACCGTTGATGTCTTCGGAGCCTTAATCGAGCATGTCAGCTAAGTCTTCGACACTGGCTATGAAGTGGGTGGTGGGTGGGACGTGAAATTCCCCGCTCTCAGCCCCTAGCCCGGGCTGGGCGTAGTTCGGACGTTGCTCCTCTATAATGACAAGGGATCGCATCAAGTCCAGATCCTCGCTTAAAGGCGAGGTTTGGCCAGGGAGAAAAGAGTTCGTGGAGTACGGCGGGGAGAAGACTTCTTGGCCGAGGTCACACGATGTTGACTCCGAGGGTTCGGAGCCAGTGTCCGGAGAAGAGTCCAGCTTCCTGATGGTTGCCAGTGACCCTACTTCCTCCGGCTCTCCCGTACTGGGCTTAGTGGCCGCAGATAGTCCGGCGGGCTCAGAAATCTAGTCTTCGGACCTGGCGATCCGCTCCGGATCTAAGGCCAGAGCGGAGGTTGGGGTCGTGAACCCTTGGAAGATCAAGTCTACTCGGATATCGGCGACATAGTCCAGATTTCCAAAACTAATCTGGTGACCCAGGGCGTAGCTGTCGATCTGCTCTAGATGGCCAAGCGAGTTGGCCCGTGGTGCGAAGCCGCCTAACACAAAGATCTGGCCGGGGAGAAAGACCTCCCACAGGGCAGTATTGTTGTAGATGATGGATGGAGCCATCAAACCTTCTGGCGACAACAGAGCGGAACTCTCAATGAAAGCACCAATGTCGGTGTCAAAACCAGCGGATCTCGGGTAGGGGGTCCTGGACTGTGCGTCTAAGGTCGATGGTAACAGGAGACGGGGGACACGATGTTTACCAAGGTTCGGGCCCTCTTGATGGAGGTAATACCCTACTTCCTGCTTGATTGATCTTGATGAATATGAGGATTACAAGAGTTGATCTACCACGAGATCGTAATGGCTAAACCCTAGAAGTCTAGCCTGTATGATTATGATTCTCCTCTACGGACTAACCCCGCCGGTTTATATAGACACCGGAGGGGCCTAGGGTTGTACAGAGTCGGTTTACAGAGGAAGGAATCTTCATATCCGAACGCCAAGCTTGCCATCCACGCAAAGGAGAGTCCCATCCGGACATGGGAGGAAGTCTTCTATCTTGTATCTTCATAGCCCATCAGTCCGGCCCATGTCACATAGCCCGGACACCCGAGGACCCCTTAATCCAGGACTCCCCCAAGCCAATAGCGATAAACTAAAGCAATTACATGGCGCTTGCACTTCATACAATAAAGAGACAACCCTAAGGCTCCTGCCGGTTGTCGATATTACAAAAAATGATCATCTCATACATCAACATATATCACATCATGTCTTGACCATATCACATCACAACATGCCCTGCAAAAACAAGTTAGACGTCCTCTACTTTGTTGTTGCAAGTTTTACGTGACTGCTGCGGGCTTCTAGCAAGAACCGTTCTTACCAACGCAAAAACCACAATGGTGGTTATCAAGTTTGTTATTTTAACCTTCTTCAAGGACAGGCCGTAGTCAAATTTGATTCAACTAAAGTAGGAGAAACAAACACCCGCCAGCCACCTTTATGCAAAACAAGTTGCATGTCTGTCGGTGGAACCGGTCTCATGTACGTGGACATGTAAGGTTGGTCCGGGCCGCTTCATCCCACAATACCGCCGAATCAAAATAAGATGTTGGTGGTAAGCAGTATGACAATCACCGCCCACAACTCTTTGTGTTCTACTCGTGCATATCATCTACGCATAGACCTGGCTCGAATGGCATTGTTGGGGAACGTTGCATGGAAAACAAAAAAAAATCTACGCACACGCAAGATCTATCCATGAAGATGCATAGCTACGAGAGGGGGAGATCATCTTCATACCTTTGAAGATCGCTAAGAGGAAGCGTTTATCAACATGGCTGATGTAGTTGTACACCTTCGCGACCCGTCCCGATCCAGTACCGAACGTACGGCACCTCTGCGTTCAGCACACGTTCAGCTCGATAACGTCCTTGCCTTCTCGATCCAGCTAGAGAGGTGAAGTAGTAGATGAGTTCCGGCAGCACGACGGCGTGGTGACGGTGGTGGTGAAGAACAATCTCCGCAGGGCTTCACCTAAGCACAACGGAAACTATGACGGAGGATAAACTAGAGGGGAAGGGGTTGCCGGCACACGGCTTGGTGAGTGTTGATGTGTCTTGGGTGCTAGCCCTAACCCTCTATTTATATGTTGAGCCTTGGGGTCAAAACTTGGAGTAAAAGCCTCCTGAAAGTCGGATCTTCCCCGAAAGGCAAATGTCCTTCTCGGACTCCAGGCCCAGACGCCAAGGTTCCCGGCGTCTAGCCATAGACGCTAGGGTTCCTAGCGTTTGGCCCCTGCCTCCGCAAAACTTCCTTTCGCACTTTCCAAAACCTTCGGGGGCTTTACCCCTTGGCCCAAATAAAGTGTTCTCGTGCCCAAGCATTTCTGGAACATCTGAAAACCCTTCTAGTGAATTCCAAAACCTTTTCGGAGACCAAACACTATTATCCCATATATTAATCTTTACCTCTGGACCATTCCGGAGCTCCTCGTCATTTCTGTGATCTTATCTAGGAGTTCGAACAACATTCAGTCACCAACATACATAACTCATTAATACTATATCTTCAACGAACATTAAGCGTGCGGACCCTACAGGTTCGAGAATGATGTGGACATGACTGAGATGCTTCTCCGATCAATAACCAATAGCGGGACCTGGATGCCCATATTGGTTCCTACGTATTCTATGAAGATCTTTATCAGTTGAACCTTTATGACAACATACTAATTCCCTTTGTCTGTCGGTATGTTACTTGCCCGAGATTCGGTCGTCGGTATCTCCATACCTAGTTCAATCTCGTTACCGGCAAGTCTCTTTACTCATTCTATAATACATCATTTTGCAACTAACTCATTAGTCACTTTGCTTGCAAGGCTTCTTATGATGTGTATTACCGAGAGGGCCCAGAGATACCTCTCCATTGCTCGGAGTGAAAAATCCTAATCTCGATCCATGCCAACTCAATAGACACCTTCGAAGATACCTGTAGAGCATCTTTATGATCACCCAGTTACGTTGTGACGTTTGATAGCACACAAGGTATTCCTTCGGTATCCGGGAGTTGCATGTTCTTATAGTCGAAGGAATATGTATTTGACATGAAGAAAGGAATAGCAATAAACTGAACGATCATATGCTAAGCTAACGGATGGGTCTCGTCCATCACATAATTCTCCTAATGATGTGATCCCGTTATCAAGTGACAACACATGTCTATGGTTAGGAAACCTTAACCATCTTTGATCAACGAGCTAGTCTAGTAGAGGCTCACTAGGGACACACATGTATTTAAGTTTTCGATCAATACAATTCTAGCATGAATAATAAACCTTTATCATGATTAAGGAAATATAATAATAACCATTTAATTATTGCCTGTGGGGCATATTTCCATCAACATCAAGATTGATCATCCACATCTACACTATCTACATGAAGTCATCATTGACAAAACCTAGGGTTAGTTCATCCCTCCTTGGGGGATATCACATCTAGGGGGAGCTTTGCTCTAAGACTTGAGCTAAAGCAACTCTAATGGTGTGAACACATTAATGCTTTATGTAAAAGTGGTAATCCCACATGCTTAAATGATGAGTATGACCTGTGATCAAATGTTCTCTTTTGGCTCCTAAGTCAATATACTCATATATAGATGACTATGTCATCGCCCATTTCTTGATAGTTGCTAGAATTGCTTGTGCATGTTTGACACATATTTCATTTGCTATCTTATTGTGTGAGCATGTTGGTATGCATATTTCTCATTCGAGGACATCCATTTGTAGTTTGGTTGATTTGGTTTATTTAGCCAAATGGATGTGCAAGATTGCCTAAGTGCCTTCTCTAGCTATCTATCTCAACTTGTCTAAGTTCATTCATGCTATATCACAAAAACTTGAACAAGTTTCTTTCGGACCCTCCGGGTGAGGAGCACTCGGAGCCACCGATCCGACTAAGGCTGACCTCCAAAACCTTCGAAGTGCTTTTTGATTAAACCAATTCACAACCATGCGGTACCACCAAAATCACTTGGACTGATCTATTTCTTCCATCTCGGAGAGACTGATTTGAAATGCTCAGCGTCACCGAGTTGTAGTGCTCATAGAAGTTACTCATCTCTGTGCCACCGATCTATTTCGCTCGGTCTCACTAACAGCTTATGGGTATATATACTCGCGTGGACCGTACATTGAAATTCCTCAGTTACGTCTTCCGCACCCCCTCGCTGCCGTTTCCCGTGGTCTCCGGATCGTCTTCACGTCTCTAGCGCGCCCTCACTGCAGGACTCCGTAGTCGTGAATGGCATTCTCCTCCGTCGTTGCCGCTGTAGAGGACCTCCACCGAGTTAGGGTGAGATTGATCCCCTAGTGCTTCAACTTCTGATTCTGATTCAATGCACTAGAGTGTTTTGCGCCCGAAATTTCCCATAGATTTAAAGTTCTATTCCATCAAACTTGATAGAATTAGATTTGAGTCGAAAAAATAGTGTTAGGTTTGCGCAGAAATTATCTCTGAATGACCGAATGGAAAGTATCGGAATCACCTATTTGGCTTCTGGCCATTGCACATTGTATGTCTCGGTGCCACCAAGCGGTATAGATCGATGAATCCTAGTCTAAGGTTTTTGTAGAACCCTAGTTTGTCGTAGAGAACGAAACACATCTCGGTCCGACCGAGACTGTGTGGCCTAGTCTTTGTAATAACTTTGGTGCTACGAAATTATCTGCTCGGTGACTCCGAAATAATTTATGTGAATACCTAAAACTGAAGGTTTTACTCAAAATTTTGGCATAATGCTGTGTTTTTGTGATGCTCATCCATTCCACTCTACCCCATCAACTTCATAGGTGCAGTGTCAATGTCAGATGCAAGTGACAACCAGAAAATGCCAGAGGAGCAGAATGTTGACTTGAGTCCAGGATGAAGTCCTGAGGGCACACTAGTAAGTGTCGGTGCTATACAAACGGTTTCTAACCCCTTTCCGCGACGACATTTGGAACCGTCGCCAAGTGAGTGTGGGCGATAGGGAGTCCTTCCCACACGACCCAGAAACCATCTGGGATAGGGAGCCAAGATGCATATACAGTACTCCTACTCGTTTGTGCTCGCATTGCCATCGCAGTCGGTATTCTATGGTGCTACGTTTACGATGTGCGGCCCATCACAAATGGTTCACCATTATAGAACGTGTATGATAAGCATACAATCGCACACATTCGCTTTTCCCAAACCATATGCTATAACTAATTAAGAAGATTAGCTAATCGTCGTACGAGTGTCGGACCGGATTACGAAACATCGGACTGTCGTAACATCGTCGCGCACGACAACTATCGCACACGCTTTCTGTGGTGCAACGTGCATGATGCATACTTCATCAGAAATAGTTCATGGTTGTGAATCATGTACGATAAGGCAACTAACACAAACGTTTAGTTTGCCCACACCGTTTGTGATATTGTCTGACATCACACACACTTGGCAAACGGCAACTGTGTGCATCCTTGCACACGTTTCCTCTCTGTGAACCATATCGGATTATGGTGTATATCACGAACGTTTCTGTTTTACCCACCGTGTGTGCCATAACGACCTGGAGGGCATAATTTCACCGTAACTTAATTGCTGCTATTTCAAATTGTACCGGATTTGGATTTGGATTTGAATTTGAATTTGAATGTGTGTTGTAGCTTTATTCATATCCATCAGGTTCAAACAACCAATGGATTATTTGATTCATAGGTACATATGTTCAAGAATTACATAAGGACCACATAAAGAATGATGAACCACAGTTGTATACTTGTACTATTAAAGACAGTAAAGAAAGAGGCGAAATACATTCTGGTTGCTGAACAAGGTGAAGCGGAATGCCCATATTTTGTCCTCCTCCATGCAGAAGGCACGCACGACTCTAGTCCAACCCCTTGTGATGGCCGACCGCCCATCCTTCATGGTCTTTGTCGGGGGGGATGAACCCCGCGCAGGCAACGGAACCCCGATCCTTTTCAAAAACAACAGGGCCAGCATCGCCCCTCAAGCCGGCTCACGCCTGGCCGGGTCGCTCGACCCGGCCAAGCCCCTCGACCTGGCCTAAACCCTCCAACCCGGCCGGACTCCTCAACTCGCCCCAACAACCAGCTCAAGACAGCCGAGCCCGGCGCACCAAGACTTCCCCAACAAGCCAGCTCCACCCTTGGGGTGTTCTCCAACCCAGCCACGGGTCAGCTCCCATCCCATCCCATCCGTACGATGGGACGAGTCTCCACCTACCGATGACGAAGGCAACAGTGCCCCGCCCATGCCTCAAGTCAGCCGGGGCATGGCAACAGTGCCCCACCTACTCGCCGACGAGGGCCGGCGTGGCAACAGTGCAACCATTGTCACCAATGACGCCAGCAAGCGGCGACCTGATAGAGTGCCACTGTACCCGACTCAACCCGGCCACTCCCTGATGATCGACGAGACGGCCAACAGTGCCCCCGTACCAAACGGGCCCCATGCCCGGAGAACCCGGCGAGCCCTGACCCCGGCGGGTCCTAGCACCAGCTTCCCAGACGATGACAACCTGGCCCCACGGCCTTGTAACATTACCATTGTACCCCTGGGGGGTTGACCTATAAAACCCCCCGGAGCCCTCATGCATACGGGAAACTCTCTCACTCACACAGGCAATTACTCACTCACACACAAATAGCGAGCAACACCCAAGGAGAGGGGGCAGCCTAAGCCTTGGCCAGAATTCCTTCTTCCTCCATACAGCTCTAGGAGCGACTTTGTACTGATACACATCAACTACATTCAGCAGGAGTAGGGGTGTTATCTCTCCGGAGAGCCCTGAACCTGGGAATGTCTTGCGTCCCGCGCTCGCTCATGCCGACCTCGCCTCTGGAGCCCACCAGTGCCCTCGAGCCTCCTCCTATCTTTAGCCATCCCTTGGTATCTGCCGTGCGCCCACCACGATAGTCTTCATGAAAACATCTAGATGATCATCGTGTTCTGGTAGAAATACTTTAAGCTTTGCATGCCCACCAATCATGTAGTTTGATAGGTAATCTTGACTAAACTGCTTTGGCAACCACTGCAAAGGAAAAAGATTCAGACATTGTCATCTAACACAACTCATTATGGGCAGTAAAAAGAAGGCTACAGAGTTCTTACTTACCATCCCGCAGTTCGCTGTTGTCTTGGGTAAAGTGTAAACAAATAGTTTAATTGCCGTCTTTTGACCCATTTTACTAACAATCTTTATCGGCTTCCTCACTTGATGATGGTTCATCGATATCTCATTGCCCCATACGCAGAAAGGGTCGAAGCGCGGATCTTTACCAATGACATATGTACCTAAAAGCACCAGGTGAATATTAGAAGCTAAACAGCAATTCCACAATGATGTAGTACAACAATCTTTTAGATTATCTTATAACATCCAATATACTCACATATTAGATGAATTAACATCTTATATTATGGGCCGGAAGGAGTTTATTGCATGCTTACAAATTATTGGCTGATTAACTGCTGCTGTATCCATGGGTTAGAGTTAGTTGGAGCTAGTTCGGGCTCAAATAGCCCTAAAGTATATCCAAACATGAGGGCTAGGTTGAGATAGTTGCATCTAACCCACCCAAAAAAATATCCAACCCAAGAGGTCCTAATTGGAGCTAGTTCTCCTAGTGCATTTATTGTCAATCTAACCCTGTCATGCAAACACCTCTTTGGATGGAGTTAGTTCAGGGTTAGTCATGAGCTAGAAACTAACTCTAACCTCTAGCTAAGTTGAGTATCCAAACAGGGACGTGTTGTTGTTGTTGCTGCTGCTCTTCTACTTATATCTAGACATCATCAGAACATTAAGGTAACACTCTTCCTTGTTGCTATGTAGCCTAGGATTGCATATTTAGACATTAAGTACAGTGCATGTTGCTATGTAGCCTCAGATATATTACATATGGCCGTAGTTAACCTAACGGTAAATGGGTTATAGATATATTCAGTTAAAAGTCTGATTCACCGATTACTCCCTTATCAGCCCCCGGCCTATATGGTACCAGTTGCCGATATCCTGAACAGTGAGTATATATAAGCCATGGGATGATACTAACCTCGATGGAAAAATGCAGTCGTTCCCAAAATTGTCCTGTGTAGGTACACTGAGAGGCATGCTAAGAACAACAGGCTAAAGATCAACCAAAATTATCCATGGCAGACAAAATAATCTCCAAAAGATAGCTTCAGTGTGCAGGTTTAAGCACCCTAGTAAAGCAAAACAAGTGGAAAGGTGTGTTAACTGCAACAGGCCTAACATTTAACAACAAGCAAACATAGTCATTCAAACTGGTATTGTGTCGGTCTAACTACACTGGTTATTGTTAAATAAAAATGGAAAGGCGTGTTAACTACAAGATGCAACAACCAAATCTAGTCATTCATAGTGGTATTATTGAAACTGGTACTGATGAAATTGAACTGCACAGTTCATACTTGCACATATAGAACATCACGTTGTGAATAACTGGAATAAACAAGGCATACTACGGACAACCAAAGATAGCATTTGAAAATTGGACATATGCTAACTACATACAACCGAACAATCAAAAAACTTTAAAAGAGGCATATGCTAGCTATAACAGGCTTAACAACAGGCAAATATATGCATTCCTATCGGTATGTTTAAAACTGGATTGATGAAATGTACTGCATAGTAAATAATTGCGGATATAGAGCATCACATTATGAACAACTGAAATAAACAAGGCATACTGCAACCAACCAAATATAGCAATTAAAACTGGACATATTCTCACTACACTACAAAAGGGACTCAACAAAACAAATCATGGGTCTCCCCTTGTGAACAGGCATGGCAAAACAAATCATGGGTTTCCTCACTTGTCACAGATGGGCTCGTTCCCGCGGGAAGAGCATGAACCCTGGATGCGCTCCATGTTGTCGCAGATGGGCTCCTTCCCCTTGGAAGAGCACAGCTCTAGGGTGCCCTCCCTAATGTCGCAGACGGGCTCTTTCCCCTTGGAAGAGCAGATGGGCTCTTTCCCCTTGGTAGAGCCGAAGAGGGTGCCCTCCTCGTGGTCGCCATCGATGAGGTCTGACTTGGAAGCTGTGGATCCCAAGCTAGCGTCGCAGAACGTGTCCTTCAGAAATGACAAAAGGGGCTCGGTGGCGCTGTAGGATGGAAATTTGTTGACAGTGAGCCAGAGGAGATTAGCGGCGAGGCCATGGATGAGATCGATGGCGGTTGAACCCGAGGGGTTGGGGTGGGCCACTTAACCTGTGACATAGCCCACCTCAGGCCATCACTGTCGATGACCTCGATGTCACAGCCGGCGTCCAAGACATACCCGCATAGTCTAGCCCGCTGCTTGTGTGCCTGCGGCCAGTAATGGTCATCAGCTTCCTCGGCGACGTCGGGCGAAGAGACCGCGATACACCTCTTTTGGGCCAGTCGCTCCTCGAGCTCGATGGGAAGCGTAGCCGGGCTTAGGCCGCAACGCTCTGGAGTGGGGGATGGGGATGGGGATCTGTGGGAAAGGGTGCGTTTGGCAGGCGTCATCTAGGAAACTCAGGGCGGCCTGGGTATGGAGATCGGTGGGTAAGCTGCACGGGCAAACTAGCAGATGTTGACAATGGAGGCCTTGCGGCGGCGGGGACCTTGCTAGGGTTTTGAGTGAGGGAGGGGGTGTGTGTGTGCACGCGCCCGAGGAAGTTTTGGTCTGTGTGTGTGGAGGGGCAGGGGGTGTGTTTGTGGAAATGACGCGGGTACTGAAAATTTTACTACACGGGAGTCAAACATGGGAGTGAAATGCCGGGGCTATTGAAAATTTTGATGATGGTGCATCGCACAGGTCCGAAGATAACAACCGTGTGTTATGAAACAAAAAACCCTCGAGGCGGGCAGATATTTTCAAGGGATGCAGGCGGGATTGGGAATAAGAAACATCACACACAGTCAAAACACAATATCTGTGTGTTATCAAACAGAAAAAGCTGCAGGCGGGTAGATATTTTTGAGAGGGGAACCCTCGTGCCCTCGTGGAGCCCAATGTACTGTGCGGATGTGTGCATGACAGGGGCACCGGCATGGTACACGGTTAGTTTGAGTGAACTGTGTCTGTTGCGTCATCCGACTTGTCTAATGTTCATAAATTTGGCAGAAAATGACGCGGGAGAGGGTCAGAACACGAACACGCTTGCATGTGGACCAAATTTATGTATGAAAAGGTTGGTTTGATGTTCAAATACCAAATGCAAATTGGATGTGGCACCTATCTCGCAAAGCGCGTGGTATTGCTTGCCCCCTCATGTCGGCACAAAGGAATCCTAAGCTATTAATGCATGCCCCCCCTCCACCGAGGTTCACCTAGCAAAGTGTGAAGTAGCTAGCAGCCCCCCCCCTCGTGTTGGCACGAAGGGAATCCTAAGATATGAATGCATGCCCCCCTCGTGTCGGCATGAAGGGAATCCTAAGCTATGAATGCATGCCACCCCAATCGAGGTTCACCTAGCAAAGTGCGAAGTAGCACCCCCCCCCCCCCCCCACACACACACTTTCAGTCGGCGGGCCAGAGAGGCATCTCACTAAGATGGATCGTAAAACGGACCAAGAATAATCCACCTTGGTCGTACAATCTCTCCCTTGTTGTTGGTCAAAGTGATGGCCGTCTATGCGACCCCGGAGATGGGCTAGCTCACCAATAATCACGCAAGTAGCTAGTCCCCGAAGACAACCGCTGCATGCATCTGGCCCAAACATATATATGTATGGAGATGTGTGTTTTTAAATACACAATGGAACAACTTTGATGTGGCACCATTATTAGGTTGACGATGCATATGTATGTTACACCACACTTCAAGCCGATGACGGGGATTCATGCATGCATGCGTGCATAGTATATGCGCTCAAACTTAATTAGGTCTGAATCTCACCATGACCTAAACTACGATAACACGAACCAAAGGAAGAATCTGCCATGGTAACCAATCTTGTTGTCGGTCAAGGTGATCATGGATGCCCACATGGGCCCACGAATAGATAGGCTTGTCGCCGATAACCACATGAGGGAGTGTACCATTCGAAGACAACCACTACATGCATATGTATGGAGGTGATGCGTGCATGCATGTTTCAATACCATTTCACAATGTTGTTGTGGCGTGTGCGTCGAAAATTGTACAGTCCCCACACAGAGCGAGATCGGTTCATGATGTGTCGTTGTACTAGCCACTTCGACTCGATGGGAGGGATTCATGCGTACACATGCATGTGTGTGTGCTCAAACTGTATCATGTCATCCCAGAGCATGACCTATATATATACCGTATTACAAGAAAAAAAATCCCTCCTAAGTCAAATTAACCTCTCTCGTTGTCAGGCAAAAAGTAGTGACAGACTAAGCGGGCCCACAGATGGAAAGCATCGATATCGCTGATAACCGCTTAAGTGGGTGCGAGAGGCCAACCACCATCGCTTTGCATGTGGGTGAAAGATATGTTGAATACCCAAAATGCACAACTTTGATGTGCCACATGCCTCAAAAACCGTAACCCCCCCCCCCCACACAGAGAAAGGTTCATGAAGCGTACTACATATGATGGTCCCCTTCCCCCTCTTCGACACATACTATATGCTCCTACCGTAATACAACCAAAAAAGAATCCTCCTCGATGATGAAATTAATTAACCTCTCCCGATGTAGGTCAAAGTGATGCATGCACCGATG
The DNA here is from genome assembly GCF_002575655.3 of Aegilops tauschii subsp. strangulata. Lineage (NCBI taxonomy): Eukaryota > Viridiplantae > Streptophyta > Magnoliopsida > Poales > Poaceae > Aegilops > Aegilops tauschii. Next base: position 363,026,150 of record NC_053039.3, read on the forward strand.
ATGGCCTCGTGGGCCCACTGATGGAAGCGTCACATGTGAGTGTCCTAGCTAGGATAACCACCGCCTGCATGCATGTGGGCCAAAGAGGTGTTGTGTGATGTTTGAATAGCCAATTTCACAACTTTGATGTGGCTCATGCCTCGGAAATTGAGAAGTCCCAACACTGAGTGAGGTGTACTTGTTCACGGACGCGTACGTATAGTATATATGCTAGTCCCCTCCCACCTCTCCGACGCGTACTATATACCACTAGAACACAAACAAAAAAGATTCAACCTTGCTGCTCAAATTAACCTCACTGCCGGCTGTTTGCCAAAGTGATGGACAACGACCTCACGGGCCCATAGAAAGCGTCACACGCGAGTATCGAGTGTCGTGTAGGACAACCATCGGCTGCATGTGGCCAAAACATGTATGCATGAAAGGGTTGTGTACTGTTTTAAATAACGAATTCACAGCTCTGATGTGGCACCTGCCTAACAAAACGGCCAACCCACACGGTGGCACACAACTCGTAGTGTACTGCGAGCCACCCGCCACCCCCAGACGCACACACCCACACACACACTGCGAATCCAGCGCGACTACGATGCATGTTAAATTATCCCGCGGTGAACATATGTTACCAAAGGAGGGACATTTTAATTTTGAAAAAAACAGCGATCATTAATACATTTTAGTACACTAATTGATCGATTTTCTACGGGTATAATGTGGAAAAATCGAATTTGAGCTACATGCACACGTGACAGTGTACCTAAATGGATTGCAAAAACACATGTGTCTCACTGGGTGCATGTTTTACTCCCCGCGCAAGAAATTTCTAACATTGAGAATCTTGATTTTTAAATTCTACTACATCCAAAACTTATTTGAAGTTCATGAAACTTATAGTGTTGTCATATGGACACCAATACAAAGCGGCATTGTACTTTATTTTTGTCAAATTTGAGACCAGTTTTGATGTAAACTTTATCTAATTACAAATGCGAGATTATTAATAATTGGGAACCAGTATCTCAAACGGATTATTTATTCGAACCGTGAGCGTTAGACCAACAATGGATACGTGCCATGCTTCGGTTAAGCAATAAAGCGGCAGCATTAATCATCCAAATAGAAAAACAAAATACGTGCCTCTCGCCACCGCGCGACCCGTGTGCCGTGCAAGCAGGTGTGAGTTGACAGGACACATGCGAGCAGTCCACCGGGCAGGCAGACCGGGAGGCGTGCGTGCAGGTGTGTGAATTGACGGAGGCGTGCTCACTGCGCAGTGTCATCGGGTGGCGTGCGAGTAGTTGTGTGAAACGACAGTAGGCATGCTAGCAGTCCGGTGCGCAGGCTCACTGGGAGGCGAGCCAGCGGTTTGACCACCGTCCGCCTCTCTCCCAGTACTCCATATTAATGGTGTTCCCGAGCGGCCGCCCCCCATGCTCGCCGCACACACAATCCTCTCTCTCTCTGCTTGCATCCTCGACGCCGCTCTCAGTCCTCAAAGACGTCAGTGTATGAGGATGCCGCCGAAGCGCCCCACAGGTGGGAGTGGCAACGTCGGGGCTGCTGAAGCATCGGAGCACGGCGTGGAGATGGAGACAGAGGTTGCCATCACCGACGGCGAGTTATCGCTACACCCTGACATCGTCGACGGCGTCGAGCTTCCACAGCCGGAGGCAGAATTCCACACTGACTCTGGTGACTACTCGGGCGACAAGCCCGGCGACGACTCCGACGACCACTCCGGCGACGACTCCGACGACGACGGACAACTGGTTAGTCATCTATACCCATTTATGTGTCAAATAGAACCCAGGGTTTCTTTGGTTATTCTTGCCTCCCCATTTTTGGAATAGAAATCATATGGTTATGTTCTCCCAATCCATGAAATCTGAGTAAGTTTCGTTAGATCCATGTCGTGTATTGACTGTTTGAATGGTACAAGTGATAAGTGATTAGTTGTTTCATCTGTGCAGATTTCTGCTAGTAATCCGACTAGGGTTATTGTTCGTGCTAACAATTCCTAGCCAGGACTTGACAATTGATTTTGAATGACCTACATATGTCTGTGCCATTATTTTCTTCAAGATTGGTCTGTACATAGACGACTCTGCTTAAAAATCGAACCATAATCTCTGGATATGTATAAATAAATAGCCATAAGTTCCAAATCCTACTTCACGACATGTAAACATTGATTTGATGCCAAATTAGTTTTACTATTTGTATTGGTGTTGTCTGGCGATGTGGACAGCGAGGATGAAGATGGCCAGAGGAGGTACAAGAGGCAAATCCTGAGGGCGCTTTATGCGGGAAAGCATAACAGGAATATTAGGACCTGGAACGGTGGCTATCGATGCCCATTCTGCAACCACAAGCTTCATGGCGTGTATCAAAGTGTTCTGGCGCATGCAAGAGGATAGGCCGTTGGCTCCTTCAAGCATAAGTATTCTCTCAGGGTGGCGCACGGCGCGTACGCCGAGTACCTGGAGAAGCTTCAGGATTGTACCGGTATGTGAGATGAGATGTGGGATCGAACTATGTACGTTTGAGTATGCTTAATGACGGTTGAACTATGTACTTATGGTTGAACTATGCTTGTGTACGGGTACGCTTATTATCTATGTCTGAGTATGTTTAATATATGTTTACTTATGTCTAACTTTGGGATATGGATGCAATCAGTTCAGTGATGGAATCTACCTCCGTCTTGGTTTATTGGTCCCCTTTGTAATTTGTGTTAAATTTTGACCAAACATCTAACTGACAAAATGTTAGTGCAGGTCAGCAAAAATTATATCGTTGGATGGGTATTTGAGCATAGTGTTCAATGATATAATTTTTGGTGACATGCATAAACATTTCTTAGTTAAATATTTGGTCAAAATTTGGTACAAATTACAAAGGGAACCAATAAACCAGGACGGAGGTAGTACGTCAATCACACACAGTTCCCAAAATTGGAACCGTGTGCAATGACTTTCACTTTGCCTGTTGCGTCAATCACACACGGTTGGTTCTAGCAAACCGTTGCCTCCGATATTCTTTATGGGATAGAAAACCCTCACCACCCAATTCAAAAAAAGAAAAAAGAAAACCCTCACCATCCCCACGTCACAAAAACCCCCACCCCGCCCGCCACCCCCTCCGGTCCCCATTCACACCTGCACAAGCTCCTCCGCGTCTATGCATGGCACCGCCTATCGCGGCGGTAACCACTTAGCTCGACACCTGCCTCCGCCGCCAGGCTGCCGGCAAAGCCCACCGCATTTCGCCACTTCCGCTTGCCGCCGCCTATCGCCATTGACTTTCTCGACGGTGCTCGCGGTCGACCCAGCTCCGCTCGGTTGGGGTATCTGCCGTACTGAGAGTTCTTTCTCATGGACAACAAGGTAACTAATTTAATGAGATATTATCTCATTTCTTATCCCAGTTCAGCTGCCTCCTTTAATCACCCGGCCGAAATCGCCGTGAATTCATTTTTATTCGAGCTAATTTGAGGCTTTTCTTCCATTCATAGAGTGTACAATGCGCGGACACATGGACTTTGTGGCCTCCGCCAGATATTCCATCTCACCGTACCAGATGACTTGAGGATGCGCACAGTATGTTCAATCTCACCTTAAATCGGTTGCCATGGCCTACTTTCTCGAACATATTCTAAATATTGCTACATTTGGATAAAAGGTGCCACATGCACCATATACATTAAAGGGGATTTTTCCCCTCTTCTTTCCATATTAGGCAAATTAATGATGTATTGTTCTTTCAATTACTCTCATATTTCCATGACATCATGTTTACCCTATTTGTTTATTATAGATTTTTGTCGTTCGATTTCAACTGCTGTACAGCTCTTTCAATTTGGGCCCATATTTGCATGTTACCATATTTTCTTTAACAATCCTACCATTTTCTACAGCGCGTCCCTTGCTATGCAATAGAATCTGTAGTGCACAATCTTTCCCTTTACATAAATCAAGACTGCAGCGATGTCATACTGAACACAAACCATGGATTTACAATCGTTGCTACTATAAGACGATGAACGTGGTGACTCCTATTTTGGCACTGGCCTTTGCAATGAAATTTCTAAGTTTTATGTACAGAAAGCTGGCACTATAATCGCACTGCACATAAAAGGGCATGCTCATGAGATATATGCTAACTTCCCCGACGATATCATCCGTCCAGACTTTGTTGGAAGTAAGTTTTCTTTTCAAGTATCTGCATGTTGACTTACCCAGCAATATCAAATGAATTGTGTAGTATTTAAGCAACCAATTGTTATTCCATTTTCTTACTATATTCCTACCTAATAACTTCTAGTTACCAATACACTTTTCTATTGCCCTGTTTAAACTAAATATTCCCTGTACTCCCACTTCTATTAGAAAGTGCTGCTGACAAGGAGAATCCAGAGGTGGAGACCGGGGCTGCCAACAAGCGGAGGCGGAGCAAGCAACAACCGCAAGCGACTGCAGCTGGTCTAGACTTCATCGGCAACCTCCCCGATGATATGTTGACAGCCATCATCTCCCTCCTCCCAATCAAATAAGGGGCGCGGACAACCGTCCTTTCCCGGCGGTGGCGCCCCCTATGGAACTCCACCCCTCTTGACCTCATCGACACCCACGAGCTCTGCCATGGCTATCGCAAAAGCTTGGATGCGTTCTCCAAGATCCTCGACAGTCACCTTGGCCCAACCAGAGGCCTTGGAATGGGCAACTTCCGCTCCAACGGCAAGGATCGAGCTAAGCTTGACGACTGGTTCCGATCCCCCGCCCTAGATCTGCTCGAGGAGCTCACTTTTGATGATGGGCATATGGGATCACTGCTAACGTCCGCGCTCCGCCTCGCGCCCACGCTGCACGTCGCCTAGTTCAGAAACTGCCATTCCCCCCCCCCCTTAATGACGCGCCCGCTCTTATGCTACCATGACTGAAGCACCTCGAACTCGCCGTCTACCTCCCAAACAGTGAAATGGAGCGCCTGCTCCGTGGCTGTAGTGAACTCGAGTACCTTCGTCTCTTCAGGCAATCAATGGGTTGAGTAGCTTCCACATCACCTCCATGACTCTCCGGACTATTTATGTGTGTTGCTGGTGCGGCAGGAAGACATCAAAAGATGTGTACCATGGTATGCTCATTGAGGACACACCTGCACTTGAGAGATTACCTGTAGTTGATCAAGAAGGTCCAACAAGAATCAATGTCATTTCTGCGCCAAAATTGACTGTGGTGGGCTACTCGTCTGACAAATACTCCGAACTTGTTATTGTATCCACACCCATTCAGGTACAACATCCGCCTTCTAAAAATTAACATTATTTCTAATTTTGATGATGTTTGTTCGTCTGTCATCCAGAAAATGATTCCGACAAGCTTGACCCCGAAACTGCGCATAATGAAGGTCTTGGCAGTAGAATCTATCGGCCCCAACCTAGAGTAAGTTGTTAGTTTCGTGAGATGCTTTCAGTGCCTAGAGAAGCTATATATCGAGGTGATGTTCCTTTCCTGTTAAATGTTAACCATAAGGGAGTTCAATTTGTGACACCTTTTTCCAAGTTTACAATGACAATATACTACGATTTCTGAAGGATTCTTTTGGAGGATTTCAGTACATACATGTCCCCCCCATATTGGTTGCTTGATCCATATGCTTACAATCCATAAGCATTTCTCCTTTGGATTAATCTGTAATAGTTTTCTTAGGGAACTTTTCATCCACTCCAACCTCTTGTGAAGAAGGCTACATTTTTCTAGAATGTAATCAAATGCCCATGTTAATCATGTCAGATCAAAGATGGCATGTTAGTGCATTTTAAAAATCCTGCAAACCAAATAGGCATGTAGTAGTGTTCAAAACTAAATGTAGGCACTAACAAGTTTTCTTGTTTTGCAGATAAGATTAGGCCCAGTGGTGGACAATGTGAGATAATATAACAATCACGTCGAATGCCTAGATCTGCATCTCTCAGAAATTACTTTGAACTCCTACCGAGGGACCTTACCGGAGATTATATTCGCCAGGTTCTTTGTTTTGAGAGCAAAAGTGCTGAAGGTAATGAGGTTTGCCCTACATTTATTTCACAAAAATGAATGGTTTGTTGATCAGCGTCGGCGCCTGCGGAAGAATGGAATAGGCTCCGAAAATGCTGAATTTCATTTTGGAACTTCAGATGACAGAGTAATCGGAAGTCATCGTGTCAACCCCATACATGACTTCTCAGTGGATGACCCTTTGCAAAAATTAAGAGGTTTCGAAACCAGACTTAGAAGTGGTAATATTAGTTTGAACCTCTTTGATATCCATGTTCAGCAGATCAGCGCGAGCGTTTGCAGCTGATGAGCTGAATTTCATTTATAATAACAGTTTGAACCTTGTAATCTTCAAATTTGAGCCATATAACTCTGGAATTCGAACATTGTAATATTTCAAGCTTTTGTGGTACAATCATTGAAATGGCATTGTATGAGACTCGTATATTGGTAGCACTATTTTGACCTTAATATGCAATGGTCTTAGATTTCATTAACCATTCTCGAATCTGTTTACCTTGTCGCTCTCACAGCACACGATCTGTATAGCTAACTCGACTGCGATCTTCGACATTATTGCACATAGTTGGTTGCACATATAATTAATTATCGCACTCGAGTGTCCATCATCACCCATCTGTGTAACTTTGACCTCATCACCCATGGGTAAAATTATGACCGAAGTCCTTCCACACACTTCCTTTTTACAAAGCTTTTGGCCAGTAAACGCCCACGATTTGTCCCTCTTCTAGCCGAGGCGTGGCCAAACTAGCCGGGCGGGAAGCTAGCGCGCTAAACTGCGCGGTAGCGTGGGAACAGACTCATCAGTGATACATTTAGCGCCTCTTCGAGCCCACGCATGGTCAAACGAAACACGTGCGGTGCAGTGTTGTCAAGCATGCACTGGAATCCTCCGCTATGAGCGCCGTGACAAGACATGACGATTATAGGCCGTCCTCCCCCCATTCATTATAGTGGCCATTTAACCCTTGTGTCTCTTCCACCTTTCGATCGTGCCCCACCATTGCAAGAAGCACACCCACCACGAGAAATTCTTAGAGGGTATCCTGCGTGGCTCCAATGGCGCTCCGAGCGGCTGCCGACGATGAGCAGCAGTTCACCATGCATGCCATGGTGGACACCCACAGAAGGTTCATGGACCTCTCGGTGGTGTACACCAACGACCCGGTCTAGGTGGAGCACTCCATCCACATCATGGAGCTGTTGCTTGTCAAGGAGAAGTACAAGGTGGTCGGGTTCAACCTCAAGTACACCCGCACTGGTGTCGGGTCTCGTCCCAAGGTTGCCGTCGCCTAGATGTGCGTGCGCCACCACGTCCTCGTCTACCACTACTGCCTGGCCACAAGGCCTTGCGAGCATTTCGCCAGGTTTGTCAACAGCCCCCACTACATGTTCGCTACGGTGGACATCACCAATGATGTAAAGGAACTCAAGAATTCGGGCATAGCCTGCCAGAATCTTGTCGACATCCAGGGCCAATAAAAGATCTAGGGGAGCAAGGAGCATGAGAACGACTCACTGGTTCACCTCGCTGAGGCCACCATCGACCCCTACTATAGAGACATGAAGGATTCCTGCAACAAGGACAAGCGTGCCGGGCACTCGGCCTGGACGGAGAAACTCGACAAAGCTCACGTCGTGTACGCGGCCAAGGAGGCGTGCACGAGCTACGACATGTACACGCAGATCATTGACATGGAAGTGCCTCCTTCCCCAAAACGGCCAGGGTTCTAGCCGGAAGCAGAGCAAGGCAAGCGTCGTCGCAATAATAAGTAGATGATTAGATCCTCGTTTCTCCTTATTTAGTATGCATGTAATTGCTTACTTTGGTGTGTGGAGATGTTATGTGTGTAGTCACTTGTGTAATTGTATGCTTAATTTGGTTATCGAATCCTGTCTTTTTAAGTATATATGTTGATGCTCTATAGACAGAGCGTAGATGTTGTGCGGACAAAGAAAATCACATCGCACACGGACTAAACAATGGAACCCGTCGGTGATGTTTTCATTAATCACTCACAATTGTATACCAGCAATCATTTGCTCACAACACACACGGCTTGGTAATAGGAATCGTCAGTGTTGTTATAGGTCTTCCCACACATTTCCGATTACAGACCTATTTGCCGCGTATCACACACATCTTGTTATATTGAACCATTTCTATTCTCTTGGCTCAAAGCAAACAGTTCATCTGATTGAACCGCATGCCGTATATCACACACACCTTGATCTAGCTGACCGTTTCTTTTGTGTTGCCTAGTCATAAACAGTTCATCCGAGTGAACCGTATGATGTATATCGCACACGCCTTCATCTGGCTGCCTGTTTCACTACAAAAAAAAGACACATCCTTGACATTTTGGGTCGAACGAATTTTTTTCTGTCATGCTTATGACACTTCTATGACGATAATTGTGACAAAACCCGGTATCATCATAGATGTGGTGGGCTCCTACTTCTATGACAATAAATCATGACAGAAAATGGACTTTTCGTCCTGGGCGGGCCGGAGACGCAGCTGCATGACATTCTTTGGGTCGTCCATGATGCAAAAAACCATGGTAGAAGCAAGGACGAGGAAAATATCGGGGAGTTCCTGGTTACGGTGGGTGGTCGGGGGCCGAGCGATGCGCGTTTCTCTCGTACACGTACGCGCGTGGGTACGAGGTGTTGGGCTCTAACTGAACCCGACCGAGGCGTTCGCCTACTGAACCCAAGCAATTGCACTGCAGGCTACGCGTTACTGAACCCGAGCGATTGATCCCTGGCTGTTAACTGAACCCGATCGAGCGATTCCTTCGCTACTGCTGCTAACTGAAGCCGATCGAACATGTTCCCCCTTGATGAACAGTGAGCGTTGTTGGGGGGGGGGTGGATGAACAGTTCCCGGTGGGGGGTTGGATGAACAGGACCCCGTGGTAGTAGAGGCCGTTGTTGCTGGATTAACAGGACCCCGATCGAGCAGGTTGGGGTCGATGAACAGGACCCCGTGTAGGGCTGGATAAATAGGACGCCGTGGAGGGCTGTTTGAACAGTAGGAGGTGGAGGGCTGGATGAACAGTAGCCCACAGAGGGGTGGTTGAACAGGACCCCGTGGAGAGGGCTGGTTGACAAGTAGCCGGTGGAGGAGAGCTAGAGGCTGGATGAACAAGAGCCCGTGGATGAACAGTCGCAGGTGGAGGCTGGAGGAGGTCGACGGTGGATGAACAGTAGCGCGTGGAGGCTTGAGGAGGTCAGCCGTGTAGATGAACAATAACCCGTGGAGTCCCGTTTTGCGGTACGCCACACCCCTCCTGATGAACAGGACCCCCGTTTCGACCGTAGCGCTCCGACACAAATCCGTTTCCTCTATTTTGTGGTACGCCACACCCCTCCCAATCAACAGGACCCCGTTTCGACCGTAGGAGGTCCAATAGAAGTCCGTTTCCTCCATTTTGTGGTACGCCAGACCCCTCCCGATGAACAGGATCCCATTTCGACCGTGGCCGGTCGAACAGAAGGCCGATTCCTCCGTTCTGCGGTACGCCAAGCCTCATTTCGATCGGTTGTTTTGTCCAAGTCGGTTGGCTCCCGATGAACACAACGACACAGTTTCTCCGTTCCGACCCAGCCATGTACATGAGCCCTGGCCGTATGTATGCCTGAGTAGGCGTTCGAGATCCCGCCCATATGTATGTACGTGGCCGTATTTACTTCCTTGCCCCCTGGCTATACGTACGATTACACGATATTAACGGGACTGCGTGACATGCTACGTGCGCGCCTCTACTACGATACGTGCCCTTCCTTACTCGACCACGGTTCATCGCTGCAGCCTGTAGACAGACCGATCGACCAGTATGTACGTACACGTTCTCGACCAGAATGACAACGCTACTTACGCTTTGACCGGGTGGGTCCCAGCGGTCAGGGAGGATAAGGACGCACTTTCTTGCATGCGAAGATATAGATGGTCGGTCCCAGCTGTCAGAGGGAGGAATCGTTTTTGTTTTCCGAGTAATAAGGAGGCACTTCCTTGTGTTCGAAGATGTAGCTGGTGCGTCCAGCTGTCAGCCTCACCGCCTAAAGTCCTCTTCTGATGGCTGTCCTTCGTTGACCACGTTGACCACGCCGCGCCGAGAGCACCATGGCGGTGGATGACAGCGAGGCCTAGGAAGGGAACGACGCGTAGCCGGGGAAGAAGCGGTAGTGCATGCCCACGCGGAGGGCAGTACGTGGGTTGACTGCATCGGCTGCAGTGTGAGGCTGCCATCGCCGGAGAATAACAGGAGGTGTGGGTGAGTATAGAGGGATGGCATGGCCAGGGGTGGCAGCACAGCCGGACACAGGAGGCAGGAGCAGGCGGCACGGCCGGCGCTGGTTTCGGCGGCTCAAGCAAGAAGACCAGAGGTTGAAGAAGCATGACGGCTGTTGGATGCACATCGACGGTCACTGCATCTAGAATCGTCTATATTGACTAACCTAACAAAGCCCTTGGTATGCGTCAACTTAGTAGGCCCACAGGTCAGCCTCGGAAATGGTGCGCCCCAGATGTCAGGGGGGAAACCTTTTTTGGCGGCTGGAGCAAGAATATCCAAGATTGTAGAAGAAGCACGACATCTGTTGGATGGACATCCAACGGCAACTGCTGCTAGAACCGTGTGTTGAGTATAAGTTGACAAAGCCTTGCATACACGTCAACTTAGTTTTTTTAGGGGACGCGTCAACTTAGTAGGTCCACAAGTGTGTGGTAGAGAACATATATCCCATTTGCGATTTGTAAGAATGTACAGCCCATTTTAGAATTCTAATGGAATTTACTACAGCCCATTTACAGTTTGTTAAAAGTATAGCCCATTTTCTAGCTAGGACAACGATTAATAATTTCAACCAACCACTCAAAACAGAATTCAATAAAATTTCTCACATTTTGATGGGATCCGAAATATTTTTATCCCGAAATTTCTAGTCATATTAAATATAATTTCAAAATAGATTTGTATTACATAAAAATCCAACGAAATATTGCACGCAACAAGTAATGAAATTAAAATTTTCAATATCCAATAATAATATATTTCTTTTAAACTAATTACGTGTTTGGTTCATTTTTTTATAGATACTACCCAGTTTTTATAATTACATCCCATTTATTATTTCATAAAGCCCATTTTCTTGTTAAGGCTAATGTATCCCTCCTAGGATAGATTTGCAGCCTAGCTGGACGGAGAATAACAAGTTGACCCGGATATTGTTTTCAACTGTCGGCCCAGTTGCATTGCTGATGATCAAAAAAAGGCAGGTGTAGTATTGTACAACTTTACTTGGCTACTCAGCCCACATTCAGCGACGCCGGAAAGGCCCAAAGAAGGCTTCAGTACAACTTTGTGAAGTCACTGAGCTCAATTAATAACTTAAGAAAAAAGTTAGACGAATAGTACAACCCCGGTTGCTGCACTGGTATCTCAACACGAATCACTTTCGATATGGTGGACGGCTTCTTCATCCATGCTATAACCATCAGAGCCCAGCTGTCTGGAGGAACAAACATACTTACGAGCTCACCTCCAAGGTCGTTGATAAGCTCATTCATGGACACGCTGTTCCAAGCATGTGGAGGCATGCCTTGGAAGGTAAGCTTTGTTAAAAACTCAAGCTCAGAGGGCACCGATCCCCATCCTGGGTGCCACCGATCAAAACTCACCAGCGCGCCATCGCAGAACAAATGCCGGGAAGATTCGAACACACGACTGCAGTCGAAAGTTGTCCGGAACCTGACGAAGAAATCAGCGGGTGGTGGACAGACTTCGACGAGCAAGTCACTTATTTGGATGCCGTGCGCAATGCCAAGAGCTTTGACAAGGTCGTCCGGCAAGACAGGAGGCCGGTCGCCGTTGATGGTTACCATTAGCACTTTGCCTGCAAACTGGTCATCTAGCGCCACCATGCCACTGTTGAGTGACAACACGCAGCGCCGGAAGGCAGGACGGACCTCAGGATCTCCGGCTCGGAGATCCGTGTTGCCGGCAACATGATAGTGCGCTTGAGTACAGGGAGTATAGGAGGGGGATTTGGGGGAACTGGAGTAGGAATCAAGATTCCAGAGGTGGAGGAGGGGCAGGAGATTGGGGATGAAAAGGTAGCATGAATTTCGAACACGCGCCAATATGCTCTTGGCGCGCAAGCGCACGAAAATACCGGTGGCGCCCACATGTCGGCCTAAGAGTCCTTATTCTTTCTTTTTTTGAGAGCCCGGCCTTTTTTTGAGGATCTTTTGAGAGCCCGTCCTCAGAGTTATAATTGACCTGTTTGGCATTGCGTTACTACTCGGCCCATATTCAACGACACCTCACTGGCCCAAACAAGTGTACATCATCGAAAAGACACTGAGCTCAAATTATAACTTGAAAAAAGGAGATATACTATGAACACTAGAGAATGGTGATGCCCTATTTAGCCCACCAGCAGTTCGAGACAATAAACAGTTCGAAACAACGATATATGCAACATTCAAACACTTACTAGTGACTACTACTGACTTGAACATCAAGACATGATAGTTCATAAGAAGTCTTGCTACACCACCAAAACGCACCCATCTGCAGCGCTCAGACTCTCGTGATCCAGACGAGAATGACATTCTAAATAGAGGCAACTATTACGCAGTAAGAGTGACACATAGACGAGGATGACCAAATGACAAGCAATGCGCATAACAAAAGAGAGAACTACCCATCCAGAACAAGCAGCAAAGAGGGATGATCCAACACCATCATAATTTGCAGCACTGCTTCAGCGACCAGTGATCCAGAGACACCAGTACTCCACCCTTTCGACACAACAACCCAATTGCCTATCAACCTCAAGGCTTGAACCACATCACTGCCTGTCGGACTTGAGACATCCAAGCATCAAAGTTCATCCAGATGCCTTTGTCATTCTCACCTTCTTTTGGCTGCAGGCTGTATCGTTGACAATCAGGGGAGTTAGCTCTCGAAGTCCTAGGGCTCGCCTTGTAGACACAGTTTTCCATAGCAAACAGAGCCTCTCTGCCATCAATGTCCTTGCCAACGGTGATCTCCTGGTTAATCGGATAATTGAGTCCGAGAAACAGAGAGCGCGAACCAAGGCTGTTTACCCGCCTCCAACTCAAAAATCCTGAAGGCCCCAACAAGTTGGTATCCTGCTCATAGGCGTAACAGCCACTGTCCGAATACTCACGTATTTCATGGTGCTTGTACACAGTGGGGTTTTTGCAATATAACTTTTTCGGCTCATGTGTCCGAATGATCATCAGTCTTTTGTCGTCGTCCGATCGAGCGAGGAACCAGTTGTGCTTCCCTGTTTTTGGCAAAGGTGGTGTGATTACAAAGGGCAGTAACTGTAGGGACACTGCATTATATCAAAAAGGACAGGCATTGTTAATGTAAGATCAGCATTGTTCAGAGTATGAGTAGGATAATGCAAGAAACAGCATTGATATGTCCCTGTTGGATCTGGGAGGAAAATACAGGGAAATGTATACTGGGTTCAAAAATATAGAAGTGCCATGGATGGTTATACTCATGTTATCTCGCAACCGATTCTTCACAGGAAACTACCATGCCATGCATGTTATGTAATCATGTTCTGTCCTCACAAATAAATTCTTCAAGGAAACTAACAGACCATGCATTGTTATATACTCATGTTCTGTGGGCAAAAGTTTTGTGAGGATATTATTCTGGCCATTGATTGCTGAAGCACGAATATAGGTATGTACACATGGTAAGCATTGCAGGATTTCACTACTTCCAAATATAGAGTTCTCCATATGCACATTTACATCCCTAATGTGTGGTTAGATGAAACCAACAGTGTGATGCATGTTTCTACATCATGAAAATGAGGAAACTAATATGGCCATTGATACACACTCATATTTAGTAGTATATAGATTACTATAAAATAAGGAGAATATCCATAACTTCCTAACTGTTTGATTATTCAGGGGTACAAATTGGCTGTAATGACATGGTCACAATCGCATGAATTAACTCATTCCAAATATAGCTGATTTACGGCATCTCTAATACATTGCTATAGTTCTACTCAAATTCTGCTCAAACATGGATATGCCAATCATCACAAAAAGTTCAAACAGTGTCATGGCGTCATCATTAACATCAGACGGAAACAACTTACACGCGATGTCCCAGCAATATGTGGTGCGATCTGCTTTGTCGATCGCGTAGAAGATGCCATTGTGTTCAATAGCATCACAGAAGTGTGTATCAGCTTTGACGATCCACTACGAGGTGAGCTATCTCCAGATAAAGAAGGCACCAACGGAAAGATAGGCAAGTCCGCAGTCGAACAAGGCAATTAGCTTGAAGTCTGCGTAATTCGCATCTCGTGTGGGCACTTGGCAGATTACAATCTTCTGCAAAACAAGGTGCGTCCAACTGATTTCGTAATCTAGATTACTTGGACCGCTACGGTAAAACCCTATATAATACAACGTAGGAAGGATAATCTCATGGGAGGTGTGGAAGTTCATGAGCACCAACTTTTTCCAGTCTTGTCTCATGGCAGCCATCCAGTGGGAGCTCATGCCGACCCAGTAATACCTGCCAAGAAGTTTCGGGCGATGGTGATTGGATCGAAGTCGAGGGAAATGATGTATGCCGACCCACTACATACCTGCAAAGAAGTTTCGGCTAATGGAGGTCGGATTGAAGTCGAGCGGCATCATGGACGCCTCCGTATCATGGAGAGCAAATCTCGCAAGACTAGATAGCAGCAAGCCGGGATTCTTAAAAAGCTTTGGCCTCACTTCAACGATGGCCGTGTGCATGTCCCTCGAGCATGCAGCCAGTCGCACGGCGCTCAACATATCTGACATGAGACACCCAAGGATCAAAGTTAATCCAGATGCCTTTGTCATTCTCACCTTCTTTTGGCTGCAGGCTGTATCGTTGACAATCAGGGGAGTTTGGTCCCGAAGTCCTAGGGCTCGCCATGTAGACACAGTTTTCCATAGCAAACAGAGCCTCTCTGCCATCAAGGTCCTTTCCAATGGTGATCTCTTGGTTAATCGGATAATTGAGTCCGAGAAACAGAGAGCGCGAACCAAGGCTGTTTACCCGCCTCCAACACAAAAATCCTGAAGGCCCCAACAAGTTGGTATCCTGCTCATAGACGTAACAGCCACTGTCCGGATACTCACGTATTTCATGGTGCTTGTACACAGTGGGGTTTTTGCAATATAACTTTTCCGGCTCATGTGTCTGAATGATCATCAGTCTTTTGCCGTCGTCTGATCGAGCGAGGAACCAGTTGTGCTTCGCTGTTTTTGGCAAAGGTGGTGTGATTACAAAGGGCAGTAACTGTAGGGACACTGCATCATATCAAAAAGGGCAGGCATTGTTAATGTAAGATCAGCATTGTTCAGAGTATGAGTAGGATAATGCAAGAAACAGCATTGATATGTCCCTGTTGGATCTGGGAAAATACAGGGAAATGTATACTGGGTTCGAAAATATAGAAGTGCCATTGATGGTTATACTCAGGTTATCTCGCAACCGATTCTTCACAGGAAACTACCATGGCATGCATGTTATGTAATCATGTTCTGTCCTCACATACAAATTCTTCAAGGAAACTAACAGACCATGCATTTTTATATACTCATGTTCTGTGGGCAAAAGTTTTGTGAGGATATTATTCTAGCCATATATTGCTGAAGGGCGAATATAGGTATGTACACATGGTAAGCATTGCAGGATTTCAGTACTTCCAAATATAGAGTTCTCCATATGCACATTTACATCCCTAATGTGTGGTTAGATGAAACCAACAGTGTGATGCATGTTTCTACATCATGAAAATGAGGAAACTAATATGGCCATTGATACACACTCATATTTAGTAGTGTATAGATTACTATAAAATAAGGAGAATATCCATATCTTCCTAACTGTTTGATTATTCAGGAGTACAAATTGGCTGTAATGACATGGTCACAATCGCAGTACAACCCCGGTTCCTGCACCGGTATCTCAACACCAATCACTTTTGATATGGTGGACGGCTTCTTCATCCATGCCATAACCATCAGAGCCCAGCTGTCTGGAGGAACAAACATACTTACGAGCTCACCTCCAAGGTCGTTGATAAGCTCATTCATGGACTCACTGTTCGAAGCATGTCGAGGCATGCCGTGGAAGGTAAGCTTTGTTTAAAACTCAAGCTCAGAGGGCACCGAGCCCCATCCTGGGTGCCATCGATCAAAACTCACCAGCGTGCCATCGTAGAACAAACGCCGGGAAGATTCGAACACACGACTGCAGTCGAAAGTTGTCCGGAACCGGACGAAGAAATCAGCCGGTGGCGGACAGACTTCGACGAGCAAGTCACTTATGTGGATGCCGTGCGCAATGCCAAGGGCTTTGACAAGGTCGTCCGGCAAGACAGGAGGCTGATACGTCTCCAACGTATCTATAATTTTTGCTTGTTCCATGTTATTATATTATCCATCTTGGATGTTTTATGGGCTTTACTATGCACTTTTATATTACTTTTGGGACTAACCTATTGACCCTGAGCCCAGTGCCAGTTTCTGTTTTTTTCCCTTGTTTCAGTGTTTCACAGAAAAAGAATATCAAACGGAGTCCAAACGGAATGAAACCTGCGGGAACGTGATTTTTGGAACGGAAGCAATCCAGGGGACTTGGAGTGCACGTCAGGGAATAAACGAGGAAGGCACGAGGCAGGGGGCGCGCCCACCCCCTGGGCGCTCCCTCCACCCTCGTGGGCCCCTCGTGGCTCCCCTGACGTATTTCTTCTTCCTATATATACCAATATACCCTAAAACCTTCGGGGAACAGAATAGATCGGGAGTTCGGCCGCCGCAAGCCTCTGTAGCCACCAAAAACCAATCAGGACCCTGTTCCGGCACCCTGCCGGAGGGGGGGATCCCTCACCGGTGGCCATCTTGATCATCCCGACGCTCTCCATGACGAGGAGGGAGTAGTTCACCCTCGGGGCTGAGGGTATGTACCAGTAGCTATGTGTTTGATCTCTCTCTCTCTCTCTCGTGTTCTTGATTTGGCACGATCTTGATGTATCGCGAGCTTTGCTATTATAGGTGGACCTTATGATGTTTCTCCCCCTCTACTCTCTTGTAATGGATTGAGTTTTCCCTTTGAAGTTATCTTATCGGATTGAGTCTTTAATGATTTGAGAACACTTGATGTATGTCTTGCGTGGGATAACCGTGGTGACAATGGGTTATTCTATTGATTCACTTGATGTATGTTTTGGTGATCAACTTGCGGGTTCCGCCCATGAACTTATGCACAGGGGTTGGCACACGTTTTCGTCTTGACTCTCTGGTAGAAACTTTGGGGCACTCTTTGAGGTTCTATGTGTTGGTTGAATAGATGAATCTGAGATTGTGTGATCCATATCGTATAATCATACGCACGGATACTTGAGGTGACATTGGAGTATCTAGGTGACATTAGGGTTTTGGTTGATGTGTGTCTTAAGGTGTTGTTTTACTACGAACTCTAGGGCTGTTTGTGACACTTATAGGAATAGCCCAATGGATTGATCGAAAAGAATAACTTCGAGGTGGTTTCGTACCCTACCATAATCTCTTCGTTTCTTCTCCGCTATTAGTGACTTGGAGTGACTCTCTATTGCATGTTGAGGGATATTTATATGATCCAATTATGTTATTATTGTTGAGAGAACTTGCACTAGTGAAAGTATGAACCCTAGGCCTTGTTTCAATGCATTGCAATACCGTTTACGCTCACTTTTATCATTAGTTACCTTGCTGTTTTTATATTTTCAGATTACAAATACCTATATCCACCATCCATATTGCACTTGTATCACCATCTCTTTGCCGAACTAGTGCACCTATACAATTTACCATTGTATTGGGTGTGTTGGGGACACAAGAGACTCTTTGTTATTTGGTTGCAGGGTTGCTTGAGAGAGACCATCTTCATCCTACGCCTCCCACGGATTGATAAACCTTAGGTCATCCACTTCAGGGAAATTTGCTACTGTCCTACAAACCTCTGCACTTGGAGGCCCAACAACGTCTACAAGAAGAAGGTTGCGTAGTAGACATCAAGCTCTTTTTTGGCGCTGTTTCCGGGGAGGTAAGTGCTTGAAGGTATATCTTTAGATCTTGCAATCGAATCTTTTTGTTTCTTGTTTTAGCACTAGTTTAGTTTATAAAAGAAAATTACAAAAAAATGGAATTGAGTTTGTCTCATACGCTTCATCTTTTTAATATCTTTCGTGAGAATGATGGGAAGGAAAATTGTGCCAAAGTGTTAGAAGAAGAATGCATTAAAATGTTTGGCACTAAATCTTTGAATGATGGGCATGTTTGCAATGTTGTTAGTATGAACTCCTTGAATATCCATAGTACTAATGATGATTGCACTAGTTATGATGAAAATGTCTCCTATAAACATGTCAATTCTTGTGGAGTGCATTGGGTTTGCAAGCACACACCAAATAGGGAAGATAGATATTGCAAGAGGCATAAGCATTTAGAAACTAAATGGTTGCAAGAAAGGCTAAATGTTAGTTCTGAAAAAAAATTAAAATATCTTAGCCGTACTTGTGAACTTTGCAATGAACATGGTAATTTAAATATCAAATGAAAATTGTTTCATGATCAAATCGTGTCCAAAAATTGTGATGACTTGATTTCCCTTGCACATTATAATGAACTTAGTTTGCTTTTGTGTTATGAAGAAATGAAATGTCAAACTAAGCATATTCCAGAATATAACCTTGAGAAATTCCTCGATATTGATCTAGAAGAAATTTATATGTATTGTGCTGTGAATTGCATTGAAAATCCTTATATTGCCAACTACATAAAGAAAAGAAAACAAATAGAAGATGAAGGGAATACTAATGAAAGGGAAGAGACTTGCCAATATCCTCCTATTATTTCTTATGATGAATAGGGTAGCGAGGAGGAGCCTTCTATTCAACCAATCTCATTAATAAGGAGCTCCAAAAAGAGGATTGAATCCACACATGATGTGGTGAAGAAGAAGAAAAGAAAAAGGAAGAGAGGTAAAAAGATATCTCTCCCAAATAAAGTTGCTCCTATTATTGTTGTGCCTCATGAAAATGAATCAAAAATAGTTGTGGAAGATGATGCACTTGATGATGATCTTGTTATGCCTATTGCTTGTTGTGATGATTATGATTGGGAAGGTAATAATACTTCTTATGATCATGAAAATCTTTTTGGCACTTGCCTGGAAGAATATGATAATTGCTATACTATTGGTGCTATCCATACTATTAATGATGAGAGTGATTATGCTTATGATATGAAACGGCCCAAGCTTGGGGATGCTATGTTTGATGAAGATGATGTTTTTGAGAATATATTTTCTGCAATTAATGTTTGTCCCAAGCTTGGGGATGCTACGTTTAATGAAGATGATATTTTTAGTCTCCCAAGTTTTGATATGCAAATTTACAATGATGATAGCATGCCTCCTACTTATGATGATTATACTGATGAAAGTGGGTTTGGAAGAGTGTCAACTTTAGGAAGTAGTGATCCCACTATTTTGGAGGATGTTGAATCTTATTGTGATAATTATGAAAGTGGATTTGGAGAGGTCATGACTTTATTTAGTGATGAATCCACTATTTCGGAAGAGGTTTCAATTGATTATGATGAGAACAAAGTTGCTACTTATGATGATTATTGTGATGAAACTTATGCTATAAAGAGTAGTGATGATAATATTTATAAAACTTGTCATGATTATGATTACCCTTTTTCAGAACATTACTCATTTAATGTGGAAACAATTTATAGTATTCGAGTCTCTTATGATACTCTCACTATTCCGAATGAGAAGAATTTTGCTTATGTGGAGAGTAGTAAATTTTCGATGCAAGTAGATCATGAAAAGAATGCTTTAGCTGCTGGTTATATAGTTGAATTGATTCATGATTCTACTGAAAATTATTATGAGGGAGGAACATATGCTTGTAGGAATTGCAATAATATCAACTTTCCTCTCTATGTGCTTAAAGTTTTGAAGTTATGCTTGTTTTGCCTTCCTATGCTAGTTGATTATTGTTCCCATAAGTTGTTTGCTCACAAAATCCCTATGCATAGGAAGTGGGTTAGACTTAAATGTGCTAGTCATATTCTTCATGATGCTCTCTTTATGTTTCAATTCTTATCTTTTATGTGAGCATCATTGAAATCATCATGCCTAGCTAGGGGCGTTAAACGTTAGCGCTTGTTGGGAGGGAACCCAAATTTATTTTAGTTTCTTGCTTTTTGGTTGTGTTTAGTAATAAATAATCCATCTAGCTTCTGTTAACATGAGGTTTTATGTTTTAATTAGTGTTTGTGCCAAGTAGAACCTTTGGGAAGACTTGGGTGAAGTTTATATGATCTTGCTGTAAAAAAACAGAAACTTTAGCGTTCACGAGATTAGCTACACATTTTTACTGGAGAGTGTTATTTAGTTGATTCTTTTTGCACCTGATCACTAGACAAATTCCCCATGTCCAGCAATTTATTTCAGAATTTTTTGAGTTCCAGAAGTTTGCGTTAGTTACAGATTACTACAGACTGTTCTGTTTTTGACCGATTCTGTTTTTCGTGTGTTGTTTGCTTATTTTGATGACTCTATGGCTAGTAAAATAGTTTATAAACCATAGAGAAGTTGGAATACAGTAGGTTTAACACCAGTACAAATAAATAATGAGTTCATTACAGTAGTTTGAAGTGGTGTTTTGTTTTCTTTCGCTAACGGAGCTCATGAGTTTTCTGTTGAGTTTTGTGTTGTGAAGTTTTCAAGTTTTGGGTAAAGATTCGATGGACTATGGAATAAGGAGTGGCAAGAGCCTAAGATTGGGGATTCCCAAGGCACTCCAAGGTAATATTAAAGGACAAACAAGAGCCTAAGCTTGGGGATGCCCCGGAAGGCATCCCCTTTTTCGTCTTCGTTCATCGGTAACTTTACTTGGAGCTATATTTTTATTCACCACATGATATGTGTTTTGCTTGGAGCGTCATTTTATTTTCCTTAGCTTTGCTTGCTGTTTGAATAAAATACTAAGATCTGGAATTATTAAATGGGAGAGTCTTCACATAGTTGCATAATTATTTGACTACTCATTGATCTTCACTTATATCTTTTGAGCTATATAGTTTTTGCTCTAGTGCTTCACTTATATATTTTAGAGCACGGTGGTGGTTTTGTTTTATAGAAACTATTGTTCTCTCATGCTTCACTTATATTATTTTGAGAGTCTTAAACATCATGGTAATTTGCTTAATCCTATTATGCTAGGTATTCAAGACTAGTAAAAACTTACTTATGAGTGTGGTGAATACGAAGAGAAGTTTGATGCTTGATGATTGTTTTTAGATATGGAGGTAGTGATATTAAAGTTGTGCTAGTTGAGTAGTTGTGAATTTGAGAAATACTTGTGTTGAAGTTTGCAAGTCCCGTAGCATGCACGTATGGTAAACGTTATGTAACAAATTTGAAACATGAGGTGTTCTTTGAGTGTCCTCCTTATGAGTGGCAGTCGGGGACGAGCGATGGTATTTTCCAACCAATCTATCCACCTAGGAGCATGCACGTAGTGCTTGGTTTTTGATGACTTGTAGATTTTTGCAATAAGTATGTGAGTTCTTTATGACTAATGTTGAGTCCACGTATTATACGCACTCTCACCCTCCCATCTTTGCTAGCCTCTTCGGTACCGTGCATTGCCCTTTCTCACATTGAGAGTTGATGCAAACTTCGCCGGTGCATCCAAACCCCGTGATATGATATGCTCTTTCACACATAAACCTCCTTATATCTTCCTCAAAACAGCCACCATACCTACCTATTATGGCATTTCCATAGCCATTCCGAGATATATTGCCATCCAACTTTCCACCGTTCCGTTTATCATGGCACGTTCATCATTGTCATATTGCTTAGCATGATCATGTAGTTGACATAGTATTTGTGGCAAAGCCACCATTCGTAATTCTTTCATACATGTCACTCTTAGTTCATTGCATATCCCGGTACACCACCGGAGGCATTGATATAGAGTCATACCTTGTTCTAGTATCGAGTTGTAATCGTTGAGTTGTAAATAAATAGAAGTGTGATCATCATCATTTTCTAGAGCATTGTCCCAAGTGAGGAATATAAAAAAAGAGAGAAAGGCCATAAAAAAAGAGAAGGCCCAAAAAAATGAGAGACAAAGAGAGAAGGGACAATGTTACTATCCTTTTACCACACTTGTGCTTCAAAGTAGCACCATAATCTTCATGATAGAGAGTCTCTTGTTTTGTCATTTTCATATACTAGTGGGAATTTTTCATTATAGAACTTGGCTTGTATATTCCAACAATGGGCCTCCTCAAGTGCCCTAGGTCTTCGTGAGCAAGCAAGTGGGATGCACACCCACTTAGTTTCTTTTGTTGAACTTTCATATATTTATAGCTCTAGTGCATCCATTGCATGGCAATCCCTACTCCTTGCATTAACATCAATCGATGGGCATCTCCATAGCTCATTGATTAGCCTCGGTGATGTGAGACTTTCTCCTTTTTTGTCTTCTCCAAATAACCCACATCATCATATTCTATTCCACCCATAGTGCTATATCCATGGCTCACGCTCATGTATTGCATGAAAGTTGAAAAAGTTTGAGATTACTAAAGTATGAAACAATTGCTTGGCTTGTCATCGGGTTGTGCATGGTGAGAGTATTCTTGTGTGACGAAAATGGAGCATGACTAAACTATATGATTTTGTAGGGATGAACTTTCTTTGGCCATGCTATTTTGAGAGGACATAATTGCTTAGTTAGTATGCTTGAAGTATTATTACTTTTATGTCACTATGAACTTTTATCTTGAATCTTTCAGATCTGAACATTCATACCACAATTAAGAAGAATTACATTGAAATTATGCCAAGTAGCATTCCACATAAAAAATTCTGTTTTTATCATTTACCTACTCGAGGACGAGCAGGAATTAAGCTTGGGGATGCTGATACGTCTCCAACGTATCTATAATTTTTTATTGTTCCATGCTATTATATTATCCATCTTGGATGTTTTGTGGGCTTTACTATGCACTTTTATATTACTTTTGGGACTAACCTATTGACCCAGAGCCCAGTGCCAGTTTGTGTTTTTTCCCTTGTTTCAGTGTTTCGCAGAAAAGGAATATCAAACGGAGTCCAAACGGAATGAAACCTGCGGGAACGTGATTTTTGGAACGGAAGCAATCCAGGGGACTTGGAGTGCACGTCAGGGAATAAACGAGGAAGGCACGAGGCAGGGGGCGCGCCCACCCCCCTGGGCATGCCCTCCACCCTCGTGGGCCCCTCGTGGCTCCCCTGACGTATTTCTTCCTCCTATATATACCAATATACCCTAAAACCTTCGGGGAACAGAATAGATCGGGAGTTCCACCGCCGCAAGTCTTTGTAGCCACCAAAAACCAATCGGGACCCTGTTCCGGCACCCTGCCGGAGGGGAGGATCCCTCTTCGGTGGCCATCTTCATCATCCCGGCGCTCTCCATGACGAGGAGGGAGTAGTTCACCCTCGGGGCAGAGGGTATGTACCAGTAGCTATGTGTTTGATCTCTCTATCTCTCGTGTTCTTGATTTGGCACGATCTTGATGTATCGCGAGCTTTGCTATTATAGAAACTTTGGGGCACTCTTTGAGGTTCTTTGTGTTGGTTGAATAGATGAATCTGAGATTGTGTGATGCATATCGTATAATCATACCCACGGATACTTGAGGTGACATTGGAGTATCTAGGTGACATTAGGGTTTTGGTTGATGTGTGTCTTAAGGTGTTATTTTACTACGAACTCTAGGGCTGTTTGTGACACTTATAGGAATAGCCCAATGGATTGATCGGAAAGAATAACTTTGAGGTGGTTTCGTACCCTACCATAATCTCTTCGTTTGTTCTCCGCTATTAGTGACTTTGGAGTGACTCTCTATTGCATGTTGAGGGATATTTATATGATCCAATTATGTTATTATTGTTGAGAGAACTTGCACTAGTGAAAGTTGTTGGGGAACGTAGTAATTTCAAAAAAATTCCTACGCACACGCAAGATCATGGTAATGCATAGCAACGAGAGGGGAGAGTGTTGTCGACGTACCCTCGTAGACCGAAAGTGGAAGCGTTAACACAACGCGATTGATGTAGTCGTATGTCTTCATGATCCGACCGATCAAGTACTGAACGCATGGCACCTCCGAGTTCAGCACACGTTTAGCTCGATGACGTCCCTCGAACTCCGATCCAGCCGAGTGTTGAGGGAGAGTTTCGTCAGTACGACGGCGTGGTGACAATGATGATGTTCTACCGACGCAGGGCTTCGTCTAAGCACACCTACGATATTGTCGAGGTGTAATATGGTGGAGGGGGGCACCGCACACGGCTAAGAGATCAATGATCAATTGTGGGTCTAGAGGTGCCCCTCTGCCCCCGTATATAAAGGAGCAAGGGGGGTTCGGCCGGCCAAGGGGAGAGGCGCGCCAGGAGGAGTCCTACTCCTAACGGGAGTAGGACTCCCCCCTTTTCCGTGTTGGACTAGGAGAGAAAGGGGGAAGAGGTGGAGGGGAGGAAGGAAAGGGGGGCGCCGCCCCCCTCTCCTTGTCCTATTCGGACTGCGGGGGAGGGGTGTGCGGCCCTGCCCTGGCCTCCTCTCCTCTCTTCCACCTAGGCCCACTAAGGCCCATTAAGTTACCGGGGGGTTCCGGTAACCTCCCGGTACTCTGGAAAAATCCCAATTTCACCCGGAACACTTCCGATATCCAAACATAGGCTTCCAATATATCAATCTTTATGTCTCGACCATTTCGAGACTCCTCGTCATGTCCGTGATCTCATCCGGGACTCCGAAAAACCTTCGGTACATCAAAACATATAAACTCATAATATAACTGTCATCGTAACGTTAAGCGTGCGGACCCTACGGGTTCGAGAACTATGTAGACATGACCGAGACACCTCTCTGGTCAATAACCAATAGCGGAAACTGGATGCTCATATTGGTTCCCACATATTCTACGAAGATCTTTATCGGTCAGACTGCATAACAACATACGTTGTTCCCTCTGTCATCGGTATGTTACTTGCCCGAGATTGGATCGTCGGTATCTCGATACCTAGTTCAATTTTGTTACCGGCAAGTCTCTTTACTCGTTTGTAATACATCATCCCGCAACTAACTCATTAGTTACAATGCTTGCAAGGCTTATAGTGATGTGTATTACTGAGTGGGCCCAGAGATACCTCTCCGACAATCGGAGTGACAAATCCTAATCTCGAAATACGCCAACCCAACAAGTACCTTTGGAGACACCTGTAGAGCACCTTTATAATCACCCAGTTACGTTGTGACGTTTGGTAGCACACAAAGTGTTCCTCCGGTAAACGGGATTTGCATAATCTCATAGTCATAGGAACATGTATAAGTCATGACGAAAGCAATAGCAACATACTAAACGATCGAGTGCTAAGCTAACGGAATGGGTCAAGTCAATCACATCATTCTCTAATGATGTGATCCCGTTAATCAAATGACAACTCATGTCTATGGCTAGGAAACATAACCATCTTTGATCAATGAGCTAGTCAAGTAGAGGCATACTAGTGACACTTTGTTTGTCTATGTATTCACACATGTATCAAGTTTCTAGTTAATACAATTCTAGCATGAATAATAAACATTTATCATGATATAAGGAAATAAATAATAACTTTATTATTGCCTCTAGGGCATATTTCCTTCAGTCTCCCACTTGCACTAGAGTCAATAATCTAGTTCACATCGCCGTGTGATTTAACATCAATAGTTCACATCACCATGTGTTTAACACCCATAGTTCACATCGTCATGTGACCAACACCCAAAGGGTTTACTAGAGTCAGTAACATAGTTCACATCGCTTATGTGATTAACACCCAAAGAGTACTAAGGTGTGATCATGTTTTGCTTGTGAGATAATTTTAGTCAACGGGTCTGTCACATTCAGATCCGTAAGTATTTTGCAAATTTCTATGTCTACAATGCTCTGCACGGAGCTACTCTAGTTAATTGCTCCCTCTTTGTTTGTCTAAGAAGAAGGATGGCACGGACCGACTTTGTGTCGACTACCGTCCATTGAACAAGAAGACAATCAAGAACAAGTACCCACTTCCCAACATCAATGAGCTATTTGAGCAACTCAAAGGTGCTAAAGTATTCTCGAAGCTTGACCTTCGTATGGGTTATCATCAGATTCGCATTCGTGAAGAAGATATTCCCAAGACAGCATTCAGAACAAGCTTTGGTTCTTATGAATATACTGTCGTGTCTTTCGGCCTTGTCAATGCTCCTCTGGTGTTCTCTCGGGTGATGAATTTCATCTTCAACCCCTATACCAATGAATTTGTTCTGGTGTATCTCGATGATATCTTGGTCTTCTCCAAGAATAAGCAGGATCATGCCAAACATTTGCGATTGGTGCTCGACAAGCTCAGAGAGTATCAATTCTATGCGAAGTTCTCCAAATGTGAGTTTTGGCTTGATGAAGTTCTTTTCCTTGGTCACATCATCTCTGCCAAAGGCATCGCTGTTAACCCCGAGAAGGTGTCCGCAGTTCTGGATTGGGAACCTCCTCAAAATGTCAAGCAGCTCCGCAGTTTTCTGGGTCTTGCAAGCTACTGCCGAAGATTCGTTGAGAATTTCTCCAAGATTGCAAAGCCTCTTTCCAACCTCCTACAGAAGCATGTGAAGTATGTCTGGTCTCCTGAGTGTGACGTTGCTTTCAACACTCTCAAACAGAAACTAGTCACAGCTCCTGTCTTGACTCCTCCTGATGAATCCAAGCCGTATGAAGTTTTCTGTGATGCTTCTCTCCAAGGTCTCGGTGCTGTGTTAATGCAAGAGAAGAAAGTTGTGGCCTATACCTCTCGGCAGTTGAAGCCCAACGAGAAGAACTACCCCACTCACGATCTTGAGTTGGCGGCAGTTGTCCATGCATTGATTACGTGGAGACATCTCTTGTTGGGGAGACAAGTGGACATTTTCACTGATCACAAGAGTCTCAAGTATATCTTCACGCAGCCCAACCTCAACCTCAGGCAGACTCGATGGGTCGAAATGATTCAAGAGTATAATCCGAGTATCGAATATACTCCAGGCAAAGCAAATGTCATTGCAGATGCCTTAAGCAGGAAAGCTTATTGCAACAGCTTAATTCTCAAGCCTTTCCAGCCGGATCTTTGTGAAGCTTTCTGCAAGCTGAATCTCCAAGTTGTTCCTCAAGGCGTTCTTGCCAACCTCATAGTATCTCCTACTTTGGTAGATCAAATTCGTGAGGCACAACTCCTTGATGCCATGGTGAAGAAGGTGAAACGTGGTATCGACAAGGGTCTCTCCAAATGCAAGTGCTATCGCATTGATGACAGAGACACTTTGTTCTTCGAGGACCGAATTGTGGTTCCGAAAGGTGATCTAAGGAAAGTCATAATGAATGAGGCGCACAATTCTCTCCTTTCCATTCATCCTGGAAGTACGAAGATGGATCATGACCTCAAACAGTCGTATTGGTGGACTCGAATGAAGCGAGAAATTGCTCAATTCGTGAATGAATGTGATGTCTGCCGAAGAGTGAAAGCAGAACACCAACGACCAGCTGGTCTCCTCCAACCTCTTGCTATTCCGGAATGGAAGTTTGATCATATCGAAATGGACTTCGTGACTGGATTTCCCAAGTCCAAGCGCGGAAATGATGCTATCTTCGTTGTCATCGACAAGCTCTCTAAAATGGCTCATTTCCTTCCTATCAAAGAATCCATCACAGCAGCTCAGCTGGCAGAGCTCTACACCTCCAGAATTGTCTCCTTGCACGGCATTCCACAATTGATTTCTTCAGATCGTGGAAGCATCTTCACCTCTAAGTTCTGGGACTCCTTCCAGAAAGCCATGGGCACAAACATTCGCTTCAGCACAGCTTTTCACCCTCAAACTAGTGGCCAAGTCGAGCGAGTCAATCAAATTCTTGAAGATATGCTCAGGGCTTGTGTCATTTCCTTTGGCATGAAATGGGAAGATTGTCTTCCATATGCTGAATTCTCCTACAACAACAGCTTCCAACCGGGCAAAGCCCCATTCGAGATTCTCTATGGCAGAAAGTGCCGTACTCCTCTCAATTGGTCAGAGACTGGTGAACGCCAACTTCTTGGCAATGACTTAATCACTGAAGCTGAAGAAATGTGTAAAGTCATCCGTGATAATCTCAAAGCCGCGCAATCGCACCAGAAGAGCTACTATGATAGTAAGCATCGTGATTTGCCTTTCGAGATCGGAGACCATGTCTACCCCCGCGTCTCTCCAATGAAAGGCACTCGTTGCTTCGGTATCAAAGGGAAGCTTGCCCCTAGATACGTGGGTCCTTTCAAGATCATTGGCAAAAGAGGCGACCTCGCCTATCAACTTGAGCTTCCTTCCAACTTCGCGAACGTGCACGATGTGTTCCACGTGTCACAACTCCGCAAGTGCTTCAAGACGCCTGAGCGCACTATCGACTTCGAAGAGATTGACCTCCAAGAAGATTTGTCTCATCATGAGCTCCCAGTTGCTATTCTTGAAGAAACTGAGCGCAAGACTCGCAACAAGTCTATCAAATTCCTGAAAGTGAAGTGGTCGCACCATTCCGACCGGGAAGCCACCTGGGAACGCGAGGACCATCTCCGTTCCGAATATCCGGAGTTCTTTCGGTCCTAGATCTCGGGACGAGATCCTCTCGTAGTGGTAGAGTGCTGTAACACCCCGCATGTAACTTGCCATATTCGTAACTCCGACTCTTGCCACTTTCGGCTATGTGATATATTTTTCCCTCCGTTGTCGGGTTTTGTCTTTCGTTTTGTATTTTGTCATGTCATGCATTTTCATATCATGTCATCATGTGCATTGCATTCGCATACGTGTTCGTCTCATGCATCCAAGAATTTTCCCCGTTGTCCGTTTTGCAATCCGGCGCTCCTATCTCCTCCGGTGCACCCCTCTTGTTTTCTTTCGTGTGCGTGTGTCAAACTTTCTCGGAATGGACCGAGGCTTGTCAAGTGGTCTTATTATACCACCCGGAGACTACCGGTCAAGTTTCGTTCCATTCGGAGGTCGTTTGGTACTCCAACGGTTAACCGGGCATCCGCAAAGTCCATTTGAGTGTCCAGCAAAAAACCCCTCCATAACCAGCCCAAAACCCACCAAACTCTCTTCCATGCTCTAGGTCGTTCGCTCACGATCGTGTGGGCGAAAACCGCACCTCATTTGGAGTCTCCTAGCTCCCTCTACCTATTTATAAGTGGGCATCCCGAAAAACGAAATCTCAAACGAAACCCTAAGTTTTTCCCTCCGCGCCGCCGGACGCGTCCGCCGTCGGCCGGACACGTCCGCCGCCTCAACCGACGAATCGCGGCGCGCCACGTCGCTCCGCCGCCGCCCGGACCCCGCCGGCCCGCCGGGCCCGCGCGCCGGCCCTCCGGCCCGTCTCCTCCGCCGCCGCCTCGCCTCCCCGCCGGGCGCCGCCGCCGCCATCACCGCCGCCGCCGCGCCTTGGGCTCCGGCCGCCGCCCGCAGGCCCGCCGGCGCCGCCCCCGCCGGCGGCCCCCCTCCTCCGGCGCCTCTCCTCTCCTCCGGCCCCCTCTCGCCGGCCCCTTCTCCTCCTCCGGCAGCCCGAGCCGGCGAGCTCCTGTAGGTTGCTCGATCGGATCTGGTATGGGACCCCGTTGACTTTCTCTCGGTTCTCTCTGAAATATTTTCCGTCCTGTTAATTTCTCAGCATGTGCCTCTGTTCCCGATGCGATAACTCCGTGCATGTAGCTCCGATTCACGCATGTAATATGTAAAATTGTTTGCCTCGTGATGCTCTTCATTTTGTTCAATTGCACCATTTTCATTAGAGGTCATCTTGAGGCCCAGATCTTCGTTGGAAGAGGGCTAGTTGCTGTTAATCTCTGGTTCTTATCAGAACTTGGAAATTTGTCATTTTTGTATCATTTATTCTGTGCATCTTTTGAGCATGAGCTCTACATGTGTTTTGAAGTATGCCATGCCATCTTTCTAGTGGTATAGTCCATGTATTTTTGTGATCTCTGTGGTGACTAGCACAAGCATGCAAAGTAGGCCCCGTAATAATTCTGATTTCAGGGACTTGTCTGCTGTAATTTTGTTGCCATGTAAACTTGATGCTACAGAGAGTTCCATCCATATTTTGGAGATGTTCAGTAAGGATGTTTTGTAGATGTAGTTGTAATTGATCCATTCCTGCAATTGTTTGCAATTTTAGAGTGCCATAGCATGACTCAATATTGCTCTACTTTTGCTATAAAATATTTCTGGCAGATTCTTAACATGAGATGCATTTTTGCCAAGCTTATTGTAGTTGATTCATACATGCTATGCAATTGTTCTTGCCTTGGTTAGATTCATAAACATGCTATCTTGCTGTAGGTATGCTTGGTTTGTCATGCGTTGCTCTGTAGTGAGTGCATCAAGCTCACAAAGAGGCCTACATATTAATATTTCTGCCATGCTCTGTTTTCTGCTGTCTGAAACCTGATAACGAAACTTGCTATGTTTACATGCTTTCCATCATATCTTCTGGTCCTTTTTGGCTTATGGTCAGTAAGGGACTTTTGTCATGTGCATTTAGTAGAACACTACCATGCCTTGTTTTGCTATGTTAAGTTTCTGTAGCATGTTGATTTCGTGCTCTGAACATTGCTACCTGATGATGATTTCTGCCATGTCCAGTTTTTCACCGAGTCTGTGAACCTGTAATCTTTTGCACTTTTGCCATGCTTGTTTGAGCTTGATATGTTGTGAACTAGCAGTAGCTCAGTGTTCATCTTTTGTCAAGCATCTCCTGTAGATTACTGTCATATGCTTTGTTGCTATGTTGGGGTGCTGTAGCGTTGTTAATTGTTGCATTTTAAGTGCTATCTTGCTGTTTTTCGCAGATTAGTGTCATTCTTGTTTTGCTTGTCATTTGCAAACCGTGCATCCGATTCCGGTGATGTTTATATCGATTTCGACCGAAATCATCTCATCTTTCCAGTGGCATGCTTGGTTTGCCAAGTTACTGCCATGTTCATCATTTTCCTTCCGGAGCACGCATACGCATCGCATATCATATCTTGCATATCATACATGTTTTGCATCATGTTGCTTGTGCATTTCTCGTTGTTGATTGTGGTTCCGTTTGTTTGTGTTCTTGTCTTGGGTAGAGCCGGGAGACGAGTTCGTGAACGAGGAACCTGTCGAGTACGCTTACGAGGATCAAGCTTTCGACAACTCTGAGAATCTTGCAGGCAAGATGACCACCCCTCGAAATCACTTCTATCTTTGCTATGCTAGTTGTTCGCTCTATTGCCAGGCTCGCTTCCTATCACTTGCTATATCATGTCTCCTATTTCAGCCATGTCAGCCCCTAACCATCCTTTCCTAGCAAACCGTTGTTTGGCTATGTTACCGCTTTTGCTCAGCCCCTCTTATAGCGTTGCTAGTTGCAGGTGAAGTTGAAGTTTGTTCCATGTCAGAACATGGATATGTTGGGATATCACAATATCTCTTATTTAATTAATGCATCTATATATTTGGTAAAGGGTGGAAGGCTTGGCCTTATGCCTGGTGTTTTGTTCCACTCTTGCCGCCCTAGTTACTGTTATACCGGGATTATGTTCCTTGAGTTTGCGTTCCTTACGCGGTCGGGTGATTTATGGGACCCCCTTGACAGTTCGCCTTGAATAAAACTCCTCCAGCAAGGCCCAACCTTGGTTTTACCATTTGCGACCTATACCTTTTTCCCCCGGGTTTTCTAGAGCCCGAGGGACATCTTTATTTTAAACCCCCGGGCCAGTGCTCCTCTGAGTATTGGTCCAAACTGTCAGTCGCCGGTGGCCACCAGGGGCAGCTCTGGTCTGGCCTATCGGAAGCTTGGACAATCCGGTGTGCCCTGAGAACGAGATATGTGCAGCTCCTATCGGGATTTGTCGGCACATTCGGGCGGCTTTGCTGGTCTTGTTTTACCATTGTCGAGATGTCTTGTAAACCGGGATTCCGAGACTGATCGGGTCTTTCCGGGAGAAGGTTTATCCTTCGTTGACCGCGAGAGCTTATGATGGGCTAAGTTGGGACACCCCTGCAGGGTATTATCTTTCGAAAGCCGTGCCCGCGGTTATGAGGCAGATGGGGATTTGTTAATGTCCGGTTGTAGATAACTTGTCACTTGACCCAATTAAAATACACCAAGTGCGTGTGTAGCCGTGATGGTCTCTTCTCGGCGGAGTCCGGGAAGTGAACACGGTCAGTGTTACGTATGACGTAAGTAGGTGTTCAGGACCTCTTCTTGGTCATTGATAGATGACGTCCGTTCCTTTGCTTCTCTTCTCGCTCTCATTTGCGTAAGTTAGCCACCATATATGCTTTTGCCGCTGCAGCTCCACCTCTTTGCACCACCTTTTCCTACTAGCTTAAATAGTCTTGATCTCGCGGGTGTGAGATTGCTGAGTCCCCGTGACTCACAGATTCTACCAAAACAGTTGCAGGTGCCGACGATGCCAGTGCAGACGATGGCGTCGATCTCAAGTGGGAGTTCGACGAGGAACGTGGTCGTTACTATGTGTCTTTTCCTGATGATCAGTAGTGGAGCCCAGTTGGGACGATCGGGGATCTAGCATTTGGGGTTGTCTTATTTTCATCTGGATTTTGACCGTAGTCGGTCTATATGATTGTATTTTGGATGATGTATGAATGATATTTATGTATTGTGTGAAGTGGCGATTGTAAGCCAACTCTTTATCCCATTCTTGTTCTACATGGGATTGTGTGAAGATGACCCTTCTTGCGACAAAACCACTATGCGGTTATGCCTCTAAGTCGTGCCTCGACACGTGGGAGATATAGCCGCATCGTGGGCGTTACATTGTAGTACAAACTTTGAACTAGTAGGAGTAGTAGTATAGGGTGATCCTACTCTATCAACGAGCGCCATCTGACACCAAATTTCTTGGCTTCCATGCTACAGCTAGATCTTCCCCTCGTTTCTGTTTTCCAACGCGGCGGGCGGGGTGCGGTTTTCAAATAGTCGGTTTGCTCTACTGCGGTCCCACATGAAAGTGAAAATGCTAGGCAACACGCCTTCCCTAGCTATGTGGCGTGCCGGACGGGCCGTGGAGTACTCCCGATTCCCGGGCGTGTGGGGGTGTGACGCGAACGCGGCAGGCCTTTTTCCTTTCACTAGCAATGTGCCCGTGTGTTGCAACGGATCCAATGTACTAGTAGAATAGTAGTACTTGTTCACAAACTTGAAAGAAAACACTCTTGTTTTGATATACATATATACCACTAAAAATATATTACTTTTTACTCAAAATATATTTCAGGCTGTTTTGATGAGGTGAGGGAGGGATGTGGTTGCTTTCAAGATAATAAGGGGTTTTCTACAAATTGGAGCGGAGAAGTGGGCTATTGTTGCAAAAATGCCACAACTTACCTCACAGCCGTTAGAAGCAGATCTAATTAGAAATGATGCATGGCAGACACACCACCATCACCAACTGAGTCTTTTAGAGTAGGAGTAGAGAAACATGTATAAATTGTAACATTTGGTTCTGCTCCTTGGCGCGGTTGATAGATAGAAATAACGATTGGAAACGCTAGGGCGGGGCTTTTTCCGCCAGATAAGCAGGGTAGTAGCTAGGTTGGCGCATTGTCGGTTTGGTCACATGAGGTCCGACATGTTCTGGTGTTTCTAGCAAGATGCCCGTGCGTTGCACGAAGTTGATGGAAAAGGTAAGCACAACTTATAAATTGACGGATGGAGTACTAGTTACAGTGATGCATATAATTAAGCAAAGGGATCTCACATGTCTGTATTGACTGGAACAAGAATGCAATAGCACAATAAGAATTAAGGCCACGATGATGCGATTGTAGTGGTGGTTACAGGAGGCAAGAAGAAAGATGCATCCATCAACGTACGACCTCCTCCTCCTCCTCAACTCAGTGCACCGGGCCACCGATCGGCGGCTAAGGAGCGGCGGCTTTTGTGGCGAGATCAAGGTGCTTCTCAGCAAAGGCATCCAAGGCTTCCAGCCGGTTGAGGAAGGCCAACGTCCTAGCTTCCTCACTGACCTCGTAGATACCTATGTACACGATTTTCTCATACACGTGGATGTGTAGGTCGACGAATTCTTGCAGGGCGAGGCGCCTCGCGGCGGGCGTGACCTCCAGGTGGACATTCTTCATGGCGTCGGCGGGCAGTCGCAGGGCCACCAGTGCTTGAGAGAGGTTCTGGCCATGGAGGCCGATTAGGGTGGCAGGCAATGAGGAGCTCGGGCGCGCTGGCAGGAGGAGTATGGCGATGTCGTCCGCGAGCCTCTTGACGACGGTGAACTTGTTGGTGGTGGCAACGATCATCTGGTCCAACTGAGAGTCGTAGCTGGCGTCGACGGCGGCCATCCACCAGTCGATCGCCAACACCGTTTGGAGACGATCCTCGGTGGCATGCCGCAGGCCGGCATTGTGGACCATCTGGCACAGCCGCTGGCCGCTCGCACGCATCGCTAGCATGGGTCTAGAGTGAGCACTTTTGCGCTTAGTGTAGGTTCTTAGGCAAATGCTTAGGTGCGTACGATGTGTTATATGCATTGGAATGGAGGGGCACCTTTATATGAGTGCAAACTATTTTGCATTCACATCATGCTACCTCTTTTCCCAGTCCTCCTCCCATCACTTCCCTCATGCATTCACGATGCTAATTGAAGGAGGACGCATCATTGGCCGTTCAACATTTCGGAACCGCTACCCTCTCACTCGTCTGCATTAAAGTTGTATCGGGAACTACACCGCCCGCTGTCAAATTGAATAGTAATGCGCCGCCCGCTGCACGCCCGGCTGAACACGCCTCCTCGCCTTCATCAAATGCCTCCGTTAAACCCGCATGCAAACCGAGAAACCTACTCCGGCCACACGTTCGTTCATGAGTGGGCCGGAATTAAACGCAACGCCGTCCGAGCTCCTCCCGTCTGCCCTCAGTTTAAACGAGGCCAGACGCCGGCCAAGCACCTACCGTCCGCCCTCTATTTAAACGAGGCCAGACAGACAACGGGCAAGAATCGCACCCGTCCGCCGCTCCCCCATCTCCTCATTCACCATTTTCTCCACTCTTCCGATGGCTTCTGAGGAGCCGTTCTCCGGTATACTTCCCAGCTGGGTGGCCCGCCGAGCCCTCCTGATACGAGCGAGGCCGCTCGGTGCTTCACCAACCTTGCTTGGCCCGACGGAGCCAGTTGCCGCCCCAAGCCAGCGCGTGGTTCAGCAACTCACCGCTCGAGTTCAGCTCGATGAGGAGTGGCGAGTTGCTCCTCGCCGGCACAACGGCGAGCACGGCGGCACGTGCGTCGTCGCTGCAGCGTCATTCGGCGCCACCAGTGTCTGAGGTGGCCGCGCCTCCCGTGCCTGCGGCAGCACCATCCAGGTAGAGACAGAAGCTGGGTGCGTGGAGAACGGCGAGTCAGTGGCCAGCTTCTCTGTGTCCGCCACCATCATCGAGGAGAAGTAGAACACGGGAGGCCGCCGCCACTTTGGTCCCATGAAGGTCACCGCCGAGGCGACAACTGCGTATTCAGGTGGTTTCTTTGCTGCTTTGTCTCTTCCGAGGACCTTCATCAACCCCGCAAGTGTCTGCCAGACATGAGGAAGACAAAGGGATCCGCGGGCGGCCATTTAGATTAGGTAGTATAAATTATACCACGAGAGCCGGATTAGCACCGCTTAGTTGATGTAAATGTAATGAAATCTATCATGTTTATATGAAGATCCGCTTTTTCATACGAAATCCTTCATGCTTATATGAAATCAGCCCGTGTTTGCACGAATTTCCTCTGGTTGGTTAGAGTTGTGAAAATGTATGCCGCTGGCGTTTGATGTCGTCCTCCGTGGAAGGAAGTGGGAGGAAATTTGCCGGCTGCCGTTGGAGATGCTCTTATGCTGGAAATAATAGTGTCACATCCAATGCATTTGAGTTAATTGTGTGTATGATTCTCCTTCTATAAGACTAGCCACAATGGAGAGTAACATACACATATCCCTAGACTATTTTACTACGTTCATAGTGGGTAGTATCATAAGTGTGGTGTCATGCAAAGCTTCATTTATTAAGTTATAGACACATATTGCATTGGGACATGTGATGTTACAGTAACTAGCTAAGTTACTCAAACTACCTCTCTCCTCATTAACTCATTGCCACATAAGAAAATTTGCTGAGTTGGACTCGATGTTACTGCTGAAGTTACTCCCACTTTGGCTAGTCTAAAAAGTTAATTGCGTGTACAGTGTACACGTGACATGCAGGGTGGCTACATCTTCGTACAGAAAGTAAAAAAGAAACAAATCCATCCTTAATCTTGTATTCTAAGTACTCTATGGATTCCATTGTCAGTACAGTAGCGAAAGAACTACATATTAAATATAAATAATATATTATATAAAAATCTAAAGTTAAAGACAGACTTCGAACTCAGGCCATCGCGTTGCGAGCATCCGGCGCTAACTAGTCCAGCACATTTTCGTTGTGGACCATGCTGGAGATATATCTCTATGTCTACTCTTACAGTCCCTCCGTTCCTAAATATTTGTCTTTTTCAGATTTCAAATGGACTACCACATACGGATGTGTATGTAGACATGTTCTAGAGTGTAGATTCACTCATTTTGCTCTGCATGTAGTCACTTGTTGAAATCTCTAAAAAGACAAATAGTTAGGAACGGAGGGAGTAGAAAACAGAATTTGTGATGATGGTGTGCATGCCATCCTGCAATATAGGTCGTCGGATTTATATCAAACGGATAGGAAGGAAACTATGGCAATTTCGCAAAAAGATACCCACACCCCTCTCCACATTTTATAAATAAGGCCTTCCCTCGTTCATCCTTTTCTCTCACAAGATAAACTACTCATACAAATGCATCTTGATGTTCCGTGCAACGCATGGGCATCTAGCTAGTTTCTTTTAAAATAGTTACTGTGATAATTGGGTTGAAGTGATATATTTTATGTCTGCCCCGAATGATTTCAGATTCACTAGTAGTAACAAAGAAAAGGTTGCCTTATTAATTAACAGAAATCAGGGTGGAAACTATCATATGAGGCCGGTAAAAACAAGGCACGCTGGGTTTAGCGTCATCGTCACTACAGCTGTTTGCGCGTGAGAAGTCTACATATCGATGGGGCTACGGAGAGAAAGACGTATCGAGTGTGTTTGAGCGAGGAACAAAGACACAACTAGTGTGTGTGTGTTTGTGTGTGTGAGAGAGAAACCAATTGATAGATTAAGATCAAGATCGAGTTGTCACCCTTCTGATGTCATTGTTGGGGGTAGGGAGGGGGAGAGAAAGACGTATTGAGAGTGTGCACATGGTAGGCACAGAGGCACAACAAGCGAGTGTGTGTGTATGCGTGTGTGTTTGAGAGAGAAGCCAGTAGATAGATTACTATGAAGATCGAGGTGCCACCCTACTCCTTCGGTGTCGGGTAGTGTACATGTGTGTGTGTTTGAGAGAGAAGCTAGTAGATAGATTAGTATCAAGATCGAGGTGTGACCCTACTCCTTCGGTGTCGGGAAGTGTGTGTGTGGGGGGTGTGGGGGGCAGTGACACTTAGATATAAGGAGAAGGAGTTTATGTGCCACGTATCTATATTAAGGGATAGGTAGATAACATGTGTGAGAGGCATACTTAAAGCATCATGGAGATAAACAAATGGTGTGCATGCAAGTGTCGGAAAAAAATGAAGAGAGAAACAATGTCTACGCGCGCGCGCGTTTGTGTGTCTGTGTGCACTAGTACGCGTCGGTGCTATACAAACGGTTTTTAACCCCTTTCCGCGATGGCATTTGGAACCGTCCCCTAGTGAGTGACGGCAATAGGGGGGGTCCTTCCCACACGACCCAAAAACCATCGGGGATATGCCCTGCTGGCACACACGCTCGGCAAAATGAGGCCGTGTGCGACCGGCGAGCGCTCAAATATGGAAATACGTACAGTAGAGCTAAAAATACAATTATACAGGCGAAATTGTTTCCGATCGCAAGTACATCCCACACAGTGAGTCCCCGCTAAACATTTCCGTTTGTATGTACATCCCACACAGTCGCTCCAAGGAAAATGTTTCCGTTCACAGGTACATCACACACAATTTTTCCCGTTAAATCATTTGTGATAGTGTTGCCATTGCACACGATATTAACAATTTTATCATTTGCGTTATTGAATGCATCACACACGGTCCATAGAAGAAATTGTGTGGCAAAGGTTGTCCATCACACACAGTTTTTATGTGGTAAACATTTGCGCAAGGTGGCCTAACGCAAACAGTTTTCAAGGGAAAGTCGTGTGTGATTGTTCATTGATCCAACACGGTTTATTCCTAGAAACTGTGTGCGTTGCCTGAGGTCATCGCCCACGGTATTTTTTCAATAACCATTTGCAATAGCGAAGCCCAATTAGCAGGCTAATTCGCCATTAGCAGGCTAATTGCCCTATTATTAATAATCATTTATTAATATAATTGACATTCATATTAAGCACATAATATCTTTCATTTCCATATTAAGATAGCAGAATTTCGTAATTGAAATACATCAGAGTACAACATGATATAGCTTCAGCACTCAGCTACCCCATTACACAACTACACCAGCACCAAGTTTCACATGCAATATGTAGAATCTTTCGAAATTAGCATCGTAGACGGTATATAGACAGATGCATCTCATCTGGAAAACTGCTGAAGCGGAAGGTGAATATTGAGCCTTCGTTCGTGTTGAAGGTCTTTGCAACTTTAGGCCAGTGCCTGTGGATGATTGACCGTCCGTCCTTCGTCCTCTTTAGAAACACTTCAATATTGAACCATGCGTGTTGGATGAAGCCCTTCCTCGCCTCCTGACCATAGAGGTGGTTTGGGAGGTAATCATCAGTGAACTGCTTTGGAAAGGCCTGAAAACAAGGATGTGCATAAATATCTTCTATATATTGGAAATGGGGAAAAGGAATAAAAAAGGCAAGGTAATAGTTAGTACCATCTTGTAGTGAACTGATGTCTCCTTCATTGTGCAGACAATGATTTTGTTGTTTTTTGTCGCTAATTTCTTTATCCTAACAATCTTTCTGAGTTTCTTGATTTGATTGATATTCATGGACAACTCATTTCCCCATATGCAAAACGGGTCGAACAGTGGGTCAAAACCTCTGACAGCAGGACCTACATGTGCAAGACAAAATTGTTAAAACCCTAAATATTAGAATGGGTCCTGTAGTTGCACAATAATGTGCTATTAGACAACAGACCATGCACGTGCTAACCTCGATTGTAAACCTCAGTGCTTCCCATTGTTTCCCTGCAACACATATAAGGTAGTTAGTCATCAGGTTAAGTAAGGGTTCGCATGCTATGAGTAAAATATGTTCATGAGAAATAAGCACATTGCAGATTCATCAGATTAATTCGGGCCACATGGAAAACCCATTTATCCAAACCAAGCATGATTAAGAACTAGGAAATATAGCACTTGTATATGTTTCTCATGTATTAAGTGCAGCCAAATTCGATTTATTCCTCACATGCACAACAATACAAAATTCTAACCACGACAATTGGACATCACATTGCAGAATTGAACCAAGCAGTTAACTAAACATCACAACAAATGAACCAAACATTAACTGAGCACCACATTGCACAATATAACATAATCCTAATAGAAGATCAGACAGTTAACCAAACCAAGCATGCTTAACAACTTGGAAATATAGCAAGTATATTTGTTTCTCATGTATTTACTACAGCCAAATTCAATTTATTCCTCACATGGTATACAATAATGGAATGCACCCACAACTATTGAACATCGCATTGCAAAATTGAAACAAACAGTTAACTAAACACCAGAACACAAATGAACCAGGGGTTAACTGAGCACCACATTGCGCAATGTATAACCAAACCAAGCATGCTTGACAACTTGGAAATATAGCAATTGTATTCGTTTCTCATGTATTTTGTAAAGATAAATTTGATTTATTTCTCACATGGAAGACAATACAAAATTGCAGCCTGAAGAATTGAACATCACATTTGCAGAATTGAACCAAACAGTTAACTGAAGACGACAACTAATTAACAAAACAGTTAATAAGTGAGCACCACACTGCACGACATATAGAACATATACACTAGAGCACTAGATTGCATGGTAAAATTAGATAGCACAATTCAATAGAATTTGTGAAGGAAAGGCAGGAGCAGCACACGCAACAGGTAAACCGAGCATGCTTAACCGGCGTAGCTAGCAAATGGCAAGGTCCTCCTCCAAGATCTGGGGGTCGGCACGAATGGTAGCCATCGCAACCTCATCCGTGCGTGCGGCCACGATTTGCTTCTCCACTGCCAAATGCTCCTTGAGATCCTGGATATACTGCGTGCACCATGGCTTAGGGCATGATAACCCACAAGTATAGGGGATCGCAACAGTTTTTGAGGGTAGAGTATTCAACCCAAATTTATTGATTCGACACAAGGGGAGCCAAAAAATATTCTCAAGTATTAGCAGTTGAGTTGTCAATTCAACCACACCTGGACAACTTAATATCTGCAGCAAAGTATTTAGTAGCAAAGTAGTATGGAAGTAACGGTAACGGTGGCAAAAGTAACAGTAGCAGTTTTGTAGTAATTGTAATAGTGGCAACGGTAAAGTAACTAAGCAAAGATCAATATGTGAAAAGCTCGTAGGCATTGGATCGGTGATGGATAATTATGTCGGATGCGATTATTCATGCAACAGTTATAACATAGGGTGACACAGAACTAGCTCCAGTTCATCAATGTAATGTAGGCATGTATTCCGAATATAGTCATACATGCTTATCGAAAAGAACTTGCATGACATCTTTTGTCCTACCCTCCCGTGGCAGCGGGGTCCTATTGGAAACTAAGGGATATTAAGGCCTCCTTTTAATAGAGTACCGGACCAACGCATTAACACTTAGTGAATACATGAACTCCTCAAACTACGGTCATCACCGGTAAGTATCCCAATTATTGTCACTTCGGGGTTAACGGAGCATAACAAATAGTAGGTGACTATAGACTTGCAAGATAGGATCAAGAACTCACATATATTCATGAAAACATAATAGGTTCAGATCTGAAATCATGGCACTCGGACCCTAGTGACAAGCATTAAGCATAGCAAAGTCACAACAACATCAATCTCGAAACATAATGGATACTAGGGATCAAACCCTAACAAAACTAACTCGATTACATGATAAATCTCATCCAACCCATCACCGTCCAGCAAGCCTACGATGGAATTACTCACGCACGACGGTGAGCATCATGAAATTGGTGATGGAGGAAGGTTGATGATGACGACGGTGACAGATCCCCCTCTCTGGAGCCCCAAACGGACTCTAGATCTGCCCTCCCGAGAGAGTTTAGGTCTTGGCGGCGGCTTCGTATCGTAAAACGTGATGAATCCTTCTCTCTGATTTTTTTCTCCCCGAACGTGAGTATATAGAGTTGGAGTTGAGGTCGGTGGAGCACCATGGGGCCCATGAGGAAGGGGCGCGCCTAGGGGGGCAGGCGCGCCCACCACCCTCGTGGACAGGGTGTGGGCCCCCTGGCCTTGATTCTTTTGCCAGTATTTTTTATTAATTCCAAAAAAATTCTCCGTGAAGTTTCAGGTCATTCCGAGAACTTTTATTTCTACACAAAAATAACACCATGGCAATTCTGCTGAAAACAGCGTCAGTCCGGGTTAGTTCCATTCAAATCATGCAAGTTAGAGTCCAAAACAAGGGCAAAAGTGTTTGGAAAAATACATGCGATGGAGACGTATCAACTCCCCCAAGCTTAAACCTTTGCTTGCCCTTAAGCAATTCAGTTGACAAACTGAAAGTGATAAAGAAAAACTTTTACAAACTCTGTTTGCTCTTGTTGTTGCAAATGTGTAAAGCCAGCATTCAAGTTTTTAGCAAAGATTATGAACTAACCATATTCACAATAACATTTAGGTCTCATGTTTACTCATATCAATGGCATAATCAACTAGCGAGCAATAATAATAAATCTCGGATGACAACACTTTCTCAAAACAATCATAATATGATATAACAAAACGATATCTCGCTAGCCCTTTCTGAGACCGCAAAACATAAATGCAGAGCACCGCCGAAGATCAAGGAGTGACTAAACATTGTAAATTCATGGTAAAAGAGATCCAGTCATAGTCATACTCAATGTAAATTAATAGTAATGGATGCAAATGACAGCGGTGCTCTCCAACTGGTGATTTTTAAAAAGAGGATGATGACTCAACATAAAAGTAAATAGATAGGCCCTTCGCAGAGGGAAGCAGGGATTTGTAGAGGTGCTAGAGCTCGGTTTTGAAATAGAGATAAATAATATTTTCAGTGGCATACTTTCATTGTCAACATAACAACCGAGATATCTCGATATCTTCCATGATACACACATTATAGGCGGTTCCCAAACAGAATGGTAAACTTTACACTCCCCCACCACCAACAAG
Organism: Aegilops tauschii subsp. strangulata; assembly: GCF_002575655.3. NCBI lineage: Eukaryota > Viridiplantae > Streptophyta > Magnoliopsida > Poales > Poaceae > Aegilops > Aegilops tauschii. Next base: position 363,068,880 of record NC_053039.3, read on the forward strand.
CATCAATCCATGGCTTGCCCGAAACAACGGGTGCCTCCAACTAACAACAGCACTAGGGGAGTGTTGTTTGCAATTATTTTGATTTGAGCATGGGACTGGGCATCCCGATGACCAGCCATTTTCTCGTGAGTGAGGAGCGGAGTCCACTCCTCTTGCGAATAACCCGCCTAGCATGGAAGATACAAACAGCCGTAGTTGATACATGAGCTATTCGAGCATACAAAACAAAATTTCATTTGAAGGTTTAGAGTTTGGCACATACAAATTTACTTGGAACGGCGTAGATACCGCATATAGGAAGGTATGGTGGACTCATATGGAATAACTTTGGGGTTTATGGAAGTGGATGCACAAGCAGTATTACCGCTTAGTACAAGTGAAGGCTAGAAAAAGACTGGGAAGAAACCAACTAGAGAGCGACAATAGTCATGAACATGCAATAAAATTAATAAACATTGAGTGTAAGCATGAGTAGAATATAATCCACCATGAACATAAATATCGTGGAGGCTATGTTGATTTTGTTTCAACTACATGTGCGAACATGTGCCAAGTCAAGCCACTCAAATCATTCAAAGGAGGATACCATCCTATCATACCACATCACAACCATTTTAATAGCATGTTGGCACGCAAGGTAAACCATTATAAACTCCAAGCTAATTAAGCATGGCATAAGCAACTATAATCTCTAATTGTCATCGCAAACATGTTTCATTCATAATAGGCTGAATCAGGAACGATGAACTAATCATATTTACAAAAACAAGAGAGATCGAGTTCATACCAACTTCTCTCATCTCAATCAGTCCATCATATATCGTCATTATTGCCTTTCACTTGCATGACCGAACGGTGTGAATAATAATAATAGTGCACGTGCATTGGACTAAGCTGGAATCTGCAAGCATCTGATTCAAAGGAGAAGACAAGGTAACATGGGCTCTTGGTTAAATCAATAATAATGCATATAAGAGCCACTTAAACATTTTCATCATGGTCTTCTCCTCTCGACCCCAAAAGAAAAGAAAAGAAATAAAACTATTTACACGGGAAAGCTCTCAACAAGCAAAAGAAGAACGAGAAATCTTTTTGGGTTTTCTTTTAATTATTACTACTACAGCATGGAAAGTAACTAGCTAAAAGCTACAACTAATTTTTTTTGTTTTTCTTAAGGTTTTTCAAACACACAAGAAGAAGGCATAAAAAAGGGAAAATAAACTAGGATGGATAGGACAATGAAAAAGTATGAGCACCGACAACTAGAATGAGTGTGTGAACATGAATGTAATGTCAGTGAGAAATACGTACTCCCCCAAGCTTAGGCTTTTGGCCTAAGTTGGTATATGCCCATGGATCAAAGTTGTAGCTGGGGTCGTACTGAGATGCAGCAGCTATTGCCTCATGAGCTGCCGCTTGGAGGCGAGCTACCTCCGTCATCCTTTTATACTCGTTCGCCTCTTCCCTGGTTATAATATATCTCCCTTTTGCCTGAATGTCAAAGAAAGTAGGAGCAGGGAGAGAAACATGGACAGTGCGGCGCCTATCAAACATTAGTCGGTACTAGAGAGGCTGTTCATTCTTCTTAATAAACTGATGGCGAACCATAGCATCATAATCTAGATAAGCGGGAGGCAATTCCACATCATTTTCATGTATGGGCATCTCAAGAAAATTAGCCACACGGGTTGCATAAATCCCACCGAACAAGTCTCCACTTAAACCATTATTATGCCACCTTCGTGCAACAATGGCCCCCAAGTTATATTGTTTATCTCCTCAAACAGCACTCTTGAGAACACTAAGATCTGGAACACACATGTGACATGCCTCATCCTTACCGTTTATGCATCTACCTATAAAGAGAGCAAAATAATGTATAGCAGGAAAATGAATGATCCCTATGGTAGCTTGTGTTATTTCTCTAGATTCCCCCACAGTGATACTAGCAAGAAAATCTTTAAACTCAGATGTGCGACGTTCACTAGCACTACCCCATTGCGGAAGTTTACAAGCAGCATTAAAATCTTCTAAGTCCATATTATAAGCTTTACCATAAAGATCAAATAGGACAGTGTGAGAATTGCGTGAAGATGTAAATTTGAACCTTCTCACAAAGGAATCAGTTAGGTGATAGTACTGAGGGCACTTATCTAGCATGAAGCCCTCGAGTTCAGCAATACGCACATAAGCGTCAAATTCCTCTTAATTCCTGCTTTGACCATGAAATCTTCCGACGGCCATTCACAAGGCCGCACTTGAGCTTCTCTTGGTAGTTCATGGTCCGGCTCGCGTATTGCGGGCCTGGGTCCTTGCTTCCTTGGAGAACCACCTTGGTACTTTTTCCTAAACATATTTCTTCCTCTGAAAAATTTTAGTAACTCAAAATAAAAGTGAATCAAACTCAACAAAATTGATAGCAACTACTCCCACAAGTGCCTAGAGACTATATCATGCATTAGAACTACTTGGGACCATATAAATTTGACATGCAAGCTCAAGAACAGGGTCACCTAAGAAGCAAAAATTTGCAATAAATAAAGCACCAGAACAAAAACTAATTGGACCATTGGAGAGTCACATACCGAAGAACAATCCCCCAAAGCAGTTTTGTGAGTGGAGCTTTGAGCAAGGAGATCGAAAATGGCAGCGAGATGAGCTAGAACTCAAGCTTGAGCTGGTTGGTGATTTTTTGGGAGGAAGGAGTGTGTGGGTGCAGGAATAAGTGGAGGGGGCCACCAGGTGCCCACGAGGCAGGTGGGCGCGCCCAGGGGGTGGGCGCGGCCTAGACCCTCGTGGCCAGGTGCTGGCTCCCCCTGATTTGTTCTCAGTGCCAGATATTCTCAACTATTCTAGAAAAAAAATCATATTTCAATTGCACGGCATTTGGAGAACTTTTATTTTTGGGGTGTTTTTTATTGCACGGATAATTCAGAAAACTGACAGAAAATACTATTTTTGCTTTATTTAATCTAAATAATAGAAAGTAAAAAGAGGGTACGGAGAGTTGTGCTTTCTAACTTCATCCATCTCATGCTCATCAGAAGGAATCCACTAACAAGGTTGATCAAGTCTTGTTAACAAACTCATTCCGAATCGCATGAAACCGGAGAATTTTGGAATAACACTAGGTTACGTCAACGGGGATATGCACGTCCCCAATAATAAGAATATCCTATTTCTTCTTGACAGTAGGAAGAGGAAATTAAAAACCTCAAAATACACTACTAGAAAAAGGCTTACTAGTGGCGCACCAGTTTTGCCTACTAATGGCGCACTACTGGTGCGCCACTAGCATCACGCCACTAGTAATTTTTACTAATGGCGCACCAGGCAGTGCGCCATTAGTATAGGCCACGGTGCGCCATTAGTATGCCTCCCAGGGGGCATGTGCTTTGCCATACTAATGGCGCACGTCTGGGTGATGCGCCATTAGTATGTATATTAGGGATTTTTTTTTTCTGATATTTGCACGGATTACAAAATATATTATTGGACAGAATATAAACAGCACCACACAGCAACAGCAGATTCATCGAATACAATAGAAGATTAGTCTCCGAATACAATTCATCATATTAGTCTCCGAAATCAAAAGACCGAACAAAGATAGAACATTACAAGTCTCGAGACCGTGAGTAGCGAGTTTGTCGAAATTAATACTAATCCTAACAAGTCCTACTAATCATCATCATACAACTTCTACTCGTTATTAATAACAAGTCATACGATCATCATCCTAATAGTCATCGAACCAACCCTACTTAATTGTTCGTAGCACATGATCATCAGTATTAGGCAGGACCTAAAATACCCTATTTAAGGTAAAATAGCATAAAACAATATAGACCCTGACTCTCCATTATGGAGAATGGAGATCATCCTGTCTCCAATTCTTGCGCGGCGCTTCCTTTTGCTTCCAAGAACCTCCTTACGACTGTCCATACATTTTTTCCATTCTCTGATTAGCATGTCTCCACTTCTTCTAGAAATCCGGTATGGACAGTTGAGATTTGTAGGATGACCTGGATATAAGTTCAAAACTTGAAGGCTGCCATTCTGATACATCAAATGAGGCACACAATCCTCTGGGATTCTCTGTTGAAAAACATAGTTCATAGTTAGCAATGATGTACTAGTTTTAGAAGTATGCAAAAGATGCACGGATGTCGTAATAGTACAAAATCTTACCAGGGTATCTCCATGGTAGTTACCGTAGTTCAACACGTGCACTAGTGGCATGTATTGACCATAATGTTGAGGAGTTTGATTGTAGATATTGTAATTCTCAAGATCAGTACAAAATCCGACCAGATTATTTTTCTCCTGATAAGTTAACTCGGAGCCATCGGTGTAGTGGGTTTTGTCTACCATTTTCCGCAGATTTTTTGAACAATCAAAATAAGTTGTCAATGGAAATAAGTTGTCAACTATTTTGAAATAAACAATATAGATTAGTTAATAATTAACTATGTTTGAGAAACTCACATAGCGGTAGAACTGGAGGCGTATCAACAAGGACCCAAATGTCCATATTGTCTTGGTCGATGCCAGGATCACCAAGATCCATGGTGACAAGCATACCCTCATCAAAACCATACATCTTGCAAAATGCTTCCCAATTTTTGCAACCAAAATGGGTTACGTATTATACAGATTTACTTCAAAATCCACATCATGATGTGTCCTTAGGTGAATTTTCTTCGTTTCAAAATTTTCATGATCTTCAAAATCCATCCTCTCCAAGACATAGCGTCTTGCATGGCATGGGATAAACTATACTCGAATTGTAAAAGATGAAATTACACGTTGGAATAGTTGAAGTCAGGCTTAATTATGAAAAAAACACTTGTCGTCGTTGCGTACCGTTTCAACTTCGAAGGTCTCCTCGAGCTTAATGCTGAAGCGCCGATCATCGTCCAGGTGAGGCCTGTCGCACAGACCTCGACCGTCGTGGCACCAGTCGCACTCCCCCGAGAGACTTTCGTCGTCCGATGACGACATTTCCTATGTTCATAATTCAAAACTACATCATCTCTGTTGGGTCCAATAAGATAATCCACAGTGTGGTGAAAACACTCCCATCCAAATAGAATATGTGGTATGGGCTTTTTTAGTAGGTCATCCTACCAGATTAGGGTTTATCGATGACGAGCAACTGACATTAGTAATAACTATGAGTAGATATCACACTTCTATATGAATAACACAAGAGGTAGTTGATCCTACTTAATTAAGTACTAAGATACCCCGGCCCATGCATTAGTCGGAAGTGCCCCATATGTCCTATTTTTAGCAAAGTCATGCTAAAATTCACGGAAAATTTCAGCATGACCTTTGCTGAAAATAGGACATATGGAGTACCCGAATTTGCCGGAACGGAAGTTAATCGACATTCCGGCAAACTCAAGGGCCTCTCGGGGTACCTGCAAAATCATCACGACACGATGGTCGCAGACAAAACCCAGCAAACTAGCAATTGATGGATCAACACGTAAAACATGTCCAATAAGAGCATATAATTCAACAACTCCACTGAAAATGAGAGCTGAAAGATGCAGGGAGCACAAACAGCTCAGAAAAAGGATGCAGGGAGCACAAAGAGCTACACTCTGAATCTTTTATCTATTTATACCTGTAAATTAGCACTCCGATGCTGGCCTTGACAAATGATCCCACTATGTTGTTTGCTGGAATCTGCAAAATGATCCCACTATGTTGACAAATGATCCCACTATGTTGTTATACTTGAGAACACTGTAACAAAATCAAAACCACAATAAACAGTGGTCAAATACAGAAGAAGGAACAATTTATTTGTACTGTAAAAAAGGTTAGAGAGAAAAGTTAATGAGGATGAGTCACATAAACCAATTCAGATCACTCCCTCCCCAACACTGGCAATGCTCACCAGATCTTTATAAACCTGGGTACTTGTTTGGGATAAAAATAATAGAAGGGATTTCAGGAAGGAGTTCAAAACATATAACATTGGAGGGTTAGATTCAATTTAAATGAAGGCACTGTTAGAAAAGACAACATAGTTCAGTAAAGTCATGAACATAAATACTGCAGAATTTAGAGACCACTTAGTACTGTAAATTCAGTTAGCAACAAGACAGAGAAATTGCACTTAGATTTCAAAGAAAAATATGACTACTCCACACTGTAAATCATCAACATTGACACTGTAATAACTGTATCCTCCACACTGTAAATAGACAGAACATTTTTTTGCCACAACTTGAATCTGCAGATTATCACGAGGAGTGAAGCAATTTTGATTTACAAACATAGTTACTCCTACTACTTATCTGCGGTTGCCCAGATCATAATTGCATCATGCTTGCTTATCTGAGACTAATACAAAAAGAGTAGAGCAGTTTTAAACAGAGCAGAAGAAGTACTAGTGCAGGAACGAATGTAAGGTTCAGAAAATCCATCACAGGAGCAAGAAGAAGAACAACAGTTTTACTAGCTTGCATGAACAAGTGGAGCAAATTGCTCAGAGGTGCTGCTGGAGATGCTGTCGGGGCGGCGGGCCGCTGGACAAGGAGGAAGGAGGAAGGAGGAGAGGTACCTGGGCGGGCGCGGCCGGTCACCGGAGGGGTCGGGGTCGGGGTTGGGGTCGGGGTCGGCGGCGGCGGCGGCGTCGAAGGGATGGCTGCGCGGGGGAGGGCGCGGGGGCGGCGGCGCGGGGGCGGGGGCGGCGGCGCGGGGGAGCTGCAGTGGTGGGGGGCACGGGGGCGCGGGGGCGACGGGGGTGGAGTCCGGCGGGGGTCGGGGCGGCGGCGTCGTGGGTCAGGTGAGCGCGCGGGTGGACTGGCGAGCGAGAGGGGAGGAATTAGCTAAGGGGGGAAACTTACTAATGGCGCACCCCGAAGCGGTGCGCCATTAGAATGTTTTTTTACATAGCAATGGCGCACCCACGACCGGTGCGCCATTAGTAAAAAAAATTTATGTACCAATGGCGCACCAGCCATAGGTGCGCCATAAGTAATTTTTTTATTATTATTTTTTGTTGCATCTAATAAATTTTTTAGAAAATGAATATGAATATGAAACAGTAACAATTTTTTACAAAAACAGTAATAATTTGTGACGGTGGAGCGGGGCGGGGAGGGTGCGGGGGGTCGTCGGCGGCGGTGGAGCGGGCCGGGGAGGGTGCGGGGGGTCGTCGGCGGCGGTGGAGCGGGCCGGGGAGGGTGCGGTGGGTCGTCGGCGGTGGTGGAGCGGGGGAGGGTGCGGGGGGTCATCGGCGGCGGTGGAGCGGGCCGGGGAGGGTGCGGTGGGTCGTCGGCGGCGGTGGAGCAGGGGAGCTAGGGTGCGGGTGGTCGTCGGCGGCGGTGGAGCGGGCCGGGGAGGGTGCGGGCCGAGGGGTCGTCGGCGGCGGTGGAGCGGGCCGGGGAGGGTGCGGGGGGCGTCGGCGGCGGTGGAGCGGGCCGGGGAGGGTGCGGTGGGTCGTCGGCGGCGGTGGAGCAGGGGAGCTAGGGTGCGGGGGGTCGTCGGCGGCGGTGGAGCGGGCCCGGGAGGGTGCGGGGGGTCGTCGGCGGCGGTGGAGCGGGCCCGGGAGGGTGCGGGGGGTCGTCGGCGGCGGTGGAGCGGGCCCGGGAGGGTGCGGGGGGTCGTCGGCGGCGATGGAGCGGGCCGGGGAGGGTGCGCTGGGTCGTCGGCGGCTGTGGAGCAGGGGAGTTAGGGTGCGGTGGGTCGTCGGCGGCGGTGGAGTGGGGGAGGGTGCGGGGGTCGTCGGCGGCGGCGGAGCGGGCTGGGGAGGGTGTGGTGGGTCGTCGGCGGCGGTGGAGCAGGGGAGCTAGGGTGCGGTGGGTCGTCGGCGGCGGTGGAGCGGGGGAGGGTGCGGGGGGTCGGCGGCGGCGCCCGGTGGAGCGGGGTAGAGGGTGCAGGGGGTGCTCGGCGGCGAGGGGGACAGGATCTGGCGAGGTGGGATAGCGATCGAGATGGAGGGGGATCGAGATCAAGTGTCCATGAAATATACACTAATGGCGCACGGGGAGCAGTACGCCATTACTAGCTTAAACTAGTAATGGCGCACTGCACCAGGTGCGCCATTAGTAGTTTTGCAAAAAAGTAAAAAATAAAAAAATATTTTAGTGGCGCACTATGCTGCTGGTGCGCCATTACTAGTTACAACTACTAATGGCGCACTATGTCCTGGTGCGCCATTAGTATGTCTGGCAAAATAAAAAAAATTGTTACTAATGGCGCACCGTTTGTCTGGTGCGCCATTAGTGTGAAAGACACTAATGGCGCACCACATGTCTGGTGCGTCATTAGTGGCCATTCCATCTATAGCCCTTTTCCTAGTAGTGTTATAATCGATGGAATTTTTCCAATAGAATTGATATTGTGGACTTGAGGTTGTTTCCTCGGAAAGTGCAACGTGTGCTCATTACCATTAACATGAAAAGTCACATTGCCTTTGTTGCAATCAATAACAGCCCCTGCAGTATTCAAAAAGGGCCTACCAAGAATAATAGACATACTATCGTCCTCGGAAATATCAAGAATAACAAAGTCCATTAAAATAGTAACGTTTGCAACCACAACAGGCACATCCTCACAAATACCAACCGGTATAGTAGTTGATTTATTGGCCATTTGCAAAGATATTTCAGTAGGTGTCAGCTTATTCAAATCAAGTCTACGATATAAAGAGAGAGGAATAACACTAACACCTGCTCCAAGATCACATAAAGCAGTTTTAACATAGTTTCTTTTAATGGAGCATGGTATAGTTGGTACTCCTGGATCTCTGAGTTTCTTTGGTATTCCACCCTTAAAAGTATATTTAGCAAGCATGGTGGAAATTTCAGCTTCCGGTATCTTTCTTTTATTTGTAACAATATCTTTCATATACTTAGCATAAGGATTCATTTTAAGCATATCAGTCAAACGCATATGAAAAAAGATAGGTCTAATCATTTCAGCAAAGCGCTCAAACTCCTCATCATCCTTTTTCTTGGATGGTTTAAGAGGAAAAGGGTTTCTGAACCCGTGGTTCTCTTTCTTTACCGTGCTTCCTAGCAACAAAGTCTCTCTTATCATAACGTTGATTCTTTGATTGTGGGTTATCAAGATCAACACCAGGTTTAATCTCTACATCATTGTTATTGCTAGGTTGAGCATCATCATTAACATCATCATTAACATTATCACTAGGTTCATGTTCATCACCAAATTGTGTTTCAGCATCAGAAATAGAAATATCATTGGGATTCTCAGGTGTGTCAATAACAGGTTCACTAGAAGCATGCAAAGTCCTATTATTTTTCTTTTTCTTCTTTTTAGAAGGACTAGGTGTATCAACATTAATTCTCTGAGAATCTTGCTCAATTCTCTTAGGGTGGCCCTCAGGATACAAAGGTTCCTGAGTCATTTTAACCCCTCTAGTCATAACTCTAATAGCATTGTCATTTTTCTTATTATTTAATTCATTGAGCAAATCATTTTGAGCTTTAAGCACTTGTTCTACTTGAGTGGTAACCATAGAAGCATGTTTACTAATGAGTTCGAGTTCACCTTTAACTCTAGACATATAATCACTCAAGTGTTCAATCATATAAGCATTGCATTTCAATTGTCTACCAACATAAGCATTGAAGTTTTCTTGTTTAACAATAAAATTATCAAACTCATCTAAGCATTGGCTAGCAGACTTATAACGAGGAATATCACCTTCATCAAATCTATAGAGAGAATTTACCTTTACTACCTGTGTCGGGTTATCAAGACCACATATTTCTTTAACAGGTGGCAAATTAAGACCACATATTTCTTCAATAGGAGGTAAATTCTTAACATCTTCAGTTTTAATACCTTTTTCTTTCATAGATTTCTTTGCCTCTTGCATATCTTCAGGACTGAGAAATAGAATACCCCTTTTCTTCGGAGTTGGCTTAGGAGTTGTTCAGGAAGTGTCCAATTATTTTCATTAGTCAACATATTATGCAATAGTAATTCAGCTTGATCAACTGTTCTTTCCCTGAAAACACAACCAGCACAACTATCCAGGTGGTCTCTGGAAGCATCGGTTAGTCCATTATAAAAGATATCAAGTATTTCATTTTTCTTGAGAGGATGATCCCGCAAAGCATTAAGTAATTGGAGAAGCCTCCCCCAAGCTTGTGGGAGACTCTCTTCTTCAATTTGCATGAAATTATATATTTCCCTTAAAGCAGCTTGTTTCTTATGAGCAGGGAAATATTTAGCAGAGAAGTAATAGATCATATCCTGGGGACTACGCACACAACGAGGATCAAGAGAATTAAACCATGTTTTAGCATCACCCTTTAATGAGAACAGGAATAACTTAAGGATATAGTAGTACCGAGTTTTCTCGTCATTAGTGAATAGGGTGGCTATATCATTTAATTTAGTAAGATGTGCCACAACAGTTTCAGATTCATAGCCATAGAAAGGATCAGATTCAACCAAAGTAATTATCTCAGGATCGACAGAGAAATCATAGTCCTTATCGGTAATATAGATAGGTGAAGTAGCAAAAGCAGGGTCATATTTCATTCTAGCATTCAAAGATTTTTCTTTCAGCTTAGCTAATAATTTCTTAAGATCATTCCTATCGTTGCAAGCAAGAAAGTCTCTGGCAGTTTCTTCATCCATAACATAACCCTCAGGCACAACATGCAATTCATATCTAGGGGGAGAATCTTCATCATCTCTTTCATCAATATTATGAGTTTCAATAATTTCATTCTCTCTAGCCCTAGCAAGTTGTTCATCAAGAAATTCACCTAGTGGCACAGTATTATCAAGCATAGAAGTAGTCTCATCATAAGTATTATGCATAGCAGAACTGGCATCATCAATAACATGCAACATATCAGAATTAATAGCAGAAGCAGGTTTAGGTGTCACAAGCTTACTCAAAACAGAAGGAGAATGAAGTGCAGAGCTAGATGGCAGTTCCTTACCTTCCCTCGTAGTTGAGGGATAAATTTTGGTTTTCTCGTCTTTCAAGTTCCTCATAGTGACCAGCAGATATAAATCCCACGTGACTCAAAGATTAGAGATGTGCTCCTCGGCAACGGCGCCAGAAAATAGACTTGATAACCCACAAGTATAGGGGATCGCAATAGTTTTCGAGGGTAGAGTATTCAACCCAAATTTATTGATTCAACACAAAGGGAGCCAAAGAATATTCTCAAGTATTAGCAGTTGAGTTGTCAATTCAACCACACCTGGACAACTTAATATCTGCAGCAAAGTATTTAGTAGCAAAGTAGTATGGAAGTAACGGTAACGGTGGCAAAAGTAATAGTAGCAGTTTTGTAGTAATTGTAACAATGGCAACGGTAAAGTAACTAAGCAAAGATCAATATGTGAAAAGCTCGTAGGCATTGGATCGGTGATGGATAATTATGTCGGATGCGATTATTCATGCAACAGTTATAACATAGGGTGACACAGAACTAGCTCCAGGTCATCAATGTAATGTAGGCATGTATTCCAAATATAGTCATACGTGCTTATGGAAAAGAACTTGCATGACATCTTTTGTCCTACCCTCCCGTGGCAGCGGGGTCCTATTGGAAACTAAGGGATATTAAGGCCTCCTTTTAATAGAGTACCGGACCAAAGCATTAACACTTAGTGAATACATGAACTCCTCAAACTACGGTCATCACTGGTAAGTATCCCGATTATTGTCACTTCGGGGTTAACGGATCATAACACATAATAGGTGACTATAGACTTGCAAGATAGGATCAAGAACTCACATATATTCATGAAAACATAATAGATTCAGATCTGAAATCATGGCACTCGGGCCCTAGTGACAAGCATTAAGCATAGCAAAGTCATAGCAACATCAATATCGAAACATAATGGATACTAGGGATCAAACCCTAACAAAACTAACTCGATTACATGATAAATCTCATGCAACCCATCACCGTACAACAAGCCTACGATGGAATTACTCACGCACGGCAGTGAGCATCATGAAATTGGTGATGGAGGAAGGTTGATGACGACGATGGCGATGGATCCCCCTCTCCGGAGCCCCGAACGGACTCTAGATCAGCCCTCCCGAGAGAGTTCAGGGCTTGGCGGCGGCTCCGTATCGTAAAACGCGTAGAATCCTTCTCTCTGATTTTTTTCTCCCCGAACGTGAATATATAGAGTTGGAGTTCAGGTCGGTGGAGCACCAGGGGCCCACGAGGCACGGGGCGGGCCCAGGGGGCAGGCGCGTCCCCCACCCTCGTGGACAGGGTGTGGGCCCTCTGGCCTTGATTCTTTTTCCAGTATTTTTTATTAATTCGAAAAATATTCTCCGTGAAGTTTCAGGTCATTCCGAGAACTATTATTTCTGCACAAAAATAACACCATGGCAATTCTGCTGAAAACAGCGTCAGTCCGGGTTAGTTCCATTCAAATCATGCAAGTTAGAGTCCAAAATAAGGACAAAATTGTTTGGAAAAGTATATACGATGGAGACGTATCAGGGCAGCGCTTATTTGGTGGAGGGGTCGGTGATTTGGGTGGAAGGTGTCGCGCTCGCGCCGGCGGTCTGGGCATGTCGGATGTGGAACGAAGAGGAGGATGGGGGTTGGGTGTTGATTACCTGCCTGGATAGACGAGGCCGAGCAGCATGAAGAAGGGTCGCTGGTGAGGAGGCGGCGCTGCAAGCAAGGAGTGAAGGTTTCAACTTGGAAAGGAAGGCAGAAACAGGGGAAATGTGGCTTTTGGTAAGGGAGAGGGGGGAGGTAGATATTTCCACGGAAGCCGACAATTTGGAATCGCTTTAGCGAAAAAACTGGCGTGCAAAGTGTCATCAGACACGGTACCTTATTCAGAACTGTGTACAACATGTGAACATCACAAACGATTCAGATAGCTTAACCTGTGTGTGATGTGTTTGAATGTCAAAAATTTTGGTTCGAAATTCCCTGGTTACAGTGGTCATCCATGTCATTGCATAATTTGGGTACACAAAGGAGACTACAGCACACCCACACTTCTTATTTGAGCAAGTTCAGCAATTAAACTGATCTAGCTGACCTAAACAGTACTCTAACATATTAAAGACCGGCGCCATTAATTAAACAAAACAAAGAGTACTACTACGGCTGGTACTCGTCGATCTCCGCCGCCGCCTCCATGTCCAGCTCGCGCCCGACGGTCTCCTGGGGAAGGGGCTCCATGGCATTCATCGCACCATAGTCGGCAAGCATATCGCCTTCTGCATCCGCCATCTCTTTGGAAAAGGCCGCCACGAGCTGGGCGTGGGCGGCCGCGATCTCGGCTACGACGGGCTCCGTTGTCGCAAGGTATGCGACGGAGCAACAGACGGCTGCTCGAACGTTCTCGGCGATTGCCAACTCTTCGGTCATGGGTTGCCGACCATTGTCACAGAAGCTTCGTTCGATTTGTGCGGTGACCGCCACGAGCTGGGCGTGCGTGGCCTCGACTTGATCGTGGCCGGCCTCCATCAGGGCTAAGGCCCCCGCTGCGGAACGGACAGCTGATGTGCCACTCTCGCCAGTTGCTATCCCCGAGGAAGATGTTTCTGCCGCCACCTAAGAAGCAACAGCGGCCGTTTGGACTGCCTTGGCCGCCCAGTCGCAGATTGCGGCTGCACTCATACACCTTGTTAGCACGCGCATCGCGGCTGTGGCCGCGCTCTCGCCGAAGTGGTCCACCGAAGTTGCCCTCACGACGCGTGTCCACGTGCCCATCTTTCACCGGTGATGATGAAGTGAAATGATATTTGGGGAGCGAGCTAGTGTGCTTGAGACGCCGGCTGTGGACTGTAGCCGACACACCTTCTCGCGTAAGCCATAGGCGTATTATAAACCGACGGTGCTCCAGGATATTTTGTGCTGCATCTCACATGATTGGTGATAATAAACTATGTGCGATCTACTTGATTTTTCATCTTGATTTGAATTACATAATGGGGTCACAGCGGCAATGGCCGGTGTTTGAATTGCTAGACCTTTTATCTGCAGTGAACATGCAACTATATGTGTGCCGTAAAATAATTGGAATTATTCAGGGTTCGTTTGAACATTTTATACATTAAATTGGTTTTCTAACCATTTCAGGTGCACAATTCAAAATTAAACTACATGCACATGCTCCGGTGCACTAACATGGGTTGTAAAATCATATATGTGTCCATGGGTTTATGCTTATGTCCCATGCATGAAATGGGGATGAAATTTGAACACCACGGCACCGTGGCTCTCTGGCAAACGTCGACGTACTTGCTTTTGTAATTCTAGTAAATCCAAAATCTGTCCGAAATTCATGAAACTTGGCATGCAATCATGGAGCGACATCAACATGCCGTGGTAAAAATTTCCCATTTGGGGCAGGTTTGGGTATAAGCTTCTCATAAACCAGAGCTTCTCACAACAAGTGTGATGGTTTCGGTAGGGAACATTTCACCTTTCTGGACGAAACGATATTTGTTGCCTCTTCTCGATTTCAAAATTTTTCCTAGTGTCAACATAGAGCAACAGGAGTGTTGTGTCAATTTTTGGGATTTTTTGGGGTGCGCTTGGACATTTTTATACATTAACTGAGTTTTCTATGCATTCATGTGCATAATTCAAATTTGAACTATAGGCACATGCTCCAATGCATATAAATTAGTTGAAAATTAAAATTTGTGTCATTGGTTGCCTGCTTAGGTCCCGTGCAAGAAATGGGAATGAATGTCAAACACCCTTCCACCGTCACTCGGCCGCAAACATTGAGATACCTGGTTTTTAAATTATACTAAATCCAAAGCTCGTCTGAAATTCATGAAACTTGGCATGCTGTCGTGCAGCGGCATCAATATGTCGTGGTAATTTTTTTGTCACATTTGGGGCAGGTTTGGGGATATGCTTCTCACAAACCAGAGCTTCTCAAACAAGCCTGATGGTTTCGGTACGGAACGTTTCACCTTTCTGGACGAAACGATATCCATTGCCTCTTCTCGATTTCAAAATTTTTCCATGTGTCAACATAGAACAACAGGAGTGTTGTGTCAATTTTTTTGATTTTTCGGGGTTCGGTTGGACATTTTTATGCATTAACTGAGTTTTCAATGCATTTATGTGCATAATTTAAATTTGAACTACATGCACATGCTCCAGTGCATATAAACTGGTTGAAAAATCAAATATGTGTCCTTGGGTGCATGCTTAGGTCCATGCAAGAAATGGGAATGAATTTCAAACACCAGGGCACCGTTGATTGCCAGCAAAACGTTGAGATACTTCTTTTTTAAATTCTAGTAAATACAAAACTCGTCTGATATTCATGGAACTTGGCATGCTATCATGGAGCGGCATCAACATGCCGTGCTAAATTTTTTGTCCAATTTGGGCAGGTTTGGGGATATGCTTCTCACAAACGAGAGCTTCTCACAACAAGCCTGATGGTTTCGGTAGGGAACGTTTCACCTTTCTGGACGAAACGATATCCATTGCCTACTCTCGATTTCAATTTTTTTCCTAGTGTCAACATAGAACAACAGGAGTGTTGTGTCAATTTTTGGGATTTTTCGTGGTTCCTTTGGATATTTTTATGCATTAATTGAGTTTTCAATGCATTTATGTGCATAATTCAAATTTGAACTACATGCACATGCTCTAATGCATATAAATTGGTTGAAAATTCAAATCTGTATCCTTCGTTGCATGCGTAGGTCCCACGCAAGAAATGTGAATGAATGTCAAACACCCTGCCACCATCACTCGGCAGCAAACATTGAGATACCTTGTTTTTAATTCCAGTAAATCCAAAACTCGTCTGAAATTCATGAAACTTGGCACGCAATCATGGAGCGGCATCAACATGCCGTGGTAAAATTTTCGTCCCACTTGGGGCAGGTTTGGGTATATGCTTCTCACAAACCAGAGCTTCTCACAACAAGCATGATGGTTTCGATAGGGAATGTCCCACATTTGGGGATGAAAGGATATCCATTGCCTCTTATTGCTTTCAAAAAAATTGTCGTGTCAACATAGAACAACAGGAGAGTTGTGTCAATTTTTGGTATTTTTCGGGGTTCGTTTGGACATTTTTATGCATTAATTGAGTTTTCAATGCATTCATGTGCATAATTCAATTTTGAAATACATGCACATGCTCTAATGCATATAAATTGGTTGAAAATTCAAATATGTGTCCTTGGTTGCATGCTTAGGTCCCATGCAAGAAATGGGAATTAATGTCAAACACCCTGCCACCGTCACTCGGCCGCAAACATAGAGATACCTAGTTTTTAATTTCTAGTGAATCAAAAACTCGTCTGAAATTCATGAAACTTGGCATGCTATCATGGAGCGGCATCAACATGCCGTGGAAAAATTTTGGTCCCATTTGGGGCAGGTTTTGGTATATGCTTCTAACAAACCAGAGCTTCTCACAACAAGCATGATGGTTTCGATAGGGAACGTCCCACATTTCAGGACGAAACGATATCCATTGCCTCTTATTGCTTTCAAAAAAATTCTCGTGTCAACATAGAACAACAGGAGTGTTTTGTGTCAATTTTTGTGATTTTTCGGGGTTCATTTGGAAATTTTTATGCATTAACGAGTTTTCAATGCATTCATCTGCACAATTCAAATTTGAACTACATGCACATGCTCTAATGCATATAAATTGGTTGAAAATTCAAATATGTGTTCTTGGTTCCATGCTTAGGTCCCATGCAGGAAATAGGAATGAATGTCAAACACCCTGCCACGGTCACTCAGCCGCAAACATTGAGATGCCTGGTTTTTAAATCTAGTAAATCCAAAACACGTCTGAAATTCATGAAACTTGGCATGCTATCATGGAGTGGCATCAACATGCCGTGGTAAAAAATTTGTCCCATTTCGGGCAGGTTTGGTATATGCTTCTCACAAACCAGAGCTTCTCACAACAAGCATGATAGTTTCGGTAGGGAACGTCCCACCTTTGGGGACTAAACGGTATCCATTACCTCTTATTGCTTTCAAAATTTTCTCGTGTCAACATAGAACAACAGGAGTGTTGTGTGAATTTTTGTGATTTTTCAATGTTCGTTTGGACATTTTTATGCATTAACTGAGTTTTCAATGCATTTATGTGCATAACTCAAATTTGAACTACATGCACATGCTCGAGTGCATATAAATTGGTTGAAAAATCAAATATGTGTACTTGGTGCATGCTTAGGTCCCATGCAAGAAATGGGAATGAATTTCAAACACCAGGGCACCGTTGATTGCAGGCAAAACGTTGAGATACTTTATTTTTAAATTCTAGTAAATCCAAAACTCGTCAGAAATTCATGAAACTTGGCATGCTATCACGGAATGGCACCCGACATGCTGTGGTATTTTTCGTGTCCAGTTTGAGAGAAGGCGCACTCGAATAATGACAGCCAACAAAGCCACTTTAATATCTCAAACATTTGTATAATTCAAACCATGTGCGTTCTGTTAACCATTCACGTGACGCCACGTGTCTTGGTATTAATGGCTGTTGGAGGTGCCGTGCGGACAGCTGCTTGACCTTGGCTGAATGGGAGGCGTGCGAGCGCAGTGCGCTGCGTAGGCTGACCGAGCGGCGTGCAAGCTGTCCCCGAATGCGCAGACTCACCGGGAAGCGTGCGAGGTGTATGCTGCACAGGCTCACTGGGAAGCGAGCCCTTTGACTTCAATGGTCGCTCGCCTTCCTCTTCGTGCATGCGCCCCTCTCAACGGCATGGGATGCCGCCGTCGAACGCTACCTCTCAGCGCTGCCAGCTGCCGTCCTCCCGCGCGCCGCCTGTTGATCTCGGGACGACATCATGTTTGATTTACAAGTGAAGAACATTCTGTGCTGCATTGAAGACTTCAACAACGGCGCCCCGGAGGACGACAACGACAACGACGGTGCGGCATTTGTTTATTCAGGTGTGTGCAAATGATCTGTATAGTCACTTATGTAATTGGACGTTTATTTCAGTTATATATATACATGTTATTCTTCTGTAGACAAAGCAAATCACATGGCTTATTAGCAGCAATCGTCTGTGTTATTATTGGTCTTCGCACACATTTCTGATTACGGACCTATTTGCCGCGTATCACACACATCTTGTTAAGTTGAACCGTTTCCATTGTGTTGCCTAATCACACACAGTTCATCCTAGTCAACCATATGTTGTATATCGCACACACCTTCATCTGGCTGCCCGTTTCTTTTGTTCCTCCTCATCGCAAACAGTTAATTGAACTGAACCGTATGCCCTGCATCGCACACGCAACTAAAATCTGAACCGTGTTTGATACATCCGTCATGGCAAACGTTTTGCACCTTTTTTGACGGTTCTTTTACACCACCGTTTGCGATTATGGCATCGCACACAGTTTCGTCGAAGGTTCTATGATCGTAGTGTCGCGTTTGGACCATCTTGCAGTAGTGGTGAGAGAGAGAGAGACAGAGCGAAATCTCAAAACAAAAGGTGCTCTGCTGGAATCCCATTGT
The DNA here is from genome assembly GCF_002575655.3 of Aegilops tauschii subsp. strangulata. Taxonomy (NCBI): domain Eukaryota; kingdom Viridiplantae; phylum Streptophyta; class Magnoliopsida; order Poales; family Poaceae; genus Aegilops; species Aegilops tauschii. The sequence goes on from NC_053039.3 coordinate 363,087,360, forward strand.
ATGTATTCATATGGTTCCGGAACTCGAGTTAACCTTAGGCATATGTGTGAGTTACATAATTATACTTTGAGACATTAGTGATGGTGGGAGGGTGGAATTAAAGGGGTGGGCGTGTTCGACAGAGAGAGCGTGTGTGTTTCTGTGTGAGAGACTTGTAGGATGGGGTAGAAAGACGAATTCTAACCTTGACGCAGGGAGAGAACTACACGAAGTGCTGTGTGTGATTCCGATGCCCACGAAGAAATGAGATATGTATGCGTGTGAGAGAGATTGCACAATTCATTCACGTATCACTATCTAGCGATCGTGGACGTGGATCGCTTGATCATAAATCAATATATACTTCAAATTGTGGCCAAAGATACAATATCGATTTAACACTATAAAGATTGGCCACTCACATATCACATTTTTTCTAAATAATCCTTTTCAATTGTGTATGCCAAAGTTACAGTGATATTTCTTCAAACAACCAATGTAGCTATCATGTACATGCACCATTGTTAGTCTTGCATTAAAATTCATTAGTCTTGGATGATTTAAGGTTCTATTATGAAGTAATATATGTAATATTCATATATGAATTCAACATCCATTTCTTTTTGTCCGCCTCTACAATATCCATTTCTTTTGTCGGACTACAATATCCATTTCTTTTTGTGCGCCTCTACAATAACACGTAAATGCATTCCGTTTAAAGTAAATAACCAATGGCACTAAATTATCTATTTACACGAGAAATACATAGGATGAGCATTTGATCCCTTTTTTTGTGAACGCGCCTCTACACCCGTACGATTGGCCGCGCCCGTGTGAACGTCCAAGTATTCGGTGCATCATCCCGAGTTATTGTCTTTTTTTCTGGGGTGGACTTCACACCAGTTATTAACTGCTGACGCGTGCCCCGTGTACATAGTCTCGCATGACCTTCCCGCTAGCACTGTCCAAAATTAGTTGAAACTGGATACGAACGATCCTGCGGGCGGCAAAATCTCCCGCCTCCTTCTAAAATTTCCGCCACCTAGTCTTTAGCATGCGAAATGCCCCTTTGGTCCTTGGTGCACGGATAACAACAGTTACAAATACCGCCCTCATTTACGTAATAGGTTGGGGCTGCTTTGGTAAGTTCCGATTCCCCCCACCACACGGCACCCCCATTTCCTCTCCCCTCACGCAAAAACGACTAATTCCACAGCACCAGAGCATCTTACATCACGACGTGCGTACTTCATCGGCCTTTCTATCCCTCCCCTCTCGAAACCCTAGACTACTCATCCACCGGCGTACAAGGGCCCATTCACTGCTAGCAGCGTCCACCTCGCCGGATCTGCTTCTGCGGCCGCATCTACACCTCCCACCTCCCCTAGAAACAAGTAGACTGCTCATCCACCACTGTACCACAGCCCATTCAGTGTCGGCCTTGTCCACGGCGCCGGATCTGCTTCGCCGCTACTCTCGTCAACTGCAGCGCATCTGCAGCGGCTCCTTCGTACTCCCCACCGGAGACGCTTCGTCCACACCCCCCACCCCCCGAAGCCGCCCCAACGACGCCCCCGTCGACGGCCTCTGATCCTCTTCGCCGACACCTTCCTCAACCCTACCAGAGCCGCTTCGCCGACACCATCATCAACCCTACAAGAGTAGCTTCGCCTATACCATTCTCAACCCTACCGGGGCCGCTTTGCCAAGTCACAAGTCCACGGCCTTAGATCAACTTCGTCGCACCCTCGTCCAACCTACCGGAGCAGCATCTGACGCCCAGTCCACGGCCGCAGATCCGCATCGCCGACACCATCCTGAACCCAACCACCGGAGCAGCTTCACCGACGCCCTCGTCCACGGCCTCAGATCCGCTTCACCCACACCGTAGTCCCCCCTATCAAAGCCGCTCCACAAACACCCTACTCCACGGTTCTAGATCTCATTATCGGACCCCGACAGTCAGCGCAGTGTCATCACCCTTGACGTTTCTAACCTGATTCCCACCGTCTGGCAAGATGCCAAGCACCCGCCACAGCCTAGGTACTTGTCACCTTTAAACCTGTCCAGCATCACCTGCCCGATGTACTTCAAATATATTAACTGGTCGCTGTTACATGTTATGCAGCTGGCAAAAACTACAAGGACGATGTTTCTTCTGGATCTAACAGCTTGGCCAACCAAGATCCTGGACTGAGGCATTGCTATGATCTTGCAAGTGCGTCTCTCACTCTCTTGTATTGTTGTGTGCCTGCCAGCGTGCTTTGCTAGGATTTTCGACCAGTAATCCCTTTGTGTAGACAATGATTTCTACTACTGGCTGCTAAATTAGATATGTAGATGTCATACATCACTGGTACGCGCCGGTGCTATACAAACGGTTTTTAACCCCTTTCCGCGACGGCATTTGGAACCATCGCCTAGTGAGTTACGGCAATAGGGGGTCCTTCCCACACGGCCAAGAAACCATCGGGGATATGGCCCTCCTGGCACACACGCTCGGCAAAATGAGTTCGCGTGCGACCGACGAGCGCTAAATACAGAAATACGTACAGTAGAGCTAAAAATACAATTATGTAGGCGAAATTGTTTCCGGTTGCAAGTACATCTCACACAGGTAGTCCCAGCTAAACGTTTCTATTCGTATGTACATCCCACACAGTCGCTCCAAGGAAAACGTTTCCGTTCACAGGTACATCACACACAATTTTTGCCGTTAAATCGTTTGTGATAGCGTTGCCATAGCAGACGATATTAACAATTTTATCGTTTGCATTATTGAATGCATCACACACGGTCCGTAGAAGAAACTGTGTGGCAAAGGATGTCCATCACACTATGTGGTACACGTTTGCGCAAGGTGGCCTAACACAAACAGTTTTCAAGAGAAAGTCGTGTCTGATTGTTCATAGATCCAACACGGTTTATTCCTAGAAACAGTGTGCGTTGCCTGAGGTCATCGCCCATGGTATTTTTTCAATAACCGTTTGCAATAGGAAAACCCAATTAGCAGGCTAATTGCCCTATTATTAATAATCCATTTATAAATCTAATTGACATTCATATTAAGCACATAATATATTTCATTTCCATATTAAGGAAGCGGAACTTCATAATTGAAATACATTAGAGTACATGATATAGCTTCAGCACTCAGCTACCCCATTACACAACTTCACCAGGACCAAGTTTCACATGCAACATCTATAACCTTTCGAAATTAGCATCATAGACGGAATATAGACAGATGCATCTCATCTGGAAAACTGCTAAAGCGAAAGGAGAATATTGATCCTTCATTCATGTTGATGGTCTTTGCAACTTTAGGCAAGTGCCTGTGGATGATTGACCGTCCATCCTTCGTCCTCTTCAGAAACACTTCAATATTGAACCATGGGTGTTGTATGAAAACCTTCCTCGCCTCCTGACCATAGAGGTGGTTTGAGAGGTAATCATCAGTGAACTGCTTTGGAAAGGCCTGGAAACAAGGATGTGCATAAATATCTCTATATTGGAAATGGGGCAATTAAAGGAATAAAAAAGGCAAGGTATAATAGTTAGTACCATCTTGTAGTGAACTGATGTCTCCTTCATTGTGCAGACAAAGATCTTGTTGTTTTTTGTCGCTAATTTCATTATCCTAACAATCTTTCTGAGTTTCTTGACTTGATTGATTTTCATGGACAACTCATTTCCCCATATGCAAAAAGGGTCGAATAGTGGGTCAAAACCTCTGACAGCAGGACCTACATGTGCAAGACCAAATTTTTAAAAACCTAAATATTAGAATGGTTCCTGCAATTGCATAATAATGTGCTATTAGACAATGGACCATGCACATGCAGTTAAGTAAACACCACAACAAATGAACCAAACGTTAACTGAGCACCACATTGCACAATATAACATACTCCTAATAGAAGATCAGATAGTTAACCAAACCAAGCATGCTTAACAACTTGGAAATATAGCAATTGTATTTGTTTGCCATGTGTTTAGTACAGCCAAATTCAATTTATTTCTCACATGGTATAGAATAACAGAATGCAGCCACAACAATTGAACATCGAATTGCAGAATTGAACCATGCAGTTAAGTAAACACCACAACAAATGAACCAAAATGTTAACTGAGCACCACATTGCACAATATAACATACTCCTAATAGAAGATCAGACAGTTAACCAAATCAAGCATGCTTATCAACTTGGAAATATAGCAATAGTATTTGTTTCTCATGTATTTAGTACAGCCAAATTCGATTTCTCACATGGTATACAATAACAGAATGCAGCCACAAAAATTGAACATCGCATTGCAGAATTGAACCATCCAGTGAAGTAAACACCACAACAAATGAACCAAATTTTAACTGAGCACCACATTGCACAATATAACATACTCCTAATAGAAGATCAGATAGTTAACCAAACCAAGCATGCTTAACAACTTGGAAATATAGCAATTGTATTTGTTTCTCATGTATTTAGTACATCCAAATTCAATTTATTTCTCACATGGTATACAATAACAGAATGCACCCACAACAATTGAATATCGCATTGCAGAATTGAACCAAACAGTTAACTATACACCACAACAAATGAACCAAATGTTAACTGAGCACCACATTGCAATATAACATACTCCTGATAGAAGATCGGAAATTAACCAAACCAAGCATGCTTGACAACTTGGAAAATTGCACCTTGAAGAATCGAACATCACGTTTGCAGAATTGAACCAAACAGTTAACTGAACACCACATTGCACAACATATAGAACATATACTCTAGAGCAGAAGATTGCATGGTAAAAGTAGATAGCATAATTTACTAGAATTTGTTAAGGAAAGGCAGTAGCTAGCAAACTGAACATGGGTCCTTATAGTGAGCTAATAAGACAAGCTACTCCTCATTGTCGGAGATATCGATGATGATTGGTCCTTGGACATGGAAGAGGGCGAGGCCTCCACTTCGTGGGTGCCCTCGTCATAGTGGTGAGTTGCCTGAGCCGCTCCGGGCACCAACCTGCTGGCTCTCGAGATGAGGTAAGCACGTGCACGCTGAGAAAACACCTCATAGTCTTCGTCGAAGGCACCGACGGTGGCCTCGAGAAAATGCCATGAACTGTCGTTTAAAGCAGCCAACCGCATCGCGGCGTCGATGCGCGAGGCGTCGACGGTGGCCTCGATGGCGAGGTGCTCCTCCAAGATCTGGGGGTCGGCACGAATAACAGCCATCGTGACCTCATCCGCGCGTGCAGCCGTGATTTGCTTCTCTGCTGCCAAATGCTCCTTGAGATCCTGGCTATACTGCGTGCACCATGGCTTAGGGCGGCGCTTATTTGGTGGAGGGGTCAGTGATTTGGGTGGAAGGTGTCGCGCTCGCGCTGGTGGTCGGGGCATGTGGGATGTGGAAGGAGGAGGAGGATGGGGGTCGCGTGTGGATTACCTGCCTGGATAGGCGAGGCCGAGCAGCATGAAGGAGGGTCGCCGGCGAGGAGGCGGCGCTGCAAGCAAGGAGTGAAGGTTTCAACTTGGAAAGGAAGGCGGAAACAGGGGAAATGTTGCTTTTGGTAAGGGGGAGGGGGCGGGGAGGTACATATTTCCGCAGAAGCCGAAAATTTGGAATCGTTTCAGCGAAAAAACTGGCGCGCAAAGTGTCATCAGACACGGTACCTTATTCAGAACTGTGTACGATATGTGAACATCACAAACGATTCAGATAGCTTAAACCGTGTGTGATGAGTATGAACGTCAAAAAATTTGGTTCGAATTTCCATGGTAACAGTGGTCAGCCACGTCATTGCATAATTTGGGTACACAAAGGAGACTACAGCACACCCACACTTCTTAATCGAGCACGCTCAGCAATTAAACATAGCTAGCTGACCTAAACATTACTCTAAAAAATTAAAGACCGACGCTCTTAATTAAACAAAACAAAGAGTACTACTACGGCTGGTGCTCGTCGATCTCCCCCGCCGCCTCCATGTCCAGCTCGCACCCGACGGTCTCCAGGGAAGGTGCTCCATGGCATCCACCGCACCATACTCGGCAAGCATCTCACCATCCGCGTCCGCCATCCCTTTGGACAAGGCCGCCACAAGCTAGGCGTGGGCGGCCGTGATATGGGCTTGGACGGGCTCCATCGTCGCAAGGTATGCGGCGGAGGAACGGACGGCTGCTCGAATGCTGTCGGCGATTGCCAGCTCTTCGGCCGTGGGTTGCCGACCATTGTCGGAGGAGCTTTGTTCGATTTGTGCGGTGACCGCCAGGAGCAGGGCGTGGGCGGCCTCGACATGGTCGTTGGCGGCCTCCATCAGGGCTAAGGCCGCAGCTGTGGAACGGACAGCTGTTGTGCCGCTCTCGCCAGTTGTTATCCCCGAGCCAGATGTTGCTGCCGCCACCTGAGAAGCAACAGCTGCCGTTTGCGCTGCCATGGCCGCCCGGTCGCAGATTGCGGCCGCGCTCATGCACCTTGTTAGCACACGCATGGCGGTTGCGGCCGCGCTCTTGCCGGAGTGGGCTACCGAAGTTGCCCTCATGACGTGGGTCCACGTGCCCATCTTTCACCTGCAACGATTGAATAGTGAAATGATATTTGGGGAGCGAGCTAGTGTGCTTGAGGCGCTGGCTGTGGACTGTAACTGACGCACCTTCTCGCGTAAGCCATAGGCGTACTATACACCGACGATGCTCCAGGATATTTTGTGCTGCATCTCACACGGTTGGTGATAATAAACTGTGTGTGATCTACTTGATTTTTCATCTTGATTTTAATTACATAATGGGTTCACAGCGACAATGGATGGTGTTTAGATTGCTATACCTTTTATCTGCAGTGAACATGCAATTATATGTGTGTCATAAAACAATGTGACTTAACTGAGTTTTCAATGCATTCATGTGCATAATTAAAATTTGAACTACATGCACATGCTCTAATGCATATAAATTGGTTGAAAATTCAAATCTATGTCCTTGGTTGCATGCTTAGGTCCCATGCAACAAATGGGAATGAATGTCAAACACCCTCCCATGGTTACTCGGTGGCAAACATTGAGATACCTGGTTTTTAAATTCTAGTAAATCCAAAGCTCGTCTAAAATTCATGAAACTTGGCATGCTATCATGGAGAGGCATCAACATGTCATGGTAAATTTTTTGTCCTATTTGGGGATATGCTTCTCACAAACCAGAGCTTCTCACAACAAGCCTGATGGTTTCGGCAGGGAACGTCCCACCTTTGGGGACAAAATAATATCCATTGCCTCTTATTGCTTTCAGAAATTTTCACGTGTCAACATAGAACAACAGGAGTGTTGTGTCAAATTTTGGGATTTTTCGGGGTTCGTTTGGACATTTTTATGCATTAACTGAGTTTTCAATGCATTCATGTGCATAATTCAAATTTGAACTACATGCACATGATCTAATGCATATAAATTGGTAAAGAATTCAAATATGTGTCCTCGGTTGCATGCTTAGGTCCCATGCAAGAAATGGGAATGAATGTCAAACACCCTGCCATGGTTACTCGGCTGCAAACATTGAGATACCTGGTTTTTGAATTCTAGTAAATCTAAAGCTCGTCTGAAATTCATGAAACTTGGCATGCTATCTTGGAGCGGCATCAACATGCCGTGGTAAATTTTTTGTCCCATTTGAGGCAGGTTTGGGGATATGCTTCTCCCAAACCAGAGCTTCTCACAACAAGCCTGATGGTTTCGGTAGGGAACGTCCCACCTTTGGGGACGAAACGATATCCATTGCCTCTTATTGCTTTCAAAATTTTCTCATGTCAACATAGAACAACAGGAGTGTTGTGTCAATTTTTGGGATTTTTCGGGGTTCGTTTGGACATTTTTATGCGTTAACTGAGTTTTCAATGCATTTATGTGCATAATTCAAATTTGAACTACATGCACATGCTCTAGTGCATATAAATTGGTTGAAAAATCAAATATGTGTCCTTGGTTGCATGCTTAGGTCCCATGCAAGAAATGGGAATGAATGTCAAACACCCACTACTAGGAAAAGGGCTATAGCTGATATGGACATTAATGGCGCAACATGTATGTGGTGCACCACTGCTATATAGCAGTGGCGCACCAAATACAGGTGCGCCATTATTGACATATTACTAATGGCGCACCTGGTGTGTGGTGCGCCATTAGTTGTTTTGAAAAAAAATAAAAAAATGTTAGCAGTGACGCACCAGGGGATAGTGCGCCATTACTAGTTGTCATAGTAATGGCGCACCACACACCAGGTGCGCCATTAGTAACCCTGGTGCTAAATGCACACCCCCCCTCGTGGACCGCCTTTTCAGTTTTTAAAAAAATAAAAGAAAATGATGGAAACATCAAAAAAATAAAAGAAAATAAGTTTCCCATGTGATATGTGGTCTAGTTGTTGGGAAAATTTACAAATATGAATTTCGACTTTATTTGCAAAATCTCTCTGCAATTTAGTAAAATGGGCATAACTTTTGCATACAAACTCGGATTAAAAAGTTTTTTATATGAAAAATCATCTACTCGGAAAGTTACATACAAATTGAATCGAGGGAATCCAGTTCAACATCTTCAAAATCCCCAAAAACCTAACAGAACGAAAGATACGGGGCTTTTAAGATCTAGAGGGGGGAAGCTTGAAATATTTTTTCAAAATTTCATCACACTCATGAACATGAACAAAGTCCTAGACATCAACAAGGTTTAATAGGATTGATATGATAGATATATCAACAAGTGCCTGTGAAGTGAGCTGGTGCTGGGGTTGGATAGAACTGCGAAGTTAAGCGTGCTCGGGCTGGAGTAGTGTGAGGATGGGTGACCTTCCAGGAAGTTTGACCACGGAGTGCGATTTGACTTGAGATTAAGCATATTGACCTGAGATTAAGATATAGTGACCCGAGATTAAGAAAAAAACGAAAAAATGAAATTTTTTTAAAAAATTCAGAATTTTTTTTTGAAAAAAAATTGTTAGTAATGGCGCACTTCTATGTGGTGCGCCATTACTAAGTCAGATAGTAATGGCGCACCAGATAGGCATAGTAATGGCGCACTATAGGCATGATAAGAGTGGCGCACCTATAGTATGCCATTAATGGCAAAAACAGGTGCGCCACTAATTAGCCTTTTCCTAGTAGTGACCCTGCCACCGTCACTCGGCCGCAAACATTGAGATACCTGGTTTTTAAATTTTAGTAAATCCAAAGCTCGTCCGAAATTCATGAAACTTGGCATGCTATCATGGAGCGGCATCAACATGCCGTGGTAAATTTTTTGCCCCATTTGGGGCAGGTTTGGGGATATGCTTCTCACAAACCAGAGCTTCTCACAAAAAGCCTGCACTACAAAAGAAATACACTTCCGTGATGATACGTGTTTGTCACAGTAGGTCATGTTTTTTGTCATGCATGTACATCCATGACGATTTTATGACAGAATCAAGATAGTCATACCTGTGCTGTCGTAGAAGTGTTCCATGACATTACCAAAATTATCATCATGGAAGTGTCCACTTCCATGACGATAAATCACGCGTCATAGAAGTGCTTTCGTCAAGGGTGACCGACACGTGGCATCCACCGTAACGGCTCGCCGTTAAGCTATCGGGTCCGGTTTTAGATCTGATAACCCATTAACAGCCCCGACCAATGGGGATTTTCCACGTGTAAATCATCATTGGCTGGAGGAAACATGTGTCGGCTCACCTTTGGGACAGATGTCATCCACTCATTGGACTGAAGGCGCCTATGATACATCGACACATGGCATGGCCCAACAGAGGCCCATTCCTATGAAAAGGCCGGCCCGTTTGACTTGGTCAAAAGGTGGCGGGCCGGCCCACGGAAAGCCTGTTAATGGCTTGTTCGCATATAGCTCATTTACAGCCCGCTAACCTAGGGCCCGTTGCGACCTATCCGAATTAGGCCCAGTAGCGTCATCTCAGCCGTCCAATATGATTCCAGCCCGTTTTAACTTCCGGCCCATGTATGGCCCATGACATCTTTCGGCCCATATGAGGCCCTTTGTAACTTTTGGCCAATTAACGGCCCGTGGTGAAACTGGCCCGTAATGAACAGTGTATCACTTTATACCCATTAACGGCCCGTTATTCCATTGAGCCGTTTCCAGCCCATGTTATCTTTCGGCCTTCTCAGAGTCAATATATTTTTGGGCTCATTTCCAGCATTCGGTTACTTACGGCCCGTTACTGTCATTTTTTGCTTGTGGGCCAAATTCAGCCCGTGGTTACAGTCGGCTCGTTTGTTGCCCGTTAATATGTTGGGCCGTTTTTATAGCGTTCTCAAATACGGCCGATTAACGACGGCCCGTTATGGTTGGCCCATAAACGGACGATTCCAATTCTAGCCCATTTACGGGCATATTGCGGTCTATTATTGGCCCATGTTTGGCCAGTCCATCATACGGCCCGTAGAAGGCCCATTGATGATACAGCCCGTAGAAGGCCCATTGTGTCTACGGCCCGTAGAAGGCCCATTGTTTCTACGCCCCGTAGAAGGCCCATTGTTTCTACGGCCCGTAGAAGGCCCACTCTGTCTACGGCCCGTAGGAGGCCTATGGTAACTCAGTAAATATGTAGCCCATGGTTATTGTGGCCTAGTTTTAAAAAATAGCTTATTGCGGCCACAAGCAAACCACGGAAAAAGAACTGCACTGACTACTAGCAAACAAATAAACAAGACAACAAGGAAATAAATAAGCAAGCAACTTACGCTAGGCTATCACGGCTATTACACATATTACATCCACTGGGCATCAAAGTTCGCCACCAGTGCAAATATAGGGAACAAAGCAGCATATCATATACACTGGTTGTCAAAGTTGGCGACCAGTGCAAATAAACGCCGAAGCAAAACAAGTCCAGAACTGAAACCACTTCAGAAGAGCTCTAGAAACAATATACTCGCTACCAATAATGCTGGCAAGATGCTTAGCAAGCTTATTAACTTTCTCTTGTTTGGCGCTTAAATCCTCCAGCACTTGCTGTTGCTTCAGAAAGTATGCATCTGAATTCTGCAGGGACTTCCTCAGTCCTTCGGCTTCCTGTCGCATAACATCTGATCAAATGTCTTTCAACTTGAAGTTGAGACTCAAGAAGCCGAACTGATTCAAGAAGCGAGTTCGAAGAGCTGGTGCCAGCAGTAGTAGCCAGTAACTCGAATGCTACATCAAGACAGGACTTTGGTGTTGTTTCAGTGTCTTCAATATAGTTTTTATCAGCTTTCTTGGAGACCCACACAGATGCCTCACTATCTTGAACCTTATCTGCATTACTTCCTTTACCATTGCATAACGGGGTACTCTTCTCCAATATTTTATCCGCGTTCTAAAAGAGAAACAAACAAACACATCACAGGTTTATCATGTTGTATATGAAACTCATTTTGGTAAACCAGTTCAGTAGTAAGGTGGACAAGATAACAACATGAAACAAACATATATCTATGTAGTATGTTCACTGTATGGTCTATATCCACTAGTACAGCAAGCTGCTAAACAAACGGTCTTTAACCCCTTTCCGCGACGGCATTTGGAACCGTCGCCAAGTGAGTGTGGGCGATAGGGGGGGTCCTTCCCACACGACCCAGAAACCGTCGGGGATATGCCCTCCTGGCACACACGCTCGGCAAAATGAGGTCGTGTGTCACTGGTGAGCACTGAAATACAGAAATACGTACAGTAGTGCTAAAAAATACAATTATACAGGCGAAATAATTTCCGGTCATAAGTACATCCCACACAGTCAGCCAGCGGTAAACGTTTTCGTTCGTATACATCCCACACAGTCGCTCCAAGGAAAACGTTTCTGTTCGCAAGAACATCACACACAATTTTCCCGGTTAAATCATTTGTGATAGCGTTTCCATTGCGCACGATATTAACAATTTTATCATTTGCGTTATTGAATTCATCACACACGGTGCCTAGAAGAAAATGTGTGTCAAGGGCTGTCCATCACACACAGTTTTTATGTGGTAAACGTTTGCGCCAGGTGGCCTAACGCAAACAGTTTTCAAGAGGATGTCGTGTGCAATTGTTCATTAATCTAACACGGTTTATTCCTAGAAACTGTGTGCGTTATTGAATGCATCGCACACGGTTTTTTCTCAATAACCGTTTGCAATAGAAAAACCCAATTAGCAGGCTAATTATCTGATTATTCATAATCCATTTATTAATCTAATTGACATTTCATATTAAGCACACAATATATTTCATTTTCATAATTGAAATACATCAGAGTACAACATCACACTAGTAGAAAAAGGGTCAAATGTCAAGCACATTAGTGCCGGTTTGCTTTTGAGCCGGCACTAATGTGTGCATTAGTGCCGGTTCCAACGGCTAGCCAGCCGCTTTCATTAGTACCGGTTCGTGGCCGACCTTTAGCACCGGTTTGTGCCACGGACCGGTACTAAAGTGAGTGGTGGCAGAATGTTGTCAGTCCGGGGCCCGTCCAGCACCTTTAGTGCCGGTTCATGGCACGAACCGGTGCTAAAGGTCGTCCTACATAAGCCCTTCGTCCACCCGAGCTCGCTCTGTTCTTCCCCTTTCCCCTCTCCTCTCTGTTCTTCCCCTCTTCCTCTCGAGCTCATCACACATTTTGCCCAAAATTTGTCAAGATTTGAAGGCCCCCATCCATTCAAATGATCACAAAGGTTAGCAACTTTGTCCTTTCATCTCTCATTGCTATATTAGCTCTTGCAATGCTTTGTATAGTGATTAATTTATGAGTTTAGTAATTTGGTAGAAAATATATGTGCTAGTATTTGATTTATATGCAATTTGTGGTCAAAACTAACACTTAGTTTGCATATGTAGGTGTGGTTTACTTAGTGCCTTCTAAATCTCTGTCGTAACCACAGTCGATCGCCTGCACCGTTCCGTCACCGGCACCACCTTGTGGTGAGCCTCTTGTTCATGAATGTTTTACATTACCAAATTGATGTTTGTGTGATTTGGATATATAGTTACTCGTATAATTATCTTACCCGTACATTGTTTGTTATACATAGATCCATGGTTTTGATATCCGTCCCCGTCGGCCCTCGTCCTTGTTATGATTCGGATGTGGTATATTCTCTTTTAAAACTAGTTGTTGCATTTCGTGTTTATGACAAATTATGCCCATCAAGTTGACATAGATATTTTTGTCTAGGAGGTTTGTGAACCGGAAATTCCAACCGACCCTATCGTCGAGAGGTTGAATTTAGTTGAAAGAGAAAACGAGTATTTGAAAGAAAAATTGAAAAGAACTGAGGGGGAGAAGATGGAATTGGAGTTGCATGTTGCCGATGTCGTCGATGATCACAAGATCAAGATGGAGAAAATGCGCTTGAAGATTAGAAAGATTAGAAAATATGCCATTGATAGTGATGCTTGGTATCATTATGCTGTTGGATCAATTGTTACCTTAGTTGCGATCTTGATCGCATTTGTTGTTGCATTTAAATTCTTTAGTTAGAGAGTTTTTTGTTTGTTGCATTTAAGTCTTGTATGAACTTTATGTATGAACTTGTATTAATTTGGTCTATTCGGTGTTGTGTAATGAAGATGAGCCGACAATGGATGTACGATGACCGATCCTCTCCCGAGTTCATCAATTGCGTGCAAACTTTTCTGCTTGCGGCTGAGGCAAACAAGCGGGCGGATGGTTTTATGCCTTGTCCATGTTTAGTCTGTAAGAATGATCATAATTACTCTACGTCAAGAACCATTCACGTCCACCTGTTTAAGTCCGGTTTCATGCCCCACTATAATGTTTGGACCAAGCACGGAGAAAGAGGGGTTATGATGGAAGACAATGAAGAAGAAGAGGACGACGACAGCTATCCTAGCCATGGGTTCCCTGAATACGATGATACAACAATGGGGGAAGAAACTGAGCTGGCAATGCGGGAAGAAGCTGAAGAAGAGGCATCAGATGAGCCCGCTGATTATCTAGGTCGGGCCATTGCCGATGCAAAGAGAAACCGCGCAAGTGATTTGGAGAAGAAGAAGTTGCAGCGCATGTTAGAGGATCACAAGAAATTTTTGTACCCGAATTGCGAAGCTGACAAGAAAAAGTTGGGCACCACACTGGAATTGCTGCAATGGAAGGCAGAGAATGGTGTATCTGACAAGGGATTTGGAATGTTGCTGGTAATGATAAAGAATATGCTTCCAAAGGACAACGAATTGCCCGAGAGTATGTACGAAGCAAAGAAGGTTGTATGCCCTCTAGGGTTAGAGGTGCAGAAGATACATGCATGCCCTAATGACTGCATCCTCTACCGCGGTGAGTACGAGGATTTGAACGCTTGCCCGGTATGCGGTGCATTGCGCTATAAGATCAGGCGCGATGACCCTGGTGATGTCGAGGGCGAGCGCCCCAGGAAGAAGATTCCTGCCAAGGTGATGTGGTATGCTCCTATAATACCACGGTTGAAACGTTTGTTCCAAAACAAAGAGCCTGCCAAGGCGATGCGATGGCACAGAGAAGACCGTAAGAAAGACGGAAAGTTGAGAGTACCCGCTGACGGGTCGCAGTGGAGAAAAATTGAGAGAAAGTATGGGAAGGAGTTTGCAGATGACGCAAGGAACGTATGGTTTGGTCTAAGCGCAGATGGCATTAATCCTTTTGGGGAGCAGAGCAGCAACCATAGCACCTGGCCTATGACTCTATATTTGTATAACCTTCCTCCTTGGTTGTGTATGAAGCGGAAGTTCATTGTGATGCCAGTGCTCATCCAAGGCCCTAAGCAACCCGGCAACGCGTTGATGTGTACCTAAGGCCATTAGTTGAAGAACTCTTACAGCTGTGGAATGGAACAGGTGTACGTGCGTGGGATGAGCACATGGGGGAAGAATTTGACCTAAAGGCGTTGCTGTTCGTGACCATCAATGATTGGCCTGCTCTTAGTAACCTTTCAGGACAGACAAACAAGGGATACTGCGGATGCACGCACTATTTAGATGATACCGACAGTATATATTTGGAGAATTGTAGGAAGAATGTGTACCTGGGACATCGTCGATTTCTTCCGAGCAGGCATCCCGTAAGAAAGAAAGGCAAGCATTTCAAAGGTGAGGCGGATCACCGGACGAAGCCTCGGCACCGTACTGGTGCTGATGTACATGACATGGTCAAGGATTTGAAGGTAATCTTTGGAAAGGGTCCTGGCGGACAACCTGTTCCAAAGGACGCTGACGGACGCGCACCCATGTGGAAGAAGAAATCTATATTCTGGGACCTGCCCTATTGGAAAGACCTAGAGGTCCGCTCCGCAATCGACGTGATGCACGTGATGAAGAATCTTTGCGTGGCCCTGCTTGGCTTCTTGGGCGTGTATGGGAAGACAAAAGATACACCTGAGCACGGGAGGACCAGCAGCGTATGCATGAAAAGAGGGCATACATCAGGGGCATGCCAGCTACGCTCTTACCAAAGAAGAGAAGGAAATCTTCTTTGAATGCCTGCTCTGTATTAAGGTACCGTCTGGCTTCTCGTCGAATATAAAGGGAATAATAAACATGGCAGAGAAAAAGTTCCAGAACCTAAAGTCTCATGACTGCCACGTGATTATGACGCAACTGCTTCTGGTTGCATTGAGGGGGCTTCTACCGGATAACGTTCGATTAGCCATTGTGAAGCTATGTGCATTCCTCAATGCAATCTCTCAGAAGGTAATCGATCCAGAAATCATACCAAGGTTAGAGAATGATTTGGTGCAATGTCTTGTCAATTTCGAGTTGGTGTTCCCACCATCTTTCTTCAACATCATGACGCACGTCCTAGTTCACCTATGCGAAGAGATTAGCGCTTTGGGTCCTGTATTTCTACACAATATGTTCCCCTTTGAGAGGTTCATGGGAGTCTTAAAGAAATATGTTCATAACCGTGCTAGGCCAGAAGGAAGCATCTCCAAGGGCCATGAAAATGAGGAGGTCATTGAGTTTTGTATTGACTTTATTCCTGATCTTAAGCCGATTGGTGTTCCTGAATCGCGGCATAAGGGCAGACTGGATGGAAAAGGCACGCTAGGAGGGAATCAAAAAATATGTATGGATGGACATTCTCTCACTGAAGCACACTACACAGTTATACAGAATTCCGCCTTGGTGGCTCCGTATATGGACGAACACAAGAATTTTCTACGCTCCAAACACCCGGAGCGGTCTGATGACTGGATTACATGTGAAAAAACCAGGAGTTTCGCCGGCTGGTTGCAGACACGTACCAGGCATGACGCCTCTATTGAAGATGACCTGTACTCGCTGTCCCAGTTACCATCTTCGAATACAATGACTTTCAAAGGGTACGAGATAAATGGTAATACATTTTACACGATCGCCCAAGATAAGAAGAGCACCAACCAAAACAGTGGTGTCCCCTTTGATGCAACAACCAAGACGGGAAAGGAAACATATTATGGTTACATAGAGGAGATATGGGAACTTGACTATGGACGTGATTTGAAGGTCCCTTTGTTTCAGTGCAAATGGGTCAATATGACACGATATGGGGTAACGGAAGACCCGTAGTATGCAATGACAACAGTGGATCTCAACAATCTTGCGTATGCAGAGGAACCATTCGCCCTAGCTAATGATGTGGCACAGGTTTTCTATGTGAAGGATATGTCTACCAAGCCGAGAAAAAGAAAAGATAAGGAAGCGAATGCATCATACGATGAGCCAAAGCGCCACATAGTTCTTTCTGGGAAGAGAAACATCGTGGGAGTGGATGACAAGACAGACATGTCAGAAGATTATGAAAAGTTTGATGAAATTGCTCCATTCACAGTGAATATTGACCCGAGCATCCAGTTAAATGATGAAGATTTTCCATGGCTACGGCGCAAAGGGACATACGCGAAGAAAAAGTTTCACACCCAAAGATCTGGGATGTGATCGGCTTCACTATCATCACTTTCTTCCGTGTTTCACACCCAGGAGGGAATCTCCGTAATAGTTAGGGTAGTTATGTGTTTTGGCATTTGAAACGCGAATAAATTTTATGTGCAAACAAATTCTTTCATGCATTTACTGATTTTTTCAGCTAAATGACCCTGAAATTGAAAAGCATTTCAAATGAACTCAGAAAAGGTTGAAAGTTGGCATGGTATCATAATTTCACCCACATAGCATGTGCAAAAAGTAGAGAGGGTTACCGCAAAAACTGGATGCACTTCGTGTATAAAATGGACAATCTCTTTCGAAGTATCAGGGTTTCGGACGAAAACTCATGCGTTACAAAGGGATTTCATTTTTTAAATAACCTAAGCATTACCAAATTGAATATAACGATAAAACACACTAATAAACATAAGAAAATAGAATCACTGAAAATCTATTTTCAAAGTCAAGTTATTCACAAACTAGTGATTCACACAAATTTCAAATAATTCAAAATGTAAACTATTCAAATTTGTAAACTACCGGCACTAACAGAAAGTTTGTAATTTTTTGTACCTAAAGCAAAAATATTCCCAAAGAAACTCAAAATACAGCAAAACACAACTCAAAAATAAATAACCAAAAATAAAGAAAGCAAAAAAATAAGAAAATAAAAAAGCCCACCTACTGGGCCAGAGCGGCCTGCATACGACTAGAAACCCAACCTGTAGTTGGGCCAGGATGCAGGCCCGCAAGCCCAGTAGGCCCACAGGCAGAGTAGGAGAGGTAGGCCCAGAAGGCCTGCTATTGAGAGGAGCTCAATGCAGTGCCCGCGTCCGGGCTTATAAACTGGTCCTGGCGCTCCTCAACTAGCGAGGTGGGACTAAACTTCTACGCCCCTCGCTTGGCAGCGCACACCCTTTAGTACCACCCTTTAGTACCGGTTGGTGCCACCACCCGGTACTAAAGGTGGGTGCTTCCCGTCGCTTGGCCTGGCCAAAATCGACCTTTAGTACCGGTTGGTGGCTCCAACCGGTACTAAAGGACCATCCTATATAAGAAACACTTACGAAAATTTCGTCAGTTTCCTCCCACTTCTCTCTGCTTCATCGCCGCCGCCCCATCCCGCGCCGTCGCCGCCGCCTTCGCGCCGTCCCCTTCGACTCCGCGCCGCCCCCGTCCTCGTCGCGCCGTCCGCGTCGCCGGCCCGTCCCCATCCCCGCACCGGCCCGCGTCCCCGTCCTCGCTCCGGCCCGCGTCGCCGTCGCCTCGACCTCGCCCGCGCTGTGAGCCACTGTCCCCCCTCTCCTCTCCTTCCAATCAAAGCTGCCGTGCGCGCCGCCGGCGCCGTCGCCTTGGCTCGCCGTCGCCATCGCCTACACACACAACACATACACACACACCATACACACACATACACAATTTTTGTTCTCGCTTTAGTTTTTAGTTTGTCTATTTTTAGTTTTTAGTTTTTCTGTTATTAGTTATTAGTTATTAGTTTTTTCAGTTTTTTCTGTATTAATGTTATAGAAATGTTAGTTATATAGAAAGGTTAGTTATATATAGAAATGTTAGTTTTTTCTGTATTAATGTTATAGAAATGTTTGTTATATAGAAATGTTAAAGAAAAATTAGTTATACAATTTTAGTTATAGAAATGTTAGAAATGTTAGTTTTAGATATGGTCGATGTTTTTTAGTTTATTATATTTTTAGTTATAAAATTTAGAATTTGCATATAAGAAATCACAATCCAATCATTTAAAAAATGGTACTTTACTTTTGCGGCATATAGTATTTGTTGTCGACGATGCCCGGGCCGCATCCTCGCTGTCGACCCGTTCGCGACGACGTCCTGCTTCAGAGGACCCATGTCCGGGATTGGGCTCCGCCGGGCTGGCACTGGGAGGTGCTACCTGGAGGGGCGCGACGCTTGGTGAGGAACCCGGCCTCGGGTCCCGTCGTCGACCCTGATCTCCTTTGGTGGCGTTCGCGTGGGCCACATTCGGTGCAGAGGGAGCCGGCCCCGCCGGAGGTGGTGCGTCGTCGTGTCAGGGAGGAGGACGAGCACGTCCATCGCTACATGGCTGCTATGGACGTCAGGTTCTCCAATACCTGGCAGGTTCTTTGGGCAGATGACCGGAGATATGATCCTGTGATGGTTCCTTGTCTTTGGGTGTCCACCGCCCGCGCCCCAGGAACCGCGAGTGGCCTAGATTCTTCTATAGTATTCGATCTTTATTAGCTACCTAGCCAGTGATGTATTCGAGATTATATATTATTTGAGATGATGTATTCGAGATTATATATTATTCGAGACGATGTATTCGAGATTATATATTATTCAAGACGATGTATTCGAGATTATATATTATTCGAGACGATGCATATTATGTACTATATGATTCAGTTTTTCCTTATTGATTGCATCCATGCATTGTAATTTGAATACTAAATTGTTTTATATTTCTTCTATATTAGTTAAATAAAAGCTATGGCGGCCAATACCGGCAGAGAGGGAGAAGAGGCCCTGTTCAAGATCAAACGCAGCCCTAGCAGGCCAGATGATCTGAATGAAGCAAATGACGGATCCCAATATCTGAACAATACCGGGGAGGGTGATGATAAGATATTCGATCTCGACGACCGAGCTGATGAAGTCATGAACTATGATTATGATTATGATGACGCAGACAATGATTATGATGACGAATACAATGTTGATCTTGAAATAACAAAGACTACCGCGAGGTATATTTATATAAGCACGCATCTAGTGATCATCACATGTTTTTTTATTTGAAGATATATTAACGAATCGATCTTTCTTCTTTCAGCCCTCCGGTTGAGCAAATCTGCTTCTACAGAAAGCAGGACAAAGCGCGGCCCGAGAAAAAAGTTGAAGGAGGGTGTAAAGTACAACATCGATTCCATCAAAGCTAGTGGCTAACCCCTCACGCCTAAGAACATTGCGAGCAAGCTCATTCGTCAGTGCGGAGTTCTTGTGAAGGACCAACTCCCGATCTCCATTCAAGAATGGAAAGAGCCAAAAACTAAACGCCCAGATGTTACTTGGGTCGACGACAGAGCAAAACAAAAGCTTTGGGAATCTCTGATGGAACATTTCACCCTACCAGATTATTTCACTGATGCAGATGTGCAGAAACTCAAGGACGCTGCTCTTAAGAAGATGGCAATTGCATTCAACACCCACAAGAAAACTGTATGGGCCAACTACCTCGCTGCAGAAAGGAAGACTCCAGAATTCAAGGGAACACTGCAGAAGCAAAGAGAACACTGGCCCGCTTTCGTGAAATTCAAGGAATCAGAATTATCTAAGGAACGGTCGAGAAAAAACAAGGCCAATGCCGCAAAAAAGACACAGTTCCATAGGCTGGGTCCAGGTGGCTACGCGGTGGCAATGCCTAAGTGGGATAAGTCTGAGCAAGAGATGGAGGATGCAGGGTTCACTCTGGTTACTAGGAGCTGGCTCCCCAGGTGCAAAACTTGGTTCTATGCGCATGGGGGGCGTTGGACCCGAAGACAGGCCTGGTTTCGAAGAAGGCAAGTCTAAAAGGAGCAGAACAAAAGTTACTTGACACAATAGAAGATGCTCGAAAGGGGGTGTTCACGCCCAACAGAGAGAACGACGAGCTTACGCGCGCCCTGGGAAATCCTGAACACCCGGGAAGAACACGAGGCAAGGGCGTTATTCCCTGGTATGAGGGCTTTTCGGAATGGAACGACGACTACAGGACCCGTGCAAGAAAGAAGATGGAGGAGGAGAAGAAGAGGAAGCTGGAGGAGGATCAGAGGAAGTAGGACGCGGAACGCCTTCAAGGCCTAGAAGCAAGGCACGCGGACTTGGCACTCAAATTCCAGCAGCAGCAGCAGCAGATCGACTCACTTAGCCAGGAAAGGGGGTCTCAACAACGGCAGCAGCAAGCGGATGATCATCCAGCATTGGATATCACCGTCCCATCCATGCCGAGAAGCAGCGTTGGTTCTGCCCCGGGCGACGCACTGCTGGATACAGACCCTGTGGATGACATCATAGAGAACACTAACTGTGAGCTACACTTCAAAATGAAGAACATATCCATGAAGGTGGCGAATGCCGTTGCTTTTACAATTACCCCCGAAGCAACCTTCCATTGCGCCCCGATTCCAGCGGGCTATGCTCGTGTCTTGATTGATGAGGTGGTGGGCCCATATTCGGGGCTAGAGCTTGACATTCCTGGAGGTGACGACGAGCAAACACTGGGAGAGGCCATACATCGTATCATCCTATGGAAAAAGGATTGCATCATCTTTCGAAGTCCGCCGACACCGCGTCTGCCGGCTCCTCCTTGAAGTCCGCCACCGTGTCAGCAGACTCCCGCTCCTCCAAGTCCACGAACGCGTGATCAGACTCCTGCTTCAAGTCCGGCACAGCGTCAGGCCACTCCTCCTGTTTCAAGTCTGACACCGCGTCAGGCCACACCTCCTGCTTCAAGTCCGGCACAGCGTCAGGCCACACCTCCTGCTTCAAGTCTGACACCGTGTCAGGCCACACCTCCTGCTTCAAGTCCGGCATAGCGTCAGGCCACTCCTCCTGCTCCAACTAAGCCAGGTCAGCCGTCTCCGCCGCCTAAGCAATCGCAGAAGAGACACGCCGCAACTATGGTGCATAGCGGTACGAGTCGAGGTAGTACAGAAAGTATAGGCGGAGACATGCGATATAAATATGGTCCAAGCAGCCTCGCTCCTCTTCCTCAGAGGCCTTATGACATGACCGAGGAGCAAAACGATGCAATAGTGTTGGCCGAAGTGGACGCTCATTTTCGACCAAAACCGGCAACGCCGCCGATGGAGAAAGTGCCTGAGGAAAAGATTGACCACTTCATTCGTATGGCTAGACCACCAGCTCCCAAGCCTGTTGACTCAGACTATGAGCACCAAATCAGGAAGGCACATCGAGAACGACTACAGAAAGAAGCAAGCTCGAGCTCGAGCCAACAAGCAGCTGTCAAAAAATGCGGGAAAACCGTTCCCCAGCTGGGAGAACAGATGGCGCAATCGACCCCCCCCCCCCCGCGTGTTGTGCCAACAACACATGAGAGTACGCGCGCCCAATATTATTGTGGGCAAACCGTTTACGTTCCCGAGCTGGGCGATGTGGTAATAACCGAGGAGCATATAATGCAGGCTGAAATGCTCAAGATCACTGTTGGACAACTCCTCGATATCGAGCCCATGCCTCCGCTTTGAGAGGAGGAAATAAAACGGAAATATGTCCACGGCGAACCTTTGGTCGAGCCCGAGGAGGTCAAGAACCTCCCAACGAGAATGTATGAATTGCATGATTGGTACATGAAAATTACCAAGATTTCCAATCAAGAGTCCCTCATGGTGCAAGTCGAGGAAGATCATTACTTCCATAAGAAAGCTCTGGTCGTTGAGTATTTAGAACTATTTCAGTTATTCAATCAAGATGCACTCGACAAATCTATCGTCAGTTGCTATTGTCTGTAAGTGATTTCTTTCTGTAATTTAAGTCTCAAGCTAGCTCTAGTGCTCATTGATTGATCATTAATTACCTGTAATTATATATCCTCACTATATATTCTTTTCTGTGGTATTATGCAGGATGAAGATGTATGAAATGAAAAAAGTTGGACGCTATGGCATTGGGTTTATTGACCCAAATACCGTTAATGAATACACATGGAAATTGGAATGGTGTAGACAAGATGTAGAGAAAAACATGGTAGAGTTCTTGAAGCGCCTCAATAGCAATGAAGATATACTACTTCCTTACAACTTCGAGTGAGTCACACTGTCTTGTACTACAACTTCTGTTTTTGCTTACTAGCTACATGTTAATAAGTGTATAGGGTTTAGGGTTATAGTTGATTAGTGTTATGCACATGCCCGCTTAATTTATACATGCAAACGTATGTGCATGCAGCTTCCACTGGATCTTGTTAGACATTAAAGTTGACGAAGGAAAAGTTGAAGTACTGGACTCAGTACTAAAAAATAGTGACTACAGCATCGTGAAGGGGATAGTCGACAGGTTATTTCAATCATTATTAACTATATCTCGGCCTATTTAGTTCATCATTTCCTGATATGAACTATTTTTAATAACTCCTTTATTAATTTTCTTTGCCGGCGGGTAGGGCTTGGGCAAAATACATCAAGGTGACTCCAGGAAAATGGCGACAAAAGCTATGTTGGTATCGACCCAAGGTAAGTAATTAAGTAGTACTAGCTAGCTAGCTACCATCTCTTTAATTCTTGTTTCAGTACCATTAATTAATTAACATGCTTGATTAATTATTATCTGATTAAATTCTATTGTCGTAAAGGCCCTGAAGCTAACGCCGGGGACTGAAGTGTGTGCATACTACGTTTGCGAGAACATTCGCATGATGGCGTCCGAATGGAGCAGATCTGATAGACAGGACTGGGTACGTTTGCCAGAACACTATTCACAAATCTTACATGATTGTCGATATCTAGTCACACAACTAATACACATGCATATTGATCTCCTTCTTAACAGTTCAAAGAGGTGCGGGACAAGCTCCTATCAGAGGAGCGCATACGAGCACTTCAAGAGGAAATAGCGGGATTTTTGCTCGACTAGATCATAGATCCCAAAGGAGAATACTATTACCCGCTACCGCCCCCATGAACCACTTGTCATCGTGCTCTGAAGGCACCAAGGCAACATGTAGGAGAAATTGTATATATATACATGTGTATGTGTGAATAATTAATGGTGGTTGTGAGACATTCGATTATATATATATGATCAGTTCTACGAGAAAATCTATTTATATATATGCATAACATGTACAATATGTCGTATCGTAAAATACCAGCAAACAAAAAAGAATTAAATGGAAAACACAAAATTAATGGAAAAATAAAAATTAAAACCAAACCCCCCCCAAACATTTAGTATCGGTTGGTGCTACCAACCGGTACTAATGGTCTACCAGCACTCGGGCCTGGCTCGTGCCACGTGGTGGCACTTTAGCGCCGGTTCGTGCCGAACCAGTACTAAAGGGGGGGGGGCCTTTAGTCTCCACTCCATAGTGCCGGTTGCAGAACCGGCACTAAAGGCCCTTACGAACCGGTGATAAAGGCATGTTCTGCACTAGTGTCATATAGCTTCAGCACTCAGCTACCCCATTACACAACTGCACCAGGACCAAGTTTCACATGCAACATCTATAACCTTTCGAAATTAGCATCATAGATGATAGATAGACAGATGTATCTCATCCGGAAAACTGATGAAGCAGAAGGCGAATATTGAGCCTTCATTGATGTTGAAGGTCTTTGTAACTTTAGGCCAGTGTTTGTGGATGATTGACCTTCCATCCTTCGTCCTCTTCAGGAACACTTCAATATTGAACCATGGGTGTTGTATGACTACCTTCCTCGCCTCCTGACCATACAGGTGGTTTGAGAGGTAATCATCAGTGAACTGCTTTGGAAAGGCCTGAAAACAAGGATGTGCATAAATATCTTCTCTATATTGGAAATGGTGCAAAGGAATAAAAAGGCAAGGTATAATAGTTAGTACCATCCTGTAGTGAACTGATGTCTTCTTCATTGTGTAGACAAAGATCTTGTTGTTTTCTGTCGCTAATTTCTTTATCCTAACAATCTTTCTGAGTTTCTTGACTTGACTGATATTCATGGACAACTCATTTCCCCATATGCAAAAAGGGTCGAACACTGGGTCAAAACCTCTCACAGCAGGACCTACATGTGCAAGACAAAATTGTTAAAAACCTAAATATTAGAATGGTTCCTGCAATTGCACAATAATGTGGTATTAGACAACGGACCATGCACGTGCTAACCTCGACTGTAAACCTCAGTGCTTCCGATTGTTTCCCTGCAACACATATAAGGTAGTTAGTCATCAGGTTAAGGGTTCGCATGCTATCAGTAAAATATGTTCATGAAAAATAAGCACATTGCAGATTCATCAGATGAATTCAAGCCACATGGAAAACCCATTTATCCAAACCAAGCATGATTAAGAACTAGGAAATATAGCACTTGCATATGTTTCTCATGTATTAAGTGCAGCCAAATTCGATTTATTCCTGACATGCACAACAATACAAAATTCTACCCATGACAATTGGACATCGCAGTGTAGAATTGAACCAAGCAGTTAACTAAACACCACAACAAATGAACTAAACATTAACTGAGCACCATATTGCGTAATATAACATACTCCTAATAGAAGATCAGATAGTTAACCAAACCAAGCATGCTTAACAACTTGGAAATATAGCAATTGTATTTGTTTCTCATGTATTTAGTACAGCCTAATTCTATTTATTCCTCACATGGTATACAATAACAGAATGCAGCCACAACAATTGAACATCGCATTGTTGAATTGAACCAAGCAGTAAACTAAACACCACAACAAATGAACCAAACATTAACTGAGCACCACATTGCACAATATAACATACTCGTAATAGAAGATCAAACAGTTAACCAAACCAAGCTTGCTTAACAACTTGGAAATATTGCACCCTGAAGAATTGAGCATCACATTTGCTGAATTGAACGAAGCAGTTAACTGAACACCACATTGCACGACATATAGAACATATACACTATAGCAGAAGATTGCATGGTAAAAGTAGATAACACAATTCACTAGAATTTGTTAAGGAAAGGAAGTAGCTAGCAAACGATGGCCTCGAGAAAACGCCATGAACTCTCGTTTAAAGCAGCCAACTGCGTCGCGGCGTGAGTACGAATGGCAGCCATCGCGACCTCATCCACGTGTGCGGCTGCGATTTGCTTCTCCGCTGCCAAATGCTCCTTGCGATCCTGGCTATACTGCGTGCACCATGGCTTAGGGCGGCGCTTATTTGGTGGAGGGGACGGTGATTTGGGTGGAAGGTGTCGCGCTCGCACCGGCGGTCAGGGCACGTGGGATGTGGAATGAGGAGGAGGATGGCGGTCGGGTGTGGATTACCTGCCTGGATAGGCAAGGCCGAGCAGCGTGAAGGAGGGTCGCCGGCGAGGAGGCAGCACTGCAAGCAAGGATTGAAGGTTTCAACTTGGAATGGAAGGCAGAAACAGGGGAAATGTGGCTTTTGGTAAGGGGGAGGGGGCGGGGAGGTAGATATTTCCGCGGAAGCCGAAAATTTGGAATCGCTTCAGCGAAAAACTGGCACGCAAAGTGTCATCAGACACGGTCCCTTATTCAGAACTGTGTACGATATGTGAACATCACAAACGATTCAGATAGCTTAACCCGTGTGTGTTGAGTTTGAATGTCAAAAATTTGCGTTCGATTTTCCCTGGTTACAGTGGTCATCCACGTCATTGCATAATTTGGGTACACAAAGGAGACTAACTTCTTAATCGAGCAAGTTCATCAATTAAACAGAGCTAGCTGACCTAAACATTAATCTAAGAAATTAAAGTCCGGCATTCTTAATTAAACAAAACAAAGAGTACTACTATGGCTGGTGCTTGTCGATCTCCGCCACCGCCTCCATGTCCAGCTCGCGCCCGACGGTCTCCTAGAGAAGGGGCTGAGGGAGTCCTGGATTAGGGGGTCCTCGGACAGCCGGACTATATACTTTGGCCGGACTGTTGGACTATGAAGATACAAGATTGAAGACTTCGTCCCGTGTCCGGATGGGACTCTCCTTTGCGTGGAAGGCAAGCTTGGCAATTCAGATATGTAGATATCCTCCCTTGTAACCGACTCTGTGTAACCCTAGCCCTTTCGGTGTCTATATAAACTGGAGGTTTTAGTCCATAGGACAACAACAATCATAATCATTGGCTAGCTTCTAGGGTTTAGCCTCTACGATCTCGTGGTAAATCAACTCTTGTAATACTCATATCATCAAGATCAATCAAGCAGGAAGTAGGGTATTACCTCCATCGAGAGGGCCCAAACCTGGGTAGACATTGTGTCCCCCGCCTCCAGTTACCATCCGCCTCAGACGCACAGTTTGGGACCCCCTACCCGAGATCCCCCGGTTTTGACACCGACAGGAGCTCCATGGCATCAATTGCACCATACTCGGCAAGCATCTCGCCATGCGCGTCCGCCATATCTTGGGCATAGGCAGCCACGAGCTGGGCGTGGGCGGCCGCGATTTGGGCTCTCGTGGGCTCCGTCGTGGCAAGGTATGCCGCGCAGGAACGGACGGCTGCTCGAACTCTCTCACCGATTGCCAACTCTTCGGCCGTGGGTTGCCGACCATTGTCAGAGAAGCTTCGTTCGATTTGTGCGGTGATCGCCATGAGCTGGGCGTCGACGGCCTCGACATGGTAGTGGGCGGCCTCCATCTGGGCTAAGGCCGCCGCTGCAGAACGAACAGCAGTTGTGCCGCTCTCGCCAGTTGCTATCCCCGAGGCAGATGCTGCTGCCGCCGCCTGAGAAGCAATAACGTCCGTTTGGGCTACCTTGGCCGCCCGGACGTAGACTGCGGTCGCCCTCACGAACCTTGTTAGCACGCACCTGGCGGCTGCGGCCGCGCTCTCGCCGGAGTGGGCCGCCGAAGTTACCCTCACGACGTGGGTCCACGTCCCCATCTTTCACCGGCGATGAATGAACAGTGAAATGATCTTTGGGGAGTGAGCTAGTGTCGACACGCCGACTGTGGACTGTAGCCGACGCACCTTCTCGCGTAAGCCATAGGCATACTATACACCGACGGTGCTCGAAGATATTTTGTGTTGCATCTCACACGGTTGGTGATAATAAACTGTGTGAGATCTACTTGATTTATCGTCTTGATTTGAATTACGTATTGGGGTCACAACTACAAAGGATGGTGTTTGAATTGTTAGAAATTTTATCTGAAGTGAACATGCAACTATAGGTGTGTTGTCAAAAAAATTGGAATTATTCAGGGTTCGTTTGGACGTTTTTATACATTAACTTGGTTTTGTAGGCATTTCAGGTGAATAATTCTAATTTGAACTACATGCATATGCTCCAGTGCATATAAACGGGTTGAAAAATCAAACATGTGTCCTTGGTTGCATGCTTAGGTCCCATGCAAGAAATGGGAATGAATGTCACACACCGTGCCACCATCACTCGACCGCAAACATTGAGATACGTGGTTTTTAAATTCTAGTAAATCCAAAACTCGTTTGAAATTCATGAGACTTGGCATGCTATCATGGAGTGGCATCAACATGCCATGGTAAAAAATTTGTCCCATTTGGGGCAGGTTTGGGTATAAGCTTCTCACAAATTAGAGCTTCTCACAACAAACGTGATGGTTCCGGTACGGAACGTGCCACCTTTGGCGACAAAGCGACATCCATTGCCTCTTATTGCATTCAGAATTTTTTTGAGTGTCAACATAGAACAACAGGAGTGTTGTGTTCAATTTTGGAATTTTTCAGGGTTGGTCTGGAAATTTTTGTACATTAACTAGGTTTTCAAGGCATTTTATGCGCATAATTCAAATTTGAACTACATGCACATTCTCAAGTGCATATAAACTGGTTGAAAAATCAAATATGTGTCCTTGGTTGCATGCTTAGGTCCCATGCAAGAAATGGGAATGAATTTCAAACACCCTGCCACCGTCACTCAGCAGCAAACATTAAGATACCTGGTTTTTAAATTCTTGTAAATCCAAAACTCGTCTAAATTCATGAAACTTGGCATGCTATCATGTAGCGGCATCAACATGTTGTGGTAAATTTTTTGTCCCATTTGGGGCAAGTTTGGGTATAAGCTTCTCACAAACCAGAGCTTCTCACAACAAGCGTGATGGTTTCGGTAGGGAAAGTGCCAGCTTTGGGGACGAAACGATATCCGTTGCCTCTTATTGCTTTCAAAAAAATTTGAGTGTCAACAAAGAACAACAGGAGTGTTGTGTTCAATTTTGCAATTTTTCGGGGTTCGTTTGGACATTTTTATACATTAACTGGGTTTTCCAGGCATTTTATGTGCATAATTCAAATTTGAACTACATGCACATTCTACGGTGCATATAAACTGGTTGAAAAATCAAATATGTGTCCTTGGTTGCATGCTTAGGTCCCATGCAAGAAATGGGAATTAATGTCAAACACCCTGCCACCGTCACTCGGCCGCAAACATTGAGATACCTAGTTTTTAAATTCTTGAAAATCCAAAACTCGTCTGAAATTCATGAAACTTGGCATGCTATCATGGAGCGGCATCAACATGCCGTGATAATTTTTTTGCCCCATTTGGGGTAGGTTTGGGTATAAGCTTCTCACAAACCAGAGCTTCTTACAACAAGCATGATGGTTTCGGTAGGGAATGTGCCACCTTTAGGGATGAAACGATGTCCGTTGCCTCTTATTGCTTTCAAAAAATTTCAAGTGTCAACATAGAACAACAGGAGTGTTGTGTTCAATTTTGGAACTTTTCGGGGTTTGTTTGTACATTTTTATATATTAACTAGGTTTCCTAGGCATTTTATGCGCATAATTCAAATTTGAACAACATGCACATTCTCCAGTGCATATAAACTGGTTGAAAAATCAAATATGTGTCCTTGGTTGCATGCTTAGGTCCCATGCAAGAAATGGGAATGAATTTCAAACACCCTGCCACTGTCACTCGGCCGTAATGAGATACATGGCTTTTAAATTCTAGTAAATTCAAAACTCGTTTGAAATTCATGAAACTTGGCATGCTATCATGGAGCAGCATCAACATGCCATGGAAAAAAATGTGTCCCATTTGGGGAAGGTTTGAGTACAAGCTTCTCACAAACCTTAGCTTCTCACAACAAGCGTGATGGCTTCGGTAGGGAACGTGCCACCTTTGGGGACGAAACGATATCCGTTGCCTCTTATTGCTTTCAAAAAAATTCTAGTGTCAACATGGAACAACAGGAGTGTTGTGTTTACTTTTGGATTTTTTCCGGGGTTCGTTTGGACATTTTTATACATTAACTAGGTTTTCTAGGCATTTCATGTGCATAATTCAAATTTGAACTACATGCACAACCTCCATTGCATATAAATTGGTTGAAAAATCAAATCTGTGTCCTTCGGGGCATGCTTAGGTCCCATGCAAGAAATGGGAATGAATTTCAAACACCAGGGCACTGTTGATTGCCGGCAAAACATTGAGATACTTTGTTTCTAAATTCTAGAAAATCCAATACTCATCTGAAATTCATGAAACTTGGCATGCTATAATGGAATGGCACCCGACATGTTGTGGTATTTTTCGTGTCCATTTTGAGAGAAGGCGCACTCGAATAACAGCCAGCAAAGGCATTTTGAAACAAATAGCTGCCACTGTGACATCTCAAACGTTTTGTATAATTTAAATTGTGTGTGTTCCGTTAACCATTCACGTGACACCACGCCTCAGTCTTTTAATGGCTAGGAGGTGCCGTGCGGACAGGTGCTTGAGTGCTTCACTAAACGGAAGGCATGCGAGCGGTACCCCAATGCGGAGGCTCAACGGGAAGCGTCCGAGCTGTACGCCGTGCAGGCTCACCGGGAAGCGAGCCCTTTGACTTCCATGGCTGCCCGCCTTGCTTGCATCCTCTCCATTAATGGCGCCCAAGCCGCAGTTTAATTCGGTTTTTAAATATAAAACACTCATCACAAACATTTTAGTTAGAACACCCGTATGCAAACCAACAGCTTCCCCAGGAAGCCAAGGGAAAATGTGCCAAGCGGGATTTGTGCAGCTCTTGATTGCAAATGTTTTAGATAGAACACCCGTATGCAACGTGAGAGCTATGGTGTTCCCCCTTAAGTCGGGGGAAAATCCGCAGCGCAGGATTTGTGCATCCCTTCAACGCAAACGGTTGTCTTGGATGACCCTTGTGCAACCACGGACAAACAATTTGGTAAGATTTGCATCTGTCATATTGGGTATGTTGCCATTTGTCAAACTGGAAATATTTACATTTGTTGATCTAGTAACGTTGCCATTTGTCAATCCTTGTAACACTGCGATTTGTCAAAATATGCAGCTAGAAATCACTAGGAATATCTAATTTTTGCAACTAAAATTCAGTAATTAAGCATAGATTTCATTCATAGATTAAGCAGTTATTCTTAACTTATACAAACAGTTCAACTCGACAGCTGAACCGAGCAAACTTCTCCCCAATTGCTGCCAACCACATACTGAAATAGCTAGTTCAACAATATATACTAGCTAATTTTAAGTACGTTGTACAGTTCGACCACACATCTATAGTCAGATGAACTGAACAAAATAGCCCCTAAATACTACTACTACCACGGAGGGGCCTTGTGCTACTTCCGGCAGCCTCTCCTCTGCCGAGCACGCTCAGTAAGAGGCAGAGCAGGAGGAGGAGCCTACTGACGAGCTGGACAAATGCAATACGGTGCCTGCCGCTGCTGCACGTTCAGCGACGCTCACCAGCTCGAAAGCCCTCTACCGCTCCAGACGATCCCTCTCGAAGCGGCCGGACAGCCCGTAGATCTCCTGATTCCTCTCGCCTCCGCGTCGGCGTGTGCTGCCGCCACGGCTGTGGTAAGGCTCTTTGCGTGCTCGACGAGGCGCTCCTCCTCCTCCCGTAGGAACTCGATGTAGCGCGCAAGGTCGCTGACGCACGTGCGGGCCTCCAGCTCCGCCTCCCGCCTTCGGGCCGCGGCGGCGGAGCGGGTGATAATCCCGGCGGTCGACGGTGGGCTGGCGGCCATGGCGGCCGATGATGGGGTGGCGGCTACGACCACCACCTCCCACCTTCGGGCCGCGGTGGCGGAGCGGGTGATGGCCACGGTGGCCAGCAGTGGGGTGGCGGCCATGATGGCCACCTCCCGCCTTCAGGCCGCTACAGCGGAGCGGGAGATGCCCATGGCTTTCAACGATGGTGTGGCAGCAACGGGGGCCGGCAACAGCCGCCGATAGGCAGCGGCGGCGGAGCGTGTGGTGGGTGTTCCGCGCACACCCAACAGGGACTACACACGCACTACACTACGCCGGGGACTGCGCCGCTGCCGCGGTGTAGCCTCCCAACTGGAGCTGTCCTTTGATGACGGCGGAGTGGCTGAGCGACGAAGACGGACCGGTGCCATTGGCGATTGTGGGAGAAGCAGACGAGATAAGCTACAGGGAGGGAGGGGAAAATGTGACGCAGGACTCGCCGGCCGTGAGGGTTTTTATAGCAGGCCGGTAAGCATTGAGATTTTGGGGGATTTCACTGCGTCGGGCGGGAAGCTTGCGCGAGAACGGGCTCACCGACGATTCATTGGCGCCACCGTTTGGCCAAAAGAACGCCCCCGCGCGCTGCGCAAGCTTGCGCTGTAAGCCATCTGCGGCAGCGGGGTGACAAGACGTGCGAGAGGAGGACGAAAGGACATGTACACATACGGTTAATAAATTAAAAACGTTTGCGATTTAATTACCTACTATACCCCTGTCCTGGTTTATGAGTAGGATTTAACTTATAAAATACGAATGCATGTCGCCAAAGATTATATCATTGCAGTCGTATTTGAACATAGTTTCCAGCTATACAATTTTTGTAACATGCATTAACACTTTTTTGGTTAAATTTAAGGTTATATACCAGCAAGCGTTTGCCTGCAACACACACGGCTTATTCCATCACAAACAGCTCGGATGGATCAACTGTATGCCACGTATCGCACACGCAACTCTAATCTGATTCGTTCTTGATGTCTCCGACATTGCACGCACAGTTCGTCTTATTTGCCACGTATCACTATGCCGGCCTCTGCTCGCGTCCCTCAGCAAACTCTGCTCGCCGTTAGGCGCTGCGGCGCCCTCTGTCGTGTCCGTTGGCACGCTCTGCTCGCGTCCGTCGGCGCGCTCGGCTTGTGGACAACTTTACCTTGCGCGTTCAACTGCTATATGCATATATATATATATGTGTGTGTGTGTGTGTGTCTGTGTTTGCTTGCCGTTGAGGCGACTGCGGAGCGCTCTGCTCACGTCCCTCAGCGTGCGCTCTGCCAGCGGTTGGGCGTGCACACGATCACGTCGGGGGCCCCATACGGTTGCGCCGCGCGCTTTGCCACGTGATGCAGTTACGTGCGGCATGATGAAATTACGCGCTGCACATTAGAACTACCATCAGCGCCTGCCGATATTCCTGGCCGTCCAGCTTCCCCTTTAATTCCCGTGGCCATTATAACCTTAGCCTCTTCAACCTTTTGATCGCGCCCCACAACACAACAAGCACACCTACGACGACACATAGAGAGGGGATGTCCAGCGGCGCCCCAATGGAGTTCGGCGAGCATGGAGTGGAGACCCACGCGAGGGAGAAGGATCTCTCGGTGGTGTACACCATCGACTCGGCCCTGGTGGACGACTACATCAACAGCGTTGAGCAGTTGCTTGCTCGAGACAAGTACAAGGTGGTCGGCATCGACCTCCAGTACACCGCCGGTCGTCCCGGCATAGATCAGAAGGTTGTCATCGCCCAGTTGTGCGTGCGCCATCATGTCCTCATCTACCACTACTGCATGGCCACAGAGCCCTGCGACCGTTTCAACAGGTTTGTCAACAGCACCGACTACAAGTTCGCCATGGTGGAAACCAAAGATGATGTAAATGCGCTCAGTGTTATGGGCATGGCCTACAAGAACCTTGTCATAATCCATGACCACTATAGGGTCTGGGGCAGCACGAAGAAGGACTCCCTGATCGAACTCGTCTCGGCCATCATCAACCCCTACTACAAAAAGATGAAGCGGGATGCCCAGAGAACAAGTCCCCTATCCTGGCATAGGGCCTGGATGTGGCAACTGGATGAACCTCACCTCAGGTTCGTGGCCAAGAGCATGTACACATGCTACGAGATTGCACAGGCGGATCGTTGACATGAGGAAGTGCCTCGTTACCCAAATCGACGAGCCCCGATCGAGCCACAAGCAAAGCAAGCGTCACAAGAAGTAGATGATGATCAGATGATCGTTTATGCTAGTTAATCATGCATTCAATATATAGTTTACTTTATTGGTGTGTGGAAATGTCATGTGTGTAGTAGCCACCTATGTAATTATGCATGTAATAGTTTACTTTGGTGTGTGCAAATGCCATGGTTGTAGTAGCCACCTATGTAAGTGGATGTTTAATTTGGTTATGCAAGCATGTCCTTATATATATATATATATATATATATATATATATATATATATATATATGTTGTTGTTCTGTATGCAATCCCATCGCACAACACACACGTCTTATTAGCAGCAACCGTCTGTGTTATTATCGGTCTTCACACACATTTCTGATTACACGCATGTTTGCCGCGTATCACACACATCTTGTTAAGTTGAACCGTTTCTGTTCTCATGTCTCAATGCAAACAGTTCATCCGAGTGAACCGCATGTCGTATATCGCACACACCTTGATCTGGCTGACCGTTTCTTTTGTGTTGCCTAATCACAAACAGTTCATCCGAGTGAACCGTATGATGTATATCGTGTTGGGGAACGCAGTAATTTCAAAATTTCCTACGCATACGCAAGATCATGGTGATGCATAGCAACGAGAGGGGAGAGTGTCGTCCACATACCCTCGTAGACCGTAAGCGGAAGCGTTATGACAACGCGGTTGATGTAGTTGTACGTCTTCACGATCCGACCGATCCAAGTACCGAATGCACGGCACCTCCGAGTTCAGCACACGTTCAGCTCGGTGACGTCCCACCACTACAAAAAAAAGACACATCTATGACATTTTGGCCCGAACGAAATTTTTTCTGTCATACATATGACACTTCTATGACGATAATTGTGACAAAACCCGGTATCATCATAGATGTGGTGGGTTCCTAATTCTATGACAAAAAATCATGACAGAAAATGGGCTTTTCGTCCTGGGCGGGTCGGAGACACAGCTGCATGACATTCTTCGGGCCGTCCATGACGAATAAAACCATGGTAGAAGCAAGGGCGAGGAAAATATCGGGGTGTTCCCGGTTACGGTGGGTGGTCGGGGCCGAGCGATGGGCGTTTCTCTCGTACACACACGCGCGTGGGTGCGAGGCGTTGGGCTCTAACTGAACCCGAGCGATTGCACTGCAGGCTACGCGTTACTGAACCCGAGCGATCGATCGATGGCTGTTAACTGAACCCGATCGAGTGATTCCTTCGCTACTGCTGCTAACTGAAGTCGATCGATGCAGCCTCTGGATGAACATTCAGTGTTGCCGGGGGGGTTTGGATGAACAGTTCCCGGTGGGGGTGGATGAATAGGACCCCGTGGTGTTGCCTCTGGATGAACAGTGAGCGTTGCTAGGGGGTTTGGATGAACAGTTCCCGGTGGGGGTGGATGAACAGGACCCCGTGGTGTTGCCTCTGGATGAACAGGACCCCGATCAATCGAGCTGGTTGGGGCTGGATGAACAGGACCCCGTGGAGGGCTGGATGAACAGTAGACGGTGGAGGGCTGGATGAACAGTAGCCCGTGGAGGGTTGGTTGAACAGTAGCCCGTGGAGAGGGCTGGTTGAACAGTAGCCGGTGGAGTAGCGCGTGGTGGAGGCTGGATGAACAGGATCCCGTGGATGAACAGTCGCAGGTAGAGGCTGGAGGAGGTCGACGGTGGATGAACAGTAGCCCGTGGAGGCTGGAGGGGGTCGATGGTGGAGATGAGCAGTACCCGGTGGACTCCCGTTTTGCGGTACGCCACACCCCTCCCGATGAACAGAACCCCTCGTTTCGACCGTAGCGCTCCAACACAAGTGTGTTTCCTCCGTTTTGCGGTATGCCACACCCCGCCCGATCAACAGGACCCCCGTTTCGACCGTAGGAGGTCCATTTCCTCCGTTTTGCGGTACGCCAGACCCCTCCCGATGAACAGGATCCCGTTTCGAACGTGGCCGCTCAAACACAAGGCCGTTTCCTCCGTTCTACGGTACGCATGCCTCGTTTCTATTGGCTGTTCCATCCAAGCCGGTTGGCTCCCACGCGTTCCGTTGCCTCCCGATGAACACGACGTATTCCGTATACTGTTGAGCAATTGACAGAATTGAGCATAGTTATGAGAATATCTAGGTATGATCATGTATATAGGCATCACGTCCGAGACAAGTAGACCGACTCCTGCCTGCATCTACTACTATTACTCCACACATCGACCGCTATCCAGCATGCATCTAGAGTATTAAGTTCAAAAGAACAGAGTAACGCTTTAAGCAAGATGACATGATGTAGAGGGATAAACTCATGCAATATGATATAAACCCCATCTTGTTATCCTCGATGGCAACAATACAATATGTGCCTTGCTGCCCCTACTGTCACTGGGAAAGGACACCGCAAGATTGAACCCAAAGCTAAGCACTTCTCCCATTGCAAGAAAGATCAATCTAGTAGGCCAAACCAAACTGATAATTCGAAGAGACTTGCAAAGATAACCAATCATACATAAAAGAATTCAGAGAAGATTCAAATATTGTTCATAGATAAACTTGATCATAAACCCACAATTGATCGGTCTCAACAAACACACCGCAAAAGAAGATTACATCAAATAGATCTCCATAAGAGAGAGGGGAGAACATTGTATTGAGATCCAAAAAGAGAGAAGAAGCCATCTAGTTAATAACTATAGACCCGAAGGTCTGAGGTAAACTACTCACACATCATCGGAGAGGCTATGGTGTTGATGTAGAAGCCCTCCGTGATCGATGCCTCCTCCGGCGCAGCTCCGGAAAAGGCCCCAAGATTGGATCTCACGGGTACAGAAGGTTGCGGCGGTGGAATTAGGTTTTTGGCTCTGTATCTGGTAGTCTGGGGGTACGTAGGTATATATAGGAGAAAGAAGTACGTTGGTGGAGCAACGTGGGGCCCACGAGGGTGGAGGGCGCGCCCAGGGGGTAGGCGCGCCCCCCTACCTCGTGCCCTCCTGGTTGATGTCTTGACGTAGGGTCCAAGTCCTCTGGATCACATTCGTCCCAAAAATCACGTTCCCGAAGGTTTCATTCTGTTTGGACTCCGTTTGATATTCTTTTTCTGCGAAATTCTGAAATAGGAAAAAAACATCAATTCTGGGCTGGGCCTCCGGTTAATAGGTTAGTCCCAAAAATAATATAAAAGTGTATAATAAAGCCCATTAATGTCCGAAACAAAATATAATATAGCATGGAACAATAAAAAATTATAGATACGTTGGAAACGTATTAGGCACCAACACGACACGAGCTTCGTCTGCCTGGTGCGCATGCAGTCGGGTGAGTTGTCCAAGTATAGACACAACCAGGCCCTCGTTGGTATCTGCAGCTCGACTTTGGCTGGTCATAGTGGAGAGTAGCATAGACTAGTTACTAGTCTATGTTACTAGTACCTTCATAGTGGGTAGTGGCATATAGTATATGCATAATTTGGCGACGAGCGCTCTCTATATGTACCACCTTTTTTCTTTAATTACATCTTGTTAGTTTTGCTCCATGGCGCAATCCATCGATACTACTAGTGTACAAATGTATACAATTTTTAAAAGGCTAGAGGGCGGGGCAGTCTAGCTTGGTCCTTTTCACGAGAGGCGAGGGCCTTTGTGATTTGACGGCTCATTACTGCTGGAAGGCGGGGCCTTGTGATTTGACTGCTCATATTAATGTGCCGACGACCTGAGGAGGAGCAAAGAACCGTGCGGTATACTCAAGTTTTCCACTAGAGTACGACGGAGGAGCACGAAACTTGGCAGCCCAGTGCCATATCGTCTACTATCTACTCTTATTATATATTACTAGCAAGAGGCATTGTTCTATTGGCGATAAAGAATGATCTAATTTGCTAGTCATCTCATTTTTTGCATTGTTCTATTCATGCCTCGCAGAGAAGGTGACACGTGCGGCGAAACACCCGAAGCAAAATAAGAAACACAGGAGCAAAAGAAGAAGGAGGATTATCACCCTAAAAAAAGAAGGAAGACGCACACACAAGTCTGGGGCCCTGCTCTCACTACATGAAGGGTCACTGGCCGCGGAGTCGTAACTGCTTCTTCATCGCCTCCACGACCTCCATCTCCTTGCGCGTCTCCGCCGCCATCTTCTTCATTGTGTCCATGACGCAGGATTTCTCGACGCGAGCCTTCATCATCTATTCCATGGACGCATTACGTACCTTGACAGCAGCCGGGTGCTCGATGCGGAGCTTCGCCAACTCCTCCTTATGTTCGATGACGAGGGCCTGCAACATCTTCATCGAGGAACTACTATTCTCATGCATCTTCTTCCAGCCGGCGTTCTCCTCCTTCAGCAGGTCGAGCTCGTGGTAGAGCTTCGCCTTGTCCTCCTGAAGTTGCAGGATTTCGCCCGTCGCCTTCTTCTCCGAGGCAATGCTCTTCTTCAGCAGCATCACCAAGCCGGCGG
This sequence comes from Aegilops tauschii subsp. strangulata, assembly GCF_002575655.3. Classification (NCBI taxonomy): domain Eukaryota; kingdom Viridiplantae; phylum Streptophyta; class Magnoliopsida; order Poales; family Poaceae; genus Aegilops; species Aegilops tauschii. The sequence goes on from NC_053039.3 coordinate 363,125,595, forward strand.
TCAACTCCCCCTGCTCATTGAGCTCAGCGGGCATGTCGGCGAGGCTCTCCTTCAGCAGCTCCACCAAGCCGTGGATGAACTCCTTCTGCTTATTGAGGTGCTTGTTGAGCTGATCAGGCATGCCGTCGAGGGATAACGACTCCAGCGCCGCCAACTCGGCATGTTCGCCTTCGCGTCTAGGGCGCTCCTGGGAGCCATTGCCTGCCCGTGAGAGATCTTTCGAGGTCTCTGCGTGGCGGCGAGCCTTCTCTTTTTTTCCGCAGCCTTGGTTGCCGCTCCCTTGTTACGAGTAGTTCTCGACCTAGAGCTCTGCACACCGGCCATGGCAAGGACGGACGAAGAAGGAAGACTGATGAGGAGGAAGGTAGAGTAATTTTCGGTTAGGTAGTTCCCCTTTTTATAACCTAAGTACTAGCACTAGTGCTAAAACCTAGATAGTGGGAACACGTCCAGGTTTGGTACGTACTGGTAGGTGTGAGCAGGCTTGCACTTAATTGTAGCACTAGTACTTTCAAATGTGATGGGAAGAAGGTAAAGATTAATTGATGGTTTTTGGTTTCGAGGCCCGAAACGGCTCCCGATGAGTTTAGTGGAACATAAATTTCAAGTAGACTACACTGCTGAGATGCGTAAATATTATGTTACTGTCAAAAATTCGCACAAAATACAAAGGAGACCAATTGAAGTACTACTAGCAACCCATGATTTAACTACTCGCATGCGCGCAGTGGAGTACTAATGTCTTTCTTCCGCCCTCACGTCCACTTAATTTGCATGCACTATATTAATTGACCATCAATCAAGTGCAGGACTTTACACGCGTCAAATTATCACATGGGGTGGATCTTGGTACAAAATTGCGTCTGCCCGTGTACCCGCGTGTGCGTGCGAGGGGATGAGTGCGTGCGTGGCGTGCGTGCACATCTTCGCTTCGTGCATGTACCACCAGTGCGGCTCATGGAGGACGAGTACATTCTTCTGGAACCAGCAGCACGTCACTGTGATCAGTCCACACAAGGATGTCGCGACAACGCCTCCACATGTGCCACATGGCTTCATGAACTATAAAAGAGACACTGTGTAGCATGCCATTGTGTTTTGCACATACTCGAAGTACTAGTAAGGTACACGTGCATTGCACGCGTCAGATTTTGCAACCAAATTATGAATAAATACCACACTGTAGCATGTAAGCTCTGAGTCATATATTCCTGATGTAGACCTTCGTTTAATTCTTATAGTTCATCTCATTGAAAATCAATTAGTTTTTATAAAAAAAACCTAGGGCCTCTTTGATTCGTAGGATTTCCAAAACGCGGGAATAGGAAGAACATGGGATTAGAGTGGAATGTCGTCTTGAATCCTACAGGATGGTACAAGTGTTTGATTGTGCATAGAAAAAACGCAGAATTCTTTCAAAGAGGTTTGAGTGGATGGGATGTTTCCTATGAAATCTAGTGCAAATGGATCATATGGAAAAATTCCTATGGTTTACAATCCTACGAATCAAACAACCAAGATAGGAAAAATTCCTAAGGATTAGAATCCTCCAAAATTCCTTCAAGAATCCTTTGAATCAAAGAATCCCTTAATCTATTTTATGACTCATGGAATTGTGCGTTGTAAAGCATAAATTCAAAAACAAATAATGGCAATTCAACTAGAAAAAAAGTTCGGGCAGTTATGATACGGAAGATTCTAGAACAAAGGAGAACCACTGTCGTTTTGATATTTGTGCATTATGCTTAAGTTCAACCATGGAGGCTGCTAGATTGTACATGTGGAAAAATCCGGTGGGGGGCTAGAAGATGGTGCGAGGGGCTGAGTGGAGGGAGACTATGAAGGAGTGCACAACTGCGAGACCGATATTTAGAGAGAGGGGGCGAGAACGTGCGCTGTTGCGCGCAGTGGCGGAGCCATGAAAAATGTCCCATGGGCTAGGGGGCCAAGCATTGCTAATCCTTTACGAGGAGGGCCAATTCATCAACTTAAACCATTTTTACCAGCAATTGTCTAATGATCACATTCATATTAGCCTCGATATATAGTGATGTTAGGGGGGGTGCAGGGCCCTTGTTGCCCCCTGTCTTCGCCATTGTGCGCGCATCTGAGAGATGAAGCGGAAGACATGGATGATGAGAGGGGGGCGTTGGATATATATTAATGTGGGTGTATTAGCTATATATGTAATCCTATATAGAGAGGTATAGATTGATCGATGTGGACGTGGGAAAGAGGGTGAGACCTCACTAGATATATAGATTGATTGGTTTATGTGGAAAACTATGAAAGACCTAGCTATATACACACACACATAGAGGAACATCGATCAATGCGCATGCACGTGAGGGATAAAGAATGCCCGTATGATGGAGAGGGGGATGTGTGTGTGTGCCTTCATGGGAGACCGACCAGAAGAAAAAGATTGCATGTGTGCGATGGATAATGCCGACTGGTAGTGTGTGTGCATGCATGCACGAGAGAAAGTTAGTGGTACAATTATAAAGAGAAGACCAATGTGTGGGTGTAAAAGACTAGGTGAGGTCATAATCAATGTGAAGTTGAATTCAAATATTTGAATAAGAGATCATGATGTTTGAAACCCATGCATGCATGAATATAACGGAGATCTGCGCGGTGTGGTTTGGAAACAAGCATGTTGTAATGTATACACATTGAACAAGGTCAGACTGGTTTGAATTTGAGATACCGATGGCAGACATCGTTTGGCCACATTGCATCCGTGCATGGACACACTATTCTAATTGGAGATGATGGGTGGCTTTCGCATCACATATCTATATCTATACCCCTATATATATTATATTTTATATTTTTATATAGAGTGCGGATAACTTTAACTTTGAAAGATGGTCGTTGGATGTGGCCAATCCGATGGTGCAAAGCTGGCAAATTTGAGCACTACTGGCCGTTGGATATCATCTAGATTCCACCAGATTTTGCCACATGTACAATCTAGAAGACACTATGGTTGAACTTAAGCATAATGCAGAAACCTCAAAACACAAGCACTTCTTCTTTGTTCTAGAATCTTCCGTATCATAATTGCCCAATTTATTTTCTACATGATTTGTTTTTTACTTTATGCCTTACAACGCACAATTCCATGAATCTTAAAATATATTAGCTTTCTTATAAAAACTAGATGATTTTGAATGAAATGAACTATAAGAATTAAACGAACATCTACATCATGCATATATGACTCAAAGCTTCCATGCTATAATGTGGTATTTATTCATAATTTGGTTGCCAAATCTCATGCGTGCAATGCACGTGTACCTTACTAGTCTAAATGGTGGCTGTGTGTGTGTTGTGCGTGTTAAACACATTGTACGTAGTATATCATACTAGTCTAAATTGTTTTTTTTGGGTACACGTTAAGCTTGTTCTCCCGAAATTTCAAGCCGCGCCTCTTTATGCCGAAATTTCAAGCAAGCGTCTCTGTCTATCGTGCTACGAAACTCCCGCCTCTTCAACCTGTGCCTTGTTACCCCGAAATATTTAAGATAAATCTTTGTCTCATTATGCTCCGACAACTCCCTCCATCTCAACCCGCGCCTTGCTATTCCAAAATTACAACGCGCGCGAAAACTCCCACCTCCTGTGAAATCCCAACACGCGAAATGCCCGTGATACCCCTGAACCGAAAGAACCGCCTCAAATCGGTGGGGGTACTTTCGTAACTTACTCCACATTTCGGACAAGCGTGTCCCTAAGCCATGGTTCCCCACTCCCATCCCATCCGCCCACCCATTCTTACACCGAGGCCGGGAAAACTCGTGAAGCCCCACACCCTCCTCCGTCCGCCACCCAGCCGGAGCCTCTTCCCCGACGACGTCGTCCACAGAAACACCTCGATGTCCCTCATCCACCGTACCGGATGATGATCCGTCGTCGATCTGGTCATCCCGCCGGTTCATCCACCCCGTCCTCCACCTCCAAGGAGCTGCCCCGACATTCCCCTCGTCTTTCGCGCCACCTCCATTCCCACACCGCCGTCTTCACCTGCACCACCGGAAGAGCATCATCATCACCGTTTCCTCGGATGAAGCTGCGGCCTAATCGGCGCCACCAAAGAGGTTGTACACTAATCGCCGCATTTTCTTCTTGATTCGATCTCACAGTGCTGTCGGCGCTCGGTCCCGAGCCAACACGGCGCGGCTCCATCCACGGCGGCGTCGCCGACCACTTCCTCCACAGCGTCGCTCCCTCGGCGGTGACGTCCACATCAGTAGGAGCTGCTGCTGCTTTAGCTCTCGCTCTCGCTGCTGCTCTACTCTTGCTCTCGGTCCCCTGCCTGGTCCGCTCTTGCTCGCGCTGCTGCTCTCGCTCTTGCTCTTGCTTGCGATGCTGCTCCGATTTAGCTACACTTTAGTCAACTGAATTGACTTTTGGGTCAGTCGATTTTCAGGGGGTGGGGGGGCTCGCCGGAGTTAAGGAAGAACCAGCCGCATCGGGGAGGGGGGCTCGCCGGAGAGGTACCCCACTATCTATCTTAGGGTTCAGGGTGGGGGCGGTGGCGTGGTGATCGCCGGAGAAAAAGCTCGGCACGGGGGGGCCTAGAGGGATAGCCGGGGCGGCGGTGGACCGGCGGTGGGGAGTGTTTTCGGGGCGGGCGGGCGGGGCGGCGCACCGCCAGCCGCGGGCGGCGGGGGCGGCTGTTTGGCCGGTGGTGGCTAGCAGCTCAGGGGGTGGAGGTTGAAGATGAACTGCAGGCCCTTGATTTCGTATCCAACGACTGCAAAATCGACTAACTAGAGATGAAAAAGTCAGTCGACTGACGTGTAGCCTCACCTCTAGTGCGTTCCGTTTCGACAGTAAAATTCAGTTTCGACAGCAAAATTCAGTTTCGACAGTTAAGTTCAGTTTTGATAGTTAAATTCAGTATCAACAGTTAAGTTTAGAGATGAGCGGCTTATGTATACATCTAGCACTTTGTGGTCATGTATTTTACGTCACCTATTGGAGATTCTATTAGAATTCCACTCAGGTTAACGTTGTCTCTCTTGTCATGCTTCAGCCTCGGCGTCGTACAACTCACCGGAGCTGCTCCGACGACAAAACCCTCCATCACAGCGGAGCAGTACCTCAGACTCCATCTCCAGACGCCTAAGATCTTCTTCCCCTCCTCCGACAGCCAAGTCAGCCGGAGTGTTGGGAATCGTAGCATAATTTAAAATTTTCCTACGCTCACCAAGATGCATCTATGGAGTCTACTAGCAACGAGGGGAAAGGAGTGCATCTACATACCCTTGTAGATCGCGAGCGGAAGCGTTCCAATGAACGTGGATGACGGAGTCGTACTCGCCGTGATCCAAATCACCGATGACCGAGTGCCGAACGGACGACACCTCCGCGTTCAACACACGCACGGTGCAGCGACGTCTCCTCCTTCTTGATCCAGCAAGGGGGAAGGAGAGGTTGATGGAGATCCAGCAGCACGACGGCGTGGTGGTGGATGTAGCGGGTCTCCGCAGGGCTACGCCGAGCTTCTACGAGAGAGAGAGAGGTGTTGCAGGGGAGGAGGGAGGCGCCCAAGGCTGTTGTGTGCTGCCCTCCCTCCCCCCCTTTATATAGGCCCCTGGGGGGGTGCGCCAGCCCCAAGAGATGGGATCTCAAGGGGGGCGGCGGCCACAAGGGGGGGAAGGGGTTGCCTTGCCCACCAAGGCAAGGGGGAACTCCCCCCCCTAGGGTTCCCAACCATAGGCGCAGGGGGGGAGGCCCAAGGGGGGCGCCCCAGCCCACTAGGGGCTGGTTCCCTTCCACTTTCAGCCCACGGAGCCCTCCGGGACAGGTGGCCCCACCCGGTGGACCCCCGGGACCCTTCCGGTGGTCCCGGTACAATACCGGTAACCCCCGAAACTTTCCCGGTGGCCGAAACTGGACTTCCTATATATAATTCTTCACCTCCGGACCATTCCGGAACCTCTCGTGACGTCCGGGATCTCATCCGGGACTCCGAACAACTTTCGGGTTTCCGCATACATATATCTCTACAACCCTAGCGTCACCGGACCTTAAGTGTGTAGACCCTACGGGTTCGGGAGACATGCAGACATGACCGAGACGCCTCTCCGGTCAATAACCAACAGCGGGATCTGGATACCCATGTTGGCTCCCACATGCTCCACGATGATCTCATCGGATGAACCACGGTGTCGAGGATTCAATCAATCCGTATGCAATTCCCTTTGTCAATCGGTATGTTACTTGCCCGAGATTCGATCGTCGGTATCCCAATACCTTGTTCAATCTCGTTACCGGCAAGTCTCTTTACTCGTACCGCAATGCATGATCCCGTGACTAACGCCTTAGTCACATTGAGCTCATTATGATGATGCATTACCGAGTGGGCCCAGAGATACCTCTCCGTCACACGGAGCGACAAATCCCAGTCTCGATCCGTGCCAACCCACCAGACACTTTCGGAGATACCCGTAATGCACCTTTATAGTCACCCAGTTACGTTTTGACGTTTGGCACACCCAAAGCACTCCTACGGTATCCGGGAGTTGCACGATCTCATGGTCTAAGGAAAAGATACTTGACATTGGAAAAGCTCTAGCAAACGAAACTACACGATCTTTTATGCTATGCTTAAGTTGGGTCTTGTCCATCACATCATTCTCCTAATGATGTGATCCCGTTATCAATGACATCCAATGTCCATAGTCAGGAAACCATGACTATCTATTGATCAACGAGCTAGTCAACTAGAGGCTTACTAGGGACACTTTGTGGTCTATGCATTCACACATGTATTACGATTTCCGGACAATACAATTATAGCATGAATAATAGACTATTATCATGAACAAAGAAATATAATAATAACCATTTATTATCGCCTCTAGGGCATATTTCCAACAGTCTCCCACTTGCACTAGAGTCAATAATCTAGTTACATTGTGATGAATCGAACACCCATTGCGTCCTGGTGTTGATCATGTTTTGCCCTAGGGAGAGGTTTAGTCAACGGATCTGCTACATTCAGGTCCGTGTGCACTTTACAAATATCTATGTCTCCATTTTGAACACTTTCACGAATGGAGTTGAAGCGACGCTTGATATGTCTGGTCTTCCTGTGAAACCTGGGCTCCTTCACAAGGGCAATAGCTCCAGTGTTGTCACAGAAGAGAGTCATTGGGCCCGACGCATTGGGAATCACCCCTAGGTCGGTAATGAACTCCTTCATCCAGACTGCTTCCTGTGCTGCCTCCCAGGCTGCCATGTATTCCGCTTCACATGTAGATCCCGCCACGACGCTTTGCTTGCAACTGCACCAGCTTACTGCTCCTCTATTCAAAATATACACGTATCCGGTCTGTGACTTCGAGTCATCCAGATCTGTGTCGAAGCTAGCGTCGACGTAACCCTTTACGACGAGCTCTTCGTCACCTCCATAAACGAGAAACATATCCTTAGTCCTCTTCAGGTACTTCAGGATATTCTTGACCGCTGTCCAGTGTTCCTTGCCGGGATTACTTTGGTACCTTCCTACCAAACTTACGGCAAGGTTTACATCAGGTCTGGTACACAGCATGGCATACATAATAGACCCTATGGCCGAGGCATAGGGGATGACACTCATCTCTTCTATATCTTCTGCCGTGGTCGGGCATTGAGCCGTGCTCAATTGCACACCTTGCAATACAGGCAAGAACCCCTTCTTGGACTGATCCATATTGAACTTCTTCAATATCTTGTCAAGGTATGTACTCTGTGAAAGACCAATGAGGCGTCTTGATCTATCTCTATACATCTTGATGCCTAATATATAAGCAGCTTCTCCAAGGTCCTTCATTGAAAAACACTTATTCAAATAGGCCTTTATACTTTCCAAGAATTCTATATCATTTCCCATCAATAGTATGTCATCCACATATAATATGAGAAATGCTACAGAGCTCCCACTCACTTTCTTGTAAACACAGGCTTCTCCATAAGTCTGTGTAAACCCAAACGCTTTGATCATCTCATCAAAGCGAATGTTCCAACTCCGAGATGCTTGCACCAGCCCATAGATTGAGCGTTGGAGCTTGCATACTTTGTTAGCATTCTTAGGATCGACAAAACCTTCCGGCTGCATCATATACAACTCTTCCTTAAGGAAGCCGTTAAGGAATGCCGTTTTGGCGTCCATCTGCCATATCTCATAATCATAGTATGCGGCAATTGCTAACATGATTCGGACGGACTTCAGCTTCGCTACGGGTGAGAAAGTCTCATCGTAGTCAACCCCTTGAACTTGTCGATAACCCTTAGCGACAAGTCGAGCTTTGTAGATGGTCACATTACCATCTGCGTCCGTCTTCTTCTTAAAGATCCATTTGTTTTCTATGGCTCGCCGCTCATCGGGCAAGTCAGTCAAAGTCCATACTTTGTTTTCATACATGGATTCTATCTCGGATTTCATGGCTTCTAGCCATTTGTCGGAATCCGGGCCCGCCATCGCTTCTTCATAGTTCGAAGGTTCACCGTTGTCTAACAACATGATTTCCAGGACAGGGTTGCCGTACCACTCTGGTGCGGAACGTGTCCTTGTGGACCTACGAAGTTCAGCAACTTGATCTGAAGCTTCATGATCATCATCATTAACTTCCTCCCCAGTCGGTGTAGGCACCACAGGAACATTTTCCCGCGCTGCGCTACTTTCCGGTTCGGAAGGGGTGACTATCACCTCATCAAGTTCCACTTTCCTCCCACTCAATTCTTTCGAGAGAAACTCCTTCTCTAGAAAGGACCCGTTCTTTGCAACGAAGATCGTGCCTTCGGATCTGAGGTAGAAGGTATACCCAATAGTTTCCTTAGGGTATCCTATGAAGACGCATTTTTCCGATTTGGCTTCGAGCTTTTCAGGTTGAAGTTTCTTGACATAAGCATCGCATCCCCAAACTTTTAGAAACGACAGCTTAGGTTTCTTCCCAAACCATAATTCATACGGTGTCGTCTCAACGGATTTAGACGGTGCCCTATTTAAAGTGAATGCGGCAGTCTCTAAAGCATAACCCCAAAATGAGAGCGGTAAATCGGTAAGAGACATCATAGATCGCACCATATCCAATAGAGTGCGATTACGACGTTCAGACACACCATTTCTCTGAGGTGTTCCAGGCGGCGTGAGTTGTGAAACTATTCCACATTTCCTTAAGTGTGTACCAAATTCGTGACTTAAATATTCTCCACCACGATCTGATCGTAAGAATTTTATTTTCCTGTCAAGTTGATTCTCAACCTCACTCTGAAATTCCTTGAACTTTTCAAAGGTTTCAGACTTGTGTTTCATTAGGTAGACATACCCATATCTACTTAAATCATCAGTGAGAGTGAGAACATAACGATATCCTCCGCGAGCCTCAACACTCATTGGACCGCACACATCGGTATGTATGATTTCCAATAAGTTGGTTGCTCGCTCCATTGTTCCGGAGAACGGAGTCTTGGTCATCTTACCCATGAGACATGGTTCGCACGTGTCAAATGATTCGTAATCAAGAGACTCCAAAAGTCCATCTGCATGGAGCTTCTTCATGCGCTTGACACCAATGTGACCAAGGCGGCAGTGCCAGAAGTATGTGGGACTATCGTTATCAACTTTACATCTTTTGGTATTCACACTATGAACATGTGTAACATCACGTTCGAGATTCATCAGAAATAAACCATTGACCAGCGGGGCATGACCATAAAACATATCTCTCAAATAAATAGAACAACCATTATTCTCAGATTTAAATGAGTAGCCATCTCGAATTAAACGAGATCCAGATACAATGTTCATGCTCAAAGCTGGCACTAAATAACAATTATTGAGGTTTAAAACTAATCCCGTGGGTAGATGCAGAGGTAGCGTGCCAACGGCGATCACATCGACCTTGGAACCATTCCCGACGCGCATCGTCACCTCGTCCTTTGCCAGTCTCCGTTTATTCCGTAGTTCCTGCTTTGAGTTACAAATATGAGCAACCGCACCGGTATCAAATACCCAGGAGCTACTACGAGTACTGGTAAGGTACACATCAATTACTTGTATATCACATATACCTTGGGTGTTGCCGGCCTTCTTCTTTTCCGCTAAATATTTGGGGCAGTTCCGCTTCCAGTGACCACTTCCCTTGCAATAAAAGCACTCAGTCTCGGGCTTGGGTCCATTCTTAATTTCTTCCCGGTAACTGGTTTACCGGGCGCGGCAATTCCCTTGCCGTCCTTCTTGAAGTTCTTCTTACCCTTGCCCTTCTTGAACTTAGTGGTTTTATTCACCATCAACACTTGATGTTCTTTTCTGATCTCTACCTCAGCTGATTTCAGCATTGAATATACCTCGGGAATGGTCTTTTCCATCCCCTGCATATTGTAGTTCATCACAAAGCTCTTGTAGCTTGGTGGAAGCGACTGGAGGATTCTGTCAATGACCGCGTCATCCGGGAGATTAACTCCCAGCTGAGACAAGCGGTTGTGCAACCCAGACATTCTGAGTATGTGCTCACTAACAGAACTGTTCTCCTCCATTTTACAGCTGAAGAACTTGTCGGAGACATCATATCTCTCGACCCGGGCATGAGCTTGAAAAACCAGTTTCAGCTCCTCGAACATCTCATATGCTCCATGTTTCTCAAAACGCTTTTGGAGACCCGGTTCTAAGCTGTAAAGCATGCCGCACTGAACGAGGGAGTAATCATCAGCACGCTGCTGCCAAGCGTTCATAACGTCTTGGTTCTCAGGGATTGGTGCTTCACCTAGCGGTGCTTCTAAGACATAATCTTTCTTGGCAGCTATGAGGATGATCCTCAGGTTCCGGACCCAGTCCGTATAGTTGCTGCCATCATCTTTCAGCTTGGTTTTCTCTAGGAACACGTTGAAGTTGAGGGCAACATTTGTGTGGGCCATTTGATCTACAAGACATATTGTAAAGATTTTAGACTAAGTTCATGATAATTAAGTTCATCTAATCAAATTATTCAATGAACTCCCACTCAGATAGACATCCCTCTAGTCATCTAAGTGAAACATGATCCGAGTCAACTAGGCCATGTCCGATCATCACGTGAGACGGACTAGTCAAGATCGGTGAACATCTCCATGTTGATCGTATCTTCTATACGACTCATGCTCGACCTTTCGGTCCTCCGTGTTCCGAGGCCATGTCTGTACATGCTAGGCTCGTCAAGTGAACCTAAGTGTATTGCGTGTGTTCCGAGGCCATGTCTGTACATGCTAGGCTCGTCAACACCCGTTGTATTCGAACGTTAGAATCTATCACACCCGATCATCACGTGGTGCTTCGAAACAACGAACCTTCGCAACGGTGCACAGTTAGGGTGAACACTTTCTTGAAATTATTATAAGGGATCATCCTACTTGCTACCGTCGTTCTAGGCAAATAAGATGCAAAAACATGATAAACATCACATGCAATCAAATAGTGACATGATATGGCCAATATCATCATGCTCCTTTGATCTCCATCTTCGGGGCACCATGATCATCTTTGTCACCGGCATGACACCATGATCTCCATCATCATGATCTCCATCATTGTGTCTTCATGAAGTCGTCACGCCAACGATTACTTCTACTTCCATGGCTAACGCGTTTAGTAATAAAGTAAAGTAATTTACATGGCGTTTATTTAATGACACGCAGGTCATACAAAATAATAAAGACAACTCCTATGGCTCCTGCCGGTTGTCATACTCATCAACATGCAAGTCGTGATTCCTATTACAAGAATATGATCAATCTCATACATCACATATATCATTCATCACATCTTCTGGTCATATCACATCACATAGCACTTGCTGCAAAAACAAGTTAGACGTCCTCTAATTGTTGTTGCAAGTTTTTTTTACGTGGTTTGTAGGTTTCTAGCAAGAACGTTTCTTACCTACGTATGACCACAACGTGATTTGCCAATTTCTATTTACCCTTCATAAGGACCCTTTTCATCGAATCCGTTCCGACTAAAGTAGGAGAGATAGACACCCGCTAGCCACCTTATGCAACTAGTGCATGTCAGTCGGTGGAACCTGTCTCACGTAAGCGTACGTGTAAGGTCGGTCCGGGCCGCTTCATCCTACAATGCTGCCGAAACAAGAAACGACTAGTAGCGGCAAGAAGAATTGGCAAACTCAACGCCCACAACTGCTTTGTGTTCTACTCGTGCATAGTAACTACGCATAGGCCTGGCTCATGATGCCACTGTTGGGAATCGTAGCATAATTTAAAATTTTCCTACGCTCACCAAGATGCATCTATGGAGTCTACTAGCAACGAGGGGAAAGGAGTGCATCTACATACCCTTGTAGATCGCGAGCGGAAGCGTTCCAATGAACGTGGATGACGGAGTCGTACTCGCCGTGATCCAAATCACCGATGACCGAGTGCCGAACGGACGGCACCTCCGCGTTCAACACACGTACGGTGCAGCGACGTCTCCTCCTTCTTGATCCAGCAAGGGGGAAGGAGAGGTTGATGGAGATCCAGCAGCACGACGGCGTGGTGGTGGATGTAGCGGGTCTCCGCAGGGCTACGCCGAGCTTCTACGAGAGAGAGAGGTGTTGCAGGGGAGGAGGGAGGCGCCCAAGGCTGTTGTGTGCTGCCCTCCCTCCCCCCCCTTTATATAGGCCCCTGGGGGGGGGGTGCGCCAGCCCCAAGAGATGGGATCTCAAGGGGGGCGGCGGCCACAAGGGGGGGAAGGGGTTGCCTTGCCCCCCAAGGCAAGGGGGAACTCCCCCCCCTTAGGGTTCCCAACCCTAGGCGCAGGGGGGGAGGCCCAAGGGGGGCGCCCCAGCCCACTAGGGGCTGGTTCCCTTCCACTTTCAGCCCACGGGGCCCTCCGGGACAGGTGGCCCCACCCGGTGGACCCCCGGGACCCTTCCGGTGGTCCCGGTACAATACCGGTAACCCCCGAAACTTTCCCGGTGGCCGAAACTGGACTTCCTATATATAATTCCTCACCTCCGGACCATTCCGGAACCTCTCGTGACGTCCGGGATCTCATCCGGGACTCCGAACAACTTTCGGGTTTCCGCATACATATATCTCTACAACCCTAGCGTCACCGGACCTTAAGTGTGTAGACCCTACGGGTTCGGGAGACATGCAGACATGACCGAGACGCCTCTCCGGTCAATAACCAACAGCGGGATCTGGATACCCATGTTGGCTCCCACATGCTCCACGATGATCTCATCGGATGAACCACGGTGTCGAGGATTCAATCAATCCGTATGCAATTCCCTTTGTCAATCGGTATGTTACTTGCCCGAGATTCGATCGTCGGTATCCCAATACCTTGTTCAATCTCGTTACCGGCAAGTCTCTTTACTCGTAACGCAATGCATGATCCCGTGACTAACGCCTTAGTCACGTTGAGCTCATTATGATGATGCATTACCGAGTGGGCCCAGAGATACCTCTCCGTCACACGGAGCGACAAATCCCAGTCTCGATCCGTGCCAACCCAACAGACACTTTCGGAGATACCCGTAATGCACCTTTATAGTCACCCAGTTACGTTGTGACGTTTGGCACACCCAAAGCACTCCTACGGTATCCGGGAGTTGCACGATCTCATGGTCTAAGGAAAAGATACTTGACATTGGAAAAGCTCTAGCAAACGAAACTACACGATCTTTTATGCTATGCTTAAGTTGGGTCTTGTCCATCACATCATTCTCCTAATGATGTGATCCCGTTATCAATGACATCCAATGTCCATAGTCAGGAAACCATGACTATCTATTGATCAACGAGCTAGTCAACTAGAGGCTTACTAGGGACACTTTGTGGTCTATGCATTCACACATGTATTACGATTTCCGGACAATACAATTATAGCATGAATAATAGACTATTATCATGAACAAAGAAATATAATAATAACCATTTATTATTGCCTCTAGGGCATATTTCCAACACGGAGCATCCTCACCGGCCAACCCAATCACGTTGGGATCGACAATGCTTCGCCAAAGAGGTTGTACACTTCTTGTGGTTTGACTTAATCTCACCATGCTTCTTTGCATCCTGTGATCTTCCAATTCTTGTGAACCAAACACCCAGATTGGCAGAAATCCTGTGTTTTTAAATTCTCTGTTTTGCACGTGCATTCCTATCCTATTCCTGTCTATTTCCTATCCCTGCATTGTTAGAATCCTCAAATTCAAACAAGTCCTTACACAATTACTTCTGTTACAGATATGTGTAAACTTGTGTGGTTTGTCCTGCTCCTGCGGTGCTGTGTTCCACCCCAGCTCAGCTGCTCCAACGACGGAAGGGTTCACCACAGTAGGGATCCGCTCTCCAGACTGTCTTTCGCCGCCTCAAATCTTCTTCCCCGCCGCCGGCAGCCACGACAACTGCATTACCATCATCAACTGAGCAAGTGACCTTGAGGACTACACCGGTCCGCAAGAGAGGTCGCACTCTTCCGTGTCTGCTTACGTTATGCATCGCTTAATATGATGACATGCTACTTTATTGTCGTGTTCACCTATTAGACTCTGACTCAGGTCCAAACTTATGCTGAAACTTGAGTTTTTAAATGGTTGTGGGGTACATATTGGGGCAGCAATCAGTACTATCTGTCTACTATCTGGTTAATATAGGGTGTCTACTATGAGTTTCATGTTGGGTGAAAACAAACATTAAAGGAGCCATTATCTGTATTTTTTAACTAAAGCTATTATCTGCCTGCTATCATTGGTTTTGGGTCTATCCACAGTTTGCTACCTTCACACTGGATGTGTGCATGCACTCCTTACATAATCTCACTATGTTTTATTCCTATGCATGTCAGTTATTGCACACAATGGAACTGAACATGTAGAGAAAAAGAGACGAGCCTTGTGTGGCAATAAAATTTCATGCAGATGTCGCTCCATGGTGGGCCCAAGGGCAGCCCCCCTCCACCCATTTTGGATCGTAATCAAGAGGAAGATAACTGTTTCGAGGGGGATTCAGAAGCAGAAGACCACTCCTATTTACCCCATGAGGTCTTCGCTCTAACTTGGCATGCTGATGTTGGTAATATCATGCATATGGTGCCTTGCATTGCTTACTGTATACATCAAAGATGTCATCTGCTTAGTTTAGACATGCTTTGTGTTAATGCCATCTGTTTATTTTCTTTATCGTATATGTGAATCATGCAATGCCATCTTGTTTAGCCTGGCATCATATATGTGAATTTTGCAATTCCACCCTGGTTAGCCAGTCATCTTATATGTGAATTATATCATGACATCATTTTTATTACGTGTTAAATTTGTCAACAATTTTAGTACATTCAATTACTCTTCCTGTGCATCAGCCATTCGACACGGTCATGGAAAAATCTGGAGTGCGAACAAGGTCTTCAGAGCAGACAATGCTATCTGACGAAGCGCATGTCTTGCTAGTTACAGATAGCTCCTCAGAGGAGGATTCAGAGATAGGTGACCAGTCCTATTCCCACCCCCACCCCCCCCCCCGAGGTGCATGCTCTAACTTGGCAGCTTTATGTTGCTCATATCGTGCGTATGGTATCTTGCATTGCTATGTCATTTGCTTAGTTTAGACATGATTTGTGTGAATGCCACCTCTTTAGTGTCTAATTACCATATATGTGAATTATGCAATGTCATCTTGTTGCAAGACATTATATATGTAAATTATGCAATGCTATCTTGTTGCAAGGCATTATATATGCGAATTATGCAATGCCATGCTGTTTAGCCAAGCGTCATATATGTCAATTATATCATGCCGTCCTTTTTTTGTATTTCTCATTGCTTTTGTCAACAATGTTTGTATATTCAACTGCTCTTCCTGTGCATCAGCCATTTGAATTTGTGATGGAGAAATCCGGAGTGAAAACAAGGTCTTCAGAGCAGACAATGCTACCAGCTGAAGCAGATTTCTTGCTGGTTACAGATAGCTCTTCAGAGGAGGATTCGGAGGCAGATGACCAGTCCTATTATCCCCCTGAGTTGTATGCTCAAACTTGGCAGGGTTATATTACTCATATCATGCATATGTTGTATTGCAATGCTTAGTTTTTACATCATATACACGATATTGAATGCCATCTCCTTAGTTGACACATCGTATATGTGATTGCCCTCTACTCACTTCCTTAGTATATAAATCATATATTTGAATTATATCATGCCATGATCTTTACATAGACAGCATGTAACTGAATTATGGCATGCCAACCCATTTGCTAAAGACATAATATAGTTATATCATCTCATCCTGTTTACAGTCATCATATTTTGAATTATGTCATTCTATCCATGAATTATATCATGCCATCATGTTTCCATCGACGGCATGTTTGTGATTTATGGCATGCCAACCACTTTAATAGACACATCGTATAGTTATATCATGTCATCCTGTTTACATAGTCATCATATTTTGAAGTATGTCATTCTATCCTGTTTAGTTAGCCATCATACATGTGAAATTGTGTCATGCTATCCTGTTTAATTAGCCATCATATATTTGAAATTATGTCATGCTATTCTGTTTGGTTAGACAACATAAATGTGAATTATTTCATGCCCTGTTTTCTTCCCTACTGTCCATTGCACCTGTCTATCTTACAATGTCTGTACATTCAATTACTTTTCTTGTTTATCAGTCATTTCAATATGACGGGGTGATGGCAGTATCTGTGGGAGTAAAACACGGTCTTGAGAAAAGATTGTGCTACCTGTCGATGGAGATAGAACCACGGTTGTACTTGCCCAAGAACCAGCCCCACCACACACAACCCAGACTCATGCAGATTGTACCCCTACCCAGTTGGACAGAGAACCAGCTACACCCCTTCTAACCCCAACCCCAGCAGATAGTAACCCAGTTCCCGTTGACACAACACCGTCTCCACCATAGAGCACCCAAACACGATCAGTTAGTAAGGCAACTGCAGTGCCCAAAGCACGAGGACCACCACTCCGAACCCCAAGTCAACGCTTCAAGCAGAAGAAGAGTTGTTCTCATGTCAGGTTCCATAGCTATGGTTCATACTACTTTGCTTTTGCATCACTGTATTTACTCATACCAACTAATTTCAAATTTGAAGGATGCAATTGAAACTCCAATGGCGCAAAAGGTATGTTTTAAACCTATTTCTTTAACGTCTTTGCTGTTGTAGCTTGCTCTATGTTGATTTCAGTTTCAATTGAATAAATAGTTATGTTCTCATGCCATGCACATTACAAGTGTTGTTATTGCTGTGTAGTTTCCCACACTTATATTCTGTCTATGCTGCTTTGTCTTAAATAGATATGATTCGAACTGTATCTATCTTGATTTGGCAACATAAACTAGAACGATATAGACCATCCAGTGACCATACTACATAGATATATGTTTGTTTCATGCTGTTATCCTGTCCACCTTACTACTGAACAGGTTTACCAAAATGAGTTTCATATACTACATTGTAAACCTGTGATGTGTTTGTTTGTTTCTCTTTTAGAACGTGGATAAAATATTGGAGAAGAGTACCCCGTTATGCAATGGTAAAGGAAGTAATGCAGATAAGGTTCAAGATCGTGAGACATCCCTGTTGTTCTCCAAGAAATCTGATAAAAACTATATTGAAGACAGTGAGACAACCCCAAAGTCTTGTCTTGAGGAAGTCCTTGCAGAATTCAGATGCATACATTCTGGTGCAACAGCAAGTGCTGGAGGATTTAAGCGCCAAACAAGAGAAAGTTAATAAGCTTGCTAAGCATCTTGCCAGCATTATGGGTACCCAGGATATTGTTTCTTGAGCTCTTCTGAAGTGGTTTCAGTTCTGGACTTGTTTTGCTGCGGCATTTATATGCTGCTTTGTTCCCTATATTTGCACTTGTGGCGAACTTTGATGCCCAGTGGATGTAATATGTGTAATAGCCGTGATAGCCTAGCGTAAGTTGCTTGCTTATTTATTTCCTTATTGTCTTGTTTATTTGTTTTCTTGTAGTCAGTGCAGTTCTTTTTCCGCGGTTTGCTAGTGGCCGCAATAACCTATTTTTTAAAACTAGGCCACATTAAGAATGGGCTACATATTTACTGTAGTTAACATGGGCCTCCTACGGGCCGTAGAAACAATGGGCCTTCTAAGGGTCGTAGAAACAATGGGCCTTCTACGGGGCGTAGACACAATGGGCCTTCTACGGGCCGTATGATCGGTTGGCCAAACATGGGCCAATAATAGACCACATTATGGCTGTAAATGGGCTAGAGTTGAAATCGTCCGTTCATGGGCCGACCATAACGGGTCGTCGTTAATCGGCCGTATTTGATGACGCTATGAAAACGGCCCAACGTATTAACGGGCCACAAATGGGCCGACTATAACCACGGGCTATATTTGGCCCACAAGCAGAAAATGACAGTAACGGGCCGAAAGTAAAGGAATGCTGGAAATGAGCGCAAGAATAAATGGGCCCTGAGAAGGCCGAAAGATAACATGGGCTGGAAACGGCCCAACGAAATAATGGGCCGTTAATGGGTATAAAGTGATACACTGTTCATTACGGGCCAGTTTTACCACGGGCCGTTAACGGGCTGAGGGTTACTAAGGGCCTCATATGGGCCAAAAGACGTCATGGGCCATACATGGGCCGGAAGTTAAAACGAGCTGGAATTATATTGGATGACCCAGGTTAGCGGGCTGTAAATGGGCTATATGCAAATAGGCCGTTAACAGGCTTGCCATGGGCCGGCCTGCCACCTTTTGACAAAGTCAAACGGGCCGGCCTTTTCACAGGAATGGGCCTCTGTTGGGCCGTGCCACGTGTCGGCGTATCATAGGCGCTTTCGGTCCAATGAGTGGATGACATCTGTCCCAACGGTGAGCCGACACGTGTTTCCTCCAGCCAATGATGATTTTACACGTGGAAAATCCCCATTAGTCGGGGCTGTTAACGGGTTATCGGATCCAAAACCGGACCCGATAGCTTAAAGGAGTTCCGTTACGGTGGATGCCACGTGTCGGTCACCCTTGACGAAAGCACTTCTGTGACACGCGATTTATCGTCATGGATGTGGACACTTCCGTGATGATAATTTTGGTAATGTCATGGAACACTTCTACGACAGCACAGGTATGACTATCTTGATTCTGTCATAAATTTTTCATGGATGTACATGCATGAGAGAATACGTGACCTACTGTGACAAACACGTATCATCACGGAAGTGTATTTTTTTGTAGTGCACGAACTCATGATCCAGTAGAGCTTCGAGGGAGAGTTCCGTCAGCATGACGGCATGATGACGGTGATGATGATTCTACCGATGCAGGGCTTCGCCTAAGCACCGCTACGATATGACCGAGGTGGATTATGGTGGAGGGGGGCACCGCATACGGCTAAAAGATCAATGATCAACTTGTGTATCTATGGGGTGCCCCCCTCCCCCGTATATAAAGGAGTAAGGAGGGGGGAGGGCCGGCCTAGCTATGGCGCGCCCTGGAGGAGTCCTACTCCCACCGGGAGTAGGATCCTCCCCCTTCCAAGTAATAGGAGTAGGAGAGAAGCAAGGGGAAGAGAGAAGTGAAGGAAGGAGGGGGCACCGCCCCTCCCCCTAGTCCAATTCGGACTAGGCCTTGGGGGGGGCACGCGGCCTGCCCTAGGGAGCCCCTCTCTCTCTACCCTAAAGCCCAATAAGGCCCATATACTCCCCGGCGAATTCCCGTAACTCTCCGGTACTCCGATAAATACCCGAACAACTCAGAACCTTTCCGATGTCCGAATATAGTCGTCCAATATATCGATCTTTACGTCTCGACCATTTAGAGACTCCTCGTCATGTCCCTAATCTCCTCCGAGACTCCAAACTACCTTCGGTAAATCAAAACACATAAACTCATAATACAGATCGTCACCGAACGTTAAGCGTGCGGGCCCTACGGGTTCGAGAACTATGTAGACATGACTGAGACACGTCTCCGGTCAATAACCAATAGCGGAACCTGGATGCTCATATTGGCTCCTACATATTCTACGAAGATCTTTATCGGTCAAACCGCATAACAACATACCTTGTTCCATTTGTCATCGGTATGTTACTTGCTCGAGATTCGATCGTCGGTATCTCAATACCTAGTTCAATCTCGTTACTCGCAAGTCTCTTTACTCGTTCTGTAATGTATCATCCCGCAACTAACTCATTAGTCACATTGCTTGCAAGGCTTATAGTGATGTGCATTACCTAGAGGGACCAGAGATACCTCTCCGACAATCGGAGTGACAAATCCTAATCTTGATCTATGCCAACTCAACAAGTACCATCAGAAACACCTGTAGAGCACCATTATAATCACACAGTTACGTTGTGACATTTGGTAGCACACAAAGTGTTCATCCGGTATTCGGGAGTTGCATAATATCATAGTCATTGGAACATGTATAAGTCATGAAGAAACCAATAGCAACATACTAAACGATCAAGTGCTAAGCTAACGGAATGGGTCAAGTCAATCAAATCATTCTCTAATGATGTGATCCCGTTAATCAAATGACAACTCATGTCTATGGCTAGGAAACTTAACCATCTTTGATTCAATGAGCTAGTCAAGTAGAGGCATACTAGTGACACTCTGTTTGTCTATGTATGCACACATGTACTAAGTTTCCAGTTAATAATATTCTAGCATGAATAATATACATTTATTATGATATAAGGAAATATAAATAACAACTTTATTATTGCCTCTAGGGCATATTTCCTTCAGTCTCCCACTTGCACTAGAGTCAATAATCTAGTTCACATCGCCATGTGATTAACACCCATAGTTCACATCGCCATGTGACCAATACTCAAAGGGTTTACTAGAGTCAGTAATCTTAGTTCACATCCCCATATGATTAACACCCAAAGAGTACTAAGGTGTGATCATGTTTTACTTGTGAGAGAAGTTTAGTCAACGGGTCTGCCATATTCAGATCCGTATGTATTTTGGAAATTTCTATGTCAACAATGCTCTGCATGGAGCTACTCTAGCTAATTGCTCCCACTTTCATTATGCATCTAGATTGAGACTTAGAGTCATCCAGATCGGTGTCAAAGCTTGAATCGACGTAACTCTTTACGACGAACCTTTTGTCACCTCCATAATCGAGAAACATATCCTTATTCCACTAAGGATAATTTTGACCGTTGTGCAGTGATCTACTCCTAGATCACTATTGTACTCCCTTGCCAAACTCAGTGTAGGGTATACAATAGATCTGGTACACAACATGGCATACTTTATAGAACTTATGGCTGAGGCATTGGGAATGACTATCATTCTCTTTCTATCTTCTGTCGTGGTCGGGCTTTGAGTATTACTCAATTTCACACCTTGCAACACAGGCAAGAACTCTTTCTTCGACTGTTCCATTTTGAACTACTTCAAAATCTTGTCAAGGTATATACTCATTGAAAAAACTTATCAAGCGTCTTGATCTATCTCTATAGATCTTGATGCTCAATACGTAAGTAGCTTTACCGAGGTCTTTCTTTGAAAAACTCCTTTAAAATACTCCTTTATGCTTTCTAGAAAAATTCTACATTATTTCCGATCAAGAATATGTCATTCACATATACTTATCAGAAATGTTGTAGTGCTCCCACTCACTTTCTTGTAAATACAGGCTTCACCACAAGTCTGTATAAAACTATATGTTTTGATCAACTCATCAAAGCGTATATTCCAACTCCGAGATGCTTGCACCAGTCCATAGATGGATCGCTGGAGTTTGCACATTTTGTTAGCACCTTTAGGATTGACAAAACCTTCTGGTTGCATCATATACAACTCTTCTTTAAGAAATCCTTTAAGGAATGTAGTTTTGACATCCATTTGCCAGATTTCATAAAATGTGGCAATTTGCTAACATGATTCGGACAGACTTAAGCATCGCTTTGAGTGAGAAAATCTTGAACTTTGTCAAAAACCTTTTTTGACAAGTCTAGCTTTCTAGATAGTAACACTACTATCAGCCTCCGTCTTCCTCTTGAAGATCCATTCATATTCTATGGCTTGCCGATCATCGAGAAAGTCAACCAAAGTCCACACTTTGTTCTCATACATGGATCCCATCTCAGATTTCATGGCCTCAAGCCATTTTGCGGAATCTGGGCTCATCATCGCTTCCTCATAGTTCGTAGGTTTGTCATGGTCAATTAACATGACCTCCAGAACAGGATTACCGTACCACTCTGGTGCGGATCTCACTCTGGTTTACCTACGAGGTTCGGAAGTAACTTGATCTAAAGTTACATGATCATCATCATTAGCTTCCTCACTAATTGGTGTAGGAGTCACAGGAACAGATTTCTGTGATGAACTACTTTCCAATAAAGGAGCAGGTACAGTTACCTCATCAGGTTCTACTTCCTCCCACTCACTTCTTTCGAGAGAAACTCCTTCTCTAGAAAGGATCCATTCTTAGCAACGAATGTCTTGCCTTCGGATCTGTGATAGAAGGTGTACCCAACTGTCTCCATTGGGTATCCTATGAAGACACATTTCTTCGATTTGGGTTTGAGCTTATCAGGATGAAACTTTTTCACATAAGCATCGCAACCCCAAACTTTAAGAAACGACAACTTTGGTTTCTTGCCAAACCACAGTTCATATGGTGTCGTCTCAACGGATTTAGATGGTCCCCTATTTAACGTGAATACAGCTGTGTCTAATGCATAACCCCAAAACGATAGTGGTAAATGGGTGAGAGACATCATAGATTGTACCATATGTAATAAAGTATGGTTACGATGTTCGGACACACCATTATGTTGTGGTGTTCCAGGTGGCATGAGTTGCGAAACTATTCCGCATTGTTTCAAATGACGACCAAACTCGTAACTCAAATATTATCCTCCATGATCAGATCGTAGAAACTTTATTTTCTTGTTACGATGATTTTCCACCTCACTCTGAAATTATATGAACTTTTCAAATGTTTCAGACTTATGTTTCATCAAGTAGATATACCCATATCTGCTCAAATCATCTGTGAAGGTCAGAAAATAACGATACCCGCCGCGAGTCTCAACACTTTATCGGATCGCATACATCAGTATGTATTATTTTCAATAAGTCAGTTGCTCGCTCCATTGTTCTGGGGAAGGGAGTCTTAGTCATCTTGCCCATAAGGCATAGTTCGCAAGCATCAAGTGATTCATAATCAAGTGATTCCAAAATCCCATCAGCATGGAGTTTCTTCATGCGCTTTACACCAATATGACCTAAACGGCAGTGCCACAAATAAGTTGCACTATCTTTATTAACTTTGCATCTTTTGGCTTCAATATTATGAATATGTGTATCACTACGATCGAGATTCAACAAACCATTTTCATTGGGTGTATGACCATAGAAGGTTTTATTCATGTTAACAGAACATCAATTATTCTCTAACTTAAATGAATAACCGTATTGCAATAAACATGATCAAATCATATTCATGCTCAACGCAAACACCAAATAACACTTATTTAGGTTCAACACTAATCCCGAAAGTATAGGGAGTGTGCGATGATGATCATATCAATCTTGGAACTACTTCCGACACACATCGTCACCTCGACCTTAACTAGTTTATGTTCATTCTGCAACTCCCGTTTCGAGTTACTACTCTTAGCAACTGAACTAGTATCAAATGCCGAGGGGTTGCTATAAACACTAGTAAAGTACACACCAATAACATGTATATCCAATATACCTTTGTTCACTTTGCCATCCTTCTTATCCGTCAAGTATCTAGGGCAGTTCCACTTCTAGTGACCATTTCCTTAGCAGTAGAAGCACTCAGTTTCAGGCTTGGGTCTAGCTTTGGGCTTCTTCATGGAAGTGACAACTTGTTTGTCATTCTTTCTTGAAGTTCCCTTTCTATTCCTTTGCCCTTTTCTTGAAACTAGTGATCTTGTCAACCATCAACACTTGATGCTTTTCTTGATTTCTACCTTCATCGATTTCAGCATCACGAAGAGCTTGGGAATCATTTCCGTTATCCCTTGCATATTATAGTTCATCACGAAGTTCTAGTAAATTGGTGATAGTGACTAGAGAACTCTGTAAATCACTATCTTATCTGGAAGATTAACTCCCACTTGATTCAAGTGATTGTAGTAATCAGACATTCACTAGCTGAGCTATTCTCCTCCATCTTGTAGGCAAAGTACTTGTCAAAGGTATCATACCTTTTGAGGGAGTCCTGGACTAAGGGGTCCTCGGGCGTCCGGCCTGTTATCTATGGGCCGGACTGACGGGCTATGAAGACATGAAGACCGAAGACTATACCCGTGTCCGGATTGGACTCTACTTGGCGTGGAAGGCAAGCTAGGCGACCGACTATGAAGATTCCCTCTTATGTGACCGACCTCATGTAACCATAGATCTCTCCGGTGTCTATATAAACCAGAGAGCATAGTCCGGATAGGACAGATTCATTACCATATACTCATAGGCTAGACTTCTAGGGTTTAGCCATTACGATCTCGTGGTAGATCAACTCTTGTAACACTCATATTCATCAAGATCAATCAAGCAGGAAGTAGGGTATTACCTCCATAGAGAGGGCCCGAACCTGGGTAAACATTGTGTCCCCCGTCTCCTATTACCATCGGTCCTAGACGCACAGTTCGGGACCCCCTACCCGAGATCCGCCGGTTTTGACACTGACATTGGTGCTTTCATTGAGAGTTCCATTGTGCCGTCGCCAAGAGGGTTGATGGCTAGCCTTGTTGTCAAGGATAATATCATCTCCGGAGGAGCCCTGGCCCCAGGTCAGACCCTCCGTCTCGGTGGCTTCGTCATGACTGCCAGCTCGGCCCTTAAGCCGACGATGACCTCTCAAGTCATCAAAAATCACCTCCGCGTTGTTCCCGAATACTCCGCCCACATGGATCCAGTGGAGTTGTCATCATTCAACGAACTCCTGGATCGCATGGCCGCCATGGTGGTCGCTACAGACTACGATCGGGTCAGGCTTGAACCCGACCGGAGAGAAATTAAAACTCCACCGATCACCCACCTGATAGCGGTAGTCGAGGAGCAGAGCAACTCTTCCACTATATTGAAGACGAACTATGTTCGAATCGCCAATCTTGAAGAGCCGGATACTTTTAGGCAGAAGGTCATGCCTCTTCCTCCGAACACAAAGTCGGATGAAGAGCCTAAAAAATCAGTAGATATCCCGGAGCCCGAACTATCCGGCCCGGTAGACCTCCAAATTCCGGATCCAAAATCAGGTCAGGGTTCGGATTCAATTCCACCCACCCACCCGGACATATATGCTCTCAGGAGCATCAAACAACAACCTCAGGAAACGGTCCACCACTCCTGGGCCAGATTCCTCCTTGTTAAAAACAAGGTAAAGGACTACTGCGACGAAGACGCGATAGCAGCATTCCACAACAACTGCGCGGACAAAGGCATCCTTAACGCCATCAATCGCCGCCACATACTAAAGTTCGCCGACCTAGCAACTATCCTACAAAAGCACAGCGCGATGGAAAGCGCCTAGAAAACTCAGGTAGCTTGCTGGGAACCGTCCCGGCTCCCTTTTCAGGCGAAAAGGACGCGCCCCCGTGGCACGCCCAGACGAACAGTCAAAAAACATAAGCCTATTACGTTGCACGGCACCGTTCTGGAGGGATGGCTCAATGGCCCATGCAAAATACACACAACACCGGATACCGTGACAACCCACAGCCTTAGAGCATGTTGGATACTCCGGCAGGTAGCCAAGAGCGGCGAGGATATCCTTACCAGAGACACCCCAGAACAACACCCTCCAGCAAACGATGACAATAGAGTATTGGCGGTCTTCGAGACATTCGATTCAAATAACAAGTGTAAAAGGGCCCTGCGCGATCTCGCCGAAGTTTGCCAGGTCGCTGCAATTGACCCCTGGAACGACACGGCCATAACCTTCAACGCCAGTGACGAACCTAAATACAGAACAGTCCGAGCGCCAGCTGCCCTAGTCCTCAGTCCCATCGTGGACGGCTTTCGACTTATAAAAGTCCTCATGGACGGCGGCAGCGGACTAAACCTCATTTACGAGGACATGCTCCACAAGATGAAAATAGACAGGAGCCGCATCGAGAAAAGTAGCACAACCTTTCGAGGTATCGTTCCCAGCCGGGAAGCTTGGTGTGCAGGAAAAATTACACTTGATGTGGTGTTCGGCACGCCGGAGAATTATCGGTCCGAAGAAATAACCTTCCAGGTGGCCCCTTTCAACAGTGGGACCACGCCCTGTTAGGGCGAGAGGCCTTCATGCGCTTTCAAGCCATACCTCACTATGGGTACATGAAGCTAAAAATGCCCGGGCCTAATGGAGTAATCACCCTCGTCAGCGATCCGGACAGAGCCCTCCGCGCTGAGAACAAAACCGCATCCTTGGCTCTCGAAGCATTGTCCGAGGCCCTTGCGGCCGAAGAACTAACCGCACTACGCTCCACCATAGATAAGGACGATGTGATCCTGGACAAGCGACCCAAATCCACTTCCTTCAAGCCAGCAGAAGAAATAGTCAAATTTCAGGTCCATCCAACAGACCTGAAGAAGACAGCGTCCATCGGAGCACAACTCGGTCCTGCAGTCGACGCCGCACTACGAGACTTCCTGCGCGAAAACTGGGACATATTCGCCTGGCATCCTTCCGATATGCCAGGAATCCCGCGCGAGTTGGCCGAACACAGCCTCAACATAGTAAAGGGATATAAGCCGGTCAAGCAAACTCTGCGGCGATTTTCCGAACCCAAACGACAAGCTATGGGGGAGGAGCTAGCCAAACTCATCGAGGCCGGATTCATCAAAGACATTAAACATCCGGACTGGCTGGCAAACTTGGTAATGGAACCAAAGAAGGATAAATCCTTGTGCCTATGCGTCGATTTCAAAGACCTTAACAAGGCCTGCCCTAAGGATCCCTTCCCTCTTCCCTGCATTGATCAAATCATTGACGCCACCGCAGGTCACGACTCGCTATGCTTCCTTGATGCATATTCCGGATACCATCAAATCAAAATGAAGGAGTCCGATCAAGCCGCAACAACATTCATTACACCATACGGGCCGTTTTGCTTCAACACCATGCCTTTCGGGCTCAAGAACGCCGGCGCCACCTACCAGCGCATGATCCAAACATGCCTCGAGAAACAGATCGGCAAAACAGTGGAGGCCTACGTGGACGACGTCGTCATCAAAACCAGACACGTCGAAACACTAATAGACGACTTGCGTCTCACATTTGACAACCTCCGCACATACGACATCAAGCTCAACCCGGAAAAGTGCGTCTTCGGTGTCCCCGCCGGTAAACTATTAGGCTTCATCGTCTCCAATAGAGGAATTGAAGCAAATCCAGCCAAAATCCGAGCTCTGTCACAACTGGCCATGCCAACCGAACTCAAACAGGTCCAAAAACTCGCTGGGTGCATGGCAGCTTTAAGCCGCTTCATCTCCAGGCTGGGAGAAAAGGCGCTGCCGCTCTATCGCCTTCTACGACGCACCGACAACTTCGAGTGGACCGACGCGGTGACGGCCGGACTGGAAGAAATAAAAGCCCTTCTGGCAAGCAACCCAATCCTGGCCGCACCAAACGTCGGTGAACCAATGCTTTTATACATATCGGCAACACACCAGGTGGTGAGCGCCATACTCGTCGTCGAACGAGAACAGGACGGACACAAATTCCCGCTCCAGAAGCCGGTATACTACGTATCCACCGTCCTCACACCATGCAAATCCCGGTACCCTCATTATCAAAAAATAGCATATGCAGTCTTCATGGCATCCCGAAAATTGTGACACTACTTTCAGGAGTGCTCTATCACGGTGGCCTCCGAAGTGCACCTCAATGATATAATTAACAACCGGGATGCAACGGGCCGGATTGCCAAATGGGCCATTGAGCTCCTGCCATTCGACATCACGTACAAACCACGTAGAGCCATCAAATCCCAGGTACTGGCCGACTTCGTCGCCGAATGGACAGAAGCCGAACTCCCTAAAGAGTGCGGCATGTACTCCAACTGGGTGATGCATTTTGACGGCTCCAAGATGTTGGCAGGGCTAGGGGCGGGCGTCGTATTAACGTCCCCCACAGGAGACATCGTCCAGTACGTACTCCAAATATTATACACAGATTCCGACAACGCAGCCGAATACGAGGCCTTGCTACATGGCCTTCGGATGTCCGTATCAATGGGCATACAACGCCTGGAGGTGCGCGGGGACTCAAACCTCGCAATAAACCAAATTAATGGAGACTTCGACGCCAAAGATCCAAAGATGGCAGCTTCTCGGAACGCCGTCTTAAAGATGTCGGCTCGGTTCGAGGGGCTCGAATTTCATCACATCGCTCGCGAAAGTAATCAGGCGGCAGACGTCCTTGCTCGCATCGGCGCTAAGCGCGACCTCGTCCCACCTAACATTTTCCTGGGACGGCTCTTTAAGCCATCTGTGGTGTGGCAAGGGGGACAGGCCCGTTCCGAATACAAACATAGATAGCGAACACACCGATATCATCGGCGGCTCAGCCACCGAAATAACACCATCGGCCCACCTCATCATGGCAGTCATTGCCCCATGGAACGAACCATTCTTGGCCTACTTAAATAGTAAGCAGCTCCTGGAAGATCAGAACGAGGCTCGCCGCATCGTCCGGCGCTCGAAGGCCTACAAACTTCACGAAGGAGAGCTCTACAAGAAAAGCACTACCAGAGTCATTCAAAGGTGTATCTCCGAGGAGGAGGGGCGGCAACTTTTGGAAGAAATTCACGCCGGTCTCGGTGGGCACCATGCTGCAGCCCGGGCACTTGTCAGCAAGGCCTTCAGGACATGATTTTATTGGCCTACGGCCCAGGCAGACGCACAGGACCTCGTCCAGCGCTGCGTCGGATGCCAACTCTTCGCCAACCAAAGCCATATGCCCCCAACCGCCCTACAAACAATCCCCATTACATGGCCCTTTGCGGTCTGGGGCTTGGACATGGTCGGACCCCTCAAAAGGGGAAGCCACAAGAAAAAATATATGTTGGTCATGGTGGACAAATTCACCAAGTGGATAGAGGCTAGACCAGTCAAAATGGCCGAGTCCGGACCGGTGATTGCATTTATATCTGATGTGGTATACCGTTACGGTGTACCGCACAGCATCATCACCAACAACGGTTCGAATTTCACAGCCGATGAGGTGAAAACCTGGTGCGCTAATTTGGGCATTAAGCTCGATTACACCTCTGTCTACCACCCGCAAACAAACGGTCAAGTCGAGCGAGCTAATGGTCTTATTATGAGCGTCGTCAAACCCAGACTAGTGCGTTCTTTGAAAGAATCAGACAAGCACTGGGTCGAGGAGCTTGACTCCGTACTATGGGGGCTGCGGACCACGCCCAACCGTACTACCGGATACACACCTTTCTTCATGGTGTACGGTGCAGAGGCTGTATTGCCCTGCGATATTATACTCGACTCACCTCGAGTGCGTATGTACGAGGAGATAGAGGCCGAGTTGGATCGGCAGGACAGCCTAGATGCCCTGGAGGAGGAGCGTGACGTCGCCAAAGCCTGTTCAGCATTTTATCAACAGCAGGCTCGAAGATACCAAAGTAGAGAAGTACGGGCCAAGACGTACAATATTGGCGAACTCGTTGTACGCTTACCGGAGAAGAAAAGGGACAAAATGAAGCCCAAATGGGAGGGTCCCTTCATAATCGACGAAGTTCTCACCGGAGGAGCGTACCGTCTTCGTGGCGCATCAGACAATCGCCTCGAGCCGAACCCCTGGAATGCGGCCAGACTCCGAAGGTTCTATGCCTAGCACTGAACTCTTTGTTAGTCTCCTTCTCCCCTATAGTTTCCATTACTCTTTCTCCCTTTCACACAATTTTTTCTTTCGCTTTAAAGCACTTATTCGGCTTGACCGAACACTACCGACGTACACATATTTACATATGTACGCCCATTATACCTGGGGGCTTCTTTAACAGAAGCTTGTTAAATATTACTTCCCGAGCATCACGCTCATCACACATGCGCGCTTTCCTGCATATCCTTTTTCTTCACCATTATATGCATCGATATGACTTAAGTTTTGGCCAAGCTGGGTTGCCTGGCTCCTGTGCTTACCCCTACGTTCCCAATTGTTCGGCTAGGTGGTCAAGGGAGCACCTCTGCGATTGTTACTGCCGGGTCATCCGGATGTGTACCTCAGATTGGGTGAAGCCGAGAGCTAGCGTTCTTAAGGGAATATTCGGTCGGTGGCTGAAAAATCTCTTTTGCACTCACTCTATTGTGAATCCCCAGAAGCTATACATACTGTGATTTTCACATCACAATTCGGACATGTCTACTAATGCATGCATACCCAGGGAAAGGAAACCTTAACGGAACTATTCTCTCTGGAAGATGTTTCTTACGATTCAACTGTATTATAACATAACTAGCAGAATACAACTTGTCTGTTAAAGCAATTATGACCCCTACGCCTAGTTTTCCAGGCATGCCCCGGCCTATTCGGCCGCTAGGGTATCCGGGAACATTCCGTACCCTTGAGTCTGGAGGTTGAAGCGAAAAGGTCTGCCATGACAAATGATATACAATTCAGCTAGAATTCCACACGGCGAGGAAAGTTGTAACACCCCGGATGTAACTTTCCATATTTCTAACTCCAACTCTTGCCATTTTCGGCTATGTGTTATGATATTCCCTTCATGGTCGGGTTTTGTCTTTCGTCTTGCATTATGTTCATGTCATGCATCTCATATCATGTCATCATGTGCATCTCATTTGCATACGTGTTCGTCTCATGCATCCGAGCATTTTCCCCATTGTCCGTTTTGCAATCCGGCACTCCCACATGCACCGGCGCACCCCTCTTGTTTATTTTCGTGAGCGGGTGTTAAACGTTCTCGGAATGGACCGAGGTTTTCCAAGTGGCCTTGGTACACCACCGGTAGACCACCTGTCAAGTTTCGTTCCATTTGGAGGTCGTTTGATACTCCAATGGTTAACCGGGTCACCGCAAAGGCCTCTTTTGTGTTGCAGCCCAACACCCCTCCAAAACAGCCCAACAACCCATCTAACTCACCTCCATGCTCTTCGTCGTTCGATCACGGTCGTGTGGGCGAAAACCGCACTCCATTTGGAGCCTCCTAGCTCCCTCTACCTGTAAATATGTGTCTCTCCCGAATTTCTCGCACAGATGAAACCCTAGCCCGCTCCCCTCGCGCCGCCGGACACGTCCGGCCCGAGCCGGACGAACTGCGCCGCCGCCCTCGCCCACTCACCGCCCGCCACGTGTCCACGCCGACGCCCGTACGCCCGCGGCCCGGTGAGCCCACGCGCGGCCCCCCGCGGCCCGCGCCGCCGCCGCCCGGGTCACCGCTCCCCCGCCGCCCGGCTTCCTCTCTCCTCTTCGCCCGAGCCCGGCGCCTCCTCCTCCTCCCTCGCCCGAAGCTCCAGCGAGCCACGCCGTCTCCGGTGAACAGTACCGCGCCAGATCCAATTGACCTAGGGTTGACTTTCTTCCCCCTAAAAAATCTTCCAAGTCCCGATATTTTTGCATATTATTGCTCTGTTCATCGCATCATAACTCTGTGCATACTGCTCCATTTCACGCATGTAATATATCGAAATGTTCACCTCGAGATGCTCTTTATTTTGTTCCATTGTGCCATGTTAATTTGTGTCCATCTTGATGCCCAAATCTCTGTTTCTGTTTTCAGGGACTTAGTAATTTCACAAAGTCTGTTTCTGCTGTTATTTTGTTGTCATGTATTCATGTGTCTACAGAGAGATCCATGCTCCTTTTGGTTATGTTCAGTAAGGATACTTTGTAGATATAGTTGTGCTCTATCCAGCCATGCCCCTGTTTGCAATTATGGAGTGCCATAGAATGTCTTAATCTTGCTCTACTTTTGCTATAAAATATTCCTGGCAGATTGTTAACATGATATTCTATTTTGCCAAGCTTGTTGTAGTTGATCCATACATGCTATGTACTTTCTCTTGCCATGGATAGCTTCATAAACATGCCATGTTGCTGTAGGTATTCTTGTTTTGTCATGCATTTCTTTGTGATGATTGCATCAAGCTCACCAAGATGCCTTCATAACTCTGTTTACTGTCATGCTCTGTTTTCTGCTAAGTCTGAAACCTGTTAACAAAACATGCTATGTTTACATGGGTGCCATCATATTTTCTGGTCCTTTTGGCTTATGGTCAGTAAGGGACTTTTGTTCTATCCATTTTAGTAGATTCATACCATGCCTTGTTTTGCTATGTTAAGTTCCTGCAGCATGTGTTTTTCTTGCTCTGAACATTGCTACCTGATGCTGTTTCAGCCATGTCCAGTAATTTCACCAAGCCTGTGAACCTGATATCTTTTGCACTTTTGCCATGCTTGTTTGAACCTGTTATGGTGTGATCTAGCCGTAGCTCAGTGTTCATCTTTTGTCAAGCATCTCCTGTAGATTACTGTCATATGCTTTGTTGCTATGTTGGAGTGCTGTAGCATAGTTACTTATTGCATTTTAAGTGCTATCTTGCTGTTAATCGCAGAATCGTGTCATTCTTGTTTTGCTTGCCATTTGCAAACCGTGCATCCTTTTCCGGTGATCCTTGTATCGATTTCGACCGAAATCATCTCATCTTTCCAGTGGCATGCTTGGTTTGCCAAGTTACTGCCTTGTTCATCATTTTTCTTCCGGAGCACGCATATGCATCACATACCACATCTCGCATATCATACATGTTTTGCATCATGTTGCTTGTGCATTTCCCGTGATTGATTGTGGTTTCATTGCTTGTGTTCTTGCTGTGGGTAGAGCCGGGAGACGAGTTCGTGAATGAGGAACCTGTTGAGTACGCTTACGAGGATCAAGCTTTCGACAACTCTGAGAACCTTGCAGGCAAGATGACCATACCCTCGAAATCACTTCTATCTTTGCTTTGCTAGTTACTCGTTCTATTGCCATGCTGCGCTACCTACCACTTGTTATATAATGCCTCCCATATTGCCATGTCAAGCCTCTAACCAACCTTCCTAGCAAACCGTTGTTTGGCTAAGTTACCGCTTTTGCTCAGCCCTTCTTATAGCGTTGTTAGTTGCAGGTGAAGTTGAAGTTGGTTCCATGTTGGAACATGGATATTTTGGGATATCACAATATCTCTTATTTAATTAATGCATCTATATATTTGGTAAAGGGTGGAAGGCTCGGCCTTATGCCTGGTGTTTTGTTCCACTCTTGCCGCCCTAGTTTCCGTCATACCGGGATTATGTTCCTTGAGTTTGCGTTCCTTACGCGGTTGGGTGATTTATGGGGCTGTTGGGGAACGTAGTAATTTCAAAAAAATTCTACGCACACGCAAGATCATGGTGATGCATAGCAACGAGAGGGGAGAGTGTTGTCCACGTACCCTCGTAGACCGAAAGCGGAAGCGTTAGCACAACGCGGTTGATGTAGTCGTACGTCTTCACGATCCGACCGATCAAGTACCAAACGCACGGCACCTCCGAGTTCAGAACACGTTCAGCTCGATAACGTCCCTCGAGCTCCGATCCAGCCGAGTGTTGAGGGAGAGTTTCGTCAGCACGACGGCGTGGTGACGATGATGATGTTCTACCGACGCAGGGCTTCGCCTAAGCACCGCTACGATATTATCGAGGTGTAATATGGTGGAGGGGGGCACCGCACACGGCTAAAAGATCGTTGATCAATTGTATCTATAGAGGTGCCCCCCTGCCCCGTATATAAAGGAGCAAGGGCGAGGCCGCCGGCCAAGGAGGAGAGGCGCGCCAGGAGGAGTCCTACTCCTACCGGGAGTAGGACTCCCCCCTTTTCCATGTTGGACTAGGAGAGGAAGGGGGAAAAGGTGGAGGGGAGGAAGGAAAGGGGGGCGGCGCCCCCCTCTCCTTGTCCTATTCGGACTGGGGAGGAGGGGCGCGCGGCCCTGCCCTGGCCTCCTCTCCTCTCTTCCACCTAGGCCCACTAAGGCCCATTAAGTTACCGGGGGGTTCCGGTAACCTCCCGGTACTCCGGAAAAATCCCGATTTCACCCGGAACACTTCCGATGTCAAAACATAGGCTTCCAATATATCAATCTTTATGTCTCGACCATTTTGAGACTCCTCGTCATGTCCGTGATCACATCCGGGACTCCGAGCAACCTTCGGTACATCAAAACATATAAACTCATAATATAACTATCATCGTAACGTTAAGCGTGCGGACCCTACGGGTCCGTGAACTATGTAGACATGACCGATTCACCTCTCCGGTCAATAACCAATAGCGGAACCTGGATGCTCATATTGGTTCCTACATATTCTACGAAGATCTTTATCGGTCAGACCGCATAACAACATATGTTGTTCCCTTTGTCAATGGTATGTTACTTGCCCGAGATTCGATCGTCGGTATCTCGATACCTAGTTCAATCTCGTTACCGACAAGTCTCTTTACTCGTTCCGTAATACATCATCCCGCAACTAACTCGTTAGTCACAATGCTTGCAAGGCTTATAGTGATGTGTATTACTGAGTGGGCCCAGAGATACCTCTCCGACAATCGGAGTGACAAATCCTAATCTCGAAATATGCCAACCCAACAAGTACCTTTGGAGACACCTGTAGAGCACCTTTATAATCACCCAGTTACGTTGTGACGTTTGGTAGCACACAAGGTGTTCCTCCGGTAAACGTGAGTTGCATAATCTCATAGTCATAGGAACATGTATAAGTCATGAAGAAAGCAATAGCAACATACTAAACGATCGAGTGCTAAGCTAACGGAATGGGTCCAGTCAATCACATCATTCTCCTAATGATGTGATCCCATTAATCAAATGACAACTCATGTCTATGGCTAGGAAACATAACCATCTTTGATCAACGAGCTAGTCAAGTATAGGCATACTAGTGACACTCTGTTTGTCTATGTATTCACACATGTATTATGTTTCCGGTTAATACAATTCTAGCATGAATAATAAACATTTATCATGATATAAGGAAATAAATAATAACTTTATTATTGCCTCTAGGGCATATTTCCTTCAGTCTCCCACTTGCACTAGAGTCAATAATCTAGTTCACATCGCCATGTGATTTAACATCCATAATTCACATCACCATGTGATTAACACCCATAGTTCACATTGTCATGTGACCAACACCCAAAGGGTTTACTAGAGTCAATAATCTAGTTCACATCGCTATGTGATTAACACCCAAAGAGTACTAAGGTGTGATCATGTTTTGATTGTGAGATAATTTCAGTCAACGGTTCTGTCACATTCAGATCCGTAAGTATTTTGCAAATTTCTATGTCTACAATGCTCTCCACGGAGCTACTCTAGATAATTGCTCCCACTTTCAATATGTATCTAGACCGAGACTTAGAGTCATCTAGATTAGTGTCAAAACTTGCATCGACATAACCCTTTACGACGAACCTTTTGTCACTTCCATAATAGAGAAACATATCCTTATTCCACTAAGGATAATTTTGACCGCTGTCCAGTGATCTACTCCTAGATCACTATTGTACTCCCTTGCCAAAATCAGTGTAGGGTATACAATAGATCTGGTACACAGCATGGCATACTTTATAGAACCTATGGCCAAGGCATACGGAATAACTTTCATTCTCTTTCTATCTTCTGCCATGGTCGGGCTTTGAGTCTTACTCAATTTCACACCTTGTAACATAGGCAAGAACTCTTTCTTTGACTGTTCTATTTTGAACTACTTCAAAATCTTGTTAATGTATGTACTCATTGAAAAAACTTATCAAGCGTCTTGATCTATCTTTATAGATCTTGATGCTCAATATGTAAGCAGCTTCACCGAGGTCTTTCTTTGAAAAAATCCTTTCAAACACTCCTTTATTCTTTGCAGAATAATTCTACATTATTTCCGATCAACAATATGTCATTCACATATACTTATCAGAAATGTTGTAGTGCTCCCACTCACTTTCTTGTAAATACAGGCTTCACCACAAGTCTGTATAAAACTATATCCTTTGATCAACTTATCAAAGCGTATATTCCAACTCCGAGATGCTTGCACCAGTCCATAGATGGATCGCTGGAGCTTGCATATTTTGTTAGCACTTTTAGGATTGACAAAACCTCCTGGTTGCATCATATACAACTCTTCTTTAATAAATCCATTAAGGAATGCAGTTTTGTTTATCCATTTGCCATATTTCATAAAATGCGGCAATTGCTAACATGATTTAGACAGACTTAAGCATACATACGAGTGAGAAAATCTCATCGTAGTCAACACCTTGAACTTTGTCAAAAACCTTTTTCTGACAAGTCTAGCTTTGTAGATAGTAACACTACTATCAGTGTCCGTCTTCCTCCTGAAGATCCATTTATTTTCTATGGCTTGCCGATCATCGGGCAAGTCAACCAAAGTCCACACTTTGTTCTCATACATGGATCTCATCTCAGATTTCATGGCCTCAAGCCATTTCGCGGAATCTGGGCTCATCATCGCTTCCTCATAGTTCGTAGGTTCATCATGGTCTAGTAACATGACTTCCAGAACAGGATTACCGTACCGCTCTGGTGCGGATTGTACTCTGGTTGACCTACGAGGTTCGGTAGTAACTTGATCTGAAGTTACATGATCATCATCATTAGCTTCCTCACTAATTGGTGTAGGAGTCACCGGAACAGATATCTGTGATGAACTACTTTCCAATAAGGGAGCAGGTACAGTTACCTCATCAAGTTCTACTTTCCTCCCACTCACTTCTTTCGAGAGAAACTCCTTCTCTAGAAAGGATCCATTCTTAGCAACGAATATCTTGCCTTCGGATCTGTGATAGAAGGTGTACCCAACTGTCTCCTTTGGGTATCCTATGAAGACACATTTCTCCGATTTGGGTTTGATCTTATCTGGATGAAACTTTTTCACATAAGCATCGCAACCCCAAACTTTAAGAAACTACAACTTTGGTTTCTTGCCAAACCACAGTTC
The DNA here is from genome assembly GCF_002575655.3 of Aegilops tauschii subsp. strangulata. Lineage (NCBI taxonomy): Eukaryota > Viridiplantae > Streptophyta > Magnoliopsida > Poales > Poaceae > Aegilops > Aegilops tauschii. The sequence goes on from NC_053039.3 coordinate 363,162,611, forward strand.
ATAAGATGTCGTCTCAACGGATTTAGATGGTACCCTATTTAACGTGAATGCAGCTGTCTCTAATGCATAACCCCAAAACGATAGTGGTAGATCAGCAAGAGACACCATATATCGCACCATATCTAATAAAGTACGGTTACGATGTTCGGACACACCATTACACCGTGGTGTTCCAGGTGGCGTGACTAGTGAAACTATTTCACATTGTTTTAACTGAAGGCCAAACTCGTAACTCAAATACTCTTCTCTATGATCAGATCGTGGAAACTTTATTTTTCTTGTTACAATGATTTTCCACTTCACTCTGAAATTATATGAACTTTTCAAATATTTCAGATTTATGTTTCATTAAGTAGATATACCCATATCTGCTCAAATCATCTGTGAAGGTGAGAAAATAACGATATCCGCCACGAGCCTCAATATTCATTGGACCACATACATCTGTATGTATGACTTCCAAAAAATCCGTTGCTCTCTCCATAGTTCCGGAGAACGGCGTTTTAGTCATCTTGCCCATGAGGCATGGTTCACAAGCATCAAGTGATTCATAATTAATTGATTCCAAAATCCCATCAGTATGGAGTTTCTTCATGCGCTTTACACCAATATGACCTAAACGGCAGTGCCACAAATAAGTTGCACTATCATTATTAACTTTGCATCTTTTGGCTTCATTATTATGAATATGTGTATCACTACGATCGAGATCCAACAAACCATTTTATTGGGTGTATGACCATAGAAGGTTTTATTCATGTAAACAGAACAACAATTATTCTCTAATTTAAATGAATAACCGTATCGCAACAAACATGATCAAATCATATTCATGCTCAACGCAAACACCAAATAACACTTATTTAGTTTCAACACTAATCCCGAAAGTATAGGGAGTGTGCGATGATGATCATATCAATCTTGGAACTACTTCCAACACACATCGTCACCTCGCCTTTTAGTAGTCTCTGTTTATTCTGCAACTCCCGTTTCGAGTTACTACTCTTAGCAACTGAACCAGTATCAAATGCCGAGGGGTTGCTATAAACACTAGTAAAGTACACATCAATAACATGTATATCCAATATACCTTTGTTCACTTTGCCATCCTTCTTATCCACCAAATACTTGGGGTAGTTCCGCTTCCAGTGACCAGTCCCTTTGCAGTAGAAGCACTTAGTCTCAGGCTTAGGACCAGACTTAGGCTTCTTCACTTGAGCAGCAACTTGCTTGCCGTTCTTCTTGAAGTTCCCCTTCTTCCCTTTGCCCTTTTCTTGAAACTAGTGGTCTTGTCAACCATCAACACTTGATGTTTTTCTTGATTTCTACCTTCGTCGATTTCAGCATCACGAAGAGCTCGGGAATTACTTTCGTCATCCCTTGCATACTATAATTCATCACGAAGTTCTACTAACTTGGTGATGGTGACTAGAGAATTCTGTCAATCACTATTTTATCTGGAAGATTAACTCCCACTTGATTCAAGCGATTGTAGTACCCAGACAATCTGAGCACATGCTCACTGCTTTAGCTATTCTCCTCCATCTTTTAGCTATAGAACTTGTTGGAGACTTCATATCTCTCAACTCGGGTATTTGCTTGAAATATTAACTTCAACTCCTGGAACATCTCATATGGTCCATCACGTTCAAAAACGTCTTTGAAGTCCCGATTCTAAGCCGTTAAGCATGGTGCACTAAACTATCAAGTAGTCATCATATTGAGCTTGCCAAAACGTGCATAACGTCTGCATCTGCTCCTGCAATAGGTCTGTCACCTAGCGGTGCATCAAGGACATAATTCTTCTGTGCAGCAATGAGGATAATCCCCAGATCACGAATCCAATCCGCATCTTTGCTACTAACATCTTTCAACATAATTTTCTCTAGGAACATATCAAAATAAACACAGGGAAGCAACAACGCGAGCTATTGATCCACAACATAATTTGCAAAAAATACTATCAGGACTAAGTTCATGATAAATTTAAGTTCAATTAATCGTTATTACTTAAGAACTCCCACTTAGATAGACATCCCTCTAATCATCTAAGTGATTACGTGATCCAAATCAACTAAACCATAACCGATCATCACGTGAAATGGAGTAGTTTTCAATGGTGAACATCACTATGTTGATCATATCTACTATATGATTCACGCTCGACCTTTCCGTCTCAGTGTTCCGAGGCCATATCTGCATATGCTAGGCCCGTCAAGTTTAACCTGAGTATTCCGCGTGTGCAACTGTTTTGCACCCGTTGTATTTGAACGTAGAGCCTATCACACCCGATCAGCACGTGGTGTCTCAGCATGAAGAACTTTCGCAATGGTGCATACTCAGGGAGAACACTTTTATCTTGAAATTTTAGTGAGAGATCATCTTATAATGCTACCGTCAATCAAAGCAAGATAAGATGCATAAAAGATAAACATCACATGCAATCAATATAAGTGATATGATATGGCCATCATCATCTTGTGCTTGTGATCTCCATCTCCGAAGCACCGTCATGATCACCATCGTCACCGGCGCGACACCTTGATCATCGTAGTATCGTTGTCGTCTCGCCAACTATTGCTTTTACGACTATCGCTACCGCTTAGTGATAAAGTAAAACAATTACATGGCGATTGCATTGCATACAATAAAGCGACAACCATATGGCTCCTGCCAGTTGCCGATAACTCGGTTACAAAACATGATCATCTCATACAATAAAATATAGCATCATCTCTTGACCATATCACATCACAACATGCCCTGCAAAAACAAGTTAGACGTCCTCTACTTTGTTGTTGCAAGTTTTACGTGGCTGCTACGGGCTTAGCAAAGAACCGTTCTTACCTACGCATCAAAACCACAACGATAGTTTGTCAAGTTGGTGTTGTTTTAACCTTCGCAAGGACCGGGCGTAGCCACACTCGGTTCAACTAAAGTGAGAGAGACAGACACCCGCCAGTCACCTTTAAGCAACGAGTGCTCGCAACGGTGAAACCAGTCTTGCGTAAGCGTACGCGTAATGTCGGTCCGGGCCGCTTCATCTCACAATACCGCCGAACCAAAGTATGACATGCTGGTAAGTAGTATGACTTATATTGCCCACAACTCACTTGTGTTCTACTCGTGCATATAACATCAACGCATAAAACCAGGCTCGGATGCCACTGTTGGGGAACGTAGTAATTTCAAAAAAATTCTACGCACACGCAAGATCATGGTGATGCATAGCAACGAGAGGGGAGAGTGTTGTCCACGTACCCTCGTAGACCGAAAGCGGAAGCGTTAACACAATGCGGTTGATGTAGTCGCACGTCTTCACAATCCGACCGATCAAGTACCGAACGCACGGCACCTCCGAGTACAGCACACATTCAGCTCGATGACGTCCCTCGAACTCCGATCCAGCCGAGTGTTGAGGGAGAGTTTCGTCAGCACGACGGCGTGGTGACGATGATGATGTTCTACCGACACAGGGCTTCGCCTAAGCACCGCTACGATATTATCGAGGTGTAATATGGTGGAGGGGGGCACCGCACACGGCTAAAAGATCGTTGATCAATTGTGTCTCTAGAGGTGCCCCCCTGCCCCCGTATATAAAGGAGCAAGGGGGAGGCCGCCGGCCAAGGAGGAGAGGCGCGCCAGGAGGAGTCCTACTCCTACCGGGAGTAGGACTCCCCCCTTTTCCATCTTGGACTAGGAGAGGAAGGGGGAAAAGGTGGAGGGGAGGAAGGAAGGGGGGCGCCGCCCCCCTCTCCTTGTCCTTTTCGGACTGGGGGGAGGGGCGCACGGCCCTGCCCTGGCCTCCTCTCCTCTCTTCCACCTAGGCCCACTAAGGCCCATTAAGTTACCGGGGGGTTCCGGTAACCTCCCGGTACTCCGAAAAAATCCCGATTTCACCCGGAACACTTCCGAAGTCCAAACATAGGCTTCCAATATATCAATCTTTATGTCTCGACCATTTCGAGACTCCTCTTCATGTCTGTGATCACATCCGGGACTCCGAACAACCTTCGGTACATCAAAACATATAAACTCATAATATAACTGTCATCGTAACGTTAAGCGTGTGGACCCTACGGGTTCGAGAACTATGTAGACATGACCGAGACACCTCTCTGGTCAATAACCAATAGCGGAACCTGGATGCTCATATTGGTTCCTACATATTCTACGAAGATCTTTATCGGTCAGACCGCATAACAACATACGTTGTTCCCTTTGTCAATGGTATGTTAGTTGCCCGAGATTCGATCGTCGGTATCTCGATACCTAGTTCAATCTCGTTACCGGCAAGTCTCTTTACTCGTTCCGTAATACATCATCCCGCAACTAACACATTAGTCACAATGCTTGCAAGGCTTATACTGATGTGTATTACTGAGTGGGCCCAGAGATACCTCTCCGACAATCGGAGTGACAAATCCTAATCTCGAAATATGCCAACCCAACAAGTACCTTTGGAGACACCTGTAGAGCACCTTTATAATCACCCAGTTACGTTGTGACGTTTGGTAGCACACAAAGTGTTCCTCCGGTAAAAGGGAGTTGCATAATCTCATAGTCATAGGAACATGTATAAGTCATGAAGAAAGCAATAGCAACATACTAAACGATCGAGTGCTAAGCTAACGGAATGGGTCAAGTCAATCACATCATTCTCCTAATGATGTGATCCCGTTAATCAAATGACAAATCATGTCTATGGCTAGGAAACATAACCATCTTTGATCAACGAGCTAGTCAAGTAGAGGCATACTAGTGACACTCTGTTTATCTATGTATTCACACATGTATTATGTTTCTGGTTAATACAATTCTAGCATGAATAATAAACATTTATCATGATATAAGGAAATAAATAATAACTTTATTATTGCCTCTAGGGCATATTTCCTTCAAGGACCCCCTTGACAGTTCGCCTTGAATAAAACTCCTCCAGCAAGGCCCAACCTTGGTTTTACCATTTGCCACCTAAGCCTTTTTCCCTTGGGTTTTCGCGAGCCCGAGGGTCATCTTTATTTAAACCCCCGGACTAGTGCTCCTTCGAGTGCTGGCCCAAACTGGGCGATGTCCGGCGCCCCCTGGGCAACCAGGGTCTATGCCAACCCGACGTCTTGCCCATCCGGTGTGCCCTGAGAACAATGTATGTGCAGCTCCTATCGGGATTTGTCGGCACATTCGGGTGGCTTTGCTGGTCTTGTATTACCATTCTCGAAATGTCTTGTAAACCGGGATTCCGAGACTGATCGGGTCTTCCTGGGAGAAGGTTTATCCTTCATTGACCGTGAGAGCTTATAATGGGCTAAGTTGGGACACCCCTGCAGGGTATTATCTTTCCAAAGACGTGCCCGCGGTTATGAGGCATATGGGAATTTGTTAATGTCCGGTTGTAGAGAACTTGTCACTTGACCCAATTAAAATACATCAATCGTGTGTGTAGCCGTGATGGTCTCTTCTCGGCGGAGTCCGGGAAGTGAACACAGCTTGAGTTATGCATGAACGTAAGTAGTTTCAGGATCACTTCTTGATCATTTCTAGCTTCGCGACCATTGCGTTGCTTCTCTTCTCGCTCTCTTTTGCGTATGTTAGCCACCATATATGCTTAGTGCCTGCTGCAGCTCCACCTCATTTCACCATCCTTTCCTATCAGCTTAAATAGTCTTAATCTCGCGGGTGTGAGATTGCTGAGTCCTCGTGACTCACAGATTCTACCAAAACAGTTGCAGGTGCCGACGATGCTAGTGCAGATGACGCAACTGAGCTAAAGTGGGAGTTCGACGAGGAACATGGTCGTTACTATGTTTCTTTTCCTGATGATCAGTAGTGGAGCCCAGTTGGGACGATCGGGGATTTAGCATTTGGGGTTATCTTATTTTCATTTGGTTTTGACCGTAGTTGGTCTATGTGTGGATTTTGGATGATGTATGAATTATATTTATGTATTGTGTGAAGTGGCGATTGTAAGCCAACTCTCGTTATCCCATTCTTATTCATTACATGGGATTGTGTGAAGATGACCCTTCTTGCGACAAAACCACAATGCGGTTATGCCTCTAAGTCGTGCCTCGACACGTGGGAGATATAGCCCCATCGTGGGCGTTATAAGTTGGCAGAGCCATCCCCGACATAGGAGCCCCCTGCTTGATCGAATCGCTGGCGTTGTTGACTCTAGAACAAAAATGTTTTGAGTCTTAGGATTATATATATCGGAGAGTAGGATTCTTTTTACTCCTCAGTCCCTTCGTCGCTCTGGTGAGGCCTCCTGACGTAGAAGTTTTGACTCTTCTCTCCTCAAATTTCACTAAAAAAATTTAGGATCACGCGGGTATCTTGGAATCGTTCCGATGGTTTTTTGATGAGAACATTGTTCTTGGTGCCTCCTGACATTTAGGGGTTGTGGCAGTGTCCCGGGGAGTTGAGCTCCGAGGTGTTGTCATCACAATTTTATCGTTGCAATTCTGGAATACTTGAGTTTCGCCGACATCGAAAATCTCTTTTATGCAGTTGTTGGTGAGATCACCTCGACGCCACCCAGTACTGGGCGGGAGTTCGGGAGTATTGCCATAACTCGTATAACAGATGCTTTTCGAAGGTTGAGGTTCACGATTTCCGAAGGTTTCTTGGTTATGTGTTGACGGATGGATACAGCTGGATCTAGGGATTGCTAGTTTGGGTGATATATTTTGTGTCCCCTGTATCCCCTACACCAGATTGCATAACCAGAAAGTTTCGGGAGCTTATAGGTGGGATTCAAGTAGCTCCTAGGATATCTTTCCGACAGACGCATGATATGAGATTGGGGTTCGACGTCTAGTGGTCCGCCTTTCCACGGTTGGTTTTACAGTGGTCTCGTAGTGTCTTAAAGAGTCCTTGGCTATGCCGACTCGGGGACGCTTCGTATGTCATGTGCACTGCCTTGTACATGATTGTGCTATACGATCGAGCCCGTGTGGGCCCCACCACGAAAACTTCGGACGAAGTCTCTATCATATGTTTGTTCCGGCTTATTCTGCAAGCCAATACTTTGTTTTGTTTTGAATTGTGGTATTCGAGTTGCTTCGAAGTCAAATGTTGATTCCATACCTTTTTCTAAGTGGCTTCTCAACTTAATGGAAGTGTGATGATTTACTATGGAATTCATTCATTCATCCTCGTTCGAACGTTTCTTGTGAAGACTATATGTTGAAATTTCTATCTGTCTATCAAGATGCTATCGGATGTCACCCTCTTCAGGATGGCTCCGCCAACGCGTCAGAATCCAGAACGCAATGAAGGGAGTCAGGCGAACCCTCCGCCACCACCTCCGCCTCCGGAGGCATGGCAAGCTATCATGGCAGCCACCAACGCCAATGCTCAGATGATTCTGCAACTCTTGCAAGAACGCACCCAAGGGCAAGGCAATCAAGGAAATCAAGGTTAAGGCAACAATCAGCCTCACTTCGCTACCCTCAACCAGTTCCTCGCAAATCAGCCCAAGTCTTTCAGCTACTGTGTCGAGGCCACAGATGCCGATGATTGGCTCATGGACATCAACAAGCATTTTGAATGTAGCAATGTCAGGCCTGAGGACTATGTCAAGTTCGCTTGTTTTCAGCTCAAGGACCAAGCTGCTGATTGGTATCAACAATACAAAGATTCCAGAGGAGCTCGTGTGATCACTTGGACTAACTTCTGTCGGGACTTCAAAGCGCACCACATTCCACAAAGTGCTGTTGAGAGCAAGCGTGAGGAGTTCCGCAATCTCAAGCAAGGCAACATGTCTGTGTATCAATTCAACATCCAGTTTCAGAAACTTGCTCGCTTCACTAAACAAGACGTTCCTGATGAAAAGAGCATGATCTATCACTTCAGAGGTGGCCTTAGAGAGGATCTGCAGTTAGCTCTCGTTCTTGTTGAGCCTACTCAGTTTGATCAATTCTATAACATGGCACTGAAGCAAGAAGCTGCTCAGCTCAAGTGTGAGGCTTCTAAGAAGAGAGTCAGGGACGCAGTTCAGTCTTCTTCTTCCTCACTGGTGGCTGCTAAGCAACAGAAGTTCTGGTTGCCTCCTCCTCCTCTGTTTCGTCAGCCTTACCAGCAGAAGAACAAAGGTGGCCATGGATCTTCCCACTCATCCAACCCTGGCTATCAGAACAAGTCTCGGAATCAAGCTCCAAAGTCGAATGCTCCTTACCATCGTCCACTCTCAGAGGTGACTTGCAACAAGTGTCAGCAGAAAGGTCACTATGCTAACAAGTGCTTCAATGAAAGGCGCCTTCCGCCTCCTCCTCCTGTGAGATCTTCCAGCAATGCAGTGGTCAAGCATAATCCCAAGTCTGCAAAGGTGAACATGATGAATGCAGCTCAAGCGGAGGAATCTACTGATGTGATAATGGGTAATCTCTCAGTTAATGATATTCCTGCAAAAGTCTTATTTGATACTGGTGCATCTATTTCTTTCATATCAAGACCTTTTGCATCCATGAGAAATTTGCATACTGTTGATCTGTCTAAGCCGATAGCGGTTTCCTCTCCGGGCTTATTCATGAATACCAAAATGATGGCTCCGGATGTTTCTATGAAGATGGGCAACTATAAATTTTTATCTTCTCCAATGGTTCTTGGTGACTCGGATATTGATCTAATTCTCGGGATGGACTGGCTTTCTAAGCACAAGGCTCAACTTGATTGTGCTGCCAGGGAAATTCAATTGACACACTCTTCTGAGGATGTGATCATCTATGCCGCTCGTGATGAAACCATTCGGTTATTTTCTCTCAATGAGAAGGGCGAGTTGAATGCCATCTCTCAAATTATAGTCGTTTGTGAGTATCAAGATGTCTTTCCAGAAGAGCTTCCGGGTATGCCTCCTCACCGGCCAGTTGAGTTCGTTATCGATCTTGAGCCTGGCACTGAACCCGTTTGCAGGCGTCCATACAAGCTTGCACCCAAGGAGCTGAAGGAATTGAAGAAACAGCTCGATGAACAAGAGCGTCTGGGTTTGATCAGACCGAGTTCATCTCCATGGGGTTGTGGTGTTCTTTTTATCCAGAAGAAGGATGGCATGGACCGACTTTGTGTCGACTACCGTCCATTGAACAAGAAGACAATCAAGAACAAGTATCCACTTCCCAACATCAATGAGCTATTCGAGCAACTCAAAGGTGCTAAAGTATTCTCCAAGCTTGACCTTCGTATGGGTTATCATCAGATTCGCATTCGTGAAGAAGATATTCCCAAGACAGCATTCAGAACAAACTTTGGTTCTTATGAATATACTATCATGTCTTTCGGCCTTGTCAATGCTCCTCCAACATTCTCTCGGATGATGAATTTCATCTTCAACCCCTATACCAATGAATTCGTCCTGGTGTATCTCGATGATATCTTGGTCTTCTCCAAGAATAAGAAGGATCATGCCAAACAATTGTGATTGGTGCTCGACAAACTCAGAGAGTATCAATTCTATGCGAAGTTTTCCAAATGTGAGTTTTGGCTCGATGAAGTTCTTTACCTTGGTCATATCACCTCTGCCAAGGGCATCGCTGTTAATCCCGAGAAGGTGTCTGCAATTGTGAATTGGGAACCTCCTCAGAATGTCAAGCAGCTTCGCAGTTTTCTTGGTCTTGCAAGCTATTGCCGAAGATTCGTTGAGAATTTCTCTAAGATTGCAAAGCCTCTTTCCAACCTCCTCCAGAAGCATGTGAAGTATGTCTGGTCTCCTGAGTGTGACGTTGCTTTCAACACTCTCAAAGAGAAACTCGTCACAGCTCCTGTCTTAACTCCTCCTGATGAATCCAAGCCTTTCGAAGTTTTCTGTGATGCTTCTCTTCAAGGTCTCGGTGATGTGTTAGTGCAAGAGAAGAAAGTTGTGGCCTATACCTCTCGTCAGTTGAAGCCCAACGAAAAGAACTACCCCACTCACGATCTTGAGTTGGCGGCAGTTGTCCATGCATTAATAACATGGAGACATCTCTTGTTGGAAAGAAAAGTGGACATTTCACCGATCACAAGAGTCTCAAGTACATCTTCACTCAGCCCAACCTCAACCTCAGGCAAACTCGATGGGTCGAAATGATTCAAGAGTACAATCCGAGTATTGAATATACTCCAGGCAAGGCCAATGTCATTGCAGATGCTTTGAGCAGGAAGGCTTATTACAACAGCTTAATCCTCAAGCCATTTCAACCGGATCTTTGTGAAGCTTTCCGCAAGCTGAATCTCCAAGTTGTTCCTCAAGTCTTTCTTGCCAACCTCATAGTCTCTCCTACTTTGGAAGATCAGATTCATGAGGCACAACTCCTGGATACCATGGTGAAGAAGGTGAAACGTGGTATCGACAAGGGTCTTTCCAAATACAAGTGTTATCGCATTGATGACAGAGACACTTTATTCTTCGAGGACCGGATTGTGGTTCCTAAAGGTGATCTAAGGAAAGTCATTATGAACGAGGCACACAATTCTCTTCTTTCCATTCATCCTGGATGTACGAAGATGTACCATGACCTCAAGCAGTCGTATTGGTGGACTCGAATGAAGCGAGAAATCGCTCAATTCGTGAATGAATGTGATGTCTGTCGAAGAGTGAAAGCAGAACACCAACGACCAGCTGGTCTCCTCCAACCTCTTGCTATCCCAGAATGGAAGTTTGATCATATCGAAATGGACTTCGTGACTGAATTTCCTAAGTCCAAGCGTGGAAATCATGCTATCTTCATTGTCATTGACAAGCTTACTAAAGTGGTTCATTTCCTTCCAATCAAAGAATCGATCACAGCAGCTCAGTTGGCAGAGCTATACACCTCCAGGATTGTCTCTTTGCACGGCATTCCACAATTGATATCTTCAGATCATGGAAGCATCTTCACTTCTATGTTCTGGGACTCCTTCCAGAAGGCCATGGGCACCAACATTCGCTTCAGCACACCTTTCCATCCTCAAACTAGTGGCCAAGTCGAGCGAGTCAATCAAATTCTTGAAGATATGCTCAGGGCTTGTGTCATTTCCTTTGGCATGAAATGGGAAGATTGTCTTCCATATGCCGAATTCTCCTACAACAACAACTTCCAAGCGAGTTCGGGCAAGGTCCCATTCGATATCCTCTATGGCAGAAAGTGTCGTACTCCTCTCAATTGGTCAGAGACTGGTGAACGCCAACTTCTTGGCAATGACTTAATCACAGAGGCTGAAGAAATGTGTAAAGTCATCCGTGAAAATCTCAAAGCCGCGCAATCGCGCCAGAAGAGTTACTATGATAGTAAGCACCGTGATTTGGCTTTCGAGATCGGAGACCATGTCTACCTCCGCGTCTCTCCAATGAAAGGCACTCGTCGCTTCGGTATCAAAGGGAAGCTTGCCCCTAGATACGTGGGTCCTTTCAAGATCATTGGAAAAAGAGGCGACCTCGCCTATCAACTTGAGCTTCCTTCCAACTTCGCGAATGTGCACGATGTGTTCCACATGTCACAGCTTCGCAAGTGCTTCAAGACTCCTGAGCGCACCATCAACTTCGAAGAGATTGATCTCCAAGAAGATCTGTCTTATCATGAGCACCCTGTTGCTATTCTTGAAGAAACTGAGCGCAAGACTCGCAACAAGTCAATCAAATTCCTGAAAGTGAAGTGGTCGCACCATTCCGACCGAGAAGCCACCTGGGAATGCGAGGACCACCTCCGTTCCGAATATCCGGAGTTCTTTCAGTCCTAGATCTCGGGACGAGATCCTCTCGTAGTGGTGGAGTGTTGTAACACCCTGGATGTAACTTTCCATATTTGTAACTCCAACTCTTGCCATTTTCGGCTATGTGTTATGATATTCCCTTCGTGGTCGGGTTTTGTTTTTCGTTTTGCATCATGTGCATCTCATTTGCATACGTGTTCGTCTCATGCATCCGAGCATTTTCCCTATTGTCCGTTTTGCAATCCGGCACTCCCACATGCACCGGCCCACCCCTCTTCTTTCTTTTCGTGAGCGGGTGTTAAACGTTCTCGGAATGGACCGAGGTTTGCCAAGTGGCCTTGGTACACCACCCGTAGGCCACCTGTCAAGTTTCGTTCCATTTGGAGGTCGTTTGATACTCCAACGGTTAACCGGGTCACCGCAAAGGCCTCTTTTGTGTTGCAGCCCAACACCCCTCCAAAACAACCTAACAACCCATGTAACTCACCTCCATGCTCTTTGTCGTTCGATCACGGTCGTGTGGGCGAAAACCTCACTCCATTTGAAGCCTCCTAGCTCCCTCTACCTATAAATATGTGTCTCTCCCGAATTTCTCGCGCAGATGAAACCCTAGCCCGCTCCCCTCGCGCCGCCGGACACGTCCGGCCCGAGCCGGACGAACTGCGCCGCCGCCCTCGCCCACTCACCGCCTGCCACGTGTCCACGCCGACGCCCGTACGCCTGCGGCCCGGTGAGCCCACGCGCGGCCCCCGCGGCCCGCGCCGCTGCCGCCCGGGTCGCCGCCCGGCTTCCTCTCTCCTCTCCGCCCGAGCCCGGCGCCTCCTCCTCCTCCCTCGCCCGAACCACGGCGCCTCCTCCTCCTCCCTCGCCCGAAGCTCCGGCGAGCCGCGCCGTCTCCAGTGAACAGTGTCGCGCCAGATCCAATCGACCTAGGGTTGACTTTCTTCCCCCTAAAAATCTCCCAAGTCCCGATATTTTTGCATATTATTGCCCTGTTCATCGCATCATAACTCTGTGCATACTGCTCCGTTTCAAGCGTGTAATATATAGAAATGTTCGCCTCAAGATGCTCTTCATTTTGTTCCATTGTCCCATGTTCATTTGAGTCCATCTTGATGCCCAAATCTCTGGTGCAAGAGTGCTATATGCTGTTAACTGCTGTTACTTATCAGAACTTGAGGATTTGTTATTTTTGTTGCTATTGATGTGTGTATATGATGGGCATGAGCTCTACATGTGTTTGATGTATGCCATGCCATCTTTACAAAGGTGTATGCCATGTATTTTTGTGATCTCTGTAGTGACTAGCACAAGCATGCAAACTAGGCTTCGTGATGTTTCTGTTTTCAGGGACTTAGTAATTTCACAAAGTCTGTTTCTGATGTTATTTTGTTGCCATGTATCCATCTGTCTACAGAGAGATCCATGCTCCTTTTGGTTATGTTCAGTAAGGATGTTTTGTAGATATAGTTGTGCTCTATCCATCCATGCCCCTGTTTTACCATTTAGCACCTAAGCCTTTTTCCCTTCGGTTTTTCCCGAGGGTCATCTTTATTTAAACCCCCGGACCAGTGCTCCTTCGAGTGCTGGCCCAAACTGGGCGATGACCGGCGCCCCCTGGGCAACCAGGGTCTATGCCAACCCGACGTCTTGCCCATCCGGTGTGCCCTGAGAACGAGATATGTGCAGCTCCTATCAGGATTTGTCGGCACATTCGGGTGGCTTTGCTGGTCTTGTTTTACCATTGTCGAAATGTCTTGTAAACCGGGATTCCGAGACTGATCGGGTCTTCCTGGGAGAAGGTTTATCCTTCGTTGACCGTGAGAGCTTATAATGGGCTAAGTTGGGACACCCCTCCAGGGTATTATCTTTCGAAAGCCGTGCCCGTGGTTATGAGGCAGATGGGAATTTGTTAATGTCCGGTTGTAGAGAACGTGTCACTTGACCCAATTAAAATACATCAATCGTGTGTGTAGCCGTGATGGTCTCTTCTCGGCGGAGTCCGGGAAGTGAACACGTCTTGAGTTATGCATGAACGTAAGTAGTTTCAGGATCACTTCTTGATCATTTCTAGCTTCGCGACCGTTGCGTTGCTTCTCTTCTCGCTCTCTTTTGCGTATGTTAGCCACCATATATGCTTAGTGCCTGCTGTAGCTCCACCTCATTTCACCATCCTTTCCTATAAGCTTAAATAGTCTTGATCTCGCGGGTGTGAGATGCTGAGTCCTCGTGACTCACAGATTCTACCAAAACAGTTGCAGGTGCCGACGATGCCAGTGCAGATGACGCAACCGAGCTCAAGTGGGAGTTCGACGAGGAACGTGGTTGTTACTATGTTTCTTTTCCTGATGATCAGTAGTGGAGCCCAGTTGGGACGATCGGGGATCTAGCATTTGGGGTTATCTTATTTTCATTTGGTTTTGACCGTAGTCGGTCTATGTGTGGATTTTTGATGATGTATGAATTATATTTATGTATTGTGTGAAGTGGCGATTGTAAGCCAACTCTCGTTATCCCATTCTTGTTCATTACATGGGATTGTGTGAAGATGACCCTTCTTGCGACAAAACCACAATGCGGTTATGCCTCTAAGTCGTGCCTCGACACGTGGGAGATATAGCCGCATCGTGGGCGTTATAAAAGTACATAGTCACTTGGACTCATACACTTCCTCCTCTATACCGTCTAACAGGCGATCTAACTTACATTCCTGTTGGGAATATTTGGCGGCCACCTCTACTTGGTCATACACTAAACTAACGGGAATTTCTTCCCCATTCGGCCCTACCGGTCCGACACGGGCCATGTGATTAGGATCAAGCTTGGTATACCGAGTCTTCAACATGGCCCAAGCCTCTCGCGCACATTCTCGACAGGCCGATATCTTCCATAGCCGGATATGCCGCTGCGCTCCTTTGAACTGCTCTACAAGCTCCTCCATACTTCTTGGAGGGGAGGCGGAGGGCCATAGAGCCTTGGCAACACTCCGCATCGCCAGCCTCGCCTGTTCGTGCATTTGTGACAGCTTACTCAGCAGATCACTCGATGATCCGGACACCTCCTCTTCAGGACGGCCCGTCAATATACCTGTAAGCATGGCTACGTCAGTTTCCTTTTTCTCCAAACTACTAAAAATAAACAAGTTCGGAAACATACTGAACATGCCGCCCCGCAGCTTCTTGTTCTCTTTTATGGAGTCGGCTAGATGGGCCCGCACATCTTTCAACTCTTCACCCAACTTAGTGTTGGAATCATGTAGCTTGTTTTTCTCGTCCCTGATGCGGGTCAGCACACGCTTGCCCGTGGCGTGTTGTCTCTTTGCCTCTCTTTCTCCCTCTTGGGCGATCTTCAACTTCTTCTCAAGTTGATCAGGCGACCCTATTATGCGATTAGTGGAAGTATTAGCACAGTTGGTATACGTTTACTGTTCCTCGATGGAGGGGAACATTACCAGTGGACAGCTTCTTCAAATTTTCCAGTTCGGCGGTAGCAGCATTTAGCTGCGCCCGACATTGTTCCAGATCTTGGGTTAGTAGGTCGTTCTTCTGGGTAAGAACCTGGTAATATAAACGGTCCTCAAATCAGTTGTACCAACTGCTTTCAGCCCCGGGGGCTACTGGCAGATGGCTATCCTATTTCGAAAAAAGAAAACTTACCCGCTCATCTGTTAAATACTGCTTCGTGGCTCTACTAAGCCCGTTTCGAGCAGTTCGGATGTACGCATCGGCCGAGCTGAAGGCATTGAATGCCTCTTCCAAAAACTCAGGGTCCCATAAAACAGCCCTACAGCGCCGATGATTCATGGCGCTCTCCACTTCCGACTTGGTAACGGACATATTCTCCGAACCCTCGGCTGAAGGACAGTCCGACACTGTTCCTATGTTGGCTCCCGCCTTTCCAACGGGGTCTAAACCCCGGGCGCGGGGAGTACGGCTGGCCGGACCCTCGGATTTAGTCCGGTGAACCTTTTTCCTAGTGTCAAACAAGCGTACAAGTTACAGTTGGATGTGATTGTTGACGTATACCTTCAAATCCTTACCTCTTTGACGAGGGACCGGTCGTGACTTCACCGACCTTCCTTTTAGAGGCCTTGCTAGATGTCGGGGCCGCCCTCTTTGGAGCCGCCCCAGGAGTAGTATGACGCGCCGAACGCCTCCCCTGTGGAGCACGAGACAATGCGATGGGTGAATCAATGCGAGGAAGCTCTTTTGAGAGAGGTTTTTTCTCAACAACTTACGTGGGAAGCAGGAAGAAGACCAGGGTAATCGGCGATAATGGCCACTTCCGTGCCATCGTAGCTCGCCTGGTAAAACACCCCTTCCGCGAGTACCACGGATATATCCGGATCCTCTTCGAACCCGGGATCCAGTTCCCGGTTGTGGTCCTCAGGTTGGGGGGCAGGGCTGTAAAACCCCTCGGTGATTCTTCGCCAATGCTGTTATAGACGGATTAGAAATTTGTCAAAAATAATCCTAGAGGCGAAATGAGTAAAGCAGAAGGATTGGGGCTTACCCAACTGGGAGGATTATACATAGAATATCCATCTCTGCGATTGATTCAAAGAAATTCCTCTTCCTCCCCTTTGAACAGCTCGGCCAGCATTTTGGCCAGAGCGGCGGGGGTGCCCGGACCTTTTCGACCACAACGGGAGGCGGCGTCCTCCTCATTGTAGTGCCACATTGGGAGCCCTCTGTATTGAAGCGGCTAAACCCCTCGCGTTATGGAGGTCGCCATTACCTCAACCATTGTTAATCCGGACTGGGCGAGCGTCTTTATCTCGCCCAAGAGTTGACGAACCTCCGCACTGTCGTCCTCCTCAAGGCTCCGGGGCGCCAACTGTGGCGTTTCTTTAGCGGAACGCTTGCAAATTCAGGGAGACCCCTTCGAACTGGGTCGGGAAGCGCAACGTCCTCAATACAGAACCACTCGGAAAGCCATTCTTTAGGTGCCTTCCTTGGTGTGGCGGACGGGTATCCGGTATCAGCGATGCGCCACACTTCGGCTCCGCCAAGTTCAAATATAGACCCTTCATGGTTACGCGGGACAAGACAAAACAATTTTCTCCATAGTTCGAAATGGGCTTCAACGCCCAGGAATAGCTCGCATAAAGCAACATAACCGGCGATGTGCAGGATGGAGGCGGGAGTGAAGTTGTGCAGTTGGAGACCATAATATTCTAAAAGCCCTCGAAGGAATGGATGGACTGGAAATCCGACGCCCCTCAGCAGATAGGGGACGAGGCACACTCGCTCCCTTCCGGATGGATTGGGGAAGTCCTCCGTCTGGGTCACGCCATTAAAAGAGACCGACCCTGCTCGGACAGGGACCAGATCTGCGGGAGGAAGAAATCCCTGTGTTTGCAGCTTTGCTAGCTGACTACCAGTCACAGAACACTTCTCCCACTCGCTTCTCTTTGGGCTGGAGCGGGAGGAAGAACTAGGAATGCTAGCCATGTTGGCATGGCTTCTCCTGGCAGTTTCTGGGGATTTTCTCGGCACGGTATCGCCTGGATCTAAGATCCAATTTCATTAAGTAGGTGTTCTGCCTTGTGTGGACGAGGTGTTATTTGCGAAAATGCCCTGACTTTCCGCATCCGCTCGACACGTGGAAGACGAAGTTATTCGCGCGCAGAAGCCGAGGGGAACGATATTGAGTCAGCAACCGAATACATAACTCGAAGAAGGGAACCCGCCTTGCAATGCCGAAGACAATCCGAACGCCGAACACATCATCATTGAAGCCTGGTTTGGGGGCTACTGAGGGAGTCCTGGACTAAGGGGTCCTCGGGCGTCCGACCTGTTATCTATAGGCCGGATTGATGGGCTATGAAGACATGAAGACCGAAGACTATACCCATGTCCGGATTGGACTCTATTGTCGGATGTGGGGTTTCGGCAAACCCTTGAGGTTCGAACACTGGGGTGCGCGCGAAGTCTTTCCCTCCTACCGATCTACGCCCTAGCTCGCTAAGATCTCGCGGACGAACTCGATGAACTCACAACGCAAAGAGACACGAGGTTTATACTGGTTCGGGCCACCGTTGTGGTGTAATACCCTACTCCAGTGTGGTGGTGGTGGATTGCCTCTTGGGCTGGTGATGAACAGTACAGAGGGGAGAACAGCCTCCTGAGGTTGAGGTGTTCTTGTGCTTGCGGACTTGTGCGCGTCTCTCGGTCCTCTTTCTCTACTATGGTGGCTAGACCTATCTATAGGGGCCCTGGTCCTCTTCCCAAATATTGAGCGGGAAGGGAGCCAACAACGGCGGGCAAATTTGAAGGGGGCCAGCTAGTACAAGCTATCCTGACAAAAGTGGTCTTCGCCTGCGAAAGGCTCTGTGGTGACGCCGTCTTGGGCTCCACGATGACCTCCGTCTTGCCGTCCTGCTGGTCTTGGTCTCGTTGCACCGATATAGCGACCTTTGCCTGATGCCTCGGTACTCCTCGCCTGCGCTGGCCTCCTTAGCACCAAAGAGGAAACAAGGACGCTGCACGCTGGCGCCCGCCTGGTGCCCATCGTCATGGCTCACGTCATGAGAGCCTCGTGAGGTTTGCCCCGCCTTGATATCTCCGCTCCTCGTGAGCCTGCCCGACTAGGCCACTCCTGAGGAGGCCTTGCATCATCCGCCTCGCAAGGCTTAGCCCCTCGCGAGGGTCTTGGATGCCTTGTTGATGAAGATGGGTTGTACGGCCTGCAGGATTAGCCACGCCATGGGCCGCAGGCAGGCAAGTCTGGGGACCCCCATTCCCAGGACGCCGACAGTAGCCTCCGGGCCTAAGGCACGCTCGGACTTAGCTTCGCGGCGAAGCCAAGTGTCAAGTACGGAGCACCGCGGGCCCCAAAAGACTGCGGCCTTGGTTGACGCGTGGCGGTTGATTGGACGTGGGCGTCTCCGCTTACCCACGCTGCCCTTGCATCCACCTGGCTATGTCGCCCCCGCCTCTCGCACAGTTATTCTTCCTTAGCCCATGCCCGGCTCCTCCAATCTCCCTGCTTCCTCGAGGCCTTGCTTTGCCCTTCCAATCTGACTTGCGCTCTGCCTGCTTCATCGCCATGGCGCCGAAACAGGCTGAAAAGGGGAAGAAACCTCTGTCTTTGCCAACTGCGCCTCCGCCCTTTGAGCCTGCACTCGGCCGGCCTCAGGTGCTCAATGACGAGGCCATGGACAAGGTGCGCCCCATGCTTGCCTCCAGCTTCAACGAGTGGGGAGAGACGATGGCCTGCCCGCGTCCCGCACCCGCATGGATCGGGCAGCCACTGATGTCCCGATCTTCATTGATGCCCTCTGGACTAGCTTGATTCCTCCCTTCTCTGCCTTCTTCAACGCGGTGCTCGAGCATTATCAGATACACATGCTTCATCTCGACCCTCAATCTGTGACCCTTCTTGTCGTTTTCGCCTTCTTGTGTGAGGCCATGGTGCGCATTGCTCCTTCCGTTGCCTTGCTTCGCCATTTCTTCTCATTGCATCTGACCGGTCCCCGGCAGGGCTCGGGGTGCGTGGGTTTCCAGGCCATGGCCGCGACTGCGGTCGCGGGGATTGACTTCGAGCTTCCTCCCTCCACGAGTGACTTCCGCATACGATGGGTGTTTGTTGACGCCGGGGTGCTCAGCCCTCTGCTCCAAGTTCCGGCGGGGCTTGCTGTTCCAAACTCCGGCTGGGGCCATCAGAACCCCGCCTTGCTCTCTTCTGGGCCAGGCTGAGGCTGCTGAAGGACCGTGGCGTGACCGTGCCTATGGTGGTGAAGGAGTTCGTCAAACGCCGGGTTGCTCCGCTTCAGCGCCACTCTCGCCCAATGTGGACCTTGCTCAACAGTCAGGACCACATGAGGTTCCAGGAGTCTGGGCTCCCTCTCGGGACGCGGCAGACAGTGCTCAAGGTCTTGACGGGTGTCCCCTTGCCGGCCAAAATGCCTGGGAAGAATTGACTGTTGTATCGCTGCAAGAACAAGGACGAGTTTGCAGCGAGCATGCCTTTCTTTGACAAATGGGGGCTGCGGCCGGCCGGTCTGGTGGGGCCCCGCGAGAACCCCATTGTCGTGGTTCCCTTCCTTGCCGCTGGTGCCAAGCTCACCCCAAGTGGGGGTGCAGGGGGTGAGCTCTAACGGAGGCTGGTGGCCCAAGTGCTGATGAGCACATGCCGCGCGGTGATCCTGGGGCGTCATCCTCGGGAGCTTGCGACCCCCCTCCTGAGACGCCGGTCGCTGAGGAGGCGCAGGTGCGGCTCCCGAGGCTAAGGCTCCGAAAACCTTGGGAGTTGGCGGTGAGGCGGTGCCCGGCTGTTTGCCGCATCCGGGCACCCCTGAAGTTGTCTCTCGAAGCTCTTCGCCCCATGCAGGCCGCCACGTCCAGCGATAAAGTCGGCTCTGCGTTGATTTCGCGGATCTCCGCAAGAGGAGAGGGTCCCCGAGCGGCAACAACATCTTTGGACCGCTGAAGCGGAGGAAGTACATCGCCGTTGACGTGGAAGTATTGTATCGTTGTGGCTCCTTGCGTGCTGTTTTCCATCTCCTGACGTCAGCTCTTCAGGACTCCTTCCGTCGAGGCGGCTGCGCCTCCTGAGAAACGGCCTCCTCCTTCCTCAACTCCCCCATCGGCCTTGAGCGTTCCTGGTCTGCCTACCGCCCCTGGAGCAGGGCCGGTTGGGGGTGCATCTCCGCCTTCGTGGCGCACTGAGCCCGCGGCTTGGTCGCCCCTCCCCCACGGTCTGGCGTGGAGCCTAGCGGGCGTGCCCAAGACCCCTCCTTTGTGCATGGACAACAGCTGGTTGGCCTCGATCTTTGGCTCCTCTTCAAGCAGTGAGCCCCAATCGTCTTGGGCTCCTCGCAAGGGCGGGCTGACATTAGGTGCAGCGTCAGCCCCCAGCCCCCTGCCGGGAGGTGGCGCGCCACTTGCAGCCCCGCCCGCTGCCCCGGAGGTGCAGGACGAGGTGGGCCGAGTGTTCGAGCTCGAGCGCGAGCAGAGCGTGGTTCGCTACGAGCTCTTCCAGGAGGCGATGGGCGCGATGAACTGACTTGGTGAAGAGCTCGCTGGTGTCGACTCCCGCCTTGAGGCTGAAGGTCTCCGGCTGGTGGAGGAGCGGCGCAAGCTGAAGGTGGCCATCAACCTCGGTCGCTATCAGCGCGACCTTGAGAGCGCAAAGGCCGAGGCGTCCCTCAAGATCACCCATGAAGCCCGCTCGGGAGCCTTGGAAGAGGCTCGCGAGGCTGACCGCCATCGCGAGGCTGCGGAAGAGCGCGCGTGGGAGCTCCAGGCCTGGAGCGCGTCCCTTGAGCAGCAGGTGGAGGCGCGCAGGGCTGCTCTTGCATCACTGAGGAGGACGGCCGTGGAGGAAGAGGAGGTCCGGAAGCGCGACGAGGCACTGGCCCTGGAAACCGTGGAGCACAGCCTCGAGCTCGAGCAACTGGAGACGAGGGAGCGTCAACTTGCTCAAGCAGAAGATGCCGTCGGGGCTCGCGAGGCCAGGGTCGTGGAGGAGGTCGATCGCCGGGTGGCCGAGGTTCGCGCAGACCTGGAGGGTAGGTACAACCTGATGCTCAAGCTCGCGGGTGCGGAGGATGTGGGCAGGGCCGCTGCCCTCAGGCCCAGGTTGGATGAGGCTGAGAGGCGTGCGGAAGCCTCGGCCGCCGCCCTGGTTACGGCGCAGGCGGACTTGGCCTCCGCCCATGCCGAGCTGCATTCTCTTCGGAGGCGGGGTGATGACGCTGAGGCCGTCGCACGGCAAAACACGGAGGAAGTGCTCCAACGACGAACGTTGGAGCGCGAGCATGCCCCCATGCTTCAGGATCTCCGGAACAGGGCCAATACCGCCCTGGGCCATATTTGCGACGTCGAGGTGCCGGCCCCTCACTCGAAGGATTATGCCAGCCACCTGACCTTCTTCACCGAGGTGGTGACGTGCCTGGAGGCTTGATCTGCCAGAGCTCGCCAGCTTGTGCAGGAAAGGGCTCGTGGCTTGCTTGAGCGCGCTTTCTCCCGTGTCTTCAGCCACCTCCTGAATGCCGACCCCAACTTTGATTTTGACGCCGCCATCGCCCCCGTACCCACGGCTGTCCGGGGCAACCTGGCGCATTGGGTCGAGGACAATGTGGCCGCGTTGGTCAGGGCCTTCACTTCGGAGGATGACGTGGTGGTGGTCGTCGGAGACGAAGGCGACGTGGTTGGCGACGGCGACGGGGGCGTCGCCGACGGCGGCGACGATGCCGACAAAGACGACAACGACACGAGTGACGCGTCCGTGGGTGATGCAGCGAGCAACATTTCTGGCTGATCCCTTGTCCTCCTATTGTTTCATCCTGCACACAAAACTCGGGCATGGCCCTTGGAAAACTTCTAAGAGCATTTTGAGAGGGGGAGCCCCTCATGTAAGCTAATTGCAGTTTTTACTTTCCTATGCGGTGTGAGTTAGTGTCCTCGTGGACTCGTGAATCCAGGTGCAAGTTTTCTGTCATCGTTTACCTTAGCGAGCGCCAGCTTTGAGCTGGGTCGCGAGGCGTCGAGTTTCTGAGAATCCTGCGGAGCTTATCGCGCCGTCAGAAGGGGCCCCGCAAGAGGTGAGCACCAGTTGCAGTGCTAGCGCGCGCTCGGTGTGCGCGTGCTTCGCGCAGTCCCGTTCGCGAGGAGCTCGTGAGGGGAAGGCGACGGACATGAGTCCCAGACAAAACGAGATCCAGAAGGCAAGAAATTGCTCGAACGAGAAAAGGCTCCCCCCGTGCGCATCGATAAAAATTCGGCTTCAACTTAAATCCAGATCCAGAAAGCAAAGCTACAGAAAGGGAAATCCAAAGCGAAAGGCCGCGTCCGACACCTAGTCTAGTTGTCGGGTGGTTGGTGCGACATATGCCAAGGGATGGCTTATCATTGTGGGAGCCAATAAAACGTCGCCGGTGCCTGGAAGCGGGATGAGGCGAAGACATGCACGCCGGCGGATCTTACCCAGGTCGGGGCTCTCCGAGGAGATAACACCCCTAATCCTGCTCTGCGGGGTCTCCGCATGATCACTAGATCGATGAAAGGTAGCTACAATCGCTCCTAGAGCTGTTAAGATCAAGGGAGAAGAAGAACAAGGCTAGCTCTTGCTTCTCTCTATCTATGGTGTGTGTGCTATCTTAGAAGCCAACTCTATGCTCAGAGGCCAACTATGCTTGGAGGCGAACCCTTTGCATGGGTGCTCCGGGGGGTTTATATAGGCCTACCCCCCGGGGGTACAATGGTAATCCGGCTGGGCTCTGGTCCCAGCCGTCAGTGTCTACGCTCGCCGGCTTCTCCGCCGGCTGGTGGGTCCCGCCGGCTGCCGGCTACATGGTTGACAGGCCGGCCCCACCGCCTAGGGTCTTGTCGGCGGCTGCTTACTGTTGCCTCGCCTGTGATGACGAGGGCTTTGTTGAGGTAAGCGTGGCTACAGTGGGCCGCCTCGTGGGCTATCACTGTAGCCTTACCTCGTCTTGTCTCCTTAATGGGGCTCCTACTTCGAGGAAGGGAGTAGCCGGCTTCTGGAGGCCGGCTACGCTCTTGGCCGACTGGGAAAGGCCGGGCCGCCTTCACGCCTCTCTCTGGCTGAAGGGGCCCGCCGCCCGCGGGCCGTATGAGAGTCGGTCGTGGGTGACATCGAGGCTAGCATGGCTACAGTGCCGAGCCGCACGGGAGATGGCCGTCCCGTACGGCCTCCTGTAGCCATGCCCGCCTCGGGCTTCGGGGGTAGTGGGCCGCACTGTGGCCACACCCCGTCGTGTCGCCGTTATGTGGGAACAGCTTTGGTGGTTATGGTCTCGGCCGGCTCCTAGGAATCGGCGTCCTTCTTAGCCGGCTTCTTGGAGTCGGCCACCCCGTAGTCGTCCTGGGGAGGAGTTGGTGAGGCTGGGTCGCCTTCCGGGAGTCGGCTTCAGAGGTAGCCGGCCAGGGAAGGCGGCCCAATGCTCGGAGTGCTTGGAGGCCCGAAGGCCTGATAATTTTTCAGAAGAACCAGGGGCAGTCGGTTAGGCTACCCGTGGCCATTTACCCCGACAGTAGTCCCCGAAGCTGATTGGGCTTCGAGGTGGAGTGGGAGTTGAGAAGCTCGATCAGCTTCCTATCGTGACAAGTCGGCAGCTGGGAGCCGGCCTTCGTCAGGCGCGCCGCCTGAGTCGAAATCTTCTGGAGTCGGAGGGCGGGAACCCGCTGGCACGTGCACTGGGCCGCGGGCCGGCCACGGGCCGTCGGCGAACCACGTGGCCGGAAAGCCTGCCAGCCCACGCGTGTGACGGGACGTTGCCGCAGGGAGGGGGCCCGCCACGTCCGCGCCCCGGCCCAGGCGCGGATCCTTTGTATCCCGAAACCGCCCGCTCGTTCCGTGCGGCAGTTTCGGCTCGCATTTACGCGCAATAATCGCGAGACGTGGGGGGAGTGGGCGCAGTTAATCCCACGTCTCCCCCCCCCCACGTCCGGCCTCTTCGGCCTCGTGAGGCTATAAGTAGGGGGAGGTGGAGGGCGGCAGGCCCTCGCACGCTCCTCCTACTTCCACCGTCTTCTTTGCTCTTGCCAGCTCTTGCGACAGCGCCTCGCCGCCGTGCTCTTCCACCGCACGCTCCTCCGCCGCCGTGCAAGCTTTCGCCATGCCTCCCACCGTAGAGCAGCTTGGCGGGGATTGGGACGGCTCCAACGTCCATGACGACCATGTCGACTTCCTCCGCGACACGCGACGGCTGCCCAGCGCGCACAAAGTGGAGGTCCGCCTCGCGCCGGAGAAGGAAATCAGGCCGGAGCCGCGGGAGGGCGAGCGGGTGGTCTTCCGCTCGCACTTCTTGCGCGGCTTCGGTCTGCCAGTGAGCGCCTTCTTCCGCTCCTGGCTCGAATTCTATCAGCTCCAGCCGCACCATCTCACCCCCAACACCGTGGTGCTGCTGTCGGCCTTCGTCACCCTGTGCGAGGGTTATCTCGGCGTCCTCCCCACTCTTGAGCTCTGGGGGAGTTCTTCCAGTCGAAGCTGGGCACGCGCAGTAAAGGCGTGCCGGCTCATACTGGCGCCTTCATCGCGTCGCGGAGATCGGGCGCCGACAACCCCTTCCCCGTCATCACGCTGATCCAATCGGTGAAGAAGTGGCAGAAGTCATACTTCTACGTGCGGAACATCGCTCCACGGGGCGACTACATCAACCTGCTGGCTTACGTAGCCGGCCCACCGGCGGGCAGGCTGCCCCAGTGGTCCTTCCGGGCGGTGACGCTGTCGCAGGCTGGAAACGCCGCCATCGCCCGACTGCGGGTGATGGTCCAGTCGAAGGGCCTAACGGGGCCCGATCTTCTGGCTGCGTTCGTCACGCGTCGGGTTCTTCCGCTCCAGAGCCGGCCTCATCTGATCTGTCAGATGAGCGGCCAGCTCGATCCGAGCCGCATGTGCACCAAGGAGATGCCGCGCCATGAGGTCGCCTACATGGTGAATTACCTCGCAAACTGCCAACTCACTGAAGAGTGGCAGTTCGGCAAGGAGCCGTATAGCCGAGCCAATCCTCCGCCTATGGTACGCTCCCCTTGTCGCTTTTTCTCTCTCTCTCAGCCTTGTTGTCGAGCATCTCTTGGCCGACTTTGACTTAGTCGGCTTTTTCTTCGACAGAGCCCTCTGCTTCGATCGGCCAGTGGGTCAGACGCGGAGCGCCGCTTCGTCCCCGACCGGACCGAACACGACCTGGAGGACCCGAACTGGGGGCGGTCCATATGGACGACGCCGTTGAGCCGGGCGGTGGCCAAGCCGGTGGCGAAGCAGGCGGCTCTGGGTTCACCGCTACCTTTGACGACTGGCCAGACGAGGATGAAGCCGAAGCCGTCCCGCGCCGCCAGCCGGCATCTGGACGCGGCGCGGGCTCCTCCGCCGCGCAGCCTGCTCGGGGTGGAGGGCAGAAGCGTCGCGCCGCCCAGGGTCTATTCGGCAGCCGAACGAAGAAGCCCAGGGGCGGGGCGGCAGCCACCAGGCGGGAAGAGGCGGCCGCGAAGGCGGCTCGTTTCCGCAAAGTGGTGAAGCAACCGCAGACCGTGTCAGCGTAAGTTTTCTTTCTCTGTGTACTCTCTTTCTTTCTTTCTTTGGTGGTTCTTGAACTCTCGTCTTTTTCTTCAACGATCAGAGCTTCGTTGTCACTTGAGCGGGCGGCTGCCGGCTCCATCGTCGAGTCGCCAAGGGGCTCTGGGAGCACCACCCGCTGCGTGGACCCCCGCGCCGACCTCCAGGAGGCGACGGCAAGGAACGCGCGGGAGGTGCGGGAGGAGCAGGAGGCACGGGAGGCGGAGGCACGGAAGGCAGCCGCCGCCCAGGCGGCTCGGGAGGAGGAAGCGGCGAAGGCACTCGCCGAGGCCGCAGCCAGGGCCCGGGCAGAGGCTGAGGCCGCGGCGGCGGCGGGGAAGGTTCTGATGGTCACCCCGTTGCGCGTCATAGCGCCTGGGGGCATGGAGCCCTCGCCAGGGGGAACCAGCGGCGACCAGCCGGGGCTGGGGGGAAGCGGCGACGACGTCATCATCTTGGGGACGGCGCCGGAGCCGACCCCGCCAACTGGGGCGGCCCAAGGCGGCCAGCCTGATCCGCCACCTGCACAGTCGGCGGAGGGCGAGCCGGCCGCGAGGGCTGAGGTGGCGGTCAGGATTCCGCCAAGCCGGCGCGCGGGGAAGGCCGCGTCGGAGCCGCAGAAGGCTGCGTCGGAGCCACAGCCGGCCGTGGGCTCCAGCTCGTCGGCCCAAGATGCGGAGGCGGCCAGCCCTACCTCGGGGTGGACACCAGGCGGAGGGACGGCCGTGGTGAAAGTGGCCGCACAAGACGTCCGGACCCGGCTCCAAGGCCAAGCCGCGGCGCTGAGGCAATTCACCGACGAGTTCCTCGCAACGCGGGCGGCCATCCGGGTTAGTATTCCCATCTTGCTCTTGATTTCTCTTCTTGATCTTGATTTCTTCCGTGGGGGCGCGTCAGCGCACCCACTGGGTGTAGTCCCCGAGTTCCGAGTCGGCTGCTGAGCAGGCGGCTTGGAACTTCTTGGAGGTTTTGTCTTTGCTGTTTTTGTTCTCACTTCGGTCTTCTGTCCATCTTGCAGGACTACCACAACCTTCGAGCGGCCGCCTTCAACTCCCAGGCTCGGGAGCTGACTCAGAAGACCGCCGACCTTACTGAGAGCCGAGGTACGTGACTTGATCTTTATCTCATGTGGGGGCGCGTCACCGCACCCACTGGGTGTAGTCCCCGAGATTCGGGCCGACTGCTGAGCAGTCGGGTCGGATCTTCCTTGACGACTTCTTACTGTTTTTCTTCTTCTAACTTTGCAGCGGCCAACGCCAGTCTGAGGGCACAGCTGGGGGAGTCCCAGACTGCTCTTCATGCCAAGGATGCAGAGCTCGCCGCCTTGGTGCAGGAGCGCGACCGCCTGGTCAAGAAGCTGGCCGACCAGGAGGAAGGCCACAAGGCGGCGTTGAAGGCTGCGCAGGATCGCGAAGCCGCTCTCCAGGCCGAGTTCGAGACGGAGGCGGCTGGCTGGGTTGAGGCCAGGCAGACTCTGGTCTCTGGCTACGGCCAGATCGAAGATCTGGTTGACGGTAAGCCGCCTACCCCTTCGTCCTTTCTTGTCGTCTGCCGCTTTGGCTTGCTTTTTGATTTTGGTGTTCCTTTCTTCTTGCACAGAGTATTTCCCTGGCTATTCAACTGCCACCAACCAGGCCATCCAGGCCCGTCGCCAAGCGAAGAGGCAAGCCGGCTTTGAGATCTCGCCAAGCGCCGGCCGCTCGCTGGAGGAACAGCTCCTGGCGATCCAGGCTCGCATCCAGCCGGCTCACCGGCTGCTCCGCCGGCTTCAGCGTGCCGGGGCGCAGGTCTTGGCCGCCCTCTGGCCCGGCCAAGCGGTCCCTCGCACCCCCAGTCGGACCGCCGACTGGCTGGAGGTGGCAGTCGGCCGCTTCGAGGCTTGGAAGGCGTCGGCGGCTCGCTCCGGCGCCAGGCGGGCGCTGGAGTTTGTCAAGGCCTGGTATCCCGGCCTGAACCTGGACCAGCTGGCCACCTGGCGGCAGCAAGCCGGCACGGAGCTGGAGCCGGCGCGGCCGGACATCATTCGGCGGGCTTCGGCGATCACCGACTACACCGACACCAGCGTCTTCGCCCCCGAGGTGGACGACAATGGAGTTGCCCAGCCGGAAGAGTGGTTCGGGCTGGACCCGGCGTACGGCGAAGACTCGGCGGAGGAGATCGACTCCAGCGACGAGGGTGAAGAAGAGGAGGAGGAAGGTGAAGACGCCGAGCCGGCTGGTGGAGCAGCCGGCCAGCCTCAACCTGACCGCACCTCTAGCACCACGTCGCGCGCCTCCACGCCTCCTGCCGCGGGTGGTGGTCAAGCCGGGGTCCGTTAGTCGGCCACTCCTTCAGCCGGCGAGGCTGCCTTCACCGACCAGCTCGGCCTCCATGTCGCGCCCTAGTCTGCCGTCTTTCGCTTTTCCTGTCTTGTTACTCTTTAGAACAATATTTGGTTAAATTCGCACAATTCCACCCACTGGGTGTACTTGAACTTATGTCTGTTGCCGGCCTGTTGGCGGCTTTATGTATATATATGACTTATGCATTCGGCCTTTCCTTGTACTTTTTGCTTTTTGTCCTTCTGCTTTTTCCTTTGCCGCCCTCCCTTGGTTGCCGCCTCCCCAGTCAAACAGTTGCTCTGCAATCTGTAGCCGGGGGAGTGCCTGGCTGATTGGGGAGGGGGAAGTACTTTAGCTCTGCTGGACTAAAGCTAAGTTTTTTAGGAAGCCGGCCAGCCGGCTGCTCTGGTAGCCGGCAGGCATGTTTGGAGGCCGTCTCTTTGCTATATAGGTTCGTTGTTCCTTAGCCGTTTTTCGTGTGGGCATCCTTTCTGTCTTTCCTCTTGCTAGTCGGACAGTCAGTTCATTGAGCTGCGACTTTCAACAAGAGAGGACTCGGGAGCCGGCGCACTACTTTTCTGACTTTAGGAAAAACTTTCGATATAGCTCAAGGCGGCCAGTCCCCGGGCCGACTAGTCGAACCCGGTGCCGGACAAAAATTCAAAATGTAATAATACATTCATGGATATGACACTCATCATTCATAGATAAATAAAAGGCAGTCCCCGAGTACTGTTCGGGGGGCCTGTTGGTTTGTACTTAATACAAAAGGGGAGCGTGATACATACTGCTTTTCAGCTGTAAAATCGTCTTAGGAGGTTTGCATTCCATGGTCGCTCCGACTCCTTGCCGGAGTCGTCTCTCTTGCGTGCTCTTGGTTTTTGCGCGTCGATCAAGTAGTAGGAGTCGTTGCCGGGTGCCTTGCTAACGACGAAGGGGCCTTCCCAAGGGGCCGAGAGCTTGTGCTGGCCGGCTGTTCGCTGGATCAGCCGGAGCACAAGGTCGCCCTCTTGGAAGGGTCTTGGCTTGACCTTGCGGTTGTAGTAGAGGCACAACCCTTGCTGGTAGATGGCGGACCGGCTGAGGGCTAACAGCCGGCCTTCTTCCAGTAGGTCGACGCCGTGTTCTCTTGCTTCTTTGGCTTCCTCCTCCGTGTACATGGTGACCCGAGGCGAGTCGAACTTGATGTCTGTTGGGATGACAGCCTTGGCACCGTACACGAGGAAGAATTTAGTGAAGCCGGTTGACTTGTTGGGTGTAGTGCGCAGACTCCAGAGGACAGCCGGCAGCTCTTCGAGCCAGCAGCCGGCCGATCGCTCCAGTGGTACAACCAGTCGGGGCTTGATGCCGGAGAGGATGAGTCCATTTGCTCGCTCGACCTGGCTGTTTGACTGCGGGTGGGCAACGGACGCTAAGTCCAGTCGGATGCCCTGCGTCGCGCAGAAACGTGCCAGTGCTCCTTTGGCGAAGTTCATGCCGTTGTCGGTGATGATGCTGTGCGGCACGCCGTACCGAGTAGTGATGTCGGTGATGAATGTCACGGCAGTCGGCCCGTTCAGCTTCTTAATCGGCTTTGCTTCAATCCACTTTGTGAACTTGTCCACAGCAACAAGTAGATGTGTCAGGCCACCGCGAGCTGTCTTGAAAGGGCCCACCATGTCCAGTCCCCAGACGGCAAAAGGCCAAGTAAGGGGAATGGTCTTGAGGGCAGAAGCCGGCAGGTGTTGCTTGGAACTAAAAACTTCACATCCACTGCAGCTCTTGACTATTTCTTTAGCATCCTCCAAGGCAGTCGGCCAGAAGAAACCGTGGCAGAAAGCCTTGGCCACGAGGGATCTTGAGGCTGCGTGATGGCCGCATTCGCCTTGGTGGATGTCTTTGAGGATTGCCACTCCTTTTTCTGGCTCGACACAACGCTGGAAGACTCCAGTGACGCTGCGCTTCACAAGCTCTCTGTTGATTATTGCGTATGCTACGGCTCGTCGTTGCACTAGTCTTGCTGAGATCTCGTCAGCCGGCAGCTCTCTGCTGACTAGGAACTTGAGGATGGGCTGGGCCCATGAGGGAGCTGTGACTTTTTCTTCTGTTAATGTGGCCACCATGACTCGGGTGGGTGGGATGGGTGTTGCATTGGAGTCGGCCACCGCTTCTTGTGTCGTTGCAGTCCCCGGGCCGACTGCTGCAGTCCCCGAGCCGGGTTCTGAAGTCCCCGGGCCGGGTGCGACTACGGCAGTCCCTGGGCCAGTCGTCGAAGTCCCTGTGCCGCCTGCGGGATTTCTCCAGTCGGATCCGACTGTTTCTGGCGCATGCGGTACGAAGATGGAATCCGACTCTGGAGACGGCTTGATGGACGGCTTGAGGAGGTGCTGGAGGGAGACGCCAGTCGGTATGGCTTGTCGGGTGGAGCCGATCCGTGCGAGGGCATTTGCTTGGTCATTGTCGGCCCTTGGCACGTGAAGGAACTCGCACCCTTCGAAGTATCCGCTTATCTGCTGGACGAGGAAACGATAGCTCGCCATGTTCGCGTCCTTGGCGTCCCAGTCGCCAGATGATTGCTGGACCACCAAGTCTGAGTCACCGTAGCACAGGATCCGGCGTATGCCGAGTTCTTTGGCTAGCCGGAGCCTGTGTACGAGTGCCTCGTACTCGGCGACGTTGTTGGAGGCGGCGAAGTGGATCTGCAGCGTGTACTTGAGCTTGTCGCCTTTGGGAGAGGTGAGGACGATGCCGGCTCCCAAGCCGGTGCGCATCTTGGACCCGTCAAAGTGCATCTGCCAATGGGTAGAGTCGGGAGCCGGCGGTAAGTACTGGGTCTCGGCCCAGTCGACGAGGAAGTCGGCCAATGCTTGCGACTTGATGGCGGTGCGGGGTTGATAGAAGATCGTGTAGGGTGCCAAGGCAATGGCCCATTTGGCCACCCGGCCGGATGCATCCCGGCTGCCTATGATCTCGGCGAGCGGGGCAGTGCACACGACCGTGATGGGGTGCTCTTGGAAGTAGGGCTTCAGTTTCATGGCAGCGAAGTACACTCCATAGCACATCTTCTGGTAGTGCGGGTAGTTTTGCTTTGAGCTGGACAGTACTTCGCTGAGATAGTAGACCGGCCTCTGGACCAGCTGGGCTCGGCCTTCCTCCGGGCGTTGGACCACAACAACAGTGCTGACGACTCGGCTAGTCTCGGCGATGTAGAGGAGCATGGGCTCCTTCTCAGTCGGCGCAGCCAGGACAGGCGGAGTGGTCAACATTTTCTTCAACTCATGGAAGGCTTGGTCGGCTTGATCATTCCACTCAAAGTGAGTGGACTTCTTCATGAGTCGGTACAAGGGGAGAGCCTTTTCTCCTAGTCGGTTGATAAAACGATTCAGGGAGGCTAAGCAGCCAGTGAACTTCTGCACATCTCGCAGCTTGGTGGGAATCTACATCCTCTCGATGGCCTTGATCTTGACGGGGTTGCACTCAATGCCGCGTTCAGAGACCAGGAAGCCTAGCAGCTGGCCGGCTGGCACTCCGAACACGCACTTCTCGGGATTGAGCTTGATTTGGAATCGGCGCAAGTTGGCAAATGTTTCCTTCAGGTCTTCCAGCAAGGTACCGCGCTTCTCTGTCTTCACCACAATGTCGTCTACGTAGACGTGGGCATTTCTGCCGAGTTGTTTCAAGAGACATTTCTGCATGCAACGCTGAAAAGTGGCACCGGCATTTCTCAAGCCGAATGTCATTGTCAGGTAGCAGAAAGCTCCAAAGGGTGTGATGAAGGCAGTCTTCAGGCGGTCAGCTGGGTCCAACTTGATCTGATGGTACCCTGAGTACGCATCCAAAAAATTTAACAGCTCACATCCGGCTGTGGAGTCTATCACTTGGTCAATCCGTGGCAGAGCAAACGGATCCTTTGGGCAGGCCTTGTTCAAACTCGTGTAGTCTATACACATACGCCACTTGCTATTCTTCTTCAGAACCAGAACTGGGTTGGCAAGCCACTCTGGAAAGAACACCTCCATCATAAAGCCGGCTGCAAGGAGCCGGGCTATCTCTTCTCCCACAATTCTTCGCTTCTCTTCTGACAGTCGGCGGAGGGGTTTCTTGACCGGCTTCGCATCATCTCGGACATGTAGCTTGTGCTCGGCGAAATCCTTTGGGACACCCGGCATGTCCTTTGGGGACCATGCAAAGATGTCTCGATTCTCACGGAGGAAGTCGACGAGCTCGCCTTTCTATTTACTGTCCAAGTTCAACCAAATGACAGCGAACCTCTCCGGGTGCTCCGGGTCCAGAAGTATCTTCTTCGTCTCTTTTGCAGGCTGGAAGGAGCCCTGCGCATCACAATCCTTGGGGTTGGGGGACAAGGCCGGCTGCTTGCCGGCCATGGCCACAACCCGTTCCAACATCTTCTTCTCTTTTGCCACCACGAGGGACTCGGCCAGCCGGCTGCTGGCCATGGCACACTCGATGGACTTCTTGTAGTCGCCGGCTACCGTGATGATCCCCTTCGAGCTCGGCATCTTCATCTTCAGGTAGGCGTAGTGGGGCACAGCCATGAACTTGGCCAAAGCAGGTCGGCCAAGTAGTGCATGATAGGGGCTCTCCAAATCCACTACCTCGAACCATATTGCTTCCTGGCGAAAATGATCTTTGTCTCCGAAGAGAACATCCATTTTGATCTTGCCGATTGGAGAGCAAGACAGGTCGGGTACGATACCATGGAAGACGGTGCGGCTCGGCATGAGCTGCTTCGCTTTGATGTTCAGCTTCTCCATGGTATCGCGGTACAGTATGTTGATACTGCTTCCGCCGTCTATCAGGACGCGGGAAAATCTGGCAGCTCGCCTCTCCGTCGCGAGGGTGACGTCCAAGACCATTGCATAGGAGCCAGGCGAAGGCATCACCTCTGGGTGGTCGGCCTGGCTCCAGCTGATTGGCTTTTCTGACCAGTGCATGAACTCGGCGGTGCTAGAGGCGACTG
Organism: Aegilops tauschii subsp. strangulata; assembly: GCF_002575655.3. Taxonomy (NCBI): domain Eukaryota; kingdom Viridiplantae; phylum Streptophyta; class Magnoliopsida; order Poales; family Poaceae; genus Aegilops; species Aegilops tauschii. The sequence continues at coordinate 363,195,575 of NC_053039.3, forward strand.
CATTCACTTCTTGGTGCTGCCGGCGTCGGCTGCGCTTGTCGTCGGCTTGACTTGTAAAGACGACGTAGGCGGCGTGCTCTTCGGGGAATTCGTCTTGGATAGCGCCGACTGCCGGCCGAGCCGCCGGCTGTTGAGGGGCTGGAGGCGGCGGGCCGGGAGGCGGAGGCGGCAACATTCCCTCACCCTTGGTGATGCGGGTGAGCCAGTGGCATTTCCGTGTTGTGTGGTTGGACGGCTTCGCGCCGCTGTGGAACTTGCAGGGGGCATCTAGTGCTTGCTCGTAGGAGAAAGACGGCTGCCAAGCCGGCCTTCCACCCTTCTTCTTGGGAGCGGGCCGTTCTTCAGGCGGCTCGTCTTCAACTGTGGCCACCTGCCGACTGGAGGAAGTCGGCATGGGGCCCTTGCGCTTGTGGTCGTTCTGGTAGGGACGCCGATTAGGGTCGCCAGCCGGCGTCTTGGGAGCCGGAGCAATTACTTTCCCCGAGGCGTCCACTCGGAGCTCGATCTTCATTGAGGAGTCGGCGGTGGCGTATTTGTCGGCGATGACTAGTAACTCGTCGAGGGTAGCCGGCTCGTCGCAGAGGAGTCGGTGCTTGAGGAGGGTGCCCTCTCGGCACCCGGCGGTGAAGTACTCGATGGCCTGGACCTCGTGCACTCCCTCGCAGGAGTTGCGGAGCTTGGCCCATCGCGTGAGGTAGTCGCGGGTCGATTCATTGGGCCCCTGGACGCAGAGGGAGAGCTGGCGAGGCTTGGGAGGCCGCTTGTAGGTGCTGGTGAAGTTGCGGACGAAAACTTCGGTGAAGTCCAGCCAACTGTTGATGTTGTAGGGCTTGAGGCTGTTGAGCCATGTGCGCGCCATGCCTTGCAGCATGAGGGGGACGTACTTCACGGCGATGCGCCGATTGCCGTTGGCTATGCTGACGGCCGTGGAGTAGTCGATGAGCCAATCTTCCGGCTTCACCGAGCCGTTGTACTTGGGCGTGTCTCTGGGGAGCGAGAACCCTTTGGGGAAGGGCTCATCACGGATGCGGGGGCTAAAGCACGACAGGCCGACATCGTCTTCTTCTTCTAACGCCAAGGATCGAGCAAGGCGGTCGATCCTGTGGCGGGCGTCGTTCTCGCCGACTCCTTCTCGGCGGCCGAGTCGGTCGCCAAGAGTCGGATGTGTGATGGGCGGCGGAGTGAGGTGTTATTTCTCTTCGAGGCGGAGGAGGAGGCAGGTTTCCTTGGTGCTCTACAGCTCAAGGGCGGCCATCCGCGTCGCGCTCGATGGTAATGCGAGTCCGGCTGCGGCTGGCAGCCGGCTCCTTGTCTTTCTTCTGGCGCGCGCCGCTCGCAGTCGGCGAGCGGGACGTCGCGGCGTGCTCCCGGCGCGGGGGATGACTATCAGCACGGGCGCCGGCTTCGTGCCGTTCTGCAGCCGCGACGAGCAGCTGTTGGATCCGTCTTGTCATGTAGGGGAGCTCATCGGCTCCCATCCCGTTGAGCTCTTCTGCAGCCGCCTGAGTGGCTCGCAGATTCTCGAGCGGGGTGGCGTAGACGGGGCGATCTGCGCCCAGCATGCTGGCGACGGCTGCGCCACGCTTCTGGACGAAGCCGGCTCGGCTCGGGCCGCTAGGCGGCGGCGTGCCGAAGGCGGCGCGGTCGACTTCGCGCTGGTGAGCCTTGGTGAGGCGTCTCATCGAGGCTGTCTTCTGGCCCTCCGCGATGAGGGCAAGGCGGCGTGCCTCCAGGGTCTCGGCGTCGGCGTCGGCCGGGATGGGGACGGAGAGGTCGTGCATCGCCGCTTGCTGAGCGTCGCGGGCATTCTCGCCTGAGTTGGAGAGGTGGCTGATGACCAGCACTTCGGTGACAGCGCTGCTGCCGCTGTCAGCTCGAGGGAGGGGGTCGTCGAAGACCACCACGTCGGAGGGGTAGGCGTCAAGCGACGCGGTGTCGGAGTCGATGAGCATCGGGTCGGTGGAGCCGACCGACTCCATGTCCGCAGCAGGCTCACTGGAGACGTGAAGTTGGTCGAGAAGGCTGACGAGGCGGCTCTCGGGGTAATCGGTGCCTGCGTCGGACGCAGGCTCGTCGGAGATGCGAGTCTCGCCGAGCAGATCGGCGAGGCGGCTCGCTGCGCAGGCGTCGTCGACGCCTCGCAGCGCGTCGAGGCAAACGCCATCGGGCGCAGCAGGCTGGCCGCGCTCGCGGGGGAGGAAGAGGGTTCCCATCCAGAACAGGTCTCCGGACGACGGTGCACGTGGCCCCATGGTGGGCGCCAAATGTCGGGTGGTTGGTGCGACATATGCCAGGGGATGGCTTATCATTGTGGGAGCCAATAAAACGTCGCCGGTGCCTGGAAGCGGGATGAGGCGAAGACATGCACGCCGGCGGATCTTACCCAGGTTCGGGGCTCTCCGAGGAGATAACACCCCTAATCCTGCTCTGCGGGGTCTCCGCATGATCACTAGATCGATGAAAGGTAGCTACAATCGCTCCTAGAGCTATTGAGATCAAGGGAGAAGAAGAACAAGGCTAGCTCTTGCTTCTCTCTATCTATGGTGTGTGTGCTATCTTAGAAGGCAACTCTATGCTCAGAGGCCAACTATGCTTGGAGGCGAACCCTTTGCATGGGTGCTCCGGGGGGTTTATATAGGCCTACCCCCCGGGGGTACAATGGTAATCCGGCTGGGCTCTGGTCCCAGCCGTCAGTGTCTACGCTCGCCGGCTTCTCCGCCGGCTGCTGGGTCCCGCCGGCTGCCGGCTACTTGGTCGACAGGCCGGCCCCACCGCCTAGGGTCTAGTCGGCGGCTGCTTACTGTTGCCTCGCCTGTGATGACGTGGGCTTTGTCGAGGTAAGCGTGGCTACAGTGGGCCGCCTCGTGGGCTATCACTGTAGCCTTACCTCGTCTTGTCTCCTTAATGGGGCTCCTGCTTCGAGGAAGGGAGTAGCCGGCTTCTGGAGGCCGGCTACGCTCTTGGCCGACTGGGAAAGGCCGGGCCGCCTTCACGCCTCTCTCTGGCTGAAGGGGCCCGCCGCCCGCGGGCCGTACGGGAGTCGGTCGTGGGTGACGTCGAGGCTAGCGTGGCTACAGTGCCGAGCCGCACGGGAGATGGCCGTCCCGTACGGCCTCCTGTAGCCATGGCCGCCTCGGGCTTCGGGGGTAGTGGGCCGCACTGTGGCCACACCCCGTCGTGTCGCCGTTATGTGGGAACAGCTATGGTGGTTATGGTCTCGGCCGGCTCCTAGGAGTCGGCGTCCTTCTTGGCCGGCTTCTTGGAGTCGGCCACCCCGTAGTCGTCCTGGGGAGGAGTTGGTGAGGCTGGGTCGCCTTCCAGGAGTCGGCTTCAGAGGTAGCCGGCCAGGGAAGGCGGCCCAATGCTCGGAGTGCTTGGAGGCCCGAAGGCCTGATAATTTTTTCAGAAGAACCAGGGGCAGTCGGTTAGGCTACCCGTGGCCATTTACTCCGACACTAGTCTTCTGGTCTTCAAGTCTTTTCACCAGCGCGGAGCTAAGTGCTGCCACTAGGCGTGGGAGGGAGCCCCAGGACCTGAGGCCGGCACCCCTGAGACTCCGGGGCATGTACAGCCCCAACTCATTATTACGTGAGAGTGTCACGGGCGGCGAGCTTCACAGGCACTGGGCCTTCTTCACAAGTACCGGCCTTGCTTCATATCGCTAGACGAGGGCCCCGAGTTGCACCACCCTTGACCTCCTTTGAGCCGACCGGTCACCGGGACGACACAAAAGAGGGAAAGAGGACGCCAGCGGTGCCCTCGGCGACCACAGGTCCTCTGCCGGGGGAAGGGTCGTCGAGGCCTCCCCGGCAGAGGGCCTACCTCCGGGTATCGCCAGGCGTCGCGCGACGAGGGGAGGGGCCTTGCTCCTGGCTCCCTCCTGGCGGCCCCCAGCGTGTTTCCCTCGTTGGAAGGGTTGCTGCCATGCCAGGGTCGTCGATCGACGCTGCAACCTGATTCATCTGTAGCCCATGGTTAGCGTAAGCCTGTTCCTGAGAGATTAGCGGTACCCTGTAGTTGTCGTTGCCGGCGCGATCGTCCTGGTTCTCCATTGGTTCTTGGAAAGCTTCGGCTCCTAGCGCCCCCTCTCCCCAATCTTCTCCAGCGAATGAGCCGGGGTCTTCCTCCGGTGCGTACTCTTGGTCCATCATGCGGGGCACGTAGGCCTCCGGGCCGTTACCCCGAACACCTCGCCGTGGTGCCCCACGCTCCATGTTGCTCGGCCCAGGGTGGCGTCCTCAGGATGGTAGCGTGGCATCCGGCTTGGACCATGGGGGCGACACTTGCGCCCATGCTTGTCGCGGGCGGCATGGGGGCGGCGGAGCCCCCTACGCCGCTGGCCGTGCTGATGTTGATGAAGCCCCCGGGCGTAGCTGATGGCGTGCGGTTGTGATGAGGCCCGCCGTGTGGCCCTGCAGTGGCCTGAGGGAAAAGTCGATAGCAGAAAGGTGGTGCTCCCGACGCCGCTGCATCCAGTAGCTCGGCAACACGCTCCAGCAATGCATCTCGGCCGCTCTCCATCAGCCTGCATCGCAGCAGCTCCCTTGCCACGGTGAGCGCTGCCCGCATGTTTGCTTGCTCTCGCCGTGAGTGCGGCGCCGTTGCTGCGGCATGGCTTGCCGCTCTTGCAGCGGCTCGTACTTGCCGTGGGGTGAGGGTGGATGACGCCTGGCCGCGCTGCCCACGCCCGGTGGAGTTTGGCGGCACTCGTGCCGCCTGGAGCGCGGGGTCGAGGTCTTCATGGGCAGGAAGCGCTGCCCGGGCTGGCCAGGTTGCCCAGCGGTCGGAGCTGGCCCTTGAGTCGCCGGACATCGTGGCTATGGAGCGTCGGCGAGCTGGTCAACGGAGAGGAAGCTCCGGCGCACCCCTACCTGGCGCGCCCAATGTCGGATGTGGGGTTCCGGCAAACCCTTGAGGTTCGAATACTGGGGTGCGCGCGAAGTCTTTCCCTCCTACCGATCTACGCCCTAGCTCGCTAAGATCTCGCAGACGAACTCGATGAACTCACAACGCAAAGAGACACGAGGTTTATACTGGTTCGGGCCACCGTTGTGGTGTAATACCCTACTCCAGTGTGGTGGTGGTGGATTGCCTCTTGGGCTGGTGATGAACAGTACAGAGGGGAGAACAGCCTCCTGAGGTTGAGGTGTTCTTGTGCTTGTGGACTTGTGCGCGTCTCTCGATCCTATTTCTCTACTATGGTGGCTAGACCTATTTATAGGGGCCTGGTCCTCTTCCCAAATATTGAGCTGGAAGGGAGCCAACAACAGCGGGCAAATTTGAAGGGGGACAGCTAGTACAAGCTATCCTGATAAAAGTGGTCTTCGCCTGCAAAAGGCTCTATGGTGATGCCGTCTTGGGCTCCACGATGACCTCCGTCTTGCCGTCCTGCTGGTCTTGGTCTCGTTGCACCGATATAGCAACCTTTGCCTGATGCCTCGGTACTCCTCGCCTGCGCTGGCCTCCTTAGCACCAAAGAGGAAACAAGGACGCTGCGCGCGCTGGCGCCCGCCTGGTGCCGATCGTCATGGCTCACGTCACGAGAGCCTTGTGAGGTTTGCCCCGCCTTGATATCTCCGCTCCGCATGAGCCTGGCCGACTAGGTCACTCCTGAGGAGGCCTTGGGTCGTCCGCCTCGCGAGGCTTAGCCCCTCGCGAGGGTCTTGGATGCCTTGTTGATGAAGATGGGTCGTACGGCCTGCAGGCTTAGCCACGCCGTGGGCCGCAGGCAGGCAAGTCTGGGGACCCCCGTTCCCAGGGCGCCGACATCTACTTGGCGTGGAAGGCAAGCTAGGCGACCGACTATGAAGATTCCCTCTTATGTGACCGACCTCATGTAATCCTAGATCTCTCCGGTGTCTATATAAACCGGAGAGCATAGTCCGGATAGGACAGATTCATTACCATATACTCATAGGCTAGACTTCTAGGGTTTAGCCATTACGATCTCGTGGTAGATCAACTCTCGTAACACTCATATTCATCAAGATCAATCAAGCTGGAAGTAGGGTATTACCTCCACAGAGAGGGCCGAACCTGGGTAAACATTGTGTCCCCCGTCTCCTGTTACCATCGATCCTAGACGCACAGTTCGGGACCCCCTACCCGAGATCCGCCGGTTTTGACACCGACACCTTTCAACATGGGCATGAGTCTGAAATACTAATTTCAACTCTTGGAACATCTCATATGCTCCGTGGCGTTTCAAAAACGTTTTTGAAGCCCCAATTCTAAGCCGTAAAGCATGGTGCACTAAACTATCAAGTAGTCATCATATCGAGCTTGCCAAACGTTCATAACGTCTGCATTTGCTCCTGCAATCGGTCTGTCACCTAGCGGTGCATCAAGGACATAATTCTTCTGGGCAGCAATGAGGATAATTCTCAGATCACGGATCCAATCCGCATCATTGCTACTAACATCTTTCAACTTAGTTTTCTCTAGGAACATATCAAAAATAAAACAGGGGAGCTAAACGCGAGCTATTGATCTACAACATAGATATGCTAATACTACCAGGACTAAGCTCATGATAAATTAAAGTTCAATTAATCAAATTACTTAAGAACTCCCACTTAGATAGACATCCCTCTAATCATCTAAGTGATCACCTGATCCATATCAACTAAACCATGTCCAATCGTCACGTGAGATGGAGCAGTTTTCAATGGTGAACATCACTATGTTGATCATATCTTCTATATGATTCACGCTCGACCTTTTGGTCTCCAGTGTTCCGAGGCCATATCTGCATATGCTAGGCTCGTCAAGTTTAACCCGAGTATTCTGCGTGTGCAAAACTGGCTAGCACCCGTTGTATGTGAACGTAGAGCTTATCACACCCGATCATCACGTGGTGTCTCGGCACGACGAACTTTCGCAACGGTGCATACTCAGGGAGAACACTTATACCTTGAAATTTAGTGAGAGATCATCTTATAATGCTACCGTCGATCTAAGCAAAATAAGATCCATAAAAGATAAACATCACATGCAATCAATATAAGTGATATGATATGGCCATCATCATCTTTTGCCTTTGATCTCCATCTCCAAAGCACCGTCATGATCACCATCTCACCAGCGCGACACCTTGATCTCCATCATAGCATCGTTGTCGTCTCGCCAACTAATGCTTCTACAACTATCGCTACCGCTTAGTGATAAAGTAAAGCAATTACATGGCGATTGCATTTCATAAAATAAAGTGACAACCATATGGCTCCTACCAGTTGCCGATAACTCGGTTACAAAACATGATCATCTCATACAATAAAATTTAGCATCATGTCTTGACCATATCACATCACAACATGCCCTGCAAAAACAAGTTAGACGTCCTCTACTTTGTTGTTGCAAGTTTTACGTGGCTTCTATGGGCTGAGCAAGAACCGTTCGTACCTACGCATCAAAACCACAACGATATTTCGTCAAGTATGTGATGTTTTAACCTTCACAAGGACCGGGCGTAGCCACACTCGATTCAACTAAAGGTGGAGAAACTGACACCCGCCAGCCACCTGTGTGCTAAGCACGTCAGTAGAACTAGTCTCGCATAAGCGTACGCGTAATGTCGGTCTGGGCCGCTTCATCCAACAATACCACCGAATCAAAGTGTGACATGCTGGTAAGCAGTATGACTTGTATCGCCCACAACTCACTTGTGTTCTACTCGTGCATATAACATCAACGCATAAACCTGGCTCGGATGCCACTGTTGGGGAATGCAGTAATTTCAAAATTTCCTACGCGCACGCAAGATCATGGTGATGCATAGCAACGAGAGGGGAGAGTGTCGTCCATGTACCCTTGTAGACCGTAAGCGGAAGCGTTATGACAACGCGGTTGATGTAGTCGTACATCTTCACGATCCGACCGATCCAAGTACCGAACGCACGGCACCTCCGAGTTCAGCACACGTTCAGCTCGGTGACGTCCCACGAACTCATGATCCAGCAGATCTTCGAGGGAGAGTTCCGTCAGCACGACGGTGTGATGACGGTGATGATGATGCTACCGACGCAGGGCTTCGCCTAAGCACCGCTACGATATGACCGAGGTGGATTATGGTGGAGGGGGGCACCGCACACGGCTAAAAGGTCAATGATCAACTTGTGTGTCTATGGGGTGCCCCCTCCCCCGTATATAAAGGAGTGGAGGAGGGGGGAGGGCCGGCCTAGCTATGGCGCGCCCTGGAGGAGTCCTACTCCCACCGGGAGTAGGATTCCCCCCCTTCCAAGTAGTAGGAGTAGGAGAGAAGAGAAGGAAGGAGGGGGCACCCCCCTCCCCCTAGTCCAGTTCGGACTAGGCCTTAGGGGGGCACAGGGCCTGCCCTAGGCAGCCCCTCTCTCTCTCCCCTAAAGCCCAATAAGGCCCATATACTCCCCGGCGAATTCCCGTAACTCTCCGGTACTCCGATAAATACCCGAACCACTCAGAACCTTTCCGATGTCCGAATATAGTCGTCCAATATATCGATCTTTACGTCTCGGCCATTTCGAGACTCCTCGTCATGTCCCCGATCTCATCCGGGACTCCAAACTACCTTCGGTATATCAAAACACATAAACTCATAATACCGATCGTCACCGAACGTTAAGCGTGCGGACCCTACGGGTTCGAGAACTATGTAGACATGACCGAGACACGTCTCCGGTCAATAACCAATAGCGGAACCTGGATGCTCATATTGGCTCCTACATATTCTGCGAAGATCTTTATCGGTCAAACCGCATAACAACATACGTTGTTCCCTTTGTCATCGGTATGTTACTTGCTCAAGATTCGATCGTCGGTATCTCAATACCTAGTTCAATCTCGTTACCGGCAAGTCTCTTTACTCGTTCCGTAATGTATCATCCCGCAACTAACTCAGTAGTCACATTGCTTGCAAGGCTTATAGTGATGTGCATTACCGAGAGGGCCCAGAGATACCTCTCCGACAATCGGAGTGACAAATCCTAATCTTGATCTATCCCAACTCAACAAATACCATCGGAGACCCCTGTAGAGCACCTTTATAATCACCCAGTTACGTTGTGACGTTTGGTAGCACACAAAGTGTTCCTCCGGTATTCGGGACTTGTATAATCTCATAGTCATAGGAACATGTATAAGTCATGAAGTAAGCAGTAGCAACATACTAAACGTTCAAGTGCTAAGCTAACGGAATGGGTCAATTCAATCAAATCATTCTCTAATGATGTGATCCCGTTAATCAAATGACAACTCATGTCCATGGCTAGGAAACTTAACCATCTTTGATTCAATGAGCTAGTCAAGTAGAGGCATACTAGTGACACTCTGTTTGTCTATGTATTCACACATGTACTAAGTTTCCGGTTAATACAATTCTAGCATGAATAATAAATATTTATCATGATATAAGGAAATATAAATAACAACTTTATTATTGCCTCTAGGGCATATTTCCTTCATATCGCACACACCTCCATCTAGCTGCCCATTTCTTTTGTTCCTCCTCATTGCAAACAGTTAATTGAACTGAACCGTATGCCCTACATCGCACACGCAACTAAAATCTGAACCATGTTTGATGGCTCCGCCATCGCAAACGTTTTGCACCTTTTTTGACGGGGTTTTACACCACCGTTTGCGATTGTGGCATCGCACACAGTTTCGTCGAAGGGTCTCTGATCGTAGTGTCGCGTTAGCAGCATCCTGCAGTAGTGATCATTCTAGTTTATGTTGCCAAATCAAGATAGAGACAGTTCGAATCGTATCTATTTAAGACAAAGCAGCATAGACAGAATATAAGTGTAGGAAACTACACAACAATAACAACACTTGTAATGTGCATGGCATGAGAACATAACTGTATATTCAATTGAAACTGAAATCAACATAGAGCAAGTTACAACAGCAAACACGTTAAAGAAACAGGTTTAAAACATACCAGTTGCGCCATTGGAGTTTCAATTGCATCCTTCAAATTTGAAATTAGTTGGTATGAGTAAATACAGTGATGCAAGAGCAAAGTAGTATGAACCATAGCTACGGAACCTGACCTGAGAACAATTCTTCTTCGGCTTTAAGCATTGACTTGGGGTTCGGAGTGGTGGTCCTCGTGCTTTGGGCACTGCAGTTGCCTTACTAACTGCTCGTGTTTGGGTGCTCTATGGTGGATGCGGTGCTGTGTCAACTGGAACTGGGTTACTGTCAGCTGGGGTTGGGGTTAGAAGGGGTGTAGCTGGTTCTCTGTCCAACTGGGTAGGGGTACAATCTGCGTGAGTCTGGGTTATGTGTGGTGGGGCTGGTTCTTGGGCAAGTAGAACCGTGGTTCTATCTGCATCGACAGGTAGCACGATCTTTTCTGAAGACCGTGTTTTTACTCCCACAGATACTACCATCACCCCCTCCAATAGAAATGGCTGATAAACAAGAAAAGTAATTGAATGTACAGACATTGTAAGAGAGACAGGTGCAATGGATAGTAGGGAAGAAAACAGGGCATGAAATAATTCACATTTATGTTGTCTAACCAAACAGAATAGCAGGACATAATTTAACATATATGATGGCTAATTAAACAGGATAGCATGACACAATTTCACATGTATGATGGCTAACTAAACAGGATGGAATGACATACTTCAAAATATGATGACTATGTAAACAGGATGACATGATATAACTATACAATGTGTCTATTAAAGTGGTTGGCATGCCATAAATCACAAACATGCCGTCGATGGAAACATGATGGCTTGATATAACTCACGGATAGAATGACATAATTCAAAATATGATGACTATGTAAACGGGATGAGATGATATAACTATATTATGACTTTATAAAATGGGTTGGCATGCCATAATTCAGATACATGTTGTCTATGTAAACATCATGGCATGATATAATTCAAATATATGATTTATATACTAAGCAAGCGAGGAGAGGACAATCGCATATATGATGTGTCAACTAAGGAGATGGCATTCAATATTGTGTATATGATGTAAAAACTAAGCATTGCAATACAACATATGCATGATATGAGTAATATAACCCGGACAAGTTTGAGCATACACCTCAGGGGGATAATAGGACTGGTCATCTTCCTCTGAATCCTCCTCTGAAGAGCTATCTGTAACCAGTAAGATACCTGCTTCAGCAGGTAGCATTTTCTGCTCTGAAGACCTTGTTTTCACTCCAGATTTCTCCATCACCAATTCAAATGGCTGATGCATAGGAAGAGCAGTTGAATATACAAACATTGTCGACAAATGCAATGAGAAATACAAAAAAAAGGACGGCATGATATAATTCACATATATGACGCTTGGCTAAACAGCATGGTCTTGCATAATTCACATATATAATGCCTTGCAACAAGATAGCATTGCATAATTCACATATATAATGTCTTGCAACAAGATGGCATTGCATAATTCACATATATGGTAATTAGACACTAAACAGGTGTCATGCACACAAAGCATGTCTAAGTTAAGAAAATGACATAGAAATGCAAGATACCATACGCACGATATGAGCAACATAACCCTGCCAAGTTAGAGCATGCACCTCCGGGGGGGAATAGGACTGGTCATTTGTCTCTGAATCCTCCTCTGATGAGCTATCCGTAACCAGCAAGACATGCGCTTCATCAGATAGCATTGTCTGCTCTGAAGACCTTGTTTCCACTCCAGATTTTTCCATGACCGTGCCAAATGGCTGATCCCCAGGAAGAGTAATTGAATGTACTAAAATTGTTGACAAATTTAACACGTAATAAAAAATGATGTCTTGATATAATTCACATATTTAACAAGATCGCATTGCAAAATTCACATATATGATGCCTGGCTAAACAAGATGGCATTGCATGATTCACATATACGATAAAGAAACTAAACAGATGGCATTCACACAAAGCATCTCTAAACCAAGCAGATGACATATTTGATGTATAAAGTAAGCAATGCAAGGAACCATATGCATGATATTACCAACATCAGCATGCCAAGTTAGAGTGAAGACCTCAGCGGGTAAATAGGAGTGGTCTTCCCCTTTTGAATCCCCCTCAGAACAGTTATCTTCCTCTTGATTACAATCCGAAATGGGTGGAAGGGGGCTGCCTTTGCGCCCACCATGGAACGACGTCTGCATGAAATTTTATTACCACGCAAGGCTTGTCTCTTTTGCTCTACATGTTCAGTTCCATTGTGTACAATAACTGACATGCATAGGAATAAAACATAGTGAGATTATGTAAGGAGTGCATGCACAAATCCAGAGTGATGGTAGCAAACTATGGATAGACCCAAAACCAATGATAGCAGGCAGATAATAGCTTTAGTTAAAAAATACAGATAATGGCTCCTTTAATGTTTGTTTGCACCCAACATGAAACTCATAGTAGACACCCGAGATTAACCAGATAGTACTGACTGCTGCCCCAATATTTACCCACAACCATTTAAAAACTCAAGTTTCAGCATTAGTTTGGACCAGACTCAGAGTCTAATAGGTGAACACGATGATAAAGAAGCATGTCATCATATTAAGCGATGCATAACGTAAGCAGAAACGGAAGAGTGTGACCTCTCTTGCGGACCCGTGTAGTCCTCAAGGTCATCTGCTCAGTTGATGATGGTAATGCAGTTGCCGTGGCTGCCGGTGGCGGGGAAGAAGATCTGAGGCGGCAAAAGAGAGTCTGGAGAGCAGATCCCTGCTGTGGTGAACTCTTCCGTCGTTGGAGCAGCTGAGCTGGGGTGGAACACAGCGCAGCAGGAGCAGGACAAACCACACAAGGTTTTCTTTGACACATATCTGTAAGTAATTGTGTAAGGGCTTGTTTGAATTTGAGGATTCTAACAATGCAGGGATAGGAAATAAACAGGAATAGGATAGGAATGCACGTGCAAAACAGAGAATTTAAAAACACAGGATTTCTGCCAATCTGGGTGTTTGGTTCACAAGAATTGGAAGATCACAGAATGCAAAGAAGCATGGTGAGATTAAGTCGAACCACAAGAAAATGTATGGTTATAATGTTATTATGCTACTATCTCGTCTTGTGCTTTATGAATAGGAATTTGAAAAGGAGGACAAGTGGAAATTAAAATTCCTACAGTTTTTCTTTCAAGGAGACACTAAAGGAACAAATCCTACAGTTTTCCTTTGCTCCATTCCTTTGAAACAAATGCATGAATAGTAGTACCATAGGAAACTTTCCAATTCCTATGTTTTTCCTTCACTTTTCCTTTCAAGCACTGGCGATTCTAGTAGGCTGGCTTGAGCAAGGAAAAGCCTACACTCAAAAAATGTTTTTGTCCTACTTCTACTACTTTGGACCCAGGCCACTGCCCTACTAGCTCAACTCCCAGGCCCATCGACAAATGCATGGCTCAAACGCGCAGAGATAAATAATGATGGCGTTCAAGAGAGTCCATCACGGATAGCTAAGTTGCCTGGTACCTCACTGCTTGTCATATAGTAGGATACAATAATCATATTTCACGTTACTACGTGTGCTCAGTGGACAATATATATAACATGTAGAGTAAAAAAGAGATGCAACAAGTGTACAACCTCTTTGGTGACGCCATGTCGATCTCAGCGTGATTGGGTTGGTCGGTGAGGACGCTCCGGCTGACTTGGCTGTCGAAGGAGGGGAAGAAGATCTTAGGCGTCTGGAGATGGAGCCCGGGGTACTGCTCCGCTGTGATGCAGTGTTTCGTTGTTGGAGCAGCTCCGGTGAGTTGTACGACGCCGAGGCTGAAGCAGGACAAGAGAGACAACGTTAACCTAAGTGGAATTCTAATAGCATCTCCAATAGATGACGTAAACAACATAACCACAAAGTGCTAGATGTAAAATACATCAGCCACTCATCTCTGAACTTAACTGTCGAAACTGAATTTAACTGTCAAAACTGAACTTAACTGTCGAAACTAAATTTTGCTGTCGAAACTAAATTTTACTATCGAAACTGAAAGCGCTACTAGAAGGAAAGTAGTAGCAACAGCGCGTGCGAGAGCCGGGGCAGCTGGTCGTGTAGCAGTTCATCTTCAACCTCCACCCCCCTGAGCCGCCAGCCACCACTGGCCAAACCGCCGCCCCCCGCCGCCCGCCGCCGGCAGTGCGCCGCCCCACCTGCCCCGAAACCACTCCCCACCGCCGGTCCGCCGCCGCCCCGGCCATCCCTCTAGCCCCCCCCCCCCCCCCCGCGCATGCCGAGCTTTTTCACCGGCGATCCCCACGCCACCGCCCCACCACCGCCCCCACCCTGAACCCTAAGATAGATAGTGGGGTACCTCTCCGGCGAGCCTCCCTCCCCACTGCGGGTGGTTCTTCCTTAACTCCGTGAGCCCCCCACCCCCTAAAAATCGACTGACCGAAAAGTCGATTCAATCGACTGAAGTGTAGCTAAATCGGTGCAGCATCGCAAGCAAGAGCAAGAGTGATAGCAGTAGCGCGAGCAAGAGCAAGAGCAAGAGTAAGAGCAGACTAGGAAGGGGACCGAGAGCAAGAACAGAGCAGCAGCGCAAGCGAGAACTAAAGCAGCAATAGCTCCTACTGATGTGGACATCGCCGCCGAGGGAGCGACGCCGTGGAGGAAGTGGGCCGGCGACGCCGCCGTGGATGGAGCCGCGCCATGTCGGCTCAGGACCGAGCACCGGCAGCACCGTGAGATCGAATCAAGAAGAAAATGTGGCGATTAGTGTACAACCTCTTTGGTGGCGCCGATTAGGCCTCAGATTCATCGGAGGAAATGGTGATGATGATGCTCTTCCGGTGGTGCAGGTGAAGACGGTGGTGTGGGAATGGAGGTGGCGCGGAAGACGAGGGGAACATTGGGGTAGCTCCTTGGAGGTGGAGGACGAGGTGGCTGAACCGGCGGGACAACGAGATCGACGACGGATCCTCATCCGGTATGGTGGATGAGGGACGTCGAGGTGTTGCTGTGGAAGACGTCGTCGGGGAAGAGGCTCCAGCTGGGTGGCAGACGGAGGAGGATGTGGGGCTTCGCGGGTTTTCGCGGCCTCTGTGTACGAATGGGTGGGCTGATGCGATGGGAGTGGGGAACCATGGCTTAGGGACACGCTTGTCTGAAATGTGGGGTAAGTTACGAAAGTACCCCCATCGATTTGAGCTAGGCGGTTCTTTCGGTTCAGGGGTTTCACGGGCATTTCGTGTGTCGGGATTTCGCGGGAGGTGGGAGTTTTCACGCGCATTGTATTTTTGGGATAGCAAGGCGCAGGTTGAGATGGAGGGAGTTTTCGGAGCACAACGACACAAAGATATATCTTAAATTTTTTTCGGGGTAACAAGGCGCGGGTTGAAGAGGCGGGAGTTTCGCAGCACGATAGACAGAGACGCTAGCTTGAAATTTCGGCATAACAAGGCGCGGCTTGGAATTTCGGGAGAACAAGCTTAACGTGTACCAAAAAAAGACAATTCACACCTCATCACTAGAGAGCCATGTCTTGTTTTACTATATTACTAGAAATGCATTCAAATACAACAAAAAAACTAAAAAATTGGGACAACAAACATAACGTGTAGAGTACCAAAACAATTTGCACTTCCCTCAACAATAAAAAAACAATGTGTGGTGTCCAGCATATGGACTAAATTTTAGTACATTTTCCCTGTTTGAATGGGATTGTACTCGGGTTAGTTATACAACCATCTAAATATTATCTTCACAACACAAGACATGAATATAGGAGAAGTAAATTCCTATATAAATACAAACTACATGTACATACGATCTCAAATTCAAATAGATGTATCCATTTTATGTTGAATTCAAATCATAGTACATGTATGCTCTAGCTAGATGTTCAGAATCTAAACCATGTATGATATACTACGTATAATGTGTTTAAAAAGCACAACACACACACAAACACCATTTAAACTAGTAAGGTACACGTGCATTGCACGCATGAGATTTGGCAACCAAATTATGAATAAATACCACATTATAGCATGTAAGCTTTGAGTCATATATGCATGATATAGATGTTCGTTTAATTCTTATAGTTCATTTCATTCAAAATCATCTAGTTTTTATAAGAAAGCTAATCTATTTTAAGATTCATGGAATTGTGCGTTGTAAAGCATAAAGTAAAAAACAAATAATGGCAAATCATGTAGAAAAACATTTGGGCAATTTTGATATGGAAGATTCTAGAACAAAGAAGAAGTGCTTGTGTTTTGAGGTTTGTGCATTATGCTTAAGTTCAACCATGGAGTCTTCTAGATTGTACATGTGGCAAAATCTGGTGGAATCTAGATGATATCCAACGGCCAGTAGTGCTCAAATTTGCCATCTCTGCACCATCGGATCGGCTTCATCCAACGACCATCTTTCAAAGTTAAAGTTATCTACACACTATATAAAAAATATAAAATATAATATATAGGGGTATAGATATAGATATGTGATGCGAAAGCCACCCATCATCTCCAATTAGAATAGTGTGTCCATGCATGGATGCAATGTGGCCAAACGATGTCTGCCACCGGTATCTCAAATTCAAGCCAGTCTGACCTTGTTCAATGTGTATACAGTACAACATGCTCGTTTCCAAACCACACCGCACATATCTCAGTTATATTCATGCATGCATGGGTTTCAAACATCACGATCTCTTATTCAAATATTTTCAACTTTACATTGATTATGACCTCACCTAGTCTTTTACACCCACACTGTCGTCTTCTCTTTATAATTGTACCACTAACTTTCTCTCGTGCCTGCATGCACACACACTACCAGTCGGCATTATCCATCGCAGACATGCAATCTTTTTCTTCAAGTCGCTCTCCCATGCATGCACACACACACCTCCCCCTCTCCATCATATCGGGCATTCTTTATCTCTCACAAGCATGCGCAATGATCGATGTTCCTCTATGTGTCTGTATATATTGCTAGGTCTTTCCCATTTTCCACACAAACCGATCAATCTATATATCTAGTGAGGTCTCACCCTCTTTCCCACGTCCACATCGATCAATCTATACCTCTCTATATAGGATTACATAGCTAATACACCCACATTAATTATATATCCAACGTCCCCCTCTCATCATCCATGCCTTCCGCTTCATCTCTCAGACGCGCGCACAGTGGCGAAGACAGGGGCAGCAAGGGCCCTGCCCTCCCCCTTACATCACTATATATCGAGGCTAATATGAATGTGATCATTAGACAATTGCTGGTAAAATGGTTTAAGTTGATGAATTGGCCCCCCTCATAAAGGATTAGCAATGCTTGGCCCCCTAGCTCATTTATTTTTCATGCCTCCGCCACTATGCGCAACAGCGCACGTTCTCGCCCCTTCTCTTTAAATATCGATGTCGCACTGGTGCACTCCTTCATAGTCTACCTCCACTTGGCCCCTCGCACCATATTCTAGCCCCCCACCGGATTTTGCCACATGTACAATCTAGCAAACTCCATGGTTGAACTTAAGCATAATGCACAAACCTCAAAACACAAGTGCTTCTCCTTTGTTCTAGAATCTTCCGTATCATAACTGCCCAAACTTTTTTTCTAGTTGAATTGCCATTGTTTGTTTTTACTTTATGCTTTACAACGCACAATTCCATGAATCATAAAATAGATTAAGGGCTTCTTTGATTCAAAGGATTCTCAAAGGAATTTTGGAGGATTCTAATCCTTAGGAATTTTTCCTATCTTGGTTGTTTGATTCGTAGGATTGTAAACCATAGGAATTTTTCCATAGGATTCATTTGCACTAGATTTCATAGGGAACATCCCATCCACCCAAACCTCTTTGAAAGAATCCTGCATTTTTTCTATGCACAATCAAACACTCGTACAATCCTGTAGGATTCAAGACGACATTCCACTCTAATCCCATGTTTTTCCTATTCCCGCGTTTTGGAAATCCTATGAATCAAAGAGGCCCTAGGTTTTTTATAAAAACTAATTGATTTTGAATGAGATGAACTATAAGAATTAAACGAACGTCTACCTCAGGCATATATGACTCAAAGCTTACATGCTATAGTGTGGTATTTATTCATAATTTGGTTGCCAAATCTGATGCGTGCAATGCACGTGTACCTTACTAGTACTTCGAGTATGTGCAAAACACGTAAATTAGAATTCCAATGGCACACTACACAGTGTCTCTCTTACAGTTCATGAAGCCACGTGGCACATGTGGAGGCGTTGTCGCGACATCCTTGTGTGGATTGATCACAGTGACGTGCTGCTAGTTCAAGAAGAATGTACTCGTCCTCTCTGAGGCACACCGGCGGTACATGCACGAAGCGAAGATGTGCACGCATGCCACGCACGGACTCATTCCCTCACACACACGCGCGGGTACACGGAGGGGCACATTTTTGTACGAAGATCCACCCCATGTGATAATTTGACGCGTGTAAAGTCCTTCACTTCATTGATGGTCAATTAATACAGCGCATGCAAATTGAGTGGGCGTGAGGGAGGAAGAAAGACCGGCGGTACATGCACGAAGCGAAGATGTGCACGCACGCCACGCACGGACTCATTCCCTCGCACACACACACACACCGTACACGAGGGGACGCATTTTTGTATGAAGATCCACCCCACGTGATAATTTGACGCGTGTAAAGTCCTTCACTTCATTGATGGTCAATTAATACAGCGCATGCAAATTGAGTGGACGTGAGGGAGGAAGAAAGACATTACTACTCCACTGCATGCATGCGAGTAGTTAAATCATGGGTTGCTACTTCCATTGGTCTCCTTCGTATTTTGTGCCAATTTTTGACCATATTTTTAAGTAACATAATATTTATGCATGTCATAATAAGTGGCACAAAAAAGGGGGCCAATAAACCAGGACGCAGGCAGCATGATCAATTATTGCCCAGGCTACTGTTGGCGGCCTTTGTATTTAAATATGGACGGAGTGGACGCTACAGGAATCAGGCACTTTGCCGTCCGTCGGCAGACGGCAACAGGTCTGGCTGATTAGGCTACGGCAAAGGCTTCTTTGCCGTCTGCTGGCGGACGGCAAAGATGAAATGGTCTTTGCCGTCCGCTGGCGGACGGCAAAGGTCCTGGACAGCACACGTGGCAGCTTATGGCCATTAGGGGGTTAACGGTGCGCTTTGTCATCCGCTGGCAGACGGCAGAGACCATTGCACCTTTGCCGTCAGCCAGCAGACAGCAAGTAACCAAATAGACCAGCCCCAGGTTGCACAGGTAGCTGCCACGTGGCACCTTTGCCGGCTACTGGCTTATGGCAAAGTTCTTTGCCGTCTGCCAGCGGACGACAAAGATCCTGTGTAGCCCTTGTTTTTTCTCTTTTTTTCTTAAATTCATTCAGTTTCAACACACAAATTTCACAGCAGACATATCCAACACACAAGTTTCATCATATATACATACATAACCAACACATAGTTCCATCCATACATATTACTCCCTCCGTGCGAAAATACTTGTCGAAGAAATGCATAAAAATGAATGTATCTACAACTAAAATACATCTAGATACATCCATTCCTTCGACGAGTATTTCCGGACGGAGGGAGTACAAAAGTTTCACATTGTTCATCCAACACCTATCCATCCATCCATATAACAAGTTCCATCCATGCAAGTTCATCGATACAAAATAAAAGCAGAAAGGGAAAAGAAGCACTCCATCCATGCAAGCTTCCATGAATTAAATGAAATCTGCAAAATGGGAAACAAGAAAGTTAGAAGAAGAAGACTAGAAGACAGCTAAGTATAGGTCTTTATTGAGCTAACCTAGGTAACTAAGCATATTAGAGCTAACTTAGGTCATTTTGGAAGAAGAAGAAGAAGAAGAAGAAGAAGAAGAAGAAGAAGAAGAAGAAGAAGAAGAAGAAGAAGAAGAAGAAGAAGAAGAAGAAGAAGAAAGAAGAAGAAGAAGAAGAGAAAGAAGAAGAAGAAGAAGAAGAGGAAGAAGAAGAGGAAGAAGAAGAGGAAGAAGACGAGGAAGAAGACGAGGAAGAGACGAAGAAGAAGACGAGAAGAAGAAGAAGAAGAAGAAGAAGAAGAAGAAGAAGAAGAAGAAGAAGAAGAAGAAGAAGAGAAGAAGAAGAAGAAGAAGAAGAAGAAGAAGAAGAAGAAGAAGAAAGAAGAAGAAGAAGAAGAAGAAGAAGAAGAAGAAGAAGAGGAAGAAAAAGAAGAAGAAGAAGAAGAAGAAGAAGAAGAAGGAGAAGAAGGAGAAGAAGAAGAGGAGAAGAAGAAGGAGAAGAAGAAGAAGAAGAAGATGAAGAAGGAGAAGAAGAAGAAGAAGAAGAAGAAGAAGAAGAAGAAGAGAAGAAGAAGAAGAAGAAGAAGCAGGAGAAGAAGAAGAAGAAGCAGGAGAAGAAGCAGCTAAGTATAGGTCTTTATTGAGCTAACCTAGGTAATAAGCATATTAGAGCTAACTTAGGTCATTTTGGAAGAAGAAGAAGAAGAAGAAGAAGAAGAAGAAACAGCTAAGTATAGGTCTTTATTGAGCTAACCTAGGTAACTAAGCATATTAGAGCTAACTTAGGTCATTTTGGAAGAAGAAGAAGAATTCCTCT